>NC_060125.1:224754966-229554966 GCF_021461395.2 Schistocerca americana | reverse complement strand
CTGGCCACTAAGCCATTCGGACAGAGTGGTCATTACAGCTGCACGGACTACCCTAGCACGTCTCACGTCAGACCCAGATTCGCAACTTATCCACACACTACTAATGTAGTGCCCTTGCCCATTATCGTCATCATTTACACCATTTCGCCGTTTCCCGTAATAGTTCGAGCCTGGTATGCATCACCTCTAAAAAGACCATTGGCCGTCTCGCCTTGATTATATATATATATATATATATATATATATATATATATATATATATATATATATATATACAGGGTGTTTCAAAAATGATAAGTATATTTGAAACGGCAATAAAAACTAAACGAGCAGCTATAGAAATACACCGTTTGTTGCAATATGCTTGGGACAACAGTACATTTTCAGGCAGACAAACTTTCGAAATTACAGTAGTTACAATTTTCAACAACAGATGGCGCTGCGGTCTGGGAAACTCTATAGTACGATATTTTCCACATATCCACCATGCGTAGCAATAATATGGCGTAGTCTCTGAATGAAATTACCCGAAACCTTTGACAACGTGTCTGGCGGAATGGCTTCACATGCAGATGAGATGTACTGCTTCAGCTGTTCAATTGTTTCTGGATTCTGGCGGTACACCTGGTCTTTCAAGTGTCCCCACAGAAGAAGTCACAGGGGTTCATGTCTGGCGAATAGGGAGGCCAATCCACGCCGCCTCCTGTATGTTTCGGATAGCCCAAAGCAATCAGACGATCATCGAAATATTCATTCAGGAAATTAAAGACGTCGGCCGTGCGATGTGGCCGGGCACCATCTTGCATAAACCACGAGGTGTTCGCAGTGTCGTCTAAGGCAGTTTGTACCGCCACAAATTCACGAAGAATGTCCAGATAGCGTGATGCAGCAATCGTTTCGGATCTGCAAAATGGGCCAATGATTCCTTTGGAAGAAATGGCGGCCCAGACCAGTACTTTTTGAGGATGCAGGGACGATGGGACTGCAACATGGGGCTTTTCGGTTCCCCATATGCGCCAGTTCTGTTTATTGACGAAGCCGTCCAGGTAAAAATAAGCTTCGTCAGTAAACCAAATGCTGCCCACATGCATATCGCCGTCATCAATCCTGTGCACTATATCGTTAGCGAATGTCCCTCGTGCAGCAATGGTAGCGGCGCTGAGGGGTTGCCGCATTTGAATTTTGGATGGATAGAGGTGTAAACTCTGGCGCATGAGACGATACGTGGACGTTGGCGTCATTTGGACCGCATCTGCAACACGGCGAACGCAAACCCGAGGCCGCTGTTGGATCACCTGCTGCACTAGCTGCGCGTTGCCCTCTGTGGTTGCCGTACGCGGTCGCCCTACCTTTCCAGCACGTTCATTCGTCACGTTCCCAGTCCGTTGAAATTTTTCAAACAGATCCTTTATTGTATCGCTTTTCGGTCCTTTGGTTACATTAAACCTCCGTTGAAAACGTCGTCTTGTTGCAACAACACTGTGTTCTAGGCAGTGGAATTCCAACACCAGAAAAGTCCTCTGTTCTAAGGAATAAACCATGTTGTCTACAGCACACTTCCACGTTGTGAACAGCAGACGCTTACAGCAGAAAGATGACGTACAGAATGGCGCACCCACAGACTGCGTTGTCTTCTATATCTTTCACATCACTTGCAGCGCCATCTGTTGTTGAAAATTGTAACTACTGTAATTTCGAAAGTTTGTCTGCCTGAAAATGTACTGTTGTCCCAAGCATATTGCAACAAACGGTGTATTTCTATCGCTGCTCGTTTAGTTTTTATTGCCGTTTCAAATATACCGGTCATTTTTGAAACACCCTGTATGCATGGTGTCTGTTCTTTCGGACAAGTCCATGTATATATAGAGCATATTCCTGTTCATTAGAAGGCTCTCTCTGAAAAGTGAATTATGAGCAGCCTCATTCTACCATCCTCAGCACGTTAAAACAAAATTTTACAACTATTTTTAAAGTGCAACCCACTTCTCACTCCTACAACCTCCTGTAACTGCATCTCGCACACATCCACTATGTATGTCGTTCACACCCATCAACTGTGGCCGAGCGGTTCTAGGCACTCCAGTCCGGAACCGCGCTGCTGGTACGGTCGCAGGTTCGAATCCTGCCCCGGGCATGCATGTGCGTGATGTCCTTAGGTTAGTTAGGTTTAAGTAGTTCTAAGTCTAGGGGACTGATGACCTCAGTTGTTAAGTCCCATAATGCTTAG
This sequence comes from Schistocerca americana, assembly GCF_021461395.2. Classification (NCBI taxonomy): domain Eukaryota; kingdom Metazoa; phylum Arthropoda; class Insecta; order Orthoptera; family Acrididae; genus Schistocerca; species Schistocerca americana. The sequence continues at coordinate 229,552,739 of NC_060125.1, read as the reverse complement.
AGCCATTTGAACCAACCCATCAACTCCTCTCACTGTCGCTTTCTCCTTCTTGCTCTCTCTTTCTCCTTCTATGTCATTCATTCCTCCCGAATGCTGCTGCCTCTTCTCATTGTCACTACTTATCCCTTCCGCGTTGTCATTCTCATGGACTCTTTCTGTCATTATCACAGACTCTCGCTCACTTCCACTTTTTCTTTTTCTTTATTTCTCTCTCACGGGAAAACCGTCTCCTGTATTCTTTTCTTAGCACTGTTCTGTCACTGTCAACTATGTTCCACTGCCACTACTCCCCTGCGGTGGCTTTACCGCCTACTCCGGAAGGGGGCCCGGGTTCGATTCCCTAAGTCGCCTAACTGGCGCCAACTAAAAAGACTTGCAATACAGCGGCCGAACCCCGAAGGGGATATCCCGGCCAATAAATGCCATACGATCATTTCACTGTCGCTTTCTCTCAAACTGTTCGTCACCTTCGCTCTTTCTATACAACAACTCACTATTATCGTCCAGTATTTATTACGTTTCCGCCTCTTCCGCGTAAAAAATCGCGAATATGTTCGCGTGCCAAAATTTTTGGGAAGATTTTTAAAGGTACTGAGTGTAACGGGACATCCTCCTCTAGCATTAATTGTCCTTAATGGTAGTTGTCGATAGCAGTATTTTTCGAATTTTGTACAGATCAGTATGATCTCAGTTGCTTTTCTGAAAACTTTCATATAATTTTATACACAGTGTGTTATATTTCAACCTAAAATTTATGAAAAGGAATTACTTCATAAAATATTTCGTTTCACTGTTATAATCGATAAGTACTAGTTCTGAATGTACAGGGAAAATTATTTTTTTTAGACACGAATTATTTACACACTTAAAATTTCTATTTTAATTACGCAATACTGTTCTTTTTACTATGTTTATACCTGGATTCATTTATGAAATAATAATGGAAATTAATAATGTGACGAAAACTAGTAGGAATTCATTTGTTAAGAATAATTGTAAACGCTTTGGAATATTATTTCCGCAGAGTGTGAGAGTGGTAAGCTTGCTTCTGATGTGATCGGACGTATTTTTGTGCGAACAATGTAATCAGTGGAAAATATATTTACGTAAAAAAATTCTGCAACAACTATCTTCCAATTTATTTAGTTCAAACCAAACGTGAGGTCCTGATGTCAGATTTTCAGCTTCAAGGATGAGACCCCTAGACAAGAAGAACAGCAGCCATCTCAACATTACAAACTAAGTAAACTTGAAAGTTTATTGTAATATTCGCTCCTCTCATTTCATCATAAAAGACTTTGCTTATTAATTACTTGGACTGTGCTTTGTTCAAAGTGGACAGCAGATGGAAGAAGGAAGGAGGGAGGGAGATTACATAAGGAAGGTAAATGAAACAACTGGTACCCCACTTTTCAGTCAGAATCTTTCAATAGACAGGAACGTATTTGCCTTTTTTTCCGCTGGTTCCTTTCTTTTTCCTGCTGCAGCAGGGCATGTTACTCATCTGAAAACAAATTTATGGGTCAGTAAAATTTTGATAATTTACTTACCTGAAACTGAAATAACAAACTTACATCTCAGACCGGATTTTAAGTGCGCAGAAATTTAATAATGTTGCAGTATTACAACGTGGGGTTCCCAGAACCCTTGTGGTAACGGAGACACTTTACTGCATATTTCTCCGTGATGCGTCACTTTATGAACTACGATTTCGCCTCGCACCGGATTTTGCGTTCGTATTTTACGTGTACAAGTAGAATAACTTTGAATCTCTGTATCTCGGAAACGGATAAAGATTTCAAGAAAATGTAGCCGTCTTGAAATCTGCTGCTCGGTTTTGATACCCAAAAACCATGTTATTCGGGGGTTTCTCGATAACGGATAAATATTTTTGAAAACGGGCTGATGGCACTCCTAGATAAATACGTAAAAATAGAGAATATAACTTTACAGTTTGATCAATTTGCTGTGGTTATTTATTATTTAGATTTTGCCTCGTCCCGCAATTTACTTCCCTATTTTACGCGTACCGTAAGGCAACTTCGGACCTCTGTATCTCGGAAATGTATAAACATATCAATAAAATTTTTAATGTTGCTCGAGATCGGAACCTCAATCCGTCGTGAAAATTTGAGCTGTTCATAGCCCTCTTGGAAACCGCTGTTTGGTTTTGGCACGAAAAACGGTAAAAAAACCTTTTCTAGGGGTTTCCTAAGGAATCGCCCATGAACTAATGGTGCTTCCATAAGCCCTTAAGGCCCACCGTAAACCGCATCTGATGCAAAGAGAACGAAACAATTCGCTCATGTGCCTAAGCAGGAGAAACTGTGTAATGTTCATACTTTGACCTTATACTGTAGGACAACGACACTAAGACGGTCCTTCTGTTGGGCGTACAAAGGGTACCTAGTCAAAGGGCTATTCAAAACACTCGACCCTACTTTTCTATCACCAATAGAGCGCGAGGTGTAAGGCTCGGAAAAATCTCGCTTTTATGCGCAACGTTTTGGAACATACTAGGTAGCGCATGGTGTCGCATGCATAACGATCCGGTGGAATGGGCTTTGCGTGAAAGCGCTGAAATAAAATTTTAAAAAAAGTCTGGAAAAGGGAGCATGAGGACGCTAGACCTGAAGGCGGTTGGGCTTCATGTGTTTGGCCCGTGAATGAAATGAAAGGGATGAATGGGCTTTGAGCATGGCGAAATCTTATATGAATGTGGTCTTTGATATACGAACAGTGGTTTTTTATAGATCAACAGTTCGGCACCTGCTTCAAGGGAACATCGCACTATGCAACAAGACTCGCCCATCATTCATCGGACGGGTTAGTTGTTGCAGTGAGACGTTCATTGTTTATCCCACAACAGTAGCACTGTTACTTTCCCTCTCGGAAAGGGTCCGTTGAGTTCAGTAGCACAGCCATATTCTCTCTCTTCTTAGAGAGGGAAACAAGGAGACTAAAGAAACATGTGTGCAATATCGTTTACCGTGTCTTTTTGTTGCTATCATTGAATTCTGTAGCTCGTGATCTTGTTATGGATGAAATTACTTGTAGCATTATTATCTGCCTATACTGAGGCGTTCCCGTAACATGAATAGACACGAAAATGTGTCGCCGATGGCCGACCAGCACTGCAGTACCTGTTAACCAATCCAGCAGAGACAGATGGTGACTCCAGAATCTAGATCGTTCTTATCGTGGCGCATTGTTCTCCTTTTTATTTCTTAAGAGCTGTAGCGACTGATTGTGCTTTTCAAGCTTTTTTTTTCCAAGGCAACTCCAAAAGTATCTGGTGGCCTTCTGTAAGGTAAGCTAGAACCCATTTTATACAGGGAGGAAAAGTCGATCATTATGATACGTATTTTTCAATGGGCAATGAACTTAAGTGTATGGGCAATGTGTCACCTCGACATATATTACTCATGCGACTTAAGGAGAAGTATGTTGCATCACTTCTATTCGTGATTTAACTCACAGGCGTATCTGAAGCTCGCAGGGCAGTAGGACATGCAGTTTGGAGCCACTGCACTCCTTTCTATTCTTCAAGGACGAATTATCTCCGCAGCTCGTGGTCGTGCGGTAGCGTTCTCGCTTCCCACGCCCGGGTTCGATTCCCGGCGGGGTCAGGGATTTTCTCTGCCTCGTGATGACTGGGTGTTGTGTGCTGTCCTTAGGTTAGTTAGGTTTAAGTAGTTCTAAGTTCTAGGGGACTGATGACCATAGATGTCAAGTCCCATAGTGCTCAGAGCCATTTGAACCACTTTGAACGAATTATAATTCTTAAGTACTCGTGGTGAATGTTGGAATAGTGTGCTGCACAGTCTTCACGTCTGTTCGTAGCGCCTACACAGAGAACAAATATTTTGTTTTCATTTCGTGGGCTAAATTCCCTCGAAAGGAAAAAGATCTTCTCCCTATTTTTCACTTCCTTTAATCGCTAATAATCAAATGTGGAAAGATGGAGCATACAAGGGCGACGGTTTTTGCAATCAACATGAAAATTTTGGCAAGAAAGAAAGGGAGGAAGATTAGGATTTAACGTCCCGTCGGCATAGATGTTATTAGAGATGGATTGTTTCAAGGATGGGGAAGGGAATCGGCCGCGCCCTTTCAAACGAACCGTCTAGGCATTTGCCTGGAGCAATGTAGAGAAATCGTAGAAAGCCTCAGTCTGGATGGCCCCCGTTGTCCTCCCGGATCGAGTTCACTGTGCTAACCATGGCGTCACCTTTCCCAGTTATCAACAAGAAAAAATGCTGATGCTGAAATAATAACGTTCTATAATTTTTTATCTGCCCTCTTTATTCATAATAACAATGAGAATAAATATATAAACATGGAAAAAGTCTCTGAATTTTTCGCAGTTACATCCAGTTTGAAAGACTCTTTGGCAGGGTATTTCCAAACTGTGTTACACGGAAAGTGAGTAAGTGGCGTTTCTTTTCGACATTTTTCGTGTTTTTGAAAATTTTAGTATGATTTCCGTGATATTATGATTTAAATTGAAGTAATCACCGAGTAAAACAAAATTTTTCTCATTCTTTAAAGTTGTATTGATTTAATTAACATTCAAAATAAACAGGGAGTTCCATCAAAGTACCGGGATTCTCAGTGTGTTCTGTCAGAGGGGAAGTTGGGAAACTCCTGCTCTGCAGAACATTTTCCGCTGTACTGCCGAGTGATAAGCTAATACAATAATATAGTGCCTTATCTGTGCTTCATATGAGAATAACTTCAGTGTTAAATCTTCTTATTTACGCGTAAACGGCACTACAGCTATTTTCTTCGTCTCCGGTCATGACACAATTAACTTAGAGTATAAGTGACCAAAGCTTTTACTTACAACATAGGCTGTTTTCAAGAACGCCGTCCGGGCTTTGGGTACTCTAAACACACACTCTCTCTCTCTCTCTCTCTCTCTCTCTCTCTCTCTCTCTCTCTCTCTCTCTCTCACACACACACACACACACAATTTCTCCGCCCCCCCCCCCTTCCAAAAAAATTAATGAGCCTGGGGATAATGATTACGAAACTCATTGAAACGTTGCGACAAGTCGACGCTGATCGCCCGAGAAGATTAACTTCAGTATACGCCTAGAAAGCCAGCAGTCACATCTGTTCATTGAGATAATTTGCCAACGCTCACCTCTACCCCTCCCTCGCCTCCGCCACCTTAATAATAAATAACTGAATTCTGAGACAGTTTTGTGACCTGGAAGCTCTGGCCGTAAATTTCAGTAATTTACATTTAACAGTCAAAGAAGGATACTTTATTTAACGAAATGCTTAGTTATGTTGTAGGCGTATACACCACAATATTACGGCGACTTAGTCAACCGTTAGATGATTCTAAAACTTGAGTTTTCAACCCTTGTAACCTCCCAACATATATATATATATATATATATATATATATATATATATATTATTCACGTTTGGGCCCTACTGGACCACGCGAAGTACAATCACGGGGCATTCAGTTATTTTCTTTTAGACTTTCTCTCTGCCCAAATTGTTTTCATTCTCTCGGAATGAGCTCTTTTCCTTTCATCAGGCCATGTGGTTCCAGTTTTCTTTGGTTTTTCAGCTTGACCAACTACCCAGTCATGAATTTTTTGCCCAAATAATTTTCTGTCTTGAATTTCATCTTGTTTTATATCTGCCTCTTTCATGTCCTCTTTTATAGCAGCAATCCATTTTATTGTCTCAAATTTAGCTTTACTTCGATTTTCGTAGAATTCCACTACTTGTTTAGTTAGTCTGGTAGCATCCATTCTTTTAATATGCCCATAAAATTTTAATCTGCGTTTTTTCATATCCGAATATATGCTGGTGTATTGTTGAATTTCACTATTTGCTCTTAGCCTGTATGTTCCTTCTTCAGCATATTTTGGACCTAGAATTTTTCTGATTACTTTTCTTTCTCTTTTTTGGATTTCTTGAATGTCCTTTTTTCTGTTTAAAATTAGCGTTTCAGCCCCATAAAGGCACTCTGGTTTTATGACCGTGTTGTAATGTCTCAATTTGGAGTACCTCGAGAGACATTTTTTGTTATAGATGTCTTTTGTAAGTCTAAAAGCTGTCTCCATCTTTTGACAACGAATTTCATTTCCAATTTTTTCTAGACCAGTCTCTGAGATTGTTTCACCTAAATATTTGAATTGCGAAACTCTTTTGATTTTTCCATACTTAGTTTCCAAAAGTTTGGGTGCCAGTTTGTTGCTAGTCATATACTGTGTTTTTTCAAATGAGATTTGGAGACCTACTCTTTCTGCTGTTTCTTTAAGAATTTCTATTTGTTTCTGAGCAATTTGGATGTCCTGCGTTAGAATAACCAAGTCGTCTGCAAAGGCCAAACAGTCTATTCGAATATTTGTTCGTCCTAATTTCACTGGTTGGTCAATTTTGAACTCCAATTTTCGTTCGCGCCACTCTTGTATTACTTTTTCTAGAACGCAGTTAAATAGCAACGGAGAGAGTCCATCACCTTGCCTCACGCCTGTTTTTATTTCAAAGGATTCTGAAATTTCTCCTCTGAACTTTACTTTTGATTTTGTACCAGTTAGCGTGTCTCTGATAATTGCCGTGGTTTTAGGATCCAGGCCTTGTTCTTTCACAATTTGGAAAAGAGATTCACGATCCACTGAGTCATAAGCCTTTCTAAAATCTACAAAGGTACAAACTAGTTTTTTATTGTAAATTTTTTGATGTCTGAGAATTAGTTTGAGGACTAAAATCTGTTCTGGGCAAGATCTATTTGGCCTGAAACCTGCTTGATATTCGCCAATTTTCCATTCAAGTTGTTGTTGTGCTCGGTTCAGAAGACATTGAGAGAGGATTTTGTATGTGACGGGAAGAAGAGAAATTCCTCTGTAATTATTAACATCAGTTTTGTCTCCCTTCTTATGAAGTGGGTGAATCAAGGCGGTTTTCCATTCATCAGGAATTTTTTCAGTTTGCCAAATGTTTTGCATGATTGAAGTAATTTCTTTAACGGTTTTTGGACCAGCTGCGTTTAAAAGTTCTGCAACAATTCCATCTTCACCAGATGCTTTGTTGTTTTTCAACCTATGAATTTCTTTAATGATTTCCTCTTCATTTGGTGCAAGTGAAACTGGATTGCATTGTTGGGGAATTTTTGGTGGAAATCTTTCTGTGGGCTCGGGGCAATTTAGAAGATTCTTAAAATATTTAGAAAGTTCTTTGCAATTTTCTTGGTTGTTAAGAGCCAACTGTCCATTTTCCTTCTTGAAGCAAAGATTCTGGGGTTGGTACCCCTTTATTTTGGTTTTAAAAGTTTTATAAAAATTTCTGGTATTGTATTTCTGAAAATCTTCTTCAATTTCTAAGAGTTGACTATTCTCATATTGTCTTTTTGTTTGTCTAATTAGTTTTGAAGTGTCTTTTCTAGTTGTCAGGAATGTATCATATGTGTCTTCTGTCTTGTTGCTATTCCATGCTTTAAATGTCTCTTGTCTGGCTTTGATTGCATGATCACAGTTTTCATTCCACCAAGCATGTTTCTTGTGTTTTCGTAAAGGAATTTGATCTTGAGCTGTTTTGATAATCTTGTGTTTGAGTTGTTCCCAATTTTGTGCACTTGTTTTGTCAAATTCGTCTGCTAATAATGATGGTTGGATTTTACTGGTGTCAAATTTGGGGATTAATGGTGTCCTGTTGTTGAAATTTTGGGGTTTTAGCTTTAGTTTCACACGGGTTAAGTAATGGTCTGAGTCAATATTGGCGCCTTTACGAACTTGAACATTTAAAATTTCTTTGTGACATGGATACGAGATTGCAATATGGTCAATTTGGAATTCACCTATGTCCTTGTTAGGTGATCGCCATGTCTTTTGTTTTGAAGGTTTTTTCTTAAAATGACTTGACATAATTTTGAGATTGAAATTTCTGCAAAATTCTACCAGCATCTTTCCATTTTGATTGGTCCATTTATGTGCAGGGAATTCACCGACCGTTTTTCTAAATTTTCTCTCTTTCCCTAACTGTGCATTAAAATCACCCATTAAAATCTTTACATAATTTTGAGGAATTTTGGAGACTGTATTCTCTAACACTTCCCATGACTTATTTACTTTTTCTGAATTTGTTTTATTCTCCTGGTTGATAGGCATGTGTGCGTTAATTAAACAGTACATTTTATTTGCACATTTCATGGAAATTGTCATTAGTCTGTTGTTTACTGGATTTACTTCGATTACGGAGCCAAGAATGTCTTGCGAAATTGCGAGTGCAACACCCAGATGCGGAGTGTTTTTAAGAATTCTTTTGTCTGTTTTACTTTTAAACAATCGGTAGTTTCCAAAATCCATGGTATTCTCATCAGGCAACCTTGTTTCTTGCAGGGCTAAAATTTTGATATTTTGTTCTTTTAGTGTGTCTCCTAATTTATAGAGTTTTCCTGGTGTCAAGAGAGAGTTAATATTGATAGTTCCAAAAAATGTTTCGACCTTGAGCATGAGTCGGTCAAAAGACTTCGATTTCCTCTGGTTTGGGATATAGGGTTTCAGCCTAGTCTCCCCAGAATCCGATAGACTAGTTGCGCCACTGATGGCGGAGGATTTGTTACCACCTGGGGTAATTTTGTAATTACTAAAACGCTCCATAATAGTACTTAGAATCAAAGGGTTGAGCTCAGAAAAGCTCAGTGGTTAAGACTGGAGTGGTTAGTTCCAGAATTTGTATTACGGCCGCACCTCTGGTGAACAGACGCCGACCACAGTGCCGCTTGTTACAAGTCAGACGCAAGGTGGATTTATTGTATTATGTGCCTCTTCCGCTAGTTCCACCGTACCGAGATTCGTTCTCTCCGCCTTCACTACCGTTGAGGTCTTCGCTGTAACCCTAGCAAAGGGGCCCTGACAGAGTACTATCACCCGGGCCAGGTGAACTCTGGTTTTTTAAACGAGGTTGTTACTCCTCCCCCTCCTCCTTCCTCATCACTTGCATAATGAGGCCCCGGGCTTGGGACCGGTACAGCGGAGTTATATATATATATATATATATATATATATATATATATATATATACCGGGTGATCAAAAAGTCAGTATAAATTTGAAAACTGAATAAATCACGGATTAATGTAGATAGAGAGGTACAAATTTAACACACATGCTTGGAATGACATGGGGTTTTATTAGAGCCAAAAAAATACGAAAGTTAAAAAAAATGTTCGACAGATGGCGCTTCATCTGATCAGAATAGCAGTAATTAGCATAACAAAGTAAGACAAAGCAAAGATGATGTTCTTTACAGGAAATGCTCGATGTGTCCACCATCAATCCTCAACAATAGCTGTAGTCGAGGAATAATGTTGTGAACAGCACTGTAAAGCATGTACAGAGTTAGGGTGACACATTGGCGTCGGATGTTGTCTTTCAGCATCCCTAGAGATGTCGGTTGATCAAGATACACTTTCGACTTCAGGTAACCCCCAAAGCCAATAATCTCACGGACTGAGGTGTGGGGACCTGGAAGGCCAAGCACGACGAAAGTGGCGGCTGAGCACACGATCATCACCTAACGACGCGCGCAAGAGATCTTTCACGCGTCTAGCAATATGGGGTGGACCGCCATCCTAATAAAACCCCATGTCATTCCAAGCATGTGTGTCAATTTTTACCTCTCTATCTACATTATTCCGTGGTTTATTAAGTTTTCAAATTTATACGGACTTTTTGATCACCTGGTACTTATTCACATTCAGCGTAACACAGTTAAAAATACCTCCCAACAGTGAAAAATAATATAACATTCACATTTTAGCGTAACGTCCCAACAGTAAAAATAATTATGTATATCATTCACATTTTAGTGTCACTACCCAACAGTTTATTATTCCGTAAACTCGCGATAATAACGTGAATAACCTCCCAATAAAAAATGTGACTCGTATATAACCTTTCAATAATTAACTGACTGTGAATCTAAACTGGTAAATTTAGACGTCAGCAGTGCTACGTCATGGCCTTGAAAGATCATACTGAATAAATTGAAAAATCTTACCTCCGTGAAGTCGCCGGGTAAACGCGTGTATATCTGCTCCTTTAAGAAATTTTTCTGGCACAGCCCTGTGCAATGCTGGCCGATACATTTGTCATGTGTAAAAGGAAACAACTGATTTTTCTTTACAATAATCGGGATGACCATGGATTGGAAAAATTGGTAAATTCTTTAAATTTAAATGAATGATTGTCAAAAGTTAATTTTTATAAGAAAGATTATTATTATTAAGAGATTTTTAAAAACATTTACATGGGACTTGATATAACAATAGTACATATGCGCGAAGCTGCTTTTACCTTATACTGCATCGCTCAGGCACCGCCATCGCTCCACACGACCGGCCCAGCCAACTCGAAACACACGACTCCTAGCTACTACTTACTCCTACTGCCACACTGTTCCTACTGCATACAATACTGCTCTCTGGTCTGAGATTCTCTTATAGCTTACATATCGCAGGCATCGCGTGAGCAATCCATCGAAATTACATCTGCTCGAGTGCGCTAGCGAAAGATTCCTTAGTCATGGACCTCTTACACCCTGATGGCTATCTGAAAACGCCGGTAAAAACAATCACAAATAAATGTTTCTTTCTGTGGTAGGCTTTATTACTATAACTGCACTGTAGAGAACAAAACAACACAACACACAGCTTTGAACGGGAAATAAGTAATACCTACAGTGTCTCAGGCATGCATACGCGGTTAGGTTATTGCGTCATCTGAGTTTCTTATTCCGCCCGGCCCCCTTTCTCCACCTCCAAAAACATAATTTGCTGTCACTTCCACTTTTAATGTACCGGAGTTGCCTAGGATTTAATAGTAACAACAACGACAATAGCAGTCTATATCTTTACTATTGTATAAAGACAAGTTGTCGTTTCAGGTTGTTATCAAAAATCTCGAAAAGTACTTGACCGATTTACATCAAATTTTTACAGGATGCTGTAATGAACTTTCGGACGGACATAGGCTATATACTGTTAAAATGTATATTATATATAAAACAAACAAGGTACACAATAGTACATCTGTTTATATATGCTGGACACCAATGCGAATCCACTTTAAATGTCCATTTCAAGTGGATTCTCACTGGTTAGTATGTGTCCAGCATATGTAAACAGACGTGCTATTTGTACCGTGTTTGTATAATGTTGAAGTATCTGTGAGAAATATGTATGTGGACATGGACTTTTGGATAAGGTACTTTGCGTTTTTAATTATTTTAGCGATGACAGAACTTTATTATGTGCAGAGTTTTATTCACTTGACACCTTGTGCGTGAGCTTCACCGTAAAATGAACACGTTGTACAACAAAAAGATATTAAAGACCTGAAGATGACAGCAATGACTGTTGAAATCAATCATCTTAAATTAAGAAATTGTTTATGCGATCTTGGCTTTTGCAATCATCATCATCATCATCATCATACAACTCAAACATTACTCCACACACACACACACACACACACACACACACACACACACACACACACACACACCACATATATGAACTATTACAAAAAAAAGTTTAAAGGAGCATGTTGTAAATAAAGAAACAACATACAATCCCCATACATGTTTAACAATTGGTAAGCGTTACAGAATTACTAGTAGCGTGTACCGGGTGGTTGTAATTAAAGTGCAGCTGTTCATAGGAGTTCAGGGTAAGGCAGCGAAACGAGGTAGACATTCTACTGCGTTAATTCCAGTTTTCACTACCAGGTGCAAATCTAGTGCCGTGAATGCAAGAAAGACATGTAGAAATGTTTTCATATGTAATGGATTAGGAACAGGACGTGGGCAGAGAAGGTCAAACACGTGATAAAGACATAATGTTAATTTTATTGTCAACTGCTACCTGCATAATTTGCTCAATATGGACACTGGAGACGTCGACGAGGTGTTGCACAGCGCCAGATTTCAACCTGGTGGCTAAAATTGTAACCGCTTTTTTTTCAGCATAATTTTTTTCCGCATCAACGCATTAGCATATCTACCAAATTTCGCTGCTATACGATAATTATAGCCCATAATGGATCTTCGTGAGTAGCTGCACTTTAATTATATCCATATGGTATAACATACTATAGCAATCATATGCTTATATTAATGATTATTGCATCGTTTTAGCGTAACTTACAAGAATAATAATTTGCACGATATCATGTGGCCTCAAGAAGGATGCTGATTCTACCCTTCTCTGTCACCTGTTGTTTTCAAACCTCCACGATTATTCTAATTCTGTGTGCATCCACACTGATGGATCGAAAGTCAACGACAACGTCGGTTACGCGTTTGCTTATTGAAGAGGGTAGGAGAAGCACTTCCCGCCGAGTGTCTGCAGTGTATACATTCCAGTGTATACATTGCAGTGTTAGTTACCATCTCTTAGGCTTTGCGAACGTTAAATCCCAGGCCACGACGAACTTACTGATCTGTAGCCATTCCATAAGTTGCTTAAAAGGCATAACCCTGTGCTATATCAAAAATCTTTTGGTCGCCAACATCCAGGATATACTGGCTAACCTCTACAGCTCTGGAAAGACGGTGAACAATCATGTGGACACCGAGCAAAGCCTTCTAGATACAAGGCCTACGCACAGCGGCCATATTGGCACGTGACGTCACAAACTGTTGGCCATCTTATCTGTAGTCGGCAATCCTGTTGGCGTGTGTGTTGTGTTGAAAGTGTGTGCCACGTGAAAGTGATATATATTTCATAAAGTATCCGCCTACAGTTCTTCGAAGTATGGGATACAAGTGTTGCGTTCCCTTTTGCCAGGGAAATTATAAATCCCAAAAAGGCATTAAAGTGCACATGTTTCGATTTGCCAAATGTGTGAAGTTGAGAAATCGCTGGATTGCAGCTATTCCCAGACAGGAATTTGTGTCTACGCATCATTCAAGGGTAAGTAAATGACAAAAAATTTATAGCGTGTTATTTGTTTCCATTGCACCACATTATCGAATTGTTTTTAAAAGCAGTTACGTATCATGCACCAGTATAATTTGTTTCTTAATTCTGGACCATTGCTTCGAGGTTAATACCAAGCTGGCTGTGAAATGTCTCTCACATTTGCAACTATTGTCACACAGAATAGTTATATTAATTAGTGTGGCTCTAAAATGTTTTGTATTCCTTATCATTCCTACCACATTATTGAGTTTCCAGTACTTTTATTTGGAAGAGCTACAGAATGATTTTGTTCAGTTTTACATACACAGCTATTTGGAAATAATTTCAAGTTGAGTAAACTACCTTAGAGAATTGCTTTAACGAATTCAGTGTTCGACAGATTAAGCAGTATAGAAAGCAGAATTTCGATGTAAGTGCATTGTGATTATATTAACAGCACTCTGTGACACAGATGTCAGTCAAGGATATAGGAGAAACAATCTTTTCTTGTTTAAGGTTCTAAAGTTCTGGAGAAACAGGGAAATAAAATATTTTTTCTGGGTTTTTGATTTATTAAACATTACGACAGGAGGTGCTCCATTTCGTCGAATGATTTGAGTTTCGTGTGAGGTCAGCAAATTTTGAAGTGTTGAGGAAAATTTACGAAAAATAACCAGGGAAAGAAATTCTTAAATCCTGTAGGAGCTCCAGCTGCTTTATTTAAAACCGAAAACATCTGCTTGTTATTGCATATTGCCGATTTTTTACTGCAAAACATAGCTCCTGAGGTAAAAGGCAGAATTTAAAATTACAGTTCGTATTTGAGCCTAGAAACGCGTATTTAAGCAAATCGTCAAAACAATTTTACATCTTGAAATACCATAGGGCGGTTTTGTTCAGTTACTTTACGCAATGACATAAATTTCCATACTTTCATTACAAGGCCATGTAGAAGAAGAAAGCACGAGAATCGCTATGCTGTGTCAGCTCTAAAACTCGTACAGCTGCAGAGTGCTTAACAGGAGCGTTCCGATACAGACCCGGCCATCAGTACGTGACGTCACAAGTGTGCGCGCAGGCCTGTAGTCTAGGAGTCTAGGTGGTTTTGCACAGGGCCACATAGGCATACCAGGAAATGAACTCGCTGACCAACTAGCTAAAGAGGCAACAACAGGAGATCAAGTTGACATCGTGATACCGGGCGTAGACTTAAGATTACAACTCCGACGCAATATTTTGAGATCTGGGAATGGGAATGGCAGGCTACTACGACCCAAAACAAGTCGAGAGCGATTAAAGGGTCTACTAAGGTGTGGCGTACAGTTTTCCAGGTCTCTGGGAAAGATGGTTCAAATGGCTCCGAGCACTATGGGACTTAACATCTGTGGTCATCAGTCCCCTAGAACTTAGAACTACTTAAACCTAACTAACCCAAGGACAGCACACAACACCCAGTCATCACGAGGCAGAGAAAATCCCTGACCCCGCCGGGAATCGAACCCGGGAACCCGGGTCTGTGGGAAAGATGCCGTTGTGTTGTGCCGACAACGCGTCGCCCACAGAAGACTCACCCACGAGTTCCTTCTGCGTGAGGAGGATCCCCGTCACTGCAGGTGCAGGAGTGTACTGACGATAGCGCACGTTCTTGTTGAGTGCACCCTGCTGGCCCATTTCGACACGCTCTCAGCTTGCATACCTCACTACCTCAGGTGCCTGCGGATGACGTGACAGACACTACCAAAGTTGAGGGGGAGCGGATTTTACTCTTAACATTTAATACTTTCCACTTCCAGTGTTAGGGGCGGTTGTGGGGGCGAGAGCCTCCCCCTCTGGCGGGTACCCACCAAGCTACCACAGATTACTTGAGGGTATTTTTGTTTTGTCGTTGCAACTACAAAAATACGTGATTTTTTTCACCATAAGCTATTTCGCTTTATAGAGGTAAAACATCATCATTGGTCTGTAATTAAGTTATTTACATTTTGATTTGCTTTTAGATCGAAAAACAGTTCGTGAAGAATATGTTCATTTGTACTTACGGTGATTTTCGCTTGATTTCTCGCTTACTTCGGGAAATGACGTCTGCTAACACATCGTTGTTTTTCTCCGTTCTAAGTTCTAGGGGTTCAAAATGGCTCTGAGCACTATGGGACTTAACATCTGTGGTCATCAGTCCCCTAGAACTTAGAACTACTTAAACCTAACTAACCTAAGGACATCACACACATACATGCCCGAGGCAGGATTCGAACCTGCGACCGTAGCAGTCGCGCGGTTCCGGACTGCGCGCCTAGAACCGCTAGACCACCGCGGCCGGCAGTTCTAGGGGACTGATGACCTCAGATGTTAAGTCCCATAGTGCTCAGAGCCATTTTTTTCGTGTGTCATTGGGTCGTGTAGTAAGTGTGGTATCACTGGTATAGTAACTAGGGTACAGAAAAATCTGTGCACGTTGGGTGCCTAGATTATTGACAAGAGAAATCAAAACAATGAGGAAGAATGTGTGCGAGGGTCTCATGAAGACCTGTACTGAAGAGTGGAAACAGTGTTTTGACGGCGTCATTACCCAGGATGAAACATGGTGTTTTTGTCCGAACCTGAGAGCAAAACCCAATCCATGGAGTGGCGTCATCCGATTCCCCTCGGAAGGAGAAACCAAGACTTTCACGAACAGCAGGCCGAAATGTGATGGCCTCCTTCTTCTGGGATCAGTGTGGTGTCATTTTCATTGAGTTTTTGGAACCTGGCTTCACATTTAACCGGGACCGTTACTGTTTGTTATTGGACAAGCTGCGACGTGCCATCAAGCCCCACAGACCACAGCTTCAGGGTCAGCTCATCAGACTACACCATGACAATGCCGAACCCCATACTGCCCTTATGACGCAGGAGAAAATCAGGAAAATGGGTTGGAAAATTGCTCCTCATCCTCCCTACAGTCCAGACTTGGCTCCGTCTGATTTTTACTTCTTTGGTCGTCTGAAGGCCCACCTGCGCGGTAAAACATTTGATAGTGAGAAAGACATTATTCCCTGTGTCAAGCGATGGTGTAAAAGTCAATCCCCAGAATTCTACCAAAGTGCATTTACATTATGGAAAGAACGTTGGGCCAGATGCATCACAGCTGATGGAGGCAACATAGAGTAGGCTAAATGTTTCAAGTATGTTCACAAAAAATTTCATTCTCCTCCTGCCAAAAAAAAAAAAAAAAGTTAGAGACGACTGTGCAAAAGCTTTTGAACGCACTTCGTGCAACGCACTCAGGAGCGATTACGGCGGAGAACTTCAATTTAATCGTCCAAAAAGTAGTTTGTCCAACATCGAGAAAGTGGAGCTGTTAATAGCGCGTTGCTGTCCAGCCGTGTTTCCATCCACCGACTGCCGCCATTGTGTCGTAAATCGAACTGCAATGCGGCTCAGATACTGAACTTGTTTATTAATGTTTTCATAAAAGCAATGCAAAGGAAAATTTCGGATTGCAGACGAATTTCCATGAAGGAGTTGTTAGGCGTACACGGGAACTTCGCACATTAAGTTAACTACTTTCACTATTTTACAGTTGATGATTTACAACTGCTGGGGTAATATTCATCGTAAAAATAGTGGAAAAAGTAGTTTTCTCGGCATCTGGCATTGCTGTAATCGCCGGATTTTTACAATTACATAGTTGTTTGAATGTTTCTCGACAAAAACAGACTTGGTTTACATTCATAAAATTTTCTCTCGGATGGCACAGTTTCACAGCAAACCACTCGAACAAATAATTTTGCCAAATATTGGCGAGGATAGCTGCCGATGTTCAGAGAAATGTGTTATGATGCAGTCTTCTCGAGGTGGTATTTCTTTTTCTCTCTCGACGAGATAAGAGCAATTTTCAAGTCTTTTGATCAATTTTTTTTCTCTGAGGATAAAATTGGAAATTGCAGGATCGCATTAGCGGAGCGCATTTGAAATGAGGGCGGGCAGCTGCACTTCAGTACTGCACGATGGCAATCCATTTTCATCTTGAAAAATCGCGTGGTATAAATTGTACATTTGGTTGTCCTCCCCACGAATACATCAATTGTAATATATTAATCGGTTTATTTGCAGTGTAAGTGACGTAGAAACTGAAAGTCTAAAAGTAGTTTCCGCAAAGGGACTGGATGCCCGATCCTCGGTTTGCTGTTCTATACTCTTCCCGCTGCGCCAGCCGCTGCCCAGTACCTGGTAACCACGCTAATATACATAGAGCAGCCAAACAAACTGGTACACCTGCTTAATATTGTGTAGGGCCACCGCGAGCACGCAGAAATGCCGCAACATGACGTGGCATGGACTCGATTAATGTCTGAAGTAGTGCTGGAGGGAATTCACACGATGAATCCTGCGGGACTGTCCATAAATCCGTAAAAGTACGAGGGAGTGGATATTTCTTCTGAACAGCATGTAGCAAGGCATCGCATGTATAGTCAATAATGTTTCTGTGTGGGCAGTTTGGCAGCCAGAGAAAATGTTTAAACTCAGAACAATCTTCCTGGGGCCCTCCTGTAGCAATTCTGGACGTGTAGGGTGTCGCATTGTCCTCCTGGAATTGCCCAAGTCCGTCGGAATGCACAATGGACATCAATGGATGCAGGTGATGAGACAGGATGCTTACGTTCGTGTCACTTGTCAAGAGTCCTATCTAGACATATCAATGCTCCCATGCCACTCCAACTGCACACGCTCCACACCATTACAGAACATCCACCAGCCTGAACATTCCCCTACTGACATGCAGGGTCATGGATTCATGAGGTTGTCTCCATACCCGTACACGTCCATTCGCTCGATACAATCTGAAACGGTCTCGTCCGACCATGCAACATGTTTCCAGTCATCAACAGTCCAATGTCGGTATTGAAGGGTCCAGTGAAGGCGTAAAGCTTTGTGTTGTGCAGTCATCAAGGGTACACGAGTGGACCTTCGGCTCTGAAAGCCCATATCGATGATGTTTTGTTGAATGGTTCGCACACTGACACTTGTTGATGGTGAAGCATTGAAATCTGCAGCAATTTGCGGAAGGGTTGCACTTCCGCACTTTGAACGATTCTCTTCAGCCGTCGTTCTTGCAGGATTTTTTTCCAGCCGCAGCGATGTCGGCGATTTGATGTTTTACCGGATTCCTGATATTCACGATACAGTCGTGAAATGGTCGTACGGGATATATCCCCTTTTCATCGCTACCTCGTAGATACTGTGTTCCATCGCTCGTGCGCCGACTACAACACCACATTCAAACTCACTTAAATCTTGATAACCTACCGTTGTAGCAGCAGCAAACCGATCTAACAACTGCGCCAGACACTTGCTGTATATAGGCGTTGCCGATCGCAGCGCCGTATTCTGCCTGTTTACTTATTTCTGTATTTCTACAGCAGTTTCTTTGGCGCTTCAGTGTACATGTCCCATACCTCACCCGACTCTCACCAAAAATGATTTTTTTCTAAACGGACAGTCATCTGGATGTCCCACTACTCTCACATTCGTTCCTGTCCAAGTTCTGGATGTACATAAATTTACACGAAATGGAGACACCGAGTAGACGCAGTTCCTCTGTCAGTCGCACCTGAGACTTACAAGTGGAGGCCACGACGTTTGGAACGCGGATTTACTTCAAACTTCGTACACTCGTAGCACTCCATTAGGACAACAAAATGTGTAAGCAGTAGCGTGTACTTCTCAAGCGTTATTGAGAAAATCGTAAGACAATTTCGGTCGTCAGATATATACCTGTGCGTGGCCGTTTTTACCGGGAAGCGGCTGCAGCCGAGTGGGTTGCCGACGCGGTAGCTCAGCGTGCTCGGTCAGAGGGCTGCTCGCCCTCTGTAATAAAAAACTGAGAATAGGAATCAACGATAAACTTGACCGGATGTCTTGTGAGGTCCGCCCGGACCAAACGCAACGAACAATAACGACCAAATGAAATAAAAAGTGGGTAGCCTTCAAGCCCCGTAATCGCTGGTTTGCTGGATCGAGTCCCTTTCACCAGTTTTTTTTATTTCTAACACAGTCATTTTCTTTACTATTTATATTACAACTGATATAATGGGAAAAATACGTGTGATCAGATGAACTTTTATTAAATTTACAATGTTATTTGACAGTCTACAAATTTTTATTATCACAAATAATATAATATTCGTAACCATCGAGTAGTAAACGGCCAAACGCATAAAGTGATACTGAAAATTTATGCTTGTCCATGTCTTCAAAATTGTTAGTATTTAATCGAAAAAGAACGAGAAACTGCTTGTCATGAAGACGCTATTAAAATACACTCGATACTGCATGACCAATTATCAGCGCCGATATTTGAGGAAATGCTGCGTTGTGCATAGTTTGCTTCCAAATTATCGGCTGAAAGAGAGGTTTTTGAAAATGTTAACGAGGTTTGTTTTTCCACGGAAAACGTCCAAAGACGTTGCGTATGCGGAAACATAGCATTTATTCAATGCAGGGTGCCGTTTAACTTTATGTTTTCCATATTTTTACGAAAAATACCATCCGGCCATTGTACTCGTAATGTCAAAAGCGACGATTAATTGTACGTCTTTCGAAAGCCGTCTGTGCCGGTCAAAACTTGGAGGTAACAAGTTGTTTCGGGCTCCTTCCAGGTATAAGAGATTTCTCAAATCGCGAACAAGCGTACATTTTCAGTATCACTTTATGCGTTTGGCCGTTTACTAGTCGATAGTTATGAATATTATATTATTTTTGATAATAAAAATTTGTAAACTGACAAATAACATCGTAAATTTAATAAACGTTCATCCGATTACACGTAGTTTCCCCATTATATCAATTGTAATATAAATAGTAAAGAAAATGATTGTGTTAAAAACAAAAAATAAACTGACGAACGGGACTCGATCCAGCGATTACGGGGCTTGAACGCTACCCACTCGGCTGCCACCGCTTCCTGGTAAAAACGGCCACGCACAGGTATATATTTGACGACCGAAATTATCTTGCGATTTTCTCAAAACCGCTTGAGAAGTACGCGCTACTCCTTACACATTTTGTTGTCCTAATGGAGTACTACGAGTGTACGAAGTTTGAAGTAAATCCGCGTTCCAAACGTCGTGGCTCCACCTTGTTAGTAGGGCGGCACTCTTTTATGTAAGACTCTTTTTCATATCGCTCAGAGGACACAGCACTTACAAGTTCAGATACGTAAAAATGGAAACACATGTGGTAAAATGTTCTTCAGGAAGAAGTGTCGCAACCCAAATGACCCTTGTCTCCGTCTTGGAACCGCACCCCTCTTGTCTCTCCGAAGTCTAAGAAGTGTTTCCACGTTTCTCCGAATATTATTGAAGGATGAATGTACAGGGTTTGGACACAGATATGGAAACACTGCGAGAAATGCGTGCTTAAACATAAATGCAGATCTGGCCAAGACTGCAGGTTGCGCTGTTGGTCAGGACAGTGTGCTGTGTAGTTGTGAGTGCATTTTGTTGGAGGTAAGTGAATTCGAACGTGAACAACTTATTCGCGCTCGCATGGTGGGTGTTTCTGTAACCAAGGCAACCGAAGTGTTCGATGTTTCGAGAAGCACCGTATCGAAGATTTATGCCGCAGACAGGGAGAACGGGAAAAAACATCCGCTAACTTACAACGCGGTCGAAAGTGTGCGTTGAGTGATCATGACAGATGGTCACTGATAAAGACTGTGACGAAAAATAAAGGGGCGACAGGTGTAAAAGTCACTACATAACTGAGTGTCCCACTCGCGAACCCTGTCAACGCCAAAGGAGGTAGAGAAGAAGGGAATTGCAGGGCGGCTTGGAATTATAAAATCAGTCATTAGTGATGCCAATGATCGTAAAAGTCGTATCTAGACGTATCAGTAGTCCCATGTCGCTCACACTGCACACGCTCCACACCATTACAGAACCTCCACCAGCCTGAACATTGCCCTGCTTTTTCCAAAGCTGTTTCACAGAGGAAGACCGCACTGCAGTTCCTTCTCTAAATCCTCGCACAAACGAAAAAATGGTGAACATCGAAATAAGTGTCCAAGGAATAGAAAAGCAACTGGAATCACTCAACGGAGGAAAGTCCACTGGACCTAACGGGATACCAGTTCGATTCTACACAGAGTACGCGAAAGAAATTGCCCCCCTTCTAACAGCCGTGTACCGCAAGTCTCTAGAGGAGCGGAAGGTTCCAAATGATTGGTAAAGAGCACAGGTAGTTCCAGTGTTCACGAAGGGTCGTCGAGCAGATGCGCAAAACTATAGACCTATATCTATGACGTAGATCTGTTGTAGAATTTTAGAACATGTTTTTTGCTCGCGTATCATGTCGTTTCTGGAAACCGAGAATCTACTCTTTAGGTATCAACATGGATTCCGGAAGCAGCGATCGTGTGAGACCCAACTCGCTTTATTTGTTCATGAGACCCAGAAAATATTAGATACAGGCTCCCAGGTAGATGCTATTTTCCTTGACTTCCGGAAGGCGTTCGATGCAGTTCCGCACTGTCGCCTGATAAACAAAGTAAGAGCCTACGGAATATCAGACCAGCTGTGTGGCTGGATTGAAGAGTTTTTAGCAAACACAACACAGCATGTTGTTATCAATGAAGAGACGTCTACAGACGTTAAACTAACCTCTGGCGAGCCACGGGGGAGTGTTATCGGACCATTGCTTTTCACAATGTGTATAAATGACCTAGTAGATAGTGTCGGAAGTTCCATGCGGCTTTTCGCGGATGATGCTGTAGTATACAGGGAAGTTGCAGCATTAGAAAATTGTAGCGAAATGCAGGAAGATCTGCAGCGGATAGGCATTGGGTGCAGGGAGTGGCAACTGACCCTTAATTTAGACAAATGTAATGTATTGCGAATACATAGAAAAAAGGATCCTTTATTGTATGATTATTTGATGGCAGAATAAACACTGGTAGCAGTTACTTCTGTAAAATATCTGGGAGTATGCGTGCGGAACGATTTGAAGTGTAATGATCGTATAAAATTAATTGTTGGTAAGGCGGGTGCCACGTTAAGATTCATTGGGAGAGTCCTTAGAAAGTGTGGTCCATCAACAAAGGAGGTGGCTTACAAAACACTCGTTCGACCTATACTTGAGTATTGCTCATCAGTGTGGGATCCGTACCAGACAGGGTTGACGGAGGAGATAGAGAAGATCCAAAGAAGAGCGGCGCGTTTCGTCACAGGGTTATTTGGTAAGCGTGATAGCGTTACGGAGACGTTTAGCAAACTGAAGTGGCAGACTCTGTAAGAGAGGCGTTCTGCATCGCGGTGTAGCTTGCTGTCCAGGTTTCGAGAGGGTGCGTTTCTGGATGAGGTATCGAATATATTGCTTCCCCCTACTTATACCTCCCGAGGAGATCATAAATGTAAAATTAGAGAGATTCGAGTGCGCACGGAGGCTTTCCGGCAGTCGTTCTTCCCGCGAACCATACGTGACTGGAACAGAAAAGGGAGGTAATGACAGTGGCACGTAAAGTGCCCTCCGCCACATACCGTTGGGTGGCTTGCGGAGTTTAGATGTAGATGTAGCTGTAGAACAGGAAAACGAGGTGCCGAAGCTATTAAATCTGGCCTACGGAACAATGGAAGACAGTCATTTTGTCGGATGAGTCTTGTTTCACAGTGGTTCTAGCTTCTGGCCGAATTTACGTCCCAAGGATGAAACATGGCGGGGTTCGCTGATGATACGGGCAGACGTGCCGTGGTATTCTGTGCGCCCCATGGGCAGGTACATCCCATGGTTCAATGTATCTTCCTTAAAGGTGATGCTGTCTTCCAAGACGACAGGGCCCCTAATCACCACAGTCACCAGATCACTATATTGGTGAGTCTTTGTGGTCTACTTTGGAGAGAAGGGTACGTGGTCACTATCCACTTCCATTATCGTTACCTCAAGTTGCCAACATTTTACAGGCAGAATGATATAAGATTCCGTGGAAAACCATACAGAACTTGTGATTGTCGATTCCGGGATGATTGGGAGCTGTTTCGAATGCCAACGGGTTTCTGCACCTTATTATGCTTCGTAATGTATTGTATTTTCGCTGTTTCCGTACTTCAGTCCACCTTCTACACATTTCGCTACGTGAATTCAGTTTCTGATTGTACCCGAGAGATACTGTATGTGTAACTTCGGGTGAACGTACAAATGAAAGGTGTTGCAGTTCTAAGTGGGTCATTGTTGACAAGGCACTGTGTGGCGATATTCCGACTCCAGTATCCTTACAGATGAATTACATTGGACTGTGAGAGTACCAGGTGTTTGTGACAGCTACGTAATTACTATGATAAAAATTATTGCCCGCAGGCGTCAGGTTGTAAATAGCGGGACAAGAAACATTCACACCAAGGTGTGGCGCAGAACCGGACTTGCGAATGTCTGTGTGTAACTGTTACAAGGAACTCTGGCCAGTGGTCGAATCGCTTCGTGCGCGGCGCGCTGGGTGTTAAAATTGTGACTCAGTGGTGCCGAGAGCATTCGTTGGAAGAGAATATTAATATTTCGAGGTCGCTTTGCTTTCGGCCAGACTTGGACCGTGGTCACTGTGGCGTCCACATCGGGGGATTTCACCGACGACCGATATTTTAAAATTAGTATTCCGATACGTGCACGGCCTCAGTGCAGCCAATCTCAGCTCCTGGCATTCACCTTGAGCGATTTAGAGAAATGACGGAAAACGTAAATCTGGACAGCCGGACGGGGATATGAACATCCTTCCTACCTTATATGAATCCACTGTGTCCCTTCGCTCGAGAGGGATAGGAGGATTACTGATGTCTGAGAACTTCTGTAACGTCTTTCCTCTCTAGCGATTATGTGGTGTCGCAGAAGTTATTGTGTGTAAGAATTGTGCAGGGTTTGTAAACCTGTTTGGAAGCTGGAGCAAGGATGGCAGAAATGTGCGATTTAGATTGGATGCTGTGGATGCTTACATCCCTCCCCCCATCGTCGCGCGTGTGTCAATGTGAAGAGTGGCATTAAACGGGCATTCGAGGTAGAGATATTCGGTGGTTGTCACATTTACAGAAAATCGATGCTGGGAGTGTAAACATCGATATTTCGACATCGCTACTGAGTTCTTCGGAGCATCGTAAAATCGACCTTCGGCGTCAACAAAAAGCAGGCTACTTTTTGCCATTCTGAAAATTTCTTCGCCATTCAAACGATTTTTTTTTCAGAACATATAACGGCTCCAGTGTAGTGTAGTGAACGCATTTGGAAGAAAAAGGTCGTATATCGCGTTTTGTACACCTGCTCAGTTTGAAAGCAAAAGGATCTATTGAAAATTATTTTTGAATAAATCGTGGGAGCAGACAGTGATCAATGTTATTACGAACAGTTGCTATTAAAATCAGTCTTGATCAAAAACTTATTTATTCTGGTAGCCAGTTTACACGAAGCCTGTGGTCATCTTCAGACCTAAAAATCAAATATAAAGTCTGATCAGAGGGCTACATATATTAAAGAAAAACGATACATTACCAAAATGCTGTATGAGCAGGAGCCCCCTTCTGGTGGTAAATCACTGCTAGATAGAGCAGTGCACGTCCTACTTATTTACTGGAGGCTCCGCCCACTTTTGACAGAATGATGTCATCGCTAACGAATGGGTTAAAAGTCAAATAACAACGTAAAACTCCGTAATCAAAAGAACAACGACAAGAATAAAAAATAAAAATACATAGAACGTAGCTGGGTCAAAAGCTATTGTCAGATAAAAAATGTAAAAATATTAAACATATGAGATAAATGAAAATCGTTTCGACAGACATGGGTTGCCCTCTCTGGGCATGTTGGAGAACCATTTAGAAGCTACTGGTTGCCATGGTAAGTATAAATGCCATTGAAAAGACTGGCAATTATTGGTGTGAAAAGTGTTGTGATGTGGTTTAAACAACATGCAATAGCAAGTGATGAGCTAAGAAAAGAGAGACCTTCCTTAAATGGAATTCTGCTATCAATATGACTGAAAGATTTTAACAGCTGCGTAAATTAGTAAATAGTATCATTAATTGCCTTGCTAGTAAACCACCCCCGCTGACAGCCTCTGGTATTGTAGATCCGACTGAAGGTAGTGTCATTCTGAGGCCTTTAGAAGTGGTTACTCGTTAAGTTTACACAGCAAAATACAGGTTGGTTGTAATTAAACTCTCACCACTTGAGCCATTGTAGACTGTAAAGTATTTACAGTATGGGTACCCAACTTTATAGGAATGATGTTCAGACTGCGCTGTGGGATTTGCGTTGTTAGCAGTGTTAGTCTTATGGCTTGCCGCTAGGCAGCGGTACTGGTACGGCGACGCAGGGTTGACACGCGAGAATCAGTGTGCATTATGCTTGCAGGTGCATTATGCTTGCAGACCGTCAGCATAGGTCTGGACGATGTGAGCAGGCCTTTACGCGAAAAACTATTTATCAAAACAACAGCAATAGTGCCGCTGCTCTTCTAGAGTATGGACGCAGTAAACAAATACGGAGAGGTCTTCTTTCCGCACGGGAGTTGAAGAACATGATTCGGAAGTTCGAAATACCTGGAGGTTTGCGAATTACTCCTGGTATAGGCCGACGGCCAGTTGAGCTACAAATTGGTGAAGTACACTACTGGCCATTAAAATTGCTACACCAAGAAGAAATGCAGATGATAAACGGGCATTCATTGGACAAATATATTATACTAGAACTGACATGTGATTACATTTTCACGCAGTTTGGGTGCACAGATCCTGAGAAATCAGTACTCAGAACAACAATCTCTGGCCGTAATAACGGTCTTGATACGCCTGGGCATTGAGTCAAACAGAGCTGGGATGGCGTATACAGGTACAGCTGCCCATGTAGCTTCAACACGACACCACAGTTCATCAAGAATACTGACTGGCGTATTGTGACGAGCCAGTTGCTCGGCCACCATTGACCAGACGTTTTCAGTTGGTGAGAGATCTGGAGAATGTGCTGGCCAGGGCAGAAAGCAAACATTTTCTGTAACCAGAAAGGCCCGCACAGGATCTGCAAAATGCGGTCCCGCATTGTCCTGCTGAAATGTAGGGTTTCGCAGGGTAGAATGAAGGGTAGAGACACGGGTCGTAACACATGTCAAATATAACTACCACTGTTCAAAGTGCCGTCAATGCGGACAAGAGGTGACCGAGACGTGTAACCAGTGGCACCCTATACCATCACGCCGGGTGATACGCCAATATGGCAATGACGAATACACGCTTCCAATGTGCGTTCACCGCGATGTCGCCAAACACGGATGCGACTATCGTAATGCTGTAAACAGAACCTGGATTCATCCGAAAAAATGACGTTTTGCCATTCGTGCAGCCAGGTTCGTCGTTGAGTACACCATTGCAGGCGCTCCTGTCTGTGATGCAGCGTCAAGTGTAACCGCAGCCGTGGTCTCCGAGCTGATAGTCCATGCAGCTGCAAATGTCGTCGAACTGTTCGTGCAGATGGTTGTCTTGCAAACGTCCCCATCTGTTCACTCAGGGATCGAGACGTGGCTGCACGACCCGTTACAGCCATGCGGATAAGATGCCTGTCATCTCGACTGCTAGTGATACGAGGCCTTTGGGATCGAGCACGGCGTTCCGTATTACCATCCTGAACCCACCGATTCCATATTCTGCTAACAGTCATTGGATCTCGACCAACGCAGGCAGCAATGTCGCGATACGCTAAACCGCAATCGCGACAGGCTACAATCCGACCTTTATCAAAGCCGTAAACGTGATGGTACGCATTTCTCCTCCTTACACGAGGCATCATAACAACGTTTCACCAGGCAACGCCGGTCAACTGCTGTTTGTGTATGAGAAATCGGTTGGAAACTTTCCTCATGTCAGCAAGTTGTAGGTGTCGTCACCGGCGCCAAACTTGTGTGAAAGCTCTGAAAAGATAATCATTTGCATATCACAGCATCTTCTTCCTGTCTTTTAAATTTCGCGTCTGTAGCACGTCATCTTCGTGGTGTAGCAATTTTAATGGCCGGTAGTGTAGTTTTTCCTGCCATGTGCGGCGGGGCGGTTTAAAAATTCGTTCGTCGTACTGTTCAAAATAAACGTCCACCTACCTCAGTACGTCTTCTGCTCGAAGTCCCTTCACTCTGCAGGCGTAGATACTTACTAGACGGCGTAAAAGCAGCGTTGAAGGAAACCCCGCCTAATATCTGTCCTGCAATGTCCGCGTAAAATGGCTCTGAGCACTATGGGACTTAACATCTATGGTCATCAGTCGGCTAGAACTTAGAACTACTTAAACCTAACTAACCTAAGGACATCACACAACACCCAGTCATCACGAGGCAGAGAAAATCCCTGACCCCGCCGGGAATCGAACCCGGGAACCCGGGCGTGGGAAGCGAGAACGCTACCGCACGACCACGAGCTGCGGACGTCCGCGTAAACTCTAGTAGTATTTCGTTTCCTCCAGTCTCACATATATCAAGATTTCGAGTAGTGATATGGTGCATTTTTTCTCACAGTAAATGTTCAAAAAATTTGTAGGTAAGCCTTTTTATTGCTTCTAGCACACATGAAAATGGGCTATCAAGTCCGCATTTACCTAACTAACGTATCTATAGTTATCTGTTCACAGTTCATACAACCAATTTCACACGCAAAGCAGCCAGAAATTTACATGAGTCCAACCCGATTGATGACGCTATCTCACAGTCACAGATCCGCTACCATAAATGAGTTTCACATTAGGTCCTTTTCAATGGGTTTCTTTAAAAGAAACTGTTCGCGAAATACTCGATAACTGAGTGCAGAATACACCACACAGAATTTTCATAAAGGCCGAAAGTTCTCAGGCGACTAACTTTCCAACAAAACACTCCCGAAACTCCGAACTTTCATCAAAGTGTTTGTAACTACATCAGCGTTAGTCAAAATGGTTCAAATGGCTCTACGCAATATGGGACTTAACATCTGAGGTCATCAGTCCCCTAGACTTAGAACTAGTTAAACCTAACTAACCTAAGGACATCACACACATCCATGCCCTAGGCAGGATTCGAACCTGCTACCGTAGTGGTCGCTCTGTGCCAGACTGAAGCGCCTAGAATCGCTGTCACACCGGCCGGCCAACCGGTTACAAAAAGATTATTGTAATATACCTTGACCAGATGTCAATGGCACTAAGGCTGTCTTCCTCAGAAGGAATAAAAGTCACATAACTTGCATTACGTTAAAATTAGGTGCGTACATTATGAGTTAAAACGTTCAAATAATAATTTTTTCCTGCTAAGTATTTGTAGTGCTTATTACGTCATTACGTTTTTAAGATCCGTGCTTTTTAAACGTTGTCATTAAATGAATTCAACACTTCGTCGTCGACAATTTAAAAGTCTCATATTCTGACTGAAACTAAAATTCTTCTTCTTCTTGGGGTAATAGTTTTATCATAAAAGAAAGTGAATTTTTCCCTCATTGAAAATAAATTAAAAAAGCTCTTCTATTCGATTAGAGCAAGGGCCTTCATTACTGTCGAATAAAAGTTTAAAATTGTTTTCTTAACGGGTGAGGCTAATAATTATATGAATTAAAATGAAACAATATGCATTAGATTTAAATATTTTATGAAATAAGAAACTGCAAAAACAGTAATTGCTTCCTTGTGATCGATCTTATGCCTTATGCGCTTCGTCACAGCAGTCTCGTGCGACACTAATCACGTCGGAGACTGTTTCACATGAATCACCTTTTATAGTTCTGTATACGATAGTACTTCCGTCTATATATGTGACGATGATGTCCCATACCGGAGTAGGGGACGAAGCGGGAGACCCTCACCGCCGAACTAGGCAAGGTCCTAGTGGAAGTGGTTTGCCTTTGCTCTCCTCCGACAGTAATGGGGATGTATGATGATGAAGACGACACAACACTCAGTCAACTTGAGGCAGAAAAAAAAGTCCTTGACCCCGTCGGGAATCGTACCCGGGACCCCGTGTGCGGGAAGCGACAACGCTGCCGCAAGACCACGAACTGTGGGCCATTTTACATGTACATATCGGTTTCTCACGTCCTATCACGTCAGTACGTGTTAATATAAATTTAAGTGCTTGATATCTTTTCAGAAAACATTTATTTCGAGTGTAGAAATGTATGAAAACGAAACGTGGACTACAATCAGTACAGGCAAGAACAGAATAAGTGCTTTTGAAATGAGGTCCTACATAAAAATGGTGTGGTGCTGATTCGAATTGGGGAGAACAGAATTTTATGGTTCAATTGATCTAAAACAAGGGAAAATGTGACAGGACAGATTCTGAGACATCAAGGAATATTTAATTACGGTGTTGCAGTGCCTCTGTTGTTCCGAAGTACGATTTAATGTTCCTTCGCCGCTGCGGCGATTACAGCCGTTATGAAATACACGAAATGGTTTCGTAGTTGCTAGTATAGATAACCATCAGTTGTACTGTAGACACATGGTTAATGAGATGCGGGAGTTTGGGTCCGTGTTCTTATAACATAACTGTAAGTCGACCGCTCGCGATAAGCGGGAAATACTAGTTCGACTCCCGGTCCGCCACAAAATTTTACTATCGTTATTCCATCATACAGCTGATGGTTGTCCATATTCGCAGCCGCGAATAAATTCAAATACTTAGTTAGTAAATGGAAGGAGGTATGGGCGGGGGAGGGGGGGGGGTTGCAGAGGAAGAACCAAGACTTGAATACAGTTAGCATGTTCAAATGTATGTAGGTTGCTGGTTACGCAGAGGTAGAGACGTGCACCAGATTGAGTGCAGAGATTTATGAGAGGAGTGTTAGGGCGGGTGACCATGATAACAGCAGCAACAACAACAACAACGGTATCTTTTCCTGCGCAGAAGCGCCGAGGTTAGCCCCAGGCCAAGCGCAACAGTCATCGGCTTTCCCAGTGTGCTTTCCTTCCGCTGAAAGCGACAGCCCGTAATCAGACCGGAGTCAGCACAGGTGTCGGCAGCTGTTGCGTGCCGCGTGCGCCGAAAATCTCGCCTGTTGCTTTCACTGGCGCCCGCAAAGAAATTTAAAATGGAGAAAAGCGTGACAGTATCGTGCCGTTGGCAGTTTGCATGCCACAGCTGTCAACTGGGAGTGGTCCACGACAGACTGATGGCAGTGATATGTACAACAGGTGCTCCGTGGAATGCTCGCCGCCAAGGGATAACCTACAGTTCACAACGCTTCGTGCAAACATGACGTCATTTTGATGTAACACGCTGTATCGAAGACTGAAAGAGCTGTCTGTCGACTATCGTGATCGTTCGGTTCGCAATACGTGAGGCGAACATGACGTTCAAAACAATAACATTCACCTCAGGTAGCGAGAACTGGAAGTACGCTTTTTCTTTGGTGCAAGGTACGTTACCCTCGAGATTAGGTTATACATCGATGTGTCAAGTTCTGCATTCATGAGGACTGGGCAGTGGATCAAGCAGAGATTAAAATGAAACTTCCTGGCAGATTAAAACTGTGTGCCGGACCGAGACTCGAACTCGGGACCTTTGCCTTTCGCGGGCAAGTGCTCTTCCAACTGAGCTACCCAAGCACGACTCACGCCCCGTCCTCACAGCCCTAATTCCGCCAGTACCTCGTCTCCTAGCTTCTTCCAGGAGTGCTAGTTCTGCAAGGTTCGCAGGAGAGCTTCTGTGAAGTTTGGAAGGTAGGAAACGAGATTCTGGCGGAATTAGGGCTGTGACGACGGGGCGTGAGTCGTGCTTGGGTAGCTCAGTTGGAAGAGCACCTGCCCGCGAAAGGCAAAGGTCCCGAGTTCGAGTCTCGGTCCGGCACACAGTTTTAATGTGCCAGGAAGCTTCATATCAGCGCACACTCATCTGTAGTGTGAAAATTTCATTCCAGAGATTAAAATGTTTGCAAGAATTAAGTTCGAAATTTGCTGCTGATAAAGGAGCACTACAGTAACCATTTTTTCTTAATACACTTTCATGAACCCCGAAAGTTGCGCAGAAACGAAAGATTTCAAGCATTCCTTGGAGACAAAGGGAGCAGATGGCGCAGGCTGAATGATGGGCTACCGCAGGGCTCTTTTTTATTACCAACCGTTTGTAAGCTTTAACCGGCGATATGCCCAACACTAGCGCGAAAAGAAACAATTTGCTGACGAGCTAGCACTAGTTTATGAAGAAAGAAAACTGGAAGAGTGACAAGGATCTTTGACCACAGATTTACACATAATGGGCGCCTTTTTGGAGAACTGGGGATTGAAGCCCCTGGAACGTAGCCCATAACCAAAATACTTGGGCCTCATTTTATACTGGGCTGTTACCCTTAAGAACCATTTACAAAAAAGTGAACACCAGAATTGATACTGTCAGGAAAGTCGCTGGGACAGGATGTGATGCAAATGCAGATACTCTTCGTACTGCTAATTGGCATTAGTTTACTCCACGGCAGAATACTGTCCTCCAGCAAGGAAAAATAGCGCAAATGTACGCATACTTGATGTCAATTTGCATCGGACAATGAGAATAATCAGTTGCACTACTAAATCAACACCAGTTTCATAGCTGCCTATATTGTGTAATATTGCACTTCCATCAATAAGACGAGAAGCAGCAGCAATTAGAGAGTTCCAAATGTGTTTCACTCACCAGAATTCACTTCTATAAAATGAACTACAGAATCCACCTGCCAGAAAATAGACTCCAATCTAGGCAACAGCTCTGGCCGACGCAGGATGCGCCTCTTGTGTATGACGTTTGTCAAGATTGGAAAGAGTTTTGGCAGAAGTTTCCTCCGACTAATTCTCGTCTTATAACTGACCCTGAATGGATTTGGTCTTCCCAGAAAACTGTGGACACCGCTGAATCGATTGCGTACAGGGCGTGGAAAATGTGGTGCCTGTTTGTATGAACTGAGGTTCAAAGATGCCCCGTCGTGCGACTGGTGATCCTGTGCAAACTACGCAACACCTGATTGAAGAGTGTATGCCATGAAAATCTCCTGGTGGACTTAGCGAGCCGCGTGTGGTGGCACAAAGAGCTGGAGAGTGATTAAGAAATATAGATATTCAGTTATAAAATTTTCTCTGGATTGTTTGTTTCGTTGTTTATATTACGTATATTTTTGTGTATATTTTACCTTTTATATATGAAGTCCTTAAATAACACTGTAAAATGATCATGTAAGCCATACAAATAAATAAAATAAACTCTGAAAGTGAAACGATGTAAGTAAAAAACAAGGTGAAGATAACAAGCATTGAATCCAATAAAGCATATATTCAACGGTGTTCATTACGGCGCCCCAAAAACATAAGTTTTCTTTTAAAAACTCTGTAAACTAGTTTCAGATTTGGTCTGTAATTAGAAAGGGTGGGTAGCCATTCTGTCAGACGAATTAAAGCAGTAGCTCATTGAACGTATATCCTATGAATAAATGCTGTTTCTCAACACCAGCACACTGAGGACTTCTCGGAAATGCGTCGGTATTGGTAAAATCTGTTGTAATACTGAACAATGCCGCGAAAGTAATATTGGTAGTCAATGATTTACTTTAATTAAATACGTTCTTGTTTGGAAAAGAATGTCGTAAAAGAACTAGCTCATAAATTTTCGTTTATGGCTGAGAATAAGTAACCTTTTAATTCTTTTGAAAATGTGTGTTTTCTGTGATTTTTATTGTGGGTGATACCTAATTTGCTTTACCATATTACAGCGTGCTTTGAATATTTATTCCCATGTGCGTGTTTCGTCCTTAATTTGTAAATCATTGACAGTGACAACTCACTCATATATGTATATTTTACGTCTACAACTTTGTTTCCGCAGTTTTTTTCTCGAAGTTCGCGGCTTTATTGTGAAAAACTTTCAAAAAAATTATGATTCATAGTATTGCCCATCGCTGACCACTACATTCTCCCATCTTTCGGATAGCATACGAATCCTGTGGCGGAAGAACTGGGCGTCTTTTGTGGGGATCCAAGAATCGACTCAATTTTGCACTTGTTCATAAGATCGGAAGGTCTGGTCAGCCAGACTGTATGCCACTGATAGAAAAAGGTGGTGGTCAGAGAGAGCAACGTATGGAGAATACGGCGGGAGGGAAA
Source organism: Schistocerca americana (assembly GCF_021461395.2). NCBI lineage: Eukaryota > Metazoa > Arthropoda > Insecta > Orthoptera > Acrididae > Schistocerca > Schistocerca americana. The sequence continues at coordinate 229,519,724 of NC_060125.1, read as the reverse complement.
AGACTTCTCATTTCAACGTTTCCATGTTTATTTTGACGGGTTTTGCGACATGGGGTCGAGAACTGACGTGCTGCAAAATTATCTTTACGTGTCTATCGCTGTATTGTGTTTCAGTGTTAGGCTCCAACGCATCAATTGCTTTCGTTAGATGTCCTGTGGCTGTCCTCGTCTGTTTCAGTAGCTACGAAAACGTTCTGTCTTCCACCGCCATGCCGGTCTTCGACATCAAAATCACCGTTCCTAAGGCGTTGAAAATATTCTCTGCACGTCCTTCCACTAAAAAAGTTCCCTCAACATTGGTCTTACCTAGCATTTTAAGAGCCACAGCCGCAGATTTCTTCATGTTAAAGCAGAAAATTAAAACTTCCCGCAAATGGCGAGACATGGGTACGTAAGTTGACGTACTTAATCGAGAATAACGTTGTCATGCAATCACAAATCGACTAATATTTTTATGGTATTATGTTTACAGATGCCTAAGCTTATTGTATTACACCTATGACCAACCTTCTGAACCCCACATGCCGCTACTGCCGTCTGTTACAAAACGGCGGAAGCAAAGTTGTAGACGTAAGAGAAGAGAAAGAGAGAGAGAGAGAGAGAGAGAGAGAGAGAGAGAGAGAGAGAAGGGGTTAACCGACGATAAGCTATTATGTGACGTTTAACTGTAACAAATCGTCAACGGGTGTTTCCTCGATACTGCATCCTTTCATAATATGTAAGTTTCGATACAGAAACTATCCACTTCGGAATTCCATATGGTGGCTCCCAAGCACCCCTAATCGAACGCTATTGGAAGTCGATAGCAGTTCCTGTGGTCTTCGGTAACTGAGAGGCCAACGAGAAAGACAGGCTGTGGCGCGCACCTCACAGCACGTGACACTGCAGGTTTTGCGAGTGCCTGCAGTTGTCTCCGGCGGGGAGCGAGTAGCCAATTCAGACGAGTTTAATTATTCTTGACTGCGCGTTTAAATGCATGTAAGCTCTCGATAGCAAACGACAAACTTAAGACCTATAGTAGGTACAATTTCAATGACATATTTATTTCCAGTGGGTCCTGCACGCAGCCGAGTGTTCGCGAATCTTGTGGACAGTAGGTTACCCGCCGTCAAAGGGGTGAGGGACACGGCAGGTCGTAAGTGCCATAAGCGCATGTGCAATTCGAGTAGCGAAGTCCTAGCGACAAACATCAGCTGTCTCATTGTTCGCGCGAGTCAGCAGTGTTGCAATGGCACGCTTACGCTGTAAGAATACATCGTAATTAAGTATTTCGTTATAAAGTGTCCGTCCAAAAAATTCCGAGACAACTTATGCTCCTGGGGTATAAGTGACGACTGCGCACTAACTACAGTGGCTGCTTCAACTAACAACTGTGAACAACACATGTGCATTCCATCAGTATGTAAGGTCTTGCCCTATTTTGACGAGTCCGACTCGTGGAAACAAATGCAGACCAAACATAAGCCGGCCGCTGTGGCCGAGCGGTTCTAGGCGTTTCAGTCTGGAACCGCGCTGCTGCTACAGTCGCAGGTTCGAATCCTGCCTCGGGCATGGATGAGTGTGATGTCCTTAGGGTAGTTAGGTTTAAGTAGTTCTAAGTCTAGGGGACTGATGACCTCAGCAGTTAAGTCCCATAGTGTTAAGAGCCATTTCCATTTTCACCAAACGTAAACATCACTAGGGCCATTCTTGGAAACGAAAGTTGCACCAAACTTTTTATTTGTCGAATAAGGCTCTATTCAATACGTACATTATCGAAAAAACAATACAGAGTCAGATAAAGGAAATAAATGTTTCTTACGAAGTATAGCTGAAGTAATGTTAAAAAGTGTCCAGTTGCCAGACTACGAAAAGTGTGAAAAACTGTCACTAGGTGAAATATCGCCTTCACTTCCAGCGCAATATTGGGCCCATAACATATCGATCTGAAACCTCAAAAAAATCCTCAACTCTTTGACAACGTAACCGTCATTCAGGACATTCAGGGCAATGTGACTTTCTAGCTGAGTAACATCCCGAAAAAGGACTTTTGTGACAATTTCACATGGCTGCATGAGTGTTGTGCGTTCTACACCAGGGCGGTGACTGAAGAACATCTGAAACTAAAAATCACCGTCTTAATTATTCTCTTATGTTTTCTTAATTAACTCTCGAAACTTTTCGGGCTGACGCGGATATGTACGTATGAACACTCTGTCTCATTACTTTTGTGTGATGTACTGCTAATTTAGGTGACGTAGGATGAACTTTGTGCTATTTGGACCACATTTTTATTATCACCATTTTCACTGTTATATACGACTTTGAGCATGTGACATCGTATTATGAGAGTTTTCGTGAGAATGTACAGCGGATAGCGTTGCATTGATAGTTAAATATGAAACTCATTTGATGTATTCTCTCCCTTGGTGTACAGGATAGTAGATAATGGTTTGAATATTGAAACCAGTAGTGAATAAAGACGTGTTTATTAGCAAAGGGAGACAATTACGAGGTTTAGAAAAAATGTTCCCTTAATTCAGTTGTCGATTTCTTTCTTTAAGTTTCAGAAGAGTTGCATGTTTACCAACACTACAAGAGGTGCTCGTTTTACTGATTTATTGTGTGGTGTCGAAAGTGATATGTGATTATACTTCACATACACAGGCATACAACCACCACCACCATCGTCACCACTACCAAACGATGTTATTTCCCACCACTTTGTGGCTGAACGACTTAGAGCGTGAAGACTTGTCAGGCCGTTGGTTACACGTCACGGCGGATAATGATATGCTAATAGATCTTCGAACGCCCAGGAAGGAGAGAGCTGCTCGGAATATTAAACAGAAACTCGATTCACGCAGTTTAGAAGAGTTGTCCCACGTGGCGGCCACTTGTAATTATGCGATTCCACGTAATGACGGTAAATTACTCGTGATTTTGGACCCACAGAGGGCAGCGAGTACAGTCATTAGTCTTTGGTAAGGCTACCAGTGTTAAACGTGCGGTTAGTGCGCGGCAGCGACAAGGCCCACGTAATTGCGTGGAGCTGGGCCTACCGCAAGGTCTGCATCTACATTGTGCAATTGAATTGAGGGATCACTTTTTCGAAACCCCGTAATTGTCTCTCTTTGCGGTGCATAACTTTGAAATTTGGCTCATTGGTGCCTACAACCTTTCTCTGTAATGGTGCAAAAGCTTGGCGCCCTGTGACGTCAGCTCGGGGTCGCCGACGCTTCAGATAGCATGGTGCCGGTAAACAGGCGAATTCAGACGTTCATTTAACGTGAAAAGTGGCTTAATGGTGCCCCATTCGCACCATATTTCACCACAATTCTGCGCAGCGCCGCCGTGGACGTGTCGCCCGATGGGAAGGTCGTCACAGCCCCTCTTACCCACATTTCACATCTTCTTTTGACGCCTTCGCGATGGAAGTCGAACGGTGACGCCCAGCATTGACACCACGCGGTTTTCGTATGTATGAGTGCCTCAGGAAAACATTTCGGAAGCACCGCCGTCAAGAATCTAAGCGAAAAGGCCTCAGGGGGTGACATAAAGAGCGCCAGTAGAACCATTCGTTTCCTTGGGACTTAGATTCCCACTGTATTTATTTCCCCCATTCCTGTCAATTGAAGGGGTCGGAGAGATACAGTCATAAGCCACATCGAACTAGTTTTGAGATACAGCGAGTTTAAGGTTCCACGGAGGTCTGAAAATGTTTAATACAAAATAGAAACCTTATTTCTACTGCAAACACCTGCTTAATATTTGTGAATCATGTTGTTTAATAGTCAACTCTCTGCATGCTAAAAAATTTTAATTTTAGAATGATTCTAATTAAGATGTGGTCAACGGTGGCTTATGACTATATCTCCCAAAAAATTGTTTAAAACATAAAGTATGAATTTGTAAGGATTTATTTTAACTACTCTTCCACAGAAAGCAGAGTATATAATTTGTACATATTAATATATACACATCAGGTATCTGAGATGTATAAACTACTTTTTCATTGATACAGTTACATCAAGGAAGTTCCTCTACCTGATCATTGTACACGTTATTTCCCGTACATGACCGAAAGAAATCTTGATTTGCTGCAGGTATGTATGACATAAGAGACAGTACATCATAAATTTCTTTCTGGTTAATTGGTAGTGGCATTCTGTACTTTATTGGCAGCTGATATGAATTTGGTTCAACTAGCCTTCCTTGACAGGCCTTCCTTTTTGACAGGAATATCCACTGACATGAAATTTCCTATGTCTGAGTAAGAGTGCTTTACACTTAGCTTGAAGGAATCTTCAGACTCTTACTTAAATTGAATAGCTTCACTGAAATGATGGGGATCTCCAGGCGTGGATTCTGTGGATTTTGAGATCAATGTCTTCAGGCTTTCCAAACATCTGAAGTCTTCTCTTTCCATTTTAGTTACAATGAAATGTTTTGAACTCGCAGATTTTATTACTTCTGCCCATTCATCTGGAGTGTAACTATTGGACGTCTGTTTCTTGCATACCGTTCCATGCGACCAAAATCACGATCGCAAGGTGGCGTGGTGTGACCTACCACAGGGAAGTAATGCTGGACAGAATCAAATCTTTTGGTAGCAACAAGGGACCTTTCCGAAGCAATAATAGTCCAATTCTTTGCCTGACCCTTGCAGTTGTCTGTGATTATGTGGAGATGTTTTGTCTGAGGATTAGTTATCTCCAAGTACTTCAACAAGTAGCTCCCAACCTCATCTGAACCCCGTCCTCCATCTTTCTCGCTCCACAGAAACGTATAACCCTTATTTGATCCACAGTCGTGGATACCATAGTTGTATGTCCATATTTTCCTCTTGTAAAATGTTGGATCAACTGTTAGTTTAGGAGTGGGGAACGTTTGCTGCATGTCCATTGCTATCACATGATGCTCTTTCGAATTTTCTTTACCAGAGCAGTTAATGACGCAGTCATATTTTGTCCACTGACAGCCTTTTTGAGATGCAGTTCATATTGTTGTTTCTTTTCTGTGACTTCTTCTGCACATAATTCTGGGTTATTTATTGCAATTATAAATCCATCACATTTTGAACAGGTGTCACTTTTTGGTAGTTTGAAGCCTATGTTAAATTCAGATACGAAAATTTCTCTGAATTTACTTTCAGATACTGCAGGAACCTGCTTTTCCTTGCAGTATTCTGAGCATTTATCTCGAAATAAGGAAGCAATTGTGAGATCACAATCCAAATACACTTTATTGGGGTTCTGTTGCCTACTGTAATGACTATTATATTTCGGTATGGCGTTGAGAAATTCTCTAACACTTTGTACAGCTTCGTCTTGAAATTTATGTGGGTAGTTTCCATGTTTTCCTGAAAGACAAAAAGATGAGCTTATATCCTCCTCCTAATAGAAATTTTTGTATAGCACTCAGTTTGAGTAGCCTACATCCCTAACTTATATCACAGAGTAACATAGAAACCTCTTCCATTTTCTTTTGGCACTGCAAATCCCTGCTTCATTTGATGTTGCAAATTCCTCACTCTTCGTGCATGTATCTGTAAGCCATGAACCCTTAGGATGGCTTCCTTGCAGATCATGACTTCTATTCCGCATACCCTCACATTATGAGAAAATCTAACATCCCTGGATGATATTTTCTTGGAAGTATTTTTTGGATAGCCTTGGAAGAAATTATGACAAATATAACAAAAGAAATAAATATACAAAATATTAAACCATTTGTATTTAAATAGTGAACAAACCTCCGCTTTTTCGGTTCCCTTTTCATACAGCTCATCAGGTAAGTATTCTGGGCATTAAAGTTTCCTATGTCCCAAAATGAATGAAAAATATTTCCTTCCTCTCCAAGCAGCTTTGTAAAGCATTTATTTAAACAAGTACAGGGACTTCCTTTAGTAGCAGCCTGAACAGTCTTGTGGGTTTTGAAAGACTTTTACTGCTAACCAGCATTTCTTCGACGTTTTGCTTTATTTTCCTTCCACTGATCAATATTTCGCTTTCTTTTCCGTGAAGGCTTTGGTTTTTCGTGTGATTCTTCATATATTCTACTTATTTCAAGCTATAGTATGAAGAGCAAAATAGTCTAAGAATTTGCGTGAGATATAGTCATAAGCCACACAAAACATTAAATTTCGCTAAAATCACATTAATGAGAAAATATTTTTTACACATCTTTTGCCTTTGAAACTACATTATTCCACCATTAAGCAGTAATATAAAACGTGCCCTTCAAGTTTCATCATTAACACTCAGGATGGCTGTCAAATGCGCTGGCAATGTTGAGAGAAACAAAGTCACAGGCCACAGGAAATTAATCACCAGAAATAAACCTTTTTATATACTTACCGATTCATCATCTGAGCTGGAACTGCTGGTCGATGGATGCCGAGACTCATCACTGCCAGGATCCAAAGGGTAAAGCTCTTCACTTCCACTACTGTCTGTGTCAAATATGCGTTGAAGACCCGAAGACGCTTTAGACGTTCCTGACCCACCTGCCAATTTGCTGTGGCTTGTCACTGTGTATCTTCTGAAACTACCACCAGATGGCACAGCATAGAACTGCACTCCGTCATAGCCTGCCATGTGATCCAGTAACACGGAAATTTTTCAACACATTGTGAAGAAGACATTGTTAAGAATGCCACAACATGAAAAACTCAATTTCGTGAAAGTTGTGGCTTATGACTATATCTCTCCGAGCCCTTCAATTGTTCCCTTATGCTCTCCCTGAAACTCTGTACAACCTCTGGTTCTTTCAGTTTATCCAGGTCCCATCTCCTTAAATTCCCACCTTTTTGCAGTTTCTTCAGTTTTAATCTACAGTTCATGACCAGTAGATTGTGGCCAGAGTCCACATCTGCCCCTGGAAATGTCTTGCAATTTAAAACCTGGTTCCTAAAGGGAAGCAGTGGTTGGGAAGGGAGTGAGACAGGGGTGTAGCCTATCCCCATTGTTATTCAATCAGTATATTGAGCAAGCAATAAAGGAAAGAAAAGAAAAGTTCGGAATAGGTATTAAAATCCATGGAGAAGAAATAAAAACTTTGAGGTTCGCCGATGACATTGTAATTCTGTCAGAGACAGCAAAGGAGTTGGAAGAGCAGTTGAACGGAATGGACAGTGTCTTGAAAGGAGGATATAAGATGAACATCAACAAAAGCAAAGCGAGGATAATGGAATGTAGTCGAATTAAGTCGGGTGATGTTGAGGGAATTAGATTAGGAAATGAGACACTTAAAGTAGTAAAGGAGTTTTGCTATTTGGGGAGCAAAATAACTGATGATGGTCGAAGTAGAGAGGATATAAAATGTAGACTGGCAATGGCAAGGAAAGCGTTTCTGAAGAAGAGAAATTTGTTAACATCGAGTATAGATTTAATTGTCAGGAAGTCGTTTCTGAAAGTATTTGTATGGAATGTAGCCATGTATGGAAGTGAAACGTGGACGGTAAATAGTTTGGACAACAGGAGAATAGAAGCTTTCGAAATGTGGTGCTACAGAAGAATGCTGAAGATTAGATGGGTAGATCACATAACTAATGAGGAGGTATTGAATAGAATTGGGGAGAAGAGGAGCTTGTGGCACAACTTGACTAGAAGAAGGTTGGTAGGACAGGTTCTGAGACATGGAGGGATAACCAATTTAGTATTGGAGGGCAGCGTGGAGGGTAAAAATCGTAGAGGGAGACCAAGAGATGAACACACTAAGCAGATTCAGAAGGATGTAGGCTGCAGTAGGTACTGGGAGATGAAGAAGCTTGCACAGGATAGAGTAGCATGGAGAGCTGCATCAAATCAGTCTCAGGACTGAAGACCACAACAACAACAACAACAGATTGCCACACATTTCACGCTCGAAAAGGAGAGTTTGCTGTGGGATGAGAAACACAACGACCTTCTTGACAATCTTTGATGCTGTTGACATCTCCCGGAAACTTCATCCCTTCTCTAAGGACTTCGTGGGCTAGCAGCCCAATTGAAAATGATCTCACCTCTGCGCAGTGCAGTGCGACAACAGTTTTTGCCGTGGTGTACAGGATGGAACCGCTAAGTACTGTTCACAACCATTCAACGAAATTTGAACGTGAGCCGAACCACAAAAGGTCCTGATTATGCTTTTCCAGTGCTTCTGTTTCCCGGCCTCCTGTGGCATGATCATGGAGAGGGTGTGACGTTGGTACATGTGTGAATAAAACAGCGAAGACTTTCTCTAAGACTCCCTGATTTGGCAAATACCTTTGGTGGCACCCGTCCGCATTTTAAAAAAGTACCATTGCAGATAAAAACTTCGAAGTATTACTAGGTGTTTGCAACCATTTGATACGTCTCCGCTGCCAGTTGCCTTCCTGCAGGCGCATAGTACTATTTTGTAGTGTTGCTCTGTATAGACACATTTTTAAAGTTCTCAATAAAATGGTTCAAATGGCTCTGAGCACTATGGGACTTAACTTCTGAGGTCATCAGTCCCCTAGAACTTAGAACTACTTAAACCTAACTAACCTAAGGACATCACACACATCCATGGCCGAGGCAGGATTCGAACCTGCGACCGTAGCAGCAGCGCGGTTCCGGACTGAAGCGCCTAGAACCGCTCGGCCACTTAGGCCGGCGGTTCTCACTAAATACAGGCGATGTCACCGAGGGTATTGCTGAATTGTGGGGCCTTAGAGAGACCGTTTGCAGTTTTGTGCATGCGTGTATCAATGTCGCATCCCCTCCATGAATATACCACAAGAGGGTGTGAAACAGGAGCACAGAAAAAGCATAAGAATTGTGGTGTCACCGCCAGACACCACAGTTGCTAGGTGGTAGCATTTAAATCGGCCGCGGTCCATTAGTATACGCCGGACCCGCGTGTCGCCACTGTCAGTGATCGCAGACCGAGCGCCACCACACGGCAGGTCTCGAGAGACGTACTAGCACTCGCCCCAGTTGTACAGCCGACTTTGCAAGGAATGGTTCACTGACAACTACGCTCTCATTTGCCGAGACGATAGTTAGCATAGCCTTCAGCTACATTTGCTACGACCTAGCAAGGCGCCATATTCAATTGATATTGAGATTCTATTAATGTATCATCAAGAGCGATGTTCTACAAACGTGGATTAAAGTTAAGTATTCCAGAAGCTACGTACTTTTCTTTATAGCATTCATTACGTATCCAGTTTCAGACCTCACGCCAGCCTGCGTGAGTTTAAGCGCGTGCCTTTCGGCTTCCTCTCATTGTGTCTAGGCTGTCTTGCCTAGACACAACAAGAATTCTTTGCTGCTTCGAATCAAATTAAAATTTCGTCGAATGGTTTGAACAGTTCCTACTGGTTCCACCTTGCACACCAGAGCAAAAATTGCAGTCGCACTGCACTCCAGAAGGGTAAGATCACGTTCAGTGAAGTTGCAAGCCCACGATGCCGTTAGGGAATGGTTGGAGTGTCAGGGAGATATCAGCAGTATCAAATATTGTGAAGAGCGGCTTCGTGTTGCTCATCAGAATGGAAATTGTCGTTTTCGACCTCTAAATGTGTGGGAAATATGTCCTAAGGATATGGCCGGTTTCATTCACGCACTTTGTACCACCCCCTGAAGCCTTTCCGTGTCGATTTTTAGCGGCGGTGTCTGAAATGTTCTTCTGAGCTACTCATAAGAAAATCGCGTTTTCAACAGTGAGCGTCGCCGTTCGACTTCTATCGCAAAGGTGTGAATAGAAGGGCTGAAATGTGGTAAGAGGGCCTGTGACGACCTTCCCATCGTGGGACACGCAGCCGGCCGGTGTGTCGAAGCGGCTCTAGGCGCTTCAGCCGGAAGCGCGCTGCTGCTACGGTCGCAGGTTCGAGTCCTGCCTCGGGCTTGGCTGTGTGTGATGTCCTTAGGTTAGTTAGGTTTAAGTAGTTATAAATCTAGGGGACTGATGACCTCAGATGTTAAGCCCATAGTGCTTAGAGCCATTTGAATCATTTTTTTGTGGGACGCGTCCATGGCGGCTTTGCGCAGCATTGTGGTGAAATATAGTGCGAGTGGGGCATCATTAAGCCACTTTACACACCAAATGAACGGCTGAGCTCTGGCCTTTCTTCCGCATGTGTCGACACCTTGCTGTCTGAAGCGTCAGCCAACTCGAGGGTGTCGTGGCAGGACGCTACGCTTTTGCACCATAACAGAGGAAGGCTGTACGCCTTTTTGAGCCAAATTTCAAACTACGGAGTCGAAAAGGGGATGAATTACGGGCTTTCGAAAAATTTATCCTTTAATTGTGCTGCGCAGTGTATATACTCCATAAGCCAGTACTCGCCGCCCCCTCCCCCCCCCCCCCCCCCCCCCCCCCCCCCCCCGATAGCCAAGCACGTTAACGCGCTACTTCGGGATTCAGGAAGACGCACCTGCCGGGGATCGATTCCGCCCCGCTGATTATGGATGAGGGCTGGTGAGTCGACCAAAGTGGATGTGGTTTTTAGGCCGTTTCCCCACACCGGGCTAGGCGAATACCGGGCTCGTACCACGTCTTGCCGAACGGACAGGCTACAAAAACGTTTAGAAAACGTTTTCTCTCTCGAACGTGAGAGATTTATTCTAGACGCTGACAGATTTGATATACAGATTCCGTCGTAGGAGGAGTGGTAGCCCCGGGAAGGGTATCCGGCCATCAACTGCAGCTAAGTTTGCCAAACCTTATATAATAATGACGACCCGGTAGAGAAACGGGAAGAGGAAGAAAAAGAAGAAGACGACTCCGCAAGTCAATGTACAGTACATCGTGAAGGGTATTTGGTAACATACCCAGTCATTCGCGTCCCAGTTCCACTCGCAAATAGAGCGAGAGAAAAAGCATTGCCTGTACACTTCCGTACGAGTCCTGGCTCTCTTATGTTTTTTCCTCTTCTTTTTCTTGGCTTCTAAGGGACTTGAAGAACCTGTGCCAGTCTCACATGTTGCCTCCAAATGCATCTATCTTATGCCACTTCTCACCAATTATTTATGCACATCCTGTTGCATATCGTTTTAATTTCATTTAGCAATGTATTCCTACATCTTCCCCGTGGTCTGTTACCAACTGACTTCCCCTCCAATGTTCTTGAAACCTTTTTTTATGACCTGACGGAACTACAATCGTCTCGTCATTACTGTGGGTTCTTGAATTGCTCTGGGTGATGGGTGACCTGAAGTACGACACATTAGTTCACTTTGTTACATGAATAATAAAAATACTTACTTAACTTTATAGGTTGCATTGACTATTAAAGCTTCATTGGATGCACTAATTGACAAACTCTTGTCTTGAAGTACAAAACATTTACAGACGTACAGTTCCATCTGAGAATCGAATAGCACTGGTGCCCTAACTAGATGATGTAACTGCTCTATATCAACCTCCATGCAATGATACTGCGGTGCTGAGAGAGGATGTGTCGTCAGGAGCACCTCCCATTGCGAGATGTCCACAGCTCGTGGTCTAGTGACTTGCGATGCTGCTTCTGGATTACGGGGTCCCAGGTTCGATTCCCGGCTGGGTTGGAGATTTTCTCTGCCTGGGGACTGAGTGTTTGTGTTGCGCTCATCATTTCATCATCATCATCGTCATCATTCGTGACAGTGGCTAGATTGGACTGTGAAAAAAATTGGGCTGTGAAAATTTGCGACTTTGTATGGGCGCTGATGACTGCGCAATTGAGCGTCCCAAACATCATCATCATCAATGTAGCTAGACATCGCTGTCTGTGGTATCGATGCACAATGCCGACCTTGGTGTGGGTGCGCAAACTTTGGACGATATCTCGTCTTTGAGCAAAGATAAAAAATGAGTCGTCAGCTGATCAAAAATCTTCATTCGTTCATGCTACTGGTTTAAACAGGGAAACTATATGAGAATACTGGAAACGCAAGAATTTGGTCAAACGAAAATGCACAAGTCACTCGTGAGAAATATTCCGATGGCGCCGTGTCCAACACTGAAACAATAACGAGATTCCAGAATGAGATTTTCACTCTGCAACGGAGTGTGCGCTGATATGAAACTTCCTGGCAGATTAAAACTGTGTGCCCGACCGAGACTCGAACTCGGGACCTTTGCCTTTCGCGGGCAAGTGCTCTTGCCCGCGAAAGGCAAAGGTCCCGAGTTCGAGTCTCGGTCGGGCACACAGTTTTAATCTGCCAGGAAGTTTAATAACGAGATTAATCGCCCGTTTCTGGGAAAGCAGATCAGCTGCAAACATGAAGAGAACCAGGAGCCTGGCCATTCTGATGTTCGCCAAACTGACTGGATTGAGGGGTACGATGCTGCGTTCGTGTTCAAATAGTTTGAGGAGACTCCGTTGAGTGCCAGATTTCGTATGGTAGGCTCAGAAAAGATGCAGAAGTTAATATTTCGTGTATATCATGTACTGTGCAGGAATTAAAGGCGTCATATTTATTTAACGAGACCCATGGAATAGCAGAATTCGAGCGTGGTTTCTTCACTGACGAGGCGTGGGTTCACCTTAGGGGATATGAGAATAGTAGAAACCCAAGAATTCGGTCAACCGAAAGTCCACAAGTCACTCATGAGAATAACTCACACTGTCAAAACATTGGAGTGTGGTGTGTGGTATGGCATCATCGAATAGTGGGCCGCATTTTCTCTGAAATTACTCTGAACAGTGTTGTGTAGCGAGACGTCATTACACATTTTATTTCGTTTCTTGAGGCAGATGAACGCTATTGTTTACTGCAGCAGGGCGCTGCCACTTGTCACGTATCTAATGGTTACTTAGTGATGATGGTTCAAATGGCTCTGAGCACTATGGGACTCAACTGCTGTGGTCATAAGTCCCCTAGAACTTAGAAGTACTTAAACCTAACTAATCTACGGACGTCACACACATCCAAGTCGGAGGCAGGATTCGAACCTGCGACCGTAGCGGTCGTGCGTTCCAGACTGTAGCGCCTAGAACCGCTCGGGCACTCCGGCCGGCACTTAGTGATGAGCGCGACTTTTTGGTCACCCTGGTTCAAATGGCCCTGAGCACTATGGGACTTAAAATCTCAGGTCATCAGTCCCCTAGACCTAGGACTACTTAAACCTAACCAACCTAAGGACATCACACACATCCATGCCCGAGGCAGGATTCGAACCTGCGACCGTAGCGGTCGCGCGGTTCCAGACTGAAGCGCCTAGAACCGCTCGGCCGGCCGGTCACCCTGTACTACGAGGACAGAGTTGTGGCACGTTGTTGCAGGCAGTGTGAGGCATATTATTCAAATGCTAACCATTACTGCACTTGGCTCTGCGGTGCTGTGGTCAGAGAAGGACGCATTTGCGCTGGGCACCTGTATCTCTACGCAATAACGGAAGCAGTAGGCCGTGTTAACTTTTATTAGTCCTGAACTGAATTGCTTCAGTTCGTGCGAAACGGTGTTAACCGACATGCTGCATGCAGCTGGGGACTTAATCGTAATGTTGACAGGTTTAATGCTGCGGAATAACGGGGCGTGTACAGAAAGCGTTCGTGTCGAATAGTGTACGGATAGCAGAGCGGTCAGTGCGGGGCTGAAAGTCTGGCTGCCTCATGTATATTCGACACGTGATACACGGTGTTGGTAGACGTATAAAGGTCACACAGTCTTTTCTGTCACGCACCGATTGTGGAAAGAATGAGAGAAACAGGTAACTGAGTCTAGGGCACTTCTCACGTTCGTGGTCTGCTGTGTTCCGCTCTGAAGTAGTTTTAGCAAATACGAAGGCCGATACCGTGCAAGGTTCGGCATTTGTTTCAGACAGCAGGACTGCAGTAAGCAGCAGTAAAAATGGAGCCCTATTGACTACACGTTGTCGGTGGTATGCGCGAATTGTGTTCCCACTTGGTACGTGTAACAAGGAAGTCGTATGTCTACAGTCTCCCCCTCCCCCTTTCTCTCTCTCTCTCTCTCTCTCTCTCTCTCTCTCTCTCTCTCTCTCGGCTTAGCGCACTGGATTCGCAATCGGCAGGACGACGGTTCAAATCAAATCAAATGGCTCTAAGCACTGTGGGACTTAACACCTGAGGTCATCAGCCCCCTAGAACTTAGAACTACTTAAACCTAACTAACCTTAGGACATCACACACAACCACGGCCGAGGCAGGATTCGAACCTGCGACCATAGAAGCAACGCGGTTCCCTACTGAAGCGCCTAAAACCGCTCGGTCACAGTTGCCGGCTGGTTAAAATCCCCCTCTCGTAATCCAGATTAGCAGATGTCGCCTTTGGAAAGGGCGTGGCCAATTTTCTTCCTCATCCTTTCGTAATCCGGGCATACGCTCCAGCACTAATGACCGTGCGGTCGATGGGACATTAAAACATTTATCTTCCTTCCTTCCGTCTCTTTCTTCCTCTGACTCTCCCTCCCCCCCCCCCTTCCCCTCTTCTCCTAGCCGTCATGTACACAACGCTGCCACACGCACACAGGAACAGAGTTTTAAAATCTCGATGTAGTTCTGGGCCATCGTTTGCTATGGAAAATCATATCCGTCTTCTAAATTGTTCCAAAAAATTCTACGTTTGCATTTCACCAATGCAGAAGACGAACATTTTGTGGCCGAATGATCGCAACCAGTAATACTACTGTATTTGTTCGTTAATCTCGTCTGCGACCCTTTCTCGTAAAATGAGCAACTGTATAGTTCATTTACTGCTAAGTGATCAACTGAACCAGACGTTACACCCAGAAACGTCAATGTAGTCGTCCAAAATGTAAGTTCGGACACACTGACGTACAAGTGGTTACTGTCCATTGTCCCTTAGAGACCAACGACGAAGATTTCGTTTGTCTCGCAACCGACGCCAGACCCTTGAAGTGAAACTATGGCCGCACTGAACGCTACAGGTCTGGTGTCCTGCCCACTTGTCCTATAGGGTGCCTAAAGGATGCTGCTTTCTCGGATACCTATACAACAATTCAAACAAATCACATTAATGATTTTTATTATATAAAGTACAGTCATGCTCATAAATTAAGGATAATTGCAGAATGTGGTGCCACACAACGTGGCACTACACAAAAACTGGCGCTAATAGCGTAGGCACATAGGGAACACACACGACACAGATCTGTAAGTCCACGGTATTGGTGATAAGTTGAGACTACCGTCCCGAAACACATGTGATACAAAATGCCGCTGTTTCCTGCGCATGTACCCCAACATCAATATGGAATATGATTACCATGCACACGTACACAGGCCGCCCAACAGGTTGGCATACCCTGGATCAGGTGGTCGAGCAGCTGCTGGGGTATAGCCTCCCATTCTTGCAACAGTCCCTGTCGAACGACCTGCAGATGAAAACCCGGCGCGAATCACTATTCAGACTATACCTGGATTCGTCCCTGAACATAACCTGGGACCACTGTTCCAGTGACCATGTACTGTGTTCTTGACACAAGGCTTTACGGGCTCTCCTGTGACCAGGGGTCAGTGGAATGTACCTCGCAGATCTCCAGGCGAATAAACCATGTCTGTTCAGTCGTCTGTAGACTGTGTGTCTGGAGACAACCGTTCCAGTGGCATCGCTAAGATCCCGAGCAAGGCTACCTGCAGTACTCCGTGGCCGTCTGCGGGCACTGATGGTGAGATATGGGTCTTCTTGTGGTGTTGTACACTGTGGACGTCCCGTGCTGTAGCGCCTGGACACGTCTGAAAACGTCTGCACACTTAATCGCTGCACCGTACTCTGACATGCACCAACACACCTCTGCGTGTGTGGACTGCTGCCAGCGCCACCGTGTGACGGCCACAGGTCAAATGCACCGCATGGTCATACCCTGGGGTGATTTAAACCCGCAAACCGCCCATCAGAGCGTTGTTTCACCATCTACCAGCATTATCGTTAATTTATGAGTATGAGTGTAGATTGACAACAATTAACTTTGCTGTACAATTGTGTCGCAAGTGATGGGCGACATGCAAATGATCAATGTGTTTCCCTATATACAATGTCCATGCAAGTAATGGATATGGATCAATGTAACAGCTCTTCTACGAGGTACATTCAAGTTCTAAGGCCTCCGATTTTTTTCTCTGGACTGGAAAGAGATAGAAACATGCGCATTGTTTTAAAATGAGGCCGCGTTCATTGTCAATACGTCCCAGAGATGGCAGCGCCGTACGGCAGTTGGAATTTTACCGCCAGCGGCGAGAATGAGAACTGTTTTAAATACTTAAAATGGCGACGTTTTCCTTACTTGAACAGCGTGCAATCATTCGTTTTCTGAATTTGCGTGGTGTGAAACCAATTGAAATTCATCGACAGTTGAAGGAGACATGTGGTGATGGAGTTATGGATGTGTCGAAAGTGTGTTCGTGGGTGCGACAGTTTAATGAAGGCAGAACACCATGTGACAACAAACCGAAACAACCTCGGGCTCGCACAAGCCGGTCTGACGACATGATTGAGAAAGTGGAGAGAATTGTTTTGGGGGATCGCCGAATGACTGTTGAACAGATCGCCTCCAGAGTTGGCATTTCTGTGGGTTCTGTGCACACAATCCTGCATGACGACCTGAAAATGCGAAAAGTGTCATCCAGGTGGGTGCCACGAATGCTGACGGACGACCACACGGCTGCCCGTGTGGCATGTTGCCAAGCAATGTTGGCGCGCAACGACAGCACGAATGGGACTTTCTTTTCGTCGGTTGTGACAATGGATGTGGCGTGGATGCCATTTTTCAATCCAGAAACAAAGCACCAGTCAGCTCAATGGAAGCACACAGATTCACCGCCACCAAAAAAATTTCGGGTAACCGCCAGTGCTGAAAAAATGATGGTGTCCATGTTCTGGGACAGCGAGGGCGTAATCCTTACCCATTCCGTTCCAAAGGGCACTACGGTAACAGGTGCATCCTACGAAAATGTTTTGAAGAACAAATTCCTTCCTGCACTGCAACAAAAACGTCCGGGAAGGGCTGCGCGTGTGCTGTTTCACCGAGACAACGCACCCGCACATCGAGCTAACGTTACGCAACAGTTTCTTCGTGATAACAACTTTGAAGTGATTCCTCATGCTCCCTACTCACCTGACCTGGCTCCTAGTGACTTTTGGCTTTTTCCAACAATGAAAGACACTCTCCGTGGCGCACATTCACCAGCCGTGCTGCTATTGCCTCAGCGATTTTCCAGTGGTCAAAACAGACTCCTAAAGAAGGCTTCGCCGCTGCCATGGAATCATGGCGTCAGCGTTGTGAAAAATGTGTACGTCTGCAGGGCGATCACGTCGAAAAGTAATGCCAGTTTCATCGATTTGGGGTGAGTAGTTAATTAGAAAAAAATCGGAGGCCTTAGAACTTGAATGCACCTCGTACTTGTATTCTCTTCGGCTGGAGGCCGCTCCTGTCGTGGTGCGGTCCTAGTCAGTCGGCTACTGGCTGACGTCGTCTCACAGCCTTCTCTTCTCTTGCGTTCTTCATCTTCGTGCCGTCTTTACGCCGGAACAACTCGTACTATGGTCTGTGCTATCCAACTTAGAAAATCCGAGGACCACCTCTGCATATAGGTTCCAAATGACATCTTTGGAGTATTTCCGTGTATACTTCCCCAATAATTCATGCTGTATTCGGTAAGTAAAGTGTAAACTCATCAGATATTATAAGTCTAATGCACTTTTTTCCGTCATGTTTGAATCACATTAGATGGTTCAGATGGCTCTGAGCACTATGGGACTTAAATTCTGAGGTGGTCATTCCCCTAGAACTTAGAACTAATTAAACCTAACCTAAGGACATCACACACATCCTTTCCCGAGGCAGGATTCGAACCTGCGACCGTAGCGGTCGCGCGGTTCCAGACTGTAGCGCCTAGAATCACATTTGAGCCAGCCACTGTGACCGAGAGGTTCTAGGCGCTTCAGCTTCGAATCCTGCCTCGGGCATGGATGTGTGTGATGTCCTTAGGTTAGTTAGGTTTAAGTAGTTCTAAGTCTAGGGGACTGATGACCTCAGATGTTAAGTCCCATAGTGCTCAGAGCCATTTTAATCACATTAGTGTGTGAAGTAGGGAGTACTCCTTTCTCACACAGAAAGTATAGTTCTGGTGGGTGGGAAATCGTGACGGTCATTCTTCATATTTCCGTTATCCTGTTTCCTCTTTTCCAGATTACGCGTAGCCGTTATTATCTATCAGCCACTTAACAGTCGCGGACGGAATTAGCGGGGCCCCGCGCCATTTCTTTTTTCTGAACTGCAAAGCTTCACTGTCTTTTACGCAAGAGTCACAACCAAAGAGATACAGTGTTCACCAAGTACTATCAACTCGCATGGGTCCCTAGTGTCCATTACGGGAGACGAAAATTGAGATGCTAGTTTTATCGGAGTTAGTAGTTGGTAATAAACGAAATTTAAGCACAAACCGTTCAACAGGAAGGTCAGTCGATATTCTAAACGGCTAGTCAGCCAGTCCCAGTTTCAGGTTACCTCTCCAATTGCTTCCAGGCGCAACCCAAAAAAAAAAAAAAAAATAATAAAAATAAAAAAAAATGCAACGGCCTTGCCGTAGTGGATACACCGGTTCCCGTGAGATCACTGAAGTTAAGCGCTGTCGGGCGTGGCTGGCACTTGGATGGGTGACCATCCAGCCGCGATGCGCTGTTGCCATTTTTCGGGGTGCACCCAGCCTCGTGATGCCAATTGAGGAGCTACTCGACCGAATAGCAGCGGCTTTGGTCACAGAAGACCATCATAACGACTGGGAGAGCGGTGTGCTGACCGCACGCCCCTCCTATCCGCATCCTCAACTGAGGATGACACGGCGGTCGGATGGGCCCGATGGGCCACTTATGGCCTGAAGACGAAGAGTGCAACAAAAACTTGATTTCCAGTGTTTCATATAATTATTGACCGAATTTAAAAATTTAAAATGCTTTCATAATCTACTCATTAAGAAGCATAAGCTTACGTTAAAGGTAAACGCAAAAAGAAAGGTACTAGAATTACTAACTGTATATGTCGTCAATCAGCGTAACTCAAGGCACATGTTTATAGTCCTAATACATCTGTATCTGAATACATAAGTCGATATACGGTGCATGGGGGAGGGTACTTAATGCCAGTACTACTCATTCCCTCTCCTGTTCCACTCACGAATGGATAGAGGGGGAAACGACTGTCTATACACCTCTGTACCCGGTTCCTATGCGAGATATACGTGCCAGTGGAATCGTTCTGCAGTCAGTCGCAAAATCCGTTTCTGTAATATACTCAATATTGTTTCGCGGAAAAGCTTCGTCTTCCTTCCAAGGATTCCCATTTGAGTTCACGAAGTATCTTTGAAATACTCGTCTGTTGATCGGTAACAAGTCTACCAGCACACTTGTGAATTGCTACTAATAGAAATTCCCGCAGCAGAGTACCGTAACACGTCACTGAATGTTTCATGGAGATTTACTTATCTTAAATGGTTTTCAAGATCCAAAGGAATTAAAGACATTAGCTGTCAGTGGGCATTGATTTTTATCAATGGGGCAGGTTGAAAAATTGTGCCGTACTCGGATTCGAACCTGGTTCTCATGTTTACTAGGCAGATGCGCTGACCACTACGCCCTTCGAAAACAGTAGTTACCACAACCACACTGACAACTAGCACGTCTCCCGCCAGACACAGTGGTCTGTACATCTGCCTAGTAAGCAGGAGACCCGGGTTCGAATCCCTGTCCGGCACAAATTTTCAATTTGCCCCATCGATATAAATCAACGCCCACTGGCAGCTGATGTGCTTAATTCCTTTGTCTCTCGATTCATAGTGGCTGCAGGATCAAAATGGTGTTTGTTCTTTCGGACACACACACAGGGTGATTCACGAAGATATGCAAATACTTTAATATATTATTCTACAAGTAAAACTAAAGAAACAGTTCATATAAACATAGGTCCGCAAATGTTTACGGACTAATAAAAGATTTTGCCTGACATTTAGTAACTTCGCTTATACGAAGTCATCGAAAAACTGTACGAGGTTAAAAAAACGCACGATTTCCATTTATTTTGTTGTCATTAGTCTGGTGAATGTCATAAAACATGTCCCAGCCGTGTATCTGCAGTAGCTTTCCAGTACATAAAGAGAAGCAAAGATTGTTATACATGTGATGACTGGGTGTTGTGTGATGTCCTTAGGTTAATTAGGTTTAAGTAGTTCTAAGTTCTAGGGGACTGATGACCATAGATGTTAAGTCCCATAGTGCTCAGAGCCATTTGAACCAGCCATTATTATACAAGTAAATTTGTTTACTTTTCATTAAGAATGTAGAAACGTTTATGTGATTGTTGGCAGCCGTTAGTGAGTTGTTTCAGTCGTTTCCTAACCTTTAAACGAGTTAGTTTTCTGTATTGTTCAATGAAAGAACATAACAACAACAGTGTATTTAAGTGAGACTACATAGTAACTGTTGTAGTTTGTAGGTTGTTTATGAAATAGGGATGCTTTTCAAATTTACGACAGAGGAATACGCCAATATGGTGTATATTGATAGCAAATGTGATGGTAATGCATGGCTGCAGTTAACGAATATCGCGTAAGTTATGCAACTCGGAGGATTCCGAATGCAGGAACCATTAGCGGTTTATTTCGAATGTTACGGGAGACAGCGTTCATAATCAGTACGAGCGCTCGATATGTGAAGACGATGGTGAAGATATTATGGTTGCTAATAAATGGAAATCATGCTTTACTTTAACCTCGTAGAGTTTTGCGATGGCTTCATATTAGAGCGAAGTTTATATGAACTTTTTTTCTTTCTTTGCCTTATTCAGCAACTTGTCATTCTGTTTCAGGTGAGTGCCTGATAACGTGGCTGCCAAACTTCTGCCGCTGCCTTAGTAAGTACCGCTGTATTTCTGCAAAGTACCCGCCATCACTCCTAAAAGCTTTACTGCCAAGGAACTCTTTGACGTTCGTGGAAAGGTCTCTTGCACAGTTCAGTTTCATGTTGATTTTTAAAATAATCTGCGATGAGTGACTGAAAAATGGTTCAAATGGCTCTGAGCACTATGGGACTCAACTTCTGAGGTCATTAGTCCCCTAGAACTTAGAACTAGTTAAACCTAACTAACCTAAGGACATCACACACATCCATGCCCGAGGCAGGATTCGAACCTGCGACCGTAGCGGTCTCGCGATTCCAGACTGCAGCGCCTAGAACCGCACGGCCACTTCGGCCGGCTCTGAGTGACTGAATTCGGTGTCGAATTTTGTCGAGTATAACTTTTTGCCTGTTGTTGAATATTCTATACAACTGTCTCAAATTTCTCCCCTTCGTTGCTGTATCACCATACAATTGCCTTAGTTCAAGGTGAAAGTCTACAGTAATCAGCTAATGAGCATTTAAATATTGAGGAGAATCTGGGCGCTTACAGTCGGTGGAAGTTTTATGTCTCGCATTTCATTTTAGACAGTCACACAATTTTCTACGACAGCCTCTGGCAATGGCACAACACAGTCAAAATGTCGAGGAAACCATTCTACTACGAATGGAAGAGTGATATCAGTGTGCTCATCGGAAATGCGCAATATGTCGTTATCTCGTAGATAACCCGCGTTATTATGTACATGGTGTTTCACAATTTCTGTTACAGTCTTTTAGGGTTGTCGGTTCGGAAATGTGCTCGTCGGATCTAAAACAAGTTTGAAGACCGGATCGCTTTCATGGGCGATGTTTCAAGTAAAAAATTTATTTATTTATTTATGGACACAATCACATGTTTATGACACAGTCAAACCGATTTCGGCCGTACAGTGATGATCCTCAGATGCTAAGGCGGCATACACTGAACAGTGTATGCCGCCTTAGCATCTGAGGATGATCATTGTACGGCCGAAACCGGTTATGACTGTGTCATAAAAATGTGATTGTGTCTGTAAATAAACAAAAAAATTTTTACAAAAAAAATCAGTCACGCACTCCATACACAAAATGTCGTTTTTTCCAAAATGTTTAAAGTGATCGTAGTCGCAATATTTTCTGCGTGACGAAGGACCTCTTCTTGTAAGTCGAGAGTGTGGTGCGTCCCTGGAGAACCGCCGGCCGCGGTGGCCGTGCGGTTCTAGGCGCTGCAGTCCGGAACCGCGGGACTCCTACGGTCGCAGGTTCGAACCCTGCCTCGGGCATGGTTGTGTGTGATGTGCTTAGGTTAGTTAGGTTTAAGTAGTTCTAAGTTCTAGGGGACTGATGACCTAAGATGTTAAGTCCCATAGCGCTCAGAGCCATTTGAACCATTTGAACCCTGGAGAACCACAGTCGACCTTCCCAGTTGCAAACGTACAAGTTCCTCGCAGCCCTCTTTATAGTAAGACGAAATTGGTACGTCATGTGTGTGCGTATCGTGAAGCGAGAGATATGAAAGTGATCCCATCTTCAAACTTATGCTATATCCAAGCGGTACATTTCAGGACATTGGTTTCTTATCATAACCATATCTACTAAGTCCACTCCAAAGTTCCTAGAAGCATGTAATAGGAATCTGAAACACCCTGTGAAGGGCCTAACTTTTTCACTTGAAGTTACTGTGATCCCTTTAATGACATTTGTATTCTGCTTTAACCTAGACCAGTGGCTCTTGAAACAGAACAACAATGCGTTGTCACACCTTCATTAATAACCGAGATACAGGCATCAACTTTGTTTTCTGAATGGGAAAAAAAATTGGAAATTTATGGTAAGGTCTTATGGGACCAAACTGCTGAGGTCATCGGTCCCTAAGCATACACCCTACTAAATCTAAATTAAACTAACTTCCGCTAAGGCAACAAACACACACCCGCCCGAGGGAGGACTCGAACCTCCGACAGGGGGAGCCGCACGGACTGTGACAAGGCGCCTAAGAACGTGCGGCTACCCCTACCGCTTTCTGAATTGGACTACGCTACTTTTTTTCCGCCAGAACAGCAGCTCTCAGTTTGCCGAATTAAGTGATATAACTCTTTTATGAATCTGACAAAAAATCACCGAGTAAAAATACATCGAATTGGCGATTTCTGTGCAGTTATTGCGGCCGTACAATGCTCCTCAATCCCCCCCCCCCCCCCAAACCCACTCCATCCCTAACCGGAATTTTACACCACTCTCCAAGCAAACTTGTGCCACAGGGTTAAGAGGCAGTATCACACGTGTACATTGGACTTTGCAAAGGTTGAAACATGTTTCGTGCCGAAGATAATGTTACATCGCTGATATGTCATTCACCAGGCTTCAAGACTAGACAAATATCTTTTTTACCCCCGAAAATATTCAACAAATGGTCTGATATCCATGAGAACATCTGATTCTCGCAAGGGAATGATTGTTAGTGCCAAAATTCTTAGAATTTGCTTGGTAAAATATATTATTTTAAATAATGTTTGTTTACATGTACTTTGTCATTTGCAAACCTGCAAAAGAATCTTTCTTAAATGTTACACGAAATAAATTATTCCAAAGATTCTGAACAGAAACAGTGAAGACATTTTGTGCATGTGGACGTGAACAAGGAAGACATTAGTACGTACCATCACATTTCTGTTGGTAAATTTTTTAAAAGGTTTGTTCAAAATGAGAACCATATGCTTCATGATACTTTCGCACACGCTCATTGCTGTCAATCGTTAGGATGCAGCGGTAACTTGCTCTCTTATGCCCTCCATACCGTTGGAACCTCTTTGTAGACCACATAATTTATATGGCCCTAGAGGAAGAAATCTCACGGCATCAGGTTAGGCGATATCGCGCTGGATACTTCTCTGTAGTATAGGACTGACTTTTCCCATTCATTGGTTTGAAAATAAGCGGTACCATCTGTTGCTACTGAAGAATTACGGGCAGGACAAATGGTTCAAATGGCTCTGAGCACTATGGAAATTAACTTCTGAGGTCATCAGTCCCCTAGAACTTAGAGCTACTTAAACCTAACTAAGCTACGGACATCACACACATTCATGCCCGGTGCAGGATTCGAACCTGTTACCGTAGCGGTCGCGCGGTTCCAGACTGAAGCGCCTACAGCCGTTCGGTCACTCCGGCCGGCATGGGCAGGACATCCATCATTGTTGGAACCATATCTTGTGATATGTACTCAAAGGGCACAATTCCTTATAACAATGGTAAAGTACTTAACAAAAATGTGTGTATCCGTTCAACGTGCAGTCTGTGAAGTAAGGGTCGAAGACATGCTGCCCCATTATGCTACACAACGTACTCGCACTCCACTGTAGTTAGCTGAACATCTGGAAAAGACAGTGTGGGTTTTCCGCGTATCAGTAGTGCATTTTTTTCAAATTTACTTTCCCATGATTTGTGGATGCATCCTTGTCCGTAAAACAATATTTTTTCCACAAAATTGTCTTGCTAGAGCCACCACTGACCGATGTTGAAAAACACTGACACGTACGTTTTTCTGTACACAAATACGGAATGAATGATATTTAAATATATGTCTCTTTTGACTGATACCAACCTCTCTTTGTACTTGATGAAAACTAGAATGCGGACATATTGCCAAGCCGGCCGCTGTGACCGAACGGTTCTAGGTGCTTCAGTCCAGAACCGCGCTGCTGTTACGGTCGCAGGTTCGAATTCTGCCTCGGGCATGGATGTGTGTGATGTTCTTAGGTTAGTTAGGTTTAAGTAGTTCTACGTCTAGGGGACTGATGACCTCAGATGTTAAGTCCCATAGTGTTTAGAGCCATTTGAAACATTTTTTGACATATTGCCGCAGTTACGAGAACCTTTACTTCTGCATGTTCGTTGGTAGCTGTCATCCTTCGTATACGCTGTTTTGGAAAGAAACTTCCAGTCTCGCTAAGTCTTTTGATGGTCCCCATAAATTAATAACACGTCGACCTGTTAGTAAATGTCATTGTGATCCTGAAGATTGTTAATGCGTTACTGACGATTGTAATACAATCTTAAGACAAAAAAAGGTCGCTCTACGAAGGAATTATCCGAATGAGACGCAAATTGACAAGTGTGATATAAATGTACGGGCAAATAAATAATTTATTCAAGAGAAAGAGCTTCACAAATTGAGCAAGTCAGTAACGCGTTGGTCTACTCTGGTCCTTATGCAAGCAATTATTCGGCTTGGCATTGGTTGTTGGATGTCTTCCTGACGGATATTGTGCCAAATTCTGTCCAGTTGGCGCGTTAGATCGTCAAAATCCCTCGGTAGTTGTAGGGCCCTGCACATAATGTTCCAAACGTTCTCAGTTGGGGAGATATCCGGCGAACTTGCTGAACAAGGTACGGTTTGGCAAGCGCAAATATAAGCAGCAGAAACTGTCGCCTTGTGCGGGGGGCTTTATCCTTGCTAGAATGTAAGCCCAGGATGGCTTGCCATGAAGGGCAACAAAACGGGAGTAGAATATCGTCGGCGTACCGCTGTGGTGTTAATGGTGCCGCAGATGACAGCCAAAGAGGTCCTGTTATGAAATTAAATAACTTTGATTCCATCAGGAACCGTTGTGCACAGCGACCGTAGAAGGAAGGAGAGTCACATAGCAGTCAGTCGCAATTCCATTAGTTTTTATTACGCTTGCAAATCTAGAATTCGGCTATAAATAGCCATGTTCACGACATTTTTCGTTACAATTCCACAGACTCGGGGCTGTTCATGTCACCATGTTCTTACAAGTGTATAGGCAGAAGGACCCACTATACACCTATAAGAACATACGGTGACATGAACTGCCTCGAGTCTGTGGAATTGCAACGAAAAATGTCCTGAACATGGGTATTTACAGCCGAATTCTAGATTTGCAAGCAGAATACGAGGGTCACTCCAAAAGAAATGCACACTATTTTTTTAAATTCATCTTTTATTCTACATGTTTGAAAGTTTTACAGTGTGAAGATACATCCTTTAGGAACAATATTTTCATTTCTCCACATAGTTTCCATCCCTCTCAACTGCCTCACGCCATCTTGGCACAGTCAAATTCTGGGTCAACCTGTTGGAGCCACTGTTTGGCAGCGTGCACAAGGGAGTCATCATCTTCAAACCTTGTTCCACGAAGAGAGTCTTTCAGTTTCCCAAAGATATGATAGTCACATAGAGCCAGGTCAGGACTATAAGGCGGGTGTTTCAGTGTCGTCCATCCGAGTTTTGTGATCGTTTCCATGGTCTTTTGACTGACACGTGGCCGTGCATTGTCGTGCAACAGCAAAACATCCTGCTTTTGCCGATGCGGTCGAACACTCCTCAGTCGAGCTTGAAGTTTCTTCAGTGTCGTCACATATGCATCAGAATTTATGGTGGTTCCACTTGGCATGATGTCCACAAGCAAGAGTCCTTCGGAATCAAAAAACACCGTAGCCATAACTTTTCCAGCAGAAGGTGTGGCTTTGAATTTTTTTTTCTTGGGTGAATTTGCATGATGCCACTCCATTTATTGGTTCAAATGGCTCTGAGCACTATGGGACTCAACTGCTGAGGTCATTAGTCCCCTAGAACTTAGAACTAGTTAAACCTAACTAACCTAAGGACATCACAAACATCCATGCCCGAGGCAGGATTCGAACCTGCGACCGTAGCGGTCTTGCGGTTTGACTGCAGCGCCTTTAACCGCACGGCCACTTCGGCCGGCTCTCCATTTATTGCCTCTTCGTCTTTGGTGAAAAATGGTGGAGCCATGTTTCATCACCTGCCACAATTCTTCCAAGAAATTCATCTACACCATTCTCGTGCTATTCCAAAAGTTCGCTGCATACTGTTTTTCTTGTTTCTTTGTGAGCCACTGTCAACATCCTGGGAACCCACCTGGCACAAACCTTTTTTAACGCCAACACTTATAGTATTCTGCAAACACTTCCCCTATCCCAACGTAGCGTGACAATTCGTTCACTGTGAAGCGTCTGTCAGCAGTCACCAATTCGTTTACACTCTGCACATTGTCTGGAGTGTGTGCAGTACGATGCCTGCCGCTGCGAGGACAGTCGTCAATATTGCCGTGCCCGCTTTCATCACTTAACCTGCTTGCCCACCGACTAACTGTACTGCGATCGACAGCAGCATCTCCATACACCTTTTTGAACCTCTTGTGGATGTTTCCCACTGTCTCGTTTTCACAGCACAGGAATTCTATGACGGCGCGTTGCTTCTGACGAACGTCAAGCGTAGTAGCCATCTTGAAGACATGCTGTGACGGCGCCACTCGCGGTAACAGGTTGAACTAAGTTTGAAAACAAGCGGGAAGGATGTATTTACACACTGTAAAAGTTTCACACATGCAGAATGAAAACTGTATTTTTACAAAAGTAATGTGCATTTGTTTTGGAGTGACCCTCGTAGAAACTAATAGAATTCCGAGTGACTGCTCTGTGCCTCTCCTCTATGAAATTAAATGACGCACCAGACCGTCAGTCCTGGATGTCAGGCCATATCGTGGGTGACTGTCAGGCTGGTGTCTGGGACGTCTCCAGACATGTCTTCAGCCTGGAATTGTCTTCGGTGATGGGTCCCGCTTCGAACTGAGCCCCAGTGACCAGAAGAGACGTGTCTGGGGACACCATAGACGGCGATGGGGTACAAGCCTGACTGTTGCCGCTGTACGACCCGACATTCAGGAGTGACGGTCTGGGGGCGCCATTTCTTTCATGGCAGGACGCTTTAGTTGTCATCCTCGGCGCCCTAACGACATAGCGGTTCGTCAACGATATTCTATTTCCTTTTATTTTCCCGTTCATGGCAAGCCAACCTGAGCTTACTTTTATGCAAGATAATGCCCGCCCGCAATCGGCGAGAGTTTATACTGCTTGTCTTCGTGTTTGCCAAACTCTGTGAGCGGTGTCCCCCGATCGCTGCCCAATCGAGAACGTTTGGAGCATTATGGACAGGGCCCTACAACTACCTCGGTATTTTGACGATCTAACGCACCAATTGGCCAGAATCTGGCATGATGTCCCTCAGGAGGACGTTCAAAAACTCTGTCAATCAATGCCAAACCTAATAACTGCTTGCATAAGGGCTAGTGGTGAACCAACGTGTTATTGAACGGTTCAAATGGCTCTGACCACTATGGGACTTAACAGCTGAGGTCATCAGTCCCCTCGAACTTAAAACAACTTAAAACTAACTAACCTAAAGACACCACACACATCCATGCCCGAGGGAGGATTCGAACCTGCGACCGTAGCGGTCACGTGGCTCCAGACTGAAGCGCCTAGAACCGCTCGGCTACTCCGGCCGGCTGCGTCTTATTGACTTGCTCAATTTGTAAAGCTCTTTCTTTTGAATAAATCGTCCAATTTCTATGAAATTGTAATTACGAAGCGTGTTTTTTTTGAGTAAGTACCGTTTTGAAATTTAGAAAAAAGACGTGCTAAGATATCTCAATAATGTTATTTTTACATGAAAGCCTGTACCTTAGTCTACTTTTGTACGTAATTTCCGTCAATATTGAGGCACTTGTCATAACGTTGTACCAGTTTTTGAATACCCTCCTCATAGAAGTCTGCCGCCTGCCTTGTTAACCACTGTATCACCACTGTTTTGACTTCCTCATCGTCTTGAAGACTCTGACCGCCATGGTGTTTCTTCAAGTGCAGGAACAGATGGTAGTCACTGGGCGCAAGATCGGGGCTGTACGGAGGATGATCTAGAGTTTCCCATCGAAACGATATGTTGAGATCTTTGGTCTGATTCGCCACATGCGGACGGGCATTGTCTTGCAGCAAAACGATGCCCTTGCTCAACTTCCATGGACTATTGCTTTGATTGTGGTGTGACGTAGGCCACCCATGCTTCATCGCCCGTAACAATTTGGCTTAAGAAATCATCACCGTCGTTGTGGTACCGCTCAAGGAAAGTCAATGCACTGTTTAAACGTTTGGTTTTGTGCACATCCGTCAACATTTTCGGTACCCAACGTGCGCACAATTTTCGGTAATTCAAGTGCTCGGTCAGAATGCCATACAAAACACTACGAGAAACATTGGGGAAGTCATCGCGCAAGGAGGGAATCGTAAAGCGTCTGTTTTCTCTCACCTTATTTTCTACTTCCTGCACCAAACTTTCATTAACGACTAAAGGACGCCCACTCCGTTGTTCATCATGCACATTTGTGCGGCCATCTTTAAATGCTCTCACCCACTTTCTTACCATTCCATCACTCATAATGTTTCCTCCGTAAACTGCACAGATCTCACGATGAATATCGATAGCTTTTAGGCCTTTACCACTAAGAAATCTTGTAACCGCCCGTACTTCACAGTCGGCGGGACTCACGATTATCGGAGGCATCTTAAACACTCAGTACACATTGTAAACAAGGAAGAATCAGACTGTAATGGCGTCAGTGCGTAGATTGAGCTACAGGATTTCACCTACATCTACATACATACTCCGCAATCCACCATACGGTGCGTGGCGGAGGGTACCTGGTTCCACAACTAGCATCTTCTCTCCCTGTTCCACTCCCAAACAGAGCCAGGGAAAAATTACCGCCTGTATGCCTCTCTCTTATCTTATCTTTGTAGTCTTTCCGCGAAATGTAAGTTGGCGGCAGTAAAATTGTATTGCAGTCAGCTTCAAATGCTGGTTCTCTAAATTTCCTCAGTAGCGATTCACGAAAAGAACGCCTCCTTTCCTCTAGAGACTCCCACCCGAATTCCTGAAGCATTTCCGTAACACTCGCGTGATGATCAAACCTACCAGTAACAAATCTAGCAGCCCACCTATGAATTGCTTCTATGTCCTCCCTCAATACGACCTGATAGGGAGCCCAAACGCTCGAGCAGTACTCAAGAATAGGTCGTATTAGTGTTTTATAAGCGGTCTCCTTTACAGATGAACCGCATCTTCCCACAATTCTACCAATGAACCGAAGACGACCATCCGCCTTCCTCAACTGCCATTACATGCTTGTCCCACTTCATATCACTCTGCAATGTTACGCCCAAATATTTAATCGATGTGACTGTGTCAAGCGCTTCACTACTAATGGAGTATTCGAACATTACGGGATTCTTTTTCCAATTCATCTGCATTAATTTACATTTATCTATATTTAGAGTTAGCTGCCGTTCTTTACACCAATCACAAATCCTGTCCAAGTCATCTTGTATCCTCCTACAGTCACTCAACGACGATACCTTCCCGTACACCACAGCACCATCAGCAAACAGCCGCACATTGCTATCCACCCTATCCAAAAGATCATTTATGTAGGTAGAAAATAACAGCGGACCTACCACACTTCCCTGGGGCACTCCAGATGATACCCTCACCTCCGATGAACACTCACCATCGAGGACAACGTACTGGGTTCTATTACTTAAGAAGTCTTCGAGCCACTAACATACTTGGGAACCAATCCCATATGCTCGTACCTTAGTTAGGAGTCTGCAGTGGGGCACCGAGTCAAACGCTTTCCGGAAGTCAAGGAATATGGTATCCGTCTGATACCCTTCATCCATCGTTCGCAAGATATCATGTGAAAAAAGGGCGAGTTGCGTTTCTCAGGAGCGATGCTTTCTAAAGCCGTGCTGATGCATGGACAGCAACTTCTCTGTCTCAAGGAAATTCATTATATTCTAACTGAGAATATGTTCGAGAATCCTGCAACAAACCGATGTTAAGGATATTGGTCTGTAATTTTGAGTATCCGTCCTTCTACCCTTCTTATATACAGGCGTCACCTGCGCTTCTTTCCAGTCGCTCGGAACTTACGTTGGGCAAGAGATTCGCGATAAATGCAAGCTAAGTAAGGAGCCAATGCAGCAGAGTACTCTCTGTAAAACCGAATTGGAATCCCATCAAGACCTGGCGATTTATTTATTTTCAACCCATTCAGTTGCTTCACAACCCCAGGGATGTCTATCACTATGTCCTCCATACGGGAATCTGTACGAGACTCAAACGGCGGTATGTTTGTACGATCTTCCTGTGTGAAAGATTTCTCAAATGCTAAATTTAAAATTTCAGCTTTCGTTTTGCTGTCTTCCGTTGCAAGGCCAGACTGAGTAGTGAGTGACTGGATGGAAGCCTTTGACCCGCTTACCGATTTTTCGCAGGACCAGAATTTCTTTTGGTTTTCAGCAAGATCTTTCGCTAAGGTATGGCGGTGGTAGTGGTTGTATGCTTCGCGCATCGCTCTTTTTACAGCAGCACGAATCTCTACTAACTTTTGCCTGTCCTCATTCTCCCGCTCTTTCTCGTACTGCCAGTGCAACTGCCTTGGCTTCCTGAGCATTCTCCGAATTGCTCTGTTAAACCACGGTGTGTCTTTTCCGTTTGTAACCCACTTTTTCGGCACAAACTTGTCCAATGCGTAATTTACAATGTGTTTAAAATTTGCCCATAATTCTTCCACGTCCATCGTAGCCGGCCGGTGTGGCCGAGCGGTTCTAGGCGCTACAGTCTGGAACCGCGCGACCGCTACGGTCGTAGGTTCGAATCCTGCCTCGGGCATGGATGTGTGTGATGTCCTTAGGTTAGTTAGGTTTAAATAGTTTTGAGTTCTAGGGGACTGATGCCCTCCGCTGTTAAGTCCCATAGTGCTCAGAGCCATTTGAACCATTTTTTTCCATCGTTCCGGAAGTAAATGAAGTCGATTCATTTACTAAGTGGGATGCTAACAACTGCTTATCTGGTCTTTCTCGTAAGAATACTCTCCTAGCATTCTTGACCGACTTTTTAACTTTCGTAGCCATAGTCGTAATGACATCATCATGATCACTAATCCCTGTCTCAACAGTGACACCGTCGATGAGGTCTGGTCTGTTCGTGGCTACCAGATCTAAAATATTTCCATGACGCGTTGGCTGTCGATTTAGCTGCTCAAGACAGTTTTCGGATAATGTGTTCAAAAGTAATTCACACGACGGCTTGTCTGTACCACCTGTAATGAATACATAGACATCCCAGTCTATACTAGGTAGGTTGAAGTCGCCTCCGACTAATATAGCATGATCCGGGTACTTCTGCGATACAGAATGTAGACTCCCTTTTAATGATTCTACAACTACCACAGAGGAACCTGGTGGGCGGTAATAACACCCCACAAGTAACTTTATTTCCCCTAGCTCTGTTAAACGTGTTCAGATAGCTTCACAATCACACTCTGTTTCTACCTCAGTAGACACAATATTTTTGTCAACTGCAATGAAGACACCACCTCCTACGGTATCTAATCTGTCTTTCCGATACACGTTCCAACCCTCACTAAATATTTCAGAACTTCCTATCTCAGGGTTCAGCCAGGTCTCAGTCCCGAGAATAATTTGCGCGCCACACGCTTCCTGGAGGGTAGTAAAAAAAAAAAAATTATTGAGATATCTTAGCACGTCTTTTCTTAAATTTCAAAACGGTACTTATTTAAAAATCAGGCCTCGTACTTGTTTGTATGTGTATGTACATCACGTCTATCCATTTCTGTCGCATTCGAATAATTCTTTCGTGATGCGTTTTTATTCTTTTTTGTGTTAGAGTGTCCCATTGTTGTAAATGAATTCCAGCGTTCCTCATTACAGAGCCGATCTACGTAGACAATGGGTAGACTGCGCTTCAGTTGACTCCAGCGACGGGTCGCCGGCGGCAGCTACGGTGTCACGAGCGTAGACTGTCTGCCACAGCCAGCGTGCACATCTCGGGCCCTCACCGTTTGCGGTCGCGTCGTGTTGTGGGAGGTGGGCGCTGGCACACTAACCTTTGCTTCTGCGCGGCCTTCGCCTCCGCCGTCCAGCCTCGACCACGTTTTCCAGTTCCATCCGCCCACGAATCTCTGGAGTCTGTTTATCGTTCTCATTTGCGCTTATCTCCAGATAACGCGCGGCCCTTTCACCAGAGGTTCTCGGCGGCCTTGCAGGTCTGCTGCAGCCGCGCCTTCGCTTTCCAAATACGAATACATTTGCAGCTGACCGTTTCATCAGTGAAGCCGCTGTACTGTGTCACATACAGGGGCCGGACAAAAATATGCTTTGCCTCAACATAAATGCGAATGCTAGCCAAACCTGCAGGCTGCACGGTTGTACACACACCAAAAAAAGTTTTGCATCACATCGGTTCCGAGATTTCCCGGAACCCGTACAGAAAATTGGAATAGAGATCAACATAAACATCATATCCACCCCTTTTATTGCTCATGAAAACCACACATTGCATGTTGTACCACCAAACAGCGAGACCTCCAGAGGTGGTGGTCCAGATTGTTTACATACCCGTACCTTTAATACCGAGTAGCACGTCCTCTTGCATTGATGCATGCCTGTATTCGTCGTGGCATACTATCCACAAGTTCATCAAGGCACTATGTAAATGTCGTTTGACTAGGGCCTCCCGTCGGGTAGACCGTTCCCGGGTGCAAGTCTTTCGATTTGATGCCACTGCGGCGACTTTCCCGTCGATAGGGATGAAATGATGATGATTAGGACAACACAACATCCAGTCCCTGAGCGGAGAAAATCTCCGACCCAGTGGGGAATCGAACACGGGCCCTTAGGATTGACATTCTCTCACGCTGACCACTCAGCTACCGGGGGCGGACATCAAGGCACTGTTGGTCCAGATTGTTCCACTCCTCAACGGCGATTCGGCGTAGATCCCTCAGACTGGTTGCTGGGTCACGTCGTCCATGACCAGCCCTGTTCAGTCTATCCCAGGCATGTTCGATAGGGTTCATGTCTGGAGAACATACTGGCTACTCCAGTCGAACGATGTCGTTATCCTGAAGGAAGTCATCCACAATATGTGCACGATGGGGGGGCAAATTATCGTCCATGAGGACGAATGCCTCGCCAATACGCTGCCGATATGGTTGCACTGTCGGTCGGAGGATGGCATTCACGTATCGTACAGCCGTTACGGCGCCTTCCGTGACAAGTAGCGGCGTACGTCGGACCCACATAATGCCACCCCAAATGGCAGGGAACCTGCAACTTGCTGCACCCGCTGGACAGCGTGTCTAAGGCATTCAGCCTGACAGGGTCGCCTCCAAACACGTCTCCGACGATTGTCTGGTTGAAGGCATATGCGACACTCATCGGTGAAGTGAACGTGATGCAAGTCCTGAGCGGTCCACTCGGCATGTTGGGCCAAACTGTACCGCGCTGCATGTGTCGTGGTTGCAAAGATGGAGCTCGCCATGGACGTCGGGAGTGAAGTCGCGCATCATGCAGCATACTGCGCACAGTTTGAGCCGTAACACGACGTCCTGTGGCAACGCTAGCGAAACCTGCAAAGAAAAACACTGCGATAATTTCTAGTACGCCATTCGCCTAGCCTCAGTTGTTTGGATCGGCCACTTGCATAATTCTATCCCTTTCAGACCTAGAATAAACAATTGTGTGGATGCAGCTATGTTTGGTCAAATGTGTTAACGGAGTGAAAACAAGACTCCCAAGAAATTTTACTGATTTTTATCTGAAGTTTCATAACCAAAATGAGAGTGGGAAATGGACAAACGGGGTATCAAATTGATCAGCAGAAGATCTAGCTTTGTAAGTAGCTTTAACTACGTGAAAGTACTAATTAAGAAAAACTTACTTAGTGATTTGAGGGAAATTTCAAATATTTCACGAAAAGCTGCTGTTAGCTATTTAAATGAAGTGTGAGTAAGTTCATTTCTTCAAGACCGAGCGGTTCCGCACATATAAAGTTACCTGGGTGTGATATTTAACTGTCAACAACTATTTCAAGTAAAAGTAAAACGGTCCAATGTGTTGTGAAATGATTTGTCTAAACGTAACATTTGAGAAACATTTGACGCGCTTTTGAATGATGCTCGGAATCATATGTAGCAAACGAAATGCCGATTGAGAATTTAAAGCTCAATGCTTAACGTAGAATCTTAGAATTTTAAAGAGTGCTAGTGGATACCTGTCTGGTGGATCATGTAGAGAGTGTAGTCTCATTTACCATCATGATTTTCGGCATCATTGAGAGATGCATGAAATGTTTCTCTAATCTATTTTATTTCTTACTTTTCCACAAACATTTGACCGTCTATTTTAAATTATTTTTTTTTTTTGCATTCTAGCGCCTAAAGCGCGCTACGTAGCTCAGTAGTAAGTGAAACGACTGCGTAAGACTCACTGTCTTGTATACAGTTCGAAGCACATCGATATCTTTTTACAGACGCTAATTATCCAGTCACCATCTTAGAAATTTTCCACGTGGTAGTTCGGTACCAAGTATTAATTACGTATTATTCGTCGCGATTTGATGATTGAGAAAGAAAATGTGTTGGAGAAGTAGTACCTATTGAAAGCCTTTCACCAGACAAAATGGCGAAAAACTGAAGAAAGCAGACACAGACGAATTCTGCAGGCATGATGATAAGAACATTTAACATCAGCGGAAATATTTGGGTTCAAATGGCTCTGAGCACTATGCGACTTACCTTCTGAGGTCATCAGTCGCCTAGAACTTAGACTACTTAAACCTAACTAACCTAAGGACATCACACACTTCCATGCCCGAGGCAGGATTCGAACCTGCGACCGTAGCGGTCGCCCGGTTCCAGACTGTAGCGCCTAGAACCGCACGGCCACTCCGGCCGGCCGGAAATATTTAAAAGCTGTTACACTTGACTCAACTTGTACAGCACCTGACACTGTAAAAACAGTCCGAAATAGAGTAAGAAAGAAAAGCAATGCATTCAGTCACGTATTCGGTACCTGATGTGAGATACAACTAGTGTATGGTTGGAGTGTTCTCTGTGATCAACTGAAAATGACCTATGAAACTTTCTTGAAGAAAAAGGGGACTTTTAAAGTTTTTATTTATCTCCTTGATTTGCGTTATGTCAATATAGTTCTGGATACAGTGAAAGGGAAGCCATTAAAGCAGGAAAAGAAAACAGTTTTGTTGCTTTGTCTTTACGACAAGCGATTGGAGTAGTGCTGACTTCTTCATTTACAGGTAAAATACAAGTGTACGTGATGAAAGGCATCAAAAATTATACAAACTAGCACACACGCCATGTTATGACAGTTGTGTAGGCGGATTTCAGCACTAGCCTACTGTTGATGTGCTTCCTGCACATTATGTATGGTTCAAAATGGTTCAAATGGCTCTGAGCACTATGGGACTTAACATCTGACGTCATCAGTCCCCTAGAAATGTTGAAATGTGTGTGAAATCTTATGGGACTTAACTGCTAAGGTCATCAGTCCCTAAGCTTACACACTACTTAATCTAAATTATCCTAAGGTCAAACACACACCCATGCCCGAGGGAGGACTCGAACCTCCGCCGGGACCAGCCGCACAGTCCATGACTGCAGCGCCTAAGACCGCTCGGCTAATCCCGCGCGGCTCAGTCCCCTAGAACTTAGAACTACTTAAACCTAAGGACATCACACACACATCCAAGCCCGAGGCAGGATTTGTACCTGCGACCGTAGCGGTTGCGCGGTTCCAGACTGAAGCGCCTAGAACCGCTCGACCACAGTGGCCGGCTATTTATGTATAGCCTACTCCTCAAAGGCAGTGACTGCTTCCGTGAATATTATTGACAAAATAATGTAAATGTACAATATCTCTTGAACTAATTTTTTGTATAAATGAGAAAATAAAAATTCCATGCTAGTTAATACGCCATTGTACAAATGCGTGTATCGCTCCATACCACCACCGTTTAACGTCATTACTTTCTCTGGCTTCTGTCCTTGAGGAAGAAAGAGTTGCCATTCCTCCACAGACTTTCAGATATCTCATTGAAATTGCCTCAGCAGAGTTCGAGGCGCCGTAAGGGCGAAGGGTGGACAGACCCCATATTAATGTTCACTAATAGATGTCCGGATAAGTTTGCTCAGATAGTGTACGTGTGCGTGGCCAGTGTGAAGCCGCGCGGGATTAGCCGAGCGGTCTAATGGTCTGCAGTCATAGACTGTGCGGCTGGTCCCGGGGGAGGTTCGAGTCCTCCCTCGGGCATGGCCGTGTGTGTTTGTCCTTAGGATAATTTAGGTTGAGTAGTGTGTAAGCTTAGGAACTGATGACCTTAGCAGTTAAGTCCCGTAAGATTTCACACACATTTGAACATTTTTGGCCAGTGTGAACCTTGTTAAAATCTTCTAGGGCGTACCGTCGCGTCATCAAGTACTTAAAATGGAAAAACAAACATACACTGTCCAAACTGGCCATGAAGGCCCGACGATACCGACCGGCCGCGGCGTTATCCTAAACACTAAGGCGTCACCAGATGCGGATACAGAGGGGCATGTGGTCAGCACACCGGTCTACCGGCCGTTTTCAGTTTTCTTGATCGTTGCCGCTACCTCTCAATCAAGTAGCTCCTCAATTGGCCTCACAAGGGCTGAGTGCACCCCGTTTGCCAACAGCGCTCCGCAGACCGGAAGGTCACACATCCAAGTGCTAGACCAGCCTTACAGCGCGTAACTTCGGAGATCTGACGAGATCGATGTTACCCCTGCCTCAAGGCCGCTACCACTTACGGGTGACAGTGAACTGTATGAAACAAAATCGTCGTAATGTCTGAACGGTTTGCGTTAGGACGTTCAAGCTGAACGGCTCGCCGCGGAGCATGATGGGCATTAGTACGCGCATGCGTGGTTTGGTTTAGCGACGAACCCCACTTTCATTTGAATGGGTTCGTCAGTAAGCAAAGTTGGCGCATTTGGGGGACTGAGAATCTGCATTTCTCTTCACCCTCTACCTCTACATCTCCACTCCGCAAGACACCCAACGGTGTGTAGCAGGGGGGCACTTAACGTGCCACTGTCATTACCTCCCTTTCCTGTTCCAGTCGCGTATGGTCAGCGGGAAGAACAACTGCCGGAAAGCCTCCGTGCGCGCTCGAATCTCTCTGATTTTATATTCGTGATCTCCTCGGGAGGTATAAGTAGGGGGAAGCAATATATTCGATACCTCATCCAGAAACGCACCCTCTCGAAACCTGGACAGCAAGCTACATCGCGATGCAGAACGCCTCTCTTGCAGAGTTTGCCACTTGAGTTTGCTAAACATCTCCGTAACGCTATCACGCTTACCAAATAACCCTGTGACGAAACGCGCCGCTCTTCTTTGGATCTTCTCTATCTCCTCTGTCAACCCGACCTCAACGGGTGACTGTGTGGTGTGCAATGCCCAGACAGGGAATAAACGGTGCGATATTGTTTGATGGCACGGTGACTACCGAACGGTACGTCAAGGTTTTGCAAGTTGATTTCATCCCCATTATCCAAAGTGGCCCTGATTTCGACAAGATGTTTAATTTGACGATGATTCATACTAGAATATTTTAACGATCTGAAGATGGCAATAAGCCAAAACCGGTCATAAAGTGTAAAGTAATCTATGTGATCCTGACGGACTTGTGACAGTAAAAGTGCTAACAGTTATAAGTATTCATCCTTTGCATCAAATGGTTCAAATGACTCTCAGCACTATGGGACTTAACTTCTGAGGTCATCAGTCCCCTAGAACTTAGAACTACTTAAACCTAACTAACCTAAGGACATGACACACATCCGCGCCCGAGGCAGGATTCGAACCTGCGACCGTAGTGGTCGCGCGGTTCCAGACTGTAGCGCCTAGAGCCCCTCGGCCACCCTGGCCGGCCATCCTTTGCATCAGCAGCTCTTGTCTTTCCTTCCGTGTTTGCAGTTAAAGTATAGGACATGAGTCCCGCCTCTTTGCAAACACACTGTTTTTTCTCTGTGCCATCATCAACGGGTTTTTGTTTATTGAAAACTGTGAACATATTTTTGGTTGTAACTTATCTAACAAAGTGAGGCCTAAAGTAGTTTTCGCTTGTTTCGCTTCTTACCGCGATTTTACATTACATGGTTTTGCAAGACCATCTGTGTGGTGTCCTGCACTGATATCTTGTCATCTGCAAACCAAACGATGTAAATGTGAACTTCATTGGCGAGTTAACACATCCCTTGATTTTTAAAAAAACGGAATTTTGGCGTCACACTACCACTTCATTTCCCACCTCCAGACCAGATGAGAGGATACTCAGATGCCAACAAACTGTAAGTAATTACTTATGTATATAAAAGCACGCGACGTTAACTGTTTGATAATCTAAAAATAACAAAACTGTATCGTTCTAGATCCCACTGAAGATGCGTTAGATTAAGAAAAAGGTGAAACGCTTCTGGGAAAAACAAATTACAGTTGCATCAAGAAAAGGCGGTTTTACTTACAAACGAAATTTTCATGTATCGTAAGTTGCGACCTGAAGTGGCGCTGGATTCAAGACTTCTTTGCAGGCAGAACTCAACACGTCCTTCGTAAGAGCGACGGGACCTCTTTAAGACTGTTTGAAAATGATGCGGTTGTCTGTAAGGAAGTAGGAATACCACAAGACAGTATCGATTTGCAGAGTGATCTGCAGAGGACTGAAGAATGGTGCAGCCTCTGGCAATT
Source organism: Schistocerca americana (assembly GCF_021461395.2). Classification (NCBI taxonomy): domain Eukaryota; kingdom Metazoa; phylum Arthropoda; class Insecta; order Orthoptera; family Acrididae; genus Schistocerca; species Schistocerca americana. Next base: position 229,480,440 of record NC_060125.1, on the reverse strand, counting down.
GACCCTAGTCGTGAATAAATGTAATGTACTGCATATACATAAGGAAAAAAAATCTACTACCGAAAAACTGCACTATTGATGAGAAACTGCTGGGAACAGTATCTATCGTAAAATATCTAGGAGTAACTATCCTGAGCGACCTTAAGTGGAATAATCCCATAAAAAAATAGTAGGAAAAACAGATGACAGACTGCGATTCATCGGAAGAATCTTGGAAATGTAACTCATCCACGAAAGAAGTGGTTTGCAAGGCCGTTGTTCAAGCGATTTTAGAGTATTTTTCATCAATCTGGGCCGGCCGGTGTGGCCGAGCGGTTGTAGGCGCCTCAGTTTGGAACCGTGTGACCGCTACGGTCGCAGGTTCGAATACTGCCTCGGGCATGGATGTGTGTGATGTCCTTCGGTTAGTTAGGTTTAAGTAGTTCGAAGTTCTAGGGGACTGATGACCTCAGATGTTAAGTCCCATAGTGCTCAGAGCCATTTGAACCATTTTTATCAATCTGGGATCCTTACCGGGTAGGACTGATAGAAATGGAGAAGATCTAACGAAGACCGGCGCGTTTCGTCACGGGGTCGTTAAGTCAACAAACTCCCGGTGGCAGTCGTTACAAGAGAGGCGTTGTGCATCGCAAAGAGGTATACTATTGAAATTTCGAGTGAGCACTTTCCGGAAAGAGGCGGACAATATATTACTTCCTCCTGCATACATCTCACGAAATGACCACAAAGAGAAAATTAGGGAAATTACAGCTAATAGAGAGGCTTAACAACAATCAATCTTCCCACGCGCCATTCGCGAATGGGTTACGGAAGGTGGGATCAGTTAGTGGTACCAGAAGTGCCCTCCGTCATACACAATTAGGTGATTTACTGAGTACGATGTAGAGATGCGACAACGATGTAAAAGTGAGAGCACTTCTTATGTCAGAGCTAAATGTGTGGCTTGAAATATACTGATAAACTTGTTGCTAAAAAACATTTTTTTCAAAAGGTATAAAAAAAAATTATAACGATTCAGTGTGTCAATATGAAAAACAAGTGACCAGTTTATTTGAAATAAGAAGTGCTCTCAATTTTCGTGTATACTCTACCTCTGTCTAACAAATGTTCCTGCACAAACACAGTAAAAATTTGCACTTCGCGTTTCCATTTGCACCGTCTAGAATAGCGGCTCCTAACCTTTCTTACGAGGGGACCTTCTGGGAGGTGCATCGAGTTACGCCTGCTTATAGTGTGGGTAGGCACCTATCACACCCTAAAATTGTAGGTGCGAATGCCACCTCGTTTTTGAAATATTGCCTGTTGAAGTTTCGGCAGGTCGTTCTATACAGAAAAGTTTCACTATTGTGGCAAGTGAGCGAGTAGACGAGTGGCAAGCGAGCGAGACCCCCGTCCAGGCGACCCTGGTTCGAGACCCGTCTACGCTACTTTTCTTTTTGTTTTTTCAAATGTTTGTTTTAATTTAAAATTACTCATGAAAATTTTGCAAGGAATTGATTACAAAGAATTACAAGCCTCCATAAATCAAAATTACAAATTGAATGTCACATTTTTTTTCAATATTTTGCGTTTATTTTTATTTTAACAGGAAATTAACCGTAATCAAAACGTTGGGATACATAAATTTGCCTATTTACCTGAAAATTGAGAGAGGTTGTTAAAATATTTCTTCGAAAATAGTCATAAAAATGTTGGGACAGGGTCCTAGAAAATTTTGTACCTGTCAGATCGTTGACGCGTCGTCGCGCCTAAATCTTGTTTATGGTCGGTGACCGTTCGCGTTCCCCTATTTGTACCTGCCGGTCTACGAATAATGGGACTCTACTGTCTGTGTACGTGAGTAGCGGCGGTTATAAAAATGGCTCTGAGCACTATGGGACTCAACTGCTGAGGTCATTAGTCCCCTCGAACTTAGAACTAGTTAAACCTAACTAACCTAAGGACATCACACACATCCATGCCCGAGGCAGGATTCGAACCTGCGACCGTAGCGGTCTTGCGGTTCCAGACTGCAGCGCCTTTAACCGCACGGCCACTTCGGCCGGCGCGGCGGTTATAACTGCCGAATATACGTTTCTCGTCAGTTGAAAACTTGGCTTTGAAGTGTGCAGACGTTTATCCTTTAAAATGGAGCAAAAAGTGAAAGTTGTTCACCAGTTGTCAGTCAGTGCAATTTTGACAATATTTAACATTTGGTGGAAGACCAAGGAGGTCTTTTGTGGGCTCCACCTAACAATGACGAACGGTAGGAGTAAACAAATTTTGACAAAATTTGATATTCAGTGTGTAATTTTGATTTGTAGAGGCTTGTAATTCTTCTTAATCAATTCCTTGCGGAATTTTGATGATTAATTATAAATTAAAAAAGGAATTTGTAAAAAAGGAAACAAAAGTAGCATAGACGGGTCTCGAACCAGGGTCGCCTGTACGGGAGTCTCGCTCGCTTGCCACATTTTTTTTTTTTTTTCCGTTCGTTGTACCTACTCGGGGCGGACTTCGCAAGACACTCGTTTCAGTTCGTTGTTGATCGATTAACACAGTTTTTTTTATTATTATTACAGACCCTCTGACAGAACACGCTGAGCTACCTTGCCGGTCACTCGGCTACTCGCTCACTTGCCACAATAGTGAAACTTCTCTGTATATAAAGAGCTGCCGAAACTTTAACAGGCAATATTTCAAAAACGAGGCCGCATTGGCACTTACAATTTTAGAGTGTGATAGGTGCCTACCTACACTGTAAGCAAGCGAAGTGGGGGCTCATAACGCGATGCACCTCCCAGAAGGTCCCCTCGTTAGATCATTAACCCTGAAAACAAGTCGCTCTGTCAGTTCATTTAACTGTTTCGAAGTGAGTAATGAAGAATTTTCTGGACTACTACAGGTACTATCTACAGCTTCGAGAAGCCATTTTCTTGGGATATTTAGCATTTGTTACGTATATGCCGCCGGCCGGTGCGGCCGAGCGGTTCTAGGCGCTTCAGTCTGGAACCGCGCGACCGCTACGGTCGCAGGTTCGAATCCTGCCTCGGGCATGGATGTGTGTGATGTCCTTAGGTTAGTTAGGTTTAAGTAGTTCTAAGTTCTAGGGGACTGATGACCTCAGATGTTAAGTCCCAAAGCGCTCAGAGCCATTTGAACCATTTTGAGCGTATATGCCTCACTTTTATCATCCGCGATGTACGAGACAAAGCACAAGATATATGTGTAGTCGGTGGGCTGTGGAAGGAACCTGTAACCTCCTCGGCATTAATGCTACTAATTGAGCAAAAATTATTAATTATAACTTGATGATGATGATGAAGTCCCATACTCCTAGACAGAGCGTACGGAATCGATGCGGGATACTAAATTCGTGATCCCTTCATGCCTCAGAACATGTGCTACCAACCGATCACTTCTTCTAGTGAAGTTGTGGAGTGGCCGAGCGGTTCTAGGCGCTACAGTCTGAAGCCGCGCGACCGCTACGGTCGCAGGTTCGAATCCTGCCTCGGGCATGGATGTGTGTGATGTCCTTAGGTTAGTTAGGTTTAAGTAGTTCTAAGTTCTAGGGGACTGATGACCTCAGAAGTTAGGTCCCATAGTGCTCAGAGCCATTTGAACCATTTCGAACTACAAGTTCTGCCACAAATTTCTCTGCTCCCCAATTCTATTCAATACCTCCTCATTAGTTATGTGATCTACCCATCTAATCTTCAGCATTCTTCTGTAGCACCACGTTTCGAAAGCTTCTATTCTCTTCTTGTCCAAACTATTTATCGTCCACGTTTCATTCCATATATGGTTAGACTCCATACAAATACTTTCAGAAATGACTTCCTGACAAATCTAACTCGATGTTAACAAATTTCTCTTCTTCAGGAACGCTTTCCTTGCCATTGCCAGTTTAAATTTTACATCCTCTCTACTTCGACCATCATCAGTTATTTTGCTCCCCAAATAGCAAAACTCGTTTACTACTTTAAGTGTCTCGTTTCCTAATCTAATTCCCTCAGCTCACCCGATTTAATTCGACTACATTCCATTATCCTCGATTTGCTTTTGTTGATGTTCGTCCTATATCCTCCTTTCAAGACACTGTCCATTCCGCTCAGCTGCTCTTCCAGGTCCTGTGCTGTCTCTGACAGAATTACAATGTCATCGGCGAACCTCAAAGTTTTTATTTCTCCTCCATGGGTTTTAATTCCTACTCGGAATTTTTCTTTTCTTTCCTTTACTGCTTAGCGGGATATTTATATAATCAATATTAGTCTTACGAAATAGTGATAATACACTACGCGCCATTAAAATTGCTACAGCAAGAAGAAATGCAGATGATAACGGGTATTCATTGGACAGATATATTATACTAGAACTGACATGTCATTACATTTTCACGCAATTTCGGTGCATAGATACTGAGAAATCAGTACCCAGAACAACCACTCTCGCCGTAATAACGGCCTTGATACGCCTGGGCATTGAGTCAAACAGAGCTTGGATGGAGTGTAAAGGTACAGTTACCCATGCAGCTCCAACACGATACCACAGTTCTTCAAGAGTTGTGACTGGCGTATTGTGACGAGCCAGTTGCTCGGCCACCATTGACCAGACGTTTACAATTGGTGAGAGATCTGGAGAATGTGCTGGCCAGGGCAGCAGTCGAACAATTTCTGTATCCAGAAAGGCCCGTACAGGACCTGCAACATGCGGCCGGGCATTAACCTGCTGAAATGTAGGGGTTCGCAGGGATCGAATGAAGGATAGAGCCACGGGTCGTTACACATCTGAAATGTAACGTCCACTGTTCAGAGTGCCGTCAGTGCGAACAACAGGTGACCGAGACGTGTAACCAATGGCACCCCATACCATCACGCCGAGTGATACGCCAGTATGGCGATGACGAATACACGCTTCTAATGTGCGTTCACCGTGATGTTGCCAAACACGGATGCGACCATCATGGTGCTGTAAACAGAACCTGGATTCATCCGAAAAAAATTACGTTTTGCCATTGGTGCACTCAGGTTCGTCGTTGAGTACACCATCGCAGGCGCTCCTGTCTGTGATGCAGCGTCAAGGGTAACCGCAGCCACGGTCTCCGAGCTGATAGTCCATGCTGCTGCAAACGTCGTCGAACTGTTCGTGCAGATGGTTGTTGTCTTGCAAACGTCCCCATCTGTTGACTCAGGAATCGAGACGTGGCTGCACGATCCGCTACAACCATGTGGATAAGATGCCTGTCATCTCGACTGCTAGTGATACGAGGCCGTTGGGATCCAGCACTTCCGTATTACCCTCATGAACCCACCGATTCCATATTCTGCTAACAGTCGTTGGATCTCGAACAACGCGAGCAGCAATGTCGCGATACGAGAAACCGCAATCGCGATAGACTACAATCCGACCTTTATCAAAGTCGGAAAGTGATGGTACCCATTTCTCCTCCTTATACAACAACATTTCACTAGGCAGCGCCAGTCAACTGCTGTTTTTGTATGAGAAATCGGTTGGAAACTTTCCTCATGTCAGCACGTAGGTGTCGCCACCGGCGCCAACCTTGCGGAAATGCTCTGAAAAGCTAATGATTTGCATATCACCTGTTGGTTAAATTTCGCGTCTGTAGCACGTCATCTTCGTGGTGCAGCAATTTTAATGGCCAGTAGTGTAGTAAAGACCTTTTGAAAATAATTTAGTTTCGTGACTGAAACAGAATGGATTCGTTTAGTTTTTACCCCTCAGAGAATTTCATTTTACTCCCCAGTTTGAGAAGCACTGGTGTATCAGAAGAAGAGAACTCGAGCAGCAGATGTTTCTAGCGGCAGCTTATACGACTGTTGGAGTCGCAAAGGGACAAAGGCGGCGTTTTATTGGCGACCAGTGGACTGGTCCCCTTCGAGGTTGTGGCCTGCCTCTTACGTTTGTTGCTGTCCGCGGACGGCAGAACTTCGCCTCGCTGACAAACGGAATTAGTTTTTTAGTGCTGGCACGTGGCGGGCGTTTCGCAAGGCCGGTCCCAGCGAGTCAGCAGCCAGGTGTTGGCGACCCGAGACTCGCTGGCAACTAGTTACCACATTTGTAACTGTCACATCGCCTTCGCCGAAAGACTTGTAAATCGGCGAAGGTTAAAAGTAACTGTAGCATACCATTTCCTTCGTGCTCGGCTTAAGGAGATTACTGTCACTTCTCATTCGCCGAAAGTTCCCTTAATCTGGGAAGGTTAAAAATAACTGTACCACACCATTTTCTTCGTGCTCGGCTCAGTCTTGAAAAACAAACGTCCCATCCTGGGCGTCCGCAGAAGTGTGTCAAAAAATTGCCATTATTTTTAGAAGTCCCCTGCTGTGACTTTGAGAACGTGCCACGTCCCGAAGAGCAGAAATTGCCGGCATATATGCTAATCCTATTTTACCTCAAAGGATTAATGGTTATCCACTCAATATACGAGGGCTATTAAGAAAGTAGGGAACGTTTTGGCACTGAAAAAAATTAAGTACAAGCAATACGTTTTATTATACAGGGTGTTACAAAAAGGTACGGCCAAACTTTCAGGAATCATTCCTCACACACAAATAAAGAAAAGATGTTATGTGGACATGTGTCCGGAAACGCTTAATTTCCACGTTAGAGCTCATTTGAAGGAAGGTAATGTTGACTCCGGTGCCTGTGTTGACATGCGTCTCATTGCTCTACAGTACTAGCATCAAGCACATTAGTACGTAGCATCAACAGGTTCATCACGAACGTGGTTTTGCAGTCCGTTCAGTGTTTACAAATGCGGAGTTGGCAGATACCCATTTGATGTATGGATTAGCACGGGGCAATAGCCGTGGCGCGGTACTTTTGCATCGAGACAGATTTCCAGAACGAAGGTGTCCCGACAGGAAGACTTTCGAAGCAATTGATCGGCGTCTTAGGGAGCACGGAACATTCCAGCCTATGACTCGCGACTGGGGAAGACCTGCAATGGACGAGGCAATTCTTCGTGCAGTTGACGATAACCCTAATGTCAGCGTCAGAGAAGTTGCTGCTGTACAAGGTAACGTTGACCACGTTACTGTATGGAGAGTGCTACGGGAGAACCAGTTGTTTCCGTACCATGTACAGCGTGTGCAGGCACTATCAGCAGCTGATTGGCCTCCACGGGTACACATCTGCGAATGGTTCATCCAACAATGTGTCAATCCTCTTTTCAGTGCAAATGTTCTCTTTACGGATGAGGCTTCATTCCAACGTGTTCAAATTGTAAATTTTCACAATCAACATGTGTGGGCTGACGAGAATCCGCACGCAATTGTGCAATCACGTCAACAACACAGATTTTCTGTGAACGTTTGGGCAGGCATTGTTGGTGATGTCTCGATTGGGCCCTATGTTCTTCCACCTAAGCTCAATGGAGCACGTTATCATGATTTCATACGCGATACTCTACCTGTGCTGCTAGAACATGCGCCTTTACAAGTACGGCTCAACATGTGGTTCATGCACGATGGAGCTCCTGCACATTTCAGTCGAAGTGTTCGTACGCTTCTCAACAACAGATTCGGTGACCGATGGATTGGTAGAGGCGGACCAATTCCATGGCCTCCACGCTCTCCTGATCTCAACCCTGTTGACTTTCATTTACGGGGGCATTTGAAAGCTCTTGTCTACGCAACCCCGGTACCAAATGTAGAGACTCTTCGTGCTCGTATTGTGGACGGCTGTGATACAATACGCCATTCTCCAGGGCTGCATCAGCGCATCAGGGATTCCATGCGACGGACGTTGGGTGCATATGTCCTCGCTAACGGAGGACATTTTGAACATTTCCTGTAACAAAGTATTTGAAGTCACGCTGGTACGTTCTGTTGCTGTGTGTTTCCATTCCATGATTAAAGTGATTTGAAGAGAAGTAATAAAATGAGCTCTAACATGGAAAGTAAGCGTTTCCGGACACATGTCCACATAACATATTTTCTTTCTTTGTGTGTGAGGAATGTTTCCTGAAAGTTTGGCCGTACCTTTTTGTAACACCCTGTATAAATCTGAAAGAGCGACTGACATACTGCTTTTCCACATAATCACCAAACACATTGAGGCACTTACCATAGTTGTGGGCAAGCTTTGAAAGACCTTCGTCGTAAAATTCTGTCGCCTGAGACTTCAGCCAGTGAGTCACGCCCGCCTGGAGTTCCGCGTCGTCATCAAAGTGCTGCGTTGCAAGCCAGTTCTTCATCTTGGGAAAAAAAGTGGAAGTCGCTTGGTGCAAGATCGGGGCTGTAGGGTGGGTGAGGGAAAATTTCCTATATGAATGAATTAAGGAGTTCTTTAGTGCAGTTTCCCGTATGAGGTTGGTCATTGTCGTGCAAAAACAAAATCTTGGACGTCTGCTTTCCTCTGCGTTTGTTTTCAACTGCTCTTCTAAGGCTGTGCAAAGTCTGACAGTACCGGGCAGAATTTATGGTTGATCCATGTTCGAGAAAATCAATAAAAATCACACCTTGCCTCTCCTAAAACACTGTCGCCATCAACTTCCTTGCTGACAAGGTTTGCAAACATTTTCTTGGTTTTGGGGGGGACCTAGTGTGCCCTCACCCCATGGACTGTAATTTTGTCTCGCAATTGACGTGTTTCACCCAGGTCTCGTCACCGGTTACGATTCGATCGAGTAATGAATCACCATGTTTTTGGTAGGGCCCCATTCGCTGTTCTTTATGGTGCTCTGTAAGCATTTTGGGCACCAATCGTGCACAAATTTTGTGGTAGATGAGCTTTTGAGTGACAGTTTCAAACAAAGTCCGTGAAAGTTGTGGAAAAGAAAACGAAACCTACGTTATTGTGAAGCGACGGTTTTCACGAATCGTTTCATCGACTTAGCGGCAAGATCGTCTGTCAGAATACTCGGACGTGCACTCTTCTCTTCATCATGAACGTTGGTTCGGCCATTTTTAAACCGAATGCACCATTTCCGGACGGAGCATTCACTCATTGCGTTGTTTCCTTACACTTCGCACAATTCACGATAAATTTCGATAGGTTTTAGGTTTTCTGCCAAAAAAATCGTATCACAGACCGCACCTCACAGCTGGCGAGATTTTCGATTGCAGCGCACATTTCAGATTCGAATATCGGAAGAACCAGACGCGCAGAGACGTTCCCGCTGGCACGGATGGATGCCGACTGAGCTGCTGAGCACGCCTAGCGGCGTCAGATGGAAACAGTCCCTACTTTCTGAACACCCATCGTATCTTTCCGCAAGGCAGATTACTTTAACGTGGGAAAGGTACATGTACACCAGGACTGTTCACTCTTTTATCGTACCTTGGCCACGTTGGAAGAAGACGAGTATCCTTGGGCCGCATTTAATATAATAAACACCAACAACAACTACTGAGAAAAAAATGAAATTTGTCATAACTTTACACGAACGGAATGTTATGATTTCCTTGATCGTCCATTTTTTTTACGCAAGTGATTTGCTGCTTCCTAACATCGAATATCATGTTATTCCATTCACACTGCCGCTACCAAGTGCAGTCGGAGTTCTTCTTTTGTGCCACGTGTAATTGCTTCACACAATCGAAGAGAAAGATTGAACGTGATGATGAAAGGTCAAAAAGTATTAAAGGTAAAAAAGTAGTAACACTCCTTCACAAAAAAAAGGTTCAAATGGCTCTAAGCACTGTGGGACTGAACATCTGAGGTCATGACTCCCCTAGACGTAGAACTACTTCAACCTAACTAACTTAAGGACATCACACACATCCATGCCCAAGGCAGGATTCGAACATGCGACCGTAGCAGGAGCGCGGTTCCGGACTGAAGCGCCTAGAACCTCTCGGCCACAGTGGCCGGCCACTCCTTCACAAAGTGAAAGTAAAATTATGTCCTACTACAATTTCAAAAGAACAAATATTTTTCGAAAATAGTGAAAGAATGATATAAAATAAAAATGTCGTCACTCGATATTAGCCGGCCGCGGTGGTCTAGCGGTTCTAGGCGCGCAGTCCGGAACCGCGCGACTGCTACGGTCGCAGGTTCGAATCCTGCCTCGGGCATGGATGTGTGTGATGTCCTTAGGTTAGTTAGGTTTATGTAGTTCTAAGTTCTAGGGGACTGATGACCATGGATGTTAAGTCCGATAGTGCTCAGAGCCATTTGAACCACTCGATATTGCCGCTTTGATATCGATGTATCAGGAGAAAAAATATATATTTTGGAAAAAATATTGATGTATAGATATTTTATCAACAGCCCTAGTACGGATTAATGTTCCTAGCTGTCACGGTGCATCAGATTACTACCACAGCTCCCATGGAAGCTCAGGCGAATATCCCCCATAGCATAGCACTGTCCCTACAGGTACGTGTCCATGACGCGGTGCGTGTTTAGAGCAGCAGTTAGCTTCGATGATGGTGTATGTGGTCGCGACTTGGTGTTGCGGGAAACGTGATTCATCTCAACGGGGGACCCATCTCCATTGATGCGCGGTCCAATCGCGATGATCGTATGTCCACTGCAGTTGTAACTGACGATATCGTTGCGTCAGAATGGGATCACGTAGGAGTACCCCATGTTCAACATGCCTGCCCCCAACATCATACTCTGTCTTCATACAGTATCTGCTTTACACAGCGATCAATCCTTCTGCCTTCTGTGATAAGGCGTGCACTTCCAGTAACGTGTCACCTATTCGTGGTTTCAACGTCCATCAATTACCGTCCATAGATGCTCACGACAGCAGTACGCGACGGTCGACCAGCTTCACCGTTTCCGAGATTCTTGTTCCCAGGAAATCGGCTATAGCTGTCTATCCTTTATCAAAGTAGGTTATTATGTCAGTTTTCAGTGGTTTCCCCATTTGCTGCCCGTATCGTGCTAGGATGATTCCCGAATCGTCTCTCCTTAGCTTATAGTCTATACACTCAGGCGGAGAAAAGTTTCGTAGCGATTACTAAGACCACAACATATCCTGTTGCTGTCGGCAACACTAAGGATGTCTTTTAGGGAAATCGCGGACTGTTATGTAGTTAGTAAAAAGGTGGATGGCCTTTTGTGAGCAAACAAATGTTATACATAATTATAAACTATGTAGAAAACCGAATCCAACGGCAAAAGAGAGTTTCTTTAAACCTTGTCAAGGAACAAGTGTGGCAGGATGTTTGTAGTGCCGACAACATAAATGACAGTGCAATGCTTTCCTTACCACATTTCTCACGCACTTTCAAAGTTGTCTTCTATTGGAACGCTCGAAACAGGGTATTAGCAGCAAAAGGCAGCCTGGGTGGCTGACTAGTGGGATAAGGGATCACGTAGTGGGAATTAGAACTGGTCACAATCGAACTACAATAGCCCATTACAAACAGTACTGAAAGGAAGTGTGAAGGAAGTGACTGGTGAGCAAGCTTGAGGACATGAAGTTAGTACGTAGCAAAAATGTTTCTGATTCTGCTAACTGAGATATATGTACAATATTTAACAATCATTTTCTGAGTAATAAAAAAACGCTTTATAAAAAGGGAGAAAGGGAGAATGTAGTCAATTTTAGACATATTTCTATTTCAGTGTTTGCTGAAGTTTTTGAAAAGACTGTGTATGTAAGGATAATCGATCATTTCAAATAATTTGCTGTCAAATGTTCAGTTTGGTTTTAGAAGTGGTTTCACAAATGAAAATGCTATATTCTCCTTTCTCTGTGAGGTACTGATTGGATTAATCAAAAGGTTTCGAACTCGAGGCATTTTTTTAATACTTAACTAATGCGTTTGAATGTGTTGATCAAAAAATATTGCTCCAAAAGTTGGACCATTATGGAATTGGGGGAGTAGCTCACAATTGGTTTATCTCTTACTTTAAGAATAGACAGCAGAAGGTTATTCTCTAAAGCACTGAGAATGGCTATGCTGTTGTGTCTGAGTTGGGTACGGATAAATGGGGGGTCCTCCAGCGATCAGTGCTGGAGCCACTCCCTTATTTATAGAAATGACATGCCTTCTAGTATTACAGGTGATTGTAAAATAGTTGTTGTGATGACACTAGCTTGGTAGCAAAGTATGTTGTGTGCAATATTGGCACTGTTTCAAATAGTGCAGTTCATGACATAAGTTCATGGATTTTGGGAAATAAATTAACGCTAAATAACAATGAGACTTACTTTTTACATTTTCTAACATTGTAATTCTGTCAGAGACAGCAAAGGACTTGGAAGAGCAGTTGGACGGAATGGACAGTGTCTTGAAAGGAGGGTATAAGATGAACATCGACAAAAGCAAAACGAGGGTAATGGAATATAGTCGAATTAAGTCGGGTGATGCTGAGGGAATTAGATTAGGAAATGAGACACTTAAAGTAGTAAAGGAGTTTTGCTATTTGGGGAGCAAAATAACTGATGATGGTCGAACTAGAGAGGATATAAAATGTAGACTGGCAATGGCAAGGAAGGCGTTGCTGAAGAAGAAAAAATTGTTAACATCGAGTATAGATTTAAATGTCAGGAAGTCGTTTCTCAAAGTATTTGTATGGAGTGTAGCCATGTATGGAAGTGAAACGTGGACGATAAATAGTTTAGACAAGAAGAGAATAGAAGCTTTCGAAATGTGGTACTACAGAAGAATGCTGAAGATTAGATGGGTAGACCACGTAACTAATGAAGAGGTATTGAATAGATTTGGGGAGAAGAGGAGCTTGTGGCACAACTTGACTAGAAGAAGGGATCGGTTGGTAGGACATGTTCTGAGACATCGAAGGATCACAATTTAGCATTGGAGGGCAGCGTGGAGGGTAAAAATCGTAGAGGGAGACCAAGACATGAATACACTAAGCAGATTCAGAAGGATGTAGGCTGCAATAAGTACTGGGAGATGAAGAAGCTTGCACAGGATAGAGTGGCATGGAGAGCTGCATCAAACCAGTCTCAGGAATGAAGACCACAACAACAACATATAATTCAAGAAATCCTGATGTTCTAATTACACAGAATGGGTATATGATTAATGAGATTGAACAGTTGAAATTTCTAGGCGTTCAGATAGATAATAAACTGTCCTGTAAAGCCCATGTTCAGGATCTTATTCAAAGACTTCATGCTGCCAGTTTTACTATTAGAACCATACTGAAGTAAGTGATAGCTCGACATGAAAATTAGTCTACTGTGCTTATTTTCATTCGCTTATGACGCATGAAATTACATTTTGCGGTAAATCTTCTCATTCTCAAGGGATATTTTTGGCTCAGAAACTGGCGGTTCGGGCAATAAGTGGTTTAAGTTCGCGAACCTCTTGTCTACCCCTGTTCATTAGTCTGGGTGTTCTGACAGTGGCCTCTCAGTTTATATATTCTTTGATATCGTTTCTTGTTAACAGTATCAGCTTATTCCCACGAATTAGCAGCTTTCACTCGGTTATAAGTAAGTAGAAATCCAATCTACATTTGGATCGCACCTCCTTGACTCTAGTGCAGAAAGACATGCAGTATTCTGCTGCGTCCATTTTCAGTAAGCTACCACAAGAATACAAATATCTTAGCAGTAACCCACGCGCTTTCAAATTGAAACTGAAGAGTTTCCTCGTGGGTCACTCCTTGTAGTCTGTCTAGGAGTTCCTTGCAGAATTAAGCTAATTCCTGTGTTATATTGTTGATTGCGTTTTTATAAATTAGAGATTGTCGTCTTTTTAGGGTTCATAAACATATTATTGTATCTATTATTACTTTTGTGTTGTAATTTCATGTACTGACACGTTCCATACCATTCAGATTTAATTTTAATTTTACGCGTGTAGTTTCGTAGGACCAAACTGAGGAGCAAATCTAAATTTGCTCCTCAGTTTGGTCCTACGGAACTATACGTGTAAAATAAAAATAAAATATAAATATAAAAGCCAATATTAAGCAGTCTGTACTGCATATTCCAGAAGGGAGCAAATGGGCACTCTTGGCTGCCCACTACCCCCCCCCCCCCCCTCCATCCCCACCCACTTTGTGGACCCCGATAGGGATTCAATCCAGCGACCTTCAGACTTCTAGGCACACGCCTCTCCTCCCAACACGATGATAATGTCGTTGTTGTGGTTTTCAGTCCGAAGACTTGTTCAATGTAGCTCTCCATGCGAGTCTATCCAGTGCATGCTGCAAGCCTCTTCATCTCTGAATAACTACTACGAAGTGCAAGGGGCAGCCAAATGAAAAAGAGACTGTTGGATAAAGTAAGTAAATTGGTCATTATTTTAAAATTAATCGCCATAAATGTTAATACATTTATCCCCTTGTGAGGCAAGACCGTCAGTGCCTGCGTGGAAAATGTTTGGGGTTGCCTACGGAACTATGATTGTACGCAAGCGCGCACATCTCCGAAGCAAATCGACAGCCACGAATGTCTTGTTTCAGAGCTAAAAAAAATACGGAAACCGTGTGGGAAGAGATCGGGACTGTATCGAGGATGTGAAGGGCTTCCCAGCGAAACATATGCAGCAAAGTCGAAACAACCTTGGCGACATGTAGTCGGGCATTATCTTGCAGCAGAATGATGTCCTCGTCAACATTCCTGGCCGTTTAGACTTGATGGTGCACTTCAATTTTTGCACTGTGTGCACGTACCGCTATGTGTTAATTGTGGTGCCGTGTACCAGAAAGTCAATGAGTTGTGGGCCTTTGCAGTCAAAGAAAAAGGTCACCATGACTTTCCCGGATCTGGAGTGCCTATTGTTTCAACTATGCTGCAGAAGTTTTGCTGGGAAGATCTTAAACATCCTCCATTCAGCCCCACGCAATTTCCGTATTTTTAGAGTCCTGAGGAAAGACATTCGTGGCCGGCGATTTGCTTCGGCCGAAGAGGTTCACGCAAAGGTTTCATAGGTAACTGCAAATGTTTTTCCATGAAGACATTGACGGTTTTGTCTCACAATGGGAGAAATGTATTAACAGTTATGGCAATTACATTCGAAATAAGAAACAGTTTATTTTTTTCCATCTATCTCGTTTTTATTTGACTGACCATTATAAAATCAGTTGAATCTGCTTAGTGTATTCATACACAGGTCTCTCTCTAAAGTGACTCTCTCCCTCACCTCCCTCACTCCCCCCCCCCTCCCCCACTTCCTACCATTACCAAACTGTCGATTCCGTGATACATTAGAATGTGTTTTCTCAACCGATCCAGTCTTTTAGTCAGGTTGTGCCATAAATTTATTTTCTCCCCAATTTGACTCAGTATCTCGTTTTTAGTCATTCGATCTACCCTTCAGATCTTCGGCATTCTCCTGCAGCAACACATTTTAAAAGCTTGTACTCTCTTCTTTTCTGAACTGCTCATCTTCCTCATTTCAGTTTCGTGCGATGTTACACTCCAATGAATAATTTAGAAAAGTCTTCCTGTCACATAAGTTTATATTGGCTGTTAAGAAATACATCTTTCCCAGCAGTGGTTTTCCTGCTGTTGCCTGTCTGCGTTTTATGTCCTCTGTACTTTGACCATCTTTAGTTATTTTGCTGCCCAAACAGCAAAACTGATCTTCCGCTTGCCGGCCGCTGTGGCCGAGCGGTTCTAGGCGCTTCAGTCTGGAGCTGCGCGACCGCTACGGTTACAGGTTCGAATCCTGCCTCAGGCATGGATGTGTGTGATGTCTTTAGGTTAGTTAGGTTTAAGTAGTTCTAAGTTCTAGGGGACTGATGACCTCAGATGTTAAGTCCCATAGTGCTCAGAACCATTTGAACCATTTAGAGACATCTGTTCCGTTAACTGCTCTTCCAAGCCCTTTCTGTGTCTGACGGAATTACAATGTCGTTGGCCAACCTCAAAGTATTTATTCTCCTTGAACTTAAAAGTTCCCCTGCAAATCTCTCCTTGATCTCTCTTTGGACTGAACAACATTGGGAATTGGTTACAATAGTGCCTCACTCCCTTCTCAACCATTACATCCTCTTCATGTTCTTCGACTATTATCAAATGATAATAATAAACAATAATGAGACTTTCTTGTTTTTACCTTTCAAACAGTATTATCTCGTGGCTCGGCCCTCTTGGGAACCTCTGTTTTGGAGTGACTCAGCGATAACACTGTTATATTGACAATAGCATCGTCAACACTTACGTGGGAATGGGTCGCACTGTAGGAGAAAGACAAAGGCGCCAGTGAATGTGTTCCCGGAGGCGACCTTGCAGGCGTGGCCGTTGTTTGCGACCTGGTTGGCCGAAGCAGAGGCCAGGCTGTGCGTACTGTCGCAACGCGAACAAAGCGGCCGGCCGGTGCCACGTTCCCGGGACTCCTAGCCGTCCCATCCTGTCCGGCCCTCTGCTGTTGAGCAACTGCCCCACAGCCTCGGCCCCGTTTTCCTGCTTGGCGCCCGTCCTGCGCCCACTCCCTATTTACATATGTAAATAACTGCAACATGCCAGTCGTCCACTTTAAACTAGTCCAACGGGTCGCCAGTTCGACTTCCGGATGGCGCTACAACACTGACAAGGGGGCCCTCCATACTGTAAATCACGGATTTTGATGCGCTTCAAATATGTTGTATAGGCACTTACCTTGAGTACCTGGCTATCCGGTTTTTTATCGACAGGCTTTGGTTTTTGAGAAAATCGATTTTGAAGTTCATTCCCCGCTTTGTATACTCATAACATTACACATATTGTTAGGAAGTGAGCGTAGCGTAGCTGTAAAGGTTCGCGGCTACTGCGCTGGAGGTACCGTGTTCGAATCCTGCTCCCATATGTTTTTTTATGTATATACACTACTGGCCATTAAAATTGCTACACCAAGATGAAACGCAGATGATAAACGGGTATTCATTGGACAAATATATTATACTAGAACTGACATGTGATTACATTTTCACGCAATTTGGGCGCATAGATCCTGAGAAATCAGTATCCAGAACAACCACCTCTGGCCGTAATAACGGCCTTGATACGCCTGGGCATAGAGTTAAACAGAGCTTGGATGGCGTTTACAGGTACAGCTGCCCATGCAGCTTCAACACGATACCACAGTTCATCAAGAGAAGTGTCTAGCGTATTGTGACGAGCCAGTTTCTCGGCCACCATTGACCAGACGTTTTCAGTTGGTTAGAGATCTGGAGAATGTGCTGGCCAGGGCAGCAGTCGAACATTTTTTTGTATCCAGAAAGGCCCGTACAGGACCTACAACATGCGGTCGTGCATTATCCTGCTGAAATGTAGGGTTTCGCATGGATCGAATAAAGGGTAGAGCCACAGGTCGTAACACATCTGAAATGTAACGTCCACTGTTCAAAGTGCCGTCAATACGAACAAGATGTGGCCGAGACGTGTTACCAATGGCGCCCCATACCATCACGACGGGTGATACGCCAGAATGGCGATGACGAATACACGCTTCCAATGTGCGTTCATCGCGATGTCACCAAACACGGATGCGACCATCATGATGCTGTAAACAGAACCTGGATTCATCCGAAAAAATGACGTTTTGCCATTCGTGCACCCAGGTTCGTCGTTGAGTACACCACCGCAGGCGCTCCTGTCTGTGATGCAGCGTCAAGGGTAACCGCAGCCATGGTCTCCGAGCTGATAGTCCATGCTGCTGCAAACGTTGTCGAACTGTTCGTGCAGATGGTTGTTGTCTTGCAAACGTCCCCATCTGTTGACTCAGGGATCGAGACGTGGCTGCACGATCCGTCACAGCCATGCGGATAAGATCCCTGTCACCTCGACTGCTAGTGATACGAGGACGTCGGGATCCAGCACGGCGTTGCGTATTACCCTCCTGAACCCACCGATTCCATATTCTGCTAACATTCATTGGATCACGACCAACGCGAGCATCAGTGTCGCGATACCATAAACCCCAATCGCGATAGGCTACAATCCGACCTTTATCAAAAGTCGGAAACGTGATGGTATGCATTTCTCCTCCTTACACGAGGCATCAGTACAACGTTTCACCAGGCAATGCCGGTCGAATGCTGTTAGTGTATGAGAAATCGGTTGGCAACTTTCCTCATTTCAGCACGTTGTAGGTGTCGCCACCGGCGCCAACCTTGTGTGAATGCTCTGAAAAGCAAATCTTTTGCATATCACAGCATCTTCTTTCTGTCGGTTAAATTTCGCGTCTGTAGTATGTCAGCTTCGTGATGTAGCAATTTTAATGGCCAGTAGTGTAAGAACCGTCGGTAAAATTTGGTCCTTACGTTCAAAAACGAGTGGACGAATTAATTGAGAAATAGAGAAATGTAGTCGTGTCCTGCACGAAATCCGGGAAGTTCACGAAACTGGTGTACGACGAATTTTCATCGGTACGTGGGATAGAAAAAAAAATTGTACATTATCGATTCGTGGGGAGGGCAAACCGATTCAACTTTATACGATCGTCTATTCCCTGATGAAAGGAAAGCGAGCACCTGCACCCTAAAAGTGATCCCACCAAAGTTCACTCCTTTTCGCCAGCCCTGCGACGTTTATTTTTACCGACAGGTAAAAATCTTCACGAAAATTGTTCAGAATGCTCCCTACTTGATGAAAGACAATAGAGAGATCGCTTCTAGGGAAGATTCGATAAAACTACTACTGACAGCCTTGGGAGAGCCAGGCCTAACAAAACTCTACCATCTGGTGAGCAAGATGTATGAGACAGGCGAAACACCCTCTGACCTCAAGAAGAATATAATAATTCCAATGCCAATGAAAGCAGTTGTTGACAGATGTGAAAATTACCAAACACACAGTTTAATAAGTCACGGATGCAAAATACTAACACGAATTCTTTACAGACGTATGGAAAAACTGGTAGAAGCTGACCTCGGGGAAGATCAGTTTGGATTCCGTAGAAATATTGGAACAAGTGAGGCAACACTGACCCTACGTTTCTAGCATTTGTAGACTTAGAGAAAGCTTATGACAATGTTGACTGGAATACTATCTCTCAAATTCTGAAGGTGGCAGGGGTAAAATACCGGGAGCAAAAGGCAAACCAGATGGCAGTTATAAGAGTCGAGGGGCATGATTGGAAGCAGTGGTTGGGAAGGGAGTGAGACAGGGTTGTAGCCTCTCCCCGATGTTATTCAATCTGCATATTGAGCAAGCAGTAAAGGAAACAAAAGAAAAGTTCGGAGTAGGTATTAAAATCCATGGAGAAGAAATAAAAACTTTGAGGTTCGCTGATGACATTGTAATTCTGTCAGAGACAGCAAAGGACTTGGAAGAGCATTTGAACGGAATGGATAGTGTCTTGAAAGGAGGATGTAAGATGAATATCAACAAAAGCAAAACGAGGTTAATGGAATGTAGTCGAATTAAGTCGGGTGATGCTGAGGGAATTAGATTAGGAAATGAGACACTTAAAGTAGTAAAGAAGTTTTGCTATTTGGGGAGTGAGACAGGGTTGTAGCTTATCCCCGATGTTATTCAATCTGTATATAGTTTAGACAGGAAGAGAATAGAAGCTTTCGAAATGTGGTGCTACTGAAGAATGCTGAAGACTAGATGGGTAGATCACATAACTAATGAGGAGGTATTAAATAGAATTGGGGAGAAGAGACGTTTGTGGCACAACTTGACTAGAAGAAGGGATCGGTTGGTAGGACATGTTCTGAGGCATCAAGGGATCACCAATTTAGTATTGGAGGGCAGCGTGGAGGGTAAAAATCGTAGAGGGAGACCAAGAGATGAATACACTAAGCAGATTCAGAAGGATGTAGGTTGCAGTAGGTACTGGGAGATGAAGAAGCTTGCACAGGATAGAGTAGCATGGAGAGCTGCATAAAACCAGTCTCAGGACTGAAGACCACAACAACAAAATAATCTTACATCAATTCAGCGCACCTAATTTTGAAACCATGATTAGATACGCATGCTTCGCATCGAAATTAGTGGATGAAAGAGAAATATTTTTGAATGCAAACCGGGTATCGCTCATGAAGAAACCGTGCGCCTGCAAGACGGTTGCTTTCATAAAATTCGCGTGGTGCCGCGAAAATTGTGCTTCGGTTGTTTCTATGATAAGTATCACCCACGATATTGTTCTGGCACATCAAGCAATGTGGACGATTAAAAATAAGATTTTCTAATATTGCATGAGAGAAGAAAATTAATAGCTGAATGTATCTTAATAATTTCGCACACCTTAGACTGTGTTGATATTCTTTGAAATAAAATTGAAAAATTCGGCCGATTTGAAAAAATAATAAAACGTACACGGGCAGGGTTCGAACACGGTACCTCCAGCGCGGTAGCCGTGAATCTTTACCGCAGTGCTACGCTGATTTGCTTGGAATGCATGTAATGTTACGGGTATGCAGATCGCGAAATAACTTAAAAACCAAGGCCCGTCGCTAAAAAACAGGATAGCCAGGTACTCAGTGTAAGTGCCCCTACAACGTATTTGAAGCACATCAAAATCCGTGATTTACAGTATGGAGGGTCCCCTTGTGAGAGAAATGGAGAGTTTTACGCCATGTAGCACGAGTCCGATATTCGTCAAACTTTTTGAAGATTTTCATCAAGTAAACGGGTATTAAATTATGCTTTCATTCTATTAGGAACTGATGTGTTCGTTGTGACATGGAATCAAACAGCCTACCAATGTATCTTGTCGTGCCTGAAACACATCCTTTATCAGTTCACGAAGATTGCTGGCTCGAGGCAAGTACGGAAGTACACAGAGCGTTTCAAAAGTACTTTTGCAAACAGGAAACGTATTCACAACTGCGAATGTGGTTTACCGTCGGCTGCATAATGGAATGACAACAGTGAAAATTTATGCCAGACCGGGAGTCGAACCCAGATTTTCCGCTTTGCGCGAGCAGACGCTTTAACTGCTTCGGATATCCGTGCACGAATCACGGCTATATCCAAACTTCCATATGTGCCACGTCCTGCACTCGTATGATGCGTATATTCCCGTCCAGGAAGGAAATATTTAGTGGGGGTCCGAGGGCCTGGTATTCACGAATAAATACGAAATAGCCTTGCCTTTGTTACTAAGAAGTACGGTGGAACTTCTTAATAACACGTGCACTGCCACTTCATACTTTTACGAACTTTCGGTACCAAAACAAGAAAAATTTCTAGTAAACATCGGTTCTAAAATGCATATAGTAAGAGCTGTCATACATCTTCGATACCGTGAAACACATCTATTCTACTGCAAGGCCTTTCCTTTCCGTATTGTGTGAGGAGCTACTACGTACGCAAACAAAAAAAAGTTCCAGTAAATATGGGCTCTAAGATGCATACCTTCAGAGCGGTAGCACTTGTTCAACTTAACTACTGTGAAACACATCGCTTGTATTGAAAAAATAGTCATAGCTATTTAACGTATGTGCTTTAGAGCCCATGTTTACTGGACAATTCTTTCTTGTTTTGGTCCATGCTACTTCCTCCTAAAATGTGGAAAGCAAAGAGCTTGCTGTAGAAGAGATACGTTTCACAGTACCGATGTTGATAGCTCGTAACTCATAAGTTATACATTTTAGAGCCCATCTGTACCAGACTTTATGTCCATATTACCTCCCCAAAATATGGGAAGCAAAGGGCTTGCAGTAGATGAGATGTGTTTCACAGTATCGAAGATGAACAAGTGCTTGCAGCTTTTAAGCACGGGTGCACAACTCGCTATTGCGGCCTGCGACTTGCTTCAATACTCCCCGAGGAAGAAATTCACAAAGTTACTCCTAACTGTTTGTCGACTGGGATTTCCTGTTTCTTTACCATATTTTCTTATTCTATTTTTTCGTATTAATTATAAATAATTCTTGTCTGCTATGGACGTATTAAAACATCACAAATGTACTAATTGAAGTTAATACGTAATGAATTAACTGCAACCAGTTGCTTTTACAGGCGTTTGTTTATCCATGATGACATTTCAAGATGGCAGCACATGTTCTGATGATTACATTTATTGATTGTGTCGTGAGCAGTGTTTCTTCTTTTTTGCAACGGCAGTTTTTAATACAGCTGTTATAAAATGTTGCAAGTAAAGGTTCAGTGTTCTCGGCGTGCAAATAAATATAAATATATGAAAATGGAAGTGAACATAGAATTTGATGTGCTCTCAAAAATGCGTGTTTTGAGGCGTAACTCGGTGGCGTGGCGTGTCGGGAAAGTGGCGTCATTCATACCAGTGCGTTAGCCCGTAAACATTAAAGTTACAGGCGCTATAGTTGTGACTTTATGCGCTAGGAGCGCTGCTGTCGTGTCACGTGACGAGGAGAGGATGTGAATCAGGCTGGCGGGACACCAAGGGTTACCCGCGTCTGCTGTTAAAATATGCATTTTATTGTCCATGTTTACAGGTCAATTTTTTTTCTTGTTTTGGTGTAAGGAGCTTGAAGCCAAGGTTTGTAAAATTATTTTTGGAAAACTCTGTATATCTTTCCGTCGCTCCCAGACATCTACACCTACGTCACATCTACGGATACGCTCTACGGGTGACAAATTAATGAACCCGACTGGCCAGTCAAGCTTCGGTGTATTCCTCAAGCCGTTTGTGGTATAAACTGAAGTGTAGGGTTTTACATTACACTCCTGAAATACACAATTTGTTACCAGGTTTATGAAGAGTATGATAAGAGTAAGTGATTACTTTGATATGCCATGAGGTTTCGGGATGCAGACGATTGGCGCCGACATCTAGCCGCACTGTTTCGGCTGATAATCATTGGTTCCAATGGGTCTAAGTACGATGCGACTCAACTTCTGAGGCCATTAGTCCCCTAGAACTTAGAACTAGTTAAACCTAACTAACCTAAGGACATCACACACATCCATGCCCGAGGAAGGATTCGAACCTGCGTCCGTAGCGGTCTCGCGGTTCCAGACTGCAGCGCCTAGAACCGCACGGCCACTTCGGCCGGCTGATAATCATTCAGCCACCTTCAGGTGAGTTTTTTTGTACTTGAGATTAGCGGTGCACGCCGCCAAGTAGACATACAAAAAAAAAAAATCAGTGCCGTGGCGCATGTGCATAAGTTATCTATCGCTGCATGACCACCCTCCGTAGGTTTCAGCGCCGTCTGTCGAATTCATCCGAGGCGCGCAGGCGCATACGAACGGTGTGATATTGCACGCACGAACATTAAGCGAAAACTTTCGTCTTACTGAAGACAAAAACAGAAGAAATCACCTAATCCCACGCCTTACCGAGTTGACAGCCGCCGTCAGAATTAACAAGAGCCGTGCGGAGTGGCCGCGCGGTTAGAGGCGTCATGTTACTGATTGTGCGGCCACTCCCGCCGGAGATTAGAGTCATCCCTCGGGCATGGGTGTGTGTGTTGTTCTTAGTATAAGTTAGTTTAAGTAGAGTGTAAGTCTAGGGACCGATGACCTCAGCAGTTTGGTCGCTTAGGAATTCATACACTTTTTTTTTTTAATTAACAAGACATTCCGCCAAACGAATCTCCACAGATTTCTTGACAGTTGAATCCCGGAAGGATTTCATTTTGGTCAAGATTTTCGTGTTATAATAATCCACAGTATGTTTCGTAAAGATAAAGTGCTCAGTTGTGGCTGACTTGCTGGCCTGCGAAAGCTGAGTGTGATAACCGTGTTCCACGCACATTTCATGTAGTGTGCGGATGATCTGACTAATGTAGGCTTCGCCTCACTGGCATAGTATTCTGTAGAATCCACCCTTTCGAAAACCCAAATAAGCTGTTTCTTTAGGATTCCGCCTAATTTCGATGTAATATTGCCGACGTGTGGGAGGACCGCCCTGGACTTGTCACGTTTCTTCCTCTTTAAAGATGTGCTGGTGTGATGCGGAGAATATCTTTGAACACAGATTGTAGATTTCCTGGCTTCTTTGCAAGGCTGTCTGTTAATCACAAGACGTGCCCGCTGTGTCGACGTTCGAAGGGCGCCTATAATTTGAGGCGGAGGTGGTAGCTAGGCGCCTGCAAGTATGGGTCCGTATATGTGGGCTTAGGGTAAACTGAATTCCCAATGATGCACCAGTTTCCAACTGACTAAGTCTTCTACAAACGGTAGACAGTCACGCTTTTGCACATCCTTCGTCAGTTAAATATTCACATGGTTGCATTTAGATGTTGTAAAAAGCTCTGCAGTTCCCCTTTTGAAGTGTGGTGCCGCAGTGAATAGTCATTACGCCGCGAAAACTTAAAGAATGACGCGAGCTCGTTGATATATGGCACTGTAGCGATGGATTGATTGGTTGATTCATTTGGTGGAGAGGACCAAACAGCGAGGTCGTCGGTCCCATGGGGTTAGGGAAGTAAGTCGGCTGTGCTCTTTCAAAGGAACTATCCAGCCATTTCCCTGAAGCGATTTAGGGAAATCACGGAAAACCTCAATCAGGATGGTCGAACGCGGGGTTGAACCGTCGTCCTCCCGAATGCGAGTCTACTGTACTAATCACCACACCACCTCGCTCGGTGTAGCGATTGACTGAGGAGTTTTGTCTTCGTGCATAGCGAGTGTACGGCCACGTGTAGCAGTTGGGAGGAACGCCCGCTTGTTCGTGAATGTTTAGGTTGGCAAGCGCCGTCAGGTGACTCGGCCTACCACACCGCTGCCAGCACGGTTTGCAACTGCCGTCATTACTACTCGCTTGTTCGCTATGTTACGCTGCTGGACAGTTTTAGCAACTGCCAACTGCAACAAGTCATAAGAATAATATGGTACCTTGACAGTTGTTATACTAGCAAAATGTCCAAATATCTGCATCCAGGTGTACCGGTATGAAATGAGCGTTTTTTTTATGAAAATGAAACACTAATTTTGAATTGAAAAGTAAAAACATTTTATTCAAAGTATTATTGCTTTCTATACATTTTGACCGCCTTTCTGGCAATTAGTGGACACCACGGCAATAGAAATGTTCGTCTTTTGAAGCAAACCAATCAGACACCCAATTTTCGACTTCTTCTTAGGAATCAAAGTGCTCCTCAGCCAATGCGTGTCCCATTGATGAAAACAAATGGTACTCGGATGGGGCCAAGTCTGGTGAATACGGCGGGTGGGGTAGCAGCTCCCAGCCAAGTGTTTTGATTGTATCCTGAACCAGCTTTGCTTTGTGTGCAGGTGCATTGTCGTGTAAAAAAATTACTTTGCCATGTCTTCTGGCCCATTCTGGTCTTTCTTCGATCAATATATAGTTCAAATTGATCATTTGTTGTCTGTAGCGATTAGTATTCATAGTTTCACCGGGTTTTAGAAGCTTATGATACACCACACCTTTCTGATCCCACCAAACACAGAGCATTGCCTTCTTGCCGAATCGATCTGGTTTTGCAGTCTATGTAAATGGTTGTCCTGGATTAACCCACGATTTTTTTCCGTTTAGGATTCTTAAAATAAATCTTTTTTTCATCGCCAGTAACAATTCGATGCAAAATTGATTTTCTTTCACGTCTTTGAAGCAAAAGTTGACAAATGGTTTTTCGGTTTTCGTTCTGTCTTTCATTCAATTCATGTGGCACCCATTTTCCACACTTTTGGATCTTTCCCATAGCTTTCAAACGGTTAGAAATTGTTTGTTGTGCAACATTTAGAATTGCTGCCATTTGCTTCTGACTCAAAGTATCATCTTCATCCAATATTGCTTCCAATTCGGCGTCTTCCAACTTTTTTGGTGGTCTTCCACGTTCTTCATTTCTTACATCAAAATCATTATTTCCGAACCGTTGAAACCATCTTTTGCATGTTGCTTCTGATAGAGCATGATCACCATATGCCTCAACAAGCATTTGATGCGACTCTGCAGCACTTTTTTTCAAATGAAAACAAAAAATTAATGCTTTCCGCAAATCATCACTTTCTGGTACAAAATTCGACATTGTTAACACGATCAAAACATATGATGTTGTTTGTTCCATGACTTGATGTATACTAAATATCTGTGTCAGATATCATACCAACCAAAAAAAAAAAAATTAAGGCTCGTTCACAACAAATGTTCCCTATCGACACATTTGTATCTTAACGCTCATTTCATACAGGTACACCTGGTAAATTGCTTCAGGGAAGGTGGATGTACTGGACACTTTTACTGAAACACCCAACTACTCGTCTCATCTCAAAAGGGGACCATCAAACCTGTCATTCATCGCCAGCCGCTGTGACAGAGCGGTTCTAGGCGCTTCAGTCTGGCACCGCGCTGCTGCTGCCGTCGCAGGTTCGAATCCTGCCTCGGGCATGGATGTGTGTGATGTCCTTAGAGTAGTTAGGTTTAAGTAGTTACTGGTGACATCAGATGTTAAGTCCCATAACGCTTAGAGCCATTTGTACCATTTTTGTCAGTCATCTACTTTGATGAGTCTTAGGTACGTTGCAGAGGGACTTATCCTGAATACCTGGCTAGCTGCTTTTCATGCGACGATCCCTAGTTTACGAAAAAATCATTCTTGAGGTTTTATGCAGCCTCCTATACCCGTGATCTTATTCATCTTTCGACTAAGTGAAAGTATTACAGTGGTCAAAATCACGGCTACCACGCGGGCCCATGTACTCTCGTCGTGCAGAACATCATTAAACTACATACTTCGTGCAAAATTATTCAGAAAGAGTCATTTTCCTCGTAGTAATTTCATTAATAAGTCAATTATTACAGAAAACTTTCCTCGAATATGAATTGTTTTTGTGGTTCTTAGTTAAAATTCCAAATGTGTGGACGACGTTCGCTTCATGCGTTGGGAGGGCAGACTGATCAGACACCTTACGAACAAATCTTTACCGACGATAGAAAACAATACACGTGTGCCGTAAAAATTGTGTCACCCAAACGTATTAAACTTTGTAAACTCTGTTACTATTTTTGCAGACAGGTTAAAATTTTCAAGAAAAAATTCAAAATGCTCGCAACTGGCGAAAGAATAATAGACCAATCGTTTAAAGGAAAGATTCCATCACAGTATACTTTTTAATTCTGCATTATTTCAGTGCACCTGCTTTCACAGGAATGTTCAAATACGCGAAATTCACATCAAAGTTGATCTAGGAAAGAAAAATGTTTCTGAATCCAAGCGAACTGTGTTCTCCGGAATCGCTCCTGAAAAATCTGTGCGCCTACAAGGCCGCAGCTTTCATTAAATGTGTGTGGTGCACTACACCCTTCGGTTCCTTCTACTACAAATGCCATCCATAACCCTATCGCCGGCCGTGGTGGCCGAGCGGTTCTAGGCGCTACAGTCAGGAACCGCGCGACCGCTACGGTCGCAGGTTCGAATCCTGCCTCGGGCATGGATGTGTGTGATGTCCTTAAGTTAGTTAGGTTTAAGTAGTTCTAAGTTCTAGGGGCCTGATGACCTCAGCAGTTACGTCCCATAGTGCTCAAACCCATTTGAACCATAATCCTATCCTAGCTCAGCAAGCGGTACAAGTCATAGCGAGGAAGACGATTCTGTAATCTATTCTGTAACAAACGAAATACACATTTGAAGAAAGTTTGCTGTAATGATTGATTTATTAATGGAATTACTACGGTAAAAATGACCATTTTCATTAATATTGGATGCCATATACTGGTCGGTGCTATTCTGTACGATGAAACTGAAAAGAAATGAGTAGATTGGCGGGATCTGAACCTGTAGCGCTAGAGTGGTAGCCATCAACGGTGACCGCTGCGCTACTTCCACCTCGTCAGAGTACGTGTAACGTTACAAGTATAAAATGTACGCATAACACTTCATCATCGATTTTTCCGGAAACTAATAGAGTCCGTCGCATGAAAAACCGCTAGTCGGTCACTCAGGACAGGTCCCTCTACAACATACTTAAGATGTATGAAAAGAGTTGATTAACAGGTCTGATGGTCAACTTGTCAGTTGCACAGTGTGGCAATGAAAGAAGGAGGGGGATGCAGACAGCACTCAAAGAAGCTTGTTACAATAAAGTGTTATCGAACTCTATAAATGCACCGAAGCGCCAAAGAAACAGGTACAGGCACGAGTATTCAAATACAGAGATACGTAAACAGGCAGAATACGTCGCTGCGGTCAGCAGTGCCTAAATAATACAACAAGTGTCTGGCGCATTTGTTAGATAGGTTACTGCTGCTACAGGTTATCAAGTCTGAGTCTGAACGTGTTGTTATGGTCAGCGCACGAACGATGTGACACAGCATCTCCGAGGTAACGATGAAGTAGAGATTTCCCCATACGATCATTTAGCGAATGTATCGTGAATATCAGAAATCCGATAAAACATCAAATCTCCGACATCGTTGCGGCCTAAAGAAGATCCTGCAAGAACGGGACCGACGACGACTGAAGAGAACCGTTCAAAGTGATAGAAGTGCAATCCTTCCGCAAATTGCTGCAGATTTCAATTCTGGGCCATCAGCAAGTGTCAGCGTGCGAACCATTCAACGAAACATCACCGATATGGGCTTTCGGAGCTGAAGGCCCACTCGTGTTCCCTTGATGACTGCACGACACAAAGCTTTACGCCTCGTCTGGGCCCGTGAACACCGACATTGGACTGTTGATGACTGGAAACATGCTGCCTGGTCGGACGAGTCAAGTTGTACCGAGCGGATGGACGTGTACGGGTATGGAGACAAACTCATGAATCCATTGACCCTGCGTGTCAGCAGGGTCTGTTCAAGTTGATGAAGGCCCTGTAATTGAGTGGGATGTGTGCGGATGGAGTGATATGGGACCCCTGATACGTCTAGATACGGCTCTGACAGGTGACATGTGCGTAAGCATCCTGTGTGATCACCTGCATTCATTCTTGTCCATGTGCATCCGACGGACTCGGGTAATTCCAGCAGGACAATGCGACACCCCAAACGTCCAGAATTGCTACAGAGTGGCTCCAGGAACACTCTTCCGAGTTTAAACATTTTCGCTGGCTATCAAACACCCCAGACATGAGCATTATTGAGCATATCTGGGATGCCTTGCAACGTGCTGTACAGAAGAGATCTCCACCTCCTCGTACTCTTCCGGATTTATGAAGAGTCCTGCAGGATTCATCGTGTGAATTCCCTCCAGCACTACTTCAGACATTGAAATGATAATGAAATCATGACCCTACGCTGTCGACAGGCTTTGATATATATCAACGGTGATAATTGAAAATGTGTTCCCCGACTGGGACTCGAACCCGGTATCTCCTGCTTACATGGCAGACGCTCTATCCATCTGAGCTACCGAGGGCACAGAGGATAGCGCGACTGCAGGGACTTATCCCTTGCACGCTCCCCCTGAGACCCACATTCCCAGCTTAATGTCCACACACTACATTCGTAGTGCCCCTGCCCATTACACTCATTACTCGCTGCAGACAATCTTACCGAGTCTCGTAAGAGTTCGGGCAATACGTGTGCATCCGCGCAGAAGAAGGTCAATGACCGGTTAGCCTTAATTATATGAAGATGGTATCTGTTCTTTCGGACATGGCCGAAAGAACAGAACCATGTTTATATACATTAGTCGAGTCCATGCCACGTCATGTTGCGGCACTTCTGCATGCTCGCGGAGGGGGGGGGGGGGGGGGGGCTACACGATATTAGGCATGTGTACCAGTTTCTTTGGCTCTTCAGTGTAGAATAGTTAGAAGCTCAGTGCCGTTACAGGGAACAGGTGAAGAGGAAAGGAAATCACAAAAGTAGCAAATAATATGCAAATACATTTTGACTAGACGTATATATTGTAGTAGCAGTAGCAGTAGTAGTAGGGCCGGCCGAGGTGGCCGATCGGTTCTAGGCGCTACAGTCTGGAACCGCGGGACCGCTACGGTCGCAGGTTCGAATCCTGCCGCGGGCATGGGTGTGTGTGATGTCCTTAGGTTAGTTAGGTTTAAGTAGTTCTAAGTTCTAGAGGACTGATGACCTAGCGGTCGCAGGTTCGAATCCTGCCTCGGGCATGGATGTGTGTGATGTCCTTAGGTTAGTTAGGTTTAAGTAGTTCTAAGTTCTAGGGGACTGATGACCGCAGAAGTTAAGTCCCATAGTGCTCACAGCCCAGTAGTAGTAGGTGTTGTTGTGGACTTCAGTCTGAGCACTGGTTTGATGCAACTCTCCATGCAGCCCTGTCCTGTACAAACCTTTTATCTCTGCATAACTTCCGCATCGTACTTCCAGGCGAACTTGCTTACTGTATTTAAACTTAGGTCTCCGTACAATATTTTAGTCGCACTTCTTGAGATTACCATATTCACAATTCCTTGATGCCTTAGGACGTGTCGTATCTGCTGATCCCTTCTTTTAGTCGAGCTGTGCCGTGAATTCGATCCAGTACCTGGGAGATGAAGAAGCTTGCACAGGATAGGGTAGCATGGAGAGCTGCATCAAACCAGTCTCAGGACTGAAGACCGCAACAACAACAACAACAACAACAACAACCTCCTCATTAGCCACTCGGTCTACCCGTCTAACCCTCAGTATGCTTGCGAGCAGCACTTGCCAAAGTCCTCCAGTATCTTCTTGTCCAAACTGCTTATAGTCCTAGTTTCATTTCCGTGAACGTTTACATTCTAGGAAAATACCTTCAGAAAACAATTCCTAAGACTTAAGTCTACAGTCCTTCTAACAAATTTCTTTTTCTTACACTTGCCAAACTACGCTCTATGTCCATTACACGTAGGGCGTCGTCAGGTGTCTTGTTGCACAAATAATAAAATCACATAGACTACTCTTAGAGTCTCAGTTCCTAATCTTACTTCTCAGCGTCGCCGGATTTAATTTGATGATATTCCTTTTTTCAAGACACAGCCCATTCCGGCCATCTGCTTTCAAAAATGGTTCAAATGGCTCTGAGCATTATGGGACTTAACTTCTGAGGTCATCAGTCCCCTAGAACTTAGAACTACTTAAACCTAACTAACCTAAGGAAATCACACACATACATGCCCGAGGCAGGATTCGAACCTGCGAAAGTAGCGGTCGCGCGGTTCCAGACTGGAGCGCATAGAACTGCTCGGCCACAGCGGCCGGCATCTGTTAAGACATGAGTGAATGACTTCCATGGTACTAGAGGGAGCTGTAGAGGGCAAAAACTGTAGAGGAAGACAGAGCTTGGAATACATCTATCAAATAATTGCGGACGTAGGTTGCGAGTGCTATTCTGAGATGAAGAGCTTAACACAGGAGATGAATTCGTGAACAAAAGAAAAAATCTGTCTCAAATCTCGAAGAAGTTCATCTGACGTACCGCACTCATTTCCGAACGCACCGCACCAGCCATAAAGCCAGATGAACTATCCACAACATTTCTCATATTTCACAAACGATTTGAGATATCTAAAAGATATTTTGACAAATGATAGGACGCAAAGAGGAGAATATTTTGCAATATGTTTATTATGCAAAACTTCTTTATCCATTGCGCTATTCCACTAACTGTCTCAAATGGGTCAAATGGCTCTGAGCACTATGGGACCTAACTTCTGAGGTCATCAGTCCCCTAGAACTTAGAACTACTTAAACCTAACTAACCTAAGGACATCACACACATCCATGCCCGAGGCAGGATTCGAACCTGCGACTGTAGTGGTCGCGTGGTTCCAGACTGTCATTCGACTAACTACAGACTTTTTTAATCAAATAATTAAATTTTTAGGGGTCATCGATAGCAGGTGAAACGAGAAACGCTTTGTGTTTGGGAAAAACATAATTGAAGACATTACATGTTTATTTTGTACCGAAAATGTGGTTGTTTCATATGCTACTGACCTTACTTTCTCATTTCCTCACATAATAAATTTAATAAACCACAGTTTGAGAATTCCCTACCAATTGTGTCTGCGCAGCATGTCAGTGAGGGGATACTTTGTAATCTCTGCTGTGTTTTGGGAAAAAAAGCAAATTTTATTGTGGCAAAAAGAGAAATGTGTAGGTTTTACTCAAAGTTCTCCACGCATGACACTTGTCTGAAAGTTAGAAATGATTAACAAGCCAAGTGAAAATAAGTGGTGCACTTTCTATGGAATTCTCTTTAGAAACTAACCAAAGCAGAGATGACAGATCTTTCTGAATGGTCACCATGCAAGTGTGGGCGTGGAGGGGCTCCCCTTAATACTCTCAAAACATGGGAGCTTCAGTTTAGAATGGCACTTCCCCTCCAGCGCTCAGCATTTCCCCTACAACACCTGTCCATAACCCCCCACCACTACTGCCTTCCCCTCGCGAGCCCTGACGACTGCACATTTACTGGCCACAGTATTTTGTGCAGATTCAGCCAGACGAGACCTGAAGTCATACCTGATTGCTCCCCACACCATAATGCCTCTCCAAAGCATTAGAATAATAAGATCTTCCCCTCAGGTCGCCGCCATACTCAACGACGATACTCATCCAGGATAGTGTGGAACTGCGATTCATCACCGAACACAATATGGCGCCATCGTCAGCAGTCCGTGGTTCCCAGCTACGGCACCACTCCAAACGCAGCTGTTTGTGTTGTCGTTGTAAGAGAGACTGGCGCATAGGCCGGTAATTCCCTAGTCTGGCTGCTGCTGGTCTATGACCAATGGAGTGGGTTGACACAGAATGTTGCACAGAGTCCATTACTTGTTCTCGGATGGCAGACACAGATGTGAAGGGGTTGCAATGTGCTCGGTGCACAGTACAGCGATCCTGCCTAGTGGTGCTGAGATGTAGTCGACTGGAACCTTGACTGCACGGTTTGACCAACTGTACAAATGGAGGCTGACAATTATATCCCTTTCAAACTCTGTCAGATGCTGAGAACGCTGTCTGAGACGAGTATGCGACATCATCGTTTCCTTCACAGCGATCACTCAAAATTCGATGCTGTTAAAGCCTATACTCTACCAGGACACATAACAATACTAATCACGATCATAAGTCTGGTGGCCGTTCTATCTTTGGCAGAGTACTGAAAATCTAATCATTTGCCTAAAATGCTGATGTTGTTTACATGTGCGAAGTTGTATTGACATTCGACGATGTCTTCTGGATGCTTCACTTTTTTTTGTTATGCAGAGTAATATCAAACACTTCTGGAATGCTTGGTTGTGAATGAACTTGTGTGATCCCAATAGACAATGAGCCAAGGATCGCTCTGTCGATACATAGGCCGTTGAAGATGGGGCACAAACTCGGATTGGGTAAGGAAATCGGTCGTATCGTTTTCAAAGGAAGCGGTTTAAGTGATTTAGGGAAATCACGAAAAACGTAAAGGCCGATTGCCCGACGGGGAATTGAAACGCTGCCTTCCCCAGCGCTAGTGCAGTACTGAGAACAACGCCTCGCTTTTGCAGAGGAGGATTTTGACTGGTATGTGATTAAGTTGACACTATGTTATCACTTTGTAAGTATCGTCATTTAAGAAAGCCTGTTATTATTTCATCTGAAAAGCGTTAGAAGTTCTTTTACGAACATTGCCGAGTTGGTGTGGTTTCTAATTGTGAGATACCACAGTTCCATCTTCTATACAGAACCAACTACTGGTTGTGTTTTCTCTAGAATCTGTGGGTCAAGGCTTTATACACTGTCGCTTGCGTTCTGGCTAGCAAATGAAATTGTGTCACTCTGGGATAAACTTTCACGTTTCTAATTCCGGTCGACTTACGACGCCTGTCTGGTGCTGTCGTGTCACTGCCAAGCTACTCACTACGCTGTTACGGCGAGGAAAATATTTCGTTTGACATTGCGTCAGGTCACGAAAGACTCCAACCTCTGGACTAGTGCCATCTCCGCAGAAATAGCTCCTGCTGCGCGGGGCACACAACGGCGGATCCTACATTATCATAGCATACTTACAGGGAACTAAAAAGGAATTTGGAAAAACAAAATTAAAGTTCATGGAAAAGAAGTACTGTAATTCTGCCAGAGACGGCAACTATTGCGAGGATCGGCTCAACGGAATGGATAGTATATTGAGAAAGAAATTGTAATATGAACATCAACAAAAGTAAAAGAAGGATAATGAGTGTAGTAGCATTGTTTGCTTGATGCTGAGGAAATTTGATAAGAAATTTAGTAGCCGAGGTTTGCGATTTGAACAGCAACATAACTAACGGCCACAGAAATAAAGGAAATGCAAAATATACTTTGGCAATAGCTAGAAAACCATTCCTGAAAAACATAAATGTGTTGAAAGCGAATATTAATTTAAATGTTTGGAAGTCTTTCTTATAGGTATTTGTCTGGAGGGCAATCTTATATGGAAATTATAAAGGAATGATGATAATTTCGCGTGCTCCACTGGCCTGGTACAAGTCTTTCTGCATGACGCCAATTCGACGACTTGCGTGTCCCTAACTTACGCCATTATCAAAGCATGGAAAGGGGACCTACAGTTTAACATGGAATCCGAACTATGAGTCATTTATGGCGACACCTCACGTCGTCGAGAGGTAAAGGCTAGATTGAAACACAGCTTGAAAAATCCAAGATCCAACCGGGATTCGGTACTGCGGCTTCTCGGTTTCCAATCAAGCGCTTTAACGGTTTTCCCTTTTCTCCGGAATGTCTGCAGGCCAGACGGCGGGGTGTCCAGGTCGTCTTCTCGGTCATCGAGTGTGAAACATATTATAATTACCGAATATGTCTCACGTCAGTCATCTTGTGCTGAACTTTCAGTCTCTTCTCTGATACACCCAAATGCTCTGGAGGACGCGTGAACAACGACCCCAAATACGAGGCGTGTTTTTTTTGAGTAAGTACCATTTTTAAATTAAAAAAAGACGTGCTAAGATATCACAATAATTTTGTTTTTACATGAAAGCCTGTACCTTAATCTACTTTTCTACATAATTTCCGTCAATATTGAGGCACTTGTCGTAACGTTGTACCAGTTTTTGAATACACTCCTCATAGAAGTCTGCCGCCTGACTTGTTAACCACTGCATCACCACTGTTTTGACTTTGTCATCGTCTTGAAGACGCTGACCTAATGTTTCTCGTAGTGTTTTGTATGGCATTGTGACCGAGCACTTCAATTACCGAAAACTGTGCGCACGTTGGGTACCGAAAATGTTGACTGATGTGCACAAAGCCAAACGTTTAGACAGTGCATTGAATTTCCTTGAGCGGTACCACAACGACGGTGATGCTTTCTTAAGCCAAATTGCTACGGGCGATGAAACATGGGTGGCCTACGTCACACCAGAATCGAAGCAACAGTCCATGGAATGGCTGCATTCAGATTCACCCAGAAAAGTTAAGTTTAAGCAAACAATTTCTGCGCGGAAAATCATTTGCATAGTTTTTTTGGGACAGAAGAGGAGTATTGCTTGTGGAATTTCTGTCTTGTAATGAGACAATCAATGCAGCAGCTTACTGTAAGACATTGCACAATCTGCGCCGTTCAATTCGGAACAAAAGACGTGGCAAGTTGAGCAAGGGCACCGTTTCGCTGCAAGACAATGCCTGTTCGCATGTGGCGAATCAGACCAAAGATCTCATCACATCTTTTCGATGGGAAACTCTAGATCATCCTCTGTACAGCGCCGATCTTGCGCCCAGTGACTACCATCTGTTTCTGTACTTGAAGAAACACCTGGGCGGTCAGCGTCTTCAAGATGATGACGAAGTCAAAACAGTGGTGATGCGGTGTTAACCAGACAGGCGGCAGACTTATATGAGGAGGGTATTCAAAAACTGGTATAACGTTATGACAAGTGCCTCAGTATTCACGGAAATTATGTAGAAAAGTAGGTTAAGGTACAGGCTTTCATGTAAAAATAACATTATTGAGATACCTTAGCACGTCTTTTTTTAAATTTCAAAACGGTACTTACTTAAAAAACACGCCTCTTATAAGTTTTATATGCTACTTTGGTTATAATATTACTAGGTGCTGTTTTCCTGGAACAATGTACCAAAAAATTTTAAGAAGAGAAAGGATGAAGAGGTTCTGGAAGGAGAAGAAGAAAATGCAATCCATGAAGGGACTACCCGTAGCCGTAACGGAAGAAGAAAAAGGGAGCAATCGCGTACGCCAGAAAGTGCCTGGTAACTCTCTTGTGATACAATGTCTCAGCAGAGGAAGTCGTTCACCTTTGATACAGCGAGAGGGCGTTGAGACGTGAGTTCTCAGGAGCAGAGCGGCAGCTGGAGGGATCGTTTGCGCTTGGCTGCTTCGTCATGCACAATGTGCCGTGATCAAAGTCAGGACACGTGTCGTCTGCGAGCTTTGGCAGCGCACGCGGGGCAGGTGTCAGTTCTGCGAAGGCGGCCCACCTGTGACGCACGCTCGCAGGCCTACCAACCCCACAGAGCCTAGGTAGGACCCAAACACGATCGACGTGTCGCAGCAGTCCGTCGCCAGATCGCGCACAGAGGAAAACCCACGATAGTTGCCTTAATTTAGGTCTCGTACACTTGGTTTACGAATCATGAAAGAAGGTTGTATACGTGGAAGAGACGTGGAGACACTGGAATGTATCAGATTATATGACGGTTAGAGGTTTGGAACCAGATTTTGAATTGTAAGATATTGCCATTGGCCTGACCACAATTTATTGGTTATGAGCTGTAGATTAAAACTGAAGACACTGTAAAAATGTAGGCAATTAAGGAGATGGGACCTGAATAAGTTGAAAGTATCAGAGGTTGTTGAGAGTTACAGAGGGAGCATTAGGCAACAGGTAACTAGAACAGAGGAAAGGAATACAGTAGATGACGAATGGATAGCTTCAAGTGCCTAGTGAAGGCAGCAGAGGATCAGGTAGGTGAAACGGCAAGACCTAATAGAAATCCTTGGATAAAGCAAAAGATATTGAATTTAACTGACGAAAGGAGAAAATTTAAAAATGCAGTAAATGAAGCAGGCGAAAGGGAATATAAACGCTTAAAAAATGAAATTGACGGGAGGTGAAAATGGCTAAGTGGGAATGGCTAGAGGACAAATGTAAGCATTTAGAAGCATTTTGCACTAGGGGAAACATACATTAAAGAGGCCTTTGGGGGAAAGAGAAGCAACTGTATGAATATCAAGAACTCAGATGGAAAACTACTGCTAAGCAAAGAAGGGAAAGCTGAAAGGTGGAAGGAGTATATAGAGCTTCTATACAAGAGGGATGAACTTGAAGGCAATATTATAGAAAAGGAAGTTGACGTAGATGAAGAAGAGATGGGAGATATGATACTGCAAAAAGGATCTGAAGAATTTCACACAGCTCTGAAAGATCTAAGTCGAAAAAAGACCCCGGGAATAGACGATAGTCCGTCAGAACTACTGATAGCCTAGTGGATGGCAGCCATGACAGAACTCTTCCATCTGGTGTGGAAGATGTATGAGGCAGGAGACAGGCGAAATATCCTGGGACTTAGAGAATAATGTAGTAATTGCAATTCCAAAGAAAGCAGGTGTTGACAGGTGTGAAAATTACCGAACTATCAGTTTAATAAGTCACGGTTGCAAAATACTAACACGAATTCTTTACAGACGAATGGAAAAACCGGTAGAAGCCAACCTCCGGGAAGATCAGTTTGGATTCTGGGGAACTGTAGGAACACGCGAGGCAATACTGACCCTACTGCTCATCTTAGAATATAGCTTAAGGAAAGAGAAACCTACGTTTCTGTCATTTGTAAACTTAGAGAAAGCTTTTGACAATGTTGACTGCAATACTTTCTTTGCAGTTATGAAGGTAGAAGGGGTAAGACACAGGGAGCAAAAGGCTATTTACAACTTGTACAGAAACCAGACGGCAGTCATAAGAGTAGAAGGGTATGAAAGGGAGGCAGTGATTTAGGAGTGAGACAGGGTTGTAGCTTATCCCCGACGTTATTCAATCTGTATATAGTTTAGACAGGAAGAGAATAGAAGCTTTTGCAATGTGGTGCTACAGAAGAATGCTGAAGATTAGATGGGTAGCTCACATAACTAATGAGGGGCTATTGAATAGGATTGAGGAGAAGAGGAGTTTGTGGCACAACTTGACTAGAAGAAGGGTTCGGTTGGTAGGACATGTTCTGAGGCATCAAGGGATCATCAATTTAGCATTGGAGGGCAGCGTGGAGGGTAAAAATCGTAGAGGGAGACCAAGAGATGAATACACTAAGCAGATTCAGAAGGATGTAGGTTACAGTAGGTACTGGGAGATGAAGAAGCTTGCACAGGATAGAGTAGCATGGGGAGCTGCATCAAACCAGTCTAAGGACTGAAGATCACAACAATGACAACAACAACACCATCTCAGACTTTTTGCAGATGGCGCAGTTATCTATAATGAAGAATCTGCTTAAATATTAAATCAGATCTTGAAAAGATTTCAGAGCGGTGCAGAGATTGGCAACGCGCTTTACATATTCCGAAATGTAAACTTGTGCAATGCTCAAAATGAAAAAAACGTAGTGTCCTATGACTGCAATATCAGTGAGTCACAGTTGGACTCAGCCAACTCCTACAAATACCTGGATGTAATACTTCGTGGGGATATGAAACTGGAATGACTACATAGGATCAGTTGCGTGTGAAGGACGTGGTAGATGATGATGATGATGATGATGATGTTTAGCTTGTGGGCGCTCAACTGCGCGGTTATCAGCGCCCGTACTAATTCCCAACCATTGTTCAGCCCAATCTCGCCACTGTCATGAATGATGATGAAATTATGAGGACAGACCGCTACGGTCGCAGGTTCGAATCCTACCTCGGGCATGGATGTGTGTGATGTCCTTAGATTAGTTAGGTTTAAGTAGTTCTAAGTTCTAGGGGACTGATGACCTCAGATGTTGAGTCCAATAGTACTCAGAGCCATTTGAACCATTTTTTTTATGAGGACAAGACAAACACCCAGGCAGGTGTAAATCCCTGATCCTGCCGGGAAATGGACCCGGGCCCCTGTGCTCGGGAAGCGAAAACACGACCGCAAGACCATGAGTTGCGGATGCACATGGTAGACTTCGGTTTATTGGTAGAATATTGGAGAAATGCAAACGGTTTACAAAGGACACTGCTTACAATTCACTCGTTCCCAATTCACTCGTTCCGACCGGTTCTAGAATATTGCTCAAGTGTGTGGGACACATACCTAATTAGACTAACAGGGGATATTGAACGTACGAATGTGAATCAAATGGAAACATTAAATTTGTAATAACAAATCGAAATTTCGCGCCGTCATCCTGTAAGTTGGTAAGCGTGCTACAAACAGCGTGCAGAATGGCCTGTAGGTGGCAGCATAGTGGAGATGCACACGTACCGTCGCAGTATCAGCATAAAGATGGCCGCCCCACTTGCGACTTGCACCAGGGAAGAATAGCGTTCTGTTATTCGGTTTTTGCGCAGTGAAGGTATAAAACCTATTGAAATTCATCGACAAATGAAGGTTCAGTAAGGTGATGCATGTTTGTCACACCAGCAAGTCTACGAATGGAGTAGGAAGTTCGCAAATGGTGTGTCTTCAGTGGAAGACGCTCCTCGTTCAGGTCAAGCACAAGTGACTCCACAGAACATTGCAGCAGTTGAAGCCATAGTGAAGGAAAACCGCCGAGTGACACTGAATGACATTGCAGCATGTTTACAGATTAGTTGTGGGTCAGCACACCACATTGTGCATGATGTGCTCCAGTTTCACAAAGTGTCTGCAAGATGGGTGCCACGGCAGCTGTCTCCTGAAATGAGAGAACGACGTGTTGATGCTTGTGAAGAACTTCTTCGGTGCTTTGATAGAGAAGGTGATGGCTTCCTTGCAATAATCGTTACTGGGGACGAAACCTGGGTTCACTTCCATCAATCGGAAACAAAGAGAGCGTGAAAGGAATGGCGCCATTCCTCATCACCAAAACCAAAGAAGTTTCGAACAGAACCATCAGCACGGAAGATTATGCTGATTCTCTTTTGGGATGAAGGCGTCATTTTGGAGCATTACATGCCTAGAGGGACCACTGTCACCAGTGTATCATACACAGATCTCCTAAAAAAATCATATGGGGATTTCAATCAAATCAAAGCGACGTGGATTGCTGTCGGCAAGTGTCCGTTTGCAACATGACAATGCCAGGCCCCACACTGCCCGTACAACAGTTTCAACAATCACAGACCTGCATTTTGAGTGTCTTCCTCATCCACCATGCTCACCAGACCTTGCCCCAAGTGATTTTCTTATGTCTGGACCACTCAAAGACGCAACGGGAGGAGAGAAGTTCCGTTCTGATGAAGAGGTACGCCCCGCGGTGCACGAGTGGTTGCGCGGACTACC
The DNA here is from genome assembly GCF_021461395.2 of Schistocerca americana. Classification (NCBI taxonomy): domain Eukaryota; kingdom Metazoa; phylum Arthropoda; class Insecta; order Orthoptera; family Acrididae; genus Schistocerca; species Schistocerca americana. Next base: position 229,440,425 of record NC_060125.1, on the reverse strand, counting down.
AAAAGAATTTTTTTCTAAAGGAATTTATGCACTGTGTAAGCGCTGGAGGACTTGCATTGAAGGTGGGGGAGATTATGTTGAAAAGTGATACAGCTTTGTACCACTTTTGCACAATAAATAATATTTAAAAAATATTTAAGGTTTTCATTTGACTCACGCTCGAATATAGAGAGGGGCAGCAAGAATGATAACAAGTTTTTTTGTTCTGTGGGAGAGTGTCACAGAAATGCTGAAGAAACTGAACGGACAGACTGTTGAAGATAGACGTAAACTATCCCGAGACAGCCCGCTTACAAATTTTCAAGAACCAGCTTTAAATGTTGACTCCAGGAATAGACTACAACACTCTATGTATTGCTCACACAGGGATCGTGAGGACAAGATTAGAATAAGTGTAGCACGCACAGAGGCATCCAGTCACTCATTCTCCCCGAGCGCTATACATGAATGCAAAGGGAAGAAACCCTTATACCTGCCACAATGGGACGTATCGTATAGATGGAGATGCAGATGTAGAATCGCATGCGACCAGATTGGGATGTGTGTCCGTAAGGCTTCTTGGCTGCGTCACGTTGCTCTAGTTAGTTAATTATAGTTTCCATAGATCATTTGAACGGTTCTTTTATCGGAATTATGTGAAACTGGTGAGTTTCCAGGATATGTAAAATGGTTAAAATGGCTCTAATCACTATGGGACTTAACATCTGAGGTCATCAGTCTCCTAGACTTGGAACTACTTAAACCTGACTAACCTAAGGACATTACGCACATCATGCCCGAGGCACGATTCGAATCTGCGACCGTAGCAGCAGCGCGGTTTCAGACTGAAGCGCCTAGAACCGTTCGGCCACCGCGGCCGGCAGTGCACCAGGATATGTAGTCGTGATCTGCGTTAACATTAATGAACATATTTTTGAATCCTATTCATACTACGACACTCAAAAGTTATTTTATTGCTGGCTGCCGGTTTATAAATAAAAATTCATGCGTGGAACAGAAGCAGCTGCCCAGGAGAAATGATTTTAGGTTAAATTAAAAACTGCTCTGCTTCCTATTAGACATTTTTTGTTACTGGCAAACGGTGAATAATTCTTGTTCCCACATATTAAACTCTTTTCTGAGCCACTAACAGCTTCAATAATGAGTAATTAAGCTAATTCATGTAGTTCTGTACCTCAGTTGCTAAGAACAAAATCCTTGTATAATCGCTTTGTCGTCCGTCTGTCTCTCTGTCTGTTTGTCTGTCCGTCCGATTGTGAAGAACCCTTTTTCTCAGGAACGGTTTGACAAGAAAAGTTGGAAATTATGTCACCTACAAGGGTCTGTGGGCCCTCGGTAGCCAACAAAATTTAAGCTTCTAAGTCGACGCAATTAAAAGGTACTGCCATGTATGTAATATACACTGAAGAGTCAAAGAAGCTGGTACACCTGCCTGATATCGTGTAGAGCCCCCGTGAGCACGCAGAAGTGCCGCAACACGACGTGGCATGGGCTCGACTAATGTATGATGTAGTGCTGAAGGGAACTGACACCATGAATCCTGCAGGGCTGTCCACAAATCTGTAAGAGTACGAAGGACATGGAGATCTCTTCTGAACAGCACATTGCAAGGCATCGCAGATATGCTCAATAATGTTCATGTCTGGGGAGTTTGGTGACAAGCGAAAGCGTTTAAACTCAGAAGAGTATTCCTGGAGCTACTAGGTAGCAATTCTGGACGTGTGAAGTGTCGCATTGTCCTGCTGGAATTGCCCAAGTCCGTCGGAATTCACAATGGACATGAATAGATGCAGGTGATGAGACAAGATGGTTACGTACATGTCACCTGTCAGAATCGTATCTAGACGTATATCACTCTAACTGCACACGCCCCACACCATTACAGATCCTTCACCAGTTCGAACAGTCCCCTGGTGACAAGCAGGGCCCATGGATTCATGAGGTTGTTTCCATACACATACACGTCTATCCGCTCGATGCAATTTGAAACGAGACATGTCCGACCAGACGACATGTTTCCAGTCGTCAACTGTCCAATGTCGGTGGTGACGGGCCCAGGCGAGGCGTAAAGCTTTTTGTCGTGCAATCAACAACGGTACACGAGTTGCGCTTCGGCGCCGAGAGCCCATATCGATGATGTTTCGTAGAATGGTTCACACACTGACACTTGTTGATGGCCCAGCATTGAAATCTGCAGCAGTTTGCGGAAGGGTTACACTTCTGTCACGTTGAACGAATCTCTCGAGTCGTCGTTGGGCCCGTTCCTGCAGGATCTTTTTCCAGCCGCAGCGATGTCGGAAATTTGATGTTTTTATGGGATTCCTGATACTCAAGGTACACTCGTGAAGTGGTAATACGGGAAAATCCCCACTTCATCGCTACCTTGGAGATGCTGTCTCCCATCGCTCGGGCCCCGACTGTAAGACCATGTTCAAATTCACTTAAACCTTGACAATCTGCTATTGTAATAGTAGTAACCGATCTAACAGATGCGCCAGACACTTGTTGATTTATGTAGGCGTTGCCGACCGCAGCACCGTATTCTGCCTATTTACATCTGTCTGTATTTGAATACGCATGCCTATATCAATTTCTTTGGCGCTTTATTGTATTTTGATATTCGCAAACTCACTCATCAGAACCTATGGGGTACATCCCGTTGACATAGAATCATGAAATTTGTCAAGCATCAAAGTTTCGCAGTGCAAGCAAAAACTCGAAAATTGTTAATTTGTAATTATATCATACTAAGCAAATACTTGTTTGTCATTTTTAGACGTCCGTCAGCTGTTTACCCGACTGTTAAGACATATTTTTCTCAGGAACGGTTTGGCGTACCAAGTTAAAATTTATGTCAAATACCAAGGTCTACGGCCCCTTGGCGGTGTAAAACTTTTAAGCTTCTACGTCTGTGCAATTAGAAGACACGTCCCGTTAAGTCCAAATGCGGAATGTTGGCGGTCGGTATGTCGTTTGCAGGAAAAAACCCACCCACATGTTGCCAAGGTTGTTTGGAGTACGTTGCAGAAGTTTCGCTGTGAAGCCTTTACAGTTCGTCCACACAGTCCCGATCTCTACCCATGAGCCGGCCGAAGTGGCCGTGCGGTTAAAGGCGCTGCAGTCTGGAACCGCAAGACCTATACGGTCGCAGGTTCGAATCCTGCCTCGGGCATGGATGTTTGTGATGTCCTTAGGTTAGTTAGGTTTAACTAGTTCTAAGTTCTAGGGGACTAATGACCTCAGCAGTTGAGTCCCATAGTGCTCAGAGCCATTTGAACCTCGGACGAACAGCTGCGTAGTGAATTTTTTTCAGCAACATTTTCCTAATGTTAACATTTCGATTGTATTTCAGTGAGTGTTAGATTCTGTTTCAGAATGAACTTTTGAGAACGCTCATATATTATGAAATAATCCAGTGCAGGTATGTGTTAAACAGGACGACACTTTATGTGACAGTAAATCTGGTACTGTTGACCGCTCACTTTGCCGGCAGCTGTCACTGCCCTTGGTGACGCAATATATATGCAAATGAATGCAGCGTGGGAGGGATGCTAACACGTGCTTAATTAGTGGATCGTGACAAGCGGCTGTCGCAAACAGGAAGTGAGCGGTAAGAGGAGAGCGTTTACTTTGTATGTGGGAACCGGGTGCCACAGAATATTCCTGAAACATTACGACAAGCAGCGTTTCAATTACTGACGCTATAGCAGACGGAAAACCCTTTATCTCCAACTCATTAAAGAATCGAACATTTGCGCTCCGTTTTAAGAAAAGCTAGTTTTTCAAGCATCTCAGTGTGTGTGACGACTTATCTCCTCAACGATGTGTTCCACAGTGATGAAGTTTTGCAGATACACTTAGTGGTATACAGGGTGTTTCCGTAAGAGCGTGCACAAATGTAACGGGACTTGGAGAACGCCCCACTCAACAATTTGAACGCCCCACTCAACAATTTGAGGTAGGGACCTGCAATCGAAGAAGCCACCAGCTTAGGGTGATACGGAAGTAAATTTGCCTACCGCTTTGTCAAGCATTACTGTTTTCCAGCTCATTTACAATTAAATAGCGTACATCTACATATATACTCCGCCAGCCACCAAGCGGTGTGTGGCGGAGGGCACAATTCGCGCCAGTCATATCTCCCCCCCCCCCCCCCCCCCCCCCTCTGCGTTCCACTTGCGGATCGCGCGAGGGAAAAACGTAGAAGGTCATACATAGTGTGCTGTTTATTTACATGTACATGGAAACTTCCTGGCAGATTAAAACTGTGTGCCGGACCGAGACTCGAACTCCGAACCGAAAGGCAAAGGTCCCGTGTTCGTTTCATATCAGCGCACACTCCGCTGCAGAGTGAAAATCTCATTCTGCATACATGTACATTCTTTATTTCCTGTAAGGAAACAAGGACGACGATCCTGATTACTGGGAAGTCATTTGCAGGTTTGTTTACTTCGCTTGACCATAAGGTGGCTCCGTTGTATCGTACACTATTGGGCATTAAGACTGCTACACCACGAAAATGACGTGCTACAGACGCGAAATTTAACCGACAGGAAGAAGATGCTGTGATATGCAAAAGATTTGCTTTTCAGAGCATTCACACAAGGTTGGCGCCGATGGCGACACCTACAACATGCTGACATGAGGAATGTTTCCAACCGATTTCTCATACACAAACAGCAGTTGACCGGCGTTGCCTGGTGAAACTTTGTTGTGATGCCTCGTGTAAGGAGGAGAAATGCGTACCATCACTTTTATAAAGGTCGGATTGTAGCCTATCGCGATTGCGGTTTATCGAATCGCGACTTTGCTGCTCGCGTTGGTCGAGATCCAATGACTGTTAGCAAAAGATGGAATCGGTGGAGGGTAATACGGAACGCCGTGCTGGATCCCAACGGCCTCGTATCACTAGCAGTCGAGATGACAGGCATCTTATCCGCATGGCTGTAACGGATCGTGCAGCCACGTCTCGATCCCTGAGTCAACAGATGGGGACGTTTGCAAAACAACAACCATTTGCACGAACAGTTCGACGACGTTTGCAGAGCATGGACTAACAGCTCGGATACCATGGCTGCGGTTACCCTTGACGCTGCATCACAGACAGGAGCGCCAGCGATGGTGTACTCGACGACGAACCTGGCTGCACGAATGGCAAAACGTCATTTTTTCGGATGAATCCAGGTTCTGTTTACAGCATCATGATGGTCGCATCCGTGTTTGGCGACATTGCGGTGAACGCACATTGGAAGCGTGTATTCGTCATCGCCATACTGGCTTATCACCCGACGTGATCGTATCGGGTGCCATTGGTTACACGTCTCGGTCACCTCTTGTTCGCATTGACGGCACTTTGAACAGTGGACGTTACATTTCAGATGTGTTACGACCCGTGGCTCTACCCTTCATTCGATCCCTGTGAAACCCTACATCTCAGCAGGATAATGCTCGACCACATGTTGCAGGTCCTGTACGGGCCTTTCTGGATACAGAAAATGTTCGACTGCTGCCCTGGCCAGCACATTCTCCAGATCTATCACCAATTGAAAGCGTCTGGTCAATGGTGGCCGAGAAACTGGCTCGTCACAATACGCCAGTCACTATTCTTGATGGACTGTGGTATCGTGTTGAAGCTGCATGGGCAGCTGTACCTGTACACGCCATCCAAGCTCTGTTTGACTCAATGCCCAGGAGTATCAAGGCCGTTATTACGGCCAGAGGTGGTTGTTCTGGGCACTGATTTCTCAGGATCTATGCACCCAAATTGCGTGAAAATGTAATCATATGTCAGTTCTAGGATAATATATTTGTCCAATGAATACCCGTTCATCATCTGCATAGCAATTTTAATGGCCAAGTAGTGTATTTACATTGTCCCGGGAGAGAACGTGCTATGAATCAACGACAGACCTATTCATTACTCAGTTCTATTTAGAGAGGAACGGTACAATACGATGGAGCAGTTCCGGTACAGTTTCTCAGAACTCACTGACATGCATCCCGTGTGTGGCGAAGTACGTTGCAATGCTCTAGCTGCTGAATGGCTGTCACTCGTCATGACGAGTGTTTATATCTCTCGATCGACGAATGCGGGAGACAGGTTCATTAGAAAGAGGAAACGAGAGACCTGGCATCGTGAGGACTACTCGCACACCCTATTTTGAAGAGGAGGTACTGGAACGTGGTGCAACGGACCCCTCGACAAGTTCTCGTCGTATTGTACGTGAAATGGGTGCTGCACTTACTAACATTCGACGAGTACTCCACGAACACCAATTACACCTATTTCACGCACAACGAATCCATGCAATGCTTGTGACTGACTTTGCACGAAGGATCGCATTGTGTCAGTGACTGCTCTAACAATGGATTGGTTGCCCAGATTTCCTCGAAATCGTGCTGTTTGTTGACGAGGCCTCATTTGATCTTGATGGTATTTCGTACAACAGGTGTAGCTGTGTGTGGGATGAGGAAAACCCTCACACTGTAGTAGGTTCACACCATCTGGTACGTTTTGCTGTCAATATCTGGTTGGTTGGTTGGTTGGTTGTTTTTGGGGAAGGAGACCAGACAGCGTGGTCATTGGTCTCATCGGGTTAGGGAAGCATGGGGAAAGAAGTCGGCCGTGCCCTTTCAGAGGAACCATACCGGCATTTTCCTGAAGTGATTTAGGGAAATCACGGAAAACCTAAATCAGGATGCCCGGACGCGGGATTGAACCGTCGTCCTCCCGAATGCGAGTCCAGTGTCTAACCACTGCGCCACCTCGCTCGGTCCTGTGAATATCTGGACCGGCATTGTAGGCGACATTCTCATTGGGCCGTATCTTCTACCTGGCCGTCTAAATGGCTACCTATACTGGAGGTTCGTGCAAAGAGTTCTACCTGAGTTGTTGGAGAACGTACCCTTGGCTGTTCGTGAGAGGATGTGGATGCAATATGACGGTGCACAGCCTCACTTCATTGAGAATGTTCGCAATCATCTCAGTGCTGTATTTCCTGGTCGCTGGATTGCAAGGGGTGGTCCTATTTCTTGACCTGCGAGGTCTCCCGACCACGAATCCTCTTTGATTGTTCCTACGGATATATCTAAAGTCACCTGTTTATGAGACCCCAGCGGATACGGAGATGGAATTAGTTGCTAGAATTGTAGCTGCCTGTGATGTGATTCGAAGCACACCAGGGATATTTGTCATGGTGCGTCATCATTGGCAAACTTTTTCTTTTTCATGGAGAATTATGAGGAATGTACATTAAATTCGGCTCCCCTCCGTCCACCCTTATTTTGTCGTTATATTAACGATACTTTATTTATAGACTGGCCACACCGCGTAGAAGGTCTCGTACAATTCATGGAACACATGAAGAGCAGACATCCGAACATCCTGTTCACTGTCGAGATGGAGAAGGAAGGCAGACTGCCATTCTTAGACGTTTTCATACAACGACAGGTGGACGGGCGTCTCGGCCACTCTGTGTAGCGTAAGCCTACGCATACCGATTTATACCTTAATGTACAGAGGTTCCATCATTTCGGAGAGAGCCGTTTTGAACACATTGGTATATAGAGCTAAAACTGACGAGGGCCATTTGAAGTCCGAAATTCACCATCTGAAGTACGTGTTCCGAAAGAATGGCTATGGTGCACGCGATATAAAGGCAGCGTTCACCAAGAAAAAGGAAACTTGAAAATTCTGCACACTCACAGGATGAAACACCGATTGCGGTTCTTCCTTTTTGTAGCGCTGTTTCCAGCAAAATAGGAAGAGTCCTGGGTAGACGGGGTATAAGACCGATTTTTCGTCCTCCGAAGGGAATTAAGGAGATGATGCGTCCTGTTAAGGACAGGTTGGACCTCAGGGTCCCCTGTGTGTGTGGAAGCAATTTTATAGGTCATACCATTCGTACCGTTTCCTACCGCTGTGCAGAACACCAAAGGCATATTAAAAATAGGGAACTGGAGAAATCGGCAATTGCGGAGCCTCACGAACAAACATAAAATAATGTTTGATGAAACAAAAATTTTGTCCCATGCCTCCACATATTGGGATTCTGTTATTCAGGAGGCTGTTGAAATAAGAATGTGCGAGAAGAACTTTAACCGTGATAGCGGATACTATCTGAGCGGTGCATGGAAGCGACCGCTCGATGCAGAGAAGCAGCAGAGACATTCCTTGCAGTGTTTACGTTCCCACGGAAGCGGTGGCGCCACCAGCGCAGACATTGACACCGTCTGCGACAGCAGTACTCATTCGTCGACCAATCACAAGCCATACGTCAACACGATATCGACCTTTTCCGCAATTGGTAAACGGTCCATTTTAACACGGGTAATTATCACGTAGCAAATACCGTCCGCACTGGCGGAATGTTACGTGATACCACGTACTTATACGTTTGTGACTATTACAGCGCTATCTATCACAAAGCGAAAAAAGTGGTCCAATTAAAACATTCATATTTTTTTACGTACTACACGAATATGTAATAAAAATGGGGGTTGCTATTTAAAAAAACGCAGTTGATATCCGTTTGACCTATGGCAGCGCCATCTAGCGGGCCAACCATAGCGTCATTTGGTTCCCCCCTTCAAACTAGACGAATTTCGTTCTTTGTGGTTTTTTCGTGTGACGCTTATTTCGTGAGATATTTGGTCCGGTCACAATCAATGGACCACCCTGTATACTTGACGTCAATCTGTTGTAGAATTATGGAACGTGTTTTACGTTCAAGAATTGTGACGTTTCTGGAGAAGGAGAATCTGTCTGTAAGAACCAACATGGATTCTGCGGACAGAGACTTGAGAAACTCAGCTCGCTCTGTTGCTCCGAGACAATGGCACTCAGACAGATGCCGTTTTCCATGACTCGAGGAAACCATTTGACACCGCCCGCACTGCTGTTCAGTGGGGGGAAAAAAAACGAACTTATCGAGTATCGGATCTGAGATACGACTGGATTCAAGACTCCCTTACAGATGCAACACAATACTTAACTCTTAACGGAACAAAATCGAGAGATGTAAAGGTAATTTCCGTAGTACCCCAAGGAAGTGTGACAGAACCGTTACTGCTTACGGTGTAGATAAATGATCTAGTAGAAAGTGTCGGAAGCTCTTTAAGACTGTTCGCAGGTGGTGCGGTTGTCCATATGAAAGCAACAACGCCAGAAGACAGTATCGATTTCAAGAAGGACCTGCAGAGGACTGATGAATGGCGCAGGCTCCGGCAATTCACTCAGAACGTAAATATAGATAACATATTGCGCATATGTAGGAAAAGAAATCCACTGCCGTACGACTACAATATTGATGACAAATTGCTGGGAACAGTATGTACCATAAAATATCTAGGAGTAACTATCCAGAGCGACCGTAAATGGAATGATGACACTAAATAAATAGTAGGAAAAGCAGATGCCAGGTTGAGTTTCATAGGAAGAATCTTAAGTAAATTTATGGTTCATGTGGCTCTGAGCACTATGCGACTTAACTTCTGAGGTCATCAGTCGCCTAGAACTTAGAACTAATTAAACCTAAGTAACCTAAGGACATCACACACATGCCCTAGGGGATTCGAACCTGCGACCGAAGCGGTCGCTCGGTTCCAGATTGTAGCGCCTAGAACCGCACGGCCACTCCGGCCGGCAAGTAAATTTAACTCATACACAAAGGAAATGGCTTACAACACGTCTGTTCGACCGGTTCTTTAGCACTGATAAAAGAGACAGAAGATCAGCTAAGAGCGGCGTGTTTCGTCATGGCGCTAGAGCGTTACAGAGATACTCAACAAACTCCGGTGACAGCTGTTGCAATATGCGTTGTGCATCACGAGGCGGTTTACTATTTAAATTTCGAATGAAGATTTTCTGGGATGAATCGAACATCTTATCACTTCCCCCTGCATACATCTGCCGAAATGACCACGACGCGAAAATTCGAGAAATTAGAGGTAGGCCCTAGTACGGAGGCTTGCCAACAATCATTGTTTCCACGCGCCATTCGCGAGTGGAACGGGGAAGGGGATCTGTTAATGGCATCAGAAGTACCTTCGTCACACGCGTTTAGGTGTCATGTGGAGTATGATGTACATGTAACTGTTGACTGCATGCCACTCTATGCCGTTCAAATGGTTCAAATGGCTCTGAGCACTATGGGACTTAACTTCTGAGGTCATCAGTCCCTAGAACTTAGAACTACTTAAACCTAACTAACTTAAGGACATCACAGGAATGCTGCAGGTCGAACCACAAGATTGACGCATAAATTTACAGCGTGCGTAGGATAACCACGTGAGTACTCTTACTGTCTTACGAAATCGCACACTAGACGATAAGTCCAGATATAGGCGCAGTGTGTCTAGCAGGCAAACGAGTTGGTTGCTGGCCCTCAACCGGCCTCCTCCTAACCAATACACAACCATAAAAAAAGTGCAAATGTGTGTGAAATCTTATGGGACTTAACTGCTAAGGTCGTCAGTCCCTAAGCTTACACACTACTTAACCTAAATCATCCTAAGGACAAACACACACACACACGCCCGAGGGAGGACTCGAACCTCCGCCGGAATATACAACCATCACTGGCACCGAGGCAGAAACAGCTTTCATCAGAAAACAGTAGAGAGCACCATTCTGCCCTCCACTGAGCTCTCGCTTGACACTACGCAATTAGAATTATATGTTAATACCTTCAACTGCTGACGGGCGTTGATATATATCAACGGGGACAGGTGTAAATGTGTGCCCCGATCGGGACTCGAACTCGGGATCTCCAGCTTACATGGCAGACGCTCTATCCATCTGAGCCACCGAGGGCGCTGTTGACTAGGCGTCAGCGTCAGTTGATGCTAAGATGGCGACCGCTCAACAGAAAGCTTTTTGTGTTATTGAGTACGGCAGAAGTGAATCGACGACAGTTGTTCAGCGTGCATTTCGAACGAAGTATGGTGTTAAACCTCCTGATAGGTGGTGTATTAAACGTTGGTATAAACAGTTTACAGCCGGCCGAAGTGGCCGTGCGGTTAAAGGCGCTGCAGTCTGGAACCGCAAGACCGCTACGGTCGCAGGTTCGAATCCTGCCTCGGGCATGGATGTTTGTGATGTCCTTAGGTTAGTTAGGTTTAACTAGTTCTAAGTTCTAGGGGACTAATGACCTCAGCAGTTGAGTCCCATAGTGCTCAGAGCCATTTGAACCAAACAGTTTACAGAGAATGGGTGTTTGTGCAAAGGGAAAAGTTCTGGACGGCCGAGAACGAGTGATGAAAATGTAGCACGCATCCAGCAAGCATTTGTTCGCAGCCCAGGAAAATCGACTAGCAGAGCTAGCAGAGAGCTGCAAATTCCACAATCAACTGTATGGAGAGTCCTACGAATAAGGTTAGTTATGAAACCTCATCGTCTGAAATTGGTTCAAGCACTGTCTGCAGCTGATAAGATTAAAATAATCGATTTCTGTGATTTTATCCTTGCCCAAATGGAAACAGATGAATCTTTCGTTTCAAAGATTGTGTTTAGTGATGAAGCAACTTTCCACACTAACGGGAAAGTCAACCGTCACAATGTCTGTTTATGGGGCACTGAGAATCCGCGGGAAACAACTCAGTATGAACGTGACTCGCCGAAGGTGAACGTTTTCTGTGCCATTTCAGCCAATAAAGTTTTTGGTCCCTTTTTCTTCGAAGGTGCTACTGTAACTGGACTACAGTATCTGGAGATGTTAGAGAATTGGCTGTTCCCTCAGCTCGAACAAGAAGCACAACAATTAATATTTCAGCAGGATGCAGCGCCACCACATTGGCACTTATCTGTCCGTAACTACCTGAACGTCAGCTACCCGAGGCGATGGATCGGCCGCCAGGCAGCCCGTGACAGAGCACTTCATCACTGGCCTCCAAGAAGTCCTGATCTTACCCCCTGCGATTTTTTCTTATGGGGGTATGTTAAGGATATGGTGTTTCGGCCACCTCTCCCAGCCACCATTGATGATTTGAAACGAGAAATGACAGCAGCTATCCAAACTGTTACGCCTGATATGCTACAGAGAGTGTGGAACGAGTTGGAGTATCGGGTTGATGTTGCTCGAGTGTCTGGAGGGGGCCATATTGAACATCTCTGAACTTGTTTTTGAGTGAAAAAAAACCCTTTTAAATACTCTTTGTAATGATATATAACAGAAGGTTATATTATGTTTCTTTCATTAAATACACATTTTTAAAGTTGTGGTATTCTTTTTGAATCAACCTGTATATCAGCGCCCGTCAGCAGTTGAAGGTATTAACATATAATTCTAATTGCGTAGTGTCAAGCGAGAGCTCAGTGGAGGGCAGAATGGTGCTCTCTACTGTTTTCTGATGAAAGCTGTTTCTGCCTCGGTGCCAGTGATGGTTGTGTATTCCGGGGGAGGTTCGAGTCCTCCCTCGGGCGTGTGTGTGTGTGTTTGTCCTTAGGATGATTTAGGTTAAGTAGTGTGTAAGCTTAGGGACTGATGACCTTAGCAGTTAAGTCCCATAAGATTTCACACACATTTGCACTTTTTTTATGGTTGTGTATTGGTTAGGAGGAGGCCGGTTGAGGGCCAGCAACCAACTCGTTTGCCTGCTAGACACACTGCGCCTATATCTGGACTTATCGTCTAGTGTGCGATTTCGTAAGACAGTAAGAGTACTCACGTGGTTATCCTACGCACGCTGTAAATTTATGCGTCAATCTTGTGATTCGACCTGCAGCATTCCTGTTTTCCAACAGGATAACGCAGGCCACATACCGCTGTTGTAACCCAACCTGCTCTGCAGGGCAGGGGTCAACATCTTGCCTTGGCCTGCTCGATCACCAGATCTGTCTCCAACTGAGCACATATGGGACATCGCCGGACGACAACTGTAGCATTACTCACAAACAGCAGTAACCGTCCGTGTATTGATCGACAAAGTGCAACAGGCGTGGAATTCCATCGCACAAACTGACATCCCGCACCTGTGCAACACAATGCCTGCACATTTGCATGCTTGCATTCAGTATTCTGGCGGTTACACCGGTTATTATTTACCGGCATTTCATATTTTCAGTGGCTTATCTCGCGCTTACATTAACCTGTTAAGTTGGAATCTTAATCACTTAAATACGTTGCCTAGACAAATGTATTCCCAACATTGGGTTACTCTACATCAATTATTATTTGGTGTTGCGATTTTTTTTCGTCAGTGTAGTTAACAAAGGAATACATCCCAGGTGGTCACATCTCATGTCTTCATGGCCTGATGGCGAAGCCCTCACTCTTTTTTTTTTCTTTCACCAAGATACATTTCGTGTAAAAGGCTAATTGGAAGATTTAGGACACATACTCGTTTCCATACGTATATGCTGAAGCTATTCTTATATCAAACCAGGGAGAAATTTATGTCAACCTCTACTGAGAAAGAGTCACCTTAAGCTCCGAAACAGATATAAAGATGTGGGGATTGTACGCTTGTTTCCTATTTTATACCCAAAGTTTTTGTATAATAAAAGTTCTCCTTTAGAAGGTCCGACAGGGGATCATATATGAAAGAACAAGTGTAGAAGCGTCACGAAGTGTAAAAGGAATTTCTGCAGTGGAAATATCTATAAATAAAACAGAAATGTAGTTTAAGACATGAACGGACCTACGTCTACGCACATACTCCGCAAGCCACCGTGTGGTGCATGGTGGAGAGCATCTTGTACCACTACTAGTCTTTCCTTCCTGTTTCACTCGCAAATAAAGCGAAGGAAAAACGACTGTCTATGTGCCTCCGTAAGAGCCCAAATTTTTCTTATTTTACACTCCTGGAAATTGAAATAAGAACACCGTGAATTCATTGTCCCAGGAAGGGGAAACTTTATTGACACATTCCTGGGGTCAGATACATCACATGATCACACTGACAGAACCACAGGCACATAGACACAGGCAACAGAGCATGCACAATGTCGGCACTGGTACAGTGTATATCCACCTTTCGCAGCAATGCAGGCTGCTATTCTCCCATGGAGACGATCGTAGAGATGCTGGATGTAGTCCTGTGGAACGGCTTGCCATGCCATTTCCACCTGGCGCCTCAGTTGGACCAGCGTTCGTGCTGGACGTGCAGACCGCGTGAGACGACGCTTCATCCAGTCCCAAACATGCTCAATGGGGGACAGATCCGGAGATCTTGCTGGCCAGGGTAGTTGACTTACACCTTCTAGAGCACGTTGGGTGGCACGGGATACATGCGGACGTGCATTGTCCTGTTGGAACAGCAAGTTCCCTTGCCGGTCTAGGAATGGTAGAACGATGGGTTCGATGACGGTTTGGATGTACCGTGCACTATTCAGTGTCCCCTCGACGATCACCAGTGGTGTACGGCCAGTGTAGGAGATCGCTCCCCACACCATGATGCCGGGTGTTGGCCCTGTGTGCCTCGGTCGTATGCAGTCCTGATTGTGGCGCTCACCTGCACGGCGCCAAACACGCATACGACCATCATTGGCACCAAGGCAGAAGCGACTCTCATCGGTGAAGACGACACGTCTCCATTCGTTCCTCCATTCACGCCTGTCGCGACACCACTGGAGGCGGGCTGCACGATGTTGGGGCGTGAGCGGGAGACGGCCTAACGGTGTGCGGGACCGTATCCCAGCTTCATGGAGACGGTTGCGAATGGTCCTCGCCGATACCCCAGGAGCAACAGTGTCCCTTATTTGCTGGGAAGTGGCGGTGCGGTCCCCTACGGCACTGCGTAGGATCCTACGGCCTTGGCGTGCATCCGTGCGTCGCTGCGGTCCGGTCCCAGGTCGACGGGCACGTGCACCTTCCGCCGACCACTGGCGACAACATCGATGTACTGTGGAGACCTCACGCCCCACGTGTTGAGCAATTCGGCGGTACGTCCACCCGGCCTCCCGCATGCCCACTATACGCCCTCGCTCAAAGTCCGTCAACTGCACATACGGTTCACGTCCACGCTGTCGCGGCATGCTACCAGTGTTAAAGACTGCGGTGGAGCTCCGTGTGCCACGGCAAACTGGCTGACACTGACGGCGGCGGTGCACAAATGCTGCGCAGCTAGCGCCATTCGACGGCCAACACCGCGGTTCCTGGTGTGTCCGCTGTGCCGTGCGTGTGATCATTGCTTGTACAGCCCTCTCGCAGTGTCCGGAGCAAGTATGGTGGGTCTGACACACCGGTGTCAATGTGTTCTTTTTTCCATTTCCGGGAGTGTATGTTCGTGGTCCTTATGCGAAATGTACGTAGGCGGCTGCAGGATCGATTTGCAGTCAGCTTCATATGCCGGCTCTCTAAATTTTCTCAATAGCGTTCTTCGGAAAGAATGTCATCTGCCCTCCAGGAATTTCCAATTGAGTTCCCAAAGCATCTTGCGTGTTGTTCGAACCTACCGGTAACAGATCTAGCAGCCCGCCTCTAAATTGCTTCGATGTCTTCCTGACCTGGTGCAGATCCAAACGCTCGAGGACTACTCAAAATGGATCGTACTAATGTCCTATACGCCATCTCCTTTGCAGATGAACCACACTTTCCTAAAACTCTCCCAATAAATTTAAGTCGGAGTATTCGCCTTCCCCATTACAGTCCATATGTGCTCGTTCCATTTGATATAGCTTTGCAAAGTTATGCCTAGCTATTGAGTCGACCTATGTCAAGCTGCACAGTACTAATGCTGTATTCAAACATTAGCGGATTGTTTTTCCGTCTCATCTGCATTAACTTGCATCTTTCTGGGTTTAGAGCTATCTGCCATTCATCACACGTAATTGAAATTTTGTCTGAATCAACTTGTAGCCTTCTGCAATCACTCAACGACATCTTCCAGTGCACCACAGCGTCATCAGCTAACAGCCACAAATTGCTGCTCGCCCTGTTCGTCGGATCATTTATGTATATAGAGAATAACAGGGTTCCTATCACATTTCCCTGGGACATTCTTGACGACACCCTTGTCTCTGATACACTCGCCGTCGACGACGTAGAGCGTGTGGTCCGCGGACTCCTTAGGGGTCCGCCGGCTCTTTCTAGGGGGTCCGCGGCCACGTTTCACCAAATCGTGTAAAAGAATGAGTAAAATTATTGAATAAAAATGTGAAAATCAAATTCATCACATTTTTCGTGTGAAAAACATGTGTACTTTTTATTACTTCATGTCGTATATCCAAGCAGCCTTTGCGGTTCATAAGTGAGAACGCATACACAGTTTAGTGCCGGAGAATGCGGCTTCTCTGATCGACTGTATCGCAACAATACGTGGGTCGTTTGTGAGCCGGCTCACGGCGCTAGATGCGCTGAAACCTTATACGCGTGAGCGGAGCGAACTTTGTCGACCAATCACAGCGCTCGCTGGCACGTATGAGGCCCCAGGCATCATTTAATGTTAAACTTGATTTGTCAGTACACTACCTATTTCATGAGCCGCATTTTGATCTTCAAGTTGTTTTCATTCATCTCTAAACCAAAGACTATTGATACTTAAGGGGGGCGGGATCATTGCGAACATGGCACTTGCATTAAGAAGCTTTCAGTTCCCATGGCTTTCGCTCTGAAATTTATTGTGCTCTTGACTGACTAGGGGTCCGCCATGGATTTTCGACTGAAGAAGGGTTCCGCCACCTGAAAAGGTTGGGAAGCCCTGTCGTAGAGGGTTCTGTTACGTAAAAAGAAGTCTTCAAGCCACTCACATGTCTGGGACTATATTCCGTATGGTCGTACCTTCGTAAAGAGCCTACAGTGTGACACCGTGTCACGCTTTTAGGAAATCTACGAATATGGGATCTACCTGCTACGGATGGGTGAAACAGGTTTTTATTGTGAACTACTACTATATTCTAACTATGCGATATTGGCAATTTTCGTGACAAAAAATAGATAATTTGAATCGAAGGATATAAAAAAAGAAAGTTGCAGTTGAGGTACTATTTCGCGGCATTGACTTTTTAACTTTACCTTCTTTTTTTTTCTCCCCTGTAGTAACATTCCAGGCTTATGGTTACCACGCCTGCATTATCTATTACTAGATCAATACTCTTATATCTCCAGCTATGATTAAATTCAATTACTCTTCGATAATAGGAAAAAGGCTTTTAGAAGAATAATAGCAATACCAAACAATATTAGTTACTATACCCTTTGTATCATAAACAATCAAAATCAGATTCAGGAAATTAATATATGGAACATGTTTAGATAAAAGAATAATATATTTCGTTCTCATTATCTGTAAATGGTAGGAATTAAATCTAGAGCCTAATTAAGAAAATATGGATAATTGATCATTTAGCGCCGGCCGAAGTGGCCGTGCGGTTAAAGGCGCTGCAGTCTGGAACCGCAAGACCGCTACGGTCGCAGGTTCGAATCCTGCCTCGGGCATGGATTTGTGTTGTGTCCTTAGGTTAGTTAGGTTTAACTAGTTCTAAGTTCTAGGGGACTAATGACCTCAGCAGTTGAGTCCCATAGTGCTCAGAGACATTTGAACCATTTTTGATCATTTAGCATTGTTAGAATGCTTATTTCTGCAATTTCAATATTAATGTGATTTTTATGTGTTTAGAAAATGCCTTAAACTTGTTATAGCAAAGTAGAGAATATTATAGAGTGTTTGATAATTTAAACTATTTCATATTATAAATTATGTTTTGCATTATTATAACCAGTAGTACATTGTAGGAAGAGTGCAAATACTCGGCCTCGAGTATTGTTAGGGCAGATGAGTGTTGGATCCGCTAGAGGACAGATCTGTGCGTACAGTTGAGATAAGTTCTTGGTGCATGATTCAGGTTTGGATTTACAATAGAGCAACTCGTGTGTTGGACATTGTCTAAAACAGCATATTAGAACAATGCACTGACGGATTATTTCGGAGTGTTAAACAGTTTGATTTAATATCGCAAAAGACAGAATGATGTGTGACTTTATATTCGTACTTTGCAGAGTATTAGTGTTGAACAATGCAATGAACCTCCCACACAAATTTCTATCAGATGACTGCATCTGGACTATTTAATATCGCCAGTGTAGTATGTGCTACCATCGGCTAGCTGTAGTAGCAACAACGTGGTTTATTACACCGTAGATTGATCATGAGCTCGTAAGATACAGGTTTTGAAGTGAATAAATCTACGTACTTACTTTACTTCAATTGTGGCGTAATTCACTGTAGTGAAATCCATTACGGTATCCTGTATTTATTGAACAAGCATATTTCAGCTCATGTATGCAGTCGTCGAGGGTCATCGAAGGCAAGATATTCACAGGTATTTAAACCATTTTTTAACTGCTCACTAACCGGTGGGACGTTACACTGTGTATGGAACGTATATTTCAGTTGCATTGTGATATCGATACCGCAGACAAGTAAACTGACTGGGTGTGTATCGTTGCCAAGATATGTAACGAAATAGTATCTAACTCATTCGAACGTCTCGGGAATTCCCAGCGATTGTACGTCATTGTCATTACAGAGTACCGGGAAAGGCGCACTCCGCACGCTGAGTTGCAAAGAAACACAAGAGTTCGCGTGATTTAGCAGACGGGACAGTATACGTATCAAGCGCAGAGAAAGTGGAGAAATGGCGAATTCGCCAAGTGTCGCCACACGCAGAGAATAGCTCCCAGCTGGCACAATGGAGCGGGGTGAAAGGGAAGAGGCGACGACATGCCGCAGTGCCGCGAGTGAACAAAGGAGCAGCGCCAGGAGCTGGAGCGGAGAGGTTGGCAGGCCTGGGCGGTCGCGGCAGACTGGGTGGCGCCTGGCGGCCGCACCAGGAAGTGGATTGCGCTGGCTGTCGGCTGCCGGTTGCCATGACTCAGTCGCAGCTGAGCCGCTGCCAGCCGCTGTAGCCCGTTTCTGAGAAGTAGACTCGCGCATCCACTACAACGCGCGCCGCTCTCAACCCACCCACTTGCTAACGCTCAGCGCTTATTTGTAGTCCAACTGTTTAAACTCATTGTACTACACTGGAGGTGGCCAGAAATTAAGTGTAGAATTTCTTATTACATATGTATGAAACTGGTAGAAGCCGACCTCGGGGAAGATCAGTTTGGATTCCAGTTTGGAACACGTGAGGCAGTACTGACCTACGTTTCTAACATTTGTAGACTTAGAGAAAGCTTTTGACAATGTTGAATGGAATACTCTTTCAAATTCTGAAGGTGGCAGGGGTAAAATACAGGGAGCGAAAGGCTATGTACAATTTGTACAGAAACCAGATGGCAGTTTTAAGAATCGAGGGGCATGAAAGTGAAGCTGTGGTTGGGAAGGGAGTGAGACAGGGTTGTAGCCTCTCCGCAATGTTATTCAATCTGTATATTGAGCAAGCAGTAAAGGAAACAAAAGCAAAATTCGGAGTGGGTATTAAAATCCATGGAGAAGAAATAAAAACTTTGAGCTTTGCCGATGACGTTGTAATTCTGTCAGAGACAGTAAACGACTTGGAAGAGCAGTTGAACGGAATGGACAGTGTCTTGAAAGGAGGATATAAGATGAACATCAACAAAAACAAAACGAGGATAATGGAATGTAGTCGAGTTAACTCGGGTGATGCTGAGAGAATTAGATTAGGGAATGAGGCACTTAAGGTATTAAAGGAGTTTTGCTATTTGGGGAGCAAAATAACTGATGATGGTCGAAGGAGA
Source organism: Schistocerca americana (assembly GCF_021461395.2). Classification (NCBI taxonomy): domain Eukaryota; kingdom Metazoa; phylum Arthropoda; class Insecta; order Orthoptera; family Acrididae; genus Schistocerca; species Schistocerca americana. The sequence goes on along the minus strand of NC_060125.1, from coordinate 229,420,785 downwards.
GAGGATATAAAATGTATACTGGCAATGGCAAGGAAAGCGTTTCTGAAGAAGAGAAGTTTGTTAACATCGAGTATAGATTTAAGTGTCAGGAAGTCGTTTCTGAAAGTATTTGTATGGAGTGTAGCCATGTATGGAAGTGAAACATGGACAATAAATAGTTTGGACAAGAAGAGAATAGAAGCTTTCGAAATGTGGCGCTACAGAAGAATGCTGAAGATTAGATTGGTAGATCACATAACTAATGGGGAGGTACTGAATAGAATAGGAGAGAAGAGGAGTTTGTGGCACAACTTGACAAGAAGAAGGGACCGGTTGGTAGGACATGTTCTGAGGCATCAAGGGATCACAAATTTAGCATTGGAGGGCAGCTTGGAGGGTAAAAATCGTAGAGGGAGACCAAGACATGAATACACTAAGCAGATTCAGAAGGATGTAGGCTGCTGTAGGTACTGGGAGATGAAGAAGCTTGCACAGGATAGAGTAGCATGGAGAGCTGCATCAAACCAGTCTCATGACTGAAGACAACAACAACAACAACAAACATAGTAGTGCATATTTATCACATGTTACAGTCAGCCAGCATCAGCACCATTCACATCCCGACACATCTCCCATATGCCAGCTGTGGCACAAAAGACATTCCAGAGCATTTGCAGTGTTACAGCCACAACTTGTCCATTTCAGCCTCGGAGTTCCTCCATTGAATTGATACGGTATCGACGAAGTAGTCCATGGGTGTGAGATCGGCAGAACGCGCTGTCTAGATCATGGGTCCTGCGCTCCCCATGCATCTTCTAGGAAACATCGTTCAATAACGTTCGCCATAACTGCATGTCCAGTCAATAGTAAGTAGTATGCACACGTTCATCCTGCACAAGCTGTGGTAAAACAAACTGTTGCAGCATATCAGGGTAAGGGTGGCTGAAAAGAATGGGCAATTTTGGAACATGTAACAACGCTGCGAGATAGGTGGCGCCGAATGGCATAGAATGGCGTTCGCACTGTCTTAACCATTTGGTAAACAGTAAAAGTGCAGGTATGGAACGGTGTGCAGCGTGCATTTGCGGTAAGAGCCTATTACAAGAATGAAATGTGGAGACCGCGTGTCGAGAATTCCGGCGTGATTTTAGCGTCGGACTGCATGGTCGTGTTCTCCCAGCACAAGCAATGGACACCTGGGTCCGCAAGTTTGAAGCTGCAGGTTCTGCATCGAAGAGCCAATCTGCAGGGAGATCTCGAACTGCTCGTACAGGTGACAATATCCAGTCTGTGCGAACTGCATTTGTGAGGAGCCCATAGCGCTCTGGTCAACGTCACGCAGAGTCTCTGCAGCTGCATCGTTCGAGTGTTCAAGGAATGCTGAAACTGGACGCAAAGTTCCATCCACAAAAGCTACAGATCATTCAGCAACTTCAACCTAACGATCTAGTGTGTAGACAACATGCTGAACGCATGTTGGCAGTAGTGCCGACAATTTCATTAAGAATTTATGGATGCCAGGCGAAGCTCACCTCCATCTCAGTAGCTTTGTCAATAGATAGAATTTTGGCCATTGGACCCAGCAAAATCCACATCTGCTATACGAGCGTCCACTGCACTGTAACCAGGTTACTCTGGTGCGCCATGCCATCGAGTAGCGATATAGCCCCTACTTTTTTGAAGATAATGGTGGGTATGCAACCACTGTAACCTCTTTTGGGCATATTGCCATAATGGAAGTTTTTTTTGAGTATGAACTGCTCATTTTCTTGCCAACAGTTGGTTTTAACGTGACGTATAAACGCCACATACGGCGCGCATATCGACGGACCCGTACGACGTTTGTTTGGTAACCGTGTCATTTCAAGACACGGAGACAATGCATGGCCTCCAAGATCACCTGACCTGACAGCGTAGGTTTTTTTCTTGCGGGGCCGCTTTAAGAGCGTGGTTTCTTGTAGTGGGCCTGGTACCACCGAAAAACTTAAAGCAAAGGAAATGTCCAGGATTACTACTGAAGTGTTAAGTCGAGCCATGTATGACGTTCCTATCGGCTTGCAGGAATGTGTGCACCGAGTGGGAGCTCATCTGTCGGATGTGATATTCAAGATACAAAAATACTTTCGACGCTCATTAATGGCACACTCTGTATTACACATTGACATAAATAATTGTAATTGTGCTCGCCAACTAATCTCCGTTCCAAAATTTGCCGTTATTGTGGTTCAGCTCTGTACAATGCACCACTGATGAAGTTTCCGGCGAAGAAGAACGGACGGTAGACTTTCTCAATGTATATTCCCATCCGCACATACACTACTGGCCATTAAAATTGCTACACCACGAAGATGACGTGCTGCAGACGCGAAATTTAACCGACAGGAAGAAGATGCTGTGATACGCAAATTATTCGCTTTTCAGAGCATTCACACAAGGTTGGCGCCGGTGGTGATACCTACAACGTGCTGACATGAGGAAAGTTTCCAACCGATTTCTCATACACAAACAGCAGTTGACCGGTGTTGCCTGGTGAAACGTTGTTGTGATGCCTCGCGTAAGGTGGAGAAATGCGTACCATCACGTTTCCGACTTTGATAAAGGTCGGATTGTAGCCTATCGCGATTGCGGTTTATCGTATCGCGACATTGCTGCTCGCGTTGGTCGACATCCAATGACTGTTAGCAGAATATGGAATCGGTGGGTTCAGGAGGGTAATACGGAACGCCGTGCTGGATCACAACGGCCTCGTATCACTAGCAGTCGAGATGACAGGCATCTTATCCGCATGGCTGTAACGGATCGTGCAGCCACGTCTCGATCCCTGAGTCAACAGATGGGGACGTTTGCAAGACAACAACCATCTGCACGAACAGTTCGACGACGTTTGCAGCAGCATGGACTATCAGCTAGGAGACCATGGCTGCGGTTGCCCTTGACGCTGCGCCGGCCGCGGTGGCCGAGCGGTTCTAGGCGCTACAGTCTGGAACCGCGAGACCTCTACGGTCGCAGGTTCGAATCCTGCCTCGGGCGTGGATGTGTGTGATGTCCTTAGGTTAGTTAGGTTTAAGTAGTTCTAAGTTCTAGGGGACTGATGACCTCAGATATTGAGTCCCATAGTATTCCGAGCCATTTGAATTTGTGGTTATGCAGAAAACGATGTAATGGCTTCGTCGCACCGCTAAACATGTATTCTTTTGTTACACGTACCTGAATAAGCGTGATCTAAACTGTACACAAGAGGATAGCCAGTGTGATGTGGAGGTTCCAGAGGTTGTCGTGTGAAGAAATTTGAACAATATTTGATCGTCGATTCCATAAACCTGGACCTACTAATAAGGCAATACAACAATTAGTTAACAAGTTTAATAGTTCTGGTATCGTTAAGATCGAGCCCGGACCAGGCCATCCATCAGCGATTTTAAGACGTTAGAACTTCCACTGAACTCAGTCCAAAACTGGTATGGCGATTATCGGTGGAATTAGACATTCTACGCTCGACGGTATATAAAGTGTTCCAACACACGCTGGGGAAAAAAAAATGCCATTCCATCTGCAGGTTCCTCACCAATTACGTGACGAGGATATGGCAGAGTGTATGAACATATGCCATGATTTGCTTGAAGCACATGCAAATGGCAACATCCTCAACCATATCCTATTCAGCGACAAGGCAACCTTTCACACTTGTGGAAGGGTTAGCCGACGGAAGTGCATCATCTGGGCTGACTCGCAACCAGTGGATCACCAGGAAGCCCAGTGAGACACCTCCAGAGTTACACTACTGGCAATTAAAATTGCTACACCAAGGAGAAATGGAGATGATAAACGGATATTCATTGAACAAATATATTATACTAGAACTGACATGTGATTACATTTTCACGCAGTTTGGGTGCATAGACCCTGAGAAATCAGTACCCAGAACGACCACCTCTGACCTTAATAACGGCCTTGATACGTCTGGGCATTGAGTCAAATAGAGCTTGAATGGCGTGTACAGGTACAGCTGCCCATGCAGCTTCAGCACGATACCACAGTTCATCAAGAGTAGTGACTGGCATATTGTGACTAGCCAGTTGCTCGGCCACCATTCACCAGTCGTTTTCAGTTGGTGAGAGATCTGGAGAATATGCTGGCCAGGGCGACAGTCGAACATTTTCTGTATCCAGAGAGGTCCGTATAGGACCTGCAACATGCGGTCGTGCATTATCTGCTGAAATTTAGGGCTTCGCAGCGATCGAATGAAGGGTAGAGCCACGGATCGTAACACATCTCAAATGTAACGTCCACTGTTCAAAGTGCTGTCAATGCGAACAAGAGGTGACCGAGACGTGTAACCAATGGCACCCCATACCATCACGCCGGATGATACGCCAGTATGGCGATGACGAATACACGCTTCCAATGTGCGTTCACAGCGATGTCGCCAAACATGAATGCGACCATCACGATGCTGTAAACAGAATCTGAATTCATCAGGCGCTCCTGTCTGTGATGCAGCGTCAAGGTTCAAAAATGGTTCAAATGGGTCTGAGCACTATGGGACTAACCTAAGGACATCACACACATCCATGCCCGGTGCAGGATTCGAGCCTGCGACCGTAGCGGTCGCGCGGTTCCAGACTGAAGCGCCTAGAACCGCTCGGCCACAGCGGCCGGCAGCATAACAACAACTTTTACATATACTACATCTTACGCATTCACACCGCTTACTACAAAATAGATACTTAATTTCTGGACACCCTGTATTTGAAAAAAGCGTTTGAAGTTGACAGCTTTGACATTCTGCTCAGAAAAATGCGACACCTATCATATTCACATTGTGCGCTGAAGTGATCTGAAAGCTAATTGAGAAAGCAGACAACAATGTGTTGTTTGTGGGAATGAAAAGTCGTCGTGGAAGAATATTCCCAGACAAATGCCACAGTGCTCTATCCTCGGCGCACTACTGTTGTTGCATATCAGTGACATGTCGTTGATTCTGTCCTGTAAATATTTCTGTACCGATGACCTCCAGCTTAAGTGTCTTCCAGATGGGCACAGCGCCTAGAACTGAAACAAAATTTACTTGTGACTACTTCGCATTTAGTTTCTCATCAAAAAGTAATTACTTTGGCTCCTATTCTACGTCTACATAGATACTCTGCAAGCTACCATTCGGTGCATGGCGGAGGGCACCCTGTACCACTACTTGTCATTTCCCCTCCTGTCCGACTCGCAAATATAGTGAGGGAAAAACGACTGTCTGTACCCCTCCGCATGAGCCCTAGTTTCTCGCATCTTTTCTTCGTGGTCTTACGTGCAGTAGATGTTGACGGCAGTAGAATCGTTCGGCAACCAGCTACCCCAAATGCTGGTTCTCTATTCATCTACAAGGTATCCTAATAACGTATCAGAAAATAGAAAAAAATTTGGGCAATGTTTGTAGGCCTGTGAGTGCTCTCCAAAACTGCAGGAGCATCTTTCATTTCCACAGGATGTGAAACGAACATCTTTGAAGTCCATTATTTTGCCGAACGTTCACTGTTTCTGTATCTACATCACTACACTGTACTTCATACTTAAGTGTATGGCAGAGGGTTCTTCTTTCTGCAAGAGTTCTGATTCCTCCTATGTTATGATCATTTCTCCCTATGTAGGTTCGCAACAGTAAAATATTTTCACAATCAGAAAAGAAAATTGCTGATTGAAATTTCGTTAAAAGATCTCGCCGCAACGCAAAACGCCTTTGTTTTTAATGATTGCCACGCCAATTCGCATATCATGTCCGTGGCACTCTCTCCCTTATTTCGCGATAATACAAAACGAGCTGCCCTTCTTTGAACTTTCTCAATTTACTGCGTCAGTCCTACATGATGCGGATACCACACCGCGCAGTAATAATCCAGAAGAGAGCGGTCTAGCGTAGTGTAAGCAATTTGTTTCGTAGACCTGTCACATTTTCTGAGTGTTCTGCCAATAAGTAGCAGTCTTTGGATTCATTTCCCCACAACATCATCCATATGATCGTTCCAATTTAAGTTATTCGTAAATGTGATTAATTTTCGCACTGTACAGATATCTTGTCAAAGTCATATTGCAGGCGGTTTTGATTATCTGACGACTTTGCGAGACGGTAAATGACAGCATCATCTGAAAACAATCTAAAAAGGCTGCTCAAATTATCTTCTAACTCGTTTATGTGGATTAGAAACAGCAGAGGGCCTATAGCACTTCCTTGGGGAACGCTGGATATTACTCTTATTTTACTCGACGATTTTTCGCCAGTTACACAACTCTTCTGACAGGAAATCACGAATCCAGTCGGACAATTGAAGCGATACTTCATAAGTATGCAGTTTGATGAGAGGTCTCTTGTGAGGAACTGTGTCAAAAGTACGAAAAATTAACAGAGTTACTTTCGCATTTATAATATTAGTACGGATAAAACTTGTAATTACGATATCATTTACCTCCCTGATCAGATTTCGGTGAAATACGGTGCCCCAAGCTATGCTTAATTTACCTCCAAAGGTCCCATGAAAATTCGTATAGTAGTTTTGGAGAAGAGTCTTCAAACAAACACGACAGTTTTACAGCTTTATTATTAGTATAGATTTGTGTCTTCAAATAAAATGCAAGCAATGGAGCGCTTCATAGTCGCGATTTAAATGCTCGTGCGCACATTAAAGAAAAATGTAGACATGATTCCTGTTACTTTCGTGTGACATTTCAACTGGTACACCATCTTATCGATACATATGACGGAAGTTAGTAGAACTTCAATTTTCGATGTTCATGTATTGGAGATTTAATGCATAACAGAGAAGGTATCATCAGAATTATGAACATGTAATCATCTACTTCATTTCAACACCCTTAACGGCAACGTACACATATGGTTTTTTCTTTGTGCACAGTTGTACCGAAGTATCTTTCGAATTATATAAGTTTCATTGGCCTTCTTGTACAATTAATACAAAAAATCGGTACTACAATTTTCGTGTCCACATATTAGTATCATGATTATAAGCTGGGTTAGGATTTTTAGGTGCAAATTTTAGGTGAAAAAAGGGAGGCAAAAGGTGCTCAAATAAGGTAACAAAGTGATATAATGTGCTGTTTATTCGACTAACTCAACGATTTCTCTTTTTACATTAAATAATCACTCATCAAAAGAAGGAAAAAACATGGAGCTGTTGTACTTCAAGACATTAAGCATCTCTACATTTTTAAAAGTAAGTCTGTTTCTGTTAGATAGATACTAAAGCTTTTTCGACATCCAGAAAAACGAGTGGGGCAAATTTTGTATTCACTCGGAATGACAGCTCTACAGATGTGAAGAGTTCTTCAGTGTCTGGATTCTTCCGAAGACTAGACTGAAGTTTGCATTTGGCAAAGCCATCTAACTGCTCCCTCATGGAAGTAAAAATATCCCATTGTTCTTCCTTTTCTAGACCTTTTTCTTCTAATTGTTTAATTGCTGCAGTCAGGTACGTGTAACTATGGACACAAATTAGTTTTATCTACAAATTATGTATTTTCTCCGGTAACAGAAGTTGCTGTGCCTTGGAAATACCACTTGCGTCAGCTGGATCCAAAGAAAGCACAAACCCTCTAATTTTGTCAAAATTTTCACTCAGCATAGAAGCACACTCAATCCAAGATCCGCAACGAGTAATGACCGGGAAATTTGGAAGGGACCGGCAGTGGTTTCCCTGTAGCTAACACGACCCGGAGCTTTCAGTACAATATTCTTAAGGATAGACATGAATTGATTTGCGGTGTGGTATTTGTTCCTTGTGGATTCACAAACCCTATGAAGGGCATGAAACAAGCGTGTCACATGCTTCAACTTGGGAAATAAAGGTTTCAGTTGGTTGAAAGCTGAAACCATGTATGGAGCCTGGTCCGTAACCACAAGAAGTAGTTTTTCAAATTCGATATCAGCAGGACAGAGTTTTTGGCAGAAGTCTATAATTGACTGCACTACTGTTCTGTCACTGGCTTTCTGCAGCTCTTTACACTACTGGCTATTAAAATTGCTACACCAAGAAGAAATGCAGATGATAAACGGGTATTCATTGGACAAATATATTGTACTAGAACTGACTTGTGATTACATTTTCGGGCAATTTGGGTGCATAGATCCTGGAAAATCAGTACCCAGAACAACCACCTCTGGCCGTAATAACAACCTAGATACGCCTGGGCATTGAGTCAAACAGAGCTTGGATGGCTTGTACAGGAACAGCTGCTCATGCAGATTCAACACGATACCACAGTTCATCAAGAGTAGTGACTGGCGTATTGTGACGAGCCAGTTGCTCGGCCACCATTGACCAGACGTTTTCAATTGGCGAGAGATCTGGAGAATATGTTGGCCAGGGCAGCAGTTGAACATTTTCTGTAACCAGAAAGGCCAGTACAGGACCGCAACATGCGGTCGTGCATTATCCTGCTGAAACGTAGCGTTTCGCAGGGATCGAATGAAGGGTAGAGCCACAAGTCGTAACACGTCTGAAATGTGACGTCCGCTGTTCAAAGTGCTGTCAATGCGAACAAGGGTAACTGAGACGTGTAACCAATGGCACCCCATACCATCACGCCGGGTGATACACCAGTATGGCGATGACGAATACACGCTTCCAATGTGCGTTCACCGCGATGTCGCCAAACACGGATGCGACCATCATGATGCTGTAAACAGAACCTGGATTCATCGGAAAAAATGACGTTTTGCCATTCGTGCACCCAGGTTCGTCGTCGAGTACACCATCGCAGGCGCTCCTGTATGTGATGCAGCGTCAAGGGTAACCGCAGCCATGGTCTCCGAGCTGATAGTCCATGCTGCTGCAAACGTCGTCGAACTGTTCTTGCAGATGTTTGTCTTGCAAACGTCCCCATCTGTTGATTCAGGGATCGAGACGTGGCTGCACGATCCGTTACAGCCATGCGGATAAGATGCCTGTCATCTCAACTGCTAGTGATACGAGGCCGTTGGGATCGAGCACGGCGTTCCGTATTAGCCTCCTGAACCCACCGATTCCATCTTTTGCTAACAGTCATTGGATCTCGACCAACGCGAGCAGCAAAGTCGCGATACGATAAACCGCAATCGCGATAGGCTACAATCCGACCTCTGTCAAAGTCGGAAATGAATTGGTACGCATTTCTCCTCCTTACACGAGGCATCACAACAAAGTTTCACCAGGCAACGCCGGTCACTGCTGTTTGTGTATGAGAAATCGGTTGGAAACTTTCGTCATGTCAGCACGTTGTAGGTGTCGCCATCGGCGCCAACCTCGTGTGAATGCTCTGAGAAGCTAATCATTTGCATATCACAGCATCTTTTTGCTGTCGGTTAAATTTCGCGTCTGTAGCGCGTCATCTTCGTGGTGTAGCAATTTTAATGGCCAGTAGTGTATTTTTAACATGGGCTTAACTTTCTCTGCTGCTAAGGGAAAAACTAAAATGTTCAAAACATATCGTTCTATTGAGTTTGTGAATGCATCCACAATGATTCCTACATCAGACACTTTCTCCTTGATTATTTGTATGGTTTATTGGTGAACATGCTCCATGTAGATTTTTGTTCTTTAAGTACTCTCATCTGGCTCTGACATCTTTTTGTATTTTTCAAGAAATGCCTTCAAGGCTGGATGGTTCATAGTACTGCGTCGAGTTCCTGCTTATGTAAAAGCTGCACACAAATCAGTGTTCAATTACTTGAAATTTTGGCATTTTGAAGAACTCTGGCACGATTTGTTTGCTTGAAGAATCTTATTCATTTGATGCTTGGAGCTGGAAACGTGTTGTCTGATGCGATCTCGCTGGTGTTTTTCATTCAACAAAATTCTTGAATCGCGTATAGTACATCGAATAACAATTCCATCAGTGTCTGTGAAATCTTGTGTGAATTCCTGAGCCAGAACAATAAATCGGGCACTGGAAACTTTTGGAATGGTAAAATGTAGTAGTACACTCGTTCAGTAATGTAACAAAGAGCTAACACTAGTTCGCTTGCTAACTCAGTGCGACTGTCACACAACGCTCTTGCGCCCACTCGCTCACTGGCTGTCCACACCCCCTTTTACAACAATGCGACAGTTCCCATAATGTTCTCATTCACGCTGGAACTGCAGTCTCAGTTTCTAGTAGCTTCCAGTAGAACTCAGTCTCAATTCTCGGAACTACGTGGGTGCGGTTAATGCCGTTTCTGCGGGGCCAGCCTCCGCCTCCACGCGAACAGATGACGTCTCTCACAGTTACAAACTCACATTCACGAACACCAGGCTACGGATTCTGACGAGATAAAATCACTCACTGTCAACTACATTATTGTGGGGTACTTTATAGCGGTAAAGCAAAAGAGGTTTAGTCGAACACACAGCCGGCCGGGGTGGCCGAGCGGTTCTAGGCGCCACAGTCTGGAACCGCGCGACCGCTACGGTCGCAGGTTCGAATCCTGCCTCGGGCATGGATGTGTGTGATGTGCTTAGGTTAGTAAGGTTTAAGAAGTTCTAAGTTCTCGGGGACTGATGACCTCAGAAGTTAACTCCCATAGTGCTCAGAGCCATTTGAACCATTTTTCGAACACACAATCATTTTCCATTGTGCAGGTGTGCTTTCAACTCCCGCGCGGCGTTTACTGAAAGATGTAGGGCTATTATTCGCACGTCCATAGCAAGCTGAGGAGACGCTGATTGAAAGTTAAATACAGGATGTATCAGAAAGAATCATCCGATTTTAAAATATTATAACTGTTATGTTATTTGTGATTTGTGCGTAAACAACGTACTATTGGAAAGAGCAAACTCTCAAGTTTTACATGGTTCCCGCTAGGTAGCAGCACTGTGCGCCCATTTGAGTTCTAGTTAAAATGGTGTGTTGCAACATAAAGCGTTCCGAGTTCTGCGTTTTGCGCAGTGCGGGTAAGTAATAACTGTTCAGCGTGACTTTCGTACTAGGTATGGTGAGGATCCTCCTACAGCACAGAGTATTAGACGATGGAATGACAATTCAGAGTTATTTGTCTAAAGGCAAATAGCCGGGCCGTCCCCGAGTGTCTGACACAGACGTCGAACGTATCCACTATAGTTTCACAAAGTCCGCAGAAATCCGTTCGCCGTGCAGATCGACAGCTCCACATGCCCCCGTTGTCTGTCTGGCGTGTGTTGCGTCGACGTTTGTACGTGAAATCATACAAAATTCAGCTACTGCAAACTCTTCGTGAAGGTGACAAACTAAAAAGGGTGGAGTTCTGTAATTTAGTTCTTGGCAAGATGGAGGATGACACTTTTCTTCTAGACTTAGTTTTTAGTGGCAAGGCAACATTCCATTTAAATGGAAAGGCGAACTGTCATAATGTGAGAATATGGGGTACAGAACAGCCACACGAAGTTGTTACAACATGAAAGGGACTCTCCAAAATGTAACGTGTTTTATCAATTTCAAGCGAAAAGTCGTATAGTCCATTTTTCTTTGGCGAGAACACTATTACATATAGGAAGCACATATCTCGACATGCTTGAGAACTTTCTTTTCCCACAGTAGGAGACTGATCCGAACGACTTCATTGACCAACAGGATGAGCACCGCCACACTGACATCTGAAGGTGCGGGAATTTTTAAATCAAAGGATTACTGAAGGATGGATCGGTCGCACTGGACCAAATGTTTCTGCCTTAGATTACTGGCCTCCGAGGTCACCGGACCTGACTGTACGTGATTATTTCTTGTGAGGGTTTATAAAAAGACTCTGTTTATGTGCGTCCGTTACCAACAACAATAAATGAACTGAGACATCGGATAACAGCACCCGTGGAAGCTGTAACTCAAGACATGCCCACTGCAGTGTGGGAACAATTTGACTACGGCATTGCGTATGCTGAGCACCTCAAGGGGGGCATATTGAACACCTATGAAAAGGTATGAAAATTTGTTTTGAGTTTCCCATTAATCAAAAAACAAAGTTTCAGAAATATATATGTGTCAAATCGGATGATTCTATTTGATGCACACAGTATTTTATATTGATTAGAAATCTTATAGAATAAACTGGGAAGAAACTTTAAAGAAAAAAGGGGAAAAAGTGATTATGGGCATGATTAATGGAAAAGAGGATAAAGGTCCCAAAAAAGGGAAAATGGTGCGTGTAAAAATGCCTCTTTTCGCAAAATTTCATATTCCAGAATGAGATTGCCTGCAGCAGAGTGTGCGCTGATATGAAACTTCCTGGCAGATTAAAACTGTGTGCCGGACCGAGACTCGAACTCGGGGCCTTTGCCTTTCGCGGGCAAAGTTTTAATCTGCCAGGAAGTTTCATATCAGCGCACACTCCGCTGCAGAGTGAAAATCTCATTCTGGAAACATCCCCTAGTCTATGGCTAAGCCTTGTCTCCGCAATATCCTTTCTTTCAGGAGTGCTAGTTCTGCAAGGTTCGCAGGAGAGCTTCTGTAAAGTTTGGAAGGTAGGAGACGAGGTACTGGCAGAAGTAAAGCTGTGAGGACGGGACGTGCGTCGTGCTTGGGTAGCTCAGTTGGTAGAGCACTTGCCCGCGAAAGGCGAAGGTCCCGAGATCGAGTCTCGGTCCGGCACACAGTTTCAATCTCCCAGGAAGTTTTAAAATTTCATATTGTACTATCTTTCTGAACAGCTTCAATTTACTCTAAGAAAAAAGGTGAACATCTAAAAATCTTAACCCTGATTATAATAGATTGAGATTCAGTCTTAAATACCGAAATTGTTAGACTACGCGTTCTGCTTATTATGAATCTTGTGTGTTATTTTTGGGGTCGTAATCTATAAACACGGCTCGTTTGTAGCATCTGTATCTTCGCAGCGTCTCCCTTTCGGCCGTTGATGTGCTTTCTCATTTTGTGCCTCTCTGTCTTAAGAAGTTGACAACTTAGTGCGGCACAAGAATCCTGTTGAGCCACTGAGGCAGACTATACTTCCTCCGTTTATTCAGCCTAGTTTCGATGCACGTGACCCGCTGGGATGAAGAGTATCAGGTACGACGCGGCTCGCTGCGAGATTATCCCTGCAGCGCTCGGTAGAGAGGAGCCACAGTGTCCGATAAGGCACGAACTGCCGCAGTCTTGGTGCGTGTTTCATGAGCCACTGGAAACGCGCTCCCTTGTTCCTTAGGCGGTAGTGGGTGTACTCTGTAGCTTCATTCACTAGCTCCAATAAAATTCACACATAGCTGTACGTAATGTTAAAAAAATTGTCACATATTCCTACAAGCGGTAATATTGGTCAGAACTAGAAGTAAATGACCTAGTAGATAGTGTCGGAAGTTCCATGCGGCTTTTCGCGAATGATGCTGTAGTATACAGAGAAGTTGCAGCATTAGAAAATTGTAGCGAAATGCAGGAAGATCTGCAGCGGATAGGCACTTGGTGCAGGGAGTGGCAACTGACCCTTAACATAGACAAATGTAATGTATTGCGAATACATAGAAAGAAGGATCCTTTATTGTACGATTATATGATAGCGGAACAAACACTGGTAGCAGTTACGTCTGTAAAATATCTGGGAGTATGCGTGCGGAACGATTTGAAGTGGAATGATCATATAGAATTAATTGTTGGTAAGGCGGGTACCAGGTTGAGATTCATTGGGAGAGTGCTTAGAAAATGTAGTCCATCAACAAAGGAGGTGGCTTACAAAACACTCGTTCGACCTATACTTGAGTATTGCTCATCAGTGTGGGATCCGTACCAGATCGGTCTGACGGAGGAGATAGAAAAGATACAAAGAAGAGCGGCGCGTTTCGTCACAGGGTTATTTGGTAACCGTGATAGTGTTACGGAGATGTTTAATAAACTCAAGTGGCAGACTCTACAAGAGAGGCGCTCTGCATCGCGGTGTAGCTTGCTCGCCAGGTTTCGAGAGGGTGCGTTTCTGGATGAGGTATCGAATATATTGCTTTCCCCTACTTATACCTCCCGAGGAGATCACGAATGTAAAATTAGAGAGATTAGAGCGCGCACGGAGGCTTTCAGACAGTCGTTCTTCCCGCGAACCATACGCGACTGGAACAGGAAAGGGAGGTAATGACAGTGGCACGTAAAGTGCCCTCCGCCACACACCGTTGGGTGGCTTGCGGAGTATCAATGTAGATGTAGATGTAAGTACCAGGGCTACATTTTTTTTAAGGTACAATCGGACGCGAAATGGAAAGTACAGTGAAAATCAAAAATGTTTTATTTTCAGCATTTGACCTTCCAGCTACGAGGGTGAGTCAAATGAAAACCTTAAATTTGTGATAACAAATCGAAATTTCGCGCCGTTATCCTGTAAGTTAGTAAGAGTGCTACAAACAGCGTTCATAATGGCCTGTAGGTGGCAGCATAGTGCAAATGCACACATACCGTCGCAGTATCAGTATAAAGATGGCCGCCCCACTTACGACTTGCACCAGGGAAGAATAGCGTTCTGTTATTCGGTTTTTGCGTAGTGAAGGTGTGAAACCTATTGAAATTCATCGAAAATAAAGGTTCAGTACAGTGGTGCATGTTTGTCACAGCAGCAAGTCTACGAATGAAGTAGGAAGTTCGCAAATGGTGTGACTTCAGTGGAAGATGCTTCTCGTCCAGCTCAGGCACAACGAGTTGTGACTCCACAGAACATTGCAGCAGTTGAAGCCGTAGTGAAGGAAAACCGCCGAGTGACACTGAATGACATAGCAGCAAGTTTACAGATTAGTCATGGGTCAGCACACCACATTGTGCACGATGTGCTCCAGTTTCACAAAGTGTCTGCAAGATGGGCGCCACGGCAGCTGACTCCTGAAATGAGAGAACGACATGTTGATGCTTGTGAAGAACTTCTTCGGCACTTTGAACGAGAAGGTGATGGCTTCCTTGCAAGAATCTTTACTGGGGACGAAACCTGGGTTCACTTCCACCAACCGGAAACGAAGAGAACGAGCAAGGAATGGCGGCATTCCTCATCACCAAAACCAAAGAAGTTTCGAACAGAACCATCAGCACGGAAGATTATGCTGATTCTCTTTTGGGACGAAAAAGGCGTCATTTTGGAGCATTACATGCCTAGAGGGACCACTGTCACCAGTGCATCATACACAGATCTCCTAAAAAATCATCTGCGGCCTGCAATCAAATCAAAGCGGCGTGGATTGCTCTCAGCAGGTGTCCTTTTGCAACATGACAATGCAAGGTCACACACTGCCCGTACAACAGTTGCAACAATCACAGACCTGCATTTTGAGTGTCTTCCTCATCCACCATACTCACCAGACCTTGCCCCAGGTGATTTTGATATGTTTGGACCACTCAAAGACGCAATGGGAGGAAAGAAGTTCCGTTCTGATGAAGAGGTACGCCACGCGGTGCATGAATGGTTGCGCGGACTATAAAAATGATTTTTTTCTAAAGGACTTTATGCACTTTGTAAGCGATGGAGGACTTGCGTTGAGCGTGGGGGAGATTATGTTGAAAAGTGATACAGCTTTGTACCACTTCTGCACAATAAATAATTTCTTAAAAATATTTAAGGTTTTCATTTGACTCACCCTCGTACATCTCTACATAGTCGCCACTCCGACTTAGACATTTGTCGTAGCATTGTACCGTTTTACGAGTACCGTCGTCATAGAAGGATCCGCTTTGTGGTTTCAGCCAATTCTCTACGCTTATCTGCTGCTCGTAGCCTGTGCGAAAATGCTGTTCTCCTAGCCAGCGTTTCATGTGAGCAAGGAGATGAAAATCAGAGGCAGCCAAGTCTGCGCTGTGTGATGGGCAGAGTTGTGAAACTAACATTGGCTCTCACAGACTATCTTAAGTAAGTGTACACTACAGCAGTTTTCTTAGAAGCTTTGGTTACTACATAAGATAATCGCATTGCCTGTACGTTAGATCTATTGCACACCATCTGGCGTCACCTCATTTCGATTGCTCTGTTTGCGTATGCAACCAGGATCGTACTAGATTCCCCTAAAAACAAACAGCGGTGAACTGTCTAGAAACTGAGTGAGGATATATATAGGGCCATGTAACCATATGGTTATTCTCTTGTCTGTAACTTAAAAATAACTAGTGCTTACAGCTGAATTGAAATTATCAGTGTTTATTCAGGTTTTATTCGAAAATTGCTGATACGTTGCTTGAAACAGAGGGGTTTTGTAGTATAAATAAGAAAAACAGATTATCATATAGCGCTATAAGACGCTAGAAAAGGTAACATAAAAAAGTGAAACAGAAACACATTAAATATCGTCAGTACTTCGTCGGGCTTATATAAAACTTTTCTGTTAATAATAATCAACTTCCGCACTTGTCAATAATAACGGGAAACTCTTTCTTTTGATCATATCAATGATATTCTATTGAGTACAAATAACAACAATAACTATTTAAAAAAATTTATGTTTCTACGTGTATACTGTATTCGCAACGAAAGGAATTGCCTTAGTTTCATAAAGTCGCAGAATGCTCAACTAATTTTCATTATTCATAAAACGCAATATATATTTTGTAAGAATATAAAATACGCAATGGACCAACGCTGAACGGTGTGCGTTACTAATTATAAGCAAAACAAACAAACGAAAACCAAAGAGAAATCGCCTGTTCCCAGTTTTTTCTCGCACCTTCAATGTGCTTCTTTCCTTATCAAAGCTTTCAGAACTACCCGTAATCCTACGCACTACTACGTCGTTTATTGTACCAAAACTACCTGACCATAGTTTTGGTAGAGGGCGACTCTAGTGGTGGGCGATCAAAAACTCCGCATCGAAAACACTGCAGTAGCATCACTGCAGTGTGCCGCCGAGCATAGTCGTGAAGAACTCGTGTATCTGTCTGAGAGTTGTTGCATTACTGTGTGTTGCGTGTTGTACGGTTTGGTGGTTGCATAATACAAATGTATTCAGTGTTGTGAAGGAATTTCACAGAGAGGTAATGTTGTTGTTGTGGTCTTCAGTCCTGAGACTAGTTTGATGCAGCGGAGAAGAGGAGCTAGTGGCACAACTTGACTAGAAGAAGGGATCGGTTGGTAGGACATGTCCTGAGACATCGAGGGATCACCAATTTAGTATTAGAGGGCAGCGTGGAGGGTAAAAATCGTAGAGGGAGACAAAGAGATGAATACACCAAGCATATTCAGAAGGATGTAGGTTGCAGTGGGTACTGGGAGATGATGAAGCTTGCACAGGGTAGAGTAGCATGGAGAGCTGCATCAAACCAGTCTCAGGACTGAAGACCACAACAACAACAACATGAATCCTTATATTAATTCTTATATTTTATTCATATGTTTATTTTTCGGGAAGATTTGGTGCATTTAGTTGGATGATACCTATCGTAGAAACATTTGAAACACATACGTTCCGAACACCATGAGCATCACAAACCTTGATGTTTATTCGTATGAATCTCACTTAGGAAAGAAGTGGTGAAGTTTTAGCGCTTTAGCAATAATTTTGCAGCAAACCATGCATAACGGATCGGATCGCTTTTCCAAAAACTGGTGCTTGTAACTGATAATGAATAAAGATAAACGCAGGAATTACATCGAAAACAATTTTAAATAATTTTCCCATTTTTTTAAATTCAGTCATCTCAGTATTAGTAGACGAATAAGGACAACGTTATATCAATATACACTGGAAAAAATTCATGTAGTAACCTTCAACAGACATGGGTATATAAATAAAAACAAAAATAAAGCTAATAATCGGGTTTCGCAAAGTTAAGAAGCCGCCACTCTAACCACTGTTACATCTTTTCGTCTGAGGATATACCACGAAAAATTGAACCGTCTTTTTTTCGGAAACGGACACTTGTTTGCTTATATTGACCCCTCTTCTACTGAGTGAAGTTTCTGGGAAATCGGGTTATGGCACTCGTTGTGTTCCTTTCTTCAGCATAGCGTACTTGTGCCGCTCTTCCACTGTCAGCAGACCCATACGCGAGGCGCGTATCGACCAGCTCTTCATCAGTAAACATACGAATATATATCCTGCCGTATATCACTGTTAACGCACAGCTAACACTGCCGGAAAAACAACCCGGGAAAAAACCTAGCAGTAGGTCTACTGGGACACATGCTCGAGGACGAAGAATGAAGCGGGCGTTATTGTTGTCGACAGGAAGTACCGTGAGTGAATGGAACGAGATTGTTTCCTAACAAGACACACTACGCATATCTTCAACAGTTACATAGTTCTGCAGATATTTTGTGTGCAATGCAGGTACCAAGCTAACTGGAGGTAAGAAATGAAACGCTACGCAATTACTATCCAAAAAACCTCCTGATACAACGTGAATATCAAAATAGTAAGAAAATGTCCCTGAAAAATCTCAGAGATGCCCTTGGAATTTGAGTTTACCCTGTATAAGGGGGAAAAAATTCGGGATGAAGCTAACAACAGTTTATCTGCTTACCTGTTTCACAGCTATATTATTCTCTAACTGGTAAGGAAAAATAAGTGCATTTGGTAGTTGGATAGAAATATTTTTTTCGCATATACGGTTGTTGTATTTTCCAAATGCACTTGGCGTCAAACATATAAATGTGGCAGAAGGGTATCTCTTGCCACTGAGTAGTTGCCTTACTCGCCCGCAGCAATCAGGCAGAGTTGTCACAGTGGTAAATAGGGATAGTCAACAGCTAATGCAACAAGAGATGGCAACACAGATGTGCAATAATGTACAATCATTTAGTACTAAATGTTCTACATTACTTATTCGGAGTATGAAGTTGGTGCATGTAGTATTCAGTTGCACAGCTCTATTTTTAAACACTGATACAGTCTTAGATCCAGTGAACGTTGACTAACATCACAATACACAAGGTCTAATGTACAGTTGGGCCTTCTTGGCGGTGACTGTAGAAGAGTTCTGGGTTGAGGTACTGTCTTGTGGTAATGTGTAACTAACTAATTTACCGTCGACTGGAGCCAAGTGTCTGGTTATATTCAGGTTTGGCAGATGGAAGCCTGCTTGACAACAATACTGCTGTGCAAAACTTAAGGATGAGATAGATAAAATAACGTAACGTACTAACAAATCGGTGAAAATGATTGAGCCGACCGCGGTGGCCGAGCGGTTCTAGGCGCTTCAGTCTGGAACCGTGCGACCGCTACGGTCGCAGGTTCGAATCCTGCCTCGGGCATGGATGTGGGTGATGTCCTTAGGTTAGTTAGGTTTAAGTAGTTCTAAGTTCTAGGGGACTGATGACCTCAGATGTTAAGTCCCATAGTGCTCATAGCCCAAAACCATCTGAAAATCAATGAAAGTGCACGAGCACGTTGCCAAAGGTAGCCTATCCGTGCACAGGAACTTGGACATCACGTGGCGTGAGGTGTCTCTCTAGCGTTAAATGGGGCTGTCCCGTAACACAACGCAGTTGGAGGCACGGGAATAACAGCGTGTGTCAATCAACGAGCAATTACCATACGCTGTGGCGGTACTCTTCATTATAACATGGTTCGGAGACATTTGGCTGACCTCACACGGGCAAGAATGATCGGAAAGGAAGAAGGGTGAAGAGTGACGAGTCTAGGCCAGGAGTTTGGCATTGCTCACAACATTGTTTCGCGTGCAGCCGCGTCTCGATCCCTGAGTCAACAGATGGGGACGTTTGCAAGACAACCATCTGCACGAACAGTTCGACGACGTTTGCAGCAGCATGGACTATCCGCCCGGAGACCATGGCTGCGGTTACCCTTGACGCTGCATCACAGACAGGAGCGCCTGCGATGGTGTACTTAACGACGAACCTGGGTGCACGAATGGCAAAACGTCATTTTTTCGGGTGAATCCAGGTTCTGTTTACAGCATCATGATGGTCGCATCCGTGTTTGGCGACATCGCGGTGAACGCACATTGGAAGCGTGTATTCGTCATCGCCATACTGGCGTATCACCCGGCGTGATGGTATGGGGTGCCATTGGTTACACGTCTCGGTCACCTCTTGATCGCATTCACGGCACTGTGAACAGTGGACGTTACATTTCAGATGTGTTACGACCTGTGGCTCTACCCTTCATTCGATCCCTGCGAAACCCTACATGTCAGCAGGATAATGCACGACCGCATGTTGCAGATCCTGTACAGGCCTTTCTGGATCCAGAAAATGTTTGACTGCTGCCCTGGCCATCACATTCTCCAGATCTCTCACCAATTGAAAATGTCTGGTCATTGGTGGTCGAGCAACTGGCTCGTCACAATACGCCAGTCACTACTCTTGAAGAACTGTGGTTTCGTGTTGAAGCTGCATGGGCAGCTGTACCTGTACACGCCATCCAAGCTCTGTTTGTCTCAATGCCCAGGCGTGTCTAGGCCGTTGTTACGGCCAGAGGTGGTTGTTCTGGGTACTGATATCTCACGATTTATGCACCCAAATTGCGTGAAAATGTATGTCAGTTCTAGTATAATACATGTGTCCAATGAATACCCGTTTATCATCTGCATTTCTTCTTGGTGTAGCAATTTTAATGGCCAGTACTGTAGGTAGTAAACTACAACAACACGTATGAAGAGCTCTAGACCTTGCACAGAATGTATGAGTGGTGCTCAAAAGACGAGATACGAAACAACACTGCGGGTATAGGTGGACTCTTAATCTTAAATTAATCGCCAGAAGCCTGGGCACAACTACCCTATTCCCAAAAAGCCCTGTGGTTGTGGCAAGAGCTAGTCCCCTTGCGCTTCTCTTTGAGAAGTTTTTTCAGCGGATCACATTTACGGAAGTCGCAGTGCAACATGTCAGGGCTATACGGCGGGTGCTCAAGCTGCTCCTACTTGGCCATTACGCTTGAGGCGTGTGGACGCGCGTTATCGTGGAGCAGAACCACTCCTTCCGTGAGCAGCCCATGAATTTTACTGTCGACGGACTTGCATATTCTGCGGAGAGTCTCACAGTACACATCACTCTTAATGGTTTTTCCGTGCTGGAGGAATTCGATGAGTGCCAGGCCTCGGACATCGGAAAATACGGTGAGTACCATCTTGCAAGCTGAGGCCACGGCTTTGAATTTTTTACGGGAAGGTGACGACGCCCTACATTTACGTCCCAAGAAGTCTCACTACGTTATCCCAAAGCGGCGTATGCAAATTTCAACCGGTTCGGTTGTTACGACGTTTCGTACATGTTGATTTGAACGCTTGTTACAAAATTGCCAATGCCAGTGAAATTCTCCAACAACCGTGTAATTTAAGATGTTATTTTATTTAGAAGGCTACCAGTTTCAGCATTTCACTATGCCATCTTCAGGCCCCATATGCATCTTTCCAAATAAACGAAAGTGTCATATAGTGCCATAAATCCCCGGATGTCTTGAATTCAGTCGTTTCACTAGTACTTCATTCGAAGACTTGATAGTGAGTTGCTATCGAGTCTTCGAAGGAAGCACTAGTGAAACGATTTAATTCACGACATGCAGGGATTTATGGTCCTATATGACATTTTCACTTATTCGGAAAGATGCATATTGGTCCTGAAGATGGCATAGTGAAATGCTGAAACTGATAGTCTTCAGAAGAAAATAAAATAAGATCTTAAGTTACACGGCTGTTGGAGAATTTAATTGACATTGACAATTACTTAACAACCCGATATTCCCTGTCCATGATAGACTAACAGAAAGAACAGTTTTCATCATACCTATATTACTAAACAGCTAAAATAGTAACCCGATCCCATTTTCAGGTTTTCTGTTTAACGGCTGATTTTCAGCATTCCGACGTGGCATGCACTCGACTAATGTCTGAAGAACTGATTGAGGGAATTGACACCATGAATCCTGCAGGCCTATCCATAAATCCGTAAGAGCACGAGGGGGTGGAGATCTCTTCTGAAAGCACGTTGCAAGACATCCCCAATATGCTCAATAATGTTCATGTCTGGGGAGTTTGGTGGCCAGCGGAAATGTTTAAACTCAGAAGAATGTTCCTGGAACCACCCTCTAGAAATTCTAGACGTGTGGGGTGTCGCATTGTCCTGTTGGAATTGTCCAAGTCCGTCGGAATGCAAAAAGGACATGAATGGATGCAGGTGATCAGACAGAACGCTTACGTACGTGTCACCTGCCAGAGTCGTATGTAGTCGTATCAGGATTCACATATCACTCCAACTGCACACGCCCCACACCATTACAGAGCCTCCATCAGCTTGAACATCCCACTGCTGAAATGCATGGTCCATGGATTTATGAGGTTGTCTCCATATTCCTACGTGTTCATCCGCTCGATACAATTTGAAACGAGACCTGTTCGACCAGGCAACATGTTTCAAGTCATCATCAACAGTCCAATGTCGGTCTTAACTGGCCCAGGCGAGGCGTAAAGCTTTGTGTCGTGCAGTCATAAAGGTTACACGAGTGGGCCTTCGGTTCCGAAAGCCCATATCGATGACGTTTCGTTGAATGGTTCACACGCTGACACTTGTTAATGGCCCAGCATTGAAATCTGCAGCAATTTACGGAAGGGTTGCACTTCTGTCACGTTGAACGATTCTCTTCAGTCGTCGTTGGTCCCGTTCTTGCAGGATCTGTTTCCGGCCGCAGCAGTGTTGGAGATTTGATGTTTTACCGGATTCCTGATATTCACGGTAGCTCGTGAAATGCTCGTACGGGAAAATCATCACTTCATCGCCACCTCGGAGATGCTGTGCTCGTGCGCCGACTAAAACACCACGTTCAGACTCACTTAAATCTTTAGAAACTGCCGTTGTAGCGGCAGTAACCGATGTAACAACAGTAACCGATGTAACAGACACTTGTCTTATTTAGGCGTTGCCGACCACTGCGCCGTATTCTGCCTGATTAGATATCTCTGATTTTAAATACGCATGCCTATACCCGTTTCTTTGGCGCTTCAATGTATGTTCCATCTTGTCACAACTTAACGTTATAGCGCGGGCTTAAATATTCCACAAAGTTTGACAATGACAAAATGTCGAAATTACATTCGCAATAAATATTTTTAGTAGTTATTTCCGGAAAGAATAATGTCACTAATTTATAAAGGCTGAGGTTCCACTCATCATTAAAATTTTGTAAGAGAGTTGCATATTACCCGTTACCCCAGTCGTGCGTTTAGTTACGTCCGCGTGAGAATGTAGGTGTGACGCAATACGCCAGTACAGAAGCCTCCCACCAGACTACTTTCGTATTACGTCACGTCAATTTCAGACACCCACCCAAGCGTCATTTCACCAGTAATTACCTCGCGGCAGTACAGGTATCTTGCTCCGCCTTGTATGCGTAACATGACACTAAACGTCTGTATAACCATTACAGCCACACCCGTGACGGTTGCGTTTCTCGCCTGGTCATTTGCCCAGAATAATGACTGATGTTATTACCTATGCTGTGCAACACTTCCAAGAAATAATATGCACTTCCAAGAAGAACAGTCTCGAGGACTAACAGCAGAAAGTTGTTCGATGTAAGAGAGATGTACTGCGGACGCTTAAAAATAAAGTGTAGTGATTATGTCCATTTGGCAAACTAAACTGTTTTCAGGGGAACACTGGTACTTCATGCAACGATACCCCGTTATCATCAGCATCGAGTAAAAAGTGTGGGTCGCAGGAATGCTACTCTTAATACAGCCCAAACATCCACGGTTGCAGAGAAGCACTATAGTCCATTGAAGGTAGCGTCTGCGTGATATCACTGTTAAACACTTTCTGACAGGGTTGGCTCGAGAGCAGGAAGCTGGAAACACAGTAAGAAAACACATAACATTTATTGAGAGTATGTCACTATATGGTACTTAACTTCGGTACGCTTCTATGTGTGGCACTTGATGTCCTGTGATGTTTGGTTTGCGTTGTTGGTTTTGTGATGTTCGGATTGTGCGGCGTTCAACTGCGCGGTCATCAGCGCCCGTACAAAATCCCAATCTTTACACAGTCCAGTCTAGTCATTTTCATTACTGATGATGAAATGATGAGGACAACACACAGTCCCCGGGCAAAGAAAATCCCCAACCTGGCCAAGAATCGAACCAGGGACCCAGTGATCCACTTGAAGTCCTAAACGTAATACAATGATATGCAGTAAGTTCGTTATCTCTTTGTACTCTGTGGTAGACTGAGATGACAGGAGTCGTGGACGAAAATTAACAGGCTCTGAACGCGGAACGGTAGTTGGAGCAAGACACATGGGATATTCCAATTCGGAAATCTTTAATAAATACAATATTCCGAGATCTACAGCGTCAAGAGTATGCCAAGAACATCAAATTTCAGGAATTATCTCTCATCACGGACAAAGCAGCGGCCGACAGCCTGTGCTTAACGATGGAGAACAGCGCCGTTTGCATAGAGTTGTCACTGCTAGCAGACAACGAACACTGCGTGAAATAACCGCAGAAATCAGTGTGGGGCGTACGACGAACAGGGCAGCGAAATTTGGCATTACTGGGCTATGGCAGCAGACGATCGACGCGAGTGACTTCACTAACAGCGTATCACCTTTAGCGCTTCTGCTGGGCTCGCGACCATATCGGTTGGACCCTAGACTACTGCAAAACCGTGGCCTGGTCAGGTGAGCCCCGATTTCAGTTGGTAAGAGCTGATGGTAGGGATGGGATGTGGCGCAGACCCCACGAAGCCATGGGCCCAAGTTGTTCAAATGGTTGAAATGGCTCTGAGCACTATGGGACTTAACTTCTGAGGTCATCAGACCCCTAGAACTTAGAACTACTTAAACCTAACTTACCTAAGGAGATTACACACATACATGCCCGAGGCAGGATTCGAACCTGCGACCGTAGTGGTCGCGCGGTTCCAGACTGTAGCGTTTAGAACCGCTCGGCCACTCTGGCCGGCTGGCCCAAGTTGTCAACAAGGTTCAAAATAGCTCTGAGCACTATGGGACTCAACTGCTGAGGTCATAAGTCCCCTAGAACTTAGAACTACTTAAACCTAACTAACCTAAGGACATCACACACATACATGCCCGAGTCAGGATTCGAACCTGCGATCGTAGCCGTCGCGCGGTTCCAGACTGTAGCGCCTAGAACCGCTCGGCCACACCGGCCGGCTGTCAACAAGGCACTGTGCAAAATGGTGTTGGCTCCTTAATGGTATGGGCTGTGTTTGCATGGGATGGACTGAACCGATTTTATTTATTTATTCGTAAGAATAGGGCCCCCTGTCGGGCAGACCGTTCGCCGGGTGCCGGTCTTTCAATCTGACGCCTCTTCGGCGACCTCTAGTCGATGAGGATGATGATGATGATGATGATGATGATGATGATGATGATGATGATGATGATGATGACAGCACAACACCCAGACCCTGGGCGGAGAAAATTCCCCGTCCCAGCCGGGAATCGATCCCGGGCCCAGAGGATTGACAATCCGTCACGCTGACCGTTTAGCTACCGGGGGGCGGACAATTGAACCGATCATTGACTGGAAAAGGTTATTCTGCTACTTGGAGATCATTTGCACCCAATCATGAACTTCATGTACCTAAACAACGATGGAATTTACGGATGACAATGCACCATATCACTGGGCCACAATTGTTCGCGATTGGTTTGAAGATAACTGTGTACAATTTGAACAAACGGTTTGGTCCCCCAAGATCGCCCGACATGAATCCCATCGAACATTTATGCGACATAATGACGAGGTCAGTGCGTGCACGAAGTCCTGCACCGGCTACACTTCCGCAATTATGGACGACTCAAGAGACAGTGTGGAACAGTATTTGTGGAGGGGACTTCCAATGACTTGTTGAATGCATGCCACGTCGAGCCGCTGTACTAAGCCGGGCAGGAGTAGTTCCGACACGATGACTTTTGTCAGATCACTGTATTATTCAATTACTAATTGGGTTTCTGAGTGCACCGATGCAGACATACTGTCAACAGCAGGGTCGCCAACACCGAACGCTGCGTATCTATAGATGAAAACGATAGCTTCCTACGGTGAGTAGTTCCAAAGATATCCATATATAAAGAGATACGTGACCAAAAATTAGGTTATCACTTATTATTTGTTTTTCCGGCTTAGCTTACTGCAATTATTTTACACCGGACGCGTTTCACGTTTATTTACAAAGCATCTTCTGTGCTCATTGGTGTTTTTGCCTCTTGTTTACATGTTGTGCAAATCACTACTTTTTCCTTTGTTGTTGGCGGAGGTTGAGGTCGAATGAAAGTTGGTTTCAGCTTCACTCTTGGCAATTTTTCGACTTAATAACGTCTGACGTAATTAGTGTTGTATTAAATAGTATTATAATTCCGCCCTCAAATTCAGAGCTGTTTCAGTATTGCACCAAGAAATGCCTTCATTTCTTCTGCTGAAACATCTTTTTAAGAGTCCCATACCTACTTTAGTATTAGTGGAGCCAACTTCTGTATTTTCCCTGCTGCATAAACGCTTATTGTGTCACAATATGCCGGCCGGTGTGGCCGAGCGGTTCTAGGCGCTTCAGTCTGGAACCGCGCGACCGCTACGGTCGCAGGTTCGAATCCTGCCTCGGGCATGGATGTGTGTGATGTCCTTAGGTTAGTTATGTTTAAGTACTTCTCAGTTCTAGGGGACTCATGACCTCAGATGTTAAGTCCCATAGTGCTCAGAGCCATTTGAACCATATTTTTTTATCACAGTATTATCGGATAGGGCCATCCGTAAAGAAGAGCTGGAAATATACAATCATGGAAAAAAAGCATTCCTGCACCGTTGTTCATGTAGAATAACTTTATTTGTTAGAACTGAAGATCACAATAGATGTTACTTGGTAAACTAACAGTATGGGTTTCCTTCCTAATCTGTAAATATAAAAGGATTAACTAAATTAGCCTTCTGCAATAAGTATAAAAAATTCTGTACCACCTGGCTTCACACAGTGGGGAAGAAGTATTCATACTCTACTAAAAGTGTAAACATAGAAACGACTAACGAATCGCTTGCAGCAAGAAACGCCTTCCGTGGCAAGCTGCACCTCGTGTGTGTTCGTTCTGATACGTCGTGAATGCCGTGCAACATTAAAATGGGTCGCAAGGGGAAGGAAACAACCGCAGGGGTAGGCAAATAGTTATCTCTCAGTATGAAAAGGGAAAATCATTTTCAGAAATAGCTGATTTTATTGGAAGAAACCAGACAACCCTGTAATCCATAATATCGCGATGTTGAGAAAGAAACATTCTCAGTAATAACGAAAGAAGAGGTCGACCACAGAAGTTACCGCAAAGAGATCGCAATATGTTAATAAGGAGGTCAAAAAAATCCTAAATTGGCAGCCTCTGCATTGTCTGCGCATTTTAATGATCAGTTCGAGAAGGAAATCACACCAAGGGCTGTTCTCTATGTTTTAAGTAGGTTTTAAGTAAGTTTTAAGTAGGTTATGGAGCTAGGGTACCAAGAAGAAAACCATGCATCAGCAAAATGAACAAGAAATTGAGACTTGAGGTTTACTCGAGTGCCTACAAACACGAATACAAATTTCTGGAACGTATGACAAAATTTCGACGTGGAGACGACCAAATGCTGAGCTGGATCCGAAACACATTCAACCCACAGCAAAGCACGGTGGTGGAGAAATTATTGTATAGAGATATGTGGCTACATTTCGTACTGGGCAGCTTGTTTTCGTTGGAGGTGAGATGGATCGATTTCAGCATTTAGACATCCCAAAGGAAAATGCGCGAAACAGAGTTGATAGCTTGGGTTTAGGCACAGATTACTACTTTAAACGAGATAGTGGCCCTAAGCATAAACCGGAAATTGTTCATCTGTGGTTGTTGGACCATACTTCCCATGTTCTCAAGTTTCCAGCGCAGGGTGCAGAGCTTAATGCAGTTGGACATCTTTAGAGTATGCTTGAAAGAGTGGCCAGAAAACATGAAATATGGCTCTGAAGCAACGTCTACAACACGAATGTCAAAATTAGCTCAGAGACTACCCAAAAAGTGGTTCGTTACGTGCCAGAGAGGTTAACAGATGTGATGCATCGAAGAGGATTGCCTACAAAGTCTTACCATTGTCGTTATATTTGAGTACATTGTATATTTCTTTGTTTGTATGAATACTTTTATCCCTACTGTGTCATGCCAGCTGGTACAAAATTATTTGCTTTTTGCAGACGGCTAATTTTATTAAAGCTCTTACATGTACAGGTTACTGTTAACCCTTTTAAATGTGCAGATTAGGAAGGAAACCCCATATTTTAGGTTACCAAATAACATCTCTGGTTGTCATTTTTAGCTCCAATAACCAACAATTTAATGACGAACGGTATATGAATACTTTTTTCCATGACTGTACATGTTCCACTGTAGGCCGAGCACGCAGAAATCCCTGTCGTTGGACCAGACGCGCTCGTATTTGGGCCCATTAGACTGTGAACTGGGCCGGGTGCGCACGCATCTCGTCAGCTGTTGTGGGTCGAGTGGATTGTTTGGTGCGGGCAGTCGGCCGGAAAGCGGCGCCAGCTCAACCCATTCAGATGAAAGGTCATCTCTGCCAAGAAAAGGACCGCCAGCGCCGCCGGCTCTATTTCAGCTGATGGGTTATTGACGCAGCTCTCGAGGCCGTCCCCCGTGCTGAAAGCGTGCCATTAAGTTCTCCGATTCTGTCCGCGAGGCTAGCTTCAATTTTCCTGTCTGTCGTAATAGGCAGCGTTTCTGTAGGCCAACAGTTTTAAGTGCTTATCTCTCCTCACTCACAGTCGTGATTAATTATTTTTGACGACTTAGAATTTGTGGGTGCGCTGATACTGAAAAAGCAACTAAATCATTACTTTGAGAACGATCTACCGCCTATTAAATCAGGCACATTATGGATTTCATAAAAGTCAATCCACAATTAAAGCAGTGCAGAAGTTGTTTTATCTGCCTTAAGGGGGGTAGGACGTCAAACGGGACGTCTTGGAGCAGGAGAGACACCACAGGACATTTTAATTTCCACTGTCTATACTTTTCAAAATAAATTCATAAAACTTTGTCAGCATGACCAGGAAGGATTCAGGATTCACAATCATAGCAGCGGAAGTGAAAAAAAAAACTACGTGTGAAAATTCATCATTTTTTCACTTCTGTTGGCTGCGTTTGTTGCTATAGCTACACGTTTCTTCACAAGTAAGAGAGATTCTTCGATGATTTTTGCGCAGCATACAAACCTTACTTACAGGTGTATGAAACTCTAGAAATTATTTAATTTATGAAAAAATGAATGTGCTGTTACATTTTAAACTTTGTTTAGAAAAAACTCAAACATTATAGTTAATTATCTCAATTTTTACCACAGTTTTTAATATATTTGGAAAATTCTAGAGTTTCATACACCTGTAAGTATGGTTTATATGCTGTGAACAGTAATCGAAGAATCTCCCTTACTTATGAAGAAAAGTTTACCTATAGCAACAAATGCAGCCAATGGTAAGTGAAAAAAAGGTGAAATACAAATGTAAAAAAATAAATTATTTTCTTATATTTTTGAACTTCCACCGTTATTAGTGTAAATCCTGAATCCTTTCTGGTCATTCTGACAAAGTTTTATGAATTTATTTTTAAAAGTGTAGACAGTGGAAGTTAAAAATTCCTGTGGTGTCTCTCCTGCTCCAAGTCGTCCCGTTTGACGTCCTACCCGCCCTTATAGGGATAAGTAATACACACGTGCCGCACTGGTGGATACAACAAAGGCCTTCGACACAATATCACATAATATTCATGTAAATAAATGTAAACATTAGGGAAATACAGATACTAAACTGTTATTATTAAAAACTATACTTGTCGAATAGGAAGCAAAGTTCCTAACTGATTCAAACAAAAACCCACGCTTTTTGAATGTCATAAGAGAAGAACCTCATGGATCGGTGCTCGGAACATTTTTAGACTTACGTACCTCAATCGGTAAAAACGGAACCATTACAGGATCACTTCTTTGTCCATCTGTCTGTCTTCCTCACTAATCAAAACCCTTTTTTCAGATTATACAGTTGAAATGTATATCACATCTACGGTCCTTTGGCAAAGTAAACATGTGAAGCTTCTAAGTCAATGCAGTCAGAAGATATGGCCGTTTATGTCACATATTCTGATACTCCTAAACTCATCAAACAACGACTTATCTCACAAGATAGGTTAAGGAAAGGCACACCTACGTTTCTAGCATTAGTAGGCTTAGAGAAAGCTTTTGACAATGTTGACTAGAATACTCTCTTTCAAATTCTGAAGGTGACAGGGGCAAAACACACGGAACGAAAGGTTATTTACAATTTGTGCAGAAACCAGATGGTAGTTAGGATAAGAGTCGAGGGGCACGAAAGGGAAGGAGTGGTTGAGAAGGGAGTGAGATAGGACTGTAACCAATGTTATTCAGTCTGTATATTGAGCAAGCAGTAAAGTAAAGAAAAGGAAAATTTAGAGTAGGAATTAAAACCCATAGAGCAGAAATAAAAACTTTGAGATTTGCAGACGACATTGCAGTTCTGTCAGAGACAGTAAAGGACCTGGGAGAGCATCAGAACGGAATGGACAGTGTCTTGAAACGAGGATAGAAGATGAACATCAACAAAAGCAAAACGAGGATAATGGAATGCAGTCGAATTAAATCAGATGATGCCGAGGGTATTAGATTAGGAAATGAGACACTTAAAGTAGTAGATTAGTTTTGCTGTCTGGGGAGCAAAATAACTGATGATGGTCGAAGTAGAGAGGATATAAAATGTTGACTGGCTGTGGCAAGGAAATTCGTTTCTGAAGAAGAGAAATTTGTTAACATTGAGTATATATTTAAGTGTCAGGTATTCGTTTCTGAAAGTATCTGTATGGAGTGTAGCCATGTATGGAAGTGAAACGTGGACGATAAATAGTTTGGACAAGAAGAGAATAGAAGCTTTCGAAATGTGGTGCTACAGAAGAATGCTGAAGATTAGATGGGTAGATCACATAACTAATGAGGAGGTGTTGAATAGGATTGGGGAGAAGAGGAGGTTGTGGCACAACTTGACCAGAAGAAGGGATCGGTTGGTAGGATACCTTCTGAGGCATCAAGGGAGTATTAGTTTAGTAGTAGAGGGAAGCGTGGAGGGTAAAAATTGAAGCTGTTCAGAAAGATAGTACAATATGAAATTTTAAAACTTTCTGGCAGATTGAAACTGTGTGCCGGACCGAGACTCGATCTCGGGACCTCTGCCTTTCGCGGGCCACGCTGTGGCCAAGGGGTCTCTGAATCGATCTCCCGGGCCGGATGGTTTACCTCTCGAATTTTACAGAACCTTCCAAGATTTGATGATGCCACGATGGAGGGACATGTACTGGGAACTTTTGTCCGGCGCGGCGAACCCGCCACCAATGTTCATGGAAGGCTTACTTGTACCAGTCCCGAAACCCGCAGGAGGAACACGACTCGACAGTTATCGGCCGATCACGTTACTCAATTCGGACTTCAAGATTTTCACACGCCTTCTAGCAGTGCGACTCAAACATATCTTACGGGACATTGTTTCCCACGAACAAACATCCTTAGGCGGCGATCGTAACATACAGACGGCCCTCAGTGAATATCGAGATGTGATCGCTGTGGCAACACACTCGCGACTGCCAGGCGCTTTAATCTCCATCGACTTCAAACAAGCGTTTGACCGCGTCAATCATGCATTCCTCGACGCAGTGATGGACCGAATGGCAATTCCCCCGACGTTCACGCAAGTGATTATGCGGCTCCTTCGTGGAGCAACGTCCAGACTTCTCGTCAACGGCAGACTTACAGAACCTATACGGATTGAACGCTCAGTACGGCAGGGTTGCCCTTTGTCGACGGTACTTTATGCCATTGCGATGGAACCACTCATTTGCGGATTACGGCGACGTTTGACAGGTATTCCACTCCGGGATCATATGTTCCGCTGCCGAGCTTACGCGGACGACTTGGCCCTCGTCGTACGTTCAGCGGCCGACGTACAAGCTGCGATGCAGTGGATTACCCGTTACAGTGCAGGGGCAGGGAGCGCTATGAACGTGGCAAAATCATGCGCCATGAAGATCGGCCGCGGCCTTCCCGCAGACAGCGTAGTTCCATTTCAACTGGTGGACACCATTCGTTGTCTCGGATTGGTGTACACGCGAGACATTCGCCGCACCTCGGCGATCAATTTTCGGGCGCTGCTGCAACGCATCCGGGCCAACATACAAAATCACATACTACGCCCGCTGAATATGTGCCAGAGAGTCACCTTCGTCAATACCCATCTGGCAGCTCGGATACCCCATATAGCGCAGATTCTGCCCATCACTGCGACAATGGCGGCCAGATTACAGGCGACTTTCGGCTATTTCATTTGTTCTGGACACATCTTCAAAGTCCAGTATGAAGCTCTCACCTTACCGAAGCGGGATGGTGGCCTCGATCTGGTTAATGTGAGAGCCAGGACAACGGCACTTTACACCAATACTATGCTCCGGTTATGGAAAAGCCAAAATGCTAGTTTTACTGGAATGTTGACCACCGACCTCGCACCTGTTTCGAGACGCCCACCGACGTCTTTGGCACACATCCCACCTCCGATGTCACATATCGGCCTTTTTTTTTTGGAGTACAGCTACATATGCACCGAGCTCCCCAGGACCAGGAAGACGACCACCCGCGACATCTACCGCCTTCTCCGAAAGTCTCCACCCCGCAACCCCGTCGAAACACGTCGCCCCCAGGTTTCATGGCCTACAGTTTGGAAAACGATCCACCAACCATATCACACCACTGACACCACCTCTATGTGGTACCTTCTCGTCAACGGCAAGTATACTACAAGACAGAAACTGCATCGCATCGCACTGGTGGACTCACCCCTGTGCCTCAAGTGCAATGTCGAAGATACAGATTTACATCGTTTTGAGTGTGGGCCAGCAGCAGCTGTCTGGACCCTCGTACAGAAGATTGTGGCTTTCTACCTCCGAGTACCACCACATCACGTTTCTCCCACTATGATGATATATCCCGACACGACCTACTTTCCATCGGCTAAGTGGCACGCCATCACATGGATCAGTGGCATGGCTGTCAACTACCTCTTCCGGGACGACATCGTCGATCCGGCGGACTTTTGGACACGCCTCCAAGTACATCACCACACCCTTCGCCGACATCGACACTATCGGGCCACTTTCGCGAACTATCTACAGAGCATTTTCACCAACCCGCCTCAAAGCTGGAATCTCAACGAACCGTGCCAGCCAAGGATGGACAATCCCACGTTCCCCTTCAATGGTCAATGATAGACTGCATTTTGTTCTGCTGGCGCGCCAAAGTGGAGCATGGCGCGGAAAGTATTCCTATTTTATTTCAGTTCTCTTTTCTCCTCCTCTTCTAAGTTTTTTTTTCTCCTTACACATGTTTATCCTTTTCACACATAGCTCTCTAACTGCACCCTATTTGTTTTCTTTCTCTTGTGCTCCCAAAAAAAAAAAAAAAAAAAAAAATGCTGCTGATGGTGAGAAGACTGTATACTCATTTATGTTAACAAAAAACATACCAATGCAAAAGAAGGCCGTTGCGGAAATATAGCTAACTTTTATGTTTTACGTTTTCATAGGATATTGTGTTATTTATGAAGAACGTTGTCTTTTATTTTCATACCCAACAAGAGGTTTTTATTTGTTTTCTTAAAAAAAAAAAAAAAAAAGTTGGTAGAGCACTTGCCCGCGAAAGGCAAAGGTCCCGAGTTCGAGTCTCGGCCCGGCACACAGTTTTTATCTGCCAGGAATTTTCATATCAGCGCACACTCCGCTGCAGAGTGAAAATGTCATTCATATAATTTGTTATCAGACAGACTCTGTCCGTCCGTTAATGTACCTTTCTTTCATAACAGGTTGACGCATCATGTTGAAATTTAGATCACATGCTGAAGTCTGTAGTCTTTTGGTGATGCAAAAAGGTTAAGCTTCCATGTCAAAGCAATCAAAAGATACCGTCATTTATGTCACATACATTAATACTCGCAAGCTCACTCATCAAAACCTGTGAGATATTTCCCATTGACGTAGAATCATCAAATTGAGCAATAAAGAAGGTTTCACTGTACAAGTAAAGGAAAAAGATCAGAAAATTGTTTGGATGTAATTACATCATACGAAAAAAAATATTTCCTGTGTAATTTGTTATCCGACTTTAAACTTCAAATTTAAACGTTCTCGAAAGTCATTGAATTTCTGGAACCGATATCTTACCAGATCAATGTCAATAACAGGAAAAAATCGTAGGGGTCCCCGATTCCCAGAATGGATGCACTGTCTTCATACATAATTAATTTTGTACGGAACCCTCGACGCGCGAATCCTCGCCATTTTTTTTGTTCATTATCTGTGTTGATGACCTGCCTAGTCTGCTGCTTTTCAAAGCAGTAATTGATGCTGATCATACCACACTTATCAATCCCATATTGAAACAAACGCTATGGAGGAAATGAATCAACATATGATGCAGAAAGCGTTTTCCTGGTTTAAGGCAAGTGGATGAACGTTAATCAATAGCAAAGCCGAGAGTATGGATTTCTTTCTAAGAGGTGCAGGTAATCTACATCTACATGATTACTCTGCAATTCACATTTAAGTGCTTGGCAGAGCGTTCATCGAACCACAATCATACTATCTCCTTACCATTCCACTCCCGAACAGCGCGCGGGAAAAACGAACACCTAAACCTTTCTGTTCGAGCTCTGATTGCTCTTATTTTATTTTGATGATCATTCCCACCTATGTAGGTTGGGCTCTTAAAAATATTTTCGCATTCGGAAGAGAAAGTTGGTGACTGAAATTTCGTAAATAGATCACGCCGTGACGAAAAACGTATTTGCTTTAATGACTTCCATCCCAACTCGCGTATCATATCTGCCACACTCTCTCCCCTATTACGTGATAATATAAAACGAGCTGCCCTTTTTTGCACCCTTTCGATGTCCTCCGTCAATCCCACCTGGTAAATATCCCACACCGCGCAGCAATATTCTAACAGAGGACGAACGAGTGTAGTGTAAGCTGTCTCTTTTGTGGACTTGTTGCATCTTCTAAGTGTCCTGCCAATGAAACGCAACCTTTGGCCCGCCTTCCCCACAATATTATCTATGTGGTCTTTCAAACTGAAGTTGTTCGTAATTTTAACACCCAGGTAATTAATTGAATTGACAGCCTTGAGAATTGTACTATTTATCGAGTAATCGAATTCCAACGGATTTCTTTTGGAACTCATGTGGATCACCTCACACTTTTCGTTATTTAGCGTCAACTGCCACCTGCCTCACCATACAGCAATCTTTTCTAAATCGCTTTGCAACTGATACTGGTCTTCGGATGACCTTACTAGACAGTAAATTACAGCATCATCTGCGCACAACCTAAGAGAACTGCTCAGATTGTCACCCAGGTCATTTATATAGATCAGGAACAGTAGAGGTCCCAGGACGCTTTCCTGGGGAACACCTGATATCACTTCAGTTTTACTCGATGATTTGCCGTCTATTATTACGAACTGCGACCTTCCTGACAGGAAATCACGAATCCAGTCGCACAACTGAGACGATACCCCATAGGCCCGCAGCTTGATTAGAAGTCGCTTGTGAGGAACGGTGTCAAAAGCTTTCCGGAAATCTAGAAATACGGAATCAACTTGAGATCCCCTGTCGATAGCGGCCATTACTTCGTGCGAATAAAGAGCTTGCTGCGTTGCACAAGAACGATGTCTTCTGAAACCATGCTGATTACGTATCAATAGATCGTTCCCTTCGAGGTGATTCATAATGTTTGAATACAGTATATGCTCCAAAACCCTACTGCAAACCGACGTCAATGATATATAGGTATGTAGTTCGATGGATTACTCCTACTACCCTTCTTAAACACTGGTGCGACCTGCGCAATTGTCCAATCTGTAGGTACAGATCTATCAGTGAGCGAGCGGTCATATATGATTGCTAACAAGGGAACCTCCCCATCGCACCCCCCTCAGATTTAGTTATAATTTGGCACAGTGGATAGGCCTTGAAAAACTGAACACAGATCAATCGAGAAAACA
Source organism: Schistocerca americana (assembly GCF_021461395.2). Classification (NCBI taxonomy): domain Eukaryota; kingdom Metazoa; phylum Arthropoda; class Insecta; order Orthoptera; family Acrididae; genus Schistocerca; species Schistocerca americana. The sequence continues at coordinate 229,384,821 of NC_060125.1, read as the reverse complement.
AGAAGAAATTGTGTGGAACTATGAAAAAATAAGCAAAATATACAAACTGAGTAGTCCATGCGTAAGATAGGCAGCATCAATGACGCCGTGGCCTTAGGAGCGCCGTGGTCTCGTGGTTAGCGTGAGCAACTGCGGAACGAGTGGTTCTTGGTTCAAGTCTTTCCTCGGGTGAAAAGTTTAATTTTTTATTTTCAGACAATTATCAAAGTTCAGGCACTCACACATAATCAACTTCCCTCTCCAAAATTCCAGGATATGTTCAGATTTGCTTGGACATTTGCAGGATTTGACGGTCTACACACGGAAAAATTTGAAAACGTTAAAAACATATGTTTTGACAGAGCACAGGGAAAACCGTGCGACTGTGAAACTGTTTTCATCACTTTTTTTGGGAGTGATTATCACATCCACAAGAAAACCTTAATCAGGCAAGGTAGAAGAATCTTTTTACCCATTCGCCAAGTGTACAAGTTAGGTGGGTGGACAACATATTCCTGTCATGTGACGCACATGCCGTCACCAGTGTCGTATAGAATATATCAGACGTGTTTTCCTGTGGAGGAATCGGTTGACCTGTGACCTTGCGATCAAATGTTTTCGGTTCACATTGGAGAGGCACGTCCTTTCGTCTACTAACCGCACGGTTTTGCGGTGCGGTCGCAAAACACAGACACTAAACTTATTACAGTGAACAGAGACGTCAATGAACGAACGGACAGATCATAACTTTGCAAAAATAAAGTAAGCAAAATTTTCGCTTGAGGGAAGACTTTAACCAAGGACCTCCCTCTTCGCAGCTGCTCACGCTATCCACGGGACCACGGCGCTCCTGTGCTCCCATTATCCTTGATATTGCCTACGACTCAATTTGTATATTTTGCTTATTTTTTTCATAGTTCCACACAACTTCTTCCTGTTTTCTCGATTGATCTGTGTTCAGTTTTTCAAGGCAGGAAAATCTCTAAAATACGTAGAGGGATGAAGCAGCTGAAAGCTAACAGTTTCTATCCTTATTATACAGCTGGATGCTGAGCAATACAACATGCATTTCGCCAGGGATAACATATATGTTTGTAACTGTGGACGACTCCTTATGCAGCTTGGAAGCTGTCCTATGAGGTAGTAAATAAATAAGCTTAATCCCTCAGTTTTGTTTCAGCGATAACTGGCCATCATCAGTGTGTTTTTCTGTTCGAAGCCATAACATTTAGAAGTTTTAATTTCAGGTCACAGGAGGCTTCACACCATTTTTACAATTCTTGAAGTCAGTGGTCGTGCACAGTTGTGTAATCCTAATCCTTTGTCTGTTTATAAAGTTCTTTTGCGCAACATGTGTCTTACTTCTTACAAGTTTTCAAAAAACGTTAGTGTACGCAGAAGAACTGTTCTGCACCACCCAGTTTATGGCTAATTCTTGTTCTCTTTTGTTTCAGGTAAGCCACATTAGACGATCAGCGCGAGAGAGTAGGACGCCATCATGCAGTGGTGGACTTCCCTTACAAAGTTGGATTAACTCAGCAACACAGGAACAACACAGTGAATTCTATTAAGGTTAGGTAGCCTCAGCAACATTTCAGGTAGTCTAGTTAACTGTCTGAACTGATGAAATCCAAAATGTCAGAAGCAGTTTCATAAGACTGATCGTGGAGTGGTTGCAACGTATTTTACGAAGAAACAGGCTATATTTGCAGCAAGGACCATAACGGTCCACCGGTGTAACGCGAAACTGCATCTTAAATGTACGTGGAAACTGGTCAACATCATTTGACAGTGGCGCTGCAACCCCCATTGAGTCGTGACGTAGTGCCACAGGATTTCTATATCCTAGGAAAATTGAAGTTTCATCTAGGGGGGAGAAATTTAGAATTGACAAAGAGCTCATTGCGTGTGTTTTTATTTATTTGCTTTTTTTAATCTAGTGACGAGCGCCAAGAGTTTAAAGAACGTGCTTGCGCGTCGCAGAAGCATATTTGTCTGCAGTGATTCACTGTTCAATGACTGCTGCAACAGATCGAGGCGCCTACATATTACATTTCATTTCTCCAGTGCTTGGTATTACAGATCTACGACAATGAGTTACTGCGTGGTTAAAATTAAACTTTCGCTACTTAAGAGAGTCCCCAAGAAAAACGAGGTATAGTAGGACAATGAAGCTTTGACGACGTATTTGTAAGGACACATGGAAGAGAAATAACGAATGAACTATTGAAAGAAATACATTTTTATTTCTACATTAGATACACTGAAGAACCAAAGAAATTGATACACGTGACTAATATCGTGTAGGGCCCGTGTGAGCAGGCAGAAGTGCCGCAACACGATGTGGCACGGACTCGACTAATGTCTGAAATAACGCTGGCGGCAACTGACATCATGAATCCTGCAGGGATGCCCATAAATCCGTAAGAATAGGATGGGGTGGAGCTCTCTTCTGAACAGCACGTTGCCAGGCATCCCAGATATGCTCAATAATGTTCATGTCTGGGGAGTTTGGTAGCAAGCGGAAGTGTTTAAACTGAGAAGAGTCTTCCTGGAGCCACTCAGTGGCAATTCTGGACGTGTGGGGTATCGGACTGCCCTGCTGGAATTGGCGAAGTCCGTCGGAATGCACAATGGACACGAATGGAGGCAGGTGATCAGACAGGATGCTTACGTACTTGTCACCTGTCAGAGTCGTATCTAGACGTATCAGGTGTCCCGTATCATTCCAACTGCACACGTCCCACACCATTAAAGAGCATCCACCAGCTTGAACGGTCCCCTGCTGACATGCAGGGTCTATGGATTCATGAGTTTGTTCTCCATATCCGTACACGTCCACCTTGTTGATGGCCCAGCATTGAAATCTGCAGCAGTTTGCGGAAGGGTTGAACTTCTGTCACATTGAACGATTCTCTTTAGTTGTAGTTGATCCCGTTCTTGCAGGATCTTTTTCCAGCCGCAGCGATGTCGGAGATTTGATGTTTTACCGGATTCCTGATATTCACGGTACTTGAAATGGTCGTACGAGAAAATCCCCACTTCATCGCTACCTCGGAGTTGCTGTGTCCCATCGCTCGTACGCTGACTGTAACACCACATTCAAACTCACGTAAATCTTGATAACCTGTCATTGTACTCGTAGCAGCAGCAGTAACCGATCTAATAACTGCGCCAGACACTTGTTGTCTCATATAGGCGTTGCCGACCGCAGCGCAGTATTCTGCCTGTTTACATATCTTTGTATTTGAATATGCATGCCTGTACCAGTTTCTTTGGCGCTTCAGTGTAGTAACATTAGTTAATTGAGTACCATGTTTACGTTCGAGATTGCAAACGTTGCTCAATGTGATGATCATCTGGATCTACGACAGCCTAGAGCCGCACTAGAGATACTCTTTCACAATTTTTCAAGGCACTTTTCGGGCGGTGAACCGTACAATGATCAGCTAACGTGACACAGCTCGTGTACTGCTTGAAGATCACACATTGGGTCAGGATTTTGAGCCATAGCAACTGTAACATCATCAACAATTTGAGGCGCTTCCCAAATTGCCAGTTAATTCGAACTTCTAAATAATGTTCTGCAACTCCGGTGTGGGAGGAGGACGACGTCACCTTGTTCCTTTAATGCGTCGATATTCTCGAAGAGCAGGAGCGCTATTGCTGTTGTTTTGGTAAACAGCTTCATGAGTAAAGCCCTGCTCACCTTGTGCAGACCCGTGTTGACCGTATGCAAATGTAATGCACACTGATGCTTGTATTTCAACTCTACGTCGCCGTACAAGTACCGGCGCCTAATTCCGAGTCACGAGAATAACACTACTAACAACACAAATCCAACAGCGCACTGTCTGAACATCGTTCCTACATCCATATCAATACGGTAAGTAGTTTTCCGTCTACATTGGCTCAAGTAGCGAATGTTTAGTTATAACCACCCTATAGTTTTTTTTAACTGCAATGTGTGTTCCCGAATGATAAAAAGCACAGTATAAATGTTATACTGTTATTTTATTGCGCTTGCAAGATAATGATCAGACGATTGTCATTCGGCGTCAGTGAGCAAGATGACATCAAAATTTAGGTTCCTTTCGGAGTATGCTGATGCATTAGCCCCATACTTAACAATCATATGCAACCGTTCGCTCGACAAAATATCCGTACCCAAAACTGGAAAGTTGCACAGGTCACACCAATATTCAAGAAAGGTAGTAGAAGTAATCCACTAAATTACAGGTCCATATCGTTAATGTCGTATGCAGCAGGGTTTTGGAACATACGTTGTGTTAGAATATTATGAATTACCTTGGAGTAAACGGTCTATTGACACACAGTCAACATGGGTTTAGAAAACATCGTTCCTGTGAAACACAACTAGCTCTTTATTCACATGAAGTGCTGAGTGCTATTGACAAGGGATTCCAGATCGATTCGGTATTTCTGGATTTCCGGAAGGCTTTTGACACAACCACACAAGCGACTCGTAGTGAAATTGCGTGCTTATGGAATATCGTTTCAGTTATTTCCCGTCAGAGAAGTCACAGTTCGTAGTAATTGACGGAACGTCATCGACTAAAACAGAAGTGATTTCTGGCGTGCCCCAAGGTATTGTTATAGGCCCTTTGCTGTTCCTTATCTATATAAACGATTTGAGAGACGATCTGAGCAGCCATCTTAGATTGTTTTTGCAGATGACGCTGTCGTTTATGGACTAATAAAGTCATCAGAAGATTAAAACAAACTGCAAAACGATTTAGAAGAAATATCTGAATGGTGCGAAAAGTGGCAGTTGACCCTAAACGAAAAGTGTGAGGCCATCCACATGAGTGCTAAAAGGAACTCGTTAAACTTAGGTTACACGATAAATCAGTCTAATCTAAAAGCCGTAAATTCAACTAAATACCTAGGTATTACAATTATGAACAACTTAAATTTGAAGGAACACACAGAAAATGTTGTGGGGAAGGCTGACCAACGATTACGTTATATTGGCGGGACACTTAGAAAATGTAACAGGTCTACTAAGGAGATTGCCTACACTACGCTTGTCCGTCCTCTTTTAGAACACTGCTGCGCGGTGTGGGATCCTTACCAGATAGGACTGACGGAGTACATCGAAGAAGTTCAAAGAAAGGCAGCACGTTTTGTATTTCGCGAAATATGGGAGAGAGTGTTACAGAAATGATACAGGATTTGGGCTGGAAATCATTAAAAGGAAGGCATTTTTCATTGCGATGGAATCTTCTCACGAAATTCCAATCACCAACTTTCTCCTCCGAATGCGAAAATATTTTATCAACACCGACCTGCCGGCCGCGGTGGCCGTGCGGTTCTAGGCACTTCAGTCCGGAACCGCGTGACTGCTACGGTCGCAGGTTCGAATCCTGCCTTGGGTATGGATGTGTGTGATGTCCTTAGGTTAGTTAGGTTTAAGTAGTTCTAAGTTCTAGGGGACTGATGACCTCAGATGTTGAGTCCCATAGTGCTCAGAGCCATTTGAACCAGCCAACACCGACCTAACTAGGGACGAATGATCACCACGATAAAATAAGAGAAATGAGAGCTCGTACGGAAAGATATAGGTGTTCGTTCTTTCCGCGCGCTATACGAGAATGAAATAGAGAATTGTTAAGGTGGTTTGATGAACTCTCTGCCAGCCACTTAAATGTGATTTTCAGAGTATCCATGTAGATGCAGATGTAGAAAACAGAGCTTCAATCTAGAAATTCTACAGTTGATTTAAGTCGGTATTAAAACCCGCAAAAATAATGGCTCTGAGCACTATGGGACTCAACTTCTGGAGTCATTAGTCCCCTAGAACTTAGAACTAGTTAAACCTAACTAACCTTAGGACATCACACACATCCATGCCCGAGGCAGGATTCGAACCTGCGACCGTAGCGGTCTCGCGGCTCCAGACTGCAGCGCCTAGAACCGCACGGCCACTTCGACCGGCTAAAACCCGCAGTTGTGGCTGCTAATACAAACAAGTCATGATACATGTTCAACGCAGCGAAAAAGTGTCGATTTGCAGTGCCGAATGCGTAATACACTCTTAGAAACGTATTTCGAGAATTTGTGTGTGCTCACTTCCAAAATGTTGAAGACTTTAGCTTTATTGTGTTTCACCAGGACAGTGAGAAAACAATAATTTTCATAAAAGCTGCGAGCAGAGGACAGTTAAGATGAAGCCATCTTCAGATTGTGAGAGAAGATCGTACTGACCGAAGTCATAGTGGCGTAGAGCTGACTGGAAGAAAGTCAATCGTCATCGGAAAAGTACCGCAGTCGTTTCGTGTTTACAAGGCATCGCTCAAGTGCCGCGAAATGCGAGCCTGGAGCGGCGTCACGTGTTTATTTATTCAGCTGTGCGGCGAAGAGTTGCTTTCGGTTAAATATTTGGAACGAGGCCTCACCTTTCTCCTGCTGGATTGCGTTTAGCGAGGGCGCGCAAGGAGTAGCCTCTCTGTGGCAAATTGCCAAGGACGCAGGTGTCGTGGGCAAGTTCAATAGCGACCGGTAGCTTCCCTCTGCTCGTAGCAGCGATCATCTGCTTGTTTACGCCGCCGTCTGCTGGCGCACTGCCCGGTTTGATCCGCGCTCTTGACCAGAATCGCCAATAAAGGCTGATGGAGGCGCGTTGCAGTTTTGCGGTGCTTTCCACTCACTAATGATGTTAATGGTGATGGTAATCTTAAAGGGAGTTCAACTACCGGTTGGTTAAAATTAAAATGCATCTACTCACAGAGGTCCAGTGTGGGCTGCAACTATCGCATGGTGGCGTAAATTTCTAGATACTCTAATGCGTTAATGCGAAACCGATTTACGCTGAAAAAAAAAAGCTCCAATTTTGGCCACCAGGTGCAAATATGGCGCCGTGAATGCGAGTTAGTTAATGTTTCGATATGTAATGGATGAGGAACGGGACATGGGCAGAAAAGGTCAAACGAGTGAGAAAGGTATAACTTTGATTTTGTTATTAACCACCACTTTCACAATTTGTTCAATATGAGAACCTGAGACGTCGACGAAATGCTGTACAGCGCCAGATTTACACCTGGTGGCCAGAATTGGACTATTTATTTATTTTTATTATTTTTTTTCCAGCGTCAATCGGCTCCGCATTAACGCATCAGAGTATCTACCAAATTTCACTGTCATACGTTAATTACGGCCGACACTGGGTGTTCGTGGGTAGCTGCATTTAATTACGACCACCCAGTACATGGGAACTAGTCTCTCAATCGTCCCATAACGTTAGAAGACGTAGGTATGAGACCGTTTTTTCATTGTAATAATTCTAGTAACGCTAAGGATTGATCACTGGCCCACTACTGTTTAACACAGCAACGTGCCAGTTTATTGCAGTCGGTAGGCAGAGTTAATACTGTTATCAAATGACGAAGACATTGTTGTGAGTCAAGTATCAACAGGGAATTTGGTAAGTGATGTTTTTGTGAACTTAAATTTTAAAAACACGGTATTAATCGATTGGCTTACTAATATTTTTCCCCATAGTCAACCCCTTATTTACTATTTAAATTTACGAAAATCACCATATTTCGCCTTACACATATTTCTCAAAATTATATAATTTTTTTGATAGGAATTCCTTATAAATCTATCCTTACTATTTATTGAAGTGATGAGTAGTGAAGATAATACTGTTTTGGAAGTTATGTTGGTGTGGTGTATCCAAAAAAATATGGACATGTGTAACGCCACTAGACATACCTCAAACTCATGCCGTGTATTCTTCCTTGCTCTGCACACTACACAGTTTCTGGAGAATGTTTTATTGATGGGATTGGGAGGGAAAACCTAATAAAATCTGCAAAAGATTGGTTATAACTAGTAAAATATCGAAAGAAATCGATTGTGTTATATGCCACGAAACGGATCGATTTCTCAGTATATAACATCTCATGCCACCTATTAATAGAGAAGAAGAAGCTATAGCCGTTCGGGCCGCCTCACAGCCGGTATGTAACAACGAACTTGAAACCTGCGACCGGCTGTGAGCCGGCTGCATAAGCCGATAGGCTAATGTTCCACAAAAATGTCTATTTTCCATTTCATAGTGAACAGGTTTTGTGACTTTGTAGACATCAACAGAGAACTTGAACACACAGTCCACGCAAGATGGCTCTGAGCACTATGGGACTTAACGTCTGAGGTCATCAGTCCCCCAGAACTTAGAAATACTTAAACCTAACTAACCTAAGGACATCACACACATCCATGCCCGAGGCAGGATTCGAACCTGCGACCGTAGCGGTCGCGCGGTTCCAGACTGTAGCGCCTAGAACCTCTCGGCCACTCCAGCCGGCTTCGACGCAAGATGACCGAGACATTTTAGGAACACAAACATTGTTATCTAAGATATGTGATCGCTTTACAACGAACCGAAAAACACAAACTTCACTGCTTCAATCCGACGCGTGTGCAAAACAAGAAATACAGGGTGATTCAAAAAGAATACCACAACTTTAAAAATGTGTATTTAATGAAAGAAACATAATATAACCTTCTGTTATACATCATTACAAAGAGTATTTAAAAAGGTTTTTTTTCACTCAAAAACAAGTTGAGAGATGTTCAATATGGCCCCCTCCAGACACTCGAGCAATATCAACCCGATACTCCAACTCGTTCCACACTCTCTGTAGCATATCAGGCGTAACAGTTTGGATAGCTGCTGTTATTTCTCGCTTCAAATCATCAGTGGTGGCTGGGAGAGGTGGCCGAAACACCATATCCTTAACATACCCCCATAAGAAAAAATCGCAGGGGGTAAGATTAGGGCTTCTTGGAGGCCAGTGATGAAGTGCTCTGTCACGGGCTACCTGGCGGCCGATCCATCGCCTCGGGTAGTTGACGTTCAGGTAGCTACGGACAGATAAGTGCCAATGTGGTGGCGCTCCATCCTGCTGAAATATGAATTGTTGTGCTTCTTGTTCGAGCTGAGGGAACAGCCAATTCTCTAACATCTCCAGAGAGTGTGGAACGAGTTGGAGTATCGGGTTGATATTGCTCGAGTGTCTGGAGGGGGCCATATTGAACATCTCTGAACTTGTTTTTGAGTGAAAAAAAATCTTTTTAAATACTCTTTGTAATGATGTATAACAGAAGGTTATATTATGTTTCTTTCATTAAATACACATGTTTAAAGTTGTGGTATTCTTTTTGAATCACCCTGTATATCAACTTGCAGCACTGCAATTAGTGTTTTTCGTATACACACGTAGTCACAAAATGGTCACGTATCTAACTTCTCGCTGATGTTGTATGGACTGCCTAATGATGCCTTATAATGCCGGAAGCTGGTTAACGGTTCACAAATAAATGTAAGGTAGATGTATAAGAGGCGATCTAAAATGTTACCGTTTGAGGTCTTTACTGCAGAGTATATGCAACATAACGCGACCTCGATGCGAATATAGAGGGTGTTTCCGCAAGAGCGTGCAAAAATTTAAAAGAACATGGAGAAATGATCCACTGAAAACATGGAGAAATGTTCCGCTGAACAATTTGACAGAGGGAACGTGTGGACGGAGAAGCCAGATTAAGGAGGTATGGAAGTAAACTTGTCAACTAACATTCGTACGAGTTTACACGTACTGTGCTGTTTATTTACATGTACATTCTTTATTTCCTGCAAGGAAGCAAGCAGGACGAGCAAACAAGTTGATCAATGCGATATTTGGCTTTTTAATTGCCTTAGATTGACCACCGCCATATATTGATTGTATCGGGGGTTGTAAAATAAGCCAGTGAGTGAGTTAGGCGACGTCATTGTTCGTTGATGGATGAACGGTCAATCTAGATCAATTCTAACACATGAAATTACGTAAGGTCAGGGAAATGATCTCCAAATGGATCTCGGGGATGCTCTGGCTTCAATTACAGAAGTGTTAACGAGAGAACTCGAATAGTGTTCGGCAGTTTCAACATCGAACAGTCCGCTTCCTGAAAAATTCAGAAAACAAAAATAAATTTAGTTCAATAGCATGAGGTTAAGTAAGGGAGATAGGTCAAGAATGATTAACACGATCTACGTGTAATTAATAACATCATTATCGGCCAACAGAACAAGAGGTTACATACTACATCCGATCTCGGAGAGGTCACGAAAGATACAAATGTGGAACGAAGAAAAGTGAAGATCAGTTTTAATTTATTAGCTGAAATACTACATACGCGCCTAACAGTGTTTCAGGTTTTGAATGAAAATACTTTCTGCGACTCACGAAAAAGAGTTCGCTGATTTCCTACAAAAACAGAAATATTGTACAAAACGTACTCATGAAATCAGCGTCCTTGCTTTACCTACAGGGTAGCTTTCAGCATCACAAAGGAAAAATAGTGCTATACCATGCTGTACTTCGAGCGCTAATGACATCGTCGTCGCCACGTTAAACCATAATCTTTCTTCCTCCTTCCTGAGTACTATCACAAGTAGAACTAACAGTCAAAAATCAATATTAATTGTTCACTGACATAAGAAACAAGTCTGCCACAACAACAACCACAGAAACTCATGGTGGTTGACATCCCGTCAGCTCTGTTTATGGGCTGCAAAATGATGGATGGAACTTTTGTGTTGAAAATCATAAGCTACATTGTCTGCTACGTTGTTTGTGGCGGAGGTGTGATATCTGCTCCAGCGGTTCTATACACAGAGTGCTCTTCGAAGTGTTCATTTCAGAGGCAAACTGGTTCAAAAAATGGTTCAAATGGCTCTGAGCACTATGGGACTTAACATCTGAGGTCATCAGGGCCCTAGCACTTAGAACTACGTAAACCTAACTAACCTAAGGACATCACACATATCCATGCCCGAGGCAGGATTCGAACCTGCGACCGTAGCAGTCGCGCGGTTCCGGACTGAAGCGCCTAGAACCGCTCGGCCACTGCGGCCGGCAAACTGGTTCATATTGAACAATTTCCTTCCGCGTGATCCAACATCATTTCCTCAATTCCTGACATTCAGGTAGTTTTTCTCCACCTTGTATTGTGAACGGCTGACATTTTTTTTCAGAAGCCGCGTTGTATAATGGTCCGACAGCTCTTTGTCGCCAGGCGTCCCGCGCCGCTGGTCCGAAACCTGCGCGTGCTTGTCTCGGTCGGCTGACCTTCACTCAGGCGTTGTACGCTAGTCTTCACGTTCCCAGAAACACACTTTTCCCCCCTCAAGGCTCACTGCGTAATTTAGATATCTCGTGTTCGAAAAAAAGTGAGACAGAACTAAGCGTTTTGCCCCCTTCTCATGTTTCTAATTGCGGTCGTGGTAGTTCATATGCAATTGGAGTAAAACTGTGGAGAGAGAGAGCGCTCTTGTCGCCGCAACGATAGCTGGCCATACACGAGCGGATTTTTGGCACGGGCCAGAACCGCTGGCTAGTTCCACTGATACGTCTAACGGATCTGGTCCGCCGATCTCAGGTCCACCGTTTCCCGTGCGATCTAGCTCTCCGATCTGCCTGCGCCGCGCGGGTTTAGCCGAGCGGTCAGAGGCGCTGTAGTCATGGATTGTGCGGCTGATCCCGGCGGAGGTTCGAGTCCTCCCTCGGGCATGGCTGTGTGTGTTTGTCCTTAGGATAATTTAGGTTAATTAGTGTGTAAGTTTAGGGACTGATGACCTTAGCAGTTAAGTCCCATAAGATTTCACACACATTTGAACATTTTGATCTGCCTGCAGGCCGGGTCTGTTGGTGTGTGGGGACAAATCGGCGGGTTTTCGTGATTTATTCGCAGGCAGGGCGGCAGTGCATTAAAAAACTCCATTATTTCTGCCGTCAGTGCTTTCCACCAAAGAAGTGCAATGTTCGCAAAGAGCTTACACAGGATGTAGCAAAAAGGTATGATCAAACTTTCAGGAAACGCCTCTAACACATAAAGGAATAAAATATTTTACATGGACGGGGTCCGGAATCACTTTATTTCCATGTTAGAGCTCATTTTCTACTTGTGTTCATAATCACATTAATTATGGGAATCTACACCTAAGTGATTACTCTGCTATTCACAATAAAGGTCCTGGCAGAGGGTTCAACGAACCACCTTCAAGCTGTCTCTCTACCGTTCCACTCTCGAACGGCGCGCGGGAAAAACGAACACTTAAATTTTTCTGTGCGAGCCCTGATTTCTCTTATATTATCGTGATGATCATTTCTCCCTATGTGGGTGGTTGCCAACAGAATGTTTTGCGCAGTCGAAGGAGAAAACTGGATTGAAATTTTATGAGAAGATCCTTTCCCAACGAAAAACGCCTTCGTTTTAATGATTGCCACTCCAGTTTACGTATCATGTCTGTGACACTATCTCCCCTACTTCGCGATAATGCAAATGAGCTGCCCTTATTTGTACTTTTTCGATGTCATCCGTCGGTACCACCTGATGCGGATCCCACACCGCACAGCAATACTCCAGAATAGGGCGGCCAAGCTTGGTGTAAGCAGTCTCTTTAGTAGACCTGTTGCACCTACTAAGTATTCTGCCAATGAATCGCACTCTTTGGTTTGCTCTGCCCACAACGTTATCTATGTGATCGTTCCAATTTACGTTATTTGTAATTGTAATCCCTAAGTTGTTGTTGTTGTGGTCTTCAGTCCTGAGACTGGTTTGATGCAGCTGAGCCATGCTACTCTATTCTGTCCAAGCTTTTTCATCTCCCAGTACCTATTGCAACCTACATCCTTCTGAATCTGCTTAGTGTATTCATCTCTTGGTCTCCCTCTACGTTTTTTACCCTCCACGCTGCCCTCCAATGCTAAATTGGTGATCCGTTGATGCCTCAGAACATGTCCTACTAACCGGCCCCTTCGTCTTGTCAAGTTGTGCCACAAACTCCTCTCCTCCCCAATTCTATTCAATACCTCCTCATTACGAGGGCAGTTCAATAAGTAATGCAACACATATTTTTTTCTCGGCCAATTTTGGTTGAAAAAACCGGAAATTTCTTCTGGAATATTTTCAAACATTCCCGCTTCGTCTCGTATAGTTTCATTGACTTCCGACAGGTGGCTGCGCTGTACGAGTTAAAATTTCATAGAGTGGCTGATATACTAGTTACAGCGTGCCTAGCGGCAACCAACGCTAACTCGGCCGCCATGTTCTCCTTAGTCAAAACATTAGGAAAGCGTTACTGTTGTTTGTGTTGGAAGTGTGTCAGCTGTTGTGATATTACTGCAATATTTAACTTTTCTAGTTGACACTTTTGTTACAAAATATAAAGTCAACATGCCTGCAGTGTGTTCAGCGTTCAACTGCACAAATCGCAGCGATAAAACAACAAATATTTCATATTATAAGTAAGTATATTAGTACCGAAATACGACACACGTTTTTTAATGTTTATTAAAGAGTCATTTGCATTGGAACTGTAATTATGCTTAAAACAAATGCAGGAAGTAATTTATTTATCGTTGATTACAGATTTCCTTTAAAAGACAAGGAAATTACAAAAAGATGGGTTATAAATATGAAGCGAGAAAACTGGTTTCCTACTACAGCCAGTTACCTCTGTTCAGCTCATTTTGAAGAGAAATATATGTACCACACAAATGTCCAGAGGCGCCTTTTGTCAAAACCAGTACCTACTATCTTTAACTTTCCACCACATTTACAAAAGCAAGATAAAGTATTACGATCACAACCCAGAAAGCGATCTTTCGACAATTTGCAAGATAGTGCTATTACAGTGACATAATTAGCACAAAGTAAGTCAATAATTTAATTTTACTCCGTGTTCTTATTACTTTGAATTACATACTTTCTATTATAATCTTATGCTGTAACTCTGTTATAAACTTATGATGTAACTACATTCTTTCAGTGCCTGTCGGACCCACATCTGCTTCTGCTGACCACAATTACTGTCTACCAAGCCCTAAGAAGTTGAAAACACAATATAACAGAGTACAAGCAGAGAATGTGAGCCTAAGAAGCGGATAAAGCAAATGAAGCAACTTAGTGTACGACACAAAAGAAGAATAGTGCAGTTACAGACTTTAGTTGCTGGTGTGAGAAGAAGGCTATGTAGTTCAGTTTCTGATATGTTAAACAGTGAACATGTAGTTGGTTTGTTGAAGGAGCTATTGGAACTTCAGTGCAGTGCTAAAAGTATGCCATTATTCTCAGCAAATAAGGAAATTTCCCCTGACCCTACAGTTTTATTCTGCCAAGGCATACAGCTACTTACGAGAATTTGTGAAATTACGCCACCCAAGAACGCTTCGACTTTGTTATTGAATTACTATGCTTGTGTTAACTACTTGTAACACATATTTCAAATAAATTCTCGTTCACAGTGTACTGGTTTTTGAGGCTGTGTTTACTTTGAAATAGCGACAAAAATATCGCATTTCTGCGCCCGTTACTGTTTCTAATAGTTAACCACAGCATGTTTAGAAGTTTCACCGTAATATTCTGGTGGTACCTGCTCTAATTGCATTAATTTATGGGCAACAAGTAACGTTATAGTGGATGGACAGACTAATTTGAGTTGTCTTGTAGTGTTATCTACATCGAAAAGTTTAGCCATATTTCGACAAAAACATCCCTTTTTGCTGTCAGTGTACACTGAAATCACTGCTGTCTATTGCTTGTTTTAGAAAAAGTAAAGCTAGTATGGGCTATTTCAAGTAAGTCAAACGCAGTTACAAGGGGGCGGGACACAGCAGACGAATGCCTTGACTAATGAAAACATGGCGGCCAGAACTTCAATTTGCTTCAAACATGGCGGACCTATAGCCACTCTATGAAATTTTAACTCGTTGACGGAGCTGTTAAAATGGCGTCTGTAACGGATGTGCGTTGCAAACAACGGGCAGTGATCGAGTTTCTTTTGGCGGAAAACCAGGGCATCTCAGATATTCATAGGCGCTTGCAGAATGTCTACGGTGATCTGGCAGTGGACAAAAGCACGGTGAGTCGTTGGGCAAAGCGTGTGTCATCATCGCCGCAAGGTCAAGCAAGACTGTCTGATCTCCCGCGTGCGGCCCGGCCGTGCACAGCTGTGACTCCTGCAATGGCGGAGTGTGCGAACACACTCGTTCGAGATGATCGACGGATCACCATCAAACAACTCAGTGCTCAACTTGACATCTCTGTTGGTAGTGCTGTCACAATTGTTCACCAGTTGGGATATTCAAAGGTTTGTTCCCGCTGGGTCCCTCGTTGTCTAACCGAACACCATAAAGAGCAAAGGAGAACCATCTGTGCGGAATTGCTTGCTCGTCATGTGGCTGAGGGTGACAATTTCTTGTCAAAGATTGTTACAGGCGATGAAACATGGGTTCATCACTTCGAACCTGAAACAAAACGGCAATCAATGGAGTGGCGCCACACCCACTCCCCTACCAAGAAAAAGTTTAAAGCCATACCCTCAGCCGGTAAAGTCATGGTTACAGTCTTCTGGGACGCTGAAGGGGTTATTCTGTTCGATGTCCTTCCCCATGGTCAAACGATCAACTCTGAAGTGTATTGTGCTACTCTTCAGAAATTGAAGAAACGACTTCAGCGTGTTCGTAGGCACAAAAATCTGAACGAACTTCTCCTTCTTCATGACAACGCAAGACCTCACACAAGTCTTCGCACCCGAGAGGAGCTCACAAAACTTCAGTGGACTGTTCTTCCTCATGCACCCTACAGCCCCGATCTCGCACCGTCGGATTTCCATATGTTTGGCCCAATGAAGGACGCAATCCGTGGGAGGCACTACGCGGATGATGAAGATGTTATTGATGCAGTACGACGTTGGCTCCGACATCGACCAGTGGAATGGTACCGTGCAGGCATACAGGCCCTCATTTCAAGGTGGCGTAAGGCCGTAGCATTGAATGGAGATTACGTTGAAAAATAGTGTTGTGTAGCTAAAAGATTGGGGAATAACCTGGTGTATTTCAATGCTGAATAAAACAACCCCTGTTTCAGAAAAAAAAATGTGTTGCATTACTTATTGAACTGCCCTCGTAGTTATGTGATGTACCCATCTAACCTTCAGCATTCTTCTGTAGCACCACATTTCGAAAGCTTCTATTCTCTTCTTGTCCAAACTATTTATCGTCCATGTTTCACTTCCATACTCCGTACAAATACTTTCAGAATAGATTTCCTGACACTAAAATCTATACTCGATGTTTCAAATTTCTCTTCTTCAGAAACTCTTTACTTGCCACTGCCAGTCTACATTTTATATCCTCTCTACTTCGACCATCATCAGTTATTTTGCTCAATCCCTAAGTATTTAGTTGAATTTACAGCCCTCAGATATGTGTGACTTATCGCGTAATCGAAATTTAGCTGATTTCTTTTAGTACTCATGTGGATAACTTCACAGCTTTCCTTATTCAGAATCAATTGCCACTTTTCGCACCATACAGATATCTAAATCATTTTGCAAGTCGTTTTGATCATGTGATGACTTTACAAGACGGTAAATGACAGCATCATCTGCAAACAATCTAAGACGGCTACTCAGATTGTCTTCTATCACACAGAAACAGAACGAACCAGGATTACATGAAACGTTTTCTTACATGAAACGTTGAAAATACCCTCTTTGTTACGTTTGGTTAGAATGTACAGTAATTTGAGTTCTTAGATTGACCGTCAGTGTTTCTCGTTCCAGCTGTACGAAGGTAATGTTGACAGATGAATCACTTCATTGCTCTAATAGCATGAAGCCTGTAGCATAAAGCGTTTAGTGTTCATCGCGGACTTGGGGTCTGCTACAATGCGATGAAAGTGGCCTCAGATGCGGAATTTCCGGATGCCCATTTGGTGGAGGAATTAGCAGATGCTAACGGCCGTGGCACTCAACGTTTGCATCAGGTGATATTTTCAGAACGACAGTGCCGCGACAGAAAGATCGTCGTCTTCTGGAGCATGGAACGTTTAAGCCTACTGCTTCCGACCGGGAGAGGCCCGGAAGAATGAGGACATCTCAACAGGAGAAGGAACTTCTTCATGCAGTTGACGACAACCCTAGTGTCAGTGTACGGTAATAAACTGCAACAAATAATGTTGACCATGTGAAGGGCTTATTTCATTAGTAGTAAAAGTCCATTACCTCCACTTTTCTGCCTATAATACTTCTTAAATTAATGATCCAAACAGACAGAAAGAAAGGTTCATCTCTAGCAAGGAGCCATATGCTTGAATATTTCTGGTATCTCAACTGCAGATTTTTCAGTGCTAATTTAAGTTTAGAACTCTGTATCTGAAAATGGACAAAAATGGACTTGTACCACTACTGAAATAAGCCCTTCATGTAACTGTCTGGATAGTGCTACATTAGACACTGCTGATCCGCACCGTGCGCAGTGTGTACAGACAATATCAGCAGCTGATTTTTGTACACACGTATGCTTCTATAATGGTTCATTCAGTAATGTGTCAATCCTCACTTTATTGCAAATGTGCTGTTCACGGATGAAGCTGCGTTTCAAAGCAGACAATAAATGTGTTGAAGAGTTGTCGAAACTGAGTTCCCACATGGAAGTAAAGTGTTTCCAGACTCATCTCTATATAACGTATCTGTGAGAAGTGGGGCCGAAGTTGCCATTTATATGAAGAAGTAATACACCCTCTGGTTTTGCAGTGATTAGCATTTTGAATGCTGTTCTGCAGAAGCAGAAATGATGGAAACTTTGCGGTAATAGTGACGGTACACTGGGCTCCATCTGATGATTTTCAGTTATTTGTAGAACAATTACACGTGTTATTAAAGTTTTCAACTTCTAAACAGAATGACGTACAGTTAAATAAAAATGTGAATGTCGTGTGACTAGTGCCTCCCGTCGGGTAGAACGTTCGCCGGGTGCAAGTCTTTCGATTTGACGCCACTTCGGCGACTTGCGCGTCGATGGTGATGAAATGATGATGACGACAACACCCAGTCCCTGAGCGGAGAAAATCTCCGATCCAGCCGGGAATCGAACCCGGGGCCTTAGGACTGACATTTTGTCGCGCTGACCACTCAGCTACCGGCGTAAAGGTAAGGTGATATGAAGTGGACATATTAATTTAAAACTTTCAGGACAAATCTGCAATTCTGCTACATTATACTCAAATCTCTTGTCCTTTCATATAATCAATCTTTCCCTCCTACAATTTACAAGAAGAGCTATGGTAGTCAAGAGACCTGCTTTTGACATCAATTCTGTAGACACATCGAAACTAAAAAACGTACCTATAACTAGTGGTAGTAGGGTAATAGTACACCACAAAAATAAGGGTAAATAAGATGAACAGTGTGAAGGAAAAAGTTCGGAATATAAAAGTGCATATGTTTCGGCAAATGAAGTGGTAGTGCGACCTCAAGACCAGATAAGAGAAAACGCAGATGCCAAACAAATCCACGAAGAACATATTTATATAAAAAACGCGACGTGATCTGTTTTTAATCTAAAAATAACACATATCAAAACAAAACTGTATCGTTCTAGATCCCACTAAAACTGCCTTAGTGTAAAAAAAAGAAAAGGCGAAACGCGTGTGGGAGAAATATATTACAGTGCAGCAAGAAAACGCGGCTTTTATTTACAAAACAAATATTTCTGTGCTTGCTGCGGAGGATGGCCCCGCAAACAAATTTGAAAAACGAATTGCATCAGCGCACTAGAAACATTTACACAAGCCATTTGGAGTCAGTGAAAAATGTAATACATTCTGTGAAGTAACCTACAGCCAGAAAGAAAAGCATTACAAAACAAGTTTAGTAAATTACAAATCCCAATTGCGACTACTGCTAAACTTAGCAGATCCTTTTCCATCGCAAACCTTCTCGACACAGTGGCATTCTAAATATATGTCGAAATTTCCTTGGCAAATTGCTCGTATATGGCGGTGTCGAAGCAAATGACTAGTTACAGCGATATCGCATGTCACTGATCGCTGCGACCCGTCCCTCATGTATGGGGCCCTTAATTATTAACTATTTCTTCTTGTCGTATATAATTAAACGTTCACTACCAATCAGCCGGTCGGAGTGGACGAGCGGTTCTAGGCGCTTCAGTCTGGAACCGCGCGACTGCTACGGTAGCAGGTTTCTGCCGCGGGCATCGATGTGTGTGATGTCCTTAGGGTAGTTAGGTTTAAGTAGTTCTAAGTTCTAGGTGACTGATGGCCACAGATGTTAAGTCCCGTAGTGCTCAGAGCCATTTGAACCATTTAAACCACTACCAATCTGCTGTTGCAAATAATCTGTAATACCTTTCCTTAAACACTGTAGATTAGCAAGACCTTAAACCTCCCTCGGTGGTTCATTAAAACCAAACGCAAATTAGTATGACACTGCACTGTATTAACAGTAAGAACTCCACAGCTATAATTCGGTGCAGCTATTTATTGCGGGCGTGAATACACTCAAGATTTGTACTGATCAGGGATGTGACAAAGGCTAATGTCGTCTTCGTTAGTTGTCAAAATGAAAGTTCGCCAGGCAATTTTATAATTTTCTGCATAACCGCTTGCGTAAATTTCGTGGAGAACGCTTGCGCGCCTCGAAGTAGTGACGGCCTTCGGTTCGTAACGTCTGGTGACCAGATATACGCGGCCCAGCTTTCTCCAGCGATGTGGCGCGCTTTGCCCTCTTTGTCGGAACGTATGAAACAGAGACAAGAAATCTTCTTCTTTAGTAACATATACATACACAATTCTAACAATAAACACAACGCATATGCGGCTCCCTCAATAAAATGAACATAAATAAACGAGCTGGACCATACGTTCAATCAGCTGCGCCGATTAGCTGCTTTCGATGTACGTTTGAGACACTACACGCCGGGACAGCGATACAGCATAATGTCGTATGAAGAGTATGCCACCCAAACGAACTTCCTAAAGCCACAGCTGACAGAACCACTTTCAGAAGATTTCTCGACCGATCCTCTCGAATACCAAGCGGAAAAAATAAGCTCCTACATCTTTCCACGTGAGCTCTGATTTCTCTTACTTTATTGGGATGATCATTTCTCCCTATGCAGGCTGGCCACGATAAATATTTTCGCTTTCGCCGTACCAGATAGGGTTGTTAGAAGTGATAGAGAAGATCCAATGGAGAGCAGCGCCCTTCGTTACAGGATCATTTAGTAATCGCGGAGATGATAGATACACTCCAGTGGAAGACTATGCAAGAAAGACGCTCAGTAGCTCGGTACGGGCTTTTGTTGAACTTTCGAGAAGATACCTTCACCGAGGAGTCATATGGCTCTGAGCACTATGGGACTTAACATCCGAGGTCATCAGTCCCCTAGAACTTAGAACTACTTAAACATAACTAACCTAAGGACATCACACACATCCATGCCCGAGGCAGGATTCGAACCTGCGACCGTAGCGGACGCGCGGTGCCTGACTGAAGCGCCTAGAACCGCTCGGCCACAACGGCCGGCTCTGGGAAATTCGGCCACTTGGGGGTGACAACACACACACACACACACACACACACACACACACACACACACACACACAGAGAGAGAGAGAGAGAGAGAGAGAGAGAGAGAGAGAGAGTCCCGAGCGGAGAAAATCCTCGACCCGGCCGGGAATTGAACTCGGGGCTCCGATATCAAGAGTTATCAAGGGTAACCACAAGACCACAAGCTGCGGACACTTTCAGAAGAGAAAGCTGGTGGTTGAAATTTCGTGAAAAGAACTCACGGCAACGAAAATACGCCTTTGTTTTAACGATTGCCACCCCAACTTCCGTATAATATCCGTGACACTCTGTCCCCTATTTCGCGACAATACGAAACGAGCTGCCCTTCTTTGAATTTTTCGAGGTCCTTCGTCAGTCCGTTTGGTAAAGGACCCCGTACCGCACAGGAATGCTCTACCAGAGCGCGGACAAGCGTAGTGTAGGCAGTCTCTTTTGTGGATCTGTTGCGTTTTGTATGTGTTCTGCCAGTAAAACGCAGTCTTGTGTTTACCTTCCTTACAGAATTATCTACGTTATCGTTCCAGTTTAAGTTGTTCATAATTGTAATCCACACATATTTATTTGTATTGATAGTTTTTACAATTGTGTGACTCATCGTGTAACTGAAATTTGACGGATTCCTTTTAGTGCTCACACGGATTTTTTATTCTTTACGGTCAGTTGCCACTTTCCGCACCATAAATGTACACTGGTCAGCCATAACATTACGACCACCTACCTAGTAGCCGGTATGTCCAGCTTTGAACACGGATAACAGGGGCGACGCGTCGTGGCAGGCAAGCAATGTTTTGTATCCCGCCTGGAAGGCGGCGCGTGGGTCTGCTCCTGAAAACTGAAGGGTAGGCCGAATGTAGGAAGCTAGAAGGAGCAGGTGAGGTAGAACTTTCGGTACAACTTTTTACGTAAGAGTACCGGGTGATCAAAAAATCGGTATGAATTTGAAAACTTAATAAACCACGGAATAATGTAGGTAGAGAGGTAAAAATTGATACACATGCTTGGAATGACATGGGGTTTTATTAGAACAAAAAAAGTGTTGCTAGACGCGTGAAAGATCTCTTGCGCCGCGCGTCGTTTGGTGATGATCGTGTGCTCAGTCGCCACTTTCGTCATGCTTGGCCTCCCAGGTCCCCAGACGTCAGTACTTGCAATTATTGGCTTTGGAGTTAACTGAAGTCGAAAGTGTATCGTGATCGACCGACATCTCTAGGAATGCTGAAAGACAACATCCGACGCCAATGCCTCACCATAATTTCGGACATGCTTTACAGTGCTGTTCACAACATTATACCTCGACTACAGCTATTGTTGAGGAATGATGGTGGACATATTGAGCATTTCCTGTAAAAAACATCATCTTTGCTTTGTCTTACTTTGTTATGCTAATTATTGCTATTCTGACCAAATGAAGCGCCATCTGTCGGACATTTTTTGAACGTTTGTATTGTTTTGGTTTTAAGAAAACCCCATTTCATTCCAAGCATGTATGTCAATTTGTACCTCTCTATCTACATTATTCCGTGATTTATTCAGTTTTCAAATTTATACTGACTTTTTGATCATCCGATACATTTAATAGAGAATATTAGCGAATGACATATACGTAACCTTCGGCAGCGATGAGCACGTAGGTACGAAGTCTTAGACCCGTCGTAAGTAGTGCAAAGTCTCTATATGATGCCAAACTGAAGCGAAGTGTCCCGGCCGTCTGCTCTTGATCAAATGGGCTGAATCCGGAGCGACGCTCGTCAAGCTCCACAGCGCCGGCTGCAGGGTCGGTGTCGGTGTAGTGCCAATCTACGAACTTGCACCTACGCCGTGGCATCGTAGCTATCGATACCACACAGTGAAGGTCTTGGTAGGTCGCTGGAGGGAGTTGGCACCACATCTAGACACACAAGTCACCTAATTCCCGTCAGCTCCGGGAATGGGGGCGATGAGCTCTGACACTATCTACATCTGCATCTACATGATTACTCTGCAATTCACATTTAAGTGCTTGGCAGAGCGTTCATCGAACCACAATCATACTATCTCCCTACCATTCCACTCCCGAACAGCGCGCGGGAAAAACGAACACCTAAACCTTTCTGTTCGAGCTCTGATTTCTCTTTTTTTTTTTTTTTTTTTTTTTATGATCATTCCTACCTATGTAGGTTGGGCTCAACAAAATATTTTCGCATTCGGGAGAGAAAGTTGGTGACTGAAATTTCGTAAATAGATCTCGCCGCTACGAAAAACCTCTTTGCTTTAATTACTTCCATCCCAACTCGCGTATCATATCTGCCACACTCTCTCCCCTACTACGTGATAATACAAAACGAGCTGCCCTTTTTTGCACCCTTTCGATCTCCTCCGTCAATCCCACCTGATAAGGATCCCACACCGCGCAGCAATATTCTAACAGAGGACGAACGAGTGTAGTGTAAGCTGTCTCTTTAGTGGACTTGTTGCATCTTCTAAGTGTCCTGCCAATGAAACGCACCTTTTGGCCCGCCTTCCCCACAATATTATCTATGTGGTCTTTCCAACTGAAGTTGTTCGTAATTGTAACACCCAGGTACTTAGTTGAATTGACAGCCTTGAGAATTGTACTATTTATCGAGTAATCGAATTCCAACGGATTTCTTTTGGAACTCACGTGGATCACCTTACACTTTTCGTTATTTAGCATCAACTGCCACCTGCGACACCATACGGCAATCTTTTCTAAATCGCTTTGCAAGTGATACTGGCCTTCGGATGACCTTACTAGACGGTAAATTACAGCATCATCTGCGAACAACCTAAGAGAACTGCTCAGATTGTCACCCAGGTCATTTATATAGATACTATGCTCAATCACATCCCAGATGTGTTGGATCGGGTTCAGATCTCCCGAGTTGGGGGGCCAGCACATCACTTGGAACTCGCCACTATTGCCTCGAACAGCCGGCCGTTGTGGACGAGCGGTTCTAGGCGCTTCAGTCTGGACCCGCGCGTCCGCTACGGTCGCAGGTTCGAATCCTGCCACGGGCATGGATGTGTGTGATGTCCTTAGGTGAGTTAGGTTTAGCTAGTTCTAAGTTCTAGGGGACTGATGACCTCAAATGTTAAGTCCCATAGTGCCCAGAGTCATTTGAACCATTTTGCTTTCAGAAACATTTCTATTCTGTCCAGCATTAACGCCTGATGTTAGATACTCCACCGTCGGCTGTCTGTCCTGTTACGTCTGCCCAACCTACGACGTCCGATATCTGTAATGAGGGGTGGCCTCCCAACCCCATAATGTTTGGGCGCGGTTTCATCTTGGTTTAGCCACGTGTTGAAGACACTCACCACAGCACTCTTCGAACACCCGACAAGTCATGCATTTTACGAAATGCTCGTGCCGAGCCTCCGGGCTATCACAGTCTGCCTTCGGTAAAACGCAGATAGATCGCGTGCCTTCTCCATTCTACACACGGACAGCACGCTCACCGTGCGTGTGTCTGACTAGAAGTCATTCCTCGCCAGGCGACAATGCTATCGCCTGCACTGGTCGATAGCACGTCGGTGTCCATAATCTTCTGGCTGACCGGTGGCTAAATCATTTCGGAATTGGTTTTGTTTATCGGATGACTTTAGAAGACGGTAAATGACAGCATCATCTGCAAACAATCTAAGAGAGTTGCTCAGAGATCTTCTAAATCGCTTATACTGATTGTGAACTGCAGTAGGCCTGTAACACTTCCTCGGGAAACGCCAGAAATCAACTCTGTTTTACTCCACGATTTTCCGTAAGTTGCTACGAACTGTGACCAGCCGTCCGAGGTGGCCGAGCGGCTCTAGGCGCTACAGTCTGGAACCGCGCGACCGCTACGGTCGCAGGTTCGAATCCTGCCTCGGGCATGGATATGTGTGATGTCCTTAGGTTAGCTAGATTTCAGTAATTCTAAGTTCTACGGGACTGATGACCTCAGAAGTTAAGTCCCATAGTGCTCAGAACCATTTGAACCATTTTTTGAACTGTGACCTTTCTTACAGGAAATCACGAACCCAGTCACACAACTGAGACGATGCTCCATAGGTACACAATTTGATTAGAAGCTGCTTGTGAGAAATAGTATCAAAAGCCTTGTCGAAATTGGAAAATATGGTATCAGTTTGGCATCCGCCGTCAATAGTAATCACTACTCCATTTGAATAAAGAACTGTTTGTGTTTCACAAGAGCGATATTCTTTTAATCCGTGCTGGCTGTGTCGCAATGACAGTCTATGATAAAAATTTGTTAGGGGATTAAGTTATAAATTAAAATAATAAACGCTGCCTCCCGATTTCCTGTGCGCCCTTGATACGAGAGTGACACGGACATTTCATGTCATTTCCCCTGTACAGGACTAATTTTGGGCCAGGTTAATTTTAATTCAACGCGTTTCAGATTGTAATTATTAATGGCCGCCATGCTGGCGACAGCCGTAAGAGAGGCTCCTTTGCTTGAACACTGACGCCAAGTGCGCAGCGATACCTTTCCTGAGAGGTAGTCGGCGGGTGGGAACAGCCAGGCAATGGCAACCTAACAGTGCTGGAGAGATGGCTCAGAACGTGCTTCCAGGATGGCCGTAGCTTGTTGTAGGAACGGCCAGAAAATAGTACCTACTCTGAGGAGGAGATTAGTGTGTAACGTCCCGTCGACAACGAGGTCATTAGAGATGGAGAACAAGCCCGGATTAGGGAAGGATGTGGAAGACCCTTTCAAATGAGCCATCCTGTCATTTGTCTGAAGCGATTTAGGAAAATCACGGAAAATTAGATCAGGAAGGCCGGACGCGGATTTGGCCTACTCTGAGAGAGTGCGGACTTGCTGTGGCGGACTTCTTAAATAGGACCTCGCAGGATCATTCAACCTCAGTTTTGTCGGACTCCTTGAGCACTCAATACGTACTGCCCGAGTAGTCAGCACTCATCACAGACCTCATGACAAGTGCGACGCTGACGAAAGTCTGGCCTCGTGCACTTAAAGGAGTAGCCGGAGCCGTTGAAAATAGAGTATGACGTTTACTAGTCACGAGAT
The DNA here is from genome assembly GCF_021461395.2 of Schistocerca americana. Taxonomy (NCBI): domain Eukaryota; kingdom Metazoa; phylum Arthropoda; class Insecta; order Orthoptera; family Acrididae; genus Schistocerca; species Schistocerca americana. The sequence goes on along the minus strand of NC_060125.1, from coordinate 229,359,363 downwards.
GTATATGAGCTAAGTGATTCACGCGATCGGAAGACAATCGTTGGCAGCCGCGTGCATAACACCGCGAGAAGATACGGCCTACACGCTAGGCAACTCGCCATCATGTTCCACTGTTTTCTCTCTTTCGCCCGTCTAAACCTTGTAGTACCTTCCGGGATATAATTTGGTAATTTTTTTCTAATTGATGCTGGATCAGATGTGAGGCCTGATACAAAATATTTGTGCGCTCTTTCCTCTTGATTTCAGTGCTTATCATTCGTTTTCTTGTTTGTAAATCCTAAATGCAGAATACATCACATACCTTCGTATGGCGAGATGTGGGAACACCTTATGCACCCAGGAACAGCGTCGAACATGATCGTTTTCTTGGTCCAGGTGTTATGGTGTGGGGAGAGGTAGTGTTGCCTGGCGTACTGACCTCTAAGGCTCGATTCACACATTGGGCAACGTCAGTGACGTCACACACCGTCAAAAATCCACTTGCATTTACACTGGACGGAACGTCAAGCGACGGCAAAACTTCAACCACGTTTTGGCGCGTTATTGGAAACTCGCAGAAGTGTTCACGAGAGAGGATGGCGGACATTATATTTAGTCTTGATGAACTTGCTACGATTGCAGTTGCTTTAGATGATGAGGAAAGAGAGCGGAAATTGGCAAAGCAATCAAAACGAACGTGGGTGAAGAAAATGATTTTGAAGAGAATGTGTGGAGACGAATATCACACGTTGTATAGAGAGCTGGAAGAAGAGGAGACGTCATTTTATAAATATTTACGAATGTCGAGACAGCAGTTTTTTTAATTTGCTGTCTTTGATAAGCAGCAGCATCAAGAAAGCAGGCACAAACATGCGCCGTGCAATTTCTCCACGAGAAAAACTAATGGTTTGTTTGAGCTGAGTCTGATGCTTCAGCTTTACCAATTCCTTTGAGGGTTCCTGTTCTGTACTTTTACGTATTTTATAGAACAAAATATTTATTGTAATACTGCACACTATCAACAAATTGATCTATAGGCTAAACATTCACAGTTTATGGCCTCTTGTTATGTAGATCTAAATCTGCTACAGTTCGTCTTGGCACTGCACACTGTATATGAATGTGGAACATCGAACTTTTTGCTGCAGTTGTACTTAAATAAGCTTAATAAGCCATACGAAATGTTGAGTGAGACTCAGTACCAGAAAGTATGTAAATAAATACTATACATAAGTAAACTTCTAGCCAAAATGATTATGTGGCGTAGAATACTCATATTTGCTTCGGAATGATAAGTATTACATATAAACATGGTCGAAATAAACTTCCATGGCTCGCGAATAATTGTGAAATTGGAAAGCAGGAAGGCTCTAACATCTGCTAAGCGTTTTCACCTCCTAATCGTGAGTACATACATACATAAATAGATGCAGGTGCGATGTTATACATCTAAATACATTACATACAAAATAAATATAATCTACTGTAGGCCTACAATATTCATACAGTTATTTACCTGGGCGGCCGATAACCAATCCAATTTTCTTCCATATATCTTCTTTAAACAAAGTGTCGCTATATTTTTTGCAGCTCATGTCATACAACTTCACATTTTGGCGAACAAGTTCGAGTAACTTCTCGTCGTTCATGTTTATATAAAAACATTTTATAACTAAAAACTCAGTAGATATTTTCGATGTGGAGAACACTGCTAGCAGAATCAAACTCGTGCCATGCGAGCAGCCGCAGAACAGACAGAAAAGCAACAGCCAATCGCAAGCAGTTCGCCAACCACGTGACCCCCACCGCCAACGCCAAACTATTCTTTCGAAGTATACCGGCCGGCAGGCAAACTGACGTTGACGTGACGTTGCCCACCGTGTGAACCTCGCGATTTGAAAGCATTGGACGAATTTTTGACGTCACGTGACCCGCGTTGACGTTGACGTGACGTTGCCCACCGTGTGAATCGAGCCTAAATCTTTGAACACGGCAAACTCGCCGTTCAACGTTTTGGTGACACTGTACTCCTTACCCACGTACGTTTCTTCAGGGGTGCGGTCAGCTGTCACTTCATTTTTATGGATGACAATGGGCGACCGCATCGAACAGCGCAGGTGGAGCAGCTCTTGAAACGAGAGGGTATTCGGCGAATGACTGACCTGCCCGTCGCCCCGAATTAAATCCCATCGAGATCGTCCGGGGTGCGCTGGGGGGAGGTATTCCAGCACGTCCACGTGCACCAATAACCCTCCAGCAGTTGTCAACACCGCTGGTGGAGGAATGAAACGCCTTACCAAGAGAACTTGGCCAGCATGGGAACACGCTGCAGGGCATGCATTGCCGTCCGTGGTTATACATGGTGGTCCATTGATCGAGACCGGGCCAAATATCTCACGAAATAAGCGTCAAACGAAAAAACTACAAAGAAAGAAACTTGTCTAGCTTGAAGGGGGAAACTACATGGCGCTATGGTTGGCCGGCTAGATATCAACTGCGTTTTTTTAAATAGGAACCCCAATTTGTATTACATATTCGTGTAGTACGTAAAGAAATATTATTTGGACCACTTTTTTCGCTTTGTCATAGATGGTGCTGTAATAGTCACAAACATATGGCTCACAATTTTAGACGAACAGTTGGCAACAGGTAGATTGTTAAATTAAAATACAGGACGTAGGTACGTTTGAACATTTTATTTCGGTTGTTCCAATGTGACACATGTACCCTTGTGAACTTATCATTTCTGAGAACTCATGCTGTTACAGCGCGATTACTTGTAAATATCACATTAATGGAATAAATGCTCAAAATGATGTCCGCCAACCTCAGTGCATTTGGCAATACGTGTAACGACATTCCTCTCAACAGCGAGTAGTTCGTCTTCCGTAATGTTCGCACATGCATTAACAATGCGCTGATGCATGTTGTCAGGCGTTGTCGGTGGATCACGATAGCAAATATCCTTTAACTTTTCGCACAGAAAGAAATCCGGAGACGTCAGATCCGGTGAATGAGCGGGTCATAGTATTGTGCTTCGAAGACCAATCTACCTGTCATGAAATATGCTATTCAATACCGCTTCAACCGCACGCGCGCTATGTGCCGGACATGCATCATGTTGGAAGTACATCGCCATTCTGTCATGCAGTGAAACATCTTTTAGTAACATCGGTAGAACATTACGTAGGAAATTAGCGTACATTGCACCATTTAGATTTCCATCGATAAAATGGGGGCCAATTATCCTTCCTCCCATAATGCCGCACCATACATTAACCCGCCAAAGTCGCTGATGTTCCACTTGTCGCAGCCATCGTGCATTTTCCGTTGCCCTATAGTGCATTTTATGCCGGTTTACGTTACCGCTGTTGGTGAATGACGCTTCGTCGCTAAATAGAACGCGTGCAAAAAATCTGTCATCGTCCCGTAATTTCTCTTGTGCCCAGTGGCAGAACTGTACACGACGTTCAAAGTCGTCGCCATGCAGTTCCTGGTGCATAGAAATATGGTACGGCTGCAATGGATGTTGATGTAGCATTCTCAACACCGATGTTTTTGAGATTCCAGATTCTCGCGCAGTTTGTCTGCTACTGATGTACGGATTAGCCGCGACTGCATCTAAAACACCTACCTGGGCATCATTATTTGTTGCAGGTCGTAGTTGACGTTTCACATGTGGCTGAACACTTCCTGTTTCCTTAAATAACGTGACCATCCGGCGAACGGTCCGGACATTTGGATGATGTCGTCCAGGATACCGAGCAGCATACATAGCACTCAAAATGGTTCAAATGGCTCTGAGCACTATGGGACTCAACTGCTGAGGTCATTAGTCCCCTAGAACTTGGAACTAGTTAAACCTAACTAACCTAAGGACATCACAAACATCCATGCCCGAGGCAGGATTCGAACCTGCGACCGTAGCGGTCTTGCGGTTCCAGACTGCAGCGCCTTTAACCGCACGGCCACTTCGGCCGGCACATAGCACTCGCCCGTTGGGCATTTTCATCACAATAGCCATACATGAACACGATATCGACATTTTCCGCAATTGATAAACGGTCCATTTTAACGCGGGTGATGTATCACGAAGCAAATACCGTCCGCACTGGCGGAATGTTACGTGATACCACGTACTTATACGTTTGTGACTATTACCGCGCCATCTATCACAAAGCGAAAAAAGTGGTCCAATTAAATGATTCATATTTCTTTACGTACTACACGAATAAATAATAAAAATTTGGGTTCCTATTTTTAAAAAAACGCAGTTGATGTCTAGCGGGCCAACCATAGCGCCATCTGGTTTCCCCCTTCAAGCTAGACGAGTTTCGTTTTTAATAGTTTTTTCGTTTGATGCTTATTTCGTGAGATATTTGGCGCGGTCACTATCAATGGACCACCCTGTATCTATATATGATCTCAAACACACACACACACACACACACACACACACACACACACTGTTATTAAGAACGATATCCCTCCTTTTGTAATGCCCAGGGGACCATCATAAAACGCTGTGACTTTAGTGTAATTATTGTCTTTGAATAAAAGTATCATTTATATTCGTCTGCGTATTTCTTTCATTTACCTTCTCTACTATACTGCAGCAGTTCTTTCCACGTATTGTCCAAGTGTCTTCGAGTTATTTTGCTCGGGAGTGACAAATCGTGCGAACGTTACTTTCGTCATTAAGCTTTGCAAACCAGTGTATAAAGCGCAGCTTCGTCAGCTTCGAAAATGCGTAGATACAGAAGAATTATTTTGGTTGTGAATGCAGCCGCGTCTACACATCGGTTTTCATCTTTTCGTCGCTTCTGTAAAGCTTACTTATCTGCGAGCACTTCTTTGAGCCGTCGGAACACTTGAAAGTCGCTCCGGACGAGGTCTGGCAGGTAGAATGTGTCTTCTAGACATGGACATTTCATATTCAGTATTGTTGCTGTACCTGAACCGGCAGTATGGGGCAAAACATTTCTGTGTTGCAACAAAATGACTGTATTCAGAAGTCTTCATCGGCCGCTTCTTGTTGCAGCGTGACTTTGATATCGTAACGGATTTGAGTATGAATTAGTGTCACTATCGAGCCCCTTTTCATGTAGTGCTTCGAAATTTCCCCTTTTGCATCCCAGAAGAAAGTGAACATGCCTTTTCCTGCCGATAGTAAACAGCAATATTTTTTTCGTTTTGGTGAACAGTTATGATCACATTCCTTGTTTGATCTTTTCGTGTGATGTTTGTGATAGTGCACACGGCCCTCATCTCTTGTAATAGTTCTGTCCAGATATCCATTACCTTCGACCTGGAAACGACGAGGAAGTCCCTCACAGTCATCGTCGTGGCGATCTCTCAATTCAGCAGTCGGTTGAGATGGCACACATCTTGCGGACACTTTATTGAAGTGCGACACATCATGGACAGTACCGCGTACTGGACTAACATTAATATCCAAAATAATGGTTACTTCTTTTATAGTAATACGACTGTTATCCGTCACAAGCTCTTCCTCTGCGTCAATGTTTTCATTTATCACCCGGGCATAGACTTGCTGCAGGGACACACACGAAAGAAAGTACTGTGCTTTCATCCCTCTATGCATTCCCACGGGTTGAACGGTTTCCCTACTCGAAAAACGCGGTGCAAGTCGACAATCAGGCGGCCATCTTTGAACTGACACATCTTCAAAAAAATTGTTCGAATGGCTCTGAGCACTATGGGACTTAACTTCTGAGGTCATCAGTCCCCTAGAACTTAGATCTACTTAAACCTATCTAACCTAAGGACATCACACACATCCATGCCCGAGGCAGGATTCGAATCTGCGACCGTAGCGGTCGCGCAGTTCCAGACTGTAGCGCCTAGAACCGCTCGGCCACCCCGACGGACGACACATCTTCCTTTCCTTTGACGCAACAATAGGCTGCCGACTGTTGGTCATTTTTCACTGTACAAGGGTAACTTCTGCCGAACCGATAGCACAAATTGTAGGAATTTTTCTGCACTTTTAATGTTTACATTTGGATCACCTTCATACGTCGTACGTTGATGTAGGTCAGATGTATTACAAGTAGCGTTCAAGTAATTACCAGTCGTTAGCAAGGGACAGGATATGCAGATTTTCACTCCGTGGCAACCAGTCATTATCCTTCGAGACATAGAGCATGCAAATTCTGTTACGCGACTGGAGATGAACGCTAAGAGAAATACCCGTACTTGGTTTCTATTGCCGGAAAGACCTCGCGAAATGAACACCACTACCTGTCCATGACCGCGCTTGGCTCAGGGTCGCAACATGAAACGGTCTCTTGCTCAAGGTAACAGTTTCCGCCGCAAATTTCGTAGCCCTTCGTAATATGAAACACGATCAGCGTGCTGAATGTTAAACAGGAGAAATGTTTCCATCGATTGTTTTCTGAGACACTGTGACCTACGACAGCTCGAGAAATAGACGTCCCGTGACTTGTTATACATTACTGAGTAGTACATTACTGCTGGTAAAAACTTCATCGTCATAAAAAGATCAGCGTTAATTAAAATAGTTTGCTTCCTATCTGCTGTGATACTAAAAAGTAGTTGAATGAAGAGAGTTATAAAGTTAAATTGCATGCTTAGAAGCTGCATTCAGACGAAGCTACCAGACACTGTGATTAGAACCTCAAAGCGTCGTGATATGTAACCAAACTGTAATCACCGAACAAGCGCCACTAGTGAATCGAAACTGATGAAATCCTAGAAATTATCGATACATCACATACCGGGTTTCTGACCATGGCCGTGCAGAATAATAGCGTTGAACATTCCTCCCACCAAGAATAAAATAATTGTCTCGTTGCAAAACAACATAGGAATCCTTAGACGGATAGTTGTTGAAGCCAGGCTTGTAACAAAAAGAAGTTTTGTTGCTAGTGAGCTCGCCATTTATGTTTATGAGCTCTTAGAAGATAGAAGCCTCTATGATGTGACGGGATTGGGTACCGTACACAAATGAAGGTATAGTCGCAGGCCATTGTGCAGTCACCTCCTCTGGCGTAGGTGAGGGGGAGGGGGGGGGGCGAATACCTCGACAGTCATTTTAATGTTGTTCCAGCATGCGACAAAATGCCGCTGCTGTGCATATGGCTTACTTATCGTAATGAAGAGACGTAATATTTCGTGTTTCACAACCGCGTTTATGTCCTACTCTTGCACATAAGCTTAGATATAATTGAGTTGCACCTAATGTGGCCTGTAATATTATGGTAAGACGGACCACATTTTAGAACTGAGTGTGAATTTTTCTGGGAGATTTGTCCGCATCATCGTCCTCTTCTACTTCTACTTCAACAACTGGTGGGATTTTCTTCCGGAGTGCTCAGGTATCTGCAGATAGGTGCACACTGTGGAAAGACAATGTGCTATTCGCATACAGAAGGGTTTTGCTCCGCGATTTTCTGAAGAAGTGGAAGTATGGGTTTAAAAAAAATCACCGACCTTATACTACCTATTATCTGTACTTCAGAAGTGACGAGGACCATCCAATGATTGCCAGAAGGAAACAGCGGGATAATTCCTCCTACATGTGAAAGTAACTGGATCTTGTCCACAGTTCATCCTGCAGAGACAAGAAAAATCCTTCGTGGCTTCGAGTTGCGAAGACGTGGAAGAGGGAAGTGACGCGACGTCATGACCCAGAAATATTTTACTTTCATTACAACGTCAACCGTCACATACGTCAGCAAGGGGGGAGGGGGGATGGGAGGGAGGTAGTCTATAGAGCATATAGGCCGTCGAGACAAAATTTTATTATTTATTTTTTAATATTTATTTGCTTGCTATTTTTCTTTAGTCTGTTATCTAAATACATGTTATTGTTGCTGTGGTCTTCAGCCCAGAGATTGGTTTGATGCAGCTCTCTATTCTACTCTATTCTGTGGAAGCTTCTTCATCTCCGAGTAACTACTGCAACCTACATCCTTCTGAATCTGCTTAGTGTATTCATCTCATGGTCTCCCTGTATGATTTTTACCCCACACACACCCCTCTACTACTAAACTGGTCACCTCTTGATGTCTCATAATGTGCCTTACCAACCGATCCCTTCTTTTAGTCAGGTTCTGCCACAAATTCCTCTTCTCCCCCTTTCTATTCAGTACCTCCTCATTAGTTACGTGATATACCCATCTAATCGTCAGAATTCTTCTGTAGCAGCGAAGGACCAACAAAGGATCTAAATGCTGGAACAGACCAGATGTTGCATGTGAATTCGTGTATATTAATATAACACTTTATATTTTAACATAATTTAAAATGTGTTACTGTAATTCAGGATCATGGCATTTAAAAGAAAAATCTACATAAAATACATACTTTCAATTTATAGATAACTCTTCAGGCTTTCCCGCCGAGATCTTGACATGTGGAATAATCGGGTGTACTGCCGGATGTTTGTGTCGCTCTGTCACAATATTTCGGCCATGTAACTCGTTGCCTTCTTCAGGTGCTACCTGAGACTGCCGAAATGCCGAAATATTGTGACAGAGCGACACAAACATCCGCCAGTAGACCCATATATATAATCTCATACTACCCTAAGGCCATGTGGTGCACAGATATATGCTCATCCGGAACGAGAAGGCATATGCTAACTGTCTATTTTATTATGCTGCATTACAAATTCTGTAATTTATAACTCTAGAATACACCAATACACCGTTGCATTACAAAGCAGTACGCTACTCTACACTACTTTACTTGCTATGAGAACGACACCAAATTTCCTCATTTTGTCTGGATAGTTCTCCTCTGGAGGAATGAGGCACAAATCACAATTCAAAGGGGCTGTGCTGCCGTGTCGCCCGAGTTGTTGAGACTGGAAGATGGCTGCCAGAGTCTCCGATAAATATAAGTCATCGCTTTAAAAGGGCGCATTGATCTCTCTGACGTGCTGTAGATTACCATCGACCGCTGACTTTAAGTCATGGCTGTGATGTGTGTATGTACCGAACGATTGTATGAGATCGTTGGACACGTCCGAAAAAACAGACACCACGCATTCGTGTAATTATGTCGCCTAGCTGGGCAGTGGATCCTCCACCTGGGCGGATTCACAAATACTTCCGACCTGCGGGAATCTCAGAGTAGCGAGTATGGAGGAAACGGATAGGTGGCGCTCGGTGGGAGTGAAGTGTGCCGAGGTAGTCCGCACAGTTGCGCTAACGCTGTGTCTCGGCTGGCGCAGTGGCTAGTAAGCAGGCGATACCAAGTTCGAATACTGGTCCGGTACACATTTTTACTCGTCGCCGTTGATTCCGCGTCATGTTCCGATGCAGCAGACAGCAGTGATCCCATCCTTTTCCACCTTCAATTTACATATAACTTCACACAATGGCACAAAGGAGCGATCGTGTTTTGATGTCCTGGAGGCTGTAAAAAACCTCGAACCGACTACAATAGAGTCTTACGCTTGATGAAAATTGGTTTTAAACCAGACAGGAATTGGTGCTATCGGTGAATACAGATCCATCTCAACCAGTTTCGGAGCACATATTCAGAAAGGAACTGCATCCAGTGGGCATTGAGAGTCGTGACCCAGCAAAAGGCCATTTCTCATACCGGCACTTAAAGTTGCACGTCTTCAGTGGCCCACCTAACACAGAAACTGGACAGTAGTTGACTAGAGGCGGGTACTGAGAACTGACGTATCGCGATTTTGACCCTTTTCGACTTAAGCAAGGAGTCAAGTGTCCAGAAAGTGGTTGGGTGTAGCTCAGACGAGAGGTGTTTCTGTGTTAATGTAGGGTGTTTTTCGTACCTTGATTTGCACCCACTCATTCGGGTTACCTTGAACAAGAACCAGGATGTTTATTTCAACATCTTCTCCAAGAAAGCGTTGCGTTTTCTTCCGCTCTTCACAATGAGTATGCGGTGGACACTCCCGTGTTCACAGGGCTACGCGCAGACGTTCCTGTTTTGAAGAACATTCAGCCACTCTGTTGCACCTCAACTGGCCCATTAAACCGCCCGATCTTACACGTAGACAACACGACATTCAGATTGTTGTAATATTTTGTATTTGTGGCACGTGTTCTTTGCGTTTTTCTGTGAAAATGGAAAAAATCAGCTTAAAATGTTTTTTATAATTTAAACATTTTCTAATCACAATCTTTTATAAAATGTGGGAAATTAGGAATATATGCTTGAATTGTAAACTGGATTTTTGCATGAATTATGTAATTAGAAATAATGAAGACGTGCATTTTTCATTAAAATGACAATTACATACATACCAGTTGACATATATTCGATGAATTTGATATTTGCATGATGTAGGTATTCGAACTGAACGAAAAATAATGACCGAAGCGAGACTGGAACCAGGGATCCTGAGATTACCAGTCTACAGCACTACTGATTTTTCCTTATTTATGTGTTATACGCTTCACGTAGCACATGCAACTTTGCTAAAAAAAATTTGCACTGCCCAAGAATCAAAACCAGACCCCGCACGTGGCAAGCGAGCATTCTGCCGCAGAAATCTACTGTCGGAAAGTCTGGCTTACTTCAGGGTGTTAAGAGCGCTCGAGAATTTTTGGGAATTGCATCGACTTGCTTTGGAAAGTTGATATTTGAGTTCTGAACTTCGTGTACCATGTGTATAAAAAATTATAAAAATCGGATATCCGTCTGGTCTCCCTGTTAATCCAATACAGGATGAGTCAGCCGGCCTACTGATGTCGTTTTACGCAACCCGCAATGTTATATCTGACCTGCAAAAACCACGCGCAAGCTTTTCATATTCCTCGGTCGCTACGCGCAAACTGTTAGACCTACGGAAGAAATGAAAAGGACCTTTTCATAGGAAATTCAATGTAGTTAAATTTTGTACGGGGATACGTTTTTGCAGGAGGCCACAGTTTTCGAGTTATTCATGAAAAACATACAAAAGCGACCTTCAAAGGCACCTCCACCCCACCCACACTCATCCCTTACCAGTCAGGATTTCTAGTAAGTTGTTCGTGCCACTCCCTCCTACCACTGTAGAAAAATGTTCGACGAAACAAACTGTTCCCGATATTCGACCTTTTGTGTTCTCCGTAATTGGGTTATTACGCCACCAGCACAGTCGGCTACTTCATTAACATTATTAATTGAAACATGCGCGTGAGGGTAATGAAAAAAAACGACGTATGTAAATGTTACTTCGTAACTAATTGCGTTGACAATCCGATCCAAACTTACCATTTCTTTGTACCTTTTTGTTGAATAACTCGAAAATTACGGCCTCTAGCGAAAACATGTTGCGGTACAAAATTTAACTGCATTACATTTCTCACGAAAAAGATCATACTGATTTTCTCTGTAGGACTAATGCCATCCGCATAGCAAGCCAGAGAATATGAAAATCTCGCGCATGTTTTTCGAATTCCAGATATAACTTTGAGGATGCCATAAAACAACATCGGTAGGGGCAGTTGAATCATCGTGTAGAAAATGTTTGGGAGTATTTGAAACAGAAACTGATAGGTAGCAATCAACATTCCCGCAGTGTGGTACCTTTACAGGATTTACTCATCTGCATCTACATCTACATATATACTCCGCTAGCCACCAAGCGGTGTGTGGCGGAGGGCACGATTCGCGCCAAAGTCATAACCCCCCCTCTGTTCCACTCGCGGATCGGGCGAGGGAAAAACGACTGTCTGAACGCCTTAGTATGAGCTCTTATTTCCCTTATCTTTGAATGGTGATCATTGCGCGATTTGAAAGTTGGTGCTAATAATATATGGTCTACATCCTCGGCGAAGATCGGATTTCGGAATTTAGTGAGCAGCCCCTTCTGTTTGGCGCGCCGTCTATCTGCAAGTGTGTCCCACTTCAAAATTTCTATGAGATTTGTAACGCTGTCGCGATGGCTAAATGTTACAGTCACAAATCTTTCCGCTCTTCTTTCGACCTTCTCAATCTTTTGAGTCAGACCCAACTGGTAAGGGTCCCACATAGACGAATAATACTCCAAGACTGGACGAACTAACGTATTGTAAGCTATTTCCTTTGTTGAAGGACTGCATCGCTTCAGGATTCTGCCAATAAACCGCAATCTAGAGTTCGCCTTCCCCGTTGCTTGTGTAATCTGATCATTCCATTTGAGATCATTTCGAACAGCCACACCCAGATACTTGACGGCCGTTACAGTTTCCAAAGACTGGGCATTTATTTTGTACTTGTACATCAATGGGGATTTTCGCCTTGTTATACGCAGTAGGTTACACTTACTAATATTGAGAGATAACTGCCAGTCATTACACTACCCATTTATTTTCTGCAACTCCTCATTGATTTGTTCACAACTTTCATGTGATACTACTTTCCTGTAGACTACAGGATCATCGGCAGTCTAAGGCCGCTCTCAAAAGCATCAACCAGATAGTTTATGTAAATCGTAAAAAGCAGAGGACCTATTATACAGCCCTGGGGCACACCTGAAGTTACGCATGTTTCTGTTGAAGTCACCCCGTTCAGGACGACATACTGCTTCCTGTCTGTTAGAAAACTTTCTATCCAACCGCATATGTCATCGGATAGACCGTAAGCGGGCACTTTTTGTAGCAAGCGACGGTCAGGAACTGAGTCGAACGCCTTTCGAAAGTCGAGAAATATGGCATCAACCTGGGAGCCGGTATCTGGAGCCTGTTGTATATCGTGCACAACGAGGGCCAGCTGTGTCTCGCATGACCGCTGTTTCCTAAAACCGTTCTGGTTCCTGCAGATGAGATTCTCAAAGTCTAGAGCGGTCTTTATGTCTGAACACAAATTACACTACTGGCCATTAAAATTGCTACACCAAGAAGAAATGCAGATGATAAACGGGTATTCATTGGACAAATATATTATACTAGAACTGACATGTGATTACATTTTCACGGAATTTGGGTGCATAGATCCTCAGAAATCAGTACCCAGAACAACCACCTCTGGCCGTAATAACGGCCTTGGCACGCCTGGGCATTGAGTCAAACAGAGCTTGGATGGTGTGTACAGGTACAGATGCCCATGCAGCTTCAACACGATACCACAGTTCATCAAGAGTAGTGACTGGCGTATTGTGACGAACGAGTTGCTCGGCCACCATTGACCGGACGTTTTCAATTGGAGAGAGATCTGGAGAATGTTCTTGCCAGGGCAGCAGTCTAACATTTTCTGTATCCAGAAAGGCCCGTACAGGACCTGCAACATGCTGTCGTGCATTATCCTGCTGAAATGTAGGGTTTCGCAGGGATCGAATGAAGAGTAGATCCACGGGTCGTAACACATCTGAAATGTAATCTCCACCGTTCAAAGTGCCGTCAATGCGAACAAGAGGTGACCGAGACGTGTAACGAATGGCACCCCATACCATCACGCCGGGTGATACGCCAGTATGGCAATGACGAATACACGCTTCCAATGTGCGTTCACCGCGATGTCGCCAAACACGGATGCGACCATCATGATGCTGTAAACAGAACCTGGATTCATCCGAAAAAATGACGTTTTACCATTCGTGCTCCCAGGTTCGTCTTTGAGTACACCATCGCAGGCGCTCATGCCTGTGATGCAGCGCCAATGGTAACCGCAGCCATGGTCTCCGAGCTGATAGTCCATGCTGCTGCAAACGTCGTCGAACTGTTCGTGCAGATGGTTGTTGTCTTGCAAACGTCCCCATCTGCTGACCCAGGGATCGAGACGTGGCTGCACGATCCATTACAGCCATGCGGATAAGATGCCTGTCATCTCGACTGCTAGTGATACGAGGCCGTTGGGATCCAGCGCGGCGTTCCGTATTACCCTCCTGAACCCACCGATTCCATATTCTGCTAACGGTCATTCGATCTCGACCAACGAGAGCAGCAGTGTCGCGATACGATAAACCGCAATCGCGACAGGCTACAATCCGACCTTTATCAAAGTCGGAAACGTGATGGTACGCATTTCTCCTCCTTATACGGGGCATCACAACAACGTTCCACCAGGCAACGCCGATCAACTGCTGTTTGCGTATGAGAAATCGGTTGGAAACTTTCCTCGTGTCAGCACGTTGTAGGTTTCGCCACCGGCGCCAACCTTGTCTGAATGCTCTGAAAAGCTAATCACTTGCATATCACAGCATCTTCTTCCTGTCGGTTAAATTTCGCATCTGTAGCACGTCATCTTCGTGGTGTAGCAATTTTAATGGCCAGTTGTGTATGTTCCATGATTCTACAACAAATCGATGTCAGTGAAATTGGCTGGTAATTGTGTGCATCCGATTTTCTACCCTTTTTATAGATTGCTATGACCTGGGCCTTCTTTCAGTCCCGTGGAACTTTCCGCCGTTTCAATGATCTCTGATAGATGACAGATAAGAATGGTGCTATGTTTGTAACAACATAAAATCTTACGGGGATACCGTCTGGGCCAGATACCTTCCTGGCGTCTTCAGCTTTGTATATCTCATATCTGAAGAAGTACCACACTGAGTTTTCGTCCATTAACCAGAAGAGATGAGGGGTTACACATTGGCATGATGTGTGCTTGGCGTGACTAATTTTTTGTCCACTGCGGTTACATGTTACTAGACTTCTTGATCAAATAGCTCTGAGCACTATGCGACTTAACTTCGGAGGTCATCAGTCGCCTAGAGCTTAGAACTAATTAAACCTAACAAACCTAAGGACATCACACGCATCCATGCCCGAGGCAGGATTCGAACCTGCGACCGTAGCGGTCACGCAGTTCCAGACTGAAGCGCCTAGAACCGCTTCTTGATCATTTCATTAATTTCAGTCATCTTTGCCACACGCGCTAAAGACATTCGTGACTCATATAGCTTTTTTATCACCATCATCAAGCTCAAATACATAACTGGTTCGGGAGGCTGATTTCACCATTTCTTGTGGGACAACTCCAGTGAAGCACTGTAGTGTTCGAACCATCATTCATTTAGATGTCAGGTTTACGACCACTTGGGAAGACCCAGTAATCTGAATGTTAATGTGTCACATTTAACAGCCCCTCGCGTGGCCTTCGCTCCTACGACTTGTTAATTGAACGGTGCGGCTGTCCGCGGAATGAGCAAGAGGCCAGACGGTGGTCAGCTGTTGGCCCCAGGCGAAGCGAGCGGGGACGTTGCCTGAATTGGAGGGCGTGTCTGATAATTAGCACATTGGGGACACACAGCTGCGCAGACAGAGTGGCGTGTCTGCGGCTGGACACACGTCCGTGACCTGTTGCAAGGTGGGCGCTGGGCCCCAACGAACTTTCTGTCCGGTGTCGGCTATCGCTGCTGCTACACGGGGACGCCTACAACACCTGGCGGCGGCCTGAAGAGTTGGGGCGTTCCCATGCAGGTGTGGCAGTAAATGAGAAAGCTTGTGGAACGTAATGAGTAAGGAGCGATCGAAAAGTTTCCGTTCGAAGGCCGTACAGACCAGAATCGGAATGCAAAATTGGCGTGAGCAAATAGGTAATCATCCCACCTACGCACCTGGTTGGAGTTACCCGTTAGGTATAACACTGTTCTGCAGTGCGAGTTCGGTCCGTAATTGCCTGCTGCACATCCTCGTGCGACAGAAATCGTCGACCTTTCAAGGCCTTTTTTTTAAGGAACCATAGGGGTGATAATTGCTTGGGGAGACATCAAGACTACAGAGGACAGGAGCCGGGGGGGGGGGGGGGGAGGGGGGCGGGAGGCTCGAGTGTCTCTCACATAAGTGATGCTGGCTTCCAGATCGACCGACGTCTAATGTCGATCGCGACTACCACGGAACTTTGCACACTATTCCACAATGGTGGTTTTCGACAGATCTGCTGCCCCATGTACATTACTGGCCATTAAAACTGCTACACCAAGAAGAAATGCAGATGATAAACGGGTATTCATTGGACAAATATATTATACCAGAACTGACATGTGATTACATTTTCGCGCAATTTGGGTGCATTGATCCTGAGAAATCAGTACCCAGAACCACCACCTCAGGCCGTAATAACGGCCTTGATACGCCTGGTCATTGAGTCAAACGGAGCTTGGATGGCGTGTACAGGTACAGCTGCCCTTGCAGCTTCAACACGATATCACAGTTCATCAAGAGTAGTGACTGGCGTATTGTGACGAGCCAGTTGCTCGGCCACCATTGACCAGACGTTATCAGTTGGTGAGAGATCTGGAAAATGTGCTGGCCAGGGCAGCAGTCGAACATTTTCTGTATCCAGAAAGGCCCGTACAGGACATGCAACATGCGGTAGTGCATTATCCTGCTGAAATGTAGGGTTTCGCAGGGATCGAATGAAGGGTAGAGCCACGGGTCGTAACACATCTGAAATGTAACGTCCACTGTTCAAAGTGCTGTCAATGCGAACAAGAGGTGACCGAGACGTGTAACGAATGGCACCCCATACCATCACGCCGGGTGATACGCCAGTATGGCGATGACGAATACACGCTTCCAATGTGCGTTCACCGCGATGTCGCCAAACACGGATGCGACCATCATGATGCTGTAAACAGAACCTGGATTCATCCGAAAAAATGACGTTTTACCATTCGTGCTCCCAGGTTCGTCTTTGAGTACACCATCGCAGGCGCTCATGCCTGTGATGCAGCGCCAATGGTAACCGCAGCCATGGTCTCCGAGCTGATAGTCCATGCTGCTGCAAACGTCGTCGAACTGTTCGTGCAGATGGTTGTTGTCTTGCAAACGTCCCCATCTGCTGACCCAGGGATCGAGACGTGGCTGCACGATCCGTTACAGCCATGAGGACAAGATGCCTGTCATCTCGACTGCTAGTGATACGAGGCCGTTGGGATCCAGCACGGCGTTCCGTATTATCCTCCTGAACCCACCGATTCCATATTCTGCTAACAGTCATTGGATCTCGACCAACACCAGCAGCAATGTCGCGATACGATAAACCGCAATCGCGATAGGCTACAATCCGACCTTTATCAAAGTCGGAAACGTGATGGTACGCATTTCTCCTCCTTACACGAGGTATCACAACAATCTTTCACGATTGAAAACTTTCCTCATGTCGGGTAGTAGGTGTTGCCACCGGCGCGAGCCTGGTGTGAATGCTCTGAAAAGCTAATCATTTGCATATCACAGCATCTTATTCCTGTTGGTTAAATTTCGCGTCTGTAGCACGTCATCTTCGTGGTGGCCAGTAGTGTACATTCTTCTATTCTCCAGTGGAAGGCAACTGGTGTTTTAACAGCACGCTGGTCCTGTTTGGACGCATTTGGTTAGTAACGTCGCCACAGTTCACGTTTCCGCATTTACCGCACGCACGTCGGAAAAATGATTCAAATGGCTCTGAGCACTACGGGACTCAACATCTGAGGTCATCAGTCCCCTAGAACCCAGAACTACTTAAACCTAAGGACATCACACACATCCATGCCCGAGGCAGGATTCGAACCTGCGACCGTAGCGGTCGCGCGGTTCCAGACTGAAGTGCCTAGAACCGCTTGGCCACAACGGCCGGCGCACGTCGGAAAGACACGAATGGCACACTAATCCCTTGTCTACATGTCGGTGCTCATATACCCGCATCGGTGTCGCGCTACGTTGAATATACGCTGCAGCAACGCCCTCAAACGGAAACGTTTTGATCGCTGCTTATAATAGTTTCACAGAATGCAGAAGAGGAAAGAGGATCTACATATCCAGCGGTACTATCCAAACCAATGTGAACTGTGTGGCAGAGGGTACTTCAAATTGTACTACTTATTACTGTTTCTTTTCGTTCCGATCGCTTACAGAGCAAGGGGAGAGTAGCTGCTTAAATGCCTCTGATCAGTCTATCTTACAGGAGTGGACAAAAATACAGAAACATTGCGAGAAATGCATGCTCAAACAGAAATGTAGGTGGCGCAGTTCTCTTTGACCACCAACGGCACCTGTGCAACGTCGTCAATACACTGTGTCAGTCGTGGCCTGAACAGTGTTCTGTGTAGCTGTGTATGTCGGGACTAAGTGAAGTCGAACAAGCCGGGCGCGTGGCCGAGCGGTTCTTGGCGCTTCAGTCCGGAACCGCGCTGCTGCTACGGTCGCAGGTTCGAATCCTGCCTCGGGCATGGATGTGTGTGATGTCCTTAGGTTAGTTAGGTTTAAGTAGTTCTAAAGTCTAGGGGACTGATGACCTCAGATGTTAAGTCCCGCAGTGCTTAGAGCAAATTTTTGAAGTCGAACATGGATCAATCGTTGGCGTTCTTTTGGTGGGTGCTTCCGAAACGATGACAGCCGAAGTTGTTGGTCTTTCAACAGACACCGAATCGAAGATTTATACCACATACAGGGAAAGCGGACAAACATCATGCGCTAAGTCATAACGCGGACGAAAGTGTGTGTTGACGGACCGTGACGGATTGTTATTGAATAGGTTTGTAAAGAGAAATAAGAGGAAGACAGCTGCAAAAGCGACTGCAGAACGGAATATCGCACTCGCGAACCCTGTCAGCACCAAAACAACACGAAGGGAGCGCCAGATGCAGGGAACTGCAGGGCGAGGAGGAATTTAAATATCACTCCAAGTGACACAAATAACCGTAACAGAAAAACGTGGTACCGTGACCAGAAAACCTGGTGTATGGAGCAACGGAAGAAAGTATGAGGGTTGCCCAGAAAGAAATGCACCGCATTTTTTTCTTAAACAATTCTTTGTTGAACATAATGAGAATTACACACACGAAAGAATGGTGTTTTATAGACACAAGCTATATTTCCACGTAATCTCCATCCCGTTCTATGGCCTTCTCTTCCACGAGTGGCATCCATGAATAGCCCAAGCAAGTGGAACACGGAGGATGCTAAGCCAGGACTGTGGGGTGGATGGCGTAACAGCGTCCAACCCTGTTTTGCGATGTGTTCAGCAGTCCTCAGACTTGTGTGGGGCCGATCGTTATGGTGCTGCAGCAAAACATCTCCTGTGTTGCCGAAGTTGCCCAAAACGCGTCTTGAGTCTTGTTAATGTGTTGACATATGCTTCTGAATTAATGGTACCGTCTCGCGGCATCACATCAATTAGAATCACAGTCCCAGAACACGATGATCGTGACCTTACCGGGGGAAGCAGTTTCTTTGAATTTTTTCTTCTGTGCGGACTGGGAATGGCGTCATTCCATCGACTGTCATTTTATTTCGGACTCAAAATCGTGAACCCATGTTTCATCACCTGTCACGATCCGGGACAAGAAGACCTCCCCCTCAGGTTCAGAAAGTTGCAACAAACAAAGACAAATGTTTTTCTGTGCGATTTGTGATCCACCGTTAGACACCGCGGGACCCATCTTGCACACACTTTTGAATATCCAAGACTGCGGATAATTGTGTCCACACTTCCTTTGCTGATTGACAGATGCAGCGCCAACTGCCGAGTCATAATGCGTCTGTCCTCGCGAATGACACCATCATCTCGCTTCAACATGTCAGGTGTGGGACAGCCGTGAATGGTCTCCCCGACCGCTGCAAATCGTGGATCTTCCCCGAACCGCCTTCTGATGACATCACCCACCGTGCCCAGCGACAAAGTGTACTTCTGTCGACAGCAGATGCTCCATAGACTTTGCACAAGCATTTGTGAATATTCCCCACAATTTCTTTCTCTGCAATGAGAATTTCAATGGCGGAACGTTGCTTGTAACGAACATCAACTGAAGGCGCCAGTTTGAAACTGTCTTGCAGTTACCCTATCTGTCGGAATTGACGGAGATCTGGCGCTCTTACCAAGTAATACATACGTAACGTTTCGCATTCGTAGCATTCTTTTCGGCTGAGAAAATTAAATGAGCTGCATTACTTTCTGGGCAACATTCGTAATTTGGTAGGATGAGTCTTGTTTCACACTGTTTCCAGCTTCTGATCGAGTTTACGTTCCAAGAGTGAAACATATTGGGGGGTTCGGTGATGATTTGGCAGCCATATCGTTCTGTTCCATGGGTTCCATAGCTACTCTGCAAGGTTGCATTACTGCCAGGGATTTTTTCCCATCAGGTCCATCCCATGGTACGATGTCTGTTCCCCAATGGTGATGGTGTGTTACATGAGGATTGGGCCCCTGTTCTCACAGTCCATATAGTCCAGCACTCGTTTTGTGAGCATGCGGAAGAGTTGGCGCATCTCTTCTGGCCACCAGTCACCATATCGCGATATTATTGAGCCTTTGTGGTCTACTTTGAAGAAAAGGGTGTGTGAACGCTTCCAGCCACATGATAGTCACCTGAACGGGCACTATTTTTCTGTAAGGATGTTATAAGATATCCTTGAAAACCATACTGATCTGTATCTATCCATCCCGAGACGGGAGCTGTTTTCAACACCAGCAGTTTTCCTACATCGTATCAGGCATGGTAACGTGTTTTGCTTGTGATGTTCTCATATTTTTGTCAAATCCGTGTACCTTCGCAATCCCTAACTTCGTCGACCGTCATCTTCGTTCTTTCTCCTAATGCGTGGGCGGGCTTACATAGCCTTTTGGGCCTTTATTGAATTTGCATTCGTTTCTACACTGTGTTCTCCTGCAGTGAAGGCCCTCGATATCAAGTAGTAGGATGTGCATGTCATGTCTCCACGCTGAACTATTCCAAGCAATTTCGTCTGCCCTCATACTGTTTAATTTGTACTACGCAAGCGGTAGAAATTCGAGAGGCTCTCGAATTTGGTCGTGATGCGGCTCTCCAGAATCTGCTGATAGTTTGAGTCCCAGAAAGCACGTTACAGTCTATTGAAAACCCAAAATGGAGCAGTGAAATTGATTCTTAAATACTGGAAATTATACGAGATTCGTAGCTAAATAAAGGGAGAAGCATGAGAAACTTTTCTGTATGGCCCCCACCTCATGTAAGATTGATTTACTATGACGATGTCTAACAGTTGGCGAATGAGGCCAATATTTCTTACCCCCTACTGAACGTTCGTCTATCATCCTCTGATTTCCACTTATGGAGCAGAAATTAATCGAGGAATGATGGGCAGAGGATTGGTATCTTTCAATCTGCCATAAAAGTCAGTACTACACGACGACGCGACCAGTAATTAGATTTCCCTGGTTTCGAAACTTTCAAGCGTGCAGGAGCTTGGTACGAATGTGTACCATCCACAGTTAAACTGCAAACCACTTGTTGTTTTCGCAGTTTCTTCGAAGCATAAAAAAATCGTTTACTGCAATACTCCGTGAAATTGAAGTTGTTCTCCCAACAAGTGCTTTTATTTTATTATCTCATGAAACTCTTCAAACGTAAAAACACTTTTTTGTTTTGTATGAGATAGTAACATGTTCATATGAAATTTGGTGTTCTATCTGTGGTTACGTAACCAGTTTAATCTCCAGGTGTATGCATCCCAATCTCTCTTGAGTTCTCTTTTTTTTTACATTCGACTAACAACCCGCCCGGCTTCACATAGGTAGCACTAAGTATGTACGGCCATGCGACTTATCTGGCAAAGGTGTATTTTTGCTTAGAGGCCACTGCATCGCTGTCATACAACTTAGCACCACACACTGGGAAAGTCCTCAAGAGACACGAATGTTATCTATTCCATATTTAATTGGTATTTAGACGGACGTCTCATTGCAGTGATGGGAGGCGCGAGTTACTGCTTCACCCGGTTGTCCCGATTGCAGTGTCAGTTTGACATGAGCAACGGGCCACCTGGTGGCCACTCGACTCCAGCACTAATCTGGCACGAGCTACATTGTCTATATGACTTCTTCCTGCGTTACCCTTCACACCCCTTCAAAATCAACTTTATACCAAATAATCTGTCCTTATCAGCTCAATATCTGATATTGCCTGTATCACTGGTCATTTTGGAGTCGGTGGTAGCTCGCCTCATGCCTCATCCTTGTGGTAGCAGTAGCTCTTGCCTGTCTGGCACTGGAGTCAGTTGGCCTTATTGCTATCACCACTGGATGCAGATGGCATCATTTCCACAGCAGTAGGATAATTTGATTCATCACAGTTCAGCCGATTTGTACGAAATATACCAGGTGTACCGGTATGAAATGAGCGTTACGATACAAATGTGTCTATAGGGAACATTTGTTGTAACCGAGCCTTATTTCTTTTTTTTTGTTTGTTTGTTTTCATTTGAAAAAAGTGCTGCAGAGTCGCATCGAATGCTTGTCGAGGCATATGGTGATCATGCTCTATCAGAAGCAACATGCAAAAGATGGTTTCAACGGTTCAGAAATAATGATTTTGTTGTAAGAAATGAAGAATGTGGAAGACCACCAAAAAAGTTCGAAGACGCCGAATTGCAAGCAATATTCAATGAAGATGACACTTCGAATCAGAAGCAAATGGCAGCAATGCTAAATGTTGCACAACAAACAATTTCCGACCGTTTGAAAGCTATGGGAAAGATACAAAAGTGTGGAAAATGGGTGCCACATGAATTGAATGAAAGACAGATGGAAAACCGAAAAACCATTTGTCAAATTTTGCTTCAAAGACATGAAAGAAAATCAATTTTGCATCGAATTGTTACTGGCGATGAAAAAAAGATTTATTTTAAGAATCCTAAACGGAAAAAATCATGGGTTAATCCAGGACAACCATTTACATCGACTGCAAAACCAGATCGATTCGGCAAGAAGACAATGCTCTGTGTTTGGTGGGATCAGGAAGGTGTGGTGTATCATGAGCTTCTAAAACCCGGTGAAATTATGAATGCTAATCGCTACAGACAACAAATGATCAATTTGAACTATGCATTGATCGAAGAAAAGACCAGAATGGGCCAGCAGACATGGAAAAATAATTTTTTTACACGACAATGCACCTGCACACAAAGCAGAACTGGTTCAGGATAGAATCAAAACACTTGGCTGGGAGCTGCTACCCCACCCGCCGTATTCACCAGATATGGCCCCATCCGAGTACCATTTGTTTTCATCAATGGGACACGCATTGGCTGAGGAACACTTTGATTCCTAAGAAGAAGTCGAAAATTGGGTGTCTGATTGGTTTGCTTCAAAAGACGAACATTTCTATTGGCGTGGTGTCCACAAATTGCCAGAAGGCGGTCAAAATGTATAGAAAGCAATAATACTTTGAATAAAATGTTTTTACTTTTCAATTCAATATTAGTGTTTCATTTTCACAAAAAAACGCTCATTTCATACCGGCACACCTGGTAAGTTCTAGCTGAGTATCCGTTGTTGCCCAGGTAAGTATTTATTCCAATCTTTTATTAGTTCATCTTCTCCTTACCCCTGTCCATCTCCACCTTCCGCTCTCTCTGTGCACCTCCTTCACCCTCCTTCTCTTCGTCTATCTCCTCCTCTCCTATATTTCAGTCAGTCTGTCCCCCCCCCCTCTGCCCATTTGCCCCCCCCCCCCCTGTATCGATCTTCTCCACCTGTCTCAGATTTCATGTCCTCCTGCCACTCTTTGTCCATCTCCTGCTCCTCCCTCTTTTAATCAATCTGCTCCTCTCCCCTCTCCCCTCTGCCCATTTTCCCCTCTCCCCTCTTATGATTTGCTCCATCCCCATCTAATTCCATCTCCTCCTGCCCCTCTCACTGTCCATTTCCTCCTCCTCCTCCCACTCTGTCAATCTGCTCCACCCCCTCTGCCCATTTGCCCCTCCCCCCTCTATCGATCTCCTCCTCCCCTATGTGATTTCATGTCCTCCTGCCACTCTTTGTCCATCTCCTGCTCCTCCCTCTTTTAATCAATCTGCTCCTCTCCCCTCTGATGATTTGCTCCATCCCCATCTAATTCCATCTCCTCCTGCCCCTCTCACTGTCCATTTCCTCCTCCTCCTCCCACTCTGTCAATCTGCTCCACCCCCTCTGCCCATTTGCCCCTCCCCCTCTATCGATCTCCTCCTCCCCTATGTGATTTCATGTCCTCCTGCCACTCTCTCTGTCCATCTCCTCTTCCTCCCTCTTTTAATCAATCTGCTCCTCTCCCCTCTGTCCAATTGCCCCTCTCCCCTCTGATGATCTCCTCCTTCCCCATCTAATTCCATCTTCTCCTGCCCCTCTGATCGTCCATTGTCCACTCCGTCTCAATCAGTCTGTTCTTCCCCCCTGTGTCCAGTTGCCCCTTCCCCTCTGTCGATCTCCTTCTCCCCTCTCTGATTCCATCTCCTCCTGCCCCTCTCACTGCCCATCTCCTCCTGCCCTTCTCACTGTCCATCTCCTCCTCCTCCTCCTCGCTCTCTGTCAACCTGCTTCTGCCCCATCTGTCCATGTGCCCCTCACACCGCTATCGATCTCCCCCTCCTCTCTCTGATTCCATGTCCTCCTGCCCCTCTCTCTGTTCATCTGCTCCCCCACCCCCTCTCTGTCCTCCTAGAAGAGAGTAGTTAGATCAATGCGACACTTATAACGTCATTGTATAGCAGATACTGTTTTTATTAGTTTGGATGGAGGAATGGGGCAGATGTTAGTCTGTGAACATAATGTTGGCTACTGAAAAGAATGCAGAGTAATACGGTTTTTTCTACAAACAGTTTGATGACTGCGATTATGTCACAATGTGATTGTAACTGACATAGATTACATCACCACACTTTTTAGTGCAGTGATACTTTGGGAGTAAAATCAGTGAAACTCTTCGTCTGTGGGCCATGGTATAATTAGCTGCTGTATAAATAGGTGAACACTAGTAAAGTGAAAAGCACCAACAGTCTAACAAAAGAAAATCTGAGAAGAGATTGAGAGCAACGAAACACGGCATAGAAAACGGGACAAAGAGTACCGTAGCAAGGCAATATTTTTTTGGACGACCAGTAACACAAACCTTACGCATTCACGTGAACAGAAGGGAGCCAAGGGGAAGAATGTTTTTCTGCTACCCGTCTAATCCTTTAGAGATATTCTTGCGACCTGGTTACAGTAACCGCGTGCCCTTGCAGCAGAAAGCGAAAATATTGATTTTTTTTAGTAAACAACGTTAAAAATAGCCATTGTTTGTGTGCTGTTTGGTCCGTGTAACGTACTTGTCAGATTCGTTCTTGTTTGACATCGTTGAGTCACAGTTGCTTCCAAGAGTACAATGGGAGGGCATCCCTTATCGACGCTAGGGAACCATCTCCCTGTCACAGACAATGCCTGTAGCAGTGGTTCAGATTTCAGCAGATTCGTACAGCTGTTCAGCATCAAGATTCATCTGCTTATTTGCAATAGTAAGAGTCTCTGAACACTTCGGCGATAGTATTATGATCTTGTATCATGTAACAGCCGATGCCTTGCCTTCATGGTCGTCGATATTCAGCAGCAGGGCTGAGCACATGGTCAAGATTTTTGCCGTTACTTCGCGAAGGACTTCAGACCATCTCACATGACAGGAAGACTACAAGGCTCCAGATCGTGACTGTCGCGCACTCGTATAAGTGGGGGTAGGAGTCATCATCTTCATCATCATCATCATCATCATCATCATCATCATCAGTGTTCTGCCGAAAGGCAGGTTTTCACATGGTAGTTCTCCAGGCTGTCCGGTCTTCTGCCATCCTCTTCAGGTCTGCATAATTTCCTCTTCCCTTTATGTCGTCTATCATCTTGTATCTCCTTCTTCCTCTCAGTACTCCCACAAACCAATCCTTCCACAGCATCTGCTAGCAAGCACTCCCTTCTCAATGAATGTCCCAACCAGTTATTTTTCCTTTCTCTTACAACCTTCAGCAGACATCTTTCTCACCAACCCTTTCCAATATTCTTTCATTACTCACTCTTTCCATCCAGCTTATTCTCTCCATTCTGCTTCACGTCCACATCTCAAATGCTTCTAACCTTTTTTCATCCTCTCGTCTCAGCGTCCATGTTTCTGCCCCATATAGTGCCACACTCCAGACAAAACATTTGCCAAGCCTTTTACTTAGTCCTTTATCTAATTTGCCACATAAGAGTCTCCTCTTTCTGTTGAATGCCTCCTTCGCTCTGGAAATTAGAGTTTTCACCTCCTTGTGACGTCTCAAGTCTTCAGTTATTGTGCTTCCAAGATATTTAAATGCACATACTTGGCTAATGGTAGATTGTCCTATTTTAATATTGGACAATCTGCGTCTTGTATTGACGACCATACTCTTTCTTTTTGCTGTGTTTATTTGCATCCCATATTCCACACAAGCTCCAATCAGATCTTTCAACATGTTACTCACTGTCCGCTCAGTTTCTGCCACTAATACTATGTCATCAGCAAATCTTATACACACTGTTCTCTTTCCACCAATACATATTCCTCTTTTCACATCTAAGCTTTTCGCAATAATCTCTTCAAGGTATGCATTAAACAACAGTGGGGAAAGGCAAATGGTTCGAATGGCTCTGAGCACCATGGGACTTAACTTCTGAGGTCATCAGTCCCCTAGAACTTAGAACTACTTAAACCTAACTAACCTAAGGACATCACACACATCCATGCCCGAGGCAGGATTCGAACCTGCGACCGTAGCGGTTGCGCGGTTCCAGACTGTAGCGCCTAGGACCGCTCGGCCACCACGGCCGGCTGGGGAAAGGCAACAACATTGTCTAACACCTCTCCTAGTGCTGCTTCCTTCTGACATTTCATTTCCAACCCTTACACCAGAAAGTAAGGGGTAGGAGAGGTGAGGGAAATTGTGTTTGCAATAGCTCAGCCACTTGAAAATCGGTAGAAACGTACTTAAGCTTATTTATCAATGTTATGGTGACGTGCACAGTGAGTTCAAAAATTTAGATTCAGTATTTTACAGACGGTAGGGGGTACCGCATTGACTATTTCGAGATAGGCGACCAACGGTTGAATACATACAGGGTGTTCCCGTAAGAGCGTGCAAAAATTTAACGGGACATAGAGGATGCTCCACTGAACAATTTGAAGTGGGGAACCTGGGCTCGGAGAAGCGAGCTTAAGGAGATAATAGGAATAAAATGACATTACTGTGTACTTTTTTATTTACATTAAGTACAGTTAATTGCAAATATCATCATTAACACAGTAAACTCACCATTTGTACTGTATCTTACAAAATGTGCTGAAAGTGACGGCCATCAACATCAATATAAGCATGACATCGACGAACAAGATTCTGACGCACCCTGACAAGTATCCCTGGTAAGTATCCCTGGTGTGTTTCGAATCACATCACAAGCAGCTAAAATTCTGGCAATTAAATCCATCTCAGTATTCACATGGGTCTCATACACAAGTGACTTTAGATATCCCCATCGGAAATAATCAGTGGCATTCAGGCCAGGGAACCTCGCAGGCCTTGGAATAGGACCTCCCCTTCCAATCCATCGACCAGGAAATGCGGCATTGAGATGGTTGCGGACATACAAGCGAAGCGAGGCGGTGCACCCTCATATTGTATCCACATCCTCTCACGATTAGCTAAGAGCACGTTCTCCGACAACTCAGGTAGAATTCTGCGCACGAACCTCAAGTAGAAGTGGCCATTCAGACTGCCAGGTAGAAGATATGGCCCAATGAGATTGTCGTCTACAATGTCGGCCCAGATATTCACAGCAAAACGTTCTTGATGGTGTGACTCGACTACAGCGTGAGGATTTTCCTCATTCCGCACATGGCTGTTCGTGCCGTTCGAAATATCATCACGATCAAATGAAGCCTCGTCAGTAAACAGCCCGATTTGGAGGAAATCTGGTCGATCAGTCCGTTGTTGGAGCAACCACTGACACAATGAAATCCTTGGTGCAATGTCAGTCACAAGCATTGCATGGACTCGTTGTAGTAATATGGGTGTAATTGTTGTTCGTTGAGTACTCGCCACACACTAGTATGTGCAGCTCCAATTTCACGTGCATTGCGAGTACTTGTAGTGGGGTCCGCTGCTACACGTTCTAGCACCTCCTCTTGAAAATCGGGTGTGCGAGTGGTCCTCTTGTTGCCAGGTCCCTCGTTTCTTTTTCCAATGAACCAGTGTCCCGCATTCGTCGATCGACAGAAATACACTCGTCGCGAGGGATGATGCCTGTCAGGAAATCGTTCGCTGTACAGCCTTTCAGCAGCGAGAGCATTTCAACCTATGCTACTTCCCCATACACAACGCGCATCTTCAGTCTGGAACCGCGCGACCGCTACGGTCGCAGGTTCGAATCCTGCCTCGAGCATGGATGTGTGGTGCCCTTAGGTTAGTTAGGTTTAAGTAGTTCTAAGTTCTAGGGGACTGACCTCAGATGTTAAGTCCGATAGTGCTCAGAGCCATTTGAACCATTTGAACAACGCGCATGTCAGTGACTTCTGCGAAACTCTACCGGTGCTGGCTCTGAGCACTATGGGACTTAACATCTGAGGTCATCAGTCCCCTAGAACTTAGAACTACTTAAAGCTAACTAACCTAAGGACATCACACACATCAATGCCCGAGGCAGGATTCGAACCTGCGACCGTAGCTGTCACGCGGTTCGAGACTGAAGCGCCTAGAACTGCTCGGCCACAGCGGCCGGCTACCGGTACTGCTCCATCGTATTGTACTGTACGTCTCTGAATGGCACTGAGTAAAAGATGGATCTGTCTTTGACTCATAGCACGTTCTGTCATGGGACAACGTAAATACGATGCAACAGAGCCACCTTCTGGACAAGTAAAGGAAACTAAACCTGCATCATGACTTCTTAGTAATCAGCCCGTTCTTCTTGTTTCCTTGCAGGAAAAAAAAACGTACATGTAAATAAATAGTACAGTACTTTTCAGTTTGTACCCATGTTAGTTGTAAATAAGCTGATAAACAGTAATGCTAGACAAATCGGTAGACAAGTTTATTTTCATATCTCCTTAAGCTGGCATAACCGACCGCAGGTTCCCCACCTCAAATTGTTCAGTGGAGCTTTCTCTATGTACTTTTACATTTTTGCACGCACTTACGGAAATACCGTGTATGTTTTAGCGAGTACGAGATCTTGAACGACCCATGCGTGTGACTCACCTCTTTGTAAACAGCCTGCGTTTCATGTACCGAACAGTATGGTCAATATATAGTGAGAAAGGCTGTATAGCTGAGACTACGCGCGAATCCGAAAACAGTGCTGTTCAATTTTTTATGTGGAAAGTAAATGTTTTACTGAGAAGCTAAGTATAGAGACGGATGCTGCATTGCTTCAGCTACGTAAAACTATTTTTTTTTGGACACAAGAGATGATCTGGAATTTCCCTCCCCGTGTACTGTACGAAACAGTTGCGTTGAGCAACCGGCACCCTGTGTTGTGGCAGCCAATGCGACTGAGAATCGTATTGGTACTATATCGCTATCGTCACGGTGTGATACCCGTTAACCCGCTTCAACAGTTTTTCTAAGCGCTCCACAAATGTAGGTTGCTTCTGCCTCGTATGGCGAGTCGCATCGCATATCATATCGCATATCGCATCGTCCTAGTGAGAACCGCAACTGGTTGCCCATTACATAGACAAGGCACTAATGGTATTGATTTCTTTAAAACTGATGAAATTTTAACACGTAGATGAAAATCACTGTAATAAAAACTTATAGCTGTCCACAAACGAGATGAATGGAATTGATCTGATGCACGAGGGCTGTTCAAAAAATTCCGGATCTTTGACCACAGATGTCTTCTACGCTTACCTTTTACTTATTGTGCATGGTCTCCTTCGAAATACTCTCCTCTGCAATTGATACACCGTCCCCAACGCCATTTCCACTTCCGGAAGCAGTCTTAGCACGCTTCTTTCTGGATCGCTCGAAGCGCCGTCTGCGAATTTTATCTCGTCTATCGTTGCCAATTTTTGTCCTTTCGATGGGGTTTTTAACTTTGGAAATAAAAAAAGTCCGCAGAGG
Source organism: Schistocerca americana (assembly GCF_021461395.2). NCBI lineage: Eukaryota > Metazoa > Arthropoda > Insecta > Orthoptera > Acrididae > Schistocerca > Schistocerca americana. The sequence continues at coordinate 229,329,634 of NC_060125.1, read as the reverse complement.
ACAGGTCTGGAGAGTACGGAGGATGAGACAGCAGAATGATTTCGTATTTTGTGCATCCCAACAGGGATGAATGACCGGGTGCGTTATCGTGATGCAAGAGCAATGAATTGTCTCGCCACATTCCAGGCCACTTCCTTCTTACATTTTCTCGGAGACATCCCAACACGTCCTGACAGTACCATCGATTAACAGTTTGTTACTTTGGCACGAATTCACGATGAACTAACCCTTCAAAGTCAAAGAAAACTATTAGCATGGCTTTGACATTTGACCTGACCTTATAAGATTTTTTTGGTCTTTGAGAACATTTTCCAACCCATTGTGAAGACCGAACCTCGGTCTCAGCATCATCACCGTAAATCAAAGTCTCATCACCAGTTATGATTCCCTTAAGGGACATCTCGTTCTCAGTTGCGCGATCCAAAAGCTCATCATAGAGTGCGAGGCGAAGGAATTTCTGGTCTTGACTTATGAGCTGTGCGACTAACTCGGTTGCAACACGATGCATTCCAAGATGCTATGTCAGAATTTCATGACATGATCCAACTGAAATGTTACATTCTTCTGTAATCTCTCGGACAGTCAGTCTCCGGTTGCCACGCACAACTTCGTTCACGTTCCTGACGTCACCGCCGTCGGTAGACATCGAAGGGCGTTCTGCACGAGGGTTATCTTTAACTTCCGTCCGGCCATTTGTAAACCGTGTGAAACATTCGTAACGCCGAGTACGGCTTAAGCACTCATCACCGTAGGCTTACTGCATCATTTGGTGTGTCTCCGTACAGGTTTTTATGAGTTTCACGCAAAATTTAATGCTCCTCTTAACTCTGCCATCTCGAAATTCGGGAATGCAGTTTCATATTAAACACTGGTGTGTGAAGGGACGCCAACCGCAATTTCATGACAATGGTACACACTATTGGCACCAAATTGCGAATGTTCCGGAATTTTTTGAACATACCTTTAATTATATTTCCCTGGAGACCTATTGACTCTCAATTTTATCTTCGATAAGAATAGAAGCTGAAAAATGAGTTAACATTTGTTCCAAGTCTAGAACTTGAACCTGTGTGTCTCCTGTGTATTGAAGATGACGTTGAGACTCACTACGTCTCCAGGAAAATATAGTTACATCATATGAATAGATCAACATCTGAGATACAGGTAGGATTTGTCTCTTACGTAAAAAGCAAGGGTGCTATTCCAATGTCGGAGAGCCACGGCAATACTGGCGATTTAAGAAGGCGAAATGGGCCGAAGGCTTAAACTGAAGCTTGTGTTAGGGATAGCATTGGACTAGGAAAGTCTGTGCAGCTATGTCAGCCACAGTGCTAAGATGATGTAGTGGCTAACACATCTGCCTAGCAAGCAGGAGCACTGGGTTCAAGTCTCGACCTTGGCACAAATTTCAATTCATTACTTCGGCTTCTATCCTTATTGAATGGTGAGAATCCCACGCTGTAAAAAATTTAGTAGGATCCAGCGTGAAACGTATTATTTGCTTAATAGTTTCGGCTCAGTAACACTATTATTTCAAACCTTGTAACACCAACGTATTTTAACAGATGTAAATTACCCTGGGGGCGGAGGTAATTTATGCCCACCGTACAAAAAATTAAACAAAATTTTAAAATTGTTGTTGCCTTATCTTAACAACAGTCTTTTTAAAGAGGTATTGATGTATAAGGGCAGTCCAAAACTTGAAAAATATATTTTAGCACATTCTTAGAAATTTTTGAAAGAAAAATTTTTAAAAATTTTTGATCACTGTTCCAAAAAATATTTATTAAAATTTTTCAAAGTTTGTCTAGTCAGACAATTGGAAATTATAAAAAGTTTAGAAGTACTAGAACCAAAATCATGAAGCTCAATATGAAAATTATCCCCAACAGCATTTTGTCATATTTTATTATCAGTCTAGTAAGGTTTCTATTACTTTCTAATTAAATTACAGGTCTGATGATGGTCATGTGATATGACCGAAATCGGTCACCTATGTTCTTGAAGCATACGTGGTGTGATCAAGACTGAATTTTTGAAAGAAAAATTCTTAGAAATACCAAAGCACTTTCGGTAATATGTACTACCAAGCGGGAGGGAGGGGGGGGGGGGGGGAATGTTCTCTGTGACCACAAAATTTTTTTAAAATGATACAAATTAACTGTTGTTGACTTTTACTCACAACACACGTTTTAAAGAGAGATTGATGTGTTTGTAGGGTCCCAAATCTGAAAATATTCTGTTACCGAGACCTAAAGTTTAACTGAAAATTTTCGACCATATATGGAATCAGGTAAAAGTCATCACTAAACAATGAATATTTTTTGGAAATTTTAAAATATAAAGTACCTGACTAGATCACAACATTTTTAAAAACAGGCCACATGTAACTGCCTCCCCCACTTGGTATTGTGAAGGTTAATAGTCACGGTACGTATCATCCATCCTAGTGATGGGGTGCCCTGTTGTAACAACGGCAGCTTAGTCGTTGACAGGCCGTAGCACTATTTCAGCGGCCACTGTAGTTCCGCTCGTAGTGATAAGTGGACGTATGACAAATACACGGTCTGTTTCGAACTGTACAGACCCTCCGCTTTCAGTTTTGGTGCTCTGCCAACGGCGATTAGTTGTGCTGTCCGCTTCGCTTGTTACGCCCGTACACCGTCACACGCGCGCGCTTATTAATAAGTCGCCCCCTGTCTGGCCAACGTAACTTATTCACATTCGCAGCTGACCCCATAAAATGCCGGCGTGTGCGGTGTATCGGCGGTATCTTTAGTGGAACTCGGTGGATATCTGATTTTGTTACTGCAGTAATAAAGTGGCGCGATGCACGCTCGTCGAGAATTTTTCCCGTTCAGTCTCTGGCGCTCTGCACGACGATAACAGCCAGTCTCTGTATTATACACGAAGGACTACAAAATTTTATGTTTAAGAGAGCCATCCGATTTTATAAGGGTATATCTTTTACATGGATATGAATAAAACTTCGGGGCACTTGTTACAATTACGTTTAGGACCAAACTTTTTCTTTATTTGTCCTGTGTGGCCTCCATCAGCCGCACCACAAACATGCAGACAGGAATCAAACATGTCCCATACTTTTGTGAGCATGTATTAACTGTTGTGATGTGGCATAGAAATTGTTTGAGGGAAAGGCATGTAATGTGAGATAAGATAACCTTGGATGCATCACACACCTAGAATACAATTTAAATCCTTAATACAGTTTTAATTCTTTGTAGATGTGGTACACACATTTGACATTTGTTCTTAACCATCTTTATCCGTTATATATATATAAAGAGTGTATGTGTGTATGTACAGGATCTCCTCCCAAACTCCTGGATTGATTTCAACCAAATTTGGCTGAATCTGTGTGACTGGATCTGTGATTTCCTGTCAGGGAGGTCACACTTCGTTGTAATTGACGGAAAGTCATCGGGTAAAACAGAAGTGATTTCTGGTGTTCCCCAAGGTAGTGTTATAGCCCCTTTGCTGTTCCTTATCTATATTTACGATTTGGGAGACAATCTGGGCAGCCGTCTTCAGTAGTTAGCAGATGACGCTGTCGTTTATCGACTAATAAAGTCATCAGAAGATAAAAAAAAACTGCAAAACGATTTAGAAGAAATATCGGAATGGTGCTAAAACTGGTAGTTGACATTAAATAGCGAAATGTATGAGGTCATCCACATGAGTGCTAAAAGGAACGCGTTAAACTTCGGTTACACGATAAATCAGTCTAATCTAAAAGCCGTAAATTCAACTAAATAACTAGGTATTACAATTGCAAACAATTTAAATTGGAAGGAACACACAGAAAATGTTGTGGGGAAGGCTAACAAAGACTGCGTTTTATTGACAGGACACTAAGGAAATGTAACAGACCTACTAAGGAGACTGTCTTCACTACACTTGTCCATCCTCTTTTAGAATACTGTTGACGGTGTGGGATCCTTATCAGATAGCAGTGACTGAGTACATCGAAAAAGTTGAAAGAAAGGCAGCGCGTTTTGTATTATCGCGAAATAGGGGAGAGAGTGTCACAGAAATGATACAGGATTTGGGCAGGACATCATTAAAAGAAAGGTTTCGTTGCGACGAAATCTTCTCACGAAATTCCGATCACCAACTTTCTCCTCCGAATGCGAAAATATTTTGTTGACACCAACTTACATAGGGAGGAACGATCACCAACATAAAACAAGGGAAATCAGAGTTCGTACAGAAAGATATAGGTGTTCATTCTTCCCATGCACTATACGGGATTGGAATAATAGAGAATTGTGAAGGTGGTCTGATGAACCCTCTGCCAGGCACTTAAATGTGATTTCCAGAGTATCCGTGTAGGTGTAGATGTAGATGTAGAAAACAGCAATCCTAACGGGTATCGGCACTGTGAGGTTTATAACCTCTTAGCTCCAACAGATGTGGAGATATGGGCACAAGCATGCCTTTTTTCCCCCAAGGCCTTGGTGTACAGGCTGCTGTGCATGATAGCATGTTGTATAGGAACAGTGTCGGCCTGCCAAATCAACCTGCTTTGCAAGGTAGCGTACATGTCAAGAGCAAGAATCAGTTTTGCAGACCCTGACATATAGATTGCCCTGTCTGACAGCCGTGTTGTGTTGGTGTATTATCGGCCTGCTGTATCGGCCCACTTTGCATGGCAGGCTGTACCTCAGGGGCAAATGAATGATTTTCAACCCCAAGGTGTGTAGCCTGCCCTTCATGACAGGTGTGTTGTTGTAGTAGTACTGGTCTGCTGTTTTTGTAACAGGGTCTACATGTGCTGATGTGTTTGGCTGAGAACTGGTTGATGAACAGAGTGAGGGGGAGGGCGAAATGGACATAGAGAGGGGAGGAGGGGGAGATGCATGAGGCAGGTAGAGGGGTAGTGCCAAGTTCATAAGGAAGAGTGGGAGGCAGAGATGGAAAGAGAGAGAGGGGAGGAGGATGTGGTCAGAGGAAGGGGTAGGAAGATATGGCCAGAGAGGGTGGCAAGGAGGAAGTAGGCAGAGAGATGCGGAGGAGTTGAAGAGGCAGTGAGAGTGGGGAGGCGGTGATAATAGAGGGGGAGGGGGAAGTGGACAGACAGAGGGAGGAACAGGCACACACACAGAGAGAGAGAGAGAGAGAGAGAGAGAGAGAGAGAGAGAGAGAGTGAAGGAGGTGTGTTCAGTATACAGGGGGTAGGCAAAATAATGCGACCAGTGGTTGTAATGGGATGGTTGTGTTTGATGGCCAACAACGCAGGTAAGGCGCATGCCGTGCTGGACTGTGCATGTTCAGTACAGACTAGGCCTCACTGCAGGTTGTTAACGAGTAGTGCACACTTCGTATTTCCATGTAGAGGCCGAGGTCGACGGGCAATGAAAGACTAACAGAGTTCCAAAGAGGGCAGATCGTGGGGTCCGATTAGTTGGAGCATCAGTAACCAAGATAGCCAACTTACTGAATATTTGAAGAGCAACTGTTTCAATAGTCATGACAACCTACACAAAACATGGAGAGACATCATTGTGTAAACGCAATAGTGGGCGCAAATGAAAACTAAATGACACGGAGCGTTGTACGCTAACACGAATTGTGTCAAAACAATACAAAACTGCGGCGGCTAAAGCGACTGCAGAGCTCAATAGCCATCTTCGAGACGCCTTGTCTATTGGCACTGTACCCCCAGAACTCCAAAAAGCGAATATTCACGGGCGAGCTGCTATAACGAAACTATTAATGATGACAACCACCACAAAGAAGCGTAAAACATGGTGTCAGGAGCATAAATCCTGGACGGCTGATCAGTGGAAAAACGTCATATGGTCCGACGAGTCAACATTTTCGTTATTTCCAACATCGGGCCGGGTTTACGTCAGGAGAACGCCAAAAGAAGCTTACAATCTTTATTGCTTGATTCCAGCAGTTAAGCGCGGAGATGGAAGTGTAATGGTGTGGGCAGCCATATCATGGTATTCTGCTCGTCCTATCATTTCTCTCATACTCCGTGTTACAGCCAACGATTATGTGAACATTTTAGGTGATCAGGTGCACCCTATGATTGAAATGTTGTTCCCCAACAATAATGCCATCTTTCAGGACGATAATGCACCCATTCACACAGCCAGGACAGTACAGTCGTGGTGGTGGTGAGGAGCATGCAGCTGAACTGCAGCATCTTCCCTGGCCAGCAGAATCCCCGGACTCGAACGTTATCGAAGCTTTGTGGGTGGTATTGGAGCACAGGCTCCAGAGCAGATTTCCGCTTCCCTCATCACTACAGGAGTTCAAAATGGCTCAAATGGCTCTGAGCACTATGGGACTTACCATCTGAGGTCATCAGTCCCCTAGAACGTAGAACTCTATCGGTCGCGCGGTTCCAGACTGAAGCGCCTAGAACCGCTCGACCGCTGCAGCCGGCACTACAGGAGTTAGAAGAGGTTCTGATCGAAAGGTGGCATAACATTCCACCGGAGGCTACACAATCATTATATGCCAGTATTCCAAGAAGAATCGCAGCTGTATTACGGGCAAATGGGGGTCCAACCCCTTATTAATAAACCATTCCCAAGTAAGTATATGTGTTCACATTATTTTGCCTATCCCCTGTATGTGTCTAATGCATATGTGGGCGAAACTGCGGGGAAACGGCTTATTTAATAAACGTTAACTTTCTTCTATTAAAACAAGAAATACAGATATGGCCCATACCATCCAACGCTGGTATGACCCATACTACCTGACTGACACTGTAATTAAAACATGGCGGAATCGGAAATCGATGTGAGCCGACTTTTATGATTACGATACAATCAACATTAAACTACTTGCATATCAATAAAAAAACACCTTCCGAACGGGCATTAAAGGTGCAACGGTACCAACCGGCGGCCGAGTAATCCTCAGCCCTTAGGCGTCACCGGATGCGGATGCGGAGGGGCATGTGGTCGGTCAGCACACCGCTTTTCTGGCCGTTTTCATTTTAGTAATCAGTGTCACTACTTCTCAATGAAGTAGCTCCTCAATTGGCCACACAAGGGCTGAGTGCACCCCGCTTGCTAACAACAGCCGGCCGGTGTGGCCGTGCGGTTAAAGGCGCTTCAGTCTGGAACCGCGTGACCGCTCCGGTCGCAGATTCGAATCCTGCCTCGGGCCTGGATGTGTGTGATGTCCTTAGGTTAGTTAGGTTTAAGTAGTTCTAAGTTCTAGGGGACTGATGACCACAGATGTTAAGTCCCATAGTGCTCAGAGCCATTTGAACCATTTTTTGCTAACAACACTCGGCAGACCATGACGGTGACCCCCCATTAAAGTGATAGCCAACCCGAACAGCGCTTAGCTACGATAATCTGACGGAAGTCGGTGTTACCATTGCGGCAAGGCCATTGGCACTTACATATTAGTACTGCTATTATAAATTTATTTTTTTCCTTTAAATGTGTAAACCGATGCTGAAAATTACACTGTTCACCCGCTTCGACACAAAAAACCAAATAAAATTTACTTGTGACACAAACCCAACACCTATGTCACTCAAGTTCTAGTAACAAAGGGACCACTGCTACTCGTCATGACCGATTTCATCCAGATTTATGGTGTGTAGAGAGCTTGGCCAGAACTGAACTGAAGAAGTGACAAAAGTGTGAGCTTCAGATGGCCAAGCGTTTAGGAACAAATAGCATTTTTGGTGCGGGTCGGGCGAGGCATGAGTCGTTCATGTTGGCGTAGCTTCAAGACAGTGGTTGGCGCAGCGGAAACAGTACAGACCGGTAATCGTAGTGGGATCAAGTCCCTGTGCTGAAACTTCATTTTCAATTCTTGCATTACTTATACTGTAAACAAAGCGAAGTAATGCTCAATGTGCGGCATTGCATTTATTAATATTTTCATAAAAGGCGTAAAAAGGAAAGATAAAAGAAAATATTGGTTTGCAAATAAATGTCCGAATAGGATTGTACTTACAACGTTCACGATGACTCTGGAAATAGCTTTTCAAGAAGTTCGTTTTGATCTTCGAGCAGCCTGCGGCAGCTAATGCAACGCTGCGATGTTATTTTTTATCGTTAGGTAAAGAATTTTATCAAAGAGGTGCTCTTATCGAGAGAGAGGCAATATTCTGCGAAATGATGTGTTATGCGTGGTTTACTGCCAAACTGAGCGATGAGTAGAACCTCTTATGAATGTAAACCAGGTCACTCTAAAACAACCACGTAATTGTAAAAATGCGGTGTTTACAACGTGCGCACAATGCCGAGAAAATTACCGTTTCCCCTGTTTTGTGATGAATATCACACCAACACGTGTAAAGCATCAGTTGTAAAATAATAGGCTGGCCGGAGTGGCCGAGCGGTTCTAGGCGCTACAGTCTGGAATCGCGAGACCGCTGCGGTCGCAGGTTCGAATCCTGCCTCGGGCATGGATGTGTGTGATGTCCTTAGGTTTAAGTAGTTCTAAGTTCTAGGGGACTGATGACCTAAGAAGTTAAGTCCCATAGTGCTCAGAGCCATTTGAACCAATTTTTTTTGTAAAATAATAAAAGTATCTAATGGTTGTAAAATAATAAAAGTATCTAATGGTACGTACGAAGTTCTTGTGCGGGCCTTTGAATCACTTCCTGGAAATTTATATGCCATTCCTAAATTTCGGGTGCCATTTTTTTCATGGCTTTTATGACACTATCAGTAAATAAAATATATTGAAACTTAGTTCAGTGGTTTAAGTCAACGTAAAAACTGAAAATGTAAAAAAAAAAGTTTCAGCGCGAGAGACTTGATCCCACGACCCACAGATCATCCGCTGTTTTCCGGCAAACCCGAGAAACCTCGAATGGCCCGTACTGCCCGCCGGGCCATACTAACCTCCGTCCTCCTATTTAAAACGAAATGACGAAAGACGTGTAATAGTGGAGCGAGACGTATGTGTACTATATTTCCATGTACGAACAATGGGCCGCGCGGGATAGCCGCGCGGTTTAGGGCGCCTTGCCACGGTTCGCGCGGCTCTCCCCGTCGGAGGTTCGAGTCCTCCCTCGGGCATGGGTTTAAGTTAGATTAAATAGCGTGTAAACCTAGGAACCGATGACCTCAGCAGTTTGGTCCCATAGGAAAGTACCACCACAAGTAAGGGAACAGCTAAATATAATAATGATAATCGCATTATTTATGAGTGTCAGCGATAAAGTACATGCAGCAAAATGCCATGGTCCTAAAAAATATACGGTAGAAATACGGAATCCAAAATACAGTGGATTCAGTGTTGTATTACTTATTGCTCCTGTACATTCTTTAGGACCATGTCATTTTGCTGTACGCACTTTATTGTTAATCCTCGCAAATAAGAAGGGCACTAAATGCCCGAAACCGGTAAAGAAATTACATTTCTTGTATGGAACTGGTTGCTTTTTATTTCGTTATATGCGGCTGAAGTTGCTGAGAATGGGTAGAATACTATACGGAACAGCCAAAGCCGACACTATACAGGTAAACACATGGCATCCTGCGCTCTCAGCCAGTCAGGAATGATAATATTGGCCACTCTCACAAGGAAACATCACCAAGTTGACCTCGTATTTTCTGGAGGAAAAAGAACATTGCAAGATATCAGCCCCAGGAATCGATCCGGCGCGAAAGGTTGGGCTGACAGTACTTAGTTACGACCTTCTGATAGTACAGCTTTTAAAACTCGGCGCGCACAGGTTGTTAGTCACTCGCACCGCCCCACTGCAACCACCTAACACGCAAGCGCAAAATCCTGTACAGTAGCGTAACAGCCAGAGCCCCCTGATTCACGGGTCGTTGAAGGCAAAGGAAGAGTTGTGGGGTCGACAAATCTACCCAGCTTGTTTTGAAATCTTGTTCGAAAACACGCCATTCTGCTTGACAAATACAGGGTGTTTCAAAAATGACCGGTATATTTGAAACGGCAATAAAAACTAAACGAGCAGCGATAGAAATACACCGTTTGTTGCAATATGCTTGGGACAACAGTACATTTTCAGGCAGACAAACTTTCGAAATTACAGTAGTTACAATTTTCAACAACAGATGGCGCTGCGGTCTGGGAAACTCTATAGTACGATATTTTCCACATATCCACCATGCGTAGCAATAATATGGCGTAGTCTCTGAATGAAATTACCCGAAACCTTTGACAACGTGTCTGGCGGAATGGCTTCACATGCAGATGAGATGTACTGCTTCAGCTGTTCAATTGTTTCTGGATTCTGGCGGTACACCTGGTCTTTCAAGTGTCCCCATAGAAAGAAGTCACAGGGGTTCATGTCTGGCGAATAGGGAGGCCAATCCACGCCGCCTCCTGTATGTTTCGGATAGCCCAAAGCAATCACACGATCATCGAAATATTCATTCAGGAAATTAAAGACGTCGGCCGTGCGAGGTGGCCGGGCACCATCTTGCATAAACCACGAGGTGTTCGCAGTGTCGTCTAAGGCACTTTGTACCGCCACAAATTCACGAAGAATGTCCAGATAGCGTGATGCAGTAATCGTTTCGGATCTGAAAAATGGGCCAATGATTCCTTTGGAAGAAATGGCGGCCCAGACCAGTACTTTTTGAGGATGCAGGGACGATGGGACTGCAACATGGGTCTTTTCGATTCCCCATATGCGCCAGTTCTGTTTATTGACGAAGCCGTCCAGGTAAAAATAAGCTTCGTCAGTAAACCAAATGCTGCCCACATGCATATCGCCGTCATCAATCCTGTGCACTATATCGTTAGCGAATGTCTCTCGTGCAGCAATGGTAGTGGCGCTGAGGGGTTGCCGCGTTTGAATTTTGTATGGATAGAGGTGTAAACTCTGGCGCATGAGACGATATGTGGACGTTGGCGTCATTTGGACCGCAGCTGCAACACGGCGAACGGAAACCCGAGGCCGCTGTTGGATCACCTGCTGCACTAGCTGCGCGTTGCCCTCTGTGGTTGCCGTACGCGGTCGCCCTACCTTTCCAGCACGTTCATCCGTCACGTTCCCAGTCCGTTGAAATTTTTCAAACAGATCCTTTATTGTATTTTCGGTCCTTTGGTTACATTAAATCTGCGTTGAAAACTTCGTCTTGTTGCAACAACACTGTGTTCTAGGTGGTGGAATTCCAACACCAGAAAAATTCTCTGTTCTAAGGAATAAACCATGTTGTCTACAGCACACTTGCACGTTGTGAACAGCACACGCTTACAGCAGAAAGACGACGTACAGAATGGCGCACCCACAGACTGCGTTGTCTTCTATATCTTTAACATCACTTGCAGCGCCATCTGTTGTTGAAAATTGTAACTACTGTAATTTCGAAAGTTTGTCCGCCTGAAAATGTACTGTTGTCCCAAGCATATTGCAACAAACGGTGTAATTCTATCGCTGCTCGTTTAGTTTTTATTGCCGTTTCAAATATACTGGTCATTTTTGGAACACCCTGTAGCAAGTAGACTAATATGAGAACGAATATGCCACTGTGACGCACATATACGTTCAATATTATTTTAAAATTATTCTCGTGCTGGTATTCTGTAGCTACATACAGACCTTAAAATCAAAGTGAATACACCTACGGTGTGTTTATAAATTAGTTATACCAAAGTAACTGTTAATTGTAAAAATGGTAGATAACTTACAGAAATGTTCGATACTAAAAGAACTGTTATTAAGTGATACAATGGTTTCATCGAAACTGGCTGTGTATCACATAGAACGCTGGGTCAGGATCACCCAGCAGTCTCTTACGCAGCAAAATGGTTCAAATGGCTCTGAGCACTATGGGACTTAACATCTGAGGTCATCTGTCCCCTAGAACTTAGAACTACTTAAACCTAACTAACCTAAGGACATCACAAACATCCATGCCCGAGGCAGGATTCGAACTTGGGACCGTACCGGTCACGCGGTTCCAGACTGAAGCGCCTAGAACCGCACGGCCACACCGGCCGGCTCTTACGCAGCAATTGAACAACTTTGACAGCCATTAGCCGCAGCCGTGGTCTGCGAGCTGATAGTCCATGCTGCCGCAAACGTCGTCGAACTGTTTGTGCAGATGGTTGTAGTCTTGCAAACGTCCCCATCTGTTGACTCAGGGATCGAGACGTGGCTGCACGATCCGCCATGTGGATAAGATGCCTGTCATCCCGACTGCTAGTGATACGAGGCCTTTGGGATCCAGCACGGCATTCCGTATTACCCTCCTGAACCCACCGATTCGACCAACGCGAGCAGCAATTTCGCGATACGATAAACCGCAATCGCGATATGCTGCAATCCGACCTATATCTAAGTCGGAAACGTGATGGTACGCATTTCTCCCCCTTACACGAGGCATCCCAACAACGTTTCACCAGGCAACACCGTTCAACTGCTGTTTGTGTATGAGAAATCGGTTGGATACTTTCCTCATGTTAGCACGTTGTAGGTGTCGCCACTGGCGCCAACCTTGTGTGAATGCTCTGAAAAGCTAATCATTTGCATATCACAACATCTTCTTCCTGTGGGTTAAATTTCGCGTCTGTAGCACATCATCTTCGTGGTGTAGCAATTTTAATGGCCTGTAGTGTATTTATCGTTGGCCACGAACAGTAAATTGCCGATGTCATACAGACATGCACTCAAGCCTTTGTTTATCGTTGGCCACGGTAAAAGTCATAGTGACGTCACGGAGAAGTGGCACAGAGGTGAAACTAGCGTCACGCAGTAAACGGTCGGTGAGTGCGGTATGCCTAAACAAAACAGCAACAGTTTGAGGATATGTATACGGATATAGCCAGACGTTTTCGGCGTGCTTCGCTGAGCGCGTGGAGTAAACCGTGACGCAGGCGCTTTGGATGGTACGGTATGGTGGCTCGGATTGGCGAGAGGGGAAGAGTAGGCGGCGTATCAATTTCGCAGGAAGTGGCGGAGCGGTGAAGGGGAAGGGGGGATAGACGGGTCGGGTAACGGCCGTGGCCTACTTGTGCGGTGCGCGACCCCAGGCAACGCGGGAGCACGTGCCTCGCCACTGCCGGGGGTTTCCGCATACATCCGTCCTCGCCAGCCTGTCTGCTTTTCATGCATTAGCTGATGCGCTACTCGGAATGGAAAATCTACACTACTGGCCATTAATATTGCTACACCACGAGGATGACGTGCTACAGACGCGAAATTTAACCGACAGGAAGAAGATGCTGTGATATGCAAATGATTAGCTTTTCAGAGCATTCACACATGGTTTGCGCCGGTGGCGACACCTGCACCGTGCTGGCATGAGGAAAGTTTCCATCTGATTTCTCATACACAAACAGCAGTTGACCGGCGTTGCCTGGTGAAACGTTGTAATGCCTCGTGTAAGGAGGAGAAATGCGTACCATCACGTTTCCGACTTTGATAAAGATCGGATTGTAGCCTATCGCGGTCTATCATATCGCGACATTGCTGCTCGCGTTGGTCGAGACCCAATGACTGTTAGCGGAATATGGAATCGGTGGGTTCAGGAGGGTAATAACGGAACGCTGTGCTGGATCCCAACGGTCTCGTATCACTAGCAGTCGAGATGACGCATCTTATCCGCATGGCTGTAATGGATCGTGCAGTCACGTCTCGATCCCTGAGTCAACAGATGGGGACGTTTGCAAGACAACAACCATCTGCACGAATAGTTCGACGACGTTTGCAGCAGCATGGACTATCAGCTCGGAGACCACGGCTGCGGTTACCCTTGATGCTGCATCACAGACAGGAGCGCCTGCGATGGTGTACTCAACGACGAACCTGGGTGGACGAATGGCAAAACGTCATTTTTTCGGATGAATCCAGGTTCTGTTTACAGCATCATGATGGTCGCATCCGTGTTTGGTGACATCGCGGTGAACGCACATTGGAAGCGTGTATTCGTCATCGCCATGCTGGCGTATCACCCGGCGTGATGGTATGGGGTGCCATTGGTTACACGTCTCGGTCACCTCTTGTTCGCATTGACGGATCTTTGAACAGTGGACGTTACATTTCAGATGTGTTACGACCCGTGGCTCTACCCTTCATTCGATCCCTGCGAAACCCTACATTTCAGCAGGATAATGCTCGACCGCATGTTACAGGTCCTGTACGGGCCTTTCTGGATACAGAAAATGTTTGACTGCTGTCCTGGCCAGCACATTCTCCAGATCTCTCACCAACTGAAAACGTCTGGTCAATGGTGGCCGAGCAACTGGCTCGTCACAATACGCCATTCACTACTCTTGATGAACTGTGGTATCGTGTTGAAGCTGCGTGGCAGTTGTACCTGTACACGCCATCCAAGCTCTGTTTGACTCAATGCCCGGGCGTATCAAGGCCGTTATTGCGGTCGGAGGTGGTTGTTCTGGGTACTGATTTCTCAGGATCTATGCACCGATATTGCGTGAAAATGTAATCACGTCAGCTCTAGTATAATATATCTGTCCAATGAATACGTGATTATCATCTGCATTTCATCTTGGTGTAGCAATTTTAGTGGCCTGTAGTGTATTCCTTCAGAGTACATGTATCCGATCAAAAGCATGCGAACACCTATTAGTGAAGATTAATATGCAGCGTGTCCACGCTCCGTCTTTATGGTGGCTTGAACTCTACAGAAGACACTTCCGCTAAGGTGTCTGAATTTCTGTGGAGGAATGGCAGCCCATTCCTCCTCACGACCACCTATCTTACAGACATCTCGGTCCGAAATAAGTATAACGAATAGCATATCACGACATTCTGGTCGGGTTAAGTGGGTTTGCCCGCTTGCTACTTCGGAGACTGTTGGGTTTCATCGTATTGTGTTAGTTCTGGCTCTAGCCGTAAAACACCAGGAAATGAAGACAACATAAAAGATTCTAACCAACGACCTGTTTGCATTAGATAATTACTTCAAAATCTGGAGACTCCAACCCAGTGTAAGACAGAAGTGCGTTGCTTCCATGTAAATAATCGGTTGGCGAACATAAAACTGGAAGAAAGTTTCACAGGCTGAATTCTTCGCCATAATTGGAACCCAAAATATCTTGTCTTCCTGGATCGTTCACTATGCTTCAAACAACACCTTCTTAACTTAGCTCAAAAGTTGAGTGCTCGAAACAATATCCTCCATAAGCTATCCTCCATAAGCTATGAGGAACTACCTGGGAATCTTCAGCAACCACCCTAAGATCTTCAGCTCTGGGTTTGGTGTACTCAAGTGCTGAGTATTGTGCACCTGTTTGGACGAACAGCCATCATACAAGGCTTGTTGATACCCAGCTGAATACGACAATGCGCATAATATCTGGCGCAGTCAGAACTATTCCAGTTTATTGGCTTCCACTATTAACCGGTATAATGCCTCCCGATCTACGTATATGTACTGTCCTTATGAGAGAATTCCTCAAGATCTCCAGGAATTCTGACCTACCTGTGCATAGCGACCTGCCACTTTTAACTCGTAAGAGACGGAAATCACGCCATCCAACTCTGTGCGATGCTGCTGACATGGCTGCTAAGAATTTCAAACCTCTTGAAGAATGGAAAGGTCGGTGGGAAGCGGTGACAGATGTGCACCTGCATAACATCCTCTCAGGTGCTACACTTTTTAGTGGATTTGACCTACCACGCAAGACCTGGACTACTCTCAACAGAATCCGTACCGGCCATGGCCGATGCAGGGATGCTCTCTTTAAGTTGAAGAATCTGCCTGATCCAGCTTGTGACTGCGGAGCTCCATACCAGACTGTTCACCACATTGTCAGTGAATGCAGGATTCGAACCTATCACGGCGCCAAAGACGACTTCCTGCTAGCAGCTCCAGATGCAGTGCGCTGGATTGAAGGACTGGATGTTCAGTTGTAAAGACAAACTTAAGTTTCTTGTGTGTCAATATGTACATGTGCATATGTAATTTAATTTCATGATATGTCTGTATTAGCCATACGCTAAATAATAATAAATAAGTTCTGGATTATAACGTGCGTGTTATGACAGTATACCGTTTCAAGGCAATGGCACATCAGAGATTCATCACAGACGTCATTATTAGTAGAGTTGTTGCAATTAAATGTCAGTTAACGGTATAAAAAATACGTAGGCAAAAATTTTTGTGTGAACGCGGTGTAGTCTCGTGGCTAGAGACTAGTGATTATGTTGTTGGAGGAAGCAGATTCGCGTCCTGCTACTTGTAAATACTCTTTTTCCGTTTCCGCCTTGATAACATATTCTGGTTCTTTCTTATTCGTGTTGTAGAAGTATACTGTGCAATATTCGATGTTACTTACTTATAAGAGCATGCTCTCTCAGGAACAAGTTTCTTCGATTTTGTGACTTCCCTCTGATTAAAAAACGAAACATGAAACTCCTGCAAGTGAAACGACCAGCGATAATATTTGTATTGCAGCTTTTATGGTTCAAATGGTTCTAAGCACTATGGGACTTAACATCTGAGGTCATCAGTCCCCTAGACTTAGAACTACTTAAACCTAACTAACCTAAGGACATCACACACATCCATGCCCGAGGCAGGATTGGAACCTGCGACCGAAGCAGCAGCGCGGTTCCGGACTGAAGCGCCTAGAAACGCTTGGCCACAGCGACCGGCTAGCTTTTATGGATACTCAGCTCTTTATTCAGAATATGTCGCAATTTCCAAGGGTGTGATTAGGCAGGATCCTAAGAGCATAGCTTAAAGTGCTTCGACTGAAGCGAGCTGCAGTGACATTTAGATTCTTGCATGTCAAAAACATGTAGCTGCGGTCGAATCTTTAACAACACGTTCGTAAATTCAGCGGTGAAGGTAAAGATCACACTACACGGCGAGTGATAATGAACTTTGTGCAAAGTAGAGAATGGACGTTGATGTTATGGTGTCAGACTGTCATTTGTACCATAATTTCCGTACTTCACGTTTTATGCCTCCCTAAATGATCATTTAAAGACGAAATATAAAGTATTCTCTAAGACGACTATCCAGTACAAAATGTGCTACGAATTACAAAAAAGTTTTCGGTGAATCTTTACAATACGTCAGTGTTCCAGAAGCAGAAGGCAGCAACACGAGCACTTATGTATGGAAAATATAGACCAAGTTTTATTTTCCTCATCTTTTTCACAAAAGTGACTGAAGTGACGAAATACACTATTCCATGAATCATTTGCAGACAAATTTTTCACGCAATGTTTCACATGCAAACATTCAGTTTTCTTTATATCTACCAAAGCGTCGAGAGAACACCAAAGAAAAAATACCTACGATTCTGTTGGTTATTCGCGTGTCGGGTCGAACTGTCACTGATGAGTCCGCAGCTCGTGGTCGTGCGGTAGCGTTCTCGCTTCCCACGCCCGGGTTCCCGGGTTCGATGCCCGGCGGGGTCAGGGATTTCCACTGCCTCGTGATGACTGGGTGTTGTGTGCTGTCCTTAGGTTAGTTAGGTTTAAGTAGTTCTAAGTTCTAGGAGACTGATGTCCACAGATGTTAAGTCCCATAGTGCTCAGAGCCATTTGAATTTGTCCCTGATGATAAGTCTCAAGATCAGAAACTAGAGAAGACAGTGATGTTGGAGCGAAGTCGACGTTCTAACTCATCGCCAAGATGTTCAGCTGAATTCATACGATTCTTTTTTTTTTTTTTCAGTCATCAATCGAGGTCCTTTTATACTGACGAGCATGTCTCTCGTGACATCTGCCGGTCAATTCCGCTTTACATAGGGGTATCCGATTACTTTTATGATCACACTGTATATTTGCCTACGATGCTGTCGGGTCGAACTGCCCCTGACGATAAGTCTCAAGCGCAGAACCAGAGAAGACAGTGATATTGGAGCGAAGTCGACGTTCTAACTCATCGCCAAGATGTTCAGCTGAATTCATACGATTCTTTTTTTTTTTCAGTCATCAATCACGGTCCTTTTATACTGACGAGCATGTCTCTCGTGACATCTGCCGGTCAATTTCGCTTTACATAGGGGTATCCGATTACTTTTATGATCACACTGTATATTTGCCTACGATGCTGTCGGGTCGAACTGCCCCTGACGATAAGTCTCAAGCGCAGAACCAGAGAAGACAGTGATATTGGAGCGAAGTCGACGTTCTAACTCATCGCCAAGATGTTCAGCTGAATTCATACGATTCTTTTTTTTTTTTCAGTCATCAATCACGGTCCTTTTATACTGACGAGCATGTCTCTCGTGACATCTGCCAGTCAATTCCGCTTTACATAGGGGTATCCGATTACTTTTATGATCACACTGTATATTTGCCTACGATGCTGTCGGGTCGAACTGCCCCTGACGATAAGTCTCAAGCGCAGAACCAGAGAAGACAGTGATGTTGGAGCGCAGTCGACGTTCTAACTCATCGCCAAGATGTTCAGCTGAATTCATACTATCCTCTTTTTTTTTTTCAATCGCGGTCCTTTTATACTGACGAGCATGTCTCTCGTGACATCTGCCGGTCAATTCCGCTTTACATAGGGATATCCGATTACTTTTATGATCACGCTGTATATTTGCCTACGATGCTGTCGGGTCGAACTACCCCTGACGATAAGTCTCAAACCCAGAATCAGAGAAGACAGTGATGTTGGAGCGAAGTCGACGTTCTAACTCATCGCTAAGATGTTCAGCTGAATTCATACGATTCTTTTTTTTTTTCAGTCATCAATCGCGGTCCTTTTATACTGACATCTACCGGTCAATTCCGCGTTACATAGAGGTATCCGATTACTTTTATGATCACAATGTATATTTGCCTCTGAGAAAAAGTACTATGTGACGGAAGCGCGTGACGTAAAAAAATGAAACACCAGCAGCCGTCGTTATGATGTTATTTTATTCTATTGCAACCAGTTTCGGTGACTCCGTACGCCATCTTAACTGACGCTGAGAGGGTGAACTCCGATCGTATACACGATCCCGTCAGTGTCCAACATCTGTGAACTGGCATCCGTAGAATACTGTAACACAGCTGTTGTGTCTGCAACCTTGCTGAGATATTAAGTGTTGTGTTATACAGGTTTATGTCCAACATATCGTCTGTTTTAATGTTTAGATAACAGACTAAAATAAAACAACAAATACACAAGTAAATAAAAATTTGCTAGTTCTATGAAAAAGATAGTTGCTGCTCACCATATAGTGGAGATGCTGAGCAGAGGGGTACAACGAAAAGGTGAGCTTTCGGCCAATAAGGTTTTCGTCGAAAACACACACACACACACACACACACACACACACACACACACACGAGCCCAGTCTCTGGCACCTGATTACAGCTGCGAGAGACTGTGGTCATTGTGCGAATTGCCTTTGCGTGAGAGTGTATATGTGTGTTGTCTATTTTCGACGAAGGCCGTTTTGGCCGAAAGCTCACTTTCTGATGGTCCTTTTGTTGTGTCCATCTGCGACTCAGCATCTCCGCCATATGGTGAGTAGCAACTATCCTTTTCATAATATTGTTACATTCCATCCTGGATTTTCCATTGTTTCACTATGCTAATCCTGTAATATGTAATCTTCAGAGTCGTTTCCGCAGATTCAAATGTAATTCGCGCATCACATATACGCCTGTCTGTTTCTTTTACGTCACACAATACGTTCTATGATCTGCCTCAGTGTTAATGATGATTTTTAATCGCGCGAATTTTATACGACTTGGAGCTCTGGGATCTGCCATTATTTGCGAAACGCAGGAGCCGTGCTTTCTCTGCGACGGCTTGGTCTTTTTAAGCACTCGAGAGCGACGCAGGCAGACGGGCAAAGAATTAAAAAAATCAAAATAAAAGGAGCGTCGCCGTCTGGACTTTTTGCGCTGCGCATTTGGCACTGGGGGCGCCGCAGCTGTAAGGACAGGGGGCGTTCGTTATTCCAGAGACTCCGAGTCTGACTATCGACTGCTTGCCGCGTCTCATTTTTTCGTATTCTTTTTTTTCTGCAAACAAGACCCGCGGAAGCTCCTTTCAGCGCCTGAGGTTTACTCTTCTCACCTCTCTGGTGCCACGGCGACGCCCACGAGCTGAACATTTAGCTTTTCTAACGCAGAGTCAAGTGAACCACAAAACAGAGTGTAAGGACAATGACCGCTGACTTAATGACGGTAATGTTTGTTGTATTGCGTTGGTTCCTTATAGACAACCAAGTAAGAACATAGGGTACGTTTCAGACTGATGATTTATGTGGATGGGTCTCGATCTTCCACCATAATTGAGTCCATCAACATCAGGTGGCAAATATGAGGTAGCCAAGTAGATGGAAATGTGGGTTCTACTATGCCAAGACTGCTTGGTAGCTACAACAGGAAAACACAATTAATTAGCAGGAGTACAAAATAAGAAAGTATTTATTACTTAACTTTGCTGTAGTCCATGATCAATTGGTTGACAATTATAGAAGACGCGACTAGACTAAGCGTCTGTAGAATGACATAATTTACAAGTCACAAATCTTGCAATGACGAATTAATCTCTCGTAATTTAGAATGTCGAATCCGGTGAATTTGAAAACTGACTTGGAACGGAGCTACAAAGACTTGATGGCAGCAATGAGTGAGCTGCAGACGATGACTGACTAACATCGGCGCTGGCTGACCACTGAGCGCGGCTACGAACTGTAGACTGGCACAACTGCACTACTCTCCTGCTACACATGAAGCGGCCTAGCTGCGCCTCACGGCGAGCGTTAAGTACTGCGACTGGCTGTGTACTTTCTGGCTAACACAGCCGTTCGTCTGTTCCGTTTATCGAGAGAATCGCATCCGGCGGATCGATCTCTCAGGCGGCAGTGTAGTCGTATGACCGACATCACATATGTTGTTTCTGAATAAAATCCTTTTAGTTGTTAGACCGTGTCATCACTCCATACATATTATAAAAGTAGATGTGTGTATGTGTGTATCTATGTTCCACATCTAAACCACTGGACCCATTCCAGTCATACTGATACACATATTCTTTACTGTCAGACAACAATCGCTGATTCAAGATATCTGTGATGGGGTGGCTATGCGGTAGGCTATTGTGCCTGGGGCAGCGGCTTTTTTTTTCCAGCAAGACTACGACGCCACCCAACATTTCTCTTGTGGCTGACTGGCGAACACACGGTGCCCGTTGCACCGGCAACTAGGCCGTCGACAGCTTGTGGTTATCCACCTTGGTCCATGCTGATGGTGGATGTAATTATTACGAGAATAATCCCAAAAGTAAGGTCTCCCAATTTTTTATAAGTACATACACCTGTTTATTTCTACAATGTTTACATCAGTTTACAGCGTGAACATTTAGCTAGTTTTCCACATAATTACCATTTCTGTCAATGCATTTTTGTAGACGCTGTGGCAGTTTTTGTATGCCAATGTCATACCAGCTCGCCGCCATGCTGTTCAGAAAGTTATGAACTGGCGTGATTGTTGCTTGGTCTCAGGTGTGAAGTGGTATGCCCAGGTTTCGTCACCCGTGGCAATTGAGTCCAGAAAGTTGTCCTGTTCGGCTGCAAGGCGGTGAAGAAATGCGCGGGAAGCATCAGCTCGTTTCCGCATGTGGTCCTCAGTCAGCATGCGTGGCACCCATCTTGCGCACACCTTCCGGTAGTTCAATGTTTCCGCTAAAATTCTGTGAGCGGTGCTTCGGGAAACCTCAGGAACCAACGTGCAGAGACCATCCAGGATAATCCGCCGATCTTCACGCATGCTTTGCTCAACCTTCAACACTGTCTCCTCAGATATTGACGGTCTCCCGCTCCTTTGTTCGTCGTGAATTTTGATCCGACCAGATGCAAACTCTTTACACAACTTACGAACATTTTTGACATCCATGCACGACTAACCATACACTTCCGTCAATAGACGATGGATTTCAATCGGCGCAGTGCCCTTTGCATTTAAAAACCGAATAACTGCGCGCAATTCGCACTTGGCGGTAACATCCAACGGGAGCTCCATTCTCAACGGCTGCCAAGCCGAGACTGAGCGCCTCAGCGCGGCGGGCGCATGTTTACACACAGTGTGTGAAACACTCTTCATAACAGTGTGACCAACTGCCACACAAACAGAGTTCTGAACTTATGAAAAAATAGGAGACCTTACTTTTGGGACTACCCTCGTACCTAGCGGATGTAATATGTATATAACGCAAGATAGAATGGAGAAATGAAAAAATGTCCAGCGTTCCTGTAGTCAATCAAGCGATGAGCACCAGATAAAATGGTTCAAAACTCTTTTTCTTTTTTGGAGTCAACATACACTACTGGCCATTAAAATTGCTGCACCACGAAGATGACGTGTTACAGACGCGAAATTTAACCGACAGGAAGAAGATGCTGTGATATGCAAATGATTAGCTTCTCAGAGCATTCACACAAGGTTGGAGCCGGTGGCGACACCTACAACGTGCTGACATGAGCAAAGTTTCCAACCGATTTCTCATACACAAACTGCAGTCGACCGGCGTTGCCTGGTGAAACGTTGTTGTGATGCCTCGTGTAAGGAGGAGAATCGCGTACCATCACGTTTCCGACTTTGATAAAGGTCGGATTGTAGCCTATCGCGATTGCGGTTTAACGTATCGCGACACTGCTGCTCGCGTTGGTCGAGATCCAATGACTGGTATGGGGTGCCACTGGTTACACGTCTCGGTCACCTCTTGTTCGCATTGACGGCACTTTGAACAGTGGACGTTACATTTCAGATGTGTTACGACCCGTGGCTCTACCCTTCATTCGATTCCTGCGAAACCCTACATTTCAGCAGGATAATGCACGACCGGATGTTGCAGGTCCTGTACGGGCCTTTCTGGACACAGAAAATGTTCGACAGCTGCCCTGGCCAGCACATTCTCCAGATCTCTCACCAATTGAAAACGTCTGGTCAATGGTGGCCGAGCAACTGGCTCGTCACAATACGCCAGTCACTACTCTTGATGAACTGTGGTATCGTGTTGAAGCTGCATGGGCAGCTGTACCTGTACACGCCATCCAAGCTCTGTTTGACTCAATGCCGAGGCGTATCAAGGCCGTTATTACGGCCAGAGGTGGTTGTTCTGGGTACTGATTTCTCAGGATCTATGCACCGAAATTGCGTGAGAATGTAATCACATGTCAGTTCTAGTATAATATATTTGTACAATGAATACCCGTTTATCATCTGCATTTCTTCTTGGTGTAGCAATTTTAATGGCCAGTAGTGTATTTCAGTAAGTAGATGCTGTGCCTGGTTTCCACCTTCAACGAATATGTTAGAAGGCTGCTTCCGGAACGTCATTTTCATTAGTAACTATCTGTATTTCTGATTCAGCTCTTGAACTGCACAAACACTATTAGGAAAATACTCATATCGGAGTACAAAAATGGCGAATATGCTCCTGTTTGTTAAAAGACTCAGACTGAAAATTGAGGTATCAGGTGGCTCACCCTACATTCCTCGGTACCGTGCAAAAGTTTCAAAAAAAATTAGTAATGCGAACATATTCGCGGTCTTTCTAACAGACAACTCACCTCTCAGTGCCACAAGCTCCGCATCTGTAACTCGCTCACACCCACTGTAAGTCGCTCATACCCATCCACTCCCACTAGCTCAGTCTCACTCACCCATTCAACCCAGTCGTCATGTTCTCTTTGAGTCTCTCTAACTGTCACTGTCTCCTGTTTCACAGGCACAGTCTCCTTCGTTCTGTGCTACTAACTACAGTCTGTCCCCACTGTCGCTGTCTCCTTCTTGCTCTCTCTTTCTGCTACTGTCTCACTTATTCCTTCTACTGCTGATGTCTCTTCACAGAGTCACTATCTCTTTCTTCGGCGTTGTCACTGTCACAGACTCTGTCTCTCATTATCACTGGCTCGTACCCACTTCCAGTTCCTCGTTCTCTTTATTCTTCTCCCACCGGCACTGTCACCTTCACTTTTTTCGTAGCACTGTTCCGTCACTGACAACTGTGTCCTCTTTCTCTTGCTCTGCAATTTCTCCTTCACTCGTTCAACACCAGGAACACTGCCTACTATCTTCAAATACGAGGGGCGTTTGATGGTCTCCTTTTAGACTTCTACACTTCGTCCAACACGGTTCTAATTGGTTGATCCCTTCCGAATAATAGGAACTGTCCAAGTCTGCAAAATAGCTATTGGTTGCTGCAATAACCTCCTCGTTTGAATAAAATCTTTGTCCCGCCAGCCATTTCTTCAATTTGTGGAACAAATAGTAGTTTGAGGGAGCCAGGTCTGGAGAATAGGGGGGATGTGAAACGAGTTGGAATCCTATTTCCATTAATTTTGCGACCACAACTGCTGAGGTATGTGCTGGTGCACTGTCGTGATGGAAAAGGACTTATTTGCGGTCCAATCGCCAGCTTTTTTCTTGCAGCTCGGTTTTCAGACGTCCAGATAGTCGATGAGGATTATCCCCTACAAATCCCCACAGACAGTCGGCATAACCTTTCCGCCTAAAGGAACGGTCTTAGACTTTTTTGGTGCAGATTTTTCCTTGGTAACCCACTGTTCAGATTGTTGTTTGGTCTCAGGAGTATAGTAATGTATCCATGTTTCATCTACAATGACGAAACGACGCTTAAAGTCCTGCGAATTCTTCCTGAACAGCTGCAAACCATCCTTGCAACACTTCACACGATTTTGTTTTTGGTCAAGCGTGAGCAATCGCGGAACCCATCTTGCAGATAGCTTTCTCATGACCAAATGTTTATGCAAAATATTATGTACCCGTTCATTTTGCCTTTCATAAAGTAATGTTTAATCACCACACGAAATAAATTTTCGTCCATTTTTTGAAAGTCACTCGAATTCCTTGATTCACACGAATGCCAAACACAAAGAAATTGTCGTCCATGAAGACGAATGCCTCGCCAGTACGTTGCCGATATGGGAGCACTGTCGCTCGGAAGACGGCATTCACGTATCGTACAGACGTTGCGGCGCCTTCCATGACTATCAGCGGCGTACGTCGGCCGCACATAATGCCATCCCAAAACAGCAGGGAACCTCCACCTTGATGCACTCTCTGGACAGTGTGTCTAAAGCGTTCGGCCTGACCGTGTTGCATCCAAACACGTTTCCGACGAGTGTCTGGTTGAAGGCATATGCGCCACTCATCTGTGAAAAGAACGTGATGATAATCCTGAGAGGTCCATTCGGCATGTTGTTGAGCCCATTTGTACCGCGGTGCATGGTGTCGTGGTTGCAAAGATGGACCTTGCCATGGACGTCGGGAGTGAAGCTGCGCATCGTGCAGCCTATTGCGCACGGTTTGAGTCGTAACACGTGGTCTTGTGGTTGCACGAAAAGCGGTACTTAACATGGTGGCGTTGCTGTCAGGGTTCCTGCGAGCCATAATCCATAGATAGCGGTCATCGACTGCAGTAGTAGCCCTTGGGCGCCATGTCATCGACAGTTCCTGTCCCTCTGTGTCTCCTCCATGTCCGAACAACATCGCTTTGGTTCACTCCGAGACGCCTGGACACTTCCCTTGTTGAGAGCCCTTCCTGGCGCAAAGTGACAATGCGCACGCGATCGAACGGCGTTACTGACCGTCTAGGCATGTTGAACTACAGACAACATAAGCTGTATACCTGCTTCCTGATGGAATGACTGGAACTGATCGGCTGTAGGACCCTTTCGTCTAATAGGCGCTGCTCGTGCATAATTGTTTACGTCTTTGGGCGAGTTTATTGACATCTCTGAACAGTCAAAGGGACTGTTTTTGTGAAACAATATCCACAGTCAACGTCTATCTTCAGGAGTTCTGGGAACAGGGGTGATGCAAAACTTTTTTTGATGTGTGTACTAGCAACGAGGGTTAACGGTGGAGCATGGTGGCGTGTTGCCTAGCCTGCAGACCATCGCATCTTAGCCAGTTATGCAGATGGCGGCCCGCGGTTATCTTCCGGTCACGTAAATCGCGTAAATCATTTATGTCTCGCGAACAATAACTACCATACTCGATTTTAAATATATGTAACTACTGCTTAAGTGCGTGAGGTCTAAAACGCTAGACTTTCGCCAACATGGTGACAGCCATCAGGTCTTCAGTGATGGACGCTGACTACATCGACGCTACATGTTGACTGCACAAGGACTCTGACAAAAGTAAAGCTGAGCGGTCCTGCTGGGCCCCCTTTAAAAACCAGGTCCCAACAAGAAAACAACAGATTGTCACTGTTGGCACAATTCTCTATTGCCGCCATAAAGGGCCTTTCCTTCAAAAACCAATGTCCATCTTTCAAGCAAGTTCCAAGGAATCTCTCCAGATCTGTTAAGTTGCCACTATCTGGCAGATCCTCAGCGGCCCCCAGCTCCCCAGGAAAGTATTTCTGCGATCCTGGCGTCCCTGTTTAAACCAGGGAGCCTCTATTACCATCACCGCCACCTTGGTGGCCACCAATAATTACAGTTTGAAAGGCGTCCCATTACAGTTAACCTGGCCCAAAATTACTCCTGAACAGAGGGATAATATGTCATTTCTGTATCATTCTCGTATCGGTGACGCATAGAAAGTCGGCAGGCAAGGTTTTTTAATTGAATTTATAGCTTAATTCCCTATCAAAATAAATGTAGTATCACAAACTCATCATACATGTAGATATCTGTTTCGAACATTGTTTATAAACGGTGTTCGACACTATCAGTTCAGAAAAATAAAGGACGTAGAGAACATCAAAACAAATATATTTCGATGAGGAACATGTGGTCTCTGAAGTCAACTTGTAATGTTAGGGAACATTATGTTAGCGGCGCTGCTGTAAGCTGTTGTGACGGTGTCGCTTGACATTGAAACTTCCTTTGTGTACGGATGTTTGGCTCTGACGTCCGCTTGGGCACACACCGATTCGTTCGCATCAGCGCCTTGTGACAAGAGGGTGTAAACACACCGATTCACTGACGATCATTACCGCCTTGTGACAATAATAGTGAACGTACGCTAAAATGGCTGACATGAATCTGGTATACGGGTCTGTGAACAGAAATGGACAAGCTGCAGAGAGTGTGTCGACAGCGCTTTTCCAACCGACAGGTTCCACAACACCAAACGTTCGGAACTCTGCATCGCCTCTTACGTGAAACACGCACTTTCATAATACAGGTCAGAATCGAGTAGTGGAGCTCCCAAAATGAGATTCTGCGACATGCTGAAGACACTCCATCTGCAAATACACGACGTATTGCACACATCCTTTGATTTAGAAATAGCCTTGTGTGAAATGTGATATACAGGGTGTCCCAGCTATCTTGTCCACCCAAAATACCTCTGGAACAATAACAGCTATTGGAAAACGACTTTCACCGGTATCAATGTAGGGCTGGGGCCCATGAATGTACATATTTGGAAACATTCTAAAACGAAGGCATATGTGTTTTTGAACTCAAACTTATGTTTTTTTAAATGGACCTCCTATATTTTTTCTTCAGCAATCCGTAGCATTACAAAGCACATACACAATGGCGTTGATTGCATCGCAATATTCCCATTAAATCCCGAGATATTGAGACGCGAAGTTGACGCTTGAAACACCCGACATGCGCTGCTAGCGCACGTCCTGAGGCTCAGGCGTGAACCCCATGCTGCCCGTAATCGCGATGTGATTGACATGTGTAATCACACCTCCATACTTATCAAGAGGGACGCTTACTTGTTTTTGCACTGTTCAGTCGTCCAATGTTTACGCTCCTTACAACAAGCGAGGCGCCGTTTGGCATTTACCGGCGTGATGCGTGGCTTATGAGCAGCCGCTCGACCATGAAATCCAAGTTTTCTCATCTCCCGCCTATCTGTCATAGTACTTGCAATGGATTCTGGTGCGCTTTAGAATTCCTTTGTAATGGTCTGGATAGATGTCTGCCTATTACACATTACGACCTTCTTGAGCTGTCGGCGGCCTCTCTGTCAACAGACGAGGTCAGCCTGTACGCTTTTGTGTTGTACGTGTCCCTTCACCTTTTCACTTGACTATCACATCGGAAACAGTGGACCTAGGTATGTTTAGGAGTGTGGAAATCTCGCGTACAGACGTATGACACACGTGACACCCAATCATCTGACCACGTTCGAAGTCCGTGAGTTCCGCGGGGTGCCCCATTCCGCTCTCTCACGATGTCTAATGACTACTGAGGTCGCTGATGCGGAGCACCTGGCAGTAGGTGGCAGCACAATGTATGTTTTTGGGGGTGTCCGGATACTTTTGACCACATAGTGTATCTCCATGTCAATAAAGTACATCTGAATTCACAGAGGGTCTCGGTAGAGCAGGGGTGTCCAACATTTTAGCTTATCTGTGCCACTTTGGAAGAAGACGAATATCTGGGGGCCGCGAATAAATATACTTAAAACTAACATTAACCGCTGAAGGGAAAGAAGAAAAAAAAGGAGAGGCAGAGAAGAGTGTGAGTACGGAACAACAAAGGAGAGAATGGAATCGCGTGGCAGGAATTTCAGACTGAAAATATTCAGTTCATCGTAACCTCATATAAACGGAATTCTATGAGTTTTTTTCCGATCGCGTGATTGATGCTCACTTCGTGGATCGTATTGATGCTTGATTTGATGCGGCCCGCGGTCCATGGCTTGGACACCCCTGCGATAGAGGAACCTCTGCGTGCACGATAGCTCAGCGTCTTCGTCCAGTAGACAGGGCACCCCTTATAATAAAAAAAACTGAGTGCAATTGTCGTACGAGGGCAGTTCAATAAGTAATGCAACACATTTTTTTGTGAAACAGGGGTTGTTTTATTCAGCATTGAAATACACCAGGTTATTCCCAAATCTTTTAGCTACACAACACTATTTTTCAACGTAATCTCCATTCAATGCTACGGCCTTGCGCCACCTTGAAATGAGGGCTTGTATGCCTGCACGGTACCATTCCACTGGTCGATGTCGGAGCCAACGTCGTACTGCATCAATAACTTCTTCATCATCCACGTAGTGCCTCCCACGGATTGCGTCCTTCATTAGGCCAAACATATGGAAATCCGACGGTGCGAGATCGGGGCTGTAGGGTGCATGAGGTAGAACAGTCCACTGAAGTTTTGTGAGCTCCTCTCGGGTGCGAAGACTTGTGTGAGGTCTTGCGTTGTCATGAAGAAGGAGAAGTTCGTTCAGATTTTTGTGCCTACGAACACGCTGAAGTCGTTTCTTCAATTTCTGAAGAGTAGCACAATACACTTCAGAGTTGATCGTTTGACCATGGGGAAGGACATCGAACAGATTAACCCCTTCAGCGTCCCAGAAGACTGTAACCATGACTTTACCGGCTGAGGGTATGGCTTTAAACTTTTTCTTGGTAGGGGAGTGGGTGTGGCGCCACTCCATTGATTGCCGTTTTGTTTCAGGTTCGAAGTGATGAACCCATGTTTCATCGCCTGTAACAATCTTTGACAAGAAATTGTCACCCTCAGCCACATGACGAGCAAGCAATTCCGCACAGATGGTTCTCCTTTGCTCTTTATGGTGTTCGGTTAGACAACGAGGGACCCAGCGGGAACAAACCTTTGAATATCCCAACTGGTGAACAATTGTGACAGCACTACCAACACAGATGTCAAGTTGAACACTGAGTTGTTTGATGGTGATCCGTCGATCATCTCGAACGAGTGTGTTCGCACGCTCCGCCATTGCAGGAGTCACAGCTGTGCACGGCCGGCCCGCACGCGGGAGATCAGACAGTCTTGCTTGACCTTGCAGCGATGATGACACACGCTTTGCCCAACGACTCACCGTGCTTTTGTCCACTGCCAGATCACCGTAGACATTCTGCAAGCGCCTATGAATATCTGAGATGCCCTGGTTTTCCGCGAAAAGAAACTCGATCACTGCCCGTTGTTTGCAACGCACATCCGTTACAGACGCCATTTCAACAGCTCCGTACAGCGCTGCCACCTGTCGGAAGTCAATGAAACTATACGAGACGAAGCGGGAATGTTTGAAAATATTCCACAAGAAATTTCCGGTTTTTTCAACCAAAATTGGCCGAGAAAAAAAATGTGTTGCATTACTTATTGAACTGCCCTCGTAGATAGAATTTTAGAGGCGTCATGCGATAACCACACAGAACTGCTGACGAAAACTGACGAATTAACCGATAGAACGAAAGAAGGGAGAAAAAAATGGTTGGCAATGCTGGCGTAGGTGCGGAAGGACCCATGTTCCGAGTCCTGGTACGTCCTAAGATTTTTTCCTGAGATAAGGTGGTCTGAATCGAGGTCCGCTCAATTTCGTGAGGGAAAATGAACAGCTGGCCGAATAAAGAATCACCGCTGCCATCAGAATTCATCTACTCACAATAACCGCTGGACGGATCGTTGACATATTGATCACATGTCCCGACGACCATTGATCGCCCCCCTGCTGCCTTGTAGGCAGTAGTCAGCCTGTCGGAGCAGGCCCAAAGCAGTCGGCACAAGGACGGTGCCTTCGAGAGTCAACGTTGAGCGTGCCTAGTTCAACGTGCTGCCGGTCGATTAGAAACGATGCGACTTGTGCATACGGTACTTGTGCTTCAACGTGGAATACGTGATGCCAACGCGCTCCATTGGCTGTTGTCCGCTGTGTCTGGCTCGCAGGTCACACTGTTTACGAAGCGGACGAGCGTAAAATTTCTGTTAGCTCTATTAAAAGGGACATGTCGTCCTCCCTTGCCCGCATGCAATTCATGTTGTTCTGTCTGCCCTATACATAAGTAAAAACTTCATTATCCATCAACATGTTATAAGGCAAGAAGGAAAGTGCCATGTCCAGTCAATAAGGACGTGTGCTTGTAAAAATTCCTTTACGGATAGTGCTCCACAAATTTACGATAGTTCTCCACGTAATCAAATGGTTCAAATGGCTCTAAGCACTATGGGACTTAACATCTGAGGTTCTTATGCGGTAACAGAATCCTTACATCATGTGAAATACAAGACTTGAAACAAAAAAGTGCGAAATATCTTACTGCAGGTAGTGCAAGCTGTCTTGTAGATAAAGCCAATCCAACAAACTCACTCCTCAAAAAGAGCGCACATATAGTTCGATGGTTCAAATGGCTCTGAACACTATGGGACTTAACATCTGTGGTCATCAGTCCCCTAGAACTTAGAACTACTTAAACCTAACTAACCTAAGGACATCACACACATCCATGCCCGAGGCAGGATTCGAACCTGCGACCGTAGCAGTCACGCGGCTCCAAACTGAAGCGCCTAGAACCGCACGGCCACACTGACCGGCTATAGTTCGATAACGCCGAATATTACAGAATACACTTCTGTTAAACTAATAACAACGTATCAGAAACTATTAGAATGCGCAGTTCAGTAAAACAATATTTGGATTCAGTGAGGCGCGAAGTGGCAACACATCGCCTTTTACAACTTTACGCCTCTGTTCATTAAGCTCTGCACCGTCCATGAGTAATATAAGGCTATACTCTGCATCTTACCATCTTATGATATGTTATTAACTTACATTTAATTGTAATAAATTGTACCAAGAACAATGCGTTTGTAATGGATAATCGATGAGCTTTTGCCTTGAAACGGCATACTTTCATGATATGCAAGTTACAGTAATTATTTAACCACGAATATTACGTTTCCCATCATTTTATTACAACAAATCGTCCAATTAACAACGGTTTTTCGAGAGATTTACTGCTGTTTAGTACCGGCAAATATACATACGGGCGTCAATTGAAAACCAATATGGCGCCTAGCCTCTCTGTATTCAAGAGAGATGACGTCATGTGACGTAGGCGACGTACTTCCATCTCAAACGGACATTCACAATATCTGACATACTACAACGAAGCGCCAAAGAAATTGCTATATGCATGCGTTTTCAAATACAGAGATACGTAAAAGGGGCAGAATACGGCACTGCGATCGGCAATGCCTATATAAGACAAGTGTCTGGGGCAGTTGTTAGATCGGTTACTGCTGCTACAATGGCAGGTTATCAAGATTTAAGTGAGTTTGAACGTGGTTTTATAGTCGGCGCACGAGCGATGAGATACAGCATCAAAATGGTTCAAATGGCTCTAAGCACTATGGGACTTAACATCTGAGGCCATCAGTCCCCTAGACTTGGAACTACTTAAACCTAACTAACCTAAGGACATCACACACATCCATGCCAGAGGCAGGATTCGGACGTGTGACCATAGCAGCACCGCGGTTCCGGACTGAAGCGCCTAGAACCCCACGACCACAGCGGCCGGCGATACAACATCTGTGAGGTAGCGATGAAGTGGAGATTTTCCCGTACGACCATCTCACGAGTGTACCATGAATATCAGGAAAACATCGAATTTCCGACATCGCTGCGGCCGGAAGAAGATCCTGTAAGAACGGGATTAACGACGACAGAAGAGAATCGTTCAACTTGACAGAAGTGCAACCCTTCCGCAAATTGCTGCCGATTTCAATGCTTGTCCATCAACAAGTGTCAGCGTTCGCACGATTCAACGAAACATCATCGATACGGTCTTTCGGGGCACATGGACCCTGTTCAATCTAGTGGAGGCTCTGTAATGGTATGGCGCGTGTGCAGTCGGAGTGGTATGGGACCTCTAGAGACTCTGATAGGTGACACGTACGTAAGCATCCTGTCTGATTACCTGCATCCATTCATGTCCATTGTACATTCCGACGGACTTGGGCAATTCCAGCAGGACAATGCGACACCCCGTACGTCCAGAATTGCTACCGAATGGCTCCAGGAACACCCTTCTGAGTTGAAACACTTCCGCTGGCCACCAAACTCCCCAGACATGAACATTATTGAGCATATCTGGGGATGCCGTGCAACGTCTGATCAGAAGATACTTCCAACCCCTCGTACTCTTATGGATTTATGGATGTGAGTTCCCTCCAGCACTGCTTCAGACGATAGTGGAGTACATGCCACGTCGTGTTGCGGCACCTGTGTGCTCGCGCGAACCCTACGCGATATTATGCAGGTGTACCAGTTTGTCTGGCTCTTCAGTGTAGATATCGCTCTGCACGTTCGGAAAGACTCGCCAACGTGCTTGCTCAACACCGACTCAAAGGAAGGCCTCGGCGCTTGTTGGTGACGTCACGTCAGCTAGGCACGGCGAACGCCAGGTCTGTTGCAGGCACAAACGCTTGGGCGTGCTTATCACTATAAATCTCTTATTTTTGGACAAACTGTTTGGTATTGTTTTGGATTCTGCAGTTTTATTTAGATGAAAGATTTTCTTACTATCGTAAAGCTACAAATCAAGATCATAGTTCTCTATTACTGAATCCTGTCGAAACAAACGTAGATCAATATGAGAAAATGCTTTGCCCCATTGCAAGCTTCGGAAATTTTACATTCAAGAGACTTTACTTGATCCATTTTGTTATCGAAACTTACCCCAACCCCCTTACAATAAACTCGTTTCTTTTATTTATTTTCGTTTGACATCGTCACTGGAAATGTGAACTAATTTACATGTGTAAATGTCCAACTGTTGCCAGTCGTTAGATTAGAAAGTAATTCTAAACAGGAAACAAAATAGCTTCATACATCGAAAATACTGCTGAGCTTAAACTTTTTTAAACATGCACATTAGAAAAGATAAATATTCCCCTCTTGCAACTGAAAGGAGAAACATTATAAGATAAAATTTTATTTGATAAAACAAGTATCCCTCTTTTGCCTTTTCTTCTGTCCCCCCCTTCCCCCCCCCCCCCCCCCCCCCTCCAACGTGTACAATCGCAAGATATTTCATTAACATTCAGTGCTCCTCACCCCATAGTCAACCAAGATACCTAAAGAAGAGCACCAATATGTTCACAGTTTCTTGTAAAAGCAACCCAGTACAAACGTAACTTCCTCAGATTTACAAATAAGGTAAAGAAGCACGAATTCTGTTGCTGCTGGACCAGGAAGTTGTTTTTGTATGTCAATCCTTAAAAAAATGGTTCAAATGGCTCTGAGCACTATGGGACTCAACTGCTGTGGTCATAAGTCCCCTAGAACTTAGAACTACCTAAACCTAACTAACCTAAGGACAGCACACAACACCCAGCCATCACGAGGCAGAGAAAATCCCTGACCCCGCCGGGAATCGAACCCGGGAACCCGGGCGTGGGAAGCGAGAACGCTACCGCACGACCACGAGATGCGGGCTCAATCCTTAAAACAGGTGGAAATTTAAGTTCAGGAACACTATTTGTTAAGAAGTGTAATGAATTGCACAATTAATTGATTGCAGAAATCTCTCAGAACAATGTGGGTTAGTCAACTATCGCCAATAGTTTCACATTTTGCTGTGTCAGAGAGGGAGACACCACCATTATGAGTATGCCTGCAACAGACCTGGCGTTCGCCGTGCCTAGCTGACGTGGCGTCACGAACAAGCGCCGCGGCCTTCCTTTGAGTCGGTGTTGGCTTGCTCCACGCTATGACGTCAGAAACTGGGCACGCTTAACGTTGACGTTCGAATGCACGGTCCATGTGCCGAGGGCTTTAGGCCTAACCCGTGAGCTGTGTTTTTACAAATATTGAGAGAAATTTCTGTAAAAACTCCGAGTTATATGAAACTCCTATTTCCGTACAGTAGTGGGTAATGCGATAGAAGTCTAACAAGTGATTGTGTTACAAAGCGATGTCTGGTATTTGTGATATTTTCAGCTGTTTACAATTTACCTCGTCATTCGGAACCCCGTTATGGATAAACCAGCGACAGATACGGATCAGCGAGAGTGGTGTAATTGATTGGATCGCGGCGGTATTGTATTACGCTCTGCCGGCCGTGCGAACCGCTCGGCGGGCACTTTTCCTCGCACGGCTGCGCAACTGCGCGGGTACCGCTGTTCGTCACGCCAGCGTTTCCCCCACACTGTAATCGTATTATTAGGTACAAATTACGTCATCCCCTTGTTACCTAGGTGAATGACAACATCGTGCACACTCCTTTCCGTGCCACTTCCTTTGATGGCCACCATCGCTCGTGTTCGCCTTGAAACATATCTGGAGAGAAATCTAATAAATTTTAATGAAGGCGCCGTTAAAACACTAAAAACAGAATGTTTAGGCAACCTCTGTTACAGCTAAAATTTTTAATTAAACGCTGTTGCAGTAATAACGTTATTTTTCTGTACCTCGGAAACGGAAGTTGTAGGAAACGGATTGCCAACTATTCGATGTTTGCTATAACATTTATCAAGCTGAGCCGTATGAGCGGCAGATATCCTTTAAAGAAACAAAATAGACCGAGGAGAAAAGAGGTGACGAAGAAGCTACGTGATATCTTTTGGCATCTCACTGTGTTCAAAAACGTGAGTCCTGTTTTTATACTGCCGTTTTTACACCTACACACTCTGCAAGTCGCCATATGGTGCATGACGGAGGGTATCTTTTACCACTCTTAGTCATTTCGTTTAGTGCGGTTATCTTTTACCACTCTTAGTCATTTCGTTTAGTGCTTCAGTCATTAGTTTACTGGGTCAAATGGCTCTGAGCACTATGGGACTTAATTTCTGAGGTCATCAGTCCCCTAGAACTTAGAACTACTTAAACCTAACTAACCTAAGGACATCACACAAATCCATGCCCGAGGCAGGATACGAACCTGCGACCGTAGCGGTCGCGCTGTTCCAGACTGTAGCGCCTAGAACCGCTCGGCCACCCTGGCCTGTCCGCAGCTCGTGGTCGTGCGGTAGCGTTCTCGCTTCCCACGCCCGGGTTCCCGGGTTCGATTCCTGGCGGGGTCAGGGATTTTCTCTGTCTCGTGATAACTGGGTGTTGTGTGCTGTCCTTAGGTTAGTTAGGTTTAAGTAGTTCTAAGTTCTAGGGGACTGATGACCATAGATGTTAAGTCCCATAGTGCTCAGAGCCATTTGAACCACCCCGGGCGGCACTATTTTACTAATATTTAGTTAGCATGCTACCATCATCAGATGCATTCCCGTTACGTATGCTTTATATTAATCTTAAGTGTGATTATGTTCTCTAAGCTGGTCTTAGTTTATGTTCCAAAAATGAACAGCATAGAGACAGAAGTGGTGACACTTTCTGCAGGACCTGACCATCATTTTGCAGGACAATGCTCAAGCACGTACAGTGCAAGCTGTTATTGATTTGTCTGATGGTGTTGCTAAGTGTTATACCACCTACTACACTCCCCTGACGTAAGCCCTCGTGAGTTCAACTCGATTTCTAAACTGAAGGGAACACTTCACGGCTTTCGCTTCAAAAAAATGGTTCAAATGGCTCTGAGCACTATGGGACTCAACTGCTGAGGTCATTAGTCCCCTAGAACTTAGAACTAGTTAAACCTAACTAACCTAAGGACATAACACACATCCATGCCCGAGGCAGGATTCGAACCTGCGACCGTAGCGGTCTTGCGGTTCCAGACTGCAGCACCTTTAACCGCACGGCCACTTCGGCCGGCTTTCGATTCAGAACTGCTACAAATTCGTCGGGCAATAGACTGCGACGCTCGAACTGTCAACACAACTGGCACTGCTAAGAGTATCCTACGACTCCACATCGCTGGCAACGGTTTATACACAATGCTGGTGACTACTCTGAAGGTCAGTAAAACTTTGAAACACGTATCTATTTTGTACGAGCTGTAAATAAATAGTTGCCACTATTAAAGTGGCAACCCTCTTATATAACAGTATCTACATACTGTACTCTGTTTGTCTGGCGTACCAGAAGGCAGATGCTACAGCTCTACTGTATTACGTCCAAGATTTTGTAATTTATAATTCTAGACCGCACAACATTGCAATTTACAATACTATACAGCAAGAAAATGTTCAAATGTGTGTGAAATATTATGGGACTTAACTGCTAAGGTCATCAGTCCCTAAGCTTACACACTACTTAACCTAAATTATCCTAAGGACAAACACACACACCCATGCCCGAGGGAGGACTCGAACCTCCGCCGGAACCACCCGCACAGTCCATGACTGCAGCGCCTTAGACCGCTCTACTATACAGCACTACACTACAGTACTGTATTTGGTATCAGAAGAAAAACTCAATTTTCGCATTTATACTGGATTGTTAGTTCCTGGCGCGTTGATGCACAACTCAGAATTCACAGAGGCTGTGCTGCCGTCCCAATGCAAGTTGTAGAGATTGGGAGATGGGTGTCAGGGTCTCAGGAAATGCTTCCTGGTCCTGCCCAAGGCTCATCTCCTTGCTACTTCCGGAAGGTCATTGTAGCAGGATGTGGTGCCATGGTGCGTCTTGTTGTTGTGGTGTATCGACTCTTCTTGGTTGCCTGTCGACAGTGTAGGCTTGTAGCGCGCAAGCTGATATTTTGACTGTCAGCAAATTTGGGTTGTGCCACAGTTCCTCATTCTTTATTACGCTGCAGTCATGGACTGTGCGGCTGGTCGCGGTGGAGGTTCGAGTCCTCCCTAGGGCATGGGGGTGTGTGTTTGTCCTTAGGATAATTTAGGTTAAGTAGTGTGTAAGCTTATGGACTCATGACCTTAGCAGTTCAGTCGCATAAGATTTCACACACATTTGAACTCTTTATTACGCTACAGACTTGTGCATTACCAGAGACGTTCGTATCCTGTTCTGTTGGTACATTCCGAGACAATGTAGTCTGGGCCGCCGATAAGTGCACATTCACAAGTGTCCGAGGTGCGGTGGGATATGGATTTTGTAATACTCAGGTCGGGGAGAGCCATTAGGCAGTTTCAGAGAAAGTCGGTAAGAGGCCGAAAAGATCGTGTGGACCGTCACAAAACATACACAAATCCGGGAAGACAACCGAAAAGAATTCAATTGTGAGGTTAAGAATAGTCA
Source organism: Schistocerca americana (assembly GCF_021461395.2). Lineage (NCBI taxonomy): Eukaryota > Metazoa > Arthropoda > Insecta > Orthoptera > Acrididae > Schistocerca > Schistocerca americana. Next base: position 229,291,923 of record NC_060125.1, on the reverse strand, counting down.
ACTGCGTGCAAGCAAAACCTGAATAGTGAAGCGAGAGAAATATACAAGAACAAGAGTGTCACTGTTAGCGGATAGTAACGTCGCCGACGGGAAAGCGTCGAATTCATCAAGACGACTGACCGAGGAATGCACGCGCCTTTCCTCGTTGGCAATGTCCTTGCCAATCCACGTGGTATCTACGCCACCCGCGGTGCTGGCGTGAAACCAACCACTCTGGGTGAACAGCGCTGATGCGTTCGTCTCGATATCCATATCCGAATCTGCTGACGATACTAAAATGGACAATATCCTACAGGTAGTATATTGCTCCCTTGGACGGTGAAAGGTACGAAATTTAAGTCATTATTAGGAATGAATTGGTAGTTTCTCTTCGCCATTTTTGCCCTGTCCCAGAGTTCTGTATCAATGCATGACTTTATTTCGTTTTTCGATGTGGCTCTTGTGTCCAGTATCTCCTTTACCTTAATATATTCACCCTTTTTGAACCATTATTGTGTACCTGTCTTCCTGCTAGATGCAGTGATAGTAAGCCTAACATCACCAGCAGTGCCTCAGTCGGGGTTGTTCTATATGCGTCCGTCAGGGGTAGGAGTAAATCCCCCTCTGCTCGCCGAAGAGTCTTTCAACTGATGATGTGGACGTAATGTACGAGTACAGTGGAGAGAACATACAACTGGTGCCTGTAAGCAGACATTTAACGACTGTACCGCTCCTCAAAAGACGAAACATAACCTACACTACTGTTGGTCTGTTATTTTGAAAAGGCAACTGCACTCTTAACCAAAACCAGCTACGTGAGTAAACAATTTCTCACCTGAAGGTGATGGTGTGAATCATCGATATAATTAGTGGCAAAATAAACAAGTGACAGACACAGGCAGTTGTTTTATTTGTATAGAGCTTACGTTGCCTTTATCTTTCTACTTCTACATGACTTCTCTGCAGTTCACACTTAAGTGCCTGGCAAAGGATTCGTCGAATTCCGTGACTGATTGTATACCGAAGGAGACCTGGGTTCGATTTCCGGCCGGGTCGGAGATTTTCTCCGCTCGGGGCTGAGTGTTTTGTTGTACTCTGTCGTATCGTCACAGTTGACTTTCCGCTATTGACATGGCTCCATGAGTACGTCCCGAAAGCCAACAGAAAGAGATAAAAAAACATGTTTCTCTACCATTCCACTCCCGAACAGTGCGTGGGAGAAATGAAGACTTAAATCTTTCGGTACGATTTGTTTTACTATGATAGTCATTTCTCCCTACTTAGATTGGCGTCAACAAATAATTTTCACATTCGGACAAAATTGGTTATTGAAATTTCACGAAAGAATCTTGCAACAACGAAATAAGCCGTTGTTTTAATGATTTCCACCCCCTACTTGCTTATCATACACGTGACATTCTCCCCCACTGCTTTACGATAACACAAAACGCACTGCCCTTCTTTGAACTTTACGATTTCCTCCGTTACTCCCAACTGGTAAGGTTCCCATATCGCAGTCCTGTCTGGTAAGGTTCCCATACCGCACAGGAATGCGCTAGGAGAGGACGGACAAGCGTAGCATAGGCGGTCTTTGGTAGGCCTGCTGTATGTTCTGAGTGTTCTGCAAATAAAATGCAATCTCTGGTTTGCATTCCGCACAGCATTATATATGTAATTGTTCCAATTTAAGTTGTTTGTATTTCTAATTGCTTGGTATTTAGTTGAATTGACAGCCTGTAGAGTTGTGTGATTTATCGTGTAACCGAAATGGAACGCACTCCTTTTAATATTCTTGTGGATGACGTCACACCTTTCATTATTTAGGGTCAATTGCCAATTTTCGCACCATACAGAGATCTTACCTAAATAATTTTGCATTTGGTTTTGATTTTCTAATGACTTTACTAGACAGCATCACTTGCAAACAATCTAAGAGGGTTGCTGAAAGTGTCTCCTAAATAGTTTATGTAGATCGGGAACAGCAAAGAGCCTGTAAGACGTCATTGGGGAACACCAGATAGTACTCCCGTTTTACTCGATGACTTTCCGTCAGTTATGTCGAACTGTGACCTTCCTGTTAGGAAATTACTAATCCATTCGCACAGCTGAGACGATTCTCGGTAGGCATACATTTTGGTTAGAAGTCTCGTGTGAGGAAGGGTGTCAAAAATTTCCTGGAAATCTAAAAATAAGGAATCAGTTTTTCATCCCATGTCGATAGCACTCATTACTTCCTGTGAAGAGAGCTAGTTGTGTTTCACAAGAACGATATTTTCTGAATCCGTGCTGACTATGTGTCAGTAGACCTTTCTGGCTCTGTGAGCCCATACGCTCGACCAGTAGCCTACAACAACATTTAAGATTAAGGAACAACAAGCTGTGCTCAGTGAAACAAACGACACGGCCACTTCGTTCCACCTGCCGACCATTGAGGAGGGAAGAAGTATGCTCCACACGCCTTCAGTTTTGGCACTGTCCTCTGAAGCAATGAGTCTTCACCGGCGAGAGGACCCTTTAGTATACAGGTCTCTGCACACCACATTTCAACAAAAGGTGTTTTGTATCAAGACATGAAGGCTGCAACCGGCTTTGCAGCTGATCTGTCTTTTATTTTAGGTGGCTATAAAACGAATGTGGTGTCAATTTAAATATTTTGTGTAATGTATGGTCTTCTACATAGGTTATTAGGTAGAATACTTTAATGCGTTTTCAGGGTGGCTGTTTCATGCAATTTTTCCCAGTAATCATCCAGTCACAGTTCCTTGTTACGTTATTTTAGCTAAGGTGTAGCTGTAATCTATGTATTTTAACAATGGATTTTATAAGTTGACTAGACTGAAACTTACGTATTTTGTGTTTCCGCGTGAAAATGGGAGTGCATGTGAGTAAGAGCGGAGCAGAGTATATCGTATTTAAATTTCATATTTTAGCTATTGAAACGTTCTTTTAATTATTTTAGCCACATTAGCCTCAAATTAGTTTAATGCACTAATAACATTCCTGTTGAGCGCCGTTTGCAACTGACTAACTAACCAAACAAACGAGTTCTTCTTATTTCCTCCATCGTCGTTGCATCGAGGGTACATAGGAAGTCCTAGAAAGGATCTCCACATCAGAACAGTTAATCTCGAAATCTGAAGGCTAATAATTTCCTTGACGTTACCGATTTACTGCATCTACAAATATGCTTCACAAGTGCTTGGTGTAGAGTTGAATTACATTTTGGAACCAGCGTCTGTCTGTTCTACTTAGAGTAGCACTCTACCAAAACTACATAAATGACGTAGTAAATGGTATGATTACTGGTAGTATTGGTATCGCTGATGGAGAGAGAAACATAAATGAATGTGTGCGAGAGAAACTGTGAGCCAACGACTTTTCTTTGATGTTGTTTGTTTGTTTTGCTCATAATCAGAGCTGCACGTCAGTCAGTGATAGTCCATTGTCTATTTTATGTCCTTACAGAATATAAATGCATTTTATAAGTAATAAAAATTAGTTGATAGCGTAACTTCTGCGCTTTTAAGTACTGTTTACATTCACAAAAAAAAACTGTGTAATTATTGTTTTTATTTTGTACTCAATACAACGTTCATCATCACGATCAGAGGCGAGAGTGCCCTGTTATTATTGATAAAAGCGGGAGCTTTTTATAAATAAGAGAAACATTTTTATATAAGTTCGAAGAAGTACTGAAGCGATGTTTGCTATATTTTTGTAATAAGTTTTTATTTTACCTTTTTGTACTGCGTTTTATAGTGCTACATCGATGGTAGGCAATTAGTACCCTGTTACTCCATGTGTCTATGAAAACCTTGTAATTTTAGTAACCAGTAACTCCATTATCAAAGAGAGGTTTGAAAGTGCATGGATTTCTCTAATCTGCAAATAAGTAGGATTTTACTATACACTGTAGCTACAAATGTACCAACATTATCTTTATCATTTTATGTATTTTTTAAGAAACCGTTTTTGCTTCTCCTGTAAAATTTTACAAAATGGAGTTTCTCCTGTAAAATTTTACAAAATGGAGTTATGAGGTTTTCGTTGCCTGTAATCGATATGATAAATCTATATTGGTTTACATATTTTTACTGCAACATCCCTCTGTTCCACATTACAAATCAACCTGAATTGAACATTGACAGTTTCAATTTTGCTATAAGTGCTGTTTGTTTTTAAGTGACAGACAGGAGGATAACGTGTAGAACAAAAAATGGCCTTAGTTGACATGGCCCGTAAGATATCCTCATTCAGTTTCTAGACTTTTACCGATTCCGGTCTTCAGTGGAATCTAGTAAGACACTAATCGCATACGTAAAGAAAGCGATCGTTATGACGTAACGCCTGATAGGTATGCAACACACCAAACATACAGGTAATGCGGATACGACCTTAACTGACCAAAACTGCTATTAAAACTACCATAATCTACGGTTACTTGTGATGATCTATGGTAGTTGTACAACTCTTAGTTTTACCTCATTACCGCATGGAGCTATGTGGAAATGATTAGCTATATGTGTTACTACTCATGATAATCTTGCTTATCTTCATGTTAACTGCACATCAGTACACCAACAGAAATGGATAGTGTTACACCATGAAAAACCAGCACAGTGTTTATCAGACCTTGAGCAGATGCTCATTACATAACGAGGCTCAAACGATTAAACCTTCATTATACTCGGAACTGATCTCGGGTCAACATCAGTATGAGGTGTGATTCCTACAGGCAGCAAATACACTCTTGTATTTGAAGCAGTGAGCAAACAAACACACTCCAGAAATGTTCTTGTGGGATTTTTTTGTCATGCCTGAAACACAGGTTGCGTCACCTCATGAAAATTGTTAAGACAGGAGGAGCCTTCTCATTGCATCCTAAGCTTACTCTATAGGTGACAAATCAGGGGACTGGGCATGCCAGACTAGGCACTGTACACTGCTCTGGTCGTTTGTTGTGTGAACAACCGTCTGAGTTCGTGCATTAACCTGCTGAAATATGCCATTTGGTATCCACGTCATGGAGGGGGAGGGTAAAACAACAGGATTTACCAGTCTTGCCACATACCGGCGATTACTCAGTCTCCATTCAACAATTCCCCAATCAGTCCTGTTTTCATATGCAGTAGCTTTGCACATATGATACCAAAAGTTGGAGAGATATGGTTTGCGAGAATCTCTGCATCCTTTGCCCAAGTCGTCTACAGACACGTTGGGCTCTGACTCCCACTACGGGAAGTGTGGCCTACTGCTGTAAAATGTTGATGCCACTCGAACTTTACACTGGCTATAATCCACACAAGCCCCTGTTGTTGTAGTATGTGTCAGCATTAAAGGGAGTTGGAACTCCCTATCTCGCTAATGTTAAATTTGCTAAGTTTATCTACCTTTTTTTCTCTGGAACTCTTACACCCAGAACCTTGAAATTTTGACAGCTGTTTTCAGCATCTGTTGTTAGCTTACTGAACTGGAATCAATATTTCATTTTCGTTGGTATAATATTTATGAATTTTTTACCCTTAAGCCCTTTTTAATTGAGGAAAATTTCATATAATCCTCCCTGATCGAGAGACTAAGCCAATTCTTGATTATAGTTCAGTGGCACCTTTTAACTATTTTATACGAAAATTTGAATGCCATTGGTTTAGTGATTTGTGAGGTAAAGGTGCGCATAACATTGAATATGTCAAATGCTAGAGAATGGGATTAAAGTAATTTATTACGAAAATTCACAGATACCCTTTTTATTATGAACAGCGTGCAGCAGGGTAATGCGAGTCATCTCCTGGCTGTTCTTCTTCACCTAGAAGCTTTCTTCTTCTTGCTGTTTCTGTATTAATTTCAGCTGCTAAACTGAGCCTGGCTTACTCAGACTTTGTCCAGAAGCTGAAGATTTTTATTTTGTTAACACCGGGAACAACACAAAGCTTGCCGGCTGGTGTGGCTTAGCGGTTCTAGACGCTACAGTCTGGAACCACGCGACCGCTACGGTCGCAGGTTCGAATCCTGCCTCGGCCATGGATGTGTGTGATGTCCTTAGTTAGGTTTAAGTAGTTCTAAGTTCTAGGGGACTGATGACCCCAGAAGTTAAGTCCCATAGTGCTCACAGCCATTTGCACCGTTTTTGAACACAAAGCCTTTCCGTGACCTTTGATTTACTCATGTCACCATCACTGTAAGAAATACGAACATCTATGATTCCCCATTTTAATATATGTATCCCAACAAATGCGTTCTTAGGCACACGAGGCCGCATGAGGTTGTTGAGTGATAGAATAGAACGATAGAACAGCATAGAAAAGCCATCTAAAACATACTGTTCGTTGCACGTTTCATATGTAACTTCACTCACAAGGCTTTATAACTTTTATTTATGCGCTAGTGGTTATCTCCCCTTCGCACTTTGTAACTGTACAAACATTAGAACATTCACTATCATCGACAGGTGATGAACCAGAATGACTTACGCAAGAGATGTCTGTAAATCTGTTCACTAGGAAATTACGCTTTCTACATATTGATGGACTTCTAGACATCCTGGAAACTATGATACTCAGCATTAAAACTAACAAGAAATAACAAACTCCGAAAGAGGAGCATAGATGAAAAACGGAACTGTTAAGCGCAACTGGTTTCTATGACAGTGGTACCAACAGAACGATCAAAGTATCTACAACACAGGACTGATATCCGCAGCCTTCTATACGTAATATTAGCGTTAATGCGATGATTTGAGTAAGAATATATCATAAGTTGGATACCTTAAATGAGTGCACATATAATTATTAATAATGAAATAAAAATTGTTCTAATTAAAAGTTCTTAACAAATTTTGTTCCATTTTAAGCCAAAAATTTTGAATTTATTTTACAGGCTTCCAAACTCAAAATATGATTTTTACCATTTTTTTTTTGCATTCTACCTACCCCTGAATGACGCATGGTAAGTCGAGAGTTCAACCCGTCTGTTCCGGCATGTCGTGATGACATTCTGCCTGTCTCCTATGCTCAAATTTCAGCTGTTGTCATCTGTCCCCAGAAGCAGTCTGGCAATCCTACGATCCTCTTGAGGTGTTGTCTCTCTGGAAGGACCAGCGCCTACGCTTCTTGCCTCGCTGTTATCTTCAGTCCATTTCTCAACTCTTCTTTAACACTCATTGCTCTATAGCCAGCTGGGTGTGTGATCTATCGCTGTAATGCTTCCATATCCCTCATACCTATAATTCGACCTTCCTCAAAGGTCGAAAAATGGCGATGAGCTGCATTTTCATGTCCTTTGTATGCTGTGTTGCTCTACGTGAAAAATTTTAGTAACGTTACACACACCCAACATCCATCAGGTACTCACACCATTTCTCATCTTTAGATATGCCTTTTTTCTTCACTGGAAATGTTGCGAATAAGCTCGCCTACGTATAAAATTGTATCCAACAAAGTTGGGAATACATCTACATCTACATTTATACTCCTCAAGCCGCCCAACGGTGTGTGGCAGATGGCACTATACGTGCCACTGTCATTACCTCCCTTTCCTGTTCCAGTCGCGTATGGTTCGCGGGACGAACGACTGCCGGAAAGCCTCCGTGCGTGCTCGAATCTCTCTAATTTTACATTCGTGATCTCCTCGGGAGGTATAAGTAGGGGGAAGCAAGATATTCGATACCTCATCCAGAAACGCACCCTCTCGAAACCTGGCGAGCAAGCTACACCGCGATGCAGAGCGCCTCTCTTGCAGAGTCTGCCACTTGAGTTTGCCCGACATCTCCGTAACACTATCATGCTTACCAAATAACCCTGTGACGAAACACGCCGCTCTTCTTTGGATCTTCTCTATCTCCTCTGTCAACCCGACCTGGTACGGATCCCACACTGATGAGCAATACTCAAGTATTGGTCGAACGAGTGTTTTGTAAGTCACCTCCTTTGTTGATGGACCACATTTTCTAAGGACTCTCCCAATGTATCTCAACCTGGCACCCGCTTTACCAACAATTAATTTTATATGATCATTCGACTTCAAATCGTTCCGTACGCATACTCCCAGATATTTTACAGAAGTAACTGCTACCAGTGTTTGTTCCGCTATCATATAATCATACAATAAAGGATCCTTCTTTCTATGCATTCGCAGTACATTACATGTGTCTATATTAAGGGTCAGTTGCCACTCCCTGCACCAAGTGCCTATCCGCTGCAGATCTTCCTGCACTTCGCTGCAGTTTTCTAATGCTGCAACTTCTCTGTATACTACAGCATCATCCGCGAAAAGCCGCATGGAACTTCCCAAATTATGTTGGAGTATCTGTTTGGTAGGGGCCAGTCAGTGTGTTTATGGTATGAAACAAATGGCTCTGAGCACTATGGGACTTAACATCTGTGGTCATCAGTCCCCTAGAACTTAGAACTACTTAAACCTAACCAACCTAAGGACATCACACACATCCATGCCCGAGGCAGGATTCGAACCTGCGACCGTAGCAGTTGCGCGGTTTCGGACTGAGCGCCTAGAACCGCTAGACCACCGCGGCCGGCTGGATATGAAACATCCCGTCTGTGTAAGTACAGGACTTCTTTGGCACGTTTTAGTTGACGAGGCAGTACTTACCGAGGAACCACATATTATTCACTGGAAGTAAATTGAAAATGAGAAACCGGAGGCCTTAACAAGTACTTTCGCTGCCGCTGTGTGCAGCTGTAATTATTCACCAGCTAACGTTCAAAGTAAAAAAAATTAAAACGTTACCGATGGGAAGAATTTCGTTGCACTTAATTCATCCTTTTCAGTTTCAGAGTTGCTGGAATCACAGTTCACTATTTTGAGTGAGTAAGCTGATGTTTAAAATGACTCGTGCAGGACGGTGGCAGGGAGACCTTGTAGTTTCAGAGTATAGCGTGTGACGTGCCACGGTTAGTCTGCTAATGGTCGCAGGGTCTAATTGAGCTAATCGGATTTTAGCGTTGGTTCTTAAGTGGTGACTGTAGCACGGAACACTGTACGATATTTACTGTGTGCGTCGGCCATTTGTATCGTTAGATGGTTCTTGCAATCCAGTATGTCAACTTTTGTGTAACTGGAGCCCTCCACAAACTGTTACGTTGCCAATCTCTCTAAGATGCCGTTCTATCGCAGTGATATTACGAAAAACAGTTTGTTTTCGTGCTACAGTGTCGCAAAGTAACGTATCTATTTTTAAATGTAGAGTAATCCCTCCGGATTAGTCCCATCGAAGTATCATGTTTAGTTGGTACTGCATACAGTGTGTTTCGGGAACAAGTTGGTAGCATAAACTAATGCGAATAAAACATTCCATACGACATGTGGCCAGTTCTTCTTGGTTACAGAGACACAGCTGTTAGAATATAATCCAAACACTTACAGGTGGTAAGCAAATGCAAATGATTAAGTTCAAAGTTGATTTTCATAAATTCCACCTCCAATATCAGTACAGTTTCAAATTCCATTCACAACACAACCTGTAGACCCTCTGAGATCTACGCCTCACATCCCAGTGATGCGACTTTCACAAACTGCAATAAACGTGGAATGACATCGTTAGATCACTGAAGTAACTCTTTCTCAGTAACGCCATCTACATTTCTCTTTCATCTATTTTTCCTGCAGCAATAATGCGTCACTTATATCACGAAGGTTGCGAACACAGTGTCATCTAAAATAGCGCACTGGTGCTTTGATAGTTGTTCTATCTTTGATTTCCCTAGTAGTAAGAGTACACATATCTGTTGTGATTATCTGTGAGAAAGAACGTACTAGTACAATGTTGTGCAAAACATAAGGACGAAAGTAACTTTCTGGGGGGGGGGGGGGGAGGCAGTTTCACAGCTAAGTAACATAGGTCAACGAAACTTGGGCAGTACATAGAAAGAACTGCTACAGAGTAACAGCAGCAATGAGACGAACAGGAATGACAATGACACTTTTTTTCAAAGACAGTATTTACATTGAAGTCATGACAGTCCCCTGGGCACTACAAAAGGCTGGACATAGTTCTTAATAGGATGTATGATCACCATACACGGCAATGTATGCTCTGCAAAGTTCTCCCACGCTGCCTGGTAAGGAGTTCTTGTACGAGGGTAATCCCAAAAGTAAGGTCTCCTATTTTTTTATAAGTACATAGACATTTTTATTTCTACAATGGTTTACATCAGTTTAGAGCTTGAACATTTAGCTATTTTTCGACATAATCACCATTTCTGTCGATGCATTTTTGTAGACGCTGTGGCAGTTTTTGTATGCCCATGTCATACCAGCTCGCCGCCATGCTGTTCAGAAACTTATGAACCTCTTCTTTCTCCTCGTCGTCGGAGCTGAATCGCTTTCCGACCAAATGTTCTTTTAACCTGGGGAACAGGTGATAGTCACTGGGCGCAAAGTCAGTACTATAGGGTGGTGGGTGATTATGTTCCGCTGAAACTGTTGCAGGAGAGCAACGGTTTGCCGAGCGATGTGTGGGCGAGCGTTGTCATGGAGAATGTGTACGCCCTTGCTCAACATTCCTCTTCTCCGGTCCTGAATTGCCCGTTTGAGTTTTTTCAGAGCCTCACAGTACCTGTCAACGTTAAGTGTGGTCCCAGCGTATCCTGCCATCGATCAATCTGTAGAGTTTTTGCACGGTGGAAAACATCACTCTATAGACGTGTGATTAGGGTGGTGTGCAGTAAATGGTGGGTCCGCGGCAGACAGCGAGCTGCAGTACTGAGACGGCGAGACGCGCCAGCCTGCTGGTCGATACGGGCAGCGGCCGCTGCGCCGGTTATGTTTAGCCGGCTCGGTGTCATGTGCCCCGGTCTGCTTTGCTGCACCGCCACACAGTCAGCGGCTGCGCCCCGCTTTTGTCTCCCTCTGTCCTGGGCGCGAAAGCCAGCAAGTACCGGGGGCGCTCACAGAGTTTTGGTTATCACCCAAAATAAGTAAAGCAAGTCACTTTTTGTTTTTTACAGTTGTGTTCAGGTACACACTGAAATTCCGACGAAACAGTAGGGCAGCACGAAGCTAGGGGATCCAAAACAAAATGACGCAGCCGATTGATAAAATTGAGTAAAAAAAGGTAAGGCCCCAGCCGGCCCCCGTGTCATCGTCTGACAGTATGTGAGATCAGCGCACCGCTCTCCCGGCCGTTGGTGGCTTTCTTGAGGTTGGAACCGTTACTAACCGGTCGAGTACCGTATTTACTCGAATCTAAGCCGCACTTTTTTCTGGTTTTTGTGATCCAAAAAACCGCCTGCGGCTTAAAACCAAGTGCAAAGTAAGCGGAAGTTCTGAAAAATGTTGGTATGTGCCGCCACAACTAACTTCTGCCGTCGAATATACACTCCTGGAAATTGAAATAAGAACACCGTGAATTCATTGTCCCAGGAAGGGGAAACTTTATTGACACATTCCTGGGGTCAGATACATCACATAATCACACTGACAGAACCACAGGCACATAGACACAGGCAACAGAGCATGCACAATGTCGGCACTAGTACAGTGTATATCCACCTTTCGCAGCAATGCAGGCTGCTATTCTCCCATGGAGACGATCGTAGAGATGCTGGATGTAGTCCTGTGGAACGGCTTGCCATGCCATTTCCACCTGGCGCCTCAGTTGGACCAGCGTTCGTGCTGGACGTGCAGACCGCGTGAGACGACGCTTCATCCAGTCCCAAACATGCTCAATGGGGGACAGATCCGGAGATCTTGCTGGCCAGGGTAGTTGACTTACACCTTCTAGAGCACGTTGGGTGGCACGGGATACATGCGGACGTGCATTGTCCTGTTGGAACAGCAAGTTCCCTTGCCGGTCTAGGAATGGTAGAACGATGGGTTCGATGACGGTTTGGATGTACCGTGCACTATTCAGTGTCCCCTCGACGATCACCAGTGGTGTACGGCCAGTGTAGGAGATCGCTCCCCACACCATGATGCCGGGTGTTGGCCCTGTGTGCCTCGGTCGTATGCAGTCCTGATTGTGGCGCTCACCTGCACGGCGCCAAACACGCATACGACCATCATTGGCACCAAGGCAGAAGCGACTCTCATCGCTGAAGACGACACGTCTCCATTCGTCCCTCCATTCACGCCTGTCGCGACACCACTGGAGGCGGGCTGCACGATGTTGGGGCGTGAGCGGAAGACGGCCTAACGGTGTGCGGGACCGTAGCCCAGCTTCATGGAGACGGTTGCGAATGGTCCTCGCCGATACCCCAGGAGCAACAGTGTCCCTAATTTGCTGGGAAGTGGCGGTGCGGTCCCCTACGGCACTGCGTAGGATCCTACGGTCTTGGCGTGCATCCGTGCGTCGCTGCGGTCCGGTCCCAGACGAAGCACCACAAAAAGAAGGGTACCCGTATAAATACGGATGGAGCGCCTGACGCACAGCAATGGCTACTTGGTAAAGCTTAACTGTTAAGATTACGAATCGAACCAAACTACTGTAGCTGTATCTTCAGTCATTCGATCTAAATTGTGTCTCATGTTACAATGGACCAACTTTGTTTCGATTTGGAGGTGCGGTCTAAAACTTTTCTCTCCCCTTGAATTTCGAGTCTCAAATTTCAGGTGCGGCTTAGATTCGGGAAATTTTTTGCCTTGATTTCGAGTCTCATTTTTCAAGTGCGGCTTAGATTTGAGTAAATACCGTAGCTCCTCACCTCGCCATAGGAGGATGAGTGGACACCAAACCAGGGGCCGTATCCTATATCGTTCATACCGATCGGTGCAGTAGGTTAGTCTCGGTAGTGACGTCATTTTCGGTTCTTTATCCGAATTTCCTATTCAGTAATCTTCTGCGACCTGTTAACGAAAGGCCATCCCGCCGCTTTTCGACAGCTGTACCGAGAGGTTTTGGATTTCGGTAAGGCCCTGTCGTTCGGTTTGCTATGGTTTATTTATACCTGTTGTTGTGGTCTTCTGTCCAGAGACTGGTTTGATACAGCTCTCCATGCTACTCTATCCTGTACAAGGTTCTTCATCTCTCAGTACCTACTGCAACCTACATCCTTCTGAATCTGTTTAGTGTATTCATCTCTTGGTCTCCCTCTACGATTTTTACTCTCCACGCTGCCCTCCAATACTAAACTGGTGATCCCTTGATGCCTCAGAACATGTCCTGCTAACCGATCCCTTCTTCTAGTCAAGTTGTGCCTCAAACTCCTCTTCGCCCCAATCCTATTCAATACCTCCTCATTGGGTATGTGATCTACCCATCTGATCTTCAGCATTCTTCTGTAGCACCACATTTAGAAAGCTTATATTCTCTTCTTGACTAAAGTATTTATCGTCCATGTTTCACTTCCATACATGGCTACACTCCATACAAATACTTTAAGAAACGACTTCCTGACACTTAAATCTATACTCGATGTTAACAAATTTCTCTTCTTCAGAAACGCTTTCCTTGCCATTGCCAGTCTACATTTTATATCCTCTCTACTTCGACCATCATCAGTTATTTTGCTCCCCAAATAGCAAAGCTCATTTACTACTTTAAGAGTCTCATTTCCTAATCTAATTCCCTCAGCATCACCCGATTTAATTCGACTACATTCCATTATCCTCTTTTTGCTTTTGTTGATGTTCATCTTATATCCTCCTTTCAAGACACTGTCCATTCCGTTCAACTGCTCTTTCAGGTCCTTTGCTGTCTCTGACAGAATTACAATGTCATCGGCGAACCTCAAAGTTTTTATTTCTTCTCCATGTATTTTAATACCTACTCCGAATTTTTCTTTTGTTTCCTTTACTGCTTGCTCAATGTACAGATTGAATAACATCGGAGATAGGCTACAACCCTGTCTCACTCCCTCCCCAACGACTGTTTCCCTTTCATGCCCCTCGACTCTTATAACTGCCATCTGCTTTCTGCACAAATTGTAAACAGCCTTTCGCTCCCTGTATTATACCCCTGCCACCTTTAGAATTTGAAAGAGAGTATTCCACTCAACATTGTCAAAACCTTTCTCTAAGTCTACAAATGCTAGAAACGTAGGTTTGCCTTTCCTTAATCTATTTTCTAAGATAAGTCGTAGGGTCAGTATTGCCTCACGTGTTCCAACATTTCTGCGGAATCCAAACTGATCTTCCTCGAGGTCGGCTTTTACCAGTTTTTCCATTCGTCTGTAAAGAATTCGTGTTAGTATTTTGCAGCTGTGACTTATTAAACTGATAGTTCGGTAATTTTCACATCTGTCAACATTTGATTTCTTTGGGATTGGAATTATTATATTCTTCTTGAAGTCTGAGGGTATTTCGCCTGTCTCATACATCTTGCTCACCGGATGGTAGAGTTTAGTTAGGCCTGCCTCTCCCAGTAGTGCTAATGGAATGTTGTCTACTCCCGGGGCCTTGTTTCGACTTAGGTCTTTCAGTGCTCTGTCAAACTCTTCACGCAGTATCATATCTCCTATTTCATCTTCATCTACATTCTCTTCCATTTCTATAATATTGTCGTCAAGAACATCGCCCTTGCATAGACCCTCTATATACTCCTTCCATCTTTCTGGTTTCCCTCCTTTGCAAATGGCATTTACACCTATAATTTGTTATTTTAAACATATTGAGCGGTTTTAGCTTTGGATTTAGTGGTTGTGTTACTAAAGAATCACCACAGGACGCGTCCACTTGGAAAGTGAGTTCATAATAGACTATTTTCCTATGTTAGATATATGATTGGGTTAGGTTGTTACTGTGAATGATTACAACATGAAAAAAAAATTTAATCCAATATTCTTTCAACATACCTGTTATTTTTATGAAATTAAGAGTTAAATGATCATTAAATAACAAGACATCGGATCTACCTACGTATAGTAGCTGAAATTACTAGTGACTTAGCGTACCCTTATCCGCAAATGGTTTACTTATTAATTATCGAAACGCGTTTAAAATTTTTGCGTAACATTGCAAAGGAATTTTATGAAGTCTGATAGAGAAAACTTTCCAAAATTTCATACATTTCCTACTTACGACACCATCATTCGGCAACGAAGTCAGCCTGCGTCTCCCTCGAAGGGAATTATACAGGGTGTTACAAAAAGGTATGGCCAAACTTTCAGGAAACATTCCTCACACACAAATAAAGACAAGATGTTATGTGGGCATGTGTCGGAAACGCTTAATTTCCATGTTAGAGCTGATTTTAGTTTCGTCAGTATGTACTGTACTTCCTCGATTCACCGCCAGTTGGCCCATTTGAAGGAAGGTAATGTTGACTTCGGCGACTCATTGCTCTACAGTACTAGCAACAAGCACATCAGTACGTAGCATCAACAGGTTAGTGTTCATCACGAACGTGGTTTTACAGTCAGTGCAATGTTTACAAATCCGGAGTTGGCAGATGCCCATTTGATGTATGGATTAGCACGGGGCAATAGCCGTGGCGCGGTACGTTTGTATCGAGACAGATTTCCAGAACGAACGTGTCCCGACTGGAAGACGTTCGACGCAATTTATCTGCGTCTTAGGGAGCACGGAACATTCCAGCCTATAACTCGCGACTGGGGAAGACCTAGAACGGCGAGGACACCTGCAATGGACGGGGCAATTCTTCGTGCAGTTGACGATAGCCCTAATGTCAGCGTCAGAGAAGTTGCTGCTGTACAAGGTAGCGTTGACCACGTCACTGTATGGAGAGTGCTACGGGAGACCCAGTTGTTTCCGTACCATGTACAGCTTGTGCAGTCACTATCAGCAGCTGATTGGCCTCCACGGGTACACTTCTGCGAATGGTTCATCCAACAATGTGTCAATCCTCATTTCAGTGCAAGTGTTCTCTTTACGGATGAGGCTTCATTCCAACGTGATCACATCGTAAATTTTCACAATCAACATGGGTGGGCTGACGAGAATCCGCACGCAATTGTGCAATCACGTCATCAACACAGATTTTCTGTGAACGTTTGGGCAGGCATTGTTGGTGATGTCTTGATTGGGCCCCATGTTCTTCCACCTACGCTCAATGGAGCACGTTATCATGATTTCATACGGGATACTCTACCTGTGCTGCTAGAACATGTGCCTTTACAAGTACGACACAACATGTGGTTCATGCACGATGGAGCTCCTGCACATTTCAGTCGAAGTGTTCGTACGCTTCTGAACAACAGATTCGGTGACCGATGGATTGGTAGAGACGGACGAATTCCATGGCCTCCACGCTCTCCTGAACTCAACTCTCTTGACTTTCATTTATGGGGGCATTTGAAAGCTCTTGTCTACGAACCCCGGTACCAAATGTAGAGACTCTTCGTGCTCGTATTGTGGACGGCTGTGATACAATACGCCATTCTCCGGGGCTGCATCAGCGCATCAGGGATTCCATGCGACGGACGGTGGGTGCATATGTCCTCGCTAACGGAGGAAATTTTGAACATTTCCTGTAACAAAGTGTTTGAAGTCACGCTGGTACGTTCTGTTGCTGTGTGTTTCCATTCCATGATTAATGTGATTTGAAGAGAAGTAATAAAATGAGCTCTAACGTGGAAAGTAGGCGTTTCCGGACACATGTCCACATAACATATTTTCTTTCCTTGTGTGTGAGGAATGTTTCCTGAAAGTTTGGCCGTACCTTTTTGTAACACCCTGTATAAAGTAAAGCACCGACAGCATGCGAGTTGTGGTAGCGAAGTTGGTAGGGCGACGAACTGCCGTGGCAAAGGGCATACGTGGTGGATGCGAAAATATTTTTTTCCTCCTCGTATTTGCAACACATTCTGAGACTTCATTAATCGTCAGAGTTAAGCATTTTTCTGAAATATTCGTTGTAATTTACACGTGAGAGCGCGCTATCCCAGTAACGTGTATCTCCGATTTCGTGATTCCATATGTTTAAGAAATGAAGGATGAAATTACTGTGCGTGAAACAAATGACTGACATTTATACTGATTGTTGTCACAAATAATTCAGCATTTTTTTCGGAGTACGTAGCGGTTTTCGAGTGTGTGGTCAGACAGGAATCTGAGAGCACAACGTAAATTACTGCGAATGAAACTAGTAGCAATCGTCTTTATACTCTAGCTTGTCACAAGTATTTATCTGCGATCGAATCATTAACAACAGTAGACAGGGATGAAAGATTCCCGCCACTATATTTTCAGACTGTACCACCATATATGAAACATTTTGATTCGTCAGATGCATGTCATAAACTACAACGAACTTCCATAGCTGCACTCGCCACACGATCTCGAAAGGGCGGTTTTTTAAATTTTGTTTTTATGAACCAAAACACTGATGTATCATATAGGGAAGTAGGCTACTTCATCATTTGGATCTCTAGGAGCGAGCTGCAACACATCCTATACATGTTTTTATTCTTTGACACTCTCTTAAATAATTTTTCGGGGTCGTGGAGATGTGTTCCGTCTGTGCAGCTAACTGAAGGCAGTTTATTCCTATACCGTTGGGCTTCTTTTATTTCTGAAGCATCATCACAAATGAAGGAAGCGAAACGCGTATGGCAATAAACAAACTGCCTTCAATTAGTTGCATAGACAGAACATACCTCCACGAATTTTGAAGCAACTAAGGAACGACGGAAAACAGAAAAAATGACGAATGTTGGTATAGATGTATTTGTAGAATGTAGTACTACACTCCATTTTATATTCCGAAACGTAAAATCCAAAACAAGATGTCGATTTGAATGAGAATCAAATGACATAATGTGATATTTACGATAGTTTCCACAACACAGTCAATATTCTGTCGTTATGATGCATTCTTGTAAGCCTGTGGTCATCGAAATTTGAACAGTATTACGTACTCTAACCATATTTTTCGGTATTGTGGAGATTGGCACGCCTGTGTCGGCTGCTAGCCGCTTAGAGTTAGTGCCAGTTCAAGAATGGTTCAAATGGCTCTGAGCACTATGGGACTTAACTTCTGATGTCATCAGCCCCCTAGAACTTAGAACTACTTAAGCCTAACTAACTTAAGGACATCACACACATCCATGCCCGAGGCAGGATTCGAACCTGCGACCGTAGCAGTCGCGCAGTTCCAGACTGTAGCGGCTAGAACTGCTCGACCACCCCGGCCGGCGTTCAAAATGAGTTAGTTTGATTAGATATGCAGAGATGAAAAGGCTTGCACTAGGTAGAACAGCATGGAGAGCTGAATCGAACCAGTCTTCCGATCGTGGTTATTAGAATAAACTTTATTCAAATATCGGTAGCACAAATATGCACTAATACCCCATTAACACTTACCTATTGACTTAAGGGAAGCAAGTTATCACTTGACATGATCCAAATATAACAAATAAACACTGACATTTCTAAATAAATTTGCACTGAAATGCTTAAATGGCGAAGTGCATTTAACAAGTTTTGTAACATTTTTATCTCTATTAGCCATTATACCGTTCAGTCTTGGGACAATTTACTGTAAAGCTGTTCGTGCTCTTCGCGTTGGTATTTCATCATCTTTCTTAGGTCTCTTTTCTTCTCTGAAGACAATGCTTTTGCACCAGTGAACTCAGTGAATGTGATCGTTTTGAAACCTTCATTTCGCCACCCTTTTTTCAACACTGTAATCATTTCCCGTCCTTCTATTTCTCCAAATCTTTTTTTACCTGATTTACCCCAGGTGTGGTGATTTTAATCCCTGAGGCATATATATATTAGTTGTGCTAATGATCGTATGAGCTGCTTGCTGTCCATCATTCTTCTTCTTTGTTGCCAAGATTTTAGTTTTTTTTATTGATAACAAAAATATCCATGATCTTACGATTACTGGCTCGTTTATGATTTCCCGCACCATGAGATGCATTATGTATTGACGTGCTCTGTCGGCGGATTTTCTCGGTTAATATTCCAAAAAAATGGCTCTGAGCACTATGGGACTCAACTGCTGTGGTCATCAGTCCCCTAGAACTTAGAACTACTTAAACCTAACTAACCTAAGGACATCACACACATCCATGCCCGAGGCAGGATTCGAACCTGCGACCGTAGCAGTCGCACGGTTCCGGACTGCGCGCCTAGAACCGCGAGACCACTACTGCCGGCGGTTAATATTCCATTCCGTTTGCGATTCACAGACATGACATGAATCAATCCCATTAGAAACGTCTCTTGAGTTGGCTCATTTTTAGCATACAATGGCTCAAATAGTCGTCACTTCATTTGGGGCGAAACTGGCGTGCAATCGAGGTGACTCTTACACGGATCCTGAAACGACAGTGCCAGACAATAAGACAACTGCTAAGTGTAAACTGTAGAACCAAAAACAAAGTAAGATAACCTCAAAACCTAGCTCATTGTTTGGTTTAATCTTCGCGGTATTTCCTTTCTACACTGTGTATGATATGATTTACCACTCACCCTTTAAGTCATGCTGACTATTTCTTTTAGTTAGCAGTTTTTCTGTTACTTTCCTTTGCTGAATTATTCATATTGCCAATAAAGACACTCAAGGGATAGGCTATACAGCGGCAGGAGCAAGTGGAAGTGTATAGTCTCTATGTCCAGCACAGTAAACTCCTGTAACACATTCTGCATTTACCCAATTTAGCCGGAATAAGTGATAGGAGTTATCTCTCATGCCATCTACTGGCCTTCGTAGCTCATACATGAGCCATCGTTAGAGATAGCCCGTTTAATACAAAGAGGAGACAAAAGTCATCAGATACCTCCAATCATCGTGCTGGACCTCATTTTTTCCGGCATAGTTCAGCAACTTGAGGTGCCATGGACTCAACATGTCGTCGGAAGTCCTCATCAGAAATATTGAGCCATGCTGCCGCTAAAGCTGTCCATAATTGCGAAAGTGTCTGCGGTGCAGGATTTCGTGTACAATCTCACCTCTCGATTATGTCCCGTAAACATTCGATGGGTGACCAAATCGGTCTCTCGAATTTTCCAGACTGTTCTCCAAACCAATCACGAACAATGGTGGTGCGGTAACATGGCGTATTGTCATCCATAGAAATTCCGTCGTTGCTTGGGAACGTGAAGTCCGTGGATGGCTGCAAATGGTCTCTCAGTAACCGAACGTTGTAGAATTTTAGAACATGATTTTTGCTCGCGTATCATGTAATTTCTGGAAACCCACATGGATTCCGGAAACAGCGATCATGTGAGACTCAACTCGCTTTATTTGTTCATGAGACCCAGAAAATATTAGATACAGGCTCCCAGGTATTTTTCTTGACTTCCGGAAGGCGTTCGATACAGTTCCGCACTGTCGCCTGATAAACAAAGTAAGAGCCTACGGAATATCAGACCAGCTGTGTGGCTGGATTGAAGAGTTTTTAGCAAACAGAACACAGCATGTTGTTATCAATGGAGAGACGTCTACAGACGTTAAAGTAACCTCTGGCGTGCCACAGGGGAGTGTTATGGGACCATTGCTTTTCACAATATATATAAATGACCTAGTAGATAGTGTCGGAAGTCCCATGCGGCTTTTCGCGGATGATGCTGTAGTATACAGAGAAGTTGCAGCATTAGAAAATTGTAGCGAAATGCAGGAAGATCTGCAGCGGATAGGCACTTGGTGCAGGGAGTGGCAACTGACCCTTAACATAGACAAATGTAATGTATTGCGAATGCATAGAAAGAAGGATCCTTTATTGTATGAATATATGATAGCGGAACAAACACTGGTAGCAGTTACTTCAGTAAAATATCTGGAAGTATGCGTGCGGAACGATTTGAAGTGGAATGATCATATAAAATTAATTGTTGGTAAGGCCGGTACCAGGTTGAGATTCATTGGGAGGGTCCTTAGAAAATGTAGTCCATCAACAAAGGAGGTGGCTTACAAAACACTCGTTCGACCTATACTTGAGTATTGCTCATCAGTGTGGGATCCGTACCAGATCGGGTTGGCGGAGGAGATAGAGAAGATCCAAAGAAGAGCGGCGCGTTTCGTCACAGGGTTATTTGGTAACCGTGATAGCGGTACGGAGATGTTTAGCAAACTCAAGTGGCAGACTCTGCAAGAGAGGCGCTGTGCATCGCGGTGTAGCTTGCTGTCCAGGTTTCGAGAGGGTGCGTTTCTGGATGAGGTATCGAATATATTGCTTCCCCCTACTTATACCTCCCGAGGAGATCACGAATGTAAAATTAGAGAGATTCGAGCACGCACGGAGGCTTTCCGGCAGTCGTTCTTCCCGCGAACCATACGCGACTGGAACAGGAAAGGGAGGTAATGACAGTGGCACGTAAAGTGCCCTCCGCCACACACCGTTGGGTGGCTTGCGGAGTATAAATGTAGATGTAGATGTAGAACGTAACCATTTCCACTCAATGAACCATGTCAGCACAGCCCATACCATTATGGGGCCACCACCAGCTTGCACAGAGTCTGTTCGACAATCTGGGTTCATGGCTTCGTGGGATCAACGCTACAGTCGAACCCTACCATCAGCTCTTGTCAACTGAAATCGGTACTCATCTGATCACGGCACTGTTCCCCAATAGTCTAGGGTGCAACTGACATGGTCACGAGCCCACGTGAGGCACTGCAGGCGATGTCGTACTGTTAGCAAAGGCACTTGTGTCGGCCGTCCCTTACCATAAAGCATTAACACCAGATTTCGCCGCACTGCCCTAACGTATACTTTCGTCGTACGTCCCACATTCATTTCTGGGGTTATTTCATGCAGTGTTGCTTGCCTGTTAGCAATGAGAACTCTACGCAAACGCCGCTGCTCTCGGTCGTTAAGTGAAGGCCGTCGGCCGCTGCTTTGTCCGTGGCGAGGGGTAATGAAATCTGGTGTTCTCGGCACTCTCTTAACACTGTGGATCTCGGAGTATTGAATTCCCTAAAGATATCCGAAATGGAATGCCCGATGCGTTTAGCTCCCTACTATTGCGCGTTCAAAGTTTGTTCATCCTTGTCGGGCGGCAAAAATCAAACCTTTTAACATCAATCATCTGTGCGCAAATGGCTGCTCCGCCAATGCACTTTTATACCATGTGTGCACGATACTATTACCATGTGCATATCGCTGCTTTATACTTTTAGGACCTCAGTAAATGCAAAAGCCCTGTTCCCGTACAACCTAACGAAGTAGAAAACACGACTTGTGCAAAACTGGTACGTAGCCTCTTTAGCATGAAATCTCTTCAATTTTTGTAAGATTCCAGTTTTGTTGGGTTGTTGTTGTTGTTGTTGTTGTTGTTGTTGTGGTCTTCAGTCCAGAGACTGGTTTGATGCAGCTTTCCATGTTACTCTATCCTGTGCAAGCTTCTTCATCTTCCAGTAGTTACCGCAACCTACATCCTTCTGAATCTGTTTAGTGTATTCGTCTCTTGGTCTCCCTCTACGATTTTTACCCTCCGCGCTGCCCTCCAATACTAAATAGGTGATCCCTTGATGTCCCAGAATATGCCCTACCAACTGATCCCTTCTTCTAGCGAAGTTGCGCCACAGATTTCGCTTCTCTCCAATTCTTTTCAGTACCTTCTCATTAGTTATATGATCTACCCATCTAATCTTCAGCATTCTTCTGTAGCACCACATTTCGAAAGCTTCTATTCTCTTCTTGTCTAAACTATTTATCGTCCACGTTTGACTTCCATACAAGGCCACACTCCATACAAATACTTTCAGAAACGACTTCCTGACATTTAAATCTATACTCGCTGTTAATAAATTTCTGTTCTCCAGAAACGCTTTCCTTGCCATTGCCAGTCTACATTTTATATCCTCTCTACTTCGAACATCATCAGTTATTTTGCTCCCCAAATAGCAAAACTCATTTACTACTTTAAGTGTCTCATTTCCTAATCTAATTGCGGCAGCAACACCCGACGTAATTCGACTACATTCCATTATCCTCGTTTAGCTTTTGTTGATGTTCATCTTATATCCTCCTTTCAAGACACTGTCCATTCCGTTCAACTGCTCTTCCAAGTCCTTTGCTGCCTCTGATAGAATTACAGTGTCATAGGCGAACCTGAAAGTTTTATTTCTTATCCATGGATTTTAATTCCTTCTCCGAATTTTTCTTTTGTTTCCTTTACTGCTTGCTCAATATACAGATCGAATAACATCGGGGAGAGGCCCTATCATGCCCCTCGACTCTTATAACTGCCATCTGGTTTCTGTACAAATTGTAAATAGCCTTTCGCTCCCTGAATTTTACCCCTGCCACGTTCAGAATTTGAAAGAGAGTATTCCAGTCAACATTGTCAAAAGGTTCTCTAAGTCTACAAAATGCTAGAAACGTAGGTTTGCCTTTCCTTGATCTATTTTCTAAGATAAGTCGCAGGGTCAAAAATGGTTCAAATGGCTCTGAGCACTATGCGACTTAACTTCTGAGGTCATCAGTCGCCTAGAACTTAGAACTAATTAAACCTAAGGACATCACACACATCCATGCCCGAGGTAGGATTCGAACCTGCGACCGTAGCGGTCACGCGGTTCCAGACTGAAGCGCCTTTAACCGCACGGCCACACCAGCCGGCGTCGCGGGCTCAGTATTGCCTCACGTGTTCCAACATTTCTACGGAATCCAAACTGATCTTCCCCGAGGTCGGCTTCTACCAGTTTTTCCATTCGTCTGTAAAGAATTCGTGTTAGTATTTTGCAGCTGTGGCTTATTAAACTGATAGTTCGGTAATTTTCACATCTGTTGGGTATCTCAGTTTATTTAAGGCTTCTAAACGTCCCTTAAAATTCCAGAGAAGTTAAGAAATTTTCCTCGATGTTTCTGTTGAGTTGCTATTCACAGCTGCCTCCCTTGTCCTGAAACGTTCGAGGGATTGAGTAACGCATGGCGTGAAAGTGCATTAAAGCGAGACCCCGGCCGATGTGAAGCCTGTTCTTAGCATTTGAAAGGATATGATTACGGGGCGTTAATACGAACGACTGCAGGGAACTGTTAAGCCCGTCGTCTGTGAAATGAATACACTAACATTGCGTTAGGCACGGTGTTCGCTCGCAGTGTGGAGACACTGCACCGGGTTTTACAGCACAAAGAGAGGTACAAAAGGGTCTTGTTCGGAGTGACATTTCGAGGAATAGCACTTTCACCACTGGACGCTGGCCAATGTAGTTAGCGGGCGCAGATGAAGACACAACGGGGTCTATAGGACGACGACCCTTCAACCACATTAACAACTTCCATTGACCATATAACAGACTATAGTGGAACTAAACGGTCTTCGTGACAGGGTAAGTGTCGTCACAGTATGTCACGTAACGGGACGGCGATCTGCCGGTAGAACATGAAAATTGCCCAACTCAGGTTTCTGTGTTGGCCTGCGGTATCACCGTTCACACCTGTACAAATGATGCAGTGTGGCTGCCTGTATTCAACCGTGCTCCGAAAGACGGTTGAACTAAATACGTCAAGAGCGTAATTACCACACTGTCGGATCGCGCCCTTTTAAGGACTCAATATAGTTTACGACAGCCGAATAAAGTTAACAAAGTCCCTGTCAAATGCAATTCGAAACCAAATGGCGTCTTGGGCAACAAAATAGTTGACAATGGCTGAAGTAAAGATGATATTTTTTTGGAAATTTGTGGTAAGTTCCTATGGGACCAAACTGTTGAGGTCATTGGTCCCTAGGCTTACACACTACCTAATTTAACTTAAACTAACTTACGTTAAAGTTCGAGGGGGGACTCGAACCTCCGACAGGGGGAGCCGCGCGAACCGTGGCAAGGCGGCTAAGACCACGCGGCTACCTCGTGCGGCAAAGATGATATAAAATGTAGACTGGCAATGGGAAGAGAAGTACTTTCAGACCTGATTTTGTTTCTGAAGGAAGGAAAGTTTTTCTTTATGCTGTAATGCTAGTGAACGATATTTTAGTGATTTTAGATGCAAGGTTTATAGAAAAATATGTACCCGTTTTCAAAATTACTTTGTACACTTGGACTAAAATAACTATATTATAATATTCACTGTCGTAATGAATCAACTGGTCATTCGATAATTCCCGTGTAAAAAAGTAAACTCCGCCCGAACAGACCATGAAGGCCCAACGGAACCGTCCGACCGCCGAGTCGTTCTCAGACCGCAAGCGTCACTTGGATGCGGATATGGAGGTGCATGTGGTCAGCACACCGCTCTCCCGGCCGTGTGTGGTGGTGGTGGTGGTTGTTGGGATGTTTAAGGGGGACTAAACAGCGGAGGTCATCAGTCCCCCAACCGGCCGTGTGTCAGTTTACGAGGCGGAGCCGCTAATTCTCAATCAAGTAGCTCCTCAGTTTGCCTCACAAGGGCTGCGTGCACCCCAGTTGCCAACAGCGCTCGGCAGACCGGATGGTCACCCATTCAGGTGTTAGCCCATCCCGAAAGCGCTTAACTTCGGTGATCTGACGGGAACCGGTGTTATCATTGCGGCAAGGTCGTTGGCTTCCCATGTAAAATAACAATAATAATATTCATTTGTACAGTGAAATATAACTAATCAACCACTTCCGTCCATCCTGACGGTCATAAGCTGCTGGGCACTGCTACATTGACTTGTTGCTATTTTTATAGTGAAGCCCAATAATTGGCAGCACTTGTACATGATATTCACGAATGTGTGCATGAAGTTTCCATTGGGGAAAAATATTTCTGTAGCATCCGAGAGAGAGAGAGAGAGACAGACAGAGAGAGAGAGAGAGAGGGGGGGGGGGGGGAGAGGGAGGGAGAGAGACAGTAAAATTTAATGTATAAAATTGTAGCCAGTGCGTTTGAAAGGTTAACGCTTGATATAAATTTAAGTTTTTAAAATCTTGAACATAGCTGGAGGAAGCATCGTAATGTGTTCTTCCTGAGGAAAAGATGAAAAAACAACCAAATCAACTGCATTAGACATTAGAACAAAGCACCATGACCTAGGTTTCGACGCCTTTCAAAACGTCTTCTTCAGAAGTATCAATGATTAATACCTGAAATGGTTAACATTATATAAGGCAAAGGTAAAAACAAATCACTGACTTGACAAAGAATTTTTATACTTTTTGGTTGCATGATGTTATGTAGGCACGTTAAATATATGTGGCCATAAGACACAAATGAAAATCAAACTCACTTCCGTAATATTAAAACCACAAAATATCGTGCTGACTGTCATTAGAAAATGCTTCGCAAGTGCCACTAGTGACGTCACGCTCATGTCTCTTGAATTGAGGAAAATTTAGGACACGAGAGGGCAGTACATGTATGCGCGGAATAAATGCGCACAAATTAGAGAAAGAATCATCTGAAATGATTAGAAAACATTAGTCCTACGAATTTATGGTGACGATCACCATGTAGGTAACTAATATCATGTCCCCCTTCTGCCCCCCTCCCCCCCCCCCCCCCCTGTTTTTCGTCATTCGTCATTTCACTTATTCGCTCCCTCTTCTCCACCTTTATCACTTACAAATATGATGTATCTCAGGTTATTTTATATTTGACTTATGCCATTGATTCCGCGCCTGTGCATTGTTTGCGTGCGTGTTCTAGAAACGGGGCGTCGACGTTCGGATACCGTCAGTCGTACCTAGCCACCAGCAAGGTTGAACCACCTGAAGATGTCGTACAGATGTCTGGGAGTAGGCATTAGGAGTGATTTAAAATGGAATGATCATATAAAGTTGATCGTCGGTAAAGCAGATGCCAGACATATTCATTGGGAGAATCCTAAGGAAATGCAGTCCGAAAACAAAGGAAGTAGGTTACAGTACGCTTGTTCGCCCACTGCTTGAATACTGCTCAGCAGTGTGGGATCCGTACCAGATAGGGTTGATAGAAGAGATAGAGAAGATCCAACAGAGAGCAGCGCGCTTCGTTACAGGATCATTTAGTAATCGCGAAAGCGTTACGGAGATGATAGATAAACTCCAGTGGAAGACTCTGTAGGAGGGACGCTCAGTAGCTCGGTACTGGCTTTTGTTGAAGTTTCGAGAACATACCTTCACTGAGATGTCAAGCAATATATTGCTCCCTCCTACGTATATCTCGCGAAGAGACCATGAGGATAAAATCAGAGAGATTAGAGCCCACACAGAGGCATATCGACAATCTTTCTTTCCTCTATCAATACAAGACTGGAATAGAAGGGAGAACCGATAGAGGTACCCAAACTACCCTCCGCCATACACCGTCAGGTGGCTTGCCGAGTATGGATGCAGATGTAGATGAGTTACTCCGAGGAAATATTGTAGAATTTGCACAACGTGATCCGGCGGCAAACCCGTGAAGACTATTTACAAGTCGCTGTATGTCTTTTTATACTAGCATACGGGCACTGTGCCTCCATTTCCTCATATCAATATTTTAATATTGTAGTCATTTTCTAGTCATTTCAATGCTATTCTCTCCCTTGTGCGCATTTATCCTGCGTGTACATTACGTCCCTCTCGCGTCCTAAACCATCCTCAATTCGAGAGTCATCAGCGCGATGTCAGTTTACTACTTGCATTTGTGAAGCACTTGCTATTTCGTGGTTTTATTGTTACGGAGGTGAAGTTGATTTA
Source organism: Schistocerca americana (assembly GCF_021461395.2). Classification (NCBI taxonomy): domain Eukaryota; kingdom Metazoa; phylum Arthropoda; class Insecta; order Orthoptera; family Acrididae; genus Schistocerca; species Schistocerca americana. The sequence goes on along the minus strand of NC_060125.1, from coordinate 229,264,517 downwards.
CATTTGTGCCTTTTGGCTACATATTTAACGTACCTTTACAACATGTTGTAACCAATAGGTGTGATTTCCTCTTACTTTTGCCTTAGACTGAGGTGAAAAAAGTCGCGGAATACCCTTAATACCGTGTCGATCTTCCTCTTGTCTGGTGTAGTGCAGTAACTCGACGTGGCATGGACTCAACAAGTCGTAGCAAGTCCCCTGCAGAAATATTGAGCCCTTTTGCCTCTACAGCCATCCGTAATTAGGAATGTATTGCCAGTGCAGGATTCTGTGCACGAACTGACCTCTCGATTACGTCCCATAAATGTTTCATGGGTTTCATATCGGGCAATCTGGGCGGCCACAACATTCACTCGAATTGTCAAGAATGTTCTTCAAACCAACCACGAACAGTTGTGGCCCGGTTGTTTGGGAACATGAAGTCCATGAATGGCTGCAACTGGTCTCCAGGTAGCCGAACGTAACCATTTCCAGTCAGTGATTGGTTCAGTTGGACCAGAGGATCCAGTCCAGTCCATGTAAACACAGCCCACGACATTATGGAGCCACCACCAGCTACCACAGTGCCTCGGGCTTCCTGGGTTCGGCACCACACTCGAGCCATACCATCAGCTCTTACCAGCTGAAATCGGGATCCATCTGAACAGACCACGGTTTTGCAGTCGTCTAGGGTGCAACCGGTATGGTCAGGATCCCAAAGAGGCGCTGTAGGCGACGTCGTGCTGTTAGCGAAAGAACTTGCATCAGTCGTCTGCTGCCACAGCCCATTAACGCCAAATTTCACCGCACTGTCCTAACGGAGATGTTCCTCGTACGTTCCACATTGATTTCTGCTGTTACTTGTCTATAATCACTGACAACAGAACGCAAAACGCCGTTGCTCTCGGTCTATGAAGGCCGTCAGCCATTCCGTTGTACGCGGTGAGAGGTAATGCCTGAAATTTGGTATTCTCGGCACATTCTTGTCACTGTGGATCTCAAAATACTGAATTCCCTAACGATTGCCGAAATGGAATGTCCCATGCGTCTGGCACCAACTACTATTCCGCGTTGAACCTATTAATACCCGTCATGCGGCCATAATCACGTCGAAAACCTTTTCACATGAAACACCTGAATACAGATATCACCTCCAACGATGCACCGCCCTTTTATATCTTGTGTGCGCGATCTTACCGCCAGCTGTGTGTTTGCATATCGCTATCCCACACTTTTGTCACTTCAGTAGGTACCTAATTTTAATATGTGTATAATGTTATTCACTTTAGGTGTTAATAATTGATCCTCCTGAACAAGAAATTGTTAAAGACGTGGAAACCTAGTCGTGGGGTATTCAGCAAACCCTTTTCTATGGCATGTGATTTTGCTGTTTTTTCACCTTTTCCTCACGATAAAGTTAAGTAATAGGAAATATTTTCTGAAAAGTTTATCTGAAGAGTAGCCTTGTACGGAGGTGAACCGTGGACGACAAACAGTACAGACAAGAAGCAAAATAAACGTGATGCTACAAGAATGCTGAAGGTTAGGTGTGTAGGTCAGATAATAAACAAAGAGCTACTGAAACTAAATGTCGAGACAAGAAATTTATGGCACAACTACAGTGAAAGAAGGGATCGTTTGATAGTTCGTATTCTGAAGCTTGATGGAATGGTCAATTTGATAATGGAGCGAGATAGATGTGTGTCTGTTTGGGTGGATAGTGGCGAGGGAGAATTCTAGAGAGAGAACAAGGCTGGAATACAGTTAGCAGCTTCAAATGGATGTCGGGTGCAGTAGTTATGCGGCTGGGAATCGACTTGCACAAGACAGACGTGCGTGGAGAGTTCCATGAAACCAGTCTTCGGGCAGGTAGCAACAACGTGTATCGTAAGAATGTCGTAAAAACAAAGGCACCAGTCTAGTTTCTCTTCAACTCGCAGCTTTCTTAAAACTACAAAGCGTGTTAATTGAGGAAGGTGGAAGGGATCAGTATTGGCAATAGGAGTGATGGAATGAAATCTGGAAGCTCGATAGTTCCTTGAAGATGGGCATCGGTACCACGAAGATTCAGTGTGTGAACGAATAGATGCTGGCTGCAGCATTCCTTAACGGCGTGTCTAATTAGTAGCAGTCGCTGACGCGAAATACGATGGCGAAACGACAGTAAGTCACGCAATGACTTCATCACGCCGGTCTTGCCGACGCTCCGGAAACCAGGGCAGAACGCGCAGAATGTGTCGAATTGAGTCACTCCGGCGGAAATTACTAGGTCAGCGCGCGAATTTAGCGGACGCGAAACTTGCCGCCAGTTTAAGACATCGCGCTTGGTGTGACCGCATACCTAATTTTGAGACCGATGTCCGCGAAAGACGAGGCCTTTGTCTACGTGCACTTCAAGCCCTTTCCTTTCTAATTTCATGTTTGTTTACATACACTATGCTTTAGAAAAACAGGTATAATATGTATATTACTATTTCACTATACGTAAAAACAAAACATACGACGAGTATAAAAGATGCCTCAAATGTCATGACCACAGATTACGGGAAAATTAAAAGAGTCGATAAATTTAAATATCTTGGTGAAGTAACAGCGAAGAACGACCGTGACAGGGAAGCTAATGAACTCAGGCCAACGGAAAATGAAGGTGGCCTTTCATTAAGGACGGGAATAGTAAGAGATCTATATTCCTTCGAGCAAAGTTGCTGTATTATATTACAGTGAAAAATGAAATGATCGCATCATGGCATTGATGGCCGAGAGTCTCCACCCGGGGAAATTCAGCCGCCGAGTTCCAAGTCTGTTCAGTTGACGCGTTACTGGGCGACTTGCCTGTCGATAATGATGAAATGATGATGAGGAGAACACAACACCCAGTCCCCGAGCGGAGAAAATTCCTACCTGGCCGGAAATCGATCCCGGGCCCGCACTAATCGCTCAGCTAAGGAGTAATAAAAACCAGAATGCTTATACCCAGGCGAATGCCAGCTTTTGGCTAAGACAGGAGAAATAGAAAATGTAAACAAAAATCAATTAATAACAACATTTTGTTATATTCCTGTTACCTTCTGCCAAGCCTCCGTATTCAGTGCCATCGATGAACTGGCATTCTCAACCGATGCCCATAGCATTTTAGACATTTTCTTTCAGTTTTGTCTATCAATGTTTCACCTGCCTTTATTCGAGCTCTCACTTCGTCATTAGTTTTCTTTTCGATTCTTGATATGCTGGCACTCAATCGTAAATAATCCATTTCCATAGCTGTTATTCTTCTTTCCAGGTCAGCATTTAAAATGCATAGTTCAGGCCCATAGCATAGAACAGATTCAACCATTAGCCTACCCACTATTTTCTTATTATTGTTATTACAGATGTTCTTGTCCCACAAAAGGAATTCATACACCCTATTACTTTTCTGTTTTGTTGTATTGTGAACTTTCTATCATGCCCAGTTCATTTTCGTCGGTATATGCTCCTAGATATTTAAATTTTTCTATATGTTTCGTAAAGAGAGGAAACGCCAACAAAAATATTGGGGCCAATAAAACACAACATTGAATACATGAACAGGAGTAACGTAGACCTGTACAAAAAAATTGATGAAAAGATGTGGACTGATATTTTACGACCATCTGATTCGGATGAATGAAAACAGCATCTGGAAGATAATTTTTATGTCAACTGGAAAAAATCTCCCTGGTGCAAATGGCTCCAGGAAATCAGAGGTGATCTAAACGAGTTAACGACTAAAGAATGCGATGTTCTGAACAGAGATAGACCTACGTTTGGAAAGAAGCATTCAGATTCCCATCTGCAGATAAAACCAAAAATGAAAAGTGAAGGAAGGTGGTCAGAAGATCGGAAACAACAGCACCCAGATTGAATGAAACATTATTAGAAAAACCGGGAGTTAAACCAGAAGCGGTCTAGTCTATAAAGAGGCCCAATTCGAGTAAAACATTAGGTAGCATACGCTAATTTGACCCGAAGACACATTATGTTAAGTAACAGTAAAATTCTACTTACAGAATTTCGTCATCAACTTCTGCAGATCACTAAATGGCCAAAACGGTCACTTGAATTTCCGGTTCCAGGTTGCCTACCTAACGGTTTACAGCAGAGACAAAAATTTGGTTTCCCTGGTCTTAACTCAAAATCTGTCCGAGTTAAAAATAGTTAATTTCCATTCATTGTTGGTCATTTTTATTGTTACAAATAAAGACTTTCGACGCTGAAAATGCCATATTTTGGTCCCAGAGAAGCCATGATCTTATCTTTTGTTGCACTTAGAGAAAGAATTTGCTCTTCTTTTTCATAAGTTTTCTGTGTTTGAAGTTACATTATCGCAGGTAAATAAGAAATCAAGCGCAGACTTTTATTTATCTTCAAGGCTCCAAAATACATATTCATAAACTAAATTTTCTTTAGCAAATTTATTTTATTTACGTTTCAGATAATTCACCTGTAAGAAACCACTAAATGCGTTGACAGCGAAAATAACTTTTGCTGTGTGTGCGGTGAAGTGACTACTGCGTCTCAGAAACGTGGATTGACTTCATTACTGAAGACAGCATATTAGCATTACTTTGACTGTAAAATAGTTGAGGATAAACCATGGTCACCAGATTTAGGTCTAATGTGCAGTAAATCTGCGTTGTTGGTTAAACAAAGCTGTAAAGTCATTGTCAAGTGGTTCAAACGGCTCTGAGCACTATGGGACTTAACATCTGTGGTCATCAGTCCCCTAGAACTTAGAACTACTTAAACCTAACTAACCTAAGGACGTCACACACATCCATGCCCGAGGCAGGATTCGAACCTGCGACCGTAGCGGTCACGCGGTTCCAGACTGAAGCGCCTATAACCGCGCGGCCACAATGGCCGGCAAAGCCATTATCGCCCTCAGTTCCCATGACATGGCGAGAACCATCAAATCATGTCACTGACTGTTATTTTTGTATGGCGCCTCCTCTTAAACATGGAATGTAGAGAAAAAAAAAAAGCAGACCATCACATACCCAACTTTGACATCAGCTACACGACCAGTATCATATGGAGAAGGTGTACCTGTTCCTATCCCTCATGAATGCTGTATTCTAGAATCTGATGAAGACGTGGAGAGTGAATATAAACAACAGGCTGAGTCTTTACAACAAGATCCAGATTATACACGAGAATTGATCTCGCCAGTAAGCCTCATAAAATTTCTCAAGAACTACTTAATTTATTTCGTAATCTGGAGCTATCAAAAAGCAAGGCCGAACTACTTGGCTCCAGGTTTCAGCAGTGGAATATCTTGGAAAAAAATATGAAATTTCTCCAGACATCGAAAGCCAGAATTAACACCATTCTTTGAAACGGAAAACAACCTCTTTGCGCTCAATGCTGTAAATGGTCTGATAGCATTTTTTATAATTGTACACATTTTCGAAAACTGGAGACATTTCATTGATACCTCTAAGTTAAGCTTGAAAGCTCTTTTCCTTCAGGGATTTTCAAACATTATGTGAATCCAGAACACTACTCAGTGTACACGTGAGGCCCTCCAATTTTAGGGTGTAAGTTTTCGTCGAATACCGTCCGAACATTTCTTTCGAGTAATTTAAGAAAGCCACAGAAAAGCTAATTATGGGCAGCGATTCTAACGCTTGTTTACTCGAATACGACTCTGGTTTAGTGAATTCGGCAGAACACGGTTCAAATCCCCGCCTGGCCATCCCGATTTAAGTTTTCCGTGACTTCCCTAAACTGCTGAAGGCAAAGCTGGGGTGGTTCCTTTGAAAGGACACGACCGATTTCCTTCCCCATCCTTGTGTTCTGTCTATAATCATCTCGATGTCGACGGGATGTTATACTCTAATCTTCCTTCTTTCCTTTCTAGTTCTGTAACAGTCATAATTGCTATGTAGAGAGCCGGTTTTTGTATATGTGCCCGTACGTCGTTTACTGGAGTTAACTTCAAATAATGCGTATTCCGACCAATATGTGCCGCCGTTGTGGCCTAGCGGTTCTAGGCGCTTCAGTCTGGAACCGCGTGACCGCTACGGTCGCAGGTTCGAATCCTGCCTCGGGCATTGATGTGTGTGATTTTCTTAGGTTAGTTCGATTTAAGTAGTTCTAAGTTATAGGGGACTGATGACTTCGGAAGTTAAGTCCCATAGTGCTCAGAGCCATTTGAACCATTTTTGACAAATCTGTCTGTTTCTCCATCGTCATACAAAAAGAAAGCGTCATTTACGAAAACAAAGTACATAAAATGCAAAATAACACGTGAGTATTATGGAGATGCTTTGGGAACCCAAATGGTTATCCTGGAGGGAAGACGACGTTTTTTCCGCGAAACTCTATTGGGAAAGTTTAGGGAGCCAGCTTTTGAAGCTGACTACAGAACGATCGTATTGTCTCTGACATACATTTCGCGTAGGCACCACGAAGATAAGAGAAATTAGGGCTCTTACGGTGGCATATAGACAGTCGTTTTTCCCTCGCTTTATTTACGAGAGGAACAGGAAGAGAAATGGATAGCAATGTTAGAAGGCACCCTCCGCTACGCACCGTAAGGTGGCTTGCAGAGTGTGTGTGTGTAGATATAGATGTACATGTAGACGTAGATAATATCGTAGCTAGTCTTCATAATGGCCTGTCTTTGGCGAGGTATGAGAGTCCACAAAGTGACTCCACTGATTGTTCATTAGCTGCGCGGGATTAGCCGAGCGGATGCCGACACGGTAACTCAGCGTGTTCTCTGTAATAAAAAAACTGAGTCAAAGAATCAACGATCAACTTGAACGGATGTCTTGTGACGTCCGCCCAGACCAAACGCAACGAACGATGTAAATAAAAAAAAGCTGTCTAAGGCGCTGCAGTCATGGACTGTGCGGCTGGTCCCGGCGGAGGTTCGAGTCCTCCCTCGGACATGGGTGTGTGTGTTTGTCCTTAGGATACTTTAGGTTAAGTAGTGTGTAAGCTTAGGGACTGATGACCTTAGCAGTTAAGTCCCATAAGATTTCACACACATTTGAACATTTTTTTTGACTGTTCATTATATCCCATAGAGCTAGCAAATTGCTGATATAATGATTGCTACTTATCATTCGCTACTGGAAATAGTCCCAGACACGTTCTGCAGGATCGGGTGGTTTAGCGGGCCGGTCGAGCTGCGATATGGTGCCTGAGTGTTCGTCAAACCAGGAACGCATGCGATCAGCACTATGAACACGGCTGTTGACACATGGGAAGAAGGGAATGTATGTAGCATGCTCATCATGAAGATGCAGAAGAAAGTGAAACGCTTACTCAACGAGAGTATTGAAATAGTCGTATATGCTGGTTCATCTTCAAACAAACCGGAATGACCGAACCCAAAACAGGTAACGAAAATCACCCAGAAAACATGACAGAACCACGTCCGGCTTGGAGTACAGACTCCACACACTGCGTACTGAACGCCTCACGGAGCAGTCGGTACTCACTATGCCTGGCGTCGTTCGATGAGTGGTAAAATGGGGCTCATCGGACTTCATTACATACCTCCAGTCAGATACGGCCCAGTTACCAGTGATGACGAGCGGTTGTACGAGCACCAGTCACATTAATGTGACCACCTGCTCTGTTCGATATCAATGTGTAGTTACCACTCACAGAAGCCAGGTGGCAGCACTGGCAGTGGAGGGTATATAAAGTGTGCCCGGGGTTGCGGAAAACAGTAGTCTTTGACGTAATGAGGAGACGGAGCGATTTATCTGACGACCAAAACTGTATGATCATTGACTAGAACCAAGGGTGGAAGCATTTTCCAAACGGCTCAATTTGTAAATTGTTCGCATGCCGCCACGGTTAAAGTATGCCATGCATGACAAGATGACACTATTCAAAACCGGCGCCGACGCAAGTGTTGTGCACCACAGGCTAGAGATGATAGCGGTGAACGACGGCTGTGGAGATGTGTACGGGCGAACAGACGTGCTATTCTTCCATAACTGACCGGCCAGATGAACCAAGGGGCTACCAACAGTGTCTGTTAATTACCGTTCAGCGAAAGTTGTGGCGTAACGGCCTTCAGAGCAGGCGCCTGTTTCATGCATCCATGCATACTGCTGTTCGTTGGGGACGAAGGTCGGAATCTGCTCGCCAGTAACGCAACTGAACGTCCATAGAGTGGCGACAGATGACCTTGTCAGATAAATGACGTTTTACGCTTCAATAGATAGATGGCCGTTGGCGTGTACGGCGTGAAATATCTGAAACGAAACATCATGCTACAATCATCGGAAGGGACCAGGCGGGACGAGGGAGTGTCATGGTGTGGGGGATGCTTCCGTGGAAATCCCTGGGTGCTCTCGATATTCTGAAAGGCACAAGTAATCCTGTATCCCCTTCATAAAGTTTTTTTTTTCTCGGCCTGGCGCAGGTACCAGTAGAACAATGCACCGTGTCACACAGCTCGGAGTGCACGTGCGTGGTTGGAAGAGCAATACCTAACTTCCCGTAGTTAAACCCAGTCGAGAATCTGTGGGACCACCTCGATCGGGCTGTGCATGCCGTGGAAACCTAGCGTATCTGGGCACGACACTGGACTCGCCGTGTCTCCACAGCCCTGTCGGATCCTTCCAGAGCTTCATTGACTCACTTCCTGCATGTCGTGGCGGTCCGCTCTGCAAAAGGTTGTTATTCAGGCTTTTGACAGATGGTGTGACTGGACAGTGTGTGTGCTGCTGTAAATAATGGCCTTAAGCGATTTACCGGATCTCAGATGTCAATTGCATGCAGTTCCCTTCGCATTTTTGGCCCCAGAACCTGTTTCAGATGGATCTGCATTCACTCACAGCACAGCAATTGTTGCCGGGCTTGAAACTGATGGTATTGGCAGTGCGTGACACTAGTCTCCGGTCCTTGCCGTTTAGGATCTGTTTTCGACTACTGTTCTTTCGCTGTCTCACGCGCTGCTAGTGGTTGCACCATGTCCTCTAGACATGTTGATCAGTCGGCGTTGCTACACCAACAAATAGGGCACAGTTCCCGCTGTGGTCATGAACACATCCAAGCATGATAGCGTCTTTCTGCCATTTTATCGCCGGCCGATGTGGCCAAGCGGTTCTAGGCGCTTCTGTCCAGAGCCGCGCTGCTGCTGCGGTCGCAGGTTCGAATCCTGCCTCGGGCATGGATATGTATGATGTCCTTAGGTTGGTTATGTTTAAGTAGTTCTAAGCTGTAGGGGACTGATGACCTCAGATGTTAAGTCCCATAGTGCTCATAGCCATTTGACCCATTTTTTTGCCATTTTATCAACGTCTTCACGTCGATTACCTTACTTCGTTGATTCCATACTACTGAAAGGCACATACACACCACTTCACTGCTATGACTCACGGCAGCGGTTGAGGGTCTCATGACCGCCTGGTACTAGTTCTATACCGCCTACGACGCTCCTTGTTGAATGTAGTCGACAAATTCTACCACCTCGGTTGACAAGTGTCAGAACATCTTTCTCTAGACGACGAAATAAACGCAAGAAATGGCTCTTTCGGGAAGCTCCGCACCAGAGTATAGGAAAACAAACACTTTATGGTGACCACAAAACTGCTCGTCTATCAGGCAAGCATGATAAGCACTCTATTGTATGGTGATGAGACCTGGGCACCATACGCCAAACTAGATTGTATGCTGAATGCCTTTCGTCTGAAGTACTTACGAAGCTTTCTAGGCACAATATGGAGTTGATTTTAACCAATATGGTTGGGATTGTCAACCATCTTACTCGTGATAATTGCTTATTGTGAAGAAACAGTCACGATCGCAAAGTATCATTTATTTACTCGTAAAATGACAGGTTTCGGCACATACAGTAGGCCGTCTTCAGTTTGATTGTACCATTTGCTGGAGCTGGTGACATGCTGAGCAGCTGCGTGTTGTCAAGATGATAACTGCTCACTTGCATCTGTAATCCGTACAGCAGGAAACCCAGAACGTGCACTCTCTTCTGGCAATGCTCCACCTTTTGTTGCGGCTGGGATCAAAAAGTCAGTATAAATTTGAAAACTGAATAAATCACGCACAAATGTAGATAGAGAGGTACAAATTGACACACATGCTTGGAATGACATGGGGTTTTATTAGAACCAAAAAAATACAAATGTTCAAACATGTCCGACAGATGGCGCTTCATCTGATCAGAATAGCAATAATTAGCATAACAAAGTAAGACAAAGCAAAGATGATGTTCTTTACAGGAAATGCTCAATATGTCCACCATCCTTCCTCAACAATAGCTGTGATCGAGGAATAATGTGAACAGCACTCCAAAGCATGTCGCGGGTTATGGTGAGGCATTGGCGTCGGATGTTGTCTTTCAGCATCCCTAGAGATGTCGATCGATCACGATGCACTTGCGACTTCAGGTAACCCCAAAGCCAATAATCGCACGGACTGAGGTCTGGGGACCTGGGAGGCCAAGCATGACGAAAGTGGCAGCTGAGCACACGATCATCACCAAACGATGCGCGTCTAGCAATATGGGGTGGAGCGGCATCCTGCATAAACATCGTACGTTCCAGCAGGTGTTTATCAGCCAGGCTGGGGATGATGCGATTCTGTAACATATCGGCGTACCTCTCACCCGTCATGATAGCAGTTACTGACGTTTTGCTGTCCAGCGCCATCTATCGGACATTTTGTGAACTTTGTTTTTTTTGTTGGTTCTAATAAAACCCCATGTCATTCCAAGCATGTATGTCAATATTTATCTCTCTACCTACATTATTCCGTGGTTTATTAAGTTTTCAAATTTATACTGACTTTTTGATCACCCGGCATACCTTATTTTTTCATTTCCATTGATGTTAGAAATTACTAATAATAGTTTTTGTTTTTAAATAGTCCATATTTTGTACTGATTAACTTCTTTTTTAGTGTGGACTGATGAACTTTTGGTGCAAATTTCCCATATGGTAGGGCGTGATTCCAGAACTTTAGTCCATATTTCTAACATTCTTCGTGGATAATTGCCTGCACATTTTGGTGATTTTTAGTGGCTATCTACCTCCCTCTGGTAATAACAGCACGAAATAAATATATGCGTATACAATTCACTTCGGTCTAGTAAGTGAAAACAGGCAAGTTCGTACTCGCATATTCCACAGTAACGAAAAGCACGCGGAAAAGGCAAATGTTCGTAGTTATTAAAAATAGATCCCTCATGCTTGGTATATCCTGATGCTAAACTGTGGATCAAATGGCCGTTTGTTCGCTGCTAATAAAGCAAGTTGTTCAGTTTCTAGTTAGTCGGGCAACTCTCATTTCTGATGGAGAGTGCCGGAAAATGAAATTGCGCCCAGTGGACGTCGGCGGGTATGAAAGTTTGACCAGCTCGCCGGCCCGAGAGGCGATGCATAAAACATTTCACGGCGAACGGATCTGCAGATATACGACGCATAGGCCCGACCCTACCAGAAAATTGCCGTGAGCTCGTCTGACTCCGCAACTACACGATTGTTTATGTAAAATGAAACACTCGCATTTCTGGCGAAGTGCTGAGGCATGAAATACATTGGCGGAATAGAAAGTGTTACACCGTTAACATCTTGGCAAACTGCTGTTCCAGTATATTCATGCCTCAGAGATGTGTTCATCAAACTTTCATCTGTGTACGAGCTTGACGGCAGATGGTGTGAAACCTGGGCTACGGATGTCCTCCACCCGAAGTGCGACATCTTGTTGGCCCTCGACAGCAAAGGTCAAGAACTTTTTTCCCAGCGGGCCGAATAACTGATAAAATGCGAACACGAGATGCATCATCATTCTGTACAATACTTGCAAGCCAGAACTAAAGTTTTAGGAGAAAAGACGAAAAACGAATTTCAGCGTTCCGAGTTAATCGTGGCTGAGTGGCATGAAGTGCCCAGAAAACCAAGACAAACAAAATATTTATTTACTAAAAAAGTTAGCGAAGGAAGTGGCGTTAGCAAAAAACCTGAAGTGCAGATATCCGTATCTCACAAACTAAGCAGCAAAAAGCCTTAGTGGGACTCGTGAAACTGACGTTATACTCTTAAGATATATCAATGTTCGGTCTCATGTTGCTGTGTCCAATCATGAGAATTGCTTGCAGATGTTCATCAGTCAATCTCGCATGATGTGCTGTCTTCACATACTTCATTTTTAAAAATGTGTTTCAAACACTGATGCCATACCACCGGAAAATTTCATTTCCGAAACTCAATATCAAGTAAGCAGCACAGTAGTTCAATAACTCTTCCTTTTCTGTCTTGTCTTTCAACAAGTCTTTTGTTCGCAAATCAGTGAGTTTCACCTGTAATTCATCTGGAACAGCGCAAAGTTTACAGATAAACGTATTCTAGAACAGAAGAATGTCACTCTGGGTTCTGTCAACTTCTGAAAATCCCTCGAAAAATGCTTCTTCAAGACATAAATATGTTTTTTCGCTAAATCAGGGTTGAAATCTTCGGGGATTGTAGCTCAAAACTCTTTGACACAGTTACAATTAGAAAATTATTATCCTTTCAGTTGTGCTACACTCCTGGAAATGGAAAAAAGAACACATTGACACCGGTGTGTCAGACCCACCATACTTGTTCCGGACACTGCGAGAGGGCTGTACAAGCAATGATCACACGCACGGCACAGCGGACACACCAGGAACCGCGGTGTTGGCCGTCGAATGGCGCTAGCTGCGCAGCATTTGTGCACCGCCGCCGTCAGTGTCAGCCAGTTTGCCGTGGCATACGGAGCTCCATCGCAGTCTTTAACACTGGTAGCATGCCGCGACAGCGTGGACGTGAACCGTGTGTGCAGTTGACGGACTTGGAGCGAGGGCGTATAGTGGGCATGCGGGAGGCCGGGTGGACGTACCGCCGAATTGCTCAACACGTGGGGCGTGAGGTCTCCACAGTACATCGATGTTGTCGCCAGTGGTCGGCGGAAGGTGCACGTGCCCGTCGACCTGGGACCGGACCGCAGCGACGCACGGATGCACGCCAAGACCGTAGGATCCTACGCAGTGCCGTAGGGGACCGCACCGCCACTTCCCAGCAAATTAGGGACACTGTTGCTCCTGGGGTATCGGCGAGGACCATTCGCAACCGTCTCCATGAAGCTGGGCTTCGGTCCCGCACACCGTTAGGCCGTCTTCCGCTCACGCCCCAACATCGTGCAGCCCGCCTCCAGTGGTGTCGCGACAGGCGTGAATGGAGGGACGAATGGAGACGTGTCGTCTTCAGCGATGAGAGTCGCTTCTGCCTTGGTGCCAATGATGGTCGTATGCGTGTTTGGCGCCGTGCAGGTGAACGCCACAATCAGGACTGCATACGACCGAGGCACACAGGGCCAACACCCGGCATCATGGTGTGGGGAGCGATCTCCTACACTGGCCGTACACCACTGGTGATCGTCGAGGGGACACTGAATAGTGCACGGTACATCCAAACCGTCATCGAACCCATCGTTCTACCATTCCTAGACCGGCAAGGAAACTTGCTGTTCCAACAGGACAATGCACGTCCGCATGTATCCCGTGCCACCCAACGTGCTCTAGAAGGTGTAAGTCAACTACCCTGGCCAGCAAGATCTCCGAATCTGTCCCCCATTGAGCATGTTTGGGACTGGATGAAGCGTCGTTTCACGCGGTCTGCACGTCCAGCACGAACGCTGGTCCAACTGAGGCACCAGGTGGAAATGGCATGGCAAGCCGTTCCACAGGACTACATCCAGCATCTCTACGATCGTCTCCATGGGAGAATAGCAGCCTGCATTGCTGCGAAAGGTGGATATACACTGTACTAGTGCCGACATTGTGCATGCTCTGTTGCCTGTGTCTATGTGCCTGTGGTTCTGTCAGTGTGATCATGTGATGTATCTGACCCCAGGAATGTGTCAATAAAGTTTCCCCTTCCTGGGACAATGAATTCACGGTGTTCTTATTTCAATTTCCAGGAGTGTATAAGCAGTGATAGTTTTCTCCTAAATCGTTTTATGCTTCCGTAGAGGTCACAGACGAGGCTATATTTCCTTAAAGTTAAAGTTCAGTTCATTCAAATGGGTTGTGGTGTCGACCAAAAATGACAGCCACGTATGATCTGACAGCTGTGGATCAGCTCTGTCGTTTTCAGTGAGAAAAACATCTATTTCGTTTCGGAACTTGTAAAACCAAACAGGACTTTACCGCAGCTGAGCCACCACTCTGCTGTGTGATAAGGCAGGTCATTGAATTCAAAATCTACTTCTTCAAGAAAAGCCTGGATTGAGTGCATGTTCCCCAATGAAGTTCAAAGCATAAACGACTAGTTTCAGTACAGAGTGCTTGCTCACGCATAATGCAGCGTTATGAACAGTGCGCCCAGATTTCGCAAATCTTCCAGATGAGTCCAGGGCTGCCCCACCAAACCCTCCTCACTCCAGCCATGTATGTCCTCCATCAGAACACCTCGAATCTGATTCCACTGGAAGTTACAGCCTTGAAAAATTTTTTGAACTTCCATTAAGAGGTCTTTTGCAGTTGTTATGCGTGTTGCAAAATTGGAAATTTGTGGTAAGGTCTTACGGGACCAAACTGCTGAGGTCATTGGTACCTAACCTTACGCACTACTTAATCTAACTTAAACTAAGGACAGCACACACACCCATGCCCGAGGGAGGACTCGAACCTCCAGCGGAGGGATGCATATTGCAAAGGGATAATAACTCTTACGTTATCCGAAAGTTTGAACTGACACCAGGAATGAACACGAGACGTCGTTCTCTAGAGATCTGTATACTCATCCAACATCAGAGAATACCACAACAGGTTCCTAGCTTTCTCGCATATCTTTAGCACTAAGATCTCTCCAATTTCTTCTGTTCTCCGCACTTTTGAACTTGCCGAAAGACTGATACTTCCAAAGCAAATAGGCTGTCTTAGGACACAAGTTATTTGCTGCTTCCATCATACGCTCTGTTTTGCAGTTGCTATCGGTAAACGGTTTTCCTCGTTCTGCCATTATGTGCACTATTTGTAATTTGAACGAGTCACATATTCATTTCCTGCAAACTTTCTCATGAAAACATTTATTTGTGTTTCTAAACTAAATTCCATGGACTGACATTTCCCAGAGCTAACTTTCCAGAAAACTTTGAATATGTTGACAGGCATTTTATTACGTAGTGACGTTGAAGATTGTATTCTTTTCAGAATGGCGATACTTTTACTGCATACTATGCAAGTAGTTTTGTGGTCGTTTGTTTCCACGATGTTGTACTTTACTCCCCATTCTTAACTGAGTACACGACACTCAGCATCCGCTTTTATTTTCTTAGTAGCTATAATGAAGGGTGAAGTAAATGGACCTGAAAATGAAAAAGATATTCAATTATAAACGCAATTAAAATCTTGGGATGGCGCGAACTGAGCAAATTTTACAATAAACAAGAAAATCTAGAAATAATAACTTAAAACTGAACATAGTACGTTTAAGGCAAATAGCATCCAGGAAGTCTCCCTGAGCCGTGGCTGGTTCATGTCATGTGTTGGATTAAACCTTGGTTGCTATATTGTGTATAGTCTCCCGCAGTTATCGCGATTATGCTGTTATCCTCTCTTTCCGCGGGTGGCAAGCACCAGTGTGTATCGATATTCACACCTTGGACTGTCTTTGGCCTGGCGCTTATAAATGATTCAAATGGCTCTGAGCACTATGGGACTTAACAGCTGAGGTTATCAGTCCCCTAGAACTTAGAACTACTTAAACCTAACTAACCAAAGGACATCACACACATCCATGCCCGAGGCAGGATTCGAACCTGCGACCGTAGCAGCAGCGCGGTTCCGGACTGAAGCGCCTAGAACCGCATGGCCACCGCGGCCGGCCCGTAAGAGTTCAGGCAATTCATGTGCATCCGCACTGAAGGTCATCGGCCGGTTAGAAAGAACAGATGCCATCTTCATATCGTTAAGGCTAACCGGCTGATGACCTTCTTCAGTGCGGACGCTCATGAGTTGCCTGAACTCTTAAGGGACTCGGTGGATTGTCTGCCGCGAGTAAAGGGTATAATGGCAGGGTTACTACGAATGTAGTGTGAGGACTATAAGTCGAGAATGTGAGTCTCACGGGGAGCGTGCCGACGATAAGTCCCTGCAGTCGCACTATTCTCTGTGCTCTCGGTGGCTCCGATGGATGCCGGCACGGTAGCTCAGCGTGTTTGGTTAGATGGTAGCTGTCCTCTGTAATAAAAAAACTGAGTGAGCGGATCAACGAGCAACCTGAACGGGTGTCATCGGACGTCCGCAATGAACAAATTCAACGAACAATATAGAACAAAATGAGAGCAACAAAAAAAAAGATGGATAGAGCGTCTGCCATGTAAGCAGGAGGTCCCGGGTTCGAGTCCCGGTCGAGGCACACATTTTCAAGTGTCCCCTTTGATGTATATCAAAAACACCTGTCGACAGCTAATGGTATTGATTTGCTAGTAGTTTCATAGTAAATTGAGGCCTACCTGGATGATGCAAACGACTTTTTCATTGTTGCACTATCAACTCCGATTAGGAGACTGGACTTCAAGCATATAACAAGTGTTTTTTAATGTATCATTTGTTTATGTCTTATTTATTTATGTATTTTTTGTATTATTGACTTTGCTTTGTGTGTAATGCTATCCACTAAAATAGTCAGCTGGTGTTTGCCTGGCATTGACACTGATACCGGCAAGAAATCAGTCCCGGGAATTAAAAGACTTCGAGAAAGTTTTGAATTTCAGTTTGAAGTCGGACAATAAATGATACAAAAATGTTATTTTTCGTGTGATGTAATTAAAGTCAATGTGTTTTTTCTTGTTTTCTCCTTTACTTGCACTGTGAAACCTCGCATCTCGCCAAATTTCATTATTTTTAGGTCAACGTGAAGTACCGTATAGGATCTGAGCCGTGAGCAGAGATATGTGACAGGAACGGCAGTATCTTCTGATTGCACTGACTTGTTATTGTTTTTGTTGGTCTTCAGTCCGAAGACTGGTCTGTATACAGCTCTCGATGTCACTCTATCCTGTCCGAGCATCTTCATCTCCTAATAAATACTGCAACCTGTATCCTTCTGAATCTGCACACTGTATTCATCTCACGATTTTCGCTCCCCCTCCCTCCCCCACTTACCTCCAATATTAAATTGGTGATCCGTTGATGTCTCACAATGTGTCCTAGCAAACGATGCCTTCTTTTGGTCAAGTTTTGCCACAAATTTCTTGTCTCCCCAATTCTGTTCAGTACCTCCTCATTAGTTACGTGATCGACACACCTAATCTTCAACATTCTTATGTAGCACCACATTATGAAAGCTTCTATTCTTTTTTTGTCCTTACAGTTTGTCGTCCATTTTTCGCTTCCGCACATGTCGTCCATTTTTCGCTTCCGTACATGACTACACTCTAGACAAATACCTTCGGAAAGGACTTCCTAACACTTAAATCCACATTGGACCACATAATGTAAAATCAGGGTAAGAAGCAAAACTAACAAAACTTTGTGTAGGTCTCACTTTGTTAAATCAACTAGAACCTAAAATATTTTCACTTTGTACAGTTTTTCAATAAACAGAAAACCCACTAATGAGGGCACAGAGGTGCTGAAACATGTTTGGGTAAAAAGAAAAAGCAGTGTGTTTGCAAAATGTCGGAAACCATATCCTATAATTTAACTGCAAATGCGGAAAGAAAGGACGAGAACTGCAGATCCAAAAGATGGATCCAACCAAGTGGTCGATGAAACGGTTGAGGAAACAGAAGAAGATCTCGTCGCTAGAACTGCCGCCGGTGCTGGTATCATTCTGACATGTCGGGAATCTTCGAACGGACACTGCAGTCAGCGGTCCGACGTTGTTGCATGCATACATACCAATACCAATGGTCGCGCATTCGTGCACTTTCTGTGAATTCCACTGCTGTGTTTAGAACGCTAAACTACCTTCTGTGTAAACAGTCCCTAGCATCAGAAATTTCCGTCAGGGCCCGTGTGTATCTGTACCATAACTACATTTCTTAATTTTATCCATTGTTTGCAATGTTTCAAAAATGGTTCAAATGACTCTGAGCATTATGGGACTTAAAATCTAAGGTCATCAGTCCCCTAGAACTTAGAACTACTTAAACCTAACTAACCTAAGGAGATCACACACATTCACGCCCGAGGCAGGATTCGAACCTGCGATCGTAGCGGTCGCGCGGTTCCAGACTGATACGCCTAGAACCGCTCGGTCACTCCGACCGGCCCAGCAATGTTTCTTCCGTGACTGTATCAGCACCTGAAGATGAACTCACAGGGGTAGAAATGCTTCGTGCATTTTAATAACCAAATATATTTGTTTTGCTGTTCTCCACCTTGTTAATTTGGACGAATTATTTGGGAACTTTTCGTTATCTCCTATTCTTCCTTGTGTTTGCAGCTTTAATAGTCAGCAGTGTAGAATGACGTAATTTTAAGATTTTCATAATAAATTAGCCTTAAGTATCCAATTACTGTAGTTTCGGTCTAACGGAAGTTACTTTCCGGATAGTCCTCGTAGGTCAAGCCAGATTACTGTACTTTTGTTCGCTAACTTATACATCAAAGTCATGTGTTTTTTCTGATCATCACGAAACCGCGTTCGAGGTTGGAATTTACTGCGTGGTGCTTACATAAGACACTGTCTACCATCGTCTGGCGTGCTACAGCCATTAAGAATTCACCAACCTCCAGGTAGGAAATACGGATCTCTGTGGCGTCACTCGTCCGTCCTCATCTATTATTCCTTCTGTGCTGTATGTGGACGATCGATTGTTCGAGAGAAATAAGGCCGTAAGGGGAGGGATGGCGGCGCTAGCGCTGTTAGCTTTTCTTTATGCGGGAAGCGCACACGTGTGCTTCCGTGCAGCGTACTTTCCTGTTAGCCGCAGCCTCAGAGCGCAGATTTTCCCGGTAGAGGGTACAAGCAGCGATTCCAGGAGAACGCTGGCGCACTCACACAGACCGGTTTCTTCAGTACAAAGCCGGATCAGCGCTCCTTCTTCCATAATACCGAAGGCTTTGCTTTCAAGAGGACCGTAGCAGAAAGGAACTTTCTGTGCATGCTTAATGTTGTAAAATAAATTACATACGAGGTCTGTACAAAAAATTCCGGAACTTTGTCCACAAAATTTTTCTCCGCTTACATATTTGTTGTTGCGCATGGTCTCCTTCGAAACCTACATCTACATCCATATTCCGCAAGCCACCTGACGGTGTGTGGCGGAGGGTATTTTGAGTACCTCTAGCGGTTTCTATTCCAGTCTCCTATTGTTAGTGGAAAGAAAGATTGTCGGTATGCCTCTGTGTGGGCTCTAATCTCTCTGATTTTATCCTCATGGTCTCTTCGCGAGATATACGTAGGTGGGAGCAACATACTACTTGACTCCTCGGTGAAGGTATGTTCTCGAAACTGCAACAAAAGCCCGTACCGAGCTACTGAGCGTCTCTCCTGCAGAGTCTTCCACTGGAGTTTATCTATCATCTCCGTAACGCTTTCGCGATTACTAAATGATCCTGTAACGAAGCGCGCTGCTCTCCGTTGGCTCTTCTCTATCTCTTCTATCAATCCTATCTGGTACGGACCCCACACTGCTGAGCAGTATTCAAGCAGTGGGCGAACAAGCGTACTGTAACCTACTTCCTTTGTTTTCGGATTACATTTCCTGAGGATTCTTCCAATGAATCTCAGTCTGGCATCTGCTTTACCGACGATCAACTTTATATATGATCATTTCATTTTAAATCACTCCTAATGCCTACTCCCAGATAATTTATGGAATTAACTGCTTCCAGTTGCTGACCTGCTATATTGTAGCTAAATGATAAGGGATCTTTCTTTCTATGTATTCGCAGCACATTACACTTGTCTACATTGAGATTCAATTGCCATTCCCTGCACCATGCGTCAATTCGTTGCAGATCCTCCTGCATTTCAGTACAATTTTCCATTGTTGCAACCTCTTGATATACCACAGCATCATCCGCAAAAAGCCTCAGTGAACTTCCGATGTTATCCACAAGGTCATTTATGTATATTGTGAATAGCAACGGTCCTACGACACTTCCCTGCGGCACACCTGAAATCACTCTTACTTCGGAAGACTTCTCTCCATTGAGAATGACACGCTGCGTTCTATTATCTAGGAACTCTTCAATCCAATCACACAATTGATCTGATAGTCTGTGGGGAACTGTTTCAAACGCCTTGCGGAAGTCAAGAAACACGGCATCTACCTGGGAACCCGTGTCTATGGCCCTCTGAGTCTCGTGGACGAATAGCGCGAGCTGGGTTTCACACGATCGTCTTTTTCGAAACCCATGCTTATTCCTACAGAGTTGGTTTCTAGTCTCCAGAAGAGTCATTCGACTCGTACATGATACGTGTTCCAAAATTCTACAACTGATCGACGTTAGAGATATAGGTCTATAGTTCTGGACATCTGTTCAACGTCCCTTCTTGAAAACGGGGATGACCTATGCCCTTTTTTCAACGCGTTGGAACGCTACGCTCTTCTAGAGACCTACGGTATCTCTGCTCCACAATTTATAAACCGTTCCCAACGCCGTTTCCACTTCCAGAAGCAGTCTTGGTTCGCCTCCTGCTGGATCGCTCGAAGCGCCGTCTGCGAATTTCCTTTTATCTCGTCTATCGTTGCAAATCTTTGCCTTTCAACAGGGTTTTCAACTTTGGAAATAAAAAAAAAAAAGTCAGCAGGGGCCAGATCTGGAGAGTACAGAGGATGAGTCAGCACAGTGATTTCGTTTTTTGTGCAATAGTCGCGCACCAACAGGAATGAATGTCCGGGTGCGTTATCGTGATGCAAGAGCCATGAATTGTCTCGCCACATTACAGGCCGTTTCCTTCTCAGATTCTCTCGCAGGCTTCGCAACACGTCCCGGTCGTACCATCGATTAACAGTTTGTTCCTGTGGCTAGAATTTATGGTGAACTAATCCTTTAAAGACAAAGAAAATGGTCAACTAGCTTGGCTTTGACATTTGACCTGACCTACCGTGCTTTTTTAGTCTTGGAGAACCTTTCCCGACCCGTGGCGAAGATTGAACCTTGGTCTCAACATCATAGCCGTAGACCCACATCTCATCACCAGTCTCTTAACGAACTTCTCGATATCATTTGCGCGATCCAAAAGCTCTTCGCAGATTGCCAGGCGGACTCATGAGCCATGGGACGAACTTGGTGGCAATACGATGCATTTGAAATGGTTCAATTGGCTCTGGGCACTATGGGACTTAACATCTGTGGTCATCAGTCCCCTAGAACTTAGAACTAGTTAAACCTAACTAACCTAAGGACATCACACACATCCATGCCCGAGGCAGGATTCGAACGTGCGACCGTAGCAGTCGCGGATGCATTTGAAGATACTGTATAGCACTAATAAGTAACCGAGCGAGGTGGCGCAGTGGTTAGCACACTGGACTCGCATTCGGGAGGACGACGGTTCAATCCCGCGTCCGGCCATCCTGATTTAGGTTTTCCGTGATTTCCCTAAATCGCTCCAGGCAAATGCCGGGATGGTTCCTCTGAAAGGGCACGGCCGACTTCCTTCCCTGTCCTTCCCTAATCCGATGAGACCGATGACCTCGCTGTTTGGTCTCTTTCCCCAAAACCAACCAACCAACTAATAAGTAATTTCAAAAGAGAATTAATCAGAATGATGCAAAACTACTACAAAGTTGCTGAGAAAACAGGATTACATGTTAATGAAGAACAGACAGAATACCTGCCCATAAGTAAGAAAACCAGAAAAGATGCACATCTGACTGTAGATGGATTCAATTTCAAGACCGCTGACCACTTCAAGTACCTAGGAAGTCTTTTTAGTAATAACAGAACTGATATAAAAATAGATGCGCGTTTATCAGCAGCAAACAAGACACTTTTTAGTTTCATCAAAATTCTAATAAAAAGATCACTTAGCAGTAACTTCAAAATCCGCTTATATCAATCGACCATTATACCTGTGATGTCATATGGATGTGAAACATTAATATTTAGAAAGAAAGATGAAGAAAAACTTAATATTCGAAAGAAATGTACTAAGGAAAATTTTCGGACCTGTATACGACGAAAATAACATGGAATGGAGAATAAGAAGAAATGAAGAATTAAGAGGGCTGTACAAACACCGTAACATCGTCGAAGTGCTCAAGAGGAGAAGGTTGAATTGGGCAGGCCATATAGCAAGAATGACAGAGAATATACTACCTAGAATGGCATTCAGGAGAACAATGGATGAAACGAGAGGAAGAGGAAGACCCAGAATCGGATGGCGGGATAACATTCGGGAGGACACAACAAGGATGAACAGCAACAGCAACTGGACAAACAGCGCATTGGACAGGCAGAAGTGGAAGAGGCTCATAGAGCAGGCGTATGCTCGATGAGGCCCTTGCCACATGTAAAAGTAAAAGTAAGTGTCAGGATCCAACTGAAATATTACATTCTTCTGCAACCTCTCGGACAGTCAGTCTTCGACCGGCACGCACTATTTCGTTGACGTTCCTGACATGAGCGTCGTCGGTAGGCGTGCATGATAGGTTACGTTAATGTAATTGCGTAAGTATTGTATTTTGTTTCATGTGGTTTTGTGTTCTTTATATTATTAAAAAAAATGGTGCAAATGGCTCTAAGCACTATGGGACTTAACATCTGAGACCATCACTCCCCTAGACTTAGAACTACTTAAACCTAACTAACCTAAGGACATCACACACATCCATGCCCGAGGCAGGATTCGAACCTGCGGCCGTAGCAGCAGCACGGTTCCGCACTGAAGCACCTAGAACCGCTCGGCCACAGCGGCCTGTTGCTCTGTGGATATTCAGCTGTGTGAGACTATGAATCACGATGTCTGATCACGGCACCTGATGGCCATAGTTGGAACTGGACGGTGGCGCAGTGACGCATGGAAGTTGTGCACCCCGTACACTGGACATTAATGCTACCAAATTTGGTACTGGTATGGCAATTAGTTTCCTTGTTATAACGTGTTAAAAATAGGGAAAGTTTAATTATAACGACCCAGTATTGCTATATGTGCATGTTTTGTCGCGATATTGTTCGCAATCTATATTATCTGTTAATGCGTCGACTGTCATTTCACTTTCTTTCGTAAATGTGGAATTGTTATTGTAACTCTAAATGTATTCTTGTGTGTTTTTGTTTTATCGTGGTATTGTCCACAGGGTAATTTCCAAGAATGATTGCCTATCGAAGTCGCGTGGTCCAAACGATACTTATCGAACGTGCGATGGCATCGTAAATCGATCATGCGACTCTGGTGGCGGGCGTAATGAGTATGTTTACGGTGGTCGCTACAGCAAACGACAAAAGAAGAGCGTAACAAAAATATTTGTAATTGCAAAGGAGACGACTTAACTTACTGGTCGTTGGTGTTGTCATCATGTGAAAGTCTATTACGGTGGTCTAGACGGAGAATGTGGAAGAGTCGAACCGTGTATTCTTCCTGATACTCGTTCGTTTTCCGCACTGTCCGCAGTTAAATGGTAAACGACATTTCAGAATCGAAACTAGTCTTACGATGTTTTACACACTTCGCACCACCACAGTCGACACAGTCCCTTCTTTCCTCTTCCGTTAGTACTCCATATTTGCGACAAAAAGTCGAACAATTTTCTACGCTGGATAAACGTGGAATTATATTTTTCCATGTGCGAGAATCCGCCTAAGTAATGTCAAGAACACCGGACATTCCAGTCACTAACAACATAAATCGTCTGGGATTCCCTAGCAAAAAAATGGTTCAAATGGCTCTGAGCACTATGGGACTTAACATCTGAGGTCATCAGTCCCCTAGAACTTAGAACTACTTACACCTAACTAACCTAAGGACATCACACACATCCATGCCGGGGGCAGGATTCGAACCTGCGACCGTAGCGGTCGCGCGGTTCCAAACTGAAGCGCGTAGAACCGCTCGGCCACATCGGCCGGCATTCCCTAGCAACTCACAAATAATTCGCGGAGGTATGTAATTTAGAGCAACTAAGGGAACGACGGAAAACAGATAAAAATGACGATGAAAAATAATTGATCACAACGCCCGCCACCAGAGTCGCATGATTGATTTACGATCGCACGTTCGATATGCATCGTTTGGACCCCGCGACTACGATAGGCAATCATTCTTGGAAATTACCGTCCGCAGTCTAGATTATCTGTTAATCGAGTACCCGTTGTGTATGTCTCCGGAGCTTGGTTTGCTACCTCAGTCATCGCCATTACAACACATTACAGGATGGTGTAGTGAGTAGTGATGGGGAGCTCGTGAATGAGTCGTTCAAATGAACGCTTCACTCCAGTGAAGTGTGAACTAACCACTCAATTTCAATGAACTGGTACTTCAAACTCTTCACAGATAACACACTCCACACTTCCTTCAAGTTCACTCACTCTCTTCCCCTCTCCCTCATCCCATTACATCGGCGTTACGTCACTCATTCTCCCTTCACTTCAGTCCCCCCTCTACTGCCTCTCGACGAATCGCGCGGCGTTTGTGGGAAACTATAGGTTTGCGATGGGTTGGGAAGGTGAGGGACGATGGGAAGGCAGCTTCAGCTGCTTCCTGCAGTGCTGACATCATTACCCGTGACTACTTGTGCAGTTCAGTTATACTTAGCGTCTACCGGTAGCCTACCGTTGGCGGCGCTTTCGGACAAATTAATATTACAGATACAAACGAAGAGGCTGGCTGTGTGAGCACGCACAGCCAACATGAAAATAAAAGTTTTGTTAATAACACTGAAAGAGGGATTTTACCTGAAATCGTATCAATTACTACAGGTGACAGTTTACGTTTTGAATTTGGAGGGTTATATTATTCTCAACAAAATAAAATCTACAGGAAAACTTCTGAATAATTACTTAACGTAGATATATAGACTTTGTGACAGTGGTAAACATACTCACTCTATTTTGAATTGCATTGTAATAGGAACATGAAACTGGACTGCATTTTGTTGGTAGCCCTAGTTTTTCCGTCCATGAATACAACAAATAATGTTTCACTTGGCTGATAAAGACTTTTTTGGGCGTTTCATGAGAAAATGTCGAGCAAGATTAAATGTAATACCTTCTTTATATGTGACAGGCTTCTCTGTTTATCTTTCCTTTGTCCGCTTCGACCACGCTCTATTTAAGTTAGCTCAGACGCTGTAAGAGCGTAAAACGTTGCGTGCACGTCACTGCATAGTTGGCCATCTGTTGGTAAAATTATGAAGTATTACGAACCTTTATTGTACGAGCGAGGCGAAGCGAGCGTAGCCGCGGCTGAGCGGCGAACTGGGCAACTTCGCCAGGCTTCCGTACTTCATGAATGAACTACTTCATTTGAACACTTCACGGCAAAGAGTGAAATGAATGAAGTAGTTCACGGGAATCAACGAGTTCGACCCATCTCTAGTAGTGAGAGTGATGGGTCGTCATGTGTAGATACGCACGTCTGTACCGGCCACAGTACAAAACCGCAGGCGCCGATGGCGGACTGCGCTTCTCTAAAACAGATGAGAACGGCGCCTGTATTTTAGCCTGCGATGAATACGCGGCTGATGAGACCGCGGGGAAGGGGCTCATCGACCGAGGGGGACAATAGGCGCTCCGCGGCGATAGGAATCCGACACGCCTGATCTCGGCCCCCGGCGAGGAGGAATTGTTCCTAGAGGCAGCGCATAGATAATGGCGGTGGCTGCATGGCAATAGCCGAAAGCGGGAGCTGCGCCAGTGTGGTCAAGTCACACCATCATTAAGCCGTCTTCACACGGGGCGTGTTTCTCTTCGTTAAGGACGACGTGCTTGGTTTTGCATAGTGGCTGGGGCACGTTTAGAAAATAGGTGGTACATCTCACAGGAGTGCTCTCATCGTGATTAGCGCTCTCCAGCGGCAGTTGTCGGTGGTATCTGGCTCGCAAATCAAACAGTTTGTTTACGAAAATAAACGGGCGTGACATTCCTACGTTAGTTCTATTAAAACGCACATTTACTCCCTTGCTAATATCCTGGTCATGATGTTCTGTCTGTAGTATACATCAATAAAAGTTTATCTATGAACATGGTGTAAGGAAAAAAGGAAATTTTCGTGTCCAGTCAGTAAGGGTGCCCGATTATAAAAGTTCCATTACAGATTGTGCAGTACGAATTTGCAGTACTTTTCCACATAAGATAAAATGATATCAAGCTTACTTTTCAGTAAAACCCTAAGATCATTCTCACTACATAACCGCCTCTGTTCAGTAGCAGAATTTTTAGAGCATGTGAAACAGAAGACTTGAAAGAAGGTAGATTGGTTTGCTGATTTGGGGGAGGGGACAAAACTGCGAGGTCATCGGTTCCTTCGGATTAGGGAAAGATGGGGAAGGAAGTCGGTCGTGCCCTTTAAAAGGAACCATCCCGGCATTTGCCTGAAGCGATTTAGGTAAATCACGGAAAACCTAAATCAGGATGGCCGGAGTGTGTTTGAAACGACGTCCTCCCGCATGCGAGTTCATTGTACTAACCACCGCGCCACCTCGCTCTGATTGAAACAAGAAAATGCAAAGTTTCTAAATGTTCAAATGTGTGTGAAATCTTATGGGACTTAACTGCTAAGGTCATCAGTCCCTAAGCTTCCACACTACTCAACCTAAATTATCCTAAGGACAAACACACACACCCAAGCCCGAGGGAGGAGTCGAACCTCCGCCGGGACCAACCGCACAGTCCATGACTGCAGCACCCCAGACCGCTCGGCTAATCCCGCGCGAAAGTTTCCTACTGCAAGTAGTGGAAACTCCACAAAAGCGAAAAAAATAGTCATTTATCTACAACAACGTTACTGCTAAGTTTTCTGTATTTCACATAAGTGTAAATGGTGATCAAAAAGTTTCCGTTTGCTGCTGCAATGATGCAACCCAATGCGACACCTATGCCAGTATGTAAGGAACGACATGTAGGCAACGAGTTAACGTGGCCTTCGAGAAAAATATATGTGTGTGTTTGCATATGCGTAATTGTGCACGCAGTCATACACAATGTTTATATAGAAATTCAGTATCTCAAAGTTTAGAACGTATTTCGGACGAACAAATAATTTCTATATTGCGATCTGATCAGGCAGTGACATAAAAAGCAATCTTGCAAGTGTTTGATACATGTTCTGTGGCATGCTCACAACGAACAAATTCGTCGTGAGAGAGAGCCCTCTTGTGTTTACATAACGACGAATATTGCAGACCATACTTCTATTATATTATTAAGTATGTCCCAGAACCTTTTAGAACACACGAAGGAGAATAAAAATTTATTTGGAAATAGCACCACGCGAAGCAACGTCCCTTGCCTTCGAAACCCGGCGCCTCTGTTCCCTGCATTATGCTGAGTTTGGTAAATATACGCCCATGTCTTTTAATTTAAGGTCTCCTGAAGATTTGAATCATCGATATATTATTAACTGATATTTAATTATAACAATTCGTACCAAGAAACGCGGTTTTGGTGACTCTTCAATTTGCCGTTGCCTTGAAACGTCATATTTTCATAACACACAAGTTATAACTAGAAAACAACCAAATACAAAATTTCCTTAAGCATCAGCATAATGTTATTGTTATTTTATCACCACAAGTCGTACTAGTAGCGACACGTTTTCTAGAGATCCTCAGAGTGCTGATGCTTTGGAACAGCATATATTCATCGGTCGTAAGTCATAATACAAACACATCAAATATGGGGTTCAGCTGAAAACTACGAAACCCAGTATGGGGTCTCCCAAGTTTTGCTTGTGGCGTAGAACGCGATGTTGCATGTCATTAACCACATTGTTCCCCACGAAGGAAAAATCTGACTTCCCTTATTCTGTCTTTCACGCTACTGCATGCTGTGTAATGTGAAATTCCACACTGTGGCTTCACAAAACACGACCATCTCCCTGTCCGTGAAAGCTTTCTCGATCTGTGTGAGAACGGCCTTACTGCTGATTATCATGGCGCCTGATGCTGTTTCGCAGCAGATGTGACAACGCCCGTGGAAAATGAAAGCCTTCGGAGCGGTGGCGTACTAACACTTTTGTGGACTGGCAAGGCAGCCAATCCACTAGGACGGGAGGCCGAAGGGGGCGCGTTTAAGCTCACGCAGGCTGGCGTGAGGTCTGGAAAATGACAAGGATTTGAGACTAGCAAAAATAGGTACGTAGCTTCTGGAATACTTAACTTTAATCCATAATTGGTGAACATCGGTCTGACGGTACATGCATCACAAGATAAATAGCAAATGATAATGGCGCCTTGCTAGGTCGTAGCAAATGACGTAGCTGAAGGCTATGCTAACTATCGTCTCGGCAAATGAGAGCGTAATTTGTCAGTGAACCATCGCTAGCAAAGTCGGCTGCACAACTGGGGCGAGTGCTAGGAAGTCTCTCTAGACCTGCCGTGTGGCGGCGCTCGGTCTGCAATCACTGATAGTGGCGACACGCGGGTCCGACGTATACTAACGGACCGCGGCCGATTTAAAGGCTACCACCTAGCAAGTGTGGTGTCTGGCGGTGACACCACAAACACCGTATTTGCTTTGGGCAGCGAGTCAATGCGTCGTACTGTGAGCGGAATAGATGCCTTGTTCCCAGTGCAATGCAGGAAATAATTCAGCGCTTGGGTTATCGATAAGTCTGATCCCATTGGACCCCATGTTTGTTGACCAAAGAAGACGAAGTTCAAAGGAGAACTATTACCCAAAGTCTTCTCCAGAGATTTCGAAATGTCGGAGATGGTATTTTTTTACGAGTATCGTGACAGATGTTGGAAGCTGCTCCACCACTGAGACTGAAACAGAATGCTAGGGTGTGAAGTGGCATCATTTGGATGCTCTATTATTACTTTTTATTTTATCCTATTTTGTATGTATGAACTATTGGTGAAATAACTCCGTTAAAGATGCGCCTGTGCACTTACTTTAAGATTACGCCTTTACGTGAGTGTATAGACTCCCAAAACCTCGTATCTAATCGCTGGACTAATTTCTTTCGTCTGGTAGTTTTTACATCGGATGTTTTGTTATTCCTTGTAAGCTTTGTCTTTCGTCTTCACGCTCTCGTAAGATACGGGCGCCATTCTGTTGTGCTCATTGTAAAGATTATTGTGTAAATGGTAATTAGGTTTTCTTAATATAGTATGAAGTTATTCTGCCTTTTATTTCTAACAAAAGCCGTGTTACTTTTATATGATTTTTAATTTGTATGACTTGTTTTCAGAGGATCGCCGCTTGAACAGAGGCGTCGACGGAACATTGTTAATGGACGTTAATGACCGAATACTTTTCATTGAGTCTTACACTGCAAGTCCCTGAGATACTTGAACCGTTCATTTTGTTTCTATCTTGCAGGAGTTTCTCGGAAACTATGCAAAGAATGATTCGGTCAGTCGTGTACTAAAAATGACGTCGTTGTGCGGTCTACACCAGTCGGACACAGGCCCCACTATCATATAAAAGTTTTCGATGGTGGTTTATTTCCCTTCTTGCTGCATTCTCAGCTTCACGCTGAACTCTGTACGACGCATTGGCTGTATTGCCGCGCTGAACCGTGTTTATTGCGGACGACAATATGGCCAATCACCATCTGGTGACACTTCCCCCTTTTAAAAATTTATATTAAATCATTGAAATTACTGGTTTTGAATCTGTAAGAGTAGTAACGTGTCATTCTGGCGCCCCGTCGTGGCTTAAATCGACGACAACAATGACAGAGCGATGTACTGGAGTAATAATGGGGAGCCTTTATTGGGTTATTCCTTTTATGAGACAAAAGGTGTTGACACACTTAGCAGCGCACTCTGATGTCTCCAGTAATACTACGACAATGTTTGGTGCGTTTGTGCACTATATTTTTCTAATATTATTGAAAAACTAGAGTGACAACTGGATACCATATTGTAGCTTAAATTATTACGTTTGTACAATAGAAACATAAAATAATGTTAAGAAACGCGATGTATGACAGTTTAGAAATCTGTTATTGTTTAGTGACATGTATCTTTTTTCTGTTGCAGGTGAGTTGCTCATGCCATCATTTATCCTAGCATTAATGAGGTGAGTCTACATTAAGACGCCATTCGTCGGTTTTAATACCTTCATATTCAATCCTAAAGCAGTCCTCTTAATTTGACGATACACAAAAGATGACTGCTGTCTTAGCAATACTCTGGGTTTACCGTGGTATTTTCAGGAAGCACACTATCAGTGGCGAGACATAAACGAGGTGGACCAACTCGTGAAAACTACCGTGTGTATGTGAAAGGCCGCTTGTTTGTTTGTTTGTTTGCACAGCGTGTCCAAACATTACGTTGGCGTGTTGAAGGAACCTTGCGTGCGGTTAGCCGTGAGAGGAGGTACATGTTAAACTGCAGATGTAGTGCCTACAGTTGCTGAAGTTTGTCTGTGTGAGAGGGCTTCGTAGGACGTAACATTCCTTTTTATTTGGTGTTCGGTTCCAGTTATCGAAACGAGGTTTCCGGCAAATGCTAACACGCAGAGGGATACTTAATTTTGTAGAAAGTTAAATCGTCTTAACTCATAATGATCGAGTAAATTGAAACAAGTATGTTTAATTAATGAAACAATGTACTTTGTTAACGGCTGTCGAAAGTTATTGGAAAGGCGAGTACAGTGATAGAATGCTTGTTTATGTTGGCATTAAAACTTCATGTAAAAGCCTCCAAGAAATGCGCTAAAATTGAAAGACAAGGCGGCCGGAATTGACTCTTCCGGTGTAAACACCCCTCATGTCAGGCTCCGTCGTTATAGGCAGCTAGTAAATAGGCCTGTCTTACTAAGATAAGACGCAATTCCACTTGTCCGTACTTTATACCACACAGATAAAAGTCCAGTCCAGTGGTGATTCTTCGTGGAGAGCTCCGTAGAAGTTTTTGTGACCAGTTTTCTATATGTCCTCGAGGACCTTCAGTCCGAATATTTAAAATCTCACCCAAAATTTCTGCCCGGAAATAGACCAAAAACGGAAAAACACGCAAACATTGGAGTTTGTGTTTTTCCGTTGTTACTCTGAAACGACAGATTTTTCGGCGAATTGACTAATTATGAAAAAAATAGTATTCAATTTTGCACAAAATAGGTTTGGACGACATTTTTCGTCAGACCAATCGTATGACGCGTAGCTTGTGTTGAAGTTAGGGATTTTTATCTTTGGTCAGGCACTGTTGTACCTGTTTCCATTCTCGGAGGATATTTTTGCAAGCAGCATCTTCAGTTGGCGGCAGAGAAGCGGAAGTGATATTGACAGTTGTTCTGATGTTGCTTCTGTATCGGATATGGATGTGGTTTAGGGACACTCCGCTTAACGGCCTCATTGTCCACGTTCGATCTTAAAATATTTGTACGTCCCGTTGAAAGTCAGTATTTTCCTACACTATAGTAATGCATTTCACTTTGTCGTGATTGAAAAGAGCAGAAGTAGTGTTACAGCCACTAATTGCGTGCAAATGCAACATATTCTGTCGAGCGGCGTGGCCAGTTCCCTGAGGAGAGTGAAACTGATGTGGGATTGTCCCTTTCCCTAGTTTCATCAGTAATAGGCTACATTGTTGATTGACGTCTGTTGGAATGACGAGGAGGTCCACGTCTTCCCAAAAATATCCTATAGTTCAACGTGTGGGGGCTAACACCGTGCGGTGTTGATAATCTAAACGTCTGCATCTTCCACAGCTTGCTTGGAAGCTGTGCCTGATATGGCCAAATTGTCCATTAAAACTGATACTAAACAGTCCTTGTCCTTCGAATTAGAGAGGAATTTTTCTTAGGCGACACGTGTTCTCATAATTTTGTTGAAGGTTATTTCTACAGAACTGTGTTGTGGGACCTTCTCAATCGCTCGTTCTCCTCAATGTGTCGTTAGTGCGCTGTTTACGACATGGTTGATAAACCGTAACCACAGTTTTGCCCATCGGAACAGCAGCTGCCCCATCCTTCCTCTTCTTACTTGCTTCGACAACATTCTTCTGGTGGTCTATTTCGGGCCTAAGTGATGACACTTTTTTCCACCGTCCAGTACATCATCACAGGGAATACATTTCGCACCGTAACTCATAATGTAAGACCATTTTATGGTCTGAAACTGAATTTAGCGACGGCGAATACATTCCAAGCAACCATCGGAGGACGAACTCGTAAACAGCTGCCGGTGCAGGGAAGCGAAACGCACACGACCCACCTTCCCCTTGTCAGGACGGGGAGGTCAGTACTATCTGACAAGTATCTTACCCTTCCACCACGGCAAATATCAACTACCAATCATTCCCATAACATCATGACGCTACTGGAGAATGGAAATCTGAAACGGGTGCAGTGATTCGTTTTCTGCATATAAAAGACGTGAAAGTAGTCTAAATTTATTGTAAAAGGGATGAATTCTTTTGGAGAATACACTATGAGGGATGGAATGCAGAGAAAATAGGTTAGAACGTTTGAGAAACCCCTACTAATGTTCTTGACGCAATGCAAATTGGGTGACAATCAGTCATCACTGAAGGCTTGGTGCAGAAACAGATGATTTAGATTTTCATGTTTATCTAATAAGTTTTCCGGAGCTTCAATAAGCATTCTTTGTGAAGTTCGTACAGGACACTTAAACTACCCAGTGTGCTCACACTAGGCACTGGCTACAGGTGGTAGGTTTTCAAAAAATGGCTCTGAGCACTATGGGACTTAACTTCTTAGGTCATCAGTCCCCTAGAACTTCGAACTACTTAAACCTAACTAACCTAAGGACATCACACACATCCATGCCCGAGGCAGGATTCGATCCTGCGACCGTAGCGGTCGCGCGGTTCCAGACTGTGGCGCCTAGAACCGCTCGGCCACCCCGGCCAGCTGTTAGGTTTTTATGACGATGATATTCAGAAACTGGTTGTTCATTATCAGTGCTGTAATATTGATGGAAATTATGTTGAATGTGGGGTAATATATAGGACGTAATTGTAGCAAGCCTACTAAAATTGATTTGAAAAATTAACATAAAAAATGCTTACTTCGAAAGCACTCCCTGTAATACTCGTATTTATGGCATTTCATAGACATCCGGCTCCATATAAGTGGACAACGAAAGTCATTATTCTTACATATTCCCATTTCAGATATTTTATTTAACCCTTTCGTGGGCAAAATTATTGAGCCGTTTTTTTAATGAATGGAGAGCAGATAGTAGTTAACAGATAGGTATATTAATCATACAGAATATCAAATTTGCTCCAACTGTGAAAGTGAGTTCACACAACGAGGTTGAAAGTATTCTTCCCACTGCCCTTGCTTGGAGTTAAATGACAAAAGCAACTTTTTCAATATATGTCATATTTATTTGATAAATTTACTTCTCTTGTTACAATGATGGTTCACAATTACTTGCCATGAAATTTCTGAAACATGGGTCTATGCAAAGTGGTATTTGACAATATGTACAAGCACAGCGAGTGCTATTTTCCGCAGCTTTGGTACTACAATGACGGCACGTCCAGTAGGTTTCTCCTAAAATGGGTTGATGCTCCCCTACAGCCACATGACGAAAATCTTCGGGTACTTTACCCCTTTTTGCCAGAAAGACAGGTTTTTGTCCACGCCTTTTTTTGGAATGAGAAGCCAGCTATCAATTGTCTGGCTAGATGGATCCTGTATGTGAGCAGATCATGCTGTCCACTTTCTGTTTCACTTATTTTCCACAGGATAAATCTGCTCACTGCAGCAACGTCCAGCAGGAAATGAAATACTCTGTGCCACCATTTTACTGAACGTCTGCCAATAGCATACCTTTCTCGTAATTGATCAAACTTGTCGACACCACCCATTATTTTGTTGTATTCTGCCACAACTTCAGGACAAGAAATCTCTGTACTAGTACCATCCTTGTTTTTCCTTTTCACTGTGGCTGTTTCTCATGGGTCATGAACTGAGGACAGGAAAGTGACTGGACGGTTATCCATCCATTTTACTGCAGAAATGGCTCCTTTTGCTTCAAACTGGAATTCTCCTCGCTCCAATTTTACGTTTTCCTTCATAAATTTGGGTAAATCAAAAGTATTTACCTTATACTATAGCTTTGAGTGAAAAATCACAAAATGTCACGCAAACAACACTGAAAAGCTCCTCTACAGAGTAACACTCAGCTATACAATGCCTCTGCGCGAAGGTACAGCAAAAACGGCGAAAACTTCCGATTGGAAGTAGTACCCTATACTGTTCACTAGGTGGTAGCACCGTACAGAGGTGGGAACTGTGAATCCCACGGGACTAGGAGAGAGTTCATTGCAGTGGGAAGCATGTTTCCCACGGCTCACGAAAGGGTTAAAATTTCAGCAAGCTTTCTCAATTTATTACACTTCAACGTTCTAAGTTAGTTGCCTATTTAACCATCTGCCCTTACATCTTTTTAATTAACATTATCTTTTGAGCTGGAGTTCCAGGATAGACTTGCAGGCTCCGGTGAGCTTCAGTGTTGTTTCTTCATTCTCGGTAGACGATGTGGATAGAAACACACTACAAAAAACCACGAAATACAACAGCCGTTTCCAAACAAGAACCATGTTTGGTTGTAATCGTTCAGTAATTAATAGTTGCACGTTAAAGGGTATTGAAGGGTTCACACTTGAAACAGATTATGCACTAAGCAACACATCCATGCCATCTTCGACTGTCTCGCCATTTAACTGACGGATAAGTTAGGTATCCGTCTTCAGACAAAGTAGTCCTCAGTCTTCAAAAGTTTACAAATTCGCAACGAGAGACTGAACTTTCTTGTTCATTGCACAGAATGAGAAAATGTACTTGACGTTTAAATGGGGCACCTCAATACACTAAACGGGCTCCAGCAGAGTATTTACCGTGATTATGTAGTATCCGTTAATGCTTGTCTGTTTTGCATCGTGTTTTATCCAGCGGTGATTTTGGGAATTCCCAACTGACAGAGCAGGCACATTCCATCTTCATCCAAGGAAGCACTGAAAAATTTGAACTAGAGTGTCTTCAGCGGTCACTGATTTATTTTAGCGTATTTTTCTTTTAGCATCTCTTCCTTATCGATGAAAATTTCTTCCATATCACATGCTGGCTACTCCTGGGAGTTTCAGTGTGTTCCCATTTACATTTCTCGACACCCATTAACTTAAGTATCTTGCCTTCCACTACTTTACCTATCATATTAGTTATTTATTCTCTCCGTGAGTGAATTAAGTGTTCTGTCTGTTCATCATAAATCCATTCTCTGTATTTTTCATGTTCATTTTGGATTCCAGGGCGGATATTCGGGACTGTAATGGGTAGCGACCTAAAGTTGCAATTTGTTCCTCAAGCAATAATGTTGCTTCCTCTAGAAAAAGTTCCAAAGGAAAGCGAAGAAATGTCTCTTGATGTGGCGAGTGTGGCAGCACCCTATGGGATTACCAGTAATGCGGTGTTGTTCTATAATTGTCAATGAATCGTGTGCATTCCACACAAAGATATTTCCATCACTAACTGTTAATCTTATCACCATGAAGTGCATTCAGATCAGATCACAGTACTGATCACGTTTCCTGAAGTGTCAGTCCCTTTGTAAACAAATGCAACTGAATTGGGGCCACGAGACTCTCATCAAGGGCGGGAAGTTATTGTCGACATGACACGCATGCGCATATCGTATGCGTTGTTTGCGCTAGTTAAAACGTAAAGACAATGCGGAACGTAGAACAGAAAAATAAAATTTTTTGGCGCACCTATACTGTTAACACTGCTTCAGCTGTTACCTGCAGAGGACGGTGACCAAAGCTTGGCTTACGCATTTTGTTTTCTCTCCGTGCGCTTATCTGTATTCACCGACGACCGCTTTGATCCAATTACGAGTTGATTCGGAGTCATCATCTCATCGCCGCGCTTAACAAACAAATTAAGGGAAGGAAGAGAGACGTGGCCCTGTAGCAGTGCTTGCCGTCTGCTGAAAGTAAGTTCCCACTTCCTGTTTGGTATGCTTACAACCATTTCCTTGATAACTTCTTCCCACCAATCTTGGGCTGTTGTTTTGAGAGCCGCGACTGTTTAAGATGTAAGGAGACAGATAACTGTCTCGTTATACCCTCTTTCTTGACCGCAAACATGTATTTTTTACTGTACCAGGTCCAGGTTCTTAGTTTTCAAAGCGTAACATTCCTTCTAAAAGTGTTTTCTGTCCTCAATTTGTTGCGTGTTTCTTTCATAGAGGCAGCACATGCGTAGTTCACAATTCGTAATCGGAGACAGTTTCCGGCTGCTGTGGCCGAGCGGTTCTAGGCGATTCAGTCCGGAACCGTGCTGCTGCTACGTCGCAGGTTCGAATCCTGCCTCGGGCATGGATGTGTGTGATGTCCTTAGGTTAGTTAGGTTTAAGTAGTTCTAAGTCTAGGGGACTGATGACCTCAGATGTTAAGTCCCATAGTGCTTAGAGCCATTTGAACCATTTTGACAACTTCTGCTCGTGCACGGTTACTTAAGCGCGCGTCTCTCTTCGTAGTGGCGCTGCCGCTCTAGGGTGTGTGATTTTCGCGGCGTGATTGGTTTGCGTGCAACGATGTTCAAGCTCCAGACGGACGTTGTAACGATTCATGTAGAATGTTAATTAACTTAATGAATGGGAAATTTTCATGCTTCACAAAATTTATTCACATTAATTGACATCCGAACTGCACACTGCCGGCCGAAGTGGCCGTGCGGTTAAAGGCGCTGCAGTCTGGAACCGCAAGACCGCTACGGTCGCAGGTTCGAATCCTGCCTCGGGCATGGATGTTTGTGATGTCCTTAGGTTAGTTAGGTTTAAGTAGTTCTAAGTTCTAGGGGACTAATGACCTCAGCAGTTGAGTCCCATAGTGCTCAGAGCCATTTGAACCATTTTGAACTGCACACTCGTCATGTAAACAAAACACGGACAGACTTCATTGATCTCTTTGACTTCCAATAGTAACTTCAAATCTGACAGTCGCAGCATCGCTGCATATAGAATTTTAACAACAGCTTACAAAATAAAGCATTATTAATTTTGTACAATTTTGATGTTACAATTAAAATTTACAACACGTAAACAAACTGATGTTACAGACGAATAAGGTATAAAATACAATATAGAATGGCAATCTTTTATAGTAATATCTTTAGTTTTCCATAAGAAAATCATTCTGAACTTTAATTACCATAATGTCTCTCGTATTATTTTAGTTACATAATTAATTACAGTTTGTATATGGTTGCTAACATGTCATGGTAGTACAGAGCTCTTGTTTTATCCGATTAAATACATAGAATGCACAAATAAGGCCTCAAATACTGGAAATTGGCAAACTGTGAGATGTAAACAGTTGGAGAGTTAATTAGAAATGTAATTACAAAGAATATTAATTGCGGAGGAAGACATAAAAATAAATAACAAATGAAAATACATCGCTTGGTAATAAGTTTTAAGCTGTTTCTCAAGATAGTGAGGTCTAAGGTCACTGGATTTTTAGATTACCATTTTGTTAATTAGAAGCATTGAGTTTTTATTCTAACACCTCTGCAGTCTCTAGTTATTTATTTCTAAGGACTTATTACTTCAATTTCTTGATTAGTTACTTAATTTAGTATATGTACATAATATTGTCAATGACAACACTCCACGATAATTACAACGCACCGCCTTCTAGAACATTCCACACGCCTTCGCAGTGAATATCAAGTTTTTCATCAAATAGGACAGAATGATACATATATAGTCACATATACAAGGCCTTAGGAAGCACTGAATTGCCTGATAACTATCCGGATGCATATAAAAAAAGGTGCTATCGGACATTTCATATGAGACCGGGGGGGGGAGGGGATGTACCGTTATAACGTCGACGGTACTTCTGGTACCAATTGTCGCAAATTCTTCTTGTGTGGTATCTCAGTACACTACAGTTTCCAGATCGACACTTGTTTGTGCCAAACTGCGTAGCTGCTAAGTACGATGTTGTTATCTTTGCTTACATTGTGCTGGTGTGTTCCTTGCGACTTGCTAGTCAGTTAGTGTGTGACAGCCCAAGCATTAGGTCGTGAGTGGACGATGGGATTTACCAATGCAGAAAAAGCCGATATGCTCAAGGTGTAAGGAGAGCGTAGGAAAAATGCAGTTCGATCTTGTACGATGTATGTGGCAATATACCCGAATAGAAGTCGACCTCTTCAACCATTTACGTGAAAGGGGTAAAGTAACGATAACGCCTATACAACGTAACAGAAGGAAACGACTCACGATAGAAAAGGGGGAAATTAACGTTCTTGCTGCTGTAGCAGTTCATCCGCACGTCAGCTCCCACACAATCGCACGAGGAAGTGGTAGGAGGCATTACGCATCGACATAGGTCACACCCCTATTACATCTCTCTCCATCAAGAGCTCCATGGAATGAATTATGAGAATCTTGTTAACTTCCGTACATGGACATTAAGACAGGATACTCCAGATGTGTAATGAATCTTGTTTAGTGATGAAGCCACATTTACCAATCATGAACAGGTAAATCGCCGAAACATGCACTGCTGGTTTGTTGATAGTCTCCGTTGGCTTCGTCAGATGGAACGTCAGCGTGCGTGGAGTGTTCAAATGGCTCTGAGCACTATGGGACTCAACTGCTGAGGTCATAAGTCCCCTAGAACTTAGAACTACTTAAACCTAACTAACCTAAGGACAACACACACATCCATGCCCGAGGCAGGATTCGAACCTGCGACCGTAGCGGTCGCGCGGTTCCAGACTGTAGCGCCAGAACCGCTCGGCCACCAGCGGCCGGCTGCGTGGAGTGTAAATGTGTGGCGTGGTATAGTGAAACAATAGTTTATAAGCTCGTTTTTCG
Organism: Schistocerca americana; assembly: GCF_021461395.2. Lineage (NCBI taxonomy): Eukaryota > Metazoa > Arthropoda > Insecta > Orthoptera > Acrididae > Schistocerca > Schistocerca americana. The sequence goes on along the minus strand of NC_060125.1, from coordinate 229,225,629 downwards.
TAGACGGTACACTGAACCCACACAATATCGCAGTCTCCTAATAGACCATAATCCACAGATGCTAGAAGACGTTGCTGTGCAATGTAGGAGGAACCTGTGGTACCAAAATGATGGCTGTCCGGCCCATAGCGCACGAAGTACTACACCGTGTGAACGGTTTTCAAATTGTTGGACTGGACTGGAGATGGGTCGTTCGCGAACTAACGGGTCCAAAGGAACGGTTCATAAAGATGAACGGAACGGGCGATGAACAAATTCTAAGGAACGGTCTTTCATAGTTAACTTCGGTCGCGGCTTTCTACTTACAGTTCCCGGGAACGGGAAACGATCGGTCTCGTTCCCGCAACGTGACGTCGGTCGGTCTCGTTCCAACTTCGGTCCCGTTCCCGTCTGTCTCGGTCTCGCTCGGCCGGACTCCTCCTCCTTCGCGTGGCCACTCAGTGTCGAGTTGTTCGTTTCGTTCGCTGCACACTCCCATTCTAGATCTGTTTCAAACCTTTTTTAAACTCTGAACTTCTGGTTCTTTTCGTATTCTATTCAACGTCCATGACCGGTAATTAAAATGTATTTTGTAATTGCCTAAAATACATAAAAATTACGTGGTGTGTAATAAATACACAGCTGTCCAGGCACTTGTATTGCTGCGAGATTGCGGCTTCAAGCTCAGATCGCGAGCTCGTCGCTGGACGGACGCCCCCACGCGGCTACCGCGAGCGAGCTTTCTCGCGCCGCGCGCAGGGCTGATGAAATGAAACGGCGCACTCGCTTATTAGCGCCCGACTGGCAAATTACACGGCGTGCCCTCCGACTTGCCTCGGCGGCTTTCTCTCGGGCTGTCAGTGACCGCCGAGGCAGACTGCTTGGTCCGCTGGGCTATGCAGGGACGCCTGGGGAACCGCAACCACCTTAGACAATAGTCGGCCAACGGCGGCTCGCGAGACATATGCGACTCTTTGGCCCATAGAGTTTGACGCTCCACAAAATACCACGTGCGGGTGCACACGTGCTGTGCTAGAGCTTTCAGTCATAGCTCATTAAAAATTTTTTTTGTTGAAATGGAGAGCGACACCGAGATCGTCTGCTACATAACAAGATACGAGGGCTATCCACAAAGTACATTACGTTTTGGAATTAAAAATAAATAAGGTATTGGAAATTTTTTTAATTATATACAGATGAAAGCCACACTTAAATACTACTTTTCTACATAGTTGCCATTTAAATTAAGGCACTTATCGTAGCGATGGACAAGCTTGGAAATTCCTTCGTCGTAAAATTCAGCTGCCTGCGCCTTCAACCACGTGGTTACTTCTTCTTGAAGCTGTGCGTCGTCATCAAAACGCTGCATAGCCAACCACTTCTTCATTGCTGGGAATAAGTGGAAGTCGCTCGGTGCCAGGTCGGGACTGTACGGCGGATGAGGAAACAACTCCCACTTAAAAGATTCGAGAACTTCACGAGTGGCATTTGCAGTATGGGCCCGGGCGTTGTCGTGAATCAGCAAGATCTTTGAGCCCAACTTTCCCCTGCGCTTGTTTTGTATTGCTCTTCTGAGGCTGTGCAGAGTTTGGCAATACCTTTGAGAGTTTATTGTAGTGCCTCTTTCCAGGAACTCCTCAAAAATCACACCTTTTCTGTCCCAAAAGACAGTCGCCACGTGGTTGAAGGCGCAGGCGGCCGAATTTTACGACGAAGGAATTTCCAAGCTCGTCCATCGCTACGATAAGTGCCTTAATTTAAATGGCAACTATGTAGAAAAGTAGTATTTAAGTGTGGCTTTCATCTGTATATAATAAAAAAAATTTTCCAACAGTTTATTTATTTTTAATTCCAAAACGTAATGTACTTTGTGGATAGCCCTCGTACATTGGTTATCAAGAGGACACGTTTCGAAACACTTCGCTTTCTTATTAAGAGAAATTAAAGTATTCCTTACATGAGGAGGGTATTCTCTATCCGGACCTAACGAACGATCAGTGGATCCAAACATTTTATTTCATGGTAGATGGTAAGTCTCATTTACTACAAAGGAAATGAAACACAATTTTTTCGGTGTTAGAAGTTACATTCGAAAACAAATTATCTCTTTTTGTATATTTGTTGACTGTTACTTCGAACATGTCGAAGAAACAATTTTTGATCCTACAGCCATCCTGAATCGAGATGCAAAGGAATTAATGACATTTAGTTGCTAGCGAGAATTTACGTAATTTGTGCCGGAGCAGGATTCGAACTAGGGTCTCCTGCTCGCTATGCAGAAGCTCTGACCACTAAGCCAGCCAGACACAGTGGTCAACGCAATAGCACGAACTACCCAACACGCCTCCCGTCACACCCAAATTCTCCACTGATCCGCGCACTATTGACGTAATTCCCGTGCCCATTATCCTCATTACTCTCGGCGTTTCTCCGATTCCCGTGAAAAATTGAGCGTGGTGTGCATCTGCACTGAAGGGATCATTGGCCAGCCTCGCCTTAAACACGTGTGTGTAGTTTCTGTTCATAATGAGCAGTTGAGAATTTGAGTATGGCGGACCCGTGCTAGGGTAGTCCGTGCAGTTGCACTGGCCGCTTTGTCTGGCTGCCTTGGTGGTCAGAGCATCTGCCTAGCGAGCAGGAGACCCTGGTTCGAATCCCGGTCCGGCACACATTTTCAACTTTCTCCATTGATGTAAATCAGTGCTCAATAGCGGCTAAATGTTATTAATTCCTGTGTGTCTCTTAATTCTTTTTGATCAAGATTTTGAAAGAGAAACTTTGAGTCACTTTAGAAACGCGTTGAAACACCGTCAAGAAAATAATTATGATATTCACGATTGCTATTTCAGAACAACACCATTAAATATTATGGAAGCTTTTCTCAACAGATTTCAGGAATTTAGAAACAACATGGCGACATTAGCCATTGTTAAAATCTTCTTGAGGCTGCTTTAGCAGAATTAAAACGTTCTCCCTTTGATATTGACACTAGCAAATACGAAATGCATAAGCTGGATTAAAAAAAAAAAAAAAAAGCAAAGATTTCTGGAGCTCTAAGTTTGAACGTCTTTATGCTGGTACAGAAATACGGGAGAAAAACGAAAGTGCACTTGTTTCGCAGCACAAGTGGTCTGCTTTGAAAGATCTGGCGAAGGAAGGTAACTTTATTTTTAACACCTGGAATAGTATTGAAAATGGTTGATAAGGCTCTGAGCACTATGGGACTTAACATCTGAGGTCATCAGTCCCCTAGAGCTTAGAACTAGTTAAACCTAACTAACCTAATGACGTCACACACATCCATGCCCGAAGCAGGATTCGAACCTGCGACCGTAGCGGTCGCGTGGCTCCAGACTGTAGCGCCTAGCCGGCCGGAGTGGCCGAGCGGTTCTAGGTGCTACAGTCTGGAATCGCGCGACCGCTACGCTCGCAGGCGAATCCTGCCCCGGGCATGATTGTGTGTGATGTCCTTAGGTTAGTTAGGTTTAAGCAGTTCTAAGTTCTAGGGGACTGATGACCTGAGAAGCTAAGTCCCATAGTGGTCAGAGCCATTTGAACCATTTGTTGCGCCTAGAACCGCTCGGCCACAAGGGCCGACTGAGAACTTGGGGAGGGGGGGGGGGGGGGGTTCGAGTCCTCCTTCGAGCATGGGTGTGTGTGTTTGTCCTTAGAATAATTTAGGTTAAGTAGTGTGTAAGCTTAGGGACTGATGACCTTAGCAGTTAAGTCCCATAAGATTTCACACACATTTTTTGAGAACTTGGGATCGTGTCTAAATATTAAAAACAAAAACATTCAAACTTTACTTATGCAAACCTTCCAAGAAGATGCAACACTGTTGTTCGCATTAGTGTTTGTCAGCTATTATCATAATTCGTGGATGCCTCACAATTTAATTTGACCAATAAACAAATGTGACCGAGCGATTCTAGGCGCTTCAGTCTGGAACAGCGCGACCGCTACGGTCGCAGGTTCGAATCCTGCCTCGGGCATGGATGTATGTGATGTCCTAAGGTTAGTTAGCTTTAAGTAGTTAAAAAAAACAAATCGTTACTCAGTATGATATCAAGTTTTATTCTAAGTACTTATAGTTTCACTAAGACTAAAAACGTCAAGTAAAGTTTTGTTAAGTTAATTTTAGGGTGCGTTGTGGAGTGAAATAAGATGTACTATCGAGTATTCAGAAAGGTATGTTGAGATGGTTTGGACATAGAGAGGACATGATCGAAAGGAGCTAGACGAAACAATTATACTAGTGGAGATGGAAGAATTGGAGTAGTCGCCTTACCGATCCTATCTAATCAGATTGAGGTTTCAAATAAGGACAGCTCGGGAGTACCCTAATTAAATTAATAACAATGTATCTACCGACAAAGATTAAGTTGGGTTCCTGTCGATATTTGGCTCTGTTCACTGATGAGATTGTCCACCAATGACTAGCCCACGAAGACCGCGGCTGGCGATGTAACAAGGAAGATTACCTTCGAAATTCAAACTGTCCTAGAATTTTTAACACTTTTATTTTCACAAGTCCGTCTTGATCACATAGATTTCTTTACACTTTATGGCCGGTTTCGGCTTATCGCCACCTTCAGATCTGTTGCAAATATAAATATTGTGTAAGGGACCAGATTCAGTTAATTAAGATTATATCTTTACAGGTCTTAGTGATGCATGAATATAAAATATAAAATATTTATTGCCATGTATGGCAGTCATACATACCGTTAAAATATTCTGGTATAAATCATCGTCTAGTTAAACCTGTGCGTACTGATACTCAGATTGCGTCAGTATTTATACAAAAACCTAATGCCAGCAGAGGGCACTTTAGCCGGAATAATTAAAATGCGGTACGCATTGTCTTTAGTTAAAAATTATTCCCCCTTGGCTAAACGAGCGTCTATCATTGAAAACATATACTGTGATATACTATATGTGAAATTAGACTCATACTTGAAATCCATAAAAAGTACAAATAATATACAATACAGCCCTTAGCCAGCCGGGGTGGCCGTGCGGTTCCAGGCGCTACAGTCTGGAGCCGACCGACCGCTACGGTCGCAGGTTCGAATCCTGCCTCGGGCATGGATGTGTGTGATGTCCTTAGGTTAGTTAGGTTTAATTAGTTCTAAGTTCTAGGCGACTGATGACCTCAGAAGTTAAATGCATAGTGCTCAGAGCCATTTGAACCATTTTTGAACCTGTCGCCACCCCTCCTCTTTTTGTTATTCCGTTGTCACGCGTCGGTGCAGTGTCGACATGGCTATGAACGCATTCGGCATATTTAGTATAAGGGGTGACCAGATGCAGTTCCTGTCGCCACCCCGTTTCCCCCGGGATGGAATATGTGTACCCCAGCTGTATGCGTGTAGTTATTCATGTGAAAGTGAGCGAAAGTTTTCTAAATGTTTCCGAATCGTGAAACTGAGGCGACACCTGGGCACCAGCTCAGTATTCACCTAGTGGGGTGTGGGAAACCGCCTAAAAAACTGCGGCCGGCCTTCCTGGCACACCGACCATCGTATTTAAACCTGGCGAATTCAATCCGGCGCACCTCCTCCACCCGGAATTGGCGCTTTTACGCGCATGGCTACTGGGGCAGGTATTTGAATGGCTGATAACTACGAACTAATAATGCGTAAAGAATGGTTGAGCCCACAACAGATACGTGTTTGTCGTGCAGTATTTATTTTGCGTGTGACGTCAAGTACCATTGTAGGCGCATGGGTGTGATTGTTACGAATTAGTTTTCTGTAAGGTTACAAATTGGTGTTGCGTGGAAACGCTTTTAGCGAGGACACACATGGCCAACATTCCGTGACCTGCGAGCCTGATTCACATTGCACACTTTTTAGGCTGCGTTCACACTGCCGGCCGGGCCGGGCCGGGCTGACGCGTACTGGCTCGGCTCGTGCCTATCCTGCTCAGGCCGACGAGTAGTGCATTCACACTGCGCGCCGCGCCGAGTCGGGTCGGCGAAATGGGGGAAAATCCACTTCTCCGATTTTCATGTTCTAAAAATTCTTAGCGGCATATAAGACTGCGCCACATCGTTTTATGAACTCATTTTTTCCTTAAAAGCGTTACTTACGTCGTGAAAAAAGAAAAAGTCTACTTTTCGTTTCGCGTGATTTCTTAGTTTCGTAACGCGTCCCAACCGATTTTGAAGAAAGTATGCGGCTAAAAAATCTGATTTTTGTACACGTGCTAGTGTAACATCTTAGCTTCGTATTGAATCATTTATCTTTTCATATTTCTTAACAGTCATTGTGAAATGATGCTATTTGTCAACGTTGTGCACTTGATTTACAAATCTTGTAGTGAAAAAGTTATGTAGCGGGTAGCTTACTGTTAGATGCGTTTTACACCATACATTGTTGCGAATGAAATGTAGCTAAAAGTACCAAAAAGTTTTTGAAATGATAATGACACTGATATCTGTCTCTGGTCACAAGGAATGCGAGATATTCAGTGGCGTCAGTGCCGCGTCCGCAAGCCACGGAGTTCGAGCGGTTACAGCTTGGTTTAATGTAGTCATATAATGCAGGACAGAAAAAAACTAATTACTAGTGATCAGTGGTGTAAAACTAATCACAAAAACAAACTGGAGATTTGTGATACGTTTACTGCAGAAACTGAAGCGCAATTCTGTAGTCTCGTTGTCTACTTTGACAGAAAAAATAATGGAGAGTTAATGAAACTACTGTACATCGACACAGATGTGCGTTTCATTGTTCTTCATTGTTTGTTTTTTTTCTTCCTTGGCGGGCTGCGCTGCACTGTCAAGGTAATACCCACTCTTTGGCTAAATGGATGTCAGCTGCCGGAGGCCAAATAAATAAATTTTAAAAAATCCCCACCCTTCGACAGCTGACAAGCAAGTCAGTAGAAAACGCAGCTGCAGCCAACAGCTGCTCGCCTTTACCTAGTCTGTGCTGTGTAGAACAATGTCTTCACTCTTTTATTGGTATTGTTTTGACTCTGCATTTAGGAGAGTTTTTCTCTTTATATGAAGAACTTAAAAACTATCCTGAAAAATTTTATTCAAATTACAGAATGAATCATCATACATTTCAGTATGTGCTGCAGAACATTCAAGACAAAATTTCTAAACAGAACACAAATTTTCGCAGAAGTATAACAGCAGAAGAAAAATTGTGTATAACGATAAGGTAAGATTCGTTAGTACACACTTTTTGGTTTGCAGTAGAACTTTGTACAGCATTCGCTACCTCCAGTTAATTGTAGTCATGCTTTTGTATTTTAAATTTCACAAACACTAACCTCTGAGGGGAAGAGAGTTTATGGGACTCCTGAGAATCATTAGGAAGTAATTAGCTTCGTCATTTTGGGTAATCTCTTGCTGTGCCTTCAACGAAGAATCGCAGAAATACTCCTTCAGAATTTTCCAACTTTTTTCTTCTTTTTTCTTCATGATGCAGCGCTTGGCAGTGGTGATGGTTCATCATGTGGAGCCACTGATGACCTCACAGAATTCTTTTCATTACCTTGTAAGATAGACAGATTGATAGGCGAAGAGTTTTGAGATAATGCCCTTTGACTCAGTGGTTCTATCTCCACTGATAAGGAACTGCCACAGCATGACTTTACAATGCATTATCATCTGGTAGGGACACCTTTCCGTCCCTCAGTGACACTCATATCTGTCTCCGTTTACAAGTAAATGCGAACTATTCAGTGGCGGCAATGCCGCGATCGCTGGCAAGCTATTGTTGTAAATGCATGCAAATACGGTAGATTAAATAAATGAAATAAAAGTAATTTCGCATGTATCATCATAATAAACGTAATTTTTCCTCACTGATTGTGAAATGTGAGGTAACATCTTAAAATAAGACGTGTGCAGTCACACTTGTGAAGAAAGCAGAAGGGAGACGTGTGATGCGTGTACTGCAGAAGCTGTAGTGCTGCTCCACAGGCTCGCGCCTGCGGTCGGCTCGCGCCGGCAATATTAAACACTCCGAATGTCGTCGGCTCGGCTCCGGGAGGCTCACGCCGTGTCGGCGCGGCCCGGCCGCCGGTGTGAACACCGCAATTCAAAACCATGTGTTTGATATCGAAGCGGGCGGCGGCCCGGCCAGGCTCGGCTCGGCCCGGCCGGCAGTGTGAACGCAGCCTAAAAGCTCGCGAGCCGTCTCGTCGAGGCCTACGAGAAAGACAGGCCGCGGAGCGTACGTCACGAAGGTAGACCTGTGCTCGCTCGCTCGCTCAAATAAGCAGACAAACTACGTTTCTACACCTGTTAACTCGTAACGAGGCGTGTCCGTACAAACGAAAACTGAATCTTCTACTGAAATCCGCTATTATGGAATCTTACTGTTATTAGTCCTATAATGATGGCAAGTCCATGGGCCTACTTGTAATTTGTTGCGACTGACTGGCGTACAATAAAATAAAGTCATGCCAAAATGATTATCAATTGCATAAGACACCACTTCCAGCATGTAATGAGTACTGTTAAGCAGAAGAGACTAAATGCTATAAACAAGCCGTTATACCGTTTATATCGAGTATTGAACTTAAATTAAATTTTGCTGTAGTACTGTTAATCAGTAAGACTTCATAATAGCAGATTCCAGTGGGAGATGCAATGCTCGTTAGTACTTACACGCCCAGCTGCGAGTTAACAGGTTTAGAAAAGAATTTTGTCTGCTGAGCTGAGCGAGCGAACGAGTTCAGGACTACCTTCGTGACGTACGCGCCGCGGCCTGTCTTTCTCGTGGGCCTCGCGTCTCGTCAAGTGACGCGTCGCGACGGCAGCGCTCCTGTCGCATAAAATCCAAACTATAGCGTCCCGCGAAGTACCTGTTTATGGGGTAAAGCAAAGATGTGATTGGGTCCCTCTCGCGACAATGCACGCCAGCAAATCAGGCCTCAAAACAAACTTTTTTTTTTGAGAGTACAGGTTCGGCCGGAATTTCCTCAGCGAGTCTGATGGAAAGGAATCACGACCTGGTTGCGGCCCGCGGGACGCCGATTGCCCACCTGTGAGCTAATTCATGTGTTATTGTGAAGAGCACTACGATGAATCATAGTGAGACATTAAAAATCTTCGCCATAGTGAACTTAAAAATCGGTATTAAATTGAAAAATAACAAAACGATGAAAGATGTCGTCCCATACGACTCGTCAATATGCTTGGATTTGTAGAAAACGCAAGTCAATGCGAGTCTCGCAACGAACGGAATCCAAAAAGCGTAAAAATTCCCGTCTCAAGCGAATCCGAGAGCTGCTGCAGAATCGAAAAGGAAATGAAGAAACGACGCCAAGGGACTACATAGATAGCCCATTGGGCATAGAGTGGCCAGCGACGATGCACTTTTATGATTTAACTACTCTGTAACTACGAGTATTATACTATTCTTTGTAACCATTGTATTAAAGAGATTCATAGTTAAGCTACATATTAATACGAAACAATTGTTTGTGATTTTATCAAAAATGGTTCAAATGGCTCTGAGCACTATGGGACTTAACTTCTGAGGTCATCAGTCCCCTAGAACTTAGAACTACTTAAATCTAACTAACCTAAGGACATCACACACATCCATGCCCGAGGCAGGATTCGAACCTGCGACCGTAGCGGTCGCGCGGTTCCAAACTGTAGCGCCTAGAACCGTATGATTTTATCCCAACACTAGCGAACCCAGTAATGTTTCACAGTTGCTAAACATGTATGGTAATTGGATATACTACCCAATATTGCTCTTACCCCTCTCTCTGTCCTTCGCTCCCTCTCTCTCTCTCTCTCTCTCTCTCACTGTACATCGCCATCTCCCCTCTCTCTCACTCTCTCCTCATTTGCTGCTTCCCCCCTCTCTGTGTCCATTTCCTTACAGTATATTTTTTTTGGAAATTTCTGGTAAGGTCTTATGGAACCAAACTGCTGATGTCATCGGTCCCTAAGCTTACGTACTTCTTAAACTAATTTGACTAACGACAACTGACGCACCCATGCCCGAGGGAGGACTCGAACCTCCGATGGGCGGGGGGGAGGGGAGGGGGGGGGGGAGGCGCGCACCATGACAAGGTGCCCTAGACCGCGCGGCCTTGAAGATATAGTCTTACGACAGAGCCAGATCAGAAGGCATCCTAAGCCGTCCGTTCTGGCTGAGCGGTTCTAGGCGCTTCATTTCGGAATCGCGCTGCTGCTACGGTCGCAGGTTCGAATCCTGCCTCGGGCGGGGATGTGTGTGATGTAGTAGTTCTAAGTTCTAGGGGACTGATGACCTCAGGTATTAAGTCCCATAGTGCTCAGAGCCATTTGAACCATTTTTGAAGGCATCCTATCGGCGACTGACTACCATGGCGCGCAGCCTGTACCTAGCACTTGCACTCATGATAATTCGTATCCGTTCGTTCATTTTCGTTAGGAAGTTCTGGTCTTACGTTAAATCAGTAAGTGGCTCGAAACAGCATATCCAGACACTCCGGGATGATGATGGTATTGAAACAGAGGACGACACGCGTAAAGCTGAAATACTAAACACCTTTTTCCAAAGCTGATCACAGAGGAAGACCGCACTGCAGTTCCTTCTCTAAATCCTCGCACAAACGAAAAAATGGCTGACATCGAAATAAGTGTCCAAGGAATAGAAAAGCAACTGGATCACTCAACAGAGGAAAGTCCACTGGACCTGACGGGATACCAGTTCGATTCTACACAGAGTACGCGAAAGAACTTGCCCCCCTTCTAACAGCCGTGTACCGCAAGTCTCTAGAGGAACGGAGGGTTCCAAATGATTGGAAAAGAGCACAGGTAGTCCCAGTCTTCAAGAAGGGTCGTCGAGCAGATGCGCAAAACTATAGACCTATATCTCTGACGTCGATCTGTTGTAGAATTTTAGAACATGTTTTTTGCTCGAGTATCATGTCGTTTTTGGAAACCCAGAATCTACTATGTAGGAATCAACATGGATTCCGGAAACAGCGATCGTGTGAGACCCAACTCGCTTTATTTGTTCATGAGACCCAGAAAATATTAGATACAGGCTCCCAGGTAGATGCTATTTTTCTTGACTTCCGGAAGGCGTTCGATACAGTTCCGCACTGTCGCCTGATGAACAAAGTAAGAGCCTACGGAATATCAGACCAGCTGTGTGGCTGGATTGAAGAGTTTTTAGCAAACAGAACACAGTATGTTGTTCTCAATGGAGAGACGTCTACAGACGTTAAAGTAACCTCTGGCGTGCCACAGGGGAGTGTTATGGGACCATTGCTTTTCACGTTATATATAAATGACCTAGTAGATAGTGTCGGAAGTCCCATGCGGCTTTTCGCGGATGATGCTGTAGTATACAGAGAAAATTGTAGCGAAATGCAGGAAGATCTGCAGCGGAAAGGCACTTGGTGCAGGGAGTGGCAACTGTCCCTTAACATAGACAAATGTAATGTATTGCGAATACATAGAAAGAAGGATCCTTTATTGTGTGATTATATGATAGCGGAACAAACACTGGTAGCAGTTACTTCTGTAAAATATCTGGGAGTATGCGTGCGGATGATCATATAAAATTAATTGTTGGTAAGGCGGGTACCAGGTTGAGATTCATTGGGAGAGTACTTAGAAAATGTAGTCCATCAACATAGGAGGTGGCTTACAAAACACTCGTTCGACCTATACTTGAGTATTGCTCATCAGTATGGGATCCGTACCAGATCGGTTTGACGGAGGAGATAGAGAAGATCCAAAGAAGAGCGGCGCGTTTCGTCACAGGGTTATTTGGTAACCGTGATAGCGTTACGGAGATGTTTAATAAACTCAAGTGGCAGACTCTGCAAGAGAGGCGCTCTGCATCGCGGTGTAGATTGCTCGCCAGGTTTCGAGAGGGTGCGTTTCTGGATGAGGTATCGGATATATTGCTTCCCCCTACTTATACCTCCCGAGGAGATCACGAATGTAAAATTAGAGAGATTCGAGCGCGCACGGAAGCTTTCAGACAGTCGTTCTTCCCGCGAACCATACGCGACTGGAACAGGAAAGGGAGGTAATGACAGTGGCACGTAAAGTGCCCTCCGCCACACACCGTTGGGTGGCTTGCGGAGTATAAATGTAGATGTAGATGTAGAAATATTATTCATTTATTTATTCATATGATCGATTTCTGAGGTTGTAACATCGTTGTTAGAAAGTACTTATGACCCGTAGGCTTATCCTAATATCTGTATTTTAAAAAGCGATTTTTATTAGCAAATATTTATTAAGCAAATTACTTGCTTCGCGCCAGGATAACTGTGTTTTCGCTACGTGCCTTGCCGCTGACCTAACGGGCGTTCTCATGTCTAGCCGCATCACCTCGCACCACCTTCCAACTGACAACGCCGTATGGGTAGGACTCCATCCGTCCCGATACATCGGGGCCGTCACCTTCATGGACCTTCTTGTCCCAACATACTTACCAGACCAAATTTTGTCCCGATTTTGCAAAATACTGTAATGAGCTTGGCTCAGTCACTGAAGTAATACCGTTAGCGCAACGTGTAAATGCAGCCTCAGTTATTTTTATTTACGTCAACAAGTTTATGGTGACTAGGTCTCACAATGGTGGTGCATGTTGCTTATCCTGTATCAACGATAAACGCAACTTCTATATCTAGCGCAGTCATTCGAGAAAATACTAGATTCTTCAGTAGTACGGGGCTGGAACTATTTAAGCAGCGAGTATTTGTTTTCTGTTCCCGCACCCAACTCTACTGTAGAAAGAGTATTTTAGCTGATGCCGGTGCAGTGGACTGATGAAGAAAATCGACTGCCGCCAGGGGCTGAGCAATCAAGTCTTGAAATGCCAGTTTAACTACACGCTGACTTGCATGGAGTTTTACAGATATCTGAGAGCAAAAAAAGACCAGCTAAAAAAATCTGAAATCTTCCGAAAAATATGGTGTACCAACTACTTCTGCCACAACAAGTTTCATGTAATTGTGTTCTAAATAAAAAGTAATTATAATAATTTTTTACTTCATTTCTACAACGCGATCTTAGAATGTCCCGACGAGGTCCCAGGGAGATATGCCAGCCCTACATTTTATGGCACACCGGCTTCTGAAGCCGGAGTGGGAACTGATATCTTAATCCAGACTGTACGCATTCTGCAATACTGCTTTCACACACCTACAGATGCGGAAAAAAATTGTGAAACGGAAAATAAGAAAATGAAATGAAGCTTGAACAGGAAGGGTACCTTACAACATTTAAAGTTAGTATATTTGAGAGATCACACAGTAATTTTTTGTTAGTTCGCCCAGCAAGTTAACAGTGGTAAGTGAATGCTAACCCATGTTAAGTGCACTCAGTTTCCAAGTAAACAATTTTGGGTATCCATTGAAGAATTTTTAAGAATACAGTCTTGGCTCGAATTTACCATTCTCAAAATGTGCCATTATCGCAGGTATTTGAACACAGTGAGTTATCTGAATAAAAAATAACGTTGAAAGATCATGTTTATTAGATTTTGTCGAAACTTTTCCGGGTAGTTTCTCAAACCACCAACTTGTCCCTTATCATTGTCTACGGGCGAGGTATTCAATTGTCTGACCCGGCGGAGGTTCGAGTCCTCCCTCGGGCATGGGTGTGTGTGTTTGTCCTTAGGATAATTTAGGTTAAGTAGTGTGTAAGCTTAGGGACTGATGACCTTAGCAGTTAAGTCCCATAAGATTTCACACACAATTGAACATTTTTTTTTTCAATTGTCTGATAAGTACTTCACAAATTTTCGGACCTGTATTTTTCAAAAGCTATTTTTCTGGTATATATGTGGTGTCTGTTCTTTCCGACCTGTCTGACATAATTTTGATCCTGCAGCCGCTATGAATCCAGACACAAAAAAATTAAACATACACTTTGTGATCAAAAGTATCCGGACACCTGGCCGAAAATTACTTAAAAGTTCGTGGCGCCCTCAATCGGTAATTCTGGAATTCAATATGGTGTTGGCCCGCCCTTAGCCTTGATGACAGCTTCCACTCTCGCAGGCATACATTCAATCAGGTGCTGGAGGTTTCTTGGGGAATGGCAGCCCATTCTTCACTGAGGAGAGGCATCGATGTCGGTCGGTGAGGCCTGGGAAGAATTTGAAGTTCCAAAACATCCCAATGGTGTTCTATAGGATTCAGATCTGGACTCTGCGCAGGACAGTCCATTACAGGGATCTTATTGTCATGTAACCACTCCGCTACAAAAAATGGTTCAAATGGCTCTGAGCACTATGGGACTTAACAGCTCTGGTCATCAGTCCTCTAGAACTTAGAACTACGTAAACCTAACTAACCTAAGGACATCACACACACATCCATGCCCGAGGCAGGATTCGAACCTGCGACCGTAGCAGTCGCACGGTTCCGGACTGCGCGCCTAGAACCGCGAGACCACCGCGGCCGGCTACTCCGCTACAGGCCGTGCATTATGATCAGATGATCGACCGTGTTGAAAGGTGCAATCGCCATACCCGAATTGCTCTTCAACAGTGGGTAGCAAGAAGATGCTTAAAACATCAGAGTAGGCCTGTGCTGTGAAAGCACCACGCAACACAACACGGGGTGCAAGCGCCCTCCACGAAAAATACGACCACTCAGTAACACCGCCGCCTCCGAATTTTACTGTCGGTACTACACGCGCTGGCAGATGACGTTCACCGGGCATTCGCCGGTACCCACACCCTGCCATCGGATCGCCACATTGTGTACCGTAATTCGTCACTCCACACAACGTTTTTCCACTTCTCAGTCGTCCAATGATTACTCTCCTTACACCAAGCGAGGCGTCGTTTGGCATTTACCGGCATGATATGTGCTCGCCCATGAATTCCAAGTTTTGTCACCTCGCGTATAAATGTCATAGTACTCGCAGTGGATCCTGGTGCATTCTGGAATTCCTGTGTGATGGTCTGAATAGACGTCTGTCTATTACACATACGACCCTCTTCAACTGTCGGCGTTCTCTGCCAGTCAACAGACGAGGTCAGCCTGTACGCTTTTGTGCTGTACGTGTCCCTTCACGTTTCCACTTCACTATCACGTGGGAAACAGTGGACCTAGGGATGTTTAGGAGTGTGGAAATCTCCCGTACAGAAGTATGAAACAAGTGACACCCAATCACCTGATCACGTTCGAAGTCCGTGAGTTATGCAGAGCACCCCGTTCTGCTCTCTCACGATTTGTAATGACTAATGAGGTCGCTGATATGGAGTACCTGGCAGTAGGTGGCGGCACAATGCACCTAATATGAGAAACGTATGTTTTTGGGAGTGTCCGGATACCAGTGTATTAGCTGCAAGTGGGCATTGATTTATAACAATGAGGCAAGTTGGTAAGTTGTGCCGAACATCTCTATGTGGCACAGATTTTCAACTTGTCCTTTGATGTACATCAGTGCTCACTTGCACTTACATATAATTAAGGCGAAGACGGCGAGTGATCCCTTCAGGGCAGATGCACACCAAACTTGAACTCTTACTGCAATCGGCGAAACGACGCGAGTCATGAGGAGGCTAATGAGCAGAGGCACAACGTCAGTAGCGTATAGGTTGAGAATTACGGTTTTGCGGAAGGCATGCTTGGGTGGTCCGTGCGGGTGAGGTGACCACTGTGTCCGGATGGTGTAGTGGTCAGCGTATCTGCTATAGTTCAATTCTTTTATCTTGGCGGCTCGCGCATGCCCGCACAGACGCGGGAGATTGCTGCGTTGCCAGTTCGCAAACGACGCGCGCGCCAAGAGAAGCAGCGCCATAGTAGAGCATAGTTCGCAAACTTACGTTTAAGTGGGAGCGCGCAGTTTATGAAGTAAAGCCACCACGGCCGCATTAAGCATTTCGCTGCTACAGAGACGTGCTCCCCGCATTCCGCACAGTGCGCGATTTTTTCATCACTGCACTGCTCGCCTGTGCAGACACATGGTGTTCCGACTGCTTTGACACACTTATCATTCGATTTCACAAAAACTATTTGGCCCAAAAATTTGATTTTTACACATCTTCTTGACTGATATCTCTCCCCCCCCCCCCCCCCCCTCCATTCGATGTTCAACGCAGTTATTGTGTAGCATTAAATGTTGTGAACCATTGCACTAAATTTTGAAGAGTTTGCAGAGGTAAAAGTCCATAGCGTATACTTTCCGTATGGTCGATTTTAGTTGCCACAATTTTGAGAATGCAATGTGAACAAGATACCTAAATTTCATATAAAATTTACTGTATAACAATATCTCATTTAATTTAAGTACCAGATAGGTGTCGTTTGTAATACTGAGAAATATTCCGTTTTTCGCGACTGTAATAAAAGTTTTATTTATACCAGAGTCATTTCGCTTTTTTCTAAAAAGTTCTGATTAAAACAAAATTGGCGAAGTACACAAAACTGAATTGTGGACGTAATAAAACATAGAAACTAAAATATATTGTCAGTGAGGCGCAGTGCGCAAACAGTTTGTGTTTGTCACAACGGACAGCAAATACTTGACAAAACATATATCAGTCGACGAAAACATTGAATATGATGATATTGCCAAAGCAGCGAAGCAAAGAATTGCGTCAGACAGTCAAGTAGCTCGGCAACGTACGAGCCGAAATTCTGCTCTAAATAATACTTTTAATACTGTCGCAAAGAATATATCTCAATATTAATAGTAAAACAGCGACTGCGGAAAGAAGATATACAAACAAAACAGATAACATGAATATTGTATGTGTGCCTTTTCATTGTTTTTAACTGCTGTGAAAAGAAATATTGGAGGACAAAATTAGAAAAACCGAAAACTTGTGATTAAATGAAGAGACAAAGCACTAGAAATTTCAAAAAATTACATTCAAATGAATAAAATTCACGAAGTAAGACACTTCTTTATTGTTTTTAAATAAAGAAAATATTAAGCACTGATTAAGGTATGAACACCGAACCTTTCGCTTAACAGCCAAAAACCCTAACCATTACGCTAACAGGGCTTGTTGTTCAACGGAATTCCTCGAGGACTCTGATATATCACGCAAAATACCGACAAACACTGTTGGTATAACTATGAACTACTCACGTTTCGTCGAAGTACAATACCACTGCTCTTTATTGGGAAAAAGCGGTTCGTGAGAATGATACAAACACCTTTCCTTGCTATTTTCCTGAATTAGGAGGCTTATTGCTTGTTTGGTTTAATTAATTAATAGACTATGAAGCAGTTGGTATAAAGAAAGCTTTTTCAAAACTTTCTTTTATAGAAAGTCTGCTATCAAGACATTGCTTTTGTTCAGTGACTTTATTTATGACTGAACGTTTCTAAAACTGAAGACACTCGTCCGTGCTCTGCACTGCAGTCGAGCTCTGGCAACGTCGTTCTCTGTTCATAGGCTGACTGTGTTTTGTGACGTCAGATGCACAGAACGAACCTAAACTCGTCCGCCGTCGTAAATGACGCGCACTATAGTAACCAGGATACCCAGGTTCGAATCCTGGTTAGGGGCAAATTTTCAACTTGCCCCATTGATATAAGTCAGTGCCCCCACAAGCAGCTAATGTCTTAAATTCCTCTGTATGTATGTGTTGGACGTTACGCTAAAGCTATTCACTTTTATTTATTATTATATCCAGGACACTTTGGAGACTTGCGAGAGATGAGTTTTTTAGCAGTTCTTTGAGAGGCGCCTGCATTCCTGACCTGTTTACTCGCCTGCGGCTTTTGCTGACCGCCACGCTATTTCCAGCCGGCAGCCACGCGTGTCGTTCCGCTGTATTGCCTCCCTTTGTCGTTTACGCCACAAGGCGCCTACGGCTTAGCGGAGCCGCGGTGTTTACTAAGCCGCGGGCTTCAGCGCACACGATCGCGTCAGTTAATATCGTCCCTATAAGGTGTCCGGACCACGGTCAACATCTCAGAGCGTATGCCTATGGCAGCTGATCTCGCCCTGAAGAGAAGCATCCGAAAGGCGTTCCATACAGTTCCACATCGTCGCATAAATACGAGCGTACGGAGTATCAGACCAGCTTTGTGATTTGGTTGAAAAATTCCTAGCAGACAGCACCCAGCAAGCTATTCCAACAGCGAAAAATCTTCAGACACAAAAAATAAGTATAGACGTATTCCAAGAGTGTTGGGGGCATTCCACCTATTTGTGGTTCCGCGGGACCATGTGAAGCAAAGCTATGTCGTCATGGACCGTGTCAGTACACACTATGCTGCTGCATAAATTCGTAGTGTTTTTCTGTAAGTTTAATAAACAAAACAGATACACGTAAGAGAGACTTTGATCATCAATAATATATTCTCCTTCACTATTTACAATAGTAAACGGTGGGGTATCTTTTCAAAATGGTTCAAATGGCTCTGAGCACTACGGGACTTAACATCTGAGGTCATCAGTCCCCTACAACTTAGAACTAGGTAAACCTAACTAACTATATATGACGGTAGTATCTGTTCCCGAAAGAACATTTACCGTTGATGACCCTGTAGCTTTGCTTGAATGAAATGATAATTAAATGGACACCCTAGCTGCAAAGAGGCGTTGATATACTTCATTGGGGACATGTTGAAAATGTGTGCCCCGACCGGGAGTCGAACCCGGGATCTCCCGCTTACATGGGAGACGCTTTATCCATCTGAGCCACCGAGAGCACGGAGAATAGTGCGCCTGCAGGGACTTATCCCTTGCACGCTCTCCGTGAGACCTACACTCCCAACATGTACACACCACTACATTCGTAGTGCGCCTAATAGATGTTTGCCCATCAAACTCATTACTCGTGGCAGATTAATCATCTACCAAGTCCCGTACGAGTTCAGGCATAGCGGGTGCGTTCGCACAAGAAGATCAACGGCCGGGAAGCCATATTTTGAAATGATAATTCATTCAAGCAAAGCTGCATAGTTATCTACGGTAAATGTTCTTTCGGGAACAGATACTACCGTCATTGTTGTTGTTGTGGTCTTCAGTCCTGAGACTGGTTTGATGCAGCTCTCCATGCTACTCTATCCTGTGCCAGCTTCTTCATCTCCCAGTACTTACTGCAACCTACATCCTTCTGAATCTGCTTAGTGTATTCCTCTCTTGGTCTCCCTCTACGATTTTTACCCTCCACGCTGCCCTCCAATGCCAAATTTGTGATTCCTTGATGCCTCAAAACATGTCCTACCAACCGATCCCTTCTTCTAGTCAAGTTGTGCCACAAACTTCTCTTTTCCCCAATCCTATTCAATACCTCCTCATTAGTTACGTGATCTACCCACCTTATCTTTAGCATTCTTCTGTAGCACCACATTTCGAAAGCTTCTATTCTCTTCTTGTCCAAACTAGTTATCGTCCATGTTTCACTTCCATACATGGCTACGCTCCATACAAATACTTTCAGAAACGACTTCCTGACAAATCTATACTCGATGTTAACAAATTTCTCTTCCTCAGAATCGCTTTCCTTGCCATTGCCAGTCTACATTTTATATC
The DNA here is from genome assembly GCF_021461395.2 of Schistocerca americana. NCBI lineage: Eukaryota > Metazoa > Arthropoda > Insecta > Orthoptera > Acrididae > Schistocerca > Schistocerca americana. The sequence goes on along the minus strand of NC_060125.1, from coordinate 229,206,205 downwards.
CTCTCTACTTCGACCATCATCAGTTATTTTGCTCCCTAAATAGCAAAACTCCTTTACCACTTTAAGTGTCTTATTTCCTAATCTAATTCCCTCAGCATCACCCGATTTAATTTGACTACATTCCATTATCCTCGTTTTGCTTTTGTTGATGTTCATCTTATATCCTCCTTTCAAGACACTGTCCATTCCGTTTAACAGCTCTTCCAAGTCCTTTGCTGTCTCTGACAGAATTACAATGGCATCGGCGAACCTCAAAGTTTTTACTTCTTCTCCATGAATTTTAATACCTAATCCGAATTTTTCTTTTGTTTCCTTTACTGCTTGCTCAATATACAGATTGAATAACATCGGGGAGAGGCTACAACCCTGTCTCACTCCTTTCCCAACCACCGCTTCCCTTTCATGCCCCTCGACTCTTATAACTGCCATCTGGTTTCTGTACAAATTGTAAATAGCCTTTCGCTCGCTGTATTTTACCCCTGCCACCTTCAGAATTTGAAAGAGAGTGTTCCAGTTAACATTGTCAAAAGCTTTCTGTAAGTCTACAAATGCTAGAAACGTAGGTTTGCCTTTTCTTAATCTTTCTTCTAAGATAAGTCGTAAGGTTACCGTCATATATAGTTAAAAATATGGCTTCCCGGCCGTTGACATTCTTGTGCGAACGGACCTGCTATGCCTGAACTCGTACGGGACTTGGTAGATGATTAATCTGCCACGAGTAATGAGTTTGATGGGCAAACATCTATTAGGCGCACTACGAATGTAGTGGTGTGTACATGTTGGGAATGTGGGTCTCACGGAGAGCGTGCAAGGGATAAGTCCCTGCAGGCGCACTATTCTCTGTACTCTCGGTGGCTCAGATGGATAAAGCGTCTCCCATGTAAGCAGGAGATCCCGGGTTCGACTCCCGATCGGGGCACACATTTTCAACATGTCCCCAATGAAGTATATCAACGCCTCTCTGCAGCTAGGGTGTCCATTTAATTATCATTTCAAACCTTACTAACCTAAGGACATCCATGCCGGAGGCAGGATTCGAACCTGCGACCTTAGCGGTCTTGCGGTTCCAGACTGTAGCGCCTAGAAGCGCTCGGCCACCCCGGCCGGCGTGGATAATAGTTCGTCATGGTACATAAAACTTCAGTTTCCGAAAATTTCACTAAGTGATCACCCGACTGAAGAGCATGTTCCGCCACGGCTGACTTGTCTGTTTTCCCTAGTCGGCAAAGACTTCTATGTTCCTTCAACCGTGTATTCACACTGCCCTTTGTGGTTCCATTGTAGACCCTACCACATGTACACGGAATCTTGTATACACCACTTGCAGACAGATGGGGACGTTTATCTTTAACGGAACGAAGTACTTGGCCTGTTTTCTTAGTTGGTCTGAAATTCAGTCGAACGTTGTTTCCTTAAAGTCTTGCTGACTTGATCCGTTACTTTTTTGATAAATGGTAGAGAAACCGTGTTCTTCCATCGCTGTGTCCTGTCCTCCTTAGGCCTCCTGTTATTCGGACGCAAAACTCTATTTACGAGGATGAGTTTTATGAGCAGGTTGATGGTGTGGCCATGGGTAACGTCCGACTTGTCAGTCGGCAAGACCCAGCACAACCAGGAGCACCTCCGAAGATGTCCAACGTAGCTTTGGACGAAACGTCAGGGATAGAAGAGTTCCATGGACCACGGCCATACAACCCGGAAGAATTCTCGGCAACTGAAACATCTGGTCGTGAAAGCCTTCATTGTATTAGTGTGCACTATGTTGAGATTTTTTCAGTGGCAGGTCAGTCTTGTATAGAGATATAACTAAACATTCACATTTGCTTTTAATTATTCACGCTTGCCAATAGCTATTATCTTTAAATTGTGTCTATCTAAGGAAGCCAGTTGTCGAAGTCCGTATCCACAAACAGAGTACTCGAAGAAGAGTCAATACACTAACATTATTCACCCTCCGAAAAGACTTAAAATTTACGTTTGTATGCTAGTGATTGTAAACGGCAGGAAAATATGATGCAGGCTGATCCAGTAGTACTCAACTTCAAAGCCTCGGAGCAGGAAGAATGTCGGAACACCTTCCACCGACGGAAAAGTTTTGGATGGGAACACTTCGGCGTTATTTCTACCGCAGCTGACTCCTCTAACTTCCTCATATAAAAACTAGACGCCTGGTGCTTGGAGAGCGATAAACCAGCAAAACGACGAACTGCAATGAAACGCCGAGGTCGGCAACTGTGTTGCGGGGTAACAGCATTCTTCTACATTGCAAAAGAATCCGTCGATAAATTCCTGCTAGAGAGGCCGGGGCTGCCTTTTGAAATGTGGCTTCTAAAACGATGCTAAGCGATGGAGTTTGCTAGTGAAATTCCGGCAGGAGACTCTCATAACAAAAGGCTCTTTACCAGGGGTGTTCAAAAAATATTGGGAATTTTAGGTTTTTCGAGAGAACATAACACACTACTGGCCATTAAAATTGCTACACCACGAAGATGACGAGCTACAGACGCGAAATTTAACCGACAGGAAGAAGATGCTGTGAAATGCAAATGATTAGCTTTTCAGAGCATTCACACAAGGTTGGCGCGGCTGACGACACCTACAACGTGCTGACGTGAGGAAAGTTTCCAACCGATTTCTCATACACAAACAACAGTTGACCGGCGTTGCCTGGTGAAACATTGTTGTGATGCCTCGTGTAAGAAGGAGAAATGCGTATCATCACGTTTTCGACTTAGATAAAGGTCGTTCAGCGAGTGTGGTAACCACACCGCATTTATGGCTGTTCTCTGTTGTCGTGACCTGGGACTGCTGCTACTCGGTCAAGTAGCTCCTCGGTTGGCATCGTGCAGCTGAGTGCTCTCCGTTCCAGGCCTTACAGTAAGGCTGGGATGCCAGGAGTCGAACCCGAGACCTCTGCATGGCAGTTAGCTGCGCAGGCTAATCGCCTACGGAGGTGGACATAAAGTAGAACTAGTGTGAAATCCGACAGGGAGATAGTTACAGAATGTTCAAATGTGTTTGAAATCTTAACTGCTAAGGTCATCAGTCCCTAAGCTTACACACCACTTCCTAAATTATCCTAAGGACAAACACACACCCACACCCATGCCCGAGGGAGGACTCGAACCTCCGCCGGGACCAGCCGCACAGTCTATTACTGCAGCGCCCAAGACCGCTCTGCTAATCCCGCGCGGCAGTTACACATTCAACATGTGCAAATACCTGAGCTTCAGTAGATCTGTTTCGAATGAAGTTTATTAAGTCATGTGTGGCGTTAGATAACATCCCGACGTAGCAGAACGTTTGTGTTTGCCTTAGCGTGACCCTTCTATGTCCGTCGACGACCGACTTTTCAAACTAACAAAGTTGCGTGGCTCTGCCGGAAGGACTTCCTGCGCCTTGATGTGACAGCTGACGCGAGGCAGCCCGCCTTAGCCTTGGCTAGCGCAGGTGTTGTATAACGGCAGGTGGCGTTGCTTTCGCGTTTGCCAGGCTGACTGGCCCACGAGTGACGTCGCCACAGATGCGCGGTGACCGCGCACCACACGTATATTTACTGCACGAGAGGTACGAGGCTGTTTTTTAAGTAAGGTCCGTTTTGTTGTAGACACTAGTAGTTAGCGCGCATACCGCAGCGAGCGCGTGCGTCGCGCACCGGCATGCCTCGGAAACAACTGTGCTGTTTCATCTCTGTAGATAACCTGTACCCCAGATCACGTAAGATCTGGGCCTGTACGGTTCTGTTCTGTGCTTTCAAAATGTTTAAGACTATCAACTTGCCCGCCGCGTGTGAGGTTCGCTCAGTGATAAGGTTTTTTTCAGCAAGGAGCCTGTATACTGCAGAAATTCATCGATTTGCGAAGTGTACGGTGATACTGTTATGAGTGAAAGCAAAGTGCGTAAGGGGGTACGAGAATTCAAAGATGGGCGTGACAACGTCCATGATGAGGACTGCTCCGGTCGCCCTTCTTTAATTACAGACGATTTGATGGCTTCAGTTGCAGCGAGGATTCGTGAGAACAGGAGCTTCACAATAACAGGTGTCTCAAACGAATTTCCTGACGCGTCGAGATCACTGCTTTACAACACTGTTTCCGAACACCTAAAGTTTGGGAAACTGTGCTCCCGGTGGGTCCTGGAACTCCTAACAATGGACCACAAAAACCTAAGATTTGAGTGTGCGATGAAGTTCTTGACTCGTTATCACGAAGAAGGTGGCGACTTCTTGAGTAAGATCGTAACTGGAGGCGAAACATGGGCTTCGCATATCACGCCCGAATCGAAGCAACAGAGCATGGAATTGAGACACACACATTCGTCTGTAAAGGTGAAGGCCAAACATACTCTGTCCCAGCATAAAATCATGGCGTCGGTGTTTTGGGATAGGCATGGTGTTTTGTTGGCCTACTTCATGCAACGAGGAACCACTACCAATGCAGAAGCACACTGCCAAACCCTGAGAAAGCTACGCAGAGCGATTCAAAACAAAGACGCGGCATGCTGACAAAGGCAATTGTCCTTCTCCATGGCAATGCAAGACCTCACACTGCAGGTCAGACCCGCGATTTATTGGACAGTTTTGGCTGGTAAGTTTTAGACTATCCACCCTAAGTCCTGATCTTGCGCCGAGCGATTACCATCTGTTCTCCACCTCAAACAACACCTCAGTGGAAACCGTTACAATGATGACGACGACGTGAAAACGGCAGTGAACTCTTGGTTATCGGAGCAGGCGGCAAGTTTTTATTGAGAGGTTAATTTAAAATTGATTGAGAGGTGTGATACGTGTTTGAAAAAACTTGGCAACTATGTCAAAAAATAGAGTGAAGTATGTACTTTCTGAAAATAAATTTACTTTTTTGAAATAACCTTTCGTTGTGCACTTATGTTCAGACGGACCGATTCGTATTATTGATGTCTGAGACGTGTGTGTGTGTGTGTGTGTGAGAGAGAGAGAGAGAGAGAGAGAGAGAGAGAGAGAGAGTTCAAATGGTTCAAATGGCTCTGAGCACTATGGGACTTAACATCTATGGTCATCAGTCCCCTAGAACTTAGAACTACTTAAACCTAACCAACCTAAGGACAGCACACAACACCCAGTCATCACGAGGCAGAGAAAATCTGTGTGTGAGAGAGAGAGAGAGGGGGGGGGGATAGGGTCAGTACTTTTCGTTTGTACTGTGATTTCTCCCTGTACATCTTGTAATAGTCTAATTCGCATTTCATAACCTGAAATGGCATTAAGTGTTTTCCATTCTTAAGCCGACCTCACGCAGTACGAGGCAGCTAGCGACATGGTCGCGACGTCAGACCTAACGACAGACAGCGCCGAGGGCACACGGAACGAGCTGGTTAACGCGATTTGCACCGTTAGCGTTCTCCTGCTGCCGTTGTTGGCTTTATTTGGCTCGCAAAATACACACTTTTCTTACAAAAATGGAAGCTGCACTAACTTGTTAGCGATTGTCGAAGACTGTGTGGAGGCTCCGAGGGAAACAAGCGTCAGCATACTACATTCGTCACCGCCGTACAGGCTCTGCCCCTGACGTGATGATGTGGGTTCGCACTGGACACAGAACACGACCACCTTTGGTTCACGTAGCTGGCAATTTGCGAAAGCCGTTGCATTTATGTGTGAAGGACAGTGGCTGTTGCCAAACTTCGAGTACAGCATGACGCTGTCTTTCAAGGAGACATCTCACGGGGACTGGACAGTGGTGTGGAAACATCAAAAACACATCACATCGCAATGCCTAACAGAATACAGGAAACGCGTTGGCGTTCAAAATAGCTCCCAGTCATCTCGGAATTGGTAAATACAGGTCCTGTATAGTTTCCATTCTTCGTGCAAAATAGTGACAAGTTTAGATAACGAAGATAGAGGTGTATAGCGATCACGCAACCTGCTCTCCAAAGTAGACCACAAAGGTACAGTAAAAATCTGGTGACTACGGTAGTCAGGGGAGACACAACAGTTCATCCTCGTGCGCACAAAACGAGCCCTGGACTATTCGAGTCATGTGAACAGCGGTCCTCTTGTCTTGGAACACAGCACCAGCACTGGAGAACAAATATAGGAGGGTCACTCCAAAAGAAATGCGCACTAATTTTTTTTTAAATCCAACTTTTATTCTTCATGTTTGAAAGTTTTACAGTGTGTAGATACATCATTTAGGAACAATATTTTCATTTCTACACATAATTTCCATCCCCCTCAACTGCCTTACGCCATCTTGGAGCCAACGCCTTTATACCCGCACGGTAAAATTCTGGACCAACCAGTTGGAGCCACTGTTTGGCAGCTTGGAGGCAGGTCAGGACTATAAGGCGGGTGTTTCAGTGTAGTCCATCCGAGTTTTGTGATCGCTTCCATGGTTTTTTGACTGACATGTGGCCGTGCATTGTCGTGCAACAGCAAAACATACTGCTTTTGCCGATGTGGTCGAACACGATTCAGTCGAGCTTGAAGTTTCTTCAGTGTCGTCACATATGCATTAGAATTTATGGTGGTTCCACTTGGCATGATATCCACAGGCAAAAGTCCTTCAGAATCGAAAAACACTGTAGTCATAACTTTTCCAGCAGAAGGTGTGGTTTTCAATTTTTTTTCTTGGGTGAATTTGCATGATGCCACTCCTTTGATTGTCTCTTGGTCTCTGGTGAAAAATGATGGAGCCATGATTCATTACCTGTCACAATTCTTCCAAGAAATTCATCTCCGCCATTCTCGTACTACTCAAAAAGTTCGCTGCACACCGTTTTTCTTGTTTGTTTATGAGCCACTGCCAAGATCCTGGGAACCCACATGGCACAAACCTGTTTTAACGCCAACGCTTTCAGTATTCTGCAAACACTTCCTTCCCCTATCCCAACGTAGCGTGGCAATTCGTTCAGTGTGATGCGTCTGTCAGCAGTCACCAATTCGTTAACACTCTGCACATTGTCTGGAGTGTGTGCAGTACGAGGCCTGCCGCTGCGAGGACAATCCTCAATATTGCCGTGCCCGCTTTCATCACGTAACCTGCTTGCCCACCGACTAACTGTACTGCGATCGACAGCAGCATCTCTTTTTCAACCTCTTGTGGTTGTTTCCCACTGTCTCGTTTTCACAGCACAGCAATTCTATGACAGCACGTTGCTTCTGTCGAACGTCAAGTGTAGCAGCCATCTTGAAGACATGCTGTGACGGCGCCACTCGTGGGAACAGGTTAAACTAAGTTTGAAGACAAGCGGGAACGATGTATCTACACACTGTAAAACTTTCACACATGCAGAATGAAAACTGTATATTTACAAAAATACTGTGCATTTCTTTTGGAGTGACCCTCGTAGTACCATGGGATGGACCTCATCAGCCAAATTGCTCACATAATCTTTGGCAGTATTATGACCTCGCAGAGTGGCCATGGGGCACATGGAATAGCCTGGTATGGTTGCCCCAAATCGTCACCGAACCCCTGACATCTTTCATTCTTGCAGCGTAAACTCAGCCGGAAGATGGGAACAGAGTGAAACAAGCCTTATACGATGAAATGACTTTCTTCTATTGCTCAGTGGTCCAGGTTTTACTTCTTCCGCGCCACGTTTTCCTGTTACGGCCATTTGCATCACATTTGAGGGGTTTTAGAATTCTAGCTCGCTCTGCAATTTCGTGCTTATGGAGCTTCCTTCTTGTTGCTTTGGTGCTGACGGGGTTCGCGAATGCGACTTTCAGTTCTGCAGTGACGTTTGCAGCTGACATCGTCTTATTTTGCGTCACAATCCTCTTCAACGTTCGTCTGTCCCAATCGCTCAACACAGGCATTCTTCCGCGTTGTTGTTTTGCGGATGGCGTCTTTCCACTTTCATTGTATGCGGCATAAATCTTCGGTACATCTGGGCTACCTTGGTTACGAAAGCATACACCATACGAGCACCAAGAATTTGCTCGTGTTCGAATTCACTTAGCCAAGACATAATACATTCACAACTACACAGAACACTGTTCTGATCACCACTGACAATTGACATCCGGGACATAGCACAGGTGCCGTTCGACATCAAGTGCAACAGCGCAACCTGAAGACTTTGGTAGAATCTGTATTTATGAACAAGCATGCATTTCCTCGGTGTTCCCATATTTTCGTCCAACCCCTGTAAGCTGCACGTTGCCAGTGCTGTCTTGAGGGTGTGAGACTGCTACCCTGACCAGTGCGTTCTCCGGATCTCGCACCCACTGAAAACATCTGGTCATAGGTTGATGACAAACTAGCACGCCATTACTTGCCAGCCACTTCGATCTCAGGCACAGAGTTGAAGCAGCATGTAATGAGGTATCCCCACCTGCCATCCAAGCTCAGGTCGACTGTACTCTACTTGGTCAGAGCCGTTATTCCCACCTGAGGTGGTATCTCTATGTACCAAATGTCGCATCCCCGGAAGGCTTCTGATACCGTTCCCCACAAGCGACTATTAATCAAATTGCGTGCACATGGAGTATCGTCTCAGTTGTGTGGCTGGATTCGTGATTTCCTTACAGTTACAGTTACAGTTCGTAGTGATGGACGGTAAATCATCGAGTAGAACAGAAGTGATATCTGGCGTTCCGCAAGGTAGTGTCATATGCCGTCTGCTGTTCCTGATTTACATAAGTGATCTAGGTGATAATCTGAGCAACCTCCTTAGATTGTTTGGAGATGACGCTGTAATTTGGTTCAATTGGCTCTGAGCACTATGGGTCTTAACTTCTGAGGTCATCAGTCCCCAAGAACTTAGAACTACTTACACCTAACTAACCTAAGGACATCACAAACATCCATGCCCGTGGCAGGATTCGAACCTGCGACCGTAGCGCCTAGAACCGATCGGCCAATTCAGCCGGACGCTGTAATTTACCGTCTAGTAAAATAATCAGACGATCAGTTCCAGTTACAAAATGATCTAGAGAGAATTTCTACATGGTGCGAAAAGTGGCAATTGGCACGAAACAAAAAAAAAAGTGCGAGGTCATCCACATGGGTACTAAAAGAAAGCCGATAAATTTTGGGTATACGATAAATCGCACAATTCGACTAAATACCTAGGAATTACCGAGCGAGGTGGCGCAGTGGTTAGCACACTGGACTCGCATTCGGGAGGACGACGGTTCAATCCCACGTCCGGCCATCCTGATTTAGGTTTCCCGTGATTCCCTAAATCGATCCACGCAAATGCCGGGATGGTTCCCTAATCCGATGAGAGCGATGACCTCGCTGTTTGGTCTCTTCCCCCAAACAACCCAACCAACCCAACCTAGGAATTACAATTACGAGCAACTTAAATTGGAAAGACCCCATAGATAATATTGTGGGGAAGGCGGAACAAAGACTGCGCTTTGTTGGCAGAACACTTTAGAAGATACGACAAACCCAGTAAAGAGACAGCCTACATTACACTTGTCCGTCCTCTGCTGGAATGTTGCTGCGCGGTGTGGGGTCCTTACCAGGTACGATTGACGTAGGACATCGAAAACGTGCAAAGGGCAGCTCGTTTCGTGTTATCGCGTCATAGGGGTGAGAGTGTCACTGATATGATACGCGAGTTGGGGTGGCAGTCACTGAAACAAAGGCGGTTTTCTTTGCGGCGAGAACTATTTACGAAGTTTCAATCGCCAACTTTCTCTTCCGAATGCAAAGATATTTTGTTGACACCCATCTACGTAGGGAGAAATGATCATCATAATACAATAAGAGAAATCAGAGCTCGAACGGAAAGAGATATGTGTTCCTTTTTCCCACGCGCCATTCGAGAGTGGAATGGTAGAGAAGTAGTATGAAAATGGTTCGATGAACCCTGTGCCAGGCACTTAAGTGTGAATTGCAGAGTAACCATGTAAATGTAAATGTAGACTGTTACCTCGACCGGTGCGTTCCCCGGATCTCTCACCCACTGAAAACATGTGGTCACAGGTTGATGACAAACTAGCACGCCATTGCTTGCCAGCCACGTCGATCTCAGGCACAGATCAGCATGTAATGACGTATCTCTACCTGCCATCCAAGCTCAGGTCGACTGTACTCTACCTGATCAGAGCCGCTATTGCCGTCTGACGTGGTAGCTCTATGTAAGAAATGTCGCAACCAACATACCTACAAATGTAATGATGCTTTCTCTTTGAGTACTGTATACATAAAATAAGTACGCTACCCAGTTGACTATTGCGACCACTTTGTGCAGTAAGAGAGTTAATGAGGTTCTGGAAAGTCTGGAGCCACGTCGTTTCCAGTGCCGTGTCAGCTGCGCTAGGTTTCTCGGTTGAGGATCCATGGCGCGAACAGCTCAGTCGAGGTGGTCCAGCAGACTCTAGAATGTGTTTGAATCTGGGGAGTTTGGTAACCAGGAGAGAACGGTAAACTCATCCTCTTAGGACCGCGCACGTCTGCGAGCTGTGTGACACGTAGCATGATCGTGCTGATAGATGCCATCGTGTCGAGGAAAAACAAACAGTAGTGGTGGACATAGTCTCCGAGGATATATGTATACTTGTGTTGATCCATTGTGGTTTCCAGAATGACGAGATCACTCAAGTGATGCCACGGAAACATGACGTTCTCTCCTGGTTGCAGGGTGTTCGCTTTCAGACGTTTCACACCGTGTACGCCAACGGCCGTCTGTTGGATGGAGCGTGAAACGTGAATCATATGAAAAGGCGACATGTCGCCGTTCAGTGGACGTCCAGTTGCGGCACTGGCGTGCAAATTCCACCTTTCGTCGCCGAAGACCAGCAGTCAGCATGGGTGAATGAAACAGGCGTCTGTGCGGGGACCCATACTGCTAATCGATTGGTTCATCTAGGCGGTCAGCTGCTCAACAGTTGCACGTCTGTTTGCCCCTACACGTCTTCGCAGCTGTCGTCCACCCCTGTCATCTGTGACCCTTGGTGGACCACAGTTGCCTCAGTGCTGGTTTTGGACAGCATCATTTTGCCATGCACGGTCTACTTTTAGCACAGTTTTCAGACTTCGTTGTTTCATAAATCATTCCACCCTTGGCCCGAAAGCCAATTATTATGCCTGAAACGCCCTGCTAAACTCGCAGGACAGGACAGGTAGTTGGAATTGTGGAAAGGGGCCAAAATGTGAGGCTGTCAGTTGCACTCGAACACATATAACTTTATTTATTTGACCAAAGATTGCAGTACAAATTCTTGAACTTAGTTATCAGCTCAATACGCCACACTACCTTATGCCTTAAGGGCACAACCACTTTAATTTTAAAAAATCGGATAAATCCATTAACTCAAAATTCAGGCGCCAAAGAAAATATTTAGAAGGCTTAAGGCCCAAAAATCTAACACTTGAAAAGCAACAACCTTAATTTGAAGTCGGGTGAAGGCCCATGATTTAACAGTCAAGGTAAAATTAAATAAAAAAACTTAAGGCAGAAGGCCTTATCTTCTCTTAGGCTGAAGGCCTCAAACGATGTAACACTTGACAAGCAAGGAACTATAACTTTAAAACGGCTGAAGGACCATGACTTAAAACACAACTAACATCATTTTTACTAGGCAGAAGGCCCAAGGCTTTATCTTTAAACAATGTATTAATCAGGCTGAAGGCCCGAATAATCTAACACTTGACAAGCAATGAATTTCAATTTTAAAGCGGCTGAAGGCCCATGACTTAAAACACCACTAAAAACAATTCAACTTTAATTAAATGAGCCAAACAAATACACACAACAGAAAATAAGAAAAGGCAGTGCAGCTAACGGCGCTCAGAAGTTTCGTGGGTCAGCCAGCACTTGAAATACTAACGATCACTTAGGTGAAACAGGCAGTCGGCCCAACCATTCTCGATCCAACGACAACCCAACCAACGGACAGTCAGCGGACCCACTGACAAGTTAACTTGCGCTCCACTCGACCAGCACACAACCAGGAGTTCAATGCAAAACGTAAAATGGCATGAACGCCAACAACCAAGCATACATTAAGCTATCAAACTACACACTGTGCTGGAAAGCGACAACACGATGGGGAAAGGACACAGCCTAAATTTACGTCAATGGCCAGGGCAGGTAACCGGAACGTTAACGGCCACAAGGCAGAAAATTCCGCTGGTGCACTTCAATTGCAAATAACGAAATACAGTTAGACTTCGCCAACTCGAACACACACGTTGTTGCTCACGGGAATGTCCCGACAGCCAACAACGAGAACCAAACGGCACAATGTGAACAGTCTTGGCTTGCTGGTAAATTAAATGCAAACTCAACTTTCGTATCCAGGGTCGGTGAGCCACGGACCTCGTAGCAGTGGGGACAGCCCCACACACTCCGACATGCGTAGAGACCGCCAGCGGGCCCAGCCAAACCACGCCCCGCGGAGATTTCCTCGCTGCTCCACGCCAACCGACCGACTGCTCACACAGCGCAACCAGAAACTATAAGCTGGTTCAAATGGCTCTGAGCACTATGGGACTTAACATCCATGGTCATCAGTCCCCTAGAACTTAGAACTACTTAAACCTAACTAACCTAAGGACAGCACACAACACCCAGCCATCACGAGGCAGAGAAAATCCCTGACCCCGCCGGGAATCGAACCCGAGAACCCGGGCGTGGGAAGCGAGAACGCTACCGCACGACCACGAGATGCGGGCAAACTATAAGCACCAGACCAAAGATAGTACAAGGTGCGAATATCGATACACACCGCCGTTGCCTCTCACGCAGAGAGAGAGAGAACAACAGCATAATCGCAATAACCATGGGAAAGCAAACACAGTATAGAAACAAGGTTTAAACGAACGCATAACATGAGCCCTTCCGGGCGTCAGATAAATCGCTTCGTTTCCGCATTACAATGACTGCACTCTTTTCCCGCATGTCGCCCCCCCCCCCCCCCCCCCCCTCGACAATACTTATATACCCGCCAGTGCTAGTGCTGAAGCCTGCCGTCTGTGAGTGGTTATTGCACGTTGGCGACGACAGAGGCGGCTGTTCCATTAGTTTGAGTCGACTGTGTGCGATCAGTACTTTTCTTCTGAAGAAAAGTTGCCGGCACTCACGAACATGTTATTCCAGCAACTCCCACAATTTCAATATAACCTCCGATGTACTCTCATCTCTTACGACCTGCTTCTTGCAGGCAGAATAACGATTATGGAGCTGCAATGAATCTACACATTTATTACGTTTTAATTAAGCGAGAAGAGGCCCTACCAGTCTTATGATTAGCAGTGCAGAAGCTGTCCATACAAGCGTAGATGATCTAGGTAAAACAAGTATAACATGCACTTGAGAGAAACCCCTTTCACGTTCTCTGGAAGATGTTGGAGTTCTGCGCAAAGTGTGCTTCAGGGGAAGTTGTATTTCTGTGAATTTATTTTCTTGAAGATATTCTCGGATACCATGAACTGCTTATCTTTCACTGAAACGAAATTTGCGTGCTAACTTCCTAATTTCGGCTTCACCAAACGTCAGATGTTTCCTGGCCAATAGGTAGAATCTAAAATCTTGGCGCTTTCATCCCCTTGAAACAGACGCTTTCCAGCAGCTTCTTTCGGACTTTTAAGAAAATCAGATGAAGTAATCGCACGGCTGTGGCAGTCATTTTCGATCTTTACGGCCTCCTTACTATGAAGAACGATACTGTAGTGTGGGTCAGGATTTTCAACGCTTACTTGAAAACACTGACGTGTATTGATTATCCTCCTGTGTGCTTTGTACAAGTCAACATTTCTTTCTTGCTGATCTACACGTATTTCGCTGAGTTCTCGGAGAGCATCAAATGTAAGGTACAAATCAACAACAAACTCGCATGACATTATTTTTGTCAACATAGCCTTATAAAGACAACGATCTATTTCGCTGCTTTTATTGTGTACTTTTGCCTCCTGAAAGTGAAGTACGAGGGCTTCATTGCCTTGCCATAGTGCAGAAACGCTTCGAAAGCTAGATGCAACGCAGCGTGTGCTTAAAACGCTGCCAATTTTTAGAAGTTTGAAGCTCTAGTGTCGCTGCACAAGCCTCTAGTTCCCTAGCATTCTTATGTGAAGCAGTTACGTGAAGACTGTCTAAAAAAAGCTCTTGAAGCATTTGATCCCTGCCACACTTTCACCGTCTCACTAACATACAATTCAAGGCGGTGATTAGCACAATGCCAGAAAAAGATACTAGGAAACTTCTCTCCCATTAGCATCCTTATACCGTTAAGCACACCAGATACCACAGTTATACAATCACAAGTTAGAGACTATACATACTCCTTTAAATAATCTTCAGCGAGTCCTGAATCCTCAATATGACAAATTAAAGAATTTAGAAGTCCATTTGCAGTTAGCCGGCCGGGGTGGCTGAGCGGTTCTAGGCGCTACACTCTGGAACCGCGCGACCGGTGCGGTCGCAGGTTCGAATCCTGCCTCGGGCATGGATATGTATGATGTCCTTAGGTTAGTTAGGTTTAAGTAGTTCTAAGTTGTAGGGGACTGATGACCACAGATGTTAAAGTCCCAATGTGCTCAGAGCCATTTGAACCATTTGCAGTTACATCTGATAATTCTATTATATCTAGGAAAAGACTCACTGGTTCTGAAAGTTCACGTAGAACAACACGAATACAGCCACTCACTTCTCCCGCAGAATTCATTTTTCTGCAACAGTGTCCAACATTCGAGCTAGTTATGATCAAAATCTTTTTTGTGTTGACCATGTGCAGATTCGACAATTTCCGCTTCTTCGGCTTACCCTTTTTTACTAATTACGATCAAGAAGCTACTTATTTTACTCGTTTTGAAAAATGGTTGCTCTGATTTAATCTAGATTTACTCAAAATTGACTTGAATTACTCCCAAACACCAGCTTGCAACAGTGAAAACGCCATAGAACAAGAAACACGGCTATAACAAGTGAACTGAGCGCACCTTCCTGTTTCCGATACAGACATATGAAACAAATAAGTGTGGTGTCAACTTATAAAAAATAAAAATGGCAATTTCATTTGCGAAAACAGTGCCACCTACCAGGTGTTTGTAGTACATTTCACTCTATACAAATCGAACACTTATTTAAACCTAGGAAAAAAGATGCCAGTACTGCATAGCGCTGCGTACCGCTGGAAAAAAAGCGCTGAATATAGTTACTTTGTCATCCTTCCTGGCATTGCGGTTTTCAACTGCCGGCAGTCAGTATGTTATGCGTTTTGAGTGGAATCCGTTTAACCGAATATTAAGATTTTGGAACTGAACGTTCGAACGGCGTAAATCAAGACTAGAAAGTTTTAAAGGAACTTGTACGGAGGCTGCCGGCCTGCTGCACATCCGCCCCTTCTACTCCAAATTGTTCATTTTTGGTCGCAAACGACAATGCGCCAAGAGACACAAATGGCAGGCTGAGTCTCTACCAAAGATCTTAAGCATGAAGAAGCGCTATTCTTATGATGCGCCAAATTAAAAGTCTTGTTATAAAAATATCCGTACTTTCAAAATTTTTGAGACAGATCTACACTACTGGCCATTAAAATTGCTACACCACGAAGATGACGTGCTACAAACGCGAAATTTAACTGACAGGAGGAAGATGCTGTGATATGCAAATGATTAGCTTTTCAGAGCATTCACACAAGATTGGCGCCGGTGGCGACACCTACAACGTGCTGACATGAGGAAACTTTCCAACCGATTTCTCATACACAAACAGCAGTTGACCGACGTTGCCTGGCGAAACGTTGTGATGGCTCGTGTAAGGAGGAGAAATGCGTACCATCACATTTCCGACTTTGATAAAGGTCGGATTGTAGCATATCACGATTGCGGTTTATCGTATCGCGACATTGCTGCTTGCGTTGGTCGAGATCCAATGACTGTTAGCAGAATATGGAATCGGTGGGTTCAGGAGGGTAATACGGAACGCCGTGCTGGATCCCAACTGCCTCGTATCACTAGCAGTCGAGATTACAGGCATCTTATCCGCATGGCTGTAACGGATCGTGCATTCACGTCTCGATCCCTGAGTCAACAGATAGGGACGTTTGCAAGACAACAACCATCTGCACGAACAGTTCGACGACGTTTGCAGCAGCATGGACTATCAGCTCGGAGACCATGGCTGCGGTTACCCTTGACGCTGCATCACAGGCAGGAGGGCCGATGATGGTGTACTCAACGGCGAACCTGGGTGCACGAATGGCAAAGCGTCATTTTTTCGGGTGAATCCAGGTTCTGTTTACAGCATCATGATGGTCGCATCCGTGTTTGGCGACATCGCGATGAACGCACATTGGAAGCGTGTATTCGTCATCGCCATACTGGCGTATCACCCGGCGTGATGGTATGGGGTGTCACGTCTCGGTCACCTCTTGATCGCATTCACGGCACTGTGAACAGTGGACGTTACATTTCATTTGTGTTACGATCCGTGGATCTACCCTTCATTTGGTTCCTGCGAAACCCTACATTTCAGCAGGATAATGCACGACCACATGATGCAGGTCCTGTACGGGCCTTTCTGGATACAGAAAATGTTCGACTGCTGCCCTGGCCAGCACATTCTCCAGATCTCTCACCAATTGAAAACGTCTGGTCAATGGTGGAATGGTGGCCGAGCAACTGGCTCGTCACAATACGCCAATCACTACTCTTGATGAACTGTGGTATCGTGTTGAAGCTGCATGGGCAGCTGTACCTGTACACGCCATCCAAGCTGTGTTTGAGTCAATGCCCAGGCGTATCAAGGCCGGTATTACGGCCAGAGGTGGTTGTTCTGGGTACTGATTTCTCAGGATCTATGCACCCAAATTGCGTGCAAATGTAATCACATGTCAGTTCTAGTATAATATATTTATCTAATGAGTACCCGTTTATCATCTGCATTTCTTCTTCGTGTAGTAATTTTACAGGCCAGTAGTGTAACTTTGTTGTATAGCGGTATAGATATATACAGGGTGACAATTATTGAATTATATGAAAGAAAACGTAAATTAGTTACAAACTACGGCGTGCACAAACGTTATTTTACGGGTACACGTCACTACAGATATTCGGATTTAGGTTATGACATGTTCGATACACCTGTCATCATTCACGATGGTGTGGTACAGACGAATAGCGAAGTTTTGCATGACCCGCTAAAGTGTCGGAACATCGATGCTGTCGATGACCTCCTGAATGGCAGTTTTCACTTCAGCAATGGTTTTGGTGTTATTTCTCTATACCTTTGTCTTTAATATAGCACCACAAAAAGGAGTCGCATGTGTTTGATCCGGAGAATATGGCGGTTAATCGAGGCCCATGCCAGTGGCCTCTGGGTACCACAGAGCCAGAATGCGGTCCCCAAATTGCTCCTGCAAGACATCAAACACTCGTCCGCTTCGATGGAGTCGAGCTCCGGCGTGCGTGAACCTCATCTTGTCGAAATCAGGGTCACTTTAGATAATGGGGGTGAAATCGTCTTCCAAAACCTTCACGTACCGTTCGGTAGTCACCGTGCCATCAAGGAATCGATTGTTCCGTGACTGGACATTGCGCATCACACACCCACCCGTTCAGTCTGAAGAGACTACTCGATTGCGAAATGCGCCAATTTTGCTCATTGACGAACCCATCCAAATGAAAGTGGGCTTCGTCGCTAAACCGAACCACGCATATACTAATTCCCAACATGCTCCTCTACCAACCGTTGCAGTTTGAACGTCGTAACGCAAACTGTTCAGAAGTTATGACGATTTTATTTCATATAGTTATATAATTGTCACCCTGCAATATTGAAGATAATCTGGAGAAAACCGTTAGAAAAGTCGAGTTGCCGTTTCCCAGTTCGTCCCGTCCGAGAACGACTGGCATCGAGTGTCTGAACAGCCAGGCTGACGTCAGCATGTTTTTGCTAATTGCACGCGGCCTGGTAGACAGCTGACAGCTCCGACGCGGTCGTTGCCCTCCCAACCACTCCTTTTAATAGCTGTCAGGAGCGGAGTCGATCTCTGCTGCGGTGTTTGTGAGCGCCTGAGTGCTTCGCAGTACGCCGCCCACAGTCGAAGGAAGGGTTGCATACGTTGCAGGCGGGAAACACTCCCCTAACGTTTATACGACGGCGTGCTGAAAGATAATACCTTCGAATTCTTTATGTGAAAAGTCTTAAAGCTTTTTAAATAAAACAAACTTTTTAATATTCTACATTCTTATTCTTTATGTCTATAGTGTGTTTAAAATTAGTTGTGACTTTGGACAGTTCAATATACAGCGAGTGGTGGGTAGCGTAGTTGCCAGCCGGCCGTTGTGGCAGAGCGGTTCTACGCCCTTCAGTCCGGAACGACGCGGCTGCTATGGTCGCAGGTTCGAATCCTGCCTCGGGCATGGATGTGTGTGATGTCCTTAGGTTAGTTAGGTTTAATTTGAATTTTTGCAACAGTTTAGGTGTACATGTTTCCCCTATATCACGCTCTATGACAAAAAGAAAACGAAGCGTCACGAAGGAATCATCCGAATGGGATATAAATCGGTAGATGTGGCTTACATGTACAGAGAAACAAGTGATTACAACTTAAGAAAAACTAGATGCTTTATTCAAGAGAAACTGCTTCACAAATTGAGCAAGTCAGTAACCTGTTGGTCCACCTTTGCCCCTTATGCAAGCAGTTATTGTGCTTGGCAATGATTAATAGATTTGCTGGATGTCTTCCTGAGGGATATGTTGCCAAATTCTGTCCAACTGGCGCGTTAGACCGTGAAAATTCGGCGATGGTTGGCGGGCCGTGTCCATAATGCTACAAACGTTCTCGGTTGTATGGCAAGGGCCTTGCCGCAGTGTATGCACCGGTTTCCGTCAAATCACCGAAGTTAAGCGCTGTCGTGCGTGGCCGGTACTTGGATGGGTGACCATCCAGCCGCCATGCGCTGTTGCCGTATTTTCGAGGTGCACTCAGTCTCGTGATGCCAATTGAGGAGCTACTCGACAGAATGGTAGCGGCTCCGGTCACACAAAACCATCGTAACGATCGGGAGTGCGGTGTGCTGACCACACGCCCCTCCTATCCGCATCCTCATTTGAGGATGACACGGCGGTCGCATGGTCCCGATGGGCCACTTGGGGGCTGAAGAAGGAGTGGTTTTCTCAGCTGGAACAGATCCGGCGACCTTGCTGACCAAGCTAAGGTTTGGCAAGCACATAGACAAGTAGTAGAAACCCTCGCTGTGTGCGGGCGGGTATTATTTTGCTGAAACGTAAGCCGAGGATCGCTTGACATGAAGTGCAATAAAACGGGGCGTAGAATTTCGCCGATGTGCCGCTGTTCTGTAAGGGTGCCGCGAATGAGAAGCAAAGGGTTCCTGCTGTCAATGAAATAGCATCCCAGAACCTAGATCTTGCTTGGCTTGTCGTATGGCGGGTGACATTCAAGTTAGTATCCCATCGCCGTCTGGGGCATCTCCAGTCGCGTTGTCGCTGATCATCGGGGCTCAGTTCGAAGCGACATTCATCACTGAAGTCAAATCTACTCTAGTCACTGGGTTTCCCGGCTGAAGACGTGTCTGAAGATGCCTCCGAAAGCGGTGAGATACCAACCTGTTGCCCGCCATTCTTTTCATAGCAGAAACCCTTTCGCTGTCACCCGCGGCATCCTTACCGCATAGCGGTACATCGACGATATTCTATATCCCGTTTTATTGCCCGTCATGGCCAGCCAGCCTGATCTTACATTTCAGCAAGATAACGGCCATCCGCACTTTGTACTTTTCGTCTTCGTGCTTGCCAAATCCTACCTTGACCATCAAGGTCGTTTGATCTCTCCCCTACTGAGAACGTTTCTAACATTGTGGGCAGGGCCCTTCAAGCAGGTCGGGATTTTGACGTCCTAACGCCTTAGTTGGACAGAGTTTGGCATGATATCACCCAGGAGGACATCCAACAATTATGTTAATCAATGCCAAGTCCAATAACTGCTTGCATGAGGGTCACAAATGGACCAAGTTTGTATTGACTTGCTCAATTTGAGAAGCCCTTTCTCTTAAACAAATCATCCAGTTTTGCTGAAAGTGTAATAATTTGTCTGTCTATCTATCTCCGAATTCCGCTCCAGCTACTGCTGGGTCTGGATGCTGACGAGTCCTCTCCATTTGGCTTGGTCCTCCCACCACTTTTCTTCCTCCACTTGCTGCCGGGTCACACCTCTCCTTTCTCCAGATATTCTCACTCCCATTTTCCACCGTGTTCTTTGGCGCCCTCTAGGTCTTTTCCCATCCATCTTAGTTCTTCCATAATTTTGGGGAGTGTCTGCCCATGCATCCTCTTAACATGCCCATACCATCTTAATCTCTTTTTTTCAATTTCTTCTCTCATACTTTCTTGTTTAAGGTCCTTTCTAATCTCTACATTCCTTACTCTGTCCATTCTTGTTTTTTCCTTAACCGCTCTGAGAAATTTCATTTCCTCTGCTTCCAGTCTGCTCCAGTCCCTTTCTGTCATTGTTCATGTTTCTCCATCATAGGTGACAATAGGGAAGTAATAACTCTTATACGTAATGAGTTTTGCTTTTTCTGAAACTTCCTTATTCCAAATCAGGTGTTTTATTGTTTGCCTCCCTTCTGTAATCTCCTATTAATTTCGTTAGTTATTCTTCCATCCCTAGATATTTCACTCCGTAAATAAGTGAAACTTTCTACCACTTTGAAGGGTTCCTCCATTCAAGGTAATATTTCCGTTGATCCCTTTGTCTCTTCCAAATACCATTACTTCACTCTTATCTTTTTTTTTTGATTTTTAATCCATACCTTTTCGTTATTTCCTTCCACACATCAAGCTGTAACTGTACATCTACCGCTTTTATCACCCCATATTAATTATTATGTATTATATAATAATTTTTATGGCTGTGTATATTTACATCTATTGGTTTCCTTCCCAATCGGATAAATTCTCCGCGGTGCGGGTTTTCTTAAAAAAAAAAAAAAAAATGGCTCTGAGTTCTATCGGAGTTAACATCTCAGGTCATCAGCCTCCTAGAAGTTAGAACTACTTAAACCTAACTAACCTAAGGACATCACACACATCCACGCCCGAGGCAGTATTCGAACCTGCGACCGTAGCAGCCGCGCGGTTCCGGACTGAAGCGCCTAGAACCGCTCGCCCACCACGGCCGGCGGTTTTCTTTCCAGAGTGTATTTTGAGACGTTAAAATTACGCACTCCCTCGTTTGAGATTGTGGTAAGATCATGTATTGCTGTTCAGTGAGACTGAAAATATAGTCGTATGGGACCACCATAAAAATTCTTTTCGCCGCGCAGACAGCGAGGAATTTTCTACCAGTAGCGACTTACATTCGCGGCGTAATGAAAGAGCGGCAGCTCGGTCGGGAGCGTGTGATTAATTGTGTCGCGGAAGGAGCTCGTTAGCGTCGCTAAATCTGCGGCCGCCGGCCCAGCAGCGCCGGCGTCGGGCTTTTATTACACGATGTCGGCTGGAGAGGGGGGGGGGGGAGGGGGGGGGGGGACGTCGCGTCGTGCTGTTTATGTGTGGCGCGTAGCTTAAAGTGGATTAAAGCGCGCGGGCTGCGCGACGCGGCGGGATCAAGGCGCTGCCCGGACGCGGACGGGGACGGGCCCTCAGATCAATAAGCCACCCCCACCGCCCGCCACGCCCCGCCACCATCTGGGACGACGCGTACCTGTTTTTTTCTCGGTCACTGCGGGAAGCGCCTGTGCTTAGCAGCTCGTCCGACACGAGTGGATTTGTGCTTACAAGGGAACCTCCCCATCGCACCCCCCTCAGATTTAGTTATAAGTTAGCACAATGGATAGGCCTCGAAAAACTGAACACAGATCAATCGAGAAAACAGGAAGAAGTTGTGTGGAACTATGAAAAAAATAAGCAAAATATACAATCTGAGTAGCGCATGCGCTAGATAGGCAACATCAAGGTTACTGTGAGCTCAGGAGCGCCACGGTCCCGTGGTTAGCGTGAGCAGCTGCGGGACGACAGTTCCTGGGTTCAAGTCTTCCCTCGAGTGAAAATTTTACCTTCTTTATTTTCGCAAAGTTACGATCTGTCCGTTCGTTCATTGATGTCTTGTCCACTGTAATAAGTTTAGTGTCTGTGTTTTGCGACCGCACCGCAAAACCGTGCGATTAGTAGACGAAAGGACGTGCCTCTCCAATGCGAACCGAAAACATTTGATCGCAAGGTCATAGGTCAACCGATTCCTCCACAGGAAAACACGTGTGATATATTCTATACGACACTGGTGACGGCATGTGCGTCACATGACAGGAATATGTTGTCGATCCTCGTAACTTGTACACTTGGAGAATGGGTAAAAAGATTCTTCTACCTTGCCCGATTTAGGTTTTCTTGTGGATGTGATAATCACTCCCAAAAAAGTGATGAAAACATAAGAGTTTGTCACATAAACTGCAACAAATGAATGCAACAGTTTCACAGTCGCACAGTTTTCCCTGTGCTCTGTCAAAACATATGTTTTTAACGTTTTCATACAACGTCCCCATACTACGGCGCAGTTACCTCGCATCGGACGGACGGACGGACAAATAATAATTGTCTGAAAATAAAAAAATAAACTTTTCACACGAGGGTGACTTGATCCGAGGGCATCTCGTTCGGCAGTTGCTCACGCTAACCACGGGACCACGGCGCTCCTGAGTTCACACCATCCTCGATGTTCACTATCTTGCGCATGGACTACTCAGTTTGTATATTTTGATTATTTTTTTCATAGTTCCACGCAACTTCTTCCTGTTTTCTCGATTGATCTGTGTTCAGTTTTTCAAGGCCTATCCATTGTGCCAACTTGTAACTAAATCTGTGGGGGGTGCGATGGGGAGGTTCCCTTGTTAGCACCAATTAGGCAGGTTCTAACAACCCTACCACAACAAAGGTCAAAATTTAATAATGATTGTGGTGTTGCTCACGCTGCTAAATACTGCATGTTCGGGCAACAACAGTCATATTGTGTGGCAGGCGTCATTAGAGCACAGTAAATAAAGTCATTTCATGTAATAATGAATAAACTAGGCACTCATCTTTTCGTGTTTCCCACGCTGGTCTCGTTGTAAAATCGTGGCTCAATCGTCGAAAATCTAGGTGATAATTCCAAGCTCGGATGCAAAGAGGCCTAGGTTTTATTCTGCTATATTCAAGAGTTTTGTATCTGCGCTTCACAAACCATTCTTGAAGATTAAACCTTTCAAAGTTAGCACAACGGCGATGTAAAGAAGTAATCAGCGCTCCGAATTTAAGTTACACTTCTTTTTTATTACTTTTGCTGCAATATCACGTAACACACGAAACATCACTTCACAATACAAAACATACTTGAAAACATCTTCCTCACTGTTAAAGTTCACATTTTATAAGCTGACTACAATATACGTCTTTTCAACATGACGTCCAAGACTTGACTTTCTCAAGGTCCGACTCTCTAACTAACTAACCGCTTACGCGTCCAAAAATCAAGAGTTGCAAGTACGACAAAGATCATAGTGACAAAAGAAAGAATACACATAAGAATAATATCATTGCAACATAAACATGTCGATATATCAAAGTGCCTCTACATTAATGAAATCAAATCTGATTGTTGTCTCAGAAATATGTCAGCTACTTTACAGAAACACAGTTGAATATCGCTGGTATCGAGAGGTTGAGTTGAGGTGCCGTAATGGTTACGTAATTCAAGTACCATTACAAGATATACTGTCGACTCACGGTCACGTGACCACCTGTAAAAAGCCTGAATAACCACATTTGCAGTGGCAGACATGCAGGAAGTGAGTCAGTGAGGTTCTCGAAGATACCGACAGGGATGTGGAATCATATTGACTGCAGTGCCGTGGCGAGCTGCTTAAGGTTCCTCAGTTGAGCATCCATGACGTGAACAGCCCGGTCGAAGTGATCCCACAGACTCTCCATTGGGTTTAAATCCGGCGAGTTTGGTGGCCATGGGAGTGCGGTAAACACATCCTGGCGCTCTTCGAACAACGCAACTACACTTCGAGCTGTCGGCCGTTGTGGCCGAGCGGTTCTAGGCGCTTCAGTCTGGAACCGCGCGACCGCGAAGGTCGCAGGTTCGAATCCTGCCTCGGGCATGGATATGTGTGATGTCCTTAGGTTAGTTAGGTTTAAGTAGTTCCAAGTAGGCAACGGCCTTGCCGCAGTGGGTACACCGGTTCCCGTGAGATCACCGAAGTTAAGCGCTGTCGGACGTGGTCGGCGCTTGGATGGGAGACCATCCAGGCCGCCATGCGCTGTTGCCATTTTCGTGGAGCACTCAGCCTTGTGATGCCAATTGAGGAGCTACTCGACCGAATAGTAGCGACTTAGCTCAAGAATATCATCATAACGGCCGGCAGACGAAATGTTCAAATGTATTTGAAATCTTATGGGACTTAACCGCTAACGTCATCAGTCCCTAAGCTTACACACTACTTAACCTAAATTATCCTAAGGACAAACACAAAACTCATGGCCGAGGGAGGACTCGAACCTCCGCCAGGACCAGCCTCACAGTCCAAAACTGCAGCGCCCTAGACCGCGGCGCCGGGAGACCGGTGTGCTGACCCCACGCCCCTTTTATCCGCATCCTCCACTGAGGATGACACGGCGGTCGGATGGTTCCGGTGGGTCACTCGTGGCCTGACGACGGAGTCCCTTTTTTTTAAAGTAGTTCTAAGTTCTAGGGGACTGATGACCTCAGATGTTAAGACCCATAGTGCTCAGAGCTATTTGAACCATTTTTGAACACTTCTAGCTCTGAGACATGTTGCATTGTCCTGTTGGTTGATGCCATCGTCACGAGGAAAAACAAACTGCATGTAGTGGTGGACAAGGTCTCCAAGGATAGATGTATACCAGGTGATCAAAAAGTCAGTATAAATTTGAAAACTTAATAAACCACGGAATAATGTAGATAGAGAGGTAAAAATTGACACACATGCTTGGAATGACATGGGGTTTTATTAGCACAAAAAAAAGACAAAGTATTGCTAGACGCGTGTAAGATCTCTTGCGCGCGTCGTTTGGTGATGATTGTGTGCTCAGCCGCCACTTTCGTCATGCTTGGCCTCCCAGGTCCCCAGACCTCAGTCCGTGTGATTATTGGCTTTGGGATTACCTGAAGTCGCAAGTGTATCGTGATCGACCGACACCTCTAGGGATGTTGAAAGACAACATCCGACGCCAATGCCTCACCATAACTCCGGACATGCTTTACAGTGCTTTACAGTCCTCGACTACAACTATTGTTGAGGAATGATGGTGGACATATTGAGCATTTCCTGTAAAGAACATCATCTTTGCTTTGTCTTACTTTGTTATCCTAATTATTGCTATTCTGATCAGATGAAGCGCCATCTGTCGGACATTTTTTGAACGTTTGTATTTTTTTGGCTCTAATAAAACCCCATGTAATTACAAGCATGTGTGTCAATTTGTACCTCTCTATCTACATTATTCCGTAATTTATTCAGTTTTCAAATTTATACTGACTTTTTGATCACCCGGTACTTGCGTTGACACATTCTGCCTTCCAGAATGACGAGATCATCCAGCCAGTGCTGGAAAACATTCCGTAGACCGTAATGCTCCCTCGGTGTTTGCTTTCAGAGGTTTCACGCCGTACACGCCAATGGACGTCTGTCCGATGGAGCGTAAAGCGTTAAACATCTGAAATGGCCACCTGTCGCCACTCACTGCACGTCTATTTGCGCTTCTGGCCTGCAAATTCCAGCCTTTGTCGCCTGCGTTCATGAACCAGGCGCTTGTTGCAGAGACCCAAAAGCAGCCACGGTCATTGGGGAGACACTGTTGGTAGCACCTTGATTCATCTGGGCTGTCAGTTGCTCGACTGTTGCACGTCTACTCGCCCGTACACATCTCCACAGCTGCCTCAGCTCCGGTGTTTTTTTTCTTTTTTATTCCACAAAAACAGTAACAAAAAAGGGCTACAATGAAATGACATAAATAAGGCGACAGATAATTGCTGTCATAAATTACAGCATTCAAAGAGTAGGTTGGCTTGGTTCAAATGGCTCTGAGCACTATGGGACTCAACTGCTGAGGTCATTAGTCCCCTAGAACTTAGAACTAGTTAAACCTAACTAACCTAAGGACATCACAAACATCCATGCCCGAGGCAGGATTCGAACCTGCGACCGTAGCGGTCTTGCGGTTCCAGACTGCAGCGCTCAAAGAGTAGGGAATCATATTCAGTCTTTAGCAGTAGCACAATTTATCACAGAAGAGAAGTCCCGAACAGCGACATCGCAATGTCCTTCACTGCCTTCTTATTTTTTGTCAGTTCCAGTCTTCTAAGCGCATCCTTAGGGAGTTCAAGAGCTTCCTTTATATCAGGCACCAGACGTTTTCCGTCATATTCTTGTCTCTGCTGTACTACTGATATATTTTTCATGCGTGACTTGCAGGTGAGGTTAGGGTCGGGAACGTGACACAACCCATTCCATCTCTTCAGGGAATCTAGTTCCTAACCTACACCCATTCTGTTGAAGACAATTCAAAGCATGTTACCGTATTTCTTATTGTGACTCTGATATTTAAGTATTTTCTCGAATTCATTTTCCATATACATCTTGTATTCAATATGTTCATCGCTCCCGATATTGTTAAAAACATAACTTGTATATTTGCCCATTAACCAAATCACTGCGTTATTTTTTGCCTAAGGGTAATAACTTTCTTCTGGTCCGAAGAAAATGTTAGTCGGTACATTGTTTGCTGAAGTTCTTGTTATTTGAGAACTTTTCTCCCTGGTCCACCTCCAGTTGATGATCCGATTTCCACATGTGTAACGATGAGGCACAATATCAACGAGGTTGCATTTGCTGCAGAGGTTAGTGTCACTTAAACCGATGGCAAAGAGACGCTCATTAGTGCTGATGATGTTTTTGACTACCTTGTACCACGCTGTTCTCACGTCAGACGAAAGAACATCACTACTGATGTTTTTCCCGACCACATTCCATGCTATTCCAGCATATTTAGTTTCTATGTTATTTTTCCTTTCATGTTTCCGTCTTTCAGCTAAAATCGTATTTGCTGTAACGTTTTTGGAGTTTAGAAGCTTTTTTCCGAGATAACTTAGTTCAAGATAATATTCCTCAATGTGTTTTAGCTTAAAACTTATTTTTTGTATATTTATCGGCGGCTCGGATGGCGCCATTTTGCCATGCACGGTATACTTTAACCGCGGTAGTATGCGAACGGTTTGCAAAATTGGCCTTTTCGAATATGCTTCCTCATTGGTCGGAAAGTCAATGATCATGCTCGTTTCGACATCAGGTAAACCGCTCCGTTCCCGCATTACGACAATGACTGCACGTTTTCCACATCTCCCCGACACGCTTTGTACACCCTCCACTCTTAATGCTCCCACCTGGTTATTGCATTATGACGTCTAACATAGGCGGCAATCAGATTAATGTGACTGGACGATGTATTTTTGACGGATCCAGCGTGCCGATGTCAGACCTGTTGTTTTCCATTAACATGCAGGCCCTGTCCTATGGATCTAATCTCTCAGTTCTGCCCAGAGGTCAGGGTGAATTGGCGGATTTATCCGCGGACGGAGGACTAACAAACAAGTCGAATGTCTTCCCATACTATCATCATCTTTAGAACTGATGCACTGATTCACCACTCAGTTTAGGTGACTTCAGCTGTCGGTGTGAGGAGGAGGAAGTAAGACAGAGAGAGAGAGAGAGAGAGACAGACAGTGAGAGAGACAGACAGACAGAGAGAGAGAGAGAGAGAGAATATCATTCAGAGACAAGGACAGAGATAGGTATGGTCCGGCCATATGAAATATGTCAGACCAATTGTGTGATTGGATTGAAGACTTCCTAGATAACAGAACGCAGCATGTCATTCTCAATGGAGAGAAGTCTTCCGAAGTAAGAGTGATTTCAGGTGTGCCGCAGGGGAGCGTCGTAGGACCGTTGCTATTCACAATATATATAAATGACCTCGAAGATAACATCAGAAGTTCACTGTGGCTTTTTGCAGATGATGCTGTAGTACATCGAGAGGTTGTATCAATGGAAAATTGTACTGAAATGCAGGAGGATCTGCAACGAATTGACGCATGGTGCAGGGAATGGCAATTGAATCTCAATGTAGACAAGTGTAACGTGCTGCGAATACATAGAAAGAAAGATCCTATATCATTTAGCTACAATATAGCAGGTCAGTAACTGGAAGCAGTTAATTACATAAATTGTCTGGGAGTAGGCATTAGGAGTGATCTAAAATGGAATGACCATATAAAATTAATCGCCGGTAAAGCAGCTGCCAGACTCAGATTCATTGGAAGAATCTTAAGGAAATGCAGTCCAAAAACAAAGGAAGTAGGTTACAGTACACTTGTTCGCCGACTGCTTGAATATTGCTCACCAGTGTGGAATCCGTACCAGATAGGGCTGATAGAAAAGATAGAGAAAATCCAACGGAGAGCAGACCGCTTCGTTACAGGAAAGCGTTACGGAGATGATAGATAGACTCAAGTGGAAGACTCTGCAAGAGAGACGCTCAGTAGCTCGGTACGGGCTTTTGTTGAAGTTTCGAGAACAGGAGGAGTCAACCAGTACATTGCTCCCTCCTACTTATATCTTCCGAAGAGACCATGAGGATAAAATCAGAGAGATTAGAGCCCACACAGAGGCATACCGACAATCGTTCTTTCCACGAACAATACGAGACTGGAATAGAAGGGAGAACCGATAGAGGTACCCAAAGTACCCTCCGCCACACACAGTCAGGTGGCTCGCGGAGTATAGATGTAGATGGAGATACTCTACCCTCGGTAGATGTAGATACTCTACCCTCGGTCAAATTTACCGGCAGCGCGTCTGCAATACGTCGGCAACTACCTCTGACTCCCTAGTCCGCACTAATACTTTCTGGCTATACCATGGTATTTTAGTGCATTACAGCCAATGTGAACGGCAACACTCTTGCAGCCAATGTTGACGGCAATACTATTGCAGTCACATACTGTCGATAAAATGTGGCACGTGTAGACGAACATTATTGAGTGTGTGTCTAGCTAAAAAAGAACTTCAGAATGGTTCAGATGGCTCTGACCACTATGGGACTTAACTTCTGGGGTCATCAGTCCCCTAGAACTTAGGACTACTTAAACCTAACTAACCTAAGGACATCACACACATCCATGCCCGAGGCAGGATTCGCACCTGCGACCGTAGCAGTCACGCGGTTCCAGACTGAAGCGCCTAGAACCGCTCGGCCACAATCCGCCTGCAACAAAGAACTTCGCTTCGAAAGATATGCTATGCTTACAAAATGTTATCTGTATTACTAAACGGTGCACGCTGTTCAGCATTACAGTTGCAGTTTGCCTAGTAGCTCATTTGCAGGTGCAACAAAAATTTGATTTTGAATATTTCATACAGTTAATGACTGAATTAAGTTTTAAATGCTGCCATAATTCACACATTAAGAGGCGCAAAATTGCATTAAAGGTTTAAGTATTAAGTTTAGAAATCGTGTGTATGTCTTGATGCTGCGTTACGGAGTGAAAATTTCCCAGATTATATTCGTCCATAATTTCAGAATGAGCGCTCTCAGGGACTTACAAGAAACTTTGCTCATATTTTCAAACGCTTTCGAAACTTTTTCTCATTGACGCCGGGGAAAAAAATGATACAAGGAAATAAGTTAAAACACTTACTACATTCTTGCTATTTATGCTGTGACACTACATCTTCAGGCTTTCCGTTTTAATTTGTTACTTGCGCACTTTTAGTTCTATTAGCAACACATTTTCCGCACAATATCCAACATACCACTGAATGTACCTGCAAAATTGTATCATTTTACGACACATAGTTCACGAGATATGACGTCATAAACAATAAGCTATGTGAAAAATTAGCTTTTCTTGCCGGCCGGAGGGGCCGTGCAGTTCTAGGCACTACAGTCTGGAACCGAGCGACCGCTAGGTCGCAGGTTCGAATCCTGCCTCGGGCATGGATGTGTGTGATGTCCTTAGTTAGGTTTACTTAGTTCTAAGTTCTAGGCGACTGATGACCTCAGAAGTTAAGTCGCATAGTGCTCAGAGCCATTTGAACCATTTTTTTAGCTTTTCTTAAATCGGAATTCGGCCATTAAAAATCGAGGTTTCTCGGTGGCTACTGGCGTGATACGAGGGCTGTTTGTTGAATAAGATCCGATTTGGCACGAAATGGAAACCACAGTCAAAATCAAGAATGTTTTATTTGCAACATTTATTAAAGTTTCCAACTAAGCTCCCCAGACAAAAAAATTGGTCACATTTAGAGAAATCTTTACAAGCATCATTTAATACCGTGTAATTCCGCCCCTGGGCTTGATAACCGCCTGGTTCGGTTGGGAAATGAGTCCACATGATTGTGCAGGGAAGTCGCATCCAGGTTAAAGCACTCGCTGAGGATTTGATCGCGCAGTTCCACCAAATTGCGGGGATGCTGATGTTGGCGTTATGCCTGCTGTTCCAACATGTCCCACAGATTTTCTCTGGGGCTCAAGTCTGATTATTTTGCAGGCCAGTAGTAAAGTAACTGAACGGAGGAATGTTCAGAAAATCACTCGCGTCTTCTTCCAGCCCGATGAACTTCGATGTTCTCATCTTTATGTGCCTCCGTGAGCAATGACCTCTTGCGAGATGACCGACTACAAAAATGGTTCAAATGGCTCTCAGCACTAGAAAATTAACATCTGAAGTCAACAGCCCAGCTGGCCGTTGTGGGTGAGCGGTTCTAGGCGCTTCAGTCCCATACCGCGCTGCTGCTACGATCGCAGGTTCGAAACCTGCCTCAGGCATGGATGCGTATGATGTCAACAAAAAAAGTGGTTCAGATGGCTCTGAGCACTATGGGACTCAACTGCTGTGGTCATCAGTCCCCTAGAACTTAGAACTACTTAAACCTAACTAACCTAAGGACATCACACACATCCACGCCCGAGGCAGGATTCGAACCTGCGACCGTAGCGGTCGCGCGGTTCCAGACTGTAGCGCCTAGAACCGCTCGGCCATTCCGGCCGGCTGTATGATGTCCTTAGGTTGGTTAGGTTTAAGTAGTTCTAAGTCTAGGAGGCTGATGACCTCAGATGTTAAGTCCCATAGTGCTCAGGGCCATTTGAACTTCAGTGAGGATGTCCACAATCATTTCAGTGCTGTATTTCCTGGTCGCTGGATTGGAAGGACGGGTGCCATTCCATGGCCTGTGAGGTCACCTGACGTGAATCCCTTTGATTGTTTCCTATGGACATATCTAAAGTCACTTGTATACGAAACCCCAGTGGATTCGGAGATGGAATTAATACTCAGAACTTAAACTGCCTGTAATGTGATTGGAAAAACACCAGGGATATTTGTCAGGATGCGGCAGAACCTTTTTCGCCGATGTCATGCTTGCATTGTCGTTGATGGCCGACAGTTTCAGCACATTTTGTAAGATCGGTTCTAGGTGCTTCAGTCGGGAACCGCGCTCCTGCTATGGTCGCAGGTTAAAATCCTGTCTGTGGCATTGATGTGTGTAATGTTCTTAGTAGTTCTAAGTTTAGGGGACTGATGACATCAGATGTTAAGTCCCATAGTGCTTAGAGCCATCTGAACCATTCTTTTTTTTTTTTTTTTTTTTTTTTTAAAGACTGGTACAAATGGTACGTTCTTTGTGTCAATGATAGTATTTGCAGTTAACTGTAACTAATGTAAATAAATAAGTATTATTTGTGTTCTAACGTGGCTCCTCCGGCCACAGGTTCTCTATCTCAAATTGTTCAGTGGAGCATCCACTATGTCCTATTAAATTTTTGCACGCTTTTAAGGAAACATCGTAAAAGGACACATTTTCTATGTAATGCACAAAAGTGAAATTAATTTCGTATCTTTCTAGGAGGTCGTAAAATATTACAGGTAGAAGACGAGAATCTTTCCTAAGGAAGTGATTTAGATTATGAAAGGAGTGGGGCAGGCGGAGCGGTTGGGAATCGGAATATTTTGGTCTGCTTACAGCCGGAGCAGCGGCCTTAATTACTGTTTGGTGTGTTTTTAAATTTCATGGCGCGGCGTCCCTTCGCTCTCCTTTATGAGCGCAGCCTGCATTGCATAATTGGTGGCGCGGTAGAGTCTCGGTCGATCGATGCGGCTGCCCCAGTTCCGTGCCGTGGACTACCACAGCGGATGGCGCGCTGCAGCGTGCAGGGCATGGTCACAGTCTGCACTGCTGTTTGGAAAAAGTGAAACACCGAGACCGAGCGACGTGAGCACAGTGAAATTTTATTCCACCGGTTAGGGATATGGCACTATACAAATGATTAGCATTACAGACCTGTACAGGGTGATCAAAAAGTCAGTATAAGTTTGAAAACTTAATAAACCACGGAATAATGTAGATTGAGAGGTAAAAATTGTCACACATACTTGGAATGACATGGGGTTTTATTAGAAAAAAAAACAAAGCTCACAAAATGTCCGACAGATGGCGCTGGATAGCAAAACTGATACCGTGACGGGTGAGAGGTACGCCAATATGTTACAGAATCGCATCATCCCCAGCCTGGCTGATAAACACGTGCTGGAACGTACGATGTATATGCAGGATAGCGCTCCACCCCATATTGCTAGACGCGTGAAAGATCTCTTGCGCGCGTCGTTTGGTGATGATCGTGTGCTCAGCCGCCACTTTCGTCATGCTTTGCCTCCCAGGTCCCCAGACTTCAGTCCGTGCGATTATTGGCTTTGGGGTTACCTGAAGTCGCAAGTGTATCGTGATCGACCGACATCTCCAGGGATGCTGAAAGACTACATCCGACGCCAATGCCTCACCATAACTCCGGACATGCTTTACAGTGCTGTTCACAACATTATTGCTCGACTACAGCTATTGTTGAGGAATGATGGTGGACATGTTGAGCATTTCCTGTAAAAAACATCATCTTTGCTTTGTCTTACTTTGTTATGCTAATTATTGGTATTCTGATCAGATTAAGCGCTATTTTTTGAACGTTTGTATTTTTTTGGTTCTAATAAAACCCCATGTCATTCCAAGCATGTGTGTCAATTTGTACCTCTCTATCTACATTATTCCGTGATTTATTCAGTTTTCAAATTTATACTGACTTTTTGATCACCCGGTACATGCAGGGTGACTGTGGAAAATCAGTACGGAGTAGGACCAGCACGTGCTGCAATTAGAGCCGCTAGACATCGTCGAATGGAATCAAAGAGCGGATGAATATGCTGCTGGAAAATACTCGCATGTACGTGCGTCCACAAAACATCAACTGAGGCTGCAGGAGAACTGAACGAACAAGTTGCCGGCTGACCGTAGACGACATGGCAGGTGAACGAGCAGGTAAGGGAAGCAGTGGTGTCCGTCGTTCTTCGAAGAAGGCTTGAGCATTCGTCGCTACTTGCAGCCGGGAATTGTCCTGCTGAAATATGGCATGTGGGACGTGTGTTTAGGAGCGGCAGTGCCTCTGGCTATAAAACCTCCCTGATGTAGCGGTAGCTGTTTTAGATTGCCCTCAAGACGTAGGAGGCGAGATCGCGTGGTAACTACATCTACATGGTTACTCTACAATTCGCACTTAAGTGCCTGGCAGAGGGTTCATCGAACCATTTTCATACTACTTCTCTACCTTTCCTCTTTCCGTTCGAGCTCCGATTTCTCTTATTTTATTATGATGATCATTTCTCCCATCAGCCGGCCGGTGTGGCCGTGCGGTTCTAGACGCTTCAGTCTGGAACCGCGTGACCGCTACGGTCGCAGGTTCGAATCCTGCCTCGGGCATGGATGTGTGTGATGTCCTTAGGTTAGTTAGGTTTAATTAGTTCTAAGTTCTAGGCGACTGATGACCTCAGAAGTTAAGTCGCATAGTGCTCAGAGCCATTTCTCCCTTCGTAGGTGGGTGTCCACAAAATATTATCGCATTCGGAAGAGAAAGTTGGTGATTGAAATTTCGTACATAGATCTAGCCGCAAAGAAAACCGCCTTTGTTTCAGTGACTGCCACCCCAACTCGCGTATCATATCACTGACACTCTCACCGCTATTGCGCGATAACACGAAGCGAGCTGCCCTCCTTTGCACTTTTTCGATGTCCTCCGTCAATCCTACCTGGTAAGGATCCCATACCGCGCAGCAGTATTCCAGCAGAGGACGGACAAGTGTAATGTAGGCTGTGTCTTTAGTAGGTTTGTCACATCTTCTAAGTGATCAGCCAACAAAGCGCAGTCTTTGTTTCACCTTCCCCACAATATTATCTATGTGGTCTTTCCAATTTAAGTTGCTCGTAATTGTAACTTCTAGGTATTTAGTGGAATTGACAGCTCTTAGATTTGTGCGATTTATCGTATACCCAAAATTATCGGATTTCTTTTAGTAGCTATGTGGATGACCTCGCACGTTTCTTTGTTTAGTGCCAATTGCCACTTTTCGCACCATACAGAAATTCTCTCTAGATAATTTTGTAATTGGTATTGATCGTCTGATGATTTTACTAGACGGTAAATTTCAGCGTCATTCGCAAACAATCTAAGGGGGCTGCTCAGATTATCACCTAGATCATTTATGTAAATCAGGAACAGCAGAGGGCCTACGACACTACCTTGCTGAACGCCAGATATCAGTTCTGTTCTACTCGATGATTTACCGTCTATCACTACGAACTGTAACCTCTCTGAGAGGAAATCACGAATCCAGTCACGCAACTGAGACGATACTCCATATGCACGCAATTTGATTAATAGTCGCTTGTGAGGAACGGTATCAAAAGCCTTCTGGAAATCTAGGAATATGGAATCGATCTGTGATCCCTTGTCAACAGCACTCATTACTTCATGGGAATATAGAGCTAGCTGTGTTGCACAAGAACGATATTTTCTGAATCCGTTTTGGTTATGTATCAATAACTCACTTTCTTCAAGGTGATTCATGATGTTAGAGTACAGTATATGCTCCATAATCCTTCTGCAAATTGAGGTCAGTGATATGGGTCTGTATTTCAATGAGTTACTCCTGTTTCCTTTCTGGAATATTGGTGTGACCTGTACTACTTTCCAGTCTTTAGGAACAGACCTTTAGTCAAGTGAGCGGTTGTATATGATTGCTAAGAA
The DNA here is from genome assembly GCF_021461395.2 of Schistocerca americana. Taxonomy (NCBI): domain Eukaryota; kingdom Metazoa; phylum Arthropoda; class Insecta; order Orthoptera; family Acrididae; genus Schistocerca; species Schistocerca americana. The sequence goes on along the minus strand of NC_060125.1, from coordinate 229,171,111 downwards.
AGGCTCTATTGTGTCTGCATACTCTGAAAGGAACCTGATTGGTAAACCATCTGGACCGGAAGACTTGCCTTTCTTAAGTGATTTTAGTTGTTTCGCAACACCAAAGATATCTACTTTTATGTCGCTCATGCTAACAGCTGTTCTGGTTTCGAATTCTGGAATATTTACTTCATCTTCTTTTGTGACGGAATTACGGAAAACTGTATTTAGTAACTCCGCTTTAGTAACACCATCATCGGTAATCAGTAACTTGCAGACGTGCGGCCGGCTAGCAAGGGGAGGGGTAGGCAGATTTCGGAATCTCGATAGGCAGATCACAAGCAGTCTTACCCAACAACTTCGAGTGAGCGGTTGTATATGACTGCTAAGGAAGGCGCTACTGTGTCTGCATACTCTGAGAGGAACGTGAGTGGTATACCATCTGGACCGGAAGACTTGCTTTTTGTAAGTGATTTGTTTCGCAAAACCTAAGATATCTACTTTTATGCCACTCATGCTAACAGCTGTTCTGGTTTCGAATTCTGGAATATTTACTTCGTCATCTTTCGTGAAGGAATTACGGAAAACTGTATTTAGTAACTCCGCTTCAGTAGCACCATCATCGGTAACATTTCCATCGCTATCGCGCAATGACGGTATTGACTGTTTTTTTGCCACTGGTGTACATTACATACGACCAGTATCTCTTTCGGTTTTCTACCATATTTTGAGACAATGTTTCATTGTGGAAACTATTAAAAGTATCTCGCATTGACGTCCGCACTAAATTTCGAGCTTCCGTGAAACTTAGCCACTCTTGGGAATTTTGCGTTCTTCGAATTTGGCATGCTTTTGCAATCGTTGGTTCTGCAACAGTGTTCTGACGTGTTTTGTGTACCATGGTGGCTTGGCTTTGATTGATAGAGTTGTTAGATGTCCTCTTTAGTGATATAGTGAGAAATTCTGTCCAATTGGCGCTTTAGATCCTCAAAATGCCCACCGGGTTGGAGAGCCTGCCCATAATCCTCCAAACGTTTTTAATTTGGAAGAGATGAGGCGACCTTGCTGGCCAAGGTAGGGTTTCGCAAGCACAAAATCAGGCAGCAGAAACACTCGTTGTGTGCAGGCGACCTTATCCTGAAATGTGAGCCCACGATGATTAGCCATGAAGGGCAACAAAGCGGGGCATAGAATATCGTAGTGGTGCCCGTCGTTTTTCGAAGAAGGCTTAATCATTCCTCGCCACTTGCAGCCGGGCGTTGTCCTGCTGAAATATGGCATGTGAGACGGGTCTTTAGGAGCTGCGGTGCCTCTGGCTATAGGCGACGAGCCGGCCGAGGTGGCCGAGCGGTTCTAGGCGCTACAGTCTGGAGCCGAGCGACCGCTACGGTCGCAGGTTCGAATCCTGCGTCGGGCATGGATGTGTGTGATGTCCTTAGGTTAGTTAGGTTTAATTAGTTCTACGTTATAGGCGACTGATGACCTCAGAAGTTAAGTCCCATAGTGCTCAGAGCTATTTGAACCATTTTATTTTATTTTATTTTTTTTTTTTTCCAACTTCAACACGATACCACAGTTCATCAAGAGTAGTGACTGGCGTATTGTGACAAGCCAGTTCCTCGGCCACCATTGACCAATTGACCAGACGTATTCAATTTGTGAGAGATCTGGAGAATGTGCAGGCCAGGGCAGCAGTCAAACACTTTCTGTATCCAGAAAGGCCCGTACAGAACCTGCTACATGCGGTCGTGTATTATCCTGCTGAAATGTAGGGTTTCGCAGGGATCGAATGAAGGATAGAGCCACGGGTCGTAACACATCTGAAATGTAACGTCCACTGTTCAAAGGGCCGTCAATGCGAACAAGAGGTGACCGAGACGTGCAAACAATGGCACCCCATACCATCACGCCGGGTGATGCGCCAGTAAGGCGATGACGAATACACGCTTCTAGTGTGCGTTCACCGCGATGTCGCCAAACACGGAAGCGACTATCATGATGCTGTAAACAGAACCTGGATTCATCCGAAAAAATGACGTTTTGCCATTCGTGCACCCAGGTTCGTCGTTGAATACACCATCGCAGGCGCTCCTGTCTGTGATGCAGCGTCAAGGGTAACCGCGGCCACGGTCTCCGAGCTGATATTCCATGCTGCTGCAAATGTCGTCGAACTGTTCGTGCAGAGCGTTGTTGTCTTGCAAACGTCCCCATCTGTTGACTCAGGGCTCGAGACGTGGCTGCACGATCCGTTACAGCCATGCGGATAAGATGCCTGTCATCTTGACTGCTAGTGATACGAGGCCGCTGGGATCCAGGACGGCGTTCCATATTATCCTCCTAAACCCACCGATACCATATTGTGCTAACAGTCATTGGATCTCGACCAACACGAGCAGCAATGTCGCGATACGATAAACGCAATCGCGATAGGCTACAATCCGACGTTTATCAAAGTCGGAAACGTGATGGTACGCATTTCTCCTCCTTACACGAGGCATCACAACAACGTTTCACCAGAGAACGCCGGTCAACTGCTCTTGTGTATGGGAAATCGGTAGGAAACTTTCCTCATGTCAGCACGTTTTAGGTGTCGCCACCGGCGCCAACCTTGTGTGAATGCTCTGAAAAGCTAATCATTTGCATATCGCAGCATCTTCTTCCTGTCGGTTAAATTTCGCGTCTGTAGCACGTCATCTTGGTGGTGTAGCAATTTTAATGGCCAGTGGTGTACATCTACATCTAGTCTCCCAAGACACCATGTGGTATATGGCGAAAGATACTCCGTGATGTGCTGTCACTGCCCCCACCCCCCCGCCCCTCTTTTCTCCATTTCCTGCTGCAAAAGCGAATGGTGAACAGGAAGAACGATTGTTGGTACGCTACCGTGTGATTCCGAATATCTCTAATTTTACCTTCATGATGATTTCCCGAGAGATATACGTTGAATAAAGCAACATGTTGGTTGACTTCTGAAACGTCGGATCTCGGAATGTAACAATAAACCACACAGTGAGCACAACACCTCTCTTGCAGCATTTACCACTGGAGATGACTGAGCATCTTCGTGACGTTTTCGCGTTTCTGAATGAGCCTGTAAAGAAACTTTCTGCTCTTCTTTGGATCTTCTCTACTTCCTCGATCAGTCCTATGTGGTACGATCCCATACTGACGAACAGTGCCCAATTATTGGTCGAGCGAGTGTTTTCTAAGTAGTTGCTTGCTTGGTGGATTACATTTCCTGAGGTTTCTTCCAGTGAATCTCAGACTGGCATTTGCCTTACTAGCGATTAGTTTTATGTGATCAGTCTATTTCATATCGCTCCTCACGCATACTCCCAGATATTTTATATAAATAGCTGCATCCAGTGATTATTCGGCAATCGTGTCATCCTACAATAAAGGGTTTCGCCGTGCGTTACTTTTGTTGATAGTGAGAGTCAGTTGCCATTCCCTGCACCAAGCGTCGGACCTCTGTAGTTTTTCCTGCATTTCGATGGAATTTTCTAGCCTTGTGATCTCTCTGCAGCCTCTGTACAACAACATCATCAACGAAAAGCTTCAAGGAACTTGCGACTTTACCTACTTGGTCAAACAGTTATCGTCCATAACACTCCCCTGGAGCACTCCCGATATTACATTTACTTCTGAAGACTTTTCTCTCTTCAGAATGACATGCTGTGTCCTGTGTGCCATTAACTCTTCAATCAAATCATGCAGTTGGCCTGATATTTCTTCATTGGGCTGTAGTTATTAGGTGAGCCGTTAGCCTAAGGGGTCCGTCCTGGTCTGTCCTCCGATATAGACACTTGCAGCGTGTTCAAGCGTCATTCATGTCAGAGGTAGGCTATGGTCAGAAACTATGGTTGTTCTACCAATTACCTTGCTAGAGACAGACACTATTTTCAATTAATGATATCCTTCAGATACAGTAACTGTTCCGTACAGTAAACAGTACTATAAACTTACCAGACAGAACGTTAGTCACCCGTAGAGGAATCATTACAAGCATCATTAAATACCGCCCCTGAACGTGATAACCGTATGGATTTTGTTAGAAAGTGAGATCACAAGTTTGTGCAGGTACGTCGCATCCACGTTAAGCCACTCTCTGAGGATCTGATGGCGCAATTCCACCAAATTACGGGGATTCTGATGTCGGCGTTTTCCAACAAGTCCCACAGATTTTCTATGGGGTTCAGGTATGGTTATTTTGCGTGCCAGTCGAGATGTAATATGGTGGGGGAGTGTTCAGAAAACCAGTCACTTATTCTTGCAGCTTGATAAACTTTGCTGTTGCCGTCTTGAAAAACAGGGGTATCGATAGCACACTCATCTTGCAGAAATTCACTGAAACGCAATACCTAACCATTCAGAATGTTTAAATAAAGATGCTGGTTCATGTCAGTAGTGCCCTCAGTAAGCGGACTCAATTCATGATAAGCAGAGTCCCCCAAAAACGTCAGCCGGCCGCGGTGGTCTCGCGGTTCTAGGCGCGCAGTCCGGAACCGCGCGACTGCTACGGTCGCAGGTTCGAATCCTGCCTCGGGCATGGATGTGTGTGATGTCCATAGGTTAGTTAGGTTTAAGTAGTTCTAAGTTCTAGGGGACTGATGACCACAGCTGTTAAGTCCCATAGTGCTCAGAGCCATTTGAACCAACCAAAAACGTCACACACCCGCCCCCCGCTTCCATCTAGCCTTGCACACATTCAGGATGAAATGCTTTATGGGGCCTTCGTTATATTCGACGACGTGCGTCATCTGAATATACGCAAAAAACGTGGTTCGTCAGACCACATTACGTTCTGTCAGTCTTGGAATGGACCTTCATTCACTGCCTGCAGCAATTCCTCTCGTGTCTGCTTGCGATTTTGATTGACAAGCCGCGAAACGCGTCTTTCATCCCTCTCAGTCAGGATCTTTTCCTGACCACGATTCAGACTTGTTTCACGGCCACGTGTGTTACGCCACTGCTTATAGACACGTTGAAGAGTCTGCCGCGAAACACAACCCAAAATGGTTCAAATGGATCTAAGCACTATGGGACTTAACATCTGAGGTCATCAGTCCCCTAGACTTAGATAGAACTACTTAAACCTAACTAACCTAAGGACATTTCACACATCCATGCCCGAGGCAGGATTCGAACCTGCGACCGTAGCAGCAGCAGCGCGGTTCCGAACTGAAGCGCCTGGAGCCGCTCGGTCGCAGCGGCCGCTGAAACACATCCCAAGTCCATTAACTTCACACACTGTATGGCCATGGGCATGGCTAAACACGATTGTCCGTTTTTGCCATACATCTACCAATGTTTACGTACAATTTCCTATGAAAACATACATGTGTCACTGATTGCTACTTCCTTATGTTCACGCAGAGGCTGTGCACGTGCGGTTGACCACATGATTCAACGCTACGCCATCTATGAAGGCTTAACGATTCATCTGCGTGCGCGCGCGTGAGCGATTAACTTTTTCCCCGGCGAGCTTATTTTGTCAGTGTTCCCTTTTCTGGACCAGTCTCACTGTTTATTGAAGAATACAACCGTGTTGTTTTCGAAGTGTCTGGCTACTCGTGTTCTCTTTTCTCCTGCTGTGCGTTTATCCCAGCCACAGTCATATTCTGGAACAAAACCCACAACCCAGTAATTTTAGCAAATAGCCATTTTCTCCTGTTGCCCTGTTCTAGTCGGCGTCGAGAAACGGAGGGATACGTGGAATATTAGACTGGCCCTGACGATGGAAGCTGTTACCTGCCTATCTTCAGTTCTCGAGGAGAAGCAAATATCTTCCCTGCAGAGTTAAGGACATTCTTCTTCTTCTTTCGAATAACCCATTTGGAGGGTACGATGAATCAACTTTGGCTACTCTTCATTGTATTAGATTTCTTCAGTTTCCAAATTTCCTTCATCCTTTTAGAGTGTTGTTCCCTTTCTTCTTGAGTCCACTTTCGTCTAGTTATTTTCTTTCTCTCCTGAAATTCTGCCTTTTGAACTGCCTTTCTGAAATGTGTTCTGTTTTCTATTGTGTCTATTGTAACTCCAGCATTTTCAATGTCCTTTTCAGTCTCTATGAACCATGCTGGCTTGGATTTGTAGCCATTGAGTAATGTGAATATCCGCTTGGTTAGTCTGTTGTTATCCATTCTGAATATATGTCCAGAAAACTGTAGTCTCCTCTTCCTCATTACATCAGTTAGTTTCTCCGTTTTCAGATATAGCTCTCTGTTTGGTCTTAACCTGTATTCAGCATTATCGTTTCTTTTAGCTCCCAGTATTTTCCTTAAAATTCTTCTTTCGACCTTCTCTAGTTTCTCAAGATCTCCATTTCTTGTTAGTTTAAGTGTTTCTGCCGCATAGAGAGCTTCAGGTCTGGCCACTGTTTGGTAGTGTCTTAATTTCGTGTTCCAGGACAAGGATTTTTTATTATAAACGTTTTTGGTCATATGAAACACTCTTTCCATTTTGTGCACTCTAGTTTCTATAGCTATCTTTTCTTTGGCATTGTATGTAATCCACTCTCCTAGGTATTTAAAGGAATCTGTTTTCTGTATTGTGTTGTTGTCAACTGCAATATTTTGAGGAGCATCACAGATGTTTGTCATAAACTTTGTTTTTTCATAGGATATTTGTAGTCCTACTTTGGCTGCTTGTTTTTGTAGTTCTCTTATTTGTTCTTGGGCATTGTCTAGTGAATCTCTAATCAATGCCATGTCATCTGCGAAGGCTAAACAGTCGACAGTGATCTTGTTTGGATTTCTCCCTAGTTGAATCCCTTTAGTATTGATGGCCTTCCTCCATTCTCGAACTACCTTCTCCAAGACACAATTGAAAAGCAGAGGTGACAGACCATCTCCCTGTCGAGCACCTGACTTTATTTCAAACGATTTTGAGAGCTCTCCCCTAAATTTTACTTTCGATTTTGTATTTGTCAAAGTACCTTTAATTATTGCAGTTGTTTTAGCATCGAGTCCCAATTCTTTTAAGATATCAAGCAGTGTCTTTCTGTCAATTGAATCATAGGCTTTTTTAAAATCCACAAAAGTAATTACATATTTTAAGTTCCTGATTTTCCTCATTTCTATTATGTTCTTTAAATTTAGTATTTGTTCTGCACATGACCTTCCCTTCCTAAATCCAGCCTGATACTCTCCTAGCTGTTTGTCAAGTATCTCTTCTGCTCTTTTTAAAAGCGCCTTAGACAAGATCTTATAGGTCAGTGGTAAGAGGGAGATTCCCCTATAATTGCTAGGATGTGTTTTCTTCCCTTTTTTATGTAGTGGATGTATTAATGCAGATGTCCAGTCTGGTGGTAATCTGTGTGTTGTCCAGATTTCTTTTAGTATTTCTGATAGACACTGATCATGTTGTCACTAGAGTACTTCCATAGTTCAGCAACTATATTACCCTCTCCAGGGGTTTTATTATTTTTAAGCTGTTTTATGATTTCTTTTATTTCTTCTGTGGTTGGCGGCTTGGAGTCTGGTGGTGTTGGGTTTACAATATTGAAATTAAATTTTTCTTTCGGTGGATAACAGTTATGTAGTTCTTCAAAATGCTCAGCAAGTATTCTACAGTTCTCTACGCTATTGTATGCAGTTTTCTGCGTTTTTGGGTCCGTGAAAAATAGACTAGGAGGAGAATATTTCTTTAAGTTACTTTTGAAAGTTTTGTAAAAGTCCCTAGCATTGTTCTGTTTGAAGTTGGAGTCTATTGATGCTAGTTGGTCTTTTATGTATTGAACTTGGATCTTTTTAAGGCCTTTTGAAGCTTGCTTCCGGGCTTCTTTTAGGGAGTTCCTATTTTTATCATTTTTGTTGGCATTCCAAATGTTCCAAGCTCGTTGTCTTGTTAGGATTAGTTTGTCACACTCATCATTCCACCAGGCATGTTTCCATTTTTTGGTAAGGAGAATGGTTTCTTCTGCTGTCTGTACTATATCTTTTTGAAGTTGTTCCCATGTTTTAGGTGTTTTATTTTCCAAAAGTGTCCTGAAATTGTGTTCCTTGGTTAATTTCTGAGTGTCAAACTTTTTAGGTTGATATTCGCTCTTTCTTTTATATATTGGTCTAATTTTGAATTTAACGACAGATAGATAGTGATCTGAATCTAAACTTGCACTCTTAGCAACTTTTACATTGAGTATCTCTGATGCATTAAGGACATTACTAATGCAGATACCACGTCCAGGGCCGTCAAGAGCTGTCTGAAAAGGTTTCAACGGTTTTGAGAGGTAGGTTGCGTTCAGAAATAATTGTGAAGAAAGAAATTGGATACATTGCCCTGTTTTCGAGTTATTTGTAAATGAAGTTAGCCAATCAGGCCGTTGCATGAAGCCCGCAAGAGATGGTGTCGCCAGACGTGATCTTCGTTTGGTTTCCTAAAAGCGAAAAAGACGGCAAACGAATAAGTAGACATGGGTAGTAAGGGTTGAACCTGAGCCAAAGGCTGAGCTGTCTCTTGGGCTATCATCTATTCTATGAGAACGACTGACACTAATTGTATCTGGCGGGGCGCTCTTACCTGCGCGCAAAACCGCCTGATTGGCTAACTTAAATGCTAATTAACTCAGAAAAGGCGCAACGTATCTAACTTTCTCCGTAACGGTTATTTCTCGGAAGAACCTACACAGCAACAAGCTTACAAGTTTTTCAGACTGCTTGTGACCACCCTGTATAATAATGCCTCATAATCAGAGCCTGGATCGTAAAACACGCATGCATTAATGCAGTATCATATCATTACATGTGCCCAATGAGGCATCAAAATAAAAGGAATATGCGATGTGGAAATTCACTTCCATAATTATTTCTGTTTGCTTCTAAAACAGTTCGCAACAACCAATTGCTCCGAATTCTCTTCACTTAAGCTCGTACATTTGTCGGACAAAACATTTTTGTACATAGAAAATGACCTTCGTACGTCACAAGAAGTGAACCAGGTGCATACTTAAGTCTAGAAATCTCGGTCAAAGTCAGATCAGGTTGAAAGTGTTTTGCATTCTCCCCACAAAATATTTATTTTGTAGACTTCATGAACTCAAAATCAGGATTTGATCCGATAACTTCGTTCATCTTACCTTTCGCAGCACCACCGACCTCTTCATAGCACGACTGCAAAGATTTTTCAGCCTGTTCAATAATTGTCAGAGGTTCCACCAGTTACATGTGGCTTCCAACTTCTGATTTGATGTGAATCAGGTCTTTCTTCAAATCTGTTTCCTTGAATGCCACTTCCCCAAGGTGCATTAGCGGCTTCGAATTTGTGTACAACTCAAAATAGGAAAAAAAAAGATTAGATGGGGAGTAACGTGGCTTTTTAGCAGAATGAAGCAGTCAGATGTTATCTTCAATAAATTTTTCGGGAATTTAACATGTCTTACACATTTAACTTCATCAAAATTACCGCAGTGAAAGATGGCAGAATTTATCCACATCCCACATATGGTTAAAATAGGTTGTGGCGACACTGGTAATCTGGCAATATATCTCTAAAAGGGGCAACACGGACAAGTGTTTTCCAAGAATACTTTCAGTAGAAAAAAAGCCAGCATATGGCTTAATTAATATTGTCAAAAACATCATTAAACCTTTGTATTTTGTTCGTCTATTTACCCTTCTTTGTAGAGAATATCAGCGTATTCACATTGTGACATTTTTGACGCATTGTTTCAACTATACGAAGTAGTATTTCAGTTACTTTCCCGGCCTTAGACATACACGTTGTAGCAATACGTTGTAACAATAACAGGACCATTTTTTACTTAAATTTATTGGCGCCAAGTATACTTTTACCGACTTCTACCGAGCTATGAAGTTTTCAGACTGTAAAATTCGGAAAATCACTCATGTTTGGCGGTTTTGGCATAATTCATGTGGAAAAAGCAGCAGCGAGAGGTGCTCTCATCGAAGTTGCTGCAATATATGCACTGAGCCCAGAAAAATAATATAATACGCATTTTAAACGTCTGAATCCATGCAGTTGTATCGATGAAATCTTCGAAATATGCATTTACTCCCTACATGCCCAAAACATGCAAACAAGTATGCAACATGCATTGGCACGGAACCCGCTCTCTAATCATCATAATTCATCCAATTGTAAGTCAACGGGCAGTGTATATGCAGATGGTCGGAAATTAATATTTCAGTCGGTACGAGGTTTGCTACGTTTTCAAACTCATTTTATTTCTGCATCGACATTCGAAGACCTTTTTTTAAAAAAGACACACACACACACACACACACACACACACACACACACACACAGTCGTCTGTGATGTGTCCACTACGAAGTTTTCCTGGGGGGGGGGGGGATTACATGAAATCTTTGGAATATGTTTTTACCGTCTACGCGATTTCGCCGGGACAGTTTTAGAATCATTCAAAGGAAGTCTACACTCAGTAGCGCGGTAATAGCCAGATCATGCAGTATTTGTTGGAGGCGACTTTAAAATCTCGAGTATGGAGTGGGGGCGGGGGGTATATGGATTCATCGCAAGTGGTGTGAAGAGGCAGTCTTGTGAAGTGCTTTTGGAAAAGTTTATCGAAAACTCTCTTCAGCAGCTAGTTCGATAACTCACTCGCAGTGGAAATATTTTAGATCTTGTACCTACAGACAGGCCTGACCTTATCAACAGTGTCAGTATGGAGACAGGGATTAGTGATCATGATGCCATTATAGCGACGATGTCTACTGAATTAATAAATCTACCAAAAAGACTAGGAGAGTATTTTGCTAGGGAGAGGAGATAAGTAGCTAACATCCAACTTGGGCAGTGAATGGACATCATTTATTTCCAATATGATGAAAGCGGAGGAATTATGGACAAAGTTTAAACGGATTGTAAATGGTGCTCGGAAGAACTAGGTGCCGTGTAAGTGGATTAAGGACAGCAAAGACCCACCGTGGTTTCACAACAAATTTCAGAAAATGCTGAGGAAGCAGACAGTTGCACTCTCGGCTCAAAAGACAAAAGTTAGTAGTAATTCGTGCCTCTGTAAACAGATAGATGCGCGAAACGTACTTAAGGAAAAAAATCTTGCCGAGAACCCGTGAAAATACTGATCCTACACTATGTAATCAAAGTATCCGGACACCCCCAAAAAAATAGGTTTTTCATATTAAGTGCGTTGGGAGAGCCAGTCCTGACAAAACTCTACCATCTGGTGAGCAAGATGAATGAGACAGGCGAAATTCCCTCAGACTTCAAGAAGAATATAATAATTCGAATCCCAAAGAAAGCAGGTGTTGACAGATGTGAAAATTACCGAACTATCAGTTTAATAAGTCACAGCTGCAAAATATTAACGCGAATTCCTTACAGACGAATGGAAAAACTGGTAGAAGCCGACCTCGGGGAAGATCAGTTTGGATTCCGTAGAAATGTTGGAACATGTGAGGCAGTACTGACCTTACGACTTATCTTAGAAGAAAGATTAAGGAAAGGCAAACCTACTTTTCTAGCATTTGTAGACTTAGAGAAAGCTTTTGACAATGTTGACTGGAATACACTCTTTCAAATTCTAAAGGTGGCAGGGGTAAAATACAGGGAGCGAAAGGCTATTTACAATTTGTACAGAAACCAGATGGCAGTTATAAGAGTCGAGGGACATGAAAGGGAAGCAGTGGTTGGGAAGGGAGTGAGACAGGGTTGTAGCCTCTAAAAAAATGGCTCTGAGCACTATGGGACTCAACTGCTGAGGTCATTACTCCCCTAGAACTTAGAACTAGTTAAACCTAACTAACCTAAGGACATCACAAACATCCATGCCCGAGGCAGGATTCGAACCTGCGACCGTAGCGGTCGCGTGGTTCCAGACTGAAGCGCTTAGAAACGCTCGGTCACAACGGCCGGCTATTAGAATTTATTTTGTTATTTATTTATTTATTAATATTTGTAGAATATTTATTAGAATTTATCGGAATTTATTAGAATTCCCTGTGTATCCAGACTTTGTGGGTATCCTGTTTATATCCTTCCGAATTTAGCATTTTCTAAGGTGCAATAATGCTTGAAGATCTTGATTTCGCAGACGACATTTGCTTAATGGCACAACGATATCGAGACATCGAAGAGAAACTGGCCAGGTTACAGAGAAAGGCGGAAGTTGCAGGCCTCAAGATAAATGTTCGCCAAACCAAAGAAATGCGGATAAATTCGACCATCACGCCTATGCTGGCGATTTGTGGAGAGGACGTAGAACAGGTCCAATCTTTCCTCTATCTCAGAAGTATAGTCACGACTACAGGAGGCGCTGAGGAGGACGTCCGTAGTCGCATCCGCAAAGTAAATGGTGCGTTTGTAGAACTGTACCCTGTTTGGAGGAATAGGAACATCTTAAAGAAGACCAAACTCCGGCTGTTCAATAACAATGTGAAGGCTGTTCTGTTATATGGTTGCGAAACTTGGAAGGTGACTAACCACATCAAAAACCAGCTCCAAGTTTTTATCATCCGCTGTCTCCGGTGTATTTTAAATGTGAGATGGCCAGATAAAATGACAAATGAAGATCTTTGGAGGCAGACAAATCAGCAACCAATCAATAAACAAATCAAAGAAAGAAAATGGAACTAGATTGGGCATACATTGAGGAAACCAGATGGAGCTATTGAAAGGATGCCTTTAGATTGGAACCCTCAAGGAGTTAGAAATCGTGGTCGACGTGGAAAAGGACGATCGAGAGAGAAGCTGCAGAGGATGGGAAAACCTGAAGTGAAGTGAAGAGACTTGCTAGAAATCGTACCAGGTAGACGAATTTCGTCACGGCCCTGTGTTCCAGAGGGAACGACAGGAACTAAGCAAAGCAAGCAGCAAAGCAAGGTGCAATAAGGCGATCACACCCAAACAAGAGAAACACCTCCATGCCTTAACACCACCTCATCCGTTCTTCACTGTTGCCACCAAACCTGGTGGCCGGTAACGCTCTCCGGACATCCGCCGAACCAAGACCTTTCCGCCGGACTGCCACATAGGGCAGCGTGATTCGTCACTCCAAATCACTCACTTCCAGTCGTCCAAGATCCAGTGGCGTCACTCTTTAGCCACCTCAAGTGTCACTTAGTACTCACTGCATGAATGTGAGCTCATGAGAAGCTACTCGGCCATTATTTGGCATTCTTTTAACATCTCTATGCACAGTCGTTGTGGTTGCTTCACAGCCAGTAGCAGTTTGAAATTCACGAGTGATTCCTTCCACAGATTTCATGCGATTTTGCACAAGCAGCGTCCGCAATGCATGACAGTCCCTGTCCGTCAATACACACGTCTGCTTGGTCTTGGTTTAGCAATGGTTGTTCCTTCCTTTTTCATTTTACAGTCGCTTCAGCAACAGTCGACGTGGGCAGCTTTACAAGGGTAGAAATATCTTTGATGATGCATTTGTTACTCTGGTGATATCCAGTGACTAGACCACGCCCAAAGTCACTGACCTCTGCCAGCCAACCCGTTCTGCTGTTAATGCTACTCTTGTAACACAATACTCAAATGGTTGGTTCAGATGGCTCTGAGCACTATGTGACTTAACATCTGAGGTCATCAGTCCCCTAGAACTTAGAACTACTTAAACTTAACCAACCTAAGGACGTCACACTCATCCATGCCCGAGGCAAGATTCGAACCTGCGACCGTAGCGGTCGCGCGGTTCCAGACTGAAGCGCCTAGAACCGTAACACAATACTCCTCACCTCCTTTTATACCTCAGGGCCGCTTCTTGGGACATCTTGCGGTCAATTTTGCATTACATACGGATGTGCAGATACTTCTGACCAGCATACACTATGTGATCAAAAGTATCTGGACACCTGGCTGAAAATGACTTAAAAGTTCGTAGCAGTAATGCTGGAAATCAATATGGAGTTGGTCCAACCTTAGCCTTGATGACAGCTAACACTCTCGCAGATATACGTTGAATGAGATGCTGGAAAGTTTCTTGGGGAATGGCAGCCCATTTTTCACGGAGTGCTGCTCTGAGGAGATGTATCGATGTCGGTCGGTGAGGCCTGACACGAAGTCGGCGTTCCAAAACATCCCAAAGGTGTTCTATAGGATTCAGGTCAGGACTCTGTGCAGACCAGTCCAGTACAGGAATGTTATTGTCGTGTAACCTCTCCGCCACAGGTCGTGCATTATGAACAGATGCTCGATCGCGTTGAAAGATGCAATCGCCATTCCCAAATTGCTATTCAATAGTGGGAAGCAACAGGGTGCTTAATACATCAATGTAGACCTGTGCTGTGATAGTGACATGCAAAACAACAAGGGGTGCAAGCCCCCTCCATGAAAAACACGACCATACCGGAACACTACCGCCTCCGAATTTTACTGTTGGCACTACACCCTCTGGCAGATGACGTTCACCGGGCATTCGCCATACCCACACCCTGCCATCGGATCGCCACATTGCATACCGTGATTCGTCACTCCACACAACGTTTTTCCACTGTTCAATCGTCCAATGTTTACGCTCCTTGCACCAAGCGAGGCGTCATTTGGCATTTACCGGCGTGGTGTGTGGCTTACGAGCAGCCGCTCGACCGTGAAATCCATGTTTTCTCACCTCCCGCCTATCTGTGATAGTAATTGCAGTGGATCCTGATGCGCTTTAGAATTCCTTTGTAATGGTCTGGATAGATGTCTGCCTATTGCACATTACGACCTTCTTGAGCTGTCGGCGGTCTCTCTGTCAACAGACGAGGTCGGCCTGTACGGTTTTGTGCTGTACGTGTCCCTTCACGTTTCCGCTTCACTATCACATCGGAAACAGTGGACCTAGGGATGTTTAGGATTGTGGAATTCCCGCGTACAGACGTATCACACAGTTGATACCCAATTATCTAACCTCGTTCGAAGTCCCTGAGTTCTGCGGAAGCTCTCTCACGATGTCTAATGACTACTGAGGTCGCTGATATGGAGTACCTAGCCGTAGGTGGCAGCACAATGCACCTAATATGAAAAACGTATTTTTTGGGGGGGTGTGCGGATAGTTTTGATCACATAGTATATGAAATAATTTCACAGATATGAGAGTCGCTCGAAGACTTCTTAGGTAACAGAACCCAGTATGTTGAACTCGACGGCGAGTGCTCATCAGAGACAAGGGTATCGTCAGGAGTGCCTCAGGGAAGTG
Source organism: Schistocerca americana (assembly GCF_021461395.2). Taxonomy (NCBI): domain Eukaryota; kingdom Metazoa; phylum Arthropoda; class Insecta; order Orthoptera; family Acrididae; genus Schistocerca; species Schistocerca americana. The sequence goes on along the minus strand of NC_060125.1, from coordinate 229,156,007 downwards.
GGACAGGACCGCTGTTATTTTCTGTATACACAAATGATTTGGCAGACAGCGTGGGCAGCAATCTGCAGTTGTTTGCTGATGATGCCCTGGCCTACGGTGAAGTGTCGAAGTTGAGTGACTGTAGGAAGATACCAGACGACTTCGACAAAATTTCTAATTGGTGTGATGAATGGCAGGTAATTCTAGATGTGGAGAAAGTAAGTTAATGCGAATGAATAGCAACAACAAACCTATACAGCATAACTAGTGTCCTGCTTGACACGGTCAAGTCGTCTAAATATCTGGAAAGCGATATGAAATGGGACGAGCATGTGAGAACTAAGGCGAATGGACGACTTCGGTTTATTGGATGAATTTCGGGTTCAAATGCCTCCAAGCACTATGGGACTTAACATCTGAGGTCATCAGTCCTCTAGAACTTAGAACTACTTTAACCTAACTAACCTAAGGACATCACACACATCCATGCCCGAGGCAGGAGCCGGCCACTGTAGGCGAGCGGTTCTAGGCGCTTCAGTCCGGAAACGCACTGCTGCAACGGTCGCAGGTTCGAATCCTGCCTCGGGCATGGTTGTGTGTGATGTCCTTAGGTTAGTTAGGTTTATGTAGCTCTAAGTCTAGTGGACAGATTACCTCAGATGTTTAGTCCCATAGTGCTTGGAGCCAACTGAACTGAACCCGAGGCAGGATTCGAACCTGCGAACGTAGCAGCAGCACGGTTCCGGATTGAAGCGCCTAGAACCGCTCGGCCACGGCGGCCGACTGAATTTCGGGAAAGAGTGGTTCAGCTGTAAGGGAGACCGCACATATGACCCTGGTGCGACCTTTTCTTGGGTACTGATCGAGTGTTTGGGTTCCGTACCAGGTCGGATTGAAGGAAGACAACGAAGGAATTCGGAGGCGGGCTGCTAGATTTGTTACCGGTGGGTTCGAACAACACTTAATTATTTTGGAGATGCTGAGGAACTCAAATGGGAATCCCTGTAGGGAAAACGACGTTCTTTTCGAGAAACGCTGTAGAGAAAATTTAAAGAACAAGGATTTGAAGCTGACTTCCAAACGATTCTACTGCTGCCAACATACATTGCGCGAATGATACGAGAAATTAGGGCTCATACGGAGACAAATAGATAGTGGTTTTTCCGTCGCTCTATTTGCGAGGTAAACAGGGAAGGAAATGACTGGTGGTTGTACAGGGTACCCTCCGACACGCCCCGTACGATGACTAGCGGAGTATCTATGTATCTACATCTACATTCATACTCCGCAAGCCACCTGACGGTGTGTGGTGGAGGGTACTTTGAGTACCTCTATCGGTTCTCCCTTCTATTCCAGTCTCATATTGTTCGTGGAAAGAACGATTGTCGGTATGCCTCTGTGTGGGCTCTAATATCTCTGATTTTATCCTCATGGTCTCCTCGCGAGATATACGTAGGAGAGAACAATATACTGCTTGACTCCTCGGTGAAGGTATGTTCTCGAAACTTCAACAAAAGCCCGTACCGAGCTACTGAGCGTCTCTCCTGCAGAGTCTTCCACTGGAGTTTATCTATCATCTCCGTAACGCTTTCGCGATTACTAAATGATCCTGTAACGAAGCGCGCTGCTCTCCGTTGGATCTTCTCTGTCTCTTCTATCAACCCTATCTGGTACGGATCCCACACTGGTGAACAATATTCAAGCAGTGGGCGAACAAGTGTACTGTAACCTACTGCCTTTGTTTTCGGATTACATTTCCTGATGATTCTTCCTATGAATCTCAGTCTGGCAACTGCTTTACCGACGATCAACTTTATATGATCATTCCATTTTAAATCACTCCTAATGCCTACTCCCAGATAATTTATGGAATTAACTGCTCCCAGTTGTTGACGTGCTATATTGTAGCTAAATGATAAAGGATCTTTCTTTCTATGTATTCGCAGCACATTACACTTGTCTGCATTGAGATTCAATTGCCATTCCCTGCACCATGTGTCAATACGTTGCAGATCCTCCTGCATTTCAGTACGATTTTCCATTGTTACAACCTCTCGATATACTACAGCATCATCCGCAAAAAGCCTCAGTGAACTTCCGATGTTATCCACAAGGTCATTTATGTATACTGTGAATAGCAACGGTCCTACGACACTCCCCTGCGGCACACGTGAAATCTCTCTTACTTTGGAAGGCTTCTCTCCATTGAGAATGACATGCTGCGTTCTGTTGTCTATGAACTCTTCAATCCAATCACACAATTGGTCTGATAGTCCATATGCTCTTACTTTGTTCATTAAACGACTGTGGGGAACTGTATCGAATGCCTTGCGGAAGTCAAGAAACACGGCATCTACCTGGGAACCCGTGTCTATGTCCCTGTGAGTATCGTGGACGAACAGCGCGAGCTGGGTTTCACACTATCGTCTTTTTCGAAACCCATGCTGGTTCCCACAGAGTAGATTTCTAGTCTCCACAAAAGTCATTATACTCGAACATAAAATGCAGATGTATGTGTAAATGGATGTAATAAATCTGTTTATCACATAGCGCAAACAATGGTGCGTGGGTTCTCGTTCCCCACTACCAAAGTTATCTCATTCCAGGCTCCCATTTCCATCATCGCTGAAAGTTAGTACCACCGCCTCGGAAAAGCTCTGCAGACGTCACAATGCACACGCACAGGCAAATCGTTATTAAGGCTGCGAGTCTCAGTTCATAGCTGTGTAGTTGGTGGTCGCGTGCCTCTATTGTGCGCTTTTGGCGCCATTGTTCTGACGGCAGTTACCCGCAGGCTAGCGTTCCCGCCAGTAGTACACTGCCGTACCGTGTACAGGGGCCGCTCTCTCCCCAACCTACACTGCTTTCTGTACTATACTGCGTACGTTATCTTCATACAGCCTCTGTTCCGCAAGAGCACCAAATTGATACGATTCTAGTGTGAAATGTGTTTGGCCATATTTGAATTCATGGAGAGGTATTCGTCCTTGTCTTTTTGTTATCCAAAAGCGTTTCAGCACGTTTGCACTCAATTCAGTAGGATTTTTTATTGTTTAGTTTGATAATATTATAATATGGTAACAGGTAACAGCCGCGCGGGGTAGCCGCGCTGTCTGAGGCGTCTTGTTACAGGCCGGGCGGCTGCCGCCGTCGGAGGTTCGAGTCCTGGGTGTGTGTGTTGTCCTTAGCGTAAGTTAGTTTAAGTTAGATTAAGTAGTGCGTAAGCTTAGGGATCGATGACCTTAGCAGTTTGGTCCCATAAGACCGTACCACAAATTTAAATCTTTAAAATTTAACAGGTAACATTTCAATTTCGCCTTAAAGCTGCACTGAAGGGCTCTTTACTCATATTTGTGCACGACTGGTTATTCTATATCCATTATCTCCTTAATTTCCTCATTTTCCCTCCTGAATATATATAATGGCTGCCCTAGTTATTCCACCCATCTCTGCTGCTTGCACTCTGATTCTCGGTCACTCCCCCAGGGTCACTGTTGTGTACATAGTTCCGCGTAGTCAGCGCGTACACAACTTTCCCACTAGAGCGCGCCCCGCTAAGCACAACAGCGCCGGCGCAGCGCTCGTTCGTCTCCGCACTACGAGATGGCGCTGCCATAGAGACGGACCAAATTCTGCTTCCGCCGATCCGAGTATTAATATGTAACGCAGCCAATGAGATTGCTGCTAACGTAGAACCTTTTTTCCTCGCGGATCACAATCGCGCAGTGATACATGAACGCGCGAGGTATTATAACGAATGTACAGACCTCAGATTAGTCAGTCTGCATTTGTCTGTACCAGTCTATAGTCAAGTTTCAGTCTGCGCCTGATAAGATTATCATATTCCTGTACATAGCCATGAAGATAAATGTATAGACACTTTTGTCAAGTACCAGAGATATATGTGAGAATAAGATTAACGTACCAATACCAAAGGAACTTCAGATTGTTAATTGCAAATAGCATCCAGAACCAAGTTAAGTAATTTTTTTTGCTTCTTATTATTTTAATAAATGTATGTGAAAATTGATAAAGTTCTTTTTAAAGTTGGTCACCGTCAATCTGCAACTCTAAGCATGCAAGTGGCATTTCTATCGTCTGACCTAATGGTAGCAGATAAACACGCCACGATAAGACCACGAGACATATTGCTGACACTCGCCTACTTCGTTAGAGCGACAAGTCAAATAATCTGATGGTGTGTGTACTGAAGGTCTTACAGTACGCACACCACAGTCACGCTACTGGTACTTTCAACTACTGTTTGCAGAATGCTCTTCTTCGTTTCTTTTGTTACTGCCCTGCTCTATATAACTCCATTTAGCATCATAAATGCGCCTCTTTCATGCTGGATCGTGCCTTTCATATATTCTTCACAGCTTCCAGAGATATGGATAATCGATCGTTAAGTTCTTAAACTTATTTTATTGCTTTAATGGTTCCTCGAGGCAGCACTATATCCCTCCCATCTCCTTTCACTACTACACTCCTGGAAATTGAAATAAGAACACCGTGAATTCATTGTCCCAGGAAGGGGAAACTTTATTGACACATTCCTGGGGTCAGATACATCACATGATCACACTGACAGAACCACAGGCACATAGACACAGGCAACAGAGCATGCACAATGTCGGCACTAGTACAGTGTATATCCACCTTTCGCAGCAATGCAGGCTGCTATTCTCCAATGGAGACGATCGTAGAGATGCTGGATGTAGTCCTGTGGAACGGCTTGCCATGCCATTTCCACCTGGCGCCTCAGTTGGACCAGCGTTCGTGTTGGACGTGCAGACCGCGTGAGACGACGCTTCATCCAGTCCCAAACATGCTCATTGGGGGACAGATCCGGAGATCTTGCTGGCCAGGGTAGTTGACTTACACCTTCTAGAGCACGTTGGGTGGCACGGGATACATGCGGACGTGCATTGTCCTGTTGGAACAGCAAGTTCCCTTGCCGGTCTAGGAATGGTAGAATGATGGGTTCGATGACGGTTTGGATGTACCGTGCACTATTCAGTGTCCCCTCGACGATCACCAGTGGTGTACGGCCAGTGTAGGAGATCGCTCCCCACACCATGATGCCGGGTGTTGGCCCTGTGTGCCTCGGTCGTATGCAGTCCTGATTGTGGCGCTCACCTGCACGGCGCCAAACACGAATACGACCATCATTGGCACCAAGGCAGAAGCGACTCTCATCGCTGAAGACGACACGTCTCCATTCGTCCCTCCATTCACGCCTGTCGCGACACCACTGGAGGCGGGCTGCACGATGTTGGGGCGTGAGCGGAAGACGGCCTAACGGTGTGCGGGACCGTAGCCCAGCTTCATGGAGACGGTTGCGAATGGTCCTCGCCGATACCCCAGGAGCAACAGTGTCCCTAATTTGCTGGGAAGTGGCGTTGCGGTCCCCTACGGCACTGCGTAGGATCCTACGGTCTTGGCGTGCATCCGTGCGTCGCTGCGGTCCGGTCCCAGGTCGACGGGCACGTGCACCTTCCGCCGACCACTGGCGACAACATCGATGTACTGTGGAGACCTCACGCCCCACGTGTTGAGCAATTCGGCGGTACGCCCACCCGGCCTCCCGCATGCCTACTATACGCCCTCGCTCAAAGTCCGTCAACTGCACATACGGTTCACGTCCACGCTGTCGCGGCATGCTACCAGTGTTAAAGACTGCGATGGAGCTCCGTATGCCACGGCAAACTGGCTGGCACTGACGGCGGCGGTGCACAAATGCTGCGCAGCTAGCGCCATTCGACGGCCAACACCGCAGTTCCTGGTGTGTACGCTGTGCCGTGCGTGTGATCATTGCTTGTACAGCCCTCTCGCAGTGTCCGGAGCAAGTATGGTGGGTCTGACACACTGGTGTCAATGTGTTCTTTTTTCCATTTCCAGGAGTGTAGATATGCTGTTTTGGCCACATTCATTTTAAGCCAGCTTCGTTCAAATGGTTCCATTAACTCCTTTACTTGATATGCTCCGTACTTTGTGCTATGAATAATCGATCGGCAGCAAATACTAGTGAGTAGACAGTTCCATGTTGGAAAGGAATTCCTATATTTTCGTACGATTGATCGCACCCTTCCAATATGTACAGCATATATATTTTAAACATTGTCCGCGACATACTTTCGATGTTTAGAATGGCCCACTCAACTTTCTCCCTACTTCAACTGCTGCGTACTATTGCTGGTATGTTTTCCGAATTGCTGTGTTTCTACACTTGTTTACCCTCTGCTTATCATTGTGCTTTGATGAGTACAGACTCATACACTTTTTCTAAATTCACATATAGTGTACTTCCCGACTGTTAGAATACGCCTTCTCAGTTATTTATCTAAGGCTAAAAATATGATACAGACAAGATTGTCCAGCCTACCTGGTCCTCTCGCATCTTTGCATCAACCTCATTCTGCAACTTTTCTTTTGGTTCAACGCCAAAAAGTTTGCTGACAGATGCCACAGCAATCCTCCTATAACTACTTGGAAGTTGTCAGTCAGCTCTGGGTTGGTACATCTCTGGTATCGCTGAAATGTACACCACTGGCCATTAAAATTGCTACACCAAGAAGAAATGCAGATGATAAACGGGTATTCATTGGACAAATATATTATACTAGAACTGACATGTGATTACATTTTCACGTAATTTAGATGCTTAGATCCTGAGAAATCAGTACCCAGAACAACCAACTCTGGCCGTAATAACGGCCTCGATACTCCTGCGCATTGAGTCAAACAGAGCTTGGATGGCGTGTACAGGTACAGCTGCCCATGCAGCTTCAACACGATACCACAGTTCATCAAGAGTAGTGACTGGCGTATTGTGACAAGCCAGTTGCTCGGCCACCATTGACCAGACGTATTCAATTTGTGAGAGATCTCGAGATTGAGCTGGCCACGGCAGCAGTCGGAAGATTTCCTGTATCCAGAAAGGCCCGTACAGGACCTGCAACATGTGGTCGTGCATTATCCTGCTGAAATGTAGGGTTTCGCAGTAATCGAATGAAGGGTAGAGCCACAGGTCGTAACACATATGAAATCTAACGTCCACTGTTCAAAGTGCCGTCAATGCGAACAAGAGGTGACCGAGACGTGTAACCAGTGACACCCCATACCATCACGCCGGGTGATACGCCAGTATGGCGATGACGAATACACGCTTCCAACGTGCATTCACCGCGATGTCGCCAAACACGTATCCGACCATCATGATGCTGTAAACAGAACCTGGGTTCATCCGAAAAAATAACGTTTTGCTATTCGTGCACCCAGGTTCGTCGTTGAGTACACCATCGCAGGCGCTCCTGTCTGTGATGCAGCGTCAAGGGTAACCGCAGCCACGGTCTCCGAGCTGATAGTCCATGCTGCTGCAAACGTCGTCGAACTGTTCGTGCAGATGGTTGTTGTCTTGAAAACGTCCCCATCTGCTGACTCTGAGATCGAGTCGTGGCTGCACGATCCGTACAGCCGTGGGGATAAGATGCTTGTCATCTCGACTGCTAGTGATACGAGGCCGTTGGGCTCCAGCACGGCGTTTCGTATTACCCTCCTGAACCCACCGATTCCATATTCTGCTAACAGTCATTGGATCTCGACCAACGCGAGCAGCAGTGTCGCGATACGATAAACCGTAATCGCGATAGGCTACAATCCGACCTTTATCAAAGTCGGAAACGTGATGGTACGCGATTCTCCTCCTTACACGAGGCATCACAACAACGTTTCACCAGGCAACGCCGGTCAAGTGCTGTTTGTGTATGAGAAATCGTTTGGAAACATTCCTCATGTCAGCAAGTTGTATGTGTCGCCACCGGCACCAACCTTGCGTGAATGCTCTGAAAGCTAATCATTTGCATATCACATCATATTCTTCCTGTCGGTTAAATTTCGCTTCTGTAACACGTCATTTTCGTGGTGTAGTAATTTTAATGGCCAGTAGTGTAGATGTACGTCGCATTGTGCTTAGCCCCTTTTTCGCAACGAAGAAGACGTAGCTATGCAGGGGCGCCACGTGTTGGACGCCTGCAGGCCGTAAAGCAGGCGGCAACGGCGATTGCGGCGCAGATTTACCTGGAGCCGCGCGCGATTTATGGAGGTGCCCGGGTCGCAGTAGGCGTGATGTATGCGCCGGGCTCGGCCCGCACCTTACTCCTCGTCGGCGGAGTGAGGGGGGAAGGTGGGGGAGAACAACTTGCACAAGCTTCCTTCCTGACCCGGGACGCTGCCAACAGCAACCTTAAGACGCTCTGGGCTTTTCCTTCGGTTCTAGCTCTCTGCGAGCCTGACTGCTAGATAAGCATTACGGTTTCACAGTTTTCGCGGGCACGTATACAGGGTGTCCCAAAAAGAATGACCCGATTTTAAATAGAATTATTTATTAGGAAGAAGGGCTTAACACCAACAAATAACTTACTAAATTACTCAGAAAAGACAGAAGTTTATAAAAATCCATCGTAAATGTTCAATATGTCCTCCTTTTTTTTATGCTGGTGGTGCTGACGTCTGATCAACTTCGTGGATTTTTACGTCTGTAGGGAATGGAAAAGGTAAAAATTTTCTCTTTATTTATTTATCCTTCTTTCAGCTTTACTTTGGGCACACAGAAGGGTCCTTTAACTCGCTGCTTTTGGTGTGTGTTTGAAAACATGTGTGTAGAAGTGCTAAAGGACTTTATGTCCTTAAATTATGGAGAATTACGTAGGGATATCATTTACGGAGGCTCAAATACTATCGCCTTCGGTACTTTATATTTGTTGTTGCGTAAGGGTTCTACCATACCTACTGTGGTGAGTTGTGGTGTACTGTCACGTATCATGTCCAACTTCCGAAATAAGGTTCGTACCTTCTCCTTGACCCTGTCTGAGAGGTAAGATTCGCTTAAGGCTCGATGAATATCATGATTCCGGGTCCACCATTGGGCTCCAGTGATCCATCGTACGCATCTGCTTTGCACAACCTATAACTTCTGGCTGGAAGTGGCACACGTAGTACCCCAAGAGGTCGAACCATACAAAACAGATGGTTCGAGTGTGGCGTGGTACAACTGGAGTTTCGTGCGTTGGCTGATGTACGAGCTCTTCGGAAATGGGAGGAGAGCTCCCAGAATTTTGAGGCCAGACGTCTTCTTCTCCATAATGTGGTGACTATACAGCAGTTTGTCGTCCAGATGCACTCCAAGGTATTTTACAGTTGTTTCCCAGGGGAGTGGCTGGTCTGATATCCGTAGGCGTTCATTGACGATGGGTCTCCGACGTGTGAAGACAATAACTTTGGTTTACTCTGCATTGACCGTTATTTTTTTCCTGTGGGTCCAGTGGTCCACTAAATCTAGTTGGCGCTGCATCCGTGTGACGAGGTGGTCCATTCTGGTGCCTGCAGTCAGGAGCGCTGTGTCGTCGGCATAGAAACTGGCAGTAACATGTGGCATGTCCTCCATTAGCTGCACGGACGACATGTAGCCGATAGCCGAATTCATCCCAAACTGAGCGTAAGATGTCTTTTGCCTTTACAGAGGCACCCTGCTTCTTCAAGCTGTTTGTACCACCGTCGAATGTTATTTGGTGATGGTGGTTTAGCACGAAATCGAATATGAAACGCCCGCTGAACTGCGATCACTGACTGAGTACGACTAAATTCAATAACACAATACGCCTTCTGTTGCGCGGACGCCATATTGGTCGAGACTGGCTGCTCACTCCAGGTCAGCGCTCGTAGCGACGTCTAAAGCATTTTTTCTGAAATTTGTCTTAACATTATTACAAGTTAAAATCGAGTCATTCTTTTTGGGACACCCTGTATTTTTTCCTCTATTTTTACACTGGCGAAAAATAAACACCGACAAGGAGTCGTTTAAACGAAAGTTGGTATTCGTGTTTCTACTTCAGATTTCAAGTTAGTCGCTTAAGAGCAATGCTAGTAGAGCCACTATGAGGACGCAAATAAGGCCAGGCAATCATCATAGGCAAAATCACCCCTTCCTTCTGTTTCCTGTGTATTTTATTAGCATTGGCAATCCTTTGCTTTATGTTTTAACTTTCCACAATTTTCCGCCGTTTTACAATTTAAGTCACCGTTTTATCGCCTGCTTTTATTGTTTCTTCTCTTCTTCTTACGTTTTAAAAAGTCTGTAGGCTGTAGAGCAGCGTACTAAGCTGCTGCCAGCCCGCCCCCTTCTGGGGGAATCGAAATTCAATAAAGGAAAAAAAAATTCCTTCTGTCTCCTGCATTTCTATCTTACCATCTATGGCCACCACATTGCCCTCACCCCCACCCTCAAGTACCTTGGCATCACCCTCGACCGCCACTTTTCCTCGACCCCCCAATCTCCGGACAGTCCAAGCCAAGGCACGAATCCGTCTCTGTCTCCTCAAACTTCTCTCCAGCCGAACATGGGTTCTGGACCCCTCCACAATCCTCCACATTTATAAGTCCCTCATCCGCCCCATCCTTTGTTATGCCCACCCTGCCTGGATACCTGCCCCTCCCGCCTACTATAAGTCTCTTCAAAGCCTTGAACGCCATGCGCTCCTATCCCATCCGTCTCCCTTCCCCCACATGGATCCTTTACGACCTGATTCCTTTCCATCACCTCCTCCTTTTCCTCGAATGGATACGGATCCTTTACACCTCCTGCAAGCTTGTCTCTCCCACCCTCTCCCACCCCAACCCACTGCCGCGCCAGTGCTCTTGCGTCCCACCTGCTGTCCATCTTCACACCCTCCACACCCATGCCCGAGGTGGCTTCCGCCAACTCCCCCTTCCTGATGATGTCCTCGTTCCTTCCATACACCCCTCCAATCTAATCCTCCCCTTTTTTCCTTCCCCCTTTACTCCAGGGCTCTCTCTCTCCTTCCCACCTTCCTTTCACCCTCCCCCCTCCTCTCTCCCAGTTCTCCCACGTCCTCCCCCCCCCTCTCCAGGCTTCCTCACCTGACCCTGCCCTCTCCCTTCCCCTCATCCTTCCTTTCTCCCATTGGCTTCCTCCCCCCCCTCCTTCTCCCCTGCCCATGTCCTGCACCCAGTGGCAGCACCCCCCCCCCCCCCTACCATCTCCTCAGTATGTTCAGTGCGCCGAAGATCATCACCAATTTGCTACAGTGGTCTCTTCGTCAGTGCGTCAGTGTTCTACTTCAGTGTGCTCTGTCGTTCACGCGTGAAACTGTTTGTCTACGTTTGTGTGCACTGCTGAACTTATTTGTGTAACCAGTGCCTTCCGCGAACGCCTTCATGTCATTTCTTATGTATGTCTCCTGTTTTTACCATTCATGTATGTCTGTTTTTCTGTCTCCATGTTTACTGTCTGTTTTTCTGTGGCCGAAGAGCGGTGTAGATAGGCTGCTGCCGGCCTACCTTTTGTAAGATGTTAAAATAACAATGTGGTGTGCGTACTGTAAGACCTTCGGTACACACACCATCAGATTATTTGACTTGTCGCTCTAGCGAAGTAGGCGAGTGTCAGCAATATGTCTCGTGGTCTTATCGTGGCGTGTTTATCTTCTGCCGTTAGGTCAGACGATAGAAATGCCACTTGCACGCTTAGAGTAGCAGATTGACAGTGACCAACTTTAAACAGAACTTGATTAATTTTCACACACATTTATTAAAATAATAATAATCGTAAATCTTACTTAACTTGATTCTGGATGCTATTTACAATTGACAATCTGAAGTTCCTTTGGTCTTGGTAGGTTAATCTTATTCTCACATATCTCTGTTACTTGACAAAGCGTCTATACATTTGTGTTCATGGCTATGTACAGGAATATGATAATCTTATTAGGCGCAGACTGAAACTTGACTACAGACAAATGCAGACTAATGCAGTCTGACTAATCGGAGGTCTGTACACTCGTTATAATACCTCGCCCGTTCATGTATCACTGCGCGAGTGTGATCCGCGAGGAGAAAAGGTTCTACGTTAGCAGCAATCTCGTTGGCTGCGTTACATATAAATACGCGGATCGACGGAAGCAGAATTTGGTCCGTTTCTAAGGCAGCGCCATCTCGTAGTGCGGAGACGGACGAGCGCTGCACCTGCGCTGTTGTGCTTAGCGGGGCGCGCTCTAGTGGGAAAGTTGTGTACGCGCTGACTACGCGGAACTATGTACACAACAAACAATAAAGAAAAATGCAAATGAGGCGTGTTTTAAATACACGTTGCAACTGTAGTGAGCTTTAGGTACCTGTGGAATTGGACATGGTGAGCTGATGTTAGTCAAGAACACCTTTTAAGGGTAGAAAGGCGCCATTATACAACACCTCAGTGAGTGAAGTACGGCCACGAGAAGCTGGATGTTGCTTCTGCAGTACTGCTGAGAGAGTTGGCAGGAATGTAGCCAGTGTACATAATTGCTGGCAGCAGTGGTCACGAGAACGTACGGTCGCAAGAAGACCGGGCTCCAGATGGCTACATGGCATTACCGAGAGAGAAGTTCAATGTGATCAGCATATGGCTCTGGCGCATCTGTCGTACTGCATCTGCGACAGCAATTACAGCAGCGGTTGGCACCACAGTGACACAACAAACTGTTACAAATCGTTTATTTAAACAACAGCTCCGAATCATGTGCCCTGTAGCGTTGATTCTACTGACGCCATACCACCTCCATTTTCGACTTCAGTGGTGTCAAGCGAGTGCTCATTGGAGGGCAGGATGGAGGTCTGTCGTGTTTCCTGATGCAGGCTTGTTCTGGCTCGGTGCCAGTGATGCCCATGTGTCGCTGGGGAGGAAGCCAGTCGGTAGCCTGTAACCAGCCTTTCTGTGTGCTAGGCACATTGGACCTAAACATGGAGCTATGATCTGAGGTGAGATTTCGTACGACAGCAGGTGCGCTCTCGTGGTTATGCGATGCACCCTGAGGCGCCCTGCTAAACCCGCAGGACAGGACAGGAGTTTAAATTGTGGAAAGGGGCCAAAATAAGGGGCTGTCAGTTTCACTCGAACTTGTTGTTGTTGTTGTGGTCTTCAGTCCTGAGACTGGTTCGATGCAGCTCTCCATGCTACTCTATCCTGTCCAAGCTTCATCTCCCAGTACTTACTGCAACCTACATCCTTCTGAATCTGTTTAGTGTATTCATCTCTTGGTCTCCCTCTACGATTTTTACCCTCCACGCTGCCCTCCAGTACTAAATGGGTGATCCCTTGATGCCTCAGAACATGTCCTACCAACCGATCCCTTCTTCTGGTCAAGTTGTGCCACAAACTCCTCTTCTCCCCAATTCTATTCAATACCTCCTCATTACTTATGTGATCTACCCATCTAATCTTCAGCATTCTTCTGTAGCACCACATTTCGAAAGCTTCTATTCTCTTCTTGTCTAAACTATTTATCGTCCATGTTTTACTTCCATACATGGCTACACTCCATACAAATACTTTCAGAAACGACTTCCTGACACTTAAATCAATACTCGATGTTAACAAATTTCTCTTCTTCAGAAACGCTTTCCTTGCCATTGGCAGTCTACATTTTATATCCTCTCTATTTCGACCATCATCAGTTATTTTGCTCCCCAAATAGCAAAACTCATTTACTACTTTAAGTGTCTCATTTCCTGATCTAATTTCGTCAGCATCACCCGACTTCATTCGACTACATTCCATTATCCTCGTTTTGCTTTTGTTGATATTCATTTTATATCCTCCTTTCAAGACACTGCCCATTCCGTTCAACCGCTCTTCCAAGTCCTTTGCCGTCTCTGACAGAATTTCAATGTCATCGGCGAACCTTAAAGTTTTCATTTCTTCTCCATGGATTTTAATACCCAATCCGAACTTTTCTTTTGTTTCCTTTATTGCTTGCTCAATATACAGATTGAATAGCATCGGGGAGAGGCTACAACCCTGTCTCACTCCCTACCCAACCACTGCTTCGCTTTCATACCCCTCAACTCTTATAACTGCCATCTGCTTTCTGTACAAATTGTAAATAGCCTCTCGCTCCCTGTATTTTACCCCTGCCACCTTCAGAATTTGCAACAGAGTATTCCACTCAACATTGTCAAAAGCTTTCTCTAAGTCTACAAATAATAGAAACGTAGGTTTGCCTTTCCTTGATCTTTCTTCGAAGATACGTCGTAAGGTCAGTATTGCCTCACGTGTTCCAACATTTCTACGGAATCCAAACTGATCTTCCCCGAGGTTGGCTTCTACCAGTTTTTCCATTCGTCTGTAAATAATTCGCGTTAGTATTTTGCAGCTGTGATTTATAAACTGATATTTCGGTAATTTTCACATACAACTTTATTATTTGATCAAATATTACAAGAGCCAAAAAAAATTTTTTAACACACAGCTTTAATCTTTGGGACTTAATTACCAGCTGAAAGCCACTTTAATTTAAATACGGCTGAAGGCGAATAACTTAAAACAGAAGGAGAACCTGAGATTTTCGGAGCAAACAATTTGAATTCACAATCGGCTGAAAGCCCGAGACTTACGGCTAAACAACATTAAAATTTTTTTTTTTAAAAAAAAGGCCTTACCTGAACAGTTCTTAATTAGGCAAAACTGAAGCGAAACAGAAACTTAAAAGGTTAAGCCTTATCTTAAAACAGTTCCTCAGTTAGGCTGAAGGCCCAAAGAATCAGACACTTCAAGAGCTAAGCTAAATTCAAATCTGCTGAAAGGGCTAACACTTAAAACTCCATAATTGTTTTTTAATACCAAAGGCCTTACGTGAAACAGGTCCTTGAACTAGACAGAAGGCCTTAAAAACAAAACAACTCAAATTCAAAATCGAACGAAGGCCCAACACTTAAAATTCAACAACATTAAAACCTTTAAAATGCCAAAGGTCTTAAACTGCAATAAACGATCTCTGAAAGAACAATGAGCAAAAAAGGCCAAATGGACAAACGGCCGAGGGAGGTATATCCGCTTGAAAGTGGAGATAAAAGATCTTTGACAGTGTAGGTTTCCGTGACCGAAAGCACACACGAGAGCTCACAAGGCAACTGGGAATGTTCTGTCTGTACTAGCGTATTAAATCACACTCAAGAGGGCAGTAATGTTGTTCGTGTCGGCAGTGCGCTCACACATAGGTACAAGCAGGCATCTTCTTTACTGCTGTTGCCGACTCTTTCTGGTGTGGACAAGTGTCGTGTAATACAGCACTGGAGAATGTGGCCCGGCATACTGACTAGGAACTGGCTTACATTGTCTTTACAGATTTTTATTTCCGGATACGCTGCATCAAATATTAAAAAAGATCTGAAGATAGTTAACACAGACCGAAGAACGTAATCAAACCATGTATTTTTGCGATCAATTACTGAGACTAAAAAGTATTAAGATCAAGAACTCCTTTACTTCGGGTACTACATGGTCCTTAATTTTGATGATGAATTTCTCTCTGATCTCATTTCTACTACTCCTCCTTACTACAGTCAAGAAAGACTGGTTTACTTTCAATCCATATTCTGTGCTCAGTATACTGTTAATTCCGTTCAGAATATTTTGTCTGCTGGCGTTTAACCGTTTTTGTTTTCAGTACTTTGTTATTTAGCTGCCCGCGCAATCTTTTTTTCTCGTGTCTGTAACAGTTCCGCTGAGAATTCGTTCACCGGATGACTGCAGTTTGTGCGGCGAGCTGCGTTGCGATTGCCAACTCCCTCCCAGTCGGCCTCTAGCTGTTTGTCGCCGGGATTTACGGCCCGTGTCCCACATAACCTGTTTACGTGTGTCTGCGCACTCCATTTTTCTCGTCGCCACGCTGCTCCAGAAAGCGTGGGTGGTGGCTTTTCCGCTGCTCCCACCGACAGAAAGTTTGTTTACTACACCAATTCGCGCTTCGCTGCTAAGAGCACGTCATATAGGTCGTAAGTTTAGCCATACCATTACAGATAGTTTGTATTTAAACTGTCACAATATAAAAATGCCTATACGAGTTTGAACAGGACTAGAGATCAACTTACTTTCATTTATTCCACTCCTAACATGAAATAAAAATATAATAATAAATGAATCATCAGTTAAATACTTTATTGCCCAAGCAATAGCATTCACAATATTATTATTTTCAATTCTGCTGATTCAAATAAAATAACCAATGGTATGGGGTAGAGAATTCATCTCATCAATAATAATTAGAACTAGTCTGTTATTAAAAATTGGAGCTGCACCATTCCACCTCTGGTTCCCATATGTTATTGGTCCATCAAGTTGAAATAATTGTTTAACACTAATAGCATGGCAATATATTCCTCCAATAATAGTTCTAATATATTGTTTTTAACTAAAAACATTAATTTGAACTACTATTATCCTAAGAATTGTATGAGAAGTGACTCTTCTTTTAAAAAAAACGGTTATTACAGGGTTATTACAAATGATTGAAGCGATTTCACAGCTCTACAATAACTTTATTATTTGAGATATTTTCACAATGCTTTGCACACACATACAAAAACTCAAAAAGTTTTTTTAGGCATTCACAAATGTTCGATATGTGCCCCTTTAGTGATTCGGCAGACATCAAGCCGATAATCAAGTTCCTCCCACACTCGGCGCAGCATGTCCCATCAATGAGTTCGAAAGCATCGTTGATGCGAGCTCGCAGTTCTGGCACGTTTCTTGGTAGAGGAGGTTTAAACACTGAACTTTCACATAACCCCACAGAAAGAAATCACATGGGGTTAAGTCGGGAGAGCGTGGAGGGCATGACATGAATTGCTGATCATGATCTCCACCACGACCGATCCATAGGTTTTCCAATCTCCTGTTTAAGAAATGCCGAACATCGTGATGGAAGTGCGGTGGAGCACCATCCTGTTGAAAGATGAAGTCGGCGCTGTCGGTCTCCAGTTGTGGCTTGAGCCAATTTTCCTGCATGTTCAGATACACGTGTCCTGTAACGTTTTTTTCGCAGAAGAAAAAGGGGCCGTAAACTTTAAACCGTGAGATTGCACAAAACACGTTAACTTTTGATGAATTGCGAATTTGCTGCACGAATGCGTGAGGATTCTCTACCGCCAAGATTCGCACATTGTGTCCGTTCACTTCACCATTAAGAAAAAATGTTGCTTCATCACTGAAAACAAGTTTCGCACTGAACGCATCCTCTTCAATGAGCTGTTGCAACCGCGCCGAAAATTCAAAGCGTTTGATTTTGTCATCGGGTGTCAGGGCTTGTAGCAATTGTAAACGGTAAGGCTTCTGCTTTAGCCTTTTCCGTAAGATTTTCCAAACCGTCGGCTGTGGTACGTTTAGCTCCCTGCTTGCTTTATTCGTCGACTTCCGCGGGCTACGCGTGAAACTTGCCCGCACGCTTTCAACCGTTTCTTCGCTCACTGCAGGCCGACCTGTTGATTTCCCCTTACAGAGGCATCCAGAAGCTTTAAACTGCGCATACCATCGCCGAATGGAGTTAGCAGTAGGTGGATCTTTGTTGAACTTCGTCCTGAAGTGTCGTTGCACTGTTATGACTGACTGATGTGAGTGCATTTCAAGCACGACATACGCTTTCTCGGCTCCTGTCGCCATTTTGTCTCACTGCGCTCTCTAGCGCTCTGGCGGCAGAAACCTGAAGTGCGGCTTCAGCCGAACAAAACTTTATGAGTTTTTCTACGTATCTGTAGTGTGTCGTGACCATATGTCAATGCATGGAGCTGCAGTGAATTTATGAAATCGCTTCAATCATTTGTAATAGCCCTGTATATACCATAATAAATTCCAGAGACTTTGCAACGTACGGGGATATAATGGGTTACATTACTGCTCTGTTTAAATGCGCGAATATACCCCCAGTATCTTTTGCATCGATATATAATTTGTTTTATTAATAAAACTCTTATTCTATCTGTAGTTTGCTATCTACGGAAGTGATATTGCTTTGTTTATGATCTGCTATTAAATATTAGATTTATTCATTAAAAAACAGGATGAGCAATATTCCTAACCTAAAACATTACAATCAAATTAATTCCTTAAAGTAACTATCCTACCGTTTGCACAATGGAGACTCTATCCCTAATCGTCCCTTTCCCTAACTTACTTAGGTTAATAATGGCTACGAAAGTGGTTTTACTGAAGTTTCACCTAGACGGACGCAGAATCAGAGAGCTCAAGCAAAGAGCTAGTGGAACGCGTACGCACTTTCAATTACAATGCCCTGCTTTTCCAGCTGTTTGATGAAATATCACCATAATTCCGCACGTAGATTACGACAGTCGTCCCAGGCACCAACGGGATGTCGTCTTTCTCCTGTGAGAGCTCTTGCAGAGCAGATCCTCAGCGTGCGCCTAAGAGTCCCGGTCTTGTGGCTGCCAAACTTTGCCGTTCCTCGCACAGGTATCCATACGCTTTCGGCCAATCAGGACTCTAAAATTTCGCGCGGATCTCCCACCTTTCATGGGGGCGTCGTATTTGTGTCCCGTTAGCCGCAACTGGGGGAAACAGCCTCTCTCTGTCTCGCACGTACGCCCTCACTCTCTTCTTCCACCTGTGAGGTCTCAGGCTCCCCCAGTACCCCGTGTGGTCACAAGTGCCACTCAACCGACAAAGCAGCCGCCGTGTGAAGCACCAGCCAGCTGCCGGCCACCTCGCTTGTTCGATATCACAAACAACTCTTTCCTGTGTCCGTCCAAACTACCTTCTCAATGATAATATGCACGGTTCTAAAATCTTACGTGTTAGTAATAATCATGATATGTTGATACCAGTATCGTTCTGCCAAATGGCTATCTGTGTCCGCATGGTATTTGTCATATATTATTTTCTGAATAAATATCATGTAAGGTGCTAACATCTGCCACCTTACAATTTTACTAGACTTATACAAATATGATTTTATGTATGTAGGCTGAAGCGGGGAGTGAAACTTTGTACCAAGCCCGGGAAACTAAACCGAGTTTCCTGCTTGCTAGGTAGCCGCGTTAGTCACTAAGCCACCTTGGAACGGCAGTTTGCACATCTGCACGGATTACCATGGCACGCCTCCCTAAACAATCCTAATTTTCTCAGGCGCCCCAGTCTACTTTAAATTCTCCGTTACACACGAAGAGAATTTCTAAAATAAAGTAAAATAAAATCCTATCTGTATGAGGGCAACGGCCTTGCCGCAGTGGATGCATCGATTCCTATCAGATCATCGAAGTTAAGCGCTGTCGGGTTGTGATGTTACAAAATAAAAGTGATGTTGTTATTCAATGGAAAGTTGGAAATTGAGATTTAGCTTACTGTTTTATCAATCACAATTGGCGTAAGAACCATGGATTGACCATTGTCATAAAATATTGCATTATGAGATGTGAATAGTTTTTTACTTGCAGTTTCGCGTGGCTTGAGGCAGTCACAACTAGCATGCTATTGATTGAGAAATTGCGTTATCGTCTTTCTAATTACTTCATGATCGTAGATAAGATTATACCCGGTTGTGAAGTTATTGTTATGACAAAACAATTTCCTAAGGGACCAGAAATTTCTTAAGGGCGCAAAAACAACTGTAACATCACACAAAAGGGAAATTCAATATTAAAGCTGATGCAAGAAGACGATAAAACAGTTTTCTTTTTATCAATGTAACACGCACATTGGACTGCTGATCTTGGTGTCTGTAATATTAGCAAAATGCATAATTAAAATGAAAATAATACTGAGCAGATAATAGGAATGAGCACTGCTAAATGATTCAGTATTCCCAGAAGCTATATCGTACCTTAAGCTTACTACTACAATGACGGTAGATTTTTATGTCCGTATCATGTCCATTGAGCGCTCTTTTATATAGCCATTGTCTTCTTTGAGTCGCTCGTGCGTCGTCACGGTAAGTTATAACAGTTCTTTACACTTCACTCAAACTTAGACATAACACGTTTTTATACATTTAGTAAAAATTAGATCAGACTACCACAAATCTGCGTCCGTCTTACTTGAGAAAAACAGTACAAGTCTTTAGCGCTCAAGGCTTCATTTGTTCTCCAGCGAACAAAATAGTGAAGGATCGTATATCTATCCGTATTTTTCTGTTTTTATTGCCGCCCAAAGACGACGAATTACATCATTAGAAAATTCCGCCGTCGCTATGCGACGCCTTATTATACATTAATCATTATTTATAAACAAGTATTTGCCTTCTGGCTGAAATTATTAACTACTCGTATTTGCTGTTTTAATGAAGTCAAAAATAGCGAATATCACAGGGTGTGGCCGGCACTTGGACGGGTGACCATCCGGTCCGCCATGCGCTGTTGCCATTTGCGGGGTGCACTCGGCCTCGTGATGCCAATTGAGGAGCTACTCGACCGAATAGTAGCGGCTCCGGTCACAGAAAACCATCATAACGACCGGGAGAGCGGTGTGCTGACCACACGCCCCTCCCATCCGCATCCTCAGCTGAGGATGACGCGGCGGTCGGATGGTCCCGATCGGCCACTTATGGCCTGAAGACGGAGTGCTTCATATCTGTATGAGACCAGTAAAGTCTCTGAAATTGTGTTATTTCATTTGTATAAATACCTGCACCTGGGTGTCAGGCTGGATCTACCATTTACGTTTGATGCTGATGTGCTGTTCCACAGCCGGCCGCTGTGGGCGACCGGTTCTAGGCGCTTCAGTGCGCAACCACGCTGCAGCTACGGTCGTAGGTTCGAATCCTGCCTCGGGCATGGATGAGTGTGATGTCCTTAGGTTAGTTAGGTTTAAGCAGTTCGAAGTTCTAGGGGACTGATGACCTCAGATGTTAAGTCCCATAGTGCTTGGAGCCATCTGAATTTTAATTTTGCTGTTCCAGTAAATGGAGAACCTCCTCAATTCTGTTCATGTGGAAGGGTGACTTTAAAGTAGGCTGGGGCGGCAGTGAGATTTGGATGGAGGAGGGAAGCGTGCCAGAGTAATTCGTGCAGTTGTGTGAACGACTGTGCCACAGTAGCTTAGTGGCTAGCGCACCTGCTTAGTAAGCAGGAAAGCTGAGTTCGATTCCCGGCCTTGGCACAAATTTTCACTCGCCACTTCAGACTATGTACTGATTGGTAGACTGAGCGTTTTGCAAGCTATTAATTATCTGAGTTTTTCCTTATCGTCTAATTATTGGTATGCTAAGTGCACTTGCTTGTGTTGCGCTCTGTATCTGCAACTCAGCGCGCCACCATTTTTGTTGATATTGGGTGCTCTTGCTGATGACGCACAGCGGTCAATCTTGTGGCTGGCGATCGTGCTGGTAGTACATTGGGCACATTTTGAGCGCCTTGACAATTTTATGTTTGCAGTGCACTCTTATTTATTACGTCTTACGATGTGTGACATACTACAGGCGTTATAAAATTCGTGAAACGTATTCGCAGTTGCGACAATGGATAACCAACTGGGTTCGAGTCCCGATCCGGTACAAATTTTCACTGTCATCTCCATTACGCAGCTGACTGTTGTCCATATTCGCAACTGCGAATGCATTGCATGTATTTCATAACCGCTGTAGTCGCCAAAGTGCCTGTTCCTTCCTAGATTCATGCAGTGTGTGAAGTAACACTGCATCGTAATTCTGAACAATACAGGCACTGCAGTATCGTAAAAGAGGTAGGTCGATGTATTCTCCTTGCAGGGTTGGCATTGCAGACTAGGTTTGCAGTCGTGGTAACACTGTAGCCAGGTCCGCGCCTAATTCGTTGCATATTCGTGTCTGATTCGTTTTTCGTTCGTTTGCAGTTGCTGATTCGTTCTTTAGTAAAGTGAACAGTCTGCTCCCGTGTTAGACAACAACACTTCGACACCCATTACTTTGGTGTGAGACTTGCAGAGTTGCTATCAGTTGTCATGTCGCGAGAACATGGTATCGACAGACGCCATAGTTGCGACCCTGCGCGCCTGGGATCGAATCTACAAGGCGTCGCGAAGCTGTCAAGCGGTACTTTTTCTACCGCCTGTTGCAACGAAGCTCTAGAACTGTAATGGCGAACTGACAACTCCTATTCTCTATTCGTGCAGTTTTCTCCCGAATGCGGTTAAAATTAGCATCATTTTCTATATTTCCTACCCAAACGTATTACACTACTGGCCATTAAAATTGCTACACCAAGAAGAAATGCAGATGATAAACGGGTATTCATTGGACAAATATATTATACTATAACTGACATGTGATTACATTTTCACGCAATTTGGGTGCATAGATCCTGAGAAATCAGTACCCAGAACAACCACCTCTGGCCGTAATAACGGCCTTGATACGCCTGGGCATTGAGTCAAACAGAGCTTGGATGGCGTGTACAGGTACAGCTGCCCATGCAGCTTCAACACGATACCACAGTTCATCAAGTGTAGTGACTGGCGTATTGTGACGAGCCAGTTGCTAGACCACCATTGACCAGACGTTTTCAGTTGGTGAGAGATCTGGAGAATGAGCTGGCCATGGCAGCAGTCGAACATTTTCTGTATCCAGAAAGGCCCGTACAGAGCCTGCAACATGCAGTTGTGCGTTATCCTGCTGAAATGTATGGTTTCGCAGGGATCGAATGAAGTGTAGAGCCACGGGTCGTAACCCATCTCAAATGTAACGTCAACTGTTCAGAATGCCGTCAATGCGAACAAGAGGTGACTGAGACGTGTAACCAATGTCACCCCATACCATCGCGCCGGATGTTACGCCAAGATGGCGATGACGAATACACGCTTCCAATGTGTGTTCACCGCAATGTCGCCAAACACGGATGATGCTGTAAACAGAACCTGGATTTATCCGAAAAAATGACGTTTTGCCATTCGTGCACCCAGGTTCGTCGTTGAGTACACCATCGCAGGCGCTCCTGTCTGTGATGCAGCGTCAAGGGTAACCGCAGCCACGGTCTCCGAGCTGATAGTCCATGCTGCTGCAAACGTCGTCGAACTGTTCGTGCAGATGGTTGTTGTCTTGAAAACGTCCCCATCTGCTGACTCTGGGATCGAGACGTGGCTGCACGATCCGTTACAGCCGTGGGGATAAGATGCTTGTCATCTCGACTGCTAGTGATAAGAGGCCGTTGGGATCCAGCACGGCGTTTCGTATTACCCTCCTGAACCCACCGATTCCATATTCTGCTAACAGTCATTGGATGTCGACCAACGCGAGCAGCAATGTCGCGATACGATAAACGGCAATCGCGATAGGCTACAATCCGACCTTTATCAAAGTCGGAAACGTGATGGTACGCATGTCTCCTCCTTACACGAGGCATCACAACAACGTTTCACTAGGCAACGCCGGTCAACTGCTGTTTGTGTATGAGAAATCGATTGGAAACTTTCTTCATGTCAGCACGTTGTAGGTGTCCCCACCGGCGCCAACCTTGTGTGAATGCTCTGAAAAGCTAATCATTTGCATATGAGAGTATCTTCTTCCTGACGGTTAAATTTCGCGTCAGTAGCACATCTTCGTAGTGTAGCAATTTTAATGGCCAGTAGTGTAGTTTTTTGGTCTGCTGTCATCGTATCGTTTCCTTTTTAACGTGCTATGCGTTGAAGTAAACAGTCCTCTCTATATTTTTAACATTTCTTCGATTTAAATGTTTTCCTAAGTGTAATTCGGTTGTTTTTACTGGTAGTTCGGAATGGTGGATTACTGGCTCCACAATGGAAATAAATGAATTCCGCCCGAACAGGCCATGAAGGCCCAACTATACCGACTGGCCGCCGTGTCAGCCTCAGTCTTTAGGCGTCACTGGATGCGGATATGGAGGGGCATGTGGTCAGCACACCACTCTCCTGACCGTATGTCATTTTACGAGACCGGAGCCGCTTCGTCTCAGTCAAGTAGCTCCTCAGTTTGCCTCACAAGGGCTGAGTGCACCCCGCTTGCCAAAAGTGCTGGCAGACCGGATGGTGACTCATCTGAGTGCTAGCCCAGCCCGACAGTACTTAATTTCGGTGATTTGACGGGAAACGTGTTACCAATGCTCCTTCAGGACATCACACACTTTCCTGCTTTGATGGGGTCGAGCTCCGTCTTCCAAGAATCACATCTTGTCGAAATCAGGATCACTTTAGATAATGGGGATGAAATCATCTTCCAAAACTTGCACGTAATGTTCGGTAGTCACCGTGCCATCGAGGAATACCGCACCGATTATTCCGTTACTGGAGATTGCACTCCACACAGTCACCCGTTGAAGGTGAAGAGACTTCTAGATCGGGAAATGCGGGTCTCAGTCCCCCAAATGCTCCAGTTTTGCTTAGTGAGGAACTCATCGAAATGAAAGTGGGCTTCGTCGCTAAACCAAACCGTGCACGCGCATACTAATTCCCATCATGACCCACGGCCAACCGTGCAGCTTGAACGTCCTAACGCAAACCGTTCAGAAGTTATGACGCTTTTGTTTCATGTGGTTCAATAACTGTCACCCTGGGTGCGCATGCTACTCTAATGCTCATTCATCTGGCTACTGTGTGTTCCATTAAATTTGGCAGAATTTTACAGTGTGTCCAAAGATATTGTACTCTTTTCTCTTGTACTGTCTTCTTGCCAAGAACCACGTGTCGTGACGAGGTCGTGGGCGCCAGTGCAAGGAAGAGTCGAGATGTAAGAATATGAAAGCAAGGACAGACTCGGGACATTTCAATGCTGTATTCATATTTTGCTTATCAAATTTATTTCGAAGTATCTAAAAATTCAACCTCGAATTAAAGCACCTAAATAACTACAGAAAGGCAACGAACCCTATAGTAATAATTCCCTACATAAAGAGCAGGTGTTCCCAAACTGGAGTAATTACTCCCTGAGACGTAAAATGAAGTTTTCTAAGGGATAAAAAAAAGAAAGAGGGTCCAGTAGTGGCTCTGAGCACTATGCGACTTAACTTCTGAGGTCATCAGTCCCCTAGAACTTAGAACTACTTACACCTAACTAACCTAAGGACATCACACACATCCATGCCCGAGGCAGGATTCGAACCTGCGACCGCAGCGGTCGCGCAGTTCCAGACTGAAGCGCCTAGAACCGCTCGGCCACAGCGGCCGGCTCAGTAGTGTTGGGGTCTCAGAATTGAACTGTTTTATAAAGATGTTTACTATTATCATCACTATTTCGTAAAACTGTAATACTGGTTACAAAAGTTACCAGTAATTACATTTTTTGTTTCAAATAGTAGCATTAACGCCTGATACAATGTGTCGAGGTTACAGCTTGTGAAAAGAATGTATGAACGTTGTCTTCTTTGTTCCTCACATAGTCTACCTACTGCACGTATACTTAGTATTATTAATCTGTGACAGTAAAATTGATACATATATTCTTAAATATCTCATATCTTCCCCGAGTTGTATGTAGTTCCCACAAGGGACGAGAAACTGCTTCATTATTCACTTCGCTACAATAATCAATGTAATTGAGATCACAGCACGGCTGTAATTATGCAATGGCTACTACATTGCTGTGCGTCCGTGGTCAAACGCAAAGCATTTGCAGCCTAAAGTCTTCCAATTTCTACCATTTAGGGGGTAAGGAGTCCACGAATCTAGTGGTTTACAAGCAGTAGGTATAGTACACACTCTTTCACTTGGTTGATTTTGAAGCGGGGTCGCAGGGTGTGAGTGAAGCAAGTGTCGCTAGAGTGAGGAGAGCTGCAGAGGAAACACATTTTGTAGTACGTATCTATCGCCAATTAGCTTTCTTTGGCCGGCCGAAGTGGCCGAGCGGTTCTAGGCGCCACAGTCTGGAACCGCGCGATCGCTACGGTCGCAGGTATAAAACCTGCCTCCGACATGAATGTGTGTGATGTCCTTAGGTTAGTTAGGTTTGAGTAGTTCTAAGTTCAAGGGGACTGATGACCTCAGATGTTAAGTCCCGTAGTGGTCAGAGCCATTTGAACCATTTTTTTAGCTTTCTTTTCTGAGGAGGTGTTGTAGGTAACATTCGCGATGCACTGAGAATTTCTTCATCTTTCTGCAGATATAAATAAAATGTTGTTAGAATTAAACGGTACCAATTGTCTCATTGACTCATTATTTCGGTATTTAATAAGACGCTTACAGAAACTAAATATCATTTATTTTTTATCATTTATTAGATAAAAACGATCAAAGAAAATTCTTTTCATTCCAAAGTTTAATTAGGCGCTAATGTTGTTGATGATTGGGGCAGGGGGTTGAGTGGTAGCCAATATCTGATTGCACTCGGGGGTAATAGTCTCAGAAAGGTTGGGAACTACTGATACAGAGGACCCGAAATCTGTAAACAAATTGCTGCTGCCGTCATTTAGATAGGAAGCAATAATATGGCGGTGGCCGTTAAAACGATTCCAGTTCAAACCGAGGATCTTCTTGATCACCTCTGGTGCAAAAAGAAAGTGGCCAGTTCTGTGGCTCAGCAGGCGACAGGTGGCCGCTTCATCATCCAGCAAGCTGGCATCAGAAATACATTTTTCCGCTGTAGGCATCCTAGCGTGAGGTACCGGCCAGCTAACAAAACCACTGAACGTCACCGCTCCGGGCCATTCTGCAACGCCTTCTTGCGAGATCCGCCAGCTGCCATCTCGCCTGCGACAGCGTCTTGTCGATAGGTTCGCTCCGCCTTGCGGCAGTAAAGTTTAACGGTTCGTTACTTCGAGAACAGTCTAGTAATGATGCTGGGATTCGATCGCCGTTACGGTCGTCTGGCGATCGCGAGTACTTCGCGATAGTACGGGAAAGCAGCAGCGCCAGCCATGCGGTGAGGTTCACAGGAGTCTGCCAATCCCTTTCTGCTGTCGAAACCTAGTTCTCATGCTTCAGTACTCTCTCTCCGAACTGTTCCTGAGTTAAAACTGTGTAGTTATAGGTCCATGCTCTTTCTACAGGGTGGTCCATTGATCGTAACCGGGCCAAATATCTCGCGAAATAAGCGTCAAACGAAAAAACTACAAAGAACGAAACTTCTCTAGCTTGAAGGGCGAAACCTGATGGCGCTATGGTTGGCCCTCTATATGGTGCTGCCATAGGTCAAACGGATATCAACTGCGTTTTTTTAAGTAGGAACCCCCATTTTTTTATTACATATTCGTGTAGTACGTAAAGAAATATGAATGTTTTAGTTGGACCACTTTATTCGCTTTTTTAAAGATGGCGCTGTAATATTCACAAACATATGGCTCACAATTTTAGACGAACAGTTGGTAACAGGTAGGTTTTTTAAATTAAAATACAGAACGTAGGCACCTTTGAACATTTTATTTCGGTTGTTGCAATGTGATACATGTACCTTTGTGAACTTATCACTTCTGAGAACGCATGCTGTCACAGCGTGATTACCTGTAAATACCACATTAATGCAATAAATGCTCAAAATGATGTCCGTCAACTTCAATGCATTTGGCAATACGTGTAACGACATTCCTCAACAGCGAGTAGTTCGCCTTCCGTAATGTTCGCACATGCATTCACAATGCGCTCACGCATGTTGTCAGGCGTTCTCGGTGGATCACAATAGCAAATATCCTTCAACTTTCCCCACAGAAAGAAATCCGGGGACGTCAGATCCGGTGAACGTGCGGGCCATGGTATGGTGCTTCGACGACCAATCCACCTGTCATGAAATATGCTGTTCAATACGGCTTCAGCCGCACGCAAGCTATGTGCTGGACATCAATCATGTTGGAAGTACATCGCCATTTTGTCATGCAGTGAAACATCTTGTAGTAACATCGATAGAATATTACGTAGGAAATCAGCATACATTGCACCATTTAGATTGCCATCGATAAAATGGGGGCGATTTATACTTCCTCCCATAATGCCGCACCATACATTAACCCGCCAAGGTCGCTGATGTTCCACTTGTCGCAGCCATCGTGGATTTTCCGTTGCCCAGTAGTGCATATTATGCCGGTTTACGTTACCGCTGTTGCTGAAAGACGCTTCGTCGCTAAATAGAACGCGTGCAAAGAATCTGTCATCGTCACGCAATTTCTCTTGCGCCCAGTGGCAGAACTGTACATGACATTCAAAGTCGTCCCCGTGCAATTCCTGGTGCATAGAAATATGGTAGAGTGCAATCGATGTTGATGTAGCATTCTCAACACCGACGTTTTTGAGATTCCCGATTCTCGCGGAGTTTGTCTGCTACTGATGTGAGGATTAGCCGCGACAGCAGCTAAAACACCTACTTGGACATCATCATCTGTTGCAGGTCATGGTTGACGTTTGACATGTTGCTGAACACTTCCTGTTTCCTTAAATAACGTAACTATCCGGCGGACGGTCCGGACACTTGGATGATGTCGTCCAGGATACCGTCAGCATACATTGCACACGCCAGTTGGGCATTTTGATCACAATAGCCATACATCAAAACAATATCGACCTTTTCCGCAATTGGTAAACGGTCCATTTTAACACGGGTAATGTATCACGAAGCAAATACCGTCCGCACTGGCGAAATGTGATACCACGTACTTATACGTTTGCGACTATTACAGCGCCATCTAACATAAAGCGAAAAAAGTGATCCAACTAAAAGATTCATATTTCTTTACGTACTACACGAATATGTAACAAAAAATGGGGGTTCCTATTTAAAAAAACGCAGTTTATATCCTTTTGACCTATGGCAGCGCCATCTAGAGGGCCAACCATAGCGCCATCTGGTTTCCCCCTTCAAGCTAGACGAGTTTCGTTCTCTGTAGTTTTCTCGTGTGATGCTTATTTCGTGAGATATTTGGCCCGGTCTCTATCAATGGACCACCCTGTATATGAATTTTCCGAACGTGTGTATATCAATGGAGGCTGCTCTCTGTTAAGAGTAAGTTATTCTGTGCTAATTTCGTAATATATCTCTTCGTGTTAGTTTCCAAAATTTTTATTTGTGTTATGATTTCTACAGCCTTCACCTCAATATCCGTACAAATCTGTGGTTCCCTGCAAGTAGAGTCGTAGCACACGCCTTCCCACGGTCTGATACTATGTAGAATAATCACTTAAAAAGAAAAGAGACACCGATGGTGCATAAATATTTATCTCGCTCGCTTACTGAGGAAAGCTCTTTTCATTCAGGCCGCCCGGGTTACAACAACTATTGCAGTCAGCTTAGGTAAGGCAGCGCGCCCCGTGTGTGGAGACAGATGTCAGTGACAAAGATTGCTATTTAACTGAAATATCCGCCGCTTCCAAGACCACAGCCGGCCGATGTGGCCGAGCGATTCTAGGCGCTTCAGTCTGGAACCACGGGACCTGTACAGTCGCAGGTTCGAATCCTGCCTCGGGCATGGATATGTGTGATGTCCTTAGGTTAGTTGGGTTTAAGTAGTTCTAAGTTCCAGGGGACTGTTGACCTCAGAAGTTAAGTCTCATAGTGCTCAGAGCCATTTGAATTTGAACCCAAGACCACAAGTTTTCCAGCACAACAACGGAAGGCAATTTGTGCTGTGGAATACGCAAAGACAATTTTTGACGACAGTTAGGGGTCGATCCATCTGAAAAGAACTCTATAAAGCGCTGGTACAGACAACCCATGGAGACAAGTGGCCTATGCAAAGGCAAAAGCACCGGCATTCAAAGGAGACAGTGCATGAAGCTTGGCAATCCCTCCAGCACAGTCCCAGTTAGTTCACAAAGCGAGTCGTGAGTTTGCATTGCTCTGCAGAACAGTCTGGTATGTTCTTTGTAAGCGTCAGAAAGTCAATGGTTACAACCTGCAGCTTGAGCAGGCTCTCAAGGAAGCTGACAATAAACTTCACCCCTTCTTCATTGTAGACATTTCGGGGTTCCAGAGGTATGATGATTTTGGGGACAGGCTAGTCTTCAGCGATCAGGTGACCTTCCATATCAACGGCATAGTCAATTGGCATATATTCGAATCTCGGGTAGAGAACACCTTTGCCGAATCAGTGAGAATGTGAGAGATTCTCCAGAGGTGAACGTCTTCGCCGTAGGCCTTTTTCCTTTGCAGAAAGGACTGTATCTTGACCTGCTCCAGATATGGTTGATAGCATGACTAGAAGAAGTCTCCGGGGATTTGCTTTTCCACTCAGGTACCATTATGCCGCGAGAGGGAATCTGAATGAACATCATGCGAAGTGGGATGGGTCGCATTGGTCGTGATGATGAAGCGTTGTTGAGACGATCTCGAGGCCTCCAGACAAGACACAAGACAAGACACCATACGACTCCTTTTTATGTGGCTTCGTCAATGACTGCACCTTCGACCCACCTTATACTTGAGATCTGGCGGAGCTGTGGATCAGCGGATCACAGACGCCTTTGCTGCTGTTACAAGATACTTGTTGATTCGAGTATGGGAGGAAATGGATTCCCGACTAGATATCTGTTGTGTCACGAAGTGCAACCATACTGAATCTTTGTAAGAGAGTTAAAAACTTCGCAATATACACACATCAAAAAACGTTTTGCATCAGCCCGGTTCACAGAACTCCTGAAGATAGACGTTGACTGTGACACAGTCCCTTTGGCTGTTAGGAGATGATACTAAACCCGCCCAATGATGTAAAAAACCATGTTTGAGCAGCGCGTATTATTCGGAAGGGGTCCGACAGCCGATCAGTTCCCGTCATTCCACCAGGAAGGAGGTACACGGCTCGTGTTGTCTGTAGTTCAACCATGCCTAGACGGTCAGTATCGCGGTTCGAGCACGTCCGAATTGTTATTTTGTGCCAGGAAGAGCACTCAACAAGGGAAGTGTCAAGGCGTCTCGGAGCGAACCAAAGCGATGTTGTTCGGACATGGAAGAGATACAGATAGACGTGAACTGTCGATGACATGTCTCTCTCAGGCCGCCCAAGGGCTCCTTCTGCAGTGGATGACCTACGGATTATGGCTCGGTGGAACCCTGACAGCTAACCGTGCGGTCTGAGGCGCCTTGTCACGGTCCGCGCGGCTCCCCCCGTCGGAAGCTCGAGTCCTCTCTCGGGCATGGTTGGGTGTGTTGTCCTTAGCTTAAATTAGTTTAATTCAAATAGTGTGTAAGCTTAGAGACCGATGACCTCAGTAGTTTGGTCCCATAAGACCTTACCACAAATTTCCAATTACCAACCCCGACAGCAACGCCACCATGTTTTCGTGCAGCCACATGACGTCGTGTTACGACTTAAACTGTGCACAATAGGCAGCATGATGCGCAACTTCACTCCCAACGTCCATGGCGAGGTCTATCTTTGCAACCACCACACCATGCAGCGCGGTTCAGATCGGCCCAACAACGTGCCGAATGGACCGCTCAGGTTTGGCATCACGTTCTCTTCACCGATGAGTGTCGCATATGCCTTCAGTCACACAACCGTCGGAGACTTGTTTGGAGGCAACCCGGTCAGGCTGAACGCCTTAGACACCCTGTCCAGCGAGAGGAGCGAGATGGAGGTTCCCTGCTGTTTTGGGGTGGCACTATGTGGGGTCGATGTACGCCGCAGGTGGTCATGGAAGGCGCCGTAACGGCTGTATGATACGTGAATGCCATCCTCCGGCCGATAGTGCAACCATATCGGCAGCATATTGGCGAGGCATTCGTCTTCATGGAGGACAATTCGCGCCCCTATCGTGCACATCTTGTGAATGACTTCCTTCAGGAAAACGACATCGCTCGATTAGAGTGGCCAGCATATTCTCCAGACTTGAACCCTATCGAACATGCCTGGGATAGATTGAAAAGGGCTGTTTATGGACGACGTGACCCACCAACCACTCTGAGGGATCAACGCGGAATGGCCGTTGAGGAGTGGGGCAATCTGGACCAACAGTGCCTTGATGAGCTTGCGGATAGTATGCCACGACGAATTATACATCGATGCAACAGGACGTGCTGCTGGATATTAGAGATGCCGGTATGTGCAGCAATCTGGACCACCACCTCTGAAGTTCTCGCTGTGATGTGGTACAACGTGCAATATGTGGTTTTCGTGAGCAATAAAAAGGGCGGAGCTGATGTTTATGGATATCACTATTCCAATTTTCTGTACAGGTTTCGGAACTCTCGGAACCGAGGTGACGCAAAACTTTTTTTGATGTTTGTATTACCTTATTTTTGGTATATAAAGGATTCTAATAAAATTATATAAAAAAAACTACACCCGAACAGACCATGAAGGCCCAACGGTACCGACCGGCCGCCGCGTCATCCTCAACTTACAGGCGTCACTGGATGCGGATACGGAAGGACATGTGGTCAGCGCATTTCTCTCCATGCCGTATGTCAGTTTACGGGACCGGAACCGCTATTTCTCAAGTAGCTCCTCAGGTTGCCTCACAAACAAGGGCTGAGTGCACCCCGTTTGCCAGCAGCGCTCGCAGACCAGATGGCTCCCCTTCCAAGTGCTCGCCCAGCCCGACAGCGCTTAATTTCCGTGATCTGACGGGAACCGATGTTAACCACTGCGCCAAGGCTGCTCGCAATAAAATCACACCAGGAAGCCTGAAATATTTCTTGTTTTGAAAAGGATTCATTCTTTTTCGAACACCATGCATAAACACAATCTGATAAAATAATTCGCGAAATCACACTGGTGGAATAACAAAGATAACAATCTGATTGTGCCTTAATCCCAAGCTGTCAGATACATTCTTCAAAGCCGGCCGAAGTGGCCGTGCGATTAAAGGCGCTGCAGTCTGGAACCGCAAGACCGCTACGGTCGCAGGTTCGAATCCTGCCTCGGGCATGGATGTTTGTGATGTCCTTAGGTTAGTTAGGTTTAATTAGTTCTAAGTTCTCGGGAACTAATGACCTCAGCAGTTGAGTTCCATAGTGCTCAGAGCCATTTGAACCACATTCTTCAAACAGAAACCAAATTTGAGGCAGCCTTTCCATTATTGGACCAGGAGCACTTTGGGGGCCACATTCTGTCTCTGGGGTACCTAGAGACCACTGGCATGGGTCTCGATTGGTCGCCATATTCTCCGGATCTAAACACATGCGACTCCTTTTTGTGGTGCTATATTAAAGATAAGGTGTACAGCAATAACCCCAAAACCATTACTGAGCAGTAAACATCCATTCAGGAAGTCATCGACAGCATCGATGTTCTGATACTTCAGCGGGTCATGCAGAATTTCGGTATTCGTCTGCGCCAAATCATCGCCAATGATGACACGCATATCGAACATGTCATAACCTAAATCCGAATATCTGTAATGACGTTTACACGTTGAATAAAGTGTGTGTACGCTGTAGTTTGTAACTAATTTACGTTTTTTATATACACTACTGGCCATTAAAGTTGCTATACCAAGAAGAAATGCAGATGATAAACGGGTATTCATTGAACAAATATATTATACTAGAACTGACATGTGATTACATTTTCACGCAATTTGGGTGCATAGATCCTGAGAGATCAGTACCCAGAACAACCACCTCTGGCCGTAATAACGGCCTTGATACGCCTGGGCATTGAGTCAAACAGAGCTTGGATGGCGTGTACAGGTACAGCTGCCCATGCAGCTTCAACACGATACGACAGTTCATCAAGAGTAGTGACTTACGTATTATGACGAGCCAGTTGCTCGGCCACCATTGACCAGGCGTTTTCAATTGGTGACAGATCTGGAGAATGTGCTGCCCAAGTCAGCAGTCGAACATTTTCTGTATCAAGAAAGGCCCGTACAGGACCTGCAACATGCGGTCGTGCATTATACTGCTGAAATGTAGGGTTTCGCAGGGATCGAGTGACGGGTAGAGCCACGGGTCTTAATACATCTGAAATGTAACGTCCACTGTTCAAAGTGCCGTCAATGCGAACGGGAGGTGAACGAGACGTGTAACCAATGGCACCCCATACGATCACGCCGGGTGATACGCCAGTATGGCGATGACGAATACACGCTTCTAATATGCGTTCACCGCGATGTCGCCAAACACGGATGCGACCATCATGATGCTGTAAACAGAACATGGATTTATCCGAAAAAATGACGTTTTGCCATTCGTGAACCCAGGTTCGTCGTTGAGTACACCATCGCAGGCGCTCCTGTCTGTGATGCAGCGTCAAGGGTAACCGCAGC
Organism: Schistocerca americana; assembly: GCF_021461395.2. Taxonomy (NCBI): domain Eukaryota; kingdom Metazoa; phylum Arthropoda; class Insecta; order Orthoptera; family Acrididae; genus Schistocerca; species Schistocerca americana. The sequence goes on along the minus strand of NC_060125.1, from coordinate 229,122,136 downwards.
CATGGTCTCCGAGCTGATAGTCCATGCTGTTGCAAACGTCGTCGAACTTTTCGTGCAGATGGTTGTTGTCTTGCGAACGTCCCCATCTGTTGACTCAGGGATCGAGACGTGGCTGCACGATCCGTTAGAGCCATGCGGATAACATGCCTGTCATCTCGACTGCTAGTGATACGAGGCCGTTGGGATCCAGCACCGCGTTCCGTATTACCCTCCTGAACACAGCGATTCCATATTCTGCTAACAGTCATTGGATCTCGACCAACGCGAGCAGCAATGTCGCGATACGATAAACCGCAATCGCGATAGGCTACAATCCGACCTTTATCAAAGTCGGAAACGTGACGGTACGCATTTCTTCTCGTTACACGAGGCATCACAACAACGTTTCACCAGGCAACGCCGGTCAACTACTGTTTGTGTATGAGAAATCGTTTGGAAACTTTCGTCATGTCAGCACGTTGTAGGTGTCGCCACCGGCGCCAACCTTGTGCGAATGCTGTGAAAAGCTAATCATTTGCATATCAAACCATCTTCTACCTGTCGGTTAAATTTCGCGTCTGTAGCACGTCATCTTCGTGGTGTAGCAATTTTAATGGCCAGTAGTGTAGTTGAATAATTGTCACCCTGTGTATTGAGTAGTGTAGTGTAGTAGGCTGGCCTCAGTGTGGCGCCAGCCGTGACTCGCACGTCATCTCTGCACTGCAGCGGGTGCGGCATTCCGCAGGCGGTGCGCGCACAGGCGCAGCACTCGACAGACGCCTGCCGCATGCATGCACAAAGGCGCTTGCAGGCACGCCACCGCTGCACCCGCCGCGCATACTGCGACGTGCACTCGGTTCAGTTTCTTTCCTTCTCTTATCGCTCGCTGGAGCCCGAGTGAGGTGTGCACAGCGGTAGGCGACTGGACTCGTATTCGGGAGAACGGCAGTTGACCTCACCATCAGGCCAACTACACTCATGCTCATAAATTAAGGATAGATGCAGAATGTGGTGCCACGCATCGTGGCACTACACAAAACTGACGCTAATGGCATAGGCACATAGGGAACACACACGACACAGGTCTGTAAGTCCACGGTATTGCTGATAAGTTGAGAAAGCCGTCCCGAAACACATGCTGCAAAACGCCACTGCTTCCTGCGCATGTACCCCGACATCAATATGGAATATGATTACCATGCACACGTACACAGGCCGCACAACGGGTTGGCATACCCTGGATCAGGTGGTCGAGCAGCTGCTGGGGTATAGCCTCCCATTCTTGCACCAGTGCCTGTCGGAGCTCCAGAAGTGTCGTAGGGGTTTGAAGACGTGCAGCGATACGTCGACCGAGAGCATCCCAGACGTGCTCGATGGGGTTTACGTCTGGAGGACAGGCAGGCCACTCCGTTCGCCTGATGTGTTCTGTTTCAAAGTACTCCTCCACGATGGCACCTCGGTGGGACCCTGCGTTATCATCCATCAGGAGGAAGGTGGGGCCCACTGTACCCCTGAAAAGGCAGACATACTGTTGCAAAATGACGTCCCGATACACCTAACCTGGTACAGTTCCTCTGTCAAAGACATGCAGTCGTGTACGTGCACCAATGATAATCCCACCCCACACCATCAAACCACGACCTCCGTACAGGTCCCTTTCAAGGACATTAAGGGGTTGGTATCTGGTTCCTGGTTCACGGCAGATGAAAACCCGGCAAGAATCAGTGTTCAAATTATACCTGGACTCGTCCGTGAACATAACCTGGGACCACTGTTCCATTGACCATGTACTGTATTCTTGACACCAGGCTTGACGGGCTCTCCTGTGACCAACGCTCAGTGGAATGCACCTTGCAGGTCTCCGGGCGAATAAAACATGTCTGTTCAGTCGTCTGTAGACTGTGTGTCTGGAGGCTACTGTTCCAGTGGCTGCGGTAAGGTCCCGAGCAAGGCTACCTGCAGTACTCCGTGGCCGCCTGCGGGCACTGCTGGTGAGATATCGGTCTTCTTGTGGTGTTGTACACTGTGGACGTCCCGTACTGTAGCGCCTGGACACGTTTCCTGTTTGCTGGAATTGTTGCCATAATTGTGAGATCACACTTTGCGGCACACAGATGGCCCGTGCTACCACCTGCTGTGTTTGACCTGCGTCCAGTCGCCCTAGTATTCTACCCCTCATAACGTCATCAATATGTGTTCTTTGAGACATTTTCAACTCCAAGTCACCATTAGCACGTCTGAAAACGTCTGCTTACTTACTCGCTGCACCGTACTCTGACATGCGTATGTGGATTGCTGTCAGCGCCACCGTGCGACGACCGCAGGTCAAATGCACCGCATGGTCATACCCCGAGGTGATTTAAACCCACAAACCGCCCACGAGAGCGTTGTTTCACCATGTATCAGCATTATCCTTAATTTATGAGCATGAGTGTAGATTTACGTTTCCCGTGGATTCCCAAATTGCCGAATGCCGATATGGTTCCTTTGAAGAGGACTGGCCGATTCCTATATCCGTCATTGCCCCGTCCGTGCTTATGGTCCTTCTAATGGCCGCAATATCCACGAGACGTTAAACCCTAACTATCGTTAGGAAGAGAGTGATACCGTTAGCACTTTAACGCAATATAAAATTTACGCCAGACATTCGAGTTTACGTACATACTATCTGGTCAAAAGTACCCGGAAACCTATTATTGGACATTAATGTGAGGTGTGTTCACCCTTCGCCTTTATGAAGACTTGAAACCTGCTGGGAACAGACTCGTGGATTTATATCAGCCATACGATCGTTGTGTCACAGCCGGACACATTGCAAGAATCCCTGGCAATTTTTACACTGGCGTAGTTTTCATTTGTTCTCCATTAGGACATGCAACGAACGGTTGGGCAAGTATGTGAATAGCTTTTAGTGAGTTGATTGTGCCACCGTTGTCTCGGTTGCCTGCCGAATGGTCAGCGTGACGAATTGTCAATCCTCTGGGCCCGGTTTCGATTCCCGGCAAAGGGCCTATAACACTACCTTGGGGTACGGTAGAAATCACTTCTGTTTTACTCGATGACTTTCCGTCGGTTTCTACGAACTGTGACCTCTCTGACAGGAAGTTACAAATCCAGTCACATAACTGAGACTATATTCTATAAGCAAGCAATTTCACTACGAGCCGCTTGTGTGGTACAGTGTCAAAAGCCTTCCGGAAATCCAGGAATACGGAATCTATCTGAAATCCCTTGCCAGTAGCACTCAACACTTCATGTGAAGAAAGAGCTAGTTGTGTTTCACAGGAACGTAGTTTTCTGAACCCATGTTGACTGTGTGTCAGTAGACCGTTTTCTTCGAGGTAATTTATAATGATCTAACCCAACATATGTTCCAAAATCCTTCTGCATATCGACGTTAACGACATGGGTCTGTAATTTAGTGGATTACTCGTACTATCTTTCTTGAATATTGGTGTGACCTGTGCAAGTTTCCAGTCTTTGGGTACGGCTCTTTCGTCGAGCGAACGGTTGTATGTGATTAAGTATGGGGCTAATGCATCAGCATACTCTGAAAGGAACCTAATTGGTGTACAGTCTGGACCGGTAGACTTGCTTTTATTAAGTGCTTTAAGTTGCTTCACTACTCCGAGGATATTTCCTTCTACGTTACTCATGTTGGCAGCTGATCTCGATTCGAATTCTGGAATATTTACTTCGTCTTCTTTTGTGAAGGCATTTCGGAAGGCTGTGTTTAGTAAATCTGCTTTGGCAGCACTGTCTTCGATAGTATCTCCATTGCCATCGCGCAGAGAAGCCATTGATTGTTTCCTGCCGCTAACATAAGTCACCTACGACCAGAATCTCTTTGGATTTTCTGCCAGGTTTCGAGACAAAGTTTCGTTGTGGAAACTATTATAAGCATATCGCATTGAAGTCCGCGCTAAATTGGGAGCTTCTGTAAAAGATCGCCAATCTTCGGGATTTTGCGTCTGTTTAAATTTGGCAAGTTTGTTTCGTTGTTTCTGCAACAGTGTTCTAACCCGTTTTGAGTGCCAAGGAGGATCAGCTCCGTCGTTTGTTAATATCACTGTTCACAGATCATATCCTCACAGATGCTGCCTTGTGACTGAGTCCATTGCAATGCTGATACAAAGAGTCATCGCCTCTGAACTGTTCCTCTATAGTGCGCAGTACACAATGCCGTAAAATGTGTTCATATCCGTCCACATTTAGAGATTTCTAAGGTGAAATAAGGGGATCACACCCTAACCACGAGAAACTGGTGCATACGGTTAACATCCCTACCTCACTGTTGGCACTACACATGATCGCAGGTAAGGTTCTGCAAGCATTCGCCAATTCCAAACTTTTCCATCGCGTTTCCAGAGGGTATAGCGTGAGTCATCGTTCCAAATCACTCGTTTCCTTTCATCCACTGTGCAGTGGCGTTGCTTTCTGCACCACTTCAAGCGTCTCATAATACTGACCCCAGAAATGTGTGGCATTTGAGGAGCTGTTCGACCATTGCACCCCACCCTTTTTAACGCCTTATACACAGTCGTTGTGCTATCTGGACTCCCGGTAGCACTTTGGAACTCATAACCTTCTGCCGATTCCATGCGATTTTTTCCAATCGTCCCTGCCAATGCTCGACGGCCGCGTCGGACAGTACATAGAGCTGCCTGGTCTTGATTTAGCTATGGTCTGTTTTTTCGCGTTTCCATTTTCCAGTCGCATCACGAACACTCGACTTGGACAGCTTTGGAATGGCTGAAATGTCCCTGATGGATTTGTTACTCAGCTGACATTCAGTGATCACTCTTCACTTGAAGTCACTGAACTCTCCTGAGCGACCCGTTCTGCTGTTACTGGTCCACTACTGACAACACAATACGCTCTTTCACCTTTTATACTGGTGGAAACTGTTACACGATGAACACTATGACCGAACGCTACGAAATAGATCTTCCCGTAATTTCATACTTGTCGGATATGTTGATTAAATTTTATCGTTATGCGAATTTAATTTCATTATTTTCAGTGGAAAAAAAAAAAGCCACCCTTGTAGATGAAGAATGGCTATTGGCTGTGTGTAAAATTCATTAATTTTCAGGTGGAGTGCGTAACACTGCATGTTAATAGCACGAGCACTTCTAGCTTATCGCTTTCTTCGGGACTTTAAGAAAGGCCGAATCATTAGGATGAGGGAAATGGGCCATCATATCGTCAGACTACACAAATAGTTGTCAACAGTATCACAATAAGAGCAGGTATGCGTCGCTCCAGGAGAACTACACCAAGAGGACATCGTAGGGCTTTTCAAACGTTCAAATGGCTCTGAGCACTATGGGACTTAACATCTGAGGTCATCAGTTCCCTAGACTTACAACTACTTAAACCTAACTAACATAAGGACATCACACACATCCATGCCCGAGGCAGGATTCGAACCTGCGACCGTAACAGCCGCGCGGCGCCGGACTGAAGCGCCTAGGGCTTTTCGAATGGCTCTGACGGATAGATCTTGGTAGAAGTTGTAGGCAGAGTGCCTCCATGAACCATCAGTAGCAAATTATTGGGAACTAGGTTGAGATTTCGAAGTGCCATGCGTCTTTTATAGCTGCAACAATACGAAAAGCTACAGGCTTGCATGATGTAGAGCCAGAGAGTTGCGGCAGTGGCATTCTGTGAAACTTAGCGATGAATCTCGCTTCTGTTTGTGGCGGTCATATCGATGCCATAATGTCCCTAAACGATTTGGCGAAAGATTGTAGGAAACAGCGATTTTAGAGACCCAGACGTCTCTGTCTCCAGGAATCATGGTGTGGGGGTGACATTTGGTGTGTCAGCCGACCGATTTGGTCATTGTTGAAGGGAGGCTGACTTCTTGCCAGCATAGGGCAAGAACGATAAACTCTGTTGCCATGTCCTTCATGACCAGGGTACCAAATTGCGTATTCCAGTACCACGCTGTAGCTCATTAACATACCCCTTGAGGAGTGTTCGGTCCCTTGAGAGGCATGCCAGGTCTCCTGATTTCTCGCCCATGGAGCATATCTGCACTTAGAGCCAAATAAAGTAGTTGCTGTTTTAAGGTTCTGCAGCAGCTACGAGGATTGTCCAGAAAGTAAATTCCGATCGGTCGCGAAATGGACACCACTGTGAAAACCCGATGAAGCTTTGCACAGATGTGTTGGGTAGTGTCTCAAGTATAACTGTCGATCGCATCAAGACGCTCTTTTCAGTTGTGAGCGCACTGTGAGCAAGTAAACGATGTCTCCCGCCAAGTAGGAGGGCCCACTTAAAGGCTTCGCCTTAATGAATGCAGCCCAGCTAACACAACTGTCACGCACCTCCTTCTTCGTGCCAATTCTCAGCCGCACTCTGCAGGGGCAGTGAAGACACGCCTGCAGCCTTTTCGATGGCCGATCACCCACAACACAGCCCTAATTGGCTCATCCTGAGTATCGTCTCTGTTCACGTGAAACGCTCGATACGAAGACAACTCTGGCGCAGGCTACACGCCATAGACCAGCGTAGAGAATTATTGGAAAGCACAGGCGGCTGCCTTCTATGACGATGGTGTTGGAAATTTGGTATAACGCTCCGACAAATGCCTAAGTCGGAGCGGCGACTATGTAGAGAAGTATCTGGAAAGTGTAGCTAACCCTTGCAAATAAAATATTTCTGATTTTAACTGTGGTTTCCATTTAGCGACCGATCGGAACTTATTTTCTGGACAACCCTCGTATATAGTCGTGTCTCAGGGCCAAATTAGATTAGGCAACATCTATGAAAAAGTGATGATGACACAGATCAGCAGCAATTTACAATAATTTATTGGTAGGAACTTCGTAATACTTAACTGCAGTGTGAAGATGGTGCATGGCGATTGTTCAGTGTTCACTTACACTATATGTCTTTAAGTCTGTTCTAGTTTTGAATCCATTGAATGATATCTACGATCACTTGTACAATTTTCGCTTTGACTCTTCTTGGTGGCGGCTGTAGACACGGTCCTGAGGTTATGTTGATACTATTGATGCTGAGTGATGATACTTTCCGAATACTGCTGAGTAGAGCTGTGCATCAGTATACACAGATGGGCCAAAACATAATGGTCACCTGCTTAATTGATTGTTTGTCCCTCTTTGGAACGAAATACATAACTTGATTCTGCGTATCAGGGATCACACAATTTGTTGGTAGGTTTGTGGAGATATGTGGCATTAGATGTCTACGCACAGGTCATGTAATTTGCGTAATAAACGCGGAGATGGCACCAGATAGTGACGCAGATGGGCTCCGTAGGATTTACGTCAGGTGAATTTGGTCGTCGAGTCATCAACGTGTGTTACTATAATTCTCCTAAATCACTGTAGCACGTTTCTGGCTCCGAGACACAGACAATTATACTTCTGAAAGATGACGCCGCCGTCGGAGAAGACATCAAGCATGAAGGGATGCAGATGGTTCGCACTTGTCAGCGTGTCCTCGATTAGTACCACAGGTCCCATGCAAACGCAGGAGAATGTCTCCCATAGCATAACACTGCTCCCACCAGCCTGCGTCCGTGGCGCACTGTACGTTTCGAGCCGCATTTCACCTCGATGACGACTTTCATGGAGACGACCCTCGACCTAGTGCAGCAAAAATGTAATTCACCCGAAGAGCCAACACGTTTCCATTGATTGACGATCGAATCCCGATGGTCCCGTGCCCACTGCAATGGTAATTGACAATGCCCATGGGTCAACATGTGAACACTCAGGGATTGTCTGCTGCGGAGCTCCATGTTCAACAATGTACGATGAACGATGTGCTCACAAACACTTGTGCGTGCACCAGCATTGTGCTCTTTCGGCAGAGGTGCCGCAGATCACCACCTATCCTACTTTACAGAAGAGACAAGCCTCCGAATCCCACGTTCTGTGAAGAGTCGTGGATGTCCAACCATTTAGCGCCTAGTGATGGTTTCACTGTCCTTCTAGCTCTTTCCGTAGATGCTCACGACAGTAGCACGAGAACATTCGACCAGATTCGCCGTTTCCGAGTACTCCTTCTCAGGTTCTGCGTATTAATAACCTGCCATTTTTGTCAAAGTCGCTTATCTCAATGGACTTCCCCATTTGCAGCCCTTATCTTCACTAGGATGATCCCCCGTCCGTCTCAGCTTCGCTTGCATACTTTTGTTACCGCGTCACGTGTCCCCAACACCACCAGCCGGCATCTAATGTTGCGGTGGGCAGTGGTCACAATGTTTAGGCTTATCAGTGTATATCCGCGTTTGGTGTATGGATGTCTACTTGGGAACTATCTGTGTGACGCAAGGTGGAAGCAAAAAATACGTCTTGCCTTATGAACCCCCTGTTGGAGGCTAGCGTTAATTCAGTTGCACAGGAGTACTAGGCAACTCGCCGCTTTTCTATGTATGACTGAGTTCCGTATTCTCTAGAGTACACTGTGCGATGACAAGATGCATATTTTAATACCAGCCTCAAGCCTGCAATCCTTGTGAATTGGCAGAATATATGTTTCACATACAGCAAGAAATTCCTGAAGGTGACGATCAGATGCTGTTTGCTTGCATGCCACAAGGCTTGCGAGAGTACATTCATGCTCGCGGGGACCTCAACCCATAATAATGATGATGATGGTCGTAAGCTTAGAATAGAATGAATGTTTAATCATTTAATACGTATTATGTGATGAATATCTCGACAAAGTGTAATAAATGTCGGACTTGTGCTTTATAGTGTAACGCTTTCAATATCCGTCAGTATAACGTACACAGGATATTTCAAAACTCCCCACGAAACGTCAGGAACGGATTCCTCATATAAACATAAGAAAAAAATGTCCACTAAACATGGGTTCTAAGATGCATATCTGAAGAGTTATGAGCAATTGTACTGTAAAACATATCTCTTCTACTACAAGTCCTTTGCTTTCCATATTTTGGGAGGAGGTAGTTTCGGCCAACACGAGAAAAAATTTCCAGTAAACATACGCTCTAAAATGCCTACCCTAAGAAGTATGATGGCTTGTTGAGTAGAAGAGATGTGTTTCATAATAGCGAAGATCAACAAGTTCTCATAGCTTTTGAGCCTGTTTTTTCTCTATAATCTTTGTTGTTTTGGTCTATACTACCGCCTCCCAAAATTCAGGAAGCAAAGAGCCTGCAGTAAAAGAAATTTGTTTCACAGTATCCAAGATGAAGACGTGCTCCTAGCTCTTAAGATATGCGTTATAGAGCCCATGTTTACTGTACTTTTTTCTTTCTTCTTGTTACATGCGGAATCCTTCCTGAAGTTCTGCCGTCGAGTTTTGAAACATGCTGTACAACACCATAGCCGACATATTAGTCGCTAGAGAATTTAGCTGCTGTATTGATAGTGAAACTTTTTTAAGTGTCTTTTATTTTATCGTGGTTTTACAGCATGGCTAGTTTCGATGTCCTTGAATTATCTTCAGATCTGTATAATTATATCAGAAACCCGTCGTGTCTGTATCGTAACTACACACCGGAATTCTGCAAGTTGCACATTTGTGGAGAATTCCTCGATTAAAATAACTTCCACGGTTACCGGTACATAGCAGTTCATCTTAAACGTTACGGTGCTCGCTTCGGTGGCTTATTTACTGCAAAGTCGTTAGCTCCAATTCATAGCAGAATATCACGGACGACCAATGATGAATGCTCTCGGCGAATAGCGATACAGATGGTACGAGATATCGATCTGCTGGCAGCCGTGACCGTTAAGTGTGGCAAGTTCGCAAATAACGAGAGAGATGCAGGAAGCAAACTGAGACCAGTCACGAAGATGAAGTTTCGAAATCGGCGTTCCTTTTTTGGCCGCGAAACTGAAACGAAACAAACTGTTCTGGTTATATGCAGTAAGTGGCTTCGACTACCATGATTACGAAGAGCTTACACGAGGCAGGCGGTAGTTTTTAAGAGGGTCAGCAGAAATACATTATACAAGGGTGGTTTGGTAAGTCTGGTAAGTTTCCATGAAAAAATGGAACATTTTTGCTGCGCCTTCACGGTTGGTAAGCTTGATTATTCCCAGGATCGTGTAAACAATTTCAGCTACTTAAAGCATACAGTTCGTTGCTGACAGCTGTCTGAATTGGTCAGTGCGATTGAAAATGGAGAAAACTGAGTTTCAGCAGCATGTCTGGCTAGGTATAATCGCACTCCGCAAGACTTTTTGCCCCGCTTTGTGACTGATGATGACACCTACGCCATCATTACACATTACAGTCAAAACGGCAGTCAAACCAATGGACAAAGACTGGTGGAAGTTCAGCGAAGAAGGCAAAGACCATTGTCTCAGCTGGCAAGGTGATGGCCGCTGTATTTCACATCCTCAAGGAATAATAGGTTCCTTGGGAAAAGGCAGAACCATAACTAAGAGTCTATTATGCTTCATTTTTGGACCGTTTGGAACTTGCTTTAGCTGAAAAAGACCAAGGTTTGCACACAAAAATGGCTATTTCACCTGGATGATACACCATCCCAAGTGTCAGCGATAACAGTGGTGAAAGTGCATGAACTGGGCTTTGAATTGGTTCTTCATCCACCTTTTCATGAAACTTAGCCCCAAGTGACTTCTTCCTGTTCCCTAACTTGAAAGTTTGGTTTGCTGGGAAGAAATTTTCATAAAATGAGACGGTGATAGTTGCAGTCAACGAGTATTTAGCAGAGTTTGACAGAATCTATTTTTCCGATGGGATGAAAAAGGTGGAGGATCGCTGGGCCAACTGTATATCCCTCACAAGAGACTATGTCGAGTAGTTGTTTACGAAGGAAATATTTTTCTTCTTTTTTAACCAGACTTATCAAACTACCCTCGTGCCTAGGGACTTTTGAAATTAAGATATATCTGCCATTGCCCAACAAGAGTAGCTCTTTGTTAGAAGAGAGAACCTGTTCCAAGTTTCCTGCAGGCGTTCTGCTGCGATACATATAAAAATTGCATAACAGTATGCGAGTGAAATGTCGCTACAACTGGAAATGTGCCCCATACCTGAAGTAGAGGGACACTACGATTCCTGTAGGCAAAACATCTAGACTGCAGACAGATTCACAGTGAAATTGTGGCAGTATGTGGACCAAATGCAATGTCGCGTTCAGCAGTAGCGTAATGTTGCCAACAATATGAGGAAGGGTACACAGACATGGGTGGTACTGCTAGGGGAGGAAAGCTATCGACATCAATTACAGACGACAATGTCCAGGCAATCGAGGAAGTGATTAATAGAAATTACAATTTTCCGACATTGAGGATGTCCACGTGTCTACGCCACCGAGGAGCGGAATTCTGTCGTCGAAGAACTGAACAATTGATAGAACATTCCGACCATGTTTACCCACGAAGGATGTAGGTTATAAAGCCCTCGTTCGACCAGAACTTGAATAGTGCTCATCAGTTTGGGTTCCGTACCAGACAAGACGGGTAGAGGAAATAGAGAAGATGCAAAGAAAGCAGTGCATTTCGTTACAGGTTCATGTAGTAAGCGCGAAAGTGTCACGGATAATGATTAGTGTGACACGCTGCAAGAGTTGACAGCGTTCGTAATTTGGAATGCCTTCTTTGGTGACGATCATTATCTGTTTTTTTGTTCTTTTTCTCTCGCTTCGTGCTGTACTAAGCAAAGTAAACACGTTTTCTCACCGTGTTCGTGTTTTTCCTTGTTTGTGTTTTTGCCGTCACTACCGCACCAGGAAAGCGTTTCCGACCATGCATTTCTGTGTGTGTGTGTGTGTGTGTGTGTGTGTGTGTGTGTGTGTGTGTGTGTGTGCGCGCGCGCGCGCGCTCGCGCGCGTGTACTCTATATGTCTTGAAAGTTTGTAACCGCTGTGCTGAAATACCTTGTACATTCTACGGCTCTTAAGACATTGGCTGCCATGTTTATCAACTTGATACACAAGATGATACACATTTTTCAGGCCATGTGTATAATTCGTATGTATACAGCTACATTGAATTCCGATTGATATATAGTTGCCCAGGCCGCCTGGAGGGTTCCGAAGTTCGTTGACGGAACCCCTCCATATTAGCCATGTGAATACAGACACTCTTCTCAAGGTTGGCACCTGTGTGTAAGAGTTGTCTGAATGAAAAGTTCGTGTACTTGCACTGATTTTTTATTATTCACACTTGCAAAGTAAAGCTCAAAAATGAAATGGTTCAAGTGGCTCTAAGCACTATGGGACTTAACATCTGAGGTCTTCAGTCCTCTAGACTTAGAACTAGGTAAACCTAACTAACCTAAGGGCATCACACACATCCATGTCCGAGGCAGGATTCGAACGTGCGGCCTTAGCAGCCGCGTGGTTTCGGACTGAAGCGCCTGGAACCGCTCAGCCACAGCGGCCGGCAAAGTAAAGCATATAACTTATTTATTACCTCAGATATTTTGTTACATCTGTTGTGAATCTGTAAACAAACCTGTTGAAATATTACAGATTCAGCGTTTGTGTTACTTTTCCTCTGTTTTCACAAAGAATAAGTGTCATTCATCTGAAATGCTGGAAGGGGTCTTGCTTTGTCATTACAGTTTTGCATGCACTGATCAGCCAGATCATTATTATCGCGTAAGTAATAGCCACCTCTGGCAAGAATAGGCGGCCGGACTGGCCGAGCGGTTCTAGGCGCTACTGTCTGGAACCGCGCGGCCGCCACGGTCGCAGGTTCGAATCCTGCCTCGGGCATGGGTGTGTGTGATGTCCTTAGGTTAGTTAGGTTTAAGTAGTTCTAAGTTCTAGGGGACTCATGACCTCAGATGTTAAGTCCCATAGTGCTCAGAGCCATTTGAACCATTTTTGGCAAGAATAACAGCGGCGAGGCATCGTGACATGAAAGGAGTGAAGCCTTGGTGGTCGCTAGAGGGAGTTGGCACCACGTCTACACACACAAGTCACCTAATTCTGGTAAATTCCGTAAGGTGGAGGGGGTGGGGGGGGGGGGGGGCGGTGAGCTCTGACGCCACTTTCAGTCACATCCCAGATGGGTTCCGTAGGGGTCAGATCTGGCGACTTGGCGGGCCAGAATTTCGTGGGGAGAGAGAGAGAGAGAGAGAGGGGGGGGGGGGGCGTAGTGTGTCACGTTCAGACAAATTCCAGGTGTGTTCCATCGGGTTCAGATCTGGCTAGCTGGCGGGCTAGCACGTCAATTGGAACTTCGAACCACTCCATAACACTCCTGGTCTTGAGACATGACACATTATCTTGTTGGAAAATGCCACACCTGTCGGGAAACATGATCGTTATGAAAAGGTGTAGGTGGTCTGCAACCAGTAAACGATACTCTTTCGCGCTCATCGTGCCTTGCACGAGCTCCACTGGACCAATGGATGTCCACGTGAATGTTACCCGGTGCATAACGGTGCCGCTGCCATCTCGTTTCCGTCCCGCAGTACAGGTGCCAAGCGGCTCTTCCCCTGGAAGACGACGGATGCGCGCCCTCGCATTGGTATGATGAAGGTATCGTGATTCATCAGACCATGCAACGCTCTGCCATTGCGCCAACGTCCAGTTCCGATGGTCACGTGCCAATTTTAATCGTAGTTGCCAAATGTCGTGGTGTTAACATTGGCACATGCGTGGGTCGTCGGCTGCGGAGGCGCCTCGTTAGGAATGTTCGGTGCACTGAGTATTCAGACACACTTGCACTCTACCCAGCATTAGTGTTCGCCGCCTGTCCTGTTTTGCCAGTCTGCCCAACCTACGACGGCCGACATCTGTAATAATGGCTTTTAAAGGCACGTTTGCACGCTGAGCGGTTATTTAGGAAAAATTCGTAGTTATAAGTTGAAAAATAAAGATATATTAAAAAACCACAGATGAAATCCACGGCTGTGCAAGCACTGCCTGCAGCCGCTGGAAAACAGAGGAAGAATTACAATCGTCAGATGACGAAAGTATAGGTTGCTTTTTGTTGGATAGGTCCTGTACAGATCGGACGTGTGTGGCACACCTCCATTAACATTGTATTATTTCAATATTTTATTCACGAGTTGCAATCACCGGCACTCGTAATCACATGATGTAAGTGTGTTTTTAAACTATGTTTCTGTGTTTTTAAACTATGTTTCTATCTCAGAATATAATTATTACTAATCCATGTATGTTTTATTTTGTGTCGCTAGTTATTTGTAAGAGTGTTGGGTGTCTTGGCTTGGCAAAGAAAGAATCCGTATATTGAAAAGATAGTCGTCCAGCACGAACCATCGACGTCTTCGGGTGCTGATCTCAAATGGTGTTACAAAAAGGTACGGCCAAACTTTCAGGAAACATGTCTCACACACAAATAAAGAAAATGTTATGTGGACATGTGTCCGGAAATGCTTACTTTCCATGTTAGAGCTCATTTTATTACTTCTCTTCAAATCACATTAATCATGGAATGGAAACACACAGCAACAGAACGTACGAGCGTGACTTCAAACACTTTATTACAGGAAATGTTCAAAATGTCCTCCGTTAGCGAGGATACATGCAGCCACCCTCCGTCGCATGGAATCCCTGATGCGCTCATGCAACCCTGGAGAATGGCGTATTGTATCACAGCCGTCCACAATACGAGCACGAAGAGTCTCTACATTTGGTACCGGGGTTGCGTAGACAAGAGCTTTCAAATGCCCCCATAAATGAAAGTCAAGAGGGTTGAGGTCAGGAGAGCGTGGAGGTCATGGAATTGGTCCGCCTCTACCAATCCATCGGTCACCGAATCTGTTGTTGAGAAGCGTACGAACACTTCGACTGAAATGTGCGGGAGCTCCATCGTGCATGAACCACATGTTGTGTGGTACTTGTAAAGCCACATGTTCTAGCAGCACAGGTAGAGTATCCCGTATGAAATCATGATAACGTGCTCCATTGAGCGTAGGTGGAAGAACATGCTGACGAAACTAAAATGAGTTCTAACATGGAAATTAAACGTTTCCGGACACATGTCCACATAACATCTTTTCTTTATTTGTGTCTGAGGAATGTTTCCTGAAAGTTTGGCCGTACCTTTTTGTATATATTCTGTGTGTGTAAAGTTCAGACACGAAAAAGACAAAAAAAAAGATATATAAAAAAATTATATTTCTAGGCTGACTGCCCAACCCCATGATGCCTGGACGTGGTTTGACCTTCGTTTCGTCAGGTGTTGAAGACAGTCACTGCAGCACTTCTCAAAACTCGAAACTCCTGGAGTTTTCGAAATCCTCGTGCCGAGCCTCCGGCGCATGAAAATCCGCCCTCGGTCAAACTGAAATAGATCGGGCGCCTTCCCTATTCTGTACACGGAAAGCACGCAGACTGATACTACGCGCAGTAACTAGCAGTCATTCCTCGCCTGATAATGAGGGAGCTATCCCCCGGACAGGTTTATATCGAAAGTGGTTCGGTGGTCACAATGTCCTGGCTGATCAGTGTAATTCCTATACATTTGGCCTAGCACGAGTGATACTGAAGAAATTAACTTCACTGGCCATGTGTCTAACATTTACACACATGTGCAAAAGGCCTCGGTCTGGTACATAGTCTTCGGTAATTCTGGTCCGACATCAATGTGTTAAATGTGTAGAAGGAGAAATATTTATAAATACTGCACAAAACGCAACCTCATGGCTAGCAATAACAATAACTGTACAAATGACGGAAACTGCTTATGGCGGTCTCTAGCGCGCAGTCCTCCATGTGATTCTAAAATCATTCACTAGACGGAAGCACCAATGGAAAAACATCGGGTGTTGCTAGGTACAACACCCTCCTCTACTTGGACAGTTGTGTCGTATTTGAGAGAGGTTTTACAGAAAAGGGGAGGTAGGCCTTTTTTTAAAAAAAGAAAGATGGGGCCCCTCCACGCCCAGACCAACGTGGTGACCAAACTAAAAGTTCTACTGTCACCTCCGTAAACATGTTAGTTATCTAGTAAGTCGATCACAGGATGCTGGGCTGTAATGTTATCCCTGCGTCTGGGTAAGATTACGCATTAACACGGTCCATCATGTGATAGATAGTGGACGAAACGCGAGTGAGGGTAGCTATTTGAAGAGCAGAGGGAAAAAAGTGCCAAGGCTCGTGCCGTGGGAAGAAAACCTCTGCGACAGTGGGATGAGTAGTAAGAGCATTAGTGGCTTACTAGCTGCGATAGTTCATGCAAGGTTGGATTTGTTAGTATAGGTATCATGCATCATTACCGTGGCAAGCGATGGCGATGTATCCGAGTTGCTGCAGCCGCTACATTCCTAGAACAATCAAGATCGTTATACAGTAGTGGGAGATCGGCCATAGATCATCTCATTGTGTGCGGGATGTGTGGAGCTTGTCTGCGTGCAGTGTACGGTACGGCATGGTGCCAGTTATTCGGCAGTGTATTCCAGCTGGATATCCAGTAATGGCGTCTGATTAACATGGGCTCACCAGCACCGTGTGCTTGGCCATAGATGTTATGTCCTTACAAGTATGTCTTTCGGTCTTTTATGTTTCCATCTATGGTTGTGATCGTAGTTCCCCAGATTCGGAATAAACGGGTTCTGCGAATGTCTGGAGTGTCTGTACAGTCTTGTGGTGCGTTTGTGGATTACCTCCGTGAGAGTCTCAAGTCGGTATTTCCGGTGAAGGTCCGCGATGCGTGTGTATCGCGGAGCATTGCTTATGATTTTGAGTACTTTGTTTTGTACGAGCCCCGTGAACCTCTGGGTGCAGGGCGGCGGCAGTGGGTGCTCGGCCCTTGCCAGGGAGTGTGCGAGCAGAGCGCCCGGCGGCAGCGGCGGCGGTACATTATTCACGGCCGGCGTGGGCGCGGCGCGCAGCACGGAGCAGCGAGGGCGGCTAACTTCGCCACGGACTACCGCCGCACGCTGCTGCCGCACCTGGGCTTGCCAGGTCCGGAAATAGGCGAGCCGGACTCGCCGCTATATTTAGCCACACATTTTACCCTAAAAGCCCGACTGCAAATTTTAAATTAATCCAAGTACAGTCAGCTGAGTATTTTCAATCGGTTATCAATAATCAATTACCGTCCGTTTTTTGCTGGACTTCAACCTTAAACGTGCTTAAACTAAAAATGATAGCAACTACTTGCTCATTGTTTTTCCTATAATAACATTACGTCGAAATAAACTGAAGTTCATCAATAAACAAAGCAAACAATTATCATATCAAGTATACATACGTTTTAGCTAGTCTGACGTGGTCCTTATGGCATCACGTAGCGTAAACGACGATTCTCTTTTTTTATGGTACGGTCACGTTATTTATATGTTTACTTTTTATTTGCATGATCCTTAAAATTATTTTTTGGGAGCTATTCTGACCACAAAAAAAGTTACATCTGTTTCACACCTTCATGGATGATTACATTACATGAATTCGTAATTGCGAATAGCGACAACCATCAGCTGTAGAACTGAACGGCGACAATGAAAATTCGTGGCGGACTGGAACTCTAACCTGGATTTCCCACTTATTGCTGGCCCTCGCCTTACCATTTGGCTACCCGTGCATGGCTCACGGCCCGTTCAAATGGCTCTTGAGCACTATGGGACTTAATTGCTGTGGTCATCAGTCCCATAGAACTTAGAACTACTTAAACCTAACTAACCTAAGGACATCACACACATCCATGCCCGAGGCAGGATTCGAACCTGCGACCGTAGTGGTCGCGCGGTTCCAAACTGTAGCGCCTAGAACCGCTCGGCCATCCCGGCCGGCAAAATGGTTCAAATGGCTCTGAGCACTATGGGACTTAACATCTATGGTCATCAGTCCCCTAGAACTTAGAACTACTTAAACCTAACTAACCTAAGGACATCACACAACACCCAGTCATCACGAGGCAGAGAAAACCACTGACCCCGCCGGGAATCGAACACGGGAACCCGGGCGTGGCAAACTTCCATGTCTCGTCAACTATGCGCCTACGATCTGTACTCGTACATCCATTATGTATATTGCCGTACAGCTCAGACGCTATACATGAAACTCGCTTGCCCGATCGGCAGATAAATACGATATTGCCGTGCCTATGTTATTCTGATTACGATGCAAAGTTCCTTGGGACATGCACGCATGTGCAAAGGAACTTTGCATCGTAATCAGAATAACACAGGTACTACAATGTCGTATTCGTGAATAAACCACGCGAAGAGACCAATAAGGCAAAAAGAGACTGATTCGAGCTCACGCGGACGTTTACCAAGAATCATTCCCCCAGCACGCCATTCGCGACTGGAACAGGAAGCGATGGAAGTGATAGTGCTGCATTTTAAGACATATGTTGTGTTCGAACATATGTTAAGATGTTAAGTCCCATACTGCTCAGAGCCATTTGAAACATTTTTTTCAAAGTTATTTACATAAGTACCTGCATGGTGGGGAAAGTGGCAGTGGACCAGAACAATAAAAACTGACCAGGTGCGAGTAGGACTCCGTACTGAATATTCGATACAAACGTGATTATGTATACAGATAGTTCACCCATTCTGTGAATCGAGGAGCTCGACGATTTTTGCCTGTTATCGACACGAATACTGGCACGATATCGGTCCCAGGGATTCCAAGACTTTCGAGAATGTTTTAATTTCAAGTCTGAGGTCGGATAACAAATGACAGAAGAAATATACACTCCTGGAAATTGAAATAAGAACACCGTGAATTCATTGTCCCAGGAAGGGGAAACTTTATTGACACATTCCTGGGGTCAGATACATCACATGATCACACTGACAGAACCACAGGCACATAGACACAGGCAACAGAGCATGCACAATGTCGGCACTAGTACAGTGTATATCCACCTTTCGCAGCAATGCAGGCTGCTATTCTCCCATGGAGACGATCGTAGAGATGCTGGATGTAGTCCTGTGGAACGGCTTGCCATGCCATTTCCACCTAGCGCCTCAGTTGGACCAGCGTTCGTGCTGGACGTGCAGACCGCGTGAGACGACGCTTCATCCAGTCCCAAACATGCTCAATGGGGGACAGATGCGGAGATCTTGCTGGCCAGGGTAGTTGACTTACACCTTCTAGAGCACGTTGGGTGGCACGGGATACATGCGGACGTGCATTGTCCTCTTGGAACAGCAAGTTCCCTTGCCGGTCTAGGAATGGTAGAACGATGGGTTCGATGACGGTTTGGATGTACCGTGCACTATTCAGTGTCCCCTCGACGATCACCAGTGGTGTACGGCCAGTGTAGGAGATCGCTCCCCACACCATGATGCCGGGTGTTGGCCCTGTGTGCCTCGGTCGTATGCAGTCCTGATTGTGGCGCTCACCTGCACGGCGCCAAACACGCATACGACCATCATTGGCACCAAGACAGAAGCGACCCTCATCGCTGAAGACGACACGTCTCCATTCGTCCCTCCATTCACGCCTGTCGCGACACCACTGGAGGCGGGCTGCACGATGTTGGGGCGTGAGCGGAAGACGGCCTAAAGGTGTGCGGGACCGTAGCCCAGCTTCATGGAGACGGTTGCGAATGGTCCTCGCCGATACCCCAGGAGCAACAGTGTCCCTAATTTGCTGGGAAGTGGCGGTGCGGTCCCCTACGGCACTGCGTAGGATCCTACGGTCTTGGCGTGCATCCGTGCTTCGCTGCGGTCCGGTCCCAGGTCGACGGGCACGTGCACCTTCCGCCGACCACTGGCGACAACATCGATGTACTGTGGAGACCTCACGCCCCACGTGTTGAGCAATTCGGCGGTACGTCCACCCGGCCTCCCGCATGCCCACTATACGCCCTCGCTCAAAGTCCGTCAACTGCACATACGGTTCACGTCCACGCTGTCGCGGCATGCTACCAGTGTTAAAGACTGCGATGGAGCTCCGTATGCCACGGCAAACTGGCTGACACTGACGGCGGCGGTGCACAAATGCTGCGCAGCTAGCGCCATTCGACGGCCAACACCGCGGTTCCTGGTGTGTCCGCTGTGCCGTGCGTGTGATCATTGCTTGTACAGCCCTCTCGCAGTGTCCGGAGCAAGTATGGTGGGTCTGACACACCGGTGTCAATGTGTTCTTTTTTCCATTTCCAGGAGTGTATTTTGTGTGTGATATAATTTGATAATAGGTTTTAACACCTTGGAGACCAAACCCGAACACAGCTCGGGCCACGACTGTGTTACAAAGACCGCGCCCTAATAGAGGTCGGGCCGCGATTTTATTGACGCGCGGGCCATCAGTCGCTTTAAAACTGGACTCATTTCATATAGCAATAATGTACGGAAGTCTCGCAATCCGCCTCTTGACTGGTGCTGCCTTGTTTTGTCCATTTCTAGAATTACATCGAAAAAAACAGTGAAGGTAATAGCTACTGTCGTTAATATCTGAGCCAGTATGATCACTGACGTAATTTT
The DNA here is from genome assembly GCF_021461395.2 of Schistocerca americana. Lineage (NCBI taxonomy): Eukaryota > Metazoa > Arthropoda > Insecta > Orthoptera > Acrididae > Schistocerca > Schistocerca americana. The sequence goes on along the minus strand of NC_060125.1, from coordinate 229,101,811 downwards.
TTACGTGTACTCGATAGGTTCCGCAGTTCCCTGTAATTCTGCTACAAATATGTCACGTTTGTTGAGTGAGCAAGTAATTTCGCAAGCTCAAGAGGAAAAAATTCGCTCAGTAACTCGGCTCTCATTTTCGTCTTGCGAAAATAATTATATTTTGTCATTTTGATCTATCGAAGAACTAAAGTAAATATGAGAAATAAATCTTGAAGCTTGGCTCTTTTTAGTATGTATTACTCTTTAAGACCCATCTATTACATGCGTACCAGCAACGCTTTAAGTAACGGCAGAAAATGCCGGTTTCCTAGGCCCAATATTCCACCAGGTGCATGGTCTACGAAGTGTTAATGGACGTTTTTCGAGAACCTAATATGTGACGTACATGACCGTATCTTTTGATTGCAGTGACTTAGAAGCATAACATTTTACGCCACCAAACGACTACAGACCTTAGTGTATCTCATAAATTTCAAGTTGACACGTCTACGCGTTTCTGAGGAAATGGGCCTTAATAGACCGAGAGACAGGCATACAGACAATCGGATAAAAAGTGACAACAAGACTTATTTCTACGTGATATAATTGCAAATTAAAAATTTCAAAGTTTATCTTTACTTGTACTGTGGAAACTTTTTTCTTCCCAAATTTCATGATTCTAGAGCAACGGGAACATCGTAAGTTTTGATGAGTTAGTTAGTTTACGAGTCTGAAAATATGTGACGTACATAACCCTATGTTCTGATTACATTGACTTAGAAGCTTAACTTTTTTACGCAACCAGACGACTATAGTCTTTAATAAGCCGCGCGGGGTAGTCGCGCGCTCTAAGGCTTTTGTCACGGTCCGCGCGGCTCCTACCGTCGGAGGTTCGAGTCCTCCTCGGGCATGGGTGTGTGTGTTGTCCTCAGCGTAGGTTAGTTTAACTTAGATTAAGTAGTGTATAAGCTTAGGGACCGATGACCTCAGCAGTTTGGTCCCATAAGCCCTTACCACAAATTTCCAAATTACCTTAATATGTGACATAAATTTCAACTTGATAGTCTACCAATTCGTGACTAAAAGAGTTTTCAAGTGTGACAGACAGACACACAACAAAGTGATCCTATAAAAGGTTACGTTTTTACACGTTGAGGTACGGAACCCTAAAAAGTAAAGTCCACCATATGAACTCTAAATAAAGTTCCATTAAATTTATGTTTCACAATACGTCACACAAGCTTAGAGGCTGTCGATTCAATTAAACATATTACGATTACGAACAACTTAAATTGGGACCATCTTATAGAAAATGGTGTGGGAAGGCGTGGCAAAGGCTGAGCCTTATTGGCAGAACACTTACAAGGGAACCTCCCCATCGCACCCCCCTCAGATTTAGTTATAAGTTGGCACATTGGATAGGCCTTGAAAAACTGAACACAAATCAATTGAGAAAACAGGAAGAAGTTGTGTGGAACTGTGAAAAAATAAGCAAAATATACAAACTGAGTAGTCCATGGCAACAGAGGCAACATCAAGGACACTGGGATTGTAGGAGCGCCGTGGTCTCGTGGTAACGTTAGCAGCTGCGGAACGAAAGGTCCTTGGTCCAAATCTTCCATCGAGTCAAAACTTTAATTTTTTATTTTCAGTTTATGTGACAAACTCTTATGTTTTCATCACTTTTTTGGGAGTGATTATCACATCCACAAGAAAACCTAAATCGGGCAAGGTAGAAGAATCTTTTTACCCATTCGCCAAGTGTACAAGTTAGGTGGGTCGACAACATATTCCTGTCATGTCACGCACATGCCGTCACCAGTGTCGTATAGAATATATCAGGTGTGTTTTCCTGTGGAGGAATCGGTTGACCTATGACCTTGCGATCAAATGTTTTCGGTTCCGATTGGAGAGGCACGTCCTTTCGTCTACTAATCGCACGGTTTTGCGATGCGGTCGCAAAAAACAGACACTAAACTTATTACAGTGAACAGAGACGTCAATGAACGAACGGACAGATAATAACTATGCAAAAATAAAGAAAGTAAAATTTTCACTTGTGCGAAGACTTGAACCAAGGACCTCTCCTTCTGCAGCTGCTCACACTACCACGAGACGACGGCGTTCCTCAGCTCACGCGCTCCTTGATGTTGCTTATGTGGCCTATGGGCTCCTCAGTTTGTATATTTTGCTTATTTTTTCACAGTTTCACACAACTTCTTCCTGTTTTCTCAATTGATCTGTGTTCGGTTTATCAAGGCCTATCCACTGTGCCAAGTTATAACTAAATCTGAGGAGGGTGCGATGGGGAGGTTCCCTTGTTAGAAGATGCACTAAAGCTACTAAAGAAACTGTCTACTCTACACTGGTCCGTCTCTTCTGTAGTATAATTTATGGGATCCTTCCCACATAGGAATGACAGAGGATATCGAAAAATTTCAAAGGCCAGCTACTTTTGATTTATCACGAAAAAGCGGAGAGAGTGTGGCGGATGTGACAAACTAGTTGGTGTGGCAGTCGTTAAAACAAAGCCACGTTTCGTTGCGAAATATTTTCACGACATTTGAGTCACCAGTTTTCTCCTCCGAATGCGAAAGTATTTTGATGATTCATACTTATGCATGGAGAAATTGCCATCGTAATGAAACAGGAGAAATCAGAGCTCGCACTGAAAGAATTAGATGATGATTTTTGCCACATGCTACTGAAGTGTGGAGCGGTTGAGAAATAATCAGAAGGTGATTCCATGAAGCGTCTACCAAACACTTAAATACGAATTGCAAAGGAGTCATGTAGATGTCGATATTTAAAATTACGTTGCTAATATGATAACCGCGGCGTTCCGCAACGCAAGAGATCGATGGAAAGATTTGAATTTTGTCAGGGCGGAAGGTGGGAGCTGTGTTAATATTACGGAACCCCCCAAAAACCATTTCACACCGCGGTAGCGTGTCGAGTCCATTAGCGGCAGCAATTAACGCTCCAATTAGTGCAGGCGTCCGGAATACACCGCCAGCGACGCCACGGCAAATGACATCGGCCGCAAACTCGCTGGGCACCCCATCTGGCTGTAGAAGGCCCCACAGTATTTTCCGCGCCTCCTAACACCCTCTGCTGGACCGTGTAACAGGCGGGAAGAATTCTCCCGCAGCTCGAACATGTTCGGTCTTCTGCCTTTCTGATCTCTGATTCAAACTAAAAGAAAAGAGGCGTATTTTCCGTTTCGCATTCAGTTCGTAATGAGAGACAGCCTATTCAAGTGGAGTAGTATGTTCTTGAAAGTTCACGCTATTTGTGTCTTCCACGAGCTGTTTGCTGAAGCGGAAGCCAACGAATAGCTATAGATCTGACGTATCTATCTACATAACGTGAGGTACTTAATGTTTCCACATCAAATAATGTTTGACTCTTAGAACATATTTTTAATCTGTTTTCACGTAGAGCAGGGGCTCTTGCAACAAACACCGACGTGTTTTCGCAAGTCCGCCCTTTCCTTATATTTGTAATCTGTTTTCACCTAGATCAAAAGCTCTTGCAACATGAGCCGGCGTGTTTTCGCAGTGAGATTCAGATTTATTGATTTATTTTTTTAAGAAGTAGATCTATGATTATTTTGCAACCCATTAGCAGAGCTGCATGAGAAAATTTCAGAGAAAGAATCCTTTCATAGACTGTAAAACGCATTAAAACGCAGAAATGGTCATATTCAATGTATTTTTACTCCTTTATTTCTCGTCAGACCTGCATGAGAGCCGTGATGCTGAATTTGTGCCTTACAGATCTGCTGTACTGGCATGAGTGACATAAAAGTAGATATCTCGGGTGTTGCGAAACAACTCATATCACTTAAGAAAGGCAAGTCTTCCGGCCCAGATAGTATGACGGTCAGATTCCTTTCAGAGTATGCAGACACAATAGCGCCTCTCTTAGCAGCAATCATATACAACCGCTCACTTGACGAAAGATCTGTTCCTAAAGACTGGAAAGTAGCACAGGTCACACCAATATTCAAGAAAGGAAATACGAGTAACCCATTGAATTACAGACCCATATCACTGACCTCAATTTTCAGTAGGATTTTGGAGCATATACTGTACTCGAACATTATGAATCAAATGGTTCAAATGGCTCTGAACACTATGGGACTTAACATCTGAGGTCATGAGTCCCCTAGAACTTAGAACTACTTAAACCTAACTACCCTAAGGACATCACACACATCCATGCCCGAGGCAGGATTCGAACCTGCGACCGTAGCGGTCGCGCGGTTCCAGACTGAAGCGCCTTTAACCGCGTGGCCACACTGGCCGGCTCATTATGAATCACCCTGAAGAAAATGACTTATTGATACATAACCAACACGGATTCAGAAAATATTCTCCTTGTGCAACACAGCTAGCTCTTTATTCCCATGAAGTAATGAGTGCTGTCGACAAGGGATCTCAGATCGATTCCATATTCCTAGGTTTCCAGAAGGCTTTTGATACCGTTCCTCACAAGCGACTATTAATCAAATTGCGTGCATACGAAGTATCGTCTCAGTTGTGTGACTGGATTCGTGATTTCCTATCAGAGAGGTCACAGTTCGTAGTGATAGACGGTAAATCGAGTAGAACAGAAGTGATATCTGGCGTTCCACAAGGTAGTGTCAAAGGCCCTCTGCTGGTACTGATTTACATAGATGATCTAGGTGATAATCTGAGCAGCCCCGTTATACTGTTTTCAGATGACGCTGTACTTTACCGTCTAGTAAAATCATCAGACGATCAATGATCTAGAGAGAATTTCTTTATGGTGCGATAAATGGCAATTGGCACTAAACAAAGAAAAGTGCGGGGTCATCCACATGGGTACTAAAATAAATCCGATAAATTTTGGGTATACGATAAATCGCACAAATCTAAGGGCTGTCAATTCGACTAAATACCTAGGAATTACAGTTACGAGCAACTTAAATTGGAAAGACCGCATAGATAATATGGTGGAGAAAGCGAACCAAAGACTGCGCTTTGTTAGCAGAACACTTAGAAGATGCGACAGACCTACTAAAGAGACAGCCTACATTACACTTGTCTGTCCTCTGCTGGAATTCTGCTGCGCGGTGTGAGATCCTTACCTGGTAGGATTGACGGAGGACATCGAGAAAGTGCAAAGGAGGACAGCTCGTTTCGTGTTATCACGCAATAGGGGTGAGAGTGTCACTAATATGATACGCGAGTTGGGGTCGCAGTCACTGAAACAAAGGCGGTCTTCTTTGCGGCGAGATCTATTTACGAATTTTCAGTCACCAACTTTCTCTTCCGAATGCGAAAATATTTTGTTGACACCCACCTACGTAGAAAGAAATGATCATCATAATAAAAGAAGAGAAATCAGAGCTCGAACGGAAAGATTTAGGTGTTCCTTTTTCCCACGCGCCATTCGAGAGTGGAGTGGTGGAGAAGTAGTATGAAAATGGTTCGATGTACCCTCTGCCAGGCACTTAACTGTGAATTGCAGAGTAACCATGTAGGTGTAGATTTAGACTATAGTTACACTTCAGAAACAAAGTTGACGCCAATATCTCGGAGATTAAGGAAGTTGCGAAAAATCCCTGGTCTTTGTTTCATGAGCCACTTGTCATTCTTCGTGTACGTGAAAAGAAATTACAAGTGTCGTTAAGGGGAGTATGAATGGCCTATTCCATGACCCATTTTCTCAAGAACTACTTAACGAAACTTCTGCAGGTTACTTATACGTGCTTAGCGCACTTACTCCTGTAGTATGGTTGAAGTATACATTCTAGGAGTTAGGATAGCATTTTTTTGTGTTGAATTTTTAATTACATTTTTTCGTTAAATTTTCGTGCTTTTTATCGGAAATAAACCTTTCTCTACCATTCTAGTGTTGTAGTTTCATGCTGATATTATAAATCAGCCGTGAAAATATGATCTTCCATAGTTACTCAGAAAACTGGGCATTTCTCATTTCTCAAAAATTGCAATTACAAAGTAATTTATATTAAAATTCACATTTTAATAGAAACAACAGCTACAACGCGGCAGCCCTGTAGTCTTCATCGTCATCTATATTGTTCGAATGCATTCTCTTCCCACTTGAGACAATCTTGCCTCGTTGAACACACTTTTGGGCTTGTAGCTCAGCCTTGTCGACTCGTTCCTCATCCACCTCCAAGCAGTATTCACTTCCAGCTCCTCCAAGACTTTCAGTCTACCAGCATAACCAACATTAAATGTGATAACACTATCATACAGACGGTCCACACTACATTGCTGAATGACTCATTCACATTTTATGTTTACCCTGTCAGGCATTTGTTCAGTAGATCTGTATTTGCCAGATGTCTTTAAACTGGCATTATAGCCAACATAACACACTCAGGTAAAGAGTTATTGTGGATAAACCTATCTACCAGCTGATTCAGTTGTTTTGAATGCACACCACTCACATGAATCAAGGTTGTGGATCGTCTTGTCATCTGCTGATTTTCTGTAGAAAAAGGTTGCCCACACAGCCTTTTTCATACCATCTGTGTTATTTTTGTTGCTTCTTATGGCTTTAATATAGTCTCCTGTTAGTAGTTTGATACTATTGTCAAGTAGAAGACTCCTAATGGTCTTTCCATTAAACAGCACTGTCTTCAGCAATTTCTGCTTCCTACGTTATACTAAGAATATCGCGTGCACAACGCAAACAAGATTCAGAACTGTTATGCCAGCCCTACCAACTTATGTAGCACTAAAATTTAAATCATACCACAGCCTTCTAGATCTTTTGGTTCTTGAGGTGATAACTTTTAACTAGCCAGTGGTTTCTGATATACTTTCAGTCAACGAAATTTAGTACATCCTACACCGAATTAATCAGCAAATTCCAAGTAATGTTTCTGCATAAAAAGAATTAAAATTTTTCAGCGAAATGGCCAGTTGTACTCCTCTTAACGAGTCAAAATTTTCAAGACGAAAAGATTGTAGCCCCTAATTCACGGGAATCGCATAACCTAAGCACAGGCATCTGGTATGACATACGTCCGAAAACCTACCAAAGACTTGTCAAACCCACGCAGACTCGCAGTAGTTTCGCGTTACAACGCAACGCCCTGTTAGGCAGCTGGCCATAATGTTTCGGCACCAGTGTATCAAGTGTTCAGTGTCGATGAGTAGGTAAGGTAAATTAAAAGCTGGTATAAATACTGTAATTCGTGAAGAATTTGTACTTAGATTCTGCACTGAATACCTATTATAGTTCAAATAAAAGGAACTGAAAAATTTCAAACATTACTGAAATTAAATTCTTCATGGGCAGTCCGCGGGCGTGTCTGTCTGGATGAGAGTTGTGCTTCTGTGGTCAGGTCTAAGTGAGCCCCTGGCACTGCGGCATCCTGCGCAACATCTGTGCTACATGTGTTGCGGAGAGAAATCCGACGGCGAAAAGCAACGTTCACTCTGTGTGCGATTGTTTGTCAAATTCGCTCTTTCCTTTCAACGGCTGTGTCAAACAAGTCCGTAAACGTACCGACAAATTTTGTCAATGTAACCTCACTTTTGAAGCAGACGCAATTCTTGAAATGAAGTATTTCGACAGTAGTGGGAATGGTTACAAATGCAGGTAAAGCATTCCTTGCATTGAATTTAGCGTAGTATATAAAGAAGAAAAAGCAAATAAGACGCTGGTCCCAGGGAATGGTTAAAACTGAGCAACAAATATATCCATGAAAATATGCTAAAGAAAATGTTACACGCAGAACCTGATGATTACATCAAATCTCTCTGAATGGTTAGTCAAACTTTTGATAACTAAGTTACTAGCTCTGACATTCAATAAGAGGAAGTAAGTATGCAAAAATTTATTCTCTTCTACATGGACTTCTTCTATCAGTTACCACAACATGGGAACACACATACCGTCTGTGGAAGAACCGAAGAGCTTCGATGTTTTATATTTTATTGGACTCCCGCTTATATGTTGTATTCGAAATGGATGAGCATCGCGATTTCAGCTCGGCTAAACAGTTTGATCAGAAGAGTGTGCATCAGATCTCCTAACAGGCGTGTGCATGCTTTCTACTGCTCCCTTACTTTAGAATGAGGATACAATTTATTTAAACGTATCTTCAGAAATACCTCAGATGCTCAGCGCTAATGTTCAGTAATAATAATAATAATTATTATTATTATTATTATGGTTTGTCTTTGGTGAAACACCGCAATAAGGAGCTTAAATAAAATCCTTTTGGAAAATTTAAATTACCAATATAAAAATAATGAGGACCCTGGCATCCGATTGCATTAAAATGTTACACCGCGCCATTCGCCGCAAACAAAACCAAATAATACAAAGTGTTAAATCAAAGATAAAGGTTTCTCGCATTCAGGCAGCGATTTTTTCTTAACTGCACGTGGCGCAGAATTATTGGGAGTACTTTGATATCAGTGCACTAAGTAAAATAAGACATTCTTCACTGAATGAACAAAACCATTATGTTCTCCTAATAAATTACGGACGCTGCTTCCGAACAGTCTTTATATCAATATTAATAATAACTGCAACAGGCCTGAAGCTAATATAATCCGGTCAGTCCAGAATGAATACAATGTAGCGACTGACTTAAACAGTCTCAAAATTTTTGAGTTTCATCAGAGACAAGGGCAGACTGCGGATGCCGTGGCTCTCGGACTGTTGTTCTGCATTCACATCAGTTTCCCCCTGACGCGACGCTGGATTGTGGCTCGGACGTTCCATGCCAAACGTTACCTTGGCCAGCAAGGTCGCCGGATCCCTCCCCGACAGAGAACATTTGGAGGATTATGTGCAGGCCCTCCAACCAGCTCGGTATTTTTTTCCATCTATCGCACCAACTGGGCAAAATTTGGGACGATAGCCCACAGGAGTACATCCAACAACTCTGTCAGGCATTGCTGAGGCGAATAACTGCTTGCAGAAGGGAGAAAGTGGACCAATGCGTTATCGACTTGGTCAATTTGTGAAGCTCTTTTTCTTGAATAAATCATCCATTTTTTTCTGAAATTTGTAAGCGTTTGTTTGTCTCTAAAGGGACGTCACATCTATCGATTTCCCTCCAATTCGTATAATTCACTCGTGGTCGCCTTTTTTTTTCCTTTCATTTGTCTTTCATTTTCCTGTCGGATGTGAGATGGGATGAATCGGTAATCAGTTAGTAAACTGCACTTGGCGACTTGCAAACCTAAAGTGTGGTACAGGTACGTCGATGATACTTTCGTTGTGTGGAGCCATGGTGAAGAACAGCTCGGTGACTTCCTAAGACACTTGAACAACATCCATGCAAACATAAAATTTACCATGGAAGTAGAAAAGGACAAGAAACTGCCGTTTCTAGATGTGCTGGTCACAAGGGACGGCGAAAACCTGGGACACAGCGTGTATCGAAAACCGACACACACGGACCGATACCTGCACAAACTGTCAAACCACCACCCGAGCCAGAAAAGAGGCATGCTTAGTTCGCTCGTAACGAGAGCAGGACGAATATGTGAGCCGCAACACCTCAAACGAGAAATGCAACACCTGGAAACTGTTCTGAGGAGCAATGGGTTTCCACAAATTATATTCGAAGTGTAACAGAGCGAAGTAAGGAACCACAAATAGAAATGTCGGGCACGGCCTTTCTGCCATACATTCCCAGAGTGACGGGCAGAATCGGCCGTATATTGCGCAAACATGGCGTAAAGACGATTTTCAAACCGACAAGGAAGATCAAAGAGTGTCTTAGATCGGCGAAGGAGAAAAGAGACCCACTTGCAATGTCGGGAATATACCGTATACCATGCACATGCGGAAAAGTTTGTCGGAATGGCTGGACGATCAATCAACACCAGGATCAAAGAGCATAAGTGACATTGCAGGTTGGGGCAGGTGGAGAAATCGGCCGTGGCAGAGCACACACTGAATGAGACCGACCACGTAATAAAATTCGTCGACACGGAAGTTCTGGCTGTAGAGAAGCACTATCACACGCGCTTGTTCAGAGAAGCTGTAGAAATGAAAAAATACGCGAACAGTTTCAACAAGAAAGAGGAAAGTCTTAAGGTAAACGGATCCTGGCTTCCCGTACTGCAGCGAACGACCGTCGCAGGTAGCAAGAGGAGAACCGCACCGGAAATTACCGCGGAGAAGCCCTCGGACGTTGGCGCGCCAGGTACATATAGTCTGTAGCCGCGAGCTCGGCTCCAGTTCACCACCGGCAATGGAGGGTGAAGCTTTGACAATGCCAGCCACTCGTGCTGGCGAAACGTCAGAAAAATCATTAGATGAACGTCGGCCGAAGAACCCGAGACAGAAGCCAATAGGCAGTTTGTCAACAAGTGGCCACGAAAGCCTTAACAATTTTGAATCAGTTAGTAGCTTAGAAATGAGCGAGTGAAATCACAAAGAGCAAAGGAACACCACGAGGACAAACATATGAGAAGCGTGCGTCGATGGGCTTGTTGTTTTTGGCACTGGGTGTACTAGGGCGCCAGGGGAGAGAGCGCGTGTCGTGTTTGGGAGCGCTGGCTGGGGTCTGGTGCGTGGCGGCAGCGCGCAGAGCCACCGGATACCCGCTGACCCAGTTTGGGCGGAAGCGAGCCGCCCGCTGGCCCCGGGGAACCGATCCCGTGGTGGCGCAGGACTACGGCGCGCGGACCTTCCACAAATTGCGCGACGCTTTGCCTCTGGCGGGCACGCTTTCGAAAGAACGCTCCGTTGTCAGTCAGTATATCTTGAGACTAATTAAAAAAATGAAATTATTTAACCGGGAGCTGGGTGTGTGCCCAAACCTCTCGCTAGCAGTAAGGAATAAAATACATGTTCAGAAAAAGCAGACTACTTGCTCGACAGGACGTCCATAATCAGAGGACATGTACGAGGCGTGTTTTTTTAAGTAAGTACTGTTTTGAAATTGAAAAAAGACGTGCTAAGACATCTCAATAATTTTATTTTTACATGAAAGCCTGTACCTTAATCTACTTTTCTACATAATTTCCGTCAATATTGAGGCACTTCTCATAACGTTGTACCAGTTTTTGAATACCCAACTCATATAAGTCTGCCGCCTGACTTGTTAACACCGCATCACCACTGTTTTGACTTCGTCATCGTCTTGAAGACGCTGACCGCCCAGGTGTTTCTTCAAGTACAGAAACAGACGGTAGTCACTGGGCGCAAGATCGGCGCTGTACAGAGGATGATCTAGAGTTTCCCATCGAAAAGATGTGATGAGATCTTTGGTCTGATTCGCTTGAAGCAAAACGATGCCCTTGCTCAACTTGCCACATCTTTTGTCCTGAACTGAAGGGCGCAGATAGTGCAATGTCTTACAGTAAGCTGCTGCATTGATTGTCTCATTACAAGGCAGAAATTCCACAAGCAATACTCCTCCAAGACGATGACGAAGTGCCGTGCGGGATTAGCCGAGCGGTCTTAGGCGCTGCAGTCATGGACTGTGCGGCTGGTCCCGGCGGAGGTTCGAGTCCTCCCTCGGGCATGTGTGTATGTGTTTGTCCTTAGGATAATTTAGGTTAAGTACTGTGTAAGCTTTGGGACTGATGACCTTAGCAGTTAAGTCCCATAAGATTTCACACACATTTGAACATTTTTTTATGACGAAGTCAAAACAGTGGTGATGATGTGGTTAACAAGTCAGGCGGCACACTTATATGAGGAGGGTATTCAAAAACTGGTACAACGTTATGAGAAGTGCCTCAATATTGACGGAAATTATGTAGAAAAGTACAGGGTGATTCAAAAAGAATACCACAACTTTAAAAATGTGTATTTAATGAAAGAAACATAATATAACCTTCTGTTATACATCATTACAAAGAGTATTTAAAAAGGTTTTTTTTCACTCAAAAACAAGTTCAGAGATGTTCAATATGGCCCCCTCCAGACACTCGAGCAATATCAACCCGATACTCCAACTCGTTCCACACTCTCTGTAGCATATCAGGCGTAACAGTTTGGATAGCTGCTGTTATTTCTCGTTTCAAATCATCAATGGTGGCTGGGAGAGGTGGCCGAAACACCATATCCTTAACATACCCCCATAAGAAAAAATCGCAGGGGGTAAGATCAGGGCTTCTTGGAGGCCAGTGATGAAGTGCTCTGTCACGGGCTGCCTGGCGGCCGATCCATCGCCTCGGGTAGTCTCTCCATACAGTCGACTCTCCATACAGTTGATTGTGGAATTTGCAGCTCTCTGCTAGCTCTGCGTGTCGATTTTCCTGGGCTGCGAACAAATGCTTGCTGGATGCGTGCTACATTTTCATCACTCGTTCTCGGCCGTCCAGAACTTTTCCCTTTGCACAAACACCCATTCTCTGTAAACTGTTTATACCAACGTTTAATACACCATCTATCAGGAGGCTTTACACCATACTTCGTTCGAAATGCACGCTGAACAACTGTCGTCGATTCACTTCTGCCGTACTCAATAACACAAAAAGCTTCCTGTTGAGCGGTCGCCATCTTATCATCAACTGACGCTGACGCCTAGTCAACAGCGCCTCAAGCGAACAAATGTACAACTAAATGAAACTTTATAGCTCCCTTAATTCGCCGACAGATAGTGCTTAGCTCTGCCTTTTGTCGTTGCAGAGTTTTAAATTCCTGAAGTTGTGGTATTCTTTTTGAATCACCCTGTAGATTAAGGTACAGGCTTTCATGTAAAAATAAAATTATTGAGATATCTTAGCACGTCTTTTTTTAATTTCAAAACGGTACTTACTTAAAAAACACGCCTCGTACATTAGTATTTTCTGCAGAAATAGTTAGCGTTTGAACCATGTCGGTCCGCGGGCTCAAGGTCAACATCGATGTCGCGGCGCAACACCACCTACAGGTAAAATGTGCCTGCGGCTCTCGTTGTCGCTATAAACCAAAGGTAATGGACCAGTGTGACTTGAGCGAACATGCAAGATACCTTGCAGACTGTGAGCGAACCGTACCGTCAGATCAGTGAGTTTGAAGGAGGGCGCATTATTGGCATCAGAGAATGTGATTCGTCCATATGGGAAGTTGCTGCTCGTGTGGGACGAAGTGTTTCGGCAGTGCAACGGGTGTGTGAAGAATGGTTTACAGAAGACCGTAGGACTCGACGAGATGGGTCAGATCGCACCAGCCAGACCACCGTCGAGAAGATCGACATCTCATCGGAATGTCATTGCAAGACAGATCTGCGTCCTCCTCGGCTCTGGCGCAACAGTGGAACAGACTAATACATCGTACATCATCAAACGTCGCCGTTTATTACGTCATTGGTTACGTGTGCGTCGCACACTCCACGGCCTACTTTTGAGGAATGTGCGGAAACATTCCAGACGGCAATGGTGTATGGAACGACTTTACTGTGACAGGAACGGCATCAGATAGTGTTTTCGGACCAATCGAGCTTCTGTTTGTTTGAGAGTGATGGCCGCATTTTGGTTCGTCACAGACAGGGTAAGCGGTATCGCAGTGACTGCATTTGCACAACATATACAGCGTTAATTCAAGGCCTTATGGTGTGGGTTGCTATTGGTTACAACCACAAAATCAGTTGATGCATGTCCAGAACCCTGTGACCAGCCGGCTGGAGTGGCCGAGCGGTTCTAGGCGCTTCAGTCTGCAACCGCGCGACCGCTACGGTCGCAGGTTCGAAACCTGCCTCGGACATGGATGTGTGTGATGTCCTTAGGTTAGTTAGGTTTAAGTAGTTCTAAGTTCTAGGGGACTGATGACCTCAGATGTTAAGTCCCATAGTGCTCAGAGCCATCTGAACCATTTTTGAACCCTGTGACCAGTGTGACCTACGTGAATGACATCGAGCGACCCGTAGGTATACCCTTTGTGCATAACACCCTAGACGCCATTTTTCAGCAGGACAATGCGCGACCACATATTGCTGCACGAATACATGCCTTCTCGGTGTCACGGGATGTCAGCCTTTTGCCCTGGCCCACCAGATCACCAGACTTGTCGCCTATCGAAAATTTGTGGGATATGGAGAAACGACGCTGTGGCCTAATGCCGACCACCACAGATGAACATTGGTGCCAGGTGAATACAGCATGAAAGGCTATACCACAAGACGCCATTCGCCTCTTATTCACGTCGATACCATCACGCGTGGACCATGGCCTATGGCTCACCCTGTGCCTACTGGGAAACAGGACACATGTTGAATCGAGGTGACTGAAATGCTAACCATTTCAGCAGGACTTACTAGTGTATACGTTCTTTGAATATTAACGCCCTATCTCTGGTCATTAAAGGTTGTTGTTGCTTTTTTTTTTTTTTTTTTTTTTTAACATGAGTGTACTTTTAAATTCCAATTACCGTATGTGATCTACAATCACCTTTGCTACCCTACTTTTAAACACGAACATCACTTTGCAAGATAATTTCATGTGTGTGATATCAGTTAATTTAAACTGCATCTGACTATTTATAAATGGATGCAAAGAATGATTATCAATGATATTCAGAATGACTTTCTTGTGAAACAGTCTCACACACTCGTTAACCGTTACCTACCAAAAACTGAGCCGTGTTAGAAAACGCATCCACTGAATTTATACGAAATTTTATTAATAAAATCGTTTCTAGAACTGAAAGGTTCAGTGGTGTTAATTGCCTCCAGCACTACTTCAGACGTTAGTTGAGTGCACGCCACGTCGTGTTGCGGCACTTACGCGTGCTCGCGGGGGGCCTACACAATATTAGGCAGGTGTAACAGTTTCTTTGGCTCTTGAGTACATATGGAACAAGACAACCAGCAAACGCCCGCCACAGAACCGGTGGCACACGCGTACTCTTCTGGCGAAATTTTCAGTAACAATTTTGCATTATTGTCATGACCTTACGCTGATACAGCGTTCAATTGCGGCCTTTAACGCTTGGGTGGCTGTGGGCTTCTTGGTGTGAATCTGACACTTCAGAATACCCCGCAGAAAAAAAGTCCGTATGTGTTAAATCGCAAGATCGTGGTGGCCAAATCCAGTCACCAAAGCAGGAGATGACGCGACCAGAAAAATAGTCGTGGAAGGACGTCGTTGCTTCGCGGGCGGCACTGCAGGCAGTGACGTCCTGCTGAAACCACGTATCTTCAGCTGCAATGTCTTCCAATAGAGGCGCAAAGAACTTGGATTATCACGCTACTATTATGTTCTTCATTTACGGTTAATACATAACCTGCCTCTTTTTAAAGTGAGAAATGGTTCATTGATTTCTCAAGACTGCAATTCATACGAAGTAATGACACTTTGGAGATGCATTACTTTGTTATTCACCGTCCTTGGGTTTTCTGAGTGACAAGTGCGGCATCGAGGTGAAGCTAGAACTCGTCGGTGAAGACGGTTTTGTTCACAAAATCTGCATTCACGTCATGTTGTTCACTGATCGAACTGGTTGTCGTAACCCGGCAAGGGGTTACAACATACTTTGAGGCTCACGCTGAGATCAGAGGAGGCGCTGGATTTGAGGTCATCCGTCTCTGGCGCGCGAACGGCTATGTGCGAGTCTGCTGCAGGCGCAGCCATTCGGCTCCGCTGCCAACGCGTATAAATCGATCGATATATGAACTGCGCGTAAAACTTTATAACCCTTTTTCTGTCAGAATCTCCTGGCTAGGGCGCTCCGCAACTTTTATGAGTAGACACCCTTGAGGTATCCTACTAATCTGCGAATTTTCATCTCGAACTGAATTTCCGAGACTGTAAAGTCTCCTTGTAAGATTTCTGGTGCTAGCGATAGCACTTAGTAATAATGAAACTCTTGCGCTTACGTAAAGCTGTCGGGCGCTACGGCACTTTCCTGCCACTAGATCAGTAGACACTAACACAAAACTAACCAAGAAAATAAAGAAAGATGAACTACATATGTAATCGAAAAGTCTGTACAGGGTGCGATGTTTTAAAATAATCACAACAATCGTATACGTTGCACAGGTACGTAATGTCTCTGCTTGCAGATTTCTGCATGTGTCTCCTTTGTTGCCTTAATTATCTTAACCTGAGTGGTATTTCATTCTTATATGCTTAATCACAGTGATAAATATTTTTAGGACAAATTGTAACGTCGCGAGTCAATCCGCAAGGTGTTTTAATGCAGTACGGGCTCGTAGCTTTGGAGCCGGTGGCGGTGACAGCCGTGTGTATCTCGGCATGATTCACTCGCACCTGTCGCTAGCACGGACGTGGGAAGTGGTACTTGTGTCAGTTCCAGCGACAGAATATTCAAGCCCCTAAGAATCTAAATAAACGATACTAAATATTATTCAATTTTCATAAAAGTTAATATGTAGCCTTTTGTTATTAAAAAGAAGCTGGCTGCAAAATCTCAGCTTTCTGGCTGGGGTATTTTCAAAATTAGAGAAAATTACCTAAAATACCAAAAACCAACACTTAGGGAATTAAATTTAGTTAGGAACTATAATAGTTTATCTTTTGGTATTATCTGAAAACATAAACAGAACTCGCAGTGTGAAGAATTAATTAATTGAGATTAAAACTGTAATTTTCATTTTCGCAATATAAAATTCAGACAAAATTATTATTTGTCTTATGTCGTTGTGGGAGTACATGAGAGGGAGTGAGAGTGTATATGTGGGACATACGTTAAACTTCAAGATTACCTTTATGTAATGGATTATGCTATCATAGTGTGGGAAAGATGTTTTTACCCACATTGCTGATGACGCATGTCCAAGGGTACTTGTTTTTGTAAGAAGGCGACCAGAATAGTTATTTGTACAGTAATGTTTTCCTAAAGTTACTTCGTTTAGTTTCAATTAATAAATATTATAGTAAAAATTTGCTTGTCGAAGTGATTGGCTCAGAACAGTTTAGGCGCGAATATGATCTTGAAAGATTGATCTGATTGGCTGGTCATTTGATCAACCAATCAGAGTGAAGTCTTTCCTGCGCTCTGTCAAGTAGTATATGCGCTGTGAGCAACGGCATTGAGAGAGTCTTGGACTACCTTTTGAGACGCGAAGGTCATGTCAAATGTGTCCTTCCGTAAAAGGTGTAAGGCGAAGAAATGTTCGGTCCTTCGCGTTCAGATGGATTTGTAATGGTAGATTTTGTTGCTACGAACATTTTGTGAAAGTTTAAGTCGTGGGATATTTTGTTCGGGAGATATACGCGTGTGACTCGTTGGATTTCGAAAATTCCGCGTGACGATGTTCTATGTTCTACTTCAGAATATATCTGGCGAGCAATCTTTGTGAAAGAAATCCACTGAATGACTTATGTAAGAAATCAACGTTATGTGTAGAATGTGACTGCATATTCGCGTGATTATTCTCGGAATGGACTTACGAGAATTCTGGCTGCTTTACGTGTGACATAAAGTGGGAACTTAAAAAGCAGTATTGCATACTAAATGTTGGCTGATGACACAGGTTTAAGCAAAGAAAATAAAATCTACTTTTACCAGATTTCCGAACTTTCAATTAAGATCACGACTCCGTTTTCCACCCGAAAATGTATTATGAATATTTACAGGAACAATCATAACGAGATTTACGCGGCCTCAGTAATTGTAGATATTAGGTGCTGTTTTCATAAACGCTGCTTTTTCATCACCTTATAAGTATCTACGTTGCAGAGTGAAGGGACACTGAGCAGACGCCGAACTGAGGTAAGTGAATACCAATTTGCAGCTTGCTTCAGTGACAGTGAAACTCAGAGACAGTTCCGTCGCAAAATGAGCAGGGAAACATACACGAACTAGACGAAACATTATGACAATCTACGTAATAGCGTGTGGGTTCATCTTTGCAACGCAGTACACCAACGTTTCTGCGTTGCATGGATTCGACAAGCATTTAGTAAATTTCTGGAGATGTGTCGCCCTAGATGCCTCGCATAGTTAACGCAATTCCCGTAAATTACGCGTCAGTAGTCAGTTGGCGATTTCAGATAAGGCGAATTTTGTGGCGGAGACATCAACCTAAGTTCATCATCATGTTTCTCGAACGAGTGTAGCACGATTCCACGTGTCATGGACAATTATCGTGCTGGAAGTTGCCGCAGCCGTCAGTCTAAACATGAAGCATGAAGAGTTGCAGGTGCCCCCCCCCTCCCCCAATAATACTAACTTAGAACGCAGCTGTCATGGTGCCTCCGATTACTCTAACACAGGTACCATGAATGCTGAGGGGAACATACAGTCCAATTCTGGTAATCCCATTCGTACTGCAATCGTAATTGACAATGGAAACACGTACAGATCTTTTGCTCCGAAGCTCCATGTTCAAAAATTTGCGCTGAACGGTTTTTTCCGAAACAGTTGTACGTGTGCAGTTTTGACATATATGGACATGGCTAGAGACGGTGGCTGTTATATAAAATAAATTGTTGATGGTTTACAGCAACCAGCCGCAAACTGGTTTTAAGTTATTTTATTTAAAAAGTACCGTTACTGGTTTAGAATTATTTACAATTCATCAACAGACGGTTTTTTCATGCTTTCATCAGTACAGATTATACGTTGGTTTCCTTTGAGTTGCCCTAGGATATACAATAATTCACAAATTTCAAACGTGTAACCAAAGTGGTTGCGCTACATATTTGCATTAGAACGCAACTTGCGTGAGATGTCCATCTGACGCATTTGTATTAAGTTTTCTTGCAATGAAATACATTTTCAGGGATGTTTGTCTTTTCACAGTCGCAAACGTTGCACTGCATTGTAAACCACTTTTGCTCGGTCACGTAACGAATTTTCAGTGTGCACCACAAGTTTTGATTTTTAGCATACGAAAACATATACACATTTTGCATCGTACATGAGTGTCAAAGATGCTACACTGCAATGATACAAAGATATGGTTTATTTGGGGGGGAAGGAAACGTAAATTACTGTTATATTTGACTGACTATTGTTTTCCATTAAATCTAGGGCATTAAATGCAGACAGAAACGATAAATATATGGGATTTTGTGAATTATATATATGTTTCCTTTATTGAATTTCGATTCCCCGCAAAGGGGGCAGGGTGGCAGCAGCTTAGTACGCTGCTCTTCAGCCTATAGAATTCTTAAACCATAAGAAGAAGATAAGAAACAATAAAAGCAGGCGATAAAACGGTGACTTAAATTGTAAAACGGCGGAAAATTGTGGAAAGCTAAACATAAAACAAAGGGTTGGCGATGCTAATAAAATACGCAGGCAGCAGACAGGTAAAATAGTAGGCAGACAATTAAAAAACACGTAGAGTCTGGTTTCTGTTCGCAAGAGAGACAAAAATCACACCCAGCGACAGTATAATTTCCGTTCGCAACACTCCGGAAAAGACGCACAACACTGAACACTCACTGGAAACATTGCACTAAAACGTCGGCATGAAGATGACACACCACAGTCTAGGGCAGATGGGGGTGGACCTGAACAGATGAGGGGTAAACAGAGGGGAGGAGAGGAAAAACGAAGGGGGGGGGGGACCGCCGAAGGAAGAGGACTCATAAGGGGGGGCAGGGCAGACGCGAGAGGGAATGGGGAAAGGCAGAGGAGGGAAATGCAAAAGGACTCAGGGGAGAGAAAGGGGGCAGAGAGAGGGTGGGTGGGGAAAAAAGAGGATGGAAGAGGGGGAGAGAGGGAGCTCAGGAAAAGGACAGAGGAAGGAAGGGGGAGGTGAGGATCAGAGCTGATAGGAGGGATAAATGGAGGGAGAGAGGGCATCATCCAGGAGGGGGAGTTGACAGAAACCACCTTGGGAAAGGAGATGGAGGGTGTAGAGATGGAGGGTAGAGGGGATACAATGGTGAATGCGGGGTAGAGTGCGGGGGTTGGAGAGGAGAGGAGCAACCAGGGGATGAGGGGTGTGAATTATAGTTTTTTTTTTCTTTATTGTTACTTTTAAACCTGTTTACAGGCAGGCCAGCAGCAGCATACTACGCCACTCTTTGGCCTCAGGGAGGGGGAGCTGGCGGAAGCCTCCTTGGGAGTGGGTAAGGAGAGTGGAGAGATGGAGACCGGGTGGGACGTGGGAATACAGGCGCGGCAGCGGGTGGGGGTGGGAGAGGACGGGCGAGACAAGCGGGTGAGGAGGATCGAGTGTGCAGGAGGTGTACAGGATCCGTATCCTTTCGAGGAAAAGGTGGAGGTGGGGGAATGGAATGAGATCGTACAGGACCCGCGTGGGGGAGGGGAGACGGATGCGATAGGCGAGGCGGAGAGCATGGCGTTCAAGGATTTGAAGGGATTTATAAAAGGTAGGGGGGGCGGAGATCCAGGCCAGATGGGTGTAACAAAGGATAGGGCGGATGAGGGATTTATAGGCGTGGAGGATGGTGGAGGGGTCCAGACCCCATGTACGGCTGGAAAGGAGCTTGAGGAGACGGAGTCGGGAGTGTGCCTTGGGTTGGATTGTCCGGAGATGGGGAGTCCAGGAGAGGCGACGGTCGAGGGTGATGCCAAGGTACTTGAGGGTGGGGGTGAGGGCGATAGGACGGCCATAGACGGTGAGATAGAAATCAAGGGGGCTGAAGGAAGGGGTGGTTTTGCCTACAACAATCGCCTGGGTTTTGGAGGGATTGACCTTGAGCAACCACTGGTCGCACCAAGCGTGAACTGGTCAAGATGGGACTGGAGAAGGTGTTGGGAGCGCTGCAGGGTGGGGGCAAGGGCAAGGAAGGCGGTGTCATCGGCAAACTGGAGAAGGTGGACGGGGGGTGACGGTGGCGGCATGTCCGCCGTATACAAAAGGTACAGAAGGGGGGAGAGGACGGAGCCTTGGGACACACCGGCGGAGGGAAAAAAGGTGTAGGAATCCATGTTATGGATGGTGGCGTAGGAAGGACAGTGGGAGAGAAAGGAGCCGATCAGACAGACGTAGTTAATGGGAAGGGCGAAGGTTTGGAGCTTGAAGAGGAGACCGGAATGCCATACGCGGTCATAAGCACGGTCAAGGTCCAGGGAGAGGAAGATTGCGGAGCGACGGGAATTAAGCTGTTCGGAAAGGAGATGAGTGAGGTCAAGGAGAAGGTCATCGGAAGAGAAGGACGGCCGAAAGCCACACTGGGTAATGGGAAGGAGGCGGTGCTGGCAGAGATGCTGGTGGATGCGTCGGGTGAGGATGGATTCCAGGACCTTGCTGAAGACTGAGGTAAGGCTGATGGGACGGTAGGAGGAGACGGCGGACGGCGGTTTGCCAGGTTTAAGGAACATCAGGATACAGGATGTTTTCCACA
This sequence comes from Schistocerca americana, assembly GCF_021461395.2. Taxonomy (NCBI): domain Eukaryota; kingdom Metazoa; phylum Arthropoda; class Insecta; order Orthoptera; family Acrididae; genus Schistocerca; species Schistocerca americana. The sequence continues at coordinate 229,080,647 of NC_060125.1, read as the reverse complement.
GGTCGGGGTAGTAACCGGTGGACAGGACGACATTGTAGAGCCTGGCCAGAGTGGAGAGGAAAGAGACAGGAGCTTCACGAAGGTGACAGTAGGTGACACAATCGTGACCAGGAGTGGTGTTGCGTTTTGTGCGGAGTGTAGCAATGAGATCCTGTGTAGTGATAGGGGCATTGAGTTCCGTGTGTGCAGTGTTGTCCAAGTACTGGAAACCAGGTGCGAGGGGAGGGACAGAGGTGCCAGTTCGATCGCGGACATCCGGGAAGAAGGAGTAATCGAACTGGGGATCATCGGGGATGGAAAACACATCGGAGAGGTAGGAGGCATAGTGATTGGCCTTACTAAGGGTGTCAGGGAAGGGGTGATCATCATGGGGACGAGGATAGTAGGGGGAAGGTTTAGTTCCGGTAAGGCGACGGAAGGCTGACCAGAACTTGGACGAGTTGATAGGTAGGGTAGCATTTAAACGAGTGCATGTCTGTCGCCAGTCCCGGCGTTTCTTAGCCGCTGTGAATTATAGCACTGCAGCTTATTTTGTACAACGAGAGAGAAACGAGTGTGGGCAAGACGTGTGTAAATTCTTATATGCCTTTTGAACATCGATGATGATGATAATACATTAGAATGTATTAGAAGGTAGTGCCATAAATACGAGTACCGGAAATCGGGTATACTTTGACCACCGTGGTTACTTTGACCACATATACACCAGAAGTTTTACAGCTCTCTGCTGGCTCTGGGTTGGGTGTTTATACACACTGTTTGGTGATAAATTTCTACCAATATACGGTAGATGGCGCCGTGTAGTGCCAGTTTATTCGTGCATCAGTTGGCGAACCTGTTGCGACTTATAATTGTGTACGAAAAAGGGTGTCAAAATCTGGTTGTGCAAAATCCGCCGATATCATTTAACTGCAAAGCCGTCGGCATTTTAAACTCTATCATATATGTTACTCGATTAATTCTCAAAACAGACCACTGATTACTTTCTTGTTCACATGTATGTATCTGCCAGTATATTACGATTTCTGACAGCATGTATAAGATTTCTCTGTTTAAGAGTTACTTTGACCTCTGGTCATTGTTGCCTCAGAATTACAGATACAATTTATTAAACAGTGTTGATGCCCAATAACTGTTTGGAACCAAGGAATACAAACGTTAATCATCGGTATGTAGATGAAGGCTCACTTGTGATTGTCAACGTGGCTACAGCTAAGAAAAACAAAAGTCATTTCAAATTCCAAGCTGTTGTGGTTCAGGCAGCGATGCAGATTAACATATGGTGTAAAATATCTCCGGGAACAAGGAATGAGATTTGTTTGGCCACAAGCGCCAGACAGTGACTCAGTAAATGAAGCATAGATAATCTTAGTTCTAACTGCATCAGAAGTTTTGAAACGAACATTCATGTTTTAGGTGGATGAAACTGAGCGTATTGTGCTCAATAAAACTTCGAGCTATGTGTCTGGTACTCCATCCTAGTACCTCTCATTGTATTTACAATTTTGATTATGGATACTCTGGTTGATTTATGTGTTGTACTAGGTTTTTTCTTTTATGAAACTTAATAAAGCACTTAAGAAAACTTTAGATCAATGTATTTATTCCTAGATGATCAAAGTTTCGTTGTGTGTTTGAAATACTGACCACAAATGGAATGATAGTTGATGTGGAATTGTAGGCGGGTCATTGCATCCCCAAATCTGTGCTGTCTTTGACCGCCTATATTTTTTACATTACTTTCTCTGCATTTTAGAAATTATATTGCACTCGTTAGTGTGCAATTCTTTCATAGAAGCCTCCATGTTCACTAATATAAATATCACACAAGTTAGAAAACACTCAAGATAATCACGTTTGAATCTGAAAATCGGTCAAAGTGTACGCGCTTTACGGTACAAGCACTGTAACTTGTCGTCAGATACGTCGCATGCTAAAGATAGCCTACTCGTGCTTTTGCCCGTTCTTGAACTACTATCCGTGGATGCTTACGACAGCAGTGCCCAACAGCGGATCAGCTTCGTCGTTTCCCAGGTGCTCCTTAGTGGGCACCGGACCATAACAATCAGCCCTTTTTCAGAGTCGCGTATGCCTATGAAGTCTTCATTTGCAGAACGTATTGCCGCTAGAATGATTTCCCATTCGTCTCTGCATCACATTCTCGTAGTATCAGCAGGCGGCACTCGTGTTTGTTGCGTGCAGTGTTCGTAATTTAAGGCCAGGTTCTCATTCAAATTAAAAAAAAAAAATAGGCAAAGGTTGGAAATCTTTTTTGAGTCAATGGTGGGGATTATGGTTGATCATTAGATTTCAGTACAAAAAGAATGGCGCGCGTAATTATGTTTGATCAAGGTCCTACGATTTTGAACTACGCAGACTGCGTGCAATGTAGCCCATCAGGAGCTACTAGACATAAAAAATGGATAACATCAATCGATACGATATTAAATTTATGGGAGCTTATACTTAACCGCAATGAAACAACCTTAAATTTAACGACATGGTACTAACTCGAACTTCGAGTTCGTTTTTATGAGGATTCGTTTCACATTTTATGGATTTACAAAAAGTAGTTAATATTAACAAATTTCGCATATTATAAGTATAACCTCCCAAGAAAAATTTTTACTTCTCGGGGGTCAAAGATAGAAGTCAACAGGTTGAAACGTTTTTATTTTATGCTGCACGCAGTTTTGACAAATCGTTTCTCGAGAAAAACATGTTCAAAGCTTAGGGAAAACTTTAATACGTATTATTAATTGCATAAAACTACATGTTTTCTACATTTTTGATGTTACTATATGAAGTTAGATTTTCAAAATTCAAAATGGCTAATCCAGTACGGCGGACCAAAGATTATGTTTTGACCAATTTTGACCAAAAAAAAGTGTTTTCGTTAGTTATCAAAAATGGTTCAAATGGCTCTGAGCACTATGGGACTTAACATCTATGGTCATCAGTCCCCTAGAACTTAGAACTACTTAAACCTAACTAACCTAAAGACAGCACACAACACCCAGCCATCACGAGGCAGAGAAAATCCCTGACCCCGCCGGTAATCGAACCCGGGAACCCGGGCGTGGGAAGCGAGAACGCTACCGCACGACCACGAGATGCGGGCTTTTCGTTAGTTACCTTTATTCTTCAATTCCAGGACCGTATATCAACCCTTCCTCTAACTTGCACTGTTCCTGGAGAACAATTCCTCCGTTCTTATTGGGGAGAAAAGCCGATCTGGCTGAGCTGGACATGCTGCGTTCGCCAGCCTGCACGCGTTGTTCGTCATCTTTTTCGGCGAATATGTTTGCATGAATACTGCAATATAAATTATTTTGTGAACGTGCTTCACTACAAGTTTTCTCTCTGAGTCGGGCGTCTCCGGCGGGGAGAGTCTCTCGGCGGCCGTGACACTGCTTTGAGCAGTGGGCTGTAGAAACTTTTGTAACGCACGGATTAAAATAACTTTTTCATTCCAGCAGTCTAGACACATATACCTTTAAAAATTGCAGTAACAGAAAAGCGAATTTTCGGCCAATTTCAATGAGAAGCTGGCCTTAAAATGATTTTTGTCAGAGACGATGTAAAGGGCGCTGATATTAAATGTGTTATGCAACGATATAGTGCTTGCGACAAGGCAAGACCAATTAATAAATAGGCAGAAATTAAGCTCATACGTTATCACAGAAACTGCACCAAGTCATCCATTAACGACGAGTTCGCGGCCTGAAATTACTTGGAATTTTTTAACTCTGGAATTGCAGGACGTGCCGGCAAGCAGAATGGAAGAAGCACTAAAAAGGTCACGTTCATAATAACCGAGGATCCTCACTTTTAATGCAAACATTGCAACTTCCTCTCAGATTAAAACTGTGTGTCGGACCGAGACTCGAGCTCGTGAGCTTTGCCTTTCGCGGGCAAGTGCTCTACCAACTGAGCTATCCAAGCACGACTCACGACCCGTCCTCACAGCTTCAATTCTGCCAGTACCTCGCCTCCTACCTTCCAAAGTTCCTTCGAGTTCGAGTTTCAGTCCGGCACACAGTTTCAATCTACCAGGAACTTTTATATCAGCGCTGTAGAGTGAAAATATCATTCTGGAAAGTACGAGGGTTATTTGGAAAGTAAAGAACGATCGGTCGCGAAATGGAAAATACAGTGAAAATCTCATGAAGCTTTGCACAGATGCGTTGGGCACTGTGTCTAGTGAGCCTGTCGATCGCATCATGTAGCTTTTTTCAGTTCTGAGCTCACATTGAGAACGTAAAGATGGCTAGAAATTAGCGTCTCCTGCGAAGTATAAGGGCCTGGCGAAAGATTTCGCCTGAAGCTATGCAATCCACTTAACATAACTGTCATGCGGTTCGTTCTACACGACAATTCTCGGCAGCACACTGCAGGGGCAATGAAGATGCTCCTGCAGCGTTTTCGATGGGAAGTGCTTGATCACCCACAATACAGCCCGTAATTGGCTACCCTTGAGGTTCATCTCTGCTCAAATGAACCGCTGGCTATGAAGACAATATTTTGACACAGACAACGAGCTGCAGTCAAGAGTAGAAAATTGTTGGAAAGCACTGGCGGCTGTCTTCTATAACGACGGAATTGAAAAGTTGGTACAACGCTACGACAGATATCTAAGTCTGAGCGGCGACTGTTTAGAGAAGTAGCTGGAAGGTGTAGCTAACCATTGCAAACAAAACAGTTTTGATTTTCACTGTGGTTTCCATTTCGCGACCTATCGTGCCATACTTTCCGAATAGCTCTCGTATTACAGTTTCAGTCTGAGAGCTACTAGGTGGTTTCCTGGGAGTTAGGCAGCCAACAATACTGCAGTGCGTGTCGTGTGAACAGATATACCGGTAGTCTCAGGGCCTTGAAAATTTAAACAGAACAACCACAAGGAATGTTTTGATCCAAGTGCAGGTACTTAGTCGCGTATTAAATTTCGATACTATTCGTAATGTGTTTCATTTTGAAGTCGTGTGGCAAACGTAATAATTGTAGTTGTTTCAGTCACTCATGCAGTCGGTTAGTCTCTTTTAGTTGAGTTAGCGAGAAAATTACGTTGCTTCTCGGTTGCTTATAGTAGCCGTTCAAAGTGGACGTTACAACTGAAAATGGCACCAGATTTTAAAAAATGCTGCAAAACTGTTTTTAGTGTTAAATGAATTGTACATTTTGCAACTGTTCTCGGGCTCGTTCACTACCTATTTTACACGTGGCTCATCTCCAGAGGGGGTTGGTAGTGAACGGTTGCACTTACGTCCTTAATACTGAGTCATATATTGACTAACTAACCTTTGAACAGCTGTGAATTGAATACACAATTGTCTCTACCAACAACCTTGCGAGAATGAAGTACACTATACAAGTTCAGATTGAAACCTATTTATTTAAAAAAGAAACACTTCTGACTTTGTGGCCATGCATTTTTAAGTTCACAAATAAATCCGATCTGACTAAATAATAATGGGTGCAATTCGTACACATGGTTTATTGTCTCGCACCTAGGCACTATCACGTCGTTCCTTCACAGTTTATTCACATACACTGGCGTCCATGCTTACACTCGCGGCACTTTGCCGCTCCAAACTTACCACCACAATGGACAACGGACAAAGACCCCATTTTCCCGCTCATATCCCCAGCCCTGAGTCGGGTCACGTGACACTACTTTAATCAAAATAATTCCTAAACATGGCCACAATTCGTTTACAATTTTTATAGGATTTAAATACTTAAACCTAAATACATTATATAATATTACACACATTTATTACCACATAATTTTATAATTAGTTGTAATTAAAAACAAAACACTATGCAACGGGACTACGAACGCTCATCAAAACACAAAATAAGTATTTTCATGTCCATTTTGCATTACAATATTTTCACTCTGCGTTTAATACATAATTTTATTCTTAAGCACAGAAGATTAAAATCAGAACTAATTTATGACATGATATCAGATTTACATAATTAGGAATAACTCCATGTTTTGGCACTACACAGATCTAAACTCAATGGTGTCTTCATAATAAAATTATGACTCTCTTTGCAGTTGTTCTAAACATATTTATAACTTAAATCTACTATGAAACGTTTTGATTGAAGTACACCATCCCAACGTATTTCTGCTACTGTGCTTTAAATTTAAATTACGAACTACTGGGAGAGCTCATTTTGCACATGACTTCTATTTCAATGATCCAAGGACTCATTACAAGCACACCCTACATGCAAAGTAATGTACAGTAATTACATGCAATCATGTAACCAAGTAATTTAAACCGTCTGAAACTGCTGAATGCTGCCTTCTCTTTATCAGGGAAAAATGAGTCTATAAATATATTGACTTGTCTTTGTGCTTTTCACATCCCATCCATTTTTTTCCATAGCTTATATTTCCATTGCCAGCAAAACTGCTGTATGGCCATATTATCCCCCGTTACCTTGCAATTTGAAGCAAATTTGCGGTATATGTGGACCGAATTTATCGAGAAAATGTTTTGCGTCTGTGGTGTAGTTTGTTCACTCTAAATATTTTTATTGTTGAGAATGATTTCTCTTGTTACTGCTATTGTAATCATCAGTCCGGAAACTGGATTGCTTCAGCTCTTCGCGCTAGTCTGCATGGGATAATACACTAATGGCCATTAAAATTGCTACACGACGATGATGACGTACTACAGACGCGAAATTTAACCGACAGGAAGAAGATGCTGTGATATACAAATGATTAGCTTTTCAGAGCATTCACACAAGGTTGGCGCCGGTGGCGACACCTACAACGTGCTGACATGAGGAAAGTTTCCAACCGATTTCTCATACACAAACAGCAGTTGACCGGCGTTGCCTGGTAAAACGTTGTTGTGATGCCTCGTGTAAGGAGGAGAAATGCGTACCATCACGTTTCAGACTTTGATAAAGGTTGTATTGTAGCCTATCGCGATTGCGGTTTATCGTATCGCGACATTGCTGCTCGCGTTCGTCGAGATCCAATGACGGTTAGCAGAATATGGAATCGGTGGGTTCAGGAGGGTAATATGGAACGGCGTGCTGGATCCCAACGGCCTCGTATCACTAGCAGTCGAGATGACGGGCACCTTATCCGCATGGCTTTAAAGGATCGTGCAGCCACGTCTCGATTCCTGAGACAAGAGATGGGGACGTTTGCAAGACAACAACCATCTGCGCGAACAGTTCGACGACGTTTGCAGCAGCTTGGACTATCAGCCCGGAGACCACGGCTGCGGTTACCGTTGACGCTGCATCAAAGACAGGAGCGCCTGCGATGGTGTACTCAACGACGAACCTGGGTGCACGAATGGCAAAACGACATTTTTTCTGATGAATCCAGGTTCTGTTTACAGCATCATGATGGCCGGCCGAAGTGGCCGTGCGGTTAAAGGCGCTGCAGTCTGGAACCGCAAGACCGCTACGGTCGCAGGTTCGAATCCTGCCTCGGGCATGGATGTTTGTGATGTCCTTAGGTTAGTTAGGTTTAACTAGTTCTAAGTTCTAGGGGACTCATGCCCTCAGCGGTTGAGTCCCATAGTGCTCAGAGCCATTTGAAGCCAGCATCCTGATGGTCGCATCCGTGTTTGGCGACATCACGGTGAAGGCACATTGGAAGCGTGTATACGTCATCGCCATACTGGCGTATCACCCGGCGTGATGGTATGGGGTGCCATTGGTTACACGTCTCGGTCACCTGTTGTTCGTATTGACGTTACGTTTGAGATGTGTTACGACCCGTGGCTCTACCCTTCATTCGATCCCTGCAAACCCTACATTTCCGCAGGATAATGCCCGACCGCATGTTGCAGGTCCTGTACGGGCCTTTCTGGATACAGAAAATGTTCAACTGCTGCCCTGTCCAGCACATCCTCCAGATCTCTCACCAATTGAAAACGTCTGGTCAATGGTGGCCGAGCAACTGGCTCGTCACAATACGCCAGTCACTACTCTTGATGAACTGTGGTATCGTGTTGAAGATGCATGGGCAGCTGTACCTGTACACGCCATCCAATCTCTGTTTGACTCAATGCCCAGGCGTATGAAGGCCGTTATTACAGCCAGAGGTGGTTGTTCTGGGTACTGATTTCTCAGGATCTATGCACCGAAATTGCGTGAAAATGTAATGACATGTCAGTTCTAGTATAATATATTTGTCCAATGAATACCCGTTTATCATCTGCATTTCTTTTTGGTATAACAATTTTAATGGCCAGTAGTGATAGTTGATAAACTGTGTCTAAATTCAGCAGCGCTGCATTAAATCGTGGAACGCGAGCGTGGCTTTCGTGTATTCGACTGCTGCCGGCAACACGCACCAAAGACAGCCGCTTCTGCGACTGCGACAGTTGTCCCTGGGAGATTGGGCGGGTGGGGCGGTAATGAGGAAGTAATCGCTCAGCGCCCCGCCGCATTCGACCTGGTCGCCCTCACGAGGTGCGTGCGTTGTGCTTGTTCTCCTCTCCTGCTTCTTCGGACAGCTTCTTGACCGTACCCTCCATAACGAAGCTCGTTTGAGGTCTCGCAGGGTCCATAGCAGTCGTGGACTGTGGAATCCCCATTCAGAAATACAATCCAAGACAAAAAACCAAAGACGCACCACAAAGGAATTATTGAAATATTACGGAAATCGCTGGATGTAATGTACGTGACCAGACAAGCAACTTATATCAGAAAAATTGGATGATTTATTCAGAAGAGAGGCCGGCCGTTGTGACCGAGCGATTCTAGGCGCTTTAGTCCGGAACCGCGCTGCTGCTACGGTCGCAGGTACGAATCCTGCCTCGGGCATGGATGTGTGTGATGTCCTTAGGTTAGTTAGGTTTAAGTAGTTCTAAGTCTAGGGAATGGAAAATCTGGTAGAAGCCGACCTCGGGGAAGATCAGTTTGGATTCCGTAGAAATAATGGAACACGTGAGGCAATACTGACCCTACGACTTATCTTCGAAGCTAGATTAAGTAAAGGCAAACCTAAGGTTCTAGCATTTGTAGACTTAGAGAAAGCTTTTGACAATGTTGACTGGAATACTTTCTTTCAAATTCTGAACTTAGCAGGGGTAAAATACAGGGAGCGAAAGGCTATTTACAATTTGTACAGAAACCAGATGGCAGTTATAAGAGTCGAGGGATATGAAAGGGAAGCAGTGGTTGGGAAGGGAGTGAGACAGGGTTGTAGCCTCTCCCCGATGTTATTCAATCTGTATATTGAGCAAGCAGTAAAGGAAACAAAAGAAAAATACGGAGTAGGAATTAAAGCTCATGGAGAAGAATTAAAAACTTCGAGGTTCGCCGATGACATTGTAATTCTGTCAGAGACAGCAATGGACCTGGAAGAGCAGCTGAACGGAATGGACAGTGTCTTGAAAGGAGGGTATAAGATGAACTTCAACAAAAGCAAAACGAGGATAATGGAATGTAGTCAAATTAAGTCGGGTGACGCTGAGGGAATTAGATTAGGAAATGAGACGCTTAAAGTAGTAAATGAGTTTTGCTGTTTGGGGAGCAAAATAACTGGTGATGGTCAAAGTAGAGAGGATATAAAATGTAGACTGGCAATGGCAAGGAAAGCGTTTCTGAAGAAGAAAAATTTGTTAACATCGAGTATAGATTTAAGTGTCAGGAAGTCATTTCTGAAAGTATTTGTATGGAGTGTAGCCATTTATGGAAGTGAAACGTGGACAATAAATAGCTTAGACAAGAAGAGAATAGGAGCTTTCGAAATGTGGTGCTACAGAAGAATGCTGAAGAATAGATGGGTAGATCACGTAACTAATGAGGAGATACTGAAACGAATTGGGGAGAAGAGGAATTTGTGGCAGAACTTGATTAGAAGAAGGTATCGGTTGGTAGGACATGTTCTGAGGCATCAAGGAATCGCCAATTTAGTATTGGAGGGCAGCGTGGAGGCTGAAAATCGTAGAGGGAGACCAAGAGATGAATACAGTAAGCAGATTGAGAAGCATGTAGGTTGCAGTAGATACTGGGAGATAAAGAAGCTTGCACAGGATAGAGTAGCATGGAGAGCTGCATCAAACCAGTCTCTGGACTGAAGACCGCAGCAACAAGAAGTCTAGGGGTCTGATGACCTCAGATGTTAAGTCCCATAGTGCTCAGAGCCATTTAAAAGAAATATCTTCGTAAATTGAGGTTGTCGTTAACGCGTTGGTCCGCCTCTGGCTCTTATGCAAGCAGTCGTTCAGCTTGGCATTGATTGATAAGAGTTGTTGGATGTCCTTCTGTTGGATATCGTGCCAAATTGTGTCCATCTGATGCGTTGGCTCGTCAAAATCCCGAGCTGGTTGGAGGGCCCGGCCCATAATCCTCCAAACGTTCCCAATCGGGAGAGAGCCGGCGACCAAGGCAGGGTTTGGCAAGCACGGAGACAAGCAGTAGAAACTCTCGCCTTGTGCGGGCGGCCGTTATCTTGCTGAACTGTAAGCCCAGGATGGCTTTCCATTAATGGCAACAAAGTGGTGCTGGGAATATCGTCGACGTATCGCTGTGCTGTAAGGGTGCCGCAAATGACAACCAAAGGGGTCTTGCTATGAAATGTACGAGGCGTGTTTTTTTAAGTAAGCACCGTTTTGAAATTAAAAAAAGACGTGCTAAGATATCTCAATAATTTTATTTTTACATCAAAGTCTGTACCTTAATCTACTCACTGATGCCATTAAAGTCTGATTCTTCCTTGTTTACGTTGTGTACTGAGTGTTTAAGATGCCTCCGATAATCGTGAGTCCCGCCGACTCTGAAATACGGGCTGTCATAAGATTTCTTACTGCTAAAGGCTTAAAAGCGATCGATATTTATCGTGAGATCTGTGCAGTTTACGGAGAAAACATTATGAGTGATGGAATGGTAAGAAAGTAAGTGAGAGCATTTAAAGATGGCCGCACAAATGTGCATGATGAACAACGTAGTGGGCGTCCTTCGGTCGTTAATGAAAGTTTGGTGCAGGAAGTGGACAATAAGGTGAGAGAAAACAGGCGCTTTACGATTTCCTCCTTGTTGGATGACTTTCCTAATGTTTCTCGTAGTGTTTTGTGTGGCATTGGGGTACCGAAAATGTTGACGGATGTGCACAAAACCAAACGTTTAGACAGTGCGACTTTCCTTGAGCGGTACCACAACGACGGTGATGATTTCTTAAGCCAAATTGTTACGGGCGATGAAACATGGGTGGCCCACGTCACATCAGAATCAAAGCAACAGTCCATGGAATTTGAGCAAGGGCATCGTTTTGCTGCAAGACAATGCCCGTCCGCATGTGGCGAATCAGACTAAAGATCTCATCACATCTTTTCGATGGGAAACTCTAGATCATCGTCCGTACAGCCCCGATCTTGCGCCCAGTGACTACCACATGTTCCTGCACTTGAAGAAACACCTGGGCGGTCAGCGTCTTCAAGACGATGACGAAGTCAAAACAGTAGTGATGCAGTGGTTAACAAGTCAGGCGGCAGACTTCTATGAGGAGGGTATTCAAAAACAGGTACAACGTTATGACAAGTGCCTCAATGTTCACGGAAATTATGTAGAAAAGTAGATTAAGGGGCTCCGGAAAGGCTCAAAATCATGAAAAGTTCAATTTTTACGTTTTTGCGTTTTCTGAATCTGCAGACTATTACCTTTTAATAGATATATAATTTATTCAATTCCGAAGACTACAACTATTTTTAATTTTTTTTTGAAATGTGTTCTACATGGGCGTGACCCACTGTGGCACTGTTAAACTGCTGTCAAATGGTGTTATTATTAACGTCCGTGTTAATCAGGTGCATTTTGAAAGCCAAAGGTATGTGTTATTACTGTAAACAATAAAGACGATAACCAAGTGAGTGAACCTAACCTCTCAAGTACACCTGCCCATAGCAGTCAAAGCGGGAAAGAAAATACTTCACAGAAGAAGCTTGGTTCAATGAGTGAAAACTATGAATTTTTATGGGCGAATCGGATGTGAATGAAATATTTGATATGTCGGTTCTCAAAGGAATTTTTTCAAACTGTGTAAGATGTATTCATTGTAGTGAAGTTGGTCTGGAACTCTCCATAATAAAGCACGTAGGACTTGCTAGTGCAATACAACTGAAATGTGATAAGTGTTCATACATGACCACCTTTTGGAACAGTGTTGCAGTAACTGCAACTGAAGAAAATGGTAGCAAAATCTACGAACACAACAACGAGCGATGCTTGCTTTAGACAAGGAACGCCTTCGGGCTGCAGACAGGGCTGTAAAGAGTCTAGAAATACAAGCAATAGTAAACAGGAGGAGGAACAAGAGGAAGCTGGAGGAGGAGTTTGCAGAGGATGAAAATAATCCATCCTATGGACCTGGAATGCACTAAAAAGTTAATCCAATCTTTGTTGCTCGATTCCCAAAACTTTTATTTTCTCATACTAATTACATGTTTTCTAAGGATCTTCCAAACATATTTGTTTCAAACTTTCAGTAAATGTTACACAGTACCTTCTGCATAATTTAACACAGCCTTTTTCCAAAAAACTGTATATTTTTGAATATATAAATAAAAAATTGCAAAAAAATGTTGTGAATTTTCATTACAATTGAAAAAAAAAATCATCTTTAATAACTGAACTAAAATTTTGTAAAATCCCTGTGTTAAGTTGTAGCCCATATTCCAATAAATAATCTGTAAAAAGTTCAACTTCCTACCTCAAATACTTTGTGAGGAAAGATGTAATTTATAAGCGTTATTTTAACATTGCAAGTATAGGGCGTTCCGGAGCCCCTTAAGGAACAGGCTTTCATGTAAAAATAAAATTATTGAGATACCTTAACACTTTTTTTTAAATTTTAAAATGGTACTTACTTAAAAAAACACGCCTCGTAATGGAACCCCACATCATCATTCCTGGATGTCACACCGTATGGCGGGCGACAATCAGATTGGTATCACTCCACTGACCGGGGCGTGTCCAGACACATATTCGCTCGTGATTGGGGCGCAGTTCGAAGCGGGACTCATTATTCAAGACAATTTCTATTCTGAAATGATAATTAAATCAAGACCCTACGCTGCCGACAGGCGTTGATATATACCAATAGGGACAGTTGAAAATGTGTGCCCCGACTGGGACTCGTGCCCGGGATCTCCTGCTTACATGGCAGACGCTCTATTCATCTGAGCCACCGAGGGCACAGAGGATAGTACGACTGCAGTGATTTATCTCTTGCACGCTCCCCGTGGGACCCACATTCCCAACTTAATGTCCACACAGTACATTCGTAGTGCCCCTGCCCATTACACTTATTACTCACAGCAGACAATTTCCATAGCTGTTTTTCCATCAGAGCATTTTATATCTAATCTAGATACTTAAATCTCTCCACTTTCGGAGTTTCCCCTCATTCTAAGGACATCCATGTGGGAGCAGTCTTGATGTTCGTCGTATATCGTGGTATCTCGATAGAGATCTATAAACTACGTTAGCCACTTGCTTCTGGAGCTTGACTAATTGGTCGCCTCCTCATGATTCCGGCAATATGGCAATATACTCTGCAAATGCCAGAAAATCTTTCTGTATTCATTTTCTCTTGCATCCTAATTATATTCCATACACTCCGTTCATTTTTTATCAGCATTCCCGAGTCACGTAGTCAATCTGAGATTACTCTCCTGGCACTAGATTTTCTGTAATTGTGTCGCATGTAAAGAAAACGTAGGAAAACAGATAATTCCGTATAACATCTTGCTTATGGCTGGCTAACCGTCTGAATTTGTGGAATACGACGTTTGCAAGCATCCCATATGTAGACGAAAACCAAATGACGAGCTCTGGTTGGCTGTGTACTGCAGCAATACGTTTGCATCCGCACAGAAGAAGGAGGTCAATGGCCGGTTAGCCTTAACCATATGGAGACGGTATCTGTTCTTTCGGACATCAACGCCTGCCGGCAGCGAAGTCTTCATTTAATTATCATTTCATTCTAGAGCGCTGCGTGGTCATAAATGGTATCTGTTATTTCGGATATTTCCGAAAGAATAGATACCATCTTCGTATAATTTCTCCTCTAATCAATGAGATTCCCTACCGAATGTGCCTGACACCACTGCAAACGGGCTTGTTGGTGTACACAGGCCAATGTTATTCGGCGCAAGGGTCGCTATGTACTCAGCCCTCTTTTGATGAGTCACCTGTTTATGTTCATTGTGGTCAAGAAGTACCAGTTACACGTCGGATCGATGATAATGATGAATCCGGGGCTTTGAGTGCTTCTCTGACGATTGTTAGGTCCTCACATTCTACCGTGTCTCTAGGTCGACCGCTACCTTCTTGACGCTGTGTTCGACCATGTTTCACCCATTTCTGCCAAAATCGTCGAATCGTGGCATCGCTCCTATTCAGATGTCAAACGATTCGCTGCTTTCTCCAAGCGCGGTCTTTGAGCTCAACTACGCGTCCTCTCCCAGATCTGCGTAAATTGTTCACGCGCCTGTCTGCGAGGATTAGTTATTGTCCAACTGAATACAGGGAATGAAACTCGCAAGGACTTTATGCCATGGTGTCCACATGTCCCCTATTTACTATGCTTGGCAGCTGTGCAGTGAAATCGTGCTGAAGCGTCACGCATTCATCCGTCGGCTGCCCAAAAATGGTTCAAACGGCTCGGAGCACTATGGGGCTTGACATCTGAGATCATCAGCCCCCTAGAAATACACTACTAGCCATTAAAATTGCTACACCAAGAAGAAATGCAGATGATAAACGGGTATTCATTGGACAAATATATTATACTAGAACTGACAGGTGATAACATTTTCACGCAATTTGGCTGTATAGATAAACGGGTATTCATTGGACAAATATATTATACTAGAACTGACATGTGATAACATTTTCACGCAATTTGGCTGTATAGATAAACGGGTATTCATTGGACAAATATATTATACTAGAACTGACATGTGATTACATTTCCACGCAATATGGCTGTATAGATCCTGAGAAATCACTACCCAGAACAACCACCTCTGGCCGTAATAACGGCCTTGATACTCCTGGGCATTGAGTCAAACAGAGCTTGGATGGCGTGTACAGGTACAGATGCCCATGCAGCTTCAACACGATACCACAGTTCATCAAGAGTAGTGAGTGGCGTATTGTGACGAGCCAGTTGCTCGGCCACCATTGACCAGACGTTTTCAATTGGTGAGAGATCTGGAGAATGTGCTGGCCAGGGCAGCAGTCGAACATTTTCTGTATCCAGAAAGGCACGTACAGGACCTGCAACATGCTGTCGTGCATTATCCTGCTGAAATGTAGGGTTTCCCCAGGAACCGAATGAAGGGTAGAGTCACGGGTCGTAACACATCTGAAACGTAACGTCCACTGTTCAAAGTGCCGTCAATGCGAACAAGAGGTGACCGAGACGTGTAACCAATGGCACCCCATACAATCACGCCGGGTGATACGCCAGTATGGCGATGACGAATACACGGTTACAATGTGCGTTCACCGCGATGTCGCCAAACACGGATGCGACCATCACGATGCTGTAAAAAGAACCGGGATTCATCCGAAAAAATGACGTTTTGCCATTCGTGCACCCAGGTTCGTCGTTGAGTACACCATCGCAGGCGCTCCTGTCTGTGATGCAGCGTCAAGGGTAACAGCAGCCATGGTCTCCGAGATGATAGTCCATGCTGCTGCAAACGTCGTCGAACAGTTCGTGCAGATGGTTGTTGTCTTGCAAACATCCCCTTCTGTTGACTCAGGAATCGAGACGTGGCTGCACGATCCGTTACAGCCATGCGGATAAGATGCCTGTCATCTCGACTGCTAGTGATACGAGGCCGTTGGGATCCAGCACGCCATTCCGTATTACCGTCCTGAACCTACCGATTCCATATTCTCCTAACAGTCATTGCATCTCGACCAACGCGAGCAGCAATGTCGCGATACGATAAACCGCAATCGCGATAGGCTACAATCCGACCTTTATCAAAGTCGGAAACGTGATGGTACGCATTTCTTCTCCCTACACGAGGCATCACAACAACGTTTCACCAGGCAACGCCGGTTAACTGCTGTTTGTGTATGAGAAATCGGTTGTAAACTTTCCTCATGTTAGGACGTTGTAGGTGTCGCCACCGGCGGCAACCTTGTGTGAATGCTCTGAAAAGCTAATCATTTGCATATCACAGCGTCTTCCTCCTGTCGGTTAAATTTCGCGTCTGTAGCAGTTCATCTTCGTGGTGTAGCAATTTTAATGTCCAATAGTGTAGAACTACTTAAACCTAACTAACCTAAGGACATCACTCATCCACGCCCGAGGCAGGATTCGAACCTGCGACCGTAGCAGCAGCGCGGTTCCGTGCATGAAACGCCTAGAACAACTTTGCCACACAGGCCGGCTCGAGTGACAGAGTTTAAAATTTTGCATTTTCCATCGATATCTAAACAAACATTAGTTTGTGACCATTTTGCGCAACTTCTTCGTGGAGTGTATTTTTTAATTTTTTTATTGTGTTTTATTTTTTTATTTTATTGTATTTTTTTTGTCTTAGAGTGGGGATTACCTGGAAAATATGGAACACTCAGGGAAACCGAATTTACAGGAAAACTCTGAGCATTCTAAAAGAGTTCGGATATCTCAGCGTCTCTAGAAGTAATTCACACACCTTTGACGGAAGGAAAAGGGGACCTCGCGGACTGGCCCCCTTCAATTTTCCTCGTTCTAGCAGAACGTCAGTGCGCGGTGCGCGGATACCTATTTTAGTAAGCGACCATCCCGAATCCTAATTTCCTTTACAGGTTGCCTGTCTAACGGTTTCCAGGGGCAACAAAATCTCTATTTTCTTATTTCGTGTAGATATTGGTCGAATTTAAAAGTTTAAAGCGCTGTCGTAATCTACTCAGTGAGAAGTATACTCTTATGTTAAAGGTTTAACGCCGGCCCTAGTGGCCGAGCGGTTCTAGGCGCTACAGCCTGGAACCGCGCGATCGCTACGGTCGCAGGTACGAATCCTGCCTCGGGCATGGATGTGTGTGGTGTCCTTAGGATAGTTAGGTTTAAGTCGTTCTAAGTTCTAGGGGACTGACGACCTCATAAGTTAAGTCCCATAGTGCTCAGAGCCATTTGAACCATTTTAAAGGTTTAACCCAATAATACGAGTATTAAAGTTAGAAACTGTGTTTGTCTTGAGGGAGCGTACAGCGTTACTTACGGCGGGCACATACCCGGACTTTCTTCATCCAGGATGTGCAAATGAGAGCCCTTAGGGATTTCCAACCAATTTTATATTTTACACATATTTTCAATCTTTTTAGAAACTTTTCTTAATTCAATCACCCCCCCCCCTCCCACCCTCCCAAAAGAAAGTATGAATGGAAAAATGTTCATCGCTTACTACATTTTCACTGTTCATACAGTAAGACTTCAGCATTAGGCACGAAGTATTAATTTATTACTTTTTTACTACCGACTCTATTTGCAACCAAGTTTGCGAACAGAATGCACATGCATCACTGAATGTACCTGCAAAATTATATCATTGTGCGACTCACAGTTCAGGACATATGACGACATAAACGTCCGAGGTGGGTGAAAACCATGCTCTTGCTTGGAATGGAGTGGGGATACCGAGACACTATTCATCCAGTGTTTCGCAATGAGAGCACTTAGCGACTTCCATCAGACTTTAAGAATAATTTAAAACCTTTTCTAATTTTTTCTCGCTTACACTCATAACATCAAATACACTGAAGCGCCAAAGAAACTGGTTTAGGCATGCGTATTCAAATACAAAGATATGTAAACAAGCAGAATACGGAGCTGCGGTCGGCAACAAGTGTCTGGCGTAGTTGTTAGATTGGTTACTGCTGTTACAGTGTCAAGATATCAAGACTTAAGTGACTTTGATCGTCGTGTCATAGTCGACGCACGAGCGACGGGACAAAGCATCTCCGAGGTAGCGATGAAGTGGGGATTTCCCGTACGATCATTTCATGAGTGTATCGTAAACATGAGGAAGACGGTAAAATATCAAATAGACTTTGCTGCGGCCGGAAAAAGATCTTGCAAGAACGGGACCAACGACGACTGAAGACAATCGTTCAACGTGACAGAAGTGCAATCCTTTCGCAAATTGCATGAGATTTCAATTCTGATCCATCAACAAATGTCAGCGTGCGACCTATTCGACGAAAGATCATCGATATGGGCTTTCGGAGCCGAAGGCCCACTCGTGTACCCTTGATGACTGCACGATACAGAGCTTTACGCCTCGCCTGCGCCCGTGAACAAGTTTCGCTTCAAATTGTATCGAGCGGATGGACGTGTACCGGTATGGAGACAACCTCATGAATCCATGGCCCCCCATGTCAGCAGGGGAATGTTCAAGCTGGTGGAGGATCTAAATGGTGTGGGGCGCGTGCAGATGGAGTGACACGTCTCTAACAGGTGACACGTACGGAAGCTGATCACCTGCATCCATTCATATCCATTGTGCGTTTCGACTGACTTGGGCAATTCCAGCAGGACAATGCGACATCCCACACGTTCACAATTGCAGTAGAGTGGCTCCAGGAACACCCTTCTGAGTTTAAACACTTCCGCTGGCCACCAAACTCCCCAGACATGGACATTATTGAGCATATCTGGGATGCCTTGCAACGTGTTGTTCAGAAGAGATCTCCAACCCCTCGTACTCTTACGGTTCTATGGACAGCCGTGTAAGATTCATGGTGTCAATTCCCTCCAGCAGAACTTCAGACATTAGTCCATGCCACGTCGTATTGCGTCACTTCTGTACGCTCGCGGGGGCCCTACACGATATTAGGCAGGTGTACCAGTTTCTTTGGCTATTCGGTATATGTTACACATTGACTCATTTTTGAAGTAATTAGACGTTTGAAGTTTTTTTGTACATGGGAGTTTGATTCTTTAAAGAGTTGGGGTTTACTAGTAAATTTCTTAATACAGTACGACACACTTATAAAAAAAATCAACTCTGAGGTTTTTTAGTCGTTGTTAACCATAAATACTTTCGAATATTTTGACAAACCCACCCTTTGTTTATTTGATTTTTTAAAAAAATAATTTGTGTTGCTAGCAGTCTAGCTTTTCATCAGCGTTTGTACAAAGTTATAATTCATTGTATTTCAACACAGTAAAAGATTTTCACTTAAAAAACTAAGTGTGTGCATTGAGTTATTGTCGTGTAATCGCGAGGTTGCTGGCTCCAATCTTGCAAGAAGCAGCTTTTATTTGAATTTTATACTTGTTGCCATTTAGAAATTTTAATTAACAAATATTCAATCATTATTTTGAAATAAAAGTAATTCTTTTTAATTTTAGACGGGGCGTGAGTCGTGCTTGGGTAGCTCGGTTGGTAGAGCACTTGCCCGCGAAAGGCAAAGGTCCCGAGTTCGAGTCTCGTCCGGCACACAGTTTTAATCTGCCAGGAAGGTTCTTTTTAATTTTAATTACAAATCACACACAAACGCGGAATACCTTATTGTCTGTATATACAGGCTGTCCCTCCTACGAATCGTCAGGCCCACTTTCTCTGGTGTTTCGGCACATATTTACAAATTCGTTTTTGCAATGCCTAGCTGGAGCCAGCCCCAACAAAAACTGATCATCACATCTTTAATGCGACGTCCAGTGTGAGCGGAAAGCGCCGGTTTGTTTCCGTATCAAACTAAACGACTTTTAAAGCCATATATTACATGCCCATTGGATAGATCGTTCCCAGATAGTCTAGTGCGATATTCATTTTATCGATATGTATTAACAGGGACAATAAAAATCGAAGAATTACCAGCACTCCAGCAACAACAACAGCATTTCCGCCCTGGCCTGCGCTGACTCCTACCTCCATACAGCAGTACTGGAGTACTGGCTATTCTTCGTATTTTATTGTCCCTGTTAATGCCCATCGATAAAACGAATATAGCACTAGACTAATTTGGGAACGCTCTATCGAATGGGCACCTAAAGCACAGCTTTAAAATTAATTTTGTTTGTAATGGGGACGCTTTCCGATGACATTCGGCGTCGCATGAGAGACGTGATGAACAGTATTTTTTTGCGCTGACTGTAGCTACACATTGCAAAAACGAAATTGCATGTATCTGCCGAAACAGCAGAGAATATTTAACTGGCGACTCTTAGGAGGGGGTGTCTCAAGAGAAAGGGTTTAATATTGAGGCGTATGACAGAAACGGTCCTTCGAAGCCAAAAGGTCGAGTAAATATGGGCTCTAAAATGTGTATACCTTACGATCTATGGGCAGTTCTTCATCTTCGATACTGTGAAACAAATATCTTCTAAAGGAAGCTCTTCGCTTTCCATATTCTGGGAGGAGGTACTATGTACAAAAAAGAAAAAAAGTCTAGTAAACATGGGCTCTAAAGTGCGTATCTTAAGATCTATGAGCACTTGTTCATCTTCGCTACAGTGACACACGCTTTTACTAAACAGGTGCTCATAGCATTATAGAATTTACGTTTAAGACTGTTGTGCTTCAAATGATCGTCCGCGACATAACCCTGAATATTATCAAATCCTCCTGGGACACACTGTATCTCGAGATCTTTTTCTGAAACGTGTACTCATATTTTTAAAAGTGTTGTTTTACTTTCAAAAATGGTTCATATGGCTCTGAGCACTATGGGACTTAACATATGAGGTCATCAGTCCCTAGAACTGAGAACTTCTTAAATCTAACTAAGCTAAGGACATCACACACATCCATGCCCGAGACAGGATTCGAACCTGCGTCCGTAGCAGTCGCGCGGTTCCGGACTGAAGCGCCTAAAACCGCTCGGCCACAGCGGCTGGCTTTTACTTTCATATAATATGCGAAGACAGTGTCAAATAAAATAGATTTCGCTGATTTAAGCACACATAGTAGCATGAACTTTGATATATGAACCATTATCTGTCGCACGTATTAAACAGTAGTCATAACACTGAAACTATCCGTCCATGATCACTTTTATTGGCATCGCATCTCAGTCATTTTCGGGAAATCGAGGTTCAAAATTGTACGAGCAACTCGCGAGAACTAGCATGATATCTTTAAATGGGACGCGGCTTATTTCGTTATTCATCATTCACCTATTCTAGTTTATACTCCATTTTTAATGACTGCATCATCGGCAGGACGTGTAATCCAAACCTACCCCACGTTAGTTTCTTAGCGAGAAGAATGGAGTACAGTGACACAGCTAAAAAGCAGTTTTGATTGCCCGCATCAGACATTTTGCTGTTTTAAAGAAACTCGCCGCACAAAGAAACAAAAAAAAAAAGGAAAAAAACCAACGAAAACCATTCAAAACTTTACATTGGCTGTGCCCTGTGCCTAAACTGGCGCTGAAGGGAACAGAGCGGTATGGCAACTCTCAATTATTATTATTATTATTATTATTATTATTATTATTATTTTGGCTGCTGCCAACATTAGATAGTTGTTTGTATTGTGTGAGGTATCCATTGTCGTGTGCTTTGATATTGTTTTGCACTTCAGTGTTCCGAGTGTCTTTTATTGTTCAGTACGTTATCAAAAGGAGTGATGATGCAGTTCCTGAGCCGTCTCGTGAGTCGCCTACAACGCCTACCGGTAGGCGTACTTCAGAATAAGAAACTAATGCTACGTAGCAAAATTATATTGCGTACGACTGAACTTTGCAAAATGGAAAGGGAGCGGAAAGTATTGCTCCACAAAGCTTTCGTGAGAGCTGCTACGTACACAGGACAAAGCATGCGTAGCACTGGTATGTTCAAATGGTTTCAAAGCATCTATCTGGCGCATCACTGAAAATGCTTGGGAAGAAAAGATATTTAGTTAGAGATCGCTTTGTCCTCGATGGTGAGTGCTCATCGGAGGTGAGGGTATCATCTGGAGTGCCCCAGGGAAGTGTGGTAGGTCCGCTGTTGTTTTCTATCTACATAAATGATCTTTTGGATAGGGTGGATAACAATGTGCGGCTGTTTGCTGATGATGCTGTGGTGTACGGGAAGGTGTCGTCGTTGAGTGACTGTAGGAGGATACAAGATGACTTGGACAGGATTTGTGATTGGTGTAAAAAAAAAATGGCTCTGAGCACTATGGGACTTAACATCTATGGTCATCAGTCCCCTAGAACTTAGAACTACTTAAACCTAACTAACCTAAGGACAGCACACAACACCCAGCCATCACGAGGCAGAGAAAATCCCTGACCCCTTCGGGAATCGAACCCGGGAACCCGGGCGTGGGAAGCGAGAACGCTACCGCACGACCACGAGATGCGGGCGATTGGTGTAAAGAATGGCAGCTAACTCTAAATATATATAAATGTAAATTAATGCAGATGAATAGGAAAAAGAATCCTGTAATATTTGAATACTCTATTAGTAGTGTAGCGCTTAACACAGTCACGTCGATTAAATATTTGGGCATAACATTGCAGAGCGATATGAAGTGGGAAAAACATGTAATGACAGTTGTGGGGAAGGCGGATAGTCGTCTTCGGTTCATTAGTAGAATTTTGGGAAGATGTGGTGCATCTGTAAAGGAGGCCGCTTATAAAACACTAATACGACCTATTCTTGAGTACTGCTCGAGTGTTCGGGATCCCTATCAGGTCACATTGAGAGAGGATATAGAAGCAATTCAGAGGCGGGCTCCTAGATTTGTTACTGGGAGGTTTGATCATCATGCGAGTCTTACGGAAATGCTTCAGGACCACGGGTGGGAGTCTCTAGAGGAAAGGAGGCGTTCTTTTCGTGAATCGCTACTGAGGAAATTTAGAGAACCAGCGTTTGAGGCTGACTGCAGTACAGTTTTACTGCTGCCAACTTACATGTCGCGGAATGACCACAAAGATAAGATAAGAGAGAGATTAGGGCTCGTACAGAGGCATATAGACAGTCATTTTTCCCTCGTTCTGTTTGGGAGTGGAACATGGAGAGAAGATGCTAGTTATGGTACGAGGTACCCTCCGCCACGCACCGTATGGTGGATTGCGGAGTATGTATGTAGATGTGGACTGTACGCTTTTCTTAGTCCGAATTACTTTATATTGTACCTTTCGTTACTGCTGTATTGTTTTGTGTGGATAGGCCGCTGGTTAAGGTATTACTTCGAAACCCATTCATATGACAGTACAGCCCCACTGTCGATGAAATTATCGTTATTCCGATCAGATCAGATGTAAGCGAGAAAGAGTCAGACACATAAACAGAAGTGAAAGCTAATGACCACGTGGTCTGAAGTATGACAGCTTCAATAAATGCCAAAGACAATTTGCCATTCATTATGTCGTAAATTTTATTTCAATTTCATACTCTTTCCTTTCCTTGCAATAAGTGTACTTCATAGCTGCAGTTAGGATTTGTATTACATAGCTGCAGTTAGGATTTGTATTACTATAAACCGTATTAATGCATAAGACGATTTCAGTTTCGTTTACAAACAACATTATAAAGCGAATTTTTGATTTCATGCCTGACTTATGCTTTCACGGGAGCATCACGCGCAGTTTATGGTACCAGCACTGCAGTGGGTAAGCGTGCCTTGTTTTACACGGCACAGCTCACACGCGTCTAACGTGGGGACCGGGCTGGCTTCTTGCGCTACCCACGCCGAAATCAGCCGTCTTGAAGTCAACACACCGTAAACAAATAGCTAGCTGCCAATCGCTTTGTTATTCTAAGCCAGGTTTTCTCAGCTGTTACACTTGAAGCTGTACGCATGCGCTTGGCGTAAGGCGCAATACATCTACAACTATATCAGTTATACTTTGCTCTCTGCAGCAAGCGAGACCATACGCATGGAGCGGAGGGGGTGGGGATAGCGTCATCTCTCTAGAGTATAGTGTTTTTTTTGTCACTTATAAAATTTAGTTATTGTGACACAACACTCCTCGAAACTGGCCAACTCATTTATATAAACTATGACTATTTAAAAGTATCCAGTAAAATTTCGACAGACGACTGTCGCTTCCGCCTTTTCCCATTCCAGTCGCGAATAATCCGCCGGAAGAACTATTTTTGGCATTCCTGCGTGTGAGCTCGAATCTATCTTATTTTACCTTCATGGTCTTGTCGTGAGATAGGAGGAAGCAATGTACTGATTGACTTTTGTAGGATCGTACACACTCAACCCTCCGTGACGCACAAAGCGTTGTTATGTTTGCCAGTGGAGTTTGATGAGATCTCCGTGATTTTGTTGTGCTTACTACATGAATCTATAACGAAACACGCCGCTCTTCTTTGAATTTTCTCTGTCTTCTCTATGATTCCTATCTGACAGGGCTCCCAGACTCATGAGCAGTGATGAAGATACGGTCCAGCGAGGTGTTTGTAAGCTATCTCTATCGTGAGTTAGATTCCCGCACGATTCTTGCAATGTATCTGTATTTAGACTTTGCTTTGCCTACCACTAATTCCTGCTATATGTCGTTGCAGATTTTACGTTTGTTAAAGTTTCCAAAAATTTGTCACATATTGTGAGGCTTTTCTATCTCTGCGAGATTCACAGAGCTTCTGGCTTTATACTGGATCATTTTATTGATTGAAATAACAAACTTTTCCACCTCAAGGAAGTTTTGACTCGTTAAAGATGTTTGCAATTTATTTTAACCTAATCAAATAGGTTGACCAGAGTCTAATGAGACAAGGCTAAAGTATTTTTGCATCTTCATTAATCACCGAGAACCTGGAATTAACTTCTTTTTCGTGGGATTGCATTATTATTGTGCCAGAATAGCAAATTTATCTGGGACAAGCTCGGTGATATACATGATGTCCCAGGAGAAATGCTCAATCTTTTTCGATACGATAAAAACATGGGCTCTAAAATGCATACCTAAAGAGCTATGAGCATTTGTTCAGTAGAAGAGATCTGTTTCACTATAGCGAAGATAAATAAGTGCTAATAACTTTTCAAGGTACTTGCTTTAGAACCTATGTTTCCTGGACTTTGTTTCTTGTTTCGTTTCATACTATCATCTCTCTAAATATGAAAAGGAAAGAGATTGATGTAGAAGAGATTTTTCTCAAACTATTGAGGATGAAAATTGTTCATTGTTCTTGAGGTATTCATTTTGGAGCCCAAGTTTAATAGAGTTTTTTGCTTCAAATGATCTTTCCTGTTGTACACCTGAATATTAATCATTCATCCTGGGACATGCTGTATAGGTCTGACATGAAATTACAGAATGAAAATAGGCTGAACATGGGGATGTTTGTGCTGCTGTTGCATCCGTTCAAATGAGGGCTGCCTGAAAGTTTATACCAATCTCTGTGGAAACTAGCTTCTACAGCTCCCCTTCAGGGGCCTGGTGTGAGGTTCACCAGAAAAGAATGCACCGTATGGTCAGTATATGTATTTTCCCTAATTAATTGTCATTCCTTGTGCACACATCTCTTTGCTAATACATTCCATTACTCAGTAGCCCTCCTGTTATTCCCGCACTTTCTCTGTATCTTCTCTTGAAGTCTTCGTATAGTCAGGTATATGGGGATATATTCATAAGATTCTATTAATTTATTAGCCATGATAGAGGACTTCTCCCTGCCCCAGTTTATGTGCCCAAACAGTGGATGATTATGTTCCATACTGATATCAGCTAGTTATATAATACGGTCTAAGTGTAAGATGTCAACAGGGAAAAAAATAAATGATTTTTGTAGATAAGGATGCAAGTATATAGTGTCCTTCTGAAACTGATTTTCATATGTCACTATTGATCTTTTTTGTTGCAGTTGTCTACTGTGATTATGCAGCATCAGGCAGATCTTTGCAGTTCATTGAGGACTACATCATGCGAGAAGTCCTCCCCTGCTATGGAAACACACATACAACTACAAGTATAACCTCTCTTCAGACCACACTTTACAGGTGAACTAGTAGTGTATTTTTTAAAAGTTGTTCACTTGTAATAGAAATCATAGGATTTTAATTTAACTGTGAAATGATCTGAAAGAAATTAGACTAGAAATCAAATTGTTGAGTTGATAGTGCATATTATTTTTACCTTAGACGCTGAAATTGTATATTTTGTTTTGACTTAACCGTGGTGAGTAAGTGTTTACTTCGTGCCTTATGATGATATAACATGCTCAGCAGTTTGAGAAAGTTTTGGTGTAAGAAGGTAAGAAGCTTTGTGATTTTGTATTCATTGGAGTGAAAAAAATGAACAAGTATCATTGAAATAAAATATGAACATTACTCTGAGAACTGTTTCTGCTGAGCAGGGATTATTCTGTGCTTTGCATAATATGTTGTAGGTTGAAACACTTTTGTTCTGATACATGTCATTGGCATGGCAGGGTTAAAGATGAGGTGAATTTCTGTGATGTTGATAACTAGATTTTCTAATGATTAGACTGCTGTGTACATTAGCCAAATGTCAACAGCAGGCATTAGTTATCAGCTAATGACAGTGTTCACTGAGAACAGGAAACAATATTGCATACATTTGAAGTGAATGGCAGACATCTGCCCAGTGACTAAAAATCTGTAGCAATGAGTTGTTCCCAGCTTTCACCCCCCCCCCCCCTCCTCCCCACTTGACAGATTTGCTAATATTTGAATTGAAAGCTACCTAAGAAAGTTATAAAACCTTTTATTGATATAGCACAAAGAGCTACTATTGGTACTCTAGTTTACTTTTGATGCTGCTGGCTAATGGACCCTTTGATAACTTTCATTCTGAAAAATTACTTTCATTCAAAACATAGAATTTAAATTTCTAGTTAAGAAGTAATACATATCAATACATATTATAAAGTGGATGAGTATATATTTGTATGTATGTTCCACATCTTCACCACTGGACCGATTTCATCCAAACTTGGTACACATATCACTTATTGTTTGGAAAGAATCGCTGTTGACGAAGAACCACTTACCTATCACAGGGGTGGCAGGTGGGGGTGAAAAAGCAGTGTAGTCCATGACACATGGATATCCATACAGTATTCATCCAGTATTTGAGAATGACAGCACGTAGAATGACTTGCAACAAACTTTACAAATAATTTCAAACCTTTACAAAACTTATTTCCCTGACAGTCCCCACAAAATGATGAAAGGAAAACGTTTATCACTTACTACATTTTTGCTGTTCATGCAGATACACTAGTTGAACTTCCTCAGAAAATTATCCCATATTTAATGCCAGATGCAAAATAACTATCATAATCTATTTTTCATGCACTCAAGTCAGTGGAATTTGCTAGTATCTGCATTGCAAATGCAAAACTGCTCAGTTTATTTGATAGGAAGCCAATATTTGTATTCCAGCTTAAGGTCTTGTCCACATGTAGTCCCAGGAATTTGACCATGTCAACTTCTTTCGCAGGTTGATTGTTATGTTGTATTTTAAGTTTCACACATTATGAATGTTTGGTTTTGAAATGTTCCATATGGGTGTTTACAATGCTCAGCTTCAATCCATTTAACTGGAACCAGTTTTCTAAGGTATCCAGTGTGCTAAGTTAGCCAATTTAGAGCATTTTCTTTAATCCTGTATTTGTCTAATTTGTAGATAAGCAAATCAAGTTTCATGGAGTCAAATGCTTTTGCGAGATCACAGAAAATACCTGCAACGTTACTCCTCTGATCCAATGATTTGTCTATCTTTTCAATAAAGTTATTCACTGCAAATAGTGTTTTTTCCTGGTTGAAATCCAAAGTGGTTGCGTATAATAATATCATTTTTTACAATAAAGTTTTTTATCTGGTTTGCAGATACTTTCTCTAACACTTTTGACAGGACTGGAGGAATAAATATAGGCTGATGGTTTCCCATGTCTTCCCTCGATTATTTCTTGAACAGAGGTCTGACTTTGGTATACTTCAAAACATTGGGAAAACACCCCTTTTCAAAAGACTGGTTGAATATTTTATTTATGTTTAGGTGCTATTATGTTACACACTGTTTTAATCACTTTGTGGGTATCCCATCCCACACAGCACCGTTTTTATTTTTTGATGATACAATAACATTTTCCATATCCTTTACTGTTACTTTTTTTTAAATCCTTAAGAAACTCAGATTCTTGGTGGATTCCAAAAGGATTTACTTTACTCTGATACTCTGCTACATCAACATCTGACTTTGCCACATTTATGAAGAATTCATTTAAACACTCTGATATTTGACTCATGTTTACAATAAAGCTATCTTCTACTTTAATCCTAAATATTTCATTACTGCTAACTCTAACACATAACTCTGATTTGACGACAGATCACACTGCTTTTGTTTTACTTTTATGTTGTACAATGAACTTCTTCTTTGCCATTTGTTTGGCTGCATTCACAACTTTTTAAAATATTGCTTTACAATGACGAACATAATCAGTAAAATGTCTTTTTTAATAATATTACAGTTAATTGTGATGTTTCCTCTTCCTGGCACTAGAAATTTTTGTACCCTGTTTATTAGTCCTTTTGTTGCACTTGTTTCTAAGTGGAATAATTCCATTGAATATTTCAAGAAAGCTACTTAAAAAATTGTTAAAGTTACTATCACTTGAAATACAGCTGTTGAAGGCCATTCAACCTCTCTTAACTTATTTCTAAATGTAACTGAATTTTTTCATTGAATTTCTTTTTTATATGGCTTTCGTTACAAGAAATCTCTTTCTTAATTTTTGGTAGTTCAATGAATAAAGCAGGGTGGTCAGAGATTAATTTGTCAGAATATTATCAATACATGTAGCTGACTGTGCATTATTTACTCTATTGGGTTGCATGAAGTTTATGAAGCCAAAGTTTTTTTTTATTAAGTCAGTGAATTTGGACACATCATTGCTTTCAACTATGATATTAATATTGAAGTTGGCAGCTGTTACTATCCTTTTCCTTTTTTCTTTACTGAGTTTTTCAACCAGGAATGATATTTCACCAGGAAAGCTTCAATTGTAGCTTTCTAGGTACTCTATCAATAGAAACTACTATGGCATTGAGGTCCTTCAACTCAATACAGCAACTTTCAAATATACACTCTTCATTCAAATGATTAAAATCATTTCTTATTTCATACTTTATACCAGAATGAGTAAGTATGCAGGAGCCTCCATGCAATTTCTCTTGTCTAAAAAGCTGTTGGCAAATTCAAAATTTTCAATTTCATTAAGAATTTTGTTAGATGTAAGCCAGTGTTATAATTTGTAATTCATTCACTTTATGACTTTTGTTTAAAAAGTCAGAACTTAGAGCATTTACATTCGAGTGCATTATACAGGGACATGCTTTAAAATACTTGTGTGCTAACTCATACAATACTTCATACGGAAGTACATGGCAGCCCATAGCACCACACAGACATGACAAGCAACTTGTTTGTGGATCCATGTTTACTGGAATGTAATTGCTTCTATTGTCATATATTTCTACCCATGTCAGTTGTCACTGTTAATTATGATGCATCCTGTATAAAATGAGACCGGAGAAACAGTCATCCATGGAACTTTGTGTTCTCAGAGGGGAGTTTTGTATCCAAATGAGCACAGAACTTTTGGTACCCAAAGTGCTAAGTCATGATCTAGTGCATGCATTCTGAGAAATGCATGGAAAGTTATCTGATACTGAGATATTGTGAAATACCTGTACCAGCATAGGCAACACATTAAAAGAACGCAGCATATGTCTTGAAATAAAAACTCACATGTTTTTATCAGCATATTAAAATAAAATAGGATCAATGTGTGTGACCTAAGGAACAGAACAGTATTGTCAAAAACATACAGTTAAGCATCTAAAGTAATTTTTGTGTTTTTTTTTTTTTTTTTTTTTTTTTTTTTTTACATCCAAATGGGGAAAATTAGCTGATCATCAGTAAAGTGAAATAAAATGTTTATTTCAAACTGGCTTTATGCAAGAAAACAATGTCTTTCAAGAGATCAAGGTTTACACCTAGAGAGCCTCACCAGATGAGCAAAAATTGCTAACTGTACAGTCAGTATAGCATAAATTTTGTTAAATATTGCACCCAGAAAGTCAGATAGGGTCTTTGCAAACTTTTTCATATAAATTGGCCGTGGGCCAGTGCAGAGCTCACCAGGCTTCCTCTCACCATGCTCTACATTGCTGCCTGCTTTTTGCATTGTTCTGTTGGTTGTTTGCTGTTATATCAGATAGAAAATTGAAATCTGATTGGGAGCTAAGACTTCCTATCATTCACTCTTATTCATCTTATTATTTCTGCACAATTGCTCATATCTTCCGCCAGAAATTTGTTTTCCAAAGTGCCACAGTTACTGCTGGAAGTTAAGAGTACAAATCCAACATCCAATTCTTGAAATAAGTATGACGCTTCTCATAATCAACATATAGTATATAGTACTCTTGTTTACAATGACTATACATTACAAAGTTGCTTCCTTATGCAAAACATTATAAATTACCTCGAAGAAAACTGTCTATTGACACACAGTCAGCATGGGTATAGAAAATATCGTTCTTGTGAAACACAACTAGCTCTTTATTCACGTGAAGTGTTGAGTGCTATTGATAAGGGATTTCAGATTGATTCCATGTTTCTGGATTTCTGGAAGGCTTTTGACACTGTACCACTCAAGTGGCTTGTAGTGAAATTGCGTGCTTATGGAATATCGTCTGTTATGTGACTGGATTTGTGATCTCCTGTCAGAGGTCACAGTTTGTAGTAATTTACGGAAAGTCATCGAGTAAAACAGAAGTGATTTCTGGTGTTCCCCAAGGTAGTGTTATAGGCTGATTGCTTTTCCTTATCTATATAAATGATTTTGGATACAATCTGAACAGCCGTCTTAGGTTGTTTGTAGATAACGCTGTCATTTATCGACTAATAAAGTCATCAGAAGATCAAAACAAATTGTAAAACAATTTAGAAAAGATGTCTGAATGGTGCAAAAATTGCCAGTTGACCCTAAATAACAAAAAGTGTTAGGTCATTCACATGAGTGCTAAAAGGAAAATCCATTAAACTTCGGCTACACGATAAATCAGTCTAATCTAAAAGCCGCAAATTCAACTAAAGTACCTAGGCATTACAATTACGAACAACTTAAATTGGAAGGAACACATAGAAAATGTTGTGGGGAAAGCTAACCAAAGACTCAGTTTTATTGGCAGGACACTTAGAAAATGTAACAGGTCTATTAAGGAGATTGCCTACACTACACTTGTCCGTCCTCTTTTTAGAATACTGCTGTGTGTTGTGAGATCCTTACCAGATAGGACTGACGGAGTACATCAAAAAAGTTCAAAGAAGGGCAGCATGTTTTGTATTATCGCCAAATATGGGAGAGAGTGTCACAGAAATGATACAGGATTTAGGCTGAACATCATTAAAAGAAAGGCGTTTTTCGGTGCGATGGAATCTTCTTACAAAATTCCAATCACCAACTTTCTCCTCTGGGTGCGAAAATATTTTGTTGACACCGACATACATAGGGAGAAGCGATCACCACGATAAAATAAGGGAAATCAGAGCTCGTATGGAAAGATATAGGTGTTCATTCTTTCCGCACGCTGTACGAGATTGGAATAATAGAGAATTGTGAAGGTGGTTCCATGAACCCTCAGCCTGGCACTTAAATGTGATTTGCATACTATCCATGTAGATGTAGAACATCACACTTACACTAGAAGCACTCAATCCAAAAATAGTCTGCCGAATTTAACAGATTCCAGTGGAATAAGTATTAACAAGTTTTCTCTTGTCCCTGTGATGTCAGACACTGTCAGAGCTGCTCTTCCTCAATGGCTCACACCATATCTCTTGACTATACAGGATAAACTGCCCAGGCCGCAGGTCCCGCACATGTGATAAAATGCTCATCGTTGTCCCAGCTTGCAGATATGCTGTGTCCATACATTTCATAATACATGCACATAAATGAAATGTACATCCAAGCATCATGTTCTCTAATTCATTAAGAAAATAAACTTCTTATAGTGGTAATAATCATTAATTGGTCCCCAGTTTCACCCATACAGGCCCCAGAAAGTCGTTCTAACACCTTGCTAATGATGCTAAGTGAAGAAGGTAGCAACAGACTCGGTAATTGCCTTTGGCTTTGCAAACTCCACATTCAAATTAAACAATATTGATGGAATAAATTACTCAAAGCACCCCATAGAAAATTCATATAAACCTGATTGAATTATTTATCAACCCCAATAAAAAAGTGTTTCTCTAGGAAGAGTATATGAGACTCTACAAAATTTACAGATCTATACTGTGATATTGCCCTATGTAGTTGTTACAGAGAACACAATTTACATTTATGAGGCCAGTTTCCTCATTACACACTTTCAACATTCATAAAGAACCAGAAGGGTTACTTGATTTGAACTATTAACAAGCATTTGTTGTTGGACATTCTATAGTCAGTTACATATCTTTCCAAACCTGAAGATTAGCATATAAAACTTAGATACTTGCCTCTTTATTAGGTCATCTGTAAATTAGTGTATGGAACAGAATAATAAACTCGGTAAATTCTTCTACTTTGGTAGTTTGGAGAAACTGCAAAACTGATGGTATCAGTTTATATAGTAACCATCAAGATACACTTCTCTCATTTACTTTTTCACAGTGATAATGTCCCTATTTATGTATCTCTCTCTCTCTCTCTCTCTCTCTCTCTCTCTCTCTCTCTCTCTCTCTCTCTCTCAAACACACACACACACACACACACACACACACACACACACACACACACACACACACACACACTCTTACACACATATTCATACCTGGTTTTTAACGTGTCTTGTGTACTGCATTTATTTTATTCCTCCATACAGATTTCTGAATGCTCTCCTGTTATATGTTTCAACAAATTCCCTCCCATGATACATTTCAACAAATGCCCTGCCCCAGGATGCCTCTAGACCAAGTACTATACCCTTCTCCAGGGTTAGGAATGTCATTTACTCTCAAATCTAAACCCCAGTTGTTAGACTGTGCGTCAAGAAGCTCAAGTGTCAAATTTTCTTGAGTACTAGGAGACCAATACTTCTTTTTAAGCTTCTACTTAAAATCAGTCCAGGATATAAATTCTTCAGCATGAGCAGTTTCACACTCCACCAGATCACCCTCTAAGTAACTTAATACAAAATAAATTCTCTTTGAATCATCCCATCACTTGGGTAAAGATTTACTAAACATTCTTAAAAAATACATGCGGTGAACCTCTTCATCCAGCTTGAATTTAGGGAATTGTTTGGGTAGATTAGTTCCATTTTCCAGCTGCAGTTCCTCTATTAGCTCAGTTGACATCCCTTATTTCCACTAAGCTTTCTTTTATTTAATTCCTCCTCAGTCTTAGTCAATTCGTCCCAAATTTTCTGTAGGTCACTCTCCATCCTATCTGTTTCTGCATTGGAATGAGGTGTACCTACAGACGATTCAACCCTTTTTCACACTTTATCATTGACTATGTCAACTATACACTCCTCCAAACTAGCAAGTGCAGAGTCTGAAATAGCAGCTACATCTGAATTTTTGCTTTGTTCCAACACATTTAGCACTACTTGAGCACCAGAGATTTGATCATGTATTCTATTAAATTCCTGTTTCATTAATTCTTTTCAACTCCTTGTCTAAATTGCTCATTCTCTTCATCTGAAACTAAATCACTCTGTTTCAGTATTTCGTAGTTTAGCTCCTCTTTTGGAGTGGATAGTCTCCTGTAACTGCAATATGTTACTCTGAATTTCTTATTTTCCCTTACATAACTCATAGACTCTTGAGTGTGTTTGCTGGAGTGTGATCTTTGTTATTTCATTTATTAATTCTGATTTTGTTTGCTCAAATGCCATGTTTGTTTGCTTGAGTGCTGTATTTGTTTTTTTTTATTTAATTCTTTAATTCTGATTTAGCAATCTCTGTAGTGGCAGTTAACTTCTTTAAATCATTGTTCAATTGCACACAAAATATTCTGAGCTATTCTGTCACATCTGCATCCATTCTTCTAGTCACCACAGGCATATGATGTCCACAGTAACATATGTTTAATTAAGCTCAGCTTAATTTTGTAGCAAGGCTAACCACATTGTTTAAGTATACTCATGAACTGTGGTTCACCCCACAACACAAAAAACTTTTTGAAACTAATCATCTAGGGTTTTATACAGCTCACCAGACTCTTACCACTGCTGCAGGTTGACAGGCCACATCTGCAATCTGTGACCAGTGTTGTACATGTGTCATGGGATTAATACAATTGAAGTCTTCCTCTGACTCATTAGTTTCTTCTGTGTCATAATTGTAGCTGCAGAATTTAATAATTGTTTATTAAGTACTCAAGCTTCTTCAGAATTCTTAATTTGCAGTGCTATCAATTGATTTGGCACCATTTCATAATCTTGGCTGTTGACCTTTGTTGTTACAGCAACAGATGTCAACTCAAGCAAATCTTCACACTCAAAAATCACCAATTCTCTTCAAAATTTCAAATTTCTGATTGCTGTTCTTGTTCTTTGTCAATTTTATTTTCTCAGTCATATTTGTTCTGGGTCCTGTCAAGGTCACCACATGCAATGTTCTGCTGGTTCCTTTACCTGGATATCAGGTGGTGAAGTAAAGTCTGATTGGGAGCTAAGAGTTCCTGTATTCATTCTTGCTCATCATATTATTTCCACACAGTTGCTCCTGTCTTCTGATTGAACTTCGTTTCTTGAAGAGCTTCAGTTACTGCTTTAAGTTAAGAGTACAAATACAGCATCCAATTCTTGAAATAAATGTGGCGCTTCTCATAAACAATATAGCTTATATTGTATTCTTGTTTACAGTAACCAAACAGTACAAAGTTGCTTCATTATTCGCAACATCACAATTACATTCATATGGACTCATTCCAAAAATGGTCTGCCTTATTTAAGAGATTTCAATTTTAGTGAATATATAACCAGTTTTCTTTTGTTCACATGATTCATAAGCATTGTCATGGCTGTTCTTCCTCCATGGCTCATACCATGACTCCAAAACTGCACCTGATGACACAGAATAAACTGCCCAACCAGAAGGTACTGAAAACATGGTACAATGTCTATCATTATCCTGGCGTGCACATATGTGGCATGCATCCATTTCATAATGTATGTGCATAAATATAGCATACATCTAAACAGCAGACTATACTAAATAATTACAACAATAAAATTTTTATGCTGGTGATCAACATTCATCAGTTTGAAAGATGCTTGTGCAGCACATCACTTCACCAAAGCGATGTGTTGCACTACACTGTCATTCAGCACAAGATACCTTCAGAGGGATGTCCATCTTAGTGTTGTGTTTAGTGACAAGAGCAGATTTTGTACAGCATCAGTGACTGTCTTATGTCGTGACTATGATTAAATGAGTTACTGAAATGTGTCAGGCAGCAATACTAGCTCTAGACTTCATGATGTGTTGAATCTTTATTTACAAGAATGTAATACACATTTGTAGTTTGTTGATGGAGCACTGAAAATCTGGCAATTTTATGCCTTTCAGAAAATGCTGGGAAGAGCAAGAAAATCTTTGAACATACACTGCTGTTGGTGTAACAATTTCACACAATTACCAGCTGCTTATGCACAGCAATTTGCATTTTCTTACTTTTAAGGTCATCTGCCAGTCACTCTACTAAACTTTAATTTGCTGTAAATTATTCCCAATTTCGCAATTGTTCTGCTTAGACACTTCTTTCTGTCAACAAGGGCATAAAATGGAAACTATCTGCTAGTGGTACTGACATTACTAAGTTATCTACTTATACTGTGAACAGTAGCAGTTAACTGCCCTGAGGCACAGTCATTGTTATGTTTCAGTAGTGATTCTTGATATAGAACTACATATTGATCCTAATCTGACAAAAATCTCATAACTACTAAATAACTCATTAGAAGTTCTGAGGTTTGCGTTCTGCTTAGGGCTACAGTAGTATCTTGTGTATTTCTATTGTGTAAAACGATCTGATCAAATGTTGTTTAGTGAATAAATCATATGGTAGAAATAATATTCAACTTTGAAAGAGATAGGAAGAAGAACACGGACATGAAACTTACTGTACGATTAGAATGGTGCACAAAACTGGGTCTTTAAGTGGGTCTTAAAGCAGGGAGCTTTGCCATTTGTGGGCAAATGCTCTGCTGACTGAACAGTGCAAACTTTCTCCCAGGAGTGCTGGAAGTTTTGTAGGCGGGAGAAGAGGTGCTGTTGGACATAGAGTTGTGAGGGCAGGTTATGAGTAGTGCTTGGATAGCTCAGTCAGTAGAACATCTGCCTGTGAATGGTAAAGGTCGCAGGTTTTGAGTTCCAGTGCAGATCACAGTTTTAATTTGCGAGGAAGTTTGGAATCAGCTCACACTCCACTATAGGGAGAATTTCATTCTAGAGTATGGATAAGTTGAAGCTTGCAGTTTGACAGTCAGATGTGCTGCGGTTGCACAATTGGCAAATAACCGCATCAGTGTCCTAGTCTGATACACCATTTTAACTTGTAAAATTCAGTCAACACACCCCATACTCTGCAAAGCACTATAATTTTTTGCCATGGTTTCTACACTTTTTTCTGGACAAAGAGTGTAAATTGCAATATATGGTCCTGTACTGTGTTGCTGTTGCATATCATTGAAGTAAAGTAATTTCATCTGTGTGGACTACCTTTGTGCATCCTTATTTTTGTTTAAGTTAGTTGCTATTTTTCATCTTGTTCTTTTTGTTGCAGGCATGAAGCAAGAGACATTTTCCGGAATGCTGTGCATGCTTCTGAACATGATGCAGTCATATTTGCAGGTTCAGGTTGCACTGGGGCAGTACACAAATTAATCCATGCACTCAACTTGCCTGAGCCTCCAGTTGTATTTGTAGGGCCATGCGAGCACCATTCCAACCTGTTGCCTTGGAGGGAGATTGGCTCAAAGGTACTTTTAAACTTCTGTTTTGCAGTGGCATTAGAATAAGAGAAGAAGAAGAAAACATTGGGCAGTCATATTTGTAGCCCCAATTTTCTGTATACTTAGATCTCTGTCTTTTTCAGTTTTCTTTCAAAATAAAGAAAGACAAATGTTATTGATATTCTTTGCTCAGGATTACTGTATGGTTTTGAAACAGGCAGTGAAACTGCTAAGACTCTTCCAAGATCATAAAGTAGTGTTTTTTGGTTCACGAATATTGGCATTGTGTATGCTGTGAGATTAATTAATTTTGATTAGTATTTTCATTCAGTCTGAAAGACACTTCATATGTGTCACGTAGGTTTGTGTAGTGTGGTAACAGACACAGATAGATTGGTGGAACAAAACACATTGTTTCTGTTGGCTGGGGACTTTACGATACAAAATACTATAGTCATCTGGCTCTTTAAGCTTTCTATCACATTATTAAATTAAAAAACCACTTTTTCTAGTTATGTATTTACACGATAAATAAGAAATAAGACAGGCAGCATCAGTAATAATCAAGTTACTTACAACAGGCTACTAAATTCTACGTTTTTTTGCATGTTTACACACACCAGTGTAGATGTAATTATGGTGGACTTCTAGAAACCACATATATTCTTCCAGATCATTGTGTAATCATATAAAAGTTATCTGTATGTTACATAGATGAGGATCAGATCACAGGTCACAAAGTTATCTTGCATAATTACAGCAGCATTCCTACCTGGCTATCGCTTCTTTACTTCTTTTACTTATTCATTTTTGTGTGTTCCATGGATCCTTACAATGATAAGTTTGCTCTGGATGTTTAATGTGTCATTATTATGATTACATATATTTTAATGTAAATGCAATTACAATTTACTACTCAATAGATATTACAGTAAAACAATAAATGATTATGATTTTAACTCTTCAATAGACACGTTTGGTGTAGGGTTGTCAACTTTTTTTTGTCAAAATATGGGAGACTTCGACCCGACAGAATTATAGAATTTTTTTACTTAAACTATATTTGTGTACACTTTTGGCAGCAGTCTGAAGTTTGTGATCATTCTTTACAAACTGGACAAATAGATCACATGTGTAACAAAAATTAACACTTATTTGTAGTTCAGCATTCATTAAATCTAGATTGCAACGGTTCCTATCATCAGACCATTTGTTCATCAAAGAAAAAATTCTTTGTGTGAGCATTAGAGGCCAGTATACTGAGAACGAAGCCAAGAATCATATTTATCTCCTTGGATTTAATTCCTTTGCCTTAGTCATCACAGATACACACTTTTAAACTGTGCTATCATCAGTGGCAGTTTTGGTATTTGTTATAATTTTCAAAGAATATAATTCATTGTACAGGTTATCCTCATTTATGTCTAGCTGAATATGAGTAAGCAGGCCCTGAAAATCATTAAAATTAACTGAATTCTTTAGGGAGAGTGGGAGCAAGGACTGAATTGTAGGATTGTCAGAAGTGTTTACATTTTTTTACAATGTAAGTATTAAAAGTATCATAAAATTCAACAAGATTATTTTGAATTCTTTTCTGATTGATAGGATCTAATCTATTTAAAATCTTGTGTCTATTGCTTCCAATAAACGAGTCATCTTTTCTTTGCAAAATTTTCTTTGACAAAGCTTTAATGGCACTACAGGACTTCATATACTTAAATCTGAAATCTCTAGATATTTTGAGGTTTCCAAAATAATATTTCCAATATAAGAAAAAAAAATTGAAGATATGCTTCAAGAACTAACAATTTACTTGGATCCTCATCACTAAAATACAATTTTAAAGCCTTAGATGTTTCATTTGTGCTTTGAAAATAATTTGTTATTGGCCCCCAGATCTTTACTAGCCTATCAAGGGACAGCCACCTAGTAGGCCCATGCCTTAAAATTTCACGCCAGTCAGTCCCAACAAAATTAAAAAAAAAAAGATCTTAATTCTTCTCTGCATTTTGCTCACACTGAAAAGTGTCCATAAATCTTAACAACCATCATTTCTATGTCTACATTTAAGACATCAGAAACATATTTAGCGGCATTATGGATTATGTGATTTGTGTGGTTTGCTTTAAATACTTTGTCATTTTTCTCACTCAACAATTTCATCATGGATTTATTTTTGCCATAATTGACACTAGCATTATCGCCACTATAAGACTAAACGTTATTTATATTTAATGAATGAGATTCAAGACTGTTTTCTATCAAAGCATGAGTACCACTAGCACTCTCATCTGCTTGTTCCGCAAAATCTAATAGTTTATTTCTGGTGCCAAGACAAGGTTCAACGTACCTGATTACTACAGGAAACATTTCCCTATTATTGAAATTTGATGCATCTGAAGTCACAGAAAAAAAGATGCTACACTTCTCTGGATCATTAAGCTCATCTAGGAAATCACTTACACTTCTAGGCACTAATACGTTTTTTTGCAATAGACTGTGCTTTCATCCTACCACAACATATTTTTTTTGTCACATCCGAATCCATAAATATCCTTCGCAAGTTTATTTGCACAGTCCATGCTAACGTAACTTAGGTTGTGTTTCACTGCATGATACACAAATAACAACTCACCCATTACAACTTTGTTGGTTTCACCACCAGTGGAACTATCACTTAGGCACTGAAAATAGCTGGATATCTTAGATTTATTACTTCCCCTAACTCTGCTTTTGTGTCCTTTGGTGTTGGCGTGCTGCTGACTGTCTGTATTGCCACCATGTGCTATGCTGAATTGAAGCTTGCAAAGGGTGCAATACACTTTAGAATTATTTCCTTTTACAGGATTAACCCATAGATAAGTTTCTTCTCATTTCTCTTGATGCGTAAAGAAGTACTTTGCTCTCTTTTTATGTGGAATTTTGGATTATTCCATTTTGCGTAACTCGAATTAGGTGGAACGACAAAGAAACAAGATAATCGCAACATATAAAATAAACATGGGAGTTGGGAGTAGGCTTAAAAATTCAGAAGAATATGGAAGTTCCTGTATAATACGGGAGAGTCGGCAACTCTAGTTTGGTGGTCAAGTACGTACCAGGAAACTGTAAGGTCACGGGATCAAATTGTAGTCAGACCACAGATTTTTCAGTCTGTGCTTTAAACTAGCATTCACTTCTCAGTGATGTGGAGATTTTCCAGAAACAACCTGTGGTTCATATTGCACATTAAAATGTTATGAGTGAAACTGATGTTCATTTAATTGTGTACTGTTGCTCAGTTATTGACATTTCAGTAGTCAGTTTCATTTGCACGAAAAAAACATCAGTACATGACATGGTAGAGGAGGAGGGGGAGAGGAGGCTGGGTGTTAATCACCTGAAAGATTGAATGATTAGAGATGAACAACTGTTTAACCTTCCGTTCATTGTCTTACAAGATTAAAGCTTGAATAAATATTAAATGGCAGTTGCAAAATGTTGATTGGATGTTTCTGGAACTATCCATTGATCAGAAATTTCTCTTGGTCAATGAAGCGGCATCACTAATATTACTTATTTACATTACAGTACATTATATGAGAGTGTTTTAGTTACATGTACTGTTTTTCAATTGCTTAGAGTGTGAAATGCTACAAAATTGATTTCTTATTTTTTCAAGAACAGAAACAAAATCTCAAATCATTATGATGTATATGTGCTAAATGTATTGTGTAGTTTAACATTTCAGAAATTTAAGACTGAACAGTGCTGTATTTATGTCTTAATTGCAGTTAACAGCAGTATTTATTTTTAAGAAGCTGCTACGTGTATGTGCATAACTGCTTTACAGAATTATTGTGATATGTGGGACATATTTTCTGCTGCAGATCGTTCGAATCAGAGAAACTAAAGAAGGCCACCTTGACCTTGTAGATCTAGAACAGCAGTTGCAAGCACACCATGGTCTTGGGCCAAAGCTCATTGGATGCTTTTCTGCAGCATCCAATGTTACTGGTGTCCTTGCTGATGATATCGCCACAACTCTTCTATTACATCAGTATGGTGCTCTTGCATTTTGGGATTATGCTTCTGCAGGTTAGTTATATCCAGTGTATCATAATATTCTGTCACACCTTTTAATTCAGACACTATTGTTGATAATTCACAATAGTTCTAACCAACTATACTATTTGTTAATTATTTTATTTACACCAAAAATTTATATTTATTTGCAACTAACTCAAAATTTATGTGTGTGTTTCCTTGCAGCTCCTTATGTTAAACTTGACATGAACCCCATTTTGCCTGGCGTCGATGAGACTGCCGTCCACAAAGATGCTATGTTCTTTTCTGTCCACAAATTTGTTGGAGGTGTTCAGTCACCAGGTATGTCCATTCTGAGCAATTCATCAGGTAACATTTATCAGGAAAATATTGAACAGATGATTGAAATGCACAAAATGTGTGTCATTTGTGCATGTTTGTGTGAAAAACACTCGGAATCTAATATTTTAGCCTTCTGAAATAATCCATTAGTTCCCAAGAACATAGTTATAATGTATGTATAAAGAGTATATATACAATGTCAATATTTTAGGAATATTCTGTTTGTTCTTGGAGGAACATAGACATGCTAATAACTCGAATACAAAGTATTAATGTTCAACAATAATATTTATTTATACTTTGTTATAAACTGGCTTTTGGCTTCTCAGGCCATTGTCATATAATTAAATACTAAACAGAAAGTCCACACAACTCCAGCAAGAATTCATAGCTGAACCAAGTTATGTGATATTGTATGACTATATCGGTACAAAACACAAGCATAACGTAAGACCTAAAGAGACTCTGAACAAATAAATCTATATTACAGTATATTCAAATACTTAAACTATGTGAATATATAAGCCAAAAATGATGTACAAGTGAGTAATGACAGGCTGTTGTATGGACAAGCTGGAGGATGTGATGAACAGGTCCCCCCCTTTATTTGGCCTGTTTGTCTCATTCAGCAGTTTATCCACATGACACTGTAGTCTGTGCCATTAATCACTTTTAGAACATTTTTGGCATTACACTCACATAGTTTCAGTATTTAAATATATTATAATATAAGATTTATTTGTTCAGTGACTGTTTAGGTCTTACATTATACTTGTGTCTTGTATCGGTATAGTCATAAAATATCACGTATCATTGTATGGCTTTGAATTGTCGCTGAAGTTGTGTGGACTATCTGTTTAGTATTAAGTTATCTGATGATGGCCTAAGAAGCTGAAATCTGGTTCATAACGAACTTTTAAATAAATGCTATTGTGGAACATTAATACTTTGTATTAAAGTTATTAACATGTACAGGGTTATTAGAAATGATTGAAGCGATTTCACAGCTCTACAATAACTTTATTATTTGAGATATTTTCACAATGCTTTGCACACACATACAAAAACTCAAAAAGTTTTTTTAGGCATTCACAAATGTTCGATATGTGCCCCTTTAGTGATTCGGCAGACATCAAGCCGATAATCAAGTTCCTCCCACACTCGGCGCAGCATGTCCCCATCAATGAGTTCGAAAGCATTGTTGATGCGAGCTCGCAGTTCTGGCACATTTCTTGGTAGAGGAGGTTTAAACACTGAATCTTTCACATCACTATGCGTGAAACTTGCCCGCACGCGTTCAACCGTTTCTTTGCTCACTGCAGGCCGACCCGTTGATTTCCCCTTACAGAGGCATCCAGAAGCTTTAAACTGCGCATATCACGCCGAATGGAGTTAGCAGTTGGTGGATCTTTGTTGAACTTTGTCCTGAAGTGTCGTTGCACTGTTATGACTGACTGATGTGAGTGCATTTCAAGCACGACATACTCTTTCTCGGCTCCTGTCGCCATTTTGTCTCACTGTGCTCTCGAGCGCTCTGGCGGCAGAAACCTGAAGTGCGGCTTCAGCCGAACGAAACTTTATGAGTTTTTCTACGTATCTGTAGTGTGTCGTGACCATATGTCAATGAATGGAGCTGCAGTGAATTTATGAAATCTCTTCAATCATTTGTAATAGCCCTGTACTACCACATTATTGACCACATGGCTTGTTATTGCATTGTAATTCTATTGCTTATTTCATTAAGTTATCAATGAAGAGAACAGAGAATTATTGTTATGCAGCTGTCTTATAAAACATGACATCACTGTTGGTACATGTTTGTTAGAAACAAAAAATTGCAGGTTGAACTGTACAAAAGTTAACGATCATTATACTTTACATCTGAATTTTTCCACCAAAAGATAAGTAGCTTGTTCAATAACAAAGTATTTCTTACAAATGTGTTATGCATAACAGATCTTCATCTTTAATTCACCTAGATGGATACAAGTTAGTATCATATTGCTGTAGGTGTAAAATGAGGAAATTGGGAGTGGCCATCTACACAAATAGTGGAATAAAGGCCCAGGCCATGGACTTCTGTGAATACTACATTGAACAGCTATTTGACTGCTTACTTCAGTAACAATCTTGGAAATGTGCAATACAGCAGTTATGACAGCCTATAGTCCTCCAGTAGGAAACGGTTTAAGCTTCATTATCAGTTAGAGGGGGTACTAATAAGACTTAGCAGAAATAACTGGAAAGTACTGTCTGTGGAGCTTTAAATATAGATTTCATCTCTGACACTTCTGATTTAGGTCAATCAGAATTAATGATGCCCAGATTTCGCTTGAGCTTCACAGTAACATTCCCAACAAGAGTAGAAGGATATAGTGCATCAGGAATTGATAATTTATTTCTAAGCCCATCTGTTTGTAATGAAATAGATGTAAGCTCCATAATAAGTGGTTTATCTGATGATGATTATAGCAACTGTGCATCCCCATCAGAGAGGTTTATCTAAGAAAAGAAAAGTGAAATTGTACAGAATTATAAATACTGACTCAATTGCACTGTTCATAGAGACTTTATAGGATAAAAAATGGGGAAAAATTTACCATTTGCACTTAATTCTTTCCTAAAAATATTCTTACGACATTATGAATCAAGTTTTCCTTTACAGCAGGCCATTTACAGCGCAAGAAAAGAAAAATGGTGGCTAACATCTGGACTCAAAATATCTTGCACTAGGAAGAGAGTGCTTTATTTAATGCAAGGACCTAGCATTAATCATGACTTAACCATCAGAAAGGCAGAAACCTTATATAATGCACAAAAAATTTGAAATTCATAGAACAAGGCAAGGACAATTTAGAGCATTATTAGGCATAAAAAAATTAACTGGGCAAGACCAATGGTATTCAACTCCCAAGCAGTGTAGCAGCAAGACAAATGATATGAAATTAAAATATTATCTACTAAATTAAATAACAGTAGCTGAAAACACAGGCACAAAAAAATCTTCCATCAAAAGTAGATCCAATAAACTTACTTAGACAGTTAATGCATACTCTACTACCAG
Organism: Schistocerca americana; assembly: GCF_021461395.2. Classification (NCBI taxonomy): domain Eukaryota; kingdom Metazoa; phylum Arthropoda; class Insecta; order Orthoptera; family Acrididae; genus Schistocerca; species Schistocerca americana. The sequence continues at coordinate 229,036,349 of NC_060125.1, read as the reverse complement.
ACATCAGTTTTGCCAAATCATCTGTTAGGGTCACAATAATCATTACATCATTACGTCACTAAAAAGTAGCAACTCTTCTGAATGTGGTGCTATCTCAGCGAAAGTATGAGAATCTTGTGCTGACTTGGTAACACCATCCTTGAGTTACCTTTTTAATCAAGAGTATTTCCTGAAAGACTGAAGTATGCATGCATTAGTAACACCAATATACAAAAGTAGAGATAAGCAACTGACCACTAATTACAGATGGATCTTATTTCTCCCCATGTTCTCAAAATTATTTGAGCGAGTAGCTTATAAGAGAACACTGAACCATACTTCTGAGAATAACATTTTAACCAGAGCTCAATTTAGCTTCCATTCTATACTCGGGACTCAGTATATGATTTCATGAACTCAGTTCTAGTACAACTATGCCTCTGTATGAATCCTAATTTCTCTTATCTTATTTTTGTCATCCTTTTGTGAAATTTAAGTAGCTAACAATAGAACTGTTCTGCAGTCAGCCTCAAATGCCAATTCTCTAAATTTTCTCATTAGTGCCTTGCGAAAAGAACATTGTCTACCCTCCAGGGATTCCCACTGGAATTCGTGAAGCATCTCCGTAGTACATATGTGCTGATCAAACCTATGGGTAACAAATCAAGCAGCACACCCTTGAACTGCTTCAATGTTTCCTTGTAATCTGATGTGGTGGGGATCCCAAACATTCAAGCAGCACTTAAGAACAAGTTACACAAGTGTTTTATACACTGTCTCCTTTATAGATGATTACACTTTCCTGAAATTCTCCCAATAAAACAAAGTCTGCCATTAACCTTTGCTACTATCTTCTGTATATGCTTGTTCCATTTCAAGGGTCTGCAATGTTTTGCCCAGATATTTCATTGATGCCATTGCACCAAATAGCACATTACTAATTCTGTATTAAAAAATTACAGGATTGTTTTTCCTACTCATCTGCCTTAACTTTTATTTTACTATATTTAGAGGAAGCTGCTGTTCATCACACCAACTATAAATTTTGTCTAAGTCCATGTACTACAATCACTCAATGATGACACATTCCCATACACCATAGTGTCATCACCAAACTGCTGCTCACATTCTCCTCCAGATCATTTATGTATACAGAGCATAAGAGAAGTCCTGTCACGCTTCCCTGGGTGCCCCTGATAATACCCTTGTCTCTAGTGAACACTCACCATTGGAAACGACATGTAAGTTCAGTTTCTTAAGAAGTCTTTGAGCCACTCACACATGTGGCAACCTATTCCATATGCTCATACCTTCATTAACAGTATACAGTGGGGCACTACATCAAATGCTTTCTGGAAACCTAGGAATATGGAATCTGCCTGTTGGCCCTCATCCATAGTTCTCAGGATGTCACACAAGAAAAGAGAAAGCTGAGATTCGCACGAGCAATGCTTTCTAAGTCTGTGCCTGAAAGGAATTTGTGGTTGATAACAAGAGGGAACTTAGGATGAACTCAGCAGTTTTCAACCATAATACTATAAATAGAAATAATTTGCCTGTGGGCTATGCATCCCTCTCAAGGGTTCAGAATGGAGTTTCGTATTCTGGGGACAGAGTCTGTAACAGGTTGCCAGTGCATATTTGTCAGGAAATTGAAATTCCCCAAGTATTTAAACACACAATAGAATAACCTCCGCTAATTTCAAGTTGCCGCCCCTCGTACCTCCCGTGTCATTCAACAACATCTTTGCCTCTTACTTCCGCCTCGGCTGACATCTCTGCCCAACCTCTTTGCAATTACATATGTCTGCCTGTGTCTGTATATGTGCAGATGGATGTGTGTGCATGTGCAAGTGTATACCTGTCATTTTTTCCCCCTAAGGTAAGTCTTTCCACTCCCGGGATTGGAATGACTCCTTACCCTCTCCCTTAAAACCCACATCGTTTCGTCTTTCCCTCTCCTTTCCTCTTTCCTGATGAAGCAACCTTGGATTGCAAAAGCTTGAATATTTGTATGTGTGTTTGTGTGTTTTTTATTGTGTCTATTGACATACCAGCACTTTCTCGTTTGGTAAGTTATGGCATTTTGTTTTTTATAATATATTATCATCCACACCTAAAATGGATGTGAATACTTGGACTCAGGAAAGTGAAATCTGCTTAATTCTAACATTTGTATCAGATATATCCTTCTTTTACCAACATATAGAGAGCTGATAGTGATGTGTGTAAAACTAAAATGATTTGTTTGAGGTATTATATAGCAGCAGTAGCTTCCTGTATAGAAAGACCTTGAAAACAATATTATGCAATTTAATTATGTTCTGACAATGATCAAAAATTTTGTACTTGGGTATTTTCATGAATATTTTATCATTTTTATTACTAAATAGTTTAATTACAAGTTTTCAAGAGTATAAGTGTATGACTTTACTACACTTTACTAATCTACTAAAACTTGTTTGCTGTGAGTAAAAGATTGTGCTAGTCATACTTTGCTTTCACTAGTATAATTCACAGAAGCAGCCAGCAGGGATTGCATCTGCCTGTTAATGTATAACTTGACTCGTTTCACATCCCTGAAGGTTCTTTTCAAGTTGAGATTGAGAGAACATAATGCGTGAATGAATGAATAAATCTTCAGGCATATAAGTGTTAGCATTTATCCTGCTTTTCCCATACCCTGTGCTTAGTAAAAGAAAAGAACAATTGAGCTTAAGGATAGTGGCAAACCTCCTTTTTTCAGTTTCTGTTGCCTATCAGATAATAATAATATTCGAAAGATGAGACAACAAATGGAGGTTTATTTAGAGAATGGGTTTCTTGCAAATATGCAATACAGAGACCACAGAACTACATGTAGTTACAATTGCTTGATATTGACAAAACTCCTTTTTCCTGAAGCAAAACAGAATAAAACATGTGTGCAATTGATGCAGCACCATCTTACTAAAGTTATATGTTGAAGTTCGAGTATAGGCACAACATAGTCATAAATATTGGGTGATATATGCAGTGCAATGTGATGTAATTTTTGTGTTGTGCATAGAGTGGGATGGATCTTTGATAATTGTATTCACATTAAACTATAACATCACCAAAAACAGTTGTTTTTATACAACAATTTTGCTGTAAGATGCTATTTAAACAAAACTGATATTTCACTCAAAACTCTATCATCAATGTAATTTTGCAGGTGTACTGGTGGCTAAGAAAGTTCTTTTCAACAATCCTGTACCTAATGGCTGCGGAGGTGGCACAGTTTTCTTTGTAACTAGAGATGGCCATCGATACTTACAGGTGTGATTTCCTTGTAATTAGAGTTACTTTAGATAATAGAGTGTTTGCTGATTCCATGAATGTTTATTCACTTATAAAGAAAATACTGCTTCTAATAGCTATTAGTGAACAAAAATGACACTGAAAGTTAGCTATTAGCATTTGAAGCTGACACTTATTTGGAGAAATCTAAGCATTTTCAAAATACAGTTAAATTAATAATGTTACTTGTGGCAGAGATGAAGAGAAAGAAGTATTTTTATATGTTGGAAAGCCAGAGATATGCTGTGAATGCATAAAGAGATTGGTAAGAAATTTCTGCTAGGAAATTTATTCATTTAGAGATGTATTCCACATGCTGTTAATGGAAGAGGACTGAAGTAAAGAATATGAAGTATTTCAAAATTACAATTTAGAACTCATGTAAAGGCATTCGCCTTGTATATAAATATAATATGGGATATGGGTGTGTGCCAAAATGTATATTTCATTATTTGACTTCTTGTATTTCTGTTATTTTCCTGATTATCTTTCATAACATCAATAGTCTACAGCCCATGGTCAAGTGGTTAGCGTTGCTACTCCTAAATTGTGAGATTCTAGTTTCAATTCCTGGCCAGGTCAAAGATTTTTTTGACTCAGCAACTGGGTTTTTGTGTTGCCCTAATGATTACATCTCATCTTCATCACAAATATGTGCAATTCACCGAAGTGGTCTCAGCTAGAAAGACTGTACCAGATGACAGAGCAACCCAAGATGGGGGCTTTCAGCAAATAATGTCACTTTTCAAGTTTGATGTACTGAAATGTCTTCTAAATTACCGTTAAGAAAAAATGAAAATTCTATACTTGTTGTATAATGTGTGATGTTAGTTTTCTAATATGGGTCTGTTGACTGTGCAGGATACAGAGCTCAGAGAAGAAGGTGGCACAGCTGCTGTTGTAGAATCAGTGCGAGCAGGCCTTTCCATGCAGCTGAAGGAAGCAGTTGGGACGCAAGCTATAATGGCAAGGGAGCACAAAATTACCAGGTATTCTCCATGTAATACACCATCAGAAAAATCAAATATATATATATTGGTTTGTTTTCCTTTACAAACAAAATGATTTTTAAAGCACAATTTTACAGGCCCGTTTAATAGAGTGGTCCCAAATTAGCCTAGAGTGAAATTTGTGTTATTGATATGTGTTAACAGGGACATTAAAAAACAAAGAATAACCAGCACTCCAGATGCGACAGCATCATCCTGGTCTACACTGACTACTGCCACCATGCAGCAGCGCTGCTCAGCCGCTCCTGGAGTACTGGTTATTCTTCATTGCAAAAACAAAATTGCAAATAACTGTGAAAACATCGGACGAATGTGCCTGTAGACTCTTAGGAACATCACATGATATATAACATTCCCAAACTATTACCCCCAAGATTCCTACTGTTGCAATCTTTCCTGCTGTAAAACCTGCCCCATGTTGTCCCCACTCGCTACCCGTACCCCAGCCATAACACAGGTAAATCTTACAATATAAAAGACAGAGAAACTTGCAGAACCACATCTATTGTTTATCAACTAATTTGTGTCCACTGTGCATTGTTCTATATAGGTATGACCGCCACTAGTGTCAGAACACACGAGTGGGCAAAGATAAATTATCTGTTTGGAACATGAAGTACCCAACTGCTGAACATGCTTGAGAGAGTGACTTGAAGATCAAGAGTGACTGCTACACCACTTTAGTTATTTGTGTCCTCCTACCTGGTACTAATTTCCTTGAACTCGAGAGATGGGAACTTGCTCTCTAGAACCTTCCCCCTTCTCTTTTTTTTGTCATTGTCATCCTTTTGAATTATGTGTATGTGTCATTATTTTATTTATTGCTTTTACTTTTTAATTTCACTTCCCTCCCTGCTCTCATTCATACTATTATTATATTTTTCAGTTGCACTATTCATTTCTCTTCCTGTAATGCCTAATCCATCGTTGCTTCTCACTCTGCCCTGATCATCTCTGGACTGAAGCTGGCACAGTGCTTGGTAGTATACTATCTTTGACCTCCTACTCTCTCTCTCTGACACCTCTCCCTTCATCTTTATCTCCCCCCATCTCACAACATGTGAGTCCGTCTTATTCTGAAGTCTGAGTGATCTGCTCTTCCTTCTTAAGTTATCTCTCTCTTCTTCCCAAAGAAGAAATTAGTTGCTCAAAAGCTAGAAAATAGTTTACTTTTATATGTGTCTATCAGCAGCACCATACATTCTGCTGTCTGAGGTTCAGTATTTGCTAGCGATATGCATCACCAAGAAGCATCAGCCACATTTTCTTTCTAACAAAACTTGTTCCACATGATCTACGAGGGCAGTTCAATAAGTAATGCAACACATTTGTTTTCTGAAACAGGGGTTGTTTTATTCAGCATTGAAATACACCAGGTTATTCCCCAATCTTTTAGCTACACAACACTATTTTTCATCGTAATCTCCATTCAATGCTACGGCCTTACGCCACCTTGAAATGAGGGCCTGTATGCCTGCTCGGTACCATTCCACTGGTCGATGTCGGAGCCAACGTCGTACTGCATCAATAACTTCATTATCCGCGTAGTGCCTCCCACGGATTGCGTCCTTCATTGGGCCAAACATATGGAAATCCGACGGTGCGAGATCGGGGCTGTAGGGTGCATGAGGAAGAACAGTCCACTGAAGTTTTGTGAGCTCCTCTCGGGTGCAAAGACTTGTGTGAGGTCTTGCGTTGTCATGAAGAAGGAGAAGTTCGTTCAGATTTTTGTGTCTACGAACACGCTGAAGTCGTTTCTTCAATTTCTGAAGAGTAGCACAATACACTTCAGAGTTGATCGTTTGACCATGGGGAAGGACATCGAACAGAATAACCCCTTCAGCGTCCCAGAAGACTGTAACCATGACTTTACCGGCTGAGGGTATGGCTTTAAACTTTTTCTTGGTAGGGGAGTGGGTGTGGCGCCACTCCATTGATTGCCGTTTTGATTCAGGTTCGAAGTGATGAACCCATGTTTCATCGCCTGTAACAATCTTAGACAAGAAATTGTCACCCTCAGCCACATGACGAGCAAGCAATTCGGCACAGATGGTTCTCCTTTGCTCTTTATGGTGTTCGGTTAGACAACCAGGGACCCAGCGGGAACAAACCTTTGAATATCCCAACTGGTGAACAATTGTGACAGCACTACCAACAGAGATGTCAAGTTGAGCACTGAGTTGTTTGATGGTGATCCGTCGATCATCTCGAACGAGTGTGTTCGCACGCTCCGCCATTGCAGGAGTCACAGCTGTGCACGGCCGGCCCGCACGCGGGAGATCAGACAGTCTTGCTTGACCTTGCGGTGATGATGACACACGCTTTGCCCAACGACTCACCGTGCTTTTGTCCACTGCCAGATCACCGTAGACATTCTGCAAGCGCCTATGAATATCTGAGATGCCCTGGTTTTCCGCCAAAAGAAACTCGATCACTGCCTGTTGTTTGCAACGCACATCCGTTACAGACGCCATTTTAACAGCTCCGTACAGCGCTGCCACCTGTCGGAAGTCAATGAAACTATACGAGACGTAGCGGGAATGTTTGAAAATATTCCACAAGAAATTTCCGGTTTTTTTAACCAAAATTGGCCGAGAAAAAAAATGTGTTGCATTACTTATTGAACTGCCCTCGTATCGCTCCTAGATTTTTGATGCAAAAGCTTTGGAACACCCTGTGTGTGTGTGTGTGTGTGTGTGTGTGTGTGTGTGTGTGTGTGTGTGTGTTGGTGTGCAGGCTGGGGGTAGAGGCAGGAGGAGGGGTACTTTTTGTCTTTTATTAACTAATAGCGCTGAAATATGAAAGAAATAGCACCTAATCTTATTAACTGTTTGCACAGTCTTTCACAAGGCATGGAATTATCATAGATTCTTAACCCTTTCAGACCTGGTGGTCACAATTGTGTACATAAAGATTGTTCACTAATATTTCGCTGACAAGAAATGTCAGGTGCATCCAAACCCACTGTGCACATTTGTGTATGTTTCTTTTAGCCATGCTCCAGCAGCTGCTGCTCTCTTGTGAGCAGTCTGTGAACCACATAGTAAAATATACTCTCTGGTGTTTTATCTCTGTGGGAAGCCATTACTCGTTGACTTTATTGCTATGATAGTCATATTGTAGGTTTTGTTTATGAATATTTTGTGTGGTTTCCTTCTTTTGGAAACATTAGACATTCTTTCAGTGGAATTTTCAGCAATTTCATTCAATTCATATTTGTGTTATGTACCAGGTAAGATTAATGTACACATTTGTGCACAACAGGTCCCTAATGGTGTAAAATAAGAAAAATAACCTAAAATGTGTATCAGCTATATTTCCATGGCTATGGTAGTTGTGTGTGGTAATTTTTCCATTAATTTCAGTACCAGCAGCAAGGAGGAGAATAAGTGACCTGTACATATGATTTTATTTTATATTGCTGGCTTCTGACTTACAAATATGGATGAGGAATGTCTTTCTGTGGAGAAAGATTGGGACTTGATTATGGACATAATTGAAAATGGTGGTGTTTCTGACTTTAGTTTGAGTGGAGATGAGGAAGACAGTGTACCACTTATTGAAAGGCAAGCTCCACAAATAGTAAAACGTGTTGGAGCAAATAAAGTGGGCGTGAATGATGTGTCTAGAGACACCATATCTGAAGATGAAGATGATGGAGAGGTTGTGGATGTTGAAATGAACTATTTATGCAATGAAAACAACCCAGAATTGAATAACCTGTGTGACAACATAATGGTGACACCTAAAGAATCAATAAAATAGAAACGAAAGCCTCTAAGTACCATGGCAGAAAGATACAAAGCTCCAAATTTTGAAGAATCTTTCTTGTGTTCTCCAATGCAATACTTCAAATGATATATAGCCTACCAGATGACTTGTTCACTAACATGGCACCACATACTTATATTTATGGATTACAATGAGGCAAATCCTCATTCAAGCAGACAACTCCTCAAGCACTAGAGATGCTATTTGGTTTGCATATATTGACTGGCACCTTGAAATTTCCCAGATTATGAATGTATTGGGATACAAGCTTGAAGGTAAATGTGTTTTGGGAAAACATGTCACGAGACAGATTTTTAGAATTATGAACAAATTTACACTTGGTGAACAATCTGGAAAAGCCACCTAAAAATAAAGATAAATTTTACAAAGTCAGGCCAATTTACTCAGCCATTCGAAAACGCTGCAGTGAACTTCCTATAGAAGAGAATGTTTGTGTCAGTGAAGGAATTATTCCTTTCACTGGGAAGTTTTCTGCAAAGCAGTATGTCAAAGGGAAACCAAGTCCATGGGGAATCAAAGTCTTCATGTGAAAAGAGTGGAACAGTGCATGATTTCCTTTTGTATCAAGGTGCTACAACTGAACTAAATACCACATACTGTAAAAAATTTGGATTAGTTCCTGCTGTTGGTTTAGAATTTTCTGTTCCACTCTCAAAAGGTAGGCTAAAGGTCATAAATTATACTTTGACAACTTCTTTTCACCTTATCATCTGTTTCAAGTTCTGAAATCTCAAGGCATCAATGCAGCAGGTAATGTCTGTCAAAACAGATTTGGAAAGAACTTGCCTTTTTCAGATGATAAAACAATAATAAAACAAACCAGAAACCAGAGGTTACTGAGAAGAAATCACTAGTGCTGATGACATTACCATGTGTAAGTGGTTAGACTATTGTCCAGTTGTATTTGTTCAAACTTTGTTGGTAAAGGCTCAGTGGATGAAGTTGAGTGCTGGGACAAAAAACACCACAAATATGTGAAAGTAGAAAGACCTGAAATATTGAGAAGATATAATTATGCAATGGATGGTGTGGAACTATTTGATCAATTGATAAGCTACTACAGAGTTTTCATCAGATCTCGAAAATGGCCTTTCCGTATGATTTTTGATGCTGTTGACTCTGCCATCGCACAAAGTTGGTTGGTACACAGACAAGATGCAGACAACCTGTCTATCCCAAAGAAGAAGCAAATGGACCTTCTTTCCTTTCGTATCAGGGTAGCAGATGGATTGATACTGTGCCAGTGAAAAGAAGAGGGGGCGTCTGTCTGATGAAGGACTGGTTTCCGACATGAGAGGTATACCAAGAAAAAGAGGAGAATTATGACCAGCTACAGAGATGCAGTTTGATTCCATTGACCATTTGCCTTTGCATGATGTACGAGCTCCAAGTCGTTCCAAATTTCCAAAATGTACAGGGCGCCCTAGAATTCAGTGCAGAAAATGTAAAGTTCATTTATGTCTCCAAAAGGACAGAAATTTTTTTTGCAGCTTCATACAAAACCTTAAAATCAGTGTTTTGACCATTGTTGTTTAAATAAGAACTGTAATTTGAAATTATTTTTATTGTTTCTTCTGTTTTAAAGTGAAATAAAGAGTGGTATACTTGATCCATAGTGTTAACCTCCGTAATGTGTGACATGAAGCTCGAGACCTGATGAACACAATTGTGTACATTAAATATCTAGAAAACTAGGGATCAAATGAAAGTTTTTCTTAGAAAAATGTTGTCAGGAGACTCACCTGCATGTAAAAATGTTGTCAGATATTTTTTAAATAAGTGAATAAAAAATCAGGTCTGAAAGGGTTAAATATTCAAGGCAACAAAACAGCACATGAAATAAAATATATACACACATCAAAAAAAAAGTTTTGCATCTCCTTAGTTCCGAGAGTTCTGGAACCTGTACAGAAAATTGGAATAGAGATCAACATAAACATCATTTCCGCCCTTTTTATTGCTCATGAAAACGACACATTGCATGTTGTACCACCATACAGCGAGACCTATGGAGGTGGTGGTCCAGATTGGTGTATACACCGGTGCCTCTAATACCCAGTGGCATGTGCTCTTGCATTGGTTTATCCCTGTATTCGTCGTGGCATACTATCCACAAGATCATCAAGGCACTGTTGGTCCAGATTGTCCCACTCCTCAATGGCGATTCAGCGTAGATCCCTCAGAGTGGTTGGTGGGTCATGTCATCCATAAACAGCCCTTTTCAATCTATCCCAGGCATGTTCGATAGGGTTCATGTTTTGAGAAGATGCTGGCCACTCTAGTTGAGCGATGTCGTTATCCTGAAGGAAGTCATTCACAAGATGTGCACAATGGGGTGCAGATTCTCGCCCATGAAGATGAATGCCTCACCAGTATGCTGCCGATAGGGTTACACTGTTGGCCAGAGGATGGCATTCACGTATTGTACAGCCATTACGGCACCTTCCATGACCATTAACAGCATACGTCTACCCCACATAATGCAACCCCAAAACAGCAGGGAACATCCACCTTGCTACCCTCACTGGACAGTGTGTCTAAGGCATTCAGCCTGACCGGGTTGCCTCCAAACACGTCTCTGACGATTGTCTGGGTAAAGGCATATGCGACACTCATCGGTGAAGAGAACATGATGCCAATCCTGAGCCGTCCATTTGGCATGTTGTTGGGCCCATCTGTACCACACTGCATGGTGCCGTGGTTCCAAAGATGGACCTCGCCATGGATGTTGGGAGTGAAGTTGTGCACCATGCAATCTATTGCGCACAGTTTGAGTCATAACACGACGTCACGGTTAAAGCAGGCTCAGACATGGTAATTGGATGTCTCTATAGGCCCCCTGGCTCAGCAGCTGTTGTGGCTGAGCACCTGAAGGATGATTTGGAAAATATTTTGAGTAGATTTCTCCACCATGTTATAGTTCTGGGTGGAGATTTTAATTTGCCGGATATAGACTGGGAGACTCAAACGTTCATAACGGGTGGCAGGGACAAAGAATGCAGTGAAATTTTTTTAAGTGCTTTATCTGAAAACTACCTTGAGCAGTTAAACAGAGAACCGACTCGTGGCGATAACATATTAGACCTTCTGGTGACAAACAGACCCGAACTATTTGAAACAGTTAACGCAGAACAGGGAATCAGCGATCATAAAGCGGTTATGGCATCAATGATTTCAGCCATAAATAGAAATATTAAAAAGGGTAGGAAGATTTTTCTGTTTAGCAAAAGTGACAAAAAGCAGATTTCAGAGTACCTGATAGCTCAACACAAAAGTTTTGTCTCAAGTACAGATAGTGTTGAGGATCAGTGGACAAAGTTCAAAACCATCGTACATTATGCATTAGATGAGTATGTGCTAAGCAAGATCGTAAGAGATGGAAAAGAGCCACTGTGGTACAACAACCGAGTTAGAAAACTGCTGCGGAAGCAAAGGGAACTTCACAGCAAACATAAACATAGCCAAAGCCTTGCAGACAAACAAAAATTACGCGAAGCGAAATGTAGTGTGAGGAGGGCTATGCGAGAGGCATTCAATGAATTCGAAAGTAAAGTTCTATGTACTGACTTGGCAGAAAATCCTAAGAAATTTTGGTCTTATGTCAAGGCGGTAGGTGGATCAAAACAAAATGTCCAGACACTCTGTGACCAAAATGGTACTGAAACAGAGGATGACAGACTAAAGGCCGAAATACTAAATGTCTTTTTCCAAAGTTGTTTCACAGAGGAAGACTGCACTGTAGTTCCTTCTCTAGATTGTCGCACAGAGGACAAAATGGTAGATATCGAAATAGACGACAGAGGGATAGAGAAACAATTAAAATCACTCAAAAGAGGAAAGGCCTTTGGACCTGATGGGATACCAGTTCGATTTTACACAGAGTATGCGAAGGGACTTGCCCCCCTTCTTGCAGCGGTGTACTGTAGGTCTCTAGAAGAGCGTAACATTCCAAAGGATTGGAAAAGGGCACAGGTCATCCCCGTTTTCAAGAAGGGACGTCGAACAGATGTGCAGTACTATAGACCTATATCTCTAACGTCGATCAGTTGTAGAATTTTGGAACACGTATTATGTTTGAGTATAATGACGTTTCTGGAGACTAGAAATCTACTCTGTAGGAATCGGCATGGGTTTTGAAAAAGACGGTCATGTGAAACCCAGCTTGCGCTATTCGTCCACGAGACTCAGAGGGCCATAGACATGAGTTCACAGGTAGATGCCGTGTTTCTTGACTTCCACAAGGCGTTCGATACAGTTCCCCACAGTTTAATGAACAAAGTAAGAGCATATGGACTATCAGACCAATTGTGTGATTGGATTGAGGAGTTCCTAGATAACAGAACACAGCATGTCATTCTCAATGGAGAGAAGTCTTTCGAAGTAAGAGTGATTTCAGGTGTGCCGCAGGGGAGTGTCATAGGACCGTCGCTATTCACAATATACATAAATGACCTGGTGGATGACATCGGAAGTTCACTGAGGCTTTTTGCAGATGATGCTGTGGTGTATCAAGAGGTTGTAACAATGGAAAGTTGTACTGAAATGCAGGAGGATCTGCAGCGAATTGACGCATGGTGCAGGGAATGGCAATTGAATCTCAATGTAGACAAGTGTAATGTGCTGTGAATACATAGAAAGATAGATCCCTTATCATTTAGCTACAAAATAGCAGGTCAGCAACTGGGAGCAGTTAATTCCATAAATTATCTGGGAGTACGAATTAGGAGTGATTTAAAATGGAATGATCATATGAAGTTGATCATCGGTAAAGCAGATGCCAGACTGAGATTCATTGGACGAACCCTAAGGAAATGCAATCCGAAAACAAAGGAAGTAGATTACAGTACACTTGTTCGCCCACTGCTTGAATACTGCTCAGCAGTGTGGGATCCGTACCAGATAGGGTTGATAGAAGAGATAGAGAAGATCCAACGGACAGCAGCGCGCTTCGTTACAGGATCATTTAGTAATCGCGAAAGCGTTAAGGAGATGATAGATAAACTCCAGTGGAAGACTCTGCAGGAGAGACGCTCAGTAGCTCGGTACGGGCTTTTGTTAAAGTTTCGAGAACATACCTTCACCGAAGAGTCAAGCAGTATATTGCTCCCTCCTACGTATATCTCGTGAAGAGACCATGAGGATAAAATCAGAGAGATTAGAGCCCACACAGAGGCATACCGACAATCCTTCTTTCCACGCACAGTACGAGACTGGAATAGAAGGGAGAACTGATAGAGGTACTCAAGGTACCCTCCGCCACACACCGTCAGGTGGCTTGCGGAGTATGGATGTAGATGTAGATGTAGACATCCTGTGGCTGCACGAAAAGCATTATTCAATGTAGTAGCATTGGTGTCAGGGTTCCTCTGAGCTGTAATCCTTAGGTAGCGGTCATCCACTGCAGTAGTAGCCCTTGGGCAGCCTGAGCGAGGCATGTCATCGAAAATTCCTGTTACTCTATATCTCCTCCATGTCTGAACAACATCACTTTAGTTCAGTTCGAGATGCCTGGACACTTCCCTTGTTGAGAGCCCTTCCTGGTACAAAGTAACAATGTGCACACAATCGAACCGTGTTATTGACTGTCTAGGCATGGTTGAACTACAGACGACGCAAGCCGTGTACCTTTCTTGGTGGAATGACTGAAACTGATTGGCAATCGGACCCCTTCCATCTAATAGGTGCTGTTCATGAGTGGTTGTTTTCATCTTGGGCGGGTTTAGTGACATCTGTGAACAGTCTGTGATACAATATCCCCAGTCAATGTCTGTGTTCAGGAGTTTTGGGAACCAGGGTGATGTAAAACTTTTTTTGATGCATGTAATTGTAATAAATGATTTAAGACAAAATTAACCTGACAAATGCAGAAAGACGTCAGTGTGTTTAGTTATAATTCCAGCTTCTGGCATATATAAAATGCTTTGGTGTTACTGGTTCTTATTATTGTAATTTTCTTACAGGATGGTGCTGGCCCACATGCGAACAATTCCAGAACTCATTCTTCTTGGTCCTCGCTGCCAGTCTTCAAAAAGGCTGCCAATATTTTCATTTATGGTGAGACACCCAAGAGGTGTGTTCCTCCATCACAACTTTGTATGTACAGTTTTGAATGATGTCTTCGGTATCCAGGCAAGAGGTGGATGTGCATGTGCTGGTCCATATGCTCAGGATCTGCTAGGAATTCCTGAAGAATTAGCTCAGGAGTATGAAGAAGTACTGCTTGAAGATCGGTGAGTGTGGAATAATTACATGAACATTAACATTCCGTATTGAATGCTCATAATTAGCTCCATGCTGCCCGTAGAATAAGCAGTCCAACTTTGTTTGCACTTATCGTTTACTAAAAATGTAATATGTGATCGTTAAGATGTGAGTGATTTAGCCCAGCTATTAAAGAAACAAATTTATCGGTTATTTGTAATATAAATATTGTTTGGCAAGGTGGTTCATCGTTTGCCTACTAACTGGAGTGCTTTGTAGCAGATTGGCAGGTGATGAGTAGTAATGTCTCTAGCTTTTTGGTCTCTCACTTTTCCTCAGAAAGGAAGATGAAAAATATAGATGTAAGCACAGTTTTGATTCCATTTCATAATCAGGTAGTTGCCAGGTCATTTTATAACCCATGAGCAGCTTCTTCTCCCATGTGATGCTGATGATGAGGTCCCATACTATGCGAGAGTCCCACACCACTGACTAGGCAAGGTCTTAGCAGAGGTGGTTTGCCATTGCCTTCCTCCAACCATAATGGGAATGAATGATGATGATGAGGATAATACAACACCACTCAGTCATCTTGAGGCAGGGAAAATCCCTGACCCCGCTGGGAATCGAACCCGGTACCCCATGCGCTGGAAGCGTGAACGCTACTGCAAGACCACAAGCTGCGGAATTCTCCCATGTGCCTCACTAAAAACAAGATTCTGCTCTTAACTCTGGTATCATAACAGCACATTATAAAATCAATGTATGCGAGTGATGGAGCATACATCATTTGTAATTACTTTAGTTTGGGTAGATTACTGTGATTTTCCCACGATAATAATTTTGTTTTTAATATTCACTGAATTCAGTTGTCCTCTATATTACTTACTACATTTTGCAAATGATCAATTTTGTTATGGATGTGTCACACATCAGTTAAAATTTTATTTCTGAAATATTAAGGCTTGTACCAGATCTACTCAGGAGATGGAGTATGTGAAGGAGTATTGCTTTTACATCTATGTGCAGGCTGTTATTAGCCCAATTTTTATCTTCTTGATCCCAGGACCAATGTGAATAAAGAAATGTCTTACTTTCTGCACAGAAATTTCAAACCTGGTTCATTGGATATAAGGTACCATCTTTCTCCAAGTGTTTCCCAGTTAGGACTTTTCATCATTTTATACCCACTCCCCAGATAAACCAGCATGTATCTCTTTTTACTGCCCTTCTTTGTGTATGCTATATATACCCTGTTAGCCCAACATGGTATAGTTACCAAACTCTTGAGTATTATTGTGTGTGTGGACAGCGGCTTACCTTAGTCTGACCTTCATATTTCCCTCTCTTTAAAAATTTTCTTTGAAATGTGTGCAACATGGATGTGAATAGATTACATTATTAAACTTCAACAACTTATGGCATTTTTTTGTTTTTCAGTTTCCCTGCAAGTATCATTCTGCTTCTGTTCTCATTCTGCTGATATGAATGAATGTTCATCTCATTTGTGATTTTTTATTCTTTAAATGTCTCCTCTTGTAGTAGAGTCCATTATTTTTCTCTTCAGTCATCTATGCTATGGTTGCTCAAGTTCCTGGAGAAATCTTAATCAAAATTAGTTTTCCACATGTCAGAGCAAGCAATTTAAATTCAGTGTGCATTGTGATAACAAAGTATTGTGTTTGTAGCTACAAAAGTACTTTGGAACAATTGTGCTCAATAGGTGTTCTTAACTCTTCTATGCTGGTGCATAAAATTTAGATGATACTTTTGGTAGTTTGGGATCTACATGCTTGTTACCTTTGCGATGATCCCTACTGATGTTACCATTGTACATGGCTAATGCTGACCCATCTAATGTTTCTCAGCCTTTGTTTGTATGCTGTATATGCTACTGTCTCTACTGATTAGCATGCATTTTTTTGTCAAATAGCACTGTGGGTTTGTTCAGTAAAGAACTATTTACACACTGTTGAGTTTAGGAACCTGAAAGTGCTAGGTAATTATGTTATTGTGTGTTAATAATTCATGTTAACTTCCTGCTAAAGCAAATTCAGCTTTGTAGTAACTTTATTCCAGTCTTAACCCAAAATGACATCTGCTTAATATAACTTCTCATGCAGGCGACTTGACCGCACTCATTTACGCCGCCATGAAGAACACTCGAGCTTTGAAATGTTGCGTCCTGGTTTTGCTCGTATATCATTGCCATTTTTTATGGCCGATCAAGAGGTGGCTTTTGTTTTGGAGGCTATAAAAATGGTTGCTACAGAAGGATGGAAGCTTCTGCCTCAATACATACTAAACCCTGAGACGGGAGAATGGAGACATCATACGAATACGGTAATTTTTGTTACTTTACACAGTATTCTGTAAAGTACAGTAGTAAAAATATCAAGTGTTTCAGGTGTAATTAAAATATTACGTAGTTAAGCTCAAACACTTATTTCAATTCAGTTCGTATAACATATCTGCTTTCTATTCCTGTTATGGTTTCATGGAAGTAATTTTTGGACCTTGTACTTTTACTTCATTATTTTAAGAGTAAATCTGAACAATTTGTAGTTGTTATTAGAACCACAGCATTGTTTGGGTTCCAAGTATCTAAAATAAAATCAAAGTTTTTTTATTGGCAATTAAGTATTTGAGAACACAAGAAAACTGTTTTGGATGCTATCTTTGATTGAAATAATTTGTCAGCTTTTGTACAAGTTCTGATAAGATCAGATTATTCTGTAAGTTAACTTTGCAATTAAATTAAATTTTGTTTCCTTTCACAATAAGTAATAAAAACTGTTAAATGTAGAAATTCTGAAACAACTTAATTTTTCTAGTTCCCTGACTTGTTTAGCGTAATCAAACATTACAGGTGTTTCGCGAGAGAAAATGGCTTGGCCATATAAGATACACTGATGGCAAAATGACTGTAAGTGAAAGACGTATCTCCTGCCTCGGTACGTTCCCTCAGGACTATGCTGACTGCCTCCATACAGCTCGCAATATATTCAACAAGGCTAGAAAGGTGAGACCTACCCTAGGTTGTTGTCTATTGTCAGTCGCTTGTGCATAGTATCTGAATTTCAAGGGGTGACATTCAGTATATATTTTTAAAACTAGAGATGATAAATACAATTTTCATTTTTTCACTTTTTCTCAGATGGCTCAGAGGTACCCACTTGCTGATCAGTGTGTGATGTTTGATGAACACACAGAAAAGTTGCGGTGGTTTATGCTACCAAGTGAAGCACAGGACTTGTTACTGGGACACTCACGTCGGGTTAAGCACCACGTTCCATTTGAACCAGCTATATATGGAGGTTCGCGGGGGTCACCAGTGCCTCCCCCGGTTGCTGAAGAATCATCCCTTCCTCCTTCCCCTGAAGCACTTCCTCGTCACGGGAGCCTTCCATGCATAGCTCCACGGCTGTCGGGTGGCCGCCCAATCTCACCAGCAGTGCCATCTCACAGGTGTGACATCTCTTACGTAATGGCTATTTTTGAATGTTAGAAATAGTTTAATATTTCGTAATCAAACTTTGTATGTAGACTCACTCATATGTTGATCCTGATCTTGCAAACTTAATAACAACTTAGTAGCAGAGAAATTGCTATGCTATATTTTTTAGTAACAAGAGTTGCTAAATTTCAGAGTTGATTTTATGTAGGCTTACTTTGAAATTTTTGCTGCCTAAGCATTGAAGATCTTAAGTATTATTATCAAGTACTAAATAATTCTGATGTTATTATCAGAAGTAATTGCACTTTTTGTTTACAAGGTGAAAAACGTGGAATATGTTTTCCCTATGCATTTGAAATATTCATTCACCCAAAGAGTAAGGTAGATGTAATTTATACACAGGTAAGTCATTGGTACTTAATCGAAAAATTAAATAATCTAAAATAATTTCACTCATTAAAATAAGGGAGAAATACAGATTAATATTTATTTTGTGTTATCACTTGGTATTTCTCTTTTTCATTCCCATTTCATTGATGCCTTGGTCTCTTACTTTTATCAGCCTATCTATTGCTCTTTGCTGTACTCCAGTCTCTGCCAAACTACGGAAATTACTTGTCCTCTAAAAGTACACTTCCAACATTATACTGACTTTGCTTAATGCCACTTGAGTGCATAGGAAATTAGTGATTTAGGTTTTTTTTGGTTTTCCTGGATCATTTCTTGCAAATATCAGGTCGATTCCTTCAACAAGGCCACAGGCGACCACCTTTCATATCCACATTATCACATCTGTATATACGAGGACTATCCACAAAGTACATTACGTTTTGGAATTAAAAATAAATAAAGTATTGGAAATTTATTTTGTTATATACAGATGAAAGCCACACTTAAATACTACTTTTCTACATAGTTGCCATTTAAATTAAGGCACTTATCGTAGCAATGGATGAGCTTGGAAATTCGTTCGTCGTAAAATTCGGCCGCCTGCGCCTTCAACCACGTAATGACTGTCTTGGGACAGAAAAGATGATTTTTGTGGATTTCCTGGAAAGAGGCACTACAATAAACTCTCAAAGGTATTGCCAAACTCTGCACAACCTCAGAAGAGCAATACAAAAAAAGTGCATGGGAAAGTTGGGCTCAAAGATCTTGCTGATTCACGACAATGCCCGGGCCCACACGGCAAATGCCACTCGTGAAGTTCTCGAATCTTTTAAGTGGGAGTTGTTTCCTCATCCGCCGTACAGTCCCGACCTGGCACCGAGCGACTTCCACTTATTCCCAGCTATGAAGAAGTGGTTGGCTATGCAACGTTTTGATGACAACGCACAGCTTCAAGAAGAGGTAACCACGTGGTTGAAGGCGCAGGCAGCCGAATTTTACGACGAAGGAATTTCCAAGCTCGTCCATCGCTACGATAAGTGCCTTAATTTAAATGGCAACTATGTAGAAAAGTAGTATTTAAGTGTGGCTTTCATCTGTATATAATAAAAAAAATTTCCAATACTTTATTTATTTTTAATTCCAAAACGTAATGTACTTTGTGGATAGCCCTCGTATTTATATGTGTACATATAGAGTTACACATTTTCCCCGTGTTAAGCTGACAAATCCTTTATAATTGTTGAATGATATCTGGTGGATAAAATGTTGCACTACTATAAAATAATAAACATTTCAGTCAGAACTAATCCAGTAAATTCTTTGTCATTTATGTGTCAGCCTGTTGCCAAATGGTAACTAAAAGTTTTTTGTACTGTTATTTGGAAGAAAACAGTATATTTATACTTCTGTGCATATAAATACATTGGATAGGATCACGGAATTTATTGCCAAGTACACTTGAACATTTTCATAATTATAATTACATTCTCAATGAAAAACGTCCATGCCTATCCTCCCACTCAGTGACACTATCACTTTTTTTCCATGGCAAATGGAAGGGAATTAATGCTATGTCATGAAATCCCACAATGTTTGATACTGGATTGCTACCTGGTAATAATTTAGGCTAATCATCTCCAATGGCTTTAAATGACTTTAGAACTTAAATGTTTATTGATGATACAAGTGCAGCAATCCAGCACCCAAACTGAACCATATAGACATAGCCCAGCAGATGATAGCTGTATAGGCCTGCCAATAACAGCAAACCGTTTATGTTGTAAGCTCACACTATCTCATATTTTGGATGAACCAACATGTAGATAACTGTTTTTTTCTGATGATAAATAACTTTTTTTCTGATGATACTAAGTTTGTCAGCTTAATACAAAGAGAAAATTTAATAAAAAGGCAACTAATTCATACATACATGCAAAAAAAATAATCTTACAGATCTTGTTTCACTAGGCTTTATATGTTTGTGTATGTACTTGCAAATAAATCAGCTGCCAAAACTGCTATTACACTATTCATTCACACCTCAGCACTAGTTGTTGCACATGTTAGATGTGCTACACACTTCAAACAATACCCATTTGGCTAACATCAGAACCGTGACAGTATTTCTGTCTTTATATTTCATCTTTCATTCTTCTCTGTGTTTGAAACTGAGTCAGCATTCCTCCATATCTCTAATCAAGGATTTAAAATTTTCTTTCTACACAAATGTAGTATATGCCTATTGTAGGATCACATAGGTGTTTTGTTATTAATTTATGATATAGATTTGTTTTCAATCTGTCTTTAAATATTTTGGTGTTAGTTATTTCTTTAATCTACTAGCACAATTTGTTGTGCAGTTTAGTCCCTAGTAGAAAATACTGTTATTATGCTTCATTTCTATTTTTTTATACGAAAGGAAATTGGGTAGGCTGTTTGAATAGGTAGAGCTGTTTGTATAATAATTGCTAATGTTTTTTTCCTAATGTACACAATGGATTGATAGATGTGCATTACAGAACAAGTTGGTTGGAAGCCCAACTAAAGCTAAAGATTGAGTGAACTGAGAAGTGTTACGAAACTACAGGGCACTTAATACCATACACTGAGGACAGAATTCTAAAGGCATAACATACTGTTAAAACTGGGATCTTTATGTGCTAATTTCCCTTAAACAGACATTCAATACTCGTCCTTAAAATTTTGTGGAAATTGTACGATCTAATGAATTATTATATTCTTCAATTTGACATGTTATTTTCTCCCTTTAAGCTGAAATTTGTGCTGTTTGTTTTCTTTATTTCTAATAATACCATAATGCATACTGATCAACTGTAAACTTGCTTGTGGGTTTCGTTTACTACTTCCATAAGGAATCTTGACATTTTTATCTCTGATTACAGTGGTGGTGTCATCATCAAAGAATATGTTTCCTCATGTTTTACATTCTCTGCAAAATTGCTACACTATATTACTGTATTTTGGATCTGTTAAATATACCATCAGAAGCTTCACCTTATTTGAGGCCTGCATTCTCTCCACTCTAAGCACCTATTTTCCACATATCATTAACACCAGTCATTGGTTATTCCTCTTATTCCTAATGATTCTAGCTGCTATTGTAGAATTGTATGATTAACTGTGTCAAAGGTCTTGGAAAAATCTAAAGATATACCTGGGACATAGTCATCCTCGGCTGGTGCATAAAGCACCAATTTTTAAACTCCACTACAATCCTTTCTGCACTTCGGAAAAATTGTGCTCCACTGAGGAGATTGTATTTATTCAGATAATTCATTCTCATGTTTTTTGTAAGTTATTCTGCTATTCTTTTAGATGACAGCAGGGAGACAGGTCTGTAACCTTTTATATCTCCCCCATTGCCTTTCTTTAATTAAGGTAAAACTTTTGCCTGTTTCAGATACTCTGGGAAGCTACCTGAGCTGAAAGATTCATTTATTCTGTCCGTTAAAGAATCTTGCATTCATTGTTCCATTTCATTAAGTGGCTGTTAATCCTGCTGACATTTAATTTTGTGAATTTTTGTTCTGTTTTCCTAATATGTCTTGTGTGGTGAAGTCATATCATGACTGTTCACTTTTTTTGATAGGAGGTACATATATATTTCGGAGAATTTTTGTTGTAATTTCTCTGTAATATGGAAACAATACTCATTCACACAAAAGGTGAAAAAAGTGACAGTCTGGCAAAAGGGCACATTCTGTAGACCACTTGTAACATAATTTTTGTGGCAGGGGTTCATATGATTAGATTAATAGTTTACTGTAAAAGAGTGCCACTGTTTGAAACACTTGATGTTATCACTTGATGTTATAGAATTTAAATTTCCATCATGTCAATTGGAAATAAGTTTCTTAAGTTTAAAACAGTATGATTTGCTCTCTGCAACAACAATAATCCAAAAACAATGAGGCAGCAAATGAGAAAAGGATGATGCTGAAGTACAGTATAAAACATTTATAGAGACAAATAGTGTAAATACGAGACTGACTGCAAAACACACCTATGTATGTAATTACTTAGGTCTCTTTAAGGAATCTGCCCATTCTGTGATAAATTTTCTGACAGAGCATGAGAAAGTCATTCTCAAACATATGATATAATGATAGGTGATGTAAAATAGTCAAACAAAATGATGGATTGCTGTTGTATGCTTACCTGGTGAAGAACTGCCCACAGAGATTGAAAAATTGGCACATCATTTATCATGGAGGTCTTCAGCTAATGAAAGTGAAATGAGTGCTGAGTGACATGTGACATACTGTTTATCTGTAATCAGTATCTCTAAAACTTCAGAATATTCAAAGTTGGGTAGAAAATACACCACTGTAACAGCAATACAGCACTGAAATGTCTTGAATTTTAGCAAACAAGCAACTGTGTATTTGCAGAATGTTTATTGAGACCTGATTTGATTGTCGTATGGTATTGTATCAGTGGATAGGGTTTATGTGCAAAATTCAACCGCATGTTTTATTGCTTATGTAAAATATTATTGTCCAGGATTCATAATGCACAACTTCAAAAAATCTAAATCTGTCTAAAACAGGCTAGCTGTTTCTGAAGTATGATTTGCAATCTGCAACAACAATAGTCTAAAAACAATGAGGCAGCAAATAAGAAAAGGAAGGTCTGAAATACAGTATAAAACATTTATAAAGATGAATAGTGTAAATACAAGGTTGACTGCAACACATACCTATATATGTAATTACTTATATGAATATAATAGAGGGAAACATTCCACGCGGGAAAAATATATCTAAAAACAAAGATGATGTGAGTTACCATACGAAAGCGCTGGCAGGTCGATAGATACACAAACAAACACATACATACACACAAAATTCAAGGTTGCAAAAGCTTGAATTTTGTGTGTATGTATGTGTTTGTTTGTGTATCTATCGACCTGCCAGCGCTTTCGTATGGTAACTCACATCATCTTTGTTTTTAGATATATGTAATTACTTAGTTCTCTTTAAGGAATCTGCCCATTCTGTGATAAATTTTCTGACAGAGCATGAGAAAGTCATATTCAATAGATTCAGTAGGTTTCACCCTGATGAAACACATGATATAATGAGAGGTAATGTAAAATAGTCAAACAAAATGATGGATTGCTGTTTGACACTTACCTGGTGAACAATTTCCTACAAAGATAGAAAAATTGTCACATCACTTTTCATAGAGGTCTTCAGCTAATGAAAGTGAAATGAGTGACATACTGTTTGTCTGTAATTAGTACCTCTAGAATTCCAGAATATTCAAAGTGGGAAGGAAAATACACCTCAGAAACACCCATACAGGACTGAAGTCTCTTGACTTTTAGTAAACAAGCAATTGTGTATTTGCAGAATGTTTATCAGGACCTATTTTGATTGTTGTATGATAGTGTATCAATGGATTGAGTTAATGTGAAAATTGAACTGCATGTTTTGTTGCATTTGTAAAATGTTATTGTCCAGGATTTGTAATGGACAAACTTTGAAAATCTAAACGAGGATGATGTATGGTAGATACCTATATCAGGTAATTATAGCTTAAAGATGGAATTTGAACACATCATTGGTGAAGCTTTTCTACATGCACGCCATGTGGTTTTTACACATTTACAAAAAATACAGTTTACAATTTGTCTCTCTCCCATTTTAACTATATTTACTGTAATATCACTTCCTGCTTTATGAGAGATTTTTTGAGTGTTTTGCAAGGGATATACAGGGTAGCCCAAAATAATGCATACATTCTTTGAAACTGAATATCTCTCTAATTAAAGCAGATGGAAATGAAACATTGCTGGTGTTGTATACATTAAGGTGGTATATGCTTAAAAGATCACTGTCCACATTATCAACAATGACTTAGAACAGAGCAATATACTAATTGTGTTGTTTGGAATGGAACAGTTTTCAGGCTTGCTCAGTTTCCTCTCTTAGATCATCCAGTGTTTGTATTTTGTGGCATATACTGTGTATGCCATGTACCCCAATCATACAAGTGAAGGGGGTTGAAATCTGGTGAATGAGCTGGACATTCCACAGCACTTCCACTTCATCGTAGTCACATTGAGGGGAACATGTTGTTGTTGTGGTCTTCAGTCCTGAGACTGGTTTGATGCAGCTCTCCATGCTACTCTATCCTGTGCAAGCTTTTTCATCTCCCAGTACCTACTGCAACCTACATCCTTCTGAATCTGCTTAGTGTATTCATCTCTTGGTCTCCCTCTACGATTTTTACCCTCCACACTGCCCTCCAATACTAAATTGGTGATCCCTTGATGCCTCAGAACATGTCCTACCAACCGATCCCTTATTCTGGTCAAGTTGTGCCACAAACTTCTCTTCTCCCCAATCCTATTCAATACTTCCTCATTAGTTATGTGATCTACCCATCTAATCTTCAGCATTCTTCTGTAGCACCACATTTCGAAAGCTTCTATTCTCTTCTTGTCCAAACTATTTATCGTCCATGTTTCACTTCCATACATGGCTACACTCCATACGAATACTTTCAGAAATGACTTCCTGACACTTAAATCAATACTGGATGTTAACAAATTTCTCTTCTTCAGAAACGCTTTCCTTGCCATTGCCAGCCTACATTTTAAATCCTCTATACTTCGACCATCATCAGTTATTTTGCTCCCCAAATAGCAAAACTCCTTTACTACTTTAAGTGCCTCATTTCCTAATCTAATTCCCTCAGCATCACCCGACTTAATTAGACTACATTCCATTATCCTTGTTTTGCTTTTGTTAATGTTCATCTTATATCCTCCTTTCAAGACACTGTCCATTCCATTCAACTGCTCTTCCAAGTCCTTTGCTGTCTCTGACAGAATTACAATGTCATCGGCGAACCTCAAAGTTTTTATTTCTTCTCCATGAATTTTAATACCTACTCCGAACTTTTCTTTTGTTCCTTTACTGCTTGCTCAATATACACATTGAACAACATCGGGGAGAGGCTACAACCCTGTCTTACTCCCTTCCCAACCACTGCTTCCCTTTCATGTCCCTTGACCCTTATAACTGCCATCTGGTTTCTGTACAAATTGTAAATAGCCTTTCGCTCCCTGTATTTTACCCCTGCCACCTTTAGAATTTGAAAGAGAGTATTCCAGTCAACATTGTCAAAAGCTTTCTCTAAGTCTACAAATGCTAGAAACGTAGGTTTGCCTTTCCTTAATCTTTCTTCTAAGATAAGTCGTAAGGTCAGTATTGCTTCACGTGTTCCAGTGTTTCTACGGAATCCAAACTGATCTTCCCCGAGGTTGGGTTCTACTAGTTTTTCCATTCGTCTGTAAAGAATTCGTGTTAGTATTTTGCAGCTGTGACTTATTAAGCTGATAGTTCGGTAATTTTCACATCTGTCAACACCTGCTTTCTTTGGGATTGGAATTATTATATTCTTCTTGAAGTCTGAGGGTATTTCGCTTGTTTCATACATCTTGCTCACCAGACGGTATAGTTTTGTCAGGACTGGCTCTCCCAAGGCCGTCAGTAGTTCCAATGGAATATTGTCTACTCCGGGGGCCTTGTTTCGACTCAGGTCTTTCAGTGCTCTGTCAAACTCTTCACGCAGTATCATATCTCCCATTTCATCTTCATCTACATCCTCTTCCATTTCCATAATATTGTCCTCAAGTACATTGCCCTTGTATAGACCCTCTATATACTCCTTCCACCTTTCTGCTTTCCCTTCTTTGCTTAGAACTGGGTTTCCATCTGAGCTCTTGATATTCATACAAGTCGATCTCTTATCTCCAAAGGTCTCTTTAATTTTCCTGTAGGCGGTATCTATCTTACCCCTAGTGAGATAGGCCTCTACATCCTTACATTTGTCCTCTAGCCATCCCTGCTTAGCCATTTTGCACTTCCTGTCGATCTCATTTTTGAGACGTTTGTATTCCTTTTTGCCTGTTTCACTTACTGCATTTTTATATTTTCTCCTTTCATCAATTAAATTCAATATTTCTTCTGTTACCCAAGGATTTCTACTAGCCCTCGTCTTTTTACCTACTTGATCCTCTGCTGCCTTCACTACTTCATCCCTCAAAGCTACCCATTCTTCTTCTACTGTATTTATTTCGCCCATTCCTGTCAATTGCTCCCTTATGCTCTCCCTGAATCTCTGTACAACCTCTGGTTCTTTTAGTTTATCCAGGTCCCATCTCCTTAAATTCCCACCTTTTTGCAGTTTCTTCAGTTTTAATCTACAGGTCATAACCAATAGATTGTGGTCAGAGTCCACATCTGCCCCTGGAAATGTCTTACAATTTAAAACCTGGTTCCTAAATCTCTGTCTTACCATTATATAATCTATCTGATACCTTTTAGTATCTCCAGGGTTCTTCCATGTATACAACCTTCTTTCATGATTCTTAAACCAAGTGTTAGTTATGATTATGTTGTGCTCTGTGCAAAATTCTACCAGGCGGCTTCCTCTTTCATTTCTGTCCCCCAATCCATATTCACCTACTATGTTTCCTTCTCTCCCTTTTCCTACACTCGAATTCCAGTCACCCATGACTATTAAATTTTCGTCTCCCTTCACAATCTGAATAATTTCTTTTATTTCATCATACATTTCTTCAATTTCTTCGTCATCTGCAGAGCTAGTTGGCATATAAACTTGTACTACTGTAGTAGGTGTGGGCTTCGTATCTATCTTGGCCACAATAATGCATTCACTATGCTGTTTGTAGTAGCTTACCCGCATTCCTATTTTCCTATTCATTGTTAAACCTACTCCTGCATTACCCCTATTTGATTTTGTGTTTATAACCCTGTAGTCACCTGACAAGAAGTCTTGTTCCTCCTGCCACCGAACGTCACTAATTCCCACTATATCTAACTTCAACCTATCCATTTCCCTTTTTAAATTTTCTAACCTACCTGCCCGATTAAGGGATCTGACATTCCATGCTCCGATCCGTAGAACGCCAGTTTTCTTTCTCCTGATAACGACATCCTCTTGAGTAGTCCCCGCCCGGAGATCCGAATGGGGGACTATTTCACCTCCGGAATATTTTACCCAAGAGGACGCCATCATCATGTAATCATACAGTAAAGCTGCATGCCCTCGGGAAAAATTACGGCTGTAGTTTCCCCTTGCTTTCAGCCGTTCGCAGTACCAGCACAGCAAGGCCGTTTTGGTTATTGTTACAAGGCCAGATCAGTCAATCATCCAGACTGTTGCCCTTGCAACTACTGAAAAGGCTGCTGCCCCTCTTCAGGAACCACACGTTTGTCTGGCGTCTCAACAGATACCCCTCCGTTGTGGTTGCACCTACGGTACGGCTATCTATATCGCTGAGGCACGCAAGCCTCCCCACCAACGGCAAGGTCCATGGTTCATGGGGGGGGAGGGGAACATGCGATTGGGAAATTCTCTCACAAGTCGAAAGTGAGGTGCCAACCCCTTCCTGCTGAAGGTAACAATCTTCATTTTCAAAACTGTCATTAGATCTGGAGTCATCAAGTGCAGTATTTCTACATAATAGTCACCTGTGAGTTTTTTCAAAGAAATACATCCAGATTATCCCTCCAGACAACAGACAACATCAGACTGATATTCCTGGTAGATTAACATGCCTTTCTTCAATTATGTTTGAATTTTTATTTGCCCAATACACACAATTATAGCAGTTTAATGTTTCATCAAGTTTAAATGTCACTTCATTTGAGCAAAGAGTTACTTCTTGGAAATATTCATCTTCTTTGCACATGTTGATGAAACACTCACAAAATTCAGTTCACCCATCAGAGTCATCCTCTTTTGGAGTATGCACAAGTGTTAGAACTTTAGACCTCCACCTCTGAATCCACAAAATTCAGTAAACACTGGTTTTAATGATCCCTGTCTCATGAGAGCATTGCTTCACAGACTTTTTGGTGAATGGTGTGTACATCTTAATCACTGCAGCCACTCTTTCATTGTCTGTTTTTCATCTCTTTGTTCTGGTACAGTTCCTCTTCACATCATACACCATTCCATCAACTTCAAACTCGTCTTGGATTCATGTAATTATTAAATGTGAGGATAGAAGTATTCAAAATTCGACTCAGGAAAGTCGTGGAGCCTCATTCACATTTTCTGTTTTCAAATAACCCTTTAGCACCCACATCCTTTCATCAAATGATAACACCATCTTTATTTACAATCCTGCAACAAATGGAAGCATTGCTAAGTTTTACACTGACTTATAATTATTATTCACAAAAAAATTATTTCTATCTGCATTAATTAAAGATAGGCTCAGTTTCAAAAAGTGCCTACATTATTTTGGGAGACCCTGTATTTTCCAAATTGAGGATAATTTTTTAAGAATTTATATTTATTGTGTGGAATGTTCTTTTGTTACCACATATGCAGGGGTGAACATGGGCGAGCCAGGTGCTACAGTTTAGGCTCTGGTTCAATACCTCCACCACTTAGCCCCGAGACTGCAGCAGTTCTGGGCTGCATGGTAGGCCAGCGCTCCTGTGGCAGTCAGACTGACCTCACCGACAGGCCACCATATGTGGGCAGCCCGCTGCATGTTGTAACTTCTACACCAGACATGGTTGGTGCTCTAGGCTCCCCTCACAGTCCTGAGGACATTCGTGCATATGTGCAGGAAGTAACGCAGGTTTGTGCCAAATTTTGACTAGTGTGGATAGAATGCTCTTAATACTATTATTAAACTGGAGACATATTTGACATTGAAGTTCTGTTGGCTACGTATGGCTCTTCACTAGATACTAAAAAGCTGTGAATATGGTTGCTGCCTTGTGGTCTTCAGATTTATCAGTCCTTTAATTGAGTCACCAATGCTACAGAATTACTCAACGTTCATAATTCTGAAGGAATATGTGTGTGTCTGTGTGTGTTTTTCACTGATTATAAGTTTATATGTTAATTTGCTGCATTCAGTATAAGACAATAACTGTTCAATGTTATAATTTAACCAGAAATAGCCTGAGTGGAATGACTTATACATTTAGTTTCTTAAAGGTATTACAATGACTTTCTTTTGCTAAATACAAAACAGACATGGAATCACCATCTTGCTCTTCTTAAGTTTCAGGCAGCCTAAATTATTTTGTGAGTTGAACAACTCTAAGCATAACACTGATAACACTGTATGTATGTAAAATTACTCTGAACTTTTTCTTTTATGTTTCCTATTTGTGCATAGGCAAAATTGTCCCAGGCTGTTACTATCTGGAGTACAAAGGTGTGCTGAAAAGTAGTGCATCCAAATTTTTTATGTGAAAACTCGTAAAGCTTTTACAATAAAACATACATTATTAACATTCCATCATTATTCTTCATGTCTACATATTTACTTCACAACATAGTCACTGTGGTGATGAATACATTTTGTCCAACAAGAGACAGTTTGTTGACACCATCACTGTAGAATATTTGACTTTGTTGACCGAGGCAAATCTCACCTTTGCCTGCACCACTTCATCACTACCAAAGTGATACCCTTGAAGGTGTTCCTTAAGTTTTGGTAACAGAGAAAAATCAGATGGGGCCAAGTTGGGACTGCATGGAGCCTGGTCGATGGCAGTGAACCCCAGATACTTGATTGTTACAGATCTCACAGCACTTGGGTGATCTGGAATTGTCATGCTGAAGGAGATCGTGCTCCATGTGTGGATGAACTCTTTGAATTTGTGCTCAAAAAATTGATTGCAGCACACATTTTTTCATGCAACAACATAGTTACTTTCCACATTGCAGTGTTACACACTACAATTCTGAGCCCTCTAGCGGCAGAGGGTCAGAACATGTGTCAGTGAAGCAGGAAAGTTGACTGGGTAATATGCATTATGTGTAATCATCAATCAATATCGATAACAGAATAAAAAAATGTGGAGGCATTACTTTTCAGTGTATATGCTTCTTTTCTTACATAGCTTAAGTGTGAAATTGTGTATTCAGTGTTAAAACTTTCAACATTGTGAATAGGAGGTGTTGATGCGTTCTGAACAAATGTCAGCAGGTTTTCTATGCGTATCATATAAAAATACATCTCTGTGTTGCATAATGATACATAATTGTGCACATAACTATTTTAACTGTTTTGATACACTTCACACAATGAGTCTGTGCCATTTTCAGCATTTTAGAAGATATATTTCTGATTATGCGCCTTGAGTGCAAAATTTTGATACAATATTGAAGCAATGTGGTCCAGTTTTTTTCCTAAGGTACTGTGAGTGATGGCCTTTGATATTCTTACCATATGGACTTCAATGAGGTCTAAGAGAATCACTCACAGCAATCAGCCAGAAGATATTGTCAACTGTCAAAATAAAATGCATAAAAATAAAGTAGTAAACACACCAGGATAGCCAGAAATTCATCTTCTATTAGTTGCACTCTGCAATGCGAGATACAGTTCTCTGGAGGGGAAGTGAAAAAAAGACTACACTTATGACATGTATCTTAAACACAAACCAAAAAATGTGCATCAAAACCAGACAAACCACAAGGAGTGTGTGATCTATGCCATCATTATATGATGTTGGCAACTGAACTGGTACAGTGTCACTATCATGTTCACTAATTGATATTTACTGCTATGTCACCAGGATAATTTATTTGGTTCTCTTTACTGAAGTAGCTTAGTGTCTAGTATGGTGCATAGTCATCATTTGCTTATTACTGCGTATTTATAGCCGCCATATAGAAATGCTGGCTAGGTGTGGTTTGTAGACGTTTCCTTCTGAATATAACTTTGTATTTTGTGCATGGTACAGAGCCTTCCAAACATTTCATTAAGTATGATTTTCCTGCTTCATAATTTCCAATTTCTAGTACAAGTGGGCGGAGGAGGGGGAAGGTAGAGACTTGAGGAGTCTATGTTGGATATTAACTTACATTTCAATTTATTAGGGAACTTTTAATAACAATTTTGATATGTTTGAGTGTTACAGAGCTTAAAATTTGTTTCAGAACAGCCACTAGAGAAACTTCTCAATGTGTTATAATTAAGTAGTTTGTTCTGTCAGGATAAAATGGAAAAAAAAATTAACCATAAATTCATCAGATCTTTGAAGCATTTATTGTTTTTATTCTTGGGCCAAAAGCTGCATTGGACTTGCTGAAAGAAGTCATATTCTCACATGAGGTCGTTATTTTATTTGGAGTAAACATTTTATTTCTTTTTATATTTGATGAGTTAATTTTGTGCATTGGGCATTATCAGGTGATGTCACCCAAAAAGTGTGTCATATATTGTAGGAATTTACAATTCACTTATTGTATTGGGAGTATTGTATGTGCTGATATGGTTTGTACTTTTTTGGTTAAACATGTAGGATCTAATGTCTGTTTCTGTCATGCCCGTATGTACTATGGTGGCGTAGCATTGTTATTGGGGAAACCATAACTTTTCTTTCCATCTTGCTATGTAGAATATGATGTGCTGCAAACGTATAATAGAAATTATATGTCCCAAGAGGGGCAAGATTGCAAATGAAATTAGTAAGTATATATTTCAATTGAACAGCAGCCTCACGTGGGATAGTGGCTTCTTTCACTGAATCTTATGTAACTGCAAGCAACAACACTATTAGAGTATGAATACATGCCTGCTGATAATACAAACATGATTATTTTTAAAATGTTCTGACACTCTCTGATTTCAGGTTAATAGATAGTAACTCAATTACATATCAATAAATTTCTTTCCTTTTGCAGTCTCTCGCCACCGAAATAAAGTCGGAGATTCGGGAAGTGATATCAAAAGTGGACGTATTACTGTCGGACAGTGAGGGAAATGGCTACAGTTCTTCTTGTGACACTCCACCACCGACAAGGTCTTCATCCTTGAAGCAGTCACAGCAGACGCCTCGAAAGGCTCCTGCATCACCAACACCACAAACACCTCCTCCACAACAACAGACACCAGTTCAGCAATTACCGGTAAAACAGCCACAGTCTCAGGAGGTACCACTCCAGAAGTCAACATCTGAGGTGGTACAAATCCAACAGCAATTGACACAAGAGGTGCAAATCCAACAGCCACTGCCTCAGGGGGCAAAAATCCAAAAACCACAACCTCAGGAGGCACAAATACAACAGCCAATGCCGCAGGGGGCAGAATTCCAACAGCCTCTGTCTCAGGAGGAACAGTTCCAGCAGCCTCCACTCCAGCTGCCACAAACACAACAGCAGCCACTTCAGATATCACCACCACAGCAATTATTACTTCAGCAATCACCACCACAACAAGTATTCCCTCAGCAGCCACCACTGGCACAGCAGCAACAATCACTTCAGTCATCACCACCACATCAACTATTACTTCAGCAGTCACCTCCCCAGCAGCTGTTACTTCAGCAGTCACCTCCCCAGCAGCTGTTACTTCAGCAGTCACCTCCACACCAGTTACTACTTCAGCAGTCCCCCGTACAGCAGCCTTTACTGCGGGAGACATCACCGCAACAGCTGTTACTGCAACACTCGCCACCACAGCAAATACTAGTCCAACAGTCTCCACAGCAGATAACATCATCCCAGATGCCTGGAGAAACCCTAACAACTACTCTAATACAATCTCAAGGTGTACCTGCAGACAATGTCGCTTTCTTAACAACTGCCGATGTGGCTGACTACATAAAGGAAATGACTGCTGAAATGACTAGTGAGGTCAAATCTGAAATCAGAGATATGGTGTCACAGGTGGACGAGTTGTTAGCAGACAATACTGAGGGAAGAATCTCTGACTCTTCAGCATCACCCTCCTCAGCCAATGGCTCACTGTTATCTCCTCAGCAGACTGAACAGAAAAATATCACTGGGCCCCTGGCCCCTGTATCGGAGGTACAAGTGCTTGCAATGTACTCGTAAATGTGATGTTGTGTTTGAGACACTGTTTGTGGATTTTCTTGTTGTTGTTTATTAATAGCATGTTTATGCAAATTCAGTGCCTCTTGAAATACTTTTATTTGCTTTCCTGCAACTTGTACTAAGAAGAACTGTTACTTCTTTTTCTGTTTCTTTCTGCCACTCACAAATTTGTCACCTGCTGGTAAAAACATGTGAGCTGGAAACAATATTCTTTCACAGCTATGAAATATATCCAGTGAATGATTCACACTGAGACTGTGAATGCTTAGTATTGTAATGTATTCTGGCACTATTTGGTCACTAACTGTTTAATTTGTTGGTTGTTGTGATAACACAAATGCTTGGCTATATAATCTGTTAATGCATGAAAACAGAGTTTTTTCTCCAAAAAATGTGTCAATACTTTGGTTGCCCTTAAGATTATATTTCAGTCTAAAACATCAATATTTGAAGTTTTTTGATTAATATGAAAGTAGTTTGTTGTATGTTAATTTGAATGTAGTATCTAGTGTCTATTTAATTCACAAATTGTTATTTATTGATAGATCATGTATAAAGGAATATCACATCCACTTCTATAGTATTCTCTTTTCTGTGGATATTTGACTGGCCCTTTCATTTTTTAGTCTCAATTTGCACTTTCAGCTCTACCATTTTATTGTAGTGTATATACTTTGTGGTATAGTGCATTAATATCTGAATCTGTGAAATAACTTTTACAAACAGTTTCTTGAATTTTTTGTCACATCCACCCATCACATTCATATTTACTACGTCTCTCTCACTGTTTGTTTTATAGGTAAGGCAATAAAAGGTCTTAATATGTAGTAATGGTTTTTCTTCTAATAGTTATTTGTATTTTATTTCCCTTTTTTTATAAAAAAGGTTCATTGTTGTCTTGAATAACAAGATTGTCAAAACTGGAGATAAAATAATTTTAAATTTTTCATCGCAGAGTGATACTTCAACATCTCCTGAGGAGCCGCCATCCAGCAGCATCCAAACGATCAGCGAGCCAATGTCAGAGTCGATAAGTGAGCAGGACTCTACCTGTAACCCCGAAAGTATTTCCCAGGTAGGATTGCGTATTTTCTTGAAAACACCAATAGAGAAAAAAGTTCTCTGTGTTCTTATCTGTCCTGTCTTTCAGCACTGTAATGTCAGCGTAAAGACTTCAATCCACGCATAAATTGGCAACAGTTTAAGAAAGTTACTGTGTTCAAAATGTGAATAACTTTCTGCTAGACATGTGAATAGCATCATTCTTGCAAGTCTGAAAAAATGTTACATAAGAGACATGTGAGACTGATAGAGAGGATCTATACTTGTAATACAACCTTTCACTGGACTAGGCTGCTAACATTACTTGAACAAGAACTTCACTGAAGCTCCAGTTACTGTTGTGTGTGATGAGTGTAACATTGGAAATACTATACTGGATACTGAGTAGTCCTCCATTGCAGTTGCAGCACCTTGTTCATGGAACAAGTCTGGATAGCTTGTAACATGTGTGCAAATATTGTGGGCTTGTGCAAGAAGAGTGCTTGTATTATGACAGGGGCAAAAAGCTCGTTGCGAGTGATTCTATGTGCTAGGAAGTGAATATGTTAATGTTTGTTTTTATAGCTTACTGCCATTTGTTAAAATATTTGAGAATTTTGGTTTTCAGTTTTGCTGTGGTGAAATAATGTAGTCTCTGCATAACTGTGCTCTTGTCTATTATTTGATGTATGTTTTTGCTAAATTACAGAAACATATTGTTTCTAACTTATTTTCCAGTTTTTTTTTATTTCTGTAAGGTCTTGTTGTTCAAATGTTACTGTACATTGGTGGCGATCATTGTCTCACTATGTACAGCAGGGCTTATTAAATGATATCATCTTTCACCTCATTTTTTGTTTGGTGGTCCTCTAAGTCTTTATTTACAGGAAGCAAAAGGTTTTAAAGAAATAGCTGACGTTAAAGAAATAGCTGACAGTTGTTTATGATTGGTTTGAACAACAGAAAATTTTGCTAACTAAATTATGACTCTTATGACTTTTATTATTATTCATGAGTAGATAATCAATTCAGAGTTTGTAGCAGTGTACGGTCTTTTCTTTTTCTTCTTTTTAGTACCATTGCTCATCTTGATGTGCCCTAAATGTGATTCTGTGAAACTATATTGCCACCTTGAGCATGTAGTCAACAAATTAGAGGACCAATGGAAGGATTCCTATTACAGTGTTTGCAAACACAAACATATTAACAATTCAAAAACATGGAGGTCTCATTGGATTACGGAAGTTTCTTACAGTGAAGAACAACAGTAGGGGTGTACATAGTATAGATAGAGAGGATTAGGGAGCAATTAAAAATTAGAAAATAAGTCAAGAATACTTAGGAGGTCAGAATGCAAGTCCCTTCATGCAGTACAGTAAGAAACAGCACAATTTTTTATTGTAAATGTTAAGTTAAAGCACTCCCTTGTTTTTCTCTTAATCTTTATACTGTGTAAATGGTCTTTAAAATATGTTTTCATACTGAATGAAGTTTTTTTTCTTTCCATCTTCCAGTTGTTCAATTTATTCTCTTCTTTCAGTTCATCTTATTCTTTATTTTTCTCCATATGTGTTAAGTATATTGCAACTGTGTAGAACAGTACATTTTTATCCAAATAACAATGACAAGTGGAAGTGAAATTCACCGAAGTTTTATTACATTCATCACACTTGTCCTGAAATGGAAATGATCTAGTTCAGTGCACTCCTTGGTAGAAAGGTTTCTGTGCTGCCCAACTGACACCACAGCTAATAATGTACTAGGAGCATTTCTTGTGAATGCCTCAGTTAGCTAATAAAATAATACATCAGCCTAAAGCCATTTTCCTTGTGGCTGCTTGAGCTGTTTCACAATAACTAACATTGAATGTACATGTCTGGCTGGTGGATGATATTTCACTTTTCATCCACAATGTATATTTGGCAGCACTTGTCAAACAACCATCTTATTATCTTTTGGAGAATGTAGGGTTATTGGGCAATCATCTGTAGTTGAAACCAAATAGTCATTCTGTATCCAAGTCAGGAACAGGACTCAATTATTGAATAAAACAAATTAATAGTAAGTGATTTATAACAAATTTTTTACTTCTCATTTCATTATTTATACTGTAGTGTGTAAATATAAAGCTGTAATTCCATTTTTTAGTTAATACATGTATGACAACACCTGTTATATGATTACCTTATTGACTTTAAACAGGTTATAGAGACAGAGAGTTGCCACTGATGATATCATCCTTGATTGTTTGGGAGCTCAGGACACCATGTTTGTACCTATCTTACATTTCTTTCAGGTACCATGAAATGTGCGATACTATTGTAGATTGTTTTAAAGTTCCAAATACTGATTATGTGCTATATTAATTTGTATGTGAAAATATGATACATCTTACCACACTTTGCATGTGTCTTGTCATTCCATACAAGTATCACACACTAAGTAAATCATACTCTATGATGTAGCCCTATTGGAGTGCATTTCCTTATATTACCAGTTATTCTCAATATCCTCTTCTCTAGACCAAATACAAAGATAAGAGAGATTACGATGCTCTCTGAGATGTGTAGAGTGTCATTGTTCCTTTACTCCTTATTAAATAAGTATTAAATAGGACAGAAAGTTGCTAATGTTGCTACAAATTAGTCCCAACCACTCACAGATTCCACAATGCTGCTTGCAGTTTCTTGCAGAGTGTAAAATTTGTAGATGTAGAAGAATGGAGTGAGTATCAGAGATACCAATTGTGTGAATTTTTTGGCAATGGATGAAACTGTTGACAATGGACGGCTCAGCTACAAAGCAAATCACTTGAATCAAAAAGATCACTTGCAATATTGAATTTATTTTTCCCATTATGGCACTGTTATCACTTCAGTCTTCTTCACAGGTGATTACTGTATAGTCAGAATGATACAGGTGTATAATAGTAGTATGAATTTTGTTACAATAGTCTGGGTAAGTCCACTATATCAGAAAATTTTGTCAGACCTGAATGAGTAATCTTCTGTTAGGTGATTGTAATCCTAGAAAACATTCATGTTTTGAATAGGGAAAAAAGTACCTTATGCTGCTAACAAACTAGTTTAGTCATCTTAGACATCTACATGTGTCTGTATTCCACATGCCACCAAACAGAACATTATGAAAGGAGTATGATATACCAGAAACCTATCTGCCCCCCCCCCCCTCCCTGCCCCACAATCCACCCTCTTATTTTTGTTCCATTTTCAAATTATGCACGAGAAGGAAGATTGTTGGCGGTTTCTGTGTACTGGAATGCCAAATACTGTATAATTTTATCCTTGCAATTATTATGTGAAGTGTAAGCTGGAGGGAATAACATACCTCTTGACAGACATTTCTTACAATGAGAATTGAGAGGGAGTGATCTGTGTGTACTTCAGATCTGTGACATTATGCATTTATGTGTACTTCATCTACCATCATTACTTTTGTTGGACATTACAAATGAGGAAATGGCAATTATACATTTATATACCTTTAAAATCTTTTTTGGTTGTATGTCTGTTCCATTGTCTGTTCATTACTCTTGCTATATTAACATTTTAGTTCAGAGTGTGCTGCATATTACATACAGGTTTATCAAAAATAGAGTTACAGACTGGTTTTTCACAACTAAAAATATACAGCATTAAGGTGCACCTTGTGAAATTTAGAATATCTATATATAGCACAACTCTGATGCTTGTCAGTTGTTAAAATCCACATTGGCATAAATTTGCACTTTTACTGTATATTGTGGAATTTAACACCTGACATGCATCAGAGGAGTGCTTCATGTGTAGACATGCCAAGTTCCACAAGGTACATTTTAGTGGCGTATATTTTTACTTGTGACAAACGTGTTTGTAAATTTATTTTTGATGAACTTGTGTGGAATGTCCAATGTACTCTCTACTAAAATGTTAACATGGCATGATTAATAACTGCACATATAACATACAACTAAAAAATTTTTAAGGGTATGTGAATATATAATTGCTATTTCCTCTTTTATAATGTCTAACAGAAATAATAATTTGTAAATGCATTATGTTACAGATCTGAAGATGACAATCATACCTGTTGAAACCAATCAGTAAAATATAAGTTTGAATATGATCTTGGCTACAAAAATTTCTTTATGTGCTTTCTGACTTTTTGAAGTACATGCACTTGCAGTTTTTAGAGTATATCTCTGTGAGATTCATAAAGTATTTCTTGCAGCATCACTCACCAAAATTTGTTGAGGATTTCTGTGATAAACAAATGTTAAACAAAGTGAAAATCTGTTCTTTGAATCTCCTGTGTCTTCTCCTTTATTCAGACTGGATGAGGGTCTTAAAACAGTTAACAATAACAAAGAATGGTTAAAACAAATAAGTAACAGCTTTTGTGGGAAAATTACATGTCCTTAATATTCTTCAGAAAAAACTAAGACTGGTACCTGTCTTCCCTATGGTTAGACTTAGGTGTCCATTCCAACTTATATTGTCTCAGAGAGATACTCCTAAATGCTTGAGCATTTTGAAGTATTATAAAGACAATTGCTAATTGTAACAGTTTTCCAACAATGTTACTTTCCTGCTTACAACTCTATCATATGAACAACCTGTGGATCTAAAAATATTATTTGCTGAACTATTTTAACATATACTGTACGAAAAGTGAATGTTGTATTCCACTACCTTGAGGGATACCAGGCAGTACTTTTGCTTCTGACAATAGCTCTCTGTTAGTAGTAACATACTGGGTTCCATTTGGTTGGAAGTCTTCACCAACGGAATCATTCCATAAGCATTTATTTTGTTTAGTACTGTAATCTGGGGTGAATCAAATAAAAAAAACAACAGTTCTTTTTAAAATATTGTCCATTTACTGTAGTGATATGACAATACAAATTTTAAGTGTTTACTATACAATCTTAATGATGGTATATTCAGGTATTAATTTATCTTTAATTCATTATTGCACTTATGATTTTATTTAATTATTGGTGGGGTGAATCCAATCTCTAATTTATTTTGTATGTAAAAATGGAAGCAGACTTCCAGTATAGGGTATCTGACCACTGTTTTGAATTTTAAAAACTAGCCTAAACAAGTTTCCATAGGTACATTAAATCCAACATTATTGCTGTAAAAACACTTGTATTCAGGAATGCTGACAAACAGATTTCAATTTCAGTAACTGTATGGCTAACTATCATGTCACATATCCCATCAAATACATATTTACTTTGTCTTGTATGTTCTGGCTCAACTTTTTTTATTAATTTCTGCTCCTTCTACCTAAGTTGCATTTTAAGTTTCTGGAAGGACAAAGTACATATCACCATCAAGAATTTTCTATCTCAGAAATGTGATTCTGTAAGTGTCATTAGAGAAGTTATTAATTTTATCAATAAAAAGTGTGTTCCTTGTTTTCATAGAAAACCTCACTACAGCAA
The DNA here is from genome assembly GCF_021461395.2 of Schistocerca americana. Taxonomy (NCBI): domain Eukaryota; kingdom Metazoa; phylum Arthropoda; class Insecta; order Orthoptera; family Acrididae; genus Schistocerca; species Schistocerca americana. The sequence goes on along the minus strand of NC_060125.1, from coordinate 228,996,832 downwards.
AATCATTTTAATTGAATTCTTGGCCATCTTATCCTTTTTTGTCCATTGCTTAATTTTCATTTGACTTATACTGTTCTTCATCACTGTTAGATGTTCTGGAGATAGAATCAGAATCACAAGACAGGGACTCCCTGCTTTCAGCACTGTCATTATCACTTTCATTTAAGTCCCTGACAGCAATACCTTTTCCTGGAGCTGATGTAGTCCCTGACAGCAATACCTTTTCCTGGAGCTGATGTTAAGCACTTTTCTTTTCGTGACATTCTATTTGTTTCATTGGAGTGAACCAGTTTCAATTGCATTTCAAAGGCTATTGTCCAGGAAACCTCTGGTGAGTCAGTGTCATGTATCTGTTTTTTCTAGAGGCTATGAAAAGGCTTTATCAGAGAGAAAGGAAAAATTCCTGCTTTTCTAAACCCAGATACAACATTAGATTTAGAAGTAATAGCTATATTGTCAAAGGCTCCTTTCAAAAACCTGAAAATTCGGATTTTGCAATCACCTCTCTATTCTTCCTTTTCAAGTTATCTAGCACATTACTTCAGGCAAGTTTTAGAGGTCTCAAAAAGTCCGCAAATTGATACAAATGAGTAGAGTTAGGTGGTAGAAGCACAAACTGAATGTCATGTTTGTGCCACAGTTTAATCACATTAAGTGACAGATGACTTGAGAGATTGCCACCTATAATTCCTTTCGGTCCTCTAAATGCTAATTGTAAGATGAAGCAATTTGAGTAAACTGTGATACAAACATTGTTAAGTCAAACCATCCACTTTGATTCCTATTATAACCTGTACCACTTAATTCCTTCAGTCAAAATATCGTAGAGATGTTTTACCCTACAAACTGTATTGTGGGAGGACTGGATTGTCCACAGCCACTGCTACCATTATACTGATACTTAACTTAGTACTATCCACAATCCTTTCAAGGTGTCTTTTGTACCTTGTTTCACTATTACTATCACTTGTCTATGATCAAAACAATAGTTAGTCTCATCATAGCTCATAATGTTGGAGGGAGGAACACCATTCTAGGACACTTCAGGTTTCTTAAAATAATCTTTCACAGTTTCTTGAATAACTGCTGCTCTTGTTCTGTTCGTGTTTTCACTTACTGTAACTGTTAGTTCCTGATTTCTTTCCAGAAAACTTTTTGCCTTCTTTCAGCCAGGTCAGTTGTCATGAAATCTTTTGTCAGTCCACCCTGATCAGTTAAGAATGCTTGTATGATGTTCCTAGCACTATTATTCCTCAAAGGAAACCCCCCTTTTGCAAAACACAATATTCCATCAACTAGATTTTTTCCCTACTGTTGGTTAAAACTGGTTGGCCACCTATTTTATATTTGTATCTGTTCTTGAGTTTGTCATTTAGTGTTGCATAAGAAACTGTGTATTGTTCTGAAGTTTGACTGCCGGATTTGACAACCTTCACAGTGTTTAGAAGAAATTCTGGATTGTAGTTGGATTTCTGAGTTGATTCTAGAAAATTCTTGTCTACTCACATGATTGGATTCACCCTACGAAAATTCAGTTTTGTAATTAGGCATCGTAATGTCTAAAAGGTATTGACAGTGAACAAATAATGAAGCAGTAGCACTAGAGATGCTTACATGCAAGTAAAAATATTACATCTTACCAACTACACACTGGAAATAACTGATGTCAGCAGAAGGTTATGTACCAATGTATTTACATTATGAGTGCAGCATACAAATTACACACCTACTGTCAATGTTATTTGTCGGTACTGTGCACTTCAACTTACCAATGTTATATATAAGTGAGTCAAGAATTCACGACAATTGTCAGCAGCAGTGTTCTTGTTAAAATGCCATGCTCAGATATCCAAAATATTGAAAAATAGGTAAATGGTTGAATTCACACTACCTGCTCAGATTCTCCTCAGTTTACAGTAACTGATGATACCCAACAGTACTCAAGGCTTTCCTGAATGAAGAAACACATCAAAATTGCCTCTGCTGTCAACAGCTTCATGGTTATCATGAATGAACAGACAAAACCTCAATTCACTTGATTAGTCTCACGGAGTCTGACCTGATTTCTACAGAGAAATTTTTGATCTCCAAAAGTGTCCTAATATTTGAAACACAAACTATGTTTCACATTTCTACAGTCAACATAAGTTTGTACTTCTACATAACGGCCTTGCGGCTTGTGCAAAGACTGAAATTACCTACAGCTGTTTTCAATCATGTGGGTCCATCGTTATTCTAGCAATCCGTGATAAACTGTTGCTAGATGAGGAGCCACTTGTTGCACACATTTGATTCGGTCCTGTTGGATTCAGTAGTCTATATCCTGTTGATGATCTTCAGCTGTCTTTTAATTTTATGATTATCTATTTCTATACCTCTCTTTTTCATGTTCATAAGATGATCAGAAGTAGGAACTATGTTGTGACCTTCTTTGTTGAAATACATTTGGAAGACTTAATTTAGTGTTTCAGCTTTGATTTTATTACCTTCTGTTTTGATGTCATCGTGTCAACCAACATCTGTTCTGACAACTTTGACTGACTGACTGGTATTTGAACTGGACCAAGTCTTTGTAAGGCTTTTTGAAAACTTGGCAGGTAAGATCTTGCTTTCAAATTCATTGAACACTTCTTGCATAGCTGCCCACATGCTTGTTTTGAGTTTGTTAAGCTTTTGTTCTTAATAAGGATCCAGTTTCATATCAGTCTGCTATTAAGCTCTATCTGATTTCGTAGAAATTTTCTAATGTTGTTACTGATTCATGATGAGTTGTTCTTACCACTATTCTCCAATATACACACTGATCTTGCATGTGATATACATTTTTCTGAATTTTTACTGTAAGTAATTCACATTCTCTCCTCAGTGCCAAGTGTTTGTTGTTGGCTGGTTAGGTAGGTTCCTAATATTTTTGTCACTCTTGTTAAGCATTAATAACTTGTTACCTTCCTTAATCATAAGTCAGAGTAGATGCTTTGTGAATTTCCAAATTTACACTTGCCTTTCTTCTTCTGTTTGTAACTCTGTATATGGAAACTTGCTTCTGGAAAGCTTACAACTTTAAATTGCAATAATCATTATTTTTTCTTGGCTTTCAGAGTAACTATTATTTTTGGTAATAACAGATCTGAAGCAGCCATTTTAGAAAGATGAGAAGTGTGACAAATGAGGCGAATGCTCTAAGTCAGAAAACTTTTGACCAAACGCAATGCATAAACCCTTCATACTGGAGCCATTCATATTGTTTCTTGCATCAATAGAGACTATCTCATTGTATTATTCAATATATGGCACTCCTCCTTGAAAAAATACAATTATACACTGGAGGCTTCTGGCGGACTGTCAGATCTTGGGAATGTTGGTCATTTCCTTCTTTATGTGTGCACTCTGTATTGAAATAGGACACTATATCATAATTTTCAGCCATTAAGTCCACAAGGAATTTAATCTCCATAATAGCAACTTGATGCACTTTATGCATGATTTTTGTATACATTTGTTATTGTTCTGCATGGGCAGCCTGGACAGAAATGTTTCTGATCCTTTGCACCAGTTGAAGTATTTCACTAAAACTGCCTTGTGAATGGCTTCTTTAACCACCAGAGAACATTCTTATACTATTAGTTTCTTAAATTAAGTGATTAAACCTGTTTTAAAGCTTAAAAATTTCTGCTTGAGAGGCTTGTTCTACTCCATCAATGTTCAGTGGCGTTTTCTACTACAATGCTAATCTGTACTCTGTGTGGTAGCACCTCTCAAAACTTTGTAAAACTTGTAAATTGTTTTTATACCATCAAGATTCTCATGGAGGTAACATCATTAGCATGCATTGATTCACAATCAGATTAGATGAATCACAAAGTATAACAATTTACTTGTAGGCTCTCTAGAGATGCATCTATTGATATTGTCCAATGACCAAGCATAAACTAGAGTATCTCCTAAAAAGTTCTCATTTCCTTAACTTCAAAAACTCTGTCAAATGAGAGAGAGTAAGTATCATTGTGTTATCTGTATTGGCATCACTGAAAATAAATGAACCACAGAAAATTAGTTGATTAAAAAAACTGAATTAAGAATAAAAGGATGAGAGCTGTTTTCAATTTGTGGGTTTCTTGGAACATCATGCCTGTTTCTGTGTGTGCTCTTACTGCAGACAATAAAGCATTGATTCCCTGTTATCTGTGAAGGATCTAAGTCAGCCAGTCACGGGTTAGAGGGTGGGAAAAAAAGCTACAGTATAATATGCTACCTAAACCATGGTGAATGTTTTTAACTTTCACATGAAAAAGGCTTTACCAGAGAGGCAAATCACATCTATTGACAGAAAAATATTTTGGAACAACAGCTATTTGAAATCCAAATGTGTGATTCAGAAATCTTCTTCTAGGTGTGTGTTCAAATCAAGATGTAAAATCAATGAATCAATCAATTTTGCAGGTATACTTTATCAGTCATTCCATGAAGGCCACCTGTAACAGTAAAATTGTTACAGGACCAGAAGACTTCACAGAATGTGACATCGACTGTAAAAACCTACACTCACATATTCAGAAAAAATCAATATAGGAATCATTAAGTAATGAGGTAAAAAGGAATTCCATAACAATATAATGTACTTGGGTCATTGTCAATTTACGAGGGTCATTCTGAAAGTAATGCCTCATATTTTTATTCATGGAAATGACAGGAGACACATAACTCACAACAGCATAGCTAAATAGAGCAATATTTCAGCTACAGATTGTCATTTTTCCATGTAGTCATCATTATTTGTTACTCACTTTTGCCTACAATGAACCAGAACATGCATGACTTGCTTGTAAAAATGAGACTCAGTTGAGGCTAAACATTCCTTACAGCTTTGACAGCCCAAAGAGATGGAAGTTTGAAGGTGCTAAATTTGGACTGTGCGGTGGATGTGGTAAAACAGTCCAGCTGAATTTTGCAATGAGTTGTGTGGCCACAAAACTGACATCCAAAAGAACCACACCCTGGATATCCCAGAAGACTGTGCACATCACTTTGCCTGCAGATGGCTGTGTCTCGAATTTCTTCTTTGACGGAGAATTTGCGTATCGCCATTCCTTGGACTGTCTGGCCGTTTCCAGCTTGCAGCGGTGACACCACGTCTCATTTCCGGTGATGATGCTATTCAGAAAATTGTCACCTTCAGCTTCATATTGGTCCAGCAGATCCTGACAAACTTCCATTTGATGAGTTTTTTGTTCTTCTGTAAGCATCTGCAGGACCAATCTCGCACAGACTTTGCAATAACAAATGCATGCCAACATTGTTTCAAAGTCCTTACAGCTGACATTTGGCTTTTCACACAATTCTCTGGTTGTTATCCACCGATCAGCACAGATGAGTCGATCATGATGCTCTTCATTGCAAGGGGTGACAGCTGTGCCTGATTGACCAGGCCACGGCTTGTCAGGCACACCCTTTGCACCACCTTGAAAATGCTGTACCCGTCGCCTCACATTGCTCGCATTTACTTTATCATCTCCATACATCTTTAACAAGTGTCAATGTATTTCAGTTGATGCAATTTCTTCAGCAGTGAGAAATTCAGTCACACATCACTGTTTTCTACACGTGTCCGTATCGGACTCCATTTTGGAGCACTCCTCTGCTGTCACTAACCACTGCAGAATGACAGAACCACCTGCAAATGAAGAGGAATGTTCAAGCTTTAGCACTGCACCAATGACATCTAGCACAGACATCCAAAGTCACTACAAAACAATAAGAGTCATCACTTTCAGATCGACCCTCATAGCAAATTTGAAGATTGTACTGTCCCAGATATTATAAACAGCTCATGTGTAATGTTAAAGGTACTGATCAGCTACTGGTCCCCAACAACCAAGCTTCAGTTCTATAAAGTAAGTACTGTTGTAAAATATTGTAATCATGAAAATATTCATTCTTTAATGTATTGCTCTCTTTCCAGAAGGTGGCAACTGACCAAAAACTTGAATTACACGAATCGGCAGGTGCCACAGCGGAATCATCTGGGACTGCTCCCCAGTCAAGTGAATGTTCGAGTGACGAAACGGTCATACATGTACTCAGAGGTGAAACCCAGTCACAAGATTCTGGCATCAATCTTACATCACACGAGTCTGACTCAGGTTCCCCAGTGCCAAGTACGGGGTCTTTCTCTGGTGGCATGGTAGCGGAAGCATGCCGAGCTGCAGCTGCTGAGAGACAGCGTGAAGCTGTAGAAGCTGCCGCGGGGATCCTAGGAGGACCACCAGTCGCTCGCTGGCACTGTCCTCCAAAGTCCATCTGGAAGCCTGCTGTGGAGGTGAGTGTGTGTCTGTTGCTGCAGCAGGGATTTTATCATTTTCTTGGCTGCTTCTCAGTGTGGCCAAGTGTGTAATACAGAAGCAACAGGTGGTGGTAAAGTCTAATTGTTATTACAGTGCATCTGACTTGCACTCAACTAGCTGTTAAAACTGTTGTATATCACCCTTGTGTCTTGCATAATTTGCTTATTTTCATCAGACACCTCGTTCTTAATATTCTTTCGATCACAGGAGAGCACTAGATACAATAATCTGTGGAGTGGTGGTAAAAGTAAACTTGTGTTCCAGTGCACTTGAGTAGTGTGTTCTGTGTCTCTCCTCATGAATGGAACAGTTTGGCTTTGCAGACTGTTTAGTCGGTCAAAATGTCTTGAAGGATCATTCCAAGCTTGTGTGGTTAAATCAAATACAAATGGAATTTTGTTTTAAAGAAAATTCATTGAAAAATAAAAGGCTAATATCATTTATTTTTCTTCATAGTTTCCTCCTTTATAAACACAATTTTCCAGTGAGAAAGAAGGTTTTGTTATCTTATCATCATAGGACTGAATCTGGTTGCATCAGGAGCATGAATACCTGTGTGCCCTTACCATCTTCAAATCGTTGCCTTCTAGAGATTTTATAAGCAATTCAAACATAAGAAACTCATAGTGTGATAGGTCCAGGCTATAGGGAGGATGATCATGTTGAGTTCAGTGCACTTGAGAAAATTAGAGCTGCATTATGGGTCCTGGAATTGTTATGGAGGAGGATGTGCTCTCAAATTGGTTGGTCTCATCTTTTGCAGCAATATGTACCCCTCACCTGGTTCAGCAGTTTGCACTAGTAAGCAGCATCGATTGTGTGTTGCCCATGCAAAAAATCAATGAGCAAAATGCCTTTCCTGTCGAAGAAAACAGTTGAAAAAACCTTGTCAGCAGACAGTCGAATCTTGGCTTTCACTGAGGCTGCCTCACTTTGCCTCCACCACTCCCTAGTGGCTTGTTTCAATTTGGGAGTTTAGTCGTGGACCCTCCTTCTTTCAAAAATCTTGCTTAAGCCTGACAGACCTCCCAAATGTCTCAACTTCTGATCTGGAATCAAAAGGTAAGCGACCTATCAGGCATACACTTTACGGAACTTTAGATCATTTATGATTGCTGACACCTATCATAACTGGTTTTCGATCTGTTCGGCAATTTTGGATACACTCATCAGTCGATCTTCCCCAAGAATGTCTTGAATTGTGCAACTTTTTTCATTCAGAATGCTCATCTGGCAACAGCATTAATGTTCCTTGTTTTCCACTTTTCTTGTCCATCCCTGAACTGTTTACGCCAGGCAAACGCATGAATCCTTGACAGTATTTTGACCCTGAACTGTGCAGTCTGTCTCCAAAAAATTTCTTGAGTGCCTCCATGGGCAATAAATTTTATAATTATGCATTGTGCAATGGAGGTTTGCACCTCTGGCTCTGAAATTGTGAGCCCTACTGATGAACTGGATGGATTGTTAACAGGGGAAGTTATCTTCCAAAATCATGTAGACCAAACTGTCAAATATTCAATTACTATTGTGAGACAAAAAGCATTGAAGATCTCCCTCATAATACACGGTTGTTGAAAACTTAAGGATGAAAGTGACTTTCATATCATGTGTCGCTGCCAGGTAACATAGCTTGATGAAACTTGGACCATACATAGAAAGAACTGCTGCAGTATAATACAGAAAATAAATGAAAGAAATGCATAATGAGATTAGCAAAAATGACACTTTTATTCAAAGACAGTAATTACATGAAGTCATTGTGATTCATGTTGATCCTGTGAATGTTACAAAGGATGGGATGTGGTCCTTAACTGGGTGTGTGATAGTCATAGGCAGCAATGCATTCTCTGCAATGTGCTCCCATCCTGGCCACAAGGTTGGTAAGGAGTCCGCGTTGTAGGGTGTTCTGTTTCACCACCAGTGCGGCTGACAACTGCTGCATGGTTATTGGTACATGTGGACATGCTGCCATATGTCTCCCCACCATGTCCCACATGTATTCAATGGGATTTTAGTCAGGGGAATGGAAAGGGCAGTCCATTCACTGAATTCCACTTGCTCCAAGAACTTCTCCACCTGCATTGTTTGATGTGGCACACAATGTCATCCATAAAAATGAAGTCAAAGCCAAATGCAGCCCTTAAAAGATGCACTTGAGGAAGAAGCACAGTGTCACAAAACATTGACCTGTGAACTCCCCATTTTTGAAGATTTGGAGGTCAGTATGTCCATGCAACATTATGCCTCACCACACAATAACACCTGTACCACCAGAACCTTCAAGTTTACTAATGTGCATTACATTTTCCTGCCTCTCACCATATGAGGGTATGTCCAGAATCACTTCACAGACTGAATGTGCTCTCATCCGAGAAGAGCGCATGACCCACTCTTCATTGGTCCAGTCCCTATGCTCTTGGCACACTGCAGCTCTTTGAACACAGTACATTCACTGGTCAATGTTACTGTACCACGGTACTTCTTCCCCTTGTTTCTTCAGGGGTATATTCAGCCTTGACTTCAGTTTCATGGATGACAATTTACAACCACACTAAATGGTGCAGATGGAGGAGCTGTTGGAACTACAGGATATTTGGAGATTTGTCTGGCCTGCCCATTCACATGTCTTAAATCTCATGAAGCATATGTGGGATGTGTAAGGGAGACATATTGGAGCACATCCACATGGAACAACTATCCAGCAATTGTCAACCATGCTTGAGGTGGAATGGAACACTCTGCCATAAGACAGCATTACCAACCTTGTGGCCAGCATGGAACACATTGCACAGCATGCATTGCTGCCTGTGCCAACAGCCTTGCCGCAGTGGATACACCGGTTCCCGTGAGATCAACGAAGTTAAGCACTGTTGAGCTTGGCCAGCACTTGGATGGGTGACCATCCAGCCGCCATGCGCTGTTGCCATTTTTCGGGGTGCACTCAGCCTCGTGATGCCAATTGAGGAGATACTCGACAGAATAGTAGCGGCTCCGGCCAAAGAAAACCATCATGATGACCGGGAGAGCGGTGTGCGAACCACACGGCCCTCCTATCCGCATCCTCAACTGAGGATGACGTGGCGGTTGGATGGTCCTGATGGGCCACTTGTGGCCTGAAGACGGAGTGCATTGCTGCCTGTGTTGATTGCACACCATATTAAGAACTATGTCTCATCTTTTGTTATGTCCAGGGAACTATCATAAATCACAGTGATCTCAATGCAGTTGTTGTCTTGCAATAAAATTGACATTTCTGTTTGTCTAATTGTGTATGTCTTTCAGTTATATTCTATACTATATTGTTGTAGATCTTTCTACAAATGGTCCAGGTTTCATAAACCTGTGTTACAAGGCAACGGCAATGTTATGAAAAGGAAAGATTGGTTCTCGTCACATAGAGCACATGTTGAGTTGCACATAGACACAACAAAAGACTGCCATACATGCTGAACTTTTGGTCAATACACCTTCTTTCTAAAGAGACAACACACACATATTCACGAAGCACAAGTCGCATACACACATTACCACTGTATCTGGCCACTGATGCCGGATTACGAGCAACTGCACCTGATGGGAGAAGCAATCTGGGTAGTGGGGATGAAGAGGACACTGGGACGGGGAGGGTGAGGGATAGCTGTTAGGAGTGGGGGAGGGGGGAAGGTAAAGTGCAGTGTGTGGGAGCATGCAGGGATGAGGTGGGGACAGGGTAGGGCTGTAGACAGCACTCACACATTCATGCAAGCACAATTTACACACATGACTGCTGTCTCTGGCTACTGAGACTGGGCTGCAAGCAACTGTGCCTGGTGGGAGAAGCAGTCTGGGTGTTGGGGGTGATGAGGAGACTGGGGCAAGGAGGGTGAGGGATAGCGGGGTAAGGATGGGGGAAGGGGGGAAGGTAAAGTGCTACTTGTGGGAGTGCAGGGATGTTGTGGGGACGGGGTAGGCCAGCTAGGTGCAGTCAGCTGTTTTAAGCCAAAGGGTTGGTTAGGAGAGGAGTGGAAAAGGAGAAAAAGAGAGGAGGGGAAAAGGACTAGTGGTCACATTGCTGGAATAGGTAGCTGTGTATGTTGGTAGAGTGCAAACAGAGAAAGGGATAGGTGGGTGAGGGACATGGATTATGAAGTTTGAGGCCAGGGGGATATACGAGGATCGTCCACAAAGTAAATTTCATTTCTATTTCTATCTGCAACAGTGCTACGATCGCAGTTCCGAGCATGTGCGGCAGTTACTCTGACTCGAGGAGAAGACATGTACGCCATTTTCAGATTGTCGCTGCCAATGTGTGCTTTGTGGTGCTTCTTTATAATGTCAGCCATAATTGAAAATGCAGCCATGTGTGAAATCAGATCTGTGGTTCGTGTTCTAAAAGCAAAGAAAGTTAAACCAAAGGAAATTGATCGGCAAATCTGTGAGGTTAACGGACAAAATGCTATGAGTGATTCAATGGTTAGAAGATGGTTCAGACTGTTCAATGAAGGATGTGATCAAGTGCACGATGAAGAATGAAGTGGACGCCCATCTATGGTTACCTAATGAATTGATTCTCACAATTGAGGAGAAGATTAAGCACAACCATAAGTTTACACTTAGTGCCCTTGATATGGAAGTTCTGCAAATCTCAAGATCACTTATTCATGAAATTGTTACTGAAAAACCGAAATTTTGAAAACTTTGCTCATGTTGGGTACCCAAAATTCTTACTGAACAACACAAAAAAAACAATGGATGGGCAGTGCACTTACGTTTTTGACATGCTACAATGAAGAAAGTGATGGTTTTCTTTCTCGGATAGTCACGGGGGATGAAACTTGGGTACCGTACGACACCCCTGAAACAAAACAGCAATTAATGGAATGGAGAGACTCTTCATTCCCAACGAAGGTTAAGCCTAAGCAAATCTGGACACCTTGAAAAGTCATGTGCACTATTTTTTGGGACAGAAAAGGCATTTTGCTGCTTGATTTCTTGGCACGAGCCCAAACAATCAATGCACATGGTTACTGTGACACCATTAAGAAATTGTGCTGCGCAATACAGAACAAGCCCTGAGGATTACTGTCAAAAGGTTGTTGCTTCCCCCCCCCCCCCCCCCCCCCCCCCTCCACGATAATTCCTTACCTCACACGGCGAATTTGACCAAACAATACAGCCCGGACCTCGTTCCAAGTGACCTTCATCTCTTCTTACACCTGAAATCTGTCCTTGGTGGTCAACACTTCAACAATGATGACGAGCTGAAAGAACTTCTTAGCACATCTTCATTGATCCATTATGGATCGTGGGACGACGGCCAGCATGAACAATAATGATGCAATAATTTACCAACAGCCGTATGTATTGTAGAAATTCGGCGTTACATTGATGCCATCTTCAGGCCCCACTCGTCATAGTTGTAAAATCGCTATCCACAGAAGGAGCCATATAACTGGATCCGTGAATCAAACCATCTTGCAACAGCTCTTGGTGGCCAGGCGACACAGACTGAGGGGCTTTGCAAACCACCTCAATCTGTGTCGCTTACTGTCTACAGAATTTCAAAGAGCATATTGCAGTCAAGATTGTCCAAAGTTTTCTCTAAATCTACAAATACCAAAGCTTAGCTTTGGTTAGTAATATATTTATGAATATTAATATTTGTTTGATGTTGGCACTGATTGTTGACAGCAAATCTCATAATTGTGTGAATGTATTATGAGGCTGTTGTAATTAAGTTTAACATTTAAAGAAATGTTTATAAGAGGCTCTGGTGTGGATATCACACGTTATCTGTATTATACACTCTGTGCAATCAACACTTCCTTTTCTATTGAAAAGTATCCCAGAACATAGTGCTACAAGACATTAGAGAGTGATAATAACAAAAATGAGTCAACTTTTTGGCATTTTCATATCCAAAGTCTGCTATGATCTGTGTAAAAACCAAGGAAGTAAGAATATTGTGTTTCATTAATTGATTTTTCCTCTTGCATTATTTCGAATATTGTAGTTCAACCATGTACAGTACAGGTTTGAATGTATTGTGTTTTATCCAAGTCCAGTAACAGTCTGTAGAGAACCATTTGTAATTATCAAGTAAATCAGCATGGTGATTTATAGATGCACCTCCCAAATAATTATGTGCAGCTTCACCAAAAATTTACATTGAAAGTACACTTCCACGTAGATCTGAATTTCTGAAACTATTTTGAAATTTTATGTGGAATGTTTGATCAAGGTGATACTTTCACTGAAAGAGACAGATATTTCTCAGTTAGGATACTCTCTCCTTGTATGTATGAGAAGAAACTTTTATGAAATCTTGATGTTTATTTCTCTGTTTTTAATGTTGCAGCAGAGATTGTCCCTTACTTTTCTGATGATTTATCTTTTGTATAAATTGGGCTCTTTCTCCTGTACCTTCTTGTTGGGTTGCTACGTTTCCTTGAATCATCCTGAAATAGAAACGTTTTATGTGCAGGCTCTGCAGGAGTTTGACATGGTGCGTGATGGAGACCGTGTGATGGTGTGCCTCTCTGGTGGCAAGGATTCTCTCAGCCTCTTACACACACTCCACCAGTATCAGTTCTACGCAAAGGCAAAGGGTGTGAATTTTACACTTGGTGCTGCAACTGTTGATCCAGGTAGCCCTGCTTATGATCCAAGGCCTCTCATACCTTACCTGGAGGCCTTAGGAGTACATTATCTTTATGAAGAGCAGAGTAAGTATTCTGTATGTGCATACCTGTCTTTAATATTGAACATTATGTGTATATTCCTTCTACTTGCTGTCATGTGGTTAACCTGGTAGCTATGTTAGAAAGTAAGACAATATCAGTAAAAATATTGGCAGAGATGTTTGATTTTCTTGTAGTAATTTCTGTTTGTTTCACTAAATCATCCTGTCAGTTAACAGGAAGACCTTTCTGATTCTTAAAGCCACATAAAAAAATTAGTTGCTATATATTTAAAAATAAAGATGATGAGACTTACCAAACAAAAGCGCTGGCAGGTCGATAGACACACAAACAAACACAAACATACACACAAAATTCAAGCTTTCGCAACAAACGGTTGCTTCATCAGGAAAGAGGGAAGGAGAGGGAAAGACGAAAGGATGTGGGTTTTAAGGGACAGGGTAAGGAGTCATTCCAATCCCGGGAGCGGAAAGACTTACCTTAGGGGGAAAAAAGGACAGGTATACACTCGCAAACACACACATATCCATCCGCACATACACAGACACAAGCAGACATTTGTAAAGGCAAGAGGCCATCAAACCTATATTCAGAACAGTGGAAACTAAAATGTCCTGCGGTTGCTTTCCTACTCCCAGCCGGGTGGTCTTTGCCTTTACAAATGTCTGCTTGTGTCTGTGTATGTGCGGATGGATATGTGTGTGTTTGTGAGTGTATACCTGTCCTTTTTTCCCCCTAAGGTAAGTCTTTCCGCTCCCGGGATTGGAATGACTCCTTACCCTCTCCCTTAAAACCCACATCCTTTCGTCTTTCCCTCTCCTTCCCTCTTTCCTGATGAAGCAACAGTTTGTTGCGAAAGCTTGAATTTTGTGTGTATGTTTGTGTTCGTTTGTGTGTCTATCGACCTGCCAGCACTTTTGTTTGGTAAGTCTCATCATCTTTGTTTTTAGATATATTTTTCCCACGTGGAATGTTTCCCTCTATTATATTCATATCATTAGTTGCTATATTATTATATTATTTCCTAGCAATGTGGCAATGGATAGATAAGTCTGGTGAAAAATGATCATATAATTTTAAAAATTAACTGACTTTATCTCTCAACATTGCCTCGTTTGGTACCTATGCATTTCATCCTTTTTCATTCCATTGGAACAGAGTATTTTAACAAACACTGTAAAATATTCTATTATGGAAGAGAATCCACATGTGTGAGGAGGCATCAGCAAACAGAACATTCCCACAGGTATAAATGGCACACAGGCATGGGAGAATAGTGTTCAGTCATGTTTGCTACTCATTCACAAGTGTTCTTTGATGTTTTGCTGCTTGATAATCTTTCAGTGAATTATCAAAGGAAGCTTCAGTTTGTTACTTGCCTCAGTGTGAATATCACAGAGAGCATTCACATTCTCAGTCTTGTTATTTTTCATCCACGAACTGCCTTTGTGATGTATGTCAGTTATGTAGTATCTGAAGAGAATGTGCTGTTGTTAATAGGAAAAGGTAGATGGCACAGTTGTTCATGGAATACAAGAGATCTACCCTACAAAAGGCAGGGGAACAGTGGTGGAGGGGATGGGGGTTAGAGGGAAGTTAACGTTTGGAAGCAAGTGTCCAAAGCACTCCTCGTTATAGCTGTTAAGTAACAAAGAAGATAAATTCATTACTTGCTTCCTCCTAATGAGAACAAAATAAAAAAGGCACAAGCTCAGGAGTGAGTGATATGCAAAACAACTACTTGGTGTAGTCAAATTGTCTCCAGTTTCTAAGAACCAGATCATAAATTCTAACCTTTCTTCAGGAGATATTTCTTGTTGATAGCTACTGCTGCTGTGAAATTATCCCCTCTGTTGCAGTGAGTAGTTTAGTTAATGAATATATTCTACCAAAATATCAGTAAAGTTTTGAAAGAAAGCTACAGAAAGGCAGGAGCTTTAATTCAGTGATAAGTGCACTACCACCATGTGTCTCATGATTGTGTAAAATTTCAGAAACCCACAGTTTTATTTTCTTACACAACTTTACTTTCTTCATAACAAAATAATTCTGTCTATCATAATGCATTGTCTGTAGTGTTTGCATATTTCAGTCCTTGTTCTCTCATCTGCTGTATTCCCTCCATTGTAAATGCTTGTGAAAAGATACAGGTGAATGGTGATGAACACTAGTGTATTGTTCTATGCTCTTTTGCTTGTGTTCTCCTCTGTTCACTTTGATGGAAGTGAGGGCTCAACAATCAGCAAGCCAAATTTTGAAGTGAGGCAACAAATGCGGTGTGTGTGTGTGTGTGTGTGTGTGTGTGTGTGTGTGTGTGTGTGTGTGTGTGTGTGTGTGCGCGTGCGTGCGTGCATCCATGCATGCATGTGTGTGTGTGAAGGTAGGGGGGGGGGGGTGTGGAGAGTGAGGTGACTGTTGGTTTGGTGAAAAAGCACTTGCTTATGTGCTTGTCTTGTTCACTGTCAACCAACTTTTCTTTCAAGTGATAGAGTGATTAAGGATAATGAGGGCCAATTATGTTTCTGTCTCTGTCCAAGTAATTTATGAGGATTATATCAGGGAAGTAACAAAAACCAGTGGCTATCTTAAGTCCAGCCAACAAAATAATCTTCACCTTCCTATGCGCACTCTCATTAGTATTACTAACATGTTTTGATTGTTGCAAAGAATGTTAAGAATGTTGATGTATTTAAATTACATCTATGGTCAAAAATCTGTACAAATGTCCTGTGGTTTTTGCCTAACATAATCAGATCATTCACTGAAATGTTCGTATGTGTCAAATTATGGTCAAAAGTCAGCAAATATTGTACCTAATAATTTGAATATATACCTGGTTTGGGGCAGAACTACTGCATCTTTTTAGTTCAGTTATTATAATATTAGTTACCATATGTGCTTTTGTAATCATCCAGTAGTTAATTATAAACCTTTTAAGGGTTTTTGTGTGTTGACCTTATCTAACTGGCTGATCACTTGTGTCAGAGTAGAAGCTACTGTAACCATAACGAGATTTTCACTCTGCAGCGGAGTGTGCACTGATATGAAACTTCCTGGCAGATTAAAACTGTGTGCCGGACCGAGACTCAAACTCGGGACCTTTGCCTTTCGCGGGCAAGTGCTCTACCATCTGAGCTACCGAAGCACGACTCACGCCCGGTACTCACAGCTTTACTTCTGCCAGGAGACAAGATACTGGCAGAAGTAAAGCTGTGAGTACCAGGCATGAGTCATGCTTCGGTAGCTCAGAAGGTTAGAGCACTTGCCCGCGAAAGGCAAAGGTCCCGAGTTCGAGTCTCGGTCGGGCACAGAGTTTTAATCTGCCAGGAAGTTTTACTGTAACCATGTTTAAACTTAGAAATCCAGAAATAAATACTCTTAAGTGCTGGCCTAATCTGCTTGAACTTCATCTAGATCCATTTTAACTATGCATTTGCTCAGAGCTTTAAATGGAAATGTTTAATAACTGCACATCACTTCGGTTTATTTATCTTCTACACTACATGTTATATTGAACACTTCTGAGGAATGCTAAAAAGTGACTAAATGCCACTTCTGTTGAAGATTTCAGCGAAAGTGTTAACAGAATCATGCTTACTGTGACTGACACAGTTAAAAAGAATCATCAGATTCATACAAATTACGTGAATTATCTTTTCTCATACAGTTCATGCACTTCTCCTTGGTATCTCATTTCCCTAGCTCTGAATCAGTAGAAGTTGGTTGGTTGGTTTGGGGAAGGAGACCAGACAGCGTGGTCATCGGTCTCATCGGATTAGGGAAGGATTGGGAAGGAAGTCGGCCGTGCCCTTTCAGAGGAACCATCCCGGCATTTGCCTGGAGTGATTTAGGGAAATCACGGAAAACCTAAATCAGGATGGCCGGACGCGGGATTGAACCGTCGTCAATCAGTAGAAGTCAGAAGACTTTGAGCTGCTATGTTTTGTATTCTGTCTTTGCTAAAAATCACCAATCAAGCAGTATGGGATGTGGTAGGTTTGTAGCAGCCATTGTTTGAATGGTATGTTTAATTTTGCTGTAATGTGTTCAGTTTCTTTGTGATAAAATAAATGATATATCAATTCTTGGCCCACTGAACTTGTAAAAACATAAGACCATCGTAATTTAAGTATTGTATAGTTCTCTATTTTCCATTATATTACTACTTAGACATATAAGGTGTTAGTCCTACTTATTGTGACAACTTTTATAATTTGCCTTTCCTGCTTAGAAGTACACAGTTTTATTGTATCAAGCACAGCTACATGGTTCTCTTGCTGTTTCAGAAATACTAGATCAGGCAGCCATGCTGGATAAATGTACATCAGTGTGCAGCTTTTGCAGCAGAATGAAACGTGGTCGACTGTATGCTGCTGCTCGTATGAATGGGTACAATGTTCTTGCTCTTGGGCAGCATCTAGATGACATTACAGAGAGTTTTCTCATGTCTGTGTTTCACAATGGGAGGCTGCGTACTATGAAGGCACATTACTGGATAAGGTAAACATCCCATTAAGTGTGTGTGTGTGTGTGTGTGTGTGTGTGTGTGTGTGTGTGTGTGTGTGTGCGCACACACATATATCACATAAAGGGCAGTCTATCATACTTTAATCAGCTGTGTCATACATTGTATGATACACATCTTAATGTTTCTGATAAGAGGCTGCTTGAACAGCCAATTGCCATTACCACCCAATAAGACCACAGCAGTGCCAATCCTATCTGGGAGATTTCCAGTATTTTCAATATGTATTTTTTTAGGGTAAATTTTTCTGTAGGACAGAGGTGGGGAATAAACAAAGTCGCAGCAAGTATAAACAAAGTGAACTACTGTAACTTGGAAGAGTAAGTGTACTTGAGAGAAAACTCATTTAGCTTCTTTCATCAAATTATGGTGATTCTTGAAAATAAAAGTTATGTATTTCTAATATCAATATAGGAGAATGGAAGGTAGTTGCAATGTCATCCAGGAGTGATGCTAGGATTATTTTGAACCCCAGATAAGTGTTTGTAGGCCCAACCCATAATTTCTTATTTTAAACTTTGAGTATTCAGGTAAAGTCAGAAAACTTTAATGCAAACAAAGCAAAGAACACCTATTTTTTAAGAAACTTTTTAATACTGAAAGTTTACATCAATTTGATACTTTTCAAAATTACACTTCCTTTCTAGCTTATTTAAATGTGAACTCTTTTGTAATCCCAGTACAATGAAACGAGTGTGGTAGCTCTGACTCTATTGCAATCATAACTGATCCAACAAACTGCTATTGCCCCAATGTAATTCTCAAACAATTCTTAACTCTTGCAAGAACCCTGGATGACGACACTGCTTAGGCAACAGTAACAGGCAAAGTGCAGAAAATCTGTAATGCTGGTACATATGGAAATATATTTGCATTTATGACAAGCATTGAGGAGGTACAGAGGCAGAACTGGCTCAGACCCGGAATTAGCTACCTAAGTTTTTTTTTTTAAACTACAAAATTTCTTCTTTCAAATCATGCTTATTGACACATACACTGTACAAAGATCCCATGTTTTCTATGTGCTATGATAGTGTAGAATCACCTAGGCTCGTGTAGTCTACAAGAAACCAAATGCTTCCATCATGTTTTCTATGGCAACATACCCCATAATTAAGTTTCCTACAACTGTACTGTATCTGGAATAACATTGAAAACATTAGTGTAAAACTGTCCTCTGGACTCAGGTTGAAATCTTCTGGTATTTCATTTACAAAGCATTTTCTGTGCCTTTACATTTATCTCTATCACAAACCATTACATTCAACTTGGAAAGTATTTCAGTATTCTCTGGTATCTTGCAAGTTTGAATAAATACTATGCCAATGATTTCTCAGTTTATTTCATTCTTCCACTAAACTCTTAATACTGACAGTTTTCTACATCTGTTGCGGCTTCCTATACTTGAAGCACAATGTTATTTTTGTTTATTGCAGCTAATACTTTGTACCAGATTGAGGACATTAAGGTACACGGAAATGATTTCAGATACTTCTGAAAGCCCTTTAGTTGAGTATGTGCCTCCACAGTCAAAGTCAGAAGCAAGTTCAACCTCACTTTGTAGTCCTGGTAAATAATTAATAAATATATGAATGACATCTATTTGTGTATACCATCTTGTTTCCTATAGCCCATAAGGGGATGATTCAGTATTACACTTCAACATATATTGTTATTTTTATTGTATTTTGTGGGTTTATAGACAAGATTAGCATATATTCTTGGTTTTAAAATGGTGTATTGAAATATCCATTGAAACAAAACTCGCCTTGTGCATGTATTGTAATGTAGCAATATGTTGGTAATGAACTATGGCAGATGTCTTGTTGCGTGCTCTTGAATCCATTGAAAGTTTATTTGCGGGTTTGTTCACCAATCTCCTCAGTGTCTCTCCAACTCTACGTTGAGGTAGTGTAGCTGAAACTTTCTATAGTAATTAGACTGACTAGAAAGAGTAATATTTACAATCGAGTCTATATAATTATTTATCAGAGATGAGCATCATTTATTTCTTCCTTGAATACAACTTTTATTCTTGCTATTGAGTTGTAATATGTAATATTCGCAATTATGAGTGCCCTTCATCTTATCAGAGCAAGAACAAAATCAGTCATTAACATTACATTCAACAACAAAGACAATAAAAATCGAAGATAATGCAATGATAATGTTCGCTTTTCTTACGCTAGGTGCAACATCTTTGGTTCCTACCCACAGTGCATTATCTGATGCAATTAACACCATAAAAAAAAAAAAAAAGGTATTACAAAATTTTTGTTAAAAGCTCTTTCACATGTGCATCAAACTTTGACAAAAACTCTTAAGACACCCCAAAAATTGCCATGACTAAGTCACTGTCACCTCTCAAAGTGTCTTTTAGCAAGAAAAAGAGTCACTTTGATTAAATGATGCAGTTCTTTGGTTTAGTACTGCTCTTCTCTTACAAAGTTTCTGTCTAAAAGATTTTCTATGGCTGAACAACTATTTAGTGCTTTTTCTAATTACTGCTACTCAAAGTACACTGTTTTGTGGTGATCACTTGCTTTAATGTTCACTCACTTTTGTGTTAGCTTTTTTACAACCTCTTGGTAACCCCCTAGGCTTAGCCTGGTACAAATCGGACTTAAGAGATATCTGTGTGTCACAAAAACAAGCCAGTCTCTTTTTGAAATTTCTCCATATTTTAAAATGAACTTAAACACATTTGAAGGGATTGGTTGATTACATTTTCAGTCCCACAAGAGCCTTTTCGGTGTTTGCTCAGGTCCTCGACTGACAGATTCTTTTACCTCTAAACTGAAGTGCTTTTCTTCACTCCACAAATCAATATAAAAATCTAAAAGCTTCTCATTCCTTGTTGATCTAGCTGTAAAAAAATGTGCAGCTTCCAGAATGACTTCATCACTGTCACCGTCATTTGCTCTGTATACCTTCTCAGTACAAATGCCACCCTAACTGTCACCTCTCTCTTAATCGATGTGGTTCCATTTCGGCAACACTGATGCTACATATGCTTCTAAACAGAGTTTTTCTTGCCTATCAACATCTGCAAACTTTTGAAAAATGGCAGTAAATTTTGCATGAGAGGGCCATTCTTAATTACTTAAATCACAATAACCTGAATCAGTTATAAGTGGGACTGTCTAACCAACAACATACCTTCTCTCCGAGAATCCTGTCAGCTGTTCATGGTTTAGTGGTTAGTGTAGCTGACTCTCAATTACGGGACCCTGCATTTGATTCCCAGTCAGGCTGGGGTTTTCTCTGCTTGGAACTGGATTTGTGTCCGCCCCCGGTAGCTGAGTGGTCAGCGTGACAGACTGTCAATCCTAAGGGCCCGGGTTCGATTCCTGGCTGGGTCGGAGATTTTCTCCACTCAGGGACTGGGTGTTGTGTTGTCCTAATCATCATCATTTCA
Source organism: Schistocerca americana (assembly GCF_021461395.2). Taxonomy (NCBI): domain Eukaryota; kingdom Metazoa; phylum Arthropoda; class Insecta; order Orthoptera; family Acrididae; genus Schistocerca; species Schistocerca americana. Next base: position 228,975,865 of record NC_060125.1, on the reverse strand, counting down.
TCCCCATCGATGCGCAGGTCGCCGAAGTGGCGTCAACTCAAAAGCCAGGCGAACGGTCTACCCGACGGGAGGCCCTAGCCACACGACATTTCATTTACTGGATTTGTGTACTGTCCTCATCATCACTTCATTATCACCAGTGTGTAAGTTGCCAAAGGGGTATCAGATAAAAAAACTTGCACCAGTTGGCTGAACATCTCAGGTGGCATACACAAACTTCATTTTTGAGACTCCTGATCTGGTCCGGTTGACTGTCAAGTAAGGTAGCCTCAACATCATCTCCACATTCTTCTGAATCGCCCAACACCATTGGTTTAGGAGTGGCACAAAGGTTGATAATGTCTGTCTCTGTTTTCCATCAATGCCTTTTTCAGCCTCACATTCTTGTTTTTGATAATCTGATGAAGCACTGTAACACTTTCTTCCATTTGCGTCCTTCATTTCCATTATAACAAATTGCATAGAACTGTGTGATGCAGCAATACAAACATGAAACTTCCAGCACAACCACAAAATAATGGGGAGCACAGCAGGCTGTTCAGCTTGACTGACTTCTTTGCACTGCTTATGACTACTGACAAGGCACTATACAAAACAAAATACAAAAAAACAAACATTTGCATGCCTGCACTCACACTAATTTGGCAAATTTGGTCCTGTAATCTTGGCTTGTCAAAATTTGCTTTTGATTGGTGTGCCATCATTGATGGTTGGAGAACTAACACATTATCTGCGTATCCAGTAATGCTGGCAACTGATGGGTTATGCATGGGGCCATATCAAAACAGCCTGAAGAGACACGATTAAGCGTTGGAACTGGTAGCGACAAAATAAAATAAAATCATAAGGATGGCTGTAGGTGTTTCTTTTTTTTGCCATGATAGTATATTTTAGTCATCATTTAAAGGTTGTACTTGAAACTTTGTAAAAAAGCTTTCTCAGGACAGTTTACGTCTTTCTTCAGACGAATGAATGAATAAATATTTAAGGATATGGGACAAGCTAAATAAATATTCATACTGAACTAAACATTTCGAAGTGAGTCACCATACAACCCCAGAAAGATAAGCTTTTTTGTAAAACTACAGTTGTGTTAAGATTACTTTACAGTTTCTGTGATGCATGGCACAAAGCTTTCATATTTCTTTGGCTCTGGTGCAACTTTTGAACATTTTTGATGTATCATATGTGATATGGATACATAAATCAACAGCTGTACGCAAACTAAGGGTATTGATATATGTGATATGGATAGTTAAAAATGTATGTAAAATAAGTCAAAGGTAATCCTCACCTATAGCAGACCGATGTGTGGACCAGAGTCGCATAATAGAAAATGGCATTCACACTAGCTTTTGAGCACTAGCACTTTTCTAACAATAGTGCACACATTCACACACACAACCAAATGCACACTCCTGTATCCATGGAAAGTCTGTTGGGTTGTGTGTGTACTATTACCGAAAAAAGAGCTAGTGCTTCAAAGCTGGTGTGACTGCTGTTTCCTGTTATGTGTTACAGTGATCCACGCATTGATCCATTATAGATGAGTGGTTGCCTTTCCCTTGTTGTACATATTTTTCCAGCCAAAAATTTCCATTATTGTTATGAATTAATAGCTAGTATTGCTTGACTTATCAAGTGGGATCATGTGTTTAGTGCTCATTTTCAGAGTGAGTTTTACATCTACATCTACAGTAGCACACATTTAAAATACAGTAGGATTTCTGCAATCCTGATCTCTGTTTGTTCTTTAGGATTAAATTTATTGAGAGTTGTTGAGATGTGCATTACTCACATTTAACATTAATTTAGTTGTTTTCAATAATTTCCAGAGAACGTGATCTCAGAGTTATTAGACCATTCATTTATGTGCGAGAGAAATCCTTGAGACAGTTTGCTGAGTCCAGAAACCTACCTATAATACCTGAAAATTGCCCAGCTTGTTTTGAAGCACCAAAAGTGAGTAAAAACTTGGCTTATTGTAGTCATTATCAGTAAGGGTCAAGTTTCAGAGGGTATAATTGTTGCATTCTTTTGTGTGCACCTTATTTGATATTTGTAATAGTTGTATTTACAGTACATCTGTACTACGATATGAGAACTACTCATACCTGAGACAATAATGCTAATATGAGACTCGTGAATACTGCATGTTTCAGTCCTGATGGTACAAATTTTCAGCGATAACAGAGAAACATAAATGTATCAAAATAAGACAAAAAAGAAACTATGACACTCTCAGAGCACTAATCTCACTTTTGAGAATCAAATTACAATCCAATACATCTCTCAAATTACAGTCAGTTCAATTTAGAACACAGTCAAATGTTCAAACCTTCCCATAAGCTACTGTTGCTCAGCATACTAACAGCTTCAGTCTTCAGCCATCAATGAAGTGAGAACCGGAAGAGTTTGTGTTTGCAGATTATGTAGTCCTCCTCACCAACACTCAAGACGGTGGCAAAGTCACTTTTGTTATGTTTAAAATGTCTTGAAATGGATGACTATGGGAATTAACCCAGGTAAATACAAAACTTCACTATAAATTCAGTTTTCCAGGGTTGCAAATTCAAAGTGCTCTGGGAAACAAACCAAAATTTGCTCAGGGTTTAAGATAAGCCAATTTAAACATCAATTGCATAAGAAGAATTACTATATTTGAGATTTGTTCACCATGTGCAACAAATGCAGACATTAACACCTCTGGAAGCACATTATATGCTTAATCAGATTTGTGGAACTGCTCTCAGATCATGACAAAAAGTTTCTGTGGTACATACAAACTTAGAAACGTGACTATTCCATTCTCAGCATTCTATTAAATTCATGCTGAAGATATTGCAACTGGGGCAGCTCATAAAGCTCAAATGCCATCTGCTTCTGACTACAAAACTGGTTACATTCAGTCAAGAGAAGACCATATTGGTATATGAGTTCCTGCCCTTGATGATACCAGTTGGTGTACTTGTTCGATACTAAAATCTAATGAACATCCAGCATAAGCAGTTAAGAATAGTCATGAGCACAATACAGTGGCCAAACTAATATTAAGACTGTGAAACAAATATATATTGATAGGGAAAGGGTGAAACCATCTTCTGAAGACATAGCAAATAACTGAAAGAAGCATCTGCTGTCCAGATGTTAAGATGAATATTGTGCCAGTTTCAATAAAAGTGAAAGTGTTTATGTGACATTCCAGCATTTGGTAAGGATGTTAATGGGATTGTTGCCAACCAGGTCACTTCATAAATAAAAAGTGTAATGGTGACAACAGTACATACCATACTGTTTGACTCGAGTCAAAACTGCAGCCAGTCACTTTTTGTACCTGTATCAGCTGATTAAAAGCAGCTTATTTGCCACAGCATACACATTTTCAATTCTCTTAAGACTAAGTGACATAACTGCACCACTGATGAAAAAGGCGCTGACTCATAAAGGATACAAGGTGGGTGAGAACACTTCCTACACTAATTTGAACGTTCCAGATCTGTTGTCATGCACAGAAGGGAACACCTGGATAAGGGCACAGAAATATTATGGGAACTATTGTCAAATGCAAATACCCAAGAAGCGTACATTTAAAGGCAATGTGATATCCAAGCGACAACCACTTTTAGATGTTCTGAAAACAGTGGGGAAGAAAACAACTTCTTTGTGACTACAAGTAATACCTCTTATCATAGATGCATGTGGCACTTGAACCCTTTCCAGTTAACTAATGTGCAGCATATCCAGGCTTTCCATATTCTTAATATGAGAAATAATCCAAATTTCAGTAAGATCTATAATGAAAAGACATAGCCATTTGGTGAGGAAACAAGGCACTCTCTTATGTCACATGTATATATGGAAATATGTTTTCACCTAGTTATTGGTATACATGAATTTATTAACTGTTATTCTTGTTACCACGCACTGGCAGCTATATTTAACTTATTTCTCTTAAGAGAGATATTTCTGAAAATTGACTTACTATCTTATTTTGCTAGTTTTATATTTCTGTATCATCTCTGAATGTTTGTTCCACCACCGTGTAAACATCCTGTATACAAAATTAATTATTCTGCTCACCAATAATTCAGTGATTGTTGATGACTGCAAATATTTACAGTATTGTTAGTGATTGGCTGTCCCTTCTGAGGATCTTTGACTATTTTGCATCTTAAGCGGGGCAAACGTGAACTGACTCTCAGCAAAATCTTTTTTTGTTTTGTATCACATTACTTTACTAAATGAATACCACCATTCCTCAAATACAGAATAACAGTTTATTATTTCTTCATAAACATAGACAAATACAGACAAGGAGGACTGACGAATCTCATCCTCACACCAGAAACAGTTGAATTTTTCATTGACATTCTTGTCAGCTCTAGATTCCAATTTTCGGTATTCCTTGGGGGCTGCACACAGCAGTGGATCTCTTTGCTGCTATTTGCGATGACATCACGGGCAGTCCGACTGCTCTTAGTGCTACACGTGGCTCCAAAGGAGTACCTCACAAAAGAATATGTATGTTTGTTTTTCTTTTTTTACTTCCTTTCCGGCTTCTTCATTTTCATTTACAAGGGGTGGCATATGTAAGTGTACAAAATCTCCCTTACATATGTTGATTTTTCATCCATGTTGTGTATGCAGACTATGAAAACAAAACAATTCTAAAAATGAAATAATGATAATTATCTCCATAACAAGAAACACTCTAACTCTCTACTTGTTCATTTATTTGAAGCTACACAACATGGATGAAAAATCAACATATGTAAGGGAGATTTTGTACACTTACATATGCCACCCCTTGTAAATGAAAATGAAGAAGCCGGAAAGGAAGTAAAAAAAGAAAAACAAACATACATAAATGAGAAATACTTTTACAATATTGTGAAACAATAAACCAAATTATGAACACCTTGGACTCCTCTTTTAACTGTTTTCAATTTGTCTTCAACGGTGATAAGTCAATATTTTATTGATTTATTTTACTTTTTTATGCATTACAGGAGTAACAAACTGCTGTAGTTGTGGCGTGAAACATTTGTACCTTTACAATCTAAGTTGATCAGTTGATGTATTACTTAAAATACTTCAGTTGAAAAGTACAGCAGTCGTGAAAATTATCATTAGTAAACCCATTAAACAAATATTATAACCCAAGAATCTGAGTTTGTATTTGCATGCAAAGACTCGTATATCGCTTTTTTTGGGTTTTATTATGAGGCTTAGTTTCCATTATAAAATCTTCTACAATCATACCCAAAACCGTATAAAATGTCTTATACAAAAGGCAATAACATGTCATAAATAATCTATGTAATGTGAATGTAATTTCACATAATCCATTCCTGATAAGACGCCTTTAAGTCAGAAATAATATTTAGTGACTCGTAACATGGTTGTAAGTGAATGAAATGGGGGAAGGTTTAATTTATGCTCAATCATAATGCTATTAGTATTAAAACTAGTGTTGACATTCTACATCTCATTCGTTATAATTTACACCCTTGACATAACTAAAGCATGCACAACAACTTCATAATCCAGAGCAAACTCCTTGTCTTGTGCTGCTACTTAACTCACTCTATACATGCTGTGATATCAAATACCTTTATCAGTGTGGAAATCCTTAAAAAAATTGGTTTTGTTTTTCTTGAAGGGTTTCTAGCTTAATACCTAGTGTCAGGTTCAGTCTTGACATAATCAACGTCACTGTTCATAACATAGTCACTTTCCTCTCACTGCCCCTCAGTGAGGGCATATAGAACAACATAATTTTATTAGTACAATAATAGTGCTAGCATACATTAGCCTTATCTCTACCCCCTGTTATTAATGATGGGTTACCATTATTATATCAGCTTTGCTGAGCACTAACTACATACTATTTCTGAATTATTTAAGTTGTCAGAAACTGCCTAATAAGCTTGTTACACCCTACAATTTTGAAACAAGGACTATTACTTAATTGCCTTTAATTTCATATGAATGGTCATAAATCCTGGATATTATACATGCCCTTTTGTTTGCCAGTTGTTGAGTCAGTTATATTTACTGCATTTGCTTGTGGTATCATAGTTATCATGAATGGCCCTTTATACAGCGGGTAAAACTTGCTCATTGTCTTTCCACACTTGTCACTTCTCTTGTAACTTTTAACCAAAACTACATCTCCCACTCTTTCCAATATAGGGGTGCCTTTTTCCATCTCTTTTTCTGTTATTCATCTTCCCTAGGCATCTCTTCTTTAATATTCTGTGTTGAAATTGACTGGAGGAGGGGGGGGGGGCAACTTCTCTTCTGGCCACTTAACCCACTTCAAGAAGGGTTCCCCTTCTACTTGTTGTCCTATTACCTCAACTGGTGACACCTTAGTGACTGAGTGTGGCCATTCATTCAACACTAATTTCATTTCACTTACTAATTCTGTCCACTTTGAGTGTAATCACACAGTAAGTTCATAACAAACATCCAAGTTCACACATGATTTTTTCTGGCAGATTACTTTGCGATGGTAGTGCAAAATCAAAGTATGGCCTACATTCTCCCGTGCTAAAAACTTTCGGAAGTTCTTGGGTGTAAACAGGTTTGCACTGGTTTGCACAGTCTGTTAACAGGTTCTTAGGTTTATTGACTTAATAGTGATCTTATAATTTATTTATTATGCTATTGGTTGCAGCTTTTCTTAGAGGGTACAACTTCAACTTTGACCAACATTCTAAAATGACCGGGATATATCCTATTCCTCTCTGGCTTTTAGGCACTGTGCAAAGAAATCTGATACCACTAACTCCCAAATATCTCCTGGAATAATGGGATACTCTAATGTGTGTACTCCTGAAGTATTTATTTTTACCTTTTGACATATATCAGAGGAGCGCAATATTTTCTTTATCTGTCATTCATTGTTGTTTTTTTGAGTGTGTCTAGCAATTGCTGCAGAGTTGTTAACATACAACTAAGCATTTGAATATATTTTTTGTACTTATTAATTTTCAAGAAATATTTAGCAAATGTGTGTCTAGCAATTGCTGCAGAGTTGTTAACATAGAACTAAGCATTTGAATATCTTTTTTGTACTTATTAATTTTCAAGAAATATTTAGCAAATGTTCCTCTGCCCTTTACATCCTTGTTTGATTGTAAGACAACAGGTAATCTTGATAAGGCATTGGTACTTCTTTTCCTTTTACACACCTAATAGAAAATTTAAATTCCTGCGAAAAGAGAGCTCATCTAGTGAGTCTACTGTGTAAAAGTATGCTTTCTGGTAGAAAGATTGTTGCATTATGGTCACTATGTATTATAGTTTCATTGCCTGCCAATAAGTATTTAAATTTCTGAAAGCCTACACTTCAGATAATACCCCTTTTTCTGTGATAGTGTAATTCCTTTCATGGTTCATGAGCATTCTACTTATGAAAGCTGTTAGCCTATTCTCTACTGTCTGTTGCACAACATGTTCCTGAAATATGCAGCATCCCAGACCATAGTCAGATGTATCTTCTGATAGGTGGAATGGTAATGTCTGGGCGAAATAGTATAGGTGAAATTGCTAAACTTTACATTGTTAAATTCCTCAGTACAATGTTCATCGCAGCTCCAAGATATGTTTGCTTTCATTAATTTCGATAAGTGTGGTGCACGCAGTACTGTTAAATATGACTTTAGTTGTCTTCTGTTTGAAGGTTCTGGGCAAAGTTTAATAGCATGTAGCCTTTGTGAGACCAGTTTGATTCCTGTCGTACTCACCATGTGTCCCAACAATTTCATGTCATTCCTACAAAATTGTGATTTTGATAGTTTAATTGTAATTCTTTGTGATCTTAGTCTACTGAAAAATTGATTTTGCATTTGCAAGTGTTCATTCCATCTGGTAGATATATCTACAATGTCATCAACATAAATTAAAATCTTACCTCTTAAATTGTTGCCAATCACTTTGCCTAAGGCTCTTGTAAACACTGACACTGAAACTTTCAGTCCTAAAAGTAATACCTGAAATTGGTATGATCGTCCTTTAAATAGAAAAGCTGTGTGTTTTCTATAATCTTTACGAAGTTGTATTTTCCAATTTGAAGTAGTAAGATCCATTGCGCTGATGTATCTTGCCCTTATAGATTTCATTAACATTTCTTCTGTTATAGATAGTCTCTCTCTTTCAGGTTCAATTATTTTATTGACACCTCTTGCATATAATACTAGTCTCACAGTTGCATCAGGTTTTCTGAGTACAACTAAGGGGTTATAATAGCAACTATAATAATCCTGTCAGTTTCCTTTTGGACTAACAAGTTTCATAGAAACAGGTATTGGATATGGTCTAATATAGAATAGATTGTGTGGCTTAATCTTTAGGGCCTTTCATGATTCCTGGTCTCATTGTCAGAGCATCTATGTGTGTTCTTGATAAAGAAACTGTTTCCACTTTCCCGTTTGTGTTGAAATTTACTGATCTGCTTATGTTGTTAATTATGTCCTCTTGACGTATAGGATGGTTGTAATAGTGTAATTTTCTGTCATCATTGACTATGTTGGATTCTATTACTATTGTAAGGTTCCCGATCAAGTAGTCACTGGATCAAACTGTAATGTGACATTGTTTCTGTCTTGTCCATATGGAAATCATATTGTGCATGTTTGAAAATCTATTGTGAGCTTCTGTTCTGTAAGCCTGTCTATTCCAAAAACAGCTGGTATATTTAACCCTGTGACCACAAACACTGGGTACTCAAATGTATGTCCACTCAATCCAAATGTAATCAACAGTTCTTCGCAAATTGGTTTGCTTGTAGTTTCTGTTATCTCTGTAATTTTAACTCCGGTTACTGGCAGTCTTGGAAACATATGTATCATATAGCTTTGTTTTAAAAACCCATAGTCTGTTACACACACATTGCTACCAGAAGCTAGAAGTATACTTACTGGTGTATGTCCGACTACTCCGTTGAGCTTTGGTCAAAGATGTTGCTTAACACTTTGCGCCCTGAGCCATAGCGCATGAAGCTCTAACACAAGGCCTAGCTGGTTCTAGCATATTTTAATTTACTACAACTCTTAAATGGTTTTTGTTATAGTAATGACATTACCATTATTGAAAAGCCTGAACTTTCTGAATTTGAATACTTATTTAAACTGCTTGTTTTATATACAGTAACCTCCTTTGGCTTTATTTTAAGATGCAGTTTTGGTCTTTGTATGATAAATTTTGAAACACAGTCATTTGCACAATGCCACTCTGCATGCACTACACTGGTAGCTTGTGTCTTTGCGCCACACTTTCTCAGTAAGCTTTCTGCCTCTCAGAGAACGCACTACACATTATTTTTGCTTCTCTTTCTTGCCTATTTCTGTCTCAATCTTTTGCAGAAAATGGTTTCCAGTTGATAGTCTGGAGAGTCCCGATGTACCAGGTTGTTGTTCGAGATGTCTGCTGTCTGCAAGACCTGCACACATAGTTGTCATAAACTGTGATGTTTTGATGCACTTTCCAGTTACCTTGTTGTACAATATACTTGAATTTATTATCACCTTTAGTATTATGTGGAATGACAATTTTCTCCACCACTTCACAGTTCGATGCTCAAAAGCCCCATATGGTAGTCATTGGTCTGATAAGTCAACACCCAACTTGTTTTTATTATAGTCCACCACACAGGCTGGTTTTGACTTCTCTCCGCCTCTCTTATCAATATACATCACAACTCAGCAGTGTGCCTTGTACTTATCGTGTGCACATTTCTTTTGTCCTTCCATCATAATGCCAAGATATTTCCTTTACGCCTAAAAATTAGTCCACCTCACCGAAGTATCGGATCTTTTGTAGCAGAATGTAATCCCTGTCTAGATTTTCTTGTAGTTCCCACTAGAGCAGTTTTTGCAGCTTCCAGTTCTGAAGCAAGGACTGGACTGGTGTAGAATCTGTCTGTAAACAAAGTGTAACCTTTTCCTGACAGATCCCCAAGCAATGTCTTTATAAGTGTCACTGTCACACACCTCTCGCTTGCATAAGCAGAAAAATTCCAGACATATCCTGTCTCTGACACTGTATATGCTTGCTGGAAATTAGCAGACACCATATCCAGGAGGGGTCTCACCTTGTGCAGTGGGTCATAGCCAGCTTCTTTTTTGTTCTTCAAATGGTTCAAATGGCTCTGAGCACTATGGGACTTAGCTTCTGAGGTCATCAGTCCCGTAGATCTTAGAACTACTTAAACCTAACTAACCTAAGGACATCACACACATCCATGCCTGAGGCAGGATTCGAACCTGCAACCACGGCGGTTGCGCGGGTCCAGACTGTAGCGCCTAGAACCACTCGGCCACCACGGCTGGCCTTTTTTCTTAGCAACCGAATTGTCACTGATGTGAAAGTTTCTCAGAATAGAAAGAAACCTGTCATGGCTCAGGATGTTTGGACAGAATTACATGACACAACAAAATTCTTGGACCAGTGCTCTCATGTATGCGATCTCACAGTTTCACACATATGGACTACAATTTTCAGAAACTTTCTTATTTCTATGAGATTAACTCCTTTTCACTTCACTTTGATAGTGAGCAGCTAGGGGAAAGGGAATTTGTGCTTTGTAATTTCCTTATGCTTTGCTGTGCATACAGATTAGTTTGCTGCTTTGTATGATTCACCATACTGTCTGTAAGTAAACACAAAAAGAAGTCTAGAGGTGTGCTGTTCTGGTCTAAACTGGTAAGGTTGCACTTTCCAGAGTGTCCTGAGAATGGATAGACATTTGGCACATGATCAGTAGTCGTCCAGCCTTCCTCAGAATCAGTACGGTGCGAAGTTCTGTCTTGCATACACCCTTGGTCGCCCGTGCACTTCAGGTGTAGTATCAGCAGGAACAATGGCAATACATACTTCTGAAGAACTTGGACGTTCACTCTCCTCATATGAATCTACCATAAAAGTAGTATTTGCAAATAAAATCACTTACTACTGTAGTTATGTATTGAAAGTTCTTTCAATTGAAATCTGAATAAAAATATTGCATATTTTTTTAATCTGCATTCCTTACCTGAACACTCAGAATCTTCTTCTTGAATATAGTCTACATCATCATCAGAATCAAGCAAATTATCATCCTCTGAAAAATCAACATCACTTTCTTCAAACTCGCGCAGTAAGTCATGAGTGATTTCATCATTCGTCAAACCACTCTTCCCCATGATGACGCAACTGAGTGTGTACGCGGCAGAATATTCCTGCTCACAAAGCCTCACAAAGAAAAAGGAGTGGTTCTCTCTTGTCTAGCATGCCCACACCATCTAGTGTCTAATACTTCAACTATAGCCTCTGCCGTGCCTCCCAGACCATTGGGAGCTCTGCGAACAAGTAAAGGAAGGAAGGGGAAGATCGAGCACATGTGCCTGTAAAATTATGGGCGTTGGATTTTCGGGCTGGTCAGGTGCACCTGTATTTTTACGGATGCCAGCTCCTAAGTGTTAACGGGTTGTATTCTTTCTTCTAAGAGAATGTCTGTTAATGTATTTCCATTGTCATATCTTACTGAGCTAGCAATATTGTTGCTAAATATTGTACCTTGGTGTTCTGTAACATTGTTACTATTTGTGTACCTTTGTCCTGCTCTGTTATCATCTTGACCACTGGATCCTCTGTACACAATACTCACATCATTTTCTCTTGTCCCCCATTGTTCTCTGTTGTAATGCCGATTCATCATGTTGCATTGATGAGCATTGTTGCTGTTGTTATTTGATTGCCTTCTCTCCAATAGTCTCTTAATGGTGTCTATCTATTGTAAATATTCTAATAAATTATTAACATGGTTCAAATCTTTGCCCAAAGGTTTGTCCCTTACTTTCCGTGGGAAGCAACTGATAACTACCTCCAACAAATGTTCCTCTCTTATGGAGTCATTTAAGTACTTAACCTTATTAATATGCCAATCAACGAAATTCCTGTATCATTTTCAAGTCATTACTGTATAGTTATGAACATAACAGTTCAAGGCATAACTTTTTTGTGCCCACTTGCTCCAGTATTTTGATTTGAAAGTAATTTTAAAATCATGGCAAGTTCTAAAGTTTTCCAATTGTGGCATTCCCCATTGCACAGCATCACCCATCATATGTCTTATGAAAAATCTTATTTGCTTATAATCTGTCCTTGTTTCTGGTAACATATTTTTAAACAAAAATAGAACTTGGTGTACCTCTCCTGATAGTATAAATTTCAAAAACTTTTGATTTGCTCCTTTATATAATAATGTATCGAAATCACAACCATTACTTACCTTCTTACGCATCATTAACAGGTCTACAACCTCTCTTGTTAATTCTTGTCCCATATTATTGATCTGTAGTACACGTTTAGTCGTACCTAAGTTCTGGTCATTACTATTAGTTGTTGACAGCCTATTGCCTATGAGAATGGTTATGGAAGATGTGGATTTATCCTCAAAAGGTTCCTTATGTTTACTATTTGTTTCCTTAAGTCTCATTTTTCATTCAGCTCCTATCTTTTGTAATTTTGGTTCTAGTTCATTAGTGGTAGATGATATTACATTAATATTATTATTTGTGTACTTCCGTTGGATGTCTTTAATGTGCAATAAATTTCTCTCTAAAATCTGAGTTCTTTGCATTAAACTGTTTTGGTCAGATTTTAGTTGATGTACACATTCCAGTTTGCCCTCTACTTTGTCCTCTACAATACCTAGCCACTTGTCCAGTTCAGCAATGTGACTGAATCCTAAATCTAGTCATTTTTACAATTTGTCCATTCTACCATCAGGTTGAGAAGTGAAGTCATTTAGTTTCTTATCCATTTTATCTAATCTGTTCTTGATTCTTTTAAAATTATTGTCTGTTTCCATAAATCTGTTATTCATTAAAGTAAACTGCTCTAGTACTGATTGCATAAACCCTTCCATGCTCAAATTGTTCTCTATTAAAGCCATGTTACATTATTTGTTTATAGTTATGCGTCTAGAATCCAGAAGTGAATTGTTTATCGGTTGTGTCTACACTTCACCTACTGTTGAGACAAAAATTGTGGTTGAATTGTAGTTATTACATTCCCGTTTTGAAATTTCTATATTGTATTTTACACAAACGCCTTTCCAGGAAAAAAAATAAAAATTACTGCAATAAAATCACTGCACTTCACACTATAAATGAAAATTCACCCACTGAGTATAAGTAATGTCAGATGAATTTGTATCTAGTTGATTGTGTCAGCTGCTGCTGCTGCCATCACATAGTGCGGACATTATCAGTCGCTGATACTGTCGCATAGTGTCGATGTCGTCATCGGCTGCTGCTGTCATTGTGTAGTATGGATGTGGTCATTGGCTGCTAAACTCATTAGTTTATGACAATAAATTGCTCTTGTAACATCCAAAATATTAGGTAGTCTCGAGATATTTATATCTGAACACAGTTGATTGTGAACCAGCTATATAATTATCATTTCATTTGTATGAATGTTTGATGTTTATTTGCTTAGCATCTCATTATTTAACATGTAACTAAGATGTATTTCTTCATTATTCTCTTGATAAGCCTTCTTACAATTTTAAAACTGGTCAGCATACTTTTTAACAATGGCAGTATTACTTTTGTGATGTTTGAATCACAGTGCAACAAATTTACGTTTTAAAGTTGTGCACCTTAGTGTAATATAGTTCCACTGCACTACTCATAATTATAAAGCATGATTTTTTCCTTTCTATAATTCATATTTGTTCTTGATATTGTCTGTTGTCTTATTAGCACTGGTTGAAGAACTTCAAACTTATGATTGAATTTTCTGACTGCATCGTACTTGCACTTTTAAAATGACCATAATTTCGATACCATCTATTTTTTGACAGTTTTTGTGGCATGGACTTAGTTCCTTGTGCCAGTATTCTTCACTAAGTGGTTAGCATGTGAAAGGGCCTTCGACTATCTTCCGTCTTCAGTGGAGTGAACATCTACTAGCTCTTGACAGAATACTTTTTTATTTTACATCACACTACTCTACTAAAGGAGTAGCACCATTCCTCAAATACAGAATAACAATTTATTATTTCTTCGTAAACATAGACGAATACATACAAGCAGGACTGACTGACCTTATTCTCACACCAGAAACAAATGAATTTTTCATTGACATTCTTGTCAGCTCTGCATTCGGGTCTTCAAAATTCCTTGGGAGCTGCACATGGCCTGAGGTTTCTTTGCTGCTGTTTGTGATGACATCACGGGCAGCCTGACTGCTCTCGGCACTGCATGTATCTTAAAAGGAATATCTCAGAAAAGAATACAACAACTGCAGACTATGAAAATGAAACAATTCTAAAAACAAAATAGAGATAGTTATCTTGTTAACAAGAAACCCAACTTGTGCTTGTTCATTTATTTGAAGCTACACAACATGGATATAAAATCAACGTATGTAATGGAGACTTTTTCCTCTTACACTCTTCAGCATGAATAATGTGAACGTTCAAACATTTGCATCAAAGCTGTTTTAAGACTGGGCATATATTACCATACTTGTTGAAATACAGAGTGTATTCCGTAAATAATGCGACCAATTTTTTTCTGATGCAACAGTACACCACAGCATGTTGTAACCGGCTGGGCTAAGTGGAGCGGGGTGTTAGCTTGAAAATGCTCTTTGTCTCATTCGGCTACGAGCTGCCGGAGAGTCAGGACATGCATTTCCGTCAACCTTGTTTTGAGTTTACATAACACGGCACAATGGATCATTCTGTAGAGCAATGGTACACTATAAAATTTTGCGTTAAACTTGGGAAGTCCACCACCAAAACATTTCCATTACTACAGCATGCCTTTGGGACTGATTGCTTGTCCAAATCACAAGTTTTCTGATGGCACAAGTCGTTCATGGAGGGCCGAGAGATCACCAACGAAACTCGCAGTGGCCGGCCGTCAACCACATGAATCGATGAAAATGTGTGCGCAGTTGTTTGAACTCTGACATACGGTTGAGCCTTCAATTGACAGCGCAAACTCTAAACATGTCAGAAACGACCGTTTTCTGCTTTGTGGCTGAAGATTTGAACATGAGAAAGGTGTGTGCCAAACTTGTCCCAAAAGTGTTGACCGACGAACACAAGCACATGCGAGTGCTTCGGTGCCGAGAAATGTTGGAAATGTGTGAGAATGATCCTCATTTTTTAAACTCTGTTATCACTGGTGATGAGTCGTGGATTTTTGAGTACGACTCTGAGACAAAAAGGCAGAGTTCAGAGTGGCTCACCCCATCGTCGCCCCATCCCAAGAAGGCACACATGAGCAAGTCCAGGATCAAAACCATGCTCATTGTCTTCTTTGATGTCAGAGGCATTGTCTACCACAAATTTGTACCTACCGGGACTACAGTGAACTCTACTTGGAAGTGTTCAGAAGACTGAAAAGGAGGGTCTCGTGCTGTGAAGCGACATGAAGGACATGTGAAAAGTTCACCATGAAAATGCACCGAGTCTCAGTGCCTTCATTGTCAATGACTTCTTGGCCAGGACCAAGACCCCATTGGTTCCCCAGCCTCCCTACAGTCCTGACCTGGCTGCCGTTGACTTGTTTTTGTTTCCTCAGTTAAAATGAGTCATGAAAGGAAAACATTGGGACACGATTGAAAGCATCCAGGCGCATGTTACATTAGCTCTAAAGGACATTCCAGAAAAGGCATTCCAGGATGCCTTCCAGACATGGAAACACTGCCTCCAGAAATGTATCGACGCAAGAGGGTGCTATTTTGAAAATTTTTGATTATTTGTACGAATATATTTAATAAATGATTTTTTATGAATTTGGCTGCATTACTTATGGAATGCACCTTGTAAGTATAAAATGTGACAAGAATTGTTGTTCATCTGAAGCATGAGTTTAGAGATTGTAGAGGCTATTGACTAATTATTACACAGTAATAAAAGTAATAAATGCAAGCAGATGTGACCCTTAGTTAAAACTCTATGGCAGCACTGCTCCAAAAGATATATTAAAATATATTTTTCAATATTATATTACTGGATTTAAATTATAAGGATGCATTTTGAAAATATTCCACTCAGATTGAAACAATGACAGTCAAAATTTTTAGAACTGTGGATATAAAATGATGTTTTTCAGACAGGTAATATATGTTTGGCTACACCTTGAAATGCCTTTTAACTCCATCTAGCAGAGGTTTGGGGCATGGCTTTTACACAATAAACAATAAAGCTCTTTCTTGGCTACCAGAAGACTCAAAAAGTGGAGTAGAAGGGAGTTGTACCGCGAATATTTTGATAGAGTTAGAAATATATCATGATCGTGGCATTGGCTGTTCTGTCCACTGTAGTACAGATATTCTAACATTCTGATGACTTAAAGTCTGAGTGTGGATCTGAGTTACATCAACTTATTCCCCCAAACCACCTTACACTTCTTTACTTGGAATTTGCAGTCACTCTTCTTTACTGAATAGCTGGCCGCTGGAAACCCTCTTGACTTCTTCTCCATCGAATAATGCTAGGTACAGGAATTTTTAGACTCTTTCTACCTATGAAATAAGAAGACATACAAACTTTACTTTTCATCAACTAACGATGTATTTGACCTCCATACACAATACAAATTTCTCTTCCCACACAAATATATAACATCCTGCAAGTCTCTCGTACAGTGAGACGCTAGAAACAAATTGAGTTACAGTTGAAATAAAGTTGGCTTGGATACCATGGCCTTTCTTAAAATGAATCATAAAATGAGTCTTGCTTCTAACAAGGTTGCATCAAGAGTCTACAAGAGTACTTTTTCAACTGTTCTTGTTTTAATAACAATAGTCAATGACACAATAAGCTCAGAGCTTCATATAAACTCCATGGTTCTTCCTTACACACTCACTAAAACATCTATGGATTGTCCGACAGGTACTTGTCAGTGCCGTCTGACCGCCGCACACACAAACATGTGATGCGCAGTAGGTAGGGTTCTACCATCCCACACTCATATCCAGAATATCATGTGTTCAAGACGGTAGAAGGCTGAGCAGTTCTAGAATTTACACATAAATTCTCGAATTACTACAATATACTTAGTTTGTAAATGTGTCACTGGAGTGCACTAGAATACAATAGCACAAGCATCACCATGCAACTAGAGTTTCACAAATGATTAGATGAAATAAGGGGATGAAACATATTTTGATAGATTCAGTTGCTAGTAAGTTCCTTGCTTGATAAAGTGCACTATTTCCAACTTCCCTTTTTTTTTTTATTAGAGGTGCATTTGACAGTGAAAAACAACCATTTTGTTACAAGATTGAAAGAGAAAAAAAAAGAAAAAGAAAATCAAATCTGTGGGAGTGTCAGGCATGCGTGAATTTTACCATGCTGGTAAGAGATGTGCAGCTTTCTCTTGTGTTGAAATCAAAGCTACCTCTGAATATGAGTAATATCCTTTGTTTTGCTAAATTTATCATGGGAAGGGATGTTCATTAGAAATACATTGATCTTACACTTTCCTAATTAATAGCTGCTTCATAAAAGGAGTTTTAAGTCACGAAGAATTGAATCTTCTCCAGATACATGTGTAAAACTGCACAGTGCAGGGATTATAAACTGACAAATGTAACAAGTTGCAGATCATAGAAACACAAATTAGTAGTAGGTTTCTGCAGGTGATGACCCACAGACACCAAATATTTAAGGGAAGTCATTTTTCTACAACACCACAAGCTGGTTATAAACAAATCTTTATTTGCTGTGAGTTTCGATCTGTGTGACGTTCATAAAGCAACATATAAATTGCTATTGTAGCTTGTATGGCATCATCATTGTTACGTTGTCAATAATTAAAATAAAATTATAAGAAACCGTTATGTGCCAGTGTTACAAAAAGGGTAAAATGCATATAAACACTCATTTAATATTGGTATTATGCCAATTTTCATATTTACCACAGTTTGGTGGAGTGCGTTCTGCATACCAACTTACTGTTCAGATGATCAGGAAACATCAGTAGTAAGTGAGAGTAAAACTATACATATAAAGTTCTTTTTATTTCCTTTATATCAATAAAAGTTATCAATGTTTGAAAATACATCTTAATTGTATAGATAATAAAATCTATGTGGGATGTGGAAATGAGTAACCCTTTATAGCCAGTGGCTCCTTCTGGCAGAAGGGTTGAAGAGAAGGGAAGAGGGATGAAGGAGAAAGAATGGTGAAAATTAGGAAGTTAAGATAATTCTGGGAAAACAGCCCAGAACCATGGGAGAGGGGAGACTAACCAGAAGGGATGAGAAGGAAAGACTGATTGTTGGTACCTGCTCCATATGAAATTTGAAAATCTGAGAACTTAAAAATCGAAGATGGGTAGAAAGTAAGACAGAGATTACTGAAAAAAAAAAATCATGCAAGAGTCAGTAAGAGTGGAAAGCTAATGGTGGTGGGGGGGGGGGGGGATAGAGAGATAGGACGGAAAATAAAAGATGTGGGAAAATAAAAGGAGAGCAAAGAAGAGGGAACAGTTACTGAAAAGGACTACTGAGACCACAGAAATTAATGTAAATTTAGGCTGGGGGGAGGGGTTGTGGCGAATGATGAAAGGGGCACCAAAGTCACAACTATCATGTCTTAGAGCATGCTCTGCAACAATATATCGTGAGTTGCAGAGCATGCTCTAATGCATGACAGTCATGACCTCTATGCCTGTTTCACCAAACATTCCATCTGGTTTCTCCAGCCTAACAACAGTTTCTCAGAAATCCACAGGCGGGAACTGGTGTTACAACGTGTGCTTGTTTTCGTCACCCACTTGGTGTACATTTATGTTAATTTTTATGGTCTCAGCATTTCTTTTCAGCGACTATTCCTTTTCTTTACTTCCATTTTATTTTCCAACCTGTGTGCCTCCCCCCCGCTCTCCCCCCATTCATTACCATGTGTAAAACACTTAGTTTCTGCTCCTGTTGACTTCTTCTGCATGATGTTTTTTGATCAATCAGGATTCTGTGTGACTTTTCCATTAACTCTCTGCATTTCCTAAACTTCAGCAGTCTTTTGCTTCATCCTTCTTCCTTTCTCTTCAATCCTTCCGCCAGGAGAAGTCACCGACTCTGAAAAGTTCTGCATTTTCGCGTCCTTTACATTTGTTTTTTCCTGTCTTCACAATATTTCCTTTGGATATTATCATAGTAACACTAACAAACTTTTAATTGAGACTGGCTTTGGCTGTACTTTGGCCGTCTTCAGAAACCATAAGCTTCAAGCTTTTAGGCTTACCATTTTTGGAGAGTGTGAATGGATGAAACTAATTGTGATTGAAAACGTGTTAACTGTGATTGTGTCTGAAAGAAGTAAAAAGAATTGGACAATAAGCAGAAATATCAGTCAGCTTTATTTGTGGACAGAATCATTTTTTCCTACAACATCAGAATTGAAATTATGAGAGACCATAGAAAATTCTTACAAATCAGGGTTATAACCGACTGAATTTCAACAGTATGTTAGTGGAAAGTGCTACTGGAATATATAAATAATGGAAGGAATAAAGTGACAGCTCAATGAATAGTTGAGGTGGAGGAGGAGGAAATTAGTGTTTAACATCCCGTTGACAACAAGGCCATTAGAGCCAGACCACAAGCTCGGATTAGGGAAGAATGGGGAAGAAAATTGGCCATGTCTTTTCAAAGGAAACATCCCAGCATTTGCCTGAAGCAATTTAGGGAAATTGCGGGAAACCTAAACAGGATAGCCAGATGCGGTTTCAACCATTGTCCTCTCGAATGCGAGTCCAGTATGCTAACCTTGCTCAGTAATAGTCGAGATGCTGAGCTGTCGATAGGCTGAGAATGTTGCTAGCTTTTGGATGAATGCTTCTTCAGAGATATAGTCCATGCATACCTGCACATACGGCTGTGTGGTCACTTCCTCCCTGCGGACTACATTGTGCCAGCTCTGCAGCTCAACTGGACAGTGCTAGCACATTGTAGTCATTCAGTACATTGTAACTGTACATGTGTACCGCTGTGTGTACACTGTAACTCTGAAGAAAGATTTGTGTGAAAACTAGCAATATTCTCAAATTTGTTTATGTGCCTATTGAGGACTCAGTGGCTTAACTATTTGGTGGACTGCTACCTTTACTCCTTGCATTATTAATGAAATTGAGTGATGTTGACACACGACAGACAAAATATGTGATAAAATTCTTGCTAATAGTGTCACTCCTTCTTCTTTTTCTTCTTCTTCTTATTATTATTATTACTGTCTCCCATCCCTGTTGTCTTTACTACTACCCTTTTCATATCTTATTGCAGTTGGAATTTTCATTTGTGGTATCAAATACCTATGGTTTCAAGATAAGTGTATAGTGCAAAAGTCCAGTATGAAGAAAGTGACGTTATTGTGTACACATGTTTCCACTGATAGCAATTTACCCACTACGCACTTCCTAGCATAGACAGTTTTGAAGAAATATTGTCATCTGATATTTTGGAGTGGCCTTATTTGCGTCAGATCCAACACACCATTCTTAATTTTTACCGTATTTGGCATTATCTTCCTGTGTGCCCCTAAGTTGTTTTTGTGTAGTCTCTTTTAAAACTCACATTTCCACTATAACAAAAATATGGAAATGATAGATTGCTACTACCACATAGAGGAGGCAGTGAGTTGCAGACAGGCACAGTGAGAAACAATATTAGAAATATTTCAGTTTTCAGACAAAGTCCTTCTTTATAAGTAGAAAATGCATTCACACAATAACAACTAACACACACACACACACACACACACACACACACACACACACACACACACACACACACACACGACCACCGACTCCAGAATTAAAGCCCGACCCGTGACTGCATCTCTATTCCTCGGCCTCAGCAGCCAAAGATGTGTGTGTGTGTGTGGGGGGGGGGGGGGGGGGTATTTTGTCTAATTCCAATGAGGGCCTTTTTGTGTGAAAGCTTGCTCGTTTGACAGTCCTTTTATTATTTCTATCTGTGACGGCTCAGCATCACCACTATATGGTGAGAAGTAATCTACACTTTTCATAATATTGCCTCTATACTTTTATTATACTTGATTTTTTTAATGTTGAATTTTGAGATTCTGGAAGAGTCCTTAACCTCTTAACCTATTGTGTGTGCATGTTGATCTGTGGCTGTTCACAAGAAAACATTTATTATATCTTTATTTGATTGCAGTTTTAATTTTAGCTGTTCTCCCATGTGCATATGATGTTTTTGTATTGTGTGCTCAATTAATACTTTTTTAAGGGAATCAAAAATTGGTACGAATTTCTCTTAACAGAAGGCTCTAGTACTTGAGAGCAGACCATGTCGAAAGACAGTTTTAGAACATAGTCAGTCTGATGCAAATTTCTGTTACAACAGGAACGGCACCGCAGCAAGCAGTTGTTAGCCCAACAAGAAATACTGTTTCCAAAGCTATTCTGGAGCTTACGTTCTGCACTGCATCCACTCATCAGCTTTCGACAAACGGGAGAAGAAAGTAAAGCTTATGCTCGACATCGTAAACATAGCTCCAATATGATGGAACGAGCGCAAGATTCGTCAGAAAGTGAAGAGGAAGCTGTTCCATGAAATTGTTAATTCAGCATGTTGAGATGTCTACAGACTGTGGAATTGACAGAGATTCTATATGACTGCAACTGATGACAGCAGTTTAAGAGATATTTGTACTGAGGAGGGAGAAATATAAACATTCTCTCTTTTTATCCTGTTTATTCAGCTGCCTGTTATGGATTGTGCTGACAGCTGCATAAACAGTACATATTTTATTTATATTTTCATTTCATCTCTGTGAGATGAGTGTGTAAGTGTTGTAGACTGCTGACTTGTCTGATTTGTCAATTGTGTATTGTGTGTGTCATTGAATGCTGTGATAAGTGAAGCAGTTCTCTAAGAGGTGTGTCATGTTAATTTGTGAAATAATTGTGCTTGTATGAAAATTTGCTTTAAAATATTGTATACCTGATAACTTCTGGAAAGTTTCAGGCTGACAAGTGTCCCCTTGCTTTTTTCCCCTAATCAGTGCACAGATGGTGGGGCTACTGAATGCTATAGTTTGAAGTATTTGATAGTTTCAAGTATTGCAGTTAACACTGACAAGCCATTCTAAGTATTTTCACTGTGATACAGTAACAAATGCAAGCATTTACCCAGTGTGTTTGAACCGCAAACCACCTTAAAAGTCATCCAAGTTTCTATTACAGTACAGAGTCACTGGTCACGTTTATTTTTTGATTAAATGGTGGTACATCTATGAATTTAATGTAAGATGTAAAAAAAAAACGTGTTTGAGAAAGGCCAATAGAAATGACTAAACATCTCCTTGCAAAAAGAACAATAGAAGATACTTTTACAAGACACTTATTGACATTTGAAATTGCCAGAGAAAACCAGCAAAAACTGACTTTTTTCATCCATTTGCAGATTTATGGAATAGTTCATTCCAGTGTACACAGTAACATTCCCACTTCTTAAATGCTCATATACTTATTAGTTGGGAATTCAGGTTGTACTAATGAAGAAGAAAAATCTGCAATGATCACAGTATTTGATAGTTAATTTAGTACAAAATGAACTAATTATTGTGAATTTTTAACTGCTGTTTGCAGATTGTAAGGAAGAGAGTGTAACACTTTCTACTACCTCAAATTCTGAATTATATCCACCATGCGTCTATGATGTATTTGAATGACTGTTGATATAGAGTTACAGATGTATTAATGGTTAGTATTTGATTATTTCAGCTTGATATGACATCAAATTCACTGTTTGGTACCTGAATCTTTTAATGAAACAAATAAAGACCTTGGTGATTTCTGTGTTGTAGTGGAAACCAGATATGTACTGTGTATATATTTATACAGTACTCCAATGAAAGTTTTGCTGTTTTAACAAATTATGGCAAAAAACAAATATATTTAATCGATCCACATACATGTAGAATTATGAAATACGTGTTTTCAACAACATTCCATACTTAATTTGTCCTTTTCTTGTTTTATCATGTGACTGAACTGCTAATTATGTTCCTTCCATTAACAGTGTTCCAAAATGTGCTGAACTTACATTGCTTAGAAGTAAAATACTGAAGATACTCCCAATATCATTTCCATTTGTGTTAAGCTATTCTTCTGTCATTTAACCTCTGTGCATAACTGAATGTGGTTGCAACATATGGGATTGTATTGTTTTTTCTGCAGAAAGGATAGAGGAAAATGGAAACAGTTTTTAAAATTTGCTCAAAATGTGTGTCATCACATGTTAATTCTGCAGAATCCTTAAATATTCTGGTGGAATAGGGGACCAGAAAGTATATAGTAAATACAAGAACAGATCTAAGGTAGATGAATATAAAAGTCATCTGTCCACTCCTTATCTGTAACTGAAATGGTTATGTTCAAAGAAAACTATGTGCAAGTGTCTATATTTTTGTCTTTGAGAAAATCCATCCAGCATCTGTGCCTGTAGATCAAAGGTTTCACTCCTCCATGCAGCCTTTTTATGTCTCCTGATCCTTGATAAGCTTTCTAGGCCTAATTAACATGCTAATCTATCCCTAATGGTATGAGAGTATGCTGAATTTGCCTGAAAAGTTTATAAGTGTGTAATTGCATTTCATCATATTTACACAATGTGTATCTGAGGCATAGGTAACCAAACTATTGTTATCCATATAGATGGGACTAAAAACTTCCATGTGGAAACCTCTACCATAGTGTTCCAGAAATGTTAAAAGTCTACATTCCCCAAGTAGATTATTGATTCTGGGCCCAGTCTCACATCATATTTATATTGTCAGTCCAGCACAATCCTCAGCAAGTTAGAGGTTCAAAGCACAATTTTAATTGCTTGGCTGATTGATAAGGAAGATGCACCACGTCACCTTCTGTGAGGTCTCTTTTATCTCATTGCTGAATGAGAAAGTTAATATTTCTTCAGTTATATCTGCAGAGTTACAGTTTGGTAGAGCTGTGCATTTTATTTGAATGTAATAGGTCTTCCAACATCCCAACAAAATTTTTACTTAAACATATAATCAGGTGTAATTATTGTTTGGTGAAAGAACTACACTCAGTGTTAGTAAGTTTATAATGTGCAGCAACTTGGGCTAAGCTGTTTATTGTTGTGTATTTGCCTTTCGTTGCTGGCACAACTACTTTACACTCATTCAAATGTTTAAGCACTATTACAAAATATATTGTGACAAAAATGTGTGAACCTGATTTATTTGTTTAAAAATATTAGTGAAACTGGCTATATTTTATTATGTTTCAGTTTGATGTATTACTACTGTCCTGTCTCCCCACCCCCCTCCCACTTTCTCCATCCCTTCCAACAGAGTCAAATTGATTTCTGCCATTACCTGCATTTCTGTTACCCAAATTATTTTTACTTGCTTAAAGCTCCACAGTTTCACTTGGAGGGTAATTTAATGTTTGAGTGTGCAGGAAACAATATGCTGCGAACCAGATGCAGATAATAAAAGTGTCATTTATATGCATAATTGTATGCAAGAATGAAGACAGGAGAGAAGACTACAATTTACGATAGTTCCTGGATAATGAATCACATCACATATACTGATTTTATAGCAAATTATTTGAATGCTTGGTACATTAAGAGTTTTATGTTGAACATTATGGATCATCTTATCCAAATGCAGTCATCTTTCTCTTTTTTGTGGTTGTTTGGACATGTTTCTCAGGTCCTGTGGCTTCATCTGCATGTTTCGTTATCTGTCTTGTAAATAATTATGATTTTCAATTTTATAACATTTTCTGCTGTAGAATTTGCATTTGTTCCATTTCTCTGCTTTTTGTTGTGTTATATGGTAGTCCAAATGTTTTCCAGATTTTATACTTAAACAGTTCCATCTGCACCACACCATTTGCAAGCTTGAAGCTTCATAATGAAATGTGTTCCAACATGTGACACGGGAAGTGTTGCCCTATCATTTTATGATTCCTAAAAGTGAATAATAGTAGTACTGTACTATGACAAGCCGAGGATGGAATAACAACAGTATGAATCGGATATATTGTTAATACCACACAGAGGAGGTGTTGAGTTACAGAAAGACACAAAGAGAAAGAATACAAGAAATATTTAAGCCTTTAGACAGAGACCTTCCTCAGAAGTGGAACTCTCACACATTCATACAACAACAACATTACACACGCACATGGCTACTGTCTCTGGGTGCTAAGACACAATCTAGCCTTAGAGCCTGGAGACAGTGGCTAGGTGCTTTAACAGTAGATTTGTTTTTGAAGGGGGTCTACCTTGAACAAAACACCATTTTGTCTTCATCAGTAAACACTTCCGTGGTCAATCTGTAGAACTTCTTCTCCCTGACGTTTCGTTCTCAACTACGGAGAACATCTTCTGAGGTGAGTCGATGACTGGCTGCTGGGAGCTGGGGCCGCCGCTTATATGGAGATCGTAGAGGGCGCCACCACACGTCACGTGGCGTCAATGTGTAGCTATCTCTGGCTATTGTCTGTTCTCTTGATTGCAGGTAATCGATTGTCATGTGATTGATGCAACGTCGACCGCCATATCTTGTCCAATTTTAATCCTTCTTCTTTACGATTAAAATTGTATTGATGTTTGTGGATTTCAATTGCCTCTCTATACATACGTGTATAATAATGCGACATCCTCGCTAGCACGCTGGTTTCACCAAATTTTATTTCGTGATCTCCGTCCTTAAAAACACGTCTTTTCTTTTATTTCCAGTACATGGTTCGCTAAAGTTACAGCATCAGCAGTGAGATTTTATTCTCTTACTTGTTACTGCATGCTGTGGTTTTTGGGGTTTTTATGTTTTTTTGTAGTGTTTTTCTGTTACAGTCTGTCATGTTTTCTGGTTTCTCCATTTTCTTCACTGTGAATATCTGCACTACTGAACTTGCACTATCACTGATTACAAACTTCAGTTTGTAAACAGTGACAGTGAAAGTTCAATAGTGGAGTTTGTAAACAGTGATAACAGAAGTTCAGTAGTGCATGTCTTCACAGTGAAGGAAATGGAGAAACCAGAAAACATGACAGACTGTGGAAGAAAAGCACTATAAAAAACATAAAAACCCAGGAAAATTATGGAATGTGGTAACAAGTAAGAAAATAAAAGCCCACTAATCGTGCTAAAACTGCAGCAAAACAAATGGAAAATAAAAGAAAAGACAAAATTATGTTTTACTCAAGACAGACCCCTCCAAAAACAAATTTATTTTCAGTTTTCTTTCTCTTTGTACCAGTCTGGGACTTAGCACCTCCTCTGTGTGGTGACCAGCATTATATTCTTTCTGTAGTTTTATTGAAAGTAATACTGTCCTAAAATAGTGTGACAATTCTAAATGATAATGGCAAGAACACCTTTAACAGGAAATGTTTGGACACATTTCATAGAAAGTGTATTTCTTTGGAGATAGTATGCAATAGAATATATATATGGCTGTATTGTAAAATGCAAATGTAAGAAGAGATAATCTAATAGAGCTGAGAATGAATAAATGTCTTAAGAATTAACAAGAAAACACTTTGATGATGCTACAGTAGTGGTGAGGCATATCTAGGCAGCTAATAAAAATAAAAATTGCAGTTTTTCGCTAAGCAGGTCATTGTATTTGAGTTTCTATATTCTTACATACAAACAAAGCAACAATTTAGAATTTTACGGGTGTTATGGATTTGGGTTTCTAAACCATATTACATCAGATGATGACATAGTGCAAAGTATTGTCTTGAAAAATACAGTGTTTGGTTTACATTGTAATGTAATTTTTTATAGCTGTTACTGCTAACACTTTTTGCACTGATATTTAATGTGGTGTGCATTAATGGTAAACCTAAGACAAAATGTGTACCTGTACATCTCAGGCGACTGAAGAAAGGTGGTTTTAGCTCTTGTTGTCAGTCAGTCTGAAATAAATTTATGAATATTATCAATCACTGGCTTTTTCATCCTGTGTGCTGATTATGCCAGTATTGGTGACAGATTGTCTATTTTTTTTAAGTGTTAAATTTGTAGTTTTATGTTCAAGAGCATGAACTGTTAAGCAATTTAAATGAGTATTGAACATGAATAGGAAATAAATGTAAGAGTGTCTTTAATCATCAGTGTTGAAGCTTCCAGTTAGAAAATTTATGAGCTGTTCAAGAATTGGCATGATAGCATTATATGTATATGAAATAGATGCCATTTATTTCACTAATAGTATGATTAAACAAATTTATGTGGTTGCATAACCTTAAATGTGGGTATATGCTGCCGTGTTATTGTTTTGTGTACTGTGATTCCAAGCAAGAATGTAGGTTGTTTTTGATTTTTTTTGTCAATGAACGTTTTACATAAATATTTCTGATAATATGGCAGCTTATGTTGTGTGTCTCCATCCACCTAAAATAACTACTCTGTTATTTCATTTTCAATTTCTGAATGTGAGAATTGCGCTCATTGCCTGATGCTCAGTATGCATGACATTTCCTGGTATTTTGATTTCCTTTTTGAGGTCTTTGTCTGTGGAGTGTTGTGTCAAGGATTTAAAATTGTTCAAAAACCATTTTGTAACCAATGCTTTTACATTTGTGAATTATATCACTGATTAAAGAGATATGGTTTTAGTTTCTTATATAAAGAACAA
This sequence comes from Schistocerca americana, assembly GCF_021461395.2. Classification (NCBI taxonomy): domain Eukaryota; kingdom Metazoa; phylum Arthropoda; class Insecta; order Orthoptera; family Acrididae; genus Schistocerca; species Schistocerca americana. The sequence goes on along the minus strand of NC_060125.1, from coordinate 228,948,197 downwards.
AACTTTTGCTATTGTATTCTTTAAGCATACACTACATAATGTCTAGCAAGGTTGCATTGTGTTGTAGAGCTTAAGAGAGAATGAAGATGAAGCTGTTTAAACATACTTGGATTATTTCTAAACCATTCAAAATAATTATTTTACCAAAATCCCCTCAGCTAAAATTCATCACACAGTGTTTTTCTCTTTTGGCTTATGGCACTTCTGAAATGAGCTGACAAAGAATATTAAAAAAGTGCAGATAGTGACTGTTTCAGAGCTCTCTGTGAAAACTGAATTTTCAGATAACTAGAAACAATTGGTAAGTAAATGTATCATAACAAACTTAAAAGATAGTAAGTCTCAGGATGGAGAATCGAGAGAAAATATATTGTGATATGTATAGTGGATTTTTGTCTATGCATTTAATAGTGAAGATGCTTGGTTCAAATCTTGTTATGGGAGGAATGTCCATCAGTAGAATTTGGCCATTGTGGAAGTGAATAGTTACATCTTGGAGGTGCTGATTAACGATCTGTGCAAATGACACTATCCAGTTCTATGAGGGTAAGGAAAAGTTTTTGGTCTGGCAATTAATATCAATGACATTTTGGTTTTGATACATTATTTCACAAAATGTAAGAACTAAGTAATTTTATCCACAGTTGGTAAATTTCCGTAGGGATCTGCTCTTTCATTTTCAACAGTTGAGAAATGGTTGGCTGAATTAAAAAGTTGTTGTACTTCTTTTGGAGCTGAAGAACATTAGGACATTCAAAACACATACAGAAACATCAAGACTGTGGACAATTTGAGTGATTGCCAGTTAAAAGTGCACATACCAACTGACAACATAAACATATCAGGAGAAAGATTAGGTAACATTTTATGTAAGGATTTGTGTATGTTAAGTTCTAATTTGTAAAACATTCACCAGAATTAATATTTAGAGCATTTGTAAAGAATCAAATTTGTACATTAAATTTTTTATCTGCAGATGAGGCAAAACCCATAATATTTATTGAAGGGCTCAAATGGTGAATATTCATGTTGCTGTGAAGAATCTGAGACTGGAGCTGTCAAATTTTTATAAGAATATTGTTCACACAATCCTGAACACAGCAAAGGCAGATAAATGTGGAGCTGTTTTACAATCACATTGACAGCTCATGCACCGAAGTTGCTGATCACAAAAACATACAAGAGAATGAGAATGAAGATGCTTTCATAGGACTTACACACTTAGAAAAAGCATTTGATAATGTTAAGTGTTACAAGATGTTTGAAGTTCTCTGAAAAATAGGTATACACTGTAGGGAAAGATGAGTAATATACACTGTGTACAGGAACCAATATGGAACAATAAGAATGGAAGTCCAAGAGGGAACTGATTGGCTTAAAAATGGCATAAGACACAAATGCAGTCTTTCACCACTACTATTCAACCTGTAGATTGAAGAAGAATGTAGGAAATCAAAGAAAGGTTCAAGAGTGGGATTAAAATTCAGAGTAAAAGTACTAGGTCTACAACTTTGCTTCTGCCATTTTTTCTTGAAGTTTGGGGCTTTATTGTGAAAACTTTAAAAAAATTATGATTCATAGTATTGCCTGTCACTGGCCACTACATTCTCCCATCTTTCGGATAGCATATGAATCCCATGGCGGAAGAACTGGGTGTCTTTTGTGGGGATCCATGAGTCGATTCAACTTTGCTCTTGTTCAAATGATCAGAAGTGCTGGTCAGCCAGACTGTATGCCACTGAATGAAAAAGATGGCAGTCAGAGAGAGCAACGCATGGAGAATATGGTGGGAGGGATAGGATTTCTCATTTCAAAATTTCCATGTATATTTTGATGGGTTTTGCGACATGTGGTCGAGCACTGATCTGCTGCAAAATTACCTTTACGTGTCTATCGCTGTATTGTGGCCATTTGTGTTTCAGTGCTGGGCTTCAATGCATCAATTGCTTTTGATAATGATGTCCTGTGACTGTCTTTGTCTGTTTCACTAGCTATGAAAATGTTCTGTCATCAACCGCCATGCCAGTCTTCGACATCAAAATCACTGTCCTTAAGGCATTGAAAACATTCTCTGCACGTCCTTACATTAATAGTTACCTCACCATTGGTCTTACCCAGCATTTTAGGAGCCACACAGCCTCAGATTTCTTCATTTTATAGCAGAAAATTAAAACTTCCCGCAAATGGCGAGAAATGGGTATGCAAGTTGACGTACTTAATCAAGAATAACCTTATGATGCAATCACAAATCAACTAATATTTTTATAGCATTATGTTTTCAGGTGCCTAAGCTTATTGTATTACACCTGTCACCAACCACCTGAACCGCACTTGCCGTTACTGCTGTCTATTGCAAAACTGCAGAAGCAAAGTTGTAGACCTAATATATTATTGGTAAAGTTTGATGATGGTCTTGTTATCACCTGTGAAAGTGAAGACTTGGAACTGTTTAATAGAGTGAACAGTCTACTTAGTGTATAGTAACGACTGAAGGTGATCCAAAGAAAGATGAACTTATTGATGAGCAGCAGGAATGAGGTTAATAACTAATAACTTAACATAAATGAAGGAATTCTGCTACCATGGAAATAAAATAAGTGCATGGCAGGTGACGCAAGGAGAACGTAAGGAGAAATCTAGCACAGACAAAGAGAGCATTTCTCAGCATAAAAGACCACCATATTTATGCAAGTATAATGTGCCGCTGAACGTAATGATCACCCCTAGTTTAAACATCAACATCATAAAAAAAAGTTTATTGGCGCATCTCTGGTAGGCTAAATTTATTGAACTGTCGAAACAACAGTAGTTATTAAAAAAAAAGAACACCTAACTTGATTATCTACATGACACGCAAGCTAACATTCCATAAATTACAGCCATTACTCAACATTATTCACTAATATCATCATTGCTGGTATCTTCGGAGGAATCTACATCAGAAACGGATTCATTTCCTCTTCCTCCATCATCCTCAGTGTTGTTCCAGAACACCAACTTAACACAAATGTCTTCACTTCTGTCTAGAATAGTTGAAATACAGCATTTCTTGAATGATTTTATGATCATTGGTGCTTCAGTGCTTTTCCAGGCAGCCAAAACCCACTGTGCAGTTATGTGGGGTTCAGCATGCTTAATTCTTCCTGTCTGAGTCAGTTCACAGACTGACTATGGAACAACAGTCGGATTGCTGTCTTAGAGCTTCATCGTTACTTGTGAATTGCTGTCGTGCAAGGAACTTCTCCATCAGTCCAAAAACATGGAAATCACTAGGGACAAGGTATGTTGGGTGCTCCAGAAGCTCCCAGTGAAATGCACCGAGCTATTCAGCAGTTCTGATTGCCACATCTGGTCTTGCATTGTCGTGGAACAGAATCACACTGTCCACACTGTAACAATCAGCATTGTTGGTTGCACCTTGTGGCATGAAATCCAGCAGGAGCAGCCCACAGCTATCCCAGAAGGCCATTAAAAGATGAACCTGGACGTTCCCACGGCCTGCTCTGCTGCTTGTATTCCAGCGTGAAATGCATTATCCATATTTCATCGTCTGTAACAATTTGGTCTAGAAAACCTTCACCCTCATTGGAGTACCATTCCAGATGATTCAGTGTAGACATCATTTTCTTGCCTTTCATCGTGTCATCCAAATGCTTAGACACCCACTGACGCGAAACCTTCTGGTAACCTAAGGACCTGTAAATTATGTAGTAAGCGCTACCATATCCATATGCCAAGCTCCCGGGAATTGGCTGTGATGTGCACATACCGATCTGCTTTCACCATGGTATCCACTCGGGAAATCTTGTGGCCAGTCAGCAACGAACACGGCGTGCCCGACCACTCATTGTCATGCAAGACTTCACGGCCTTTGTTGAACTCATAAAACCACAACCTCACAATTCTCAAAGTGAGGCAGTTTTCCCCATATGCGGGCTGCATTTCCCTGTAGGTCTCAATGGTTGTTCGTCCCTTGCTCCATAGGAAACGAATCACACTTTGTTACTCTAATGCTGTGTATGTGAGAAGCACAACTACCATCTTTAACAGCTGACAGCAGTGCCGTGCGGTGGAACTACCAGCAGATACGGCTGACATGAAGCAAGAAAGGTCCAACACTGGGTATGGATATGTTGACTTTGCATATTAATTTGTAATTTGGCTAAAAAAAAAAAAATAGGGGCAAAGACTTTTTGATTTTCCCTCGTATATGGCCTATCTGGTCGTATGGCACAGGATCGCTGTGGGCATGTTTAAATGCAGCTACTGAACACCGAGTTTGTAGAAGTTTGACATTTTCAGTCATTGTAGAAAGGTCTGGAATAGGATAAGTACTGGTGTCCATGTGTTGTCAGGAGCTTCCCGGTATCCTCGGACAATGATGTGGGGAAGCAGTGTTACAGAAGCTGCCACACGGCAAGGTGTGCTGTCTGCACAACATAGACTGCAGCTGCTGGCACTCCAGATACAGCACTGTCATAGCTGTGGCCGCGCTGGATTAGCCGAACGGTCTAAGGTGCTGCAGTCATGGACTGTGTGGCTGATCCCGGCGGAGGTTCGAGTCCTCCCTCGGGCATGGATATGTGTGTGTGTGTGTGTGTGTGTGTGTGTGTGTGTGTGTGTGTGTGCGCGCGTGCGTGTGTGTGTTTGTTTGTCCTTAAGATAATTTAGGTTAAGTAGTGTGTCAACTTAGGGACTGATGACCTTAGCAGTTAAGTCCCATAAGATTTCACATACATTTGAACATTTTGAACATAGCTGTGGCTTAGGCTGCTAAAGACAGAATGTGCGACAACACTGACTACAAGAAAGGACAGGATGCAAGGCCATTTATTAACACATCAGGGAGTAAACTGCTTGATATTCCAGGAAGCTGTAGTGCTGGTGACCCACATTTCTTTCTTTTTTTTTCATTAGTTTGGAACAGGAAACATACAAAAACATGTGGTCATTTTCACCTTAAAAATGTATTTAATTGCTTGACTAAGAAATGTATTGCTTGCCCTCAAACTTCTCACAGTATATTAAAAAGTGAGGGCACAACACACAATTGATGATGATCTTGTCTGCTAGAAAAAAACTGTGTCAAATTTGATTCCACATTCTGTTCTTGTTCTATACATGTTATTTCTGCTTCAGCATCACAGGCAGCATTTAATTCAGACAAAGGACCATTATTTCTATGTTAGTGTGCTACAATTATTGACCTACTTTTTGTCCACTCATGATGATGATAGCAAAGATGACATTTTGAATGCGTACTTTGTATCAGAAAAATAATTTACAAAAGAGATTGCTTTCAAAACACCTGTGTGACTCATCATGGAGTCTATATATCTTATGACTACAGTTGACTCATACATACATGGGTATAATAACTTGTGGGGATACAAAACGAAATGAACACATAGGTTCAGTCATGAGTTAGAGAGGAAGCAAACTTCAGTTCATTGGTAGGATACGAATGACATTGCTTGCAAGTCATTGTGCATCCTACATTAGAATGTTGCTCAGTTGTGTGCAATCCAAACCAAATATGATTAATGGGGGATATTGAAAATATGTGAAGGAAGACAACACGAATTGACACAGGTTTGTTTAATTACTGGAGAGTGTTACAGAAATGCTGAAAAAATTGAACTGGCAAACACCTGAAGATAGGCACCAACTACACCACAGAAGCTTATTGAGAGAGGAACTAGGAATATACTATAGCCCCCTACATACAACTGTCTTTAGGCCTGTAAAGACGAGATAATGACTAATTACAGCACACACAGAGAGATTTAAGCAGCCATTCTTCCCCCTTCCATGCACAAATTGAATGGAAAGAAAAACAAACGTTTGACAGTAGGACATATGCTCTACCATGCACTTCATAGTGGTTTACAGAGTACAGATGTAGATCCAGGTCTACAAGTCATACATTGATTACAGCCATGATTGCAACTTTCCGTTGAGAATAAGCTCTCATTACCCAGGAAAATCTGAACCGTGTAATACATGCCATGTGACACTGGTCCACAAGCAAACTTATCAGTTTATGGTGGATGTATGGATAAATAAGTGCACTTCTCATACATACTTGGCCATCATCATCATTAGCATTATGTAGTTTCCATAGTTATGAGTCATATTTTCATGTTCATTTCCTTATTAATTTTCTGGACTAATGATTAAGTCCTAATGTCACAAAATTTAATAACCACTTTCACAAGGTCTTCAGTTCACTCAAGATTTATTCTCACAATAGTGCATATGGAGTACATGAAATGATGGTATTTACAGATCAGTAGCACAAGTGGTTCTGAGGCACAGAGTATCAAGCCATGGTGCAACACCCATATTAGTACACAGTGTAGCCTCCACGGGTGGAAATGCAGGCACCGAATCTGGCATCCAGTCAATTGTACAGATGGTGATGCTGTCCTGAGATATGTTATAGCACACTTGCTTGACCTTTTCTGTAAGAGCTGTCAGTTGACGAGTCGCACAAGTCACTTCTCGTCCCATCATATACTATACATGGTCGATTGGAGACAAAATGCAGAGATTGTGGTGGCCAGGAAAGTTGCTGCATGTCTTGCAGAGCACATTGAGTTTAATGGGCAGTGTGTGGGTGAGCATTATCATGATGGAACAACACATCACCTCCCTGTTGTAAGAATGGCAGAAGAATGGGTCTAACAACATTCTGCACGTACTGAACACTTGTTCGGCCTCCAGAAACACTAAAGATGAATAAGAGTTGTAACTTATTGCACCCAAGACCAGAAGGCCTGGGTGGGGCCGGTGTATCTTGGGCAGATGCATTCTACAAGGCAGCCCTCACCAGGTCTACAGCGTATGTGCAAATTACCATCAGTTATGTGAAAACAAAATCTGCTTTCATCAGTGAAGACCACGGTGTGCAGTTCCATCTCTGGTGGCACCAGTTGAGCCATGCACGTTGATGCTGTGGCATGTGTGGAAGATGGGCTAGAGGTGTGTGTGCCTGTAGTCTCACTACTAATACCCAATTTGCAACAGTTTGTGTCAACACATGTGGGCTCACAAGCTCTCTTATCTATGCTGTGGTAGTTGTACAGTCTTCCACTGCAGGTGTCTGTGCTGTGTAGAAGCCCAGAACCTCATCTACAAGTGCAAGAATGTTCATGTGACAATTATCAGCATCGTTGTGCAATAAAGCAGCACATTCAATTTGTGCGACAGTTCTCCAAAAGGACCATCCTGCTACTCAGAAGGCCACAATTTGACCCCTATCAAACTTGCTCATTTGACTGTAGGAAGCATGAGTGCATCTCCATCGCATGGTTGCCTGCTTGCTTCACATGTTTGTATCACATTGAGCATTCTGGCTGTGAGTATTCCCTATTAAATAGTAGAGATTGGTGATGCTCTTTAGCTATGCCACTATGCCATCCGTTAGTGGACAATGTTGAAACTGTTTCTGTTCATCTACTATCTCCCAGTTAGCATATGCTGTTACTGGGTCAAAAACAATGTCATTTTTCCAGGTGTACTAGCTACTTGTTTCAGCAGTGTAGTTCAAATATCCATCAACATTTTTCTCTCAGTGACTTATGAAAACAACAGAAGTGGATAAGGACATTGTCCCAGTACAGAAACTGCAGCTTGATGCATGAATTAATCAGACAGCATTCTGAAAAATTTTAAGTTCCTATAGAAGCAAAACTACAACTGCGGGGCATCCCAAAAGGTACGTTACAACTTCAGTGTCATGTAACTTGACTTGTAATTAACTTAGAGAACCAAAGTAAGCTGCATTAGGGTTCGGAGTCTATGCCACACTACTGGTCCCCTTGTAACTGGTTGGGTGATGATTTAGTTTTCAGGTCTGAGGAAAGTGATGTCATACCATTTCCAACAGGACCATGCCTAGTAAAATACAATGGTGTTCAAACCAATAACTGAATCGAGGCCATGGTTACTGTTTTTATCAAATGTAAAGGATGAACTGTTTGACCATACTGTTGCAAATCAACTTGTAAAATAATAAATGTTGGAAGTCCTTTCATCTACAGGTTGTTACAAAAAGGTATGGCCAAACTTTCAGGAAACATTCCTCACACAAAAAGAAAGAAAAGATGTTATGTGCACATGTGTCCAGAAACGCTTAATTTCCATGTTAGAGCACATTTTAGTTTCGTCAGTATGTATTGTACTTCCTTGATTCACCGCCAGTTGGCCCAATTGAAGGAAGGTAATGTTGACTTCGGTGCTTGTGTCGACATGCGACTCATTGCTCTACAGTACTAGCATCAAGCACATCAGTAAGTAGCATCAACAGGTTAGTGTCTTGATTGGGCCCCATGTTCTTCCACCTACGCTCAATGGAGCACGTTATCATGATTTCATATGAGATACTCTACCTATGCTGCTAGAACATGTGCCTTTACAAGTATGACACAACATGTGGTTCATGCAAGATAGAGCTCCTGCTCATTTCAGTCAAAGTGTTCGTACGCTTCTCAACAACAGATTCGGTGACCGATGGATTGGTAGAGGCGGATCAATTCCATGGCCTCCACGCTCTCCTGACCTCAATCCTCTTGACTTTCATTTATGGGGGCATTTGAAAGCTCTTGTCTACGCAACCCCGGTACCAAATGTAGAGACTCTTCGTGCTCGTACTGTGGACGGCTGTGATACAATACGCCATTCCCCAGGGCTGCATCAACGCATCAGGGTTTCCATGCGACGGAGGGTGGATGCATGTATCCTCACTAACGGAGGATATTTTGAAAATTTCCTGTAACAAAGTGTTTGAAGTCACGCTGGTACGTTCTGTTGCTGTGTGTTTCCATTCCATGATTAATGTGATTTGAAGAGAAGTAATAAAATGAGCTCTAACATGGAAAGTAAGGATTTCCGGACACATGTCCACATAACATATTTCTTTCTTTGTGAGTGAGGAATGTTTCCTGAAAGTTTGGCCGTACCTTTTTGTAACACCCTGTATTACAGATGTCAAACTCGTATGCACTGGAATATCAAAATAGCGTACTTCCTCCTTTTTAGTTCTTATAAATTGCTGTAACTGTTTAGATGATGATGAAAATAAAAATATCATCCTAAGCAAAGGCCACTGTGTTATTATCTAATCAATTATCATACAGTTCCATAGCTGTTTCTCATTTTGATGAAATGCATGATTCTATTACAAGCATCATTCAGCAAATGAAACAGAATTCAGTACATTTTACTGTACATATGTTTTATTGTTCTTCAGGGACATAATTAAAATAATTTATAACACAGGCACAAGTTTTAAAGAGTGGTACTGTAAATGCAACACTGGCTGATGCTTAAGGTTATTCATTCACATTTGCAGCTGTTCTCAGGACACACACAAGGAGCATTTTCACCCTGTTTGCACTCACACTGGCTGCCCTCTGCAAAATAAACAAAATATTTATGAGTTTTCTTGTTATTACTCCATAGACAGTATATGTCTAAATACGCAAAAGAAAATTTTGCATCAAAAGTAGTCCAAAAATTAGTATTTTGAAGTATGTGATGCAGGTTTTATCTGAAGTACTAATATTACATCTTTATCTCGTTAATTGTAACCAAGACTTGAAATTCCAAATATAACTGGATAATTAAATAAGAAGAATGAAAAAACATTACTTTGCACTTATTTTTGTGAAAAAAGTTGTGTGTTCAGCCAAGAAAACCTGTTCCAATTTGCATTCTTAGCTTGCCAGTTATGTTTTGGTTATATTTATTGCCACAAAACATCACTTTGACTGTGTGCACCTTCAGTATAGTCAACAATAAAATGTCTATTCTCAATTGATTTCTGTGACTGCAAAGTGTATTTTGAAAGTGAATTGAGATGAAGAGCTTGATACTGAATTCAGCAGACCAGAAAGTGACAAAGAATGTGAAAATTCATTGTTGGACAATGAAAATGATGAGTGACATCACTGTGTGAAATAGGCAGGCCTACATCTGATGAATTGCTGCCAGCCCCTACCAAAGCCTATTTGCATAGGAGTGCAAATGCTCTGAACATGTTGTCATGCAACACTTCTGTTTGTTCTGTGACGTAACTTGGTGTCATGGTTGTCACATGACTTAAGTGAAAAATCACTACTGCCAGCTAGGAAACAGAATTGTCTATTGCCGCATCAAAGCATTGTGAGGAAGCCAAACTACTGAAAGCATTGAACAAAACACACAATACTAATAATCTGAAGTTTTTCACATTTATTGTAGAGCAAAAATGCCTTACATTTATGATAGTTTTGTATACAATCATGTTAAAATCACCAGCAAAAGCTAAATAAAATGATCTGCCCGCAATGAAGAGACTTACTAATTAACATTTTCCATCATTGATACCATATTTTTAAGAAACTCACACCTTTTTTGCCCAAAAAGGGGGATTATGCATTCCCATTTTCATATGAAAATATTTTTAACTAAATGCTACTGTTCTGTAACAAAAATAATTATTTTTGGATGAAAATTTTAATAACTAAGAAGTTATGAAAAAAGTAACCAATGTAAAAGCTTTCAGAATCAGTTTCTAGTGGTCATAAGTGGTTGAACATATACATTCATCATAAGTATAAAATGAAGAGTAAAATGCTAGTCTGTTGAAGACAAGTATATTTGTAAATAAAATGTCATAAGATGGAAAAATACACAATCAAATTGCATCTTGGTAGAAGAGGAATGGACATCCAAGGAAAAGTATGACCAGAATCAATCTACATGTAGGAAACAATACTGTTCTAAGCAGATACTGAGAATAAGGGATGTGGAAGGAACAAATTGGGAGCATCTGTTTACATTAAATTCAAAGCTAGTTATTCTACTGAATTGCTTCTATCACGCCCTTTTTATTTATCTGATATTTAGGAAGAGAACAGTAAAATGAGACTTTATATTCATGTTGGAATCATGACTGGTAAACCTGTTAGCATGGGTCCACAACACTGCACAAGGGATGGAATGGATAATGTGATGGTGTAGCAAGATGCCCTGATACTTAAGATTGGAGAACATTAAAAGCAGAGGAATGATGGACTGGCATTCGCAACCATGTGACGGTATCAATAAAATGAAACAAACAAGAAACGGTTGTGCAGGACATGTAATGAAGACTGTATAAAACAAAATTTCAAAATTTTCTCATTAGATAAGTAGAGGTTATTAGTGGTTCAATGGAAATTGCCTGATCATCAGGGAAGTCTCACATAAGATGGAAAGACAACATTAACAATGGGAAGATGAGATCACTGAAAAGAAAAATGAACAGGTAATAGTAGCCACTAATTGGACAGGAAAGAGCAGTATTCTGGAGTAAGCATATCATCAGCTAGAAAACTATAAGAAAATGAAGAATACTGATAGGGCAGGCAGAGGTAAATGCATTAAATGTATATGATAGAGCAGTTGTGTAATTAGACTCTTCACAGTTTTGTTTTATGTATCGTCACACAAATACTACATGTGTTATTGATAAATATCCATGAATATCAGTTGAAAGTAGATGTAATGTGAATGGCAGGACTAACTGCAAATGTGTGAATTAGAAATGCAGATTCTAGGAAGCTGACTTTGTGAAGATAGATAATGAATAAAACTGAAAATATGAAAACACCAGAGGGTATGGTGATGGTGCAAACAGTCTGTTGAGTAGACGATCAGTAATAATGCTGTAGCATTCAAACTTATTACCCTTCATCTTACAAAGGAATGTACTTCAAGTGTCAAACATCTCAGTGTCAGTTTGCAGACATTCACATATAAAGCTAAAAATGTAATCTAAGTGCTGAATGTAATGTAAGTGCTGGGTACCTGATGATCAAAGTTTGACATATTTTATAGTGTAGTTGAATGCTTCAACATTATTATTATTATTTAAAGAGTAACAACAATTACCTCATAACCTAGAATGGATAACAGTAAAAATTACGGAAAAGATAGATTATAACTATTAGTGTGAGGATGAAAGGAGATCAGTAAAGCGTGAGCAAATACAATATGTGACATTGCTTGTACATCAAAAAAATTACAAAAAATGTTTTATAACTTGGGGATTTAAAAATGGTATTGTCAAGAGGCAGCCATGAAAGCTGACAATGGTCAAACAAACAGTGTGCTGACCACATGCCCCTCCATATCCACGTGCAGTGATGTCTGTGTCCTGAGAATGACATGGTGATTGGTCAGTACTGTTGAGCCTTCCGAGGCCTGTTTGGATGGAGTTTAGAATTGTCATGAGGGTTTATCAGAGTTGCTTGAATGGGCAGTGTATGCCCTTATATGATTGTATCATGAACCTCAAATAGCACAAAAAATGGGAGCGTTTCATGATTGTGATTATTCTGTTAGTAGCAATGAATTCTGATATCAATTCAAAGAGTACATATGAAATGTAAGCGTGCTGTACTACCTGTAAGTTTTTTTTAAAACAAGTTGTTTAAACTCTTAAGTCTATTTAATGTTTGTGGTAGTTAACTGGGTACAATACACAAGAATGAACTATGGCCTATAAAGGGAATAATTTCTGCAGAGTGAGCTGCTAGAAAGAGGAAAGAAGTGTACATGTCATATGCTGCAACAATCTTCTGCAGTTGGGAAAATTCTAGAGATGCGTTATTCACTTCAAAGCAAATATGAAACTGTAGATTTGACCAGGATACTTGGTTATTGCTCAACATCCTCATGAGCTGTTTCTTTAAAAGTCAGATCTTGTGATTAGCACTGAGTTTTCAAATTATACTGAAGAGACATTGTGGAATATTTGCTTAACTGGGCTACTCTAATAAAAGAAACACTAAATAGAACAACAAGTTGGTTATTTGAAGTATGGAACTGTAATAAACTGTTTTAAAAGATAGAATTCAGCAGATCATTAAATAAGAACTTTCTTACAGTTTATTGGCAAACAACTGATTTTCATGCTTCAGCTTCATTAAATTAACTGGTCATCTTTCATGAAATAGTTTGCCAGTTTCCATAGCTGCCCTCTTCAGTTATACTGAGCAATTGAATTCTGGATATGACTCATCTCAAAGTAACAGCTAGGATAGCTGTCAAAATATTTAATGATAAGTGACAACATTAACAAACTCTGCAGATATCTTTTAAAATAGTCTTCAATTAATAATGGCCTGTTCAAAATTATTAACAAAAAATTCAGTCACAGACATAATGTACAACTTTACAAACAAAATCATTCTACAGTGTCAGTTTTTGAGCCTGCCCTTTGTAGTTCCTATATCACCTATGTTGTTTGCAGTCGAACAACAATACAGAATTGTATGTTTTCACAAAGTTTGTTCCATAGTGTTAGTTTCATCCACACCAACTGCTATTTTTGCCTCTTGCTAGCATTTCTCGCATAGTTCAATCATAACTTTGTACATTTGTGATCATAATAAATGCAACATACACAACATCCATTGTGAGTTATCAAACAAAGCATCCTGCACTCTTCTGTCATAAATTGTCTTTACACTAAGTAATGATGAATCACTGTCGCCCTCTTTTTCTTGTATTGTTATCTCCCCACATGGAATAAAATTCAGAGAATCTCAAGTATAGACAAATGTTGTACATACATTTAAATATATTTTTTTCTTAACTGTGATACTGTTTTCCATTTAATTTATGATCAAGATCTTAGATTCATGACACAATAAAAAGCCTTTCTCTCTTACAATGAATTTTTATCTGTCTCTCATTATTTGTTATCCTATTAACGACAGGGTGCTGCCTTAATTCAATATGCCTTAAAAATGGGAGGAAAAAGATCATACATTACTAGGGAACTGAAGTTATTTTGTAAAACAAGGATCTTAAATTAGGTTCGTGCAGGTACTACCAAGATCTGTGGATATTGTTATCATCTATTAAAGCCCACTCTCTTCATGAGCTGCACCATCAAGCCAGTTTCTTCTAACTCACAAGAAAGTAACAGCTTCTGTAATGTACAGTGTAAAGCAGCTCATGCAGTTGGATTCTTATCTGGTGTAACATTCTTACTTACAGAAATGTTCTGATGATATAAAAGGAAATCTCAAACTCTGTACTGTCTGTAATTTTCTCAGATAATGTTTGGACTGTTGTAAGGAAAGGGGAAGATTGTAATAAGATCTTTGACTTGGCAATTAATGTGGCTACAGAACAGTACTGGTACTAAACACAGTTTTTGTCTATAAATGATTATGATTTAAATCAACAGAAAATTATGATTTCTCTCAACTAAAGGTCCAAGCAATGATAAAAGTGTGATAGTGCTCTAAGTAAGTTGAGCCACACATTTGTAATTGCAGGTAAATAAACTTGGGAAAAGATGATGATCAGTATGTTTTTATCACTTAAAATGCAATTAAACTTGACTATCTCTTGACACATCTTGGACATGATTAAACATGTGTCACATATAAAGAAGTTCAGTGTAAAGTTGTAGCTATTAATAAACCTAGGCTGACAAAATATTTACTTGTATCATCCTTCCCTGACTGGCAACATTTACAGTTCTCCGGACACTTGCACTCCTTTCCACATTTTTCTTCCTCCTTGCAGGTATCTGCAACAGACAGACATTTTATTTTCATAAACACCTGTACATGAAAAAGAATATGAGTACATTTTCAAATAACTGAAAACATTTCCAGTAAGTGGTTCCTTCATGTTTATCTCCACATCTCAACATACATGTATGTCCTGCTACAGACTGCCGTGAAATATGATCCATTAAGTTGGAGAAAACTTTCAGAATGCTGTTGTTATAGCAGCTCTGCTGGAAATTTAATATTATGTCTGCAGTCCCGACAGAAAACAGCAGTGTGAATTATTTATTTATTAATTATTGTACAAAAATACAATGTAAAGGACAAACCAAGGTAAGTTTGAGGTGTAGCAACTAATATAAATATAAAATATGGAATAAAAACATGCTCACCGTATTTTGGTTACATTTTTTGTGTTTTGTGTCAAGTGATAGAGTAGCCATAATGAAAGTAGTGTGTTCACAAGAACTAAACCATTCTGCTCCTAAAGGTCATTTAATATTCACTGTCAGTGGCTAAGGTGGTTAGATAACTGTTTTATGTATGTTGTTATTTTTAAACTCAAGGAGGTGTACCAACCAACCTGACACAGCAATTAATGCACTGAATGCTTTTTCAGAAGGAGCATGTTCAAATACCAAACTGGCTATTCAGATTAGAGTTTTAAAAAATAACCTGATGCAAAGGCCATGAGGTGGTTCCTTTGAAAATAACACACATGGATTCCTTCTTATCCTTGTTCTATCTGTGCTATTTACATTAAACTCTGATCTTCCTTCCTTCCTTCCTTCCTTCAGAGAGACATATTGTGATGCTGTTTAGGAATAGACATTCCAGCTATTTCATTAATCTCCCATACTCTCCTGTCCATACACTGAGCTATATGTCAAATTTACCCTTACTTGTTTGATTCAGGAACTTATATAACGAATAGGTTATTTCAAGAGAAAATTATTTCAAGAGAAAATATTTGAGTACTATGTCATTTCAGATGAAAACATTTAAGTAAACATTCAACAAATTTCCACTAAGAATATGTGCATAAAAGAGGTATTTAAAAAATTAAGATAAAAGCTTATTGAACCATTTTACTATTCAAAAAATATTTAAATAATTAGCATCCGCCAGTTTCAATTATATTTTCAAAGCCTGCACTACTGTACAATACTCATTTAGACACAGTTTGCACTCTAAGGATATTCTGGCTTTATCTGGTTTAAAAGGTGTCACAGGAACGATCACAGTGGCATCCAAAATTATGCAGAGTCAACACAATCGCCCAGCTGGAAAAATACAATGCTGGCTATTTTGAGAGCATTTCACTGAGCAAAGTCTCACAAGGTAGTGAGTGATGCTCTATGTATCACACTAACTACAGATTTCCCTGCCAACATTCTCAGCTGTCTTTAACTGACGGAGCATTTTAGCACTGATGGAGCACTACACACGCTGGCAGATGATGTTCACTGGGCATTTGCCATACCCACAACCTATGAATGGATAACCATATTGTGTACCATGATTTGTCACTTCACACAATGTTTTTCCACTGTCCAATCGTGCAATATTTACACTCCTTACACCAAGCAAGGCATCGTTTGGCATTCACCGGCTTGATGTGCGGCCTACGAGCAGCCACTTGACCACGAAATCCAAGTTTTCTCACCTCCCACCTAACTGTCACAGTGCTTGTAGTGGCTCCTGATGCAGTTTCGAACTCCTGTGTGATGGTCTGGATAGATGTCTGCCTGTTACACATTACGACCCTCTTCAACTGTCAGCGGTCTCTGTCAGTCAACAGACGAGGTCGGCCTGTACACTTTTGTGCTGTACGTGTCCCTTAACATTTCCACTTCACTGTCACATCGAAAACAGTGTACTTAGAGATGTTTAGGGGTGTCGAAATCTTGTGTACAGATGTATGAACAAGTTACACCCAAGCACCTGACCTCGTTCGAAGTCCGTGAGTGCCATGGAGCACCCCATTCTGCTCTCTCACGATGTCTAATGACTAGTGAGGTCACTGATATGGAGTACCTGGCAGCACAATGCACCTAATATGAAAAACGGTTGCTTTTGGGGGTGTTCAGATACTTTTGATTACATAGTGTATATTAGATTGGCATGCCTTTGTGCTTTGTAAATGTGTAAGTAGAAGTACGACAAGGGGTTCAAGTGTAGTGTGTGCTCTTTAGCTGACACGGTGGATTGCTGTTCATGCTAAGTGGTTCAGTTCAGTTAGTCTCTGGTATGTCTGGAATTAACTCTTATTTTGTGCTTGAATTAATTCAGTATAAATGTCTGCAAGCTATAAAACAAATTTTTCTCTCATTCAGCAACTCTGAGTGCATGTTATTTATTGTGCTTGATGTAATGATAAATTGTGACTCCAAGAAGAAACATGGACTCTAAAAAGTAAGAAATTCAAAGTGAGCCAGTAATGCCTACAGCAACAGATAACGTTACATCAAAAAATCAGTTCAGAAAGCACCATCTACATCCATATCTATACTCTGCGAACCAATACGAGATGCATAGCAGAGGGTATGTCACATTGTACCTGTTATTAGGGTTTCTTCCTGTTCCATTCATGTATGGAGTGCGGTAAGAATGATTGTGCCTCTGGGTGTGCAGTAATTATTCTAATTTCATCCTCACAATCTCTAAGTGAGCGATAGTAGGGGATTGTAGTAAATTCCTAGAGTCGTCATTTAAAGCCGGTTAAGAGACTTTCTCAGGATAATTTAGGTCTGTCTTCAGGAGTCTTCCAGTTCAACTCCTTCAGTACGTCTGTGACTCTCGCATGGATTAAACAAACCTGTGACCATTCATGCTGTCCTTCTCTGTATGCATTCAATATCCCCTGTTAGTTGTAACTGGTATTGGTCCCACACACTTGAGCAATATTCTAGAACTGGTTGGACAAGTGATTTGTAAGCAATCTCCTTTGTAGACTGATTGCACTTCCCCAGTAATCTACCAATAACCCAAAGTCTACTATCTGCTTTATCCATGACTGAACCTAGGTGATCATTCCGTTTCATAATCCTACAAACTGTTAAAACCAGTTATTTGTATGAGTTGGCCAATTCCAACAGTGCCTCCTTGATATTATAGTCACAGGATACTACGTTTTCCTGTTTTCTGAAGTCCAAAATTTTACATTTCTGGAAATTTGGAGCAAGCTGCCAATCTCTGCACCACTTTTAAGTCTTACCAATATCTGACTGAATATTTATGGAGCTTCTTTCAGATAGTACTTCATTGCAGATAACTGCATTATCTGCAAAGAGCCTGATGTTTCTATTAATATTTTCTTCAAGGTCACTAATACACAATATGAGCAGCAGGAGTCCCAACAGACTTCCCTGGGGCACACCCAAAGTTACTTCTTCATCTGACGATGACTCTAAAAATGGCTCTGGGCACTATGGGACTTAACTGCTGAGATCATCAGTCCCCCAGAACTTAGAACTACTTAAACCTAACTAACCTAAGGACATCACACACATCCATGCCCGAGGCAGGATTCGAACCTGTGACCGGTAGCGCGGTTCCAGACAGTAGCGCCTAGAACCGCTCGGCCACCTCGGCCGGCGACGATGACTCTGTATACAAGATAACAAGGTGCGTGCACCCTACCAAAAAGTCCTCAATCCAGTCACAAATTTCAGTTGATACGCCATATGATCGTAGTTTTTGAAAGTAAGCATAGGTGTGGTACTGAGTTAAATGCTTTTCAGAAATCAACAAATACAGGATCTATCTGTTTGCCTAGATCCAAAGCTTTCAGTATGTCATGTGAGAAAAGTGCGAGTTTGGTTTCACATGATCGATGTTTTCGAAATCCATGGTGGTTGACGTTGAGGAGGTCATTCCGCTTAAGATACCTCATTATGAGGCTAAGCAGTCAAAATATTGACTTTAAATGTTCGAAAACAAATATTTCTGCAAAGATAGGGATTTTCCTTACCAGTGACAAACAATCCGCTAATTCCTTGCAGTGTCCTAACTATGCCACGAAATAAAGTGGAAGCCTTGTCGTATTCACACAGATTAGATTAGATTAGATTAATACTAGTTCCATGGATCATGAATACGATATTTCGTAATGATGTGGAACGAGTCGAATTTTCCAATACATGACATAATTAGGTTAATTTAACAACATACTTAAATTGATATAACAACTTTATTTTTTTTGTTTTTCTTTATTTTTATTTTTTATTTTTTTAAATTTTTTTTTAAATATTTTTGTTTTTTTTCTTTTTTTTCTTAATTTATGTCTAAAAATTCCTCTATGGAGTAGAAGGAGTTGTCATTCAGAAATTCTTTTAATTTCTTCTTAAATACTTGTTGGTTATCTGATTTCCTGATTCCTGTGCTTTAACTTTCTTTTGCTGCATATGGCGTTTCAAGTGATGCAATTATTTTATATTGACAATTAATGCCTTAGACTCTCATAGATTGGTTTTAGTGTTATGCGTTTTTTTAAGAACCCGCCAATGTAACACAAGTACCAGAATCTTAAAACCACTTTATTAAAAGTGTTTGCAGATCATAGGAATAACACATTCAGCAAGTGATAAACAATGACCAATGGGTGATAAAGCACTATCCAATGGTTCCTGCCAGTATGTGCTATTGTTGACAAGTCGCTAATGACAGACAAACATTACATCATACACTGAAGAGCCAAAGAAATTGGAACACCTACTTAATATCGTGTAGGACCCCGCAAGCATGCAGAAGTAGTGCAACACGACATGGACTCGACTAATGTCTGAAGTAGTGCTGGAGGAAATTGCCACCTTTAATCCCGCAGGGTTGTCCATGCATCCGTAAGAGTATGAGGGGGTTGAGATCTCTTCTGAACAGCAAGTTGCAAGGCCTTCTAGATATGCTCAATAATGCTCACGTCTGGGGATTTTGGAGCCCAGTGGAAGTTTTTAAACTCAGAAGAGTGTCCCTGAAGTAATTTTGGACGTGTGGGGCGTCGCATTGTCCTGTTGGAATTGGTCAAGTTCGTCGGAATGGACAATGGACATGAATGGATGCCGGTGATCAGACAGGATGCTTACGTACGTGTCACGTCTCAGAGTCGTATCTAGACATATCAGGGGTCCCATATCACTCCAACTGCACACGCCCCACATCATTACAGAGCCTCCAACAGCTTGAACAGTCACATGCTGACATGCAGGGTCCATGGATTCATGAGATAGTCTGTTGTCTCCATACCCGTACATGTCCATCCGCTTGATACAGTTTGAAACGAGACTTGGCCGACTAAGCAACATGTTTCCAGTCGGAAACAGTCAAATATCGGTGTTGACGGGTTCAGGCGAGGCGTATAGCTTTGTGTCGTGCAGTCATCAAGGACACACGAGTTGGCCTTCAGCTCCGAAAGCCTATATCGATGATGTTTCGTTGAATGCTTCGCACGCTGACACTTGTTCACGGCCCAGCACTGAAATATGTAGCAGTTCCCAGAAGGTTTGCACTTCTGTCACGTTGAACAATTCTCTTCAGTCGTCGTTGGTCCTGTTCTTGCAAGATCTTTTCCTGGGAGCAGCGATGGCGGAGATTTGATGTTTTACCGGATCTCGGTACAGTCGTGAAATGGTCGTACGGGAAAATCCCCACTTGATCGCTACCTCGGAGATGCTGTGCTCCATCGCTCGTGCGCCGACGGTAACACCGCGCTCAAAATCACTTAAATCTTGATAATCTGCCATTGTAATAGCAGTAACGATCTAACAAATGCGCCAGACACATGTTGTCTTATATAGGTGTTGCCGACCGCAGCGCCGTATTCTGCCTGTTTACATAGCTCTGTATTTGAATACGCGTGCCTATACCAGTTTGTTGGGCGCTTCAGCGTATGAGTCTCAACCAGCTGCCGCTACCTGTCAAAACATCAGCTACAACAAAGGCAAAAATGACGTTAATTCAGTGCTAGAAACTGCACACAAGATGCACTGCATGCTTCAGCACGAAAAAGTACAGTATGCACAGTGACATAATCCCCAGATGACATTTCCACGGTGGCAGCTTCTGCCTTCAAATGAGAATATCATTTGATGGTTTCTGAGCAACTCCCGACTTTCAACAGAGTTTGGATGCACTCAAACAACGGCTTACTGAGAAGGAAGGCAAGAGACAATCATGTATAAACAAAAAGATGCTGTTGATTTGCAATTACACCGCTCTGGTTCCTGCAACGATAAAAAAGAGTAAGTGAAGCCACTCCCTCGTGTGCTTGTATCACGGCCGGCTCGGAATGTGTGCTATGAAGTGTATCACACCTTGAATTTGCCCAAATGTAAACGGAATGGCAAGCCACATGGAAGCTTACAAGCGTCTACTGGTCAACGCACAGAACGTAGTGATGGGGCAACCGACTGCTCAGTCGGCAATTTTTCGTTCAGTCGGTTTTTTTTAGTAGAATGAAACAACTGAATGAAATATTTATAGATATTACATATTATTAACCAGTGATTCTAACTTAACAAATACCTTTGCAAATTCCGTTATTTACCTTCGATTGTGTCAGTGTTTATTGTGTCCAAAAGTCCTTTGTTAATAACTCGAAATTCATAAATAATATACTTCGAAATTTTTGCCTTTACATCTTCTAAAAGAAGTGACCTCTATATATGCGTGTGTGATATACGTCTATGAACTCCATCGAGACTAGGAGCTCTACATACGTTCGACAATGAAGCAAAAGGTTTTGATGCCAATTGTCACGTTTTACTATCTCGAAAGCTAAAGCACCTCTAAAAGGTACTAAGAATGTCGACCAAGCATTGATCACGGAATTGAGACGAGTGAACCTTTGTGTGACATACATATCTGGAACATTCTGGACTAAGTTGACCCATGAACTAGACGTCACGAGAGACAGATTGATTTATTATCTACTCTAAAGTAAACTCTACCAGTTTGGGCGTATTATCTGTAGATAACACGAGTAAACTAGACTCCGATGGACTAGAGAACAGGACGATGGACAGGCAGTCACTCGAGATAACGAACTATAACGTATACGGGTTCGTCTCGTGACAGTATTAAAGTTTGACTAACAAGAGATAGACCGAAAGAAAAGAGAGAGACTGGAGAGGGGAGTTCAAAGATATTCTGCGTCATTCCTCACTGACTTGTTTAATTATAACGCGAGCTTCGTCAGAGTCGGCAGGACATTTTTCCACACAAGCGACGTATGATTTACCCCCACCCCCTTGCCCCTGCTAGCCTTAGACATTCGTTACCTTTCCGATGGCTCTTGGCAAGACCGTTAACAGTCGGTCATGTAAACCTTGCCGTTTCTTAGAATGCCTATCATTTTATGTCTGTTTTAGAAACTATATGCTCCTCGCAATACAATGAAGATCGATCGATCCCCTCAGTGTAAGCGATTTCGATTTTAGATCGACAGAAATCGTATCCCGTCAACTGATGCCATCAACAGTGTACCGAAACAATCACGTCCCATCAACTGACGGGACCGACAGTCAAAGTGTTAAAATAAATTTAAATGATTGAAGAAATGGATTGTTTTTTTTCTTTAAACTAAGCATTACATAGACACATCTCTGTAACAGAAATAAATTCCTGAACCTTGTTCTAGTGCTAAATATTAAAAGAAGAAACAATCCATTTTCATTTACGGTAATTCCTGAGATCTTTAAAAAAAACTTTTAATGCGAGAACTATACTTATTTTATAGTTGCAGCTTCAATCAAAGTGTGCTGTCTTGAAAATGGGTGAACTGAATGAAAATAAAAAAAATTCTTTAATTTTTTAGTTTAATAATGGAACTTTTTAATTCTGTAATTTACAAATTATTTCACTTTCCATCGGGAAAAATGGCACAGAAATGAAATAAAAAAATCATACAGTTTTATATTGGCTTGTTCAACTGTTTATCTGCGTAAGTTGTATGTTATATGTGCATGGATGTCTGCGGAAATTTACGCAGCGGGAGGACAAGACTAAAACTGCCATCTTGGACATAAAAGAGTTGGTCATTTTAGAGACGTATCATGCCACAGGAACTAAATTATCCACACTGATGAGCCAAAACATTATGACCATCTGCTTAATAGCTTGTTTGTCCATCTTCGGAACAAAATACATTACTGATTCTGCATATCAGGGATCCGACAGTTTTTTGGTAGGTTTGTGCAGGTGTGTTAGTATTAGATGTGTACGCACGGATCACGTAATTCGCGTAAATAACGGGTTGCTGATTTGCGTAGCGGTGATGACGCCCGATAGCGAACCGGGATGGGTCCCACAGCATTTAAATCAGGCGAATTTGATCGCCGATACATCAGCGTGAGCTCACTATGACGCTCCTCCAACCACTATAGCACGGTTCTGACTCCGAGACACGGACAGTTATACTGCTGAAAGATGACATCGCCGTCGGGGAAGACAACACGCAGGAAGGGATGCAGATGGTTCCCAGCTGTCAGCGTTTCTTCTATTACTATCACAGGTCCCAAGCAAGCACAGGAAAATGTCTCCCGTAGCATAACATTGCTCCCAGCAGCCTGCGTCCATGGCGCGTTTAGAGCCGCCGTTCACTTCGATAACGGCGTTTGTGGAGACTACCATCGACCTAGTGTAGCAAAAACGTGATTCACCCAAAGAGCGGACACGTTTCCATTGATCGACGGTCGAATCCCGATGGTCCCGCACCCACTGCATTAGTAATCGACGAGTTCGTTGAGTCAGCATGTGAACACGTAAGGGTCGTCCGCTGCGGAGCTCCATGTTCAACGATGTACGAGGTGCATTCAAGTTCTAAGGCCTCCGATTTTTTTTCTAATTAACTACTCACCCGAAATCGATGAAACTGGCGTTACTTCTCGACGTAATCGCCCTGCAGACGTACACATTTTTCACAACGCTGACGCCATGATTCCATGGCAGCGGCGAAGGCTTCTTTAGGAGTCTGTTTTGACCACTGGAAAATCGCTGAGGCAGTAGCAGCACGGCTGGTGAATGTGCGGCCACGGAGAGTGTCTTTCATTGTTGGAAAAAGCCAAAAGTCATTAAAGTTGCTACACCACGAAGATGACGTGCTACAGACGCGCAATTTAACCGACTGGAAGAAGATTCTGTGATATGTAAATGATTAGCTTTTTAGAGCATTCACACAAGGTTGGCGCCTACAACGTGCTGACATAAGGTAAGTTTTCAACCGATTTCTCATACACAAACAGCAGTTGACCGGCGTTGCCTGGTGAAACGTTGTTGTGATGCCTCGTGTAAGAAGAAGTGCGTACCATCACGTTTCCGACTTTGATAAAGGTCGGATTGTAGGCTATCGCGATTGCGGTTTATCGTATCGCGACGCTGCTGCTCGCGTTGGTCGACATCCAAAGACTGTTAGCAGAATATGGAATCGGTGGGTTCAGGAGGGTAATACGGAACGCCGTGCTGGATCCCAACGGCTTCGTATCACTAGCAGTCGAGATGACAGGCATCTTATCCGCATGGCTGTAACGGATCGTGCAGCCACGTCTCGATCCCTGAGTCAACAGATGGGGACGTTTGCAAGACGACAACCATCTGCACGAACAGTTCGAAGACGTTTGCAGCAGCAGGGACTATCAGCTCGGAGACCATGGCTGCGGTTACCCTTGACGCTGCATCACAGACAGGAGCGCCTGCGATGGTGTACTCAACGGCGAATCTGGGTGCACGAATGGCAAAACGTCATTTTTTCGGATGAATCCAGGTTCTGTTTACAGCATCATGATAGTCGCATCCGTGTTTGGCGGCATCGCGGTGAACGCACATTGGAAGCGAGTATTCGTCATCACCCGGCGTGATGGTATGGGGTGCCATTGGTTACACGTCTCGGTCACCTCTTGTTCGCATTAACGTCACTTTGAACAGTGGACGTTACATTCCAGATGAGTTACGACCCGTGGTTCTACCCTTCATTCGATCCCTGCGAAACCCTACATTTCAGCAGGATAATGCACGACCGCATGTTGCAGGTCCTGTACGGGTCTTTCTGGATACAGAAAATGTTTGACTGCTGCCCTGAGTAGCACATTATCCAGATCTCTCACCAATTGAAAACGTCTGGTCAATGGTGGCCGAGCAACTGGCTCGTCACAATACGTCAGTCACTACTCTTGATGAACTGTGGTATCACATAAACTTCCGAACTCTGGCCTTTTTTTCGCATGTGACGACATCTTCCAGTTCGAAGCGTCGCGGCGCCAGAGTGTCCGCGACAGAGCGCCACGCTTTGTCAGCGTTAGAGAGAAATGTAAGCACCTTCGAGCAAAATTTCAAACTTTTGTTGGTACCTGTACACGCTATCCAAGTTCTGTTTGACTCAATGCCCAGGCGTATCAAGGCCGTTATTACGGTGAGAGGTAGTTGTTCTGGGACTGATTTCTCAGGATCTATGTACGCAAATTGCGTGAAAATGTCAGTTCTAGTATAATATATTTGTTCAGTGAATACCCGTTTATCATCTGCATTTCTTCTTGGTGTAGCAATTTTAATGGTCAGTATTGTTGTTCTACGTCTAGGGGACTGATGGCCTCAGAGTCCCGTAGTGCTTAGAGCCATTTGAACTATTTGAACCTTCCCATTGCGTGACCCGTTCACGTTGGCATTGAGCAGATGTGTGGTGAAATTTGATGACAACTTGACATCATTAACCCACCTTACACGTCACATAAACTTCTGAACTCTGGCCTTTTTTTCGCATGTAACGACATCTTCCTGTTCGAAGCGTCCCGGAGCCAGAGTGTCCGCTATAGAGCGCCACGCTTTTTCAGCGTTAGAGAGAAATGTAAGCATCTTCGAGCCAAATTTCAAACTTTTGTATCGCACTGGGAGACAGTGACTGGGTTTCAAAAAAAGAGACGCTTAAATTGTTTTGCGAAGTGTAGTTAGGCCCCTGCTACTATCGCTGAATAATTTCCTTAATTGTGTAGGAATTATTTTTCGGATATTCCTCTTAGAGTAAAAAATATATCGCCACGTGACGTTGTTCTCAACAATACAGGGTCTCCGTAGCGGGCCACGCCGTTGCTGGGCAACAGTCTGTGACGTCGCGACAGACGAGCAACATGGAGGCATCCGTCCCCAGTCAGAAAAGTCTTAAGAAAACCGTGACGAGCAGTAAGAACACGGATCAACGATAACAGTCAGAAGGTAAGACATCAGCAAACATCTGAATTCCGCCGATTCATGACGTCGTCCAAAACGCAGGCGTCAAATCGATTGCATCTTTCCGAGTACGCATAACAAATTCTCACGGTCATGTTTATTTAATTAATATGTAGAGCTTTGACACTGCAATTACGTTAAGAGAAAATCAAAGTTTGTCTGAGGCAGTTTGTGTTGGAGAAGCATGAATTTTAGAAATTTTGTAATTACAAAAAAATCGGAATTCTACAAATTATATATTGTACGAAGTGTGTTCGCTTGCATAGACAATGCACGATAAGTCGAGTGTGTCACCATGGTCTCGTGAAACAGACGTTGGTAATTTCCTAGAATGATTGCCTATCGAAGTCTCGGGGTCCAAACGATACGTATCGAACGTGCGATCGTAAATCGATATTGCGACTTCGTGGCGGGCGTTGTGATCAATTATTTGTGATCCTAATTTTTATCTGTTTCCCGTTGTTCCCGTAGTTGCTCTAAATTACATACCTCCACGAATTATTTTTGAGGTGCTAGGGAAACCAAGACGATTTATATCGTTAGAGAGTGGTATGTCTGGTGTTCTTGATGTTTCTTCGGCGGATTCTCTCACATGGAAAAATCTAATTCCATGTTTATCCAGCGTAGAAAATTGTTTGACTTTTGTCGTAAATATGGAGTATTAACAGACGAGGGAAAAAGGGACTGTGTAGACTGTGATTGTGCAAAGTGTGTAAAATTTCGTAAGAACAGTTTCGATGCTGAAATACCGTTACAATTTCATTGCGGACAGTGCTGAAAACGAACGAGTATCAGGAAGAATACATTGTTCGATTGTTCCAAATTATCCACCCAGACCACCGTAATGTACTTTAACATGACGACAATACCGACGACGAGTAGGGCAAGTCGTCTCCTTTGCAGTTGCAAGTATTTTTGTAACACTCTTCTTTTGTCATTGCTGCAGCGAGCACCGTAAATATAACGCCCGGCATCAAAGTTGCATGATCGATTTACGATCGCACGTTCGATATGTGTCGTTTGGACCCCGCGACTTCGATAGGCAATCATTCTTGGAAATTACCCAGACGTTTCCTATTGAACTATCATAATAAAATTAAATGATCGTATGGCATTTACTGGCCGGGATGCCCCCTTCGGGATTCGGCCACCTTATTGCAAGTCTTTGTAGTTGACGCCACTTCGACGACTTACGTGTCAATGATGATGAAGGTCATACAACACCCATCCCCTGCCGGGAATCGAACCCGGGCCCCCTTGCGTAAAAAGTAATATATAACTTCCACAGACAAATTTCGAACAATGAGCTGTTCTTTTTTTTTTTCAGGGAATTAAATTGCTTTTAAATTGTAGGTGTCTTGCAAGTGGAACGAAATGTCATTTGAAACTATTGTTTCTGCTTACGGTTAATAAAATGAGGTGGAACAGCTTTCGTCTGTGTGCCAATGTGTTCCATATTCTCAGTCCCAGCACACCGCGCCAGCATTTTCTTGGCTTCTCGCCTCCCCCGTACTGGACTGGTAGACGTCGCAGTAATTGTAGCCGCTAATAACGTTGATTTCTCAAGCTGCCAACTATGGCGTTCGAATGATACTGCGCGCAGTAGGTCTAAAACTAAAGTCTTCATTGTTAAATGATGTGTTTTGTTGCGGTGAAAAGGAATTTATAGCAATCATTTGTACATGACCTATTACTGAGACGTGTACCCCATGATCTGACAATAAGCAGTAAACGTTGACTCTGAGAAGACCATCAGTGCAGCAGCTGACGGGAATAGCTGTTTCGATAGGGAGGTGAGAAAACTCGGATTTCATGGTCGAGCGGCTGCTCGTGAGCCACACATCACGCCGGCAAATGCCAAACAACTCCTCGCTTGGTGTAAGGATCGCAAACATTGGACGATTGAACAGTGGAAAAACGTTGTGTGGAGTGACTAATCACGGCACACAATGTGGCGATCCGGCGGCAGTCTGTGGGTGTGGCGAATACCCGGTGAACGTCATCTGCCAGCGTGTGTAGTGCCAACAGTAAAATTCGGAGGCAGTGTTGTTATGGTGTGGTCGTGTTTTTCACGCAAGGGGCTTGTACCCCTTATTGTTTTACATGTCACTATCACAGCACAGGCCTGCAGTGATGTTTTAAGCAACTTCTTGCTTCCCACTGTTGAAGAGCAATTCGGGGATGGCGATTGCATCTTTTAACACGATCGAACATCTGTTCACAATGCACGGCCTTTGGCGGAGTGGCTACACGACAATAACATCCTTGTAATGGACTGGCCTGCACAGAGTCCCGATCTGAATCCTATGGAACACCTTAGTGCAGCACTCCGTGAAGAATGGGTTGCCATTCCCCGAGAAACCCTCCAGCAACTGACTGAACGTATGCCTGCGAGAGTGGAAGCTGTCGTCAAAGTTCAGGGTGGGGCAACATCAAATGGAATTCCAGCATTACGGATGGAGGGCACCACGAACTTGTAAGTCATTTTTAGCCAGGTGAAGCCCGTGAAGACTATTTACAACATGTTGATTCCTATAGAGGAGATTTTCGGTCTCCAGAAATGTCATTTTTTCATTGTAATGTTTCTTGTAGCTGTTAGACAGAAGAATTACACATTTGATACAGTTTTGTTCCATATGCGTGTGCATAATTTCCAAATAACACAATCGCCGTACCACAAGGAACTTAGATTTCTTATTTCCTCAGTTCATTTATCTGAAGCCCTTTTTATTAAGAACGTGTGAAGAATACATGTATAATGTCTCTAATTGGATCCGTCAGCGTAGTTACTTCAGAGGTGGTTCACGACATCGATTCCGAGCACGGGAACTGCATAACTGAGTGATAGACCGTAGTTCTTGTAATGGTTGTAATAACACATGATTCAATGTTGTGGTCGGGTATCGGTGATTGTAGAGGCTTCCCGAGCTGATAATACAATTTTATTTTAATAAGTCTTATAATTTCCCATTATATCAGGCACAATGCCACACTATGTAGTAATTCATTTTATTGGTTACCTTACCTCTTGATTGTACTACACTTTTCTAGTCCATGACAGGTAAATTCAGAAATCCTCTCAAAAACCAGGGCTTCGTTTATAGCAATAACATCTGCTGTAAATACAAAACTCTTATTTACAAGTAAAATCTGTCAATTAATTTAGGAGAACATATTTGGAAATCTGTCGTGTTACATTGTATTTTTATATCTGCCTGGGTAAATTTCCAGAGAGTTTGATCAAATCCATTATTCGATAGTTCCATGTCTCGATATGTTACAATTACAAGTTGCAATGGTGTAAGATAAGGAAGATTATAGTATCCAGGGCGGGTCAAGTTGTCAATTCGTTTTAATCTATTGGAGATTGCTGCAGACTAGTGGCGAACATTTAAAACTATTCAGAGAGACTTCTTCGGTTTGGCCAGCGAGTTGCTTGTCGATTGCTGCAGGAGCTACTCTGCAGTAATTTGTGTTTTTGGATTCGGAAAAAAATCCTCTTTTAGCAAAGATCACAATTTATTCTCATTGATCGTTAGTTTCGGCTAACGTTGCCACCAGTCTACAGATCACGGTATGACGGACATTTTCCTTGTTCACCGATACCACTTGTCATGGGCAACTTTTTGCGATGTTCACGCTGCACATTTGGAGTCTGTGTCATACAATATGACAATATGACAATGTGAAAATTATGTATTGTTATTTGTTGCTTCGTCTCTAGAGTAACGCAATGTGTTAATTGTAACCTCACTCTGCGCATGTGGAAATTATATAACGTTAACGTTATTACGCAGTGGGTGCAACGTTCTCTTAGACTTGAGTGATTTTACAATCATGTTTCATGGAGCTGTAAACAAGATTGAGCTATGCAGTTCGCACAGGATTTATGACAATGTGCCCTATCGGTTGGTGTTTGTATGTAGAAAACAGTTTTCTTATGCTTTGATGAATATGGCCAACATCTTTAGCCGAATCTAGTAAAACTAGTAATCAATAAAGTAAATTAATCAGTAAAAGTAATAAATTGCACTCTTGCCTAATAAAGGATTTTTTATGAATCCAATAGCTGTAAACAATAACAGATTTTTTGTTTCCTCTATGATGTAAAGCAACTGAAAAATCCATTTGCATGTGTTTATATATATATATATATATATATATATATATATATATATATATATATATATATGGCTATTACAAATGATTGAAGCGATTTCATAAATTCACTGTAGCTCCATTCATTGACATATGGTCACGACACACTACAGATACGTAGAAAAACTCATAAAGTTTTGTTCAGCTGAAGCTGCACTTCAGGTTTCTGCCGCCAGAGCGCTCGAGAGCGCAGTGAGACAAAATGGCGACAGGAGCCGAGAAAGCGTATGTCGTGCATGAAATGCACTCACATCAGTCAGTCATAACAGTGCAACGACACTTCAGGACGAAGTTCAACAAAGATCCACCAACTGCTAACTCCATTCGGCGATGGTATGCGCAGTTTAAAGCTTCTGGATGCCTCTGTAAGGGGAAATCAACGGGTCGGCCTGCAGTGAGCGAAGAAACGGTTGAACGCGTGCGGGCAAGTTTCACGCGTAGCCCGCGGAAGTCGACGAATAAAGCAAGCAGGGAGCTAAACGTACCACAGCCGACGGTTTGGAAAATCTTACGGAAAAGGCTGAAGCAGAAGGCTTACCGTTTACAATTGCTACAAGCCCTGACACCCGATGACAAAGTCAAACGCTTTGAATTTTCGGCGCGGTTGCAACAACTCATGGAAGAGGATGCGTTCAGTGCGAAACTTGTTTTCATTGATGAAGCAACATTTTTTCTTAATGGTGAAGTGAACAGACACAATGTGCGAATCTGGGCGGTAGAGAATCCTCACGCATTCGTGCAGCAAATTCGCAATTCACCAAAAGTTAACCTGTTTTGTGCAATCTCACGGCTTAAAGTTTACGGCCCCTTTTTCTTCTGCGAAAAAAAGTTACAGGACACGTGTATCTGGACATGCTGGAAAATTGGCTCATGCCACAACTGGAGACCGACAGCGCCGACTTCATCTTTCAACAGGATGGTGCTCCACCGCACTTCCATCATGATGTTCGGCATTTCTTAAACAGGAGATTGGAAAACCGATGGATCAGTCGTGGTGGAGATCATGATCAGCAATTCATGTCATGGCCTCCACGCTCTCCCAACTTAACCCCATGCGATTTCTTTCTGTGGGGTTATGTGAAAGATTCAGTGTTTAAAACTCCTCTACCAAGAAACGTGCCAGAACTGCGAGCTCACATCAACGATGCTTTCGAACTCATTGATGGGGACATGCTGCACCGAGTGTGGGAGGAACTTGATTATCGGCTTGATGTCTGCCGAATCACTGAAGGGGCACATATCGAACATTTGTGAATGCCTAAAAAAGCTTTTTGAGTTTTTGTATGTGTGTGCAAAGCATTGTGAAAATATCTCAAATAATAAAGTTATTGTAGAGCTGTGAAATCGCTTCAATCATTTGTAATAACCCTGTATATATATACACACTCAGGCACAGTGATGTCGCCACTGTGCCAGAGCACACATTTCGTAACGTATTTACCTTACTTCAAGACAACGGAATTGATAATAAGACAGTATTTCGTGAAATAAATATATTAAGGCACAAGTGTATTAACAACATGGTGGAAAGCTATGTTCTCTAATCACAGGTTTATGTTAAGATGCTGTAAAATTATTTTAAAAAATATCTACAACAATAGTAGGATTCCCAAACTATTTAAAAGGCACGTGATGCTGCAAGAGAAGAAAAGATACCGTTTGCTACAGTAGCCAAACTCTTCAGTGTTTCGAGAAACACACTTAAAAAAAGAGTTCTTAAAAAAAAGTGATACTACAGACAAGAAGATTCAGGATAACTTCAGATGCGTACTTAACCAAGAGCAAGAGGAAGAACTCCTTAAATATACTTTTGACATGGAACGAAGACATTATGGCATATTCGTAACTGATTGACGCCACTTTGCACTTCAGCTTCCTGAGCGAAATAATTTACTTTTCCCATTCAACAAAGAGTAAAAGATGGCAGGCAAGGATTGAGTGACACAGTTTAGGTTCAAATGGCTCTGAGCACTATGGGACTCAACTGCTGTGGTCATAAGTCCCCTAGAACTTAGAAGTACTTAAACCTAACTAACCTAAGGACATCACACACATCCATGCCCGAGGCAGGATTCGAACCTGCAACCGTAGTGGTCGTGCGGTTCCAGACTGTAGCGCCTTTAACCGCTCGGCCACTCCGGCCGGCTCACAGTTTAGGAAGAGACATCCAAACATAAACCTTTCAAAACCAGATTCCACTTGATCTGACTCTTATTTATCGTTTTCTGTATGGACACTTTTAATTAAGTTCACTTTTCTATTGCAAAAGAAGGGTTTGAATAATAATAATAATACAATTTTTTAGTGACAGAGTGTATAACACAGTTTACACAGATATATTTCATGTGATTATCTATGACATGAGGTCAGATAGACATTTCCTCAGAGTGGCCAACTTACCCGTTTTCCGCTACTGTTGTGTTACTTAACTGGTAAATATACAAAAGTTCAAAACGAGTACCAATAGCATATGTGTGAACTCTATACATAAACTGATCCCTCAGCAATAATAAGTCGTTGACTTGCTGGTGGGCGTAAGAGACTTAATTCTTACAATCCTTAAAACGTTTGGTGTTTCGGTTCTTGTGCATTTCTTAGGATTTCTCTGCTAGAACTCTTCTTGGCGATGTTAAACACATTTGCACTGGTTCCGTTAACTAGGCATTTTTAGGAGTGGTGGACATCAATCCAAGACACCTGAACCAAATGAAACTGACAACTGTAATTTTAAGGGCGCCTTTTTGAACCATTAACATAATTACGATGAATCAAACAGTTGTTGATCTTTGTGAGATCAATAGCTGGTACCTGTTGAATAGCTTACTTCAATATTTATTAACCTGCAAAGAGTTCTCATTCGACCAGTCTTAGATTATATGTGATCTTTTGTGGCAGTGGTTCGATAAAGGCACTCCTAAAATAAAAGTTCTCCTTTCCTTTGTCCAGGTCTTGTCAAACGAAGCAACGGAAATGCCTTTGACTATTCGAAGAAGGTCTGTAGCCGAATATTCAAGAAACGAAATACGATGTGCTTGAAATACTGCAAGAATTACGCTGCTACGCTCAACCACCAGCGATAACACGTATTGACGTCTACCGTAGCCACTGTAGAGACTGTGAATGTACAGTGACATCTGCTCCGTATATATAACACAGCCTGTCCTTTCGAACTGCCGTAAAAACGATCTAATACTCAGCAACAAATATACACTTTGTATCATAACTAATCTATTTCGATATTTGTTCTATTGTTAGTAAAAAGACAACTACGTACTCAAAGCGGTCAACAGTCTTGAAAGTGAATCGATCTGCAGCCAAAGGCACATCACCTCTGACTTTCTTACTTATAACCAGGTATTCTGTCTGATCTTCATTAACACGTAATCGTGTTTTCTCAGCAATTTTTAATAGTTTTGCATTATCCAGATTAATTCTGTTTTGGAACTACTTATTAGTGCTACATCATCCGCCTAAGCAAGTCTAGTAATGTTCACCTTCTCCAATTGGGTCTCTTGTGGATTGGTTTTAGTAAATTCTCTATCCATTTTCTCAAATTCTCTATCCATCTTCTATAAAATAGGTGAAATGGCGTCCCCTTGTCTCAGTCCGTGTGAACCTTAAAGTTTTCGGTTTCTCCTATATGTCAAGTAACAGCGAACAAAATATATTTTAGTTTCATCAGAATTCTAAAGGAAAGATCACTTAGTACTAACATCAAAATCCGTGTATCAATCGACTACTTACTGGTAACGTTATACGGATGTGAAGTGTCAATATTCAGAAAGAAGGTGAAGAAAAACTGTTGATATTCGACGGAAAAATACGAAGGAAAATTTCTGGACCTGTTTGTAATGAAAATAACATGGAATGGACGATAAGGATCCATGAAGAATTAAGATAACTGTACAAACACCATAACATCGTCGAAACGCTAAAGAATGTGGCCGCACTTATGTCCGACATCAACGTGCAATAACCATTCACAGACAATTGGCAGCCGTAGCAGTGGAGGGCATATAAAGTGAATTGGGGGGACGCGGAAAACAGTGCATTCGTCGTAATAATGCGAAAACGGAGGAATCTAGCTAACGTTCAAAATGGCATGATCACAGGCTACCGGGCCAAGGGTAGAAGCATTTCCGAAACGGCTAGCTTTGTAAACTGTTTGCGTGCCGCCGTGGTTAAAGTACACCGTGCATGGCAAAATGGCGCAGGGCATCAGCAATGCCGTAGATGACAAGGGTGAAAGACGGCTGCAGAGATGTGTATCGACTATAGTTCAATTCTTTTATCTTGGCGGCTCGCGCATGCCCGCCCAGACGCGGGAGATTGCTGCATTGCCAGTTGCACAAGACGCACGCGCCAATAGAAACAGCGCCATAGTATAGTATAGTTCGCAAGCTTACGTTTAGGGGGGAGCGCGCAGATTATGAAGTAAAGCCACCACGGCCGCATTAACCCTTTCGCTGCTACAGAGACGTGCTCCCCGCATTCCGCGCTGTGCGCGATTTTGTCACTGCACTGCTCGCCTGTGCTGACACATGGTGTTTCCGACTGCTTTGACACACTTATCATTCGATTCCACAAAAACTATTTGGGCCAAAAATTAGATTTTTACACATCTTCTTGACTGATACCTTCCCCCCCCCCCCCCCCCACCCACTTCCTTCGACTGACTGAAGTGCTTTAAAATAAAGTCAAACGCGCCCGGTGTAAATAAAACTTTTATTACAGTCGCGAAAGACGGAATATTTCTCAATATTACATACGACACCTATGTGGTACTTAAATTAAATGAGATATTGTTATACAGTAAATTTTATATGAAATTTAGGTACCTTGTCCACATTTCATTCTCAACATTGTGGCAACTAAAATCGACCATACGGAAAGTATACGCTATAGACTTTTACCTCTGCAAACTCAACAAAATTTCGTGCAATGGTTTACTACATTTAATGCTGCACAATAACTGGGTTAAACATCGAAACAAAATTAAGTCATTTATGGGGGGAAGGTATCAGTCAAGATGTGTAAAAATCTAATTTTTGGGCCAAATAGTTTTTGTGAAATCGAATGATAAGTGTGTCTGCACAGGCGAGCAGTGCAGTGATGACAAAATCGCGCACAGCGCGGAATGCGGGGAGCACGTGACTGCAGCAGCGAAAGGGTTAATGAAGAGACAAAGCACTAGAAATTTCAAAAAATTGCATTCAAACGAATAAAATTCATGAAGCAAGACACTTCGATATTGTTTTAAAATAAAAAGAATATTTAGCATCGCACAAGGGTTGAAATCATTACCTATCGCTTACTAACCCAACGCCTTAACCGTTACGCTAGCGCAGCTCGTCCTGAACGTTTCTCCATAAGGACTCTAACACACAAAATTCTGACAAACACTGTTGGTATGCCTATGAATTACTCGCACTTCGTCGAAGTACAATAGGAAATAAACAATTACCGCTGTTCTTTATTGCGAAAAAGCGGTTCGTGAAATTGATACAAACACCTTTCCTTGCTATCGCCTGAATTAAGAGTCTTATTGCTTGTTTGGTTTAATTAATTAGTAGAAAATGAAGCAATTGGTATAAAGAATGGTTTTTCCAAACTTTCAAAAAACAAAGTCTGCTATCAAGACATTGCTTTTGTTCTATTACTTTGTTTATGACTGAACGTTTCTAAAACTGAAGACACTCGTCCGTGCTCTGCTCTGCAGTCGAGATCTGGCAACGTCGTTCTCTGTTCATTGGCTGACTGTATTTCTTGACGTCAGATGCGCAGAACGAACCTAAACTCGGCCGCCAACATAAATGACGCGCACTTTAATAGGCGTGCAACCGTTGAACAACCGACCACCCGGTTGAACCAAGGGGCTACCAACAGCCTGACCGATCAGCGATCATTGTTGTGTGTGGTCTCCGCAGCAGGCGCCTCCCAGGGGCGGATTAATGAAGTTTTGTGGGTGGGGGCGGATGCCTAGAGGAGAAAGAAGACCAGGGGTCCACCCTATGATAGTTCAGGCGGAAAAACCTTCAAAAGCTACTGTGTTTGCTGTTTTGATACTTAAAAACATCAAACAACTGCAAAAATTTCTTGGAATGTGTAGAATTCACAATTTTTTTCTGAGTTGTTAATACACAGCAAACTGTTTGTATATGCTCCTGGTTTCTGGGCAAGCAGTCTATCAACAATAGTAGCAAAGACAAGATGGGAGTAAAGCATATAGCGCCCGAAGGCCAGTATTACACTACCAAATTTCTTTGTCAAATATCTTTGTCAAAGAAATTTGATGGTGTAATAGGGAACTTTGTCAAATCTCGTGTGTCGTCAAATAAATTTGATCAAATCTAGGGCCTCGCTGTAGATTTGGTCAAAGAAGTCGCTTGTCTTCTGTTCACTGCAATGTGACATGTTACCACGTGGAGCGCTAGCATCGTTACAGCGTTCTGTCATCTGTAGTGTTTTTATAAGCATTGCTGGTAAATACAGTTGGTGTGCACCGACAACTACAAAATTAGTAGAGATGTATGAAGCTGATGAGGCGCTTTACAACGTGAGGCACCCTGAATACAAAAATAGATTAACAAGATTGGAGACCTGAACCTGACTTGACCTAACCTAACTCTCTCCTGTAGCAAGGAATCGGAGTGTTACAGCGAGCCTGTCTTCTGCAGATGTAGCAGTTCTTAAGTGAGTATTGTGCTTTGTGATATGAGGATACACTTCACTGAGCACGTACTGAAAGGTATGCTCATCCATTCTTAAGTAATTGATGTGCGACTTGACGTCCTCCACTATAAGCTCACGTAACAAGTTTTGTTGAATGCTTTTATCGGCTTGACCTAGGTACGTTTCCTTTTTACCACCGCTTCTCTTCCGCATGTGCACCCAGTGCAGTTGTGGTACATCAACAGCTCTGGTTAATAAGTTGTTGTCGTCAGCTATCTTGAACTTTGACGAAAAATATGATGACAGTGTAATACTCCTTTTTAGCACCACGCTAAAGATCTTTGTCAAATATATTTAACGAATATTTGATCAAATCTTTGACAAAGAAATTTGATATTGTAATACCGGCCGAAGGGAAACGGGAAGCGCATGATGTGGGAGATCGGAAAGCCCTGCTAGTTAGTATTTGGCGCCCACGATTCGAACAGGAGGGGGAGCACAAGTCACTGGTACAGGTAACACACTTTCTCGGGCACTCAAAGTAAGGTGGCTTGGGGCATACTGAACTAAATCACTAAATCCACTAATCAAGACTAAGTTCACGTGCTCAACTTTGGCGCAGATTACAAAAATTACCGTTTGATTTTAATTTAGTTTCGACTCTCTGGTTGGGAGGGCGGGGGGGGGGGGGGGGAATCACCCCATCCGACGCCCCCCTCCCTCCCCGCCTTGTTCGTGCACCCTTGTTGACTGCTTTTCATCGGCGACGAAGAATGAAATTTACTGTACCAGCCGCAACTGGACGTTCAAAAACGGTTCAAATGGCTCTGAGCACTATGGGACTTAATATCTGAGGTCATCAGTCCCCTAGACTTAGAACTACTTAAACCTAACTAACCTAAGGACATCACACACATCCATGCCCGAGGCAGGATTAGAACCTGCGACCGGAGCGGTCACGCGGTTGCGGACTGAAGCGCCAAGAACCGCTCGGCTACAGCGGCCGGCAACTGGACGTCCACCCGATTGGTGACAGGTGGCGTTTTCAGATGAATCACGTTTTATGCTCTATTGGACAGAAGCTGTTGGCGTGTATAGCGTGAAACGTCTGAAAGCAAACAAACTGCAACAATCGTCGGAAGGATCCAGGCAGGAGAGCATTCCATGTGTGATATCGTCAGTTTGGAAGGCACGGTAGGTCAGCATACTACGAACCTATCCACCATGTCCACCCCTGCACGCCATGTGTTTTCCTTGGTAGGATGGCACTTACCAGCAGGACAATGCAACTTGTCACACAGCTCTCAGTTTACGTGCGCGTTTGAAGAGCACCAGGGTGAGTTTACTGCACTTTCCTACCCACCAAAGTTCCCACATTTAAACTCAATCGAGAATCTGTAGATCAACTCACACCATGGATCCTCAAAAAAAAACGTAGCGTAACTGACTGCAGTACTGGGGTCGGCAAGGCTCCTATCCCTGTCGGTACCTTTTCCAGAACCTTACTCTCTTCCTTCATGTCTCTCAGCGGTCAGGTTGTTTTAACGGATGGTCAGGGTATAAAGAATGATGGAAAATAGACTATCTAGAATATCATTCTGCAGGATAACACACTCATGCATATAAATTAAGGATAATTGCAGAATGTGGTGCCACACAACGTGGCACTACACAAAACTGGCGCTAATAGCATAGGCACAGAGGGAACACACACGACACAGATCTGTAAATCCACGGTATTGGTGATAGGTTGAGAAAACCGTCCCGAAACACATGTGCTACAAAACGCCACTTTTTCCTGCGCATGCACCCCGACATCAATATGGGATATGATCACCATGCACACGTACGCAGGCTGCACAACGGGTTGCCATACTCTGGATTAGGTGGTCGAGCAGCTGCTGGGGTGTAGCCTCCCATTCTTGTACCAGTGCCTGTCGGAGCTCCTGAAGTGTCGTAGGGGTTTGAATACGTGCAGCGATACGTCGGCCGAGAGCACAACAGACGTGCTCGATTATGTTTAGGTCTGGAGAACAGGCATGCCACTCCATTCGCCTGATATCTTCTGTTTCAAGGTACTCCTCTACGATGGCAGCTCGGTGGGGCCGTCTGTTATCATCCATCAGGAGGAAGGTGGGACGTACTGCACCCCTGAACAGGTGGACATACTGGTGCAAAATGACGTCCCAAAACACGTCAAATGCACCCCCCTGACATGTTACAGTTCCTCTGTCAAAGACATACAAGGGTGTACGTGCACCCATCATAATCTCACCCCATACCATCAAACCACGACCTCCATACAGGTCCCTTTCAAGGACACTAGAAATAGAAATGGGCGTTTGGCGTCATTGGCCGGGAGGCCTCTTACAGGGCAGGTCCAGCCACATTGGTGCAGGTCTTATTACATTCGACGATACATTGGGCGACCTGCGCGCCGGATGAGAATGATATGACAACACAACACCCAGTCCCTGAGTGGAGAAAATCCCCGACCCACCTGGGAATCGAACCCAGGCCCCTTAGGACGGCAGTCTCCCAGGCTGACCATTCAGCTATCAGGGTGGACTTAAGGACATTAAGGGGTTGGTATCTGGTTCCTGGTTCACGCCGGATGAAAACCTGGGAGAACAGTGGTCCCGGGTTATGTTGATGGACGAGTCCAGATATAGTCTGGACGACTATATCTGGACTCGTCCATCAACATAACCCGGGACCACTGTTCCAATGACCATGTACTGTGTTCTTGACACCAGGCTTTACGGGCTCTGCTGTGACCAGGGGTCAGTGGAATGCACCTTGCAGTCTCCGGGCGAATAAACCGTGTCTGTTCAGTCATCTGTAGACTGTGTGTCTGGAGGCAATATTTCCAGTGGCTGCGGTAAGGTCCCGAGCAAGGCTACCTGGCTACCTGCAGTACTCCGTGGCCGTCTGTAGCCATTGATGGTGAGATATCAGTCTTCTAGTGGTGTTGTACACTGTGGACGTCCCGTACTGTAGCGCCTAGACAAGTTTCCTGTCTGCTGGAATCGTTGCAATAATCTTGAGATCACACTTTATGGCACACAGAGAGCTCATGTTACGACCTGCTGTGTTTGACCAGCCTCCAGTCGCCCTAGTATTCTACCCCTCATAACGTCATCAATATGTGTTCTTTGAGCCATTTTCAACACACAGGCACCATTAGCACGTTTGTAAACGTCTGCACACTTACTCGCTGCACCGTACTCTGATATGCACCAACACACCTCTGCGTATGTGGACTGCTGCCAGCACCACCGTGCGACGACCGCAGGTCAAATGCACCGTATGGTCATACCCCGAGGTGATTAAAACCCGCAAACCGCCCATCAGAGCGTTGTTTCACCATGTATCAGCAATATCCTTAATTTATGAGCATGAGTGTAGATGGGATGAGAGGAAAAGGAAGGCATAGAACTGTGTGGCGAGATAACATCCAGGAGGACACAGCTAGGAGGAACATCATCACCAAATGGATAAACAGTGCACTCGACGGAAAGAAATGGAAGACGCTCTTACAGCAGGCGTACGGTCGATAAGGCCCTTGCCACGTGTAAAGTAATAAGAAAGTACGATGGTGAGTCAAATGAAAACCTTAAATTTGTAACAACAAATCGAAATTTCGCGCCGTCGTCCTGT
The DNA here is from genome assembly GCF_021461395.2 of Schistocerca americana. Classification (NCBI taxonomy): domain Eukaryota; kingdom Metazoa; phylum Arthropoda; class Insecta; order Orthoptera; family Acrididae; genus Schistocerca; species Schistocerca americana. Next base: position 228,907,938 of record NC_060125.1, on the reverse strand, counting down.
AAGTTGGTAAGCGTGCTACAAACAGCGTGCAGAATGGCCTTTAGGTGGCAGGCATAGTGCAGATGCACACATACCGTCGCAGTATCAGAATAAAGATGGCCGCCCCATCTGTGACTTGCACCAGGGAAGAACAGCGTTCTGTTATTCGGTTTTTGCGTAGTGAAGGTGTGAAACCTATCGAAATTCATCAACGAATGAGGGTTCAGTACAGCGATACATGTTTGTCACAGCAGCAAGTCTACGAATGGAGTAGGAAATTCGCAAATGGTGTGTGGAATGTGGAAGATGTTCCTCGTCCAGGTCAGGCACAACGAGTTGTGACTCCACAGAACACTGGAGCAGTTGAAGCCATAGTGAAGGAAAAACGCCGAGTGACACTGAATGACATTACAGCATATTTACAGATTAGTCATGGGTCAGCACGCCACATTGTGCATGATTTGCTCCAGTTTCACAAAGTGTCTGCAAGATGGGTGCCACGGCAGCTGACTCCTGAAATGAGAGAACGACATGTTGATGCTTGTGAAGAACTTCTTCGGCGCTTTGAACGAGGTGGTGATGGCTTTCTTGCAAGAATCGTTACTGGGGACGAAACCTGGGTTCACTTCCACCAACCGGAAACGAAGAGAGCGAGCAAGGAATGGCGCCATTCCTCATCACCAAAATCAAAGAAGTTTCGAACAGAACCATCAGCAGGGAAGGTTATGCTGACTCTCTTTTGGGACGAAAAAGGCGTCATTTTGGAGCATTATGTGCCTAGAGGGGCCACTGTCACCAGCGCATCATACGGAGATCCCCTAAAAAACCATCTGCGGCCTGCAATCAATTCAAAGCGACGTGTATTGCTGTCAGCAGGTGCCTTTTGCAAAATGACAATGCAAGGCCCCACACTGCCCGTACATCAGTTGCAACAATCACAGACCTGCATTTTGAGTGTCTTCCTCATCCACTATACTCACCAGACCTTGCCCCAAGTGATTTCCATATGTTTGGACCACTCTAAGACGCCATGGGAGGAAAGAAGTTCCGTTCTGATGAAGAGGTACGCCACGCAGTGCATGGGTGGTTGCGCGGACTACCAAAAGAATTTTTTTCTAAAGAAATTTATGCACTTTGTAAGCGCTGGAGGACTTGCATTGAGCGTGGGGGAGATTATTTTGAAAAGTGATACAGATTTGTACCACTTCTGTACAATAAATAATATTTACAGAACATTTAAGGTTTTCATTTGACTCACATTCGTATTATAATTGATAGCGAAAACTGACACGACTGAAAATAAACGATATTACAAATAAGGCCGTTTCATTAAACATGGCTCCACAAACGAGCCCTCTTAGAGATAATTACAAATGTGTTGACTATTAACCGCCACTGACTTCAGGATGAAGCATTGTCCCAGTTAGTTTAATAGTATTGAATGTTGTAAATCTTGGAAGGTTATGCAATCCACTGCTCCAGTTCCTTAACGGTATGAAAGAGAGTGCTGTACACTTCATATGATGCTCCTAGAGAGAAAAATCGAGGGGGTTTGAGGTCAGATGACCTTGGAGGCCAAGATACAGAATCCTCTCAACCAATCCATGTTGGACCACAGTGGCGCATTACATGTCATCTTACATCAGCAGTCAAATATACCTGTGCCCCATCATGAATGTTTAAGGGGCGATCTAAAAGGTTCCGTTGAAAGGCCATACAGTCCAGAATGAGTATGCCAGTCAGGCAAATTCGCAGTGAACACTGAGGCAATCGTCCCACTGACGATAGGAGGGTGCTCGAATGTCACCCGTTTGTCCATAACGGACGACGCTGGCCTCTTAGATCGGCTGGCGTCTTGTGTCGAACCTCGATCAGCACAGAACTTGGCGCACCATTCCACAACGGTGCTTTTCAACAGACATGCTACCCCTCAGACATTTTTCATTCTCTGTAGGGTGTCTACCATTGTTTGTCCTGTTTGGAGGCATTTGGTAATAAGGTCGCCATAATTCACGTTTCGTCATTTCCGTACACATGCTGGAAACACAAATGCCACACTAATCCCTCGCTTGTATGTCGGTGTTTATATACCCGAATCGGACTAGTGCCTGCGTTGCATATACGCAGGAGTGACGTCCTCAGGACGGAAACTTTTTGATCGCGCCTTATACCTCACTCCCCAGCCAGCGACCATGGTAGAAATTTGAGCCCAGTTAGATGTGGACTTAATCGAAAAGTTTACTATGCCAGATAATTGGAAAATTAAAATAATAAACCCCATCTATAAGAAACGGGACAGAACAGCATGTGAAAACTATAGAGGTATAACAGCTTATAAAATCTTCACAAGTATATTAAACGAAAGGATACAGAAGTGTGCAGGAGGCATACTAGGGACATATCAATGTGGCTTTCGACCAGACAGGGGAACAACTGATCAAATATTTGTGATAAGACAAATGATGGAAAAGTTCTATGTATGCGATATAGATCTGCATTTCCTATTCATCGACTTCACACAAGCATTTGACAGCATAAATCGGCAAGAACTATATAGAGTACTGAAAGCAGTTGGTATACGTGCTAAACTAATAAGACTAATCAGAATGATAATGACAAAGAAAAGAGCAAAAGTAAAGGTCCTTAGCAGAACAAGTGAAAGCTTTGACTTTAATAAATGTATGAAGCAAGGTGATAGTCTCTCCGCTGTCCTATTCAATATAGCCCTGCATAGTGTAGTAAATAAAATCAACACAAGAGGCACCATATTTACGAAAACTAGCCAGATATGTGCATACGCTGATGACATTGCTATAGTAGTAAGAAATACCAATACACTCCTAGAAAGATACCGGGCAATGGAAACAGGAGCCTTAAAAATTGGCCTCATAGTAAATGAAAACAAGACAAAATATATGGTAATGTTACAATCTGAGGCCAGAAGAACCCCTAAAAACCTAAACATCAATGGGAAATGCTTCAAAGGAGTGTCCTCTTTTAACTACTTGAGAGCCCTAACAACGAATAACAACAGTATTGGAAAGGCTGTAAGGGAAAGAATACAAGCAGGAAACAGATCTTACTTTGCAAATATGCAGCTTTTCAAAAATAGTCTTGTTACAAGAAAAACAAAACTGCAAATATATAATTCCCTAGTCCGCCCAGTTAGCACATACGGGTCAGAGGTATGGACGTTGACAGAACATGATAAAAATGCACTAAGAACCACTGAGCGGAAAATACTACCTTACGCAAAATCAATGGGCCAATAAGGGAGGAAGAAGGCTGGAGAATACGCTACAGTGCCGAATACTAGAGTTAATACAAGGCAGGACATAGTGACCACTGAGCGGAAAGTACTACCGTACGCAAAATCAATGGGCCAATAAGGGAGGAAGAAGGCTGGAGAATACGCTACAGTGCCGAATACTAGAGTTAATACAAGGCACGACATAGTGAAATTTGTGAAATCACAGCGAATACGATGGCTACGACACTTTGAGAAAACGGCAGAGGATAGAATTCCAAAGAAAATGATGAAAGGTGTGATCCATTCAGCTAGGCGAAAAGGGAGACCTAGAAGAAGATGGATCGACGAGGTAATAACGGATATCACCAGTATGGGAGTACGGGGGTGGAAAAGAGCAGCAAACAATCGAGAAGTGTGGAGGAAGATTGTTGAAGAAGCCGAAGCTCACTAAGTGCTGTAGCGCTACTGAAGAACAGAAGATGTGGACTTAATCGAAAAGTTTACATTTCAGATACATTTGTACTGCCTGGATCAGTATTCCATGCCGAAGTCAGAAGCGGTTCGTCACAACATACTCACAGTAATCTTGCGAGTATCTCGTTTAGTGGAACGACTTTGCTGTTATCGTATACTTTCACCTGCGTTAGTTTTCACTATCAATTAGCGTATACACTGTAATGTTTCTGTGTTTCATTCAAACAGCTTCGGTGAAGCGGTTTACCAGCGGCGATTGGAGCATGTAGCATGGGAAGATGGAAATCGATAGGCGTCGTATAACCACGTTTATTGCTCAGCAGTAAATACATATTTTATGCAATCCTCTCCCAAGACACGTGGCAGCGGTGAGCTAGGTCAGTTTTGCGTGGGAGGAAATCAATAAACACTCTACCGGTGCGTTGCCGACACACAAGGCGGCGGTGGAAAAACACGCATTAACTGAACGACGAAGGTTTATACTGAACCCCTACAGAATGTGTAGCTTTCCATGTGTCGCTGCGGTCTTTATTAGTCGTAGTAAGTGTTGATTTGGAGGTGGAGAATCCCGCGCATTGCTCCCTCTTATATTATTGCTAGTTAAATTACTTCGGAGTCCAGTTGAGAATAGAAATAGCAACGTGTGAGTTAGATTGTAAATACAGAAAAATAAACGTTATCGCAAGTAGGAACTATAGGCGGCACATGACTCGCGGAAAAAAGAAATTCTTGTCTTGAGCAAACAGCGCGTCAGAGGGTCAGAATATTGATGCCAGTATTAGAATATGACTGCTGAATTGTTAGACAGCCTACGTGTATCATCTACTTACGGTTTTGAATTTTCATTAAATTTTCGATGCGTGGGTAGAACTCATTGTAGTACCGTTTTTTTTTAGTAAGTATTTGGCTAATAATATTACGAAGAAGCTACTTGACTTAATATCAATGTCACACCAACCCTCTCCATTCCTTTAAGGAAAGAAAAGAAATATACACTTTCCCTTTCTGTCCACACAGACTAAAACCGTATATCTCGAGTTAGTCCTTATGACAAAGATTACGGGTTTTAACGACACAGCCTTCCCACGTTATTTTAGTTCAAGTTACAACAATCTTTATATAACATCCTAATCAGCGCTTTGCAGTGAATTATCACTGACAATGCACCACAATGATTTTAATGAAAAACTGGATAAAGTAAACGGCAAAAATATAGGTAATCAATGAAATGTGAAAATAAAGGACAAAAGCTATTTCTTAACTCACGTTTAATTATCGTCAGATACGTGCAACAATGAAATCAAGAAATTTGAAAGTATATAAATTAAAATACATTAATCACAGAAATGATCAGTAATATAAAACAGATTTCGAACAATAACAGTTCAGCGCTCAAGGAATATCAAAGGTTCGCAAGTGAATGAGTTACAGATGGCTTAAGATACAGAAAAAAAGGAAAGAAATAACGTGGTTTGTAAGTGGCGTGGATGATTCATATTATACAGCTACTGCTGAAAATAAATGGTAGCATCTGTTTGTAGTAAACGGTGGATGAGATAAAAACAGCCAGTCCCGCTACATGTTCGATATTTATAAACTGATAATAGAAAAACAGGCATGAGCCAGCAATTTAGGCATGAGCATTACGTGAAAAGAGATGTGTACGTACCCTTGCAAACATCACAGCACGGAGACGACATTGTGCAGCTGACGAGGGAACGACTTGCTCAGAGCGGCTGCAGATGCCCGTGTGATGCACTCGTTGCGCTCCACAAGCTCTTGATGCACCGAGGGAAGCTACAGCAGCGCTCCTACCAGAGGACGACGCAACTAGTGCCGCGTAACCACGTCCTACGCTGAATAACCCGGGAACGAACGATTCGGAAGACGTTTTTGTGTATAGCCACTACGCAGATGCTCAAGTTTTCATTATTCTTTATACGAATGCGTGGTGTATGTTCTTTCGAACATATTATTACTCTGCAAGTAGCTTGAACAGTACGTCGTTAGCTAGCAGGCACAAAAATCTTGGTGCACACCACACGTCCATGATTTTTAAAAGCTGTTATACACAGGGAGCGGACAAACAAATCGGTAATACTATGAGAATTGCTTCCTGGAACATAAAAATGCAGATGCTAGGCAAGCCTGCAGGTTGCGCTGTTGTATTCGACCACAACGGCACCCATGCAAAGTCCTCAATACGTAACGTATCCGACGTGCTCAGAACAGTGTCCTGTGTAGCTGTGAGTGCTCTATATCGGAGCTCAGTCTATTCGAACGTGGACAAATTGTTGTTGATCGTATGGTAGGTGCTTCTGTAATCAAAGGAGCCGAAGTGTTTGCGATTTCAGGAGGCACCATAGCAAAGATTTATACCGCATACAGCGGAAACAGAAAAAGTCATCCGCTATGTCAACGCGAACGGAAGTGTGTGCTGAATTATCGTGAAAGATGGTCATTGGAGAGGATTGTGACGAAATGCAGGATGACGTCAGCTTCATAAGTCATGGCAGCTTTGAATGTCGCTTTCGCGAACCTCGTCAGCACCAAAACAACACTAAGGGAGCTCCACAAGTAGACGATTGTTACCTTGTACATGGCTCCGTGCGTGTGATTAGCAGTCATTCCTCGCCAGGTGACGCTGCTATCGCCTGGATGGGTTTATTTTACACTACTGGCCATTAAAATTGCTGCACCACGAAGATGAAGTGCTACAGACGCGAAATTTAACCTACAGGGAGAAGATGCTGTGATATGCAAATGATTATTTTTCAGAGCATTCACACAAGGTTGGCGCCGGTGGCGACACCTACAACGTGCTGACATGAGGAAAGTTCCCGACCGATTTCTCATACACAAACAGCAGTCGACCGGCGTTGCCTCGTGAAACGTTGTTGTGATGCCTCGTGTAAGGAGGAGAAATGCGTGCCGTCACGTTTCCGACTTTGATAAAGTTCGGATTGTAGCCTATCGCGATTGCGGTTTATCGTATCGCGACATTGCTGCTCGCGTTGGTCGAGATCCAATGACTGTTAGCAGAATATGGAATCGGTGGGTTCAGGAGGGTAATACGGAGCGGCGTGCTGTATCCCAACGACCTCGTATCACTAGCAGTCGAGATGACAGGCATCTTATCCGCATGACTGTAACGGATCGTGCAGCCACGTCTCGATCCCTGATTCAACAGATGGGGACGTTTGCAAGACAACAACCATCTGCACGAACAGTTCGACGACGTTTGCAGCAGCATGGAGTATCAGCTCGGAGACCGTGGCTGCGGATACCCTTGACGCTGCATCACAGACAGGAGCGCCTGCGATGGTGTACTCAACGACGACCCTGGGTGCACGAATGGGAAAACGTCATTTTTTCGGATGAATCCAGGTTCTGTTTACAGCATCATGATGGTCGCATCCGTGTTTGGCGACATCGCGGTGAACGTGTATTGGAAGCGTGTATTCGTCATCGCTATACTGGCGTATCACCCGGCTTGATGATATGGGGCCCCGTTGGTTACACGTCTCGGTCACCTCTTGTTCACATTGACGGCACTTTGAACAGTGGACGTTACATTTAAGATGTGTTACGACCCGTGGCTCTAACCTTCATTCGATCCCTGCGAAACCCTACATTTCAGCAGGATAATGCACGACTGCATGTTGCAGGTCCTGTAGGGGCCTTTCTGGATACAGAAAATGTTCGACTGCTGCCCTGTCCAGCACATTCTCCAGATCTCTCACCAATTGAAAACGTCTGGTCAATGGTGACCGAGCAACTGGCTCTTCACAATACGCCAGTCACTACTCTTGATGAACTGTGGTATCGTGTTGAAGCTGCATGGGCAGCTGTACCTGTACACGCCATCCAAGCTCTGTTTGACTCAATGCCCAGGCGTATGAAGGCCGTTATTACTGGCAGAGGTTGTTGTTCTGGGTACTGATTTCTCAGGATCTATGCACCCAAATTGGGTGAAAATGTAATCACATGTCAGTTCTAGTATAATACATGTGTCCAATGAATACCCATTTATCATCTGCATTTCTTCTTGGTGTAGCAATTTTAATGGCCAATAGTGTAATTTGTACTGAGTTGTGTTTAATTTTGCTAGTTTGTGCATAATTTTGGAGGCTTTGTCAATTGTCAATTTTATATGATGCTTGAAAGTCTGTTTTTCGTCAAGATGCAGTCCGAGATAACGTGTGGCTTTCTTCCTCTGCATGCTTGTACTGTCTAATTTTAGAATTGGATTCCTCTGTAGTGTCCCTCTGAGCAGTAAATATACAGTTTTGTTGGGAGCTATTTTTAATTTATTTTCTTTGCACCAGATGTTAATTTTGTGAAGCAGCTCCTTGCCTTTTGTCTCTAGTGCTGCTCTCGAGTTGGCCGACACCACTACGAGCAGGTCATCTGCGTAAGCCACCACACCTCTTACACTGTCGTCACTGTCCAGGGTATTCAGCAAGGGCTCGATTGCGATATCCCAGAATACTGGCCCGCAGATTGAGCCCTGTGGACATCCCATTGTTATTCTCTTGAAAACCTTCCGTGTACCAGCTCTCCACCCCGCCACTCTGCCTCTGCAGTAGTCGAGGAGGCTATTGTAGAGGAAAACCTCATTCCCATAACCTGGCGAACACGAATGGCCACCACAAGCTGTCAAAAGCTCGGGCTATGTCGATTAGTATGGCGGCCACGTATTTGTCACTGAAGCTATTTGTAGCTGTTAGTGCCTGGTTGACGGCGTCTTCGATTGATCTACCTTCCCTGAAGCCGAACTGATGGGGCGTTAGGCCGAGGAGGCGTCTGTGCGATTGTAAACGGTCACACAGGAGCCTTTCCTGTACCTCGCCGAGAGTGTTTAAGAGACAGACCGGTCGGTACGTTTTGGGGTCTGTTGGTTCTTTGTCTTGTGTTTTCCTCATTATTACTACATTAGCAGTTTTCCAGAGGTTTGAAATTCTGCCTGTTAGTAGTGCCTCGTTGAACATGTTAGTAAGAGAAGGAGTGATTTGTGTTGGTGCTTATTTTCATGTTTCTGAAAGTATTTTGTCTAGGCCTGGTGCTTTTCGGTTTTTAAGCCTGCTGATTGCCGTCGTGATTTCTTCTTGCGCAAATGGCATGGTTACACTGTCACTGATGTATGGCTGCCTCATGCTCTCTCTTAGGTCAGCGTGGTGTCGTTCGTCTTGTGTGGGGGTCGTCGTCTGGAAGGAGCCTGTTCAGAAAATATTCTGCTGTGCTTCTCCATCCTCTGGTCATTGTGCCGTCAGCTTCTTTTAGTGTTGACAGAACTGTAGGTGTCTTAACTCGTTCTGTTTCTGTCTTAAATGATTGTCCCCAGATGTCGTTCTGTAGCTGAGTTTTTACAAAATTGGTCCAGTAATCTTGCATTATTGTCGTTAGTTGTTTTTGGTATTTCTGTTTGGCGTCACAAGACAGATCAAGTCTTATTTGTCTTTCAGGAGCTGTATTTGCTTATTGGTACTACTTTCTTTTGTCTCGTGAATCCTTCCTTAGTCTTGCCAAATCTGTCGACCACGGTTTCTTCTGTTCCCACCTAGGTTTTGCCCGTGGTATAGCTGCTTCCTGTGCTCTTTGCAGGACAGCTGTCAGTACATGCGTTTTGTAATCTATACTGCCTTGAACAGTGTGTAATGACGACGCCTCAACAATATCTCGAACTTTTTACCAGTCGGTTCTTCCTATGAGTAAATGCTGCTTTCATGGTCCATGTTATGTGTATTGATATATCTGTCCGTAGCTATGACGATTGCGTTGTGGTCGCTGTGTGTGGCTCTATCTAATACCCTCCATGTATTCACTAGTGAAAGAGATATTGCGTTCCCCAGAGAAAGGTCTATGTTACTTACACCACCTGCGTCTCCGCGGTAGGTAGGTGGCTGACCCTCCCTATTCAGTATAAAGAGGTTGCATTCATTTACCACGTCAAGCACTAGTTGCCCTCTGTTGTCAGATCTACCTGAGTTCCACAATGGGGATTTTGAGTTGATATCAGTTAGAATGAGCAGCCTTTCTCTTTCTGAGTGTCGTGCAATGTCTTTTATTTTGTCTAAGAAAGGTTCTATGTCATTCGAGTACTGAGCGTAAATAGACAACATGATCCATATATCCTGTCCGTCTGTTATTTCTTCTGTGGCAGTGTGTTAAGAGCAAAACTGGGGGATCTGTGTTACTATGAGGTTTTTATTAACTACTATTATCGCGGCTTTCGCGTTTGGTGTTCCTGCTATTGTGATGTAATGTGAGGGGAGCCCTGAAATCTTCCCGCCTCGCAGAAAAGGTTCCTGAACGCAAGCGATGTCTGCTTTTGTTTCCTCTAAGAGCCTATGTAGTTCCATGTTTACTAGGGTACTGCCCTGGTTCAAATGGCTCTGAGCACTATGGGAGTTGACATCTGAGGTCATCAGTCCCTTAGGACTCAAAACTACTTAAACCAAACTAACCTAAGGACATCACACACATCCATGCCCGAGGCAGGTTTCGAACCTGCGACCGTAGCAGTCGCGCGGTTCCGGACTGAAGCGCCTAGAACCGCTCGGCCATTGCGGCCGGCGTTACTGCCCTGGCTATTTAGTTGTATCACCTTCAGAAGGGATATCTAGTGAAGGAAAAACACTTGAGAGTGGTTTCTTTAAAATCAAGAAACACACGTCCATGTGCTCTCACGAAGTCCTTGTATACTTTCTCTAGGTTTAGGCCCTCTACCCTTCGCGCACATGCCTCCCCTAAAAGCTTACATAGTTCTTTGGAGTTCGTTGGTGGATTTTCAACTCTTAGGATCATTCTGTCAGTTTGTTCTGTAGTTGGGAAGCAGATTTTATCCCCGTTTTCATGCTTAGTTTGTATTACATAGCTAAGAGTTGTTTGAAATATGTCCATGTATTCTAATCTGCTAAGCCGTAGGTTAACTTCTAAGTTTTCGTATTTTACGTAATTAACGGTATTCAGCTTAGGGTCCTTGGTTGTGTCTGTCTGGTGTTCTTGACTGTTTGTTTGTTGCTCCGATTTCGAGTAATTTTGTAGTGCAGCACGTCTTTCCTGCTTTATGGTTTCTGGTAGTATGGAGTTTGATGTGTTTTCACTGAGCATTTAGCCTGGTAGTGACTTATTTTTGATCTCTACCGGGGACTTGTTCGTAAAAGGTGACTGTTCTTTGTCCGTTTCTGGTGTGGTTGTGTCTGGTGTTGTGCCGGTGCAGGATGTGTCTTTCTGTTCAGCTGCATTACTGTTTTGTTTTTCGTACTGACTGTGTGTGCTACCCCGTAGACAAAACGAACTGGTGTAGTAGAGGGTCTACATTTGGTTGTATTATATTCTACTTGTTGCGTGGGTAGTGTCTTTGTTTGTGTTTGTCTGTGGTGTTGAATTGCTTCTGAACTCAGTGACATCTTCATTCCCAGGATGTTCAAGGACGTCGTTATATTTCTCTGTACTATCTCGCAGTATTTCGTCTTCCAGTTCGTCAACTCGTAAAAGGAGACCAGCCTGGAAGATGGCCCAATCAAACGTGATGTTTCAGGTGCCTGGCAACTTCATATTCAATTGCATCCTGCATGCACATATCGTCTATATAGTCGGTAACGCTTAAGTACCTACACTGTAATTTCTCCCAGGAATGAGGCATTACATTTGGTATCTGCATTTGGCCAGGCAACGGCTCGCCGCCAGCTTGTCATCCTAGTCGACGGCGATTTGTACCTTTACCTGTTTGTGTTATTAGTTGCATCTGTTCCTGCGTGTGTTAGGGGGGTAGGTTTCTGACAGTTATGGTAGCATTCCTTATTAGTGGACGTTGTCCAGAACATCGTACTCGGTGCGCTCTATTTGTCTTTCGTAGAGCTGTTTATATGTAGGACAGTCTGCCCCCCCCCCCCCCCCCCCACCCCCTGCCTTATCGCATGTTCTGCTTCTGTGTTTTCATAGTAAACAGCCTACAGGATTCTCCTGCCTGTATTATGACTTTTTGTGTCCCGCTTTTAGCACATCTCCCGCATACTGGATCTTTGTCGCAACGCTTCGATGGGTGATCGAAGCCCCAACAGTTAAAACATTTTTGTACAGCAACAAAGTCGTTGATACACAAAGATTCAAATTGAATAAAAACCCTTTCTTTTTGAAGCAGCAGTATTCGTACTCTTTGCGACACTTCTAGAATATAGTTTACTGTCCTTTTGCCCTTTGGTCCTGTTTTAAATTTTATTTTAACCTCGTTATCGAACTCGTCTTTAGTAATGTGTTCACTCAGGTTTATTTCGTAGAACTCTTCCAAGAATTCCTGGTCAGTTAAATATGTTGAGTCATGGTGCACTGCCAGCAGGGCTCTGAGCTTCTTGGGTTCTTGACACCTAATGTCCTTAATCTGTGCTGTTTTGTCTATTATCTTTTACTTGTCTACTTGTGATTCTGTTCCAATTATTACGGTGTTTGCTGTTGTCCTGATTGATTTTATTTTTTTCTTGCTTCGGATGAATTGTTTTAGTGATGGTTTCTCTAATGATTCTCGCATCTTGGTTGGTTTCTGATTTAAAGAAAAGTGTGCTGGACTGTTTAGCTTTTGTTTGTTGAATGCATTCCTGTACTTTGCTTTTAGGGTTTGCAATCGGACCGGCAGCCGCAACCGCTGCAAATGAGAGTGAGAGGGGTTTATTTACTGACTTTAGTCTCTGATTTTCGGATGTGAGTTCCGCTATTTCTTGTTCCAGGCACTGAATGCGTTCCTGGGAATCTGGTGCGTTTACAACCGCTAGTTCTTTTCTGAGTCTGGCGTTTTCAGTTCTGAGCTCTTCATTTTGTCACATGAATACCAAAAGGAGGGCCAAAACATGTCCGTCACTTGGAGGTTACTATTTAAAGCACTGCACAAAGTAACACGTTACTGGAGGGACAGGCGGTTAATTCTGAGTACATACAGAAGTTAAAGTACTGAAATGGATATTCATGGCAGCCAGAAACAAGCAAAAATCAATAGGGGAGAGGGATTGGGGTGCCCAGTATTACGTTACTTATTTAGCACTAGCCGAGTACCCGTAGTTGCCCAGGTATGTACACACACTAACAAAAGTTTTGCATCACCCCGGTTCCCAGAACTCCTGAAGACAGATGTTGACTGTGGGTGTATCACAGACACAGTCACTTTGACTGTTCAGAGAAGTCACTAAACCCGCCCAAAGACGTGAACGACCATGCATGAGCAGCGCCTATTAGACGGAGGGGGTCTGACAGCCGATCAGTTCCAGTCATTCCAACAGGAAGGAGGTACACGGCTCGTTTTGTCTGTAGTTCAACCATGCCTAGACGATCAATACCGCGGTTCCATCGTGTCCGCCTTGTTACTTTACTTCGTTCCAGGAAGGGCTCTCAACAAGGGAAGTGGCCGCGAGGGATTAGCCGAGCGGTCTCAGGCGCTGCAGCCGTGGACTGTGCGGCTGGTCCCGGCAGAGGTTCGAGTCCTCCCTCGGGCATGGGTGTGTGTGTTTGTCCTTACGATAATTTAGGTTAAGTAGTGTGTAAGCTTAGGGACTGATGACCTTAGCAGTTAAGTCCCATAAGATCTCACACAAATTTGAACATTTTTTGAACAAGGGAAGTGTCCAGACGTGTCGGAGACGTGTTTGGAGGCAGCCCTGTCAGGCTGAACGCCTTAGACATACTGTCCAGCGAGTGCAGCAAGGTGGAGGTTCCATGCTGTTTTGGGGTGGCATTGGGTGGGGCCAACGGACGCCGCTGGTGGTCACGGAAGGCGCCATAACGGCTGTACGGTACGTGAATGCCAGTCTTCGACCGATAGTGCAACCATATCGGCAGCATATTGACGAGGCATTAGTCTTCATGGATGACAATTTGTGTTCCCATCGTGCACATCTTGTGGATGACTTCCTTCAGGATAACGACATCGCCCGACTAGGGCGGCCAGTATGTTCTCCAGACATGAACCCTATAGAACATGCCTGGGATAGATTGAAAATGGCTATTTATAAACGACGTGACTCACCAACCACTCTGAGGGATCTACGCCAAATCGCCATTGAGGAGTGGGACAATCTGGACCAACATTGCCTCGATGAACTTGTGGATAGTATGCCACGACGAATACAGGCATGCATCAATGCAAGAGGACGTGCTACTGGGTATTAAGAGGTACCGGTGTGTACAGCAAACTGGACCACCACCTCTGAAGGTGTCGCCGTATGGTGGTACAACATGCAGTATGTGGTTTTCATTAGCAATAAAAAGGGCGGAAATGAAGTTTATTTTGACCTCTGTTCCAATTTTCTGTACAGGTTCCGGAACTCTCGGAACCGAGGTGTTGCAAAACTTTTTTGATGTGTGTATTTATTTCAGTTCTATTGGTCAGTCTCCTCCATCCCCCTCTCTCTGTCCCTCTCCTCTGCTCCGTTTTTCGCCCATCTCCTCTCCATGCCCATCTCCTCCTCTTTACGTTCTCTGTATATCGTCTTCTCCATCTTTCTTACCGAGCGAGGTGGCGCAGTGGTTAGCACACTGGACTCGCATTCGGGAGGACGACGGTTCAATCCCGTCTCCGGCCATCCTGATTTAGGTTTTCCGTGATTTCCCTAAATCGCTTCAGGCAAATTCCGGGATGGTTCCTTTGAAAGGGCACGGCCGATTTCCTTCCCCATCCTTCCCTCACCCGAGCTTGCGCTCCGTCTCTAATGACCTCGTTGTCGACGGGACGTTAAACACTAATCTCCTCCTCCTCCTCCATCTTTCTCTGTGGCGTACCATGATATAACTTCCTGGGTACATTCAGTGATTTACGTGGATACTGTGTGCTAAATGTGTTGCGAGTAGAAGTAGCATCAAAGAAGTAATACATTCAAACGTCATGAAAGATGCAGCAGTTTTTGACGCATCCGTGTTTATGATGTATCTCCTGCTCTATGTACTGTACAGTGACATAATTTTGCAGGTGTGTTCAGTCTGTCTGCGAAATGTGTCATGAATATAGTCAGTAGCAAAGAAGTAACAAATTAAAACATCATGCTTGATGAAATAGTTTTTCCGCACGAACAGCGAAAATGTAGTAAGCGATAATTTTTTTCCTGTTACCATTTTGTGGGGGTTCCAAGCACGAAAAGTTTTCGTGGAGTCTGGAAATTATGAATAAAGCTTGTAGCAAGTCACTAAGTGCTTCAAAATACTGGATAGAGCGCATAGTAGCTATAATTATGCCACGTAAGTACGGGATTAAACACATTGAAGATTGTACAAGCATTGTATTCATGACTTTGGATCGTATCACATAGAACTTATCAGCCAAGAAAAGCATTTTCACGAATATGATAAATACAAAAGCCAAAGAGGAAATATTTTCCCCTGATTCGCGTAATATTCCTCAAATCAATAACGAACTTGTACTATACACATTCTAAAGTAGCATATGTTCTTCCTCTGGGTTCAAGCTATAGCCTTACCAAATTTTATCTCTATCGGTTCAGCAAGTTAGTAACAATAAATTTAAACATCATGCGTGATGAGGCAGTTTTTCACGCATCTAAGTATATATAACCCTATATGTCCAGAACTATGTGTCATACAATGATATAGTTTTGCAGGTATATTCACTGATATATGTAAACACTGCATGAAAAATTAAAAATGTGTTGCGAATACAGTTCGTAGTAAAAAAGTAATAAATTAAAACGTCAGCCTGATGCGAAAATGAACAACACAAATGTAGCGATAATTTTTTTCCTTTTGTCACTAGGCGGGGGTATCAGTCAGAAAAAGTTCCGTAAAGATTTGAAATTACATGTGAGGTTTGTCGCAAGTTACTAGCCGGCCGCTGTGGCCGAGCGGTTCTAGGCGCTTCAGTCTGGAACCGCGCTGCTGCTACGGTCGCAGGTTTGAATCCTGCCTCGGGCCTGGGATTTGTGATGTCCTTAGGTTAGTTAGGTTTAAGTAGTTCTAAGTCTAGGGGACTGATGACCTCAGATGTTAAGTCCCATAGTGCTTAGAGCCATTTGAACCATTTGCAAGTCAATAGGTAGGGCCTACCCTCGTTTTTAAATGATGCATGAATAAAATTTGGATATTCGCCCGTCGTGATCTACACTTCTTTTTCTTGTCCGCCCCTTACACCTTTGGTAGGTAGGTGGTTCTTCACCTCCCCCCCCCCCCCCCCCCCCCCAGCGTTTGTTTCCAGACAGTAAGTTGTATGTGTACCAAGACTGGTTAAAACTGGTTCTGTGACTTTGTAGGAGATATGGAACATTACATGCATCCATATATTTTTATATTAGGGTGTATATGAATATCTTTCTTTCTATGACACGATTTTGATGAAATATAGCCTATACGGTGCCCCTAGGTATGCTGATGTTACCCGTGAAAAAAAACCCTTAAAAATTCGTCTGGTAGGTTTGGAGATTAACGTGTTCAAAGACAGACAGAAGATACGACGCTTTTACAGATTTATCGTTAGTATACAGATGTTCATCGAGAAGGCAATAATAACAATGAAAGGAAGGACGACTTGAATCAAAATCTATGGTATACATATTCACTGCGTCAGATTTGCTGATCACATTGCAATAGCGGCATATTCAGGAAAAGGAACTGAATTGAATGCTTAAGCTGTTAAATAAAGAGATAACAAAACTAAAATTACAAATGAAGACCTAGAAGGCAAAATTCATGGTTATAGGCCCGAAACGAGATGGAGGTAAGTCTGACATAAGAACTGGGAGTGAGCAACTCGAGGAAGTAACGGATTTTCACTATGTCGATATCATTGTGGTGGAAAACAATTGATTACTGTGCTCGTACTGCGAACAGCTGAAAGCAAGAGAAAACTACAGCCGCAATTTTTCCCGAGGGCATTCAGCCCTACTGTTTGGTTAAATGATAATTGCGTCCTCTTGGGTAAAATATTCCGGAGGAAAATAGTCCCCCATTCGGATCACCGAGCGATGACTGCTCAGGAGGATATCAGGAGAAACAAACCTGGTTTTTGACGGATCGGAGCGTGAAATGTTAGATCCCTTAATCGGGCAGGTGGGCTGCAAGAGGGAAATGGATTGGTTGAAATTAGATATAGTGGGAATTCCTGAATTCGGTGGCACGAGGAGCAGGTCATCAGGTCAGGTGAATACAGGGTTATAAATACAAAATCAAATAGAGGTAACGCAGGAGTAGGTTTAATAATGAATAAGACACTAGGAATGCGGGTAAGCTACTGTGAGCAGCTTGGTGAACGCATTATTGTAGCCAAGATAGACACGAAGCCCACAGCCACCACAGTAGTACAGGTTTGTATGCCAGCTAGCTCCGCAGATGATGAAGAAATTGATGAAATGTATGATGAGATAAAAGAAATTATTCAGGTAGTGAAGGGAGACGAAAATTTAATAGTCACGGGAGACTGGAATTCTACGGTAGGAGAAGTAAAAGAAGGAAAAATAGTAGGTGAATATGGACTGGGGGAAAGGAATGAAAGAGGAAGCCGCCTGGCAGAATTTTGCACAGAGGATAATTTCATCATCGCTAACGCTTGGTTTAAGAATCATAAAAGAGGGTTGTATACGTGGAAGAGATCTGGAGGAGCCAGAAGGTTTCAGATTGGTTATATCATGATAAGACAGAGATTTAGGAACCACATTTTAAATTGTGAGACATTTACTGGGGCAGATGTGATCTCTGACCTCAATTTATTGGTTATGAACTGTAGATTGGACCTGAAGAAACTGGAAAAGGGTAGGAAATTAAGGAGATTAGACCTGGACAAGTTGAAAGAACCAGAGGTTGCTGGGAGTTTCAGTGAGAGCGTTAGGCAACGGTTGACTAGAACAGGGGAGAGGAGTGTAGTAAAAGATGAATAGGTACCTTTAAGAGGCAGGAGAGGATCAAGTCGGTAAAAAGAAAAGACCTAGTAGAAATCCTTGGATAACGCAAGAGATAATGATTTAACTGATGAAAGGAGAAAATATAAAAATGCAGCAAGGGAAGCAGAGAATACAAACGCTTAAAAAAATGCGATTGACAGGAAGTGCAAAACGGCTAAGCAGGAATGGCTAGAGGACAAATGCAAGGAATTAGAAGCATGTCTCACTAGGGGAAAGGGAGACACCGGCTACAGGGAAATTAAAGAGGTCTTTGGAGAAAAGAGAATCAGTTGTATGAATATCAAGAGCCCAGCTGGAAAACCAATCCTAAGCAAAGAAGGGAAAGCTGAAAGGTGGAAGAAGTGTAAAGAGAGTCTATACTAGGGAGACGTTGTTGTTATATAAATGGAAGTGGACGCAGATGAAGATGAGATGGGAAATATGATACTATGAGAAGAATTTGACGAAGTTCTAGAAGATCTAAGTCGTAACAAGGCTCCGGAAGTAGACGATACTCCGTCAGAACTTCTGACAGCCTTGGAGAGCCAGCCTTGGCAAAACTCTTCCGTGTGGTGTGCAAGATGTACGAGACAGGCGAAATATCCTCAGACTTCACGAAGAATGCAATAATTCCAATTCCAAAGAAAGCAGCTGCTGACAAGTGTGAAAATTACAGAACTACCAGTTTAATAAGTCATGGTTTCAAAATACTAACACAAATTCCTCACAGAAGATTGGAAAAAACGGTAGAAACCGACCTTGGGGGAGGTCTGTTTGGATTCAGGATAAATGGAGGAAAACGCAAGGCAATACTGACCCTACGACTTATCTTAGAAGGTAGTTAAGGAAAGGCAAATCTACTTCTATGGGATTCGTAGATTTTGAGGAGGTTTTGGAAAAATTGTTCAAATGGCTCTGAGCACTATGGGACTTAACATCTGAGGTCATCAGTCCCCTAGAACTTAGAACTACTTAAACCTAACTAACCTAAGGACATCACACACACCCACGCCCGAGGCAGGATTCGAACCTGCGACCTTAGCAGTCGCGCGGTTTCCGGACTGTGGCGCCTAGAACCACACGGCCACCGAGGCCGGCCGAAGGCTTGTGATAATGTCGACAGGAATACTCTATTTGATATTCTGAAGGCAACAGGTCTAAAATACAGGTAGCGAAATATACAGGGTGGTCCATTGATAGTGACCGGGCCAAATATCTCACGAAATAAGCATCAAACGAAAAAACTACAGAGAACGAAACTCGTCTAGCTTGAAGGGGGAAACCAGATGGCGCTATGGTCGGCCCGCTAGATGGCGCTGCCATAGGTCAAACGGATATCAGCTGCGTTTTTTAAAATATGATCTCACATTTTTATTTCATATTCGTGTACTACGTATAGAAATATTTATGTTTTAGCTGGACCACTTTTTTCGCTTTGTGATAGATGGCGCTGTAATAGCCACAAACGTATAAGTACGTGGTACTGCCAGTGCGGACGGTATTTGCTTCGTGATCCATTACCCGTGTTAAAATGGACCGTTTACCAATTGCGGAAATTGTCGATGTCGTGTTTATGTATGGCTATTGTGATCAAAATGCCCAACGGGCGTGTGCTATGTATGCTGCTCGGTATCCTGGACGACATCATCCAAGTGTCCGGACCGTTCGCCAGATGGTTACGTCATTTAAGGAAACAGGAAGTGTTCAGCCACATGTGAAACGTCAACCAAGACCTGCAACAAATGATGGCCAAGTAGGTGTTTTAGCTGCTGTCACGGTTAATCTGCATATCAGTAGCAGACAAATTGCGCGGGAATCGGGAATCTAAAAACATCGGTGTTGAGAATGCTACATCAACATCGATTGCACTCGTACCATAATTCTAAGCACCAGGAATTGCATGGCAACGACTTTGAACGTCTTGTACAATTCTACCACTAGGCACAAGAGAAATTACGGGACGATGATAGATTTTTTGCACGCGTTCTATTTAGCGTCATTCACCAACAGCGGTAACGTAAACCGGCATAATACGCACTATTGGGCAACGGAAAATCCACGATGGCTGCGACAGGTGGGACATCAGCGACCTTGGCGGGTTAATGTATGGTGCGGCATTATGGGAGGAAGGATAATTGGCCCCCTTTTTATCGATGGCAATCTAAATGATGCAATATATACTGATTTCCTACGTAATGTGCTACCGATGTTACTACAAGATGTTTCACAGGATGACAGAATGGCGATGTACTTCCAACATGATGGATGTCCGGTACATAGCTCGTGTGCGGTTGAAGCGGTATTGAATAGCATATTTCGTGACAGGTGGATTGGTCGTCTATGCACCATACCATGGCCCGCACGTTCACCGTATCTGACGTCCCCGGATTTCTTTCTGTGGGGAAAGTTGAAGGATATTTGCTATCGTGATCCACCGAGAACGCATGATATCATGCGTCAGCGCATTGTGAATGCATGTGCGAACATTACGGAAGGCGAACTACTCGCTGTTGAGAGGAATGTCGTTACACTTATTGCCAAAAGCATTGAGATTGACGGATATCATTTTGAGCATTTCTTGCATTAATGTGGTATTTACAGGTGATCACATTGTAACAGCATGCGTTCTCAGAAGTGATAAGTTCACGAAGGTACATGTATCACATTGGAACAACCGAAATAAAATGTTCAAACGTATCTACGTTCTGTATTTTAATTTAAAAATTACCAACTGTTCGTCTAAAATTGTGAACCATCTGTTTTTGACTATTACAGCGCCATCTATCACAAAGCGAAAAAAATGGTGCAACTGAAACATTCATATTTCTTTACGTACTACACGAATTTGTAATAAAAAATGGGGGTTCCTATTTAAAAAAAAGCAGTTTATATGTTTGACCTATGGCAGCGCCATCTAGTGGGCCAACCATAGCGCCATCTGGTGGTCCCCCATCAAGCTAGACGAGTTTCGTTCTTTGTAGTTTTTTCGTTTGACGCTTATTTCGTCAGATATTTGGCCCGGTCACTATCAATGGACCACTCTGTATGGTATACGACCGTCACACTTAAAGTCTCGCTCACAAGTGACGAGAATTTCAAATTGATCACTGTCGCGCATGCGCAATGTGCATGACTTCGGAACTGACCCTCGTATGAACACGCCTGTCCTCGGTTTGGCCACTTCAAACTACTTTTCTTGTCAAGTACAGTGTGTAAACTTTTAGATGGCAGACCTCTCCCTAGTCCTGAATCGGCAGAAGTCGATAAACGTCGGGTGGCTTCGGTAGGCACGCAGTTTCGACTGCTGCCAACAGTACGTAGCTGACTGTTGTACAAGGTAGCCATTGTCGTCTGCTTCGTTATTGTTTTGCGCTGTACTGTTCTGCGTGTTTTTATTGTGCAGTTGTGCTAAACATTATCAAAATGAGTGAAGAGGCAGTTACTGGCCCATCTCGGGAGTCGTCAACAACCCCTACCGGTAGGCCTACGGTTAGAAGGAAACCAGTATTACGTAGCGATGCTCGCAAAATTATATTGCGTGTGATCGAATGCTGCGAAAGGGAAAGGGAGCAGAAAAAACAGCTTCACCCCATTTACAAATCATCAGTGAGAGCTGCTACATACACAGGACAAAGCATGCGTAGCATTGGAAGATTCAAACAATTTTCCAAGAATTATCCTGGCGTATCACCACAAACGCCTGGCGAGAAAAGGTGAGTTTTCATTTCAGATATTTTGTTCGCGATCACTTTGAAGGAA
The DNA here is from genome assembly GCF_021461395.2 of Schistocerca americana. Classification (NCBI taxonomy): domain Eukaryota; kingdom Metazoa; phylum Arthropoda; class Insecta; order Orthoptera; family Acrididae; genus Schistocerca; species Schistocerca americana. Next base: position 228,886,608 of record NC_060125.1, on the reverse strand, counting down.
TCACCAAAATTTCACCGCAATCGGATGAATGGTTTGGGAACGCACAGAGGGCAGACATACATACATTCATTTTTATATATAGAGATTGACAGTTACGTTATACTATATGACCTGTTTAAGTATATTTAAATTTTATAATTAATAGTTTAACATTGCGGGGAATGAAATAAAATGAAAAAAATTGCGAGTAGTGGGAATCGAACGCGGGTCCGCTGCGTGACAAGCCTTTACCTAATTTTTAATTCTCATTTTGTTCGTTTTCGTTCGTTGTATTTGCTCGGGGAGGACGTCGTAAGACATCCGTTTAAGTTCGTCTTTGATCGGTTAACTCAGTTTTTTTTTGTTTTATTACAGAGGGCTGCTAACCCTCTGACCGAACACGCTGAGCTACCGTGCCGGCTGTCTAAACAATTGCGCTACGCATACAACGGTGACCTAACTGATGAAACATTGTCCATTACTGTTTTCGGGCGTTCGGAGAACAACTCACCAAAGTTTCATTGCAATCGGATGAATGGTTTGTGAGCGCATAGTAGACAAACATACATACACTTATATATATATATATATATATATATATATATATATATATATATATATATATATATATATATATTAATGTACATGACGATTTTAGTTTCATTTACGAACAACATTTAAAGCGAGTTTTACTTCCAAGCCTTTCGTGTAAGCATGGCGCGCAATTTAGTGTCAGCTCTGCAACTGGTAGGCGTGCCATGTGCCCCCCCCCCCCCCCCCCCCCCAACGGCTCCTCGTCCCTCCCCTCGCCAGCGAATGCTTGCTTCCTCCTGTCCCCTCACAACTCTGCCGTCTTACAGTTCACGCACTGTACCGGGGCTGTACCGGACTGGCACAAGAGTTTGTTGCCTGGTGACCTGGCGGGACAGTAGCTGTGCGCTGCGCGACCGTCATTGGCACGGGCAGGGGCGAGCTGGCGTGGAATGCTGTGGGGACCGCGCGGATTAAGCGCCGGGGTGGGGGAGCACATTCCCTGCAATATTGCCGGCCACGTCTTACCCTCCCCCGCCCACACACATTCCATTCCATGGCTGGCGATCTGATGAGTTCGCGCCACCGTGCCGCATCTCTTCCCCGCCCTGACAGACACACATTTCATTACTAAGCCTCTTACAATTTAAAAACTTACTACAGATGATTGAAAAGTATTTGTTCTTAAATTAGTTTTTCATCTTGATTTCAAAACCAATCTTAGTTTTCATTTATAACGCGCAGTTATCCATAATGGAATAAAATTAATTATACTTTCAGTTAGAGGAAATTATTTTATGAAAGCTACCTGGATATAGAAAATTGCCCTGTTTTTATACACTGAAGCGCCAAACAAAATGGTATAGGCATGCGTTGAAACTTCCCCTTTGTATGTAAAATGTGACAGTGCTGGAAAAACTCTTAAGTTATTTGATTTTCAAACAGCTCAGCTAAACTGAACATACTCAGACAGTTCTCTCTTTACTTATTCTGATCATCACGAAACTGACACACAATATTTTTAGCGCAACGCAATCTGACTTTCAAAAACAATAACATACACCTTTCGTGACTCACTTACCTCACAAAAATCTTCGTTACTCGAACTACTGCAGTACAGCGAGTGCAAATACTGCCAGCTAAATAAAATAGAGAACAAACAATGTATTAACTTAATAGTGTTCAAAAGTCATTATATATATATATATATATATATATATATATATATATATATATATATATAGGGTGTTACAAAAAGGTACGGCCCAACTTTAAGGAAACATTCCGCACTCACAAAGAAAGAAAACATGTTATGTGGACATGTGTCCGGAAATGCATACTTTCCATGTTAGAGCTCATTTTATTACTTCTCTTCAGATCACATTAATCATGGAATGGAAACACACAGCAACAGAACGTACCAGCATGACTTCAAACACTTTGTTACAGGAAATGTTCAAAATGTCCTCCGTTAGCGAGGATACATGCATCCACCCTCCGTCGCATGGAATCCCTGATGCGTTGATGCAGCCCTGGAGGATGGCGTATTATATCACAGCCGTCCACAATACGAGCTCGAAGAGTCTCTACACGTGGTACCGGGGTTGTGTAGACAAGAGCTTTCAAATGACCCCATAAATGAAAGTCAAGAGGGTTGAGGTCAGGAGAGCGTGGAGGCCATGGAACTGATCCGCCTCTACCAATCCATCGGTCACCGAATCTGTTGTTGAGAAGCGTACGAGCGCTTCGACTGAAATGTGCAGGAGCTCCATCGTGCATGAACCACATGTTGTGTCGTACCTGTAAAGGCACTGTTCTAGCAGCACATGTAGAGTATCCCGTATGAAATCACGAAACGTGATCCATTGAGCGTAGGTGGAAGAACATGGGGCCCAATCAAGACATCACCAACAATGCCTGCCCAAACGTTCACAGAAAATCTGTGTTGATGACGTGATTGCACAATTGAGTGCGGATTCTCGTCAGCCCACATATGTGGCGGTGAATCGAGGAAGTACAGTACATACTGACGAAACTGAAATGAGCTCTAACATGGAAATTAAGCGTTTCCGGACACATGTCCACATAACATCTTTTCTTTACTTGTGTGTGAGGAATGTTTCCTGAAAGCTTGGCCGTACCTTTTTGTAACACCCTGTATGACATCCAGTTAAACAAATTTCCTTTTTCTGTCGGACACACGTCCAGATTGTCCACTCATAGTGACCTCTCAAAACTCTGGCATCTCTCCCCCCCACATCCACCACTGGTGGCGGTTCACCTCAAACTGCCCAACGCTACGCGCTGTTCACATCCAACTGCCCAACGCTACACTAGCGAATATTCCAGTAATGAGTCCAACCAGCCACAGACTGCACACAGCGCAGTCAGCGATTTTCATACAGAGCGCTACGTGGCGTCACCAACATAAAAACCTAAACAGCCTACTTACAGCGCATTCAAATACAGAGATATCCAAACAGGCAGAATCCGGCATTGCAGTTGGCAACGCCTGTATAAGACAAGTGTATGGCGCAGTTGTTAGATCGGTTACTGCTGGTACAAAGGCAAGTTAGCAAGATTTAAGTGAGTTTCAAAGTAGTGTTATAGTCTACGCACGAGCCATGGGATGCAACATCTCCGAGATAGCGATGAAGTGGGCATTTTCCCGTACGACCATTTCGCTAGTGTACCGTGAATATCAGATGATGTACTCTTTCCACGGGGGGAATCAAACTATTCTGCCGACCAATTTCAATAACAAGCGACAAACAATCAATTATCTTTAACGGTAATGATAAGGGAAAGGATTAATTCGCTCCAACGCATCACTTTAGATTTTGCATTTATTGTCACACCCTTCAGTGGAAACCGCAGAACAAGCAAGTTTAACAATGAGAGAATATTTGCTTTCGTAATATTTGCTATATAACTTAAGAATTACTTAATAAACAATAGGAATATAAGGTTATTCCTTTTTAACAAACAGACATTTAAGACCATAAACGATAAAGATCAACGGTTAATACGTCCTATAAACTTGAGCAAGGATCACTTTTTCAGTCTCTGAATGTAGGCAGTAGGTGACGTAGGGGACAATCAGACATACATTAAATGTTACACCATTAAGGACGATCACTCATTAAGAATTATAACCACAAATTAAAGAAGATTCATTTAAAGCAATTAAAATTAAAAGCAAATAAATTAAGTCACATCTCAGCAAATTTATCAAAACCAAATCTTTCACTTCTGTAGCAATGTTGGATCGTGGAATACGCCGGATTACCTACACAGAAGGCAAAATTTTAGCAAACAGCAGTTTCTCCAAACGTAGAACTATCTCAACAGTGTACAATACTCAGGTTATTCAGGACTACTCTAATTCGCCTATCTTGGGCATAACGGTGGAGTAGGTAATTAACCTCTTATTTCATTCTCCTGGAACATTGAGCGGCAATAGGCGCTTGGGCACCCTACCCCAGCGTGGCTCGGTAAAGAGGATGGCTCCACCAGGAGGAGAAAACATTTACCCGAACTGGAAAGGGAACTCGTCTAACAAGAGCCACTATAGGTTGGACGAAGATCAGTTTGCGATTTTTACTCATTAACCAAAGCTTGCTGGCCAGCGGACGAAAATTACAGAGGCAAAGGTAGCTATTTGTGCTCACAAGAACAGATAACTTCTGCAAATGAGATTCCGGCAGAACTACCGCCGTAGTATCAATGCGGGACTTCGGAGCTGAGGAGAGCAAGTCAACAACGGTCTCTACCCAATAGGCCCGACATTTCAGACAGACCGAGCAACCGACATCAGTCGTGGCTAGGCGGATTACCAAATAGAAACTCTATGACTACCTTAAGTAAATAGAGCACTTAAATACGAGGGGTACTAAACTCCTTAACACAAGAATAAATACAATAGCAACGACTCAAGTTAAATACGCCTACGTACTGAAACAAAAAAATATTGGAGCATTAACATAATCTCGCATTTCAGACATCCATAAAATTAATAGTTTACAGTTCACTCTCTCTCCGCCAGACAATACAAGGTTATTTAACATTTTACAATGTGCTTATCCAAACAGTGACCTACGCCGTCCATGGGAAAACAATGGCTTGCAGAAGGTCCACAGCCAAAATAATTTTTTTTCTTTACGTTGCGCGCCTTAAGTAAGTCAGAATGGTATTCAAATGCACGATCACGCACGGGGGAAGTAACACACACGCAAGGCAATTTCCGATCACAAACTCAAAGCAGAGAAACGTTGCCACACAGTTATTAATAGTTCCGACAACACCGGGAGATTGGCCCCGCCAGACGACGGCCGTTGCAAAACTAGGTGAAAAATCTTACTTTCAGAGACGATACCACCTTCTGGAGGTTATTGGCAGCTGCAGACGGACTTCTTAGCTTTCCCAGCCCATAAACGGAAAGCAAACGTTGTCCACAGATTTACGGCCTCTTGTGTCTTCACGCCCCGGGATTTTGGGCCCATCCCGACTTAGCATAGAGGAACCGAGCGTCCCGCTGCAGAACGGGCGTCCAGGGCCGAACATTCGTCTCAACTGCCTCCTTCGCCCTGGGCACGGCCGGAGGCTCTGCAACGCCCTCTAGGAAAGCGCGGAAACTTCAAACATGAGTAAACCAAGTGAAAAACAGGAACCGAGGCAAACGATACCATTCATCAGGGGACCGGTAAAACATCAAATCTCCGGCATCGCTGCAGCCGGAAAAAGATCCTGCAAGAAAGGGACCAAAGACGACTGAAGAGAATCGTTCAACGTGACAGAGTGCAACCCTTCCGCAGTTACTGCAGATTTCAGTGCTGGCCCATCAACAACTGTCAGCGTGCGAACCACTCAACGAAACATCATCGATACAGGCTTTCGGAGCCGAAAGCCCACTCGTGTATCCTTGAAGACTGCGTGAAACAAACCTTTACGCCCCGCATGCGCCCCTCAACACTGACATTGGACTGTAGAGGACTGGACACATGTTGCCCGGTCGGATGAATCCCGTATCAAATTGTATAGAGCAGATGGACGTGCATGGGTATAGAGTCAACCTCACGAATCCATGGACCCTGCACATCAGCAGAGGACTCTTCAAGTTGGTGGAGGTCCTGTATGGTGTGGGGCGAGTGCAGTTGGAATGATACGGGACCCCTGATACATCTAGGTACGACTGTGGCATATGACACGTACGTAAGCATCCTGTCTCATCAGCTGCATGCGATCATGTCCATTGTGCGTTCCGACGGACTTGGGCAATTCCAGCACGACAATGCGACATCCCACACGTCCAGAATTACTACAGAGTGGCTCCAGGAACACTCTTCTCACTTTAAACTCTTCCCCTGGCCACCAAACTCCCCAGACATGAACATTCCCCCCTGCAGGTCTGGGGGTTAGAATAGGCCCAAGGTATTTCTGCCTGTATTAAGAGGCGACTAATAGGAGTCTCACACGTTTCGGTCTTTGTGATGATCCCCATAGGGTTTCACCTCCATTTTTCAAAATTTTCCAGAAGAGTGAGCCATTTGCGTAAGGGCGCCTTATATGGTGCATCACATCCATCATGCGCTGAGACCTGTCGCATCCTTCATCGACAAGGATCTGCACTTCTATTCATTCTCCAACTGTTGGGCATGGTCACCATCCTAGGTGCGTATTTTTCCATCAACTGTGAAGTATCGCTTTCTATGCTGACAATGACAATGGACTTGTTTGCTTGGTTGCACCTGAAATCCAGCACGGTAGTCAGTCCATTGTGGTGGGACTGCCATGTACCCTGTTGGTTGTAGCCCCCTGATCACACAGGGATCGCTCTCCTGATGCCTGCGCCGTTAACTCCCCATATATGCCAAGGGGTAGATGCCCGTCCCCCTGGGGCATCGGTACTCCTGGCAATGGCCATACCACCAGGTGGCCTTTGCTGCGGCTGGGTGGCGCCCGTGGGGAGGGCCCCTGGTTAGAGTGGGTGGCATCAGGGTGGATGACACACGATGAAGTGTAGTACATCATCTCTTGCTGGTGGTCAAACACCAGCAGTCTCTAAGCGTCCACGGGTTCACTTCGATGCACAGAAGTATGACCCCAAATTGTTCTCCTCCCTGGCCACACTATGGGAGAAACATCAGGCTAAGGATGGCAGCGACTCTTATTCACTTAGGTACCTTGTATGTTCGAGAGCTGATGGGGAATCTTTCATGACGATGAAGCCTCAGTTTTTTGTTGAGCATTTAGAGGACAATTTGGGGAGGTGGAGGGCTTATCCTAAATGAGATCTGGGTCAGTCTTGATGAAAACAGCATCCTCTGCCCAGTCACGGGCGTTACTCGCTTGTGACAAGCTGGGGGATGTTTCTGTAACCATCATGCCCCATAAGAGCTTGAATATGGTCCAGGGTATCATATTTCACAGCGACCTTCTTTTGCAGTCCAACGATGAGCTGCGTGCCAATTTAGAACAGCGAGGTGTACATTTCGCTCAGCGTGTCCACCGGGGTCTGACGGATAATCAGGTTGCCACTGGTGCCTTCATCTTGGCCTTCAAGGGTGATACATTACCTGAGAAGGTCAAGGTGATGGTCTACTGCTGTGATGTAAAACCCTATATCCCTCCCCCAATGTGGTGCTTTAAATGTTGGAATCTCAGCCAGATGTCTTCCCACTGTACTTCCAGCGTCACATGTCGAGATTGTGGATGCCCATCACATCCCAATATTCCATGTGCCCCGCCTCCCATCTGTGTCAACTGTGGAGAGCATAATTCGTCTTGCTCGCCAGATTGCAGGACTCTCCAGAAAGAAAGGAAAATCATGGAGTACAAGACCCTGGACAGACTGACCTACACTGAGGCTAAGAGGAACTTTGAACGCCTACATCCTGTATGCATGACATTGTCTTACGCCGCTGCTACAACAGTTCTAGCCTCATCAGCTCCGCCAACCCCAGTCACCTCTCAGAGCCAGAAGACCCCCCTTGATGGTGGGGGACACTTCCCTCTCTGTTGCTCCTGCACCAGTTACTTCAGGAGCAACACCCATCCAACGATTGGGGACATCTGTCCCCACTTCTAAGCCGGAAAAGCGTACAACTTCTTTGGCTGCTCTCATCAGGGAGGGGTCCCTTGGGTCACTCCCTTCCTGGGTTTCTGCTGTGGGAAAGATGACACCCACCAGTGGCTGAATAGCCCAAAAGCAGCTGGTTGCAGGGCTTCACACTCATCCTCAGTCCCGGAGACTGAATCAGTGAAGTCCTCCCAGCTAGAGAAACCCAAGTAACAGTGAGAGAAATTCAAAAAGAAGGTCCCCAAGACCAAGAGAATTGCGGTGACACCCACACCACCACTACCTCCAAGCTCTGCATCTGCAGATGAGGTGGAGATTCTGGCGTCTGCTGAGGACCTAGATCTCGCCGGGCCCTCAGACAAAACGGATATAGACTGCTCAGGCAAAAAGTAGGTGGCAGCAGATGACCCTGAGGCGTAAACTGCCTCATTGAATGTTCCATGCCTTCCCAGTCTCACGATGACGTCATCCTCCAGTGGAATTGCAGCGCTTTTTTCCACCACTTGGCGGAGCTACGGCAACTGTTACGCTTTACACCTGCTTCCTGCATTGCCTTCCAGGAAACCTGGTTTCCAGCAATGCGGACCCCTGCCCTCAGTGGCTATAGGGGAACCATAGCGACTGTAATTGAGTATCAGGTGGAGTTTGCGTTTAAGTCCTAAACTCAGTCTGTAGTGAACCTGTGTCCCTTCAAACCCCTCTTGAAGCTGTGGCTGTCAGAATAAGGATGATACAGGAAATAACTGCCTGCAATGTAATGTAATCTTCCTCCAGATGGTCTAGTATCCATGAATATATTACCTGTACTGATTGATCAACTCCCTAAACCTTTCCTAATTTTGGGAGGTTTTAAAGCCCATAACCTCTTGTGGGGTGGCACCGTGCTTACTGGTCAAGGCAGAGATGTCGAAACTTTACTGTCTCAGTTCGACCTCTGACTTAAATACTGGGTCTGTCACGCAATTCAATGTGGCTTGAGGTAGGTACTCAGTCATTGATTTATCAATTTGCAGCCCATGACTTCTCCCATCTATCCACTGGTGAGCACATGACGACCTGTGTGGTAGTGACCACTTCCCCATCTTCCTGTCACTGCCCTGGCGTCAAGCCCATGGACTCCTGCCCAGATGGGCTTCAAACAAGGTGGACTGCTGTCACCGTTGAATCTCCCCCCCCCCTCCCACCCCCCAACCACACACGAGAACATCGATGTGATAGTTGAGCAGGTGACTACAACAATCGTTTCTGTGGCAGAAAACACGATCCCTCGCTCTTTAGGATGCCCCCAGCGAAAGACAGTCCCTTGATGGTAGCCAGAAGTCATTGAAGCAATTAAGGAGCGTTGGCGAGCTCTACAGTTGCATAAGCTGCACCCTTCCCTGGAGCACCTCATAGCTTTCAAACAGCTCCTTGCTCGTGTTCGCCAACTTATCAAACGACGGTAGCAGGAGTGTTGGGAGAGATATGTCCCGACCATTGTGTGCCATACGTCTCCTTCCCAAGTCTGGGAAAAGATCAAACGTGTTTTTGGGTACCAGTCCCAAACAGATGTTCTCAGTGTTAACATATGTGGTGTGTTATCTACCGACGCAAACACGATTGCCGAACACTTTGCTCAGCACTGTTCTCGAGCCTCAGCATTGGAGAATTACCCGCCAGCCTTTCACACTCTCAAACAGCGGCTGGAAGGGAAAGTCCTCTCATTTACCACAGACCACAGTGAATCCTATAACGCCCTATTTACATAGTGGGACCTCCTCAGTGCCCCTGCACATTGCCCCAACACAGCTCCTGGACCAGATCAGATCCATAGTCAGATGATTAAACATTTCTCATCTGACTACAAGCGACATCTCCTCGTCACCTTCAAATGGATCTGGTGTGAAGGCGTCTTTCCATCGCAATTGCGGAAGAGCACCATGATTCCGGTGCTCAAACCTGGTAAAAACCCACTTGATGAGGATAGCTATCGTCCCATCAGCCTCACCAACGTTCTTTGTAAGCTGCTGGAACGTATGGTGTGTTGGCAGTTGGGTTGGGTCCTAGAGTCATGTGGCCTACTGGGTCCATATCAGGGCAGCTTACACCAGGGTCGCTCTACCACAGATAATCTTGTGTCCCTAGAGTCTGCCATCCAAACAGCCTTTCCCAGACGCCAACACCTGGTTGCCGTCTCTTTTGATTTACGAAAAGCGTATGACTCGACCTGGCGACATCATATCTTTGCAACATTATACGAGTGGGGTCTTTGAGACCCACTCCCGATTTTTATCCAGAATTTTCTGTTGCTTCGTACTTTCCGTGGCCAAGTTGGTGCCTCCCATAGTTCACCCTATATCCAGTAGAATGGGGTCCCACAGGGCTTTGTATTGAGCGTCTCACTATTTTTAGTGGCCATAAATGGTCTAGCAGCAGCTGTAGGGCCGTACGTCTCACCTTCTCTGTATGCAGACGACTTCTGCATTTCGTACTGCTCCACCAGTACTGATGTTGCTGAGCAGCGCCTACAGGCAGCCATCCACAAGGCGCAATCATAGCCTCTGGCCCACGGATTCCAGTTTTCGGCCGCAAAGTCGTGTGTTATGCACTTCTGTCGGCGTCGTACCTTTCATCCAGAACCAGAACTTCACCTTAATGACGATCCACTCACTGCAGTGGAGACATATCGATTCTTAGGACTGGTTTTCGACGCCCTATTGACTTGTCTTCCTCACCTTCGTCAACTTAAGTGGAAGTGCTGGCAGCACCTCTATTCCCTCCGCTGCCTGAGCAACATCAACTGGGGTGCAGATCGCTCTACGCTGCTGCAGCTCTACAGAGTCCTTGTACAATCCCGCCTTGACTATGGGAGTCTGGTTTATGATTTGGCAGCGCTCTCAGCATTGCGTTTACTCGACCCAGTGCACCACTGCGGCGTTCGCTTAGCGACAGGAGCTTTTAGGACGACTCCGGTGACGAGCGTCCTTGTGGGAGTCGGAGTGTCTCCATTGCAATGCCTCCATTGCAGGTTAGGCATGCACAACTGCTGACCAGTTACGTAGCACACTTTCGTAGTTCCCCTGCACATCCGAATCACTGTCTCCTTTTCCCACCCACGGCGGTTCATCTCCCGCATCTGTGGCCCTGGTCACGGCTTCCAATTGCAGTTTGTGTCCAATCCCTTCTTTCTGAACTGGAGTCCTTGCCTTTACTGCCTATACTTGAGGTCCATTCACGTACACCTCCATGGTGTACACCTAGGCCCCAGCTTCGCCTGCACCTTTCACGTGGCTGTAAGGACTCAGTTAACCACGTGGCTCACCCCTGCCACTTCTTCTCACTTCTTGACATGTACCGAGGCCACGAAGTGGTTTACACCAATGACTCAATGGCTGATGCTCACGTCGGCTCCTGTTGTTGTGCTGTACGTCTCCTTTCTTTTCTTCTCTCCGTTGAGTAATTATTGTACTGGGAACAAGGGACCAATGACCTCGCAGTTTGGTCCCTCCCTCCCCCCCCCCCCTCCTTCTTTTAAACCAACCAACCCACCCTGTCAAGAGTGCGCAGGAAGGAGCGATAGAGGCAGTGGGATTTGCACAGGAAGAGGACAGCCCATGGAGGGAGAGTCGGACATCTACATCTACATCAACATTCCAGAATGAGATTTTCACTCTGCAGCGGAGTGTGCGCTGATATGAAACTTCCTGGCAGATTAAAACTGTGTGCCCGACCGAGACTCGAACTCGGGACCTTTGCCTTTCGCGGGCAAGTGCTCTACCAACTGAGCTACCGAAGCACGACTCACGCCCGGTACTCACAGCTTTACATCTGCCAGTACCTCGTCTCCTACCTTCCAAACTTTACAGAAGTTCTCCAGCGAACCTTGCAGGACTAGCACTCCTGAAAGAAAGGATATTGCGGAGACATGGCTTAGCCACAGCCTGGGGGATGTTTCCAGAATGAGATTTTCACTCTGCAGCGGAGTGTGCGCTGATATGAAACTTCCTGGCAGATTAAAACTGTGTGCCCGACCGAGACTCGAACTCGGGACCTTTGCCTTTCGCGGGCAAGTGCTCTACCAACTGAGCTACCGAAGCACGACTCACGCCCGGTACTCACAGCTTTACATCTGCCAGTACCTCGTCTCCTACCTTCCAAACTTTACAGAAGTTCTCCAGCGAACCTTGCAGGACTAGCACTCCTGAAAGAAAGGATATTGCGGAGACATGGCTTAGCCACAGCCTGGGGGATGTTTCCAGAATGAGATTTTCACTCTGCAGCGGAGTGTGCGCTGATATGAAACTTCCTGGCAGATTAAAACTGTGTGCCCGACCGAGACTCGAACTCGGGACCTTTGCCTTTCGCGGGCAAGTGCTCTACCAACTGAGCTACCGAAGCACGACTCACGCCCGGTACTCACAGCTTTACATCTGCCAGTACCTCGTCTCCTACCTTCCAAACTTTACAGAAGTTCTCCAGCGAACCTTGCAGGACTAGCACTCCTGAAAGAAAGGATATTGCGGAGACATGGCTTAGCCACAGCCTGGGGGATGTTTCCAGAATGAGATTTTCACTCTGCAGCGGAGTGTGCGCTGATATGAAACTTCCTGGCAGATTAAAACTGTGTGCCCGACCGAGACTCGAACTCGGGACCTTTGCCTTTCGCGGGCAAGTGCTCTACCAACTGAGCTACCGAAGCACGACTCACGCCCGGTACTCACAGCTTTACATCTGCCAGTACCTCGTCTCCTACCTTCCAAACTTTACAGAAGTTCTCCAGCGAACCTTGCAGGACTAGCACTCCTGAAAGAAAGGATATTGCGGAGACATGGCTTAGCCACAGCCTGGGGGATGTTTCCAGAATGAGATTTTCACTCTGCAGCGGAGTGTGCGCTGATATGAAACTTCCTGGCAGATTAAAACTGTGTGCCCGACCGAGACTCGAACTCGGGACCTTTGCCTTTCGCGGGCAAGTGCTCTACCAACTGAGCTACCGAAGCACGACTCACGCCCGGTACTCACAGCTTTACATCTGCCAGTACCTCGTCTCCTACCTTCCAAACTTTACAGAAGTTCTCCAGCGAACCTTGCAGGACTAGCACTCCTGAAAGAAAGGATATTGCGGAGACATGGCTTAGCCACAGCCTGGGGGATGTTTCCAGAATGAGATTTTCACTCTGCAGCGGAGTGTGCGCTGATATGAAACTTCCTGGCAGATTAAAACTGTGTGCCCGACCGAGACTCGAACTCGGGACCTTTGCCTTTCGCGGGCAAGTGCTCTACCAACTGAGCTACCGAAGCACGACTCACGCCCGGTACTCACAGCTTTACATCTGCCAGTACCTCGTCTCCTACCTTCCAAACTTTACAGAAGTTCTCCAGCGAACCTTGCAGGACTAGCACTCCTGAAAGAAAGGATATTGCGGAGACATGGCTTAGCCACAGCCTGGGGGATGTTTCCAGAATGAGATTTTCACTCTGCAGCGGAGTGTGCGCTGATATGAAACTTCCTGGCAGATTAAAACTGTGTGCCCGACCGAGACTCGAACTCGGGACCTTTGCCTTTCGCGGGCAAGTGCTCTACCAACTGAGCTACCGAAGCACGACTCACGCCCGGTACTCACAGCTTTACATCTGCCAGTACCTCGTCTCCTACCTTCCAAACTTTACAGAAGTTCTCCAGCGAACCTTGCAGGACTAGCACTCCTGAAAGAAAGGATATTGCGGAGACATGGCTTAGCCACAGCCTGGGGGATGTTTCCAGAATGAGATTTTCACTCTGCAGCGGAGTGTGCGCTGATATGAAACTTCCTGGCAGATTAAAACTGTGTGCCCGACCGAGACTCGAACTCGGGACCTTTGCCTTTCGCGGGCAAGTGCTCTACCAACTGAGCTACCGAAGCACGACTCACGCCCGGTACTCACAGCTTTACATCTGCCAGTACCTCGTCTCCTACCTTCCAAACTTTACAGAAGTTCTCCAGCGAACCTTGCAGGACTAGCACTCCTGAAAGAAAGGATATTGCGGAGACATGGCTTAGCCACAGCCTGGGGGATGTTTCCAGAATGAGATTTTCACTCTGCAGCGGAGTGTGCGCTGATATGAAACTTCCTGGCAGATTAAAACTGTGTGCCCGACCGAGACTCGAACTCGGGACCTTTGCCTTTCGCGGGCAAGTGCTCTACCAACTGAGCTACCGAAGCACGACTCACGCCCGGTACTCACAGCTTTACATCTGCCAGTACCTCGTCTCCTACCTTCCAAACTTTACAGAAGTTCTCCAGCGAACCTTGCAGGACTAGCACTCCTGAAAGAAAGGATATTGCGGAGACATGGCTTAGCCACAGCCTGGGGGATGTTTCCAGAATGAGATTTTCACTCTGCAGCGGAGTGTGCGCTGATATGAAACTTCCTGGCAGATTAAAACTGTGTGCCCGACCGAGACTCGAACTCGGGACCTTTGCCTTTCGCGGGCAAGTGCTCTACCAACTGAGCTACCGAAGCACGACTCACGCCCGGTACTCACAGCTTTACATCTGCCAGTACCTCGTCTCCTACCTTCCAAACTTTACAGAAGTTCTCCAGCGAACCTTGCAGGACTAGCACTCCTGAAAGAAAGGATATTGCGGAGACATGGCTTAGCCACAGCCTGGGGGATGTTTCCAGAATGAGATTTTCACTCTGCAGCGGAGTGTGCGCTGATATGAAACTTCCTGGCAGATTAAAACTGTGTGCCCGACCGAGACTCGAACTCGGGACCTTTGCCTTTCGCGGGCAAGTGCTCTACCAACTGAGCTACCGAAGCACGACTCACGCCCGGTACTCACAGCTTTACATCTGCCAGTACCTCGTCTCCTACCTTCCAAACTTTACAGAAGTTCTCCAGCTGTGGCTAAGCCATGTCTCCGCAATATCCTTTCTTTCAGGAGTGCTAGTCCTGCAAGGTTCGCTGGAGAACTTCTGTAAAGTTTGGAAGGTAGGAGACGAGGTACTGGCAGATGTAAAGCTGTGAGTACCGGGCGTGAGTCGTGCTTCGGTAGCTCAGTTGGTAGAGCACTTGCCCGCGAAAGGCAAAGGTCCCGAGTTCGAGTCTCGGTCGGGCACACAGTTTTAATCTGCCAGGAAGTTTCATATCAGCGCACACTCCGCTGCAGAGTGAAAATCTCATTCTGGAAACATCCCCCAGGCTGTGGCTAAGCCATGTCTCCGCAATATCCTTTCTTTCAGGAGTGCTAGTCCTGCAAGGTTCGCTGGAGAACTTCTGTAAAGTTTGGAAGGTAGGAGACGAGGTACTGGCAGATGTAAAGCTGTGAGTACCGGGCGTGAGTCGTGCTTCGGTAGCTCAGTTGGTAGAGCACTTGCCCGCGAAAGGCAAAGGTCCCGAGTTCGAGTCTCGGTCGGGCACACAGTTTTAATCTGCCAGGAAGTTTCATATCAGCGCACACTCCGCTGCAGAGTGAAAATCTCATTCTGGAAACATCCCCCAGGCTGTGGCTAAGCCATGTCTCCGCAATATCCTTTCTTTCAGGAGTGCTAGTCCTGCAAGGTTCGCTGGAGAACTTCTGTAAAGTTTGGAAGGTAGGAGACGAGGTACTGGCAGATGTAAAGCTGTGAGTACCGGGCGTGAGTCGTGCTTCGGTAGCTCAGTTGGTAGAGCACTTGCCCGCGAAAGGCAAAGGTCCCGAGTTCGAGTCTCGGTCGGGCACACAGTTTTAATCTGCCAGGAAGTTTCATATCAGCGCACACTCCGCTGCAGAGTGAAAATCTCATTCTGGAAACATCCCCCAGGCTGTGGCTAAGCCATGTCTCCGCAATATCCTTTCTTTCAGGAGTGCTAGTCCTGCAAGGTTCGCTGGAGAACTTCTGTAAAGTTTGGAAGGTAGGAGACGAGGTACTGGCAGATGTAAAGCTGTGAGTACCGGGCGTGAGTCGTGCTTCGGTAGCTCAGTTGGTAGAGCACTTGCCCGCGAAAGGCAAAGGTCCCGAGTTCGAGTCTCGGTCGGGCACACAGTTTTAATCTGCCAGGAAGTTTCATATCAGCGCACACTCCGCTGCAGAGTGAAAATCTCATTCTGGAAACATCCCCCAGGCTGTGGCTAAGCCATGTCTCCGCAATATCCTTTCTTTCAGGAGTGCTAGTCCTGCAAGGTTCGCTGGAGAACTTCTGTAAAGTTTGGAAGGTAGGAGACGAGGTACTGGCAGATGTAAAGCTGTGAGTACCGGGCGTGAGTCGTGCTTCGGTAGCTCAGTTGGTAGAGCACTTGCCCGCGAAAGGCAAAGGTCCCGAGTTCGAGTCTCGGTCGGGCACACAGTTTTAATCTGCCAGGAAGTTTCATATCAGCGCACACTCCGCTGCAGAGTGAAAATCTCATTCTGGAAACATCCCCCAGGCTGTGGCTAAGCCATGTCTCCGCAATATCCTTTCTTTCAGGAGTGCTAGTCCTGCAAGGTTCGCTGGAGAACTTCTGTAAAGTTTGGAAGGTAGGAGACGAGGTACTGGCAGATGTAAAGCTGTGAGTACCGGGCGTGAGTCGTGCTTCGGTAGCTCAGTTGGTAGAGCACTTGCCCGCGAAAGGCAAAGGTCCCGAGTTCGAGTCTCGGTCGGGCACACAGTTTTAATCTGCCAGGAAGTTTCATATCAGCGCACACTCCGCTGCAGAGTGAAAATCTCATTCTGGAAACATCCCCCAGGCTGTGGCTAAGCCATGTCTCCGCAATATCCTTTCTTTCAGGAGTGCTAGTCCTGCAAGGTTCGCTGGAGAACTTCTGTAAAGTTTGGAAGGTAGGAGACGAGGTACTGGCAGATGTAAAGCTGTGAGTACCGGGCGTGAGTCGTGCTTCGGTAGCTCAGTTGGTAGAGCACTTGCCCGCGAAAGGCAAAGGTCCCGAGTTCGAGTCTCGGTCGGGCACACAGTTTTAATCTGCCAGGAAGTTTCATATCAGCGCACACTCCGCTGCAGAGTGAAAATCTCATTCTGGAAACATCCCCCAGGCTGTGGCTAAGCCATGTCTCCGCAATATCCTTTCTTTCAGGAGTGCTAGTCCTGCAAGGTTCGCTGGAGAACTTCTGTAAAGTTTGGAAGGTAGGAGACGAGGTACTGGCAGATGTAAAGCTGTGAGTACCGGGCTTGAGTCGTGCTTCGGTAGCTCAGTTGGTAGAGCACTTGCCCGCGAAAGGCAAAGGTCCCGAGTTCGAGTCTCGGTCGGGCACACAGTTTTAATCTGCCAGGAAGTTTACATCAACATTTATACTCGGCAAGCCACCCAACGGTGTGTGGCGGAGGGCACTTTACGTGCCACTGTCATTACCTCCCTTTTCTGTTCCAGTCGCGTATGGTTCGCGGGAAGAACGACTGTCTGAAAGCCTCCGTGCGCGCTCGAATCTCTCTAATTTTACATTCGTGATCTCCTCGGGACGTATAAGTAGGGGGAAGCAATACAATCGATACCTCATTCAGAAACGCACCCTCTCGAAACCTGGACAGCAAGCTACACCGCGATGCAGAGCGCCTCTCTTGCAGAGTCTGCCACTTGAGTTTGCTAAACATCTCCGTAACGCTATCACGGTTACCAAATAACCCTGTGACGAAACGCGCCGCTCTTCTTTGGATCTTCTCTATCTCCTCCGTCAACCCGATCTGGTACGGATCCCACACTGATGAGCAATACTCAAGTATAGGTCGAACGAGTGTTTTGTAAGCCACCTCCTTTGTTGATGCACTACATTTTCTAAGGACTCTCCCAATGAATCTCAACCTGGTACCCGCCTTACCAACAATTAATTTTATATGATCATTCCACTTCAAATCGTTCCGCACGCATACTCCCAGATATTTTACAGAAGTAACTGCTACCAGTGTTTGTTCCGCTATAATATAATCATACAATAAAGGATCCTTCTTTCTATGTATTCGCAATACATTACATTTGTCTATGTTAAGGGTCAGTTGCCACTCCCTGCACCAAGTGCCTATCCGCAGCAGATCTTCCTGCATTTCGTTACAATTTTGTAATGCTGCAACTTCTCTGTATACTACAGCATCATCCGCGAAAAGCCACATGCAACTTCCGACACTATCTACTAGGTCATTTATATATATTGTGAAAAGCAATGGTCCCATAACACTCCCCTGTGGCACGCCAGAGGTTACTTTAACGTCTGTAGACGTCTCCCCATTGATAACAACATGCTGTGTTCTGTTTGCTAAAAACTCTTCAATCCAGCCACACAGCTGGTGCTATATTCCGTAGCCTCTTACTTTGTTTATCGGGGCGACAGTGCGGAACTGTATCGAATGCCTTCCGGAAGTCAAGGAAAATAGCATCTACCTGGGAGCCTGTATCTAATATTTTCTGGGTCTCATGAACAAATGAAGCGAGTTGGGTCAGAGGAGATTCTGGGTTTCCAAAAACGACATGATACGCGAGCAAAAAACATGTTCTAAAATTCTACGGTGGGGTTGGATGGTTTTAGTAGGAACATGGACCCCACGGCGTCAGTAATGGCCTAGTGAAGGAAGGACGAGGCGTGGGTGATGTCGTCAGGACAGTGGTAGGTAAGAAGGTGGCTTTCAACCTGGGTGGCGGTGGATTCCTGGTAGCCATTCCAGTTGGTGCGACGGTAGTCATGGACTACCTTGGGAGGGGGTGCAGGGCAGGGAGCTAGGAGTGGACAGTGAGGATATTTGATGGTGAGAAGGACGGGGTGTGGTCGCTATCTGTGGGGTCAAGGATGTTTATGGCGATACGCCCAAGGAGGTTGGCAGAGGCAATGACAGCATTGGGGGTGCTGTTGCTTTCGGGACGAGTGTGCTGAGGAAGAGGAACAAGGTCACCATGGATCGTGGGGAGGAACTGATGCCACTGCCGAAGGGTGGCAGAGGAGCATCAGTGGATGTTGATGTCGGCTACAATCACATAGGTGGAGAAGGTGTGGTGAATGTGGGAGATGAAGTCCTAGGGGATCGGAGCAGTGGAGCGGACGTAGATGGTGGTGCAGGTGACTAGGCTGGTTGTCATCCTTAATGTAGTTTATAACTATTTATTTTTATAACGGACCACGTATCGAATATTTAATGATCTCATGAGGTTGAACTGTGTCACGATCTTCACTTGCAGACTGTAAAGTTGGTTCTGCATGCCATGTAATGTAAACACTGGCATCTTGTACCTATTGCAAAATAATGTAACACTTCCACTACCTTGTTCCCTGACATACTGTAGATTACATGGTGCAGACTTTGATGCCTCTGTGGCGGTCTTGGCCGGCCGAAGTGGCCGTGCGGTTAAAGGCGCTTCAGTCTGAAACCGCGTGACCGCTACGGTCGCAGGTTCGAATCCTGCCTCGGGCATGGCTGTGTGTGATGACCTTAGGTTAGTTAGGTTTGAGTAGTTCTAAGTTCTAGAGGACTGATGACCTCAGATGTTAAGTCCCATAGTGCTCACAGTCATTTTTGAACTTAACACATCGCAAAAATGTTCTCACTTTTTCTTATGAAACATCAGGTTTATATAACTGAAGATATATGCACAGGTTAGAACTGTGCCATTGCCAGCAGCCCACCCCTGACCACATGGTGTAGAGGTATGGAATAACAAGAAGGAAGAAAAAAGAACCGAAGTCAGATGAATTTTAGATATATAACTAAGTAAAAAAATCTTTTAATCTACACGTTAATTTTATGCTTTGCACTACTTTTCTGCTATTTTTATTTTTACTGTATGGCTAGTTTGCAGTGTGTTCATTTATTCCAGTTGTAACACTTGAAAATAGCTTAACGCTGAGATCTAGATCGCGTAATAAAGCACATCATACCAATATCGCTCGTATCTTTCCGTAAGTTTTATATGACTGTGGCTCCACACGAAGGAAAAAAAAAATCACTCCGTGTAACGCTGCCTCACAGACCTGTCACGGTGGGCTGCAAGATGAGACGCAGGCCCGCGAGGTGACGCAGGGGGGCTCACGACAAATTCCTCACGGCAGCGTGAGTCACGGCGTCAATCATCGCAAGTTGGATCGCAGTTTCTATACGCAGTTTGCTGAGGAACTTTGGCTCTGGCAGAGATGGCGACTACTTCTGCTATGCTAATAGACATAAGTTTAGAATCGGATTCCGATTCTGAGTTTGAGTTCGAAACGGTGTGTAACATCGCTTTGATGAAACAAAAAGCAGAAAAAAGTGCGTTCATGAAAAGAAGACTAAGTCATGGGGAATTCGCTTTAACTAAGGAATTTGACGATGAGAAATTCACGAACTATTTTAGATTAAACCGTGATCAATTCCAAGAAGTGCATGGTCTAATCAAGAATGAAATTGACAGACAGGGATGCAACGCTACAAGGCCGATTGGAACCAAGGAGAAACTAGCTGTGTTTTTAAGGTAAGCTATTATGATTAACATATATCTCTATATATAAAAATGTTCCGTTGGTTTGTGTATAGCCACTAACCTCCGAAAGCTCTTGACCGATTGCTTTGAAATTTTGACACAACATTGCATTCTAATACAGGATAGTTTTTAGGTACCTATTTCTTTAATATATTATATATAACCTATATAACAAAACTCTGCCATCTGGTGAGGAAAATGTATGAGACAGGCAAAATACCCTCAGACTTCAAGAAGAATATAATAATTCCAATCCCAAAGAAAGCAGGCGTTGACAGATGTGAAAATTATCGAACTATCAGTTTAATAAGTCACGGCTGCAAAATACTAACGCTAATTCTTTACAGGCGAATGAAAAAAGTGGTAGAAGCAGACCTCGGGGAAGATCAGTTTGGATTCCGTAGAAATATGGGAACACGTGAGGCAATACTGACCCTACGGCTTATCTTAGAAGTTAGACTAAGAAAAGGCAAGCCTACGATTCTAGCATTTGTAGACTTGGAGAAAGCTTTTGACAATGTTGACTGGAATACTCTCTTTCAAATTCTAAAGCTGGCAGGGGTAAAATACAGGGAGCGAATGGCTATTTACAATTTGTACAGAAACCAGATGGCAGTTATAAGAGTCGAGGGAAATGAAAGGGAAGCAGTGGTTGGGAAGGGAGTGAGACAGGGTTGTAGCCTCTCCCCGATGCTATTCAATCTGTTTATTGAGCAAGCAGTAGAGGAAACAAAAGAAAAGTTCGGAGTAGGTATTAAATTCATGGAGAAAGAATAAAAACTTTGAGGTTCGCCGATGACTTTGTAATTCTGTCAGAGACAGCAAAGGACTTGGAAGAGCAGTTGAACGGAATCGACAGTGTCTTGAAGGAAGGATATACGATGAACATCAACAAAAACAAAACGAGGATAATCGAATGCAGTCAAATTAAGTCGGGTGATGCTGAGGGAATTAGATTAGGAAATGAGACACTTAAAGTAGTAAAGGAGTTTTACTATTTGGGGAGCAAAATAACTGATGATGGTCGAAGTAGAGAGGATATAAAATGTAGACTGGCAATGGCAAGGTAAGCGTTTCTGAAGAAGAGAAATTTGTTAACATCGAGTATAGATTTAAGTGTCAGGAAGTCGTTTCTGAAAGTATTTGTATGGAGTGTAGCCATGTATGGAAGTGAAGCATGGACGATAACCAGTTTGGACAAGAAGAGAATAGAAGCTTTCGAAATGTGGTGCTACAGAAGAATGCTGAAGATAAGGTGGGTAGATCACGTAACTAATGAGGAGGTATTGAATAGGATTGGGGAGAAGAGGAGTTTGTGGCACAACTTGACTAGAAGAAGGGATCGGTTGGTAGGACATGTTCTGAGGCATGAAGGGATCACCAATTTAGTACTGGAGGGTAGCGTGGAGGGTAAAAATCGCAGAGGGAGACCAATAGATGAATACATTAAGCAGATTCAGAAGGATGTAGGCTGCAGTAGGTACTGGGAGATGAAGAAGCTTGCACAGGACAGAATAGCATGGAGAGCTGCATCAAACCAGTCTCAGAACTGAAGACCACAACAATAACAACAACCTATATACATGTAATTTCTCACGATTTTTTGTAACAGTGTTTCCCCATTATAAAATTTGTATAAATTAATATATATATATATATATATATATATATATATATATATATATATATATATATATATATATATATATATACACGCGCATATTCTAGTAGAACGTTGTGTCAAAATTTACATGCGCGTAGTCCAGTGCAACGTTGTGTCCAAATTTCAGAGCATTGGAACTAGGGTTACCATATATCCGAATGACGTAACCGAGGGTATTACAGTCTTTATGTGAACACAATGGATTAATTTTTTAAATATATGAATATAAAAGCATATTTCTCGCTTCCTCAAACTTTCTGAAGTAACTATCTCTTGGATTAATTGTTTTCATAGATTTGAGAACATGTGAGGTCTTTATATGATATAAAAGGCTCTGTCCTGATTGACTGACGCCCAGTCGAAACCACTGACGATAGTGTAGGATGTATACACATTTCCCATCCATATTTAGCAACTGCAGAAGTATAGCCGGGTCCGCTAGTTGCCTATACTTCTGTATGCAATATAACATTGCCATCACCAATGGCAGAAGGTAACAGTTTAGCGTTCATGGAAAACTCTTTATTGAATAAACATAATAATATTCAAATGGCCAAAATATTCTGCAATAACACACAAATACCGTCTGTACAGCAAATGTAAATAGCAAAATTTTTACTAACATTCAGTTTTCAGCGAAATTATTAATAAGTGTGAGCAAATCATGCTGATTTAAGGCCGTAGCTGAAGTGCTTTTTGAAACTCACCATCATCTTGTGTAGTAAGCGATGGACTGTTGGAATGTAAAGAATGGGATGGAGTTGATGAACTAGAGTAGGGTGGTCTGGGGGATAGATTACTGTACGGGGACAACTCGTGATATGATGGCCGCTGATCTGTGGTGGACTGTTGAGTTCTCACAGGAATGTTCAGCAACGAGGCCTCCATTTCTGTAACCACACGGAAAATGTCATTTCTGATGACATGCTGAGACGACAGTGGCATGCATCTAGTCATCTGGTACATTGACATGAAGAAGTGGTACAGAGGATCACTTGGAGCACTCGTTTGTGCCAACAGATTTCTTCTTTCTTCTGATCTCGATCTTCTTCGTTCTTCATGTTGTTCAATGCTTCGTTTGAGTAATCCAGCAATAGTGTCTTTCTTCATTTTTTTTGCAGATATCGGTTCTTGTGGCGGAGGTGACATTTCAGGAAGTGCCCGTGATTGAAGTTCGTCCCGAACACTTCTGATTACCTGCTGCATATTGAGTGATTCCTCACCCTCGTCGACTACATCAGTTGGACTATCAGTGAAACAATTTTTTGATGTGGTTTCGTTATCATCAGTGTATTCGTTTAGGTTCCCTTCTCGTGTTTTACTGGCCATATATGGTTGTAGAAATCCCATCTGCTTTTGAAATTTCCATTCTTTAAGCGATTCAGGTGGTGCCCCATTTTTCATGGATTTTTGCTGTCTTCTGAGAGCATCTCTCAGCGAATGTCTCAATTTCTCCCACAACGCTTTCGCTTCGACACCTGCAACAACGATGTCAAAAGAGAATCTCGCTATGTCAATTATTCACTTTTTAATTAAAAAGTAAAACAAATACAGCTACAAATCTATCACTCCCTTTTTAATTTTTTTCTTTTATGTTCTAGGTATTTGGCGACAGGAAACACATACAGAACTATTGCATACAGCTACAGAATGGGAGAACGAACGGTCGCTAACATCGTATCGGATGTATCTCAAGCTGTATGGAAAGTAATGCAACCAATATTTATGCCAGAACCCACAAAAGAACAGTGGGAATCAATCGCAGCTGGTTTGCCACGAAGATGGCAATTCCCAGACTGCATAGGCGCCATTGATGGGAAACATGTAGTAATAAGAAAACCTATTAAAACTGGATCCCCCTATTTCAATTATAAACACACTTTCTCCATCGTGCTAATGGCTACCGTAGACTACGAGAATAAATTCATTACTATTGATGTTGGGTCACAAGGGAGGTTCAGTGATGGAAGCATTTTCAATACAAGCGTTTTGGCGAAAAGGATGATGAAACACACTTTACGGCTTCCGTCACCTGCAGCACTACCTCCAATACAGGAGGCAATGCCTTTCGTATTTGTAGGCGATGAGGCATTCCCTTTATGTGAGAATTTGATGCGACCTTATCCAAAACGAAGCGTCACTGACCATTATGAAAACAATGTGTTCAACTATAGACTGTCAAGAGCACGCCAAACGGAAGAGTGCGGTTTTGGTATACTTGCTTCGCGTTTTCGAGTTTTTCGAACACCATTTGAAATTAAAGTAGATAGTGTTATCAGTCCCCCTATGAACCATGTACCTTGCCGTTGGTGGGGAAGCTGGCGTGCCTCAACGATACAGACAGCCGTACCGTAGGTGCAACCACTATGGAGGCGTATCTGTTGAGAGGCCAGACGAACGTGTGGTTCCTGAAGAGGGGCAGCAGCCTTTTCAGTAGTTCCAGGGGCAACAGTCTGGATGATTGACTGATCTGGCCTTGTAACAATAACCAAAACGGCCTTGCTGTTGTGGTACTGCGAACGGCTGAAAGCAAGGGGAAAGTACAGCCGTAATTTTTCCCGAGGGCATGCACCTTTACTGTATGGTTTTAGGTAAAATATTCCGGAGGTAAAATAGTCCCCCATTCGGATCTCCGGGCGGGGACTACTCAAGAGGACGTCGTTATCAGGAGGAAGAAAACGCATTCTACGGATCGGATCGTGGAATATCAGATACCTTAATCGGGCAGGTAGGTTAAAAAATTTAAAAAGGGAAATTGATAGGTTAAAGTTAGTTATAGTGGGAATTAGTGAAGTTCGGTGGTAGGAGGGACAAGACTTTTGGTCAGGTGAATACAGGGTTATAAATACAAAATCAAATAGGGGTAATGTAGGAGTAGGTTTAATAATGAATAAAAAAAATAGGAGTGCAGGTAAGCTACTGCAAACAGCATAGTAAACGCATTATTGTGGCCAAGATAGACACGAAACCCACGCCTACTACAGCAGTACAAGTTCATATGCAAACTAGCTCTGCAGATGATGAAGAAATTGATGAAATGTATGATGAGGTAAAAGAAATTATTCAGGTAGTGAAGGAAGACGAAAATTTAATAGTCATGGGTGACTGGAAGTCAACAGTAGGAAAAGGAAGAGAAGGAAACGTAGTAGCTGAATATGGATTGGGGCTAAGAAATGAAAGAGGAAGCCATCTGGTAGAATTTTGCACAGAGCATAACTTAATCATAGCTAACACTTGGTTCAAGGATCATGAAAGAAGGTTGTATACATGGAATAACCCCTGGAGATACTAAAAGGTTTCAGATAGATTATATAATGGTAAGACAGAGATTTAGGAACCAGGGGCAGATGTGGAATCTGACCACAATCTATTGGTTATGAACTGTAGATTAAAATGGAAGATACTGCAAAAAGGTGGGAATTTAAGGAGATGGGACCTGGATAAACTGAAAGAACCAGAGGTTGTACAGGGTTTCAGGGAGAGCATTAGGGAACGATTGACAGGAATGGGGGAAAGAACTACAGTAGAAGAAGAATGGGTAGCTCTGAGGGATGAAGTAGTGAAGGCAGCAGGGGATCAAGTAGGTAATAAGACGAGGGCTAGTAGAACCCCTTGGGTAACTGAAGAAGTACTGAATTTAAATGATGAAAGGAGGAAATACAAAAATGCAGTAAATGAAGTAGGCAAAAAGGAATACAAACGTCTCAAAAATGAGATCGACAGGAAGTGCAAAATGGCTAAGCAGGCATGGCTAGAGGACAAATGTAAGGAGGTAGAGGCTTATCTCACTAGGGGTAAGATAGATGCTGCCTACAGGAAAATTAAAGAGACCTTTGGAGAAAAGAGAACCACTTGCATTAATATCCGGAGCTCAGATGGAAACCCAGTTCTAATCAAAGAGGGGAAAGCAGAAAGGTGGAAGGAGTATATAGAAGGACTATACAAGGGTGATGTACTGGAGGACAATATAATAGAAATGGAAGAGGATGTTAATGAAGATGAAATGGGAGATACGATAGATAGTGCGTGAAGAGTTTGACGGAGCACTGAAAGACCTGAGTCGAAACAAGGCCCCAGGAGTAGACAACATTCCATTAGAACTACTGACGGCCTTGGGAGAGCCAGTCCTAACAAAACCCTACCATCTGGTGAGCAAGATATATGAGACAGGCGAAATTCCCTCAGACTTTGTATTCCTTTTTGCCTACTTCATTTACTGCATTTATGTATTTTCTCCTTTCATCAATTAAATTCCATATTTCTTCTGTTACCCAAGGGGTTCTACTAGCCCTCGTCTTTTTACCTATTTGATCCTCTGCTGCTTTCACTACTTCATCCCTCTGAGCTACCCATTCTTCTTCCACTGTATTTCTTTCCCCCATTCCTGTCAATTGTTCCCTTATGCTCTCTCTGAAACCCTGTACAACCTCTGGTTTAGTCAGTTTATCCAGGTCCCATCTCCTTAAATTCCCACCTTTTTGCAGTTTCTTTAGTTGGGATCAATATTAATAAAAAAATTTAATTCATTTATCCGAAAAAATTATTATTATAAACCATCCCGTACAGCCTGCAAATTCAACCACCTCACACTAACCCCACCAATTTCCAAACCTCGCCCATGGACATGCCTTTCATATCGCTAGGCCTGCTACAAGTGGGCCATGTAAACACACAGTACCTACTGCCCCAGTGTAACGATTGTACAGCATGTGCGCCGACTACGTGGATGCGCCAGTGCTGGAGCAACCACAGACATTCCGCGCCCACAAAAATTTTAGTTTGATAAAAATATAATGAATATTTCTCACATGCCTTTATAAAAAGTAGAGAACTATTATAACACTGAGATAGAAGTTAAAATTTATGACCTCTAAACAATGTCTTTTTTTTCCAGAACGGTTTGTGCATAGCATGGAATCCGTTCTTTTCGGCTTGCTTTCATTTCCTGATAAGTGATACGCTACAAGATACCTGATTCCATTCGTCAACAGTTGTTTTTAAATATGTCCTTGCCAATATTGAGCAATAATAAAGAATAATCCGAGATACAAAGAAGCCGATTGCTATTTTTTTAAAACATAACAGCGGTGTCGTTTAAGATTTCAGTGCAATTGTTTTCACCTAATCTGGATTGTTATCGTTTTGTTTGTTGAGACCATGGTTTGAAGGATACCGGAGCTTTTATTGTTGACTGACGTGGTTGTAAGCCCTTATGTGGGAGAGATTTTTATTAAATTTTGTTTTTTACATGTTTAACAAAGTTTGGTAAGAGTGGCTGGCTAGCTGGCTGGCTACAGGTTTTCACGCCGAAGAAGGCACGAGGAAGACCATATGGCGTGAGTCATAAGGGGCAGAGTAGCTGGTGAGAAAAGCCCTTGCTGTCGCCAGGGCTACTGTATATACAGGGTCAGTCACCTAACATTACCGCTGGATATATTTCGTAAACCACATCAAATACTGACGAACCGATTCCACAGACCGAACGTGAGGAGAGGGGCTAGTGTAATTGGTTAGTACAAACCATACAAAAATGCACGGAAGTACGTTTTTTAACACAAACCTACGTTTTTTTTAATGGAATCCCGTTAGTTTTGTTAGCACATCTGAACATATAAACAAATACGTAATCAGTGCCGTTTGTTGCATTGTAAAATGTTATTACATCCGGAGATATTGTAACCTAAAGTTGACGCTTGAGTACCACTCCTCCGCTGTTCGATCGTGTGTATCGGAGAGCACCGAATTACGTAGGGATCCAAACGGATTGGTGATGGACCTTAGGTACAGAAGAGACTGGAACAGCACATTACGTCCACATGCTAACACCTATTTATTGGTCTTTTTCAGTGACGCACATGTACATTACCATGAGGGGTGAGGTACACGTACACACGTGGTTTCCGTTTTCAGTTACGGAGTGGAATAGAGTGTGTCCCGACATGTCCGGCCAATAGATGTTCAATGTGGTGGCCATCATTCGCTGCACACAATTGCAATCTCTGGCGTAATGAATGTCGTACACGCCGCAGTACATCTGGTGTAATGTCGCCGCAGGCTGCCACAATACGTTGTTTCATATCCTCCGGGGTTGTAGGCACATCACGGTACACATTCTCCTTTAACGAACCCCACAGAAAGAAGTCCTGAGGTGTAAGATCAGGAGAACGGGCTGGCCAATTTATGCGTCCTCCACATCCTATGAAACGCCCGTCGAACATCCTGTCAAGGGTCAGCCTAGTGTTAATTGCGGAATGTGCAGGTGCACCATCATGCTGATACCACATACGTCGACGCGTTTCCAGTGGGACACTTTCGAGCAACGTTGGCACATCATTCTGTAGAAACGCGATGTATGTTGCAGCTGTTTGGGCCCCTGCAATGAAGTGAGGACCAATGAGGTGGTCGCCAATGATTCTGCACCATACATTTACAGTCCACGGTCGCTGTCGCTCTACCTGTCTGAGCCAGCGAGGATTGTCCACGTACCAGTAATGCATGTTCCGTAGATTCACTGCCCCGTGGTTTGTGAAACCCGCTTCATCGGTAAACAGGTAGAACTGCAACGCATTCTCTGTTAATGCCCATTGACAGAATTGCACTCGATGATTAAAGTCATCACCATGTAATTGCTGATGTAGCGACACATGAAACGGGTGAAAACGGTGACGATGCAGTATGCGCATGACACTACTTTGACTCAGTCCACCGGCTCTCGCAATGTCCCGTGCACTCATGTGTGGGTTCATCGCAACAGCAGCTAACACACCAACTGCACCCGCTTCTCCTGTGACGGACCTGTTATGGACCTGTTTGCGTGCTACGACCATACCTGTAGCATACAGTTGGCGGTAGATGTTTTGCAATGTGCGGCACGTTGGATGCTCTCTGTCCGGGTACCGTTCTGCATACACCCTGCAGGCTTCAGCTGCATTTCGTCGACACTCGCCATAGATGAGTATCATCTCCGCCTTTTCAGAGTTCGAATACACCATGGTCACAGTTCCTACAACACTACACTATCACAGACGTCTGGTAACACGGTGTACTACAGTTGGTCTGCGTGCGGAGACGAATGCAGGATAACAATAGCAGCAAGCGCTACATGCGGACACTGCGACAGCTAGACCAAACCAAAATAGTGCGCTACAGCCACACTCGTAAACACGGTCGTCATCGTAAACATGTCCCTGCAGATATGCTGCTCGTCGACCGTGGCCCGTGTTTGTTACAACACGCAACTGAACGTCGGAGGTTTCAAGCGTCAACTTTAGGTTACAATATCTCTGGATGTAATTAACGTTTTACAATGCAACAAACGGCACTGATTACGTATTTGTTTATATGTTCAGATGTGCTAACAAAACTAACGTGGTTCCATTTAAAAAAACGTAGGTTTGTGTTAAAAAACATACTTCCGTGCATTTTTGTATGGTTTGTATTAAACAATTACACTAGCCCCTCTCCTCTCGTTCGGTCTGTGGAATCGGTTCGTCAGTATTTGATGTGGTTTACGAAATATATCCAGCGGTAACGTTAGGTGACTCACCCTGTATAGCGAGAAGTGGGCAAATTTCATTATTATCAATTAGCAGAAACCGTATTTTCGCATACAGACATTAGCAGAAACAGAATCCTATTAGTCATCAGGACTATCCAACAACAAATCAATTTAAACAGTGCTCATAGAACTTTGTGTCATTCTCAAAGACGTGGTTAAATCCCTCTATTCCTTTTTCACTGGTAGATATGGAGGGCTACACGCTAGTAAGGAATGATATTGTAAGGAACCTAGGCATCTTTTTTGATAAACATTTAACCAGGACAGATCACATCACGAAAATTTGCTACAGAGTTTTAACAATGTCAATGTGGAATGTTAACAACGAATTACAATGCAACTTACCATTTCGTATGTCCGTTTCCTTGGCCACTTCCTCCCACTTCGCAGCTTTCAGCTTCGTTTTCAAGTAATCTTCATGGCTAGTATCATACAGAACTTTGCGAACACGTACGGCTTCAATTACCTTTTCCTCCATTTCGAACTACCAACAGCCAGAACCACCGTGAGCCTCGCAGTAAACTGCGTACAGGAAACTGCGGTCCGCAGGGTCACCAAGCGCAGGAACTCCGTCACGTCACGCTGCGCTCTAACTTGCGCAGGGCGAGTCAGTTGTGTGGTTCGCAAAAACTCGCCGTGAGTCACCCTGCGTCACCGCACGGACCTGCGTCTCATCTTGCGGCCAGCCTTGACTGTGGCGCCACGCAGTTTTTAAGCAGAGCTTTGCATAGTTGACAGCGTATCCAGGCACGACTATCGACACGGTGTAAGGAAAACCGTGGTTAATCCGAGCAAGTGACTCATTTCCATTGAACAATGGTGCAATGCCGATGATTAGATTAGATTAATACTTGTTCCATAGATCATGAATACGACACTTCGTAATGATGTGGAACGTGTCAGGTTAATAAAAGATGTCTGTACAAGATATTACATTACACAAAATATTGCATGACACTAATGTTTAAGTTGTTGTTGTTGTTTTCCCTTAATTTATATCGAAAAATTCAGCCAGTGAGTAGAAGGAGTTGTCATCTAGAAATTCTTTTAATTTATTTTTAAATGTTAGTTGGCTATCTGTTAGGCTTTTGATGCTGTTTGGTAGGCGACCAAAGACTTCTGTAGCAGCATAATTTATCCCTTTCTGTGCCTAAGTCAGATTTAACCCTGCATAGTGAAGATCATCCTTTCTCCTGGTGTTATAGCTATGCACACTGCTATTACTTTTGAACTGGGTTGGATTATTAACAACAAATTTCATAAGTGAATATATATACTGTGAGGTTACTGTGAGGATCCCTAGATCCTTAAATAGATGTCTGCAGGATGACCGTGGGTGGGCTCCAGCAATTATTCTGATTACACGTTTTTGATCAACGAATACTTTTCTACTCAACGATGATTTACCCCAGAATATGATGCCATACGAAAGCAGTGAATGAAAGTAGGCATAGTAAGCTAATTTACTGAGATTTTTATCACCAAAATTTGCAATAACCCTAATAGCGTACGTAGCTGAACTCAGACGTTTCAGCAGACCATCAATGTGTTGCTTCCAGTTTAAACTCTCATCAATGGACACACCTAAAAATTTTGAAAATTCTACCTTAGCTACAGACTTCTGTTCAAAGTCTATATTTATTACTGGAGTTGTGCCATTTACTGTACGGAACTGTATAT
Source organism: Schistocerca americana (assembly GCF_021461395.2). Taxonomy (NCBI): domain Eukaryota; kingdom Metazoa; phylum Arthropoda; class Insecta; order Orthoptera; family Acrididae; genus Schistocerca; species Schistocerca americana. The sequence continues at coordinate 228,855,746 of NC_060125.1, read as the reverse complement.
ACTGTGTATTACCAAAATTTAAAGAGAGTCCGTTTGCTGAGAACCACTTAATAATTTTGTGAAAAACATCATTTACAATTACATCATTTAGTTCTTGGTTTTTGGATGTTATTACTATACTTGTATCGCCAGCAAAAAGAACTAACTTTGCATCTTCATCAATGTTGAATGGTAAGTCATTAATGTATATCAAGAACAGTAAAGGACCTAAGACCTGAGCCTATGGCAATTGTAATTAATGATGGTGTTTGGCGCCACCTATACTGCATCGAAGAGCAAGTAAGCCTCTGGCCTTTGCATTATGTGATGGGGTGTAGACGTCCCAACTACTTTCTATACATACTCATGACAGCAGCACGCGAACACCAACCGGCTTCGCCATTTCGGAGATGCTCTTTCCCTGTTGTCAAGCAATAACAATTTGCTTTTAGCCACAGTTGTTCCGGTCAGTGGATTTCTCCAGCTGCAACAGAATCGTTGCTAGAATGACTCTGCAATCGTCTGTGCTTTGTTTATGTACATTCCCTACCACCTCACATGCTCACAATTTTTTTTCTTTATTGTCATTTCATTCCCTGCCCCATATGGGCAGGGGAGGGCTGTCAGCGGCACAATCCTTCGCTCTTGAGCCGAGTGACATGACAGCTAATACTAGAAGAAAATGACGATAAAAATGGGGGACATAAAAACACAGTAAGGGGAGATAATGGAGGTAAAAATACACTGACCTGGAGATGTTAATGGGGGGAAAATTAAAAAAAGTCTACATAAAGTGAAAAAACTCAGTTGGCTATTCGTAGAGCATAAAAAAGACACAGAAGTCACACACACAGGTTAAAAGTCGGCCACAATATTAAAAGAAACACTCCAGAACAAAATACTTTAAACCCACTTGGAGAGACAGAGCACACATGACGAAGAATAAAACTGTTGTGTATTGGCAGGAGCCAATTCACGGAGTTTGGAGGAAGCCGAAATGCACGCGTTTACGCTCACGCAGACTGGCCTGAGGTCTGGAACAGTTAAGGGAATTTATAGTAGCAAATAAAGTACGTAGTTGATGTAATACTTAACTTTAATCCATAATTGGAGAACATCGGTCTTGATGATACATAATTACAATCTCAATATAAACGGGTAATGGCGCCTTGCTAGGTCGTAGCAAATGACATAGTTGAAGGCTATGCTAACTATCGTCTCGGCAAATGAGAGCGTATTTGTCAGTGTAGCATCGCTAGCAAAGTCGGCTGTACAACTGGGCGAGTGCTAGGAAGTCTCTAGACCTGCCGTGTGGCGGCGCTCGGTCTCTAATCACTGACAGTGGCGACACGCGGGTCCGACGTATACTAACGGACCGCGGCCGATTTAAAGGCTACCACCTAGCAAGTATGGTGTCTGGCGGTGACACCACAAAATCTGCCAGGATGGACCTGCCGAGGGAGTGGCCTGAGAGGATGGAAAAGGAGGGGAGAGCAAGGTGCAGCAGGGGAGGGGGAGGGACGAAAAGAGTAGGGGTGTCAGGGGGTGCACCAAGAAGCAGGAGACAGGTGGGGTGGGAGATAAAGAGGGAAGACAAGGCAGGAGGGAGTACAGACACACTGAAGGGAAGCACAGGAGAGGGAGGGGGAGTAGGAGGGGAAAGCCACTCAGGAGAAGGGAGGGGGAGGAGAGGGGGCCCTGAGGAGGGGACAGGAGGAAGGTGGGGTTAGAGTTGGTAGGAAGGGTAGACGTCAGGGGGAAGCTCATCATCTGGGAGAGGTAGATGCTGGAAGTTGTGTTGAGAAAGGAGGCAGAGGGTGTGGAGATGGAGAGAGGGTGGGACACAATGGTAAAGGCGTGGCAACGGGCTGGGGGTGAAGAGGAAGGGAGACACCAGGGGGTGATGGGGATCGAGGCAGTGGAAAATATATAGGGTGTGGATGTGTTCAAGGAAAAGGAGAAGGTGGGGGAAGGAGATGAGGTCATAGAGAACGCATGTGGGGGACGGAAGGCGAGGTGGAGTGCATTGCGTTCGACGATTTGGACGGATTTATAGAACCTGGGAGGGGCAGAAATCCAAGCTGGTGTAACAAAGGATGGGGCGGATCAAGGAATTGTAGGTGTGAAGGATGGTGGAAGGCAGAGTCTGTTGTGAGCTTTGTTTTGGATGGTAAGGAGATTGAGAGTCCAGGTGAGGTGGCGGTCGAGGTTGAGGCCAAGGTATTTGAGGGTAGGAGTGAGGTGGACAGGACGGCCATAAATGGTGAGATAGAAATCATGGAGACGGAAAGAGCGGTTGGTGCAGGCTTTGATGATCGCCTGGGTCTTGGAGGGGTTCATACGGAGGAACCACTGGTTGCATCACGCCATGCTCACAACTCCACCGTGGTGGGCAGCGGTCATTATGACTTGGCTCATCACTGTGTATTACTGCGGAGTTAACAGCATCAGTTGGTCTACAGTGCTTCAGGAGCACATCTAAATGAAGATGAAAGTACAACATTCATTCAGTTCTCCAATGCTACAGTTGTACACTGTTGGTTTTGTACTTTATTAATATACATCGATGGTAGGCAATGAAAACTTCGTATCTCCATCTGTCTGTGAAAACTCTTAATTCCAGTAACCAGTAACTACATAATCAAAGCGAGATTTGAAACTGCATGGATTTGCCTAGTCTGTCAATAACTAGGCTTCTACTATACAGTTACACTCCTAGCAACTTCCTATATCGCTTTATATTATTTTTTAAGAAACCGTTTTTGCTTCACCTGCAAAATTTAACGAAATGGAGTTGTGAGGTTTCATTGCCTATCTTCGATATCTACATATGAAGTTTATACACCTATGTTGTTGTTGTTCTGGTCTTCAGTCCTGAGACTGGTTTGATGCAGCTCTCCATGTTACTCTATCCTGTGGAAGATTCTTCATCTCCCAGTACCTACTGCAGCCTACATCCTTCTGAATCTGCTTAATGTATTCATCTCTTGGTCTCCCTCTGCGATTTTTACCCTCCACGCTGCCCTCCAGTACTAAATTGGTGGTCCCTTGATACCTCAGAACATGTCCTACCAACCGATCCCTTCTTCTAGTCAAGTTGTGCTACAAACTCCTCTTCTCCCCAATTCTATTCAATACCTCCTCATTAGTTATGTGATCTACCCATCTAATCTTCAGTATTCTTCTGTAGCACCACATTTCGAAAGCTTCTATTTCGTCTTGTCTAAACTATTTATCGTCCACGTTTCACTTCCATACATGGCTACACTCCATACAAATACTTTCAGAAACGACTTTCTGACACTTAAATCTATACGCGATGTTAACAAATTATTCTCCTTCAGAAACACTTTCCTTGCCATTGCCAGTCTACATTTTATATCCTCTCTACTTCGACCATCATCAGTTATTTTGCTCCCCAAATAGCAAAACTACTTTACTACTTTAAGTATCACATTTCCTAATCTAATTCACTCAGCATCACCCGACTTAATTCGACTACATTCCATTATCCTCGTTTTGCTTTTGTTGATGTTCATCTTATACCCTCGTTTCAAGACACTGCCCATTCCGTTCAACTGCTCTTCCAAGTCCTTTGCTGTCTCTGACAGAATTACAATGTCATCGGCGAACCTCAAAGTTTTTATTCTTTCTCCATGGATTTTAATACCTACTCCGAACTTTTCTTTTGTTTCCTTTATTGCTTGCTCAATATACAGATTGAATAACATTGGGGAGAGGCTACAACCCTGTCTCACTCCCTTCCCAACCACTGCTTCCCTTTTATACCCCTTGACTCTTATAACTGTCATCTGGTTTCTGTACAAATTGTAAATAGCCTTTCGCTCCCTGTATTTAACCCCTGCCACCTTCAGAATTTGAAAGGGAGTATTCCAGTCAACATTGTCAAAAGCTTTCTCTAAGTCTACAAATTCTAGAAACGTAGGTTTGCCTTTCTTTAATCTTTCTTCTAAGATAAGTCGTAGGGTCAGTATTGCCTCACGTCTTTCAACATTTCTACGGAATCCAAACTGATCTTCCCCGAGGTCGGCTTCTATCAGTTTTTCCATTCGTCTGTAAAGAATTCGCGTTAGTATTTTGCAGCTGTGACTTATTAAACTGATAGTTCGGTAATTTTCACATCTGTCGACATCTGCTTTCTTTGGGATTGGAATTATTATATTCTTCTTGAATTTCGCCTGTCTCATACATCTTGCTCACCAGATGGTAGAGTTTTGTCAGGACTGGCTCTCCCAAGGCTGTCCGTAGTTCTAATGGAATGTTGTCCACTCCGGGGGCCTTGTTTCGAGTCAGGTCTTTCAGTGCTCTGTCAAACTCTTCACGTAGTATCGTATCTCCCATTTCATCTTCATCTACATCCTCTTCCATTTCCATAATATTGTCCTTAAGTACATCGCCCTTGTGTAGACTCTCTATATATTCCTTCCACCTTTCTGCTTTCCCTACTTTGCTTAGAACTGGGTTTCCATCAAAGCTCTTGATATTCATGCAAGTGGTTCTCCTTTCTCCAAAAGTCTCTTTAATTTTCCTGCAGGCAGTGTCTTTCTTACCCCTAGTGAGATAAGCTTCTACATCCTTACAAACATCCTCAAGCCATCCCTGCTTAGCCATTTTGCACTTCCTGTCGATGTCATTTCTGAGACGTTTGTATTCCTTTTTGCCTGCTTCATTTACTGCATTTTTTATATTTTCTCCTTTCATCAATTAAATTCAATATTTCTTCCGTTACCCAAGGGTTTCTACTAACGCTCGTCTTTTTACTTATTTGATCCTCTGCTGCCTTCACTATTTCATCCCTCAAAGCTACCCAATCTTCTACTGTATTGCTTTCCCCCATTCCTGTCAATTGTTGCCTATGCACTCCCTGAAACTCTCCACAGCCTCTGGTTCTTTCAGTTTATCCAGGTCCCATCTCCTTAAATTCCCACATTTTTGCAGTTTCTTCAGTTTTAATCTACAGTTCATAACCAATAGATTGTAGTCAGAGTCCACATCTGCCGCTGGAAATGTCTTACAATTTAAAACCTGGTTCCTAAATCTCTGTCTTACCATTATATAATCTATCTGAAACCTTTTAGTATCTTCAGGGTTATTCGATGTGTACAACCTTCTTTCATGATTCTTGAACCAACTGTTAGCTATGATTCAGTTCATAACCAATAGATTGTAGTCAGAGTCCACATCTGCCGCTGAAAATGTCTTACAATTTAAAACCTGGTTCCTAAATCTCTGTCTTACCATTACATAATCTATCTGAAACCTTTTAGCATCTTCAGGGTTATCCGATGTGTACAACCTTCTTTCATGATTCTTGAACCAACTGTTAGCTATGATTAAGTTATGCTTTGTGCAAAATTGTACCAGATGGCTTCCTCTTTCATTTCTTAGCTCCAATCCATATTCACCTACTACGTTTCCTTCTCTTCCTTTTCCTACTGTTGAAGTCCAGTCACCCATGAGTATTAAATTTTCGTAACCCTTCGCTATCTGAATAATTTCTTTTATCTCATCATACATTTAATCAATTTCTTCATCATCTGCAGAGCTAGTGGGGATATAAACTTTTACTACTGTAGTAGGCGTGGGTTTCGTGTCTATCTTGGCCACAATAATGCGTTCACTATGCTGTTTGTAGTAGCTTACCCACACTGCTATTTTATTAATCAGTATTAAACCTACTCCTGCATTACCCCTATATGATTTTGAATTTATAACCCTGTATTCACCTGACCAAAAGTCTTGTTCCTCCTGCCACCGAACTTCACTATTTCCCACTATATCTAACTTTAACCTATCCATTTCCATTTTTAAATATTCTAACCTACCTGTCCGGTTAAGGGATCTGACATTCCACGCTCCGATCCGTAGAACGCCAGATTTCTTTCTCCTGATAACGACGTCCTCTTGAGTAGTCCCCGCCCGGAGATCCGAATGGGGGACTATTTTACTTCCGGAATATTTTACCCAAGAGGACGCCATCATCATTTAATCATACAGTAAAGCTGCATGTCCTCGGGAAAAATTACGGCTGTAGTTTCCCCTTGCTTTCAGCACCTATACTACTACGTAAAAACAAGTCCTTATTGATCGTTGTTACTAAAGGTATAGAAAAGTTGTTGACCGGTTTGTTTCAAATTTGCTGTATTGTTATCTTCGCAGAGTAGTTTTTAATAGAAAACATGAAACTTGTTTTTGTGGATTATCAGCTCATGATCAGAATACTACTACGGAATCTGAATAGTTCGAAACTTTGTAATCCTATTGGTTTGCATATTAGAACTATTCGAAATACTGTTATTGAAGCTACTAGGCTCACAAATCAGCAGCTGCAGAGGTCTCTCGAATATCCTCTACACCAGTGGTTTCCAACCTTTGTTAGCCAAAGTCCCCATGGGCAATCAGACCTAGTACCCTCTGCTGCCATCTGTTGCCCTGCCACTCACCCTCACATTACCACCAACTTCAGCATCTACCTAAACTGTAGAATGGAAGACTTTTCTTGGAACACTTATTTTTAAAATGATGAAAGATGAATGATATTTAGTTTGTTTGTTTGTGTGTGTGTGTGTGTGTGTGTGTGTTAGGATGAATGTCGAAGGAATTCGTGGTGCAGCGCAAATGCTACCCACAGCTCCTCCTCCCCAGAAAAGAGAGCTAACTGTGCACAGTGAGGGTGCACTCTTGTTACAAAAATGCTTCCCCTGCATTACTCTGCTCCATTGCGGCACTTGCTTGACCTTCACACTGCAACCTGATTTAAAATTAAAAGTTCAGATGAGTGCACTGTATCTACTGTTCGTAAATCGTAGCTGCACTCCTTACTTCTGAACTGGCAGAAATTGGACGACTTCTCTGTCTAATTTTCTGTCTAATCACTCGAATAATAATAGCAATAATAATAATAATAATAATAATAGTAAAAGTAATAAAACTGTGTACAGCACTATAGTAGCTCTTATGTAGTTACTGCTGTATCGTGCTGTCAATTAATTCATTTATCTGTTTCGGAGCAAGTAAGGAAGCAATTTCTAGACTACTGCAGGTACTGCCTACAGCTTGGAGAAGAAATTTTATTGAATATTTAGCATTTCTCAGGTATGTATCTCACTTTTATCATCAGTGATGTGCGGGACAAAGCACAACATATGTGTGTAGTGGGTGCACTATGTGAGGAGTCTGTAACCTCCACCGCAGTAATCCAACTAATTGAGAAAAAGTAATTATTGATAACTTATATAATCAATATTAGAGTCTTATTAAATTGTGATAATAGTAATGACGTTTTGAAAATAAATTAGTTTCTTGACTAAAGAAGAATCTAATCATTTATTTTTTACCCCTCAGAAAATTTCGTTTTACCCCTCAGGGGGTAATTACCCCCCAGGTTAGGACCCACTGCCCCATACCAATGATACCAACCGATTTGCTCCTTCATTTTAAGCGACTTCAGTTCCCAATCAGGATTTCGTTGGCAATAACAATAAACAAGGTTCAAGCTCAGAGAGAGGGAGAACGGAAGATGGACAGAGAGGGGGTTAGTAAATACACATGAAAAGAAGGAAGGAGGAGATGGATAGATAGATAGATAGATAGAGAGAGAGAGAGAGAGAGAGAGAGTGGAGGAGGAGTTGGGTGGCGAGTGGAGGGGAGAAGAGGAGGTAAATGAAGAGAAGGGGGAGTAGGAGATGGAGAGTGGGGGGAGGAGGTAAACGAAGAAAAGGAGGAGGAGGAGATGGACAAAGAGAGGGGAAGAAGGAGATTACGACTTATATCCACTTCCTGTACATATTTAGCGAGTGCAAAGCACTGCCGTGTTCGCTAGCTAAAATATAGCTTCGCTAAACGTGTGATTTATTAATTATCAGATTGCATGTTTTCTGTGATCTCAGATATACTGTTCTTTCACGTTCATGTTTTGTCCTGAAGTATACACATAAATCGCTGATTCGTGTCGTCGTCACAGGGCTAAAGAAGGAAACAAATTGGGCATGTGGTCTCATTTAAAGTAAGAGAGACAATATCAGTACATTTTAAGCGTTTTATTAATCACAATTTCTTGTTTCTAGATGTAAACGTCACTTAAGTAATTACTTCTGTTAACAGACGGCAGGAAGGTCATCATACCTGCAACAGAAAAAGAAAATTTTTTACAAAAAATCTCCATGTTCTTTTCTCAAGATAATGTTCAGTGAACAATAAAAAGGATTTTGTAGAATCATATTTATTTTCTACATCTATGTGTTCCTTTACAGGTGGCACCTGATAAGACCGTTCGTAACTGTCTTACGGTGCTTTTATGACAGTCTAACGTATGTTTACGAAGTCCCACGAGGTTTTAAGGACTCTCGTTGGATAGACTAAGGTCCTTGTATTGGCGAAAGGCCAAATCATTACAACATGAAATTCCATACCTAGGTTTGTGCCATCCTTCTAAAATATGCTCACCAGTACCAGTTTCTGTTAAGTCCAATGAGTGTGAACTGTTACAGACCCATCTAAATTGTGTTGGATTGTACGACATGAGCACTTGTTAGCGCCAGTTTAATTGGTTCAAATGGCTCTGAGCACTATGGGACAACTTCTGAGGTTATCAGTTCCCTAGAACTTAAAACTACTTAAACCTAACTAACCTAAGGACATCACACACATCCATGCCCGAGGCAGGACTTGAACCTGCGATCGTAGCGGTCGCGCGGTTTTAGCGCCAGTCGATGAGCTTCAAATTACTCGACAATTAGCAGGGATTGGACGGCATGCGACCAAGTACAATGCTGAAGGCTATCCACAGTCTTTCATTACTGAAACATCGTCTTATCCAATAAAAGAATATCAGTATTTAACGACCCATCGGCGGCGAGGTCACTGGACATGGAAGTCGAGCTCTGTTAGGACAGGGACCGCTCTTTCAATGGAAGTCCCTCAGCACTCTCTCAGCACTCACCTTAAGCTATTTAAGTAAAGCTCCGAAACTTAAATGTTGATGCCGGGATGACGACTCGGGCCCCGGTTCTCCTAAATACGAGGCTAGTGCCCTAACCATTTCAACATGCCGCTCAATCCCACCGAAGTAGTCCAAAAGCGGCATCTTATCGCAGACCTGCATGTACAGGAAGTCAACATACTATTATCACAGGAACGTCATAGTATCCGCATGACGCCACCTTCTCGATCCCATGGATCCCATGTATCTTCGTTATTAACACACTGTATTGGTTCTCTCCAGACGAAATACAGACTTCGTCGAGGTAGGCTACAGCTAGCCACAAAACCAGCATTTTAGAACACTTTTCGAATTAAAAGCCTCTTATGCACCAGTATGGTTTATTATCTAACCTGTAACTCACATCCCATATTCTTTAAAGACTCGAATTCCCACGTATAAACAACTTAATTCATCTGATTACTTGATAAATGAGTTAATCTGTTAAACATCAGGGGTTAAGTATATATAAAGTTTACCATTGAAGACACAAAATCCTAACTGTGTTGGTTTTATTGGTTTCGGATTATTAACACGTAGAATAATAAAAAAAGTCAAAACCAAGTCAGTTAAATTTTGTTTGAAGTCGCTAAGTGCTCGTATTCTCAATGACAGGCTGAATCTAGTCTGGGTGCAGTAATTTACACGTCTTGAGTTAGACTGCCCCAAGACGTATACACAATTTATAAATTTAACTTATTGTGTAACAGCCTTAATGAGTAGATTATGACAAGATTTTATATTTTTAAACTCGTTAAATAATGATATGAAGTACTGAAAAACAAATTTTTGTTGCCTGTGGAAGCTGTTAGATAGGCAACTTGCAACAGGGACCAAGTGACCGTTTTAGCTATTTAGTGACATAGGACGACAAAATTTTACTATCCAACTCATGATTTAATGAGATTAAAAAATAGGAAATGAACTGGAATCATTAACATGAAAAAAAAACAGAAACGGAAAGTAAGTCAGTGTTTCAGCTTTAAGAATAATGTACTGTAACAATAAGCAAACATGATTGTTAAAGAAATACTTGATACATTTAAAACAAATACTATACCTTCCTAAATACACTACTGTCCATTAAAATTGCTACACCAAGAAGAAATGCAGATGATAAGCGGGTATTCATTGGACAAATATATTATACTAGAACTAACATGTGATTACATTTTCACGCAATTTGGGTGCATAGATCCTGAGAAATCAGTTCCCAGAAAACCACCTCTGACCGTAACAACGACCTTTGATACGCTTGGGCATTGAGTCAAACAGAGCTTGGATGGCTTGTACAGGTACAGCTGCCCATGCAGCTTCAACACGATACCACAGTTCATCAAGAGTAGTTACTGGCGTATTGTGACGAGCCAGTTGCCCGGCAACCATTGACCAGACGTTTTGAGTTGGCGAGATATCTGGAGAATGTGCTGGCCAGGGCGGTAGTCGAACATTTTCTGTATCCAGAAAGGCCCGTACAGGACCTGCAACATGCCGTCGTGCATTATCCTGCTGAAATGTAGGGTTTCGCAGGGATCGAATGAAGCGTAGAGCCACGGGTCGCAACTCATCTGAAATGTAACGTCCACTGTTCAAAGTGCCGTCAATGCGAACAAGAGGTGACCGAGACGTATAACCAATGACACCCCATACCATCACGCCGGGTGTTACGCCAGTATGGCGATGACGAATACACGCTTCCAATGTGCGTTCACCGCAATGTCGCCAAACACGGATGCGACCATCAGATGCTGTAAACAGAAACTGGATTCATCCGAAAAAATGACGTTTTGCCATTCGTGCACCCAGGTTCGTCGTTGAGTACACCATCTCAGGCGCTCCTGACTGTGATGCAACGTCAAGGGTAACCAGAGCCATAGTCTTCGAGCTGATAGTCCATGCTGCTGCAAACGTCGTCGAACTGTTCGTGCAGATGGTTGTTGTCTTACAAACGTCCCCATCTGTTGACTCAGGGATCGAGACGTGGCTGCACGATCCGTTGCAGCCATGCGGATAAGATGCCTAACATCTCGACTGCTAGTGATACGAGGCCGTTGGGATCCAGCACGGCGTTCCGTATTACCCTCCTGAACCCACCGATTCCATATTCTGCTAACAGTCATTGGATCTCGACCAACGCGAGCAGCAATGTCGCGATACGGTAAACCGCAATCGCGATAGGTTGCAATCCGACCTTCATCAAAGTCGGAAACGTGATGGTACGCATTTCTCCTCCTTACACGAGGCATCACAACAACGTTTCACCAGGCAACACCGGTCAATTGCTGTTTGTGTATGAGATATCGGTTGGAAACTTTCCTCGTGTCAGCACGTTGTAGGTGTCGCCACCGGCGCCAACCTTGTGTAAATGCTCTGAAAAACTTATCATTTGAATATCACAGCATCTTCTTCCTGCCGTTTAATTTCGCGTCTGTTGCACATCATCTTCGTGGTGAAGCAATTTTAATGACCAGTAGTGTAATAAGCTTAAATATGAAGATTTTTAATTTATTGGCTGTGTTGGTAGCCGTGTCGGCAGCGGGATACGTATCTACACTCCTGGAAATTGAAATAAGAACACCGTGAATTCGTTGTCCCAGGAAGGGGAAACTTTATTGACACATTCCTGGGGTCAGATACATCACATGATCACACTGACAGAACCACAGGCACATAGACACAGGCAACAGAGCATGCACAATGTCGGCACTAGTACAGTGTATATCCACCTTTCGCAGCAATGCAGGCTGCTATCCTCCCATGGAGACGATCGTAGAGATGCTGGATGTAGTCCTGTGGAACGGCTTGCCATGCCATTTCCACCTGGCGCCTCAGTTGGACCAGCGTTCGTGCTGGACGTGCAGACCGCGTGAGACGACGCTTCATCCAGTCCCAAACATGCTCAATGGGGGACAGATCCGGAGAGCTTGCTGGCCAGGGTAGTTGACTTACACCTTCTAGAGCACGTTGTGTGGCACGGGAGACATGCGGACGTGCATTGTCCTGTTGGAACAGCAAGTTCCCTTGCCGGTCTAGGAATGGTAGAACGATGGGTTCGATGACGGTTTGGATGTACCGTGCACTATTCAGTGTCCCCTCGACGATCACCAGTGGTGTACGGCCAGTGTAGGAGATCGCTCCCCACACCATGATGCCGGGTGTTGGCCCTGTGTGCCTCGGTCGTATGCAGTCCTGATTGTGGCGCTCACCTGCACGGCGCCAAACACGCATACGACCATCATTGGCACCAAGGCAGAAGCGACTCTCATCGCTGAAGACGACACGTCTCCATTCGTCCCTCCATTCACGCCTGTCGCGACACCACTGGAGGCGGGCTGCACGATGTTGAGGCGTGAGCGGAAGACGGCCTAACGGTGTGCGGGACCGTAGCCCAGCTTCATGGAGACGGTTGCGAATGGTCCTCGCCGATACCCCAGGAGCAACAGTGTCCCTAATTTGCTGGGAAGTGGCGGTGCGGTCCCCTACGGCACTGCGTAGGATCCTACGGTCTTGGCGTGCATCCGTGCGTCGCTGCGGTCCGGTCCCAGGTCGACGGGCACGTGCACCTTCCGCCGACCACTGGCGACAACATCGATGTACTGTGGAGACCTCACGCCCCACGTGTTGAGCAATTCGGCGGTACGTCCACCCGGCCTCCCGCATGCCCACTATACGCCCTCGCTCAAAGTTCGTCAACTGCACATACGGTTCACGTCCACGCTGTCGCGGCATGCTACCAGTGTTAAAGACTGCGATGGAGCTCCGTATGCCACGGCAAACTGGCTGACACTGACGGCGTCGGTGCACAAATGCTGCGCAGCTAGCGCCATTCGACGGCCAACACCGCGGTTCCTGGTGTGTCCGCTGTGCCGTGCGTGTGATCATTGCTTGTACAGCCCTCTCGCAGTGTCCGGAGCAAGTATGGTGGGTCTGACACACCGGTGTCAATGTGTCCTTTTTTCCATTTCCAGGAGTGTATTAGTTTCCATGTAACGATAACTAACTAACCTTGTAATAATAGTTATTTAAGTGAATATTAAGGAGGACATACGAGTATTAGTGCGGGGCATCTATAAAAGGTTTCACTTTTTGAAATGTATTGCTAGCTGACAAGCCCAGCATTACCCAGGTGTTCATTTTGCCAATTCTCTATTAGGAACGAAAACAAAAAATGAATTGGGTTTCTGGTGTAACATCCTGGACACTTTCTGTACGCTGGGCGCAGTTACTTCGCGTGTCCACAACACGATTTTGTAAATGGGAACGTCTCTTCGTAGCTCTGTTGACGGCCATTGTTTGCGCTTCGCAGTTGAAAGCTTTTTGAAATGTATTGCTAGCTGACAAGCCCAGCATTACCCAGGTGTTCATTTTGCCAATTCTCTATTAGGAACGAAAACAGAAAATGAATTGCGTTTTTGGTGTAACATCCTGGACACTTTCTGTACGCTGGGCGCAGCTACTTCGCGTGTCCACAACACGATTTTGGGAACGTCTCTTCATAGCTCTACTGACGGCCATTGTTTGCGTTTCGCAGTTGAAAGCCGTCAAAAACGATGCCACGTGTCAGGGATTTCATTGACTCGATTCCAGGGGTGTCTTAGTATAAAAGAATGAATATGTTAAAATTTTATGAAAGATGCGGCATTTTTCGCGCATATGAGTGTTTACAACGTCATAGCTCTTGAACTATATATCGTATAATGATATATTTGTGTAGGTACATTCAGTGACATGTGCATACTGCGTGCAAAATGTGTTGCGAATAAAGTTAGTAGCAAAGACGTAATAAATTTAAACGTCATCCATGATGCGATAGTTTTTCACGCATCTCATGATTTGTGACATATCTACTGAACTGTGATCGGTAGATTGGTTCTTACCCTGACAGCGATTGTTGACTGCCAGTAAGGGATATGCGTACCAAGTTTGGTTGAAATCGGTCCAGCGTATTTTTGGCCAAAATTTGGTTTTGTTTACATTTTAATAGCGACAAAAGCGAAAAGTTTTTCTCAATGCAAGTTCGAGATAAGTAAATAGTGTTAATCCCCTTAACATACGTAATGAGAATAAGTGTTCATTTAAGTGTCACGGATCAGCAAAGTTGCGTACTGTTTCGTGTTTTTGAGCATAATTCCTGTGAACGAGTTTTATCGGTTTATTCAGAACTATATAAATTTTCATCTAGCCGGCCGAAGTGGCCGTGCGGTTAAAGGCGCTGCAGTCTGGAACCGCAAGACCGCTACGGTCGCAGGTTCGAATCCTGCCTCGGGCATGGATGTTTGTGATGTCCTTAGGTTAGTTAGGTTTAACTAGTTCTAAGTTCTAGGGGACTAATGACCTCAGCAGTTGAGTCCCATAGTGCTCAGAGCCATTTGAACCATTTTTTTTGCCAATTTCATCTAGCTATACAGGGAAGTCCATTGATCGTGACCGGGCCAAATATCTCACGTAATAAGCGTCAAACGCAAAAACTACAAAGAACGATATTTGTCCAGCTTGAAGGGGGAAACCAGATGGCGCTATGGTTAGACCGCTAGATGGCTCTGCCTTAGGTCAAACGGATACCAACTGCGTTTTTTAAAAAATAGGAACCCCCTTTTTTATTCACTTTGTGATAGATGGCGCTGTAATAGTCACAAACATATGGCTCACAATTTTAGACGAACAGTTAGTAACAGGTAGGTTTTTTAAATTAAAATACAGAACGTAGGTACGTTTGAACATTTTATATAGGTTGTTCCAATGTGATACATGTACCTTTGTGAACTTATCATTTCTGAGAACGCATGCTGTTACAGCGTGATTACCTGCAAATACCACACTAATGCATTAAATGCTCAAAATGACGTCTGTCAACCTCAATGCATTTGGCAATACGTGTAATGACATTCCTCTCAACAGCGAGTAGTTCGCCTTCCGTAATGTTCGCACATGCATTGACAATGCGCTGACGCATGTTGTCAGGCGTTGTCGGTGGATCACGATGGCAAATATCCTTCAACTTTCCCCACAGAAAGAAATCCGGGGACGTCAGATCCTGTGAACGTGCGGGCCATGGTATGGTGCTTCGACGACCAATCCACCTGTCATGAAATATGCTATTCAATACCGCTTCAACCGCACGCGAGCTATGTACCGAACATCCATCATCTTGGAAGTACATCGCCATTCTGTTATGCAGTGAAACATCTTGTAGTAACATCGGTAGAACATTACGTAGGAAATCAGCATACGTTGCACCATTTGGACTGTCATCGATAAAATGGGGGCTAATTATCCTTCCTCCCATAATGCCGCACCTTACATTAACCCGCCAAGGTCGCTGATGTTCCTCTTGTCGCAGCCATCGTGGATTTTCCGTTGCCCAATAGTGCATATTATGCCGGTTTATGTTACGGCTGTTGCTGAATGACGCTTCGTCACTAAATGAAACGCGTGCAAGAAATCTGTCATCGTGACGTAATTTCTCTTCTGCCCAGTGGCAGAACTGTACACGGCGTTGAGAGTCGTCTCCATGCAATACCTGGTGCAGAGAAATATGGTACGGGTGCAATCGATGTTGATGTAGCATTCTCAACACTGATGTTTTTGAGATTCCCTATTCTCGCGAAATTTGTCTGCTACTGATGTGCGGATTAGCTGCGACAGCAGCTAAAACACCTGCTTGGGCATCATCATTTCTTACAGGTCGTGGTTGACGTTTAACACGTGGCTGAACACTTCTTGTTTCATTAAATGACGTAACTATCCGGCGAACGGTCCGGACACTTCGATGATGTCATCCAGGATACCGAGCAGCATACATAGCACACGCCCGTTGGGCATTTTGATCACAATAGCCATACATCAACACGATATCGACCTTTTCCGCAATTAGTAAACGGTCCATTTTAAAAACGTAGTTGATATCCGTGTGACCTATGGCAGTGTCATCTAACGGGCCAACCATAGTGCTATCTGCTTCGAGCTAGATGAGTTTCGTTCTTTTTAGTTTTTTTGTTTGATGCTTATTTCGTGAGATATTTGGTCCGGTCACTATCAGTGGACCATCCTGTATTTGTATAACTTAACATATGCGAAAAATTGCTTGACGTGCTATAGGATTGTTAGCTACAGGGTGTGATATGATGGGTGCTGTTGCTTTTTCCACTTACGGGGCTATAGTGACACGGTAAATGGGCAAATAAGTGAGGCTTTGCCGTCAGATGGGTCCGTTTGTTTTCCTGTCAGCTAGGGCAAAATAATTTCCCCTTACATGTGACTTCGAAATTCTGAGGACATTGCTATCTGCTCATAACTGGTTTTTAAGTGCACTTTTAGTGCTAACAATAGCCTGCAACTACAGTGAAACCTGTTTTAAATTCCCAGATTTTACGTTTTCCCGATATTTACTTTACTTTCTGCTGTAAAACCCTATTCTCTCAATTAATGGCTTCCCAGAAATTACAAATTTCGTATAGATAACTATTCCCACGTTTTGCGCTTTCTAACCACTACCATAAGCTTCACTTTCGATTTTCAAGTCGATTTATGTGGTAAAATCGTGTTCACACTCATGCACAACCTTTACGATAATGCATAACATAGAACTGTACAGTTTGTTTCAGAATCAAAATCGTTGTGGGTTTTATGAGAAAAATAGGTGGCAGTTTGAGGGGAAATTTGAAAATGTTTCCACACGTTTCGCCACCTGCCTGTATTCAAACTGCAATAAAATAAAAAACGTAATCTGAATTCGTTTTTCCTCTTAGAAGCAAGTAAAGAAATGCGCAAAACAATACGCAAGAAACAACGGTTGTCAACTTACAAGTAAGCGCGACTACTTTGTATTAATGTTGCAAGATTCTCATTGACGTGTTCTTTTACACTCTTAGTTTTGTTTGTCAGGACATTGACAAAATTTCTTGACTTTTCAACTGTATCCTTCTGCTAGTGCAAATTCATGTGCATTTTTGCAGATTTTGAAATTTCTGAAATTGGTCAGTGGACAACTGATGAATGCCCTATGCTGGCTGTCATGCGTTACCCGTGGCCGGAAAAGCACACACGACTTACAAAGCGCGCCTTTAACTGCTCAGAATAAATTTCATCTTGAAATTACAATTTTTGTTAGGTTGCCAAGGATTCAATGAAATCTTATGTTCCAGGAAATTATCAGCCTGCGGTTTTCGGCGTAATTTCACCGAAATACTAACCAGGAGATTACTGTCTTTTTAGTCAAAGGAATTAAGTCAGCAGAGGTACTTGCAAGGTCTATATTTTTCCCATCAGCAAAATTCCTGGAATTTTTTGTAAAGGTATCTGAGTCTGATTTACACTCTCGTGACATTTCATCGCATGTAGCATATTTTTCACTTCTCTCACTCTGAGTTTAGATTTTCATTCGTTTATGTGTTACAAAAAACTTCCGGAATCGGTCATTGTTTCACTCTGTTAGTATGTTTTTAGATCTCACAAAATTGTAAGTAAACCACATTCACGCACCACTGTTCAATTGCAGCTCATCGTTGAATATGGTGAAACTGCGAGATAACTTCATTCACTGGCAACAACACTCTAGCGCTATACCGATTAACTGAGGTTCGTGACAGCGCATTCTACAGACGTTCATGCTCAATTGTGTTGCTTATCTGCAGTGTTGGTTATGGAATTATAGTCTGGGAGACGAGTCTTTGGTATTGACAGCTCGGTAGCGTCTTTCCGTTGCCTAGCGACCGCAGGCAGGCAGCCAATGACGGCCTGACTTTGAGCGGGTAGCAAGGGCCACGTTGCCGCTCTGAAACCCGGTCGCGCGCGCTTATGAAACTTACCAGTGTCTCGCGTGCAGGCGGTGCGGTCGTTCGTCGTTTGTCTGAAGTTGAGTTCGCAGTTTGTTTCGTTTTTGTTGTTTTTAGTGTTTCTTTGTTTACGTTTCGTTGTAAACAATGTCTAGTGCGGGGAGTAGTACCAGCCCAACACAAGAAGTGAAACGGAGGAAGAAAAGTGTTCTACACACCCAGGCCCGTGAATTCGTGTGCTCTGTGAGGGATTACTTTGAGAAAGAAAAGGACAAAGGTGGGCCCTTAATTCCTGTTGTTCAGGTTGTGAAGAGAACTGCAGCAGCATTGAAAATAAGTAAGAACACTGTTGTAAAGATAGGGAAAGAACAGTATAGTGTAGATTGTGACGAGAGTGGCACAACAAAGCTGCACACACCAGGAAAGAAGCGACCGAGAAATAAGCAGGTGACAGCTTTGGACGATTTTCAGAAAGACGCTATTCGTCGTCATATATACAGCTATTATAAGAGAAGGGAACATCCCACTCTATCTAAATTACAGGTGTCGCTTCAGAAAGACGATCTTTTTAAAGGGAGCAAATTTTCATTGCGTACAGTGTTGAAAGACATAGGCTTCAGCTATTCACTGTTTAACGGACGCAAAATATTAATGGAAAGGACAGATGTAGTTGCATGGCCGTGCAGATTTCTGCGCAGGATCATGGGTGTGGAATTCGAAAGTATAGTGTGGTTAGATGAAACTTGGGTCAATGCCAGCCATTCTTTACGTAGAGGCTGGAATGATGGAACGCCCGAAGGGACAATGGCAGTGCCTGTTGGCAAAGGAGGGCGTATTATTGTCTTACATGCAGGAACATCGAAAGGTTTTGTGCCAAACTGCTTGAAAATGTTTCGGTCAAAAAAGACGGGAGATTACCATGAAGAAATGAACAGTGTAGTATTTCAAGAATGGTTCGAGACATCGCTTATGACGAATCTGACAAGTCCATCAGTGACTGTTATGGACAATGCGCCTTATCATTCCGTTGTTCACGATAAGGCACCAATCTTGGCAACAAAAAAAGACAATATCATTCAGTGGTTGAAACGGCGAAAAGTAGATTTCAGAGTAGATTTAAGGAAGGCGGAACTGCTCGAAATTGTGGCACAAAAGAAACCCCAATTTCCAACATACGTAATTGACGAGATTGCTAAAAGGCACGGGCATGAAATCGTTCGGCTTCCTCCATACCACTGTCACTTCAATGCAATTGATGGAGTGTGGGCGCAGATAAAAAATTACATTGCTGCAAACAATAAAAAATTCACGATCTCTGAAGTGGAAACTCTCCTTCCAGCAGCTATCAATAAAGTGACAAGCGAGACGTGGGCTAAAATTGTAAACAGCAATGCAAGTGCCATCAGAGGCGGCCAAAACCGAAGGGGTTGTGGAAGAATGCATCGAAAATTTAATTATATATCTGGGAGAGAGCAGTGATAGTTCGAGTAGTGCTGAGGAAGATAATGTCAAATCAGATTCTGACAGTGATGTGAGTGGTGTTTTTCCATTACAGTAACTACAACGTATTCAGGAATGTAAGGAGGGAGTTTGCTATCGATCTACAACCAGATCATCATATTGTGAGTACTTTCTTCAAATTATAACTCTTAATACACTGACCAATTATTCTGTAGCTTGTAGTAGAACAAATTAATAATGATAATACCTAACAATGGAAACCAAAACTGCTAATGTTCAACAACTTGCGAAAATAGTTTTCATTTCAGTTGTGAAGTTTAACAAATAACTTTATTATGTTTCAGCATCTTAGATACTTGTACTAAATAGCTCTTATCAGTTTTCGAGTTAATATATTTCAAGCATCAACTTTAAATAAATTCACGCGTACCAATACGACTTGTATTTTGTCTCGCTTTTATTTCTGCTGCTAGAGAATGCGTGTAGCAGACAGGGCGCCGCGTGCTGCGAGCCACGTTCGGCAACAGCGCCGTCTGCCCGCCCGAACTGTCAGTACCAATCACTCGTCTCACGGACTATAAATAAAGGCTTTTGCGTGACAGTTACGCAGTGAGTGCAGCAGGTGCTGGGAGTAGTTTCAATGAGACGACTTCCTCCTCTTACCGACAGATATCGATGTATCGATCAGCGACAGTGCCGTGTAAATGAACACCCATTCAGCATATGAAAAGAAATACAACACAATACATTGCTCTAAATTGGTATCGTTAACCATTATTTGAATTTTGAAGGAGTAAGCTTTTATCGGGTGTGTTCTGCCATGCAACTGTTCTGTTACACGAATAGGCATTTGCCGTTTATTAAATGTTCGCACCTTGTGAAGTGGGGACTCTGCTGGCGAATTTCGTTCCTGAAGGTGGCAACGTTTTCGACACGGTACTCTCACCATGGATGTCCATCTTAATGTGATCACATAGGCGCATAGACATGTAGTTTTGTCATTCATTCGTTCGTCAGCTTCATTTCATTATAAGTGATGCTTAGACTTTATTGACATCTAATCTCTCATTCCTCACATGCTGCACGTTGTTCACAAATACTGCAATTTCGCATATTCTACCTATAGAAAGGTAAATTTAATTTTTTATTTTTCGTCATGTGGGTACTGTGCTGTACTTATTATTCAAGGATGATGTCCTTTTAAGAGTTTATTTCATTTTTAACGTGTTTATGTTTGACGTCCGTTTATGACAACAAATCTTTGTTTTCTGGTTGGCAAGAACTAACAATGCACTTGCCTCTAGGAAAAACGCAACAATGTTGTTCACAAATTTATTCGTACATATTGATAATAAATTGATGGTTCGTCTACTTATTGTCATTGTCGCATCACTGTTGTTAACTTGTGCCAGTTATGGGATGGAACAAAAATATCGATATTTTGTATCGATATTGTACCAAACGTAATACCCATTTGTGAAGTATCAATATTCGTGTTCGATTGTTTAGACTCCTTCTTGAAATAAGAGGAAAATATCAGCGTGCTCACTCCAATTGATTCAGCAAATATTGGAAAATTTTCTGACTACGAGCAATGAAATTTAGGCTTTCACTGACGAAATATTAAGTGCTCTGAATAACCGAACATCACCCAATGGTATCTTTTGTGATCTCTCAAGGGCTTTTGATAGTGTACATCATGGAATTCTTCTAGATGAGCTTAAGCATTGTGTTATAAGTGGGACAGCGCACAATGACAATGAGCTTTTCTTAAAGAAAAATACAGCAGTTTTGTATTCATTATCCTGTTTTGTAATTACAGTTCCAACATCCTACAAAGTTTTTCCTTAATCTTAATATATATTATAACTCAATAAGTGTGTTATTTTATTTTTATGTAACTTTTATCCATATTTTTACGTCATTTTAGTTCTAATTTTCCAGGTATTTTAGTTCATAAAAATCCGGGCCCAGCTGTTACATGCTCTTTTTCACATTCGCCAATTCTCACTAGGGGCAACTGTCCCCATTCGTCCCCCACTGTGGGCGCCGCTGTCTGCGGTAATATTATAGAATACGCTGTAGAGATCGTAAATTTGTGGAATAAGAGGAGAAGATTAATGATGTTCAAGCTGAACTAGATAAGGCAAGGAAACATCTGGATAGGTTAAGGAGGGATAAGGGTAAAAAACTAGGTGGAAAGTGGCTACAGGTATTTGAGGGAACAGACATCTTACTTTTTCAGCGTTGTCAATAATGCAGGAAATATATTTGGCCTGTTGATCCAGTTATAAACAGATGAATCTCATGTAGTTGTAGCCTCAGAAAGGGCACAACAAACTTTCAAAAAGTATTTGGAAAATAAGAACGTAGAAAAATCTGTAAATTAAACAAAATTAAGCGTTCCAATTACAGAACAAGATATTAAACACAAAACAGTGCCTGGCAACAACCAAATCACTACCGTTAGATTTTTTTGAAAGTCTTTTCTCCTTCCTATAACACAAGACACACTTCACAGTAGCTAAGTAGCTACAATTTTGTATAGTTATTTCTAATCTGAGTGAATTCAAAACACTAAACTAACCATCATCCTAATGAAACATCGTCGTATTGACCTATTAGCCAACCTCAACATGTCTACAAAAATGTAGGACATAATATACCCTTTCCCATTCCCAAACACAGAATGAGTTCAGTCGCAGACACTCTGCAGACATCAGTTCTTTCACCTCGCCTGACCGCCTCCACTTCCTCCTTTTGCCATCCTACTTATAATTACATGCAAATGTATTTCGACAGGTTGTTTGTCTCTCTAAATTTCGAAAATACCGCCAGTTGTGTATGACACACCCACCACTTGAATAAATTCTCTCTTTACAGTGGAGTGTGTGGGGATTTAAAACTTCCTGGCAGATCTGGGAAGTAGGAGATGAGGAACTGGCGAAAGAAAACCTGCGAATGAGGATCGTGAGTCGTTTCCGGTAGCTCAGTTGGTAGCATACTTGCCCTCGAAAGGTAGAGGTTCTGGATTCGAGTCCCAATCCGGAACACAATTTTAATCTGCCAGCATGTTTCATATTCAGCTCCTGTACTAGCAAGACATCTCAGTCAATATCATATGCCTTGAAGTATCCTATATGAAACTTTGTTGCCTTTTGGCAACATTGGTCATTCTGAATTCTCTGTCCTAACATCCATCTACAACAGTCACCTATGGCAATAGCGTGTCCTCATTCCTCTTCTCTTTTTAGACAATTTATATGTCTAAGCAATCTGATTTTCTCTATCTACTCCAGTATACCGGTGGCACCATCTTCCTTGTTCTCCACTCAGCCTTCCAAACTTCCCAAACTCAGATGCAGGTGAAAAACTTCACCTCCTGGTGTAAACTCTGATGCCTGTGAACGAATCTAATTCAGGTAATTATCATACGATTAAACATCTATCTTTTCTGTCTTTCTGATTTCCAACTCATAATTCATAACCATTCAATTCATGTGACACACTAAAATACCTCCGAATAACCTTCGACTGCAAAGCAGCCTTGAGGTCCTTTATAATAACCACCCAACTACAAGGTGCATTCAAGTTCTAAGGCCTCCGATTTTTTTTCTAATTAACTACTCACCCGAAATCGATGAAACTGGCGTTACTTCTCGACGTAATCGCCCTGCAGACGTACACATTTTTCACAACGCTGACGCCATGATTCCATGGCAGCGGCGAAGGCTTCTTTAGGAGTCTGTTTTGACCACTGTAAAATCGCCGAGGCAATAGCAGCATGGCTGGTGAATGTGTGGCCACGGAGAGTGTCTTTCATTGTTGGAAAAAGCCAAAACTCACTAGGAGCCAGGTGAGGTGAGTAGGGAGCATGAGGAATCACTTCAAAGTTGTTATCACGAAAAAACTGTTGCGTAACGTTAGCTCGATGTGCGGGTGCGTTGTCTCGGTGAAACAGCACACACACAGCCCTTCTCGGACGTTTTTGTTGCAGTGCAGGAAGGAATTTGTTCTTCAAAACATTTTCGTAGGATGCACCTGTTACCGTAGTGCCCTTTGGAACGCAATGGGTAAGGATTACGCCCTCGCTGTCCCAGAACATGGACACCATCATGGCATCCACGTCTCATCCATTGTCACAACCGACGAAAAGAAAGTCCCATTCGTGCTGTCGTTGCGCGTCGACATTGCTTGGCAACATGCCACACGGGCAGCCATGTGGTCGTCCGTCAGCATTCGTGGCACCCACCTGGATGACACTTTTCGCATTTTCAGGTCGTCATGCAGGATTGTGTGCACAGAACCCACAGAAATGCCAACTCTGGAGGCGATCTGGTCAACAGTCATTAGGCGATCCCCCAAAACAATTCTCTCCACTTTCTCGATCGTGTCGTCAGAATGGCCTGTGCAAGCCCGAGGTTGTTTCGGTTTGCTGTCACACGATGTTCTGCCTTCATTAAACTGTCGCACCCACGTACGCACTTTCGACACATCCATAACTCCATCACCACATGTCTCCTTCAACTGTCGATGAATTTCAATTG
The DNA here is from genome assembly GCF_021461395.2 of Schistocerca americana. Taxonomy (NCBI): domain Eukaryota; kingdom Metazoa; phylum Arthropoda; class Insecta; order Orthoptera; family Acrididae; genus Schistocerca; species Schistocerca americana. The sequence continues at coordinate 228,831,984 of NC_060125.1, read as the reverse complement.
GTTTCACACCACACAAATTCAGAAAACGAATGATTGCACGCTGTTCAAGTAAGGAAAACGTCGCGATTTTAAGTATTTAAAACAGTTCTCATTCTCGCCGTTGGCAGTAAAATTCCATCTACCGTACGGTGCTGCCATCTCTGGGACGTGTTGACAATGAACGCGGCTTCATTTTAAAACAATGCGCATGTTTCTATCTCTTTCCAGTCCGGAGAAAAAAATCGGAGGCCTTAGAACTCGAATGCACCTCATAAAATCCCACAATACTACACATTCTGTTTACATTATATTAGATTAGTACTTGTTCCATAGATCATGAATACGACAATTTGTAATGCTGTGGAACATTTCACTTCAACAATAGATTTCCTTACAAGACATAATCGAATTTTTATAATTTTACAATTACTAATTTACATCTATAAATTAAGTAGAAGGAGTTGTCAATCAGAAATTCTTTTAATTTGTTTTTAAATCCTGGCTACCTATCTGTCAAACTTTTGATGCTATTTGATAAGTGACAAAAGATATTTGTGGAAGAGTAATTCACCCCTTTCTGTGTCAAATTTTTCTGACAGCATTGTAGCTACATACAATGGTATTGCACTTGAATTGGTATGGGTTATTGAAAACATACTTCATAAGTGAATACACATATTGTGAAGCCAGTGTGAATATCCCTACTTCCTTAAATGTCTGCAAGACGATCATGGGTCAGATCTAGCTACGATTCTAATTACATACTTTGTGCAATGAATACTTTTTTCCTAATGATGAACTACCCCAAAATATGATGCAATATGAAAGCAGTGCATGGAAATAGACATAGGGAGCTGGGTTACTGATATGTTAATCAGCAAAATGTGCAGTAACCGTAATAGCATTAAGTAGCTGCACTCAAACGTTTCAGCAGATCACAAGTGTGTTTCTACCAATTCAAACTGTCATTAATGCACACACCCAAAAATTTGGAATATTCTCCCTTATCTACAGATTTCTGTTCAGCATTTATGTTTATTAATGGTATTATGCCATTTGCTCTGAAGAACTGTACGCACTGTGTTTTACCACTATTTAATGAGCCCATTTGCAGAGAACAACTTAATAATTTTGGAAAACATGTTATTTCAAAATACCTCAGATAATTTTCATTTGTTGTGTGTGATTACTATACCTATATCATTAGCAAAAAGAACTAGCTTTGCATTTTCATGAATATAGAGTGATAAGTCATTAATATATATTCAGGATGTAAGACGTCATGGTCTCCTGACCTTCATTGCTTATATATTCCGCCCTCACAATCATATTCCGCACATCAAGACGCTTCATTCGAACCCAAATTCGATAAGATAAAGTCAATGTTGTATGAATTCATGTAAACGATATGCAAATAACAAGTAAGCGCTCCGTGGTTGAAATACTCGAGGCTGGCGTACACACACACATCAAGACATGACGGTCACAAAAGCTTTTAGTTCGGGAGAGGCAAACACCACACGCCAGACGCCGGTCCCTTCAGAGGTGTTCACAGGGAGCTATCTACGTCGGCCGGCGGCCGCCTGTGGAGCGGACAGCGTTTGCGCGAGTGAAAGGGGGGATGACCCCGTGTTAGGATTAAAAGCAAATTCCGCTACACTGTGTCGCGCATTCTTTACAACATAGCACGCAGTTTCAGAGATTTTCACGGAGACGCCAAACGCCGATGCTACAGATTGCTACGGATTGGTCGCCTTAAACGAAACGTTATCCTCCCGTTTTAGAAGAGCAATGCTGATTGGCAGACGATATTTCTGACGCCTTGAGCTGAAGGAGTAATGGAAGAGACCGAAAGGTATACCCCTTCACATCTGACATGGAGAGGGGCTGTTCCATTGTTGTTCTTGGAGCGAGAACACATAACGAGAGCGTGCGCGCTCGTACGCGTACTCAAAGAGTGAGGAACAAGTCTCTCCTCAGTACTTCACTGGGAGAGCACCTCTGTCGAGAGCGAATCGGAATGCTACTCTATATTGAGTCCTTGCGATTAAGCTTTGTTCACTGTGTTGGCTGCCACACTTATTGTGCGGTGTGAACGGACAGAGTTATAGTGAAATGCCTGCCAGTGAAGTTGTGAGTGGCATCGTGATGGACTGGTTATCTGACCGGTGTACCACGCCAATAGTTAGACTAGGGGCGAATAGGAGTCCTTGACTTCATCAAGGCGTAGGGAGAGTTTGATTGGCGGAGGTCAATCCAGATAGAACGAGAGTTATCTTATTTGTCAGCAGCAAGCAGCGCAGACAGCAGTCATCACAGCTTACGGTATTGTGCGCTACAGCTCTTGCGAGCCCCATATTTCCTCCACAACAGTACACTTCACTGCATTTCACATGCGACAGCCTCAACTGTACCTAACATTCTAACGGATAATTATTCAAGTTGAGTAGGCGCGGCTCTCAGCCATTCTGCCAAGTCAATAACAATCTTAAACTTTTTATAGAAATTTCATTAGCGAATCCTATCCTTGAGAGGTAACTTCACATTCCGAAAAGAACCTGGAAATAAATTGTTAAGTTCATAACTAAAAGTGCCATTGCAATTTCTCAGAATTTTTGCAAAAATAAATAATAATTTTCGTTAGTTTCTTGTTTTTCTTACACTAACTAGCACTATTCCAGTACCCAAGTATCCCACTAGTTACGTAATAAATTTTGTGAATTTTTGCGTCATTTCCTTACAGTGGACGACTCCAGAAGATATTTATTGCTGAAAGTTTTTCAGGCATTTCTCTTTAGAACGTTAGGAGCGTCTGTCTGACTTCTGTAGTAGTGTGGGGGTGGAAATTGCATCTTGCAGGAGCCACAGGGTAAAGGGCACATCTCAGATTAATCCATTGCGCAGAATGACAGAATAGCACCCACACGCTCACAAGGACAATAAGGAACCCAGGACTGGACTCCGTGGGACCACATTCTTAATACCTCCCTAGGTTGATGAATCTGCTGATTTTTGTACTTAATGTGAATTGTTTATTTGCAACTTTTGCACTCTTGCAGTTAAATATGAATTAAACAGTTTCGGTACTGTCACTCATACCGCAATATTTAGCCTATTATGATTTAAACAATAAAAATCTTTTGACATATGACAAAAAATTCCAGTGGTATTCAGTTATTCCGAGCATTTAGTATATCATCAGTTAAAGTATATACACATATTAAAATTTGTGTTGGAGTTTTTCTGGAAACCAAATTGAGATTTTGTTAGTACATTATTCTTACAAATGTGTGAATCTACTCTTGAACACATTACTTTTTCAAGAATTTTTGATAAAACTGTCAGAAGTGAGATTGGGCGGTTGGTGCTCCAACAGTCCTATCCCCATTTTTATGCAATGGTCTAATAATAGCATAATTCAGTCTGTCAGAAAGAAAGCATTTCTATTACATATGTGGCTGAGACTCCAGCTTATCTGTTGAGAACAAGCCTTTAGTACTCTGTTGGAAATACCATTGCAACGACATTTCATCGGGCACTCTCTTCCTGACAAGTACAACCAGTCAGCCACTTTCTTCCATGTCTTCGTGCTTAACTTCACACTTCTTGTTTACAAAGTTCCCCGTGCTCAAATCCACTCCCTTGCCCAAAGTTAGAAACCTGTCCATTTCGTTCTTCAGCCCTCCTTTCTGTCTCCCCCTACTTTCACTACTCGTAGAAGGAGCTAACTATTATATACAACATTGTCTATAGCTTATTCAGCTTATTCGCCAGAATCAGCATCATCACTTACATTACAGAATCGTCTGTGTCTCATATTTTAAATGAAATGAGGCTGGGTAGAAGCAAAAGTACATATGGAGAACTAGCACCAAGATGACTATATCAAGTCGTGTTCCCCCCCCCCCCCCCCCCACCCCCCCACCCCCTGCCCCAAGTAGAAATCTTGGATTTTTTTCCCTATCTACACAGTCGTGTAGTTTGACAGGAGTAAGTGAAGTGATATTCTACTAAGTGATCCTAAAGCTTAGCACTTATTCTTGTACTATTTCTCTCTTTGAAACGATATACAACGCGTGTACGATTACAAGATGCTGTTAACGTTAAGAAAGGTTTTTTCCAATGTCTATTTATAATAGTTTGCACCATGTTATTTTCTCTGACACGAGTTCTTGCAAGTGATAAATCTGAAGCAAAATAATGTCTGTAGAAGTCAGAATAATATAATTAACCAGTTATTAAAGTGCATGTATATCAAACAGTCCTAAACTCTAAGGCACGAAGAGACTAAGTTGTGTGTCAACTACAGCTTACCTCGTTTACTTCGAACCACTGGAGTCTTTGGTCCCGCAGGGGCATTTTGTACAAGTGCAAGAGGAGCTGCATTTACAGTCAGCTTTGCAGGCTGCAAAAATAAAATGTGCCATTATTTTTTGGCTTTGTATACACTTACAAATATATCAATTACATGGGACATCTCGTTGCATCAGGTCGTTCTTTTTACGAGCTGCATAATGGGTGACTCAAGCTGATACCTAACTTACAACAATTTGCACCGTATCGTCTACTGCCTTATGGTGGCCATTGGGTAGCTATATATAACTTGTACATCACTTTCGAACATTTATGAAAGTTATTAATTTGTCCATGTTTCGAGAGCGATGTTGCTTCACAACTGTGTATTGAAGTGATGAGTAGTCGCTCGAGTTGCCGAAATGCTCCTTATTTTAGTCCATGACCGATTTCGGCTTTTATATTGAAGCCATTTCATAGCAGAATCTGGGACTGATATCACAAATGCAACTAAATGTTTTACATAATAATGTAATCATTGCTTAAATAATTTACATTATAGGAAAATTGACATTTCGAAATGAAATTTAAAACGTAGACTTTTACCGTATACGAAACCTATTGCTCTTTCTGTAAGTCGGAAAATTGGTAAGGAATTTTAAAACACTATACATGGAACACAGAAAACAAAAACGGAAAAACTTCGGCAGTAAATCCGTCGTAACAGCTCACTTCGTGCAAGATAGTCAGAAGGTGCACAGAATTGGAAACAACGTCGGAGTTCTTCATATAGTGAAGAAGGGATGTTTTATAAACATATTTTAAGAAATAGTAGTTTACGCCATCCGACAAAAATGCTGAGGAAAAGACGCTCAACGAGTGGAGGACAGTAAGAAACAACAGTTTCCTGGATGTATTCCGCCACTTTATTGATGTTGTTGTTGTTGTAGTCTTCAGTCCAGAGACTGGTTTGATGCAGCTCTCCATGCTACTCTATCCTGTGCAAGCGTCATCTCCCAGTACCTACTGCAACCTACATCCTTCTGAAACTGTTTAGTGTATTCATCTCTTGGTCTTCCTCTACGATTTTTACCCTCCATGCTGCCATCAAATACTAAATTGGTGATCCCTTGATGCCTCAGAATATGTCCTACCAAGAGATCCCTTCTTCTAGTCAAATTGTGCCACAAATTTCTGTTTTCCCTAGTTCTATTCAATACCTCCTCATTAGTTATGTGATCTACCCATCTTATCCTCAGCATTCTTCTGTAGCACCACATTTCGAAAGCTTCTATTCTCTCCTTGTCTAAACTATTTATCGTCCACGTTTCACTTCCATACATGGCTACACTCCATATAAATACTTTCAGAAACGACTTCCTGACAGTTAAATCTATACTCGATGTTAACATATTTCTCTTCTTCAGAAACGCTTTCCTTGCCATTGCCGGTCTACATTTTATATCCTCTCTGCTTCGACCAATATGAATTATTTTGCTCCCCAAATAGCAAAACTCCTTTACTACTTTAAGCGTCTCATTTCCTAATCTAATTCACTCAGCATCACCCGATTTAATTCGACTACATTCCATTATCCTCGTTTTGCTTTTGTTGATGTTCATCTTATATCCTCAAGACACTGTCAATTCCGTTAATCTGCTCTTCCAGGTCCTTTGCTGTCTCTGACAGAATTACAATGTCATCGGCGAACCTCAAAGTTTTTATTTCTTCTCCATGGATTTTAATACCTACTCCGAATTTTTCTTTTATTTCTTTTACTGCTTGCTCAATATACAGATTGAATAACATCGGGGAGAGGCTACAACCCTGTCTCACTCCCTTCCCAACCACGGCTTCCCTTTCATGCCCCTCGACTGTTGTTAACTGCCATCTGGTTTCTGTACAAATTGTAGATAGCCTTTCGTTCCCTGTGTTTTACACCTGCCACCTTCAGAATTTGAAAGAGAGTATTCCAGTTAACATTGGGTAAATAAAATAACTCATAATGGTCGAAGCAGAGAGGATATAAAATGTAGACTGGCAATGGCAAGGAAAGCGTTTCTGAAGAAGAGAAATATGATAACATCGAGTATAGATTTAAGTGTCAGGAAGTCGTTTCTGAAAGTATTTATATGGAGTGTAGCCATGTATGGAAGTGAAACGTGGACGATAAATAGTTTAGACAAGGAGAGAATAGAAGAGATATTGAATTTAATTGATGAAAGAAGAAAATGCAAAAATGCAGTAAATGAAGCAGGCAAAAAGGAATACAAACATCTCAAGAATGAGATCGACAGGAAGTGCAAAATGTCTAAGCAGGGACCTTCCTTTAGTCCTAGATCACTAAAGGGGGGAACACGTTTCATTCCTGCTAAACCATCGTAAAGTGTCCTACTCCACATTTTTTCAAAGAAAGTCATAATTTATAGGTTATGCATCAGTTAATTTAAATCGCTTATGATCTGTTACATTACAAATTAAGTACAGAAGTCCTGTTTTTTACCCTACTGGAATCCAAAATTTTACGAGAGTTCAGTTATCTAGCGTTAAAGGCACTAAACAATTTCTTAGCTGCTTTCAGGAGTTATTAGTGTACGTTGAGTCCACGGTACGCCAGCAGCGTCTACAGTTTCCTGTGTTCTAACTTTTGACTGCTCACGCTAGAACACATTACTTTAGAATACATACCTGAACGCACCGGCTACTGCAACTGCTTTAGAATTGCGTTAAATCGAAACAACTGCCTTTAGTTTTCTATTGGTAAAACACGTACTTTAAAAACTCTAGCACGTCGAAATAGAATTTCTCTTAATGGTAAAGCATGGCCATAACCTACTTTTATCAGAATGTTCAGGTTTTATAGTCACGACTCACCAACTTTTCTTACTGTATTTATTGGAAGCATCAGTCTTAAATCTCTCCGACTTTTGCCCTCGTAATCTTTTGATTTCACTTTTATTCAGTACAATGTAAGCTATGCGTTTCTTTTTTCTGTGCTAATACTGTACGTGAGTAGACTTAATGCTTTTTCATGTCGAAACTTCTCCATTCCTGTTATGTAAATTATTTAAACACTGGTTACTTCATTACGTCCAAAGTTTGCTTGCATTTACAATGACGGTTTCAGATTCCACCAGAAAATGGCTGCAACATAAAAGCTGAAGCCGGCAGAAAAATAACGAACTTTTTAGCAACAGAAGCGGCTATTCATCAGCTCTGGAAGTGACACATTCCGCAGCAACGTGGTTTACTGAGAAGATGGCCACGGTCAGTGTAAATTAACTTACGCTCGGTGGTCCCGCAGCAAGTTGCACAGCAGGCAGGAGGCGGCATTTCAGTCATCCACAGGTAAACAGCAGCGTCTCGAGTGGTGTATGAGATAATCACGTCGTTGTCTTCATATACGCTACAGCCCTGCTGTGGTGCCGTGTGCAACCTGCACTTGCAGACTTCCGTCACACAGTTGCGTGATGCAGCAGTCGCCACTTTTGCAGCCGCACTTGCACTGATATCGTGCGTTGTGGAACGTTCGAGGCGCGTAGGGAAGTATAGGATGTGTCGCGTATCAGGGACAGGCTGTTTCCTTACGCGACATTGTCGTTAGCGAATCTATTATGCGATACAGAATCATGTTCTTTTGTTTACTTTTGTAAAAACTCTTGAACGATGGGCTAACGTATGAGTATCTTGAGAAAAATAAAAGGACTCGTTTTAATCACTGTTAGTAGTAGTAGTAGTAGTAGCTTTATTCATCCGTAGATCTCTTTTTACAAGGATAGAGGACCTGTCAAAGTATTTACAAATTTAGATCAATGTAAAATAAGCTAATTCGTATACACATATACTTCTAGACTTCTAGTTAGAGACAATTATTAGGTTTGCTCCTGGTATACAATACTTTTTTACAAATAACTTATTGAATAATGTAATGCCACATTGTTCACTCGTATCCAACTATCAGTCACTGCACACCTATACACACATATTTTCAGAACACTACACACACACACACACACACACACACACACACACATACACACTAGTGATCTCTGGGCCATTTTCTGTACCGCAACTTCCCATTTGCTGTCCTGAAAAACTGAGTCAGTATCCCTCGATAATGAGTGAGATGTCGAGCTGAGAAAGAGGAAGAGGTGTTAGTACTGTGCCATGCATAGCTTGGGGGTAGGTATTTCTAGAAAGGAAAAAAAGAAGGAAAAACATAAAGTGAAGGTGTTATGTGGAATGTTGGATATGTTATAATCATTATTACTATTATTTATTTGTATAACATTTTTTATCAAACCCCTACTCTGTTTTAGCTAAGTAATCATTCAATGTATAAAATGTATTGCATAACAGGTACTTTTTAGCTGCCTTTTTAAATAAGTGTATTTTTGAAATTTCTTTAATCTCTTTTGGTAATTTATTGTACAGTTTTATTCCTTGGTAGAAAATGCCGTTTTTGAGTTTTATGTTTATTTTTTCTTGGTAAATGTAAGTTGAGTCTATTTCTTATTGCACGGCCATGGACAGAGCTGTTTGTGCAGTAATTACCAATGCTATTTTTGTTGTGTACAACTGACTGGTAAATGTATTCACATGGAGCAATTAAAATCCCGTGTTCTGAACAGATCTTTACAATGAGCTCGACTATTATTTTTGGTTATTATTCTTATGGCTCTTTTATGGAGTTTGAAAATTGTGTTCATATTTTGTGCATTTGTTCATATCACAGCTCATATGATGACAAACCTAAAGATTGAAAAGTCGAAACCTGAGCAGTTCTGTAAAGTGCAGCGTTGTATTTCGTTGACAGTGTTCGGTATAACGATTCATGTGCAGCAGTCTAGATACAGAACGACTACCAGAAGTCAGAAAGTCATACAAAGTGATAGAAAGTTTTCAGTTCATCTGGGATTAGAGCCTGGAAAATTTGGATTGTACCTTGCTACGAATCAACAAATAGCAGCCTCCCCAGTTATGTTGGTGGTGGCTAGAGATGGGCAAACTCGTTCATCCTTGGGAACTAGTTCACTGCTGATCGTTCTTTTTTGGGAACCGCTCATTTTTTACTCGTTCACCGTTCATTTGTGCTTGGTATACGGTTCTTAAGAAAAACTGGAAACTAGTAGTGTAGGTGACTGAAGGATGGAGGGCACCAAGAGGGGCACTTGCCTCCCCCCTGGAGTGTAGAGTTTTTATTCATTACAGAATTCTTACACACTTTTAGAAGTAATTTCTGTGATTCTGCAGAACCTATCGTTTAGCCAACCGTAGCTTTATGTGGCTGATCGCAGGGAAATAATATAGGGTGGCGCACGGAAAACCGGGCCCGAATACAGACTGCATGCCAATTACGGACGATGTGTTGCCCGTTACGAGCAGATATAACAAAGAGACAAACGTGTCATAGCTAGGCAGTGAAGAAATAACAATCTAATGCAAGCAACAATTTCGAAACAATCGATGACGATGTGTAGAGAGCTGGAGAAGAGAACACGAAAATCTCACGCGACGAGCGTGGGCTATAGCACATGTAGTCTTGTAAACCTGTTGGTGGCTGTTTCCAACTTAGACCACAATTGACTTGTATAAAATTCTTCGTTTCGATTTCCACTACATAGCTATGCCACGTTGTAAATAATAATCGTTTACACCCTATATATACTTCACGTTGTCTCTGAGTTCGTAGGCGAAGTAGAGAGTTTATGGAAGCATAAAATAAAATGTGGTTTTCTCATACTTGCGTCACACGCTTAGTAAAAATTAAGTTTTTATGTTGCATTATTAAAGTTAATGCAGCAATAATAATAATAATTAAGTTCGCAGTAATAAAGTTTTTGGTTTGAAAGCTCCTTCTGAACAAATGTTTTTGAGATAATAAGTAAATACGATTTTTGGCAATCTATCTCTTTTCAGTCCGCCGCTCGTGGTCTCGCGGTAGCGTTCTCGCTTCCCGAGCACGGGGTCCCGGGTTCGATTCCCGGCGGGGTCAGGGATTTTCACCTGCCTCGACATGAGTGGGTGTTTGTGTTGTTCTCGTCATTTCATCATCATCCAGGAAAGTGGCGAAATTGGACTGAGCAAAGATTGGATAATTGTACGGGCGCTGATAACCACGCAGTTGAGCGCCCCACAAACCAAACATCATCATCTATCTCTTTTCAAATGGAGAGGCACCGCTTTTTCTACTGAGCCAAAATGACTCACAACCAACTTTTTTTTTCTTCAAAGAAACCTAACTAGCAGCTTATGCAAATTGTAAACAACCAAACTTAAAAATAATTAGAGCCTTCCTAAATGTTATGTTTTGTATATGAAAGATACACGAAAATCGTTTTATACGAATTATCTTACACTAAAAATTAAGCAAATTATTGAAAGTTAGCTGCTAAATCAAGTCGATGAAACCAAAAAAATATATGAATAACAAAAAAACTTGCCTTGTTATAAGTATGTCTTCTGCTGTTCATCGATATAATGAAGTGAGCTGATATGCCCTTTCGTTACCTGAAAAGACGTACCTTTTACATACAACGTAATTTTTATGTAATTCACGTAACTATAAAATACTTTTTGTTTACTGGTCGTGGACGCTGAATAGCCAGAACAAAGTGCAAGAACAGTTTGGAACACATGTAAAATGGGCGAGCGCAGTGAACGAAACGAACAACTGGATACTGAACTAACTAGGAGCAGTCAGTGTGGAACTGAGACAGGTGGTCATGCGAAGAACGACGAGTGCGGCCGAGGGAGACCGAGATTGAGACGAGCACGCGTCCGAGGCTGGAACGAGAACTGCCGAAGTGACCGCCGCGACCGAAGTGCACTAGTGAACTATGAACCGATCGTTCCTCGTTCCCAGGAACTATAAGTAGACCGCCGGCACCGAAGTGAACTATGAACCGATCGTTCCTCGTTCCCGGGAACTATAAGTAGACCGCCGGCACCGAAGTGAACTATGAACCGATCGTTCCTCGTTCCCGGGAACTATAAGTAGACCGCCACGACCGAAGTGAACTATGAACCGATCGTTCCTTGGAATTCGTTCCTCGGTCCTTTCGTTCATCTTGGTGAACCGTTCCTTTGCACCCGTTCGTTCGCGAACTACCCATCTTTAATGGTGACTGTTTTGGAATCTAGAATATGGCAGAGGGAGCAAGGAGGGCTGGTAAAAGGTTACTGATTATCACGTGTTCTGCCGAGATCCTCGACAGCGAGTGTTCATCAGAGAGAGGGGTGTCGTCAGGAGTGCCCCAGGGAAGTGTGATAGCACCGCTATTATTTTCTATATACATAAATGATTTGGCGGACAGGGTAGGCAGCAATCTGCAGTTGTTTGCTGTGGCGTACGGGAAGATTTCGAAGTTGAGTGACTGAAGTAGGGTACAAGATGATTTAGACAAAATTTCTAATTGGTGTGATGAATGGCAACTAGCCGTAAGTTAGCGCGGATGAATAGGAAAAACAAATGCGTAATGTTCAAATAAATCGTTACTTGCGCGCTGCTTGATAAACCACGCCATTTAAATATCTGGGTATAATGTTGCAGTGCGAAATAAAATGAAACGAGGATGTGAGGATTGTGGAAGGGAATGCGAATGGTCGACTACGGTTTATTGGGAGAATTTTGGGAAAGTGTGGTTCATCTGTAAAGGAGATCGCATATAAGACGCTAGTGCGACCTATTCTTGAGTATTGCTGGAGTGTTTGGGATCCGCAACAGGTCGGATTAAAGGAAGATAGCGAAGCAACTCAGATGCGGGCTGCTAGATTTGTTACTGGTACTTTCGACCAACATGCAAGTGTTACGGAGATGCTTCAGGATCTGAAACAGGAATCGATAGAGGGAAGCCGACGTTCTTTTCGAGGAACACTGCTGAGAGAATTTAAAGAACCGGCATTTGAAGCTGGCTGCAGATTGATTCTATTGCCGCCAACATACATTTCTCGTAAGGGCCACCAAAAATTTCCTTTTAGGTGCCAATGCCATCTACAAAGAATAAATACAATAATCAGATATACTTCGTAAAGGACTTCAACTTCTATGATTTTATTTGTTACATTATTTTTTATAAGTACTGTGAACGGAGTACTTTGGATTTGGAGTAATATTGATCAACTTCTGAGCAAAATACTGCCTTGAAAGAAAGTTCCAGAAAACATTCCAGTTTCTGGTTATATGAATAGTCAAAGTAATCCCTGTTTATGATAATTTAATCGAATTAAAATAAACGCAGTTGCCAAAATTGTACTACAATAAATGATAAAATATTGTTATCTCATGATAGTATTGCGTAAATTACATATAACAAATCGTGGGAGAACGAGTTCCCCCAATATGCGGTAGGTATCGTAATATGCGACACAATGTCGCGTATTTGGATCCCCATATTATCGCATATTAGGAATTTCGCCATCTTACACAAAGAATCACGCACTTGCTAACAACGTTCGTTGGAAAATGAACCTAATTGTCAGTAATTACAGGTAATACCGTCATAAATAACAACAAGAAAAGAGTGCAGTAATATCCACTTATCCTTAAGCTGAAATATTGTCTTAACATCGATGTCGCAAAAACTCCAAATGCAAGAAATTACGTACAGTGTCCGGCTCAACTATGGCGTCCTACTCGCTGTGTCGTCGTCTGGCACGCAGTAGACGTGTTTAAGAAACTCTCCACCAGAGAGCAACCCCTAACATGAACACAGTTGGGGTGTCTCATATTAGGGAACTATCGCATAATAGGCACCCTCCGTCGAGCACCGTACTGTGGTTTGCAGAGTATGTAAGTAGACGTAGGCGTAGAATGTGATGTGTTAAATCCTGTACCGACCAACGCTGTCTTAGAAGTGAGAGGATTGGAGCCTATACAGCTGTTGATGAAATGTGTATGAGAATCAGTATTAAGTTTGTCAGTTCTCTTATACTTGCGGGAAGTAATTATCTATGAGGTGTTGGGAGTGGGTTTGTCTTTTTCTTTCTTTTCATTCCATACAAGAACTCAGTCGCACTACCGTGTTTCACGATCAATAAGGTCAACCACATTATTATGTTCCAAATCATACAGATAACCCAAAGTACGAAGTATGGTGATGGTAAAATATATCTGCTGAGGTCTTACAAAGAAAACAAAACACGATTTGTTCATTTGTTCCTAAGGCTCGTTATCGACTACTGGACTTTCTCTTAAAGAGTGTCGTTCTTTAAATACGAATAATAGTGTGTAACGTGAAATAACTCAATTAAGCATTATCAGAAACAACGAGAAAGAATATAGAACCACATCTTCGTGTTTTTTCTCTGATCACCAAGCCTGATCGAAGGAAATTTACTCAAGTTTTATTATATGAAGGAAGATTCACAAAAAAAATTATAAAGCGATTAGTCCCTTGTCAAGAAAATTAAGCAACGTGTACGACATATAAATGAAAGAGGAAAAGACAGTTCAATAAAAATAATTTGTGTCCACATGTAGAGTATTTCAAACTGCGGAAAATGGGTGTGTAGTGTGCACACAAGTGCGAACAATATGAGGTGTGATTACCCAGTGGGCATTACAGCTATGGCGTCCGAAAGGGGAAGGGGGGGGGGAGGCAAGAAGGCGCATTTGCTCTCACCCACTCTGGAATCTGGAATAAGGTGTTTTTATTTATATACTGAGGGCATAATCATCAATTTTCTGGGGCATAAGTTTCTTGTGTCACCTATAAAATGTAGTTCTTATAGCACGACATGTGTCGAAACTGACGAAGCCATTTATATGAAAAATGACAATTTTTGAGCATCCCCCCTCCCCCCCCCCCGTCTCTTCCCGGATAAATCTCTGCGGATGCCCATGATCAGAGCCTAGTGACAGGAAAACGGGAGTGTGTCAAACAGATATTTGTATCACCTTTAGCCAGTTACAGTTTCAGGAATTAGCAGAAGCCTCAAGAAAAACTAAAGGATGAATAATTACAAGTATGGGTAACTTGGGGTTTCTAAACGTTCTCCAGTAGAAGAGAAACATAGATTTCAAGATATTGGGTTGGTGTATGAGTTCTTAGCGTTTTCCATAAATTTAAAGACACAACAGATACACGTAACAGAGACGTCAGTCTTCAATAATATACACTCCTGGAAATTGAAATAAGAACACCGTGAATTCATTGTCCCAGGAAGGGGAAACTTTATTGACACATTCCTGGGGTCAGATACATCACATGATCACACTGACACAACCACAGGCACATAGACACAGGCAACAGAGCATGCACAATGTCGGCACTAGTACAGTGTATATCCACCTTTCGCAGCAATGCAGGCTGCTATTCTCCCATGGAGACGATCGTAGAGATGCTGGATGTAGTCCTGTGGAACGGCTTGCCATGCCATTTCCACCTGGCGCCTCAGTTGGACCAGCGTTCGTGCTGGACGTGCAGACCGCGTGAGACGACGCTTCATCCAGTCCCAAACATGCTTAATGGGGGACAGATCCGGAGATCTTGCTGGCCAGGGTAGTTGACTTACACCTTCTAGAGCACGTTGGGTGGCACGGGATACATGCGGACGTGCATTGTCCTGTTGGTACAGCAAGTTCCCTTGCCGGTCTAGGAATGGTGGAACGATGGGTTCGATGACGGTTGGGATGTACCGTGCACTAATCAGTGTCCCCTCGACGATCACCAGTGGTGTACGGCCAGTGTAGGAGATCGCTCCCCACACCATAATGCCGGGTGTTGGCGCTGTGTGCCTCGGTCGTATGCAGTCCTGATTGTGGCGCTCACCTGCACGGCGCCAAACACGCATACGACCATCATTGGCACCAAGGCAGAAGCGACTCTCATCGCTGAAGACGACACGTCTCCATTCGTCCCTCTATTCACGCCTGTCGCGACACCACTGGAGGCGGGCTGCATGATGTTGGCGCGTGAGCGGAAGACGGCCTAACGGTGTGCGGGACCCTAGCCCAGCTTCATGGAGACGGTTGCGAATGGTCCTCGCCGATACCCCAGAAGCAACAGTGTCCCTAATTTGCTGGGAAGTGGCGGTGCGGTCCCCTACGGCACTGCGTAGGATCCTACGGTCTTGGCGTGCATCCGTGCGTCGCTGCGGTCCGGTCCCAGGTCTACGGGCACGTGCACCTTCCGCCGACCACTGGCGACAACATCGATGTACTGTGGAGACCTCACGCCCCACGTGTTGAGCAATTCGGCGGTACGTCCACCCGGCCTCCCGCATGCCCACTATACGCCCTCGCTCAAAGTTCGTCAACTGCACATACGGTTCACGTCCACGCTGTCGCGGCATGCTACCAGTGTTAAAGACTGCGATGGAGCTCCGTATGCCACGGCAAACTGGCTGACACTGACGGCGGCGGTGCACAAATGCTGCGCAGCTAGCGCCATTCGACGGCCAAAACCGCGGTTCCTGGTGTGTCCGCTGTGCCGTGCGTGTGATCATTGCTTGTACAGCCCTCTCGCAGTGTCCGGAGCAAGTATGGTGGGTCTGACACACCGGTGTCAATGTGTTCTTTTTTCCATTTCCAGGAGTGTACTTTACTTCGTTATTTAATAGTCTTCCAGTGCTGGGGTAACTTTTCTATTCCGCGACTGTAGAGATCACGTGGTTCTGAGGCGAAGAACTCGTTCAGCCATGCTCGGAACGCATTTTCATCCGGAAAGGAAGTCCCTTGAAGGTTGTGCGATAGTGAGCCGGAAAGATGAAAGTCCTAGAGCACAAGATCAGATAAATACGGTGGATGCGGAATGACTTCCCAACCCAACTCCTGTATAGTGTTTTTTGTCAGTGTAGCCGAATGGGGGCTGGCGTTATCGCGGAGTAGCATCACAGCCTTCCCGATTGTTACTCTTGCCGGCCTCTGTGACTGAGCGGTTCTAGGCTCTTCAGTCCGGAACCGCGTGACTGCTACGGTCGCAGGTTCGAATGCTGCCTCGGGCATGGATGTGTGTGATGTCCTTAGGTTAGTTAGGTTTAAGTAGTTCTAAGTTCTAGGGGACTGATGACCTCAGATGTTAAGTCCCATAGTGCTCAGAGGCATTTGAACCATTTTTGAACCATTTTCTAGCGTCCGCAACTCCAAATGACAAAATGAAAATATGTAAACTCAGACAGTAACAGTGAACCACAAATAAAAGATGACAATCCGTAAATAACCCCATAGCGTAAAAAAAGACAAAAGAAAACCGCTATGAACTTCTGAACTAACCTAATACTATGAACCAGCGACAGTTCTTGAGACAGTGCTTATTCGCATCTCTGAGGAAGACGACAGAGAGTTGTCTGATAATTGCAGTGAAATAAGTGTACAAAATATGCAGTATAAAATGTATGTCAAGATGGTAAAAGGAAGATTAAGAAATATCGTAGCTCGTAGACTGTAATGTTAGGCAAGGGTGATGTTTCACAGAAAATGTTTTATTCTAGGACAGACCACTGAAGGGCCTGACGAGTCTTTGGTTTCAGAGCAGTTGAAGATAACTGTTGTGTGGAGAGGAGAAGAAACACACAGATGGAGTGCTTTTGGTACACGAAGATCCCAAATGTCTGCAGTTTATTATCAGTGTGTAATATGCTTTGATTTTTGTCAATGACATGTGAACTTTCAATGTTAAAACTATACCAAAACTGGGGGTTGCTCAGAAAGCAATAACAGTCGCACGGGGTAGCCGACCGGCTCCCCCCGTCCGAGGTTCGAGTCCTCCCTTGGGCATGTGTGTGTGTGTGTGTGTGTGTGTGTGTGTGTGTGTGTGTTAGTTTAAGTTAGAGTAAGTAGTGTGTAAGCCTAGCGAACCGATGATCTCCGCAGTTTGGTCCCATAGGAACTTACCACCACTTCAGGATGCAACAGAAAGATTGCGGTGTTACACCAAACCTGCTCCCCACTTCCACTAGCTAGTGGAACCCGTAGCGATTATGTTGTGTCGTGTGGTCGTGGTTGCATGTGGCTCGATTCTACAAACAGGCATAAATCTAGCAGTCGATTTGAACATCGATTAAAGAAGAGGAAGTCCCTATACTGACTTATTAACTAAAACGTATTCTACATTCACGATTTACAAACGAACAGTCAATAAAATAAACTCTGGATCATGCACGCAAAAAAACTGTTATTGTGACGCTGCCGGTATGCCGATTCGTTTTTTTTTTGTTTTATTGACTGGACGAATGATGCGGAAGCGCAAAGACACTGTTACAGGGGAAGTGACGACGAAATTTTAATATTTATATTTTTGTCTTTATCACATTTAAGATGCTTGTGCAATAATTCTGCTGATGAAGGCTTGCGCCTTGGAAACGCGTCAAAAGATTTAGTGCTTGTGCTCTGAGACGGGTGGTTGAGCCTACATTTTAACATCATATGTCATTTATGTGTAACACGATAGGTGTTTCACCAGTATTAGTTCGGCCGAAGATGTCTCCATCTCACTTTTCAAACAGCCCATTGTTTTATCCAGATGAGTTGTAGCCTCTGTAGGTGTAATTATGTCTTCATAATGAGCGCCAACTTAGTCCGATAATCCATCATCACTATCGTCACTGCCTACAGATGAACAAATGGCGGTAATTTCGTAAGAAAGCAGCACTTTAAAACAAAAGTCTCCAATTATTTCCGGTTATTCTTCCAATCGGACACCATTGAAGTTCCAATTTAAATTCAGAAACATTTTTTTCCAATAATACACCTTTATTTATGCAATGCATCAACCACCTTCTTTATTTTTTATGTAATTTCACACAGGCCACAGACGGGGCAATTCCTGGATAGCTGTGCGAATGAACGCACTGCTTCCGGCATTCGGAGAGGTGAGGCTGCCAGTCTGGTTGTCTCTTTTAGACGCTTTTACACATGCAACTTGGTGAATACTGGGCCAGTACCTAAGTCCTCCACAAAAAACGTTCTCACACTTGAGATTTACTCTAGACGCAGACAGGTGAGGCACGCAAATTCCGCCACGGGTAGGGTTGCCATATCTAATTGGGACCTTGTCGGGACACAGTGAGATGAGCATGTAGAAATGAAATAAAAAATTATTTAATATAATTACTTTTCACGTGGCAGACACTCTATCCATCTGAGCCACCGAGGACACAGAGGATAGCAGGAGATCCCGGGTTCGAGTCCCAGTCGGGGCACACATTTTCACCTGTCCCCGTTGTCGTATGTCAACGCCTGTAAGCAGCTAAGGGCGTTCATTTCATCGTAATTTCATTCCAACGAGCTGCATGGTCACCGATGTTATCTGTTCTTTCGGACACTTTCGGACATGTCCGAAAGAACAGATACCATCTTAGTATATATATAATTACTTTTTATTTAGAACACAATGACATGGAAAATGATGAGGCAGAAGCAGCTGGTATACAAGTTTTTCTGAATATTTCGCTTATTCCAGCAAGTGTTTTTCCCTTTTACATGTTTATAAAAATCCGTGGAAGTCAGCTCGTAGTTAAACTAGCAACGTAAGTGTTGTAACCTGTTGTGACCGCGACCGGAACGGTAACGGGGTGGCCGAGAAAGCGCGGCGGGACCAAACGGAGAGCGGCCCGCGAACAAACAAACCAACGGAAAGGACGGACACAAAACAACGACGGGCGATGGAGGGAGCCCTTACGACGACAACACGAAAGAAGCAACGGAGTGACAGAGACAACCAAACGAATCCCAGACGTCGACGAGTAATGAAAACAGAAAACGGTAAACACGTTGTCTGATGTCGAGACGATGTGTCGAGACTCACGCAACGATTAGACTCGCTGGCTGAGCGGGTAAAGGTAAAGTAAAGGACGGGGCCTCTCCACGCCCACACCAACGTGGTGACCAAACCAAAAGTTCTACTGTCACCTCCGTATAACATATTAGTTTTTGAATCAGGAGTCACAGGATGCGGGCTGTGACGTTGTCCATGCGTCTGGGTAAGATTACTCATTAACATGATCCATCAGGAGATAGAAAGTGGACGAAAGCGATCGAAGGGTAGCGGTTGTAAGAGCAGAGGAAGAAAAAGTACCAAGGCTAGCACCAAGGGAAAAAAACCTCTGCGACAGTAGGACGGGTAGTAAGGGCAGTAGCGGCTTGCTATCTGCGACAGTGCATGCAAGGTGTGATTATATCGGCTCACAGACGGTGTAGGGGGTATGTGTGGTTGGTTTGCGTGCTGTGTACAGTTTCCCTGCGGTTGCCTGTTTTTCGGCTGGTCGAACATCTGGGGTTGCCAATAATAGCTGTGTTGCAGGGGCTCGCCAGTACTGTCGTGTTAGCGTTCTATGGACCATAGATGTTTGGTTCCTAGCCAGTAATGTCTTTGGTCTGTTAGGCTTCCATCTATGGTTGTGGTCGTAGTTACCCAGAGAAAGGATAAACGGGTTGCGCGAGTGTCTCGTGTTATTGTACAGTCGTGTGGAGAGTTTTAGGAATACCTGCAAGATGGTATCTAGCCGGTATTCCCGGTGAAGGTCCGCGATGCGTGTGTAGGGCGGAGCGTTGCTTATGATTTTGAGTAATTTGTTCTGTATGAGTTGCAGACGGCGCAGGCGAGTTGGCGCAGCGTATCCCCAGACAGGGGCTGCGTACGTCATCAGGGGTCGAATAAGTGTCGTGTACATGGACTTAGACACCCTCCTGTCCAGTGTGCTACGCCTGTTAAGCATAGGGTAGAGTTGTTTGAGCCTCGCGTTAGCTTTGTTGGTCACGTGTTGAATGTAGTCCCCCCATAGTAGTTTCCTGTCCAGCCAGACACCGAGGTATTTGCCCATCTCGCGGAAACGTATCGGGCGTGTGTGTAGTGTTATTGGATAGCAGTGCTGATGTTTGCGCAGTTGCTTCGGTCTTCTAGTGAACAGAACGGCCTCGCACTTGTCGACGTTTACTCCAACACGTCATTTCACCAGCCAAGGCTCCGCCGTTCTGAGTGCAGCCTGTAGTCGTGAATTAATGTTAGACGGCTTCCAATCTTGCGCAAGGATGGCGGTGTCATTCGCGTAGATTGCTACCGTAGTGTTGTGTGTAGCTGGGAGGTCGTTAATGTAGAGGTTAAACAGTAAGTGCCCTAGGATGCTTCCTTGGGGTACTCCTGCCTGGATACCATGTCGTGTCGATTGTTCGCCCTGCACGTCGGTGTTGAAACTCCAGTACGTGAGATATGAGTGTATGAGACGTACGAGCCCGTCGGGGAACCCTGCGTCGCTAAGTTTGCGTATTAGGCCGTTGTGCCATAGACGATCGAAAGCCTTTTCGATGTCCAGGAACACCGCCCCAGTTGCTTTGTTTGTGTTGTATCCGTGTGTTATGTATTCAACGGCGCGGAGGAGTTGTGCTGTTGAGTGGTGATTCCTGAAACCGAATTGCTCCGGTCTCAGGGTGTCGTTTGTGATGCAGTGCCTGGTGAGTCGTTTTAATATTACCTTCTCAACGATCTTGCTGAGCGCGCTCAGCAGACTGATGGGTCGGTAATTTTGTGGGAGGGAGTGGTCTTTCCCCGGCTTCCTGAACATCAGGACCTTGGCCGTCTTCCAAAAGGCGGGGAAGTGTTGGTGCTTGAGTATGCCATTCGTGATGTGTGTTAGGTAGTCTACAGCTTTGTCCGCGAACTCCTGGAGGACACGGTTTTGAATGCCATCGTGACCAGGGGCCTTCCTAGCGGTGGTATGCATGATGGCCCATTTGACTTCAGCTGTACTAGCTTGTCGGATGATGATGTGCGCTGGTTTGGCCAAAATGCGTGTGACCTCCTGGTGCGTAGCAAGTGTGAACGCTGGGTCTGAGGGACCCAGGTTCGGTGTGAATGACGCTGCGAGTGTGAGGGCCATCAGTTCCACTTTTTCTTCCGCAGAATATGCTGGTCCGTCGGGCCCTTCTAACGTGGGGGTGTACAGTTTCTCCCTGGTGAAGTGTCGGGCCAGCTGCCACACGCCAGGTCGCGTGGTGTCCAGCCCTTTGAGTTTCTGGACCCACTGTTGTGTCTTAAATGTTTGTATTTTTTCCCGAATTATACCCTGGAGCCTGTTAATGTGCTGTTTGAAGTGCTGGCGCCTGGTACGCTGCCAATGTCTCCTGAGGCGGTTCCTCATTGAGATTTGGCCCAGGATCTCCTGGGGCAGGGCAGCACTGTGTTGTTGTGGTGTGCGGATTGGTATGGTGTTTGCTATTGAGACCTGGACGGCGTCGGTGAGGGTTTCAACTGCCTCATCAATTTGGGCTGTCTTGTTAATCGCGTGGGTGGGTGGGATGCGACTGTCAAGCGTTTCCTTGAACTGGGTCCGCCTGTAGTCTAACATCCTGCGTTGTTCCATGTGCTGCAGTGTTTCTTCAATGTACAGTAAAACGGGTTGGTGATTTGAGGGCAGATTGTTTTCAACGGCAACGTTGAGTGTCGTTCTTATGTCCTTGATGAGGGCCATGTCTAACACGTCTGTCCTATGTCCCCTCCGGTAGGGAATGTGCGTCGGTTCGGTCGGCGCTAGTGTGATGTAGTTTCGTCCTAGTGCGTGTTCGTATAGTTTCTTGCCGTTGGAGTTTCGTATTCGTGAGTTCCAGTCCGGGTGTTTTGCGTTAAGATCTCCAGCGGCGATAACGCGCGGTGATATGTTGAGTATTGTGCTGATGTCGCGTGTTTTGATGTTTTTAGGGCTGTTGTATACTGACACCAGTGTAGTGTAGGCTCCGTTGAACATGACCCTGACGGCGGTTGCCTCTAGTTTTTCAAGTTCAGGGAGCACTATGTTTGTGTGTTCTATGTCTTTGTGTATGGTGGCTGTTCCGCCATGACCGGAGCCGTCCGGTCGGTCGGTACGATAGACGCAGTAGCCGGTGAAGTTTAGTTGGTTGCGTGGTTTGAGCTTACAAGGGGAGGCCGCCAATTGTGAAATTCAGATTCGATTCATACTGCGCATAATAACAGCTCATGGCCAGAGGTGTAATGTGGCAAAGCACCAAGGTGCACTTCTCAGCCGTTGTCGAGAAAATAGACAGTTAAAAGAAGCCGCTGCGGTGAAATACTCTCTACGATTAATACTTTCCTACAACGTCGTGGCGCAGCGGTAAGCGCTCGGGTTCGTAATCCGAAGGTCGCCGGATCGAATCTCGCGGCATCCAACTTTTTTTTATTATTTGTTTTTTTTGTAATACAAATGTATACACACACACACACACACACACACACACACACACACACAAACAAACAAACAAAAAGGCTGTTCTGGTAACCCGACAGGACATGAACAAGGTGACGCATTCGTATACGGCACAATATTCAATCACGATGTCTGGACGAGTCTAGTCTCTTGTTTTCGTATGCCTCCAAGAGTCCACAGGTACGTTTGGACCCAGAGTGCAGAAGACAGTCGACGAGTACGCCAAGAAGTATACCAAATCTGGTAAACTAACAACGGGTTTGTTCATGGACTTCTTGCGTAATGCTTTGCAACCATACGTACAAAAGAAAGAATTTATCCTTCTGATCGACTCTTGGGGTGGGCAAACGAACCCGGCATTATACGATGAGATGTTCCAGGATGATAAGAAGTTACCAACGTGCACTATAAAAGTCATTCCTCCAAAGTGCACTCCTCTCGTCCAACCGTGTGACGTGTATTTTTACCGGCAGGTAAAAAATTTGATCAAGCGCCATCAAAATTGTGCTTTTTTAATCGAGCGAAACCGTGACATCAACTCCTGAGACGATTGTATAAAAATCCAGTCGATCGTCCACCACCAATTCTCTTCTCCGATTTTTGCCGATATGATACGATACGCGTGGTATGCATCAAACCTGACGAACGATGGAACAGTTTTTCAGAATGTCAATCAGGTGCGTTTCTCAACAGATAATTTAAAAAACAATTGTTCTTGTAAAAACGCATCGTTCATCAGATGTGCTCGATGACGTGCTGTTTTCTGCTTTCCATGTTTCTATGATAACTGTTACTCTGGTTCCTCCGATACTCCAGCTACTTCTGGTCACTAATTGTTAATTATGTGCGAGTGTATACCGAACTTTTCAATAAATTGTATCCACTTGAATATTATTTGTGATATTGTGTTTTATTTCAAGTATTATTTTTCCACGACAAACGACTTTCAACAACTTATTATATGCGTAATTGTTCCAACTGATTGGCGGGAATTATATTCGAATCTCGCGGCATGCAAATTTTTTAATTATTTTTTTGGTACTTCAAATATATATATATATATATATATATATATATATATATATATATATATATATATATACATTGGTAATTCAAATATATATATATATATATATACAGGGTGTTTCAAAAATGACCGGTACATTTGAAATGGCAATAAAAACTAAACGAGCAGCGATAGAAATACACCGTTTGTTGCAATATGCTTGGGACAACAGTACATTTTCAGGCGGACAAACTTTCGAAATTACAGTAGTTACAATTTTCAACAACAGATGGCGCTGCAAGTGATGTGAAAGATATAGAAGACAACGCAGTCTGTGGGTGCGCCATTCTGTACGTCGTCTTTCTGCTGTAAGCGTGTGCTGTTCACAACGTGCAAGTGTGCTGTAGACAACATGGTTTGGAATTCCACCGCCTAGAACAAAGTGTTGTTGCAACAAGACGAAGTTTTCAACGGAGGTTTAATGTAACCAAAGGACCGAAAAGCGATACAATAAAGGATCTGTTTGAAAAATTTCAACGGACTGGGAACGTGACGGATGAACGTGCTGGAAAGGTAGGGCGACCGCGTACGGCAATCACAGAGGGCAACGCGCAGCTAGTGCAGCATGTGATCCAACAGCAGCCTCGGGTTTCCGTTCGCCGTGTTGCAGCTGCGGTCCAAATGACGCCAACGTCCACGTATCGTCTCATGCGCCAGAGTTTACACCTCTATCCATACGAAATGCAAACGCGGCAACCCCTCAGTGGCGCTACCATTGCTGCACGAGAGACATTCGCTAACGATATAGTGCACAGGATTGATGATGGCGATATGCATGTGGGCAGCATTTGGTTTACTGACGAAGCTTATTTTTACCTGGACGGCTTTGTCAATAAACAGAACTGGCGCATATGGGGAACCGAAAAGCCCCATGTTGCAGTCCCATCGTCCCTGCATCCTCAAAAAGTACTGGTCTGGGCCGCCATTTCTTCCAAAGGAATAATTGGCCCATTTTTCAGATCCGAAACGATTACTGCATCACGCTATCTGGACATTCTTCGTGAATTTGTGGCGGTACAAACTGCCTTAGACGACACTGCGAACACCTCGTGGTTTATGCAAGGTGGTGCCCGGCCACATCGCACGGCCGACGTCTTTAATTTCCTAAATGAATATTTCGATGATCGTGTGACTGCTTTGGGCCATCCGAAACATACAGGAGGCGGCGTGGATTGGCCTCCTTATTCGCCAGACATGAACCCCTGTGACTTCTTTCTGTGGGGACACTTGAAAGACCAGGTGTACCGCCAGAATCCAGAAACAATTGAACAGCTGAAGCAGTACATCTCATCTGCATGTGAAGCCATTCCGCCAGACACGTTGTCAAAGGTTTCGGGTAATTTCATTCAGAGACTACGCCATGTTATTGCTACGCATGGTGGATATGTGGAAAATATCATACTATAGTGTTTCCCAGACCGCAGCGCCATCTGTTGTTGAAAATTGTAACGCAGTAGCCGGTGAAGTTTAGTTGGTTGCGTGGTTTGAGCAAACAAGGGTTGGCGATGCTAATAAAATACACAGGAAGCAGACAGGTAAAATAGTAGACAGACAATTAAAAAATCACGGTGACAGTCTGGTTTCTGTGCGCAAGAGATAGAAAAATCACACCCAGCGACAGTACGATTTCCGTTCGCAACACTTCGGAAAAGACACACAACACTTACAAAAAAAATAATAAAAAAATTTGCATGCCGCGAGATTCGATCGGGCGACCTTCGGATTACAAACCCCAGCGCTTACAGCTGCGCCACGATGCTGAAGGAATTTATTAATCGTAGAGAGTATTTCACCGCAACGGTTTCTTTTAACTGTCTATTTTCTCGACAACGGCTGAGAAGCGCATCTTGGTGCTTTGCCACATTACACCTCTGGCCATGAGCTGTTATTATGCGCAGTATGAATCGAAGCTGAATTTCACAATTGGCGGCCTCCCCTTGTTAGTCTCGCTCAGTAGTGCGATAAGGATACCCTTACGCTCCACGCGCGCGGCGAATTCCGCACTTTTGTTGTTGATCCCGTCTGCATTCCAGAACAGGATCTGCGCCAGTGTCTTGGTTGTTCGCGATGGGAGCCGGATGTGGCGTTTTATCCATGTATGGGTGTAAACAGTGTGGTGAGCGCAGTTTGTATGGCGGCCCAGTGCTGTCCTGCTGGCTGAGCGAGAGGCAGGCGCTTAAATACTCTAGCGGGGGCGCCGCTATTGGCCCCTGGGACCATGTGTTCCCTCACACTAAAAGCGGGCCAGGAGGCGCGCGCCGCCACAGCTTAAGGCGCGATGTTGCAGAGACCTCCAGGGGTGTTCGATGTCCATGACGTCTGGCGGGGATTCAATTTCCACGGCGCGCGGTACCAGAGTAAGATTCCACAGTCCCTGGCAGTAATCGGTTTCTTTCATTAGTCCACTGTTTTTTTTCGTTTATAGAGTTTCGATTCCCCCCGAAGGGAGCGGGGTGGCAGCAGCTTAGTACGCCGTTCTTCGGCCTACAGAATTTTTAAAACATAAGAAGAAGATAATAAATAATAAAAGCAGGCGATAAAAACGGTGACTTAAATTGTAAAATGGCGGAAAATTGTGGATGTGAAAACATAAAACAAAGGGTTGGCGATGCTAATAAAATACACAGGAAGCAGACAGGTAAAATAGTAGACAGACAATTAAAAAATCACGGTGACAGTCTGGTTTCTGTGCGCAAGAGATAGAAAAATCACACCCAGCGACAGTACGATTTCCGTTCGCAACACTTCGGAAAAGACACACAACACTTAAAACTTACTTGAAACACTGCACTAAAACGTTGGCACGAAGATGACATACCACAGCCAAGGGCAAATGGGGGGCGGGGGACCTGGACAGATCTACATCTGCATCTACATTTATACTCCGCAAGCCACCCAACGGTGTGTGGCGGAGGGCACTTTACGTGCCACTGTCATTACCTCCCTTTTCTGTTCCAGTCGCGTATGGTTCGCGGGAAGAACGACTGTCTGGAAGCCTCCGTGCGCGCTCGAATCTCTCTAATTTTACATTCGTGATCTCCTTGGGAGGTATACGTAGGGGGAAACAATATATTCGATTCCTCATCCAGAAACGCACCCTCTCGAAACCTGGACAGCAAGCTACACCGCGATGCAGAGCGCCTCTCTTGCAGAGTCTGCCACTTGAGTTTGCTAAACATCTCCGTAACGCTTTCACGGTTACCAAATAACCCTGTGACGAAACGCGCCGCTCTTCTTTGGATCTTCTTTATCTCCTCTGTCAACCCGACCTGGTGCGGATCCCACACTGATGAGCAATACTCAAGTAAAGGTCGAACGAGTGTTTTGCAAGCCACCTCCTTTGTTGATGGACTACATTTTCTAAGGACTCTCCCAATGAATCTCAACCTGGTACCCGCCTTACCAACAATTAATTTTATATGATCATTCCACTTCAAATCGTTCCGCACGCATACTCCCAGATATTTTACAGAACTAACTGCTACCACTGTTTGTTCCGCTGTCATATAATCATACAAAAAAGGATCCTTCTTTCTATGTATTCGCAATACATTACATTTGTCTATGTTAAGGGTCAGTTGCCACTCCCTGCACCAAGTGACTATGCGCTGCAGATCTTCCTGCATTTCGCTACGATTTTCTAATGCTGCAACTTCTCTGTATACTACAGCATCATCCGCGAAAAGCCGCATGGAACTTCCGACACTATCTACTAGGTCATTTATATATATTGTGAAACGCAATGGTCCCACAACACTCCCCTGTGGCACGCCAGAGGTTTACTTTAACGTCTGTAGACGTCTCTCCATTGATAACAACATGCTGTGTTCTGTTTGCTAAAAACTCTTTAATCCAGCCACACAGCTGGTGTGATATTCCGTAGGCTCTTACTTCGTTTATCAGGCGACAGTGCGGAACTGTATCGAACGCCTTCCGGAAGTCAAGAAAAATAGCATCTACCTGGGAGCCTGTATCTGGATCTCATGAACAAATAAAGCAAGTTGGGTCTCACACGATCGCTGTTTCCGGAATCCTTGTTGATTCCTACAGAGTAGATTCTGGGTTTCCAAAAACGACATGATACGCGAGCAAAAAACATGTTCTAAAATTCTACAACAGACCGACGTCAGAGATATAGGTCTATAGTTTTGCGCATCTGCTCGACGACCCTTCTTGAAGACTGGGACTACCTGTGCTCTTTTCCAATCATTTGGAACCTGCCGTTCCTCTAGAGACTTGCGGTACACAGCTGTTAGAAGGGGGGCAAGTTCTTTCGCGTACTCTGTGTAGAATCGAATTGGTATCCCGTCAGGTCCAGCGGACTTTCCTCTGTTGAGTGATTCCTGTTGCTTTTCTATTCCTTGGACACTTATTTCGATGTCAGCCATTTTTTCGTTTGTGCGAGGATTTAGAGAAGGAACTGCAGTGCGGTCTTCCTCTGTGATCAGCTTTGAAAAAAGGTGTTTAGTATTTCAGCTTTACGCGTGTCATCCTCTGTTTCAATGCCATCATCATCCCGGAGTGTCTGGATATGCTGTTTCGAGCCACTTACTGATTTAACGTAAGACCAGAACTTCCTAGGATTTTCTGGCAAGTCGGTACATAGAATTTTACTTTCGAATTCACTGAACGCTTCACGCATAGCCCTCCTTACGCTAACTTTGACATCGTTTAGCTTCTGTTTGTCTGAGAGGTTTTGGCTGCTACACTTGGAGTGAAGCTCTCTTTGCTTTCGCAGTAGTTTCCTAACTTTGTTGTTGAATCACGGTGGGTTTTTCCCGTCCTTCACAGTTTTACTCGGCACGTACCTGTCTAAAACGCATTTTACGATTGCCTTGAACTTTTTCCATAAACACTCAACATTGTCAGTGTCGGAACAGAAATTTTCGTTTTGATCTGTTAGGTAGTCTGAAATCTGCCTTCTATTACTCTTGCTAAACGGATAAACCTTCCTCCCTCTTTTTATATTCCTATTAACTTCCATATTCAGGGATGCTGCAACGGCTTTATGATCACTGATTCCCTGTTCTGCACTTACAGAGTCGAAAAGTTCGGGTCTGTTTGTTATCAGTAGGTCCAAGATGTTATCTCCACGAGTCGGTTCTCTGTTTAATTGCTCGAAGTAATTTTCGTATAGTGCACTCAATATAACGTCACTCGATGCTCTGTCCCTACCACCCGTCCTAAACATCTGAGTGTCCCAGTCTATATCTGGTAAATTGAAATCTCCACCTAAGACTATAACATACTGAGAAAATTTATGTGAAATGTATTCCAAATTTTCTCTCAGTTGTTCTGCCACTAATGCTGCTGAGTCGGGAGGTCGGTAAAAGGAGCCAACTATTAACCTAGCTCGATTGTTGAGTGTAACCTCCACCCATAATAATTCACAGGAACAATGCACTTCTACTTCCCTACAGGATAAACTACTACTAACAGCGACAAACACGCCACCACCGGTTGCATGCAATCTATCCTTTCTAAACACCGTCTGTGCCTTTGTAAAAATTTCGGCAGAATTTATCTCTGGCTTCAGCCAGCTTTCTGTACCTATAACGATTTCAGCTTCGGTGCTTTCTATCAGCGCTTGAAGTTCCGGTACTTTACCAATGCAGCTTCGACAGTTTACAATTACAGTACCGATTGCTGCTTGGCCCCCGCATGTCCTGACTTTGCCCCGCACCGTTTGAGGCTGCTGCCCTTTCTGTACTTGCCCAAGGCCATCTAACCTAAAAAACCGCCCAGTCCACGCCACACAACCCCTGCTACCCGTGTAGCCGCTTGCTGCGTGTAGTGGACTCCTGACTTATCCAGCGGAACCCGAAACCCCACCACCCTATGGCGCAAGTCGAGGAATCTGCAGCCCACACGGTCGCAGAACCGTCTCAACCTCTGATTCAGACCCTTCACTCGGCTCTGTACCAAAGGTTCGCCGTCAGTCCTGTCGACGATGCTGCAGATGGTGAGCTCTGCTTTCATCCCACTAGCGAGACTGGCTGTCTTCACCAAATCAGATAGCCTCCGGAAGCTAGAGAGGATTTCCTCCGATCCATAGCGACACACATCATTGGTGCCGACATGAGCGACCACCTGCAGATGGGTGCACCCTGTACCCTTCATGGCATCCGGAAGGACCCTTTCCACATCTGGAATGACTCCCCCCGGTATGCACACGGAGTGCACATTGGATTTCTTCCCCTCTCTTGCTGCCATTTCCCTAAGGGGCCCCATTACGCGCCTGACGTTGGAGCTCCCAACTACCAGTAAGCCCACCCTCTGCAACTGCCCGGATCTTGCAGACTGAGGGGTAACCTCTGGAACAGGACAAGCAGGCATGTCAGGCCGAAGATCAGTATCAGCCTGAGACAGAGCCTGAAACCGGTTCGTCAGACAAACTGGAGAGGCCTTCCGTTCAGCCCTCCGGAATGTCTTTCGCCCCCTGTCACACCTCGAGACGACCTCCCACTCTACCACAGGTGAGGGATCAGCCTCAATGTGGGCAGTATCCCGGGCAGCCACAGTCGTAGTCCGATCGGGGGATGCGTGGGACAAGCTGGCCGTCCCCGACAAACCCCCATCCGGACCCCCACAGTGATGCCCATTGGCAACAGCCTCAAGCTGTGTGACCGAAGCCAACACTGCCTGAAGCTGGGAGCGAAGGGATGCCAACTCAGCCTGCATCCGAACACAGCAGCTACAGTCCCTACCCATGCTAAAAACTTGTGCAAAGAACGTCTGAACTAATCTACAGAGAGCACAAACAATTCGACACAAAATTTAAACGGATATTAAAATAGAAGATTGCCTAGTAAATGCAGTAATGCTGCTACTTGAGCGCTGCTGACACACTGCTCGGCGGCGGAAGGAGACTACGCGATATTACACTATTCAGGTACTAAAACGCGATGCTACAACTCTCAAATACTATAATACGCCCGAAATAAATGAATTAAACAATGCAAATACCAAAAACACGCAAAGAAATTAAGAATTAAACTATGTAACAAATAAATGAGCTAAGAGTATACGACTTGCTGCTGCAGCTGCTTATCCAACGGCGGCAGGGAGATGAGGGAAAGAAAGGGGGGAGGAGAGTTCACTGGGCCGACATCAGCAAAAATACTCTTTCCACAGTGGCGTTGTGTGTGGGAATAAAAAGCAAATACATAATTTTAACAGTTGGTGTTTGCGTTCAGGATTTTTGGTTTCCTTAAGAACTTAAATCCGCCTTTCTTCAACGGAGTGTATAGACCTCCATCCATTCTTCCAAGTCATGCTTCGTTTTTAAAAAGCTGTTCAGATACGCATATAACTGAAAACATATTGCGCTGACAGGTGGCGTTACTTCAATACTTGAGCCAAGCTCGTAAAAGTATTTTGCAAAATCAGGACAAAATTTGGTCTTATCGGAGTGTCGGGACAAGAACGTCCATAACGGTGTCGGTCCCGATATTTCGGTACGGATGGCAACCCTGGTCATAGGGGAAGTGGTGGAGTCAGGCCACCAACTGTCACTAAAATTGTCTCAACACATGTAACAATGGCGACACCGTAGAAAAACGGAAAAAGGCAGAACAAGAAGAATAACAACAAATGGGGCAATACACTACTGCTGCATAACTCAATGTTAACTTGTTAGCTGACACCGTGCCAGGAACGATGTACGGCGGTTGGTTGAATTTAATGGTTGTCGCCTTCCGTTGTTGCTGCTATTACACCCAGCGTATCGGTCCGCATGCGATAGCATGAGCTACCTTATACAGTAAAGGAAACAGAAATCGCAACACCAAGTAGTAGAGCTTGTGCGACATAAACTAAAAATGGTAGGCGTGTTTGTATACCTGAACGAAGATACACAGGGTGGTCCATTGATAGTGACCGGGCGAAATATCTCACGAAATAAGTAGCAAACGAAAAAACTACAAAGAACGAAACTCGTCTAGCTTCAAGGGGGAAACCAGATGGCGCTATGGTTGGCCCGCTAGATGGGGCTGCCATAGGCTAAACGGAAATCAACTGTTTTTTTTTTTTTTAAATAGGAACCCCCATTTTTTATTACATATTCGTGTAGTACGTAAAGAAACATGAATGTTTTAGTTGGGCCAGTTTTTTCGCTTTGTGATAGAAGGCGCTGTACTAGTCACAACCGTGGTATCATGTAACATTCCGCCAGTGCGGATGGTATTTGCTTCGTGATAGATTACCCGTGTTAAATGGACCGTTTGCCAATCGCGGATAAATGTCGATATCGTGTTGATGTATGGCTATTGTGATCAAAATGCCCAACGGGCGTGTGCTATGTATGCTGCTCGGGGGTGTGCTATGTATGCTGCTAGGTATTCTGCTAGACATCATCCAACTGTCCGGACCGTTCGCCGGATAGATACGTTATTTAAGGAAGCAGGAAGTGTTCAGCCATATGTGAAACGTCAACCACCCAGGTAGGTGTGTTAGCTGCTGTCGCAGCTAATCCGCACATTAGTAGCAGACAAATTGCGCGAGAATCGGGAATCTCAAAAACGTCGGTGTTGAGAATGCTACATCAACATCGACTGCACCCGTACTATATTTCTATGCACCAGGAATTGCATGCCGACGACTTTGAACGTCGTGAACAGTTCTGCCACTGGGCACAAGAGAAATTACGGGACGATGACAGATTTTGTGCACGCGTTCTATTTAGCGACGAAGCGTCATTCACCAACAGCGGTAACGTAAACCGGCATAATATGCATTATTGGGCAACGGAAAATCCACGATGGTTGCGACAAGTGGAACATCAGTGAACTTGGCGGGTTAATGTATGGTGCGGCATTATGGGAGGAAGGATAATTGGCCCCCATTTTATCGATGACAATCTAAACGGTGCAATGTATGCTGATTTCCTACGTAATGTTCTACTGGTGTTACTACAGGATGTTTCATTGCATGACAGAATGGCGATGTACTTCCAACATGATGGATGTCCGGCACATAGCTCGCGTGCGGTTGAAGCGGTATTGAATAGCATATTTAATCACAGATGGATTGGTCGTCGGAGCACCATACCATGGCCCGCACGTTCACCGGATCTGACGTCCCAGAATTTCTTTCTGTGGGGAAAGTTGAAGGATATTTGCTGTCGTGATCCACCGACAATGCCTGAGAACATGCGTCAGCGCATTGTCAATGCATGTGCGAACATTACGGAAGGCGAACTACTCGCTGTTGAGAGGAATGTCATTACACGTATTGCCAAATGCATTGAGGTTGGCGGACATCACTTTGAGCATTTATTGCATTAATGTGGTATTTACAGGTAATCACGCTGTAACAGCATGCATTCTCAGAAATGGTAAGTTCACAAAGGTACATGTATCACATTGGAACAACCGAGATAAAATGTTCAAACGTACCTACGTTTTGAAACTTCCTGGCAGATTAAAATTGTGTGCCGGACCGAGACTAGAACTCGGGACATTTGCGTTTCGCGGGCAAGTGCTCTGCAAGGTTCGCGGGAGAGTTTCTGTAAAGTTTGTAAGGTAGGAGACGAGATACTGGCAGAAGTACAGCTGTGAGGACAGGGCGCGAGTCGTGCTTGGGTAGCTTTGTTGGTAGAGCACTTGCCTGCGAACGGCAAAGGTCCCGACTTCGAGCCTCGGTCCGGTACACGGTTTTAATCTGCAAGGAAGTTTCATATCAGCGCACACTCCGCTGCAGAGTGAAAATCTCATTTTGGTACCTACGTTTTGTATTTTAATTAAAAAAACCTACCTGTTACCAACTGTTCGTCTAAAATTGTGAGCCATATGTTTGTGACTATTACAGCGCCATCTATCACAAAGCGAAAATAGTGGTCCAACTAAAACATTCATATATCTTTACGTACTAAACGAATATGTAATAAAATGGGGGTTCCTATTTAAAAAAAACGCAGTTAATATCCTTTTGACCTATGGCAGCGCCATCTAGCGGGTCAACCATAGCGCCATCTGGTTTCCACCTTGAAGCTAGACGAGTTTCGTTCTTTGTAGTATTTTCGTTTTGTGGTGTCACCGCCAGACACCACACTTGCTAGGTGGTAGCCTTTAAATCGGCCGCGGTCCGGTAGTATACGTCGGACCCGCGTGTCGCCACTATCAGTGATTGCAGACCGAGCGCCGCCACACGGCAGGTCTAGAGACACTTCCTAGCACTCGCCCCAGTTGTACAGCCGACTTTGCTAGCGATGGTTCACTGACAAATTACGCTCTCATTTGCCGAGACGATAGTTAGCATAGCCTTCAGCTACGTCATTTGCTACGACCTAGCAAGGCGCCATTACCATTTGCTATTTATCTTGTGATGCATGTACCGTCAGATCGATGTTCACCAATTATGAATTAAAGTTAAGTATTCCAGTAGTTACTTACGTTCTTTGCTACTATAAATTCCCTTAACTGTTCCAGACCTCACGCCAGCCTGCGTGAGCTTAAACGCGTGCCTTTCGGCTACCCGTCATTGTGGATTGGCTGTCTTGCCAGTCCACAACACGTTTGACGCTTATTTCGTCAGATATGTGTCTCGGTCACGATCAGTGGACCACCCTGTATATTCAAATTTCGCGCCAGTCGCGTGAGAGTGGCGCTAGTAGCTCTGTGCCACTATGAGGACGCAAATCAGGTTTGCATTAAATACCCGCTCTAACGGTCGTGAGCATTAGTTACCTCTGAGACTGGACGTGGCGAGTTGATGTCAAGAAAGTCTTTAAGGCGACAAAGGCGTCATTATCAACACGTCACTGAGTTTGATCTAGGTCATGTAACAGGGTTACGAGAAACTGGATGTTCCGTCTACGATACTGCAGAAATACTTGGCAGGAATGTAACCACTATACATGATTGCTGGCAGCGGTGGTCACGAGAGTGTACGGTCGCAAGTATTGTCACCAGACGCCCACGTGGCACTGCCTATAGGGAAGACCATCGTGTTCGGCGTGTGGCTCTGGCGCGTCGTACTACGAGGGCCTCTCCAAAAGAAATGCACACTATTTTTTTTTAAATCCATCTTTTATTCTGCATGTTTGAAGTTTTACAGTGTGTAGATACATCCTTTAGGAACAGTATTTTCATTTCTCCACATAATTTCCATCCATCTCAACTGCCTTACGCCATCTTGGAACCAGCGCCTGTATACCTGCACGGTAAAATTCTGGACCAACCTGTTGGAGCCACTGTTTGGCAGCGTGCACAATGGAGTCATCATCTTCAAACCTTGTTCCACGAAGAGAGTCTTTCAGTTTCCCAAAGAGATGATAGTCACATGGAGCCAGGTCAGGACTGTAATGTGGGTGTTTCAGTGTTCTCCATCCGACGTTTGTGATCGCTTCCATGGTTTTTTGACTGACATGTGGCCGTGCATTGTCGCGCAACATCAAAACATCCTGCTTTTGCCGATGTGGTCGAACACGACTCAGTCGAGCTTGAAGTTTCTTCAGTGTCGTCACATATGCATCAGAGTTTATGGTGGTTCCACTTGGCATGATGTCCACTAGCAATAGTCCTTCAGAATCGAAAAACACCGTAGCCATAACTTTTCCAGCAGAAGGTGCAGTTTTGATTTTTTTTTTCTTGGGTGAATTTGCATGATACCACTCCATTTATTGCCTCTTCATCTCTGGTGAAAAATGATGGAGCCATGTTTCATCACCTGTCACAATTCTTCCTAGAAATTCATCTCCACCATTCTCGTACTGTTCAAATGCTCGCTGCATACCGTTTTTCTTGTTTCTTTGTGAGCCATTGTCAACATCCTGGGAACCCACCTGGCACAAACCTTTTTTAACGTCAACACTTTCAGTATTCTGCAAACAATTCCTACCCCTATACCAACGTAGCGTGACAATTCGATCACTGTGATGCTCCTGTCAGCAGTCACCAATTCGTTAACTCTCTGCACATTGTCTGGAGTGTGTGCAGCACGAGGCCTGCCGCTGCGAGGACAATCCTCGATATTGCCGTGTCCGCTTTCTGCACGTAACCTGCTTGCCCACCGACTAACTGTACTGCGATCGACAGCAGCATCTCCATACACCTTTTTCAACCTCTTGTGGATGTTTCCCACTGTCCTGTTTTCACAGCACAGAAATTCTATGACAACAAGTTGCTTCTGACGAACGTCAAGTGTAGCAGCCATCTTGAAGACATGCTGTGATGGCACCACTCACGGGAACAGGTTGAACTAAGTTTGATAACAAGCGGGAAGGATGTATCTACACACTGTAAAACTTTCACACATGTCGAATGAGAACTGTATATTTACAAAATTAGTGTGCATTTCTTTTGGAGTGACCCTCGTACATCTGCTGCAGCAATTTGAGCAGCAGTTGGCACGACAGTGACACAACGAACTGTTACAAATCGGTAATCAAGGACAGATCCGAAACAATCACGTTGTAGCGTGCATTCTGCTGACTCCAAACCACCGCCATTTGCGACTTCATTGGTGTCAAGTGAGAGCTCATTGAGAGGCAGGGTGGAGGTCTGCTGTGTTTTCTGATGAAAGCTGGTTCTGCCTCGGTACCACTGATGGCCGTGTGTTGGTTAGGAAGAGGCCAGTTGAGGGTTAGAGACACTGGTCCGGGGTGCGATTTCGAATGATAGCAGGAGCACTTTCGTGGTTATCCCAGGTGCTCTGACTGCAAATTTGTTCGTCAATCTCCTGATTCGATCAGTTGTGCTGCCATTCGTGAACAACATTCCAGGGAGTGTTTTTCAACAGGATAACGCTCGCCCACATACTGCTGCTGTAAACCAACATACTGTGCAGAGTGTCGACATGCTTTCTTCTCCTGCTCGGTCACTAGGTCTGTCTCCAATCGAGCACTTATGGAAAATCTTCGGACGACAACTCCAACGTCATCCACAAACAGCATTAACCATCGCTATATTGACCGACCAAGCGCAACAGGCATGGAACTCCATCCCACAAACTAACATCCGGCACCTGTACAACAAAATGCATGCACTTTTGCTTCCTTGCAGTCAAGTTCTGGCTTTTACACCGGTTATTGATGTATCAGCTTTTCACATTTGCAATGGCTTATCTTCTGCTTAAATTAACCTGTGATCTTGCATTGTTAATCACTGAAATATGTTACCTAGACAAATGTATTCACGAAATTTTATTATGCTACATTAATTATTTTATGATGCTGTTATTTTTTTCCGTCATTGTATGTTCCAAAACGCTGCGCATAAAAACAGGTGTATTTTGGGACTCATACCTCAGTTTCCAATACTGATGGAAAGGTGGGGTTAAGTGTTTTGGATTGCCACTGGGATAGGGGTCATTTGTATACCCACAGAAGGATAGTCGTACTGTAACTAGCGTGGAATACATTGTCAGAATTTGAATACTACACACTTCCCCAACTTAAACAAATGGATGCGCAAATAGAGTAAATCGATTGGTTCTTTCTGCTTTATATGTGTTCCATGGTGTACCTTGAGCGGCTGTTTAGGCACCATTTAGTTCATGGGCGGTTCTAGAGAAAATGCGAAGCAACTTGGCTTTTGGGGTACCTAAACCGAGGACGGCTATGGACAGCTAATGGACGAATCTTTTACGATATATTCCTAAGATCCTGATCTTCGAACAAGCTTGAAAATTTCTTGATATCGTTATCCGTTCGAAGTTATCCTATTTGTACACGTAAAATACGCACCTAAATTGCGGTGTGAGGCGAAATCTAAATAATAAACGACCGCATTAAATTGTTCAAATTCTAATGCTATAATTTCTAGGCGTTTGTCTAGAAGTGCCATCTTATTGTTTTAAAAGAAATATTTATCCGTTATAGAGAAACACTTCAAAAGCACGGTTTTTGGTTATCAAAACCGAGCCGCGGATTCCAAGATGGCTATGTTGTACTTTTACGATGTTTTCCTAATACCTCGACCTCGAACAGCCTTGAAAATTTTGTTGATATCTTTATCCGTTTCTCAGATACGGAGATGCAAATTTGCCCTATTTGTAATGTGAACACGTATTATTCAGTGTGAGGCGAGATCGTAGTTTATAAAGTAGTACCGAGTTTATAAAGTAGTACCGAGAAATATCCTATGAAGTGTTTCCGTTATCATCAGAAGGGTCCTGGTATCCCAAGTTGTAGTACTGAAGCATATGCAAAACTTTTTCGCACGTAAAATCTGTTCTGGGGTGTAAAATTATTATTTTTTTTTCAATATCAGATAAGTAAACCATCAAAATATTCCTGACCCATGAAGTGCTTTTCATATGAGTGACACGCCTTGTTGTAGCAAGGAAAAGAAAGGAACCAGCGGAAAAATGCACCTATCGGAGCAGAGAGAGGGGTAATATGCTCCTGTTTTAAAAGACTGACTGACTAAATTGGGGTACCAAGTGCCTCATTCTATTTCCTCAGTACCTTTCAAAATTTTGGCATATTTGCGCTTTTTTATGCTGAGAGAGGAGACGGCAGTGGGAGGGAGACGGAAAAGTAAAAATACTGGAAGATAGCAGACAGTGACTATGGAGCAGAAAGAGCGAAGGAGACAAGGGTAATGTGAGAGAAAGAGAGGAACACAGTGTCAGCGGAACATACAGGGGGACAATTATTTAGCCATATGAAATAAAATCGTCATAGCTTCTGAATGGTTTATGTTGGGACCTTCAAACTGCACAGTTTGCTGCGGGACACGATGGGAATAGCATGCGCCTGCATGGTTTGGTTTAGCGACGAAGCCCACTTTCATTTGGATGGATTCGTCAACAAACAAAATTGGCGCATTTGTGGGACTGAGAATCCGCATTTCGCGAGCGAGAAGTCTCTTCACCCTCAACGGACGACGTTGTGGTGTGCGTGTCGGATCATAGAATAATCGGTGCGATATTCTCCTATTATCTAAAATTACCCTAGTTTCGACAAGATGTTGTTTGTGTAAGACGGAGCTCGACCCCATCGAAGCAGGAGTGTGTTTGATGTCCTGGAGGAGCACTTTGGGGACCGCATTCTGAGTCTGGGGTACCCAGAGGCCACTGGTATGGGTCTCGATTGGCCGCCATGTTCTCCGGACGTGAACACATGCGACTCCTTTTTGTGGGAGTATGTTGAAGACAAGGTGTGCAGCAGTAACCCCAAAACCATCGCTGAGCTGTAAACATCCATTCAGGAGGTCATCGACAACATCGATGTTCCGACACTTAAGCGGGTCATGCAAAACTTCGCCATTCGTCTGCGCCACATCATCACAAACGATGGCAGGCACATCAAACATGTCATAACCTAAATCCGAGTATCTGTAGTAACGTTTACGTATTGAATAAAGTGTGTGCACGCCGTAGTTTGTAACTAATTTACGTTTTTTTATGTAGTTCAATAATTCTCACCCTGTAGTTGACAGTGACAGAACAGCGCCACGAAAAGATGATGACAATGAGTTGGCTGAATGTGTGAGTGACAAAGGGCAAGTTGGATTGGATGGACGAACGAATTAATAGCGATGGACAAGGCGGCGTGATTGAGTTACAGTTAGGGGTTCGTGTGCGAGTGAAATGTGACTTGCACGTTAAAAAGAGCGCGAACATATTGGCATGCCAAACATTTTGGGAAATTTTTTAAAGGTGCTGAGGAAGGTAGAATGAGGCAACTGGTACCTCACTTTCCAGTCAGAGTCTTGTAAAACGGGAGTGAATTAGCGTTTTTTGTGCCCCAATAGAGGTATCTATCCACTCTTCGAATACTACACTTAAAAAAAAACTTTACGGACAACCGGAGATCTGGGTTAATGAGGGCCTTATAAGCAAGGTTTCACTCTAGTATCCTGTATTCGACCCTTAGTAATATGTTGCGAGTTCATCTTTGCATCAGTACCAATACACAAGTTAATCGTTTTAAGTTTCTATCTTGTTGGACATAATACACTCCTGGAAATGGAAAAAAGAACACATTGACACCGGTGTGTCAGACCCACCATACTTGCTCCGGACACTGCGAGAGGGCTGTACAAGCAATGATCACACGCACGGCACAGGGGACACACCAGGAACCGCGGTGTTGGCCGTCGAATGGCGCTAGCTGCGCAGCATTTGTGCACCGCCGCCGTCAGTGTCAGCCAGTTTGCCGTGGCATACGGAGCTCCATCGCAGTCTTTAACACTGGTAGCATGCCGCGACAGCGTGGACGTGAACCGTATGTGCAGTTGACGGACTTTGAGCGAGTGGCGTATAGTGGACATGCGGGAGGCCGGGTGGACGTACCGCCGAATTGCTCAACACGTGGGACGTGAGGTCTCCACAGTACATCGATGTTGTCGCCAGTGGTCGGCGGAAGGTGCACGTGCCCGTCGACCTGGGACCGGACCGCAGCGACGCACGGATGCACGCCAAGACCGTAGGATCCTACGCAGTGCCGTAGGGGACCGCACCGCCACTTCCCAGCAAATTAGGGACACTGTTGCTCCTGGGGTATCGGCGAGGACCATTCGCAACCGTCTCCATGAAGCTGGGCTACGGTCCCGCACACCGTTAGGCCGTCTTCCGCTCACGCCCCAACATCGTGCAGCCCGCCTCCAGTGGTGTCGCGACAGGCGTGAATGGAGGGACGAATGGAGACGTGTCGTCTTCAGCGATGAGAGTCGCTTCTGCCTTGGTGCCAATGATGGTCGTATGCGTGTTTGGCGCCGTGCAGGTGAGCGCCACAATCAGGACTGCATACGACCGAGGCACACAGGGCCAACACCCGGCATCATGGTGTGGGGAGCGATCTCCTACACTGGCCGTACACCACTGGTGATCGTCGAGGGGACACTGAATAGTGCACGGTACATCCAAACCGTCATCGAACCCATCGTTCTACCATTCCTAGACCGGCAAGGGAACTTGCTGTTCCAACAGGACAATGCACGTCCGCATGTATCCCGTGCCACCCAACGTGCTCTAGAAGGTGTAAGTCAACTACCCTGGCCAGCAAGATCTCCGGATCTGTCCCCCATTGAGCATGTTTGGGACTGGATGAAGCGTCGTCTCACGCGGTCTGCACGTCCAGCACGAACGCTGGTCCAACTGAGGCGCCAGGTGGAAATGGCATGGCAAGCCGTTCCACAGGACTGCATCCAGCATCTCTACGATCGTCTCCATGGGAGAATAGCAGCCTGCATTGCTGCGAAAGGTGGATATACACTGTACTAGTGCCGACATTGTGCATGCTCTGTTGCCTGTGTCTATGTGCCTGTGGTTCTGTCAGTGTGATCATGTGATGTATCTGACCCCAGGAATGTGTCAATAAAGTTTCCCCTTCCTGGGACAATGAATTCACGGTGTTCTTATTTCAATTTCCAGGAATGTACATTCAAGAAGTAGATAGTCATTGTAATCTGGATGATTTCAACCGCAATCCTTAGAAGAGCGACGGACGAAATAATTAAGAAAGATGCAATAACGAAAGCCTATAAAACATTCGATGTAACTAGTTGTTTATATGACAGATTTTTTTACGTGGGGTTTGTGGAAGACTCTATCTACGACCCTTCCCTTCCAACTTTGGGTGGAATACAACCCAGCTTAGCAACAGCAGTGAACGCAGTTAATTCTATACATGTTTGCAAAATTAGTGGATATTGATGTGTAGCCTGTAGCTCGTCCAGAGGTATATGTTCCACCTATTCCTCGATGTTAGAAAAAAGATAATCATATAAAATCGTATGCAGCTCAGTAGTAGGTGGGAGCATCCCACCGTTGGAAGTTGTTAAAATTTGTAGGTAAAATCCGTGAAACGGGACGCATACAGAGTGTCTACAAGGCGCGGCGGCACGCTAACAGATCTACTTGCTGTGTGGGTCTTTAATTATGCCGTGCCGTCCCTACATGGAGTATTTTGGACGCTTCAGAGAAGAAGTGCCGCCAATAACTGAAAAACAAAGGAGGACAGAAAAACGATTTGTTCATTCATTACTAAGTTGAACTGCCGCTGGACGTGACCGATATATTTAGATATGCATTGGTGTAATGACTTGGAATTTCGAGACAGGTTACACTGTATTGTAAGATTGTTCAAGATGACTTAAAATACAACAGCTCTGTCAGAGAATGTTGAGCTATAATTTTTCGTAGCTTTTGGACGTATTTAGAAGTCTCTTACAGAATCGTAAAAGAACCGTGCATGGTAACGAGTAGCCTTGATTAACAAGTCCACAACATCAAGAAATCATCAAAAAACGAATGTAATTGAGAATAATTCGAAGTAAAACTTGCGCAAGCTACCTAAAAAGAGACAGAACCGTAACACCATTATCAGCATGAAAATTATACGTTGCAAAGAGAAACAACGCACTAACGTCTGGATGTTTGTCATGCTTCCGGTGGAGGGCACATTAAACTTTTGAGAACGGCAAATGAAGACTTTTATCGTAACGAAACTGTAAAAGTTACCCAATCGTTGAACTTACATGCATGTAAAAGATATATCCTTATAAAATCGTATGGTTCTTTTGAAAATAAAAACTTCTAATCCTGAGGGTAAGTTGAAACTTACCCCAAGCTTCTATCTTCATTCGTGTAGAACAGTCTTCTGAAATCGAGTGAATCTTTTTGTAACACCTTTGGTCCCAGACATTTTTACTCTCTCCCCTCAAACAAAGCACCCCAGATGTCGCCTAAGTCTTAAGTGATTTAATGGAACGACACGTAATCTCAATTTGCACATCCCGCCAGTAGTTTGAACCTCGTCCATCGCAAATGGAATTGCAGTGCCTTGACTACTGTACACTCTCGTTCGATCTTGAGCCTGAAGTCAGAAGTTAAGTTAAACATTGAATCTTCAGATGTCGATGAGATTGCAATATTAAGCACATGTCTTTAGGTGTGGATATACTAGTGGTGATAAAGTGTTCTTCCCTTCAGCACTGTTGTGTCAGAATCATTGGAAAACGTCAGAGTGGTACTGAGTGCAACCGTGCAATGTGACGACCGGTTAGGCTGGGCTGCACACGGCACCACAGCTGGGCTGTGCCATATATCAAGATTGAAGGCGGCGCCTATCATCGAGACATCAAGAGTCGCTATTATCGATCTGTCGCAGATAACTAGAGTCGCTCCCAGCCAGTAGACATGCCTCCGCCGTCGTGTTGCGCCAATTGCTGCGGGACTAGCGAACGTGAGTCACATACTTGAAACATCACACTTTCGGTGTACTGTGAACGTGTAAACTGAGCCTTATTCATACGAGACTCACGTTTAATGTTGTGTGTTTAACCAAATATGTGAGCTGTCCGCCTCGGTAGGTGCGTGGCCAGCGCGTCAGCTTGCTAACCGACTTGGCCCGGATTCGTTTCCCGGCTGGGTCGGATATTTTATCCTCTCATAGACTGGGTGTTGTGTTGTCCTTACGCTTATATCGTATAATTGACTATCCACTATTGACACGGCTATATGGACGTGTACTGAAATCCAATACATTAAAAAGTGTGATCATTTAACTCTCTCAACGCCAAGTCCGTAGATTCTACGGGCCGCGCTCCCTTCCAAAAACGCCAAGCCCGTAGGTTCTACGGGCCAACATATTTTGTTGATTAAAAAGCGCTACGCTTTGTTTTTGCACCCCTGACTATCGATGCACGATGTTCATACCGTTATTTATCAGCTGCACTGATAGATTGCGTGAATGTGCATCTTGTTTTCGTTCGTTATGAGTCATTGTTATCGCCTGCGGATCGAGCACATTATTCGTATTTTGTGTAAGAGAAATGGTGCACCGTGTTTTACCTGAATAAGAAACTGTCGATCTACCGAATTTTGGAGACATCGTGTAGAATAGTCTTCTGAAATCGAATGAAACTTTTCGTAACATCTTTGTTTCCAAACATTTTTACTCTCTCCCCTCAAACAAAGCACCCTAGATGTCGTCTAAGTCTTAAGTGATGCTTTAGATAATGAAGATGATTTGGACGCCACAGGTGTCTTTGAAGACGACTACAGTACAATGAGTTCAGACACGGAACTGTAAAATGGTGGCGGAAACTTTTTCCATTT
Source organism: Schistocerca americana (assembly GCF_021461395.2). Lineage (NCBI taxonomy): Eukaryota > Metazoa > Arthropoda > Insecta > Orthoptera > Acrididae > Schistocerca > Schistocerca americana. The sequence continues at coordinate 228,788,501 of NC_060125.1, read as the reverse complement.
GTCTTAGTACGAGTATCGAATGCATTTTGGTCACACGGTTCCCTTCAGACCAAGAAAGTGACAATAACTGATTTCACTGTCAATCTTGCCGACAGTTCCAGAAAACCAAAACGGACCTGCAGGCTGACTGACACAGAGACATTTCCTGCAATATTTACCATCCACAAGCAACGAATATGCCTCCCATATATGTTATGTTTATTCTTCAAAATCAAAGAAAGAAAGTGAGGAAGCATCTCGCAAGGAGACATGTTATCAGTGCGAACAGTGCTGTGTGCCTTTGTATATGCAAGCCTGTTTTAAAATATTTCATACGAAAATCCAGTATAAATCCACGTAGAAAGTGCTATTGTATTTAAAAACGATATTCAGCATTTCAATTATGTATTTATGAACGCATTTTCTCTCCCTATATGAATTTATGGCTTTTTTAATTTTACGAAAGCGATGTCATGTGTAATAATATAATTTGTCCATGTTTTATCAGACAGGATTCTGTTCATACCTGCTTCTTAGAGAAGACAAAATGCCTTAAATTGGTGTTGATCTTTGGACACAGCTGAAATTATCTGGATTCTTCGGACATGGACAAGTATTGCGCCGGTACTGATAGAGATAACATAGTAATGTTGTTTGATAACTGCTGATTTTGTCCCCAAAGCGATTCATAACAAAATGGATTGAAATGAATGTGTATGAGGATACCACGTTCAGTCAAAAAATAATGTTTTGTGATTCGTGCATTCTTCCATTTCACCCACTAGGTATCCATTGTCAGGTTTTTCTTTTTGCAGCGTCAACACTTACCCTTTTAAATGGTTTGGTAAATTTGGATATTATTACACTGAGGTGGCTCAAGTCATGGGATGCCTCTTAATATCGTATTGCGCCTTCTTGTGCCGGCATAGTGCAGCAGCTCGACTGGGCATAGACCCAACAAGTCGTTGCCTCTACAGCGGTCCACAACTGCGAAAGTGTTGCTGGTGCAGTATTTCGTGTACGAAATGACCTCTCGATTAATTCCTATAAATGTCCAACAGGATCCACGTCAGGCGGACTTGGTGACCAAATCATTCGCTCGAAATGTCCAGAATGTTCTTCAAACCAGTCGCGAACAACTGTGGCTCGGTGATGTGGCGAATTGTCATCCATAAAAATACTATCGTTGTTTGGAAACATGAAGTCCATGGATGGCTGCAAATGGTCACCAAGTAGCTAAACAATCATCGGTTCAGTTGGACCAGAGGACCCAGCCCACTCTACATCTACATCTACATCTATATCTACATCTACATCCATACTCCGCAAGCCACCTGACGGTGTGTGGCGGAGGGTACGTTGAGTACCTCTATCGGTTCTCGCTTCTATTCCAGTCTCGTATTGTTCATGGAAAGAAAGGTTGTCGGTATGCCTCTGTGTGGGCTCTAATCTCTCTGATTTTATCCGCATGGTCTCTTCGCGAGATATACGTAGGAGGGAGCAATATACTGCTTGACTCCTCGGTGAAGGTATGTTCTCGAAACTTCACCAAAAGCCCGTACCGAGCTACTGAGCGTCTCTCTTGCAGAGTCTTCCACTGGAGTTCATCTGTCATCCCCGTAACGCTTTCGCGATTACTAAATGATCCTGTAACGAAGCGCGCTGCTCTCCGTTGGATCTTCTCTATCTCTTCTATCAACCCTATCTGGTACGGATCCCACACTGGTGAGCAATATTCAAGCAGTTGGCGAACAAGTGAACTGTAACCTACTTCCTTTTTCTCCGGACTGCATTTCCTTAGGATTCTTACAATGAATCTCAATCTGGCATCTGCTTTACCGACGATTAAGTTTATATGGTCATTCCATTTTAAATCACTCCTAATGCGGCCGGCCGAAGTGGCCGTGCGGTTCTAGGCGCTGCAGTCTGGAACCGCGCGAATGCTGCGGTCGCAGGTTCGAATCCTGCGTCGGGCATGGATGTGTGTGATGTCCTTAGGTTAGTTAGGTTTAAGTAGTTCTAAGTTCTAGGGCACTGATGACCACAGCTGTTAAGTCCCATAGTGCTCAGAGCCATTTGAACCAACTCCTAATGCCTACTTCCAGATAATTATTGGAATTAACTGCTTCCAGTTGCTGACCTGCTATATTGTAGCTAAATGGTAAAGGATCTTTCTTTCTTTCTTTGTATTCGCAGCACATTACACTTGTCTAGATTGAGATTCAATTGCCATTCCCTGCACCATGCATGAATTCGTTGCAGATCCTCTTGCATTTCAGCACAATTTTCCGTTGTTACACCCTCTCGATATACTACAGCATCATCCGCAAAGAGCCTCAGTGAACTTCCGATGTTATCCACAAGGTCATTTATATATATTGTGAATAGCAACGGTCCTACGACACTCCCCTGCGGAACACTTGAAATTACTCTTACTTCGGTAGACTTCTCTCCATTGAGAATGACATTCTGCATTCTGTTGTCTAGGAACTCTTCAATCCAATCACACAATTGGTCTGATAGTCCATATGCTCTTACTTTGTTCATTAAACGACTGTGGGGAACTGTATCAAACGCCTTGCGGAAGGCCGGCCGGAGTGGCCGAGCGGTTCTAGGCGCTTCAGTCTGGAACCGCTCGACCGCTACCGTCGCAGCTTCGAATCCTGCCTCGGACATGGCTGTGTGATGTCCTTAGGTTAATTAGGTTTAAGTAGTTCTAAGTTCTAGGGGACTGATGACCTCAGATGTTAAGTCCCACAGTGCGCAGAGCCATTTGAACCTTGTGGAAGTCAAAAACACGGCATCTACCTGGGAATCCGTGTCTTCCATTTCACACACTATGTATCCATTGTCAGGTTTTTCTTATTGCAGTGTCAAGATATTGCCCACACCATTATGGAGCTACCACAGTTTGCATAGAGACTTGGTAACAAATTTGGACGCTGGCTTCGTGGGGTCTACACCACACTCTAACCCTACCATTTGTTCTTACCAACTGGAATCGGGAGTTATCTGACCAGGCCATGGTTTTCCAGCCGTCTAGGTTCCTACCGATATCACGAGTCCAGGAAAGGCGCTGCAGGCGTTGTCGTGTTGCTAGCGTAGCACTCACGTCGGTCAACTGTTGCCATAGTTCATTAAGGCTAAAATTCGCCGAACTGTGTTAGCAGATACCTTCATCGTACGTCCCACATTGATTTCTGCGATTATTTCACCGAGTTTTGCTTGTCTTTTAGCACTGACAACTCTACGCGAATGCCGCTGCTCTCGGTCGGTAAGTGAAGGCTGCTGGAAACTCCGTTGTTCGTAGTGAGAGATAATGCCCGAAATTTGGTATTCTCGGCACACTCTCGACACTGTGGATCTCGGAATATTGAATTCCTTGACGGTTTCCGAAATGGAATGTCCCATGCGTCTAGCTCCAACTACCATATCGCGTTTAAAGTCTGTTAATTCCCGTCGTGCAACGATAGTCACGTCAGAAACCTCTTCACGTGAATCACCTGAGTACAAATAACAGCTCCGCTAGTGCGTTTGCCTTTTATACCTTGTGTACGCGATACTACCGCCATCTATATACATACATATATGCATATCGCTCTCCCACGACTTTCGTCATCTCTGTGTATGGTAAAAATTGCTTATTGTTACATATATGCACTGTTACATCAGTTTTTGTCAACACAGGGGCAAGAATGTACGAGGGCTGTCCAGAAAGTAGGTTACGATTGATCGCGAAATGAAAATCACAGTGAAAATCAGAAATGTTTCATTTGTAACAGTTAGCTACACCTTTCAGCTACTTCTCTACGTAGTCGCCGTTCTGACTCAGACATTCGTCGTAGCGTTGTACCCTCATCATAGAAGGCAGCCGCCAGTGCTTTCCGCCAATTCTCTACGCTGGCCTAAAGCTCGTTGTCTGTGCCATATTTTGTCTTCACAGCCAGCGGTTCGTTTGAGCAGGGATGAAACTTAGTGGGAGACAATTACGGGCTGTATTGTGGGTAACCAAATATTTCCAATTGAAATGATGCAGGAACATCTTCATTGCCCCTGCAGAATGAGGCTGAGAATTGTCTTGAAGAAGAAACCGCACGACAGTTGAGTAATGTTGGTTGCATAGCTTCAGGGGAAAATTCTCACCAGGCCCTCGTACTTGGCGGGAGACACTATTTTCTATAACATCTTTATGCGCTCACGAAGAGCTCAGGAATGAAAAGAGCGACATAATTCTACCTAGAGTCACACTAGAGACACAGCCCAACACATCTTTGCAAAGCTGTATCGGATTTTCATAGTCGTTTCCATTTCGCGACCGATCGTAACTTACTTTCTGGACAGCCCTCGTATTTACATAAGAGACATGTTGGCAATGTAAGAAAAGATATATCATAAGGTGAATTTAAAGGATCCAAAGTGCAATGGCGCATGGTTTAAACTGTGATTTTTGACTGAACACGGTATCTACATATTCAGGTGGATTACTAGTCGCGATCATTTGCATCCAAATGAATCAGATTAAGTTAAAAACGGATTGAAGGCAAAAGAAAAAATGTGTTGAAAAGATAGCTGTTTTCCACAGGTAACTTGTCATAACAAATGCAACGGAGTAGTAGTTCAACAACTGAAAAGAATTTGCCAGACTATTTTGTGAATGTGCATTCATCTGCTGTGTCAATGGATTGAATATTTGGAATCTTATCTCCTTAATATCCGTCGTGATTATTTTGATGTGAAAAAAGATCTGCTACTGAGATATTGGATACTGAGGTTGGGTGGGAGGAAACTTATGTAACCATACAACTCTTACACATCAACCTGCTTAACCCTTAGTGCTACAGAATCTCACTATGCAAGTCTAAGCAAATACAAATGATTACGGACAACAGAAGCAAAATTTAATGGGAACACCCTTAAGGAGGATCCATGTGTGAAGATCCTAGCCACCCAGATGGAAAATAAACTGAAGTGTCACCACCATGTGGATAAGTTAAAACCAAAGCTGAGTTCAGCACAATTTGCTCTTACTTTTGTCCTGCAGATGGTACTGTAAGCATACTTCCACTCAGATCTGTCCTGTGGTATAATCACCCACAGGCGTAACCGAGCTCACTACCAAACGCCTGTGCCATGGTACTCGGTTTAAAGGTCTTGTTGTTGTGGTCTTCAGTCAAGAGGCTGGTTTGATGCAGCTCCCCATGCTACTCTATCCTGTGCAAGCTTCTTCATCTCCCAGTACCTACCGCAACCTACATCCTTCCGAATATGCTTAGTGTATTCTTCTCTTGGTCTCCCTCTACGATTCTTACCCTCCACACTGCCCTCTAATACCAAGCTGGTGATCCCTTGATGCCTCACAATATGTCCTACCAAGCGATCTCGTCTCCTAGTCAAGTTGTGCCACAAATTTCTCTTCTCCCCAATTCTGTTCAATACCTTCTCATTAGTTATGTGATCTACCCATCTAATCTTCAGCATTCTTCTGTAGCACCACATTTCGAAAGCTTCTGTTCTCTTCTTGTATAAACTATTTATCGTCCACGTTTCACTTCCATACATGGCTACACTCCATACAAATACACTACTGGCCATTAAAATTGCTACACCAAGAAGAAATGCAGATGATAAACGGGTATTCATTGGACAAAAATATTATACTGGAACTGACATGTGATTACATTTTCGCAGAATTTGGGTTTATAGATCCTGAGAAATCAGTACCCAGGACAACCACCTCTTGCCGTATTAACGGCCTTGATACGCCTGGGCATTGAGTCAAACAGAGCTTGGATGGCGCGTACAGGTACAGCTGCCCATGCAGCTTCAATACGGTACCATAGTTCATCAAGAGTAGTGACTGGCGTATTGTGACGAGCCAGTTGCTCGGTCGCCATTGACCTGACGTTTTCAAATGGTGAGAGATCTGGAGAGTGTGCTGGTCGACCATTTTCTGTATCCAGAAAGGCCCATACAGGACCTGCAACAAGCGGTGGTGCATTATCCTGCTGAAATGTAGGGTTTCGCTGGGGTCGAATGAAGGGTAGAGCCATGGATCGTAACACATCTGAAATGTAACGTCCACTGCTCAAAGTGCCGTCAATGCGAACAAGAGGCGACCGATACGTGAAACCAATGGCACCCCATACCATTACGCTGGGTGATAGGCCAGTATGGCGATGACGAATACATGCTTCCAATGTGCGTTCACCGCGATGTCGCCAAACACGGATGCGACCATCATGATGCTGTAAACAGAACCTGGATTCATCCGAAAAAATGACATTTTGCCATTCGTGCACCCAGGTTCGTCATCGAGTACACCATCGCAGGCGCTCCTGTCTGTGACACAGTGTCAAGGGTAACCGCAGCCGTGGTCTCCGAGCTGATAGTCCATGCTGCTGCAAACGTCGTAGAACGGTTCTTGCAGATGGTTGTTGTCTTGCAAACGTCCCCATCTGTTGAATCAGGGATCGAGACGTGGCTGCACGATCCGTTACAGCCACGCGGATAAGATGCCTGTCATCTCGACTGCTAGTGATACGAGGCCGTTGGGATCCAGCACGGCGTTCCATATTACCCTCCTGAACCAACGCGAGCAGCAAAGTCGCGATACGATAAATCGCAATCGCAATAGGCTACAATCTGACCTTTTTCAAAGTCGGAAACGTGATGGTACGCATTTCTCCTCCTTACACGAGGCATCACAACAAAGTTTCACCAGGCAAGGCCGGTCAACTGCTGTTTGTGTATGAGAAATCGGTTGGAAACTTTCCTCATGTCAGCACGTTTTAGGTGTCGCCACCGGCGCCAACCTGGCGTGAATGATCTGAAAAGATAATCATTTGCATATCACAGCATGTTCTTCCTGTCTGTTAAATTTCGCGTCTGTAGCACGTCATCTTCGTGGTGTAGCAATTTTAATGGCCAGTAGGTACTTTCAGAACGACTTCCTGACACTTAAATCTATACTCGATGTTAACAAATTTCTCTTATTCAGAAACGCTTTCGTTGCCATTGCCAGTCTACATTTTATATCCTCTCTACTTCGACCATCATCAGTTATTTTCCTCCCCAAATGGCAAAACTCATTTCCTACTTTAAGAGTCTAATTTCCTAATCTAATTCCCTCAGCATCACCCGACTCAATCCTACTACATTCCATTATCCTCGTTTTGCTTTTGTTGATATTCATCTTATATCCTCCTTTCAAGACACTGTCCATTCCGTTCAACTGCTCTTCCAGGTGCTTTGCTGTCTCTGACAGAATTACATTGTCATCGGCGAACCTCAAAGTTTTTATTTCTTCTCCATGGATTTTAATTCCTACTCCGAATTTTTCTTTTGTTTCCTTTACTGCTTGCTCAATATACAGACTGAATGACATCGGGGATAGGCTACAAACCTGACTCACTCCCTTCCAACCGTTGCTTCCGTTTCATGACTCTCTACTGTTATAACTGCCATCTGGTTTCCGTACAAATTATAAATAGCCTTCGCTCCCTGTGTTTTACCCGTTCCACCTTCAGAATATGAAAGAGAGTATTCCAGCCAACATTGTCAAAAGCTTTCTCTAAGTCTACAAATGCTAGAAACGTAGGTTTGCCTTTCCTTAATCTATTTTCTAAGATAAGTCGTAGGGTCAGTATTGCGTAATGTGTTCCAACATTTCTACGGAATCCAAACTGATGTTCCCTGAGGTCGGCTTCTACCAGTTTTTCCATTCATGTGTAAAGAATTCGTGTTAGTATTTTGCAGCAGGGGCTTATTAAACTGATAGTTCGGTAATTTTCACATCTGTCAACGCCTGCTTTCTTTGGAATTGGAATTATTATATTCCCCTTGAACTCTGAGGCTATTTCGACTGTCTCATACATCTTGCTCACCAGATGGGAGTGTATTGTCAGGGCTGGCTCTCCCAAGGCTGTCAATAGTTCTAATGGAATGTTGTCTACTCCCGATGCCTTGTTTCGACTTAGGTCTTTCAGTGCTCTGTCAAACTCTTCACGCATTATCATATCTCCCATTTCATCTTGATCAACATGCTCTTCCATTTCCATAGTAGTGTCCTCAAAAACATCGCCCTTGCATAGACCCTCTATATGTTCCTTCCACCTTTCTGCTTTCCCTTCTTTGCTTAGAACTGGGTTTCCATCTGAGCTCTTGATATTCATGCAAGTGGTTCCCTTTTCTCCAAAGGTCTCTTTAATTTTCCTGTAGGCAATATCTAAATTACCCCTAGTGGTATACCCCTCTACATCCTTATATTTATCCTCTAGCCATCCTTGCTTAGTCACTTTGCACTTCCTGCGATCTCATTTTTGAGACGTTTGTATTCCTTTTTGCCTGCTTCATTTACTGCATTTTTGTATTTTCTCCTTTCATTGATGAAATTCAATATCTCTTCTGTTACTCAAGGATTTCTATTAGCCCTCGTCTTTTTACCTACTTGATCCTCTGCTGCCTTCACTATATCATCTCTCAAAGCTACCCATTCTTGTTCTACTGTATTTCTTCCCCCCATTCTTGTCAATTGTTCCGTAATGCTCTCCCTGAAACTCTCTACATCTTCTGGTTCTGTTAGTTTATCCAGGTCCCATCTCCTTAAATTCTCACCTTTTTGCAGTTTCTTCAGTTTTAATCTACAGTTCATAACCAATAGATTGTGGTCAGAGTCCACATCTGCCCCTGGAAATGTCTTACAGTTTAAAACCTGGTTCCTAAATCTCTGTCTTACCATTATACAATCTATCTGAAACCTTTTAGTATCTCCAGGGTTATTCCATGTATACAACCTTCTTTCATGATTCTTGAACGAAGTGTTAGGTATGATTAAGCAATTCTCTGTGCAAAATTCTACCAGGCGGCTTCCTCTTTCATTCCTTACCCTCATTTCATATTCACCTACTGCGTTTCCTTCTCTTCCTTTTCCTTATCGAATTCCAGTCACCCCTGACTATTAAATTTTTGTCTGCCTCCATTATCTGAATAATTTCTTTTATTTCATCATACATTTCATCAATTTCTTCGTCATCTGCGTAGCTAGTTGGCATATAAACTTGTACTATTGTGGTAGGTGTAGGCTCCGTATCTATCTTGGCCACAATAATGCGTTCACTATGCTGTTTGTAGTAGCTTACCTGCATTCTTATTTTTGTTATTCATTATTAGACCTACTCCTGCATTACCTCTATTTGATTTTGTATTTATAACCCTATATTCACCTGACCAGAAGTCTTGTTCCTCCTGCCACCGAACTTGACTAATTCCCACTATATCTAACTTAAACCTATCCAGTTCCCTTTCTAAATTTTCTAACCTACCTGCCCGATTAAGGGATCTGACATTCCACGCTCCGATCCGTAGAACACCATTTTCTTTCTCCTGATAACGACGTCCTCTTGATTAGTCCCCGCCCGGAGATCCGAATGAAGGACTATTTTACCTCCGGAATATTTTACCCTAGAGGACGCCATCATCATTTAACCATACAGTAAAGCTGTATGCCCTTAGGAAAAATCGCGGCTGTAGTTTCCCCTTGCTTTCAGCCGTTCGTAGTACCAGCACAGCAAGGCCGTTTTGGTTAGTGTTACAAGGCCAGATGAGTCAATCATCCAGACTGTTGCCCCTGCAACTACTGAAAAGGAACCACACGTTTGTCTGGCCTCTCAACAGATACCCCTCCGTTGTGATTGCACCTACGGTACGGCTATCTGTTATCTCTGAAGCACCCAAGCCTCCCCACAAACGGTAAGGTCCATGGATCACGGGGGGGGGGGATTTTATATGAAACACTTAAAAAACTGAGTAAAAGTATGTTGTAATGTAGAGCAACTGCACAACTACACGCAGATTCTTTGTTTGTGTTTCAGCTTGTACAGCCAACTGTAAATGCAGCTCTTCCTGCAATTGTACAAAGTGTCCATGTGGCAGCAAAGATTCGTCAGGTAACAAGTGAGCTGGAGGCACTGCACGCAGAACGGGGTAAGCATCGATCTAACTCATCGGCTTTTGTCACACCGTCGACATCTCTTGACGGTTTATAAAAAAGAATTCTAAAGAAACGAAACGCTGATAAATTTTTGCGAAACAATGACACAGCCTGGCTAGAGAAAGGCGAATGAAAGACGGCCATGTACGTAAAGGGGGAGCTAAGTAAACAGAGCTGAAATTGTTTAGGGCTGCCAAGAGACGTTCCAGGCAAAATGAGGGCAAGGAATTAACCCATACTGCAAAATATATATATGATCTGCAAGTCAGTTAGTCAGTTAAAATAAATTTCGGAGGAATGCAGGAGCATTCCTATTATTGTATTATGTCTAGTAATCACTATGATGTCGAAACAAACCTTTGGGCAGAGTGCAGTCTTTTCCTACGTCACTGAATCGGCTTACAGTGAAAGCTTCGTCACTGAATCGGCTTACAGTGAAAGCTTGGAAAGGGTTATAAGGAAGGTATACGTCCTCGAAGGAAGAATGAGAGTTGAGAGGAATGTTCCGATAAAACGAAGTCATCCACGTATCAAACCGCGATGCTGTAAATCATATCGTAAGGCCAATGACGTCGAGCAGGAATATCTCAGGAGTTAGTATAGCGTACAGCGCATGTAAAAACATTAAATCGGAATTGTCACGTGACTTCAATGAAACACTGTTTACATTTTAAGACAATACTTAAACTTTAACATTAACTTTATTTGTCCTATTTTTACACATGTAACTTTTGCTGCTGTGAATGCAAAGAGAAATTCGTGAGGGGACGAATAGTTACTTTTCACAGTTAAGTGCGACAAGACTCTCCTTCCACAGTCGCTCTGTATGTTGGAAATACTGTCCACAGTGTATTCAAGAGTTAAAATTGTAGCGGCAGTTTTTGTCACTGTAAGGCCGTACAGTTATGAGACAAGTGCTGGATACAGTAAATTAGTTAATGTGGGAGTGTGATTTAGTCGATCCCTTGAATGTACACATATGTCGAGCAGTTTTCACGTGCAGATAAGATTTACGTACACCATTCTGAGTCATTACCTCGCGATTAAACAGATCTCAAAGCCATTGTGCTTGTTTTGAAGTAGCCCCAATACGAAACTGCAGTATTGGTACCTATGTCACGGAGAGCAGTATGGTGCTTTCACTGTAAGCCGATTTAGTGACGTACGGAAACACTGTACCCAAGCCGAAGGTTGGTTTCAACACCGAAAAGATTTACGTCACAGTCCTATAGTAGATAGGACTAACTTTCATCCAAAATTTGATTTGAGTTAGAGACCAGATAATTATTTTAATTTTTTCTGTACTCGCTTACTTTAGACATCATGATTAATAATTCATTCCCAGTAAAACGAACGAAGTATAATGCTCACAAACTACAGTTCAACTCATTCCCACTTACATCGGATAGGCACCGAAGAGAACCTGCTTAGGACTGCCAGAAGAAAGGAGTGTAAATCACTTGATGTTATCCTGAAGTTTCTTCGAAGCATAGAAAAACCGATTACTGCAAATCTTAGCGAAATTGAAAGTGGCACTTAACAACAAGGGCTCCTATGTTATTGTGAAGATAAGCAAATACACAAAGTCCTTTTTCGTTTTCTACGAGACTGTACTTTGTATTTGAAATTTAATGTTATTTCTGTGATTGCATGAACAGTCTCATCTACAGGTGTATGCGTTCCAATCCCTGTTGAGTTTTACTTTTAGGGTTCAATACCTCAATCGGTTAAAAAGGAACCCTTATGAGACAACTTTGTTGTCCGTCGGTCTGGCTGTTGTCTGTCAGAGTGTTAAAAACCCTTTTTTCTCAGGAACGGATCAGTGTATCACGTAGAAATTTATGCACATACTAAAGTGTATGGTCCCTTTGTGTTGCAAAAAATCTAAGTTTCCAGGTCAGTACAATTAAAAGAATCAGCCATTTATGTCACATGTTTTGAGACTAGAAAACTTACTCATCACAACCTATAGGGTACTTCCCGTTGACCCAGAATCATGAAACTGGCAAGAAGCAAGGTTTCGCAGCACAAATGAAGGGAAAAAATCCGAAAAGAGTAATAAAAAATATTTTTGTCATTTTCTGTATCGCTTTGTCTGTCCGTCCTTCTGGTAAGACACATTTTTCTCAGAAACAGTTAGAGATATTAAGTTGAAATTTGTATCAAATACCGAAAACCATGGCCGCTTGGCGAAGTAAAACATTGAAGCATCTAAGTAATTGAAATCATAAGATATGTCCGTTTACGTCATACTATGATACTCGAAAACTCACTCACCAAAACTTATAGGCTAGTTACATTTGGCCTAGAATCATGAAATTTGGAAAGAAACAAGATTTCACAATACGAGTAAAGGAAAAATCCGAGAATTGTGAATTTGTTATATTGCACAAAAAAGATTGTCGTTTGTTATCTGACAATGTGTCTATCCATCCTTCTGTCTATTAAGACCCCTTTTACTCGGGAGAGGGTTGACATATCAAGTTGAGATTCATGTCAAATGCTTAAGTCTATATTTCCTTGGCAATGTAATAAATGTAAGCTTCTAGGTCAAAGCAGTCAAAAGATACGGCGATCTATGTAGCACATTTTGATACTCGCAAACTCACTTATCAAAACCTGTAGGGTTCTTACCGCTGATCTAGAATCACTAAATTTGGTAAGAAGCAGGCTAAGAAAAGGGAAAAAATCCAGAGAATGTTAATTTGTAATTTTATAAACCGAAAAAAGTATGTTATTCGACTTCAAACTTAAAACAGTCTCGAAGGTCTTGGAACTTTAGGGGCTGATATCTTGCCACTGTAAGTGTCGGTAACAAGCAAAAATCGTCGAGATTATTGATTTCCTGGATGAATGAACTGACTATTTACATAATTAACCCTGAGAGCGCGAGTCGTACTCTCACTTGGCCAATTGTTTATCCTCTATTTCCTCTATAGTTGGTATGACAAGATTCCTTGGCTACAAATACTCAAACTATGTGGGAATTCTAAAATAATTTAAATTCATTGTTGAAATTATTTATACTACTATTTCTCTGTATACATGATTTTGTATTTGTACCAAACGGTTGTAATAGACTTCAATAAACCCAAACCAAATATTAAAAAAAAAACAGATAACAGCAGATAAAAATGTAGACTTCCGTCTTAAAAATATTTCAGTGTCTGATAAATCATTAATTTGCTGCATTTCACAGTTCAAAATTCGATGTTTTACGAGGAGGCTGACTTTGGCGAGTTAGGAAGCCATTTTGCAATGCCACCAGTGCACAATTTATTAAATTAGAGATTCGGCTCTACTGACGAGTGCAGTGCAGAACTTAAATGTAGCGCTGGGTCTACCGTTAGTAACTTATAACTAAACGAAAATACATCTGAGCTGTGACACTCATCGAAAACAAACTAAGTGACCTCGCATTTCTCTCTCCAAAGCTTTTAAGCCTAGTTCATTTTAAACATCTAATGAAAATTGTTGACTATGGGAAGGGTGTACGAAATTCACAGAACTTCAGAACAATGTCTATCTGCAGTAGTTCAAAATCTGCAGGGCACTTACGGACAGACTGCAGCTTCCGAGTTACTTTTGGAGGCAGTATGTTCGCAGTCTTTGACTAGAGGTAATGTTTGCAACGGTACTCATGTATGAGTTTTCATAAATGTCAAGCCAAAGATACGATCATGAGTGCATTTTCGAAGCAGATTGCTTCATTTTCGAAGTCCTTCATGCAGTGGTAAAAATGGCTTCTTATTTTTAAGTTTTAATTACTCATGAAACAGTCAGGACTAAATTCCACTTTATTTTTATTTTCAACCCGTGTACCTAGAAATGATACTTTTATCCATGAATGTTTCTTTGTTCCTTGTTCTAGGTGTAACGGCATGGTTTTTGCCTTCGTCATGGATGATGACCGCCTCTGCTCTGATTAGAAACCTTGCATTGCCTATGTTTAAGAAAAATAAAGTTTTTGAGATGTAACAACGCCGTCTCCGCTTATTTATCTCAGCATAGACGCAGAAAAAAGCACACTACTTCTTTGGAAATTTAAATGTACACTTCTACAACAGCAGATACTGTAGTGGAACTGAGACCAATGACTCTACTGGATTTTCTTTTCCACCTGTAAAAACAAACGAATAGATTATATCAATAAACAGAGAGTGCAGAATACAAACTGTAATTAATCTATTACTGTTTGCTTTCAACAGACGAAAAAGTTTAACAACTTCACTTAATTAGCCGTAGATTTTATCTTTAAGAAACTCATTGTGATGCGTTTACATAATATTCTGCATCATTTGTCATTGGCACAACTATTTAAATAGTATTACAGAACAATTATGACACGTGTTTCATTCACGTGTCGGGACAACGAAAATCAGCTGGCATGAAAACGTGTTGATAACTGTGCTGACCAATATGTTAATGAACACAAATGAATCTACAAAATTATCATCAAACATATAACAAAACAAAATAAAACCTGTCACGTTGCTACAAATAGTTATGATGGGAAGAACATAAACAACACATACGAAACATGGGGTAAGCATTGTGAAGATAGATTACATGATGAATATATACACGCAAACTTATAACGAATACCAGGCGACATAAAGTCAAAGAAAATCACAGTGCAGAAACAGTGGAAAAAGACTTTTAGACTTCTTCTGTGTTATCATTCAGGTGTCCTACACTTGGAGGTCATTGTTATCAGTGAACAAGGATCTGTTTCTGTAGCACTCCCTAGCAAACACGTCAGTAAGATTTCATCTGATCATACACGAAAATTCTAATATTCTGAATGTTATATAGTGTTAGTATAGTCTGTTGACCGATTTTCGACTTACGAATCCCTCATCAAACTTTAAATGACTATCATGTCAAAGACGGTGCAATATTTGTGAACACCTTGAAACATCTGTTACACATCGAGAGTGAGGGGAAAATATGGAGTAAGTGTCATCCTTAACAGTGCAGTTGTAACGTAACTGAAAATGTTAAACAGTAAACAAATACAGAGGGAACAAACCAGAAAACATTAACTCTAAACCTTCATGAAACAGTGAGTGAGTGAGTGAGCGAGTGTGAGTGAGAGTGTGTGTGTGTGTGTGTGTGTGTGTGTGTGTGTGTGTGTGTGCATATGAGGTTGAAGTGAGTAGGCAGTCATAAAACGGAACTGTTTTTATATAATGAAATATCAGACATACTGCTCTTCATGTGAGTTTTCTTGCACAAATCACAGACAGCTCATTTCGGCCTATTGCCATCATCAGTTACTCCGTAAATACATTAGTAAGTGACAGTCTTGATATTGCAAACTGTGTCTATGATCGTAATGGTATATTATACATTCGACTGGTGTTTTTAGCTTTAGATGTTTTATCTTTAGATGCTGCCAAATGCTGTGTTTGTTGGAATTTATATTTAGACTTTGTTTGGGCGGTCCTTATAGAAGTACTGCTGGATATAGAGTCGACAGTTTTTGTTCTCTATTTTCTCTCTTGACAGCATGGATGACAGTGGATCAGCGATATTACATGTCTACGTAGTTACCACTAGAAGTAGGTGATGTGGAAATACGTTAATGTTTTGATTATTTTCTTAGGTTTGGTTCTAATTATGTTTTTAACTGAAATATTGTCTGGTTTGTGTTGAGATTATTATGTTTTATTTTTATTTTTTATTTTTACGTAACAATTTTGTAATAATATATGATCTGTGGTGTTTTCTTGATGGTGTACCTTTGTTGTACGGTGTTTTAGCTGTTACTATGGATGTGTGTTAGTATCTATGGTTTATTTATTTTATCTCTGTACCTGCTTTATAATATCAATTAAGTTTCCAGAATTTTTTGTGCCTGAGATTGGTTTGTTCGTAAATTTAGAAGATTATTGTGTGCATGTGAATATACCTCCGTTTCTTCAAGGATAGTAATGACTGCTCCTGTGTGCGAAAAAAAAATATTTGTGTTTAAACACAAACTTTTGAGCCACATAGAAGTTCTGGCAGTGATGTCGTCCAATCCATCGACCAGGGAAGACAAAACTGAGATGAATCCGGATCTTAACAGGGAAGTGGACTGGAGCACCATCATGTAGCAGCCACATAACCCTTCGAATCATCAATGGCACTTCTTGCAGCAGGGGAGACAAACTCGCCCGCAAGACATGACGACAGTTTCCGGCCTATTAGGCGACATGGAACTAAGACTGGGCCCAAAATACGGCCGCCAATTACCCCGGCCCAATGCTGACGATTCGTTGTCACCACACCACGGTGGTTCTGCATGCTACCCACATATGGCTTATGAAAGCTGAATATACCACTTTGCGCAAAGGTGGCCTCGTATGTGAATAGGATGAATGACACAAATCCCGGAATTGTGGTTGCCTGTTGATGAAACCAGTGACAAAACTGCTCCCAATATGGAATGTCTGTTGCTAGCAAGCCCTGCACACGCTGTAAGTGATAAGGGTAGTAACAATTCTCATGGAGAATGTTCCACACAGTCGTCTGGCTTACCCTGTACTGGCGTGCCAACAGCCTGGTACTGACACGGCGGTCACCTTCCACAGTGTTAATCATGTCTTCCTCCAAGTCAGGTGTCCGAACCTTTCGGATGTGTCCTTCATGATTTCCTGCTTCCTGTAACGACCCTGTCTCAGACAAATGGCGAAACACTGTGCAAACATTGAATGCTATGGCTGTTGTTGGCGAGGATAAGTCTCCTGATAAAACCTTGCCGCCCACCGCCCGTTGCCCTTTGCCCTTCTGTAAGTAAACACCATGTTGACAAGCTCTCGATTCGAATATGGAACCATTGCGTACAACGCTGTATCACATACACTACGAGGTGAGTCAGTAAGAGAAGTGAATCGGACACAACATTACCAGTTACTATTACCATCCTTAGGAGGAAACCATGCATACCGTAACTGTTGATGTAGGGCACAGTGCGTATTATACTATGGTTTCTATAACAAAGTATGGTTGAATAAATGGCCTCTAGCATGGATATTATGAATTTCCGAACATAAGTTCATTAGATCTTTTTTGTTTCCACATCCTCTCATCGATTATTCCATAGAGTTTGTACACAGTGTAAAAAATCACCCAATATAATTTGAAATCTATGGATCTTATTTGCATGACCTCGATTTTATCACTCCACAGAGACTTGATTGGCTGGGTGATTATAAAAGTAGATTTTTGTTCTTACTAATTATTTCTATTAGTGACACCAAATCATAATCCTTGCCAAGATGATTTTCCTTTAGCACATTTTCCATACTTCTCTCATATGAGTATAATGATAGAATGTAGAACGAATTAGATGTTTAGAATAAAGGTTGCAGCTGTTTAGCGATATAAAGCTTAAAATTTTATTCATATATAAACATTCAAATGTTTTATGACATACAAGTCACCAGATATATTAATGTGTACAATATTAGTTCACAGTTTAATACTTAAAATTTAATCTGTACATAAGCATTTATGTATTTAATGGAATACAAATGCATAGGTAGTATATTAACATGATTTAAAATATTTAATATCCACTTAATATAAAAAAGTGCAAAGTCATTCTGATTGTTCAAGTTTTAGCTTAGTTCTGAAATTATACATGCCACCAGTAACAGAGCTCACAGTTTCTGCAAACGGATTATGTACCAAAATATATGAGAAATTTACTCCTTTCTATATTATAATGAAGTTTTAATTTATCCGTGTTCATTATGTTTACACCATTTGCCATGACTATGATGGATTTTCTAACCTGTGTAACACTCAGCAAGCAAAGAAATACTATATCATTGTGTTGGCTGAAGACAGTTGTATCTTACTTTAAATTCTTTTCTTCTCTGTTAACCTATGGAATCAGCATCATAACTCTGACAGCTAAAATAAATACAATACATATTCAGTTAAGATGAACAACATGTACACTGTTTTAAGTAGATAGCTGTGCATGTTGCAGAAACCTCTTTAAGATCATTAAATTCCTATACTCACATACCAAAGTATTTACTCTAAAATGTTATTTGTGGTTAGAAATGCAAATCAGTTTTAGATGATGTGCAGTTTACAGAACCACATTACAAAACTAAAAAGAAATAACAAATATCTTTAAGAAGTGGCATAAATGTACAATTTGAAAAAAATGGAAAACTTTTCCAGTTCTAAAATCAGTTGCCTTATTAGCTACCTCTTCCACAAATTGTCTGAGTATCAGAATGCAACAAGTGAAACCTCTCGTTAGCTAAATGACAAACAATAATGAGTAGACTAGATTTATTTGTTCTTCTGTAGGTGTGTAGTAAGGAGATCATCAAAGATGTAGAATGTGTCATAAAACAAGAACATATACAAGACGTTCAGAAGAAAGGGATATGTTAACTTATATTCTACAGGTGCCACAAACCACTTAAATACATGCTGCACTAAGATACATTTAATTCTTATGGTATTATTACCATGCATCATCAAAGAGAAAATAATTTTACAACACTTATTTATATTGACCACGTTACTGCATTGAAGATGTGTAAAAGTCATATTTTATGTAACAATCAAATTAGCCATTGCATAAATTTTGAAGGTTTAGAATATACATAGTGTGTTCTTGTCAACCATAGTCGAACTGCATTCTGTGTTGTTATGCCTACTGATCCTTAACAAGAAAGGGTGACTCCATGATGATGTAACAACAAGGACATCCATCTGTGCTTTCTTATATGTTATTAACATAGAATACAGTCAAACTACAGTTGGCAAGTATGTACTTACTTTAAAGCTACAAGATTTACATAATTGATTTTGCTAGCAGTAGCTGAACAGTATTCTGTGGTACTAACATATAAGAAAGTAAAAATGGATATTATTGTTAGAAGGTCATGGAGTGACATTCTTTTCCTAAGAATCAGTCAGCATAACGTTGTATTTAAGATACCTGAAGACAGCAGTCCACTTGCTTGCATGAATGTGTGTGTGTGTGTGTGTGTTTTAGCGTATATTTAAGGGTTGGCTTTGGTAGTTGGCATTGTGTGTTGGAAGCTATAGAAAATTAGTAGGATATGCAACATATTTTTTACATTTACTTATTAAATATGGATACAACCATGGAAAAAATAGAAAATATGATGTGTATAGGTAAAATATTGGGAAAATATAGAAAAATATGAAGTGGGGATATTTTGTATTTATGCAGCAATATTAATCAAAATTTGCTTCTTTTAATACAGAGTGAGCCAGATGTTATGTAACCATAAATTTAAAAAGACAGTATTGTTGGAATCTGAGTTCTTCACAGGTGGGGATGTTTGTGTTGGCAACAAATTACGTGGTAGGAGATGCTTATCACATGATAATCAAGCAGTTTCCAGTCCTTTTGATGTCAGTGTTAGCTGTGACTGCGTTTTTCCCAAGCTGAACATGTATTCATTCTTTAAAGTTACTTCAAATCGCAGAATTTCTTAAAATGTCAGAAAGGCTTTAGGATGGCTTTTCGTAAGACAAGGGTGCCTAATAAATCAACGATTTCACGTGTAGTTAATAAAGATGTGAATTTATTTAAATTGAGTGTTGCATAACGTCTGGATCAACCTGTATAATTGCTTGTTAAATATATGGAAGAGATGCAGGGTGAATAACCTAAACCTTGCATCTTACACCGTAAATGTGGAAAAAAATGGGAAGTATTACCGATATGCGGTTTTCACAGAATGGACTGATAGTCAAAGAGTCGTGTTGTTAGCCAATCAACAGATTGTAATAACACAAAGTGTATTTTTTGTGCGAACATACACTTCATAAATGGAATGATACCTATTTATATTAACAAACTAAAAGTAGGGTAAATTAGAATGTCAATAGCGTTTGTTGCGGGATTCTAGTGCGGGTCATTTACGAGAGATCATATGCTTATTTGTATTAACAAACTAAAAGTAGGGTAAATTAGAATGCCAGCAGTGTTTGTTGCAGAATTATAGTTCGAGTCATTTATGAGAGATCATACTTTGAAAGCTTCCCACACCTACACTTGTACAATACCTGTGGCACCACACACTAAAGAGCAAGACAAATGCTTACACTAGTTATGTGGATTGTGATCACTAACGTGACAAGTAACAATCACAGGTTGTGTTCAAAGTGACCACTGGGAGCGACAATAGAAGCTTCCAGTGCGATATGGAATGGATGATGCATATGCGCTAACATTTCAACAGAGATGCCCAAGTAGGCTGCAATAATACATCGTTGGATAACATATGGTGTATGCGTTATGTCCTTGTAGAATATGTCTTTCAGCCTTCCCCACCGGAAAAAAAGTCTATAGGCGTCAAACCCAGGGAACAGACTCGCCAAGGTACACGTCTTCCACGTCCAATCCAACGATTTGGAAACAATGTGTGAAGACATGCTGTAGTACATCTTCCACTATGGGATAGACAGCCATCATGTTCGTACCACAGATTCCTCCCAGTTTGCAGAGGGATATCTTCTGTGGACGAAAGTGTGTTAGGAGGCTGCAATACTCGTGCATGTTCAGTGTATCATCTATGAAAAATAGGCATACGAGCTGATGATTCACTATCCCACACCACACGTTTACACTCCATGGGAGCTGACCTTCCACTTGACGAAACCATTGGGGATTGTCAAAAGACCAATCCTGTTGACATTAACGAACTTAAAATAGAGCAAATTAGAATGCCATTAGTGTTTGTTGAAGGATTCTAATGCGAGTCCATAAGGAGATATTGTATTTTGAAAAGTTCCGATACCGATACATGTAAAATGCTTTGCCGGTTTACCCAGCCATGATTGGTAAACATGGTTTCATCACTAAACAAGATACATGATACATCTGGAGTATCCTGTCTTAATACCCATGTAAAGAAGTTATCACAATTGTCATAATCGTTTCCAAGCAGCTCTTGATGGGGAGAAATGTGGTAGGGACGGAACCTATGTTGATGGAGAATGCGTAGGACACTTGCCTGAGTCATGCCACTTCCTCATGCGATTGCGTGGATCTAACGTGTGGATCAACTACAGCAGCAACAATAACATTAACACCCCCTCCCCCCTTTTCTGTCGGTACTCGTTTCCTCCTGTTACGCTCTCTAGGTGTTACACTACCACTTTCACATAACTAGTTCAAGAGTTTGTTAAATAACTGCCGAGATGGTTGACATCTGTTGGGATATCTTGCAGCATACATCATACAAGAATGAACTGCTTTCTACCTACACACTACACACACAATGAGCATGTTGGCTTTCTCCATATTGATAAATCCCATCGTTCACTCACGACATACTGCTTGGAATCTCAAACACTAGGTGAGTAGCAAACCGCAATGCACTCAGGGAACACACAAGTACACTGTAAGCAAATCTAACAACATCATACCTAGCAACTACGCAATTTCAATGGCACAAATAATTTTTCGAAATACGATATTTCGTAAACGACTCCCTCTAGAATCCTGCAACAAATACTACTGACATTCTGATTTACCCAACTTTTCATCTGTTAATGACAATAGGCATCTTTTTTTTTTTTTCAAAAAGACCGTCAGACCCCAAACATGAGATGTCAACCAATGGTCCACAAAGAAAATTATCCAGTCCATCCAATAGTAAATTTCAGAGCAGCTCCTACATACCTACTAGCAAAAAAGCGCAGTCACCGCTCACCAAATAGTATAAACTAGAAAATGATAGAACAATCAGAAATACCTCTCAACTGGTAGAACATATAATAGACACTAAAATCCCTAACACAGAAACATTGCTCTCCTTTGATATAGAAAGCATGTACAGTTGCATCCCCGTTAATGAACCCATAAAATAATTGAAGAAAACCTGAAAACACACAACCAAATACCTCATGAACACACAGATGAAGCAATAAAATTATTACAGTTATTAACACAACAAAATTATTTTGAATTCAACCAGGAATACTACATAGAAGAAGAAGGTTTACATATGGGTTCACCTATTTCAGGAACACTAGGTAACATTTTCATGAATCATATGGAAAACTTAATATTTGAAGACATTAACAAAGAAAAGCTACAACGTCATCTACTGGTACAGGCACATGGATGACATAATATACATGGTAGATGAACCTAAAACAGAATACAGCAACTACACAAAGATATAAATACTGTACACAAAAACATGATGTTCACAATAGAAGAAGAACAGGAACTCACTCAACTACCTGGACATAACGATAAGAAAAGACAATAATAAACACACATTTGACATATACAGAAAGCCCACAAGTGCCATTATCCTAAATGCAGCTTCAAACTACCCACAGAACCACAAACAAGCAGACATCAGATACATATTAAACAGGCTGAATTGGATCCCTCTAAACACTTCTGATTACGAGAAAGAGCTAACTATTATAAAACAAATAGCATTAAAAATGGACACAAAGAAACAATGGTAGGCAAACTAGACAAAAAATAAAGAGACAAATAATGAAAAAAAACTAACCAAATCGCACCAACTCATACAACTTGCACTACAACAAAAAATTACGTGCAATGACCTACCACAACAGATTCACACATAAAATAGGCAACATATCCACAAACACAAGGCAAAAACATTGCTTATAAGACAAGTAATTCCATAGAAAAGTACATCCCAAAACTAAAATCAAAACAAGACAGATACAATCTGGTATCTATCAGCTCAGTTGCAAAGATTGTGAGAAGATATACATTGGAATGACTGTCAGGACATTCGACACATCAAAGCATTTAAATATGGTACAAATCATTCAACATTTGCAGATCATCTAAAACAAGAACACTATATGCCAAGCAGCATTGAAAAAGATAAGTATATCATAAAAATCAGTAAAGACAGACACCTCCCTTTCCAAGAAAATCTCCACATTCAAAAAGCATTAACACAAAATAGTGGTTACTCAATGAGCAAATAAATATTGGAAGCCAGACCCTATACAAAATAATTGATGAAATTACATGAAAAAGGAAAGAGCCTTTTCCATCCTTCCTCACTCACAATTTCATTCCTCTTATCGCTCCTCACCTTCTCCTCTAACTCACACTTCATCACATTGCTATACACTTGTGTCCACACATCATGGTTTCTCCCTACTCTTACACAATACATAAATACACAGAAACATAATTAAATAGAATTACACAGATACAATAATCTAATAAAATTTTACAAAGAAGTTGTAGGTCAAAGACAAAGTAGTGGAAAGGTCATGTTGGCAACACTACAAAACACAAACCACAACACATACTTAGGAGTACAAAAACGAACAGAATACAGAGCCGTGCATAAAAGTGTATTGTGAGAAACATAAGAAATGTGCTACCAGACGGCACTTACCGATCTAAGCGTAAAATCAACCGAAAATCACTGTAAGTAAAAATCAACTTATTCTTAACGAACTGTTTTTTGATCTAAAAGCAAATCAAAATGTAAATAACTTCATTACAGGCCACTGATAATGGTTTACCTCAATAAAGTGCAGAGCATCTGGTAAAAAAACCACGCATTTTTAATGCTGCAACGACAGAGCAAAAATACGCTCAAGAATCATAAAGCAACTATGGACACTATGGACACAGAAATGATGAATTTCTAAGAATTATTTCAATGTGTTGATTGGCTAACAATGCGAATCCATGATTACCAATCCCTTCTGTGAAAACTTCATGTCAATAGCGCTTTATATTCCCACAATATTTGCGGTGCAAGTTTTAGCGGATTCACTCTATATATGTGTTTTAATAGCGGAAACATGGTTCATTCTAGAGAGACGTGTTGTCGAATAACAATTGCTATATTCCCCTACAAGCGGATTATACTGCATCACGAACAGGCATTGTTCCATTTAAAAAAAATTGCAGGGAAGTGCTGGAATCCATTGTTGTGGTCTCCAGTCCAAAGAGTGGTTTGATGCAGCTCTCCATGCTACTCTATCCTGTGCAGACCTCTCATCCTTGTGAATCTGCTTCTATATTTATCCCCACATCTCGCTCTACAATTTTTACCATCCACATTTCCCTCCAGTACGAAATTGGTGGCCCTCCTGATGTCTCAGAATGTGTCCTATCAACCGATCCCTTCTGTTCGTCAAGTTGTGCCACAAATTTCTTGTCTCCCCATTTCTCTTCAGTACCTCCTAATTAGTTATGTGATGTACCCATCTAAGATTTTGCATTCTTCCATAGCACCACGTTTCAAAAGTTTCCATTCTCTTGTTATCTAAACTGTTTCAAATGGTTCAAATGGCTCTGAGCACTATGGGACTTAACTTTTGAGGTCATCAGTCCCCTAGAACCTAGAACTACTTAAACCTAACTAACCTAAGGACATCACACACATCCATGCCCGAGGCAGGATTCGAACCAGCGACCGTAGCGGTCACGTGGTTCCAGACTGAAGCGCCTAGAACCGCACGGCCACACCGGCCGGCTCTCTAAACTGTTTGTCATCTATGTTTCACTTCCATACATGGCTATACTGCAGACAAAGACCTTCAAAACAGACTTCCTAACCCTTACCGCTTATTTGATGTTAACAAATTCCCCTTCTTCAGAAATTTTTCTCTTGCCATTGCCAGTCTACTAGATTTTACATCCTCTCTACTTCGACCACCATCAGTTATTTTGCTGCCCAAATAGGAAAATCTATCTACTACTTTAAGTACCTCGTTTCCTAATCTAATTCCCCTGAATAATTCGACTACATTCCATTATCCTTGTCTTGCTTTTGTTGATAGTTATCTTATGTCCTCCATTCAAGAAACTGTCCATTCCGTTCAGCTGCTCTTCTAAGGCTTTTGCTGTCTTTGACAGAATTACAATGCCATCAACAAACCTCAAAGCTTTTATTTATTTTTCGTGAACTTTATTTCATACTATAAATTTTTCTTTGGTTTTCTTCGCCCCTTACCCAAGTACAGATTGAGTAACATCAGGGGTAGGCTACAACCCTGTTTCACTCCTTTCTCATCCATTGCTTCTCTTTCGTGCGGATCAACTCTTGTAACTGCTGTCTGGTTTCTATACAAGTTGTAAATATCCTTTCGCTCTCTATATTTTACCCCTTCTACCTTCAGAATTCCGAAGGGATTATTCCCGTTACCACCTTCAAAATTTTTCTCCAAGTGCCCACAAAATAATTATGATAATTAATGAGAAGCTTAATGTGCGACTAACAAAATTTATGTACACAAAACTGAATGCATCTACGCATCTGCATTTCTTCAGACGTTCCCTGACTGTTTCCTTTCAGGAAAGAACTCATGCAATGTGGGGCGCATGTAACACCGAAAATTCAGATAAAATACCTTGTCCATTGATAACTTTTACTGTACTTCCAATGCTGAATTTGTAAGCTTTATTACAGAAACTATATTTAATATGTCATGGATGGATTAGTGTATTTATTTGTGAATGTATATAATTGGTTGTAATTATAACAAAAAATATTGCAAATTATTGGATAATATCTAATAAAACTTTATTTAAATGTATCGATAACAATAACAGAATGGCATTGTAAGTTCGTTAACCTGTGAACACTGAGTGTGGTAAGAATGGACAGGTGGAGGAAGCTACAATTCTAACTGCTGTCTGTGCTGTGGCCTTCTCCACCAGACATCACAGCGCCTAGTGTATCAGCAACCAAACTGACAGCCTGCAGCTGTAGGTTGCCCACCTCACAGGCACACCGAAGCACTACACAACCGACAGGCAATATTGATGAACGGCCACAGCAACAACCACAACAACAACACCACAGCAAAGACACCAGCGGCCACCAGGGGCCACTACCGGCCCACATAAACATAAGGAAGAGGTCACTGCAGATCCCAGAACTATTTTCACACGTCAAACCATGTGATGGAAAATAGTTCCGAGGTACTCATCCGCCACAGCGCTATAAAGGCCGGCGCTCGGCCGCACATCGGCAGTTCAGCGACCGCCAGCAGACTTGGATTGCTGCCGCCCCGGCAGCCCAGCTTGGATCTTCTCGCTGATCTCTGGATTAGGCTTAGTATATTGGAGAAGTCTCTGGCAAAGACTAGTAGCAAATTATTTCAGTTGTTTTCTATCTTATTCTTGTATGTAGTTGTGATTCGAAGACGGATCACTGTTTTGTGTTGGTGTTATACTTGGAGAATTTGTTTTGGTTAACTGAACAGTCCAATAAATTGTTTTCGGACTTTGATCGTTAGTTTCTTCTGCTTACGCAGACATATCAGTCTGTCCCATAATTATCCGTAGTTCTGGAGACGACTCTGGGTTCTCAACCACCAGCAGCAATAACAGCAGCAGCTCAGCATTGTCAGAGGCTACATTCCTCCTCGCCCACACAGCTACAAGACTGTGAAGTGACAAAATATAAGTAAACTTGTAGAGGCATTACCCAGTGACATTTCTTTCACAAAGTATGACTAACTTGAATAATAACCTGCAATAGTTAAAACTTGTATGGCACCTATGTTGTCATTGTCCTCAGGCATTATTATCAAGCAGAGTCCCTTTCCTTTCCATGTAATCACCGAGTGTCGCAAAAATATGAAATTTTTTTTTTTTTTTGCTTATGACCAATTTGTCTAAATTTCTCTGCCTCAATAACTGCTCATTCTTGTGTTGCATAGCAGAGACTTAATGGATTTGCAATTTTGAGTATTAACTTCACTCACTTATAGCAACATAAAATTTCACTGAGAAAACTAATGACTAAAGTTACAGCTCAAATTAAGAGTGTGCAATTTTATTTACTCCGTCCTCAGCTTAGCGAGTGACTTATGCTGGCTTGGTACGTACTTTATTGTTCTTATTTTAAAAGTGAAATCAGTTGCTCATTTGCTTAAAGTCAATTCAAATCAATCTTGAAATAATTAAAAGTAAACTACTTGCCTTTTTCCAAAGTTTGCATTACGTTATGCTGAGGTTACCAAAAATTTGTTTCATTTATGTAACAGAGCTTCAGTTACAATCAATCATTTATTTAAATAGCTACTTCATTTAACTTTGCTTTCAAAATTTAGTGTTTCATAATAAGTAACTATAAACTCGGTGCTTTCTGATTCATTTATTTTCTCGTGAACTGTTATGTTGTGGAAATGCGTGACAACCTTCTGTTGCCATCCCAGTGAGTATTTGCTTAATTTCTTTGCCATTACCTTCCTTAGGATTCTGGGAATTCATTGCTCTAGTGGACTGGCGACTGTTTGGTTATCCTTGTTTTGCTAATCAGTATTTTTTTTCTATTAAATATTGTGTGTTACCCTTTTGCCCTGTGTGTGGTCCATGAGCGCTTGCACTAAATTCCATCCATCTCACGATTAGGTTTAGAATAGTCTTCCTCCAGAAGGGTCTGTTATACACTTTCCTCCTGCTAACCGGTGTTATTTACCTTAGGTAAAAATAAGTTTCACATTGTAAAATTTCATTGGGCATACACGATCACAGTCAGTAATACTGCTAGGAAGGGGGAGGTTACACACTTACAAAGGGACTGTCCAACACGATGTCTTGAAACCTGCCCTCCGTTATTTTATACAGGATAAATACACCAGAAGAAACACAATGTCATAATTTTAGCTGATAAGACACATTGCAAGTATTTCTTTAAAAACCTTGGACTTGCCAAATTCCCTTTTCTCCAGGCAGCTGAAGAAATATGCAGCTCTGCCGTAGCTGTAGGCGACAGCGCATGCACAACACTGCGGACACACATCCTTGATTGACGGGACATCAGTAAACAGATAACACGACACAACGCGATCGTAATTTGTAAAGCGAATTCTAGTAACCATTCATAGTTTCTTAGACAATTGTTCACAATTACTACTCACTGGTATTTGCAACTCATCTAATGTCCACAATAATTAGTTCCTGCCTTTGCAGTATCGCTAAGTTTTAACAATGGAGATGAAACTGAATTCATATTCTTCGCTACTTCTTGGCATATGTTTGCTGTTAACATCGCTCTTTGTACAAGTTCCAGAGTTTCACACTAATATGGAATCCAGTTACTGTTTCCAACCTTGCAAAGATAAAATATGAAGAAAGTGGTATGCTGTCGAAATTACCTGCTTCTCAACAGGACCTGCATATGTGTTATTTATTTCTTGGACATTCATTCAAGTGATGTGAACGTTTCGATAGAAATTGTGGTAACTTCATAAGAAACAGGAATTATGAAATACTTACCAACACGAAATTCGTTGAAGTGTAAATGAAAAAATGTTGGAGAGGTTTAGAACTGATCATGAGAGTCAGTACACCGTTACCAAGGGAGATCTAGGATAGTGGGTGCTCTGAATTGCAAGTCACAAGAACATTACTGATTTCCAGGATTCTTCAGGCTGGTTGAGCCGATTCAGGACATTATATGGAAAACGAAGTTGCAGAATCACGAAGTGTACTGCTACACAGAAAAGCTGCGTAGAAAGCCAACCAGTCAGGTGCCATGCAAAACCCACATTATCATTTCGGGCAAAAGAACGACAGAGTCTCTTATGCAGTCGAAGAGTGCTATGAGACATACGTATAAAACAGTGCCAGTGATAAGTGTCAGTGGATTACTGTTTCCGCATCTGTATCGCTGTCTTCATGAACATGAAGGCAAATAAGGACCAAAAATTAAAAAAAAAAGGTACTGTTTACTTGCATACGTCTAGTAATCGACGAAGCAAAATGTGGAAAAAAAGGGAGCTAATAATTTTCAGTGTTTCATCCAAAACGTACTCTTATCGTTTATGGAGAATAATTCCATTACTTTTGTTAGACTTTCGGCCTGGACGTAATGATACCTCTGCCGTTACGACAATGAATATAAGACCGTTCATAGAAATTGTATTCCACTCAGAACTAATAGTGCGATTCAGCCCGTCAATAAAAAACTTTTCAGCAGTGTAAAGCATTTTTCAGATGATTGGCACACGATGTACACTGATGTAAAAAAATAACGACACCAAGAAAGAGTTGTGTGATACAAACGAAAGTTGGTAGGCACGCTTCCACATCTGAGAGATGATGTTTACTCAGATTTCACGCCATTTGCATAAGAGTGGTGCCTGAGCGCCCATATGAGAATGCAAACCACCTTTGCTTTAAACACATGCTATAACTTTCGTGAGCGTTAGTTACCTTTGAGATTGGACGTGGTGAGTTGATGTTAGTTAACAGTACCTTTACAGCGACAAAAACGCGCCATTATCAACATCTCAATGAGTTGAACGAGATTACGTAATAGGGCTACGAGAAGTTGGATGTTCCTTCTGTGATACTGCAATAAGTTTTGGCAAGAATGTGGGTAACCAGCGTACATGATTACTGGCAGTGATGGTTACGAGAATGCCCAGTCGCAAAATCACCGGGCTGTGGACGGCTACGTGGTTCTACCGAGAGGGAAGATCATCGCATTTTATGTATGGTTATGGTGCATCCTATTGGGTCTGCAGCGGGAATTTGAACAACAGTTGGCAACACAGTTACACAACGACCTGTTACGACCTGCAATGACAGCTCCAAGCCAGACGCCCTATATTGTGCATTTCACTGAAACCAAACCACCGCCATCTGCGAGTTCAATGGGGTGAAGCAAGAGCTCACTGGAGGACAGGGTGGAGGTCTTGTGTTATCTGATGAAAGCCGTACAAAACCCAGCATGCAAATTGCTTAAGCGAAGTGTACCGTAAATACCGCTAAATGAATGCGTTTTTGTTCTGATAAGCGATGGACCAGAATTTTAGCCTGATTTGAGGTTTGTGTAATCTCTACGCTTTGCACAATCTCTTGGCTCATTCACACCACTTCAGCTGGGAATTAAAATACAGGGTGTTTATAAATGAATATCGAGGTTTTAACGCTTTATAATATTTATTATACTAAACCTACAGTTATAAATGATATGTCAAGTGAAAGAGCAACTCAAACAGTTTTACCAAGAACCTCATAAAAGTTCAAAGTGAGCACCATTTGTCACATGGCACACATCAAGTTTATAGCCGAGTTCTTCCCAAACATTGATAAGTGTGTCTTCAGTGATTGTAGCAACAGCTGCTTCAGTCTGGTTTCTTAATTCAAGGAGGTCTGCTGGCAGCGGAGCCACGTACACACGATCCTTGAAGAAACCCCAAAGGAAAAAATCGCATAGCGTTAGGTTGGGTGAATGTGGAGGCCATGCAAAGCAAGCCCTGTCATTGGGCCCCTTGCGGCCTATCCAGTACTTGGGTACAGTGAAGTTCTAACAGTTGCGTACTGCGCTATGCCAGTGAGGTGGTGCACTGTCTTGCTGGGAAATGAAGTTCTCTGGCTCATCTTCTTCCAACTGAGGGAAGAGCCATTGCTCTAGTGTATCAAGGTAAGAAGTGCCAGTTACAGTAGGTTCACCAAAAAAGAAAGACCCATAAACCTTCTGCCAGGATACGGCACAAAAGACAGTCAGTTTAGTGGAATCTCGTTGCATTTGTACCACGTCATGAGGATTTTCTCAGCCCCAGGTACGCACATTGTGTGTGTTAACATGTCCACTAAGGTGAAAGGTCGATTCATCACTGAAGACAACGTGATCCAGAAAATCTTCATCGTCATGAAACAACATTTCGTTTGCGAAGTTGGCACTTAATCCATGGTCTGCCGTCTTTAGAGCCTGTATTGACTGTAAACGGTAAGGATGTAGTTGTACGCATTTTCTTAAAACTTTCCAAACATTCGACACGGGAACTTGTAATTCACAACTAGCCTTCCGGACTGATTTCTTTGGGATATGAGTGAACGACTCTCTCACTCGCTCAATAGTCTCTTCACTAACTCTTGGTCATCCTGTGCTCTTCCCTTTACAAAGGCAGCCGGTATCTTCAAATTGATGATACCATCTATGAATGTTATAATCACTTGGAGGATCACAACCGAACTTCAACCGGAACACACGTTGCACAGTAGCTACAGATTCGGTCTTTGCAAACTGCAAAACACAAAATGCTTTCTGTTCACTAGTCGCCATCTTCGTTACTACCGCTGTCTAGCGGATTGCGGCGGAAACATTGCACGCTGCACATGCGCACTGGTGCCAAACACAACTGTTTGACTTGCTCTTTCATTTGTCATATGGCAAATAACTGTACGTTTAATGTAATAAATATTATAAAGTGTTAAAACCCCGATATTCATTTATAAACACCCTGTATAATGCTAGAAGGTTCTTGTTTGTTATGCAGTCTGTAGAGGTACCATCTACATTTAGTTCAACATGTGTAAAAGTGTGCACAGAATAATGTGGCCGATAGATGCGCAGTTGACTGGGCCAGTGTAGCGAGAGCGGTAGTGGTGAGGGTTGTGGGCAGGTGTTCAGTGCGCTGTAGGGGAAGTGTTGGGAACTGAAGGGGAAGTGCCACTCTCAGCTGAAGCCTACGTTCACATTTTTTGTAAACATTAATTGGGGCTTATTCACACCCACATTTGCATGGTGACTATCCAAAAACATCTAGTGTAATTCTACTTTGGTCAGTATCTGAAAAAATTCCATTGAAAATGCATCAAAAACAGTGATTTACTTTCATCTGACTTATTAACATTTTTAAAAGCATCATGACTGGGTATTTTGAATAAAGCATAGATTTATCTTGTTGTTGCCATATTAAAATTTGCTTCTTTTGCCAAAACACGGTGGAGAGTTTACACACTGTCACTACACTAACACATCGTGCAGACACAACTGCGAGAGAATTCTGAAACAGTGATTCATTAAGATTATGAAGTGAGGAACTGAGCACATGCAGGATTAGTAGCTTACAAATAAACACATCCTCATTACAAAAATAAACATGTAGTCTCTTCACTTATGTTGTACCACTACCTACAACATTTCGTGTTCCTCCAGCTACTGATGGCCATTTAAAATTAAGTTCTTTTATCGAAAAAGTACTCAGTTAGTGGAATAACACAGAGGGTAATGAAGTTTCACATAATAACCAGATGGAAAAATACGCTCCTCTTTGTTTTCTGGCATTTGCCAAAATCCCGTTTCGATATCTCAATCTGTTTATGAAATACGAGGAATGTTATGAATATTTCTTACTAGCTTTATCACGATCGCTTATAAGTGTGCTACATAACATCAATTTTCTTGAGACTGGTGGCAGAGACCTCCGCCCAAGTCTAAAGAGAAATTCCAAATGTTAGCTAAATTTCATACGCAGCAACTTATTAGGAGGGTGAGTCAAATGAAAACCTTAAATATTTTTTAAATATTATTTATTGTGCAGAAGTGGTACAAAGCTGTATCACTTTTCAACATAATCTTCTCCACGCTCAATGCAAGTCCTCCATCGCTTACAAAGTGTGTAAATTCCTTTAGAAAACAATTCTTTTCGTAGTCCACACAACCACTCATGCACCACGTGGTGTACCTCTTCATCAGAACGGAACTTCTTTCCTCTCATTGCGTCTTTGAGTGGTCCAAACATATGGAAATCACTTGGGGCAAGGTCTGGTGAGTATTGTGGATGAGGAAGACACTCAAAATGCAGGTCTGTGATTGTTGCAACTGTTGTACGGGCAGTGTGGGGCCTTGCACTGTCATGTTGCAAAAGGACACCTGCTGACGGCAATACACGTCGCTTTGATTTAATTGCAGGCCGCAGATGATTTTTTATATCTGTGTATGATGCACTGGTGACAGTGGTCCCTCTAGGCATGTAATGCTCCAAAATGACGCCTTTTTCGTTTCAAAAGAGAGTCAGCATAACCTTTCCTGCTGATGGTTCTGTTCGAAAGTTCTTTGATTTTGGTGATGAGGAATGGCGCCATTCCTTGGTCGCTCTCTTCCTTTCCAGTTGGTGGAAGTGAACCCAGGTTTCGTCCCCAGTAAGATTCTTGCAAGGAAGCCTTCACCTTCTCGTTCAAAGCGCCGAAGAAGTTCTTCACAAGCATCAACACGTCGTTCTCTCATTTCAGGAGTCAGCTACCGTAGCACCCATCTTGCAGACACTTTGTGAATCTAGAGCACATCATGCACAATGTGGTGTGCTGCCCCACGACTAATCTGTAAACATGCTGCAATGTCATTCAGTGTCACTCGGCGGGTTTCCTTGACTATGGCTTCAACTGCTGCAATGTTCTGTGGAGTCACAACTAGTTGTGCCTGACCTGGACAAGGAGCATCTTCCATTGAAGTCACACCATTTGCGGACTTCCTACTCCATTCTTAGACTTGCTGCTGTGACAAACATGCATCACCGTACTGAACCTTCATTTGTCGATGGACTGCAATAGGTTTCACACCTTCACTACGCAAAAACCGAATAACATAACACCGTTCTTCCCTGGTGCAAGTCGCAAGTGGGGCGGCCATCTTTATACTGATATTGCGACGGTAGGTGTGCATCTGCACTATGCTGCCACCTACAGGCCATTCTGCACGCTGTTTGTAGGACGCTTACCAACTTACAGGATAATGGCGCGAAATTTCGATTTGTTATTACATATTTAAGGTTTTCATTTGACTCACCCTCATATACAGGGTATTACAAAAGGGTACGGCCGAACTTTCAGGAAACATTCCTCACACACAAAGAAAGAAAATATGTTATGTGGACATGTGTGTGGAAACGCTTACTTTCCATGTTAGTGCTCATTTAATTACTTCTCTTCAAATCACATTAATCATGGAATGGAAACACACAGCAACAGAACGTACCAGCGTGACTTCAAACACTTTGTTACAGGAAATGTTCAAAATGTCCTCCGTTAGCGAGGATACATGCATCCACCCTCCGTCGCATGGAATTCCTGATGCGCTGATGCAGCCCTGGAGAATGGCGTATTGTATCACAGCCGTCCACAATACCAGCACGAAGAGCCTCTACATTTGGTACTGGGGTTGCGTAGACAAGAGCTTTCAAATGCCCCCATAGATGAAAGTCAAGAGGGTTGAGGTCAGGACAGCGTGGAGGCCATGGAATTGGTCCGCCTCTACCAATCCATCGGTCACCGAATCTGTTGTTGAGTAGCGTACGAACACTTCGACTGAAATGCGCAGGAGCCCCATTGTGCATGAACCACATGTTGTGTCGTACTTGTAAAGGCACATGTTCTAGCAGCACAGGTAGAGTATCCCGTATGAAATCATGGTAACGTGCCCCATTGAGCGAAGGTGGAAGCGTAGGTGACGAAACTACAATGAGCTCTTAACATGGAAATTAAGCGTTTCCGGACACATGTCCACATAACATATTTTCTTTATTTGTGTGTGAGGAATGTTTCCTGAAAGTTTGGCGGTACTATTTTGTAACACCCTGTATATAAAGCAAAACGATAGCCAGTCTTATTTTTCATTGCAAAATTTTTCGTCTTTCATGCAGATATAACAGTAACTACGAACATTAACGAAATTATCAGCATGTGATCATGAAGCTGACATATAATGCTGTAAGTAATGAAAAAAATCAGTTTTTCCCCAAATAGTTTGTATAAAATCCTCTGAGAAAGATAGAAGAGCATGCCTCTCGATTCTGGCAGTGCAGTGCGTCCCGAACCGACGGAAAGCGGGCAAACAGTGTCGGCCTCCCCTTCCGAAGTAATGAATGAACCCTCCCAGCGCTTCTGAGGAAAACTGCTCACTGCGCCTATCCTCTGCGGACTAATTCGTACGAAACTGATAGAGGAGTACGCTGTAGGTGGCGATTACACTGCCCACCGAGACGAACAGGGACCTGTCGACAGGGAAGAACCCGGCCGCAGAGAAGCGTAGAGGCGGCACGTGCTGTGACCACTCTGCGAGCAGCCAACGGACCTCCTGGGCGCGTTGGGAAGCTGCTGCGCACGCCTCCACCATCACCAGCAGCCGCATCAGCGCCATACTCAGCCCAAAAAAGACGCCTGTAACAGACACTGTGTAGTCGTCCGGGCTAACAGACAGGACGACGTCCAGGCCGTCTAGCAGGCGCAGGACGTCTGCAGCCACAATGCAGGCGACGCTGAGCCCGAAGTGGTCCTGCAGGAGATGCGCCGCTTGGAGGAGTCGCATGTACTGGCGGCGTACGCTGCCCGTGTCCAGGGTACACCAGGCACCGTCAGCACCTGTAAACAAAGGCACAAAGGAAATACCATCACAGCCTTCTAACCATACCTGAGCAGTAGTTCTTCAAGAGTGGGAAGGACACTTAAGGTGTACTTCACACTGCCAAGGAGAAGCTTTGAAACCATCTACATGGTGGTGTGCATTAAGATCCCAGGTATCTATCACATCATGCAGCCATTCACCCTGGTGGGGCCATGTTTGCGAATAATAATTAAAAAAAGGAATTTTACGTGACAATCAACAGTGTTAAAAATGAGTATTTTGTCGACTGATTGTGTGGAGTAATGGATATGCTAAGACCTTCAAATGCTGTAGTGTGTGGGTTTGAGCTTCATTAGGTACTTTAAATTTTCATCGAAATTACTTTTGATCCTTATTTTTCTTCACTTAAGTAGTTTAAAAGTAATTTTGTATTCCTATCCCTTTGTCACATCATTTTAATCTAGAAGAAAAAAATTATTTTTTTAAAGTTAGTTGTTTTTATTTAATTTTTTAAGTATAAATATTAACTTATTTATTCTTTCAGGGATAAGCTTTGAAGTTATTAACCTATAATTTGTTTTTAAAAATATAATAGTAAGCTTTCAACCAGCTATCTTTGAGATTACGTTTTAGTTCATTATTTTATATTTTGATTTTATAACTGTTTTAAGTTTTTTATTAAAATTATTGATTTAATTTTAGAATCTTTGTAATAATGATAGAATTAGTACATTTATTTGTATAAAATTTTGACCTTGAAAATTTATTATAAGGAACTAGGCAACATTGATTTACACCTGTTTATCATACCAACTTATTTATTTGCCATATTCTGCCTCCTATCTTTCTTTTTCTACTCAGAACTTTTGTGAATGTGAATTTAATTATTTTTATCTATTAAAATATTTGAAAATGTCGATCTATCGATTAAAAAACAAAATACGAAATATCCTATTTATATTGACTGTGCAATAGTGTCAAAAATGTATTTTTCATTACAATATGTGCATTTGATTTGGATGATATTTGTCATTTAAAAAGTTGAAACATAGCCTAAATTCCTATTGCACTGTGAACAAAATAACACAGATGAAGATTTAAATGGAAGGAGGGATTATAAGTAAAACAAAATTCAATCAATATGAGGAATAGAAATAATGAATGCAATAATATGGACGAAAAAAAATAGAATGATAGAACAAAAAGAAATTAAATCGACATTAATACACAGAATTAATTAAAATTATATGAACAAAATTTTGAAGTGGGAAAAGAATGATAGGAAGAAAAATGAGAGCAAATAAAGAAGTTTACATGATGATTTAAATGATGTAGCAAAGGGGTAGGAAAATAAAATTACATTTAAACCAATTAATTGAAGAAAAATAATGATCAAAAGTATTTTCGATAAAAATTTAAAGAACTTGACAGAGTGTGGACCCATAACCCTCAGCCTATTCATTACACCATACGAGCAGTCGACAAAATATTCCTTTTTAACACTACCGACTTTCAAGAAAAATTCAACTTTTTCCTTCCTGTCATTCTTTTCTCAATTGAAATCTTCATTCACATAATTTTAATTAATTCTATGTATAAATTTCGATTTA
Organism: Schistocerca americana; assembly: GCF_021461395.2. NCBI lineage: Eukaryota > Metazoa > Arthropoda > Insecta > Orthoptera > Acrididae > Schistocerca > Schistocerca americana. Next base: position 228,751,818 of record NC_060125.1, on the reverse strand, counting down.
ATTTCTTTCACTCTATCATCCTATTTTTTCGTCCATGTTTTTGCATTCATTATTTCTATCCCCCATATTGACTAAATTTTGTTTTACTTATAATTCCTTCTTTCATTTAAATCTTCATCTGTGTTATTTTGTATGTATCACATTAGGATTTCACACTATGTTTCAAATTTTTATATGACGATTACCATATAAAAAATACGCACCTTGTAATGAAAAATACGTTTTGACACAATTGCACAGTCAATTATATAAGTTATTCTGTCTTTTGGTTTTTAATTGACAGATCGGCATTTTCAAATATTGTAATAGATAAATACAGGGTGATTCACGAAGATATGCAAATATTTTAATTTGTTATTGTACAAGTGAAACTAAAGAAAAGAGTTCATATAAACATAGATCAGCAGATTTTTAGTTACGGAGTTACGGCTAATAAAAGATTTTGCTTGAAATTTACCAACTTCGCTAATATGAAGCCATCATAAAACTGTACGACGATAAATAAAGCACAATTTCCATTTATTTTGTTGTTATTGGTCTGGTAAATGTAATAAAACATGACCCAGACGTGTAAATGCAGTAATTTTCCAGAATATCCAGAGAAGCAAAAATTATTATACAAGTAAATTTGTTTACTTTCCAGTAAGAATGTAGAAACGTGTATGTCATTGATGACAGTCGTTAGTGAGTTGTTTCAGTTGTTTCCTAACCTTGAAACGAGTTATTTTTCTGTGTCGTTCAGTGAAAGAACATAATGACAACAATGTTTTTAAGTGAAACCACATACTAACTGTTGTAGTTTGTAGATTATTTATGAAACAGGGGTGCCTTTCAAATTTACGATGGAAGAATTCGCCGATATGGTGTTTATTTATGGCAAATGTGATGGTAATGCTACGGCTGCAGTTAACGAATATTGCGTACGTTATACAACTCGGAGGATTCCGAAAGAGCGAACAATTAGCGGAGTATTTCTAATGTTACGGGAGACAAGTTCTCTACCTAGCGTTCATAATCAGTACAAGCGCTCGATACGTGAAGACGATGGTGAGGATATTATGAATGCTGTTCGAGGCCCGCGTACCAGTACACGACGTATCTCTCAACGATTAGGCATTTCACAGTCAAAAGATATGACGTACACTGAAGTACAATAATCTGTATCCTTAACACAAACGGAAAGTGCATCATTTACGTCCGAGAGATCCTGCCTTTCGCTTGGAGTTGTGCAACTGGTTAAATACTAATCGGCAGTTACACAAGTATATTTCATTTACTGATGAGGCACAGTTTACTCGAGATGGTATAAACAATTTACATAACGAGCACGTATGTTCTGAAGCAAACCCACATGCAGCAGTGCAACGCAATTTCAAGCAGTGATTTAGCATGAATGTATGGAGTGGTATAATCAACACACACCTTACTGGACCATTCATTTTCCCAGAACGTCTAACTGGCGAGATGTATTTACAATTCCTGCATTAAGAAATGCCCCACTTGCTCGAAGATGTTCCACTTGCTACGCGATTGCAAATGTATTTCCGACAAAACGGCTGGCCTCCACATTTCACCAAAGTCTTTACTACACATTTAAATTAACATTTTCCCCATAAATGGATTGTTCGTGGTGCTGCACGTCTATGGCCACCCAGATCGCCCGATTTAATACCAACGGATTTTTGTGTATGGGGATGGATGAAAGACATCGTTTATGAGGACAAAGTCAGTACACGTGAGGCACTACTTGCTCGCATTATGAATGCAATAGACGAAATTAGGAATAACCCTGTGAAACTGAAACGAGCAGGAGAATCTGTTCATACAGGTGCAGCCAAATTCATTGAAATTGTTGAAGACATTTTTGAACATTTGTATTTGTTGTGAATGTATTGTGAAATCGTATGTAAGTGTACAACTTCCTTAACACAGAGCTTTGTTTTTTCCGGTTTAACATGAATTCACGTGTGCTGTGGTATTAATAAAAGCAGATTATCTGACACATTCCTACAGGTCCAGTTAGCGTTATTACCATCTTTTTTCCAAAATTAAATTCTTTACAAATTCTGTTGAAAACTTTGTACAATCGTCCGGAATTTAAAAAACAAATTGGGTCAAGTAGTTAATAAATTAAATATATTACGAAATTATGTCTTTACTTCGCTGGTTGCTCTGGAAAACTACTGCAGGTACATGTCTGGGACATGTTTTACTAGATTCACCAGATCAATAACAACAAAATAAATGGAAATCGTGCTTTACTTGAACTTCGTACAGTCTTGCGATGGCTTCATACACTCCTGGAAATTGAAATAAGAACACCATGAATTCATTGTCCCAGGAAGGGGAAACTTTATTGACACATTCCTGGGGTCAGATACATCACATGATCACACTGACAGAACCACAGGCACATAGACACAGGCAACAGAGCATGCACAATGTCGGCACTAGTACAGTGTATATCCACCTTTCGCAGCAATGCAGGCTGCTATTCTCCCATGGAGACGATCGTAGAGATGCTGGATGTAGTCCTGTGGAACGGCTTGCCATGCCATTTCCATCTGGCGCCTCAGTTGGACCAGCGTTCGTGCTGGACGTGCAGACCGCGTGAGACGACGCTTCATCCAGTCCCAAACATGCTCAATGGGGGACAGATCCGGAGATCTTGCTGGCCAGGGTAGTTGACTTACACCTTCTAGAGCACGTTGGGTGGCACGGGATACATGCGGACGTGCATTGTCCTGTTGGAACAGCAAGTTCCCTTGCCGGTCTAGGAATGGTAGAACGATGGGTTCGATGACGGTTTGGATGTACCGTGCACTATTCAGTGTCCCCTCGACGATCACCAGTGGTGTACGGCCAATGTAGGAGATCGCTCCCCACAGCATGATGCCGGGTGTTGGCCCTGTGTGCCTCGGTCGTATGCAGTCCTGATTGTGGCGCTCACCTGCACGGCGCCAAACACGCATACGACCATCATTGGCACCAACGCAGAAGCGACTCTCATCGCTGAAGACGACACGTCTCCATTCGTCCCTCCATTCACGCCTGTCGCGACACCACTGGAGGCGGGCTGCACGATGTTGGGGCGTGAGCGGAAGACGGCCTAACGGTGTGCGGGACCGTAGCCCAGCTTCATGGAGACGGTTGCGAATGGTCCTCGCCGATACCCCAGGAGCAACAGTGTCCCTAATTTGCTGGGAAGTGGCGGTGCGGTCCCCTACGGCACTGCGTAGGATCCTACGGTCTTGGCGTGCATCTGTGCGTCGCTGCGGTCCGGTCCCAGGTCAACGGGCACGTGCACCTTTCGCCGACCACTGGCGACAACATCGATGTACTGTGGAGACCTCACGCCCCACGTGTTGAGCAATTCGGCGGTACGTCCACCCGGCCTCCCGCATGCCCACTATACGCCCTCGCTCAAAGTCCGTCAACTGCACATACGGTTCACGTCCACGCTGTCGCGGCATGCTACCAGTGTTAAAGACTGCGATGGAGCTCCGTATGCCACGGCAAACTGGCTGACACTGACGGCGGCGGTGCACAAATGCTGCGCAGCTAGCGCCATTCGACGGCCAACACCGCGGTTCCTGGTGTGTCCGCTGTGCCGTGCGTGTGATCATTGCTTGTACAGCCCTCTCGCAGTGTCCGAAGCAAGTATGGTGGGTCTGACACACTGGTGTCAATGTGTTCTTTTTTCCATTTCCAGGAGTGTATTAGCGAAGTTGCTAAATTTTAGACAAAATTTTTTTGTTAGCTGTAACTCCGTAACTAAACAATCGCGGACCTATGTTTATATGAAGTTTTTGCTTTAGTTTTACTTGTAGAATAACATATTAAAATATTTTCATATCTTCGTGAATCACCCCGTATAATTAAATTCACATTCACAAAAGTTATGAGTGCGAAAACAATAACAGGAAGCAAAATATGAGCAAATGAAGAAGTAGATATGATGGATAGAATAATATGACAAAGGAATAGAAATAGAAAATTACAGTTAAACCATTTAACGGAATAAAAATAATAATGAAAGTCATTTTAATAAAGATTTAAAAATAAAAATATCCTGAATGCCTAACGAGTTTCGAGACCACGACATTCAGCTTGTGAGTGCCTAATCCTATCCACTCCACCACGCAAGCAGTTGTAAAACGCTGCTTACTTGCCGCTATTGAGAGTAACACAAAATTCCATTTTTTTTTCGTTGATTACTAGCAAAGCAGGGCCCACTAGGGTGAATGGCTGCAGTGTGTGGTACCTCAGACTTCAGCCTACATCACGGTATAGATGGTTTTAAAAAGTCAATCCCCCTGCTGGGGACCTTCATGATGCACTGAAATAAAGATTGCGTGATGCGACGCTTGTCGGACGACTATCTTGTCCCCACTGGGACGATACGGTATACGATATGATACGAGATGGTACCCACCCCTTAACGATCAACGAGGCAGCATAAATCACGTTTCCGTTGCAGTTGCAATCATAAGCCCTCTGAAGAGTACATTACTGTGCCTTATCGTTATTTATAGCTCAAAAACCTGAAAAAGAAAGGGAAGCGCTGTGTGCCCCACACAGTGCTGTAAATTTCAAACGTAGTTCAGCTGTAGTTTCTCATGAGCTCTCCCGGCGCAAAAGCAAATCCTACAGAACGAATCCAGACAGTTTTTGCACTTTTTGGAGCAACCGGTATCAGTTACACTGACAAAGCAGCACATAAATTTTCGGCTTACTTCTTCTCCTGCTCAGAAGCTTCTCATTACGCCAAGGTATGTTGGTGAAAGTGTTTGAGTAATGTCAAAAACGGCACCATGAAAAGCTTTTACTTATTAAGACTTTATTCAATATGGGACATCCTCCATACATATTATAATAATGGGTGTACATAAACATGTTCCCCATCTCCTCGTAAACCACTCGAACGATTTCAACCAAACTGCGTACATATTTCACTCACTGTTTAAAGTTACACATAATTTCAAACCTTAATGAAAATTTTTCTAGCTAACCCAGTGGTTCATGGTGTGGGGTGGTTCATGGTGTGGGTTCCTGTAGTCATGTCCTAGTTCATGAACCACGGGCAACGTATGAGTGGCCAAAAAAGTGGTCCCCACAGTCGGGATACCAGTTACTTTGGAATAAGGCTAGGCATCTCGGACATATTCTGAGTCGTGGTCACCTTTGTACTCAGACGGCAAAGACTACCAAATCCACCGGTTAGTCCCTCAGCCGTTAGGGGTAAAACCCAATGGGACTCGGGGCAAGTAAGGCTAGCAACCTGCTTCCCTGGTACTTTAAATATGATGCTGGCAACAATCAGAGCAAAATGCCTCGGACCTTTGGAGGTGATGGAGTCCCACCTCTAACTGACAAACCAGGGACTCCTAAGATACGACTTGGCAAACAAATGGTAATGAGATGGGGAGCTATTAATATCAATGGGGGCTACTCTGGGAAGAAGGTACAGCTGGCAGAGGCTGCAAGTAAGATGGGGCTGGACGTTTTAGCTGTTAGTGACATTCGGGTAAGGGGTGAGAAAGAAGAATAAGTGGGAGAATACAAGGTCTACTTGTCAGGAGTCAAAGCAGGAATAGCACAATGGGGTGTAGGGCTTTACATCAGGAAAGAAATGGAACCCAGCGTAGTTGCAATAAGGTATGTAAACGAACGACTGATGTGGATAGATTTGACAGTGTCTAGCAAGAAAATTAGGATTGTGTCAGTATATTCGCATTGTGAAGGGACTGATCAAGATAAGATGGATAGTTTTTATGAGGCACTCAGTGATGTAGTTGTTAGAGTAAAGGACAAGGACAGTATTCTGCTCATGGGTGATTTTAACGCCAGGATTGGAAATCGAACAGAAGGGTATGAAAAGGTTATGGGTAAATTTGGAGAGGATATGGAGGCCAACAGGAACAGGCAGCAACTCTTGGATTTCTGTGCCAGTATGGGCTTAGTAATCACAAACTCCTTTTTTAAACATAAGAACATTCACCGGTATACTTGGGAAAGCAGGGGAACCAGATCTGTCATTGACTATATAATAACAGATTAGGAATTCAGGAAGGCTGTGATGGACACACGTGTATTCAGGGGATTCTTTGATGACACTGATCATTATTTAATCTGCAGTGAAATTGGGATTGCGAGGCCGAAAGTGCAGGAGGTCAGGTCCATATGTAGGAGGATAAGAGTGGAGAAACTTCAGGATAAGGAAATCAGGCACAAGTACATAACAGCGATCTCAGAAAGGTACCAGTTAGTTGAATGTAGTCAATTACAGTCATTGGAAAAGGAATGGACAAGGTACAGGGACACAGCACTAGAAGTGGCTAAAGAATGTCTTGGAACAGTAGTGTGTAAAAGTAGGAGGAAGCAAACAGCTTGGTGGAATGACACAGTCAAGGCAGCCTGTAGAAGGAAAAAGAAGGCGTATAAAAAATGGCTACATACTAGAACTCAGGTAAACAGAGAAAGTTATGTTGAAGAAAGAAACAAAGCCAAACAGATAATTGCAGCATCCAAGAAGAAATCTTGGGAAGACTTTGGAAACAGGTTGGAGACATTGGGTCAAGCTGCTGGAAAACCATTCTGGAGTGTAATTAGAAGTCTTCGAAAGGGAGGTAAGAAGGAAATGACAAGTATTTTGGACAGGTCAGGAAAACTGCTAGTGAATCCTGTGGATGCCTTGGGCAGATGGAGGGAATATTTTGAAGAGTTGCTCAATGTAGGTGAAAATACGATCAGTAATGTTTCAGATTTCGAGGTAGAATGGGATAGGAATTATGATGGAAATAGGATCACGTTTGAGGAAGTGGAGAAAATGGTCAATAGATTGCAGTGCAATAAAGCAGCTGGGGTGGATGAAATTGAGTCGGAACTCATCAAGTACAGTGGAATGTCAGGTCTTAAATGGCTACACAGGATAATTGAAATGGCCTGGGAGTAGGGACAGGTTCCATCAGACTGGACAAAAGCAGTAATCACACCAATCTTTAAACATGGAAACAGAAAAGATTGTAACAACTACAGAGGTATCTCTTTAATCAGCGTTGTGGGTAAAATCTTCTCAGGTATTGTTGAAAGGAAAGTGCGAGTATTAGTTGAGGAGCAATTGGATGAAAATCAGTGTGGGTTTAGGCCTCTTAGAGGTTGTCAGGAGCAGATCTTTAGCTTACGACAAATAATGGAGAAGTGTTATGAGTGGAACAGGGAATTGTATCTATGCTTTATAGATCTAGAAAAGGCATATGACCGGGTTCCTAGGAGGAAGTTATTGTCTGTTCTACGAGATTATGGAATAGGAGGCAAACTTTTGCAAGCAATTAAAGGTCTTTACATGGATAGTCAGGCAGCAGTTAGAGTTGACGGTAAACTGAGTTCATGGTTCAGAGTAGTTTCAGGGGTAAGACAAGGCTGCAACCTGTCTCCACTGTTGTTCATATTATTTATGGATCATATGTTGAAAACAATAGACTGGCTGGGTGAGATTAAGATATGTGAACACAAAATAAGCAGTCTTGCATATGCGGATGACTTAGTTGTGATGGCAGATTCGATTGAAAGTTTGCAGAGTAATATTTCAGAGCTAGATCAGAAATGTAAGGACTATGGTATGAAGATTAGCATCTCCAAAACGAAAGTACTGTCAGTGGGAAAGAAATATAAACGGATTGAGTGCCAAATAGGAGGAACAAAGAACAGGTGGACGGTTTCAAGTACTTAGGATGCATATTCTCACAGGATGGCAACATAGTGAAAGAACTGGAAGCGAGGTGTAGCAAGGCTAATGCAGTGAGCGCTCAGCTACGATCTACTCTCTTCTGCAAGAAGGAAGTCAGTACCAAGACTAAGTTATCTGTGCACCGTTCAATCTTTCGACCAACTTTGTTGTATGGGAGCGAAAGCTGGGTGGATTCAGATTACCTTATCAATAAGGTTGAGGTCACGGATATGAAAGTAGCTAGGATGATTGCAGGTACTAGTAGATGGGAACAATGGCAGGAGGGTGTCCACAATGAGGAAATCAAAGAAAAACTGGGAATGAACTCTATAGATGTAGCAGTCAGGGCGAACAGGCTTAGATGGTGGGGTCATGTTACACGCATGGGAGAAGCAAGGTTACCCAAGGGACTCATGGGTTCAGCAGTAGAGGGTAGGAGGAGTCGGGGCAGACCAAGGAGAAGGTACCTGGATTCGGTTAAGAATGATTTTGAAGTAATAGGTTTAACATCAGAAGAGGCACCAATGTTAGCACTGAATAGGGGATCATGGAGGAATTTTATAAGGGGGGCTATGCTCCAGACTGAACGCTGAAAGGCATAATCAGTGTTAAATGATGATGATGACCCACGCAAAACGATGAAAGCAAACGAATTTAGTGCTTACTACATTTTCACTGTTCATACAGTAAAGCTGCCATATGAAGTATGACGTTTTAGTTTATTACTTCTTTACTCCAAACTCTGTACGTGACATATTATGTATACCACTGAATGTATCAGCAAAATTATACCATTATATGACCCATAGTTTTGGATATATGAGGTCATAAAGAGTGAGATACGTCAAAAACCATCACACAGTGTGTGATATTTAAATTTATTACTTCTTTACTACTAACTCAATTCGTAACGATTTTCGCAAACAGTATTCACATGTGGTACTGGATGTAGTTGCAAAAACATATCATTGTAAGGCACATAGTTCAGGAGATACGATGCCACAAACATTGAGCTGTTTGAAAATGAAACTGCTAGGTGAAATTTGCTAGACTTAAAATTGAAATATTAGTTACTAAACGGAAAGAAATATGTGGAGGTAAGGATCACTAGCCTACTATTGAGGTGGCGATGATGATGTGAAGAGAGAAGGGGAAGAGGAGACGAATGCAGAAAGAGTGGAAAGCAGCAGATGGCCACAGATTGGGGAGGGGGGGGGGGGGGAAGGACATAAACAGAGAGATGGGAAATGAGCAGAGAGAGGGGAAAGAAGAAGACAGACAGAGGGAGGGAAGAGGAAGATATGGGCATAGAAAGGAAAGATGAGGAGGTGGGCAGGGAGATGGTGGAGGACGAGACGGACAGAGAGAGGGGGAGGAGCAGATAGACGTAGAGAGGAAAGGAGGAGGGGATGGAATCATAGAGGCGAGGATTTGATGGACAGAGGGGGAAGGAGCAGATGGGCAGGGGGAAGGAGCGGATGGAAAGAGAGAAGTATAGGAGAAGATGGACATGGGGAAGGACAAGAGGGAATGAACAGGGAGTGATGGGTAGAGGAGGTGGACAGTGAGAGGAGGTGCAGGAGATGAACAGAGGTGGGGTGAAGGACGAGATGGATAGAGAGAGGGGAACGGAGGAGATGGACCAACAGTAGATTGGAATAAATACACTACTGGCCATTAAAATTGCTACACCAAGAAGAAATGCAGATGATGAACGGGTATTCATTGGGCAAGTATATGATACTAGAACTGACATGTGATTACATTTTCGCGCAATTTGGGTACATAGATCCTTAGAAATCAATACCAAGAACAACCACCTCTGGCCGTAATAACGGTCTTGATAAGCCTGGGCATTGAGTCAAACAGAGCTTGGATGGCGCGTACAGGTACAGCTGCCCGAGCAGCAACAAAACGATACCACAGTTCATCAAGAGTAGTGACTGGCGTATTGTGACGAGCCAGTTGCTCGGCCACCCTTGACCAGACGTTTTCAGTAGGTGAGAGATCTGGATAATGTGCTGGCCAGGGCCGCAGTCGAACATTTTCTGTATCCAGAAAGACCCGTACAGGACCTATTACGTGCGGTCGTGCATTATCCTGCTGAAATGTAGGGTTTCGCAAGTATCGAATGAAGGGTAGAGTCACGGGTCGTAACACATCTGGAATGTAACGTCCACTGTTCAAAGTGCCGTCAATGCGAACAGGAGGTGACCGACACGTGTAACCAATGGCACCCCATACCATCACGCCGGGCGATACGCCAGTAAGGCGATAACGAATACACGCTTCCAATGTGCGTTCGCCGCGATGTCGCCAAACACGGATGCGACCATCATGATGCTGTAAACAGAACCTGGATTCATCCAAAAAGTGACGTTTTGCCATTCGTGCACCCTGGTTTGTCGTTGAGTACACCATCGCAGGCGCTCCTGTCTGTGATGCAGCGTCAAGGGTAACCGCAGCCACGGTCTCCGAGCTGATAGTCCATGCTGCTGCAAACGTCGTCGAACTGTTCGTGCAGATGGTTGTTGTCTTGCAAACGTCCCCATCTGTTGACTCTGGGATCGAGACGTGGCTGCACGATCCGTTACAGCCATGCGGATAAGATGCCTGTCATCTCGACTGCTAGCGATACGAGGCCGTTGGGATCCAGCACGGCGTTGCGTATTACCCTCCTGAAACCACCGAGTCCATATTCTGCTAACAGTCATTGGATCTCGACCAACGCGAGTAGCAATGTCACGATACGACAAACCGCACTCGCGATAGGCTACAATCCGACCTTCATCAAAGTCGGAAACGCATTTCTCCTTCTTACACGAGGCATCACAACAACGTTTCACCAGGCAACGCTGGTCAACTGCTGTTTGTGTATGAGACATCGGTTGGGAACTTTCCTCATGTCAGCACGTTGTAGGTGTCGCCACCGGCGCCAACCTTGTGTGAATGCTCTGAGAAGCTAATCATTTGCATATCACAGCATCTTCTTCGTGTCGGTTAAATTTTGCGTCTGTAGCATGTCATCTTCGTGGTGTAGCAATTTTAATGGCCAGTAGTGTACATAGCCAGGCAACGCCAGATACTCAGCCAGTGTATAAACATTGTTTACAAATTGATAAAGCTCAGAAAGTGTTTCTTCCATTGATCAATTTCGCAAAGAAGTGTATGATTCAGCCTGTGGAGTTTTCGAAGAAACGTTGCTGCATTTGAAGAGAGGTCAGTCGTCATCGATGGTGTAGCAGTGGTTGGTGAGATCTGCGTAGGGATAGACAATATGAAGAAATGGGACAAGTCCATGAAGATTAGGAAAATCCTGACGTGCCCTTCTCGTCCAGCTACTCATTCAGAAGTAAAAGGAATTTGGCTTTCAGATCAGTTGTATCCCTGTCACAGTGTCTCCTGTGGTTGGGGAGCTTAGGCTGAGAGAGAGTCCAGTCAACATCATCGGTTTGCTTTAATTTAAGTTGTTCCATTTCCAGCTTCGTCTTATATTGACGGCAAACTATAAACAGAAGTACAAGCCAGTTCCATAATCCATATAGCAGACCATAGCAGACGGAAATAGCCTCGGATGTGGCGTATACCTACCAACCCCCTCGCTGACTCTCCAGCATACCTCACGTATTTTCTCGAGAATGGAAACAGGTATCGCTCTCCTTCCACCGTTACAGCCATTTTCAATATGTTTTGCATTTTTCATGTGCAACAATGTATGCTGTAAAATGCACCAAACTTTAACTGGCCTGCGACTACAGTTTTTACGGTAAATTTTCCAACATACACTGAAGAGCCAACGAAACTGGTACATCGCCCTAATATCGTGTGGGGCCTCCGCAAGCACGCGGATGTGCCCCAACACGACGTGGCATGGATTCGACTAATGTCTGAAGTAGTGTTGGAGGGAATCGACACCATGAATCCTGCAGGACTGTCCATAAGTCCATAATTGTACGAGGGGGGTGAAGATGTCTTCCGAACAGCACGTTGCAAGGCACGCCAGATATGCTCAATAACGTCCAGGTTTGTGGAGTTTGGTGGCCAGCGGAAGTGATTAAACTCAGAAGAATGTTCATAGAGCTACTCTGTGGCAATTCTGGACGTGTGGGGAGTCACATTGTCCTGCTGGAATTTTCCCAAGTCCGTCTGGATGAACATGGACATGAAAGGATGCAGGTTATCAGACAGGATGCTTATGTATGTGTCACCTCTCATAGTCGTGTCAGGGGTCCCATATCACTCCAACTGCACACGCCTCACACCATTACAGAGCCTTCACCTGCTTGGACAGTGCCCTGCTGACATGCAGGGTCCACGGAATTATGAGGTTGTGTCCATACCTATACATGTTCATCTACTCGATACAATTTGAAGCAACATGTTTCCAGTCATCAACAGTCGAATGCCAGTGTTGATGGGCCCAGGCAAGGTGTAAAGTGTACACGAGTGAGCCTTCAGCTCCAAAGGTCCATATCGATGGTGTTTCATTCAATGGTTCGCACGATGATACTTGTTGACAGTGGAGTATTGAAATCTGGAGAAATCTGTGTTGAATGATTCTCTTCAGCCGGCATTGATCCCGTACTTGCAGGATCTTTTCCCGGGCGCAGCGATGTCGGAAATTTGATGTTTTACTGGATTCCTGATATTAACGGTACACTTGTGAAATGGTCTTACGGGAAAATCCGCACTTCATTGCTACCTCGGAGACGCAGTGTCCCATCGCTCGTGCGTCGACTAAAACACCACGTTCGAACTCAATTCTTGATAACATGCCATTGTAGCAGCAATAATCTATCTAACAATTCTGCCAGAGACTTGTTTTATATAGGCGTTGCCGATCGCAGCACCGTATTCTGCGTTTGCATATCTCTGTATTTGAATATGCATGCCTATAGGAGTTTCTTTGTCGCTGTAGTGTATGTGCGTTATTATTCTGGAAACAGTGGCTGGTAATGTTAATGAATATCTGACTGCAATTCGTGTTGGTGGCAATGGTGGTGAACAATACTGCTGGGTTACCTTGGCGATAATTTCTTTGGGTAATGTGAAAGTACCTTAATGACGTATTAGTCGCAGCTCTCACTGAGGCAGTATAATATAACTTAACACAAGCGCCGACTCTATGGGGCCTGAGAGGGCCCGAGCCCCCGCAAAAATTTGTTTGGAGGGGCGGAGCCCCCCAATAATTTATGAAAATTATTAGTTATATTATTTTCTGTAAAATCACAAAATTATGTTGGAATTTTTTATTTTCCTTGTTTTACGATAGTTACCTTTTACAACACATTCAGTAATGTGTTAAAACAAATAATTATTATAGCAGTAAGCACGTTAACTGAAAACGATTGGTGTGAATCATGGTAGTGTTACTGTGCTGTGGGCACACTTAGAATTTGTCCCGGTGGGTGAACCTTCGGGTAAAGTCTGGCGCCGGCGGACCAGCGCTGCGGCCGCGGAGACATCAAAAGGACTGGAGCAGAAGCGCCTGGAACCCTCCGCCTCGCATCGCCTTCACGCTTTGAGACATTGTGAGACTGCAGCTATATAAAGCCCACCCTGCTGTCGCAGTCATTCAGTGGGTGGATAATTTCGTTCAGTGCATGCTGCAGGCGTGTTTAGTGTTCCGACTTTAGTGTCTAGTGGACTATTTTATATGACTAAATTTTATTCGTTTACTTTAGTCTCTTAGTGTATTGTGAATTAAGTTTTCGATGGATACATTTGTTACCAAAAAGGCGCGCTTGGGATTTGATGATACTGCAAGTCAACCTCCAACAATTATTGTGTCGTCAGTTGCTTCGTCGTCTTCAGGCGAGAACCGTTCACAGCCAAAACCAGGACAATACGGTAAGGGAAGATCATTTCAGAAGTCGGTGGTTGATCAAATATACATGGCTAGAATATGAAGCATCAACTGAAAAAGTTTTTTGCAAAACCTGCAAAGAGGCAGACGCTAAAAATTGTTTACAATTTTCTTCAAAAAAATAAAAAGAAGATACGTTTACTTCTGTAGGGTTTTCTAACTGGAAAAAGGCTTCGGAAAAATTCCGTCTTCATGAAAATACGTTTACACATAAAGAAGGTGTTCTGAAACTAAATTCTGTCACTAACCCAAGTGTGGCCTCCCAATTGAATGAACAGTTAGGCAGTAATATGAAAACAGGCAATTTAGCTCTTGAGACAATTTTTACTACCGTGCAATTTCCATGCCGACAAGGACTAGCAGTTAGAGGGCAAGAAGATGTAAACTCAATTTTTTTTCAATTGTTGGAATGCCGAAAGAATGACATACGTGAGAATTTCCAGAATGAGACATACGTGAGTTTAAAGATTGGTTAGGGCGTTCGGGGTATAAGTGGACGTCCCACGATATTCAAAACGAGATCATTGATCTACTACGAAAGTTTGCGTTGAGAAAGGTATCGACTTCAATCAAGAAGACTGAACATTTTTCTACTATGGTTGACGAAACAAGTGATTCTCCGATTCACAAACAAGTGTCATTTTGTATTCGTACTGTCGATGATTCCTTAATCATCAATGAAGACTTTATTGACTTATACGAGACCCCAACACTGAATCACAAACACTGTTTAGTATTTTAAAAGACGTTTTTGCTCGTCTTAATTTGTCAATGGATAACTTAAGAGGACAGTGCTATGGTGGTGCCTCGAATATGAGAGGTAAGTTCAAAGGACTAAAAAAAGTTAGTTTTGGATGTGCAACCAAAAGCACGTTATGTGCACTGCACTGCTCACAATTTAGACTTGTCTTACGTCTATGGAGGATATTATGGCTTTAGCCAAGAACTAATTAAACACCATAAGGGAATCCAATAAAGAGATGGGACTTTTCCGAAGCATACGCTGTGAGAGTGCCAACGACCAAGCTGGTCTACGACCCCTTTGCCCGGCTCGATGGACTATGCGAGCTTCTAATGTCATGAAAATATTGAAAAACTCCGAAGAACTTCTAGAGTTTTTTGAAACATTTTCTACATGGGACGAAACAGAGGCAGGTTGCAAATGTGCAGGCTACCTTGAGTCAATGTTACAATTCAAGAGTTATTTCTTTCTATGTCTTTACTGCCATGCAATGAAACCAGTAGAGGATGTCAATGAAAAAATTCAATGCCTCATCTAAGTGTTACTGATCTGTAAAAAATATATGAGGGCTTGATTTGTATATTGAATAGAAGGCGTGATAGATTTGAACACTTTTGAGAATTGTGTTTAAAAGGAAAACCTTCACAAGTTGATGATACTTCACTTCCTCGGAATCTAAGTATATCAAAGAAGTATGAAAACAACGAAGCCAGTTCGCCGCACACTTTCAGAACCCCAAAGGAATACTACAAAGCTATATACATTGAAATTTGTGAAATGGTGCAATCTTGCATTACTGAACGGTTTGCTTCAACTGGACTCACACAGCTCATTGCAGTTGAACAAGAGTGATCGCTTTTAGTAAAACAGAGGTGAAACGAATTTGAAAAAAATCAAATGAGTTTTTCAAAAATGACCTAGACATTGAGAGACTGCGCTTAACTCGAATATGTTAGCCGACATCGCTAATAAAAAACAACTGGTCTTAAAAAATATGAGTGATGTAAGAAAGTACAAGAACTTGCAGTTGGAGAAATGTTATGTGAAGTAGTGAAGTGCATTAAGCTTCTCCAAGTAGCTCCAATCAAGGCAACAACAGCAGAACGGTCATTTAGCGCCCTTAGACGTCTGAAGTTATACCTCCGATCAACAATGGGACAGAAGCGATTGAACAACTTGGGTGTTCTTCATGCCCTCTGAGATTTTTTGGATGAATTGGATATCCTACCAGTCATCAACGACTTCATATTCTATAATCCAGTAAGGCAGTCGACATTTGCACCTTCCTAAAGACACTATAGCCTTAATAATGGCATTTAGAGCAATATGAAAAATCCTTATGAAATAGAGAATTAAATACATACATAATGACAAATTTTCAGTTTCGAAATATTAGTACTAGTTTAGTACTGTATTACTATATTCCTATAGTACTGTATTAGTTATTTTCAAATACTTGAATATTTTTAGGGTGTAAGACCCAATTAAAACCCCCTATTTACATACTTTTTGGCTGAAAGTATTAGGCATACTGTATTAACTTTATTAACTGTATTAAAGCATTAACTTTGAGATATTGTTTTATTTAATGAACACTGAGCCATTCAAAGTAAGCTTAAATTAGCTATTTCACTTATTAATCAAAATGCTATTACTGTGCGACAGCAATATTTTATCTTTTATTCTTTCAATGATAGTTTAGGATTTATTTAAATATAATTCCAATCTTTTCAGAGCTATATATTCACTGCTCTGTAATAGTCTATAAGCATGATTATTACTGTAAATTAAATTAGCTGTTTACGAACATACCGTTCGTGTTTATGTGTTGTTTCTGTTTTCAAAGTCAAAAAATGTGTCAGGCTTGTCGAGTTTCCCGAATTGTCGAGTTATCGAGAGTCCAATTTTCGGGGTTCTAATGTAGATCGCATGACTCTAAAATGCTTAAAAAAACTTTAAAACTCACTATTTTTCATCTAAAATTTAGAAAATTTCCCAGGGCAAGACCCCGGGTATGCCCCCCCACCCCCCTCCCAATATTTTTTATAAGTCGTCGCCCCTGTATAACTATGAGCAATATAGAAATAAACCAGTTCAGTATCAAGCTGTGGTGCCAGACAATAAGAAGCGAAAAGATTTTTTTAAATGTATAGTTTCTTCAAAATCGAATGTAAATAAGTGTATAGTGAAGAACATGCACGATTCCTGAAAGTGTTTTTTTATCTTTTACGCGAAAAGTAAAAGTTGCCCTGAGAAACTGATTGTAGAGAGCTTTGCTTCATTTACGTGTTTTTTTTTTTTTTAATTTCTCTCGCCGTGAATCGTACGACACAAGTTGCGTGGAGCAGGCAGCACTCCCTGTTGTGTCAGGCAATACGACAGAGATATGTGCCGGTGTTGCTGCGATTCTACGCACTCCGCTGATGCGGGTTGCTTCTGTGCCATATCACGCGTCTCATCGCACGTGGTATTGCTATCATATTACCTCAGTGAGAACAGCGACTGAATGATCGTTAAGGTACAGTTACACGGCCCGTAGAAATTATCGCCGATATAATCGGGCGCTTGTCCAGTAGCATTGCCAGCTACATGAATTGCAGCCACATGTTCGATAACATTGCTGACCCCTCTAGCCAGAAATTTACACGGTCGAGAGTATTGCCACGAAAGGCATGAAGGCGAGCACTGGACGTGAGTTTACGCATTCCTGATTTTGCATTCCGCAATTAAAAGAGTTAGCAAGAAAAAGAAGTATCGTGCTTAGTGGATGCATTCTTTTCTTAAATAAACGAACTTACCTTTTGATCTAATACTACATACGGTACATACGAAGACAGTGCTTCCAAACCAGAGTTACTAAACACAGTCTTCCGAAATGCCTTCACAAAAGAAAACGAAGTAAATATTCCAGAATTCGAATCGAGAACAACTGCCAACATGAGTAACGTAGAAGTAAATATTCTCAGAGTAGTGAAGCAACTTAAATCACTTAATAAAAGTAAGTATTCTGGTTCAGACTGTACACCAATTAGGTTCCGTTCGGAGTATGCTGATGCATTTGCTCCATACTTAACAATCATATACAACCGGTCGCTCGACGAAAGATAAGTACTCGAAGACTGGAAAGTTGCGCAGGTCACACCAACATTCAAGAAAGGTAGTACGAGTAATCCACTAAATTACAGGCCCATATCGTGAACGTCGATACGCAGCAGGATTTTAGAACATATATTGTGTTCGAACATTATGAATTACCTCGAAGAAAATGGTCAATTGACACACAGTCAACATGGGTTTAGAAAAAATCGTTCTTGTGAAACACAACTAGCTCTTAATTCACATAAAGTGCTGAGTGCTATTGACAAGAGATTTCAGATCGATTCCGTATTCCTGGATTTCCGGAAGGCTTTTGACACTGTACCACACAAGCGGCTCGCAGTGAAATTGCGTGCTTATGGAATATCGTCTCAGGTATGTGACTGGATTTGTGATTTCCTGTCAGAGAGGTCACAGTTCGTAGTAATTGACGGATAGTCATCGACGAAAACAGAAGTGGTTTCTGGCGTTCCCCAAGGTAGTCTTATAGGCCCTTTGCTGTTCCTTATCTATATACACGATTTGGGAGACAATCTAAGCAGCCGTCTTCGGTTGTTTGCAGATGACGCTGTCGTTTATCGACTAATAAAGTCACCAGAAGATCAAAACAAACAGAAAAACGAATTAGAAGAAATATCGGAATGGTGCGAAAAGTGGCAGTTGACCTTAAATAACGAAAAGTGTGAGATCATCGACATGAGTGCTAAAAGGAACTCAAACTTCGGTTACACGATCAATCAGTCTAATCTAAAACCCGTAAATTCAACTAAATACCTAGGTATTACAATTACGAACAACTTAAATTGGAAGGAACACATAGAAAACGTTGTGGGGAAGGCTAACCAAAGACTGCGTTTTATTGGCAGGACACTTAGAAAATGTAACAGACCTACTGAGGCGACTGCCTACACTATGCTTGTCCGTCCTCTTTTAGAAAACTGCTGCGCCGTGTGGTATCCTTACCAGACAGGACTGACGGAATACATCGAAGAAGTTCAAAGAAAGGCAGCACGTTTTGTATTATCGCGAAATAAGGGAAAGAGTGTCACAGAAATGATACAGGATTTGGGATGGACATTATTATAAGAATGGCGTTTTTCGTTGCGACGGAATCTTCACACGAATTCCACTACCAACTTTTTCCTCCGAATGCGAAAATATTTTGTTGACACCGACTTACATAGGGAAGAACGATCACCAAGATAAAATAAGGGAAATCCGAGCTCGTACGGAAAGAGATAGGTGTTCATTCTTTCCGCGCGCTATACGAGATTGGAATAATAGAGAATTGTGGTGGTTCGACGAACCCTCTGCCAGGCACTTAAATGTGATTTGCAGAGCATCCATGTAGCTGTAGATGTACTTCTTCCAGGCAGTTGAAACACTATTTTCAGTACATGGTAATATGAAAGACTGTACACAAGCTTGCAACCAGTTTGGCGAATACCTTTCGCTTTCTAGATACTGGTGACTCACACACAAGTCTGATGTACCTCTTTAAAGTGCGTTTTCGTCGATATGCCTCTTGGTACCATACATATGCAACACTTCTGTGGAAGAACTCCAAGAATTAATTAAGGTTGAAACAACAATCAACCCTTTATAGTAACGTAGTATTGTGTTTCACAAGTACAGTAACAAACCTGTGAAATTTATAAGTGTTACTTCTGTTTTTATTGACACTACAGAGGCAAATTCACTTTTGTAATCTAAAGTTTTTGCAGATGCAAGGAGTATTCTTAGTGGGGACGTTCATGTAATTGATTGCAAATGTCAATTCTCACTTTATTCTGTATTTATTAGAAGAACTTATAGACGATAGGTTCCCAAATTTTCAGTGATGAAATTGTATCCGAAGTGCCTGAAAAAAAAAAAAAAAAAAAAAAAAAAAAAACGTGTGACGTGACCTTCCCGCCACGCCCAATTATTGAACCAACACTTCTATACTGGCTCGGTGAAGCAACTTGCACGGGATTCATCTAGAAGGCTCTGATATATACTCTGGTTTTACAGATCGTCTGCGACTCTGTTCATTAGCTTACAAACAATAACAAACCAGCTGGTTTGTTTATCAAGTCTCTAAGTTCACTGATATGGAAACGGTGCACTAAAACAACATTTACATATGTTACAATTGTCACAATTGCAACTGATGATTCAGTCCTATTATTTAATGATGAGAACGCAAGGAGGATGAAGGTTTAGAGAGAATGGTTTTAAGACAGAAAATTTCAATCAATATATCTTGAGAAGAGATGCCAGACCAGTGGAACATGGCCATTATATGCCCGATTCATAAGGAGGAGGACAAAGCAAACTGTGAAAATTATCGCGGTTTTGCTTTAGTCAGCGTGGTGTACAAACTATTAGCCAAAGTCATCGCAATGAGACTTGCACTAATCACGGAAGAAATACTCGGAGACTAACAGTGCGGTTTTCGACGAGACAGACCAACAGCTGACCAGATGTTCATTGTAAGGCAAATAATGGAAAAGTGTTATGAATATAATGTGGCTGAACACCAGCTTTTTGTAGACTTTAAACAGGCCTATGATAGTTTTTTTTTTTTTTTGTGGTTTTAGGGCGCACAACTTCAATGGTCATTAGCGCCCTGACTACTCTAAGAATGCACCGCGAGGCACAAGTTGACCACAACAACTAAAAGGGAAAACACGATAAAAGACAGACTGACAGGCATAGGATTAAAAAAACAGCATCATCAAATGTCCTTAGCGAGGTTTGTCAAATTGATAAAACGAAGAACACGAGCAGCTGCTCGTGGGTCATCCGCTAAAATGGCATCGAAAGTATTTGGCAGGTTAAAATCGAGGCGCAGTGTGTTAAGATCTGGACAGGACATTAAAATGTGTCTGACCGTCAGCAAGTGCCCACATGGGCAGAACGGCGCCGGCGCAGCCGTCAGCAGATGGCGATGGCTGAATCGGCAGTGTCCAATTCTTAACCGGGCTAAAACGACCTCCTCCCGCCGAGAAGGGCGGGAGGAGGACGTCCAAGCCACGGGAAGAGGTTTTAAGGCCCGAAGCTTGTTGTCGGTAAGTGCAGCCCAATCGGCATGCCACAGAGATAAGATGCGCCGACATATCACCCTGCTAAAATCGGACGAGGGGACGCAACAAGAAGCTGTCCGAGGCTGGAGGACCGCAGCCTTGGCCGCGGCATCTGCAGCTTCGTTCCCAGGGATACCGACATGGCCAGGAACCCACATAAAGCTAACCGGAGAACCGACGTCCACCAGCTGCTGAAGAGAGCGTTGGATCCGGTGTACGAAAGGGTGAACCGGGTACGGATCACTGAGGCTCTGGATGGCGCTCAGGGAATCTGAGCAGATGACATAAGCAGAATGTCGGTGGCGGCAGATGTAAAGAACAGCCTGGTAGAGGGCAAAGAGCTCAGCTGTGAAGACCGAACAATGGCCGTGGAGCCGGTATTTGAAACTTTGTGCCTCGACAATAAAGGAACACCCGACCCCGTCATTGGTCTTAGAGCCATCTGTATAAATGAAAGTCATGTCGATGAACTTCGAACGAAGTTCCAAAAAACGGGAGTGGTAGACCGAACCGGGGGTGACCTCTTTTGGGAGCGAGCTGAGGTCAAGGTGAACGCGGACCTGAGCCTGGAGCCAAGGTGGCGTGCGGCTCTCTCCCACTCGAAAGGTTGCAGGGAGTGAAAAATTAAGGTGGTGAAGGAGGCGACGAAAGCGAACTCCAGGGGGTAGCAGGGCAGAGACACACAACCCGTATTGACGGTCAAGAGAGTCGTCAAAAAAGGAACGATAAGACGGATGGTCGGGCATTGACAGTAGCCGACAGGCATACCGACAAAGCAGTATATCGCGCCGGTAGGTGAGTGGCAATTCGCCAGCGTCAGCATGAAGACTCTCTACGGGACTGGTATAAAATGCTCCGATCGCAAGTCGTAAACCCCGATGTTGTATGGAGTTGAGGCGGCGTAAGATGGATGGCCGTGCAGAGGAGTATACGAAGCTCCCATAATCCAGCTTGGAGCGGACGATCGACCGATATAGACGAAGTAGGACGGTTCGATCCGCTCCCCACGACAGACCACTGAGAACACGGAGGACATTTAAAGAACGGGTACAACGGGCGGCCAAATATGACACATGTGGAGACCAGCTAAGTTTCCTGTCAAATGTAAGGCCTAAAAATTTGGTTGTCTCCACGATTGGGAGAGCAACGGGACCGAGTCGTAAGGACGGTGGGAGAAACTCTTTGTATCGCCAGAAGTTAATACAGACCGTCTTCTCGGCAGAAAAACGGAAGCCATTGGCGACACTCCAGGAGTAAAGACGGTCAAGAGAACGCTGAAGACAGCGCTCCAGGACACGTGTACACTGCGCGCTGCAATAGATGGTAAAATCGTCCACGAAAAGGGAGCCTGAGACATCAGCTGGGAGGCAATCCATTATTGGATTGATCGCGATGGCGAAGAGAGCGACGCTCAAAACTGAGCCCTGTGGCACCCCATTCTCCTGGCGAAAGGTGTCTGACAGGACAGAACCCACACGTACCCTGAACTGTCGATCCATTAAAAAGGAATGAATAAAAAGAGGGAGGCGACCGCGAAGACCCCATGCATGCATGGTGCGGAGAATGCCCGCCTTCCAACAGGTGTCGTAAGCCTTCTCCAAATCAAAGAACACAGCCGCGGTCGGGCGCTTCCGCAAGAAGTTATTCATAATGAAGGTCGACAAGGTAACCAGATGGTCAACAGCAGAGCGGCGCCTACGAAATCCACATTGTACATTGGTAAGTAGGCGTCGAGACTCGAGCAGCCAAACCAATCGAGAGTTAACCATTCGCTCCATCACTTTACAGACACAGCTGGTAAGCGAGATAGGTCGATAACTGGAAGGCAAGTGCTTGTCCTTCCCCGGCTTAGGAATCGGGACAACAATAGACTCGCGCCAGCATGCGGGAACATGTCCCTCAATCCAGATGCGATTGTAAGTACGAAGAAGAAAACCTTTACCCGCAGGAGAAAGGTTCTTCAGCATCTGAATATGAATAGAATCTGGCCCTGGAGCAGAGGACCGTGATCGGCCAAGTGCGTTTTCGAGTTCCCGCATGGTGAATGGGGCATTATAACTTTCACAATTCGAGGAGCGGAAGTTAGGTGGCCTAGCCTCCTCTGCCTGTTTGCGGGGGAGGAAGGCAGGGTGGTAATGAGCGGAGCTCGAAACCTCTGCGAAAAAGCGGCCGAAGGCATTGGAGACAGCCTCAGGGGCCACAAGGACGTCATTCGCGACCTTCAAGCCAGAAACTGGTGAGTGGACCTTAGTGCCAGATAGCCGGCGCAGGCTACCCCAGACAACAGAAGAAGGAGTAAAACTGTTGAAGGTGCTTGTGAAAGCAGCCCAGCTGGCTTTCTTGCTTTCTTTGATAATACGACGACACTGAGCACGTAATCGTTTATAATTGATACAATTCGCCACTGTAGGGTGGCGTTTAAATGTGCGTAAAGCACGTCGACGAGCACGTAAAGCGTCTCTACATGCTGCGGTCCACCAGGGGACCGGTACGCGACGTGGAGGAGAAGGAGGGTGAGGGATGGAATATTCAGCAGCAGCGAGAATGACTTCCGTGAGGTGTGCGACCTGACGATCGCAGCTTGTAAAGGTTTGATCCTGAAAGGTCGCCCTGGAAGAGAAGAGCCCCCAGTCTGCCTTGGAGATGGTCCAATTAGAGAAGCACGGAGAGGGGGTATGCTGCAGGAGATGGATAACACACGGGAAGTGGTCGCTCGAATATGTATCAGAAAGTGCATACCACTCAAACCGGCGTGCAAGTTGGGGAGTACATATAGAGAGGTCTAAATGGGAATAGGTGTGAGATGTGTCCGAAAGAAAAGTAGGGGCGCCAGTATTGAGGCAGACAAGATCGAGCTGGTTGAAAAGGTCTGCTAACAAGGAGCCCCTCGGGCAGGATGCTGGAGAGCCCCAAAGGGGATGGTGGGCATTGAAGTCTCCAGTTAACAAAAATGGTGCAGGTAGCTGAGCAATAAGTTGCATCACGTCTGCCCTGGTAACGGCAGATGACGATGGAGTGTAAACGGTACAAAAGGAAAACGTAAAAGTGGGGAGAGTAATGCGGATGGCAACTGCCTGCAGGCCGGTGTGCAACGTGATGGGATCGTAGTAAATATCATCCCGGACCAGCAACATAACCCCTCCATGAGCTGGGATACCTACCACAGGGGGTAGGTCAAAACGCACAGAGGTGTAGTGTGCCAAGGCAATTTGATCGCATGGGCGTAGCTTCGTTTCCTGGAGGGCTACGACGAGCGGACGGTGCAAGCGGAGCAGCAACTTCAAGTCCTCTCGGTTGGAGCGAATGCTGCGAATATTCCAGTGAATAAGTGCCATTGTAAGAAAAGGAAGATGAGAGAAGTGGTCACCTCGAAGGCCGCTTAGGGGCTGGCTTCGAGCGAGCACTGCCGCCGCTATCAGTAGGCGGACAGTCATCGTCCATTGGGTCTATAGGGTCATCGGCCATCTCGGGAGGATGGCCGGGAGTGGGAGCTTCCTCCGCCAGTGAACGGCCAGATGTACGGCTACCAGCGGTGCGGCCAGGCGAAACGGATGACGGCCTGGGGCGGCAACCGCTGGGTGGCGCAGGAGAAGAAATGCGCCGTGGCGGAGAAGGAGAACTGTGCTTCCTATGCTCCTTTTTGGAAGGACGTGTAGTGGAAGTACCGGTCGAAGGCTGGGAGGTCGAGGTACGGAGGAAGTCTGCACGGGATGGTTCCTTCTTGAAGGCCCGTGCATCTGACTTCTGGGTCTTCGTCTTAGCAGAAGCTGAGGAAGGTGCTCGTGTCTGTGGGGTGATGGGAGGAAGAGGAGACGTCGACCGCGCGATCTTAGCACTGGCAGAACGGACGACCGTGGTGCTGAAGGTCAGATCACATGTTTGGGTTGCTACCTCCCGGGTAGTCCGAGGAGAGGCGAGGACAGTACTGTATTTCCCCGCTGGGAGCAGCGTGGGCTTCCTACTAGCCAATAGCTTGCGAGCAGCCGAGGTGGACACTTTCTCTTTGACCCGAATTTCTTGGATACAGCGTTCTTCCTTATAGACAGGACAGTCGCGGGAGGATGCGGCATGGTCACCCTGACAGTTCACACAACGAGGAGACGGAGGTGGACAGTCACCCTCATGGGCATCCCTGCCACAAGTGACACATTTAGCCGCATTGGAACAAGACTGTCGAGTGTGATTGAAACGCTGACACTGGTAGCAGCGCGTAGGTGTCGGGACATAGGGGCGAACAGAAATAACCTCGTAGCCCGCCTTGATGCGCGATGGCAGCTTAACACTATCGAAGGTCAAGAAAATTGTCCGGGTCGGTACAAGGTCATTGTTGACCTTTTTCATGACCCTATGGACAGCCGTCACACCCTGCTCAGCGAGGAATGATTGAAGCTCCTCGTCAGTCAATCCGTCGAGGGAGCTAGTATAGACTACACCACGAGACGAATTCAAAGTTCGGTGGGCCTCCACCCGGACA
Source organism: Schistocerca americana (assembly GCF_021461395.2). Lineage (NCBI taxonomy): Eukaryota > Metazoa > Arthropoda > Insecta > Orthoptera > Acrididae > Schistocerca > Schistocerca americana. The sequence continues at coordinate 228,726,843 of NC_060125.1, read as the reverse complement.
GGGAACGTGTACAGGAGGGTGGCCCGAAGCAGTTTTTGTGCCTGAAAGGCACTCTCAGTTTCTAGTAATAAGGTGCCGTTACGCAACCTAGTACAAGATTTGACAGATCCGGCTATGGCATCTACGCCCTTCTGAATAACGAAAGGGTTGACAGAGGAAAAATCCTTTCCGTCCTCAGATCGAGAAACTACGAGGAACTGTGGGGCAGGCGGTAGTACTTTTGTCACTGTTGGCTGGTCACGTTTCCGTTTTTGGGTCGAAGTCGAAAGAGATGGAGTAGAATCCATTGCGGAGGAATCCCCCATGATTGCCAGCGTCTCCGATAGCGCGCTCCTTCCTTGTGGGGACCCTCTCAGAGGGCACTCCCGCCTTAGGTGAATGTTTACACCTCAGGTCACACCTCCCGAGAAACAGACGGAGGGACCAATCGGCATGGTCAGAAGGTATCAGCTCAGGCAATCACCCCTCCCCGGGCCTGGCCTTTACCAGGGGGTACGCGCGTGCCTTACATGTCTACCCAGGGCGGGGAATTACGCGTTACCCCGTCACCGGCTACGCGTGCGAACGCGTGGGTCGGCCTTCAGGCACGCACAGGGAGGAAGGAAGAAGAGGAAAAAGAAGAGAGAGAGGGAGAAAGAGGACAGACTGTCTCAAACGCCGAGGCGGAGACCAGAGAAGGCAAGGAGAAGAAGGCAATGAGAAAGCAAGGAGAAGAAGGCAATGACAAGGCAAGGAGAAGAAGGCAATGAGAAAAAGACAATGAGAAGGCAAGGAGAAAAAGGCAATGAGAAGGCAAGGAGAAAAAGGCAATGAGAAGGCAAGGAGAAGTCAAGGGAAAGAGTAAGGAAGACAGTGAGGTGGAGAAGAGCAAAGAAAGGAACCAACAAAAGGAAGGAAGAAACGAGAAGTGAAAAACCAAAAAGACCACGATGATAGGTCGTGGAACCGTCCGTCTCCGGACGCAGGCGCTAACTACCCCCGTGAGGGGGATGGACTCCTTTTAGTCGCCTCTTACGACAGGCAGGAATACCGCGGGCCTATTCTAATCCCCGGACCCGCAGGGGGGGCCTATGATAGTGTTTTTAAGGAAAAAGCTGTATGACACCTTAATGGAGATGAAATTCCCAAGTAAACTTATCAGATTGGTACAAATGACCCTCACCAGCACAAAATGCCAGGTAAAAGTAGAAGAAAAACTTTTGAAAGAATTTGAGGTCAACCAAGGGTTAAGACAAGGTGATATATTATCCACGCTACTCTTCAACATAGCGTTGGAGAGAGTGATGCGAAGAAGGGTGGAGTCTGATCACTGATGTGGCACTCTGCTTAACCGTATGCACCAAAATCTAGCTTATGCCGAAGATGTGTGAATGCTGTCTAGAAGTTTGAAAGAAATGAAAGAATGATTTGGCAGACTGGAAAAGGAGGCAGTACAGTTGGGAGTAAACAACAGTTGGAGCAAACAACACAAAAACACAGTATCTCTTTGCTTCCAGGAAAAATGCTGTTGTCAAAGACAGATATATTAGTTGAACAGAGGCAGTTATGAGAGATGTGAGAAGTTCCAATACCTGGGAGTGCTAGTTACGGAGGATAGCAGAATAAGAGAAGAAATAAAATCTAGGATTGCTGCAGGAAATAGAGCTTACTGGGCCTTGATCAAGATCCTTCAGTCACGTAACCTGAACATAAAATCGAAGGTGACTGTCTATCGAACAGTCATAAGACCGATGGTAATGTATAGCTCAGAAACATGGACAATGACTGTAGCAGAAGAAGAGCTCTTGACGATATGAGAGAGGAAAATATTAAGAAAGATTTTAGGAGCCGTGTATAAGGCGGGGCATTGGAGGATAAGGAGAAACAAGGAATTGGAAGAACAATATAAAAATCCTGACTTGGTGACTGAAATTAAGTGTAACAGATTGAGATGGCTGGGCCATGTAGTGCGAATGTCAAAAAGGTTTACACAGGAAATACAGGTGGCAAAAGGAGCAAAGGGAGACCCAGGAAACAATGGCTGGAGGATGTGGAAAATGATTTGAGAAAGATTGGAGTCAGGAGATGGAGGAAACGAGCAGAAAACCGTCAGGATTGCGCTGTGGCCATCAGAGAGACCAAGGCCCCACATTGGCTGTAGCGCCAAGAAGTAAGTAAGTAATATCTTGAGAAGAACAGATTTACAGTGCCTCTCTGCAGCTGAAAAATCAGTTGAAGACCTGCTAAAGGTAGGAAGAAAGACAGAAAACAAGAAACCAGGAGAGAAGTCTTAAATGTAAAGAGGGTCCTCACAAGGGAACCTCCCCATCGCACCCCCCTAAGATTTAGTTATAAGTTGGCACAGTGGATAGGCCTTGAAAAACTGAATACACATAAATCGAGAAAACAGGAAGAAGTTGTGTGGAACCATGAAAAAATGAGCAAAATATATAAACTGAGTAGCCCATGTGCAAGATAAGCAACATCAAGGATAACACAAACACACGAGCGTCGTGGCCCCGTGGTTAGTGTGAGTAGCTGCCGAACGAGAGGTCTATGGTTCAAGTCTTCCCTCGAGTGAAAAGTTTAATTTTTTATTTTCAGTTTATGTCACAAACTATTATGTTTTCATCAGTGTTTTGAGAGTGATTATCACATCCACAAGAAAACCTAAATCGGGCAAGGTAGAAGAATCTTTTTACCCATTCGCCAAGTGTACAAGTTGGGCGGGTCGACAACAAATTCCTGTCATGTGACACACATACCGTCACCAGTGTCGTATACAATGTACCAGACGTGTTTTTCTGTGGAGCAATCGGTTGACCTATGACCTTGCGATCAAATGTTTTCGGTTCCCATTGGAGAGGCACGTCCTTTCGTCTACTAATCGCACGGTTTTGCGGTGCGGTCGCAAAACACAGACAGTAAACTTACTACAGTGAACTGTGACGTCAATGAACGAACGGACAGATCATAACTTTGCGAAAATAAAGAAATAAAATATATCACTTGATGGAAGACTTGAACCGAGGACCTCTCGCTCCGAAGCTGCTCGAGCTAGCCACGAGACCACGGCGCTACCGTGCATACGCACTCCTTGATGTTACCTATGTTGTACATGGACTACTCTTTTTGTATATTTTGCTTATTTTTTCATAGTTCCACACAACTTCTTCCTGTTTTCTCGATTGATGTGTATTCAGTTTTTCAAGGCCTGTCCACTGTGCCATCTTATAACTAAATCTGAGGGGGGTGCGATGGGGAGGTTCCCTTGTCAGTACCAATCTGGGGCCTTCGGAAGAGGTGACAACGAAAAAGCTTAAGCTGTACTTTAAATTGCATTTCCTGAAAATTATGTTTTTTAAAGTTTATGTACCTTTTTATCAGAATCTATGAAGGTCAGAATTACATAATTTTCTACACTTATTTCTATAAACATAATAAATATTGTCTCAAGTGTAAATTTTAAAATTCTGAGTGTATGCTGAGGTATGGGGGAAAGTGTTTGGAATGTTGCATTAATTTTATGTTATAGTTCTAGAATTAGTATTAAAAATTATTAAATTCTGCTACTCCCATACTTACAAAAAGCCTCATGAGAGAAGCTTACTATACGCAAAGAAACTGAACAAAGAAAATTTAGTAGAAATCTATAGAATAGTTTCTGAAAAAAAGGTAAATATATCATTTTTTGAAAATAAAAGTTTTTAAATACTATGAAAAAGTTAAATATATATAATCCAAGGCACTTAACAGCAAATGTGTTAATTTCATATAAAGAATGTTACAAAATTTCATTGCCGCATCTCCAGAATTGTGGATTTAGTACAATTTTTAAATAGCGTGTTTTTCATAAACGTCGCCCCTGAATGCTTTTCTGATAATAATGGATACTCATAGCAAATCATTCTCCACCAGTTAGAGAAATTTATTTTCAGTTGTCTTCACTCAGTCCAAGAAATACTGGTTTGGATTGAAGTTAACTGTCTCAAAATATTCCTTCAGTCACTGTCTTCTTGAAATCCAGGTGTTTACCTGTCGATTCTCCATATCAGGAAAATAACTACTGACTGAATTTAATGCAGATGATAAGTACTGACTTATTTAATGTGCGAATGGCCATTGTTCACAGTTGACATAGAGCATAAGTATAACTTCTTGGAACATCGAAATGTTCCATCCCCGTATTGGTGAAGATCGAATCTACGAAGGAAACTAGAAGCTCGAGTGCTCTATGTGACAGCCATCCTAGTTCTATGTGGAACATGAGTTAATGGGAACTGGCTGCAATCGCTTTGAAAAACTCTTTGAGAACTCTTGTCTTTGTTGCACTACCTCGAATGTGACTTACAATCTTACATACCTGAACGAAGGCATTGAAGAAATTAGGTGGAAGTGTTTTCAAGGGTAAAGCATAACGACGTATACTGAGGTGACAAAAGTCATGGGATAGCGATGTGCACATATACAGATGTACATAAGGTATAAAAGAGCGAAGCTGTCATTTGTACTCCGGTGATTCATGTGAAAAGTTTTCGAACGTGATTATGGCCGCACGACGGGAATTAACAGACTTCGAACGCGGAATGGTAGTTGGACTAGACGCATGACACATTCCATTTCGGAAATCGTTAGGATATCTACAACCTCAAGGGTGTGCCAAGAATACCAAATTTTCTGGCATTACCTCTCACCACGGAGAAAGCAGTGGCAGACGGCGTTCACATCACGACCGAGAAAAGCGGCGTTTGTGCAGAGTTGTCAGTGCTAACAAACAAGCAACACAGCGTGAAATAACGGCACTGAGGACACTGTGACGAAACTTGGTGTTAATGGGCTATGGCAGCAGACGACCGACGCGAGTACCTTTGCTAACAGCACGACATCGCCTGCAGCGCCTCTCTTTGGCTCGTGACCATATCGGATGGACACTAGAGGACTGGAAAACCGTGGCCTCTTCAGATGCGCCCCGATTTCAGTTGATAAGACCCGATGGTAGGGTTCAGTTGTGGTGCAGACCCCACGAAGCCACGGACCCAAATTGTCAACAAGGCACTATCCAAACGGTCGTGGCTCCGTAATGGTGTCGGCTGTGCTTACGTGGAAGAGACCGGATCCTTTCGATGTTTGGCTACTTGGAGACCTTTTGCAGACATTCATGGAGACCATGGTCCTAAACAAGGATGGAATTTTTTTGGATGACAATGGGCCACAATTGTTCGCGATTGATTTGAAAAAAATTCTGGACAGTTTGAGCGAATGGTTTGGCCACCCAGATGAAACCCATCGAACACATATGGCATCTAACGGAGAGGTTAGTTAGTGCACAAAATCCTATGCCGGCACCACTTTGGCAATTATGCACAACTGTAGAGGCAGCATGGTACAATATTTCTGCACGGGACTTCCAAAGACTTGTTGAGTTCATGCTACATCGAGCTGCTGCACTGAGCTGGGCCAAAGGAGGTCCGACACAATATTAGGAGGTCTCCTGTGGCTTTTGTCACCTCATTGTATAATGCAAATGGACCCGCCAGCGTAGCCGAGAACGCTAACGCGCTGCTTCCTGGGCTTGGGTAGGCGCGACAGCCCCGGATCGAATCTGCCCGGCAGATTACCGACGAGGGCCGATGTGCCGGCCAGCCTGGATGTGCTTTTTAGGCGGTTTTCCACATCCCCCTAAGTGAATATCGGACTAGTCCCCATGTTCCGCCGCCGAGCAGTGTCAGCAGTGCGCAAGTAGCAGCATTACTGCATTTACTAGGCAATCTTGTATTTTAATAACCGTTTAAATTTTGTCGATTTGTTTGCGCTCTCTGTAGATTAGTTCAGACGTTCTTTGCAAAACAGTTTTTAGCATGGATAGGGACTGCAACTGCTGTGTTCGGATGCAGGCTGAGTTGGCATCCCTTCGCTCCCAGCTTCAGGCAGTGTTGGCTTCGGTCACACAGCTTGAGGCTGTTGCCAATGGGCATCACTATGGGGGTCCGGATGGGGGTTTGTCGGGGACGGCCAGCTCGTCCCACGCATCCCCTGATCGGACTAAGACTGTGGTTGCCCGGGATACTGCCCGCATTGAGGCTGATCCGTCACCTGTGGTGGAGTGGGAGGTCGTTTCAAGGTGTGGCAGGGGGCGAAAGACATTCCGGAGGGCTGAACGGAAAGCCTCTCCAGTTTGTCTGACGAACCAGTTTCAGGCTCTGTCTCAGGCTGATACTGATCTTCGGCCTGACATGGCTGCTTGTCCTGTTCCAGAGGTTGCCCCTCAGTCTGCAAGATCCGGGCAGTCGCAGAGGGTGGGCTTACTGGTAGTTGGGAGCTCCAACGTCAGGCGCGTAATGGGGCCCCTTAGGGAAATGGCAGCAAGAGAGGGGAAGAAAACCAATGTGCACTCCGTGTGCATACCGGGGGGAGTCATTCCAGATGTGGAAAGGGTCCTTCCGGATGCCATGGAGGGTACAGGGTGCACCCATCTGCAGGTGGTCGCTCATGTCGGCACCAATGATGTGTGTCGCTATGGATTGGAGGAAATCCTCTCTGGCTTCCGGCGGCTATCTGATTTGGTGAAGACTGCCAGTCTCGCTAGCGGGATGAAAGCACAGCTCACCATCTGCAGCATCGTCGACAGGACTGACTGCGGACCTTTGGTACAGAGCCGAGTGGAGGGTCTGAATCAGAGGCTGAGACGGTTCTGCGACCGTGTGGGCTGCAGATTCCTCGACTTGCGCCATAGGGTGGTGGGGTTTCGGGTTCCGCTGGATAGGTCAGGAGTCCACTACACGCAACAAGCGGCTACACGGGTAGCAGGGGTTGTGTGGCGTGGGCTGGGCGGTTTTTTAGGTTAGATGGCCTTGGGCAAGTACAGAAAGGGCAACAGCCTCAACGGGTGTGGGGCAAAGTCAGGACATGCGGGGACCAAGCAGCAATCGGTATTGTAATTGTCAACTGTCGAAGCTGCGTTGGTAAAGTACCGGAACTTCAAGCGCTGATAGAAAGCACCGAAGCTGAAATCGTTATAGGTACAGAAAGCTGGCTTAAGCCAGAGATAAATTCTGCCGAAATTTTTACAAAGGTACAGACGGTGTTTAGAAAGGATAGATTGCATGCAACCGGTGGTGGAGTGTTCATCGCTGTTAGTAGTAGTTTATCCTGTAGTGAAGTAACATGCCAAATCCGATTAACAATGGCTGACCCTGCGTAACTTGGGGACAAGGCTCAAGCGATAGAATTGTATAATGCAATGGCTGAACGTAGGATTTCCAGCAATTTCTTAGACTCATGTGCGGAATTCAGAGCAAACACCCAACATGGAAGGTGCTCTGTCTGTACATACACCTAACGACTTCGACCAATGCATCTCATTTTCCTCAGCAAATTTTTGCTCTGATCGAAAACTATCTTCCCCACCTGGGGTAGTGACCAATGACTCCAAGAACAAGTATCTTCTCTCCGTACGTTCTCCTTTATATATCGAACGTAGACAAGCATCTGGGTACCCGTGGTGTAGGGGTAGCGTCTTTGATTCATAATCAAAACGTCTTCGGTCCCGGGTTCGATCCCCATCACTCCCTAAATTTTGATAAATAATCGGCATTGGCGGCCGAAGACTTCCGGCATAAGAAGTCAGCCTCATTCTGCCAACGACCTTGTCAAAGAGGGCGGAGGAGCGGATAGAGGTTCAGGGCACTCTCTTGTCCTAGGGGTGGGTAACTGCCCCTAAAGGCGGAAGAATAAGCAATGATCAACGACATGAGGATGCAGAAGGCAATGGAAACCACTGCATTAAAGACACGTAACGTGTATCCACAGGACATGTGGCCTGTAATTGAAGAAGTGTCATGATGATCTCTCCATTGGCAAAAGATTCCGGAATACTCCCCCATTCGGATCTCCGGGAGGGGACTGCCAAGGAGGAGGTTACCATGAGAAAAAGATTGAATAATCTACGAAATGATAACGTTCTACGAGTCGGGGCGTGGAATGTCAGAAGCTTGAACGTGGTAGGGAAACTAGAAAATCTGAAAAGGGAAATGCAAGGGCTCAATCTAGATATAGTAGGGGTAAGTGAAGTGGAAGGAAGACAAGGATTTCTGGTCAGATGAGTATTGGGTAATATCAACAGCAGCAGAAAATGGTTTAGCAGGTGTAGGATTCGTTATGAATAGGAAGGTAGGGCAGAGGGTGTGTTACTGTGAACAGTTCAGTGACCGGGTTGTTCTAATCAGATTCGACAGCAGACCAACACCGACAACGATAGTTCAGGTATACATGCCGACGTCGCAAGCTGAAGTTGAACAGATAAAGTGTATGAGGATATTGAAAGGGTAATGCAGTATGTAAAGGGGGACGAAAATCTAATAGTCATGGGCGACTGGAATGCAGTTGTAGGGGAAGGAGTAGAAGAAAAGGTTACAGGAGAATATGGGCTTGGGACAAGGAATGAAAAAGGAGAAAGACTAATTGAGTTCTGTAACAAGTTTCAGTTAGTAATAGCGAATACCCTGTTCAAGAATCACAAGAGGAGGAGGTATACTTGGAAAAGGCCTGGAGATACGGGAAGATATCAATCAGATTACATCATGTTCAGACAGAGATTCCGAAATCAGATACTGGATTGTAAAGCGTACCCAGGAGCAGATATAGACTCAGATCACAATATAGTAGTGATGAAGAGTAGGCTGAAGTTCAAGACATTAGTCAGGAAGAATCAATACGCAAAGAAGTAGGATACGGAAGTACTAAGGAATGACGAGATACGTTTGAAGTTCTCTAACGCTGTAGATACAGCAATAAGGAATAGCGCAGTAGGCAGTACAGTTGAAGAGGAATGGACATATCTAAAAAGGGCCATCACAGAAGTTGGGAAGGAAAACATAGGTACAAAGAAGGTAACTGCGAAGAAATACTTCAGTTAATTGATGAAAGGAGGAAGTACAAACATGTTCCAGGAAAATCAGGAATACAGAAATACAAGTCGCTGAGGAATTAAATAAATAGGAAGTGCAGGGAAGCTAAGACGAAATGGCTGCAGTAAAAATGTGAAGACATCAAAAAAGATATGATTGTCGGAAGGACAGACTCAGCATACAGGAAAGTCAAAACAACCTTTGGTGACATTAAAAGCAACGTTGGTAACATTAAGAGTGCAACGGGAATTCCACTGTTAAATGCAGAGGAGAGAGCAGATAGGTGGAAAGAATACATTGAAAGCCTCTATGAGGGTGAAGATTTGTCTGATGTGATAGAAGAAGAAACAAGAGTCGATTTAGAAGAGATAGGGGATCCAGTATTAGAATCTGAATTTGAAAGAGCTTTGGAGGACTTACGGTCAAATAAGGCAGAAGGGATAAATAACATTCCATCAGAATTTCTAAAATCATTGGGGGAAGTGGCAACAAAACGACTATTCACGTTGGTGTGTAGAATATATGAGTCTGGCGATATACCATCTGACTTTCGGAAAAGCATCATCCACACAATTCCGAAGATGGCAAGAGCTGACAAGCGCGAGAATTATCGCACAATCAGCTTAACAGCTCATGCATAGAAGCTGCTTACAAGAATAATATACAGAAGAATGGAAAAGAAAATTGAGAATGCGCTAGGTGACGATCAGTTTGGCTTTAGGAAAAGTAAAGGGACGAGAGAGGCAATTCTGACGTTACGGCTAATAATGGAAGCAAGGCTGAAGAAAAATCAAGACACTTTCATAGGATTTGTCGACCTGGAAAAAGCGTTCGACAATATAAAATAGTGCAAGCTGTTCGAGATTCTGAAGAAAGTAGGGGTAAGCTATAGGGAGAGACAGGTCATATACAATATGTACAACAACCAAGAGGAAATAATAAGAGTGGACGATCAAGAACGAAGTGCTCGTATTAAGAAGGATGTAAGACAAGACTGTAGCCTTTCGCCCCTACTCTTCAATCTGTACATCGAGGAAGCAATGATGGAAATAAAAGAAAGGTTCAGGAGTGGAATTAAAATACAAGGTGAAAGGATATCAATGATACGACTCGCTGATGACATTGCTATCCTGAGTGAAAGTGAAGAAGAATTAAATGATCTGCTGAACGGAATGAACGGTCTAATGAGTACACAGTATGGTTTGAGAGTAAATCGGAGAAAGACGAAGGTAATGAGAAGTAGTAGAAATGAAAACAGCGAGAAACTTAACATCAGGATTGATGGTCACGAAGTCAATGAAGTTAAGGAATTCTGCTACCTAGGCAGTAAAATAACCAATGACGAACGGAGCAAGGAGGACATCAAAAGCAGACTCGCTATGGCAAAAAAGGCATTTCTGGCCAAGAGAAGTCTACTAATATCAAATACCGGCCATAATTTGAGGAAGAAATTTCTGAGGATGTACGTCTGGAGTACAGCATTGTATGGTAGTGAAACATGGACTGTGGGAAAACCGGAACAGAAGAGAATCGAAGCATTTGAGATGTGATGCTATAGACGAATGTTGAAAATTAGGTGGACTGATAAGGTAAGGAATGAGGAGGCTCTACGCAGAATCGGAGAGGAAAGGAATATGCGGAAAACACTGATAAGGAGAAGGGACAGGATGATAGGACATCTGCTAAGACATGAGGGAATGACTTCCATGGTAATAGAGGGAGCTGTAGAGGACAAAAACGGTAGAGGAAGACAGAGATTGGAATACGTCAAGCAAATAATTTTGAGGACGTAGGTTGCAAGTCGTGGCGGGCCGCATCAAACCAGTCAGTAGACTGATGACAAAAAAAAAAAGGACAAGCATCTAGGACCATGATGCAACGTCAGTCGATCCTTCAGAGTGCACTGGAAAGAAATAACTTAATCTCATTTCACAGAGTACCACGTCCAAAATATCAGAACTCATATCCTCTGCAGGACTTCTGGTTGAAAATGGCTCTAAGCACTATGCGACTTAACTTCTGAGGTCATCAGTTGCCTAGAATTTAGAACTAATTAAACCTAACTAACCTAAGGACATCACACACATCCATGCCTGAGGGAGGATTCGAACCTACGACAGTAGCGGTCGCTCGGTTCCAGACTGTAGCGCCTAGAGCCGCACGGCCACTCCGGCCGGCCAGGGATTCTGGTTCTATTGTTAGAAAGAAATATCTTGTTTATCTTTTCCATGTGGTGGCGAGTGACCGACTGTCTACCGACAGAACGTCAGTGAGCGAGCCGATAACACGGTGGAGCCGATGATGTACTAACCGTAAGAGGCCGACAGCGGCTAGCCTGCCATCGACGATTGCGCGATTTTAAAATAATTCAGTGTGGCGTCTGCTATATCACGTCATGTATTAATGGTCATATTTTGATAATATTAGAGGGTGAGTCAAAAAGGATTTTACAATTTGGAATGATATAGAAATGTATTGAGATAACTCATAGAATCGGTAGATGTCGTTTTGTAGCAAACAACCTCAAGTTTGATTCACGTAGTGCCTCAGTACCCCATTCCGCCACCAGGAGTGCACAGTATGGTACTGTGTATTATGGTTGCATGAAACGAACTCTGCAACTACTGTTCGGTGTAAGTTTCGCACCGAATACGATAAAGAACCTCCAAGCATGCCTACAATTTATTCGTGGCACAAGAAATTCGTTTAGTTCGGTCGTTCTCTGCGACATGATAAATCACCAGATCGCCCACGTATTGATTACGTCGAACATTGCCCACAATCCACAAAAATCAACCCAACATGCATATCGCGAGACTACGTTCCACAAAAGACTGGCGAGCACTGCGTAGACGTTTGCACTTAAACCACACAGATTCACAATGACACAGCACATTAGTGGTGCAGGTAAGGTTGCTCGCGGGGAATTCTGTGCGGAAATGTTGCATCGGATAGAGGACGACAAGACATTCCTGAACGCAATATTCTTCAGCGATGAGTCAACATTTCATATCAGTAGCATGGTGAACACCCACAACTGCAGAATATGGGACAGCGAAAATGCACATGCAAACCTGGAACACGTTCGTGACGGTCCCAAAATTAATTTGTTTTGTACCCTTAGCAAATTGAACGTTTACGGCCTATTCTTCTTTATGGAGAAAACTGTCATTGGTGTTATGTGTCTGGACAAGCTTGAAAACTTTGTAATTCCCTAGATCGATGAAGATGACAGAGATCGGATGGCTTACTGCCAGCAAGATGGTGCACCACCTCATTTCCTCATGGAAGTTCGAGGTTTCTTTCACAATCGCTTCCCAGGTCGGTGGATTGGCCTTCAAGAGTCAGTCGCATGGACACCTAGCTCCCCCAGACTTGACACCAGTGGATTTCTTTCTCTGGGGTGTCATGAAAGAGCGTTTGTATGTTTCTCCCCCAGCAAACAATTTAGCCGACGTGAAAAATTGAATCCACAATGATGTTGCACAAGTTACGCCTGATTTGTTGCAACGAGTGTGGGAAGACATTGATTATTGATGGGGTGTTTTCGCATCACAAATGGTAGTCACATCGAACCAAAATGCACTTGACATTTTTATGTGAAACTTGAGGATGTTTAATACAAAATGACACATATACCGATGCTATAAGTTACCTGCATAAATTTGTAAGTTATTCCAGATTTGTAAAGTCCTTTTTCACTCACCCTGTATAATTGATTACATATCTAAAAATTATTAGTTTAATTAAATAGTGATACTTCCTTTTTACAGCACTTCAGTTTTGTCACTCAACGGTAATAAAACACTTGATGTTTTTACTCCACAGAAAATTTCATTATACTCCTCAGGGAGTAATTAGCGCCAGGTTGGGAACCACTTCCGTTGGAGGATAGAGGATCTCTTGGGCAGCATTTCCTGTTTGGTGTGGGGTATGGCAACTTGCTCCGAATGTGGGAAAATGTAAGTTAATACATATGAGTAGCGAAAACAATCCGGTAATGTTCGAATACAGTATCAGTGGTGTGCTTCTGTACACCGACACGTCGTTTAAATATGCAAGCGCTAACACTGAGAAGAGAATTAAAATGGAACAAGCATGTAGTATCGTCGGTTGTAGGCAGTGGCGGTTCGTGCAAAACGTTACCAATGCGCTATAATATTACAAAAATAAATAGACTCACTATTCACGATACGCGCAACATGATATTATTGCGATATTGGGTTCACCTAATGCACAAGCCGGCCGGGATGGCCATGCGGTTGTAGGCACTTCAGTCTGGAACCGCGTGACCGGAACGGTCGCAGGTTCGAATCTTGCGCCTCGGGCATGGATGTGTGTGATGTCCTTCGGTTAGTTAGGTTTAAGTAGTTCTAAGTTCTAGGGGACTGATGACCACAGATGTTAAGTCCCATAGTGCTCAGAGCCACTTGAACCTAATGCACTAACGTCAAGTATGCTGTTTATATGTTTGATTCCCGCTACGTTTTCTTATTAGTCGTAGGTCTTCAACTCACCCTGTACCGCATGCATCACCATTCCGCAGATCCGGCTCTTTTAATACATTTTCATTCCAAATTTGCTCTAATGATCGCTTTTTTTGCCACCAACTATAGCCTTTTGATTTAGAAGGGCAGTAATCGTAACTAAGTTGAATATATTAATTTGAAGTATATAAAATGAACTGTTTAAATACATTCAAATTTTATAATTAATACACTACTGGCCATTAAAATTGCTACACCAAGAAGAAATGCAGATGATAAACGGATCTTCATGAGACAAATATACTAGAACTGACATGTGATTACATTTTCACGCAATTTGGGTGCATAGATCCTGAGAAAACAGTACCCAGAGCAACCACCTCTGGCCGTAATAACGGCCTTGATACGCCTGGGCATTGAGTCAAACAGAGCTTGGATGGCGTGTACAGGTACAGCTGCCCATGCAGCTTCAACACGATACCACAGTTCAACAAGAGTAGTGACTGGCATATTCTGACGAGCCAGTCGCTCGGCCACCATTGACCAGACGTTTTCAGTTGGTAAGAGATCTGGAGAATGTGCTGGCCAGGGAAGCAGTAGAACAATTTCTGTATCCAGAAAGGCCCGTACAGGACCTGCATCATGCGGTCGTGTATTATCCTGCTGAAATGTAGGGTTTCGCAGGGATCGAATGAAGGGTAGAGCCACGGGTCGTAACACATCTGAAATGTAACGTCTACTGTTCAAATGGCCGTCAATGCGAACAAGAGGTGACCGAGACGTGTAACCTATGGCACCCCATACCATCACGCCGGGTGATCCGCCAGTATGGCGATGACGAATACACGCTTCCAATGTGCGTTCACCGCGATGTCGCCAAACACGGATGCGACCATTACGATGCTGTAAACAGAACCTGGATTCATTCGAAAAAATGACGTTTTGCCATTCGTGCACCCAGGTTCGCCGTTCAGTACACCATCGCAGGCGCTCCTGTCTGTGATGCAGCGTCAAGGGTAACCGCAGCCACGGTCTCCGAGATGATAGTCCGTGCTGCTGCAAACGTCGTCGAGCTGTTCGTGCAGATGGTTGTTGTCTTGCAAACGTCCCCATCTGTTGACTCAGGGATCGAGACGTGGCTGCACGATCCGTTACAGCCATGCGGATAAGATGCCTGTCATTTCGACTGCTAGCGATACGAGGCCGCTGGTGTACAGCACGGCGTTCCGTATTACCCTCCTGAACCCACGGATTCCATATTCCGCTAACAGTCATTGGATTTCGACCAACGCGAGCAGAAATGTCGAGAGCAGGGGCGATAGCGGTATTACGGCAATGGAAAAGAACGAAGGCCCGTACGGCACCATATAGACAGTCGATTTTTCCTCAATCAGTTTGCGAGTGCATGATTAGCAGTAGCGTAAGGTACCCTCCACCATGGTGTCTTTCGTGTAATGTATGTACATGTAGCACTTCGCTAATGAAATTGTTTGCTGAGAGAAGATTTCTCCTTCGGAAAAGGAAAGAACTTCCTTCTGTAATTATTTGCTTAAAAGAAGAAACACAGTTACACTACTGGCCATTAAAATTGCTACACCACGGAGATGACGTGCTACAGACGCGAAATTTAACAGACAGGAAGAAGATGCTGTGATATGCAAATGATTAGCTTTTCAAAGCATTCACACAAGGTTGGCGCCGGTGGCGACACCTACAACGTGCTGACACGAGGAAAGTTTCCAACCGATTTCTCATACACAAACAGCAGTTGACCGACGTTGCCTGGTGAAACGATGTTGTGATGCCTAGTGTAAGGAGGAGAAATGCGTACCATCACGTTTCCGACCTTTATAAAGGTCGGATTGTAGCCTATCGCGATTGCGGTTTATCGTATCGCGACATTGCTGCTCGCGTTGGTCGAGATCCACTGACTGTTAGCAGAATATGGAATCGGTGGTTTCAGGAGGATAATACTGAACGCCGTGCTGGATCCCAACGGCCTCGTATTACTAGCAGTCGAGATGACAGGCATCTTATCCGCATGGTGGTAACGGATCATGCAGCCATGTCTCGATCCCTGAGTCAACAGATGGGGACGTTTGCAAGACAACAACCATCTGAACGTACAGTTCGACGACGTTTGCAGTAGCACGGACTAACAGCTCGGAGACCATGGCTGCGGTTACCCTTGACGCTGCATCACAGACAGGAGTGCCTGCGATGGTGTACTCAACGATGAACCTGGGTGCACGAATGGCAAAACGTCATTTTTTCGGATGAATCCAGGTTCTGTTTACAGCATCATATTGGTCATATCCGTGTTTGGCGACATCGTGGTGAACGCACATTGGAAGCGTGTATTCGTCATAGCCATACTGGCGTATCACCCGGCGTGATGGAATGGGGTTGCATTGGTTACACGTCTCGGTCACCTCTTGTTCGCATTGACGGCACTTTGAACAGTGGACGTTACATTTCAGATGTGTTACGAGCCGTGGCTCTACCCTTCATTCGATCCCTGCGAAATCCTACATTTCAGCAGGATAATACACGACCACATGTTGCAGGTCCTGTAGGGGCCTTTCTGGAGACAGAAAATGTTCGACTGCTGCCCTGGACTGCACATTCTCCAGATGTCTCACCAACTGAAAAAGTCTGGTCAGTGGTGGCTGAGCAACTGGTTCGTCACAATAAGGCAGTCACTACTCATGATGAACTGTGGTATCGTTTTGTTGCTGCACGGGCAGCTGTACCTGTACACGCCATCCAAGCTCTGTTTGACTCAATGCCCAGGCGTATCAAGGCCGTTATTACGGCCAGAGGTGGTTGTTCTGGGTACTGATTTCTCAGGATCTATGCACCCAAATTGCGTGAAAATGTAATCACATGTCAGTTCTAGTATATCTGTCCAATGAATACCCATTTATCATCTGCATGTCTTCTTGGTGTAGCAGTTTTAATGGCCAGTAGTGTATATGACGTTCCCAGGGTGAGGTGAAATTAATAAAGATTCTGAAATTCATTTCTTGCTGGCAATCAATCTTTATGGATGTAATAATTTTTTTTAAGAAAAAATTTCAGGACGTGGTTGTTCTTTCTTGCTTATCCTGAGAACCATTAGTCTGTTTAAGGACACTTCAAGGCATGGCTCAATCTTACATATTTATTCCTTATACCGTCCTCCGCCAAAGTCAGTTCCTCGGCGGTGCTGTTCCCACATACGCCGTGGGAAAACTTCTGGATGCAATGCTTGAAACGTCAGTAATGAAAGAAACTTTAAGTCAACCCTGGTAGTGTGGCCTACAAACAACTGATGACAAACATACGGTCAGCTATACAAGAACAAGAACATAGGGACAGACAATTGCACGAGATCTAGAAAGCAGTCATCGTCCTTCTCTCTCTCTCTCTCTCTCTCTCTCTCTCTCTGTCTCTCTCTCTCTGTATATATATATATATATATATATATATCGAATCGTTTTCATTTGACTGTCACTTACACATTCAGCCTCGACAAGAAGACTGGTTGGGGTGGTGAAAATGATGCACATGGAGGGATGAGGATAACTCATACTTTGAAGGCGAAATTTGTACATAGCAAAGTTTAACTAATTAAAAAAACTGACTTATACATTCAGGAGTAAAAATGTATAAAACTTTCTCCTATTATCAAAGTTGGATTAGCTTCTACAATTGATAAAATAATTGTGTTTATATGAAAATAAAAATTTATATAACGAGATACAATCAAATGAAGAGCTAGTTTTTAATACGTGACGCTTTTTCTAATACTTGCGAGGAATCTAAAACTCCATAATTGGGTTTGTTAATGGTTAACCGTTTTGATGGTCAACGTGATCTGGTCTTCCCTAAGTGAATTTCCCCCGGTATGGACAGGTCAGCTTTGCACACTGGTAAAGACTTGTGTTAACACGCACCTTTCTGAGATAGTGACACGACGCAAGATGGTTTTACACCGAGTCGATTCAGCAGCTGTCGCCTCAATGTGTCCAACCCTTGTTCGATGTCTCGCACCAGGAACGCAAATTGGTCCAGCCAGACTACTGTTGACATCAGGAGGATCACTTCCAAAGTATTCAGCACTGTTAAGCAAGGTAAATATCTGCTCGTCTTTGACACGTAAACACGTGAGGCCCAAACTGCGACCATCAAAACGACCATCGCCACCAGCACTAGGTCCTGTGTCCTGCTGCCAGTTTTGCACCTGCTTCTCAGGCCTCGTACAGATCTCAGAATCGACAAGACTTCGTCCATGTTTGCCGAACGAAGACCCTTACAGACGAGTGTTAAGGATGTGGTTTGCATCAAGGACATATTTACGAAGGCCACGGAGGCACCACGGAAAGTAACTTCGAAACAAGTAAATGATCCAATCACAACAAACAGTGTTGCACATAAGAAGGTTGTTATCCAGATAGCAGGTAGGATACGAGTAGCCGTCCTGTGGCTATTCTGGTGGCTACGGGGACATGGCAGGAAGCCAAATGCCCACCACAGCTTGGGTCTGCCTGGATGGTACCACCCCATGGCACCGTTTGTTTCTCTCAGGGTCCACCCACGTCGGCGCAGTGAGCGGCCAATACGCATCTGGTGAGTGCCCGTCCTCATGTAGGTAAAATACGAGACATAACAGGCTACGGTGTCGACCTGTTTCAGGACATTAACACATTGTTATTTTGTATTACTTTGTACACTTACGTCAAGTGTCCCAATGTAAGAGAAATGCAGAGTCCATTTTTACTTGTCAGCTTGTGTTCTTTTACAAATGGGAGCTGGAGTAATTACCAAACGTTAGCGCAAAATCGTTTGCATAAAAACGCACGTAAGAAGTGTGACAGTGCCACTTTCCGATCGATGTTCTGTCCATTATCGAAATGCCAGCCGCAAGCGGAGAGGCTATTCTCCAAGGAATATTTCAAAGTAATGGGCTGCTTATTTCTTAAACCTTCATGTGGCAAGCACATTATTGCGCATGAACAAAAAGGACGAACGTGTTCTCAAGTTATTGACTACACTGCGTCTTGAGAGCGATGCATTAATATTCTGGAAGACAATTTTTCCAGTCATTGTGTAACAGCCTCGCCTGGCGCCATCTGGTCTTGCTGAAATGTTCACCCGCCTAGCAGCTTTCCGTCTTGATTGTGATCCATCAATCAGCCTCCTCTCATGCTTGCAGGCGTAGTTAACCGTGGCCTCTAGTATAGTTACTGTATTTATGATCGAGCTACTGAGGAGTTATAATTAAGGAGCAGTTCCAGTGTGGGCTGTAATTATCGTATGGCAGGGAATATTGCTAGATACGCTAATACGTTAATGCGAAACCGATTTTCCAGTTTTGGCCACGAAGAGCAAATCTAGCGCTGTACATCATCTCGTCAACGTGTCCGGTGGCTGTATTGAACAAACTGTGTAAGTGGCAGTTCAAGTGGTTCAAGTGGCTCTGAGCACTATGGGACTTAACTGCTGTGCTCATCAGTCCCCTAGAACTTAGAATTACTTAAGGGGAGCCGGAGGTGGTCAAATCCAAAAAATTACGACTTTTTTTGCTACCGAAAATTAATTGGAACATTCCTCTTTAATGAAATTTTTGAATTATTGTTCTACTCGCCCTAGAAGTGGAGTTATTACCATTTTCTCCCACGCCTGCAGAGGAAATGGGCGGCCGCTGAATGCATCTAACACCCTCTCGTGACTTCCTGGCGAAGTGCTTGGGATTTTCTCGGCGTGTTACGCATACAGCGCCTTATGTTACGCATACAGCGAGTGTGCAAGGGTTGGCTACATTGTTTTCTGTGACAAATATTACCCGTATTTCCTTACAGCTTACTCCTATTTTCCTCAGAATTTCGAACATCTTGCTCCATTTAATATTGTCGTACACTTTTGTTCTGGTTACGATGCCACGTTTTAGTAACCGTGTATATAAGAAGAGGAATAACGTAGGGAAAAGAAAATTAACACTAATACCAAGTTGCGATACTACAATGAATAAGAGCGCGGAACATCGTCTCTTTGCTGTTTACCGTTTCGAATTAGTTCAGTGTTGCGCCTGCTGTTGGTAGTATTATACTTCTTGTGTAAAGCGGGTAATATGCAGTATGTACAAGAATCAGGAGGGAACAATAAAACCAATTTTTCATGACTTAGCACAGCCAGAATTGTTACACAAATGTCTACACGGACAGACGCAGAATCCTAATGAGAGCGTAAACAATTTGATTTGGAAAGTGATTCCTAAAAGAGTGTTTGTAAGCATAAAAACACTGCACTTTGGCATTTATGATGCAATAGCAACCTACAACCAAGGGAACAGTGTGAAGTGTGAAGTTCTGAAGCCATTAGGATTTACAGCTGGGGTGAACACTGTACGAGCACTAAGAAATATTGACAGAGAAAGGATAAGAGGAGCAGAAAGGAGAGAAAGGCATATGAAGTATGATGGAACAACAGGCCAGAAAAGAAGACAGAAGAGGAAGCTTTTGGAGGATGAAGGAGAAGATCCTGATAATCCATCCTATAGTGCAGAAATGTATTGAGAAACTTTGATAGCCATTTCCCGTAAATTAGAATTTTTCGAATATAAGGAACATTTTCTCAAAATCCACTCAAGCTAGAGAGATGAAATTTTTATACAGCACTCCTAGTGGTCAAACTTACATTGTAACACAGCCATTTGGCAATATGTTCAGTAGTTTCATTTCAGTTTAATTATGAAGCAATTATTTGTAAAAAAATTGATAAAAAGAATAATTGGAAGGAAACTAGAAAAGATACTCCAAAATCCCTCTGTCATAACTGCAATACTAAACCACTCTATATGCAAAAAAAAATTCAAATTTTTCTATTTGGTAGTTTATTCATAAATGTTCCTCAAACTTAGTGATTTTAACATGGGCAGCATATGCACCTCCGGCTCCCCTTAAACCTAAGGACATCACACACATCCATGCCCGAGGCAGGATTCGAACCTGCGACAGTAGCGGTCACGCGGTTCCAGACTGTAGCGCCTAGAAACGCACGGCCACTCCGGCCGGCAAGTGGCAGTTAATAATAATAATAAAAAATTATGCCTTCTCACTTCTGTGTCCTTTTCTGGCCATGCACCGTTCTTAACCCATTACATATGGAAACATTTCTAAATTTTTTCTTCTCCAGATTCCATCTGGTCGCCAAAATTGGAACTAATTGTTTTCCAGCGTAGATTGGTTCCACATTAAGCCATAGAGGTTTCAGTGCCATACGATAATTACAGCCCACAATGAACCTCTGTGAGTAGCTATACTGTATTATAAATAAAAACAAGTCAAGGATCGGTTGCAGGATTACAAAACTTTTAAACAAAGGTCGTACGCCGGCCGCGGTGGCCGTGCGGTTCTAGGCGCTACAGTCCGGAACCGCGGCACTGCTACGGTCGCAGGTTCGAATCCTGCCTCGGGCATGGATGTGTGTGATGTCCTTAGGTTAGTTAGGTTTAAGTAGTTCTAAGTTCTAGGGGACTTATGACCTAAGATGTTAAGTCCCATAGTGCTGAGAGCCAGCCAAAGGTCGTACGTAGACTCAAAGAAAAGGGTATATCGAATAAAACTCTCGGATACAGACAGAAAAACCTGTTGGGGCTACTGCATCTAGTGCCCTGTCTGTGGGAAAATTAATTATCAAATCGTCCCTACTTGCGGAGGATTCTAAATTCAGTAACTAAGAAATGGTTCAAATGGCTCTGAGCACTATGGGACTCAACTGCTGTGGTCATCAGTCCCCTAGAACTTAGAACTACTTAAACCTAACTAACCTAAGGACACCACACACATCCATGCCCGAGGCAGGATTCGAACCTGCGACCGTAGCAGTCGCACGGTTACGGACTGCGCGCCTAGAACCGCGAGACCACCGCGGCCGGCCAGTAACTAAGAAACTAAGGAGATAGAAAGAGGATAATTTTATCATTAAAATATTCGTAGACTATATTAAAAGGAAGAAATTTCACATGGCCGGGAACACCCTTCACAAACGTACAGACGCAGCCAAGAATCCACTGTAGACGACCATGAGCAACACATTGACATAATGAAACAGGCATCGTTAATAAGTTACTAAATATGTCATGATTCCAGAGTGGTGGACAATGCTTTGCTAATCTAGAAACAAAATTTAACACCTACGCTGAACATCTTACGATGTTTTGTAAATAAAGCTGCCTTTTCCTGCTGCTAGTTACTTTATTTATCCCATACGCGTTTCGCCTTGTCCTGTTCTAAGGCATCATCAGTGAGATCTATAACGATACAGTTTTGTTAGTTATAGATTATCAAACAGTTCACTTCGTGATTTTTTGTAAAAAAGTAATTACTTACGATTTACTGATCTGCGTTTCCTCACATCTGGTCTGGAGCTCGCACTACCACTTTTATCACTGCCATATAATCACATATTTGTGTTCTCGCCTACTACACACTGTTCACCATGTTTCTCACTCTTTTTATGGTGGACTATTGTTCTTTTGTCACTCTATGCAACTATTTCGTCGTACACTGATTTTCACAGCGTAAATATTGCGACTCCATTACGTGTTTCATCTTCTTTGGTATGTTTACCTATTTGTTGCCAGCCTAACGAAGTATACGCCCGTTACTAACTTCTATTTATGATGTTTATACAGTGTGTGTATCTATGAGTGAGAGAGAGAGTGAGGGGGATAGAGTTTTTTTTGAGGTGGGGGGGGGGGGGGGGGGGGGTGACTAGCTGTTAGCGAGTGGCTGAAAGCTGAAAACTTTGGTGACAGCTGTTTTGACTTTTCGTTTCAATATTCTGTGGAGGGGTTCATGGATGAGTGAGTGTAAAGGTGTTGGGATCTATTATTATTACATTGGACGGTATTAGACGGTATTATTATATTAATACTTTTTGCGAACGTTATTCTAATATTTTATCTATTAGTGCAAATAATGAATTGCTTGGCATGTGTTGAATGACCAAATACACATGCCAAGCAATTCATTATTTACATTAATAGATAAAATAATAGAATAACGTTCGCAAAAAGTATTTATGTAATAATACTGTCCAATGAAATAATAATAGAACCCAACATCTTTACACTCACTCGTCCATGACCCCTTCCCAGAATACTGAAACGAAAAGTCAAAACAGCTGTCACCAAGGTTTTCAGCCACTCGCTAACAGCTAGTCACCCGCCAACCCCCCTCCCCCCCCAACCCCAAAAAAAAGTCGACTCCGTCCCCCTCTCTCTCTAACTGATACACACACACACACACACACACGGTATAAGCATCATAAATATAGAACTTTTACTACTTTACTACTTTAAGCGTCTCATTTCCTAATCTAATACACTCAGCATCGCCCTATTTAATTCGACTACATTCCATTATTCTCGTTTTGCTTTTGTTGATGTTCTCCTTTCAAGACACTGTCCATTCCGTTCAGCTGCTCTTCCAAGTCCTTTGCTGTCTCTGACACAATTAAAATGTCATCGGCGAACCTCAAAGTTTTTATTTCTTCTCCCTGGATTTTAATACCTACTCCGCATTGTGGACGAAACAACAGGCACCCCAGCTCCGGGACTGCAAGGGCCAGCTGCTCATTGACTTTCCGGAACACGACGCCACAATTAACACAGCATGGTATACGGACACTATGCAAAAATTGAAGCATGCTGTTAGATCCAAATGCCCAGGAATGTTGGCGGAGGACATTATTCTGCTGCAGGATAATACCCACCCACTCGTTGCTAAGAGTGTTTCGACTATACTGGAGAAGTTCCACTGGGAAGCCCCTACACATCCTCCATATAGTATTGGTCTCTCCCCATACAATTCACATAATTGTGGAGCCCCGAAGAAAGACATTCGTGGCCATCGATTTACTTCGGACGAAGAGGTGCATAGCAAGATACGATCATGTTTCCGTTGGAAACCGCAAACATTTCTCTGTGAAGGCAGTGACCGACCTTTCTCACAATGAGGTAAGTATATTAACAGTTATGATGATTAACTTTGAAATAATAAACAGGTCACTTACATTTTTTCCATATGGGTCTCTTTCATTTGACTGTCCCTTGTTGTTGTTGTTGTTGTGGTCTTCAGCCCAGAGACTGGTTTGATGCAGCTCTCCATGCTACTCTATCCTGTGCAAGCTTCTTCATCTCCCAGTACCTACTGCAACCTACATCCTTCTGAATCTGCTTAGTGTATTCACCTCTTGGTCTCCCTCTACGATTTCTACCCTCCACGCTTCCCTCCAATACTAAATTGGTGATCCCTTGATGCCTCAGAACATGTCATGCAAACCGATCCCTTCTTCTAGTCAAGTTGTGCCACAAATTTCTCTTCTCCCTAATTCTATTCAATACCTCCTTATTAGTTATGTTATCTACCCGTCTAATCTTCAGCATTCTTCTGTAGCACCACATTTCGAAAGCTTCTGTTCTCTTCTTGTCCAAACTACTTATCGCCCACGTTTCACTTACATACATAGCCACACTCCATACAAATACTTTCAGAAACGATTTCCTGACACTTAAATCTATACTCGATGTTAACAAATTTCTCTTCTTCAGAAACGATTTCCTTCCCATTGTCAGTCTACATTTTATATCCTCTCTACTTTGACCATCATCAGTTATTTTGCTCCCCAAATAGCAAAACTCCTTTACTACTTTAAGCGTCTCATTTCCGAATCTAATACACTCATCATCGCCCTATTTAATTCGACTACATTCCATTACTCTCGTTTTACTTTTGTTGACGTTCTCCTTTCAAGACACTGTCCATTCCGTTCAGCTGCTCTTCCAAGTCCTTTGCTGTCTCTGACAGAATTACAATGTCATCGGCGAACCTCGAAGTTTTTATTTCTTCTCCCTGGATTTTAATACCTACTCCAAATTTTTCTTTTGTTTCCTTTAATGCTTGCTCAATATACAGATTGAATAACATCGGGGAGAGGCTACAACACTGTCTCACTTCCTTCCCAACCACTGCTTCCCTTTCACGCCCCTCGACTCTTTTAACAGCCATCTTGTTTCTTTACAACTTGTAAATAGCCTTTCGCTATCTGTATTTTACCCCCTGCCACCTTTAGAATTTGAAAGAGAGTATTCCAGTGAACATTGTCAAAAGATTTCTCTAAGTCTACAAATGCTAGAAAATTAGGTTTGCCTTTCCTTAATCTATTTTCTAAGATAAGTCGTAGGGTCAGTATTGCCTCACGTGTTTCAACATTTCTACAGAATCCAAACTGATCTTCCCCGAGGTCTGCTTCTACTAGTTTTTCCATTCGTCTGTAAAGAATTCGTGTTAGTATTTTGCAGCCGTGGCTAATAGTTCGGTAATTTTCACATCTGTCATCGCCTGCTTTCTTTGGGATTGGAATTATTATATAGACCAGAAGGATTAGGCATTGTACTTGCACTCATAACGGCTTGATAGAAAAGACAAGAGGTTGGGGGGGGGGGGGGTTTCAATGTCTTCTTACCACATGGCAAATATCGAAGGTGGCATACAGTCCAACAGGCTGCTACAGGGCCCCAGCCTGGAACTATCTGGTCAAGCAGTATGAATGGTGGTTGGATATAACTGTGAAAACTGTATTCACGATGACAGCAATAAAGGGACTTGCTAACGAGTGGTCATGCATCAAGCGAAAAGCCCTAGACACTCATGCTCTGGAGACACAAATAACGGCACTGAGTCCATTGGAACATGTCAATCCACTGCAGAATCATTTTACGACAAGCTGTTAGAACCGAGGATAACATAAGGTCTTATTAACTTGGGATTTGCAGGTCTACATGTGCAGGAGTGCCTGTTTATGCCCCCAATAACAACGTGAATGCAGATGGTTGTGGATGATGTGATTCTTTATGCTTCTAACAAGACACAACGTACGGTCGCCGTATTGTCGGTGAAACTCTGTGGGTGTCCCCCTCTGCTATCTCTTATCCTACCGCCATGTCATTGACTTCTTCTGTCGCGGAGAGGTTAGCCTAGGTTAATCTGGACGAAGTGACCCTACAGTACCGATTGTATCCTACTTTTCGAGGCAAATAATATCGAAGTATCATTCCTCACTCGTTGCAGTATCCAATAGTCATTCACTGGAGGTTTATCACATGGAATGAATGGTATCCTAGCCAGTTAATCAATCAAATAACCAATACTGATATTTCTCTGAGCAATTAAATAACATAGCAGTAATCAGTCAGTAAGCGTTTGAATAATCACGGCACACTAGGAATACCGTTACGCCTTTCATCTACCCCCATACCAGGTCACCGAGTTTAGCACTGTGTTCGTCACAGCTCGAACAGCAAAACAAAGAAAAAAACAACTACAAACAACATACAATAATGGGAATGTTGATACTCCATTCATGTGTTTCACTAACTAGATGGACACTCCAACTTCTGTGGACAGGACTAGGTGATACTACCATGTTAAACAGTTTGAGTTTGTTGATAGGTTTTCTGTTCTCCAGGGGTATGCACCTAGCATGGTGTGACTGGTGATAACAGAGGCCCCAAGGCGTTCACAGTATTCCCTTCCAACTTGTTTCATACTACGATCCACCTACCTTATGATCAAGTTACCCTGTGCCATCTTGCTATCACACAGACACTCACACGCCTCACAAGTACTCTGAACACTACATTGCTTCAAGTACGTCGTACTGACCATACCCACATTCGAAGTACTCCGTATGTCTCAGACTTGTAGCCATGTTTTCATCAGTTTTGTACGTGTTATGTCTGTTGTTGGATGGTAGCGGGAAATGGGCATCTGGGTTGTCAGAATATTTTTGACAGACATTCAGAACCAGGAAGTTTGCAGCTTCAAAACTGGAGTTTTGTTGGCTCCAAACCTATTCTCTAAGGACACAGATGTGTTGCACTCTGCGGAGAGAGAAGGCTTCCAACGCCAGACAGTGGGCATATTGGCCGAAAACAGGAAGGAGCTGGGAAACACGCCCAGTGACGGGGAGAGCTGGCACGTGACCACTTCCAGCCCTTCCACTGGCTGTTCGAGGGGCACTATTCACGTACCTTGGTCAGCATTGCCTTTGGAATAGTGTCCTTTGTCAGCGGTAGCCGCTGTGGGAAAGCTACCTACACGTGTAGGTGCGCATCGTGTAACATCCGGTACTCCTCCAGTCCAGAGCCAGAAGGCAAAGTCCTAAACAATGAAATGTAACAAAACAAAATTTGGAAAAAATGATTCCCCACTCCTTGCATTAATCCCTCTGTCTGACTGCGCACCACGCACATTCCTTCCCCCTTCTGTATGAACCCAGTTATTGGTATTAATTTTAATTTAGCAAGTACAAAGGCAGAAAACAAGTTAAGGACTCCCTTGGAGGATTGGAGGACATTTAGTATAGGGACTTAATGTAGAGGACATAACAGTGAATTTGAAAGAATCCTTTAAGCGAATCCAAAACTGCCAAGGGCTGCAAAAGTTATCAGTTTTAGTTTTCATATGACTTGATTGAATTTTGTCAGTTTGAGAAGACAGAAGGAGCGATCTGTTTTACTTGGTATAAACATTTTAAAACCGAGAGCACATAAATATTTCTTTATTTAAACAACCAGATTTGAAAGTTTTTGCTGTCATCTTAAACTCTTATAAAAATCTCGTTGTTACTAAACGTGTTCGTTTTAAGCTGGACCTCACGCCAAGTTGCCATGTAGATACTTGTCCATTGTGGTGTCACCGCCAGACACCACACTTGCTAGGTGGTAGCCTTTAAATCGGCCGCGGTCCGTTAGTGTACGTCGGACCCGCGTGTCGCCACTATCAGTGATTGCAGACCGAGCGCCGCCACACGGCAGGTCTAGTCTAGAGAGACTCCCTAGCACTCGCCCCAGTTGTACAGCCGACTTTGCTAGCGCTGGTTCACTGTCTACATACGCTCTCATTTTCAGAGACGACACTTTAGCATAGCCTTCAGCTACGTCATTTGCTACGACCTAGCAAGGCGCCATGTTCAGTTACTATAATTACTTCAAGAATGTATTCTGAACAGATAATATTGTGAATCATGTACCGTCAAGAGCGACGTTCATCATTAATGGATTAAAGTTAAGTATCAAACTAACTACGTCCGCTTTCTGAATTCTCATTCCTTGTCATGTTCCAGACTTCACGTCAGTAAGCTAAAACGCGTGCATTTCGGCCTCCATTCGTAACACGGTGTTGGCTCTTCTGCTAACACAACATCCATACACGCCGTTTAAGGTGTATTTTCAACGTTTAGAATATATCCAGCTTATGTAAACAGATACGCTACTGTGTACTGTGTTTTTGTGACGTAACAATCATCTGCGAGTGATATGTAGACCGAAGTGCCAAAGGAACTGGTATAGGCATGTGTATTCAAATACAGAGGTATATAAACAGGCAGAACACGGCGCTGCGGTCGGCAACGCCTGTTGTTGGATCAGTTAGTGCTGCTACAATGGCAGGTTATCAAGATTTAAGTGAGTCTGAACGTGGTGTTACAGTCGGCCCACGAGCGATGGGATACAGCATCTCCGAGGTAGCGATGAAGTGGGAATTTTCCCGTACGACCATTTCACGAGTATACCGTGAATATAAGGAATCCGGTAAAACATCAAATATGCGACAACGCTGCGGCCGGAAAAAGATCTTGCAAGGACGGGACCGATGACGACTGAAGGGAATCGTTCAACGTCACAGAAGTGCAATCTTTCCGCAAATTGCTGCAGATTTCAATTCCGGGGCATCAGCAAGTGTCAGTGTGCAAACCGTTCAACGAAACATCATTGATATGGACTTTCGGACCCGTAGGAAAGCCGGCCGCTGTGGCCGAGCGGTTGTAGGCGCTTCAGTCCGGAACCGCGCTGCGGCTGCGGTCGCAGGTTCGAATCCTGCCTCGAGCATGGATGTGTGTGATGTCCTTAGGTTAGTTAGGTTTAAGTAGTTCTAAGTTCTAGGGGACTGATGACCTCAGATGTTGTCCCATTGTGCTCAGAGGCATTTTTGAACCCGAAGGAAGACTAGTGTAACCTTGATGACTGCACGACACAAAGCTTTACGCCTCGCCTGGGCCCGTCAACGCCGACATTGGACTGTTGATGACTGGAAACATGTTTCCTTGTCGGACGAGTCTCGTTTCAAATTGTATCGAGTGGATGGATGTATACGGGAATGGAGACAACCCCATGAAGCCATGGACTCTGTATATCAGCAAGCGGCTATTCAAGCTGATGGAGGCTCTGTAATGGTGTGGGACGTGTGCAGTTGGAGTGATACGGGACCAATGGAACGTCTAGATACGACTCTGACAGGTGACACGTACGTAAGCATTCTGTCTGATCATCTGCATCCATTCATATCCGTTGCACATTCTGACGGACTTGGGCAATTCCAGCAGGTCAATGCGACACCCCACACGTCCAGAATTGCTACAGACTGGCTTGAGAAACACACTTCTAAGTTTAAACACTTCCGCTCGCCACCAAACTCCCCCGACATGAACATTATTGAGCACATTTGGGATGCTGTTCAACGTGATGTTCAGAAGAGATCTCCACCACCTCGTACTCTTACGGATTTATGGACAGCGGTGCAGGATTCGTGGTGTTAATTCCCTCCAGCACTACTTCAGACATCAGTCGAGTCCATGCCCCCCTCATTTTGCTGCCCTTCTGCGTGCTCGCGGGGGCCTGGACGATATTAGGCAGGTGTACCAGTTTCTTTCACTCTTCATTGTGTAAGGACATTTGCACAACGTGTTTATGTTTATAAACATTTTATTTATGACAACCCTTTTGTAATGTGGCGCTGTTTTATCCACATGACAAACTGGCGTGAGGTCCAACTTAAAATAAAGATCACAAAACATTTTTTAAGACCTGAGGCTGACAGAAAAGTCTGTCGAAACCAGTTAATAAAGAACCGTTTACTTGGCTTTTGAATATTTCTTCAAATAACAGAATTAACTACACTACTGGCCATTAAAATTGCTACACCACGAAGGAGACGTGATACAGACGCGAAATTTAACCGACAGGAAGAAGATGCCGTGATATGCAAACGTTTAGCTTTTCAGAGCATTCACACAAGGTTGGCGCCGGTGGCGACACCTACAACGTGCTGACATGAGGAAAGTTTTCAACCGATTTCTCATACACAAACAGCAGTTGAGCGGCGATGCCTGGTGAAACGCTGTTGTGATGCCTCGTGTAAGGAAGAGAGATGCGTACCATGACTGTTAGCAGAATATGGAATCGATGGGTTCAGGAGGGTAATACGGAACGCCGTGCTGGATCCCAACGGCGTCGTATCACTAGCAGTCGAGATGACAGGCATCTTATCCGCATGGCTGTAACGGACCGCGCAGCCACGTCTCGATCCCTGAACCAACAGAAGGGGACGTTTG
The DNA here is from genome assembly GCF_021461395.2 of Schistocerca americana. Taxonomy (NCBI): domain Eukaryota; kingdom Metazoa; phylum Arthropoda; class Insecta; order Orthoptera; family Acrididae; genus Schistocerca; species Schistocerca americana. The sequence goes on along the minus strand of NC_060125.1, from coordinate 228,697,034 downwards.
CAAGACAACAACCATCTGCACGAACAGTTCGACGACGTTTGCAACAGCTTGGACTACCAGCTCGGAGACTACGGCTGCGGTTACCCTTGACGCTGCATCACAGACAGGAGTGCCTGCGATGGTGTACTCAACGACGAACCTGGGTGCAAGAATGGCAAAACGTCATTTTTTCGGATGAATCCAGGTTCTGTTTACAGCATCATGATGGTCGCATCCGTGTTTGGCGACATCGCGGTGAACGCACTTTGGAAGCGTGTATTCGTCACCGCCATACTGGCGTATCACCCCGCGTGATGGTATGGGGTGCCCCTGGTTACACGTCTCGGTCACCTCTTGTTCGCACTGACGGCACTTTGAACAGTGGGCGTTACATTTCAGATGTGTTACGACCTGTGGCTTTACCATTTACTCGATCCCTGCTAAACCCTACGTTTCAGCAGGATAATGCTCGACTGCATGTTGCAGGTTCTGTACGGGCCTTTCTGGATACAGAAAATGATCGACTGCTGCCCTGGCCAGCACATTCTCCAGATCTCTCACCAATTGAAAACGTCTGGTCAATGGTGGCCGAGCAACTGGCTCGTCACAATACGCCAGTCACTACTCTTGATGAACTGTGGTTTTGTGTTGAAGCTGCATGGGCAGCTGTACCTGTACACGCCATCCAAGCTCTGTTTGACTCAATGCCCAGGCGTATCAAGGCCGTTATTGCGGCCAGAGATGGTTGTTCTGGGTACTGATTTGTCAGGATCTATGCACCCAAATTGCGCGAAAATGTAATCACATGTCAGTTCGGGTATAATATATTTATCCAACGAATAGTCGTTTATCATCTGCATTTCTTCTTGGTGTAGCGATTTTAATGGCCAGTAGTGTAATTTTCATACTAAAGAAGTTTGGCTTTGTAAATAAGATAAAAAGAGAGAAAGCAGCTCTTTGTTTTGGTTTGTTCTTTTGACGCGTTGCCATCCGAGCGAAGATGGTGCCAGAATGGCGACGAAGGATGGAGCTGATGGGGCAGTGCGAGGACAGGCCAAGGGCGTCAGCCGGGCAGCGGCTGGCTGGCTGGCACTCTACAGTATCCGGGCGCAGTGATAGGGAACATTAACAAAGACCAACAGTGCTGGGGCCGAATAATGGTCGCCAGGCGGGATGTACAGGCGTCGCAGCAGACTGCAACACTCGGTGACGAGGGCGCATCGGCGGATGTGTATAGGAGGATGTCGATATAAAAGGGGGAAAGAATTACAGGTAACAGTGGCACAAACTACTTTCAGTTTACAGTGAAATATCGAATAGTGGTTGTATCACACTTCAGTTGCAAAAACTCTCTTTTGAACTGACGAATATGTAACACATTACTTTAGTATTTGGATTATGTAAGTTATTAAAAGATCATTAATTGTTTGCTATCCCCATTACTAGGTTTCCATCATACAAAGTTACGTATTCCCTTAATACAAGACATATGAGGCTTTCAGCATTTCAGTCACAAAACCAACGGTTGCATTTGCATAGCCGACCGCTGTAGCCGAGCGGTCCTAGGCGCTTCAGTCCGGAACCGCGCTGCTGCTACGGTCGCAGGTTCGAATCCTGCCTCGGGCATGGATGTGTGTGATGCCTTAGGTTAGTTAGGTTTAAGTAGTTCTATGTCTAGGGGACTGATGACCTCAGATGTTAAGTCCCATAGTGAAACTTCCTGACAGATTAAAACTGTTTGCCGTACCGAGACTCGAACTCGGGACCTTCGCCTTTCGCAGGCGAGTGCTCTACCAACTGAGCTACCCAAGCACGACTCACGACCCGTCCTCACAGCTTCAATTCTGCCAGTACCTCGCCTGCTACCTTCCAAACTTCACAGAAGCTGTTCTTCTCACTCCCGGGAGTGCTAGTTCTGCAAGGTTCATAGAAGAGCTTCTGTGAAGTCACGCGAAGAAGTTAGTTAATCACTTAGGGAAGAAATTAAAAATGACCTTCAATCAATAATTAACAGTTTTGCAACTAGATTACGTGACCTTGAAACAGAAGGCGAAAACTTGAAAACAAGTCAGTGTAATGACAAGGACGAATTGTTAGCTAAAATCAACATTGTAGTTCCGACTGCGATAGTTACACAGGTAAAAGAACAGGACGAACATCTTAACACAATGGTAAAATAAGTTAGCGAACTGATGGAAACTTTGACAAGAACGAAAAGAACAGTGAAGCACAGCTAAAGAAAAAGTTGATGACCTAACAATGAAAATGGCAAATTTGTCAACGAATGCAGACAGAGGTTCAAAGGACACAATGCCAGTACAATTTTATGACAGGGCAGAGTATCAGTCTTTAACAATTTTAAAGAAAATCAAGCGAAAATTAATCGGGAAAATAATACTATTAATGAGAAAGTCGAACGTCTTGAAAGAAAGCTTAACCGCGACGACGAAAAAGACGAATTTGATCGTGTACATTCATATTCAGAAAAGTTTGGTGACCACAGAGAATAGAACCACATATCCAGACACTATAATGAATCGCCGATGTCTTCCAATCAGTGATGAATACAGCCACTTTCCCCCTGGTAGGGAGGGGGGGGGGATATATAGCTTGACCGGAGGGAGGGGGGGGGGGCGGGGAGAGGACAAAGTTATAGGCTTAAAATTTAAGTGATAGCGTTCTAAAGACGTAGCAGCGATATTAATATTTAAAATTTTTCATGAATAGCTAATATATAATTAAGTAATATGTAGGTTGGGTACTAAGCTGTTAGGCTAAGCCTAAGTTGATTATATTAAATAATAAAATACACTCCTGGAAATGGAAAAAAGAACACATTGACACCCGTGTGTCAGACCCACCATACTTGCTCCGGACACTGCGAGAGGGCTGTACAAGCAATGATCACACGCACGGCACAGCGGACACACCAGGAACCGCGGTGTTGGCCGTCGAATGGCGCTAGCTGCGCAGCATTTGTGCACCGCCGCCGTCAGTGTCAGCCAGTTTGCCGTGGCATACGGAGCTCCATCGCAGTCTTTAACACTGGTAGCATGCCGCGACAGCGTGGACGTGAACCGTATGTGCAGTTGACGGACTTTGAGCGAGGGCGTATAGTGGGCATGCGGGAGGCCGGGTGGACGTACCGCCGAATTGCTCAACACGTGGGGCGTGAGGTCTCCACAGTACATCGATGTTGTCGCCAGTGGTCGGCGGAAGGTGCACGTGCCCGTCGACCTGGGACCGGACCGCAGCGACGCACGGATGCACGCCAAGACCGAAGGATCCTACGCAGTGCCGTAGGGGACCGCACCGCCACTTCCCAGCAAATTAGGGACACTGTTGCTCCTGGGGTATCGGCGAGGACCATTCGCAACCGTCTCCATGAAGCTGGGCTACGGTCCCGCACACCGTTAGGCCGTCTTCCGCTCACGCCCCAACATCGTGCAGCCCGCCTCCAGTGGTGTCGCGACAGGCGTGAATGGAGGGACGAATGGAGACGTGTCGTCTTCAGCGATGAGAGTCGCTTCTGCCTTGGTGCCAATGATGGTCGTATGCGTGTATGGCGCCGTGCAGGTGAGCGCCACAATCAGGACTGCATACGACCGAGGCACACAGGGCCAACACCCGGCATCATGGTGTGGGGAGCGATCTCCTACACTGGCCGTACACCACTGGTGATCGTCGAGGGGACACTGAATAGTGCACGGTACATCCAAACCGTCATCGAACCCATCGTCCTACCATTCCTAGACCGGCAAGGGAACTTGCTGTTCCAACAGGACAATGCACGTCCGCATGTATCCCGTGCCACCCAACGTGCTCTAGAAGGTGTAAGTCAACTACCCTGGCCAGCAAGATCTCCGGATCTGTCCCCCATTGAGCATGTTTGGGACTGGATGAAGCGTCGTCTCACGCGGTCTGCACGTCCAGCACGAACGCTGGTCCAACTGAGGCGCCAGGTGGAAATGGCATGGCAAGCCGTTCCACAGGACTACATCCAGCATCTCTACGATCGTCTCCACGGGAGAATAGCAGCCTGCATTGCTGCGAAAGGTGGATATACACTGTACTAGTGCCGACATTGTGCATGCTCTGTTGCCTGTGTCTATGTGCCTGTGGTTCTGTCAGTGTGATCATGTGATGTATCTGACCCCAGGAATGTGTCAATAAAGTTTCCCTTTCCTGGGACAATGAATTCACGGTGTTCTTATTTCAATTTCCAGGAGTGTAATTTTATTGCATGCAAAAAAACTCACATTTACATCAAACTAATACGTCGAGGCTTTTTTACAGCATATCTCTTGATGACGTCATCAATAAAACTTTATGTTGGCTCGTCGTCCACTTCAGTTGAAATCTTCACACAAGCTTGGAGCGTTTCCTGACCCATCCTCTTCCTTAATTTTGTCATTACCCTGTTCATTGTACTAAATGACCTTTCCAGACTGAAAGTCGAAACGGGAATGCACAGTACACATTCAGCGAGTGTCCATAGTGCTTCGTAGCCGATGTCGGCTCTCAGAATGAAAGAAGCAACATCAGAAGACGTATCGTCTAATTTATTACTAACAACGTACCTAAAAGAATGCAAGTCTGCAATAACAGCGTCGACATTTGTAAGTCCTAAAATCAAGCACAGTTCTTTACTATCATTATCACTAAACTCTAGAAATTTTTTAAAACTTTCAAAATATGCACTTAGTTCTATCACTTTTATTGCCTTCTCATCAAACCGTTGTCCAAGTTCATCAAACATACTTTTAACAAGCTTGAATCTGCCCTTCTACGTTCGTGAATAGCACATCTTTAACTTCTGTTGCGTCCTCCTGCAGTTTTTTAATTTTAGAGTTTCATTTTCTGCACTATGTCCATCGCAGTCACAAAGACAGTCGATGTGTCTTAACTGTTCCAGAGTTCCAGAAACAAGTAGAGGGATTTGCGAAATTTTAAGTGATTGTCTCTGCAAAACTTTACATAAGTTTGAGACTGAATTTAACGTATCGTCTAAAATCACTAAACCTACAATGAAATTGGAATTCATCATTTCTAACAAGATTCCTCCAGCTAAACTTGTTAAATTCGCACCGTCCTTGTGTATATGTTCACATGCCATTATAATGTACTTGTAGGTTAGGAAAATACCATGAATTGTGCGATGGGGATTTAGCCATCAGATGTCAACAGCTTCGGGTATTTTTAAAACAGGTTGCTCTATAGCACACTGAATTTCATGTAAAACATTTTCTCGTTTGGAAGAACCATGAAAAAGTTTGTAAATGTCTTTAACAACATGTAATGTGCGTTTTATAATGGGGTGTTTATTCCTAGAGTTAGCAATTGACAAAACATGTGCTCTACAGTGAATGTATGGCAACTTATGGCCCTTCCTCTCTGACAACCGAGCGCGGACCCCTGAGATAGAACCACTAAAATTAGCAGCACCGTCGAAAGAACAAGATAATAATCTTTCGTAAGAAAGTGTTCTTTTCTTTAGTTCAGTGTCAATTGCTGTAAATATGGATTCAGCTGAAGTGCTTTTCAACTCAACGAGACATAAAAACCTTTCCTTCACTTCAAACGATGGAGACGGTGCAACATATCGAACTACTAAAGACAGTTCACTTTAGTTGGAAACATTTGTAGATTCGTCTGCCATTAATGAAAAACATTTGTCATGGAGAAGTGTTTCATCTCCCATACAAGTCAACAATTCTGACGCAGTATACTTACTAAGATATGTGGACCTTTCGCTCTGAAATTTTAACCACTTTTCAAGATTAATGTCGCTTTTCAGTACTACCTTACGAATTAGATGTTCATATTTTGTTGTGTGGGGTATTTCTTCCTTAATAAGTAAATACAGACTTCGAATTAACGATGACAATGCTTGGCGGTTTAAAGCTTTTTCATTTTCATTTTGTTTAAAAATCTGTATGAATTGGAGCGATTAATCCCTGTAATCCACAATTTTCAAGTGCAACGGCTCTTGCATGTTTTTCTGAGTTGGTGTGCTTTTCTAGTTTTCTCGTGCTTCCGGTAGCTTTTCTAAATTTAGTGAAACGTACAGAAATGAACACTCCTGTTTTCTGTAGAGCTTCGATATGGTTTTTTAAATGAATTTCACACAATTTGCAGAAAGTTCCACCCCACTCGTGATCAAAGTATAACCAATTACACTCCCATTTTTGCTGATACTTGATCTCGCGTTCAATACTTTGTTTAGAATTGCAATATACGTATGGGCCAGAAATAGCACATTTATTGTTGAAAACTGTGGAAGGCAAACTGAAGGCTTGGTAGATCTACGCAATTCATCGTTACAATCACTAGCACTTCTTTCAGTAGACTCACACTCGTCTTTGTCTTTTACAATACACTGTCTTTTATTAGAAAAGAAAGAAATTAATGTTTGCTGTTTCGATACTAACACTTCTTTTTATGTTATAAACTGATGAAGACTGCACGTAGTACACTACATAATCACATCACACTTCCACAGTAACTTGTCGACTGACTGTTACAACCTTACAACAGTTCCAACAATGCATTGAGTTTTTATACAACAATGAAAGCTTAGATTATACTGGTAGAGCAGCGTTGCCAAACGTCCCACTCATGGTGGAATGTACCACTTCTTTAGGCAAAAATTGTGTGTCCCCATTGACACTGCGAAAATCATTGTCAAGTGTACACAAATATTTGGTTTGAGCTTTGGACTCATCGATTAGGAGAAATCAATATGGCTATTAAATCTTGGAAGTATTCCCAGTAAAGCAATAAAAAAATTAAAACAATGTTTTATAATGTCAGATGGTAGTTCCAATTCCGTAGCAATACCTGGGGACGTGTTTTGCGACATCAGGTTTACTCTAAGGGCAAATATAGTATAGATGCGAGTGGCGGATAAGAATAAAGTTCGCAGCGAGGGTGGGCTGCATAGCTAAGGGATTAGCTTACACGTTAGGCTGATTGGAGGTGCGGTGAGGGAAGACTTGAGAGGGAAAAGGCTGACTTTTCCACAATTGGCGTTGCCAACACACCTTGCAACGCTTAGCTTTACCGCACACTTATTATACAGCAACTGCCAATTTGCTGGTGTTGGTAATAATAATAGTAATAATAATAATAATAATAATAATAACAGCACAATCGACGCAAAGTGTTCCAAACCGAACCGATAAGTAACGAAATCAAACTACAGGGACCCAGCCGCCAGCTATTGTGTTACACATTCATTTTGCTTGTAAAAACTGCATTTCATCACGACTTCTCCATAGTTGACTCCAAACTTCGTTAGCAACAGCAGCTGGCGTAGTTTAAATTTTGTCACAACGGTACAAGTTAACAGACCAGGTGATAATTTTTATGTTTCACAACAACTATAGATATGAATTTCTCGGGGGGGGGGGGGGGGGACTTTTCCCCCAGACCACCCCCTGAATTCATCACTGCTTGCAATAGAGAACAGTCTGGTTCACACAGAAATGGTAACTTCTATTACAAACACTTTTTGACAGTACGTAAATTCAAAGTTTTTAGGAATTACAGTAACGAAATTCACCCCAAGCTTGAAGTGGTCAGTTCCTATATTCTTTTCCGTCAAAGACTTTGAAGCGAAATACTTTGAAGACATGGTACGCAGAAATCAGTACTTATCAAACACATACAGTCCGTCGGAATTAACTCGCATTTGTTTAATTCTGCAGTCGCCGCAGCGCCTGTCCCTTGCATCGTAAATCGGAATAACACAGGCACCGCAACATCGTACAAAGTCTCTACACTAGCTCCTGGACTTACAAAAAGAAGCGAGCAGAGGACTTCAGTTTGTACATGTAGAGAGAGAAGATTTAATAAAATATTTTTGTTTCTCAACTAAAACGTGACTGCAACTGACATTTTATGTTTGCGTGTAGTAATATTTTTCTATTATGCTGCTGACAGATCATGAACGCAGTGCAAGTTTTATTGGCAAAAACATTTTTCATGTGGTACAATTACAGTTTGACAAATTGCAGTTTTTTTCCTTTACTTGTACTGTGAAACCTCGCTTCTTGCCACATTTCATGATTCTAGATCAACAGGACGTGTCCTACAGGTTTTTATGACTGGGTTCACGAGTATCAAAATATTTTATGGTATTATCTTATAGCGCTAAAGTTTTTCACCACCAAGTTACGACAAATCTCAGCATGTGATAGAAATTTCAACTTGATGCGTCTACCCATTCCTAAGCAAAATGGTTTTAACATTTCGACGACAGTCGGATAACAGTTGGCAAAAAAGATATTTTTTTCGTGTGATATAATAACAAATTAGCAATATTTAAATTTGCAAGACGCAGTATTTACAAAGGGGCAGGAGGAATCGTGACTAAACACTGTCAAAATACGAAACATAATCCATGAATAACGAATTACGCAAAACAGTTCGCCTTACCTTAACATCACAATACTTTTACCAATGTCCACAGGCTCAGCTTAAGTACACAAAAACACGTTTGGCACACAAAAGCAACTTGTCACAGTTCAGGACTAGGCAAATACTACAATGGTAAGGCCAAAATCGAGCTTATGCCACGGATTTTACCTGAGCACACACTGCAATGTTTGCAGATAACATGGCGTACTAATTTCGATCTGTGGCTGATTTCGACTGGCAGTCAGAGGAGACACACAATTGAAAATAAAAGTTAAAGTGCATGTCTAATTTAAATGACAACAAGGTTTGTGTGAGTATATCTTAGAAAAATAAAAGAAAAACCCACCGAGGATGCCGTTGCTGTGGTGAAACACGTTTGAATGTTAAAACAGAATTTTGTGTACTTGCAAAAAGGCGGACCAGTCCTTAGTTCATTATTATTTTCTGCTAGCGCGGGACAGATCTCGAAACTCCAATACAATATTTAATTAGCGATCGCATTTCTCGTGAGGCCGTCCTTCATACACAAAATAATTGCCTGCTTATGATAAAAATAAGTCCCTTATATGGTTGCAAAGACGAATTTAAAATACAGAAAAAATACTATATGATTTAATATTCCGCGAACACGAAAGAATCGCGCGATGGTTCACGATGACCGGCCCGGTTCAGACATAAGTAACACTTGAAAGCTATTGCTAGAGTTCGCAAACCCGTGCAGCTGTAGGTGCTGACGCCGCTTCGGTAAATGTTCACTGCTTCGAAAGAGTGAGACTGTTTTCCGCTTTCTGCTCGTAATCGTGACTCATGGCCGACCGCGGAGTGGCGTGCTACAGCAGCAGGGCACACCCCTTCCCCTCCTGATACGAGTGACGCTGCCTGTGGCTGGTGGCGGCAGCAGCGTAGTGTAATTTAGCGTGGGATTCCGCGTGAAGTTCACGGCCCATGCCGCGAGTGCAGTTCGCTGCGCACGGCACCAAGCTCACGACGCCTTCTATATATGCCGTGGCGGGCCGGCGGTAGGCATTCAGTCGTCAGCAGACGCCACTATCTCTCATTGAAACTTCGAGCCGCTCACCACAGCCAGCCAACATGCCTGACCCTTGCTGCGGAACTGGAGAAAGTAAGTTAACTTTGCCTTGCTGTTTGATACAAATGACGACTAAGTGCCGTTTACATCTGTTCTCAGTGACTGAGAGTGGCTAACATAAATGACTGTCAAGAGTGCTTAATCGTGTAGAGCACTTTTTTATTTAAAAAAAAATGGCTCTGAGCACTATGGGACTTAACTTCTGAGGTCATGAGTCCCCTAGAACTTAGAACTGCTTAAACCTAACTAACCTAAGGACATCACACACATCCATGCCCGAGGCAGGATTCGAACCTGCGGCCTAAGCGGTCGCGCGGTTCCGGACTGTAGCGCCTAGAACCGCTCGGCCACCTCGGCCGGCACTTTTTAATTCCTAGTCCTCTCTGCGTCTTGGTGAAGTCAAAGCGAGGGAGAAATCGTCATTGTTAGTCATCTTCTCTGGACAATCTGCGCGCGAATTCAGCTATCCCTAATTCTACTACAGCGGTGTATTCATGTCGTCAGATGATGACAGTTTTTTGTGTTGATTCTCCTCACGACGGCATCTGATGTCCAATATATTTTGGGTTCCAGCATTCAGGTGCCATCATCTACATCTGAACTCTTCTTCGATAGGTGCTAGTCGCTTTCCCAGTTATGTCTGAGATTTCGAAAATTTTCAAAAAATCATTTTGCAATATCCCACTAATGCCATAAATCTGTCACCATTTGTACTGCCCTACGCTATACACATACAAAGTTCCCTTTTATTCCAGCATGGGTGGTAAGTGTTCTCTGAACAATGTTTATAGACGAACTACCGTTTCCTAGCATTTTAACAATAAGTCCTAGCTTGCAATTTTCATTACCTACAACACAGTATAGCGGTAGTCACTCTTTACTATCGCTACATCTTGTGACTCCTAGGTTAGGGACACATAAAACTGTTTTATTTATCACAATAGACGAAGTATTCGTCATCGGCAACTTGTGTTTGTAGTTGAAATATTTCTCATACATTGTTCGTTTCGATCACTGGATTATCTTCAGATCTAAATAGTCGTATGAGCAACTTTCTTGTCTATTCAAAAACTCGTACACAATAGACTGGTATGAGTTTCTGACTACTGAGATCTGAAGGTGATCCAGATTGACCGAAACACGCAATTTAATTAAAAAAATGTGCGACTGAAACTGAACAATAAACGGAAATTTTTTTTTATATTATTTAATGATAAGTCGCAAACATCATGAGGCTGTCCTTTATGGACGAAAAAATTGTGTGCTTACGGATAATTTATAAAAGTCCCAAAGACCATATAACCAACTTTATTTGTAAATAATTACGCCAGCCCTTTTATGCTTTAAAAATAAGTACACAAGGCTACTTTCTTTCAAGCGAAGAGCTGCTGCTTTGTGGACTATGATTTGATATTACAATAATTTTATGTACAGTACCACTTCTTAGTAGTGTATAGGATACGTCAAGCAAGCTGCATCTAGCATGACACTCCTATTTTAGTGTTAATTTCTTGGAATCAGTTGTAATATGGTCATAAGAGATGATCTTTGTAGGCAGTGACGAAGAAAATAGTCATTTGGTTTATCAGTTTGGCTGTAATCTCGAACGCGTTGCAGGAACTTGTTAGTCATGTGATGGCGGTAATATTCATGAGATTACATTTCAGACAGATCGTTAAGGTTATTGTGAATCAAATCGGGTGCTTATTCTGAAATATTGCTGAGGCCGACTGCAGTAATAAAGTATCATTTTTTCGGTGCTATTAATCAATGTTGTTGCTGCATAGGAAGGTGAACAGTCAAGCTTCAAATTCAGCAGCTTTTGATGTTGAGATGGTTGTCTCATATTTCCATGGCTTGATCATCCCAGTGCTTACACACAGTATATTCTTACTGGTCTAGTCTTAACTGTCAGTCATTTACCGAAAGTGCGTCTTTATTTTACAAAATTACATGTTAACTTCAGCGACATCTAAATCTCTTGAAGCTCCTGTTTACCAGTGACTATCAGAGTTAGGGAAAAACACGTAAAATTCGCCGAGGTTGTCAGTGTTGTGCCTGTGTTTTCTGAGTACGTCCTGAAGTGGTCTGTTTTGTTTTCCAGCTTGCCAGGGCTCCAGCTGCAACTGCGGACCCTCGTGCACCTGCACAAACTGCGCGTCTGGCACCAAGGGCTCTGCCACCTCCAAGTGAATCACTGTTTCCTTAAGTCCAACACGGTGAGCACCAACGCAAAAGGAAACGTTTGCAGCTGCTAGTTCTAATATTAGAGTTAATGCCAAATACATTATTCACATTATCCGAATCACACCATATTTACACTTTTCTTCGGTGGTATACTAACATTTTCATAATTTTTTTATTAAGTGACATTGACACTACGTACATAATGAATTTCGTCTTGATATGACTACCATCGTTGGCATAACCTAACTTATATTATTTTCAAGTCCAAGTAGTGATATCAAATAATCGATACTAGCATAGAAAATAAATATCGAAAGGCTTGTTGCAAGAACGCCTTGAGATTTTCTGACTTGATTCAAAAGACATTCACAAAAGATTAGATGCCTCTTTTGCAGACATGAATCAATTAGTTTACTGCAATGATTATGTTCTATCGAGTCTCAGAGTACGTACTGAAATATTTTGCCTAATTTCTGCTTCTTTTCTGAAACTCGCTGCACACAGGTGAGGTGTAGAACTTGTGATCCAGGAAGTAGAGACACAAAGCAAAGGACCTCTTTCTGAAGCACAAAAGTTCCATATTATTATATGCTTCTAACATCACTTTTCTAATCTCACCATTGGTGGTCCTGAGATTAGGTACAAACCTTTATTACAACCACGTACCCTTGCTCGTTCACCCTCTCAATCGTCACGTTTCAAACACTTTCAAATGCAAACGAGCACACGTCTTTCCACTCAGAAATATGTTCAGCTTTCGATACAAGCGACAGCTTCTTGATGAAAGATGTGAACTTTGAAGTACATTAGATACGTTACATCTTGTTACCAAATAGCTGTAAAAGTTCTTGTGCGTCATGCACCTTCCTGCCTACTCTAGAGCGCTATTTCAGTGTTTGGAATTATCAGACAGGTCCGACAATAGACATTTTATGAATTTCGAGATGCAATGCTGCATTTTAACGGGTCGGTGTAGCCCATATGCAAGCATAACAGAAATGCTCGGGGAAATTAAAAGGCAATCCTAGGAAGAAAGACGACATAGTTCCCACGAAACTCTGCTCAGTAGATTTCGCGACTCAGATAATCTGAATTCGAAGAAGACTGTGTGACTATTATGCTGTCACCATTGTATATCTCGCGTAGGAGTTATGAGAGTAAGATAAGAGAGATGCTGGAATTTCAGAAAATTATCAAGTATTGTCACTAAATAAAAGTGCAGATTTCCAACAGTATACTCTCTACGTTGTTTAAATTGTTGATCCCGAAAAAGTTCGATTAGACTCACAGCTGCAAATATTTTAAAGAGATATCTCTCTAGCTGTTTCTTGCACTTCTCCGTGGTTAACCACAACACTTCATGGTTATGTTTTCTAAAATGCCCCTAGCTGAAAATCTGAGGCAGCAGATTTCTGCTTTTGCTTTGCTATTGGGTTTCAGAGTGTAAACGTTTGGATAAATGCTTTGTTTGTGAGCTGTGTAACCATGTATATGTTTTCCTTTTCGAAAGTATTCACTTCGCTCTAACGAATTATTTCTTTTGTTACAGGTGTGACAACCGTGTTGCTGCCTCTCTCTCTATTTAAATTTCACTGCACTATTTAAATGTTTCTTGCTGCATTTATTCATCAAAATAAAATGCTAAAAATCTAAATCTGTGTATCTTATTTGGTTCAACTACAGCTCCCAAGCTACGATTTCTTTTTCTATATTACGACTAAGCGAGCAAGTCGATATTCGTCTCCAGATACATGAAAGAGTAAAAGTTCGCTATAGGGCCTCGCAGTACAGCTAACCCATTGCTTCAGGCAAAATTGAAATGTGGAGTGAGGTAGGGAGGAAGAGGCAGGTTAAACTGAAAGGTAATCACTCACATGTGTCTGGGTGGTTTTTGTGGAAATCCACAGCTCGCAGAAGGCGAGTACACTGCTTGAGGTGCGATCCAACTCTGTGTGTAAATGCAGATTATCAGGAGATGCCCAGTAAGATGAGGTGATAACAAGAGTGTGCGAGTGAGGCTTGCCTGTAGCATGGTTGCACCAAACATGGAGAATCTGAATATTTCTGCTAAGAGATTACTTGCACAACTAATTTCCAGAAAAATTCAATAAACCCACACCTCTGTCAAATTCCTGTAATTTCCAGTCTTTCCACCAGGCCTGTCCTACAATATATGTTTTCAATAGACGCAGCTGCTGAATAAATACAGACACTGTACAGGCAATTAGTGGAAAAACTAAAAATGCTATATTTGAAAGCTGTAAGGCCAAAAATATAAATATCTTTGGGAGTTTGAGCACGTCTTTTAGGTTGCTACAATCAACTGATTACTTTTAGTTAAAAATTATGTCTTATGACACGTTTTGGCCTTAGCCCATTATCAGAACATCTGCCAAAATGAAACATGGTTCTCATGAATGCACAAGCGCAACAAATATATGATATTAAGAGTAAAAATACTTTAAAAAAAGACCAACAGTTAGGCTTACATATCATATAAAATATCTTAAGCATACTACTGTGTAGCAATCCTGACATTGATGCTTAACTGACGTCGAGGTTCTGTTTCAAAAACGGACTACTATTACTGGCTTCCAGGTGGTATAATCGCTTGGTTGTAGTGACATTAGAAACTTAAATGACAAGAAGATGGACAAATTAATTACAAAAATAGTATATGAAAAAGAGTAAATATAAGGAAAATTAAAAACAATAGGCAAAAGCGTTAAAAACAAAAGTACATCGATAAATCAGGTGCTTCGTCTGAGTGCTGATGGGAAGGGGATGAAGGGAGAATAGGGGGGGGGGGGGGGGGACAGCATACGGGGGCAGTCAGGGGCAGTCACACACCAAATGTAGCTCATTCAGTTGAGGACGAACAATACACAGCATAGTTGAACCTGACTTCACACATAAAGTAATCACATAAGGTTCTACATCTACATCTGCATCCATATTCCGCAAGCCGCCTAACGGTATGTGGCGGAGGGTTGTTTAGGAAATGCACATAACCAGGCCAGGGAGAGTGAGGAGGGGATGTATTAGGTGTGAGGAGAAGCAGTGCTTTTTTTCTAAAATTTTCTAAATGGCACTCTCAGTTGTAGTCAATAAACCATCGCGATCTTACAATTTTCTGCAGTTATGATGAGTAAGGGTATGTTTCACATGGAAGTAAAGAAAGACATAACATCATTGTTATTGAATTAATAGAACGTAATCGAGTGATCAGGGGTCGATTCTGATCAGAGGTCTGTAGCACAGAAGTTACTTGAGTGTAATTAAGGGTTCTGATACTTATTAAATGAAAGGTTGGTTGCACTGGTTTAATTTATTCGCTGCCAATATGTCAAAGTGGTAACTGCACTTAGCATCTCTAATCATTTTACATTATAAACTTAAGTAAACAAATAAAAATAAGCTTGCAGAAGTGTCTCATTTTCCTTACAGTGAATTCCACACGGGATAAAGAGGCTGATCACTGCCATCTTCACGCTTAACCTCCTCGCTTTTCGTGTCGGTCGCCAGATGTCTTCTTTTCAGGTACCATGAATTCACGTAATCCACAGTTTTGAAAATTCGTAATAGAGGGCGAACCAACGTGACGAACATAAGATTCGCTACTGTATTCATACGCTAACTCTTGTATGAGTCAAGGTAAATATCATTTGTGAAAGCCTCTTTCAGATTCACTTGTCGAAGTTGGAATGCTGCTCGTAGAATTAATAAGGGGCATCGGAGACATTGGATATTTCTTCGCAGCAAGACATTCACGGAAACGTCTAAAAATTTGTCTTTCAGGAGCTCGAAAGATTTACACTAGCTTCTCCATATGATACGTCAGGATTTTCGGCCAAGTGGTAGCGCCCAAAACTGTAGCCTGTTCTGGGGTTTCATTGTCTTCTGATGTTAAAAAGTGGTTCTCCATACACCTTTCCAGGCACTCACAGAACCCCACAACATCAATACGATTCCCTTTATTTCAAGCTGACATCAAATAAAAGCCAGCGATCGTAAATACATACATTAACTGTATAGGCAACGTATGGCACTAAAATACTTATTTTTGCCTATACGAGTAACATTTCTTCAAATAAGGCAGCAATTACTAAGATTAAGTAGAACAGACAATAATAAGGGTTAACCTTTCTAGTCTGCTGCTTACTCCCGAGTTCCCGACCAAGAGAAACTTATTCAATAGGTCGACTTCAATCGAAGATCACTCAAAATCTTCTCCAGCTGTTGTGAACAGCGCGTTGACGCCAGCTGATCGATTGACTTTCGAGTCGGAAGTTATATTTGCTGGGCTAGATAGAAGATAGAAATGTACCGATATTTTTAATTAAACAGTTTTCAGATGTTTAAGGTACACGCTTGCCACCGCCTACCCTCAAAAAAAAAAAAAAAAAAAAACCGGGGGAAAAGTATCTTTATTGACTTATAGGGTAATGTAGTTACAAAATTTACGGAAAAATGAAATATTAAAATTGTTAAATAGTTCATGCATTTACAAATTTCATTAGAATAATTCTGCATATTAATCCTCTAACCAAAGTAAGAGAGCGGAAAAATGCTATGGATTTGATAGTGACCTAATGGTTCAAATAGCTCTAAGCACTATGGGACTTACCATCTGAGGTCATCAGTCCCCTAGAACTTAGAACTACTTAAACCTAATAACCTAAGGACATCACACACATCCATGCCCGCGGCAGGATTCGAACCTGCGCTGCGACCGTAGCAGCCGCGTGGTTCCGGACTGAAGCGCCTAGAATCGCTCGGCTACAACGGCCGGCAGTGACCTAATGAAACAGTGATATAAGACGCTCTCCGAGTTTACACAATGGTTGTAGGGCTCCTGCACGACTTAATGTCGCAACGAAAGCCATTTGGTACTTTACATAAAAATATAAGTAGCTTGTTAAACAAAACAGGTAGGCTTCTTACTTCAGTACAGGAAAGCAAAAAATTTTAAAGGATTTTTCTGCAGATATACTGTGTGTGAGAGAATATTATCCAGAAGTACGTAAAACAGGAGTACGTAGATGGGTACAAATTAACATATCGTTACTATAGACGTAAGGGGGAAAGGCTGTATACACCAATGGAGTAAAGTCACAGGCCACAGATCTAAGTGAGTATTGCACTGAATGTCTCTTTGCGTGATCCGTTTCAGTGATACAGGTTAGTAGTTATAACAGTCCACAGGTCCCCAAGAGGAGATGTTTTAAATTTCATTAAGCAGTTAGAGGGAGTACCAACGCGACATTGTAGAAATAACTGAGAAGCGGTTGTCTGCAGAGATTTCAACATTGATTTTATTTTGGATAGTTCTTTCACAGGGCGTCTAGAGTTATTGGTTGTCGCTCTGGTCTGATACAATCAGTAATATTTCCAACATGAATAAGACATAGTGCAACTGCGATTGATAATTCTAAATGAAACTGTTTTTCACGCAATATGTGTGAAACCTATAATCAATAGTCGAATAGAAGCGATCAGTTTCCGAAAAAAGGAGTAAAGTGCAGTTTCACAGAATGGTAAGTGCTGACTCAGCTACACTACCGAGGGAAGTTTACCAAAGACAATCAATAGATGAGAAATTTGATTATATGCCAGTAAATATTCTTGTAAAACAACGATTCCAGTTTTTTTTTAATGAATCGGGGACAATGACAATGCAAGCCGAGGAATAACATCTGCCATGAAAATATACAAAGTAAGTCGAGAAAAAGAGTAAATAACATCTGGCATCAAAATATCTTGCACTAGGAAGAGACAGCTTCACTTAACGCAGAAGACTATCTCTAAACAAGGCTTACAAATACACTCCAAGCGCTGCTGCAAAATTCTTCAGTGTATCAGCAAAAAGGGAAAAACCATGTACTGCGCACAAAAAATTCAATATCTCAATAGTAAGGCAGGACAATTTGGATTATTTTTAGGCATGAAACGAATAAACACTATAAGACGAATGATATTCGGATCTCTGATGAGTATCCGTGAGCCAGATGATGTTAGATATAGGTCATCAGTCACCAGATTTAGTAGATTCTCCCTTTTTTTTTTTTTTTATCAGTCTACTGACTGGTTTGATGCGGCCCGCCACGAATTCCTTTCCTGTGCTAACTTCTTCATCTCAGAGTAGCACTTGCAACCTACGTCCTCAATTATTTGCTTGACGTATTCCAAACTCTGTCTTCCTCTACAGTTTTTGCCCTCTACAGCTCCCTCTAGTACCATGGAAGTCATTCCCTCATGTCTTAGCACATGTCCTATCATCCTCTCCCTTCTCCTTATCAGTGTTTTCCACATATTCCTTTCCTCCCCGATTCTGCATAGAACCTCCTCATTCCTTACCTTATCAGTCCACCTAATTTTCAACATTCATCTATAGCACCACATCTCAAATGCTTCGATTCTCTTGTGTTCCGGTTTTCCCACAGTCCATGTTTCACTACCATACAATACAGTGAAAGGTGGCTACACTGTGCCACTGCGCCAGAGAGTGCGCCAAAGAGTACTATTAAGCCGCCTCCACAGTGCGTATTAAGAGCTCATGGCAGTCAGTGGTTGTTGAGAGTTCGTGGCAGTCAGTGCTTGTGAAGAGATCGTAGAGGACAGTTTTGTCGAGAGCTCGTGGTTGTTGTGAAGTTGGAGCAAGATGTTGTAGTAAAGAGTGTAGTTCCATGTCTTATGCAGTTATTTGATGGGAGAGATAGCAGATGTTATTGTAATGAGTGCATTTCGTCAATATATATGAAGGTAAAATTTATAATGTTCCTTTATTAGTTGTGTATCTGAAATAATGTGTCACTACAGGTTCAGTCAACAAAGCATCTGGCTCGTGTTCTTGTATTAGAGTGAATTTTTGGTTTTCTTGCGTAATTATAGTTTTTCTAAATTTCTTTTGTCACGTCAGTATAATTGGTATCAAAATTCTTGTCTTGTTGGAAAAGAACCGTGCCAGATGTGGACGTTGAGTCACACTCCCACATACAGAACAGTGACTCTTTTGCTTATTGGTTTTGTTGGGTTTTTTTTTTTTTAGTTGCTGGGGACTTAATTAATTAATTGTGTTTACGAAAATCTACTTACATTGTTTGTTGCAGTCAGATAGCGTAATAATACTAGTCAGGGCCAACCGATTACGAGACACAGCGTAATCGGAGTTACAGCTACTAAAAACTAAAAATATTTTCATAATATTTAATTAAGCCCCCATGCACGTGGCGACCCTGCCAGGATCGTCCCTTGGAATTTTTCTGATTGTGAAAATTGTAGACTGTAGTATTGTTGTAGTAATTTTGAGTTTAGTGAGTGTAGTCTGTATTGAGTGTGTAGATTTGGTAATTGGCATTCTTCTAATGGTATTTTTCAAAATTTAATTTTTATTGCCTTGTATACGCGTTTGACAATCTTGTGCAATTATTTCAATTGTTCGATTGATCGTGTTTAAGGGAGACATTGCGTGTGAATAGTATTGTTGGAGATAAGGGGTCATTGTGTGTGATTTTCGTACAGTGACGAATCTTTCGTATATTTTGTAAATGATTACGCGATCAATGAAAAAGGCAAAAATGATGAATAGTGAGAATAATGAAATTGTTAACATGGCGAACTCGCCAACAGAGGAAAACAGTATGATGGATAATGAAGTGGAAAACAATGTAATAAGTCGGGAAAATAGTCCGGAACCATTTCAAAATTTTTCTCAATCAGAAAATTCACAGAATCCGAGATTAACGATAGAAGATTCTGAAATTGTATCGAACACAGATAGCTTTACAGCTATGACGGAGGAAACTGGTTTTGCGGGAAATGTTAGGCGCGGAAAGAATTGCGAACCGGCTACCTTGGAACAGTTGATGGGTGCAATATTAAATCTGGGATCACAAATGGGAACTATGGTAACACAGATGGGAACAATGAAGACAGAGATGGGAACAATTAAAACTGAGATGGGAACAATTAAAACAGAGATGGGAACAATTAAAACAGAGATGGGAACTTTGGGATCTGAAATTAAAACTGATATGGGAACAATGGAAACACGGATAGGATCTGAATTTAAAACAGAGATGGGAACTTTGGAAACACGGATAGATTCACGAATAGGGACATGTTTCAAAAATATGAAAGATGAATTAAAGAAAGAAATCAGGGAAGAAGTACAACCGATTCTGAATTCTCACAATAATAGATTAATTGCAGTAGAAATTAGACAAAGGGAACAGGATAGAGAACAGGAAGAAAGAGATCGCGTGATAGTACAGAAATTTTCAGAGTTAAATTTACAACGTGCACAAGACAAGGAAGAAATAATTGAAAGAATCGAGGAATCCGTACCAAATGACAGAATAAATAACTTAACGCAACAGTGTGAACAGTTAACTACCAAATGTGTCAGTACTGAAACCCGAGTCGCGACACTTACGGAAGACGTAAATAAACAGAAAGAAAAAATAGGTGACTTATCGGAAAGAGTTGAGGAAATTTCAGATAAATTGACAAATCTTAGTTTACATGGGGACAGAGATTCAGATGATACAGCCCCATTGCCATTTGCAGAAACCGAAGAATACCAGAACATAAATAAGCATGTTGAAAATCAGGGAAAATTTAATGAACGCGTGAAAAGGGAATTTGAGGCATTACGAAAGCAAGTCAAGCAGATCGAAGGCGAAATCGTAGGAAAAGACGGCAGAAGGAACTTAGAATCACAGATAGCAGAGGGGTATGAAGAAAGTAATTTATTTCATTTACGGGATGCAACAAGAGAGCGCCAGGCGCGCGAACTGTATAATAATCGACACTCGGACTGGGACAGACGCGGTAGGTCTTTGTCGCCACGAGGCGAAAACTTTGACTATAAACACTTTTTGACTGTTCGGAAATTTAAGATCTTCCGCAACTCTAAGAATGACATACATCCATGTGCATGGTTAGATCAATTTATGTACGCACTTCCACCAAATTGGCCACTAAGTCACAAACTGGAATTTATGTGTGGATATTTAGAAAACGAACCGGCGACGCGGATGCGCGCACTCATTAGAGATTGTAATAATCTGAATGATTTTTATCATGCATTTCTATCGGCATATTGGTCCGAAAACACGCAAGACAGAGTCAAACACAGTCTTATTATGCAGCGTAATTTCAAACAGTCTGAGTTCCGCACGCCGGCAGAGTACTTTGAAGACATGATTCGAAAGAATCAGTTCCTGTCCAACCCTTATAGCCCGACTGAATTAATTCGCATTTGTTTAACTAAGCTGCCACAATCCATAAGACAAATTGCTTTGGCCGGAAGATGTAAAGATGACATTGAGACTTTTAAGACTTTGTTGCAAGAACTGGAGTATGACAACGACGACGGGACCTCTTGTAACTTTTTCAGTAACAGTAATTACAATAGATTTTCAGAGAAAAGTGATAGTGGTCGGAACGGGCGTTATATGGGTAATTTTGAGAATGACAGACGTAACAGACACGACAATAGATACCAGCCCTATGACAATAACAGACGTTCTAACAGAAATTACACAGACAATAGCGGTTATTCGTACCGGAATGATCAATCATACGGAAACAGTAATCGGTATCATCAGGACAGAAATTATTCATACAGTAATAGAAATTCTTACTACAGAAATAACCAGGGTAGTAGATACAACAATAATTTCAGAAGTGACAGTCGAAATTATACAAGAAGTAGTTATGCAGACAGACAGGAAAGTAGAAATTTTAATAACAGACACAACCCAGAATTTGCATCTAACAGACAGGAGGGACCTAATTGGCATCCTCCACGTGACAGAACTTCTGAGAGACAAGTGCAAATCGTTGAAATTGATCCGCGAAATGACGCGAATACTCAAAGACGTGACGCAAACAATCGACAATGACTTGTAGCTTCGGCTTCTGGCAGCAATATAGACGGTTCAGAAAGTAATGACACTCCGACTTTACACTACGTACGCCTGGAAGACATGAGAGACATTTTGTTAGATGAAAAGGAAAATAATGTAGACGCATTTTTACATCCTGTTATTGAAGTATGTGTGGGTAAGAATAAGTTCACTGCAGTTTTAGATTCTGGGAGCCCATTGAATGTCATTAGTGAATCAGTTTTTCGTATATGTGAAAGAACTATTGCCTGTCCTGTGTTACCTATTTCTAAAACTACAATTCGTGGAGCGATTTCCGGAAAAAGTGTGGAGGTCAAACAACAGACCAATTTAAGTTTCATTTGTCAAGGATACGAATTTTCTGCTAATTTTATCATTGTTCCATTACTCAGTACACAAATTATATTAGGTATGGAGTTTCTTAACGCACATAAGGCAATTTTGAACTTTAAAGAAGGAAGTGTAAATTTGACTGTTGCTGGAATGCCGAAATGTCTAAAATTTTTCGAGTGTTTAACAAGATCTGAGTCAGATACAAAATGTTTAAGGTTTCTTACTTCTGATGTTTTCGTTGAGCATTATGACGACAATGTGTTTATTCATGATAATGACAATAGATACAGAGACGCGATGGATGAGATAATTAATAGCGAAGAATTAATTAAAGAGAAGGTTAAGAAAGCTGAAGTGCCAGATGACGTTGCAAGAGAAGAGCTGCACCACATTTTAACTTCACATGCTACAGTGTTTAGTCATCACACAGGAACTATACAAGGCTTACAATATTTATTTAAAGTAAAAGAACACACACCATTTCGCGGGAAAACGTACGCTATTCCTTTGGCTTACAGAGACAAGGTTAAGAATGAACTTCAGTACATGTTAGATCAGGGCATTATTGAGCCTGCAGTCAGTCCTTATACTAGCCCATTACACGTTGTTCTTAAAAAGGATGGGTCAATTCGTTTGGTTCTGGATTCCAGACAGATAAATAACATCATCATTCCTGAAACTGACCGCCCACAAAATTTAGATGAACTTCTTCAACATTTCCATGGAATTAAAGTTTTATCCACGATTGATATGCGCGCAAGTTTTTGGCAAATAGAACTCCACCCTGATTGTAGAAAATATACTGCCTTTTTAGCCTTTGGTAACTGTTACCAGTTTCGGAAATTACCGTTTGGACTTACTGTATCTTCAGCAGCATTCATTCGTAGTCTAAATGAAATTTTACCTGTTTATCTTCGTGACAACATTACTTCATATGTTGACGACATTCTTATTGCTAAACGTTCTTGGAGTGAGCACAACAAAATTTTGGATTCATTATTACGTATCTTTGCAAAAGTTGGCATGACAGTGAACTTGGAAAAATCTGAATTTGGTCGTTCACAGGTGAAATTTCTCGGTCACATTATTTCTACAGAAGGTATTCTTCCTGATCCAGAAAAATTAGATGCTATTCGTAATTATGCTGTTCCTACTACAAAACGTGATGTTCGTAGTTTCCTTGGTGTCTGTAATTTTCTGCGACGCTTTGTTAAATTGGACGATTTGGCCACACCTCGTTTATGTGAACTATCTGGAAAGAAATCTAATTGGTGTTGGGATGAGGAAGCTCAGTCAGAATTTGAACAGCTTCGTGATGCTTTAGTTGCTGCTCCACTTCTTTCACATCCGGATTTATCTAAAGAATTTTGTTTGGCAACGGACTCATCATACAAGGGCCTAGGTGCACATTTATTTCAAGAGATAGAAGAAAACGGCGTTGTAGTACAGAAGACTATTGCATTTGGAAGTCGCGTTCTCTCTAAATCCGAAAAGAATTATTCGATTACGGAACTTGAAGCTTTGGCGGTTGTTTGGGCTTTCACAAAATTTCGCACATTTTTGTTTGGCAGACATACTAAGGTTTATACCGATCATCGAGCTCTGGAATTTCTTATGTCAACAAAATTAACTCACGGCAGATTGTCACGATGGGCGTTGTACCTACAGGAATTTGACTTTAGTATTGTTTACATACAGGGTTCTTCTAATATTGTTGCCGATGCTTTATCACGTGCACCTATGGGTTTGAAACAAAGTGCTGAAGAGGACTGCAAGGAAAACAATTATTGTTTGATGTATATTCAAGGTGTTGCGTTTGAGAACTTTATTTCGTCTTCGCTCCAGGACATCGCTAAGGAGCAAAATAAGGATCCAATCTGGAAGGACATTAAGGAGAAGTGGAGGAGAAAGGAAAGCGTAGCGATTAGACAGCATTATTTAGTCCGCAATGACATTCTTTTTAAACGGAAATCGGTCGACAGCTTCGTTTGGTTAGTTTGTATTCCTGAGGAGTGGGTCAATAAATTGATTTGGTATACGCATTTCAGTTATGCACACTTTGGTCCCCGAAAATGCTTTCACAAATTACGAGAAAATTGCTACTTCAGTAATATGGAAAAACGTATTCGATCTGTTCTTGCCAAATGCAAATTATGTCAAATGGCTAAGCCTCCAACGATTTCTCACAGAGCACCGTTGTTTCCCGTCATTCCAGCGAAATTAAAGGAGATGGCTGCAGTCGATTTGTTTGGTCCAGTGGTTCGTTCTTCTAATGGTTTTGCGTACATTTTCGTAGCAGTGGAACTGACATCAAAATATGTGTGTTTTACACCTTTACGCAAAGCAACAGCTCGTTCAGTATCTAACGCTTTTATCAAACATTTTCTTAAAGAAGTCGGTCACGTTGATAAGGTTATATCAGATAATGGATCACAGTTTCGTTCTAAAATTTGGCTTCGTACTCTTCAGCGTCGTAAAATTAAACCAATCTTCATTTCACTTTTTCACCCTCAATCTAACGCTTCAGAGAGATGGATGAAGGAAATCAATAAATTGTGCCGTCTTTATTGTCATCAGAATCACAGAACTTGGGATCAGTATCTTCATATTTTTCAAAACATTCTGAATGAACTTCCTAATGACTCAACTTCTTTACCGCCTCTATTGATATTAAAAAATAAAGCACCGACAAATCGCATTTCTGAAATAGTTCCTTTTCCACCTTCACGGAAACTACGGCATTCTGAAGTTGTGAACATGGCTCTACGAAATATTGCATCCGCGGCTGCTAGAAGAAAGAAATCGGCGAAACGTCCTGGTCGTTTAAAAAATTTGTCAGTTGGTCAGAAGGTATTAATTAAGTCCCACCGTTTGTCTCATAAAGGAAAAGGCTTATGTCGCAAATTTTTTCTGCTTTATAACGGTCCATACAGAATTCGCAAAATTATACATGATAACACTGTTGAAGTAGAAACTCTTAAATCTCGACGCTCTAAAGGAATACACCATATATCTAACGTAAAAATTTTTGTGGAATGACATACTTTGGAGAACTAACAGCTACATGTAAACATGCGGAGAGTACAAGGATACCGAGCTGTGTTTTGGCGGCGGCACATACTCAAAGCAACAGTCAAGTCTGCGCGCCGCACAAGGCAGTCGTTGACCGCGAACAATAGCTTCCTACGTCACGCGCCTACAGCTGATCGAGCGCTCAGTGCGAACGCACTGACAGCCGTAAACAAACACACAGTCTAATTTCTCCGATTAAATTCAGTATAAAGCTATAAGGACTTGTTGAATTGTGTTATTAACATTCAGTATTTTCCAGGATACGGTTGTATAAAATATTTA
This sequence comes from Schistocerca americana, assembly GCF_021461395.2. Lineage (NCBI taxonomy): Eukaryota > Metazoa > Arthropoda > Insecta > Orthoptera > Acrididae > Schistocerca > Schistocerca americana. The sequence continues at coordinate 228,671,759 of NC_060125.1, read as the reverse complement.
AGAACTTCAGGTAAATTCTGTGCGTGTCCGACGTTAAGACGACCTGCTATCGAGAAAATTTCAGGAAGAATGTAATTTCGAAGAAGAAACTAATAAACTAAAAAAAGGTAACTATTAACTGAGTTCATTTTCAGGTAACATATTTCCACTTAGGTACGTACTTTAGACGTAATTTGCTGCTCGCGATTACGTGATTCATACTTTGTGCTAATTTCATGTTCTATGGATTTACTTGTGAAGCGACGTGCTTGTATACATTTACTGATTTTGACAATTATTGATTAATGAACTGGGTTGACTTGTATATATTATGCATCGCTTGGCTACTATGCTTTTTCACTGATGTCATATTTTTTTTTTAATTATGTGCCTGCTGTGCTTAGTTATTTAAATTATAATTGTCACCTGATTTATTGTGCTGATATGTATGTAAGTTATACTTTGTGATTTATCTGCTTGCGCCTTCATGTTTACTTATTAAGATTACATATGAACATTTATTTGCTTAGGCTGATATGATGCTAATGACTTGTTTATTACGTAAGATATATGTTTGCTGCTTTTTGTATGGATTACATATTTACACATTTCTGTTTTGTTGCCATAACTGCTCTTTAATTTGGTATATAGAAATGCTGATATACTGTGTATGAACATAGAGTTTAGGTCACATTACTGTATTAATTATAGATTGTTCGCTTGGCAGAGCCTCGTTGTAGGAATTGTGCTGCATCCACTTGTTGACATTCTGTTCTTTACTGGTCTATTTACTCGCTATTGCTTGTTTTGCTTACGCTCAGTGCCTTATATTTTTAAGATAAGAAAATTCACTACTATAATTCGACGAACGACATTAGTACAAGAAAGTCATTGAAGTCACATGAGCTGAGGTTTTATGGAAGCTGTATAAATTTATGCAAATAGGAAGGAGGCTAACGACATGACAGACCGAAACTGGGTTTAGACCATTAACAATTATTAGACTGCATTTTTCGTAAGCAATTGAAATAGGAAGTGACACTTGACACAAAAAATACTCCACATGTTTGCTTCTGGTATGATTCTTGAAGTGGTGTACACACTGTGAAATATTATGATCATTCACACTCCGTAATCGTACTTAATTACTGAGAGTTATTCGAACTAAGTCTGTTAGAGGTCAGGTATGCATTTCTTTTATTTAATGATGGACAAGGAACCAAAATGTATCTTATAATTTATAATGAGTAGAAGATTGGGTCAGATGGATTACACAGAGGTTGTGTGTGGACACTGTGTCTTCGAATTGTATGGGATGCTGAATTGAAGTTGCATTAGGATTTTATCTGTACTTGTTCGAGGAGACTGACTAGAGGAAAGAGTTGTTATGGAAGTGAAATGATATTGGTGCTGAGGTTTATATGTAGCGACGTATTATTGAGGTATTGAGAGTATATGAAGTTGTTTGTGGACAAGAGGTAAGGTAAATGATATTGATGATAAGAGTTATATGTGTCGACGTATTGAAGAAGTATTAGTGACGTATTGAGATTATGTGATGCTAATGATTATTGGAGTTTTGGTGTATAAGAGGTAAAGTAAGTGAGGAGCATATTTTTTTGTTGGTCTTATGGAACAAGGAGGATGAAGAGAGCAGACTAGAACACTAAAATAGAAGGAAGATGGTCTATACACACACTTTGTTAAATAACTAAGCAGTATATACTTTTTTTTTTGGAGAGAGGAAGTAATTGCATATCTTGGCTCACTGACAGTTGTTCAACAACAGTACATTTTGATCTGGCTTGGCAAACATTGGTCTTGACATGATGACTATGACGTTGACTAACTATTATTGACTGTTATACATTGCTGCCAGTACTACTTGATACACATGATGAACATCAGGTTTAGACAGAATTACATTTACACAATTAACACTATTCAGTTACACAGTAGTACTTAATGTGGATGAGAGATGAGTGAGTGTGTTTTGTGTGTTTTCCTTTCCTAATCCTAACCACTTATCTCCTAAATATTATTTTAGTGTTGGTAGTGACTTGCACTGACACCCATAAATATTATAGGTTTACTGGTATTTGTGTATTGTAATAGTTAATAGGATAATTATCTGATATCATTTGTGTGTTTGTTATGATTTGTATCTTACTGTAAAAGCATTTGTATGTGTATTCAAACTATTGTTCATGCCTGAACTGTCTGATTAGTGAAGATAAATATTCTGAACTGTTACCTGCACTTTTCAATATGATGTGTGACACTAGGACATGTTTAATTTGTGCTCATAAACTCTGATGAACTGTGTGATCAGTGCTAGTGAATTTCATGGAACTGCTTCTGCTGAGAAATGTGACTTTTTGGTGTCTGCACCTGCACTCAACATTGCTGGGTGCCACTGATGGACTGCTTCTACTGAAAAGATGTCCCCTGTTGCTGTGTGCACCTGATCAACATTGCTGATGCCACTAATGGACTGTTTTTACTGAAATGGTGTCACTTGTTGCTGACTGCACCTACTCAACATTGCTGGGTGCAACTGATGGACTGTTTTTACTGAAATGATGATCACTTGTTGGTGTCTGCACCTGCTCTCAACATTGCTGGGTGCAACTGAAGGACTGCTTCTACTAAAATGATGTCACTTGTCGGTGTCTGCACCTGCTCTCAACATTGCTGGGTGCAACTGATGGACTGTTTCTACTGAAATGATGTCACTTGTTGCTGTTTGCACCTGCTCAACATTGCTGGGTGCAACTGATGAACTGTTTTTACTGAAATGAAGTCACTTGTTGCTGTCTGCACCTGCTCAACATTGCTGGGTGCAACTGATGGACTGCTCCTATTGAAATGATGTCACTTGTTGGTGTCTGCACCTGCTCAACATTGCTGGGTGCAACTGATGGATTGCTTCTACTGAAATGATGTCACTTGTTGGTGTCTGCACCTGCTCAACATTGCTGGGTGCAACTGATTGACTGCTTCTACTGAAATGATGTCACTTGTTGGTGTCGGCACCTGCTCAACATTGCTGGGTGCAACTGATTGACTGCTTCTACTGAAATGAAGTCACTTGTTGCTGTTTGCACCTGCTCAACATTGCTGGGTGCAACTGATGAACTGTTTTTACTGAAATGATGTCACTTGTTGGTGTCTGCACCTACTCAACATTGCTGGGTGCAACTGATGGACTGCTTCTACTGAAATGAAGTCACTTGTTGGTGTCTGCACCTGCTCTCAACATTGCTGGGTGCAACTGATGAACTGTTTTTACTGAAATGAAGTCACTTGTTGCTGTCTGCACCTACTCAACATTGCTGGGTGCCTCTGATGGACTGCTTCTACTGAAATAATGTCACTTGTTGCTGTCTGCACCAACTCAACATTACTGGGTGAAACTGATGGACTGCTTTTACTGAAAAGATGTCACCTGTTAGTATTTTATTTGTATAAACTAATCATTGCAAGCATTTTATGTGAACATTTGTATAAACTGATTTTTTGTATATTGTGTAAACTATTATGTAAAGTCACATGTATGAAAAGAAGTTGTATTGCTTACTGTATTTCATATGTTAGGTTAGTAAAAGGTCAGTGCAAAGCCAAAATTTTAACTAATTATGTGATATTTAGGTATTAATATTATCTTTTATTTTTGTCTGTATTTTTCTGGACGAATTTGGTGGTATTTTCACCACCAATGCTGGCAAAAATACCATCAAATTCTGGCCTGTGGAGGAGGGGCATATGAAAGGTGGCTACACTGTGCCACTGCGCCAGAGAGTGCGCCAAAGAGTACTATTAAGCCGCCTCCACAGTGCGTATTAAGAGCTCATGGCAGTCAGTGGTTGTTGAGAGTTCGTGGCAGTCAGTGCTTGTGAAGAGATCGTAGAGGACAGTTTTGTCGAGAGCTCGTGGTTGTTGTGAAGTTGGAGCAAGATGTTGTAGTAAAGAGTGTAGTTCCATGTCTTATGCAGTTATTTGATGGGAGAGATAGCAGATGTTATTGTAATGAGTGCATTTCGTCAATATATATGAAGGTAAAATTTATAATGTTCCTTTATTAGTTGTGTATCTGAAATAATGTGTCACTACAGGTTCAGTCAACAAAGCATCTGGCTCGTGTTCTTGTATTAGAGTGAATTTTTGGTTTTCTTGCGTAATTATAGTTTTTCTAAATTTCTTTTGTCACGTCAGTATAATTGGTATCAAAATTCTTGTCTTGTTGGAAAAGAACCGTGCCAGATGTGGACGTTGAGTCACACTCCCACATACAGAACAGTGACTCTTTTGCTTATTGGTTTTGTTGGGTTTTTTTTTTTTTTAGTTGCTGGGGACTTAATTAATTAATTGTGTTTACGAAAATCTACTTACATTGTTTGTTGCAGTCAGATAGCGTAATAATACTAGTCAGGGCCAACCGATTACGAGACACAGCGTAATCGGAGTTACAGCTACTAAAAACTAAAAATATTTTCATAATATTTAATTAAGCCCCCATGCAACAGTACTCCAGACGTACATCCTCAGAAATTTCTTCCTCAAATTAAGGCCGGTATTTGATATTAGTAGAGTTCTCTTGGCCAGAAATGCCTTTTTTGCCATAGCGAGTCTGCTTTTGATGTCCTCCTTGCTCCGTCCGTCATTGGTTATTTTACTCCCTAGCAGTGCAGAAAACACAGGAACAGAAATGGTACACTCGAAAGCAGTTACCGCGCGAGAGGGTGCAGTGATTGAAACACTGGAGTCTCATTGGGGAAGACGACGGTTCAAATCCCCTTGTGGTTCTCCTGAATTAGGTTTCCTGTGATTTCAGTAACGCAGAAAGCAAATGCTCGAGTGGTTTCTTTGAAAGGGCACTGCGGATTTCCTTCCCATCCTTCCTTAATACGAGCTCTAATGACCTCGATATCGACGGGACATAACACACAAATCTTCGTTCCTTCCAAGAGAGGTCCGTAACATTTACTGAGACAGGCATTGCATATTACACCAGCACACATCTGTTTTACCAACTCAGGTTTTGAACAGAGCACAAAGCTCATGAGGTCACTCATTTAACTCCGATGCTATGAGGCAATGTACGAAAATCTTGTGCTCACTTGTTGGCCATACGATCTTTCCCTTGCTTGAATTTCCCTTTGTAATTAATATATGGTTCAAAGTGTATTCCCTGAAATACTAAAATATTCAGTGGTATCATCCATTCATAGAAGTGCAGATAAGACTTTCTATGTTCTCAAAAATAATTGAAAAGGTTGTTCTAAACTCTCTATTGTTCTTTTAGGTTTCTGTAAGGTTCCTCTACAGAGAAAACAAAATATGACCTCTCAAACTCTGTTCTCGTAGAGCAAAAGAAAAAAAAAAAAAGACTCTGAACTTACCAATGCCTTGGATGGTCTACATCAAGAGATTCAACTTGAGGAAACTAAAGTATTGTAATGTTATAGGGAAGCTCCTTGATGGACAGACAACAGAAAACTGGTAGCTTTAGCAAGTGATGTCACAAAAAAAGATCAGGATGGAGTAATATTTAATATGACGTTTTAACAAGATCGGTAGTTGGCCCATTCTTTTGTTTGACCTACATAAATGTTTTAGCAAGAACGTTAAATGGCTCTTAAAAACTGTAACGTTCACTCTAAGAAAAATAAATAAAATAAAAGTAACGAATCTCCACAAAGGAATATCCGAATGGGACGGATATCGTTACATGTGATGTATATGTGCAGACAAACAAATGATTACAATTTCAGAGAAACTATATGATTTATTCAAGAGAAACAGCTTCACAAATCCTGCAAGTCAATAACGCGTTGGTCCACTCTGGCCCTTATGCAAACAGTTATTCGGCTTGGCATTGATTGATAGAGTTGTTGGATGTTCTGAGTCAAATTCTGTCCAATTGGCGCTTTAGATCGTCAAAATCGCGTGCTGGTTGGAGGGCGATGTTCATAATGCTCCAGACGTTATAGATTTGGGAGAGATCCGGCGACCAAGCTGGTCAAGGCAGGGTGGGTTTGGTAAGCACGAAGACAGGCAGACTCTCGCTGTGTGCAGGCAGGCATTATCTTGCTGAAATGTGAGCGCAGTCTGACTTGCCATGAAAGGCAACAAAAGAAGGGCGTAGAATACCGTCGACGTACCGCTGTACCTTAATGGTGCCGCGGTTGACTACCAAGGGGTCCTGCTATGTACAGACCATTTCACCTGGTTGTCTGATCGTAAGGCAGGCGATAGTCTCCCATAGTGATCAGAGCCATTTGAACCATTTGATTTGGGCGATAGTCAGGTTGGTATCCACCACTGCCCAGGGTGTCTCCAGACACTTGTTCGGCCTGGAATCTAATTGACTGGATTAGAATTGTTTGCAGTGATAAGTTCTGCTGCGAAGTGAGCCCTGATAACCAGCGAAGACTTGTCTGGAGGCGGCCTGGACAGTGGTGGAATACCAACCTGACTGTCACCAGCTACGTGTCCAGGAGTGATGGTCCGGGGTTCCATTTGTTTTCATAGCTAGACCCCTTTGGTTCTCGTCTGAGGCACCTTTACAGCACAGCAAGTACGTCGACGATATCCTACGCCCCTCTGTTTTTATCTGCCATGCCAAGCCGTCGTGGTCTTACATTTCTGCAAGATACTGCCCACCTGCACATGGCGAAGGTTTCTACAACTTGTCTTTGTGTTTACCAAAACCTTACCTTTGCCAGCAAGGTCACCGGATCTCCCCCGAATTGAGAACTTTTGGAACATTATGGGCAGATCTCTGCAGACAGCTCGGGATTTTGACCATCTAACTCGCTAATTGGTCAGAATGTAGCACGATATCCCTCAGGATGATATCCAACACGTCTGTCAGTCAATGCCAAGCTGAATAACTACTTGCGTAAGGACTAAGGTTGTCACTTTTTGATGTAAGAAATAAGTGACATTGTAAGTAGGCTGTTTAGGGTTTTATGTTGGTAACGTCACGTAGTGCTCTTTATGAAAATCGATGACTGCACTGTGTGCGGTCTGTGGCTAGTTGGACTCATTCTTGGAATATTCGCTTGTGTAGTGTTGGGCAGCTGGATGTGAACAGCGCGTAGCGTTGGGCAGTTGGAGGTGAGCCGCCACCAGTGGTGGATGTGGAGAGAGAGAGATGCCAGTTTTGAGCGCACGATCTGGACGTGTGCCTGTCAGAAAAAGGAAATTTGTAAAGATGGAGGTCATGAATATAAAATGACTTTTGAACATTATTAAGGTAAATACATTGTTTATTGTTTGTTCTCTATGAAAATCTTTCATTTGCTAACGATGCTTATCAATAGTTAGTGCCTTCAGTAGTTAGAATCTTTTATTTAGCTGGCAGTATTGGTGCTCGTTGTACTGCAGTAGTTCTAGTAACGAAGATTTTTGGTGAGGTAAGTGATTCATGAAAGGTAGAGGTTATTGTTAGTAAGGGGCCATTCTTTTGTAGGGATTATTGAAAGTCAGATTGCGTTGCGCTAAAAATATTGTGTGTAAGTTTAGTGATGATCAGACTAAGTAAAGAGAAATGTCTGAGTACGTTCAGTTTTACTCAACTGTCTTTGTACCAAGTAATGTAGAAGTTTACTAACACAGTCATTCATAATTTTTCTAAGGGGACGTCTCAACATTTACCTAAAATAAAGTATTTTTCACAAAAAATGTGAGACAGTTCATAAATACTTGGAAATCAAATGTTACGTATAAATTTCATTTATCTTATAATTAATTTCTTTAGCAGAATGAAATTATTATTGAAATTCGTAAAACAAAGTAACTTATATCTTCTTAACAGTGCATATAGTACAATGCATTAGGTGTGACAAAACATGCAGAAAACTTTAATAGGATTACCTTATTTTCTCCATCTATTCTTCACATTTGACCTAGCCGACTTTATCAAGCAATGGAACTCCCTAGAAGACATCTTCATGTTCATAGTAATTAGTAGTTCACTTGCAGCCAGATCTGCTGAACACCTGTTTCTTCTGTTTGGCCACTTGTTAGACATTAAAGAGAAAATACGTTCAAAGAATGCATTTGACCCAGGAACGCACAAAAAGGTACAAGTTTTCCCAATTCTATTAATTTCTGTTGTTCTTTATGGCTAGTAAACACTGACAACCACTTGTTTGAGAAATCTTCTGTGCTTTCCAAAATACTGGCAACAAGACAAAACTCTTCATACAGTTCCCTCATATCAGTTATTTCAATCAGTTCGAGGGATTCCAATGGAGCTTCCAGGAAAGAAAAATCTATGCTTCTGTTCAAACAAAAAAAAATGTAGCTCCACCCTAACACTCTCCTGCGAGAAACTGTACAATTTTCGAAGGTAGTTTATAGCGTTTTGATAGAACTGCATAAAGCATGTCTCCAGTTTGGTTCTTTCTGAAGATGATTGAGATTCGATGGCATTCGTAATTGCAATTCCGAATAACTCAACTTCTTTCCTTTGTTCCAGTGTTCTCTTCAGTAAACACATTTCGTCATAAGCTTCAACCACAGAAATAGTCCTATTGCTTAGATCTTGATGTACACAACAAATACCGTAGCTATATTGCTGCAGAATAGTAAAAGTATTTCTAGCGACAGATCGTTAAGGTCATCTTCTGGATCAAAATACTTCTTCAGTTCTTTGCAGCAGTACTCACCCAGTGATCTGAAATAGTTTTTGATGGCAGGCCAGCTGTGGACTCATCTTTCTACTGCAAGTTCTAAAGAAAGCCGACGAGTCCTAACGTATCTTATTATCTAGCTATTCAACATCTACGAACTCGAAATATTTCTTCAGATCTTCGCGAGGCTTCGCAGACGTGGAAAAATGACTATTTATTGTCAGAATAACATTTTCTATGGCTATATCAAGGCATGCATGCCTCATTGTATTATGGACAATATGAGCTGAGCAATTTGAGTTCAGAATTCTGCAACGTGCATCATGAAGCAGATTAAAAAGAGAATTGTGCTTACCTTAATTGCCCTTAGAGTTGCCTTCAGTATAGGCAGTAATCTTGTCTAAAGATAGGTCATTTTCATTAACTACCTTGCGGTTTCATTGGCACTATCATAAGTCCAGCATCTTGTTTTGTACACAACTTGTAGACGTGAATTATATTTCACAGAGAGGAAACATTTTACTGTTAGCTTTATTGTTCCATCCGTTGCAATTGAAAAGAAGTTCAGTCACGACATCTTTTGGAGACTTTGGAGCCAATATACCTTTTCTCCCTTCATTCTTCCACACGAAACGATGTTAGAAACACTGTAATCCCCAAAAATATGACATTTGAGTCTATTCGAACAATCCATGTTGGCGTAACTGTGGTTATGTTTTACAGTGAGTAACGCTGTTCTGCTGTAGTCACTTTATCTTACTGTGTTTGAAAGGTCACTTGACTAGAAAAATACAGATCCACATTTTCCGTTTAATTTTGTTATCTTGTATTTCCTTTATGGGTTTCTGTTCCAGCATGTTGCTTAAGATTGACTCACCGCCATGGGATACAGAGAATTCGCGCGCACAGATGGAACAACGCCCCTTTTGGCATTGTCCAATAACATGTTTATCCCCACGTGTATGACGATTCCCAGCTTGTCTGATATAACGTTACTTGTTTAACTTTCTTCGCAGGGACTGCACTCCCTGAATTTGATTAGAGTGTAACATCTTAACACTGATGTTTTCGACTAGCTATAATAAATTCACAGTGTACGTAGATTTAGCCTAAACAGCATGAAAATTCACGTTGGAAATTGGAAGGGAAGACCTACGGAAGTACACGGCGGGGTTTTACCAGCGAATGACGAGACATGACAAGATTTTCTTCTTCTGAGACAGCAAAGAGAAAAGAATAGTAGAGCCATTTTGAAATTCGACGGCGCTCAAATCAAACATGGATTTTGAAATATTCAGAGGCAAAAAAAGACAAAAGCTCATTTTTATGAGACAACAGTTTATAATGTGGGACGCAAAATTTTAATCTCGAATACGGCATGTCCCGCACAATATGGGACAGGTGGCAACTCCAATAAGGGCCAGAGGTGGATCAACACACTATTGCTCAGTTTGTGAAGGTCTGTCTCTTGGATGAATCATCCATTTTTTCTGAAACTGTAATCATTTGTCTGTGTCTACATGTTCATCACATCTACCTATCAACGTCTCATTTGTGTAAATCCTTCATGGTGCGTCATTTTTTTTCTTAGAGTGTATATTGGTAAAGGATCCACAAAAGTTCATACCAGACACAAGCGGGATATTAGAGGAATAGGTTTGCAACGAGTCAGGGGAAACATATTAACCCATAATCTTACAAAACCTTACCCAGTCCACATTCATACAAGTAGAAGTAACTTGCAAGCACTATAAACTCCCTGTACGAAACTCTTAGCCATTGAGGTGGGTAACAAACTGAGGTGGCATCAGCGTGATCAGCGGATGGATTGCTAAGCAAAAAATCAGTTACTTCTGTTTTGCACTCTCAATGCATTGTCTTACAGAGTGGTTTGCTAGTGTAAACTCCTGTATTGTATATTTGACACTGTCTTGCGACTTAATGTTCTTTGACAATGCAGTTAAGAAAATTTCCGCAAAGGTTTAAAATAACTACACGGTCACAACCCCCCACAGCTACAAAGCTCTAATCAAAGCCGCTCTTGTTTTATGGTAACGTCTCTTGGGTTTTCATTCTATGCCTCCCTCCAAATATTCGACTATTATTCACTCCCACCTCGTCTACCACGTCCATCTCTTCTCCGTCTCGTCAATTCTGTATTAGCTAATTAATTCCCCCATTTCCTCTCCCACACTGAACACCTTAGATTTCCTAATCGTCCAGCATACTTGACGCCAACCACCCAAAAAGCCAGTGTGATTACCATGCCTTGTCTCTGCTGCCCTTATACTGCAAATCCCCCCAATCTTACACACACACACACACAAACACACACACACACACACACACACAAACACACTTTCCACTTAATTTCCCAGCAAAACCATATTCACCTCCTGCCACGTGACACATTACCCCATTTCCTGTGCACATCAGGTCTCCTTCCAACTTCCCTCCTCCTCCTTCCAACAATTCCGTTTACAATCTTATTTCCATCTCAAAATCTTCTCAACACATACAGCTCACTTCTTTCTCGAAATCAAAGAAGCACATTTCTCATTCATCCATGCTCCCTGTACCTTCCATTACTATCGCAATCAACAATGCCTAACCTGTGGGGAAGACATAATGAATATTTAGATAATCATAAAATGGTTCAAATGGCTCTGAGCACTATGGGACTTAACTTCTGAGGTCATCAGTCCCCTAGAACTTAGAACTACTTAAATCTAACTAACCTAAGGACATCACACACATCCATGCCCGAGGCAGGATTCGAACCTGCGACCGTAGCAGCAGCGTGGTTCCGGAGACCCGCGAGTTTAAAAGGGGCAGGGAGTAGTGTGTTGTCATTAGAGAGTCAGCAGCAGACGAACGCGTTTGACGGGAGAGCTCAGTGACTTCGGACGTGGACTAGTCACCTGAGTAAGAAATTCGTCATGGAATTTTCAACCTCTCTGAAGTTGCCCCCAAGTCAACTGTTGCTAAAATGACTGTGAAGCAGAAACGTAAAGGAGAAACTACATCTACATCTACATGATTACTCTGCAATTCACATTTAAGTGCTTGGCAGAGGGTTCATCAAACCACAATCATACTATCTCCCTACCATTCCACTTCCGAACAGCCCACGGGAAAAACGAACACCTAAACCTTTCTGTTCGAGCTCTGATTTCTCTTATTTTATTTTGATGACCGTTCCTACCTATGTAGGTTGGGCCCAACAAAATATTTTCGCATTCGGAAGAGAAAGTTGGTGATTGAAATTTCGTAAATAGATCTCGCCGCGACGAAAAACGTCTTTGCTTTAATGACTTCCATCACAACTCGCGTATCATATCTGCCACACTCTCTCCCCTATTACGTGATAATACAAAACGAGCTGCCCTTTTTTGCACCCTTTCGATGTCCTCCGTCAATCCCACCTGGTAAGGATCCCACACCGCGCAGCAATATTCTAACAGAGGAGGAACGAGTGTAGTGTAAGCTGCCTCTTTAGTGGACTTGTTGCATCTTCTAAGTGTCCTGCCAATGAAACGCAACCTTTGGCTCGCCTTCCCCACAATATTATCTATGTGGTCTTTCCAACTGAAGTTGTTCGTAATTTTAACACCCAGGTACTTAGTTGAATTGACAGCCTTGAGAATTGTACTATTTATCGAGTAATCGAATTCCAACGGATTTCTTTTGGAACTCATGTGGATCACCTCACACTTTTCGTTATTTAGCGTCAACTACCACCTGCCACACCATACAGCAATCTTTTCTAAATCGCTTTGCAACTGATACTGGTCTTCGGGTGACCTTACTAGACGGTAAATTACAGCATCATCTGCGAACAACCTAAGAGAACTGCACAGATTGTCACCCATGTCATTTATATAGATTAGGAACAGCAGAGGTCCCAGGACGCTTCCCTGGGGAACACCTGATATCACTTCAGTTTTACTCGATGATTTGCCGTCTATTACTACGAACTGCGACCTTCCTGACAGGAAATCACGAATCCAGTCGCACAACTGAGACGATACCCCAAATGCCCGCAGCTCGATTAGAAGTCGCTTGTGAGGAACGGTGTCAAAAGCTTTCCGGAAGTCTAGAAATACGGAATCAACTTGAGATCCTCTGTCGATAGCTACGGCTAGGACAAGACCAGGCAGACCTCATGTATTGCCTGTCAGCGACTGTCGTATATTCGCGTGAAATCAGAGGAAGGAATCACTCGTGAGTTCCACGGTGCTACCAGCAGTCCAGCTGGCACAGTGGCTGGCCGTAGAGTGTTCAAAGTCATGGGGTACAATGGTCGCACAGCTTCTCATAAGCCACACATTTCTGTAGTTAACGCTAAGCGATTCTTGATGTTTTGTAAAATCACGCTACACCCTGTGGCAGTCCGACGGAAGGATTTTGGTTTGGCGAATGTCTGGAGGGATTTACCTACTATCACGTGCAGTGCCAACAATGAGGTGTGGAAGAGCTGTGTTTATACACACATGAAAAAAAGTTTTGCATCACCCCGGTTCCTATCGCGTACCTGAAGGTAGTCTGTGGGTATTGTATCACAGACTTGGCCCTTTGACTGTTCAGAGATGTCACTACACCCGCCCAAAGATGTAAACAACCATACATGAGCAGCGCCTATTAGACGAAGGGGGCCCGACAGCCGATCAGTTCCACAAACCTAGAGACCAAAGAAAGCAATTTGTTTACATAAGGGTCATTAATTTGGACGAGTACAGGTGGCCAGTTTGCTTATTTAAGGAAAGCAATGTACCCTTTGAGGAAAGATTACCACTACCCCCCTACTATCTGCGTCTCCTATAACCTCGTCAAGGAACGGAAGTCATACTGTTAATTCACATATAAAACATCGACACATTTTCACGTAGCGATCCTTTTTGTTTTGTTGTTTTCGTATTTCGTAAGCTAATAGCCGTGTAACACCACCACTGATATGGCAAGAATTGTAGAATTTTTTGACGATAGAAATCGCTCACAGTTCTCGCAAGGAAAATCGCGCTCGACATTCTAACACAGTGCTTGTCCTTGTGCCTCTTTCTAACGAGAGAGTAAGGCAGCAAACCGTGACTTTCTGTTGTTCTCCATCAGAGAAGGTTAAGTGGGACACCAGCGCTCCAATAAGCACGAGGAGGTACTTGAACTCTGCTTATTGATCTTGTTCATCTCATCACATCAAAACAACTCTAAGAAACGATTACGCCTCGCAGCAGCCGGGAAGTTAACCACGACTTCATGCTGAGAAAGACGACGCCCCACACAGGAGCACTCGCACAGTTTGGGGCTCGTCTCTCAAACTAAGTTTTCGACTTATCCTTGACTATGCAAAGTATCCTCTTCCTAATCCCCTTAATCTTGCAATGCTATGCATGAAGTATATAGGGTAATTATAATTAAACTTTCAAAACGCTGTAGAAATAACACCACTGCTCAGAATGACGTCAAATTACAACGGAATATTATCGTAGAAGGGGAAAAACGTATGGCAGAAGAAAAAAATGGTGTGAAATTTGATCAATAGCTGGCGCTGTATGTGTCAGAATACGTAAATGAAAGCACCTGCCATGCGCACGACCCACTGAAGTTGGTGTAAACACGCCGCGTACACGACTTTTACTCCTTTCTCGTCTGCGACGTTCGCCATGACTGTCTCAATGCAGGATCGCGCTCTGCTTGTAAAGCTCTATTACAAGAATGATGACTGTGCACACGTCGCTCTGCAGATGTTCCGGGCACTATAGCGTTTGACAAAAGGCATTGGTCCGATGACTGCTGTGTGTCTGGAGAAAATTCGAGAAGACGGGCTCTTTTGGTGTGCAACCTGGTAGAGGGACGAAACGAATCGATTCGACGTCAGTGGAAGCAGTGGCCACAGCAATGCAGGAGGAGACGCTTGGTGGTGTGCAAACGTGTAGTGCACGGAGAATTGCCCTAATATTCGACATACCCATGAGCACGGTGCTTAAATTCCTACGAAACATCCTTCTTTGCTATCCATTCAAAATTATCCATGTGCACAAGTTTCTTCCTGTTGACCTGCCAGCAAGAGAGACCTTTACTTTAGAATTTCTTGTCCGCATGGAAGTAAAGAATGATTAGCCGTGGAAGATTTTGTGGACAGACGAAGCCCATTTCCATCTGACAGGATATGTCAATACATAGAATTATCGAATATGGGCAACGGAAAATCCACACGCAAATCAACCAGAACCACTTCATCCTGAAAAGGCCACTGTGAGGTGCGGGTTTACGGCATCATTTATCATAGGTCCATATTTCTTCGAAGAAACAGGTGCTGAAACGTCCCCTTAGAACAATTATACACGACTGTCCTTAAACTGATACACAATATTTTTTAGCGCAACGCAATCTGACTTTCAAAAATCCCTACAAAAGAATGGCCCTGACTAACAATTAACCTATAAGTTTCACAAATCACTTACCTCACAAAAATCTTCGCTACTCAAGCTACTGCAAAACAGCGAGCGCCACTACTGCCAGCTAAATAAAAGATTCAAACTACGGAAGGCACTAACTACTGATAGGCATAGTTAGCAAATGAAAGATTTTAATAGAGAACAAACAATGTATTTACCTTAATAATCATAATATATATAGCAGTTCATGACAAATTTCAAAACTCCGCCATCTCTCTCCCCACATCCACCACTGCTGGCGGCTCACCTCCAACTGCGCAACGCTACACGCTGTTCACATCCAGCTGCCGCTGCCCAACACTACAATGGCGAGTATTACAACAATGCAAAGCAGCCACAGACTGCACACAGCACAGCCAGTGATTTTCATACAGAGGTGGCGTTACGAATATAAAAACCTAAACAGCCTACTTTCAGTGCTTCCGGTCCTGTTACCTGTACCGTCATGGTAAGTGCTATGAATGTCTTTTGCGCAATCACATCATTCCAGCTCTCCAACAGCGTGGATGTGTGGATGAGATCATTTTTATGCAAGATGGCGCAACTCCGCATATTTCAAATCTAGTAAAGCTGCTGCTGAAGCACCATTTCGGAAATGCTAGAATTACCAGCCACCATTTCCCTACAGCGTGGCCGTCTCGATCACCTGAGTTTAATACGTGTGACTTCTGGATGTGGGGCTACCTGAAAGTTGTTTTATTCCGATTGCAGACTTAGCTGCATTGAAGGCGCGCATTGCGCAACACATTCTGAAGGTGACTCCGGAAACACTTCGATCAGTTGTGGAACATGCTGTTTCTCGATTACAGCTTGTTGCAGAAAACCGTAGACAGCATATTGAACATGTTTCTCGCCAGTTCCACTGAAATTAATAATCTGATTTGACTTTGATTGATACTTTTTATGCGGGTTTTGGCCTAAGGTCAATTAAAACCCATGTGAGTGATGCTTTTTACGCGGTTTTTGACCTCAGGACAATTGAAAACCGATTTTTCCCATCCGATGTGATATTATCTTGCCGGTGTGGATGGGCTTACGTAAATAACAGTATCACACCTGTACACCCATGCACACTGAGTATTACAGTTTATTTAACGTCAAACGTACATCTTAGGCGTTGTTGTATGATTCATTTGTCATTTGTAGTCGTCCACTATTGAATTATGGTGCTTACAGTGCCATCTATTGCTACATTTTGTAACTATTTATTTTTCTTCTGTCATGGGTTTTCCTCCTTCTCCGATAATATCCCGTTGCGATTTGACGTCATTCTGACCAGTGGTGCTATTCCCACAGTAGTTTGAATGTTTAACTTTAATTATAATCCCCCTGTACATTACACTGTAAGGAATTCTGTCTGCATTATTAGCGAGTCCAAAAATAATGTTCAGTGTCAGGTCACCCAAGAGAAGTCAAATACTATAAGACAATACCGGACTTTTAATAACGGCAGGAATGTTTCAGCAGGAGGATAGATATGTCACTAAATTGAAAGGCCGTCCTGAAACGTAATGCCTCCGAATTGCTTATG
Source organism: Schistocerca americana (assembly GCF_021461395.2). Classification (NCBI taxonomy): domain Eukaryota; kingdom Metazoa; phylum Arthropoda; class Insecta; order Orthoptera; family Acrididae; genus Schistocerca; species Schistocerca americana. The sequence continues at coordinate 228,655,152 of NC_060125.1, read as the reverse complement.
CAGAGAGTCTTAAGGCTTTTTAAATACGCTGACGTGACAAAAATCGTGGGATAGTGATATGCACATTCACAAATAACATCAGCATCACGTAGACAAGGTATAAAGGACAGTGCATCTGCAGAGCTGTCACTTGTACTCAAGTGCTTCATGTGAATAGGTTTCCAACGTGATTATGACCGCGGGAATTAAAAGACTTTGAACGTTAGAGAATTCAATATCTCGAGATTCATAGTTTCAAGAGTGTACCGAGAATATGAAATCTGAGGCATTACCTTCCGCCACGGCAACGCAGTGGCCGATTTTCTTCACTTAACGACCGACAGCAGAGGCGTTTGCGTAGAGTTGTCAGCGCTAACAGACAAGCCGTACTGCGTGAATAACCCCAGAAATCTATGCGGGGCGTACGACGAACGTACACGTTACGACAGTGCGGTGAAATTTGACGTTAATGAGGTGTGGCAGCAGACGACCGACGCGGGTGCCTTTGCTAATAGGACGACATCGCCTGCAGGATCTCTCCTGGGTTCGTGACCATATCGTTTGGACCCTGGGCGACTGGAAAACCGTGACTTGGTCAAATGAGTCCCGATTTCAGTTGGTAATAGCTGATGGTAGGGTTCGAGTGTGGCGCAGACCCCACGAAGCAATGGTCGCTACACTTAGAATTACTTAAACCTAACTAACCTGAGGACATCACACACTTCCATGCCCGAGGCAGGATTCGAGCCTGCGACCGTAGCAGCAGCGCGGTTCTGGACTGAAGCGCCTAGAGCCGATTGGCCATAGCGGCCGGCCCCAAGTTATCAACGTGGTACTGTGGACGCTGGTCGTGGCTCCGTAATGGAGTGGACTGTGTTTACACGGAAGAGACGCAGTCCATCTGGATGCTCGGCTACTTGAAGACCATTTGCTTCCATTCATGGGTCTTACGTATCCAAACATCGATGGAATTTTTATCGATGACGATGCATCGTGTCATCAGGCCGAAGCGTTCGTGATTGATTTGGCCAACTGTATGGAGAATTCGAGTGAATGGTTTGGTCACCCAGATCGCCCAATATGAATCTCATCGAAATTTATGGGAACTAATTCAGATAGCAATTCGTGCACAAAATCCTGCACCGGCAGTACTTCCGCAATTATGGACAGCTGTCGAGGCAGCGTGTTGAGTCCATGTCACGTCGATTTGCTGCTCTACGCTGAGCAAAAGGAGGTCCGACACTGTATTATGAGATATTCGCTTATTTTCGTCACCTCGACGTAAAACAAACGTATCAACATTCTACATCTTTATTCTTCAAGTGCCGGCCGTTGTGGCCGAACGGTTCTATGTGCTTCAATCTGGGACCGCGCGACCGCTCCGGTCTCAGGTTCGAATCCTGCCTCGGGCATGGATGTGTGTGATGTCCTTAGGTTAGTCACGTTTAAGTAGTTCTAAGTTCTAGGGGACTGGTGACCTCAGATGTTAAGTCCCATAGTGCTCAGAGCCATTTGAACCATTTGAACCTATTCTTCAAATATGCATCTTTATTTCTCAACATCTTCACCTCTCAATGAGAGATCACTTTGTCGATGCCCTTACTGTTGATTGTTTGGCTTTGTTGATGGAGCCACAACCTCGCCTCTGCTTGCACTGCTTCATTACTACTAAAATGGAGTTCTTGCAAGTGTTCTGTACGGTTTGGAAATAGGTGAAAATCGAATGGGGCCAAGTTAGCACTGTATGGACAATGATCGATGACAGTGAACTCAAGGCGTCAGATTTTTGGAGATACCGCAGCGCTCGTGTGTTGTCTGGAATTTTCATGATGAAGCAGAGGATGCTCCATCTGAGAACAAACTCCACGATTTCGAAACTAGATTCCATTATGCTGTTTCTCACACACCGACGTAAGTTGTAAAGCTCCATGTTATACGCCAGCAGCATAGGGCTGCAAATATATACACATGAAGAATAAAGATGTATAATTTTAATTATGCTTGTTTTATTTAGAAAGTTTTAATAGATTTCATATAAAATATTCGGGGGTAGTAATTCTCAGCACGCCCTCATACACTAACATTCCATACTTGTGCCGCTACTGCTGGGATAGGATGGCATGGGGAAGGGCGAGTACACCTTTAAGTAAAAACACTTAAAATGCTGGATGCCGTCTGTGTTGCTGCATGAAATGCAGACAAGCACTGTATTTCGAGGGCCACTCTGTCTCGTCACGACTTAGTGCTGCAGGCATCACTGGTCCTCCCTCCAGTATGTATTGTGGTCTGGACTCTCACCACTTCGCACCCAGAAAGGGGGAGATGCAGTCTCGACCAACGACCAACAGTAGTAGCCATGACTGCAATAAAAGAATTAAGAATATTCCCTAGCATGGATGCACGTGTCTTTGGTGGCAGGAACATACCGCCATCTGTGCTCTGTAAACGCCTTCCCCACCCACCCACTCACCCACAGTCATGTCTATGCAGGTCAGCCGGTTGCAACAGGGAGCAGATACGCTGTCGTTCATCCTCAAGCCGACCACCAGATAGTCACAAAATCCCTGTGCATGCGAGATTTGTGATGTGCTACAAGTGCTTCACTTTATAGAGGACATAGAGACATTGGAAGTGACAGAACAGGAGACAGTCGTAACGAAGAGTGAGAAAGGGAGCCAGAGACAGTGACTGTGGTGAGACAGAAAGGACAAAGTGCCAATAGGAGAGACAGGAGACAGTGGAAGAAACACTTACATAGACAGTGGCAGTGAGACGGAGATGCTGAATATGAAGGCTTCATTACAGAGAGAGTCTGGGTAAAAGGATTTAGGCTCTTAGCACTATGGGACTTAACATCTGAGGTCATCAGTCCCCTAGAACTACTTCAACCTAACTAACCTAAGGACATCACACACATCCATGCCCGAGGTACGATTCGAACCTGCGACCGTAGCGGTCACGCGGTTCCAGCCTGAAGCGCCTTTAACCGCTTGGCCACACCAGCCATCAAAAGGATTTAGATTTTTCTGTGTAAAAAGAGCTCGAATATGTTCGTATGGCAACATTTTTGGTGAGGAAGGCGAAATGAGGTTTGATGCTGCCGGTTCCCCACTTTTCTGTCAGAGTTTTTTTTATAGAGGACATTATTCGCCTTTTTTTGCTCCCCAAGGGGCATTTTTTAGCTGGAATTAATATGGACTACAACATTCCTAACTTCTGTCATAGTGACACTGAAATGTGTAGACGGAAGGCTGTACTTATAATGAATCATTTGTTAAGAGGGATAATATAGGGGAAGGTAGATTAATAGTGCCCCCTGAGCAATGACATAATAAGCTTTGCTGCTACATCAATATCGTAATCGCGCAGTAGTGGATGACTTCGACTATCTATATGCAGTTAATTATATTTAATTACGTTCAGGATGAACTATCGAACCCTGCAATATTTAATGTTAGTTAATGTTTCTGGTGATGGTATAATTGTACAGTAGCGGCGCTCTAGACCTAGGTAGGTGCAATATTTACATTTATTAACGTTCAGATCAACCACGCCAGCAACCACCAAACCACTGCAGGACTTCGTGGAATTCTCTTCACCGTTTTACAGACAAATGCATCATCATATGTATACATCTGAAAAATAGTGCAAGGCATATAGTTCATGGTGACATAGTGTATTTTTTTAAATAAAGTTTCTGTGTGAAAAAATGTCGAAACTTATATTTGGAACGTCCCTCGTTAGTTCCTAGCTGTGTTATAGATCTCCCCAATGGATCACTTTACATATATCGCAACTTATTAGCAGGCCAACCACAAACAATCAAGTAACGCGATTTTATCAATGGTAGTATTTTGTAAACCACATCATTCGTGGCTGGATTACATTCTCTTAAGATTCCTGCAACTGAATGTGAGCCCAACATATTCTTGTGCTCTATGCATTCTACTTTAGATTGCTCCAAATCCTTATTCTAGGTATTTTACGACAGCTAACGTTTGCAGCGATATTACAGAGGATTTTTATGTCTGTCTGTGAACAGGAGTTAGATTTATTTACGTTTTGGTCACCTATCAGTCCATGCGCCATTATAATTGATTCCCCATAAATCTTCCTGCAATTTGCTACTTCCTCTTTATAAACAACTCCATCATCTGCGAACATCCTACATCCAAACAACAAATTCCCCGCAAGAAACTGCACGAAGCATGACACAGGGTCGGTACCACTATTATTGATTTCCCTTCCATATCACTCTCTCTCACTGATCGAGTAAAAAAAAAAAAAAAAAAGAGATTGTCTGTATACCTCCATGCATACCCAAACTCCAATGTCTTGGGAGAAACAAGTTGCATTTTCTCCAAGATTTTTTTTCCATTGCATATTCGTATGGAGTAGACTGACCCATACGATTCTAGCAGCTTTACGAAGAAATTTTTTGCAAATCACCAACAAAGCACAAAAAACGCGATTTTATGAGTAGCAACAGACTTTTGTACATTATATCCTTTGTGGATGAATTACATTTCTTCCAGTCCAACATCTGCTTCTGCCTTTATGTACCCACCCTGTGACCGGCTTTGCTCTGGCAAGTTACATCCAGCAAGTTAAGAGTAGTGCTACTCCATATCACTCCATCCCTGGATCGACATATTTCAACTTTGTAGCCCTGCCCCACCACTCCAGACAGATATGGATACCAACTAGTGAAAGCTGTATAAACCCACCAGTCCTCCCATATAATTATTTGTCAGAGGGATGTTACTGTTTCCCAATAAGCGTCATTTGATTCCCAATGTGTCTAAGCGCCGACCAGTGTGGCCGTGCGGTTCTAGGCGCTTCAGTCTGGAACCGCGCGACCGCTACGGTCGCAGGTTCGAATCCTGCCTCGTCCATGGTTGTGTGTGATGTCCTTAGGTTAGTTAGGTTTAAGTAGTTCTAAGTTCTAGGGGACTGATGACCTCAGATGTTAAGTCCCATAGTGCTCAGAGCCATTTTATGTGTCTAAGCATCTTGATTTTGGGATAGCATGTGACATATTAAATGCAAATACTTACATTGGAAGAATGTATCAGCTCACAGAAATGCCCAACGTCAAGTGTGGACGTTTGAGGCGTAACAGTGTAAATTTCGAATTTTTTCTCCTCTTTTTGTTTGTGAGAATACTAAGGGTGGTGTTATAGCAATGTCATATAACGATAATATATAGCTGGTGCACATTTGTTCCAGTGAGCTATTTGTTTAATGTGGTAAGGTATCTATTTTTTTATGGCCCGATGACTACACTGATAAATATCGCGTTATGGAGGGATGTTACACAGTCACACACAATTCGATTAGATGACTGACATTTTTCGTCATTTTGCGCAATATTTCACTACATCGTATTTATATATCTTAGAACGGAAACGCCGGTGTATGTGTGAAAATCAGTCTAAAGAAACGTAAAATTTCTGTGGGCGGTGGAGTGTGCATGCCATTGGTTTCAACACACTAAGATGTGGGCACATTGTCACCCCAGTCGCAGAGCCAAAGATGCTGTTCATGCAGAAGGATTGTGCTCCACACCTCTTGGTGGTCACAGAAAAGTATTGTGCGCCTGAGTTGTGGCACATTGCGATCTGCAGCTGGTCCTGTATCAATAAGTGGAAAACTTCATGTCAGGTGCACTGCACCACTCTTGCCCATGCATTGTGAATTCAAGCTAGTTAATTGCAAGGGTAGTGGAAGTATAATTTGTTATTAACATCTGATTCGATATAGGATGCCAAGGAAACATAAGACGCTGAATAGGCAATACTGTGTAAATAGCCTTATGTCCAGAGGACTCACTGCCTGTTTACATGGTACTGCCTATTCAGCAGCTACTATCTGCAAATAACAGGCATTTGTTTGAAGCAGTGCAGTACGTTAACACATGCAGTACTCACAGCATCATGTTTCACAGAAGGAGTTGCTGAGTTGTACATTCTTCCATTATTTGACATCAAAAGTCCAAATGGGGGGACACAATGAAGTGATTGTAAAATACAGCAGAATGGATGAATGTGAACACACTTGATAAGGACAGCATGTGGACATACTAACATAGTTTTCGCTGTATGTACATTCTAGCTGCACAATATCATAAACAGTCACAGAGATATCATTACCCAGTTAATATATTCTCTGTATGTATAGGGTAATAAATCGAAGTTTAGTAGACATACACTATCAAAGTAGTGTACTAAGATCAACCTTATGCTGTAAAACGTGATACCATCTCCTAGACAACAGTGCCCTGATTTCCACGTTAAATATTTAAAACTATGGATAGACAGATAATTGTTTGCATTAGTTCTCCACCTATAAAATGCAGTGGTTTAAGTCTGTTCCACACACTGGTTCTTTTCCTTTAGATATATACGGAGGAATATTACTTGTAGGGCTCACTCATAAGTCTGATGAGTCTGATGTTGTTCCTAGCTAGGCATACGTGCCAAAGGCTTGAATGTATTTTATTTTATTTCCGACTTGAGCATAGCTGCTCTCAATTCTGACCATCGCTTTCTCACAATGAAATTTTACGGTTTCTCGAAATTTCATTCTGATGAAGATACCCTCAGTAAATATCGAAATCTGGGTCAATGTACCGAACACTTATTTTCAACCACTTGGTTGTATAATTCCTATGTTTGAAAATTATATACAGTTTCTGAGAAACAGTCATGTTTAAAACTATAAGACTCACTCATTATTTGGAAATATTCCTATTTGATGGTGCTGTGGTGAAAAATATGTTTCTTCTACTGCTTGCTAAATGCCAGTTGCATACTTCTCATTTAATGATTTACTCATGGCATCCAGTTCGATCAGTGCACAGAATGTCTGACTCCAGTTTCACCATCTTAGGAGTCCTGAAAAGTTGGAGCTTGCATAAGTGCTTTGCCAGCAAGTGAATATTTCAGCAATCAACAACTCAGTAGAAACGCATACACACTTTTCTCAGCACAGGTTGAGGTTAGCAAAAATGCTAGTTCACATATGTTGCGACCTAATCGACATGTGTGTCATATTAGGCAAAACAAATATAATACAAAGTCATGAGGATGCCAACAGTTCAGTCTATCTGTTGAGATTGCTAAAGAATTTCAAATGTGCTTGATTATTTGATTTAATTGCACCCAGAAGAATAAGTGGAGGCAGTGCAAGACATATTTTCTCATAACAATGGTTTGTTTTGTGCTTAGAGTGCATATTTTCTGTAAAAATTGTCTACAGTTATAGCAAATTACAGAAAATGCTAAATACTTCACTGCTATTAGTGTTAATTAAGACAGAGAACTTGAAGGCAGCTATTAATTGTGCTAATACTGGTGAGAAGTTTTAGGTGCGACAGCGCCCTGTCAGACACACTATTTGCCTAGAGGGCTAACATGTCTTCTGGCATTTTCAAGAATTTACCATGACTCCATTAAAGTATACACATATTGTAATGTCAAAGCGTGTTACATTAATATTTACCGCCATTTTGTAGAATATGTCGTGACATCATTAATTTATTCACCCAAAATAATGTCAAAGTATCTTATGCTAATATTTACTGCCATTTTTCAGAATATGCTATAGTGCCATTACTTTATACCGTCAAAGTGTCTTACCTCGTAAATTGTGGTAATATTTGCAACCATTTTTTAACTCTGCTGCTGACCTATTTACTAGAGCATACAGACCTCAAATGATGAAACTCGCATAGTTGGAATTTCAATAAAGTTAATTTCTTGTACCAAATACCCATACTCTTATCCTCTCACTACAGAGAACTACAATGGAGTGCCAACTGCGCAGGAGTGGGGGTCCCATGGGTTTGGCTGAAAGCAAATTCAAGGCAATCACCTCCCCTCTCCCACCCATATGTCAAATCATCATGCTTTCTAGTATAATATATTTGTCGAATGAATACCCGTTTATCATCTGCATTTCTTCTTGGTGTAGCATTTTTAATGGCCAGTAGTGTAATTCTCATCACGGCCCTAGGCCAACCGTGCAGTTTGAACGTCCTAACGCAAACTGTTGAGCAGTTGTAACGTTTTTATTTCATATGGGCCAATAATTGTCAGCCTGTAAGTGCTTGTGCATCACTCTCATACAGAGACCTCGCTACACAGTGCGTTTCCGCTCTTTAATAGTCGTTCCTAACATTTCCTTAACCAGCACTGACCCAGTATAAATTATAGTTATTTGCATAATTATTCACACATATCCATAAACATTCTTTACACACACACCAATATCTTTCAAGATATGCAAGAAAATCGAAGTACAATATTGAAAGGTGGCTACGCTGAGTCACAGCGCCAGAGATGCGCCAAAGATTATTATTCTGCCGCCTCCACTGGTGCAGTGGTAGTTCAGAGGATGGCGATAGCAGTCGTTGTTCTGTTGGGCGAGAGAGTAGACGATCTGAGTGTTGACTAAAATGTTGTACTGTTCGGTTGGTGCAATGTGTAGATGGAAGAAGATGCAATTGTCAGAATATATTTGAGAAAGGAAATGGGCTTTTGATTTATGATGCTGGTGTAATGGAATATTTTCGTCAATATATAATGAGGTAAAAAGATATTACAGTTTTCTTTAATAGCAATCGCTCTTGCTCACAGCTACAATCAACAAAGCATCTGGCTCGTGTTCATCTATTAGACTTGTAATTCTGGTTTCTATGTACAATTATAGTATTTCTGGTATTCAATTAGTTCATTGTAAATGGTGTTTAAAATATTTTGTAGTATTGAGAAAGAACCGAGCCAGATACATGTACGTTGAGTCACACTACCACACACAGAACAGTTACACTTGTGCTTTGTTGTTTCGTAGCTTTTATAGTTGCAGGGGACTTAATTAACCAATTGTGTTAATGGAAATTCCTTGTCATTCTTTATTTTTATTTTATGCAGTCAGGTTGCGTGCTAATAATAGTCAGGGCCAACCTGTTACGAGACTTTGTAACCGGTCACCCAGCTAGTAAAATTACTGCATTTATTCATTAATATTAGTCTTTTCTTTTTAATTAAGCTGCCATGCAATATTTGTAGCATAAAAAGGAAAAAATTTAAGTTCGTACATCTGTGTTACAAGCGTGTTGAGTGCGGGTGCAAAAGGAGGTGACGGCAGTTTGCGAACAGCGATGACGCTTTTTGCCGCGTTCATCCGTCTCGGGGTGTCGCGGCAGCGGAGAAACTGCCGCGTCACTTAGGACACCTCAGGTGCCGCTTGTTACGCCAACGGGCCCTGTTGTCGAGGCACCTTCCGACGTTGCAGACGCGGGGCATCCGCTCTCACTGCAGGGTGAGTGGCAGGTCGTTACACGGTCGCGTCGCCCGGGGCGGACAGTCAATTTGGTGGCTGGACGTCCGTAGCCCTGTTCTGTGTCGTCCGTACTGTTCCCTTCCGTAGGTCAGCCTCAGCAGTGAAGTCATCGTCGGTGGGGTAGGCGAAGTTGCTATTCCGTACGTTACTGAGGCCTTTCTTCGTTGATCCATTATTGACCACGGGACAGCGGCTGGCAAGTATTTCTTGATGCAATAATTTGCCAACAGCCGTATTTATTTTATGAACTTCTTATGTGCTACCAGTTTCGGCATTACATTGATGCCATCTTCAGGCCCCACACGTCAGAATCGCTATACACGGAAGGACCCATATAACTGGATCCGTGAATTAAATCGTTATGCACCAGCTCTTGGTGGCCTGTCGACACAGACTGGGGCAGTTAGCAAACATCAGTGTATGGTCAGCGAAATAACGTCCAGTCCAGAAGGAAATCCAATCTGCTGGGGGGGCCTCATCTGAGATGTGGAGGAGGCTCTGCCTGCTGTTATCGAGGGTGCAGGTTGCACTGGTCTGCGAGTTATGTGGCATGCTGAGACCAACGAGGCCTGTTGCTTGGGGTCTGAGGACATCTTCAGTTCCTACAGGTGGCTGGCAGAAGTGGTGAAGACTGTTTGCCTAGCTCGCAGTGTTCAAGCAGAGCTCACAATTTGCAGCATCATACCCACAGCCGATCAGGGTCCTTTGGTTTGGAGTCGAGTGGATGGCGTCAACCAGAGGCCCTGTCGATTCTCTGACAGTCATGGCTAGAGATTTCCGGGCCTGTGTTAAAGGGTGCAGAAGTAATAGGTCGGGGGTGCACTGTGCAAAGGAACCAGCTACTCGGGTGGCGGAGTATTTGTGGCAAGAACATGGGGTTTTTGGACTTGGTGGTAGTTTGTGATCCTATAATGAATGCTCGCCATTTGATACGCAGAGAACGAAAGCAGATCGTGTACGAAGTAGAGACCCTTCGAATGTCAGACTTTTAACAGTAAATTGTCAAGTTATTTCTAACGAAGTTACTCAGTATACTACCCTCCAAGAAATTTGTCCCACTCAAATTATTCTAGGGGCCGAGGGCTGGCTCTAAGCCGAGCTAGAAAGCTCTGAGATATTTAGCGATTTATGGAACATATATCAGAAAGACAGATTAGATGCCATAGGAGGGGGATTGTTCATTGTAGTTGATAAAAATATTGTCTCTATAGATGCAAATTTTGTGTGTGACAGTGAAGTCATCTGGACGTGCGTAAAGCTTAGGCGAAATGAATTTAAATGTAGGATGTTTTTACGGGCCAGTCGATTCCGTTGTGACTTTTAGTTACAATCATCCAAGCAAAGTCTACAGATATCTATATCTACATCTACATCCATACTCCACAAGCCACCTGACGGTGTGTGGCGGAGGGCACCTTGAGTACCTCTATCGGTTCTCCCTTCTATTCCAGTCTCGTATTGTTCGTGGAAAGAAGGATTCTCGGTATGCCTCTGTGTAGGCTCTAATCTCTCTGATTTTATCCTCATGGTCTCTTCGCGAGATATACATAGGAGGGAGCAATATACTGCTTGACTCCTCGGTGAAGGTATGTTCTCGAAACTTCAACAAAAGCCCGTACCTAGCTACTCAGCGTCTCTCTTGCAGAGTCTTCCATTGGAGTTTATCTATCATCTCCGTAACGCTTTCGCGATTACTAAATGATCGTGTAACGAAGCTCGCTGCTCTCCGTTGGATCTTCTCTATCTCTCCTATCAAAACCCTATCTGGTGCGTATCCTACACTGCTGAGCAGTATTCAAGCAGTGGGCCAACAAGCGTACTGTAACCTACTTCCTTTGCTTTTGGATTGCATTTCCTTAGGATTCTTCCAATGAATCTCAGTCTGGCATCTGCTGTACCGACGATCAACTTTATATGATCATTCCATTTTAAATCACTCCTAATGCGTACGCCCAGATAATTTATGGAATTAACTGCTTCCAGTTGCTGACCTGCTATTTTGTAGCTAAATGATAAGGGATCTTTCTTTCTATGTATTCGCAGCACATTACACTTGTCTACATTGAGATTCAATTGCCATTCTCTGCACCATGCGTCAATTCGCTGTAGATCCTCCTGCATTTCAGTACAATTTTCCATTGTTACAACCTCTCGATATACTACAGCATCATCCGCAAAAAGCCTCAGTGAACTTCCGGTGTCATCCACAAGATCATTTATGTATATTGTGAATAGCAACGGTCCTACGACACTCCCCTGCGGCACACCTGAAATCACTCTTACTTCGGAAGACTTCTCTCGATTGAGAATGACATGCTGCGTTCTGTTATCTAGGAACTCTTCAATCCAATCACACAATCGGTCTGATAGTCCATATGCTCTTACTTTGTTCATTAAACGATTGTGGGGAACTGTATCGAACGCCTTGCGGAAGTCAAGAAACACGGCATTTACCTGGGAACCCGTGTCTATGGCCCTCTGAGTCTCGTGGACGAATAGCGAGAGCTGGGTTTCACACGATAGTCTTCTTCGAAACCCATGCTGATTCCTACTGAGTAGATTTCTAGTCTCCAGAAAATTCATTATACTCGAACATAATACGTGTTCCAAAATTCTACAACTGATAGACGTTAGAGATATAGGTCTATAGTTCTGCACCACGTCTATTCGACGTCCCTTCTTGAAAACGGGAACGACGTGTGCCCTTTTCCAATCCTTTGGAACGCTACGCTCTTCTAGAGACCTACGGTAGACCGCTGCAAGAAGGGTTGGTGGTGGGGGGGGGGGGGGGGGGGGGCAAGTTCCTTCGCGCACTTTGTGTAAAATCGAACTGGTATCCCATCAGGTCCAGCGGCCTTTCCTCTTTTGAGCGATTTTAATTGTTTCTATATCCCTCTGTCGTCTATTTCGATATCAACTATTTTGTCATCTGTGCGACAATCTAGAGAAGGAACTACAGTGCAGTCTTCCTCTGTGAAACAGCTTTGGAAAAAGACATTTAGTATTTCGGCCTTTAGTCTGTCATCCTCTTTTTCAGTACCATTTTGGCCACAGAGTGTCTGGACATTTTGTTTTGATCCACCTACCGCTTTGACATAAGACCAAAATTTCTTAGGATTTTCTGCCAAGTCAGTACATAGAACTTTATTTTCGAATTCGTTGAACGCCTCTCGCATAACCCTCCTCACACTACATTTCGCTTCGCGTAATTTTTGTTTGTCCGCAAGGCTTTGGGTATGTTTATGTTTGCTGTGAAGTTCCCTTTGCTTCCGCAGCAGTTTTCTAACTCGGTTGTTGTACCACGGTGGCTCTTTTCCGTCTCTTACGAACTTGCTTGTCACATACTCATCTATCGCATATTGTACGATGGTTTTGAACTTTGTGCACTGATCCTCAACACTATCCGTACTTGAGACGAAACTTTTGTGTTGGGCCATCAGGTACTCTGAAATCTGCTTTTTGTCACTTTTGCTAAACAGAAAAATCTTCCTACCTTTTTTTAATATTTCTATTTACGGCTGAAATCATTGATGCAGTAACCGCTTTATGATCGCTGATTGTGGAACTACCCAGATCGTGCAGTATTAGTTGGAGGTGACTTTAACCTACTGAGTATAGACTGGAACGTCTATGGAGTCCTTGCAGGTAGTACATGCAGTCAATCCTTGTAGGACTTCTGAACACTACCTTGAGCAAATAGCTAGACAACCCATCAACAGTGGAGATATTTTGGATCTCTTAGCTGCTAACAGGCCTGACCTTATCGACAATGTCATTATAGAAATAGGAATTAGTCACCATGATGTTATCATAGCGACGAAGTTGCTAAAGTTAAAAAATCCGCCAAGAAGGCCAGGAGAGCGTTTACACTAGAAAAGGCAGATAAACAGTTCTTACTATCCCACTTGGACAATGAGTGGACATCATTTAGCTCCAGTATGTCGGACGTAGAGGGATTACGGACAAAGTTGGAGCTGATTGTGAGCCGCGCTCTCGAGGCGTATGTGCCAAATAAGTGGATTAAGGATGGAAAAGACCCTCTGTGGTTTAATACTCAGATTCGGAAAACGCTGAGGAAGCAGAGAATGTTGCACTCTCGGTTATAAAAAGAATGGGTCATATTGACAGGGAAATGTTAATAGAATTTCTTGTGTCCGTAAGAAGAGCGATGAACGAAGCATACAAGTTCCACCGTCATACCTTGGCGAAGGGCTCACAGTTACCCGAGAAAAAAAATCACTAATCGGGTCTAAGGCTTCTATCCAGTCACTCGTAGACACAATTTGGGGTGCCAAAAGAAGACAGCAAAAGGAAAGATAAAGTATTAAATTTCACGTTTAAGAAGTCATCCACGCAAGATGATTGTATAAACATACTGTCGTGCAGAGTACGGCACGGAGGACATAGAATTGGAGATCCGTGGCGTAGAGCAGCAACTGAAAGAGTTCAAAACAAATAAGTCATCAAGTACAGATGGGATCCCAATTTGGTTTCACTTAAAAGAGTATTCTGCGGCATTGGCCCCTACTTAGCGTGCATTTATCGCGAATCTTTCGCCCACAGAGAAGTCTGAAGTGAATTTGAAAAACCCCAGGTCATTCCAGGACATAAGGAAGGTAAAAGAACTGACCGGCATAATTCTGTAACATCCCTAATATCGATTTTCTGAATAATTCTTGAACACGTTCTGAGTTCGAATACAATAAATTTTCTTGAGATAGAAAAGCTTCAGTCCACAAATCAGAACGGATTTAGAAAAGATCGCTCCTGAGAAACTCAGCTTGCCCTTCTCTCCCCTGATATCCTACAAATCATAGATGGAGGGCAACAGGCAGATTCCGTATTCCTAGGTTTCTGGAAAACATTTCACATAGTATCCCTCTGCAAATTGTTGACGAAGGTCCGAACACGTGGTTTAGGTCCCCAGATATGTGAATGGTTCGAAGACCTTCTGACTAATAGAGCCTAGTACGCTGTACTTGACGGCGAGTGTTCATCTGAGGCAAGAATGTAGTCATGAGTGCCCAGGGAAGTGTGACAGGACCGCTCTGTATATGGTACATAAATGATCTGACGGATGCGGCGAGCAGCAATCTGCGGTTGTTTGCTGATGATGCTGTGGTGTACAGTAAGGTGGCGTCGTTGATTGACTGTATAAAGATACAAGATGATTTAGACAAAATTTCTAGTTGGAGTTGTTTAGGCCTCTTAGAGATTGTCAGGACTAGATCTTTAGCTTAGGGCAAATAATGGAGAAGTGTTACGAGTGGAACAGGGAATTGTATCTATGCTTTATAGATCTTTAAAAGGCATATGACCGGGTTCCTGGGAGGAAGTTACTGTCTGATCTACGAGATTATGGGATAGGAGGCAAACTTTTGCAAGCAATTAAAGTTCTTTACATATAGTCAGGCAGCAGTTAGAGTTGACTGTAAATTGAGTTCATGGTTCAGAGTAGTTTCAGGGATAAGACGAGGCTGCACCTGTCTCCACTGTTGTTCATATTATTTATGGCTCATATGTTGAAAACAATAGACTGGCTGGGTGGGATTAAGATATGTGAACACAAAATAAGCAGTCTCGCATATGCGGATGACTTAGTTGTGATGGCGGATTCGATTGAAATTTTTGTAAAGTAATATTTCAGAGCTAGATCAGAAATGTAAGGACTATGGTATGAAGATTAGTATCTCCAAAACGAAAGTAATGTCAGTGGGAAAGAGATATAAACGGATGGAGTGCCAAATAGGAGGAACAAAGTTGGAACAGGTGGATGGTTTCAAGTACTTAGGATGCATATTCTCACAGGATGGCAACATAGTGAAAGAACTGGAAGCGAGATATAGCAAAGCTAATGCAGTGAGCGCTCAGCTACGATCTACTCTCTCCTGCAAGAAGGAAGTCAGTACCAAGACTAAGTTATCTGTGCACCGTTCAATCTTTCGACCAACTTTGTTGTATGGGAGCGGAAGCTTTTGGATTCAGGTTGCCTTATCAATAAGGTTGAGGTTGCGGATATGAAAGTAGCTAAGATGATTGCAGGTACTAGTAGATGGGAACAATGGGAATGAACTCTATAGATGTAGCAGTCAGGGCGAACAGGCTTAGATGATGGGGTCATGTTACACGCATGGGAGAAGCAAGGTTACCCAAGAGGCTCATGGGTTCAGCAGTAAAGGGTAGGAGGAGTCGGGGTAGACCAAGGAGAAGGTACCTGGATTCGGTTAAGAATGATTTTGAAGTAATAGGCTTAACATCAGAAGGGGCACCAATTTTAGCACTGAATAGGGGATCATGGAGGAAGTTTTTAAGGGGGATTATGCTGCAGACTGAACGCTGAAAGGCATAGTCTTAAATGATGATGATGATGGGTGATCAACTGCAACTTGCTCTAAATGTAGAAAAAATGTAAGTTAATGCGGATGAGTTGGAAAAATAAATCCGTAATGTTCACATACAGCATTGATAGCGCCCTGTTTGACACAGTCACGTTGTTCAAATTTCTGGGCGTAATTTAGCAAAGGGAAATAATGGAAGGAGCGAGTCAGGCTGGTAGTAGGGAAGGCGAATGCTTAGCCATACTGGCTTAAATTTCAGCAAGATAACGCCTGATCGGGCACAGCGAGAGTTTGTGCTGTTTGTCTCGTTCTTGACAAACCCTACCTTGGCCAACAAGGTCGCAGTACCTCTCCCCAGTTGAGATGGTTGGGAGCATTTTGGGCAGGTCCTTCCTATCATCTGAGGATTTTGACGATTTAAAGCGACAATTGGACAGAATTTGGCACGATATCTCTCAGGAGGACCTCCAACAACTCAATCAATCAGTTACTCCTTGCATAAGGACCAGATGTAGACCAACGCGTTACTGACTTGTTCAATTTATGAAGTTCGCTCTCCTGAATAAAGCATACAGTTTTCCTGAAATTGTAATTGTACTGTCTGCCATCGGGTTCTCCTAAATGGCAGACTGCACCGCTTAACAGCCACGCTATGAGGGAAACAAACCAACAGCCTAACAGGCGAAAACATCAGGTAAACACGCCGAAGATTCCTGTCGATTAATAGGAACCTTTCCTTGCAGAGGTCGCCGCAACATATCCGGCCACGGATTCCTACGTCGGGTTTCTATTGGCTCCAGCTCACTATATAGGCCCGGCCGGTCGAAGGCAGACCAGTCTTCGTCCGCTGCTAATGAGAACCGCTATAGCAGAGTCTCCGAGAAGATATCAGTGAAGCCGCTGTACTGCACCGCCAATCGAAGTACCAGCCGACCGAGAGGAACCACATCTCTGGCTAGATCGACAGACGTCTACATCTGTTGTGCAGAAATCTATTGTAGAAGAAGTTACGTTCAATAAACTGTTGAAGAACACAACAGTAATCATTTATTAGTCTTTATACGTACATCACATCAATCGGTTTCCAACCCATTCGGATAATTTTTCGTGGTGCGTTGCTGTTTTTATCTTAGAGTGTGTTATTCACATGGCTATTTACTGTAGTTTGAAAACAATGTTCATAGTTTATTTATTAGTTACCCTGAAAAGAACTCCTTAGCTAAGAACTTACTGTACATGTGAATATCTTGTAACTGCACTCAGATGACATGATCTTAAAGGCATAAGATACTGACGACTTTCTGTTTGCAAGTATCTTTGCTCATTCACATCACGTCAACTGAGCATTAATATAGCACTTCTGGAAATTTTGTATTTGTTATGCGGCTTGTAGAGATAGTATCTATATTTAACTTAACAGTATTATTTCTCTCTTCAAACTTAAATTCATGGCATTTATTTTTATGTTGAATGTAACTTTATGTTGCATATTGACCGCCTGTCAATTTCCTTGATGAGCTTCATTTGCCTTCTCTGCATGGAGTTTTCTCGTATCATCAGTGACTATAATAATACCGTCAACAGCAAAGACCAACACTATTTGGAAAGTCATTTCTGTGTATCAGAAACACTTTTGGCCCTAATACACTATCTGGTCGAAGATATTTACTTACCCTATGTAACACAGAATTGACTAGTAGGTGTCACAAGAAGAGGACTCGCTAGTATAAAAGAAGGCGACCAGTATCATGTTCTGAGTAAAGAGGCATTAAGGGGAGACAGAAGGCAAGCGGGCTTCAAAAATTACATTTTTTGATTTTAGCGTATTTGAAATGCCTAACCTTTCCTGCATGAAACAGTTTTCGTTTTATATAAATACAACAATTTTCTTCGTGTTGCTCTGTGCAATCTGGTATTTAAATGCCACGCCTTCCTTTTTGCGCCGGGCAGAGATAATGCACAGCATTCTTTTATCTGTCTATCTATCTATCGCTTGAGCCTTGTCCCGCAGTTACGCAAGGTCAGCCATCGTTAATCGGATTTGACATGTTAATGGTTAAGGGGTGGCTGGATGCCCTTCCTGCCACCACCCCATACCCCCCGGTATGTAATTAGTGTACTCCAACTGTCTGTGTCGAGTGTAATCCATGGAACAGTGCGAAAGTGTTCAGATGTCTGCGAGTCGTGTAACAGAGGCGGAACATGGGGACCAGCCCGGAATTCACCTAGCGGGATGTGGAAAATCGCTTAAAAACCACTTTCAGGCTGGCCGGCACATCAGCCGGGCGGATTCGATCTGGGGCCGGCGTGCCTGCCTGAGTCCAGGAAGCAGCGCATTAGCGCTCTCAGCTACCCTGGTGGGTCACAGCATACTTTTACCCCTTGTATATTATTTCATGATTCTATTGTTTTATCGCTCCAATGTTTCCTGCCCTGTACCTACTATCGATACTCGTTTTTCCGATCGTGTTTGTTATTGTTTTCGAGCGTTAATGGTTGTACCTAGTGAAGTTTGTTGTGAGTGAATTCCTTGTTGAATTGTATTTTCTTTGGTTCTGCGTGTTTTTATGAAAATGCCGCGAATAAAGAAATTCTCGTCGAAATTAAAATTTAGAGGAAATAAATACATAATGGTAAATGAGGTTCGTGGGTCAAAGAACCCAAGAATGTTAGACCTAAAGAAAATCAGCACATCAAGAAAGAAACTGCAGTATCTTCAAAGCATTTCCTCCCAGTCAGCTTGTGGAGATGAACATTCGTTTGGAAATATTATGGTGAAATTAGCAGGCTCTGTGATTTCACTTCCAAAAATACTGTGTGCAGAATCTGTGGTACCTTTGGGTGAGAATCAGCGTCTTCGTAAAGGGATTGTGTGAAACTTGACATTGAGTTGTACAAAATATGGTGCAGTTACTACAACAATGACATAAAAAATGGCAAACAATTTATATGAGAACAACATAAGGCTAGTTTATGGTCTCAGATCTATTGGTAAAGGGATGGAGGCAGGCAAACTCTTATGTGCATTACTTGTCATTCAAAATCCTCCTGCAAAATTTATGACTTACAATAATGTTATTGGCACTGCTGTAGCTGAAGTTTGTAACATCTCAATGAAGAAAGCAGCTGAAGAAGCACTCAAGGAAAGTGATGACAGTGAAAGTGCTGATATTTGTGCATGTTTTGATCGCAGCTGGCATAAATGCGGACGCACTTCACTAAATGACAGCTACATCATTTGACACTGGCAAGGTAATTGATGTAGAAATTCTAAGCAAGTACCGTACTGTAAAACTTGTGGCGGTGGAACTGCGAAAGAGCATGAATATAACTGTCAGATAATTTATACTGGTCCAAGTTGTGGGATGGGAGTATTCAGGATTTTTAATCGTTCAGTGGCAAACAGAGATGTCAGATACACACAGTATTTAGGGGACGGCGACAGTAAGGGTTATGACTGGGTATGTGCATAACAACCCTATGGTCCTAATGTCACAATTTCTAAATTAGAGTGCATTGGGCATGTCCAGAAGAGAATGGGGTCCAGGTTGAGAAGATTATTGCAAGAAAAGTAAAAAATAGTATTGGAAAATGGTAAGAAGATAGGTGGTAAAGGTCACCTGACAAATGTTGAAATAGATTACGGAATTATTATGGCTTGCCCATAAGAAGAAATGTAGGGAATTTAGAAAACACGAAAAAAGCTGTATGGGGTATGTTTTTTTATAAGATTTCCACAAATGAAAATCCAGTGCACGGCCTTTTCCCCGAATAATCCTGACACTTGGTGCAAGTACAGGAGAAGAGCCAGATATGACCACAAACATTCTTTGCCTGCATCAGTAATGAATGAAGTTACACCCATATTTAGAGACGTTTGTAAAGATACCTTGCTAAGAAATGCCTTCATGGGAAAACCCAAAATTTAAATGAATGTGTGAATTCTGTCATTTGGAACCGGTTACCGAAAACTGTATTTGTCCAGCTTACAACCCTCAAATTTGGTGTTTATAATGCTGTTTTATTCTTCAATGATGGTGTTATTACAAAACTGTATGTTTTGGAATTATTGGGCAAATAGATCCTAGGTGCAAATAGATAAAGAGAGAATTCGCAAAGCAGATATTGCTAATTTAACATGCATGAAAGAAGCCACACAGAAAAGAAAGGGACCAAGAGAAGAAAAGAAGATCAGTATGATTCAGATGATGCTTAGTATGGTACAGGAAAGTATTAGTGATAAGTAATTCTCATCAATAACTATACTAGAATTTCAATATTAAACTTTAAATGGACTTTTCTTAAAACTAATTTTTTTTTTTTTTTTTACTTTCAGGTACCATTATTTGATAAACTAATGGGGTTAGAAACATGAAATTTGGTCAATTTGTACTGCAGATGGTAATAAGTTATTACAAGTAAATTGAGAACCACCAAACAATCAGAAACTGTTTTATAATAATTAATGTACAAAAAAAAGTTAAACTTTACTAGTGAAAAAATAAATTTTTTTTCTTTAAAACAATAAGAGGTATTATGTTCATTTTACTTATATATATATGCAGTAAAAATTTCATTGTTTTATCACTTACATAGTTCTTTTGAAAAATAAATCCCCACTTCATTGCTACGTCGGAGATGGTGTATCCCATCGCTCGTGCGCCGACTGTAACACCACGTTGAAACTCACTTCAGTCTTGAGAACCTGCCATTGTAGCAGCAGTAACCGATCTGACAACTGCGCCAGACACTTGTTGGATTATATAGGCGTTGCCGACCGCAGCGCCTTATTCTGCCTGTTTACATATGTCCGTATTTGAATACCCATACCTATACCAGTTTCAATGGCGCTTCAGTGTATATATACTGGTTCTACACAGAACGTGAAATCTAATGAATTTAACAACGCAGCTCCCAAACTTTACGAATTAACTGCATGACAATACTCTGGCCTAGCTTCTATTTTCTTTAGCAATCGTTTAAGGTGCTTAATCACCCGCAAAACTCTGAATTATTAGTTGTTAATCTGCTCTCCCACCTTTCATGAGTCAGGGACTTTGTCATTGGTGCGGTGGTTTGCGTGCCTCAGGTATACAGATAGACTTACAGCAGTGAAAACACAATGGACGGATTTCCATTAAGAAGTCAGACAAACCTGTGGTTCCCGAGGAGACGCAGCAGCCTTTTCAGTACTTGCAGTGGCAACAGTCTGGCTGACTGACTGATCTAACATTAACCCTGTAACCCTGTAACATAAAAAAAAGGGTCTTGCTGCGCTGGTACGGCGAACGGCTGAATGCAAAAGGAAACCAAAAACATAATTTTTCCCCGTGGGCATGCATCTCTACTATATGGTTAAATGATGATGGAACCCTCTTGCGTAAAATACACTACTGGCCATTAAAATTGCTACACCACGAAGATGACGTGCTACAGACGTGAAGACAGGAAGAAGATGCCGGCCGCGGTGGTCTAGCGGTTCTGGCGCTGCAGTCTGGAACCGCGGGACTGCTACGGTCGCAGGTTCGAATCCTGCCTCGGGCATGGGTGTGTGTGATGTCCTTAGGTTAGTTAGGTTTAAGTAGTTCTAAGTTCTAGGGGACTTATGACCTAAGATGTTGAGTCCCATAGTGCTCAGAGCCATTTGAACCATTTTTTGAACAGGAAAAAGATGCTGTGATATGCAAATGATAAGCTTTTCAGAGCATTCACACAAGGTGGACGCCAGTGGCGACACTTGCAACGTGCTGACATGAGGGAAGTTTCCAACCGATTTCTCATACACAAACAGCAGTTGACCGGCGTTGCCTGGTGAAACGTTGTTGTGATGCCTCGTGTAAGGAGGAGAAATGCGTACCATCACGTTTCCGACTTTGATAAAGGTCGGATTGTAGCCTATCGCGATTGCGGTTTATCGTATCGCGACATTGCTGCTCGCGTTGGTCGAGATCCAATGACTGTTAGCAGAATATGGAGGCGGTGGGTTCAGGAGGGTAATACGGAACGCCGTGCTGAATCCCAACGGCCTCGAATCACTAGCAGTCGAGATGACGGGCATCTTATCAGCATGGCTGTAACGGATCATGCAGCCACGTCTCGATCCCTGAGTCAACAGATGGGGACGTTTGCAAGACAACAACCATCTGCACGAACATTTCGACGACGTTTGCAGCAGCATGGACTATCAGCTCGGAGACCACGGCTGCGGTTACCCTTGACGCCGCGTCACAGACAGGAGCGCCTCCGATGGTGTACTCAACGACGAACCTGGGTGCACGAATGGCAAAACGCCATTTTTTTCGGATGAATCCAGGTTCTGTTTACAGCATCACGATGGTCGCATCCGTGTTTGGCGACATCGCGGTGAACGCACATTGGAAGCGTGTATTCGTCATCGCCATACTAGCGTATCCACCTCGCGTGATGGTATGTGGTGCCATTGGTTACACGTCTCAGTCACCTCTTGTTCGCACTGACGGCACTTTGAACAGTGGATGTTACATTTCAGATGTATTACGACCCGTGGCTCTACTCTTCGTTCGATCCCTGCGAAACCCTAGATTTCAGCAGGATAATGCACGACCGCATGTTGCAGGTCCTGTACGGGCCTTTCTGGATACAGAAAATGTTCTATTGCTGCCCTGGCCAGCACATTCTCCAGATCTCTCACCAATGAAAATATCTGGTCAATGGTGGCCGAGCAACTGGCTCTTGATGAACTGTGGTATCGTGTTGAAGCTGCATGGGCAGCTGTACCAGTACACGCCATCCAAGCTCTGTTTGACTCAATGCCCAGGCGTATCAATGCCGTTATTACGGCCAGAGGTGGTTGTTCTGGGTACTGATTTCTCAGGATCTATGGACCCAAATTGCGTGAAAATGTAGTCACATGTCAGTTCTAGTATAATATATTTGTCCAATGAATACCCGTTTATCATCTGCATTTCTTCTTGGGGTAGCAATTTTAATGACCAGTAGTGTAGTCTGTAGTAGTGTAGTCTGTACCCGTGGTCTAGGGGTAGCGTCTTTGATTCATAATCAAAACGTCTTCGGCCCTGGGTTCGATACCCACCACTCCCTAAATTTTGATAAATAATCAACATTGGCGGCGGAAGATTTCCGGCATAAGAAGTCAGCCTCATTCTGCCAACGGCCTTGTCAAAGAGGGCGGAGGAGCGGATAGAGGTTCAGGGCACTCTCTTGTCCTAGGGGTGGGAAACTGCCCCTAAAGGCGGAAGAATCAGCAACGATCAACGACATGAGGATGCAGAAGGCAATGGAAACCACTGCATTAAAGACACGTAACGTGTATCCACAGGACATGTGGCCTGTAATTGAAGAAAGTGTCATGATGATCTCTCCATTGGCAAAAGATTCCGGAATAGTCCCCCATTCGGATCTCCGGGAGGCGACTGCCAAGGGGGAGGTTACCATGAGAAAAAGATTGAATAATCAACAAAAGGATAACGTTCTACGAGTCGGGGCGTGGAATGTCAGAAGCTTCAACGTGGTAGGGAAACTAGAAAATCTGAAAAGGGAAATGCAAAGGCTCAATCTAGATATAGTAGGGGTCAGTGAAGTGAAGTGGAAGGAAGACAAGGATTTCTGGTCAGATGAGTATCGGGTAATATCAACAGCAGCAGAAAATGGTATAACAGATGTAGGATTCGTTATGAATAGGAAGGTAGGGCAGAGGGTGTGTTACTGTGAACAGTTCAGTGACCGGGTTGTTCTAATCAGAATCGACAGCAGACCAACACCGACAACGATAGTTCGGGTATACATGCCGACGTCGCAAGCTGAAGATGGACAGATAGAGAAAGTGTATGAGGATATTGAAAGGGTAATGCAGTATGTAAAGGGGGACGAAAATCTAATAGTCATGGGCGACTGGAATGCAGTTGTAGGGGAAGGAGTAGAAGAAAAGGTTACAGGAGAATATGGGCTTGGGACAAGGAATAAAAGAGGGGAAAGACTAATTGAGTTCTGTAACAAGTTTCAGCTAGTAATAGCGAATACCCTGTTCAAGAATCACAAGAGGAGGAGATATACTTGGAAAAGGCCGGGAGATACGGGAAGATTTCAATTAGATTACATCATGGTCAGACAGAGATTCCGAAATCAGATACTGGACTGTAAGGCGTACCCAGGAGCAGATATAGACTCAGATCACAATATGGTAGTGATGAAGAGTAGGCTGAAGTTCAAGACATTAGTCAGGAAGAATCAATACGCAAAGAAGTGGGATACGGAAGTACTAAGGAATGACGAGATACGTTTGAAGTTCTCTAACGCTATAGATACAGTAATGAGGAATAGCGCAGTAGGCAGTACAGTTGAAGAGGAATGGACAACTCTAAAAAGGGCCATCACAGAAGTTGGGAAGGAAAACATAGGTACAAAGAAGGTAGCTGCGAGGAAACCATGGGTAACAGAAGAAATACTTCAGTTGATTGATGAAAGGAGGAAGTACAAACATATTCCAGGAAAATCAGGAATACAGAAATACAAGTCGCTGAGGAATGAAATAAATAGGAAGTGCAGGGAAGCTAAGACGAAATGGGTGCAGGAAAAATGTGAAGACATCGAAAAAGATATGATTGTCGGAAGGACAGACTCAGCATACAGGAAAGTCAAAACAACCTTTGGTGACATTAAAAGCAACGGTGGTAACATTAAGAGTGCAAAGGGAATTTCACTGTTAAATGCAGAGGAGAGAGCAGATAGGTGGAAAGAATACATTGAAAGCCTCTATGAGGGTGAAGATTTGTCTGATGTGATTGAAGAAGAAACAGGAGTCGATTTAGAAGAGATAGGGGATCCAGTATTAGAATCGGAATTTAAAAGAGCTTTGGAGGACTTACGGTCAAATAAGGCAGAAGGGATAGATAACATTCCATCAGAATTTCTAAAATCATTGGGGGAAGTGGCAACAAAACGACTATTCACGTTGGTGCGTAGAATATATGAGTCTGGCGACATACCATCTTACTTTCGGAAAAGCATCATCCACACAATTCCGAAGACGGCAAGAGCTGACAAGTGCGAGAATTATCGCACAATCAGCTTAACAGCTCATGCATCCAAGCTGCTTACAAGAATAATATACAGAAGAATGGAAAAGAAATTTAAGAATGCGCTAGGTGAAGATCAGTTTGGCTTTAGGAAAAGTAAAGGGACGAGAGAGGCAATTATGACGTTACGGCTCATAATGGAAGCAAGGCTAAAGAAAAATCAAGACACTTTCATAGGATTTGTCGACCTGGAAAAAGCGTTCGACAATATAAAATGGTGCAAGCTGTTTGAGATTCTGAAAAAAGTAGGGATAAGCTATAGGGAGAGACGGGTCATATACAATATGTACAACAACCAAGAGGGAATAATAAGAGTGGACGATCAAGAACGAAGTGCTCGTATTAAGAATGGTGTTAGACAAGGCTGTAGCCTTTCGCCCCTACTCTTCAATCTGTACAGCGAGGAAGCAATGATGGAAATAAAAGAAAGGTTCAGGAGTGGAATTAAAATACAAGGTGAAAGGATATCAATGATACGATTCGCTGATGACATTGCTATCCTTAGTGAAAGTGAAGAAGAATTAAATGATCTGCTGAACGGAATGAACAGTCTAATGAGCACACAGTATGGTTTGAGAGTAAATCGGAGAAAGACGAAGGTAATGAGAAGTAGTAGAAATGAGAACAGCGAGAAACTTAACATCAGGATTGATGGTCACGAAGTCAGTGAAGTTAAGGAATTCTGCTACCTAGGCAGTAAAATAACCAATGACGGATGGAGCAAGGAGGACATCAAAAGCAGACTCGCTATGGCAAAGAAGGCATTTCTGGGCAAGAGAAGTCTACTAATATCAAATACCGGCCTTAATTTGAGGAAGAAATTTCTGAGGATGTACGTCTGGAGTACAGCATTGTATGGTAGTGAAACATGGACTGTGGGAAAACCGGAACAGAAGAGAATCGAAGCATTTGAGATGTGGTGCTATAGACGAATGTTGAAAATTAGGTGGACTGATAAGGTAAGGAATGAGGAGGTTCTATGCAGAATCGGAGAGGAAAGGAATATGTGGAAAACACTGATAAGGAGAAGGGACAGGATGATAGGACATCTGCTAAGACATGAGGGAATGACTTCCATGGTACTAGAGGGAGCTGCAGAGGGCAAAAACTGTAGAGGAAGACAGAGATTGGAATACGTCAGGCAAATAATTGAGGACGTAGGTTGCAAGTGATATTCTGAGATGAAGAGGTTAGCACAGGAAAGGAATTCGTGGCGGGCCGCATCAAACCAGTCAGTAGACTGATGACCAAAAAAAAAAAAAAAAGTGTAGTCTCTCATTCGGATCACTGGGCAGGGACTACTCAGGGGGACGTCGTCATCAGTAGAAACAGAACTGGTGTCGTACGGATCGGAGCGTGGAATGTTAGGTCCCTTAAGGGGAGGTTGTACTATCTTTGGTTTGATAAAGCATGTTTTTGAGAATTTTTTCTTGGGATGTGTCATAGATATCAAAGTCAAATTTGGTAAAAATGTTTCTTGATATTCACTCTACAAACTGGAAGTTTTTCTACCGGAAATGTTGAAGAGCAAAGGCGGAAGTGCCGTCGGAACGAAACAAAATTTCGATGTAGACCTCCACGTGCGGTATGTCACAGGTTTGTCGGCTCGTCTGAAATCAAAACTGACTTGACGTCAGCGAAGTATATAAGATTCTTTAGGTGTTGTACCTCGCTTAAGTTATTTGGACCATAGGAAACAAAATGGCGGCCATTTGAAAAATAGGGTTTTTCATCGATTTTTCGACTTCGTCGGCCAAGTAAAAATAAATTGATGGATCGGAATAAAAGGGGTTCAACTCCTAGACCTTTAGTTAGCTTCGTCAGAAACAAAGAAACATGCCAAACGGTTCAGTAGATTTGAAGTTACCATACCGCGCGATAAAAAAAGTCGTTTGAAGTTTTGACTACATATAAATGAAATATTATGCAACGTACGTCCAATCTGCTATTCCAGGTCCATAAACTAGTCCTTCCTCTTCCTCATAGAGGGCGTTCAGCTCGATCTGGACCATCCTGCTCTGCTTCAGAGCCGCTCGTACGGCGACAAGCGGTTTTCGGCCGCTTGAATCCGGTGATTGTCCGAATGCTTGGCGAACTCCGTCGAATAGAGTCCCAGGGTGACGTCTATCGCTGTCATGGTCTTCAGAATTTCTGAATACCCTTCGTTGAAGCTGCTCACTGCCAGGAAAGTCGCAATCTCCACAGTCTTCTCACCAGAATGCAAATGCTGGGGGGGCTAACTTCCAAACACACACGTTCAAACATTCATTCGAATTTTGTGTGTTTCCTCCCAGGCACCGGTACAATAACTCGTCCTCCGAAAGGAGGAAAAAGGCCGATTTCAGGCAGGTGCATTTTTTTTTTCAACTGCGAATAACAAACATTTCCGTTCCGTATTCTGAAAAACCGTTTCAGGGGTGGATTCTAAACACTTTTATGGATCCAAAAATGCAATTTTAAAAAATCGATTTTTTGAACGAAAAGATAGTAAACCTCCCCTTAGAAGTGAAACATGATTAATAAAGAGTTCTGCCAAGAAGAGAATAGAAGCTTTTAAAATGTGGTGCTACAGAAGAATGCTGAAGGTTGGGTGGGTAGATCATGTAACTAATGAGGAGGTACTGAGTAGAATTGGGGTGAAAAACAATTGTGGCACAACCTGACTAGAAGGAGGGATCGGTTGATAGGACACATTCTGAAAAAACAGGGTATCACCAGTATGGTGTTGGAGGAAAGTGTGTTGAGTAAAAATTGTAGAGAAAGACGAGGGGATGAATACGGAAGCAGATTCAGAAATGTATAAGTTTGAGTTGTTATTTGGAGCTGATGAAGCTTGCACGGTATAGAGCAGCATGGAGAGCTGCATCAAACCAGTCTTCGGACTGAAAACCACAACAACGATTTATTCTCGCTGAATTGGAGCGACCATGTACTCATGATCTCGTTACAAAGGAACTCGTGTAAAATTCAGCTTTATCCCACAAAACTTTACTAATTATGAAACGGCTAGACACGCTCTCCCAAATGAACGAATTTTACCCGAAATTATTCACCAAACAGAGTGGACGGCTGATGGCCAACAATCATACTCAATGGTGACGACTACAGTTTACCAACTACTTTATACCATCACAATTATGATAGTTAAACCGTCTTCTAACAATTCCCTGATATCATTAACTCTAAACGATACATTGTGAATGTTATCCACGATGATATAGCTTATTTTCATACCTTTCAATCATCTTATCAGCCGGAGTCCCACAACAGCGTCTGCACCTCAGATGAGTTCTCCAACAATTCCCAAGCATGGTGAACGTCTGGAGACAATATCTCCTTGCTCAAACTGCTCAGATGGAGCCTCTCTTATTGGCTGTGGCCACCTGAGACTCTCTATTCTCTGTCGATCTTTTCCGAAGCCTTCACAAAATCTCTTTTGTTAGCTTTCCCACAGAGTATGCTTTGATAAAGCCCACTACACTCTGACTGTCTGTGACTAGCCCCTCAATTTTCTGTATCCCATCACATTCCAGCATCATGGAGTCACACATTTATGGATGGATGTAGGCGGGTAATGAGAACTATGACACTTTAAAATAAAACAGAGATCAGTCTGTTGTCTTTCATGAGTATAAATACAGAAAAATTCTCGTTTTGTCAGAGGGTATCACCATAATCTGTCTAGTGGCACTCTAATATCACTGGTACGCAAATAATTTAAATGGAGCATACTAACAGTACCGCTTCGCTATATTAATGTGTTTTGGTTCTGATAAGTGTTTCACTAGAATATTAAACTCATTTGAGGTTTGCACCCTGTCTTGGCTCGTTGAAACCACTTCAGCTGGGAATTAACATTCATTGCTGGAAGTTTTGTATTAGTTGCACAATCTGTAGAGGTACCATCTCCATTTAGTTCAACAGATGTTAAAGCGCGCACAGCATAACGTGACTGATAGATAAGCAGTCGGCAGGTCAAGTGTGTGGAGAGCGGTAGCGGTGAGAATTGCTGGCAGGCAGTCAGTGCACTGCAGAGAAAATGCCAAAGACTGGAGTGTAAGTGCCATTCTCAACATTTTTTGTAAATATTAAGTGGAGCTTCTCCGCGCCCACACTTGCATGGTGATCATCCAAAAAGATCTACTATCAACTCTGCTTTGGTGCTTCGGTTAGTATCTGAAAAAAGAATTCCTCTGAAAATGTAAGAAAAGCAGTTATTTATTTTCACCTGACTTCTTAATCATTTTTAACTTTCAGAAAAGCGTCATGAGTGGCAAAGTTTGAGTAAAACTTACATTTACCTTACTGCTGCCATTTGAAATTTTTCTTCTCTTGCCGAAACACAACGGAGTTTACACAATGTCATTACACTAAGATGTTGTGCAGGCACAGTTGCGAGAGAATTCTGAAACAGTTTATTAAGTGAGGAACTGAAGATAACTAAGATCAATAGCTTATGAAAAAGAACATCCTTGGCACAAAAAAAAAAAAAATGTGTAATGTCTTCAGTTAAGTTGTTCCAAAACCCACAGCATTTCTCATTCCAGCAGCTAACGATGACCATTTTAAATTATGCTCTTTCATCGAAAATGTCTGTAGTTAGTGGCATAACACTTTAGATAATGAAGTTTCGCATACTTATCATAAGTTAAAATACTGTCATCTTTGCCAAAATTTCGTTTCGATATCTTAAACCGTTTATGAAGTATGAAGAACATTATGGATATTTCATTCTGGCTTTATCACAATCACAAATGAATGTGCTACATATTCTTGAGATTGGAGACAGACCTCCACCAACGACTAAAGAGAAATTCAATATCATCATCATTTTCTTAGGGACTTTGTCCCAGTGACACGGGGTCGGCCTTGTTACTATGGATCTGGCGATGTTAGTGTCATATTTCCTGCATTGTCTTACTTAAATGCAAACACCACAGTAGCTACGACGATTAACGAAATTATCGGCACGTCATCATGAAACTGACACATACAGGGTGGTCCACTGATAGTGACCGGGCCAAATATCTCACAAAATAAGCATCAAACGAAAAAACTACAAAGAACGAAACTCTTCTAGCTTGAAGGGGGAAACCAGATGGCGCTATGTTTGGCCCACTAGATGGCGCTGCCATAGGTCAAACGCAGATCAACTGCGTTTTTTAAATAGGAACCCCCATTTTTTATTACATATTCGTGTAGTACGTAAAGAAATATGAATATTTTAGTTGGACCACTTTTTTCTTTTTCTGAGGCGCTGTAATAGTCACAAACATATAAGTACGTGGTATCACGTAACATTCCACCAGGTGGCCGTGCGGTTCTAGGCGCTTCAGTCTGGAACCGCATGACCGCTACGGTCGCAGGTTCGAATCCTGCCTCGGGCATGCATGTGTGTGACGTCATTAGGTTAGTTAGGTTTATGTAGTTCTAAATTCTAGGGGGCCGATGACCACAGATGTTAAGCCCCATAGTGCTCAGAACCATTTGAACCATTTGAAGCAACATTCCACCAGTGCGGACAGTATTTTCTTCGTGATACATTATCCGTGTTAAAATGGACCGTTTACCAATTGCGGAAAAGGTCGATATCGTGTTGATGTGTGGCTATTGTGATCAAAATGCCCAACGGGCGTGTGCTATGTATGCTGCTCGGTATCCTGGACGACATCATCCAAGTGTCCGTACCATTCGCCGGATAGTTAACGTTATTTAAGCAAACAGGAAGTGTCAGCCACATGTGAAACGTCAACCACGACCTGATGCCCAAGTAGGTGTTTTTAGCTGCTGTCGCGGCTAATCCGCACATCAATAGCAGACAAACTGCATGAGAATCGGGAATCTCAAAAACGTCGGTGTTGAGAATGCTACATCGACATCGATTGCACCCGTACCATATTTCTATGCACCAGGAATCGCATGGCGACGACTTTGAACGTCGTGTACAGTTCTGGCACTGGGCACAAGAGAAATTACGGAACGATGACAGGTTTTTTGCACGCATTCTATTTAGCGACGAAGCGTCATTTAGCAACAGCGGTAACGTAAACCGGCATAATATGCACTATTGGGCAAAGGAAAATCCACGATGGCTGCGACAAGTGGAACATCAGCGACCTTGGTGGGTTAATGTATGGTGCGGCAATGTGGGACGAAGGATAATCGGCCCCCATTTTATCGATGGCAATCTAAATGGTGCAATGTATGCTGATTTCCTACGTAATGTTCTACCGATGTTACTACAAGATTTTTGACTGCATGACAGAATGGCAATGCACTTCCAACATGATGGATGTCCGGGACTTAGCTCGCGTGCGGTTGAAGCGGTACAGAATAGCATATTTCATGACAGATGTATTGGTCGTCGAAGCACCATACCATGGCCCGCACGTTCACCGGATGTGACGTCCCCGGATTTCTTTCTGTGGGGAAAGTTGAAGGATATTTGCTATCGGGATCCACCGACAACGCCTGACAACATGCGTCAGCGCATTATCAATGCATGTGCGAACACTACGGAAGGCGAACTACTCGCTGTTGAGAGGAATGTCGTTACACGTATTGCCAAACGCATTGAGGTTGACGGACATGATTTTGAGCATTTATTGCATTAATGTGGTATTTACAGGTAATCACGCTTTAACAGTATGCGTTTTCAGAAATTGTAAGTTCACAAAGGTACGTCTATCACATTGGAACAACCGAAACAAAATGTTCAAACGTACCTACGTTCTGTGTTCTAATTTAAAAAACCTACCTATCACCAACTGTTCGTCTAAAATTGTGAGCCATATGTTTGTGACTATTACAGCGCCATCTATCACAAAGCGAAAAAAGTGATCCATCTAAAACATTCATATTTCTTTACCTACTATATGTAATAAAAAATGGGGGTTCCTATTTAAAAAACGCAGTTGGTATCCGTTTGACCTATGGCAGCGCTATCTAGCGGGCCAACCATAGCGCCATCTGGTTTCCCCATTCAAGTTAGACAAGTTTCGTTCTTTGTAGTTTTTTCGTTTGAAGCTTATTTCGTGAGATATTTGGCCCGGTCACGATCAATGGAACACCCTGTAGAGCTGTAAGTACCATAAAAGTTAATTTTTTCGCGAACAGTTTGCAGAAAATCATTTGAGGAATATTGCAGGGTATGCACTTCGGTTTGGTCAGCTCAGTGCGTCCTGAACCGGTGGAGAGCGGGCAATAAATGGCTTCCCCTTCCGAACAAATGAATAAACTCACCTAGCACTTCGAATGAAAACTGATGGCTGCACACCGGCCATCCTATGCTGCGCGGACTAATTCGTACGGATCTGATAGAGGAGTACGCCGTAGGTGGCGATTGTGCTGCCCACCGAGACGAAGAGTGACCTGTCGACAGAGAAGAACCCGGCCGCAGAGAAACGAAGCGGCGGCACCTGCTGTGACCACTCCGAGAGCAGCCAACGGACCTCCTGGGCGCGTTGGGAAGCTGCTGCGCACGCCTCCACCATCACCACCAGCCGCAGCAACAAGTGCGCCGCAAACGCCACGTTCAGCCCCAACAAGAGACCTGCGTCCTTGTCCGGGCTGAAAGCCAGAGTGAGGTCGACGCCGTCTAGCAGGCGCAGGATGTCTGCAGCCACCTCAAAGGCGACGCTGAGTCCGAAGTGGTCCTCCAGCAGATGAGCTGCTCGCAGAAGCCGCATGTACTGGCGGCGTACGCTGCCAATGTCCAGGGTGCACCAGGCGCCATCAGCATCTGTAATCGAAGACACGGAGGCTCTCACCATCACTGCCTTCTTGCCATACCTCGGCAGAAGTTCTTCAAGGATCGGGAGGACATTTAATGCATACTTCACACTGGCAAGGAGAAGTTCCCCAAGATGGGATCGACTTTTGAAACCATCTACAAGGTGACGTACGTTAAGATCTATATCTACATGGTGAAGCATCCCCCTCTTGTGGTTCCCTTTTTAGGTACTCCACGTTGACGTCTGCTCGTGGAAGTCCACACGCTAATATCTGAACACCGGTACCTCTGAATTCACTCGTATCAGCAGATAATTTGCGTTTCTGTCGTCTATACGTCCGTTAAGTTCCAATCCAGTACTAAAGTCCTCAAATCCCCTTAATAATCCGTTGCTACCAACAGTCAGAGATCGTACACTACATCACTTTTAATCTCCGTAATATTCTAACAGTTTATCGTGAATCTTAATACGATAAAGTCCAATCTAATTATTGTCCCGCTGACTGACACGGGTTCCCCGCCCTTTAACGAAACAATCAAGGGAAAAAGGCGGCAATAACGACGATCAGGCCTTTTTATAGGTTTTTCATCACAACAGTTTAACGTCACTGCCTTCTCCATGACGGAGCTTCCGTGGCTTTGCTGTACTTAGACGTTAAACTACTTGCTGATATACTATAATTTTGATCTGCAATCACCGAACTCTGATTCTACACTTTTTTTCCCCTCTAAAAATTCTATTCTTAATTTTAAATTATTCTTTCTACAGCTTTTATCACTGTAAACTGAACCGAGATGTTACAATGGATGCTCTGCAAATCACATTTAAGTGCCTGGCAGAGGTTCATCGAACCTCCTTCCCAATTCTTTATTATTCCAATCTCGTATGAGCACCTATATCTTTCCGTACGAGCTCTGATTTCCCTTATTTTATCGTGGTGATCGTTCCGCACTATGTAGGCCGGTGTCAACAAAATATTTTCGCTTTCGGAGGAGAAAGTTGGTGATTGGAATTTCGTGTGAAGGTTCCGTCGCAACGTAAAACGCCTTTCTTTTAATGATTTCCAGCCCAAATCATGTATTATTTCTATGACACTCTCTCCCATATTTCGCGATAATACAAAACGTGCTGCCTTTCTTTGAACTTCTTCGATGTACTCCGTCAGTCCTACCTAGCAAGGATCCCACACCGCGCAGCAGTATTCTAAAAGAGGACGGAGAAGCGTAGTGTAGGCATTCTCCTTAGTAGGTCTGCCACATTTTCTAAGTGTCCTGCCAATAAAACGCAGCCTTTGGTTAGCCTTAGCCCACGTTTTCTGTGTGTTCTTTCCAATTTAAGTTGTTCCTAATTGTAATACCTAGGTGTTTAGTTGAATTTACGGCTTTTAGATCGCAGGTATCACGTAAAGTAGCAATTCATCCTGATGGGGCCTTGTTTGCGAGCAATCAAGAAAAAAGGAATTGGAATTTTACGTGACAGTCAGTAGTATTAAAAAGAAGTATCTCATCGACTGTTTGTATGGTGTAATGGATAAGCTAAGGCCTTCACGTACTGAAAGCTGTGGATTCGAATTTCGTCAGGTGCATTAAATTTTTATCGAAATTACTTTTCAACACTAGTATTCTTCAATTAATTGGTTTAAATGTAATTCTACATTTCTATCCCTTTGACACGTCATTTTAGTCATCATATCAACTTCTTCATTTGCTGTCAGTTAGCCGGCCGCGGTGGCCGTGCGGTTCTAGGCGCTTCAGTCTGGAGCCGCGCTACCGCTACGGTCGCAGGTTCGAATCCTGCCTCAGGCATGGATGTGTGTGATGTCCTTAGGTTAGTTAGGTTTAAGTAGTTCTAAGTTCTAGGGGACTGATGACCTAAGATGTTAAGTCCCATAGTGCTCAGAGCCATTTGAACCATTTTTGCTGTCAGTTTTCTTTCTATCATTCGTTTTCCACTTGAAATCTTCGTTCATTTAATTTTAATTAATTCTATATATTGATTTCTATTTAACTTCCTTCGTTCTAGCATCTGGGTTTCTTCATCCATGTTATTGTGTTCATCATTTCTATTCCTCATACTGATTGAATTTTGTTTTACGTATAATCCCTTCTCTCATTTAAATCTTCATCTGCATTAGTTTGACCACAGTGCACTATGAATTGAGGTTATGTATCAAATTTTTATATGACGATTGCCATCCAAAAGTATATACATCTTTTAATGAAAAATACATTTTTGACACAACTGCGCAGCCAATATAAACAGATTATTTCGTCTTTTGTTATTTAATCGATACAACATTTTCAAACATTTAATTACTGTAACAGAGAAATATGATTATATTCGCATGCACAAAAATTCGGAGTGGCAAAATAACGAGAGGAACAAAAATATGAGCAAATCAAGAAGTAGATATGATGGTTAGAATGATGTGACAAAGCATTAGAAATGAAAAATTACATTTAAACCAAATAACTGAATAAACACAATGATTGAAGTCCTTTCAATAATGATTTAAAAATAAAAATTTAAAATACGTA
This sequence comes from Schistocerca americana, assembly GCF_021461395.2. Classification (NCBI taxonomy): domain Eukaryota; kingdom Metazoa; phylum Arthropoda; class Insecta; order Orthoptera; family Acrididae; genus Schistocerca; species Schistocerca americana. The sequence continues at coordinate 228,620,146 of NC_060125.1, read as the reverse complement.
CTGAGATTCGAGTCCACAACCTTCGGTACTTGAAGATCTGTTCACTTTTTGTTTTCTTGTTCAGTGTAGCTGGTACCAGTTGGTCCAAAAAGTGGAGACTGTCTGGATTCATTCTGTAGAATTTGTGTTCGCGCCAGGAGAGCTCACTAGAAACCACCGATGAACTATTTTAGTCTTACGTATTTATTTTTGCTTTGGGCTACAAGGACCACGTCCGCCACGAACATGTATACATCGAATATTCAAGTTTGCTGCTATATACGACCTGCAATTTTGTGGGTGTCCTGCTCCCCATTGACTCAAGAAGAAGTGTGAAAACAGTATTGTGTCTGCTTATGAAAATGTAAAATTATTTTTGAGATGGATGAATGATTTTTTTTACCTCAAAATCTGTGTATTATTTCTCTTCACACAGTTCCCACTACGATAGTATACAGTTTTGCCCATATACTATGTCTTATGCCTCTGGAAGTGGACACGGACAAGCCCCTCCTGCTGCCATAAACCAATTTGTGGTGCATAATAGGCATGGCCTAATGCAACCATTTTATATATTTTGCTATCTTCCTTGTTGAAATTCACTTTCATGTTCAAAACTAATGTCATCTGTGTCTTGCACATCCATTATATATTACAACTGGGATAGGTTTCTTTGTAAATAACAGGAACAAAGACGTATGGTAACGAATTTTTTTATTTATTCAATTCTGACAGCTACAGTTTCATTCTTGAGATACAGTTTGGCTCATGAGCCTGCCCGGTTAGCCGTACAGTCTAACGCACTGCTTTCCGGGCGCGAAGGGGTGCCGGTCCGCGGCACAAATCCGCCCAGCGGATTAGCGTCGAGGTCCGGTGTGCCGGTCAGTCTGTGGATGGTTTTTAAGGCGGTTTTCCATCTGCCTCGGCGAATGCGGCCTGGTTCTCATTCCGATACTATGTCGGCAATTGCTGCGCAAACACTGTCTCCACTTTCGTGTACACCATAATTACTCTATCACGCAAACATTAGGGTTACACTCATCTGGTGTGAGACGTTCCCGGGGGGCTCCATGGGGGACCGAACTGCACAATAACCCTGGGTTCGGTGTGAGGTGGCGGTGGGGTGAGTAGACTGTTGTAGCCTGTTGTGGGGTTCTGTACCACTGAGGACTACAGCGGGGACGAAGCCTCTCCGTCGTTTCTAGTTCCCCAGTTCCATACAATACAATAGGCTCATGAGATACAATTTGGTTTTAATATTCATACATAGATACTTTTTTGACACAATAACAAAAAATTCACTGGTTCAAATATTTACAATTTTCAGATATATAGATCTGTGCTAAAAACTAATGCAGAGATACAACAGTCACAAAAATAGCGGTTACATGGTTGTTATAAAGCAATTTTGATGGACTGTGAACTGTGTATATGTTCATCTACACTTGACTTTGAGGCTAACAGCAGATTAAAATTAAAGAATGCAGTACACATTCCTCACTCACATAATGTGCGTAAATAAATACATATTTACATCACACACACACACACACACACACACACACACACACACACACACACACACAGAGTTACTCACACTGTGATAAAAGGACCATACTATTCTGTCACATACACAGTCTCACTCTCTCCCTCTCACCCAATCAGAGTACTCCACCCTCCCTCTCTCAACAACTGAATAGTGTGAGTACAGGCGTGTTTCAATGTCATCATCACAAATGACGCTTTTATCGTCATGAGGCGACAGGCCAAGTTTAGATTGCAGCACAGGGTACACCTCATGTCCTCTTGATTGAATACCAGCTTCCGTACCATGTGCTATGGTTGCAGTGGGGCACGGGGCACTGTGAACATCACTGTACAGACACTGCAAATAGTCTATGATAGAGAGGGCTCTCAATGCCCCATGACACACACCCGTATTCCATGCCTGGATGGCACCTTCTGATGTGTGAAACTTATACATTTTTCTCGGAGACCTACAAACTCCACATTCGGTGACCTATTTGCCTCGTCTTTCGTTAGGCTGATAACCTTCTTGTTCTTTGGTGCAATACCATAAGGATTATCAGCTGTGTGTGATGACATGTGGAATTCTTCATCGTGGCACCGCATTACTTCATGTGGATCACAGTTCTTCAACCAATACATGAAGCTATCTGCATTCATATAAAGTAATTTAGGATCAGTGAAACGAGCTTGTGCAAACTCATAATGAAAGCAGTGCATGTGGAGTTTGGATAGGTCTAGCATACAGATCCCCACATAGACAGAACTCAACTGCAACCTTCACCATCTCCACAGCAACAAAGTTCTCATTGAATATTGCGACCAGTTTAAAATTTAGTCAGGTGATGCATTTTCTTACGTCCCAACGCCCGTCTCATTTGGCTCTAATCAAAATTTCATGATGTTCCCTCAAATTCTTCATTGTTTTACCGAAAATTGAATTATTCATTAATTTAAAAAAGCTTTATCAAAGTTACATATCAGAGAAGGCCTCCGTGACGTATTCAAATCAATATACTCCTTCAACCAAGGGGCTGTTTGAAGTAGATAGCCTGGGTGAGTCTAACCAGCTTATGCCCGCACGCCCACCGTTGTCGCAAATGCACTGATATCGCTTCGACGTCCGCCCCCCCCCCCCCCCCCCTTTCAGCAGCGAATCTCATCTCACAATTTTGTATATATATATATATATATATATATATATATATATATATATATATATATTTATATATATTTATTGTCCCGGCTAGTAGAGAACCATTCCCTGCCATGTGGGTTGGGCACAAAACATCTTTGAATCACATTGTGAATCTAATTGTGTGAACTAGCAGTTGAAAATTGATCTCGTTTTCCATCTCCAGAGATATTTCATACACTTTCAACCACGACGTATCCAAAGACAGTGATTTTATTTATTACTCGGGAATAACATAACAATCGGGTTCGAGTCTTTTTTTTCCTATTTTTTGTTCCACCAAATAATTTGATTGAGTTACCTTCGTAGTCAATATGCCTTCGTTAAATCCTATTATCTGTTTGTAACAGGTTGATCAGCTTTACTTAATAACCCTTGAATATTCACAGATATGGTTGTCTATGTACTATCTGGGTTCAGACACCCATCGACACGGAGAAAGTCTCGTATATATTCTGTTTTATTGATAGAATTCACTTCTTAAATTTATGAGAGATGGCACTGGGTAATCAGTGAAGAATAGATTCTAGTATGCATCGTTTCGGTATAATAAGTCAGTCTGTATCACACTCTTTCGCGTTCCTATCACCAAAGATATGATTTCCCATGAAACTGTCCTTTACGATTAATATCTGATAAATCATAAATATGTCTCTGGCTTTACAATGACTAAGCTTCTTAATTCTCACGTCAAGATATTAATTATAAGTTCGAGTTGTTTCAATGTCTGTTCAGCACAAATTTAGTCTTTTCACGGGCACTACATCTCACGTCTCGTTTATTAGCAGAATCACCTTGACAACGACCGGCAAAGATATCAGTATGATAAGGTCCAACTATTTTCTGTCCCAATATCTCGAAGTAATCTACTATCCACCACTCCAATAACTCGAAGTAATCTATTATCCACCACTCCAATGTCTAATCCAGTTATCAGAATGATATTTAATTAAGCTTATAATCCCTAGCTTTCGACTACCACGGAAGACTGCGAACAAGCACTATTGTAAACAAAGACTCAAGAGAGCTAACAATGCTGCGCATTAGTTTATATATTATATTCAAAACAAATCGCAGCTCTGTTGTGTCTTCCTTGGATTCCCTTTGTACTATTTTACGTTGGTCTATTTCAAATATCTACTGTTTGTAAAATTTATCTAACTATTACTTAGAAATACAACTACCATTTTTTGGCTCTTGGGCCATTTGGTATTACAGAATTTAATCTAATATTCGTTTCTGAATACCCATTCTCTAAACAGCGGTTACAAGCTGCATCCCCACCCTGAGACAAAGCTAGAGATTATGATAGTGAATAATGCATTTCCACTTACTCCCCATCATTGTCATCAGTTTTGGGGTGGAGTCTCCTCGCAGAACTAGGTCCTCGGACGTAGCGTATCATGCAAACTGATAGGGTATGTCAGTTCTGCCTCCACCATATTCCCTACATCAGAATAAACCGCCATACCCTCGATTTTCCACCTAATACCTTGCATCTGGGTTCAGACACCCATCGACACGCCCCAATAGATAGTCATTGTTGCTTGGTGTGCCCATTTAAGTCATTGACATCCAAGTACATGATGTTAATCGAATCAAGGGGTCTGAATCCCTTGCATATAGGTTCAGACACCCATCGACATGCCCCAATCGATAGTCATTGTTGCTTGGTGTGCCCATTTAAGTCATTGACATCCAAGTACATGATGTTACTGGAATCAAGGGGTCTGGAACGCCCCGCTTAAATCCGCAGGACAGAACAGGTAGTTGGAATTGTAGAAAGGGACCAAAAGGGCGCTGTCATTTACACTCAAACAGATATAACTTTATTTAGTTGTCCAAACAATACAGTAAAAGTTTTTGAACTTAGTTATCGGCTGAATAGGCCACACTATCTAATGCCTTAAGAGCACAACCACTGAAATTTAAAAACGGCTGGAAGCTATTAACTTAAAATTCAGACTCAAAACAGAATATTCAGAAGGCGGAAGGCCTCACCCAAGTAAGCTCTGTACCTTGGCTGAAGGCCCAACAAATATAACACTTGAAAAGCAAACAAGTTTAATTCAGGGCGGCTGAAGGCCCATGATTTAAGACAGCAGGTTAACCTAATTAAAAAAAACAAAAACACAAGACAGAAGGGCTTATCTTGAATTAGGCTGAAGGCCCCACACAGTCTGATACTTGAAAGCCAAGAACTTTAGTTTAAAAACGGTTGAAGGCCGATGACTTGAAACAACTAAAATAATTATTAGAAGTCGGAAGGCCCAATATTTTACACAGACTGAAGGCCCAAACAATGTAAGATTTAACAAGTAAGGAATTTAAATTTTAAAGCGGCTGAAGGCCCATTACTTAAAACCCAACTAAAAGCTTACAGATTCAAACCATCGGCTATGAGCCATTAAAATACACAATCAAACAGCAATAAGAAAAGGTAGTACAGCCAGCGGCGCTCAGAAGTTTCCGGGGCTCTGTCTGCACTTGAATTATTAACGTTCACTTAGGGGAGATACGTAGTCGGCCCAGCTATATCCGATCCGCCGGCAACCCAACCAAGAGGCAGTCAACGGACCCACCGACAAGACAACTTGCCTTCCATCCGACCAGTGCACAAGGAACTCCAAAGCCAAAACGTAAAAGGCGTAGTCGCCCACAACCAAGTATGCATAAGCTGTCAAAACTACACAACAACACGGTGAGGAAAGGACACTAACTGAATTTTCCATCAGTGGCCAGGGCAGGTAACCGGAATACTAACGGCCACAGGGCAGAAAATTCCGCTGGTGCACTTGGACTTCAAATAACTAAAATACAGTTAACGGAGCTGTCGGAGTTCGGCCTGCAACTGTTGACATCTGCAGAAGGCGCGATTTGATATTGTTGCGTGATTAGCTTTACCTAAAGCACTAATGTCAAGTGTACTGTTTATTTGTTTATAAGTCCTGCTATGTTTTTTTTTTATTAGTGCATTAATATGCCGTAGGTCTTTCACTCTCCCTGTTCTCCCTGTATCACTGTTCCTGAATACCAAACATGGGAAGCAAAAAAGTTCATTATGAACATCACATCCTCAAATCCAGCTCTTTTCATACATTTTCATACTAAATTTGCGCTCATGCTCACGAGCGGTATAATGGCCACGGAAAAGAAGGAAGGCTCATACAGAAGCAAATAGACAGTCGCTCCGTTTCAGAGTGGATGATTAGCACTGGCATACGATAGCCTGCCCGGCTAACCGCGCGATCTAACACACTGCTTCCCGAGTGGGAAGGCATGATGGTCCATGGCATGAATCCACCCGGTGGATTAGTGTCGAGGTCTGGTGTGCCGGCCAGCCAGTGGGTAGTTTTTAAGGCAGTTTTCCATCTGCCTCGGCGAATGGTGGGCTGGTTTCCCATATTCCGCCTCAGTTGTACTATGTTGACTATTGCTGCGCAAACACTGTCACCACATATGCGCACACCATAGTTAGTCTGTTATGAGACGTTCCAGGGGGGGTCCACTGGAGGCTGAACCGTACAATAACTCCGGGTTCGGTGTGGGGTGGCGGTGGGGTGGGTGGACTGCTGTGGCCTGTTGTGCGGTTGTGAACCACTGAGGGCTACGGCGTGATGAAGCCTCTCCGCCGTTTGTAGGTCCCCAGTTCAATACACACATACACACACTGGCATGTGGTACCCCCCGCCATGCACTGTATGATGGCTTGACTGTAATGTGTGTGCATGTAGCACTTCTCTAAAGAATTTGTTTGCTAAAGAAGATTTATCCTTCATAAAAGAAGACAGTTCCTCCTGCGAATTATTTGCTTGAAAGAAGAAGCAGAGAGACAATGTTCTTTTTTTTGTTGTACTTGAGGAGAAATCGAATTATATGACCTTCCTAGGGTGTGTGAAATTAATAAAGATTTTGAAATTCGTTTCTTGTGGCTAATATTTATTCATGAATCGTAATTAATTTTTTTTACAGAAGAAAAAGTTTCGGGCTGTGGTTGTTCTTTCCTGTCGTGTCGAGAACAATTAGTCTACTCATATGTAATCACACGCCAGGGCATGACTAAGTGTTTCATATTTATCCATCAAAATCCGTTCCTCAGTGGTGCTGTTCCAACATACCCCGAGGAAAAACTTCTGGTTGCAATGATCGGAGATCACAGCTTGAAACGTCTGTGTGAGTCAGCTTTGAAGGTGTGGTTTACAAACAACTGATAACAAACATACCGGCAGCTAGACAAGAACATAGTGACAGACAATTAGACGAGATCTAGAAAGCAATCCTCGTCCATATGTATATCAATATCCGAAATTAAGATTTTTAAAAAAATTATTTATTTCCAATCATAATAATTATACAAGAATAACCTACCACCTTAATGATTAGTGGGTCCTAATATTCTACAATGTTATTTAAATAGCAGCTACTTCATATTAATTTGCAAGACTACAGACAGTATTACTTGTATTAATGGTCAGACTATTTCTAATGTTGGCATTACTTTCTAATGACTACTGGTGATTAGTGTTAACTGCCTGCAGCGTTACATGTGTGCCAGTGTTAGTATAAACCTACTAGAGTGCCTTGCTCATCGAGCTAAACCCGATGAGCGTGCCCCTGACACAAGGCAGGCAAGAAGTTTATTGTCGCTGCAGGTTCCTAGTCTACTATCCTATTCTATTCTACTAAACTTCTAACTGATCTACGTCATATCCGGTGCATGTGTCAAATCCGTGAGATAGATCACCCCAGTCCCCCTAGACCTGCACGTGGCGGATTCCAACTGTTTAGTCAACCTATCCATGAACAGGCGGTACGGGATCGGGTTGCTGGACACAACTGGTGATTAGCAGCTAGTCACGAAAGTCTCCCAAGAATATTGTCAATACTTTTCGTGGTACCTCGTTGGCTAATGTATTCAGTGTTTGAAAAGTCTCTTCTTGTCTCAGTAGGTCGCAAGTATTGTTACTCGGCAGTTGCTGTCGTAGTGCGGTTGCTACATCATCGAAAAGGGGGCACTCGTAAACCTCATGGTCAGGAGTACCCTTCGATGCTCCACAGTCACACGCGGGCGTCGCCCTCTTCCCAAACCGACATAGATATGTCGGATAGGGGCCATGACCAGTGAGGATGTGGAACGATCCCCGAGTCGGCTCAAAATATTTCATTCCCATTCTCTCCCTTACATTTGGTAAGAACCGGAAAGTCCTTCTGCCAGTTTCGTCCATCTCCCATAACTCCTGCCATAAATCTTCACCCCTCCTCCTTATCTCACCCTTATCCCTAACAGGTGCTTCCACGATTTCTTCTATTTTTGTGATGTTGTCTTTCTTAGCCCAGTACCATGCGGCCTGCTCTCTGATTTTGATGTCCAGAGGACAGAGCCCCATTACGACTAACAGGGCTCCCCCTGGGGATGTTCTATAAGCCCCCACAGATGTTAGTATCATGTTCCTTTGTACTCTTCTCACCGTCATGGCAGGCACCACCCTCGTGAGCCTGTGTGCCCAGACTCCCGAGCCGTAACCCACTATTGACGTTAACATGGTGTTATGATATAATTTTATCAGATAAGGTGGAAGGTGAAATCTTTTGTGTCCAATGGAAATGAGGTTATTTAATATTTGTAAAGCTTTCTGGGTTCAATGTGTCTTCCGAAGTTCCACCTTTCGTCGATGATGATTCCCGAGTAACGTGTCTCCCATCTCCGAAGAACCCGTGTGCCCTCAATTCTCACGGTTGGATTTCTAACTAGCTGCTGTTTTAGTAAAAGGTAAGTTGATTTAGTGGGTGAAATGGTCATCTTAGTATTACGGCACCACAGTTGTAGTTTTGCCATAGCCCTCTCTATCTTTGGTTCTATATCCTCGCGTCTTCGGCCGCCGATCAATATCGAGCAAGATCAGCGTAGGCTATCCTCTTCGCTCTGTTACAAGCTGTCCAGAAGTGGCTCCATGTGGATGTCCCAGAAAAGGGGACCCAACACCGAAACCTGGGGGCATCCCTTTGTAATAGTTTTCCCGACTCTCCCGCTAGGGGATGATAGCCAGACCTCCCGATCCTCACAATAGCTCCTCAGACAGCCGTATAGCAGACCTGGACATTCTTTCTCCCGCAGACTGGAGAAGAGCGAAGACCACCACAGGTTGTCGAAGGCGCCACTGATGTCCACCATGATGCCAACAACATACTTGCACGGGGCTGAGCCGCAGACCTCGGCCGCCAAGACGATTGTATCAGATGCCGATCGCCCAGGCCTGAAACCGAATTGCCTGCTGCTCATCCCATGCAGCACTCGGTGAGCAGTCAGCCTGTCAGCTAGTAGTTTCTCCAGGAGTTTGCCAAAGCACTCCAACAGACAAATGGGTCTGTAGGATTTGGCCTTGGCAGGGTCTTTCTCAGGGCCTTTCTTGATAATTACAACGTTCGCAACTTTCCAGATCTTCGGAAATCCGCCCTTTCTGAGGCATTCATTGAAAAGGTGTGTAAGTGGTGCAACTAGCTGTGGGGCTAAGAACCGCACCATCTCCGCTACAATGCCGCCTGCCCCGGGAGCTTTTCCTCTTTTTAGTGACTTGATGAGAGCAGCAACCTCCTTCTTAGAGAAGGGGAGGACTGTTACATCATTTTCATATATAGCAAGATCTTCATTTCGTAGCTGTTGCAGGCCTTCTATATCTTCATTCCTATCATCAGGCTGGCTATTTCCTTTTTTTACACTATACGACACAAAAAGGAACTTGACTTTACATTTTATGAGTAAGGAAGATGTAATTAAGATAAATGTATTTTTTCATATAATATGTATGTGACTAGTTTATGAAAAGAGAAAGAGTTTAATTTATCATGGAACAAAATTATATTTTATCAAAGATGATGTTACGTTTTTTCAAGTGAAAAAAAGATTAATGAGACTGTTGGGGAAGACAGGAAGTCCGCATTTCGGTCATAACCTTGTAAGGTGTCAGGCAAATCCAACACCTTCCATGAAAATCCTGACATGATAAGCAAATCCAGTAGTATGTCACATAGCTCCGAATAAATCGTGACATAAAATTAACCAAAGTAATACGAGTAATGAGTGAGCAAATGGAATACCACAGACTAACACAAGAATGCCTAAATGCATGTCATACCTTCCCACCGTGAGACAGACGCAGTTCCGAGGGGAGAAACGAGAACAGAAGCCGAGAGCAGAACTGTGTTAAGCTGGAAGGCCCTACGATAAGGGACGGACAACCACGTGGCAAGCTAACCGCTGGGTCCACACCCCAACCGCAAGTTTTAGTGTGAGACTTTTTTGCGTCTCTGTTACGTCAGGACCACCCCCCAGCCCATGTTAAAAGCGAGAGCCCTCCAGAAGAACAGTATAGATCTTACGATAACACAAAAAGGGCCACACACCAGCTGCAAGTTTTAGTGTGAGACTTTTTCGCGTCTCTGTTACGTTGCAAACTTTAAAAACATTGCCCCACCACGAAAAGTATAACGTTTCTCATTGGATGGACAGAATTTTTGTAGGCGGAACTTAAGGTTAACATTGAGACCCTGATTGGTCAGATGAAAACACAGCCAGATAGTTTTTTTTTTAAACCAACTTCGGTAAACTGTAGTAAGGAGAAGTTAGGAGAGAGTTGCTTCCGAGACGGCGAGGTGAGCGGAGCTGTGCTGCCCGCCGCCCCCTGACGAACACCGACAAGGTAATGAACGCACACGATGCCGCATAACAGCGCATAAATCTTCACTCAGAACTGCAGAAGTCTCATCTGTTACACCCCCTTTTTGCGTAATACTAGTGTCGATCGTCAATTAAAGCTCATGGTGTTCACATTTGCCACTTGAAGTAAAAATCTGAAACGAGATGATTTTTCTGTTATATAGTTATTGAGAAGCCACATCAGCTACTGTAATTTACGACAAGTTAGATAAGTAATTAAAGATAATTGAGGGTCACTGTAGACCATTTTGATAGTTTTCTCTTTTGTGAAACTTAATTTAAAACTAGATTATAGATGTGATATGGCATAGGTCATCCTTCGATCCATTGTAGAATTTATAAACCCATTCAGGGAATAGTCGTTCACATATTTGTTGAACACAGTTGGTTTTACCATCCTGTATTAAAACATTTCCTTTTATCAATAGTGCAATTTATAAACAATGTTTTGTGAGTAGAATAAAATTTCCAATGGTAAACTTAACTGCTTTTTCGACATTATTTTGCCAGCTAACTAAAAATAGAAAAGCCTTGAACCCCTTCCACTAAATTTAGTTAGTATTAAGATTCTTTTACAGGGAGTGCAGTGGAGCTGAAGCTGAAATCATTAAGTATTTGGTTATATCATCGCTAGTCTCACTGAACTCTTCTGAATTCTACATGTCATGTGTAGTCTGACGTCTCCTTATCAGCAACAGGTCCCAGGTTCAAACTAGTCAATTCCCTAAAAAACACGCTCAGAGCGTCGTTGCGCGAAAGTGGTAGGGAGACACGATATAGAACAAACAGACACCACGCAGTATGTTAGAACCTGGCTAACCTATTTTATAGTCACAATATAACCAGCAACAGAATAGTGCTTTAAAACTAATAAGGGTACGAAATATGCGGAACTTGGCTAGCAATGCGTATCGGTCGAGCTTCCTCTGTCAATCCCATCTGGTAAGGATCCCATACCACAAAACAATACTCCAGAAGAGGATAAAAAAAGCGAAGTGTAGGCAGTCTCTTTAGTAGACCTGTTGCACCTTCTGCGTGCTCGCCTTCTCCGCATCCTTATCTTTGTTATCGTTCCAACTTAAGTTGTTCACCACCGAGCGAGGTGGCGCAGTGGTCAGTATACTGGACTCGCATTCGGGAGGACGAGGGCTCAAACCCGCGTCGGGCCATCCTGAATTAGGTTTTCCGTGAAGTCTCTTAACTCGCTTCAGACAAATGCCGGACGGTTCCGTTGAATGAGCCGGCCGATTTCCGTACTCATCCTTCCCTAATCCGAGCTTGTGCTCCGTCTCTAACGACGACATTGTCGATGGGATGTAAAACACTCATCTCTTCCCTCCTGCTTGAAGTTGTTCCTAATTGCAATTCCTAGATTTTTAATCGAATTCACAGCCTTTAAATTTCAGTTATTTTCCATGTAATCCAAATTTAACGGTTTTCTTTTTATACTCATGTGCATGACCACACTTTTCCTTATTAAGAGCCTACTGCCACTTTTCGCACCATTTAGATGTTGCGTCTAAGTCATTTTTCAATTATTTTTGATCTTTTGAGACTTTACTAAGCAGTAAATCGTTTACGTAGATCAGGGATAACAGAGGACCTATAACTCTTCCTTCGGAACGCTGGATACCACTTCTGTTTTACTCGATGCTTTTCGGGCTGATACTGCATACTCTGATCTTTCTGTGAGGAAATCATGGATCCAATCGCACAACCGAAGCGATATTCCATAGATACGTAATTGAATTAGAATTTATTGTGAGGAACGGTGTCAGAACCCTTCTGGAAATCTAGAGAAATAGAGAATCAATTTGAGATACCTCGTCGACAGCAGTCATTACTTCCTGCGAATAAAGAGTTAGTTGTGTCTCACAAGAACGACATTTCCTGACCCGCTCTGACTGTGTGTCAGCAGACCGTCACCATCGAGCTGATTCATAATGTTCGAACATAGTAGGCGCTCCAGAGTAGTACTGCACATCGACATTAGTAGTATGGGTCTGTAATTCAGAGGATTATTCCTATCCCCACTCTTGAGTAATTGTCGAGCGAGCGGTTGTATATCACTGCTAAACATGGGGCTATTGTATTAGTATATTCTGAAATGAATCTTATTGGTCTGCTATCTGGACCGGCAGACTTGCCTTTATTATGTGCTTTAAGCTGCTTCGTCACACCGAGGGTATCTGTTTTTAAGTTACTCATGTTGGCATTTGTTCTAGATTTGAGTTCTGAAATATTTGCTTCGTCTTCTTTGGTGAAAGACTTTCAGAAAACTATGTTTAATAAATTACAGTTGTTTCAAAGAAATTACCTTTTTTGCATGCTGCACATCGAAATTCTCATTTTTATTTATGCACCCAGACGCGTTTCGCCTTTTTTACGTGGTATCTTCTGTGGGTGTCCTGAAATATTACATGATTTGTCCATTTTTACACATAGGTTTAGGTTTCACACCTAGGCTACAGATTTAAAAACAGTTCCTTAACTTTCATTGTATGAAATGGAAAGGTACTTTCAGGTAACTTCTAATTCATTGTATCTAAGCAAACTGCTTTTTCTCATCTGGCAACCAAGTGGACATCTTACAGTCCACTTTCAGTTCACTGTTTACGTTACACATCACTGTAGCTGCCATCTTTTAATGCAGAGCTTCATTTGTTTTTCTAAGTGTTATCAACATTCTCAGTTTTCTGTATTCAACTGTTTTGTGAATGTGTGTGTGTGTGTGTGTGTGTGTGTGTGTGTGTGTGTGTGTGTGTGTGTGTGTAAGTGTGTGTGTGTGTGTGATTGTGTGAGTGTGTGTATGTATGTGTGTGTGTGTGTGTGTGTGTGTGTGTGTGTGTGTATTAGAGAGGGAGAGAGATTTTTTTAATAAAATAAAAATGATTTATTTCATTTTTATTACCATTTTTATTCATTTATTTATTCCTAATAATAATAATAATAATTATTATTATTATTATATTTTCCTGTATATACTTATGAGAGGAACAGTGAGTGCCTAACAACTCACGGTTTACGCTGATTGATCATATAATAGACATAAATCCCAACAAATGATTGGACATCTGATTCCTCTCATAAGTATATACAGGAAATATAATAATAATAATAATTATTATTATTATTATTGTTAATAATAAATAAATGAGTAAAAATAGTATTAAGAACAAAATAAATAGTTTTTATTTTATTAAAAGTATCTCTCTCCTTCTCTAATACACACACACACCCACACACACACACACACCCACACACACACACACACACATATTCACAAAACAGTTGAATGCACAAAACTGAGAATGTTGTTAACACTTAGAAAAACAAATGAACCTCTGTATTAAAAGATAGCAGCGAACTGAAAGTGAACTGTAAGACGTCCACCTGTTTGCCAGATGAGAAAAAGCTGTTTGCTTAGTTGCAGTGAATTAGAAGTTATCTGTAAGTACCTTTTCATTTCATAAAAAAGGTTAAGGAACTGTTTTTAAATCTATAACCTAGATGTGAAACCATAACTTATGTCTAAAAATGGACAAATCATGTAATATTTCGGGACACCCACTGAAGATGCCTTGTAATAAAGGCGAAACGCGTCTGGATGCATGAATAATAATAAAAATTTCGATGTGCAGCATGCAAAAATGGCGTTCTCTTTTAAACAAATGCAATTTATATACAGCTGCTGTGAAAATGGTCACTACAAGAAACGTGTTATGTTTAATAACTACGCTTCATTGGCGCTATCATCGGTAACATTACCATTGGTGATATGGTTATTCTAATGCAAAAATTAAACAATTTTAAAATAGCAAACAAGGGCAAGTCAACGATCTTGTTACCTATTGAGAACCGCTTATTTTCAAACAAGCACAGTCGGTAACGCAGACGAGGTATTCAAAGAATGTGAGCTCGACATTTATGATCGCTCTGTGTTTAATGAGCATCATTTTGTTGCGGCGAAAATCACAGACAGTGTTTTTGTTATGGACCATGATGACGCTCGAACTGCTTCCGCTCAGGGTGCAGTACCTACCCGCAAACCCACAGAAATCAATTTATCTTCGGGTGAACTTCAGGTAGAGCATATTGAAGAACGAAGATGTTCGACACATGCTGCTCCTGTTAAAGCAAAAAGTTGTGAAAGTATTTTCATTTTAATTCATGCTTAAACAAATGTGGAAAAGGGGAAAAGTCACTCAATGCAGAGTGCGTGTTTTAACAAACTCACCAATAAAATCGATGTTGGTTAATAAGCACACAAGGTGAAAAACAACATTTTAAATAGCAATTAAAAACTTGCAAATAAAGTATAGTGCAGTTTTTTGCACGTGAAGAGACCTGTAAGGGTCAGTCAAATGAAAACGAGACAGGCAGAAAAAAGTAAGTAAACTGTTTAGTATTGCAAAAGTAATCCAATTACATTTGTCCCACTGTGAGACAAGGCGGCGAATGCCTTCATGTAAACACATTTACGGTTACCTACAGAACAATGATTGCACTCAGGCATGCACCTCTTCGTCCGAGGCAAATCGACGGCCAAGAATGTTTTTATTTAGGACTCCAAAAATATGGATATCAGTGGAGAGAAAATTTGGAAATTTGTGGTAAGTTCCTGTGGGACCAAAGTGCTGAGGTCATCGGTTCCTAGGCTTACACACTACGTAATCTAACTTACGCTAAGGGCAACACACAAACCCACGCCCAAGGGAGGACTCGAACCTCTGACAGAGGGAGACGCGCAAACCGTGACAAGGCGCCTAAGACAGCGCGGCTCACATGGAGAGAAATCGGGATTGTATGGAGGATGTGCTTCAGGAGAACCAGTTCCAGCTTTTGAATGGTCCATAATAAAAACACAGTCTGTTGTTTTCGCCGCGTCAAAATGATGCTAGTCAAAGACAAGACGACCATAACAGTCAATCTCACATTCTTCGAACCCCTTAATTGCTTGCCAGCGAAACTTCTGCAGCGTAGTGGAAACAGCCTTGGCAGCATGTGGGTGGGCTTTATTCTGCAACATAACACTGCTGTTCGTTAACATTCCTGGGCGTTTGGACTAAATGGCGCCCTTCGGTTTCTGCAAAGTGTCCACGTACTGTAGTGTGTTAATTGTGGCGCCGTGTTCCAGAAGATCAATGAGGAGTGGGCCTTTGAACGCGAAGAAAAAGGTGACCACGACCTTCCCGGGAGCTGGCGTGCCTGTTGTTTTGAGTATGCTGCAGAAATTTCACTGGAAAAACATTAAACATTCTCCATACCGTCCCGATCTCGCCCCATGACATTTCCATATTTTTAGAGCCCTGGAGAAAGATATTTGTGTCCTTAGATTTGCCTCAAACGAAGACTTGCACACCTGGCCACAGTCACGTTTCCGTAGGCAACCGGAAACATTTTTCCGTGAAGGCATTGACCGTCTTCTTTCATTGTGGTTTGTTACTTAGTTACATTTTCCATAGATCATTTAAACGAACTTTTTGTCGAAATGATGTGTCACGAGTCAGTTTACAGGATATGTATACATGATTAGTGCATTTCGTGGAACTGATTCAGCGCCACGATCGGCCTTATCTTAATACAGCCGTCAGGCGTAATAACATGAGACTTGGGGGTGCGCTGATGACAGAAGGCATGGGTCACACTTCAGAGGTGTCGGCGAAGTCTATCTGCAGGACGGGTTTCACTAGACATGGCCTGCACTTCCACAGGTATGGGAAGGGGAGGTTGGCAAAGCTTATAGGTGACAGCATAGGTGGGGGTGGTGGGATCACTCAGGGGAAAATTCCTGTAGTAGTGGGTGTTAGATTTAAGTCAGCTGATAGGTATTCCTGCTTAAGGGAAGTCTCTCCAACAAAGGAACCACTTTAGACAAAGCTTAGGTATCCGAGTAATGAGGGAATTAGTATATTTCATCAAAATATACAAGGTATTAGAGATAAAGTTAGTGAACTGTTTATAGATGTTGACTCTGAAATTATTGATATATCTGAACACTTCTTAAATAAGGAGATAATTCAGAGGCTTCCTTTACCAGGATACAGGTTGGCTGGCAGCTTTTCTAGGAGCTCTTTGCGGTGTGGAGGAGTAGCCATGTATGTGAAAAACGGCATCCCATTTGAGTCAATTGATGTTTCAAAGTACTGCACTGAAAAGGTGTTTGAATGTTGTGCAGGTGTGGTTGAATTTAGTGGAGCTATTATTTATAGATCCCCAGACTCCGATTTCACAATAGTTTTGCTAAAGCTAGAGAAGGTTCTTCGTTCACTTTATAGGAAATACGAAAAGTTAGTTATATGTGGTGACTTCAATATTAATTGTATAAGTGATTGTGCAAGGAAAAGGATGCTGGTAGGCCTCCTTAATTCATATAATCTTATGCAAACCGTTCTTTCCAACGAGAGTCCAAGGGAACACTGGAACAACCATATGGTCAGTCGTAAAGGAAGTGGCTGGTCTGCAGAGACAGGTCGAGGATACAGAATCAGTGCGTAGTGGGAATGTCCGTGTTACTGATAAGTCGCGTATATGTACAGTACTTAATAATCACTTTCTGAATATAGCAGGTGAACTAAATAGAAACCTAGTCCCAACAGGGAATCATATAGCGCTCTTAGAAAAAAGTGTTCCGAGACTGTTACCTGAAATGCTCCTCCATGATAGTGACAAGAGGGAGATTGAGTTAATAATTAAATCACTAAAGACCAAGAACTCTCATGGATATGACTGGGTGTCTAGCAGAATACTGAAGTATTGTTCTATGTATGTCAGCCCAGTACTTAGCCATATCTGTAACTTTTCGTTTAGGAGTGGTCGGTTTCCTGACCGATTAAAGTACTCGGTAGTGAAGCCACTTTATAAAAAGGGAGACATGGATAATGTTGACAATTTTAGACCTATTTCTATGCCATCGGTGTTTGCTAAAATTATCGAGAAGGTTGTATATACAAGGTTACTGGAGCATTTAAATTCACATAATTTGCTGTCAAATGTACAGTTTGGTTTTAGAAATGGTTTAACAACTGAAAATGCTATATTCTCTTTTCTCTTTGAGGATTTGGACGGATTAAATAAAAGGTTGCGAACTCTAGGTGTTTTCTTTGATTTAACGAAGGCTTTTGACTGTGTTGACCACAAAATATTACTGCAGAAGTTGGACCATTATGGAGTAAGGGGAGCAGCTTACAATTGGCTCGCCTCTTACTTTAAGAACAGAAAGCAAAAGGTAATTCTCCGCAATATTGAGAGTGGTAGTGATGTTCAGTCCCAATGGGGCACTGTTAAGTGGGGCGTTCCCCAAGGGTCGGTGCTGGAGCCACTGCTGTTTCTTATTTATATAAATGATATGCCTTCTAGTATTACAGGTGATTCAAAAATATTTCTGTTTGCTGATGACACCAGCTTCATAGTGAAGGATCTTGTGTGTAATATTGAAACAGTATCAAATAATGTAGTTCATGAAATAAGTTCGTGGCTTGTGGAAAATAATTTGATGCTAAATCACAGTAAGACTCAGTTTTTACAGCTTCTAACTCACAATTTAACAAGAACCGATATTTTGATCAGACAGAATGGGCATATTATAAGCGAGACGAAACAGTTCAAGTTCCTAGGCGTTCGGATAGATAGTAAGCTGTTGTGGAAAGCCCATGTTCAGGGTCTTGTTCAGAAACTAAATGCTACTTTATTTACCATTAGAACAGTATCTGAAATAAGTGACAATTTAACACGAAAAGTAGTCTACTTCGCATATTTTCATACGTTTATGTCGTATGGTATTATTTTTTGGGGTAATTCTTCTGATTCAAAAAGGGTATTTTTGGCTCAAAAACGGGCTGTTCGAGCTAAATGTGGTGTAAGTTCGAGAACCTCTTGTCGACCTCTATTCAATAGTCTGGGAATTCTCACATTGCCCTCACAGTATATGTTTTCTTTAATGTCGTTTGTTGTCAGCAATATTGGCTTATTTCAAGAGTTAGCAACTTTCACTCAGTTAATACTAGGCAGAAATCAAATCGGCATGTGGAATGCACTTCCTTGACTCTTGTGCAGAAAGGAGTGCAGTATTCTGCTGCATCCATTTTCAATAAGCTACTATAAGAATTCAAAAATCTTAGCAGTATTCCAAACACTTTTAAGTCCAAACTGAAGAGTTTCCTCATGGCTCACTCATTCTATTCTGTCGAGGAGCTCCTGGAAGAGCTGAAAAATTAAGCAAATTCCAGTGTTACACTGTTAATTTTCTTTATTTAAACTTATGACTTGTCGCCTGAATATGTTTCTTAGATTTCATTTTATCTGTTTCTACTATCGTGTTATAATTTCATGAATTGACTCGTTCCATGAACATGGAGACTTCTCCTTCATTTGGTCCCACGGAACAATAAATAAATAAATAAAATAATGAACATGTAGCAGAAAGAATAACAGTACGAGTATTATATGACAGAAATAAATAAACTCTGATTTTTCTTATTTATGTGCTGCTGAGCCCGACCATAACGAGTTTCAATAATTCCATACTTGACATTAAAATGTATGCATCAAATAACTAATATATCACACCACCACTTCTACCCATAACAACACTGGTGTCGTAAGTATTTCTGTTTAAAGTCACTGACGAATAAGTTTTGGAAAAATTAATCTTACGCACCAGCCATAAAATTATTTCATTACGTAAAATCTAAGATTGCTCTACTGAATGTTATTTTCACTTTTACAATAGAAAAATACTAAATTCCTGTGGGTTCTTGTCCTCGGAGTTCAAATATTGTAGTATCGATCGAAAGAAATTGTGTCTGATTATCTCTGCAGTTTAAAATTAGCGCTCCATGCGCTCACGTAATGTATATGTTTTCTTTAATGTCGTTTGTTGTCAGCAATATTGGCTTATTTCAAGAGTTAGCAACTTTCACTCAGTTAATACTAGGCAGAAATCAAATCGGCATGTGGAATTTCATGAATTGACTCGTTCCATGAACATGGAGACTTCTCGTACACTAGAATTCTATTTTGTAAATTTTACGTTATATTTTTCTTTTGACCACTTATTACTATCTTTTACAGTATTTAAAGGAACAGACCTCAGCTTATCTTCGATCTCATCCGCTTCATACAACATAGAGAAGAACATAAGAAGAATCCGACAGAGAAGACAAAGCCAATACATTCTTTTAATTTTTAATCCTCCACTTAATCTTTTTCATTTATTTATTTTGTATTGGCTGCCAGTTTTTAAGTAGAAAATCGTCAATGGAACTAAAGCAGTTGTCGGAGAGAAAGGATTTAAATTACGGTATGTTTAAAACTAGATTAGCTACCTGTTAGACATTTTATGTTATCGGACATGTGACCAGAAATGTTTACTGCTGCGTATTGAGCTCCTTTCTGAGCCACTGGCGGTTTCAACAGTGAGTAATAAAGGCAATCTTTCTCTCTAGTGTTGCAGGTATGGGCATCAGTGTTCTTCTCAAACTGGATAAATGCGTTAAGAGTTTTGGCGATTACTGCTGAAGTAATAAACGGTTAACTTACTTTTTTCCCATCACCCTCGATTTCATTTGACTGCCACTTATACATTCAGTCTCGACAAGAAAACTGGTTAGAATGGTGAAAATGATACGCATGGTGGGATAAGGATAGCTCATACTTTGAAGGACAAATTTGTTTACAAATTTTTGGCAATGAAAAACACTGATGGCAGTTACATGAAACTCCAACAGAATAACAGTTCATCATCCTCATCATCATTTAAGATTGATTATGCCTTTCAGCGTTCAGTCTGGAGCATAGTCCCCCTTATAAAATTCCTCCATGATCCCCTATTCAGTGCTAACATTGGTGCCTCTTCTGATGTTAAGCCTATTATTTCAAAATCATTCTTAACCGAAGCCAGGTACCTTCTCCTTGGTCTACCCCGACTCCTCCTACCCTCTACTGCTGAACCCATGAGTCTCTTGGGTAACTTTTCTTCTCCCATGCGTGTAACATGACCCCACCATCTAAGCCTGTTCGTCCTGACTGCTACATCTATAGAGTTTTTCTTTGATTTCCTCATTGTGGACACCCTCCTGCCATTGTTCCCATCTACTAGTACCTGCAATCATCCTAGCTACTTTCATATCCGTAAACTCAACCTTATTGATAAGGTAACCTGAATCCACCCAGCTTTCACTCCCATACAACAAAGCTGGTCGAAAGACACAGATAACTTAGTCTTGGTACTGACTTCCTTCTTGCAGAAGAGAGTAGATCGTAGTTGAGCGCTTACTGCATTAGCTTTGCTACACCTCGCTTCCAGTTCTTTCACTATGTTGCCATTCTGTGAGAATATGCATCCTAAGTACTTGAAACCGTCCACCTGTTCTAACTTTGTTGCTCCTATTTGGCACTCAATCTGTTTATATCTCTATCCCACTGACATTACTATCTTTTTGGAGATGCTAATCTTCGTACCATAGTCCTTACATTTCTGCTCTAGCTCTGAAATATTACCTTGCAAACTTTCAATCGAACCTGCCATCACAACTAAGTCATCCGCATATGCGAAACTGCTTGTTTTTGTTCACATATCTTAATTTCACCCAGCCAGTCTATTGTTTTCATCATATGATCCATAAATAGTATCAACAACAGTGGAGACAGGTTGCAGCCTTGTCTTACTCTTGAAACTACTCTGAACCATGAACTCAATTTAGCGTCAACTCTAACTGCTGCCTGACTATCTGATAGTCAGAATAACAGTTTTTTAATTTTTTTCTGTTACAAATACATAGCAGTGTTTAACTAATTAAAAAACTGTCTTATTCTTTCAAGAATTAAAATGTATAAAACTTTCGTCTATTGTCAAAGTTTGATTAACTTCCACAGTTGATAAAATAATTGTGATTACACGAAAATAAAAAGCTATATACAGGGTGTTACAAAAAGGTACGGCCAAACTTTCAGGAAACATTCCTCACACACAAATAAAGAAATATGTTATGTGGACATGTGTCTGGAAACGCTTACTTTCCATGTTAGAGCTCATTTTATTACTTGTCTTCAAATCACATTAATCATGGAATGGAAACACACAGCAACAGAACGTACCAGCGTGACTTCAAACACTTTGTTACAGGAAATGTTCAAAATGTCCTCCGTTAGCGAGGATACATGCATCCACCCTCCGTCGTATGGATGCGCTGATGCAGTCCTGGAGAATGGCGTATTGTATCACACCCGTCCACAATACGAGCTCGAAGAGTCTCTACATTTGGTACAGGGGTTGCGTAGACAAGATCTTTCAAATGCCCCCATAAGTGAAAGTCAGGAGGGTTGAGGTCAGGAGAGCGTGGAGGCCATGGAGTTGGTCCGCCTCTACCAATCCATCGGTCACCGAATCTGTTATTGAGTAGCGTACGAACACTTCGACTGAAATGTGCAGGAGCTCCATCGTGCATGAACCACATGTTGTGTCGTACTTGTAAAGGCACATGTTCTAGCAGCACAGGTAGAGTGTCCCGTATGAAATCATGGTAATGTGCTCCATTGAGCGTAGGTGGAAGAACATGCGGCTCAATCAAGGCATCACCAACAATGCCTGCCCAAACGTTCACAGAAAATTTGTGTTGATGACGTGATTGCACAGTTGCGTGCGGATTCTCGTCAGCCCACACATGTTGACTGTGAAAATTTACAATTTGATCACGTTGGAATGAAGCCTCATCCGTAAAGAGAACATTTGCACTGAAATGAGGATTGTCACATTGTTGGATGAACCATTCGCGGAAGTGTACCCGTGGAGGCCAATCAGTTGCTGATAGTGCCTGCGCACGCTGTACATGGTACGGAAACAACTGGTTCTCCCGTAGCACTCTCCATACAGTGACGTGGTCAACGTTACCTTGTACAGCAGCAATTTCTCTGACGCTGACAATAGGGTTATCGTCAACTGAACGAAGAATTACCTCGTCCATTGCAGGTGTCCTCGTCGTTCTAGGTCTTCCCCAGTCGCGAGTCATAGGCTGGAATGATCCGTGCTCCCTAAGACGCCGATCAATTGGTCCGAACGTCTTCCTGTCGGGACACCTTTGTTCTGGAAATCTGTCTCGATACAAACGTACCGCGCCACGGCTATTGCCCCGTGCTAATCCATACATCAAGTGGGCATCTGCCAACTCCGCATTTGTAAACATTGCACTGACTGCAAAACCACGTTCGTGATGAACACTAACCTGTTGATGCTACGTACTGATGTGCATGATGCTGGTACTGTAGAGCAATGAGTCGCATGTCAACACAAGCACCGAAGTCAAGATTACCTTCCTTCAATTGGGCCAACTGGCGGTGAATCGAGGAAGTACAGTACATACTGACGAAACTAAAATGAGCTCTAACATGTAAATTAAGCGTTTCCGGACAAATGTCCACATAACATCTTTTCTTTATTTGTGTGTGAGGAATGTTTCCTGAAAGTTTGGCCGTACCTTTTTGTAACACCCTGTGTAACAAGACATCGTTAAACAAGGAGCTAGTTTTTATTTATATATGTGAGCCCTTTTCTAATAATTGTGAGGAAACTCAATTTCTGTAATTGGATGTATTGATAATCTTTTAACATGGTCAACATTCTCTGATCTTCCCTGTGTGAATTTCCCCTGGCATGGACAAGTCAACTTTGCACAGTATTAAACTCTTCTGTTAGCTCGTACCTTTCTGAGACAGCGACGTGTCGAAAGATGATTTTACACCGAGTCGATTCAGCAGCTGTTTTCTCGATGCATCCAGTCCTTGTTCGATGTCTCGCAGCAGACACACAAACTGGTCCAGCCAGACTACTGTCGACATCACGATTAGCACGTCCAAAGTGTTCACCGCTGTTATGCAGGCAAAATATCTGCTCGTCTTTGACATGTGAACACGTTGGGCCCAAACGGCGAGCATCAAAATAACCATCGCCACCGACAAGAGGCCCTGTCTTCTGCTGCCAGTTTTGCACCCGATTTTCGGGCCTCGTACAGATCTCAGAATCGACAAGACCTCGTCCCTCTTTCTGTCTGTCGAACGGAGACCCTTACAGAACAGCGTTAAGGACGTGCTTTGAATCAAGCACATAGTTACGAAGGGTACGAAGCCACCAAGGAAAGAAACTTCGAAACAAGTAAATGACCCAAACCCCAGAAGCACTGTTACGCATAAGAAGGTTGTTATCCAGATAGCAGGTACGATATGAGTAGCCGTTCCGTGGCGAATCTGGTGACTGTGGGGAAATGGCAGGAAGCCAAATGCCCTCCACAGCATAAGTCTGCCAGGATGGTGCCACCCTACAGCCCGGTTTGTTTCTCTCACGCTCCATCCACGTCGGCGCAGTGAGCGGCCAACACGAATCTGAAGCATGGCCGTCCTCATCTCGTTAAGGTATGACACTGTTGACTGATGTTGCGCAGACGACGGCCCATCTATTTCAGGACAGCAACACATTATTATTTCATATTACCTCATACACTTACTCAAGTGTTCCAATCTAAGAGAAATGCAGAGTCAGTTTTTGCTTGTCAGCTTCTGTTCATTTACAAATGGGGGCTCGAGCAATTACTAAATGTAGACGCGAAATCGTTTCCATAGAAATACACGTGCGAAGTTTGACAGTGCTACTGAAGTCTCTAGCGGAAGCTTTCCGATCGATGTACTGTCAATTATAGAAATGCCAGCCGAAAGGCGAGAGCCACCTTGTGCGAGGCAATTCTCCAAGGAATGTTTCAAAGTAAGGAGCTGTATATTTCTCAAACCATTGTGTGACAAACACGTTATTAAGCATGACAAAAAAGACGAATGTGTTCTCAAGCTATTGACCAAATTGAGTCTTGGGAGTGGGAAGACAATATTGCTAGTCAGTGTGTAATAGCCTTTCCCGGCGCCATCTGCTCTTGCTGAAACATGCACCCACCTTACAGTTTCCCGTCTTGATTGTGATCCATTCATCAGCAGTAGTAGGGTAACAATGACATCAATGCACATTGAAGGTTGCCTACTCCAGGGGCAAGTATACATTCAGGGGAAACCCTATTGCTCTCTTTTGAGTGACAGGTTCTTAATATATTGTTCTGCTAAGAGGATAAGGACACCCTGGCTATAGCCTGTCCTTTTGATTGACAGGTTCTTAACCTACTGCTTGGTTAAGTGGTTTTCCAAGAAACCCTCAACCGCTCCTCCTCCTCCTCCCCCTCTTACTCCTCCGCCCCCCGGGGAACCCTCCTCACCAATACAACCACACTTTTGGTATCAATTTGTTTGGCTAATTAATTAAATCGATCAATTAATTAACCTGTCCCCCTCTGAGAAACTCCCAATCCCTCCCCCCCCCCTCACCACCCGGAAATTGGTGAAAAAAAGACTCATTCGATTGGCAACTTGGAAGGAAATTGATTGCAGTGCATGGAATATTTTTTAAATAGTTTGGACAATATGTGTAATACTGTTTACTCAAACAGTGTATGGGATACAAGGTAGTATATAAAATATAGCTTATTTATTTACTTATATATTAAAAGAATTTGGTGGGAAATCGATTGTGGAGTATGGGATATTGTTTAAACAGTATAGACAATGTGTGGAGTATTGTTTATTTAAACAATTTATAGGATATGAGGCCATGTATTGAATACAGTTTATTCATTAATTTCAAGAATTTGGTGGGATGTCGATAGCAGTTCATGGAATACTGTTTAAACAATTTACACTGCATGCGCACCTCCAATTTCTCACATGAAGTGGAGGTTTCTCCCTTTTATACAAGTTAGTTTCGAAGACAGAAGAAATCAAGACATACAGACGTTCTCACATCAATAAAGTAGCGTTACTTGTTGTGAAAATGCTATAACAGTATGCATATGCTACATTTCCTCTAAGTATTTCATCTTGAGGTAGGAAAAACTCCTATCCTCTCTGTTACGTCATGCATCACAGGACTAGAACATTAAAGTCACTTTTGGCACATGACAGAGTGCTACGATCTACCTCTACCACAGTACACCTCCTCACTTTCGAACTTTCTTAAAGTAATCACACCAAATACCTTGCCATGTACGAAATCTCTTAAGGTAATAGGATGGAGAAGTTGTAAATATCACGTTTATACAACTTACCACTTTGTAAATTCGGTAATACATCTAATTTCATTACTGTGGTCGTCTGTCCCTGCACAGGTGAGCGATGGAAATATCATTAAGAGATACCGCTGCAACGAAAAAAACGCCTGTTTACCACTCCATTTCAAGAATCATATCTGCTGTTTGCTTGCCATCGCTTCCACCCTCCAGGCGTCACGTCAATGATATTAAATTGATAGACTAATTAATTAAACTGATCATGAGAGTCACTTTGCATGGTGAGTAATTTTTCCCCAGCAGTCAGATTACATTCACTGGGTATCTCAAATGGGAATCCTTTGAGGGAAGACCATATTCTTTCCAAGGAACACTAGTGAGAACCAACATTTGAAGCTGACTGCAGAAACAGCTGCCGGCAACATACCTTTCTCTTAAGGATCACACTATTAAATCACGATATCACAACAATTATGTTACTGTAACCCTGCATAAAAAGCAGTCTTGGTTCAACAGGAACACACAACAGTCACTGACAGTGTTACGCTTTGTGTTAGAAACGATGTCTCTGATTTGGAATCAAGTTTTTCCGCTCAACAACATACACTCCTGGAAATTGAAATAAGAACACCGTGAATTCATTGTCCCAGGAAGGGGAAACTTTATTGACACATTCCTGGGGTCAGATACATCACATGATCACACTGACAGAACCACAGGCACATAGACACAGGCAACAGAGCATGCACAATGTCGGCACTGGTACAGTGTATATCCACCTTTCGCAGCAATGCAGGCTGCTATTCTCCCATGGAGACGATCGTAGAGATGCTGGATGTAGTCCTGTGGAACGGCTTACCATGCCATTTCCACTTGGCGCCTCAGTTGGACCAGCGTTCGTGCTGGACGTGCAGACCGCGTGAGACGACGCTTCATCCAGCCCCAAACATGCTCAATGGGGGACAGATCCGGAGATCTTGCTGGCCAGGGTAGTTGACTTACACCTTCTAGAGCACGTTGGGTGGCACGGGATACATGCGGACGTGCATTGTCCTGTTGGAACAGCAAGTTCCCTTGCCGGTCTAGGAATGGTAGAACGATGGGTTCGATGACGGTTTGGATGTACCGTGCACTATTCAGTGTCCCCTCGACGATCACCAGTGGTGTACGGCCAGTGTAGGAGATCGCTCCCCACACCATGATGCCGGGTGTTGGCCCTGTGTGCCTCGGTCGTATGCAGTCCTGATTGTGGCGCTCACCTGCACGGCGCCAAACACGCATACGACCATCATTGGCACCAAGGCAGAAGCGACTCTCATCGCTGAAGACGACACGTCTCCATTCGTCCCTCCATTCACGCCTGTCGCGACACCACTGGAGGCGGGCTGCACGATGTTGGGGCGTGAGCGGAAGACGGCCTAACGGTGTGCGGGACCGTAGCCCAGCTTCATGGAGACGGTTGCGAATGGTCCTCGCCGATACCCCAGGAGCAACAGTGTCCCTAATTTGCTGGGAAGTGGCGGTGCGGTCCCCTACGGCACTGCGTAGGATCCTACGGTCTTGGCGTGCATCCGTGCGTCGCTGCGGTCCGGTCCCAGGTCGACGGGCACGTGCACCTTCCGCCGACCACTGGCGACAACATCGATGTACTGTGGAGACCTCACGCCCCACGTGTTGAGCAATTCGGCGGTACGTCCACCCGGCCTCCCGCATGCCCACTATACGCCCTCGCTCAAAGTCCGTCAACTGCACATACGGTTCACGTCCACGATGTCGCAGCATGCTACCAGTGTTAAAGACTGCGATGGAGCTCCGTATGCCACGGCAAACTGGCTGACACTGACGGCGGCGGTGCACAAATGCTGCGCAGCTAGCGCCATTCGACGGCCAACACCGCGGTTCCTGGTGTGTCCGCTGTGCCGTGTGTGTGATCATTGCTTGTACAGCCCTCTCGCAGTGTCCGGAGCAAGTATGGTGGGTCTGACACACCGGTGTCAATGTGTTCTTTTTTCCATTTGCAGGAGTGTACTTGCATTGGATCCCATACAGCAAAACGCCAATGAAGTTTTTTAGACAGCCTTTCTGCATCTTGCAAGTGTTTCTCAGTCTCTGCACACCCTGCACCTTGCAGCTTTGGCCATGTGATCATTCCAATGTAAGTCGGAACTGAGGAGATGTAGGAGAGTGCTATGTCTGCCACTTTCTGGATCCTGTGGCGAAACAGGGTGAGCTGATTTAGTGGAACAGGGCTGTGATTTGACCACTCAGTGAAAATGGGAACATGACATAGCTCAGCCGACCATGTACAGTGTGAAAGGCCAGCGCCAAACAAAGTTGTTTTCTGCAATACTAGGTAGTATAAAAGACAGTACAAATGGTTACAGTCGTGTTTCTTATCAGGAAAATTAGGAAGACTCCACATCAAATAGGAACTGGAAGAGGGACGAGGATTTTGCTACTGTGTTATGATGCATCTCCAAACTGCATACTGGCACTGCAGTCCAAAGGAGATCTGTGTCTCTCATGGCGCGTTTATGTCTGTCATCCAAACATTCTCTCTATTATTGTCACTTTTTACTTTCCAACAGAGATAAACTACAAACTATAAAAACTTTGTTAACATCATCTGATAGAGAACTCGATAAGATATTACCAAGTCCCTCTCTTCAGGTGTATCGAAAACAAATACCATCTGAGTGGTGGTATTGAGCATATGTGGCGATCCTACTAAATATACAGGTATTGGTTCATTGGACCAGGTGGCCAGTGATTGAAGTTGCTTCCGCAGACCAGTGTAAAGTTTCGTCACCTGTACTGTAGGAGGACCATGTCTCACAGATTGTCAGTTGTAAGAGAAGGTTCCAGTGTTTTTGTTGGAAACATTTTATTTTTTGGCTGTAACAAATCCAAGCAGTGTATGACTACAGCTATATACGCTGCCTTCATTTTGTTTTTCTACCATGACTTCGAGGTCTGTGTTGGGTGTTAAACCAACATTAACATGTTATTCATTGGCTCTCGCAGAAAGCTGGACATCAGACAGTGTAAATTATGCTGCTGCTGTTTCCACAATACACAGTATGATTGAAATAACGGACAGAGGCAGTGTTTCTTATTCACAAAATAATATGGAAGATACCACAACATACGGAAACTGTAAGAGATTTGTAGCATTTCGGGGTGCTTCCAAACAGTTGTTTGAGGATGATTGATGACCTCTACATTTAAAGTTATCTTTCACAGTTTCATCCTCAAGTGCTCAATTTTGTTTTAGTATAATTATTTGTAATTTTTTTTGTTGCTATCCGTTGACACCTTAGTTTCACAACTGCGACCAAAAAACAATGAAGAGCTGGTGTAGTCTCACATCAAGATATGTCTTTAACTATACATTTGTTAAACTATTCATCATACTTAGTGTATGTTGTGGACTGACAAGGCAGCCAGTCCACAGTGACGGGTAGCCGAAAGAAAGGCACGCGTACACACACGCCGACTGGCGTGAATTCTGGAACAGGATAATTATTGAATGCTAATAAGAAAAGTATGCAGCTCCTCGAATACTTAACTTTTATTCTTTGTTGGTTTACAACGTTCTTGATGAGACATTTCATACGATAACTATCAAACTATGTAAGGCTAATGGCGCCTTGCTAGGTCGTAGCCATGGACTTAGCTGAAGGCTATTCTAACTGTCTCTCGGCAAATGAGAGAAAAGCTTCGTCAGTGTAGTCGCTAGCAAAGTCGTCATACAACTGGGGCGAGTGCTATTCCGTATCTCGAGACCTGCCTTGTGGTGGCGCTCGGTCTGCGATCACACAGTGGCGACACGCGTGTCCGACATGTACTAAATGGACCGCGGGCGATTTAAGCTACCACCTAGCAAGTGTGGTGTCTGGCGGTGACACCACATTCCTCCCCCGCAAATCGGCGAACGGTCGTGTGATAAGGCTTCCGCCCGCCGTGGGGCGGACCCCATGTTGACGTATGCGAGGAGGTGGGGAGCCTAACAACAGGCGAGGCTGTGCCACCCGCACCCAGCCATTCGGTCCGAGGGGAGCTAGGAAACGCCTGAGATCCTAGTCCAGGGTGCACGTCAACATGCGGTGTATGCGCCCGTAAAGAGACAGGAGGGGCCGAAGGGTCGACCTCCATTGCGTCGGGGTATCCGACGCGCGAAAACGTCATGTGGTCCGGAGCGGGCAAGCGTTCCATGGCGGAGGACGGCTGGTCACGGGAAGCGACCGGCGGCGCGTGACCCAGGGAGGCGCTTGGCGGCTGCAGCGAAGCGTCCACCGCGGGCGGCGCCGGCTGGAGGACAGGCGGCGGCGGCGGCGGAGGCGGCAGCGGCGCGTCGCCATGGGGCAAGATGGAAGGCATCGTCGGTAACACCTGGGGATGAGGCGAGCCAGTAGATGGGTCCCCAGGGCGCTGACCGGACGGCACCGTCGCTGGAAGCAGACGGGGAGCGGCAGAACCCGTGCGACGACAGAGGCGCAGCTGATTGAGATGCCGACGCACCTCACCAGAGGCCCCCAAAACCAAATACATCGCGCGGCCGAGGCAGCGAAGAATGCGCCCTGCGAGCCAACGCCGTGAACCTCGATAATTGCGAAAGAATACAACGTCGCCTGGAGCAAAAGCAGGAGTCTGCCGCTGCACAGGAACCTGATGCGGCGGATGCAGCAAAGACATCAAGGTTCGATGAGGACGACCGTGGAGCAACTCAGCCGGCGAGCGACCATCTCGGGGCTGAGAGCGATACGATGACAAAAAGAGCAACAACGCGTCCTCCCTAGAATGCGACTCTTTCAACTTCAGTATCTGTGACTTGAAAGTCCGGACCAATCGTTCAGCGGCACCGTTTGACTGAGGCGAAAACGGCGCGGATGCCAGATGTTGTATACCATTGGCCTGGCAGAATGACTGAAATTCTGCGGACAAGAAGTGTGGGCCATTGTCGGAAACAATAGTCTGCGGAAGACCTTCAATGCAGAAGATAGCAGACAACGCTTGGAGAGTGGCAGATGACGTCGTGGAAGACATCCGGACAACAAAAGGAAAATTACTGAAGGCATCTACCACAACCAACCATCTAGCATTCCAGAATGGACCAGCAAAATCAATGTGCAAGCGTTGACAAGGGGAAGTGGCTTTTGGCCATGCAAAGACTTTCCGCGGCGGTGCAGATTGTTGTTCGGCACACGCCATGCAAGAAGAACACATATTCGTAATCGCAGCATCGATTCCGAACCAAGTACAGTGCTGACGAGCAAGTTGTTTCGTTCGCACTATACCCCAATGTCCTTGGTGAAGAAGCCGTAAAACAGAGGACTGTAACGAACATGGGACCACGACTCTGGACTGATCATTATCAGAACGCAACAACAAAACACCACGTCGAACAAAAAGTCTCTCCTTGTGAGCAAAAAATCGGCGAACCAACGGATCCTCGATCCGAGACTTTGACAAAGGCCATTGCGTAGCAACAAAACGCAAAACGGTAGCAAGGACAGGGTCAGCAGCTGTGGCTGTAACTACACGACGAAAATCAATCGGAAACGATTCGACCACTTCATCAGTGTCCGAAACAATGAACATGCAAGCAAGTTCGGAAGAATCGAATGCTTTATCCTCAGCAACAGGCAAACTGGACAACGCATCGGCGTTTCCGTGCTTAGTAGTGGACCGATACAACATATCGTAGCGGTACTGCGAGAGGAAAATAGACCAGCGAATGAATTTCTGCGCTGTACGCGGAGGTACAGGCTTGTTCGGATGAAAAAAGCGACGTCAAAGGTTTGTGGTCTGTGATGATGGTAAAGTGACGACCATACAAGAAATCATGGAACTTAGTAACACCAAACACGAGAGCCAAAGCTTCTTTCTCTATCTGCGAATAATTTCTTTGCGCAGACGAGAGCAATTTGGACGCAAAGGCAATAGGGCGATCATGCGACCCATCTTTGTGCGCAAGCACAGCACCGATCCCGAAATCCGATGCATCTACCATCAACAAAAGGGGTTTCTGGGGATCGAAAGGCGTAAGGCAAGTATGAGAAAGCAACGCCGATTTCAACTGGCGAAAGGCCGTCGTCCAGATGAACGGAACACCCTTACGGCGTAAGCTATGAAGCGGAGCTGAAATGGAAGAGGCATTGCGCAGAAAGCGATGATAATAGTTAATTTTACCCAACACACTCTGTAGCTGCTTCACATTTTGTGGCGAAGGCAATTCTTGTATGGCACGGAGGTGCTCTGGACTCGGATGTATGCCTTGGGCATTAATGACATGTCCCAGGTATGGTAAGTCACGAGCAAAAAACACACATTTGTCCTTCCTCAAGCGAAGACCATTTTGTCGCAAGACCTGAAATAATGTTCGTAGGTTCGCAAGATGATCTTCTTCTGTCTGTCCGGAGATCACTATATCGTCCAGATAGTTTGCTGCAGTAGGGACCGACGCACAAATAGTTTGTAAATATTGCTGAAACAATGCAGGGGCGGATGCACACCCGAATGGCAGTCTTTTGAACCTGTACAATCCAAGATGCGTGTTAACCACCAACACACGCTGGGATTCGTCGTCCACCGGTATTTGTAAGTACGCATCGGCTAGGTCCAACTTTGAAAAATATTTTCCCGGGCACAGTTTATCAAAAAGATCTTCCGGGCGGGGCAAAGGAAAAGTAGCAGTCACTAGTTGTGGACTCACTGTGGCCTTGAAGTCCACGCAAAGTCTCAATTTTCCGGACGGTTTTGGCAAAATTACTAAGGGCGAGGCCCAGAGAGAAGCTTGCACACATTCAATTACACCTTGTGATTCTAAATCGTTTAATGTTCTTGCGACCTCATCACGCAATGCGTGAGGAACATTGCGCGCTCTGAAAAATTTCGGTTGCGCGTTGACTTTCAGTTCCAAATGTGCTTCATAGTTCGTAGCGCAACCAAGGCCCGGTGCAAAAATGTCTGCAAATTCTTCACACAGACGAGAAACACTGTCTGAAGGCACAGTCTGATTCACTGATAGGACCTGATTTACGATAGACATGTTAAACAATTGAAATAAATCTAAACCAAACAAGTTCACTGCAGTAGAAGAACGAAGAACGTAAAATGACACAAGTTTTGTTTGTCCCTTGTATGTTGCAAGAAGAGTGCACTGTCCTAACACCGGGATCTGCTGTCCTGAATAACTTTTTAACTGAACATTTGCGGCACGCAACGGAGGTTTGCCCAGTTGTTTGTACGTGTCGTGATTGAGCAATGAAACTGCAACTCCGGTATCGAGCTGGAATGGTATGACCTTGCCATTGAAGTCCATATCTACAAAAAGTTTATTGTCCTGCTGACGACAAGAGCGACTGTTTTGTGCAATTGGAACAGACACTTGTACAGAATCACTTGCTAATTGACGTAATTTCCGGCGACGTCGAGGCACACTTTTTGTGGGACGAACACAGTCACTGTTAGAGACAGTGTCACTGGACGAAGCGGAATTAACCACATGAATGTCCATGGGCGAAGGTCCACGAGCCTGAGTGTCCTTGGTTCGATTCCAGCGCGAAGCAAAGGGCCTGGAATGGGTGTGATTGTCTGATCTGAGCTTTTTCTGGCAAACACTTTGAACATGTCCTTTTTTATTACAGAAAAAGCAAATAGCTTGACGTGACGGGCAATGTTCACGCGTATGTCTAGTAGCACACCGCGGGCATGATTTCACTGCAGTTGTGTGCTGGCGCAGCACACCTGGTTTAGCGTGTGGCGGCAGCTGTGCGGACGTGCGCGATGGCAGTTGACTGGGCCGCGCAGCGCGCCCGGTGGACCGGTTAATGTTACACACTGCTGGCGAAGTTTCAAAAGATTCCTGAGCACAGTCAAGTGTGTCTTGTCTATCCAATATGTCTATCACTTGTTGAAGGGAGGGATTAACTAGTTTCAAAATTTGCTCTCGGATGCGAACATCAGAAACGTTCTGTGCAATTGCATCACGTACCATTGTATCCGAATAAGGAAGGCCACAGTCACATTCAAATGCACAGTCCCGTGTAAGGCCTTGCAATGTTGCTACCCACTCCCTATTAGTTTGACCGGCCGTACGTTTTGTACGAAAAAACGTATACCTTTTTGCAACTACATTAACTGTTTCTTTGAAATAGGCGTCCAATGCCGACAAAATTTCATTGTAGGACAGAGTTGCGACGTCGCGTCAGGGAAACAATTTCACTATCACACGGTACGTTTGCACGCCGACCCAAGACAATAAGTGAGGCTGCCGCTCGTTACCTTGAATTCTGTAGGCGGCGAGATGAAATCCAAACTGGCGTGACCATTCAGTCCAGGTCTCGTGGGTTTGGTCAAACTGGCGAAACTGCGGTGCAACTGCATGTTGTGGCGGCGGCAGCGATGAAGCGGCGGCTGTCGCATCGGTTTGAATGGCACGTTGACCCTGGACGAGCTGTCTGCTGATTCTGCAAGCGATAAAATTCGGACAGTACATCTGGCGAAGCCATGACACAAGTAAATGTAAGCAATTATAAAGAACACGTTTCCCTCGTTGTCAATGTTGTGGACTGACAAGGCAGCCAGTCCACAGTGACGGGTAGCCGAAAGAAAGGCACGCGTACACACACGCCGACTGGCGTGAATTCTGGAACAGGATAATTATTGAATGCTAATAAGAAAAGTATGCAGCTCCTCGAATACTTAACTTTTATTCTTTGTTGGTTTACAACGTTCTTGATGAGACATTTCATACGATAACTATCAAACTATGTAAGGCTAATGGCGCCTTGCTAGGTCGTAGCCATGGACTTAGCTGAAGGCTATTCTAACTGTCTCTCGGCAAATGAGAGAAAGGCTTCGTCAGTGTAGTCGCTAGCAAAGTCGTCGTACAACTGGGGCGAGTGCTATTCCGTATCTCGAGACCTGCCTTGTGGTGGCGCTCGGTCTGCGATCACACAGTGGCGACACGCGTGTCCGACATGTACTAAATGGACCGCGGGCGATTTAAGCTACCACCTAGCAAGTGTGGTGTCTGGCGGTGACACCACAGTGTACCTTTACTTTAGCGAGATTTGACGTTACACATGTTAAATCTAATTGTAAATCTGAATATGAGTGCTTATAAAGTAATATTTTTTTCGCTATATAAAATATTTCAAGTAGCTCAAATTTCAGGCGTGTGATCAATGACAGTAGCACTTGTTTTTTGGAAAATTTTACATTTGTGAGCAAAAATATTACAAAGTTTTCTCTGATTGCATAGTTTACAAAGGATTTTACATGGTATGCAAACTCTATATAGTGTGTTTCATGAAAAGCTCTCCTCTACAAGTTATAAAAGAGAGGTTTGATTCCCTTTTTCAATCCTTGGTCATCCATGAGCTAAACTAAATACAATGTGGTGGATATATTAGTTTACATTGGCTGCTGATCTTATATGTCAAAGAACATCATCCGATTAGAGATATGGCATATTTCTTGAGCTACTGCAAAGATACTTCTTTGTAGTACAGGTCATTTTAAAGTTATACATTTAATTATTTAGGTTTGAGAACTGCTGGTAATGGCCAATGAAGAATTTTCTCTTTCTCAATTACCTGTTATTTCTATCTTTTAATAACTATAAGAGTTGTTTAGAATTAAGAAACCAAATGTACCACAAAATTTCATATAACTCTTCCAATTTCAAAATGATAAAAATAATAATTAATTGGCTGAGAATATTCTTCATTCGCCATTACCAGCTCCTTTCAAACCTAAATAGTTAAATGTATAGCTTTATAATGATCTGTACTACGAAGAAGTGTCTTTGCAGTAGCTCCAGAAGTATGCCACATCAGTACTCATATAATGTTCCTTGGCACATCAAGCCATCAGAAGATGTAAACAAATGTATCCGCCATCTTGTATTTAGTTCAGCACATGGATGAGCATGAATCGAAAAAGAGAGTCATATCTTTCTCTTATAATATGTAAATTAGAGCTTTTGATGAAGTACAATGTGTAGAGCTTGCATTCAATACAAAACCTTATTGTAAACTATGTAATTCCAAAACGTTTGTAACATTTTAGCACACAAACCTAAAACTTGCACAGAAACGAAATCTATTGTATGACGCTGGGCTCAGGCTCGAAACTAGTAATGGTTCAATAAAAATCGCTTCTAAAAAACTTGTGGCTGGTTGTAACTTACGAAAACAGCTGCAGTGTTATCTAAACATTATGGATAACATAATGCAACAGTTTTTATCACTCTATATCTTCATTAAGATTTGGTACCAGTGGTTGTAGCCAACTACATATAATAGACACATGAGTACCGATGGGTCCAAAGCACACTGGTAATGCAAAACCTGTACTAAGGTGCAGTAAAGTCCTGCATTCCTACAATAACCAATCAGGAGGCGTCAGTGAGAGGCCATGCGACTGCCTCCCACATCCGCTTGCACGGACCCATTCGTGACTCTCACTGTCTTGTAATTAGCAGACGGCTTTAGGATGCCTGGCTTCATCTCACTGGCCGTTTTCTTTTGCTAAAGTGCAAATGTAATCACCTTTTGTGTGTTATAGCTCTTGTTATTTGGTGCTTGCTAAGAAGAATTAAAGCGATATTTCGTGGCATTTTTGCATTACCCAAAACTTGTTTCGGTACTTTCTGTTCCAGCTTCAGAGGGCTTCTGTTTATTATCTTGTCTGAAAATTATTATTATATAATAACATCCTGTGAAGGTTCAAGCAATTTACCTACACCGATGAACCAAAACATTATGACCACCTGATTAATAGCAAACCACATGGCTTGGATTTGAACATGTCCCTGTTAGGTATCCAGAAATGCATGGCACCAGATGTCTATGCACACCGAATAGGGGCTGGTTGCTGACTCTAATGAGATAAAGGAAACTGAAAGCAGGAGATACATTAGATTCTTTAATATTTCTCATGAGTATCACAAAAGCAGCAAGGATTCTATAAATTATTTAATGCAAAATGGGATCCAAATACTGATTAACATCTTCAAAGAACATTGCTGGACATTAAAATTGCTACACCAAGAAGAAATGCAGATGATAAACGTGTATTCATTGGACAAATATATTATACTAGAACTGACATTTGATTACATTTTCATGCATGGATCCTGAGAAATCAGTACCCAGAACAACCACCTCTGGCCGTAATAACGGCCTTGATACGCCTGGGCATTGAGTCAAACAGAGCTTGGATGGTGTGTGCAGGTACAGCTGCCCATGCAGCTTTAACACGATACCACAGTTCACCAAGAGTAGTGACTGGCGTATTGTGATGAGCCAGTTGCTCGGCCACCATTGACCAGACGTTTTCAACTGGTGACAGATCTGGAGAATGTGCTGGCCAGGGCAGCAGTCGAATATTTTCTGTATCCAGAAAAAGGCCCGTACAGGACCTGCAATATGCGGTCGTGCATTATGCTGCTGAAATGTAGGGTTTCGCAGGGATCAAATGAAGGGTAGAGCCACGGGTCGTAACACATCTGAAATGTAACGTCCACTGTTCAAACACGGATGCGACTATCGTGATGCTGTAAACAGATCCTGGATTCATCCGAATAAATGACGTTTTGCCATTCGTCACCCAGGTTCGCCGTCGAGTGCACCACCGCAGGCGCTCCTGTCTGTGATGCAGCGTCAAGGGTAACCGCAGCCATGGTCTCCAAGCTGATAATCCATGCTGCTGCAAACGTCGTCGAACTGTTCGTGCAGATGGTTGTTGTCTTGCAAACGTCCCCATCTGTTGACTCAGGCCTTGAGACGTGGCTGCACGATCCGTTACAGCCATGCGGATAAGATGCCTGTCATCTCGACTGCTAGTGATACGACGCCATTGGGATCCAGCACGGCGTTCCGTATTACCCTCCTGAACCCACCGATTCCATATTCTGCTAAGAGTCATTGGATCTTGACCAACGTGAGCAGCAATGTCGCGATACGATAAACTGCAATAGCGATAGGCTACAATCCGCCCTTACACGAGGCGTCACAACAACGTTTCAGCAGGCAACGCCGATCAACTGCTGTTTGTGTATGAGAAATGGGTTGGAAACTTTCTTCATGTCAGCACGTTGTAGGTGTCGCCACCGGCGCCAACCTTGTGTGAATGCGCTGAAAAGCTAATCATTTGCATATCACAGCATTTTCTCCCTGTCAGTTAAATTTCGCATCTGTAGCACGTCATCTTTGTGGTGTAGCAATTTTAATGGCCAGTAGTGTACTTCAGCTGCAGAAGCCGGAATGATCTTTCTACACCGCCTCCGAGCATTCCTTGGCGCCTTTGTCCAGGAAAACGCACCTAATCTTGTTTCATTCAATGAGACGTGGGCTACAATTATTCCGCCAGCCAAACGAGAGGCACTCGAAGTTAGCATCCCCTTCCGCATGTAGCTTTATGGCTGGCACATAGAAGGAAAAGCTTGATTTTGCCCGAACTGTGTGGCACTAGTTTCTCATGACAGTAACTGTTACATTTGTCAGAATATTCCCAGGACAGATTTTTTTTATTTTGGAGTTCGGAATGCTAAAAAGGGAGAAATGTTGCTTAATTTGAGTTGTGATGTGTGTCATAAGATTTTTCACAAAGATTTAGTATAAGGAAACGAAACGCAAAACTCGTCTCTCGCACACTAACAGACGAACAGAAAGAGGAAGAATTTCTGCTCATCTGCTGCATACAGCCAGAAATGATCCCACATTTCTATCAAAGATTATTGCTGGGGATTAAAGTTGGTGCTACCAGTATGACCCTCACACGAAGCGTCAAATTGTGAATGGCGGAGTCCTGGATCACCAGCCTTGAAAAAAGTCAAACGACAATCCTCGACGTCGCCGCCTTATTCGTGACATTCTTAGGACTTTTTCTTAGTACATGACAATGCAAGATCCCATATTGTTTTATCTGTTACTGAGTATCTGGTCAGACATTCTGCCGGCCGTTGTGGCCGTGCAGTTCTAGGCGCTACAGTCTGGAGCCGAGCGACCGCTCCGGTCTCAGGTTCGAATCCTGCCTCGGGCATGGATGCGTGTGATGTCCTTAGGTTAGTTAGGTTTAATTAGTTCTAAGTTCTAGGCGACTGATGACCTCAGAAGCTAAGTCGCATAGTGCTCAGAGACATTTGAACCATTTGAACCAGACATTCTGTTATTGCTATCCCACATCCGCCATATTCGTCTGACATCTCATCTTGCGATTTTTTTCTTGTTTATCTGAGTCAAAAGGTCAAAGGGTGAACACCTCTAGACTTGCATTAGTAATCAGTCTTTGGTGAACAGGCGACAGAAGGGACCACCGCCTGTTTTTGCTTGGGACGTAAGAAAAGGAAGTTTCTCGATGTAATTGGGATGTACCATTACGAAAGTTTAACAACACAGTGAGAAGCTGTTTACTTTATTTACGATTACAATTGCTCTACCATTGCTTCACAGAGAAATATATCCAGACAAATGGGCATTGGGATGTTGTAATCTGTTATTCATCTGTCTCATCCAATTGCTTTTGTCATTCAATGGCAGCAAAAATTATCATGTCATGAGACAATTGGCACACTTCTTTCAAGATTCACATTATTCTTGTAAATTACTGATCGGTAGTGTCTGTGTGTATAGAGGGCACCAGATAGTGATCCAGAAGTTTTCAATCGGTAACAGATGAGCCAAAGTTTCTGACAACCACAGTAGTAGGGCACTGCTGGTTTTGGCTCAAATTGCTCATCTCAGCACTTCTTGGTGCCAGCGTTCCAGGAATGGCATTGACGTCAGCATATAGCAGTGCCATCATTCCAGGAATTGTACTTCCAGTGTGCTGAGGCAATTGTGCTTGTTACATTCAAGGCAATCGCCTCCCCTCTCCCTCCCATATGTCAAGTCATCATGCTTTCAGCCAAACCCATGGGAACCCCACTCCTGCGCAGTTGGCACTCCATAGTAGTTCTCTGTCGTGAGAGGATAAGAGTATGGGTATTTGGTACAACAAATTAACTTTATTGAAATTCCAACTATGTGAGTTTCATCATTTGAGGTCTGTATGCTCTAGTAAATAGGTCAGCAGCAGAGTTAAAAAATGGTTGCAAATTTAACCACAATTTACGAGGTAAGACACTTTGACAGTATAAAGTAATGACACTATAGCATATTCTGCAAAATGGCAGTAAATATTAGCATAAGATACTTTGACATTATTTTGGGTGAATAAATTAATGATGTCACGGCATATTCTACAAAATGGCGGTAAATATTAATGTAACACGGTTTGACATTACAAAATGTGTATAATTTAATGGAGTCATGGTAAATTCTTGAAAATGCCAGAAGACATGTTAACCCTCTAGGCAAATAGTGTGTCTGACAGGGCGCTATCGCACCTAAAACTTCTCACCAGAATTAGCATAATTAATAGCTGCCTTCAAGTTCTCTGTCTTAATTAACACTAATAGCAGTGAAGTATTTAGCATTTTCTGTAATTTGCTATAACTGTAGACAATTTTTACAGAAAATATGCACTCTAAGCACAAAACAAACCATTGTTATGAGAAAATATGTCTTGCACTGCCTCCACTTACCCTTCTGGGTGGAATTAAATCAAATAATCAAGCACATTTGAAATGCTTTAGCAATCTCAACAGATAGACTGAACTGTTGGCATCCTTATGACTTTGTATTATATTTTTTTTGTCTAATACGACACACATGTCGATTAGGTAGCAGCATATGTGAACTTGCATTTTTGCTAACCTCAAACTGTGCTGAGAAAAGTGTGTATGCGTTTCTACTGAGTTGTTGATTGCTGAAATATTCACTTGCTGACAAAGCACTTATGCAAGCTCCAACTTTTCAGGACTCCTAAGATGGTGAAACTGGAGTCAGACATTCTGTGCACTGATCGAACTGGATGCCATGTGTAAATCATTAAATGAGAAGTATGCTACTGGCATTTAGCAAGCAGTAGAAGAAACATATTTCTCACCACAGTACCATCAAATAGGAATATTTCCAAATAATGAGTGAGTCTTATAGTTTTAAACATGACTGTTTCTCAGAAACTGTATATAATTTTCAAACATAGGAATTATACAACCAAGTGGTTGAAAACAAGTGTTCGGTACATTGACCCAGATTTCGATATTTACTGAGGGTGCCTTCATCGGAATGAAATTTCGAGAAACCGTAAAATTTCATTGTGAGAAAGCGATGGTCAGAATTGAGAGCAGCTATGCTCAAGTCGGAAATAAAATAAAATACATTCAAGCCTTTGGCACGTATGCCTAGCTAGGAACAACATCAGACTCATCAGACTTATGAGTGAGCCCTACAAGTAGTATTCTTTCGTATATCTAAAGGAAAAGAACCAGTGTGTGGAACAGACTTAAACCACTGCATTTTATAGGTGGAGAACTAATGTAAACAATTATCTGTCTATCCATAGTTTTAAATATTTAACGTGGAAATCAGGGCACTATTGTCTAGGAGGTGGTATCACGTTTTACAGCATAAGGTTGATCTTAGTACACTACTTTGTTAGTGTGTGTCTGCTAAACTTCGATTTATTACCCAATACATACAGAGAATATATTAACTGGGTAATGATAACTCTGTGACTGTTTATGGTATTGTGCAGCTGGAATGTACGTACAGCGAAAACGATGTTAGTATGTCCACATGCTGTCCTTATCAAGTGTGTTCACATTCATCCATTCTGCTGTATTTTACAATCACTTCATTGTGTCCAGCCATTTGGACTTTTGATGTCAAATAATTGAAGAATGTACAACTCAGCAACTCCTTCTGTGAAACATGATGCTGTGAGTACTGCATGTGTTAACGTACTGCACTGGTTCAAACAAATGTCTGTTATTTGCAGATAGTAGCTGCTGAATAGGCAGTACCATGTAAACAGGCGGTGAGTCCTCTGGATATAAGGTGTGATATTCGCTATTTTTGGCTTAATTAAAACAGCAAATTCAGCCAGAAGGCAAATACTTGTTTATAAAGAATGATTAATATATAATAAGGCGTCGCATGGCGACGGTGGAATTTTCTAGATAATGTAATTCGTCGTCTTTGGGCGGCAATATAAACAGAAAAGTACGGATGGATATGCGATCCTTCACTATTTTGTTCGCTGGAGAACAAATGAAGCCTTGAGCGCTAAAAAGACTTGTACTGTTTTTCTCAAGTAAGACGGACGCAGATTTGTGGCAGTCTGATCTAATTTTTTACTAAATGTATAAAAACGTGTATGTCTGAGTTGAGTGAAGTGTAAAGAACTGTTATAACTTACCGTGACGACGCACGAGCGACTCAAAGAAGACAATGGCTATATAAAAGAGCGCTAAATGGACATGATACGGACATAAAAATCTACCGTCATTGTTGTATTAAGCTTAAGGTACGATATATGTTTTAGTTATAATAAATATTTGTTCTGGGAATACTGAATCATTTAGCAGTGCTCATTCCTATTATCTCCTCAGTATTATTTTCATTTTAATTATGCATTTTGCTAATATTACAGACACCAAGATCAGCAGTCTAATGTGCGTGTTACATTGATAAAAAGAAAACTGTTTTATCGTCTTCTTGCATCAGCTTTAATATCGAATTTCCCTTTTGTGTGATGTTACAGTTGTTTTTGCGCCCTTAAGAACTTTCTGGTCCCTTAGGAAATTGTTTTGTCATAACAATAACTTCACAACCGGGTATGATCGTATCTACGATCATGAAGTAATTAGAAAGACGATAACGCAATTTCTTAATCAATAGCACGCTAGTTGAGACTGCCTCAAGCCACGCGAAACCGCAAGTAAAAACTATTCACATCTCATAATGCAATATTTTATGACAATGGTCAATCCATGATTCTTACGCCAATTGCGATTGATAAAACAGTAAGCTAAATCTCAATTCCCAACTTTCCATTGAATAACAACATCACTTTTATTTTGTAACATCACACTTGGCGCCCGAACAGGGACTTGACCAAAAATTAGTTCGAATTCTTGGAAAATTTTCTATGTGCTTGTGTTAATAAATGTTCTGTCGTTTCATGTACACATCGTCTCTCTGTGAGAATAACGGTCAATAATGCAGTTTAATTACCGAGGGAAAAGAAAAGAGACGCGAATTTGCTGAGACAACATAGCGGTAACCAAGCCATCAAAAAGTAAGTCAGAATTTTGCATACGCAGTGTAGTGCTTCAGTAGCAACGTTGCTTTTCCAAGTCGATCCACATCCTTTCTATCTCCTTCCCGCTATAGAAAATCTGCTTTATTTGATCTTTCAAAGTAAAATTATTCGTAGTCTGATAATAGAAATTATTTCTCCCCATTGTTAGTATAGCTGTATTACATTTTCAACATGGTGGATAGTGTGTGCAATTTGCAGTGAAGAGCATCTTCATTCATTTGTCTGAAACGTTTAGGT
This sequence comes from Schistocerca americana, assembly GCF_021461395.2. Lineage (NCBI taxonomy): Eukaryota > Metazoa > Arthropoda > Insecta > Orthoptera > Acrididae > Schistocerca > Schistocerca americana. Next base: position 228,577,182 of record NC_060125.1, on the reverse strand, counting down.
TCCATCTTGTCTTCTCGCAAGATAGAATTTCATTTGTTGCTCACGCGAGAGCGGTGCTCTTAGCGGACTCACCACGTCACTGACAAACGACGAAAGCCTTGCGTAGCACGTGATTTACTAACGAAAATGGCAGATAGTAAACAGAGACAGGTGACAACAGGAGACGGGAGTGAAGACGTTAATAGTATTCCATACCCTTTACGATCGCGAACGGTAGGTTCCCGTGTGGAAACTGAACTAACCATGTCTGTAACAGGGGAAAGTGACCCTAAAGTCCAAATTCTTCCCGCTGCAGCTACAAATGACCTCGGTGCGTTAATGGAAATGCTGAAACAACAGTTTGACGCAGTAAATGAGACTATAAAAACACAAAATGAGACTGTTAACGCCCGATTAGATGCTGTAAGCGAATCAGTAAAAACACAAAATGAGACTATAAAAACACAAAATGAGACTGTTAACGCCCGATTAGATGCTGTAAGCGAATCATTAAAAACACAGCTAGGCACAATCAAAACAGATCTGCATAAAGAAATTACGGCTGAATTAAATACCCATTTGGGTGAGGTGCAAACTAAGATCAGTGATCAAATTCAGAAAATGCAGAAACAGGTGAAAAGTGAAATAGCTGAAGTATCTGGAACATTAAACACAAAAATTCAGGCAGCTACCAAAGAAATAAACTCAGTTAGAAATGCAGTATCTGACATTGAAGGTGTAGTGGAGGATCTGTCGAGGCAGATAGACTCAATCAATATTGAAGAACAGGTTAAGAGCACCGTGAAAGCACACACGGAGGCATTGTCGGAACACTACGGTGAATGGATAAAGGGTAAAGATATTTTTATCGAAAAGAAGGTCAGGGAGGAGCTTAGGGAGACTGTCAAGGATGTAACTTATGAAATCTTAGCTGCTCCTGGTAAGTCTGGAGACACAGTGGTTTCTGAATTGGGACAGATTCGGAGGACACTTACACGGGATCTTCCCGAGTGGAAGCAGCAAGTAGTGGACGAAGTCAGAATGCTGAGAAACTGTGTAGAAAATCCGCACACGCATACGCAAACTATAGGGAACAACTCTTTAGACGGTGACGAATGTCAGTCAACTCCTTATTGTTCACCGCCTGATTACATGCAAAACAACAGTCCTGTTGAGTCCCGAGTAGGGAAAATAAATGATCCGCCCACAATTGTGAGTTTAATGCAAGAGGAAAGTGTGATTAAGCATCGCACTTTTCCTGTTTTTCATCCGCAGAAGCGAGAAATACACCCCATCGTGTTCCTAAAGAATTTTTCCGGCATATTTCCCAGGAGCTGGACAGACAGACAGCGTATACAGTTCGTCACTGGCTTTATTTCTGGTGATGCAGCATTATGGGGAACGGAAATGGTAGACACGTGTAGGAATTATGAAGAGTTTGAGAAAATGTTCTTGGCAAAATTTTGGAGTAATGGGGTAAAGCAAAGATTAAGGAAGGAGGTGTATGGTGCGGAAATTTTCAATGAGAAGCATGGAAGTCTCCGGCGATACTTTGAGAAGTATCTAGCAAAAATTAAATTCTGGGATTCTCCGATTTCTTCCAAGGACGTAATTATGATTCTCAAAAGCAAACTCCCTGTGTCTATTAGAGAGAAATTAGTAAATGTGTCCGAAGAAGACACGGATGTATTCCTTTCTGTGCTGGATTCCTTAGATTTAATTAGCGAGGATGTGCGCTCCAAGGTTGGCAGCGGCAAATTCTTCCCTGGCAGCCAGCAGAATGCATCGCACGCGGACAACAATGTGCCCAAGGAGAGAGCGAGCTACTGCGACCGCTGTTACCAACCTGCCAGCGGTTATCAAAACGCAAACGGCAATAACTTTAAACGGAAGCAGAAAACCAATTACAGTAATCAGCAGAGATACCACCCAATTTACAACCACCAGGTACAACATCAGTACGGAAACCCACCCTTTAATTCTGCGCCTGAGCAGTATGGAAATTGTCCACAAACTAGTGGTAATTTTTCAAATGGGCCAGTGTACAATCACAAGTTATAGGTCGAAATATAGCAAGTGGCATGGGCAAGGCGGAGGCCACCCAGCACAACATAAGAACAATTATTCACAGGATAGAGGACCGCGGAACAATTTTCAAATGGCACCAAATGCGAACTTTCCTTCACAAGGAAATGGTTTTGCCGGCAACCAAAAGATCGGGCGACATCAGCCTTCTCAAGTATTCTATTCACAAGTGAATGCACCCAGTGGATTTGACCCCTTTACACCGGCATTTGTACCACATAACCAGCACCAATATGAAACGGAACAAACACTTAAGGCCATGAATGACAAACAGGTTAAACATCCTGCGGAAAATTAGAGGCAGCGCCTTTCAGCCTCCTAGAGGTCGCTGCCGGTTCCAGTGGGGGTACTAACGAATACTCTGATTCTGAGTATGTTAATGCGATACGATACGACCATGAGACCGACTTACGAGATGACCTTGCACATGACAAAGAAGCTCAAGACATTAACAACATTTATGATGAACAGGTCCAGGCTGCGATTAAGATTTCTATTGCCAACATTCCTTTCACAGCCATTGTTGATGCAGGAGCAAACATCAATGTGATGTCATCATGTCTCTTCAGACAGGTGTCTTCTGTTTCAAAAGTTTTATCATTGCCGATTCAGGGCTGCTCCATATCGGGAGCGATTGGTCCATTGAAACAGAGAGTTAGTTTACAGACACAGCCTCAACTGCAGATAGAATCTGTTTCGGTTTCCTGCCTCTTGCGTACTGGAAATTTCCTTGTGTGAACTGTTAATGATAAGTATTGTGTTGAACAGCGCACTGACTACATGGTAACGGCTATTACATGTAAACTTTAAATATTAAATGCTATGTATGAAAAAATTGTTTATAGTGATGGACATTGAACTGATATTCCTTCAACAAGCTGAAGCAGGAAATTGAGGTTGCACCAAGAATTTCAATTTAATTTTAAGTTAGTAATAAGAAGAAAAGTGCTTGCGAGGTGATTGCCCGGAGCTAAATAAAATATGTAAAGGTGAGAAATGGAGGAGGATGCGTAAATAAGCACTTCTCTCAAGGTACAAGAATATTTATAGATTTATTTTTAGTAATGTAAGTACTTGAAGTTCTGTTGTAAAAGCCCAAATTACCTGCTTAAAAAAAAAAAAAAAAGGTACATGTTCAAACACTCCAGACAGTGGACAGGAGTAGAAGAAATAGCTTAAAGTTCAGTTAAAGCGTGCTGTTAAATGGAAAAACAAGTGGTAACCCACATGTGTTCACGCAAGGAGACAATAAGCTGTAGTAAACTAAGTAAGGTGAAATACAGTACAAATGGAGGCAAACCATGAAGCATCAATAATGTAGCGTAAGTACTCCACGAGGCCACTAATTGCTATGAAAGTAAACTATTTCCCTGTGATCTGAGCCCAATGTAAAGAGTATATGAGGAATGTTAGCTGACGAATTGATTTCAGTAGAATCGAGGTACTAAATAACCACACAGCAAGCCACCTGTATCATAAATAAGTCCAAGTAAAGATCTTCAGAAGATTTGTAGTGTATTCTAGCGACCATTCAATACCCTAATTGAAGGCTAATCTAAAGAACAAGCAATGCAGTGATATTTAAACTTAGTACTGACTATAACCAGAGTAAGACGTAGAAGTAGCAAAGCATGCTGTAATGAAAGACGTTGAAATTTATATATGTGCCTATGTTTATTATGATAATTTTATTTACGTGCAGATTTTATTGCAAAAATGTCTCCTAAGACACTCCTCTTATGAAATCCATTTTCCTTGTGCCCGTTCCTTTTGATCCTGGTTCATTAACCCAGACCAAGGGTCGACTTGTAAAAGGCACGTGTGCTTCGGGGCAAAGCAGTGCTTATGAGAAATGAGACACGTAGCGTGATGAACTTCGCTAGCTTTGGTAATGTTTGTTATGGACCGGTTGCGTAAACCCAGTGAACTGTCGGTAATTCCATTCATGCGAAAAATAGTAGACACGCGTTACCCTATTTTTTTTTTAACAGAGAACGATTGCTGAGTACATGAAGCGAAGAGGGAGACCTATTGTTATCCAGTCTGCCCTCAAAATTATATAAAAAAAAAAAAAAGATTCAGCGTTAAATGCGTACTCGTTATGTAGTAGATATGCTGCGTGGCAGTAGAAAATGATCTTGGGTGCACTAAAGAATAAATGCAACGAGTGTTGCGAAGCCTGTAGTTCTCATAATGAGGAGATGAGCACTTAAAAGAAAGTTTGAAAGAATATTTTTAGGTTCACTAGTGAAAGCAAATCTTGAGATATAAAGAGTCCATTCATAAAGCAGTTGTTCACTGGACTTAACAAAAGGAGTGACCATTAATTGTAAATACTAGCTCGTAGGTGATCTTTTGTAAATAGTAGAATATAAGTCTTTCTGTACCAATGGAGGAAACCTGCAAAATTGGTTGTTTTGTAAATGAACTCTATCGGCGAAGGAACTAAGCACGAATGCTGTGTGAAGATGCACACTAAAGTGCGACGTGCATAATAAAAGTAACTGTTCACTGTATATTAGTGGTAGTGTTGTACTGCAAGTGTAAAAAGAAGTCAAGGCTACGACAACAGGTGCAACGCAAAGTTCAGTGTTGTTCTAAGTGCAGCGACAGCTAAAACATTCGTCGTCACTTACCTGTGAGCCTCATGGGAGGCAGTTGACAGAGAAGTATGGAGGCAGCTTCAGTGTCTGGCTCCTCCGATGGAAAACGCGCGCTAGGTGTTTGTATCGATGCACTCGTGTGATACGAAGTTCACAAAAAAAAAGGAGCACTCGACGACCAGCAGCTCTGTTACAGCCTGAGCGCGAACGGATACTGAGTGTTGGAGCTCACGCAACACTGTGCAGCCGCTGTGAGTGGCTGACGTGTGGGTGACGAAACAATCCAAACTTTAAACTGCTAACCGCCATGACTTCAATCGTACATACTGGAGGAAAGACATTTGTACACTTGTGTGACTACATCTTCATATGTAAATTAAGCGATTTTCTTGAGTTGAAGTCAAGATGAGTGAGAAGTAGATTGTTAGATTACTCAGACCTTAAAGCCATTAATACCGGCACTCCTGAACACTGCTAAAATGAATTATAATCCTGTCTCTTGATGGACAAAGAAAATGAATGTGCACTATAGGAAGACCCTAAACTCCAGACCAGTCCCGATCCTTAACAAATGTATCCAGTAGCTTGTAAGTCATACTAATAATTTTCCACTTCTTCTGTTTCATATTGTAAATAAAAACCCGGGAAGCCGCATGAATTCCTGGCACCACAGTGGAAAGGACAGATGTACTGCATGATGAACGCCGTAGACAGCTAACACAGAAAGTGAAAGCATCACGAAGTGTAGTGCTACGTTATTAAACTGTAATTAAACCACAATGAGTCAACAGATGCTCGAACATTGTCCACTCTAGTTTAGTGAAAATAAGCACTCACTGTACTCATGTATTAGTTGTTAAGCTCAAGAGAAAGTAATTCCTGAATTCTATCCCCTGAAGTGCGAAATGAACGTTCACTTATTGTTATAAGCAAATATGGACCAAACTTAAATATGCACATAAATGTTAATCTTGGTATTATGGAATGAAGTGACTGATGAACAAAGAATGAAAAACTTTATTTTGAAAAATGATAAATATCTGATATATGTTTATAAATGTGATTTCAATTTATGTACTTTGTACGCCAGTAACGTTATGTAAATGTCACACCAAAAATCACGAATATCTCATGAGGACATGAGGATCGAGGTAATCCTTCGGCATTCCCTCTCTCCTCATGGGAGGCAATGTGATATTCGCTATTTTTGGCTTAATTAAAACAGCAAATTCAGCCAGAAGGCAAATACTTGTTTATAAAGAATGATTAATATATAATAAGGGGTCGCATGGCGACGGTGGAATTTTCTAGATAATGTAATTCGTCGTCTTTGGGCGACAATATAAACAGAAAAGTACGGATGGATATGCGATCCTTCACTATTTTGTTCGCTGGAGAACAAATGAAGCCTTGAGCGCTAAAAAGACTTGTACTGTTTTTCTCAAGTAAGACGGACGCAGATTTGTGGCAGTCTGATCTAATTTTTTACTAAATGTATAAAAACGTGTATGTCTGAGTTGAGTGAAGTGTAAAGAACTGTTATAACTTACCGTGACGACGCACGAGCGACTCAAAGAAGACAATGGCTATATAAAAGAGCGCTAAATGGACATGATACGGACATAAAAATCTACCGTCATTGTTGTATTAAGCTTAAGGTACGATATATGTTTTAGTTATAATAAATATTTGTTCTGGGAATACTGAATCATTTAGCAGTGCTCATTCCTATTATCTCCTCAGTATTATTTTCATTTTAATTATGCATTTTGCTAATATTACAGACACCAAGATCAGCAGTCTAATGTGCGTGTTACATTGATAAAAAGAAAACTGTTTTATCGTCTTCTTGCATCAGCTTTAATATCGAATTTCCCTTTTGTGTGATGTTACAGTTGTTTTTGCGCCCTTAAGAACTTTCTGGTCCCTTAGGAAATTGTTTTGTCATAACAATAACTTCACAACCGGGTATGATCGTATCTACGATCATGAAGTAATTAGAAAGACGATAACGCAATTTCTTAATCAATAGCACGCTAGTTGAGACTGCCTCAAGCCACGCGAAACCGCAAGTAAAAACTATTCACATCTCATAATGCAATATTTTATGACAATGGTCAATCCATGATTCTTACGCCAATTGCGATTGATAAAACAGTAAGCTAAATCTCAATTCCCAACTTTCCATTGAATAACAACATCACTTTTATTTTGTAACATCACAAAGGCTGTTTACACAGTATTGCCTATTCAGCGTCTTATGTTTCCTTGGCATCCTATATCGAATCAGATGTTAATAACAAATTATACTTCCACTACCCTTGCAATTAACTAGCTTGAATTCACAATGCATGGGCAAGAGTGGTGCAGTGCACCCGACATGAAGTTTTCCACTTATTGATACAGGACCAGCTGCAGAACGCAATGTGCCACAACTCAGGCACACAATACTTTTCTGTGACCACCAAGAGGTGTGGAGCACAATCCTTCTGCATAAACAGCATCTTTGGCTCGGCGACTGGGGTGATAATGTGCCCACATCTTCGTGTGTTGAAACAGCATCTTTGGCTCGGCGACTGGGGTGATAATGTGCCCACATCTTCGTGTGTTGAAACAGCATCTTTGGCTCGGCGACTGGGGTGATAATGTGCCCACATCTTCGTGTGTTGAAACCAATGGCATGCACACTCCACCGCTCACAGAAATTTTACGTTTCTTTGGACTGATTTTCACACATACACCGGCGTTTCCATTCTAAGATATACAAATACGATGTAGTGAAATATTGCGCAAAATGAGCAAAAATGTCAGTCATCTAACCGTATTGAGTGTGACTGCGTAACATCCCTCCAATCACATAACGCGATATTTATCGGCGTAGTCATCAGGCCATAAAAAAATAGATACCTTACCACATTAAACAAATAGCTCACTGGAACAAATGTGCACCAGCTATATATTATCGTTGTATGACATTGCTATAACACCACCCCTAGTATTCTCACAAACAAAAAGAGGAGAAAAAATTCGAAATTTACACTGTTACGCCTCAAAAGTCCACACTTGACGTTGGGCATTTCTGTGAGCTGATACATTCTTCCAGTGTAAGTATTTGCATTTAATATGTCACATGCTATCCCAACATCAAGATGCTTCGACACAAAACATGGCTCTGAGCACTATGGGACTTAACATCTGAGGTCATCAGTATCCTAGAACTTAGAACTACTTAAACCTAACAAACCTAAGGACATCACACACAACCATGCACGAGGCAGGATTCGAACCTGCGACCGTAGCGGTCGCGCAGTTCCAGACTGAAGCGCCTAGAATCGCACGGCCACACCGGCCGGCAAAAGGATTTAGATTTTTCTGTGTAAAAAGAGCTCGAATATGTTCGTATGGCAACATTTTTGGTGAGGAAGGCGAAATGAGGTTTGATGCTGCCGGTTCCCCACTTTTCTGTCAGAGTTTTTTTATAGAGGAGATTATTCGACTTTTTTTGCTCCCCAAGGGGCATTTTTTAGCTGGAATTAATATGGACTACAACATTCCTAACTTCTGTCATAGTGACACTGAAATGTGTAGACGGAAGGCAGTACTTATAATGAATCATTTGTTAAGAGGGATAATATAGGGGAAGGTGGGTTAATAGTGTCCCCTGAGCAATGACATAATAAGCTTTGCTGCTACATCAATATCGTAATCGCTGCCACATTAACGTCAAATTTCACCGCACTGTCGTAACGTGTACGTTCGTCGTACGCCCCGCATGGATTTCTGGGGTTATTCACGCAGTACGGCTTGTCTGTTAGCGCTGACAACTCTACCCAAACGCCGCTGCTGTCGGTCGTTAAGTGAAGAAAATCGGCCACTGCGTTGTCGTGGTGGGAGGTAGTGCCTCAGATTTCACATTCTCGGCACACTCTTGAAACTAATAATCTCGAGATATTGAATTCTCTAACGTTCAAAGTCTCTTAATTCCCGCGGTCATAATCACGTTGGAAACTTTTTCACATGAAACACTTGAGTACAAATGACAGCTCTGTCCATGCACTGTCCTTTATACCTTGTCTACGCGATGCTGATGCTATTTGTGTATGTGCATATCACTATCCCATGACTTTTGTCACGTCAGCTTATTTAAAAAGCCTTAAGACTCACTGCATAAGCAATTCGGAGGCATTACTTTTCAGGATGGCCTTGCAATTTAGTGACATATCTACCTTTCTGCTGAGAGATTCCTGCCGTTACTAAAAGTCCAGTATTATCTTATAGTATTTGACTTCTCTTGGGTGACCTGACAATGATACATTATTTCTTGACTCGCTAATAATGCAGACAGAATTCCTTACAGTGTAATGTGCAGGGTGATTATAATTAAAGTTAAACTTTCAAACCACTGTGGGAATTGCTCCACTGGTCAGAATGACGTCAAATCGCAACGGAATATAATCGGAGAAGGAGGAAAATGCATGGCAGAAGGAAAATAAATAGTTACAAAATGCAGCAATAGATGGCACTGTAAGCATCACTAATCAATAGTGGACGACTACAAATGACAAATGAATCATACAACAACGCCTAAGATGTACGTTTGACGTTAAATAAACTGTAATAGTGGAATGATGTGGTTGCGCAAAAGACATTCATAGCACTTACCATGACGGTACAGGTAACAGGACCGGAAGCACCTGTCACTTTGGAAAAATATGGCCCTATGATAAATGATGCCGTAAAGCCGCACCACACAGTGACCTTTTCAGGATGAAGTGGTTCTGGTTGATTTGCGTGTGGATTTTCCGTTGTCCATATTCGATAATTCTGTGTATTGACATATCCTGTCAGATGGAAATGGGCTTCGTCTGTCCACAAAATCTTCCACGACTAATCATTCTTCACTTCCATGCGGACAAGAAATTCTAAAGTAAAGGTCTCTCTTGCTGGCAGGTCAACAGGAAGAAACTTGTGCACATGGATAATTTTGAATGTATAGCAAAGAAGGCTGTTTCGTAGGAATTTCAGCACCGTGCTCATAGGTATGTCCAATATTCGGGCAATTCTGCGTGCACTACACGTTTGCACACCACCAAGCGTCTCCTCCCGCATTGCTGTGGCCACTGCTTCCACTGACGTCGAATCGATTCGTTTCGTCTCTCTACCAGGCTGCACACCAAAAGAGCCCGTCTTCTCGAATTTTCTCCAGACACACAGCAGTCATCGGACCAATGCCTTTTGTCAAACGCTTTAGTGCCCGGAACATCTGCAGAGCGACGTGTGCACAGTCATCATTCTTGTAATATAATTTTACAGGCAGAGCGTGATCCTGCATTGAGACAGTCATGGCGAACGTCGCAGACGCGAAAGAAGTAAAAGTCGTGTACGCGGCGTGTTGACACCAACTTCAATGGGTCGTGCGCATGACAGGTGCTTTCATTTACGTATTCTGACACATACGGCGTCAGCTATTGATCAATTTTCACCCCATTTTTTTCTTCTGCCATACGTTTTTCCCTTCTACGATAATATTCCGTTGTAATTTGACGTCATTCTGAGCAGTGGTGTTATTTCTACAGCGTTTTGAAAGTTTAATTATAATTACCCTATATACTTCATGCATAGCATTGCAAGATTAAGGGGATTATGAAGAGGATACTTTGCATAGTCAAGGATAAGTCGAAAACTTAGTTTGAGAGACGAGCGCAAAACTGTGCGAGTGCTCCTGTGTGGGGCGTCGTCTTTCTCAGCATGAAGTCGTGGTTAACTTCCCGGCTGCTGCGAGGCGTAATCGTTTCCTAGAGTTGGTTTTTACTGGAGTTGTTTTGATGTGATGAGATGAACGCGATCAATAAGCAGAGTTCAAGTACCTCCTCGCGCTTATTGGAGCGCTGGTGTCCCACTTAACCTTCTCTGATGGAGAACAACAGAACGTCACGGTTTGCTTCCTTACTCTCTCGTTAGAAAGAGGCACAAGGACAAGCACTGTGTTAGAATGTCGAGCGCGATTTTCCTTGCGAGAACTGTGAGCGATTTCTGTCGTCAAATAATTCTACAATTCTTGCCATATCAGTGGTGGTGTCACACGGCTATTAGCTTACGAAATACGAAAACAACAAAACAAAAAGGATCGCTACGTGAAAATGTGACGATGTTTTGTATGTGAATTAACGGTATGACTTCCGTTCCATGACGAGGTTATAGGAGACGCAGATAGTAGGGGGGTAGTGGTAATCTGTCCTCAAAGGGTACATTGCTTTCCTTAAATAAGCAAACTGGCCACCTGTACTCGTCCAAATTAATGACCCTTATGTAAACAAATTGCTTTCTTCGGTCTCTAGGTGTGTGGAACTGATCGGCTGTCGGGACCCCTTCGTCTAATAGGCGCTGCTCATGTACGGTTGTTTACATCTTTGGGCGGGTTTAGTGACATCTCTGAACAGTCAAAGGGCCAAGTCTGTGATGCAACACCCACAGATTATCTTCAGGTACGCGATAGGAACCGGGGTGATGCAAAACTTTTTTTCATGTGTGTATAAACAGCTCTTCCACACCTCATTGTTGGCACTGCACTTGATAGTAGGTAAATCCCTCCAGACATTCGCCAAACCAAAATCCTTCCGTCGGACTGCCACAGGGTGTAGCGTGATTTTACAAAACATCAAGAATCGCTTAGCGTGAACTACAGAAATGTGTGGCTTATGAGAAGCTGTTCGACCATTGTACCCCATTACTTTGAACTCTCTACGGCCAGCCACTGTGCCAGCTGGATTGCTGGTAACACCGTGGAACTCACAAGTGATTCCTTCCTCTGATTTCACGCGCCGAATATACGACTGTCGCTGACAGATAATACATGAGGTCTGGCTGGTCTTGTCTTAGCCGTAGCTATCGACAGGGGATCTCAAGTTGATTCTGTATTTCTAGACTTCCGGAAAGATTTTGACAGCGACTTCTAATCGAGCTGCGGGTCTATGGGGAATCGTCTCAGTTGTGCGACTGGATTCGTGATTTCCTGTCAGGAAGGTCGCAGTTCGTAGTAATAGACGGCAAATCATCGAGTAAAACTGAAGTGATATCAGGTGTTCCCTAGGGAAGCGTCCTGGGACCACTGCTGTTCCTGATCTATATAAATCACCTGGATGACAATCTGAGCAGTTCTCTTAGGTTGTTCGCTGATGATGCTGTAATTTACCGTCTAGTAAGGTCATCCGAAGACCAGTATCAGTTGCAAAGCGATTTAGAAAAGATTGCTGTATGGCAGTTGACGCTAAATAACGAAAAGTGTGAGGTGATCCACATGAGTTCCAAAAGAAATCCGTTGGAATTCGATTACTCGATAAATAGTACAATTCTCAAGGCTGTCAATTCAACTAAGTACCTGGGTGTTAAAATTACGAACAACTTCAGTTGGAAAGACCACATAGATAATATTGTGGGGAAGGCGAGCCAAAGGTTGCGTTTCATTGGCAGGATACTTAGAAGATGCAACAAGTCCACTAAAGAGACAGCTTACACTACACTCGTTCGTCCTCTGTTAGAATATTGCTGCGCGGTGTGGGATCCTTACCAGGTGGGATTGACGGAGGACATCGAAAGGGTGCAAAAAAGGGCAGCTCGTTTTGTATTATCACGTAATAGGGGAAAGAGTGTGGCAGATATGATACGCGAGTTGGGATGGAAGTCATTAAAGCAAATACGTTTTTCGTCGCGGCGAGATCTATTTATGAAATTTCAGTCACCAACTTTCTCTTCCGAATGCGAAAGTATTTTGTTGAGCCCAACCTACATAGGTAGGAATGATCATCAAGATAAAATAAGAGAAATCAGAGCTCGAACAGAAAGGTTTAGGTGTTCGTTTTTCCCGCGCGCTGTTCGGGAGTGGAATGGTAGGGAGATAGTATGATTGTGGTTCGATGAACCCTCTGCTAAGCACTTAAATGTGAATTGCAGAGTAATCATGTAGATGTAGATGTAGATGTAGTTTCTCCTTCACGTTACTGCTTCACAGTCACTTTACCAACAGTCGACTTGGGGGCAGCTTTGTAGAGGTTGAAAATTCCATGACGAATTTCTTACTCAGGTGACTAGTCCACGTCCGAAGTCACTGAGCTCTCCCGTCAGACGCGTTCGTCTGCTGCTGACTCTCTAATGACAACACACTACTCCCCGCCCCCTTTTAAGCTGGCGGGTCTCCGGAACCACACGGTTGCTACGGTCGCAGGTTCGAATCCGGCCTCGGGCATGGACGTGTGTGATGTCCTTAGGTTAGTTAGGTTTAAGTAGTTCTAGGTTCTAGGGGACTGATGACCTCAGAAGTTAAGTCTCATAGTGTTCAGAGCCATTTGAACCATTTTATGATTATATAAATATTCATTATGTCTTCTCCACAGGTTAGGCATTGTTGATTGCGGTAGTAATGGAAGGTACATGGAGCATGGGTGAATGAGAAACGTGGTTCTTTGATTTGGAGAAAGATGTGAGCTGTATGTGTTGGGAAGGTTTTGAGATCGAAATAAGATTGTGAACGCAATTGTTGGAAGGAGGAGGAGGGAAGTTTGGAGAACAGGAGACCTGATGTGTACAGGAAATGGGGTATCGTGTCACGTGGCAGGAGGTGAATACGGTTTTGCTGGGAAATTAAGAGGAAAGTGTGTGTGTGTGTGTGTGTGTGTGTGTGTGTGTGTGTGTAAGATGGGGGGGATTTGCAGTATAAGGGCAGCGGAGACAAGGCATGGTAATCACACTGAGATGTTGGGGTGGTTGGCGTCAAGTACGCTGGACGATTAGGAAATCTAAGGCGTTCAGTTTTTTTTTTTTGTTCATCAGTCTACTGACTGGTTTGATGCGGCCCGCCACGAATTCCTTTCCTGTGCTAACCTCTTCATCTAAGAGTAGCACTTGCAACCTACGTCCTCAATTATTTGCTTGACGTATTCCAATCTCTGTCTTCCTCTACAGTTTTTGCCCTCTACAGCTCCCTCTAGTACCATGGAAGTCATTCCCTCATGTCTTAGCAGATGACCTATCATCCTGTCCCTTCTCCTTATCAGTGTTTTCCACATATTCCTTTCCTCTCCAATTCTGCGTAGAGCCTCCTCATTCCTTACCTTATCAGTCCACCTAATTTTCAATATTCGTCTATGGCACCACATCTCAAATGCTTCGATTCTCTTCTGTTCCGGTTTTCCCACAGTCCATGTTTCACTACCATACAATGCTGTACTCCAGACGTACATCCTCAGAAATTTCTTCCTCAAATTAAGGCCGGTATTTGATATTAGTAGACTTCTCTTGGCCAGAAATGCCTTTTTTGCCATAGCGAGTTTGCTTTTGATGTCCTCCTTACTCCGTCCGTCATTGGTTATTTTACTGCCTAGGTAGCAGAATTCCTTAACTTCATTGACTTCGTGACCATCAATCCTGATGTTAAGTTTCTCACTGTTTTCATTTCTACTACTTCTCATTATCTTCGTCTTTCTCCGATTTACTCTCAAACCATACTGTGTACTCATTGGACTGTTCATTCCGTTCAGCAGATCATTTAATTCTTCTTCACTTTCACTCAGGATAGCAATGTCATCAGCGAATCGTATCATTGATATCCTTTCACCTTGTATTTTAATTCCACTCCTGAACCTTTCTTTTATTTCCATCATTGCTTCCTCGATGTACAGATTGAAGAGTAGGGGCGAAAGGCTACAGACTTGTCTTACACCCTTCTTAATACGAGCACTTCGTTCTTGATCGTCCACTCTTATTATTCCCTCTTGGTTGTTGTACATATTGTATATGACCCGTCTCTCCCTATAGCTTACCCCTACTTTTTTCAGAATCTCGAACAGCTTGCACCATTTTATATTGTCGAACGCTTTTTCTAGGTCGACAAATCCTATGAAAGTGTCCTGATTTTTCGTTAGCCTTGCTTCCATTATTAGTCGTAACGTCAGAATCGCCTCTCTCGTCCCTTTACTTTTTCCAAAGCCAAACTGATCGTCACCTAGCGCATTCTCAATTTTCTTTTCCATTCTTCTGTATATTATTCTTGTAAGCAGCTTCGATGCATGAGCTGTTAAGCTGATTGTGCGATAATTCTCGCATTTGTCAGTTCTTGCCGTCTTCGGAATTGTGTGGATGATGCTTTTCCGAAAGTCAGATGGTATATCGCCAGACTCATATATTCTACACACCAACGTGAATAGTCGTTTTGTTGCCACTTTCCCGAATGATTTTAGAAATTCTGATGGAATGTTATTTATCCCTTCTGCCTTATTTGACCGTAAGTCCTCCAAAGCTCTTTTAAATTCCGATTCTAATACTGGATCCCCTATCTCTTCTAAATCGACTCCTGTTTCTTCTTCTATCACATCAGACACATCTTCACCCTCATAGAGGTTTTCAATGTATTCTTTCCACCCATCTGCTCTCTCCTCTGCATTTGACAGTGGAATTCCCGTTGCACTCTTAATGTTACCACCGTTGCTTTTAATGTCACCAAAGGTTGTTTTGACTTTCCTGTATGCTGAGTCTGTCCTTCCGACAATCATATCTTTTTCGATGTCTTCACATTTTTTCCTGCAGCCATTTCGTCTTAGCTTCCCTGCACTTCCTATTTATTTCATTCCTCAGCGACTTGTATTTCTGTATTCCTGATTTTCCCGGAACATGTTTGTACTTCCTCCTTTCATCAATTAACTGAAGTATTTCTTCTGTTACCCTTGGTTTCCTCGCAGCTACCTTCTTTGTACCTATGTTTTTCTTCCCAACTTCTGTGATGGCCCTTTTTAGAGATGTCCATTCTTCTTCAACTGTACTGCCAACTGCGCTATTCCTTCTTGCTGTATCTATAACGTTAGTACTTCCGTATCCCACTTCTTTGCGTATTGATTCTTCCTGACTAATGTCTTGAACTTCAGCCTACTCTTCATCACTACTATATTGTGATCTGAGTCTATATCTGCTCCTGGGTACACCTTACAATCCAGTATCTGATTTCGGAATCTCTGTCTGACCATGATGTAATCTAATTGAAATCTTCCCGTATCTCCGGCCTTTTCCAAGTATACCTCCTCCTCTTGTGATTCTTGAACAGGGTATTCGCTATTACTAGCTGAAACTTGTTACAGAACTCAATTAGTCTTTCTCCTCTTTCATTCCTTGTCCCAAGTCCATATTCTCCTGTAACCTTTTCTTCTACTCCTTCCCCTACAACTGCATTCCAGTCGCCCATGACTATTAGATTTTCGTCCCCCTTTACATACTGCATTACCCTTTCAATATCCTCATACACTTTCTCTATCTGTTCATCTTCAGCTTGCGACGTCGGCATGTATACCTGAACTATCGTTGTCGGTGTTGGTCTGCTGTCGATTCTGATTAGAACAACCCGGTCACTGAACTGTTCACAGTAACACACCCTCTGCCCTACCTTCCTATTCATAACGAATCCTACACCTGTTATACCATTTTCTGCTGCTGTTGATACTACCCGTTACTCATCTGACCAGAAATCCTTGTCTTCGTTCCACTTCACTTCACTGACCCCTACTATATCTAGATTGAGCCTTTGCATTTCCCGTTTCAGATTTTCTAGTTTCCCTACCACGTTCAAGCTTCTGACATTCCACGCCCCGACTCGTAGAACGTTATCCTTTCGTTGATTATTCGATCTTTTTCTCATGGTAACCTCCCCCTTGGCAGTCCCCTCCCGGAGATCCGAATGGGGGACTATTCCGGAATCTTTTGCCAATGGAGAGATCATTATGACACTTCTTCAATTACAGGCCACATGTCCTGTGGATACACGTTACGTGTCTTTAATGCAGTGGTTTCCATTGCCTACTGCATCCTCATGTCGTTGATCATTGCTGATTCTTCCGTCTTTCGGCAATTTCCCACCCCTGGGAGAGGAAATGGGGGAATCAATAGCTAATACAGAATTGACGAGACGGAGAAGAGATGGACATGGTAGACGATGTGGGAGTGAATAATAGTCGAACATTTGGAGGGAGGCATAGAATGGAAACCCAAGAGACGTTACCATAAAACAAGAGCGGCTTTGATTAGAGCTTTGTAGCTGTGGAGGGTTGTGACCGTGTAGTTGTTTTAAACCTTTGCGGAAATTTTCTTAAGTGTATTGTCACAGAACATTATGTCACAAGACAGTGTAAAGTATACGATATAGAAGTTTACACTAGTGCACCACTCTGTAAGACAATGCATTGAGAGCGCAAAACAGAAGTAATTGAATTTTTTGCTTTGCATATCCACCTGCTGATCACGCTGATGCCACCTCAGTTTGTTACCCACCTCATTGGCTAAGAGTTTCGTGCAGGGAGTTTATGGTACCTGCAAGTAACTTCTACTTTTATGAATGTGCACTGGATAAGTTTTTGTAAGATTATGGGTAAATACGTTTCCCCTGACTAGTTGTGTTTGTGTCTGAAATGAATTTTTGTGGATCTTTTAGCAAAATACACTCTAAGAAAAAAAATGACGCACCATGAAGGATTTATCCAAATGGGAAATGGTTCAAATGGCTCCAAGCACTATGGGGCTTAACATCTGAGGTCATCAGTCCCCGAGCCTTGAAACTATTTAAACCTAACTAACCTAAGAACATCACACACATATATGCCCGAGGCAGGATTCGAACCTGAGACCGTAGCAGCAGCGCCGTTCCGGACTGAAGCGCCTAGAACCGCTCGACCACAGCGGCCGGCTATCCAAATGGGATGTTGATCGGTAGATGTGATGTACATGTACATACAAACAAATGATTACAATTTCAGAAAAATGGCTGATTATTCCAAGTGAAAGATCTTCACAGACTGAGCGAGTCAATAATGTGTTGATCCGCCTCTGGCCCTTATTAGAGTTGCCACCTGTCCCATATTGCCCGGGACATCCCATATTCGAGGTTAAAATTTTGCTTCGCATACTATAAACTGTTGTCCCGCAAAAACGAGCGTTTGTCTTTTTTGGCCTCTGAAAATTTCAAAATCCATGTTTGATTTGAGCGCCGTCGAATTTCAAAATGGCTCTAGTATTTTTTTCTCTTTAGTGTCTCAGAAGAAGAAAATCTTGTGACGTCTCGTCATTCGCTGGTAAAACCCAGCATCCTGGGTTATTCACCTGATCTTCCGCCGCGTACTTCCGTAGGTCTTCCCTTCTAATTTCCAATGTGACTTTTCACGCTGTTTAGGCTAAATCTAAGTATATTGTGAATTTATTATAGTTAATGGATGACATCAGTGTTAAGATGTTAAACTCTAATCAAATTCACTGAGTACAGTCCCTACGAAGAGAATTAAACAAGTAACGTCACATCATACTAGCTGGGAATCGTCATACACGTGGGTAAACATGTTATTGGACAATGCCAAAAGGGGCGTTGTTCCATCTGTGCGCACGAATTCTCTGTATCTCATGGTGATGAGTCAATCTTAAGCAACATGCTAGATTTGAGACCCATGAAGGAAATACAAGATATAAAACAAAACTGAGAATCTGGATTCGTATTTTTCTAATCAAGTGAGCTGTCAAACACAGTAAGATAAAGTGACTGCAGCTGAATAGTGTTACACACTATAAAACATAACCAGAGTTACGCCAACTTGTATTGTTCGAATAAACCCATGTCTCATATTTTTGGGAATTCCAGTGTTTCTAACATTGTTTCGTGTGGAAGAAAAGGTATATTGGCTCCAAAGTCTCCAAAAGATGTTGTGACTGAACTTGTTTATAAAAGCTGTTTCTTTTCAATTGCAACAGATGGCAGCAATAAAGCTAATAGTAACATGTTTCCTATCTGTGAAATATACTTCACGTCTACAAGTTGTGTACAAAACAAGTGTCAACGAAACCGTAAGTTTAATTCGTGTGTGTGTTATTAAGGCAGTTAATGAAAATGGCCTGTCTTTAGACAAGATTAATGCCTATACTGAAGACTACTCTAAAGACAATTAAGGTAAGCACAATTCTATTTTTAATCTGCTTCATGGTGCACGTTGCAGAATTTTGAAGTCAAATTGCTTAGCTCATGTTATCCATAGTACAATGAGACATGCAACTGAATGCCTTTATATAGGCATAGAAAATGTTATTCTGACATTAAACAGTCATTTTTCCACGTCTGCGAAGTCCCGCGAAGATCTGAAGAAATATTTCGAGTTCGAAGACGTCGAATAGCTGGAGATATTGAGATACGTTAGGACTGCAGTAGAGACATTAATCCACAACTGGCCCGCCATTAAAAGCTATTTCCGATTACTGGGAAAGGACTCCTGCAAAGATCTGAAGAAGTATTTGGATCCAGAAGATGACCTTAACGATCTGTTGCTAGAAATACATATACTATTCTGCAGCAATGTAGTTACAATATTTGTTCTGTGCATCAAGATCTAAGAAAGAGGACTGTTTCTATGGGTGAAGCTTATGACTAAATGTGGTTACTGAAGAGAACACTGGAACAAAGGAAAGAAGTTCAGTTCTTTGGAATTGCAATTACGAATGCCATGGGATCTCAATAATTTTCAGAAAGAACCAAACTGAAGACGTACTTTATGCAGTTCTATCAAGACGCCATAAACTACCTTCGAAAACTGTACAGTTTCTCGCAGGAGAATGTTAGGGTGAAGCTACAAAAATGGCTCTGAGCACTATGGGACTCAACTGCTGAGGTCATTAGTCCCCTAGAACTTAGAACTAGTTAAACCTAACTAACCTAAGGACATCACAAACATCCATGCCCGAGGCAGGATTCGAACCTGCGACCGTAGCGGTCTTGCGGTTCCAGACTGCAGCGCCTTTAACCGCACGGCCACTTCGGCCGGCGTGAAGCTACAATTTTTTTTGTTTAAACAGAAGCATAGATTTTTCTTTCCTGAAAGTTCCAGTGGAATCCCCCGAAATGATTGAAATAACTGATATGAGGGAACTGTGTGAAGAGTTTTGCCTTGTTGCCAGCATTTTGGAAAGCACAGAAGATTTCTCAGACAAGTGGTTGTGAGTGTTTACTAGTCATAAAGGACAACAGAAATCAATAGAATTGGAAAAACTTGTACCTTTCGTGCGTTCCTGGGTCAAATGCATTCGTTGAACGCATTTTCTCTTTAATGTCTAACAAGTGGCCAAACAGTAGAAACAGGTGTGGATCATATCTGACTGCAAGTGAACTTATTAATTACTATGAACATGAACATGTCTTCTAGGGAGTTCCATTGCATGATAAAAATAGAAAGTGCAATTTTAGAGTCAGCTAGGTCAAACGTGAAGTATAGGTTGAGACAACAATGTAATCCTATGAAAGTTTTTTCTACATGTTTAGTCATACCTTATGCATTTTACTAGAGGATGTAAGTTACTTTGTTTTACGAATTTCAATAATAATCTCATTCTGTTAATGAAATAAATTATAAGGTAATTTAAATTTATACATAACGTTTGATTTCCAAGTATTTCTGAATCGTGTCTCATTTTTTGTGAAAAATACCGTCTTTTAGGTAAATGTCCTTTTTTATATCAAAAAGTGACAACCTTAGTGCTTACGCAAGTAGTTATTCAGCTTGGTATTGGCTGACAGACGTGTTGGATAGCTTCCTGAGGGATATCGTGCTATATTCTGTCCAATTAGCGAGTTAGATGGTCAAAATCGCGAGCCGTCTGGAGAGACCTGCCAATAATGCTCCAAAAGTTCTCAGTTCGTGGGAGATCTGGTGACCTTTCTGGCCAAGGTAAGGTTTGGTAAACACAAAGACAAGCTGTAAAAACTCTTGCAGAAATGCAAGCCCACGATGGCTTGGCATGGCAGATAAAAACAGAGGATATCGTCGACGTACTTGCTATGCTGTAAAGGTGTCCCAGTCTAGAACCAAACGGGTCTAATTATGAAAACAAATGGAACCCCAGACCATCACTCCTGGACACGTACCTGGCGACAGTCTCGTTGGTACTCCACCACTGTCCAGGCCGTCTCCAGTCGCGTCTTCGCTGGTCATTGGGGCTCACTTCGCATCAGAACTTATCGCTGCAAACGATTCTAATCCAGTCAATGATATTCCAGGATGGACAAGTGTCTGGAGACTCCGTGGGCAGTGGTGGATACCAACCTAACTGTCGCTCGCCATACGACGCGACAACAAGGTGAAATGGTCTTTACATAGCAGGAGCCCTTTGGTCGTCAACTGCGGCACCCTTGCAGCATAGCGGTACGTCGACGGTATTCTACGCCCTTCTTTTGTTGCCCTTCATGGCAAGTCAGACTGGGCTTACATTTCAGCAAGATAATGCCTGCCCGCACACAGTGACAGTTTCTACTGCTTGTCTTCGTGCTAACCAAGCCCTCCCTTGACCAGCTAGGTCGCCGGATCTCTCCCAAATCGAGAACGTCTGGAGCACTATAAACAAATAAACAACAGCCTCCAACCCGCCAGGGATTTTCACGATCTAAAGCGCCAATTGCACAGAATTTGGCACTATATCTCTCAGGATATCCAACAACTCTATCATTCAATACCAAGCCGAATAACTGATTGCATAACGGCCAGAGTGGACCAACGCGTTATTAACTTGCACGATTTGTGAAGCTCTTTCTCTTGAATAAATTATACAGTTTCTCTGAAATTGTAATCATTTGTTTGTCTGCACATATACATCACATCTAACGATTTCCGTCCCATTCGGATAATTCCTTTGCGGAGCTTCGTTAGTTTTATTTAATTTTTTTCTTAGAATGTACTTGTAACCAGTTAACGTTATAGTTTTTAAGAGCCCTCCAACTTTACTGCTAAAACATTTATGCAGGTCAAAGAAAAGAGTGGCCCAACTACCGAACTTGTCAGAACGTCATATTAAATGTTACTCCATTCTGATCTTTTTCTGTGGCATCACTTGCTAAAGCTACCATTTTCTGTTGGCTGTCCATTAAGGAGCTTCCCTATAACCCCATAATATTTTAGTTTCCTCAAGTTGAATTTCTTGTTGCAGGCCATTCAAGCCGTTAATAAGTTCAAAGGCAATTTTTTTCTTTGTCTCCACGACAGCAGAGTTTGCGAGATCATATTTTGTTTTCTCTGTAGAGAATCCTTACAGAAACCTAACAGAACAATATCGAGTTTAGAACTACCTTTTAAATTATTTTTGAAGACATAGGAAGTCTTATATGTACTTCTACGAATGGGTGACACCACTGAATATTTTACTATTTCAGGAAATACACTTTGAATCATAGATTAATTACAAAGGGGCCAATAAGTCAACACAAGGTTTTCGTACATTGCCTCAGATAGCATCGGAGCTAAATGTGTGTTCTCATGAGCTTCGTGCCTTCTTCAACAGCTGAGTTGGCAAAAAAGATGTGTGCTGTTGTAATATGTAATGCCTGTCTCAGTAAATGTTATGGGCCTGTCTTGAAAGGAAGGAAGATTTGTGTTTAATGTCCCGCCGATATCGAGGTCACTTGAACGCGTATTGAAGAAGGATTGGAAGGAAATCCGCCGTGCCCTTTCAAAGAAACCACTCCAACATTTGCTTTCAGCGTTACTGAAATCACAGGAAACCTAATTCAGGAGAACCACACGGGGATTTGAATCGTCGTCCTCTCGAATGAAAGTCCGGCGTGTTAACCACTGCGCCGTCTCGCTCGGTAACTGTTTTCGAGTGTACTATTTCTGGCCCTGTGTTTTCCGCATTGCTGGGGAGAATCTACACAACCTGATGGCTCATGATTCGGATATAACACCATCTGGCTCACGGCTAGTCATCAGAGAGTCGAATTTTATTTGTGTTATAGTGTTTATTCGTTTCATGCCTAAAACTAATCCAAACTGTCTTTGCCTTGCTCTTCAGATACTGAATTTTTTGTGCGCAATACATGGTTTTCCTCTTTGCTCATACACTGCAGAATTTTGCAGCACTGTTTGGAGTGTACTTGTAAGTCTTGTTTAGAGCTTAGTCTTCTGCGTTAAATGAAGCTGTTTCTTCCTACTGCAAAATATTTTGATGCCAGATGTCATTTACTCTTTTTCTCGGCTTGCATTGTATATTTTCACGGCAAATGTTATTCACTCTTTCCCCTCGGCTTGCGTTGTCATTGTCTCTGATTTATTACAAAAAACTGGAATCGTTGTTTTACAAAAATATTTTCTGGCTTTTACTCAAATTTCTCATCTATCGACTGTCGTTGGTAAACTTCCCTCGGTAGTGTAGCTGCGTCAGCACTCACCATTCTGTGAAACTGCACTTTACCCTTCTTTTTGGAAACTAACTGCTTCTATTCGACTATTATTGTCAAACAAACCATTCATTATAGATTCCATACATATTTCGTGAAAACCAGTTTGATTTAGAAATAAATTATCAATCGCTGTTGCACTTTGTCTTATTCTTGCTGGAAATGTTACTGCTTGTATCAAACCAAGAGCGACCATCAGCCAACAGTAACTCTAAACGCCCTGTACGAGAACTATCTGAGATAAAATCAATATACACTCACTTCTCAGTTATATTTTGAATGATTTCTTGAAGCCTTCACCAGCCAATTTCTTTATTTCACTGCTCGAAAGTAACGTGCTTCTAAAATAACGTGAACACCTCGAATTAACTTATGAGCATAACAGGATGTCGTAGGAGCAACGACGTATATGATATAATCTGTTACCAAAAAATCATCCATA
Source organism: Schistocerca americana (assembly GCF_021461395.2). NCBI lineage: Eukaryota > Metazoa > Arthropoda > Insecta > Orthoptera > Acrididae > Schistocerca > Schistocerca americana. The sequence continues at coordinate 228,553,844 of NC_060125.1, read as the reverse complement.
AAATACTTTAAAATGGCCTAAGGCTGAAAATGTACAAACGTACAGGAAGTAAAGAAACTGGCAGCTGAAGGCTTCAAGAAATCAACCAAAAGTTCATGGCAGCTACGGACCCTATCGCATTGAAAACTTCTCAGTTTGTGCTCCATCTAAACTGCTTCATGAAGTTTAAAACATGTCCTCTTGGGGACATGTGAGCTGTTATAACTGCTACCCAGTATCAGTGAAATGGATCACTCAAAGAGGCATTTAGTGCAATACTAAATTAGGTCTGTGGCCTGTGACTTTACTCCATTGGTGTATACAGGCTTTCCCCCTTACATCTACAGTAATGTGATATTAATTTTCACCCATCTAGGCACTTCTGATCTAGTTACAGCAGACGTGCATAGAAATTATTGAAAAACTCAAGTGGGGACCCAACTGACCACCAGCAGAAGAACAACGGGGTAACAGCAAATCAGATTGCTAGCCAACTTCTGAAGAATGGGAAAACCAAAGGGAAAAGAGAAAGGGAAAGAGTTATACCCCAAGAACAAAAAGATTACGGACTCCTCAATGCTTCATTCACAGCAACCGAACTGGAAGACGTCATTCAGAGTATGAAACTGAATAAGGCCGCTGAAACTGATGACCTTAGAACGGAGCAGATATAACAGTTTCGGCCCAAAGCTCGAAACTGGTTACTACAAATGATGAACACCTGTATTAAAGAGCTGAATATTCCAAAACTATGGCGGCAGGCGAGAGTGGTGGCTTTACTAAAACCTGGCAAGGAGATAAAGGACCCCAAAAGTTACAGACCAGTGTCGCTTCTATGCCATCTATATAAGATACTGGAGCGGATGATTCTCAACTGGGTGGCAGAAACTATAGATCGAAAGCTCATAGAGGAACAAGCCGGTTTCAGACCAGGAAGATCTTGTTGTGGGCAAATACTTAATCTGACGCAACATATAGAAGATGGGTTTGAAAAAAAATTAATAACTGGAGCAGCTTTCATAGAGCTTACTGCCGCATACGACACGGTAAACCATAGAAAGCTATTGCGCAGATTATATCACCTCACAGGGGACTGTAGGTTGACGATGGTTATTGGTAGTCTTCTGCAGAATCGAATATTTTATGTCTCCCTAAATGGTAAGAACAATAGATGGCGACTGCAGAAGAATGGCTTACCACAAGGAAGTGTACTTTCTCCCATCCTTTATAATGTGTACACTAATGACCAACCTATACCTCAAGATGCAAGACTCTTCGTATACGCTGATGACACAGCTGCTGTGGTCCAGGGGTCCAATTTTGATGCAACATCTGGAAATCTCTCTAGAGCGCTTGAAGAACTGGCTCAATACTACGACGCCATACACCTCAAGCCAAACCCCGACAAAACCCAAGTATGTGCTTTCCATCTGCGCAATAGAGATGCTGGAGTTGAGCTCGACGTTCCATGGCAAAGTAAGAAGCTAAAGCACTGTTCAACACCTAAATACCTTGGGGTTGTACTTGACAGAACGCTTTCCTTCAAGCAGCATTGCCAAAACACCAAGGCTTAAGTCTGCTCCAGGGATAACATCATCCGCAGGCTGACAAATTATGAATGGGGAGCTCAACCATCAGTACTGAGAACATCAGACTTGCTGTGTGTGTTTCTGCAGCAGACTATGCAGTACCAGTGTGGGAAGCATCTGCACATGCTAAACAGGTTGATGTAAGTGTAAATGAGACAATGCGAATTGTTACAGGCTGTCTCAGACCCACACCAACGGATAATTTTTACCTACTTGCTGGAATTGCCCCATCCAAGATCAGAAGGCAGGTGGCAGCAGGCGCTGAGAGAACAAAGAAAGAAACAGATTCTCGACACCCACTGAATGGGCACGTCACTCAGGCTCGGAGGCTTAAGTCTAGAAATAGCTTTATTGCAAGAACCAAGATCCTTGACAGTTCACAGGAAGATAATAGGGTCCGTAAATGGGAGAATGAACAAACCGCGCTCCAGATAATACCAAAAGAGCAAATGGCACCAGGAAACAAACTTCCTTATACAGTGTGGAGAACACTAAACAGGCTGAGGGCTGGTGTACCCAGATGCAAAACTAATCTGTGCAAGTGGGGACTGCTAACTAACGATGACAACGTTCTTTGCGAATGCGGAGAGGTACAAGACGAGGCACATCTGCTCATGTGCCGACTACTGCCGGAGCCCTGCAGTTTTAGTGACCTGATACAAGCCAACGACAAAGCAGTAGCGGTGGCTAACTATTGGAAAAATAAAATTTGATCTGGACACGGAAAAGTAAAGTAATCTAGTTACTTCCAGATAGTATTCTCTCATGCATAGTATATCTGTAGAAAAATGTTTTAAAATTTTTCACGTGCCTGTACTGAAATAATATGCCTCCGTGTTTTATTTAACAAGCTACTTATATTTTTATGTAAAGCACCAAACGGCTTTCGTTGCGATGTAAGGCCGCGCAGAGGCCCTGCGACCATTGTGTAAATTTGGAGAAAGTCTCATGTCACTATTTCATTAGGTCGCTATCAAATCCATATAATTTTCCCGCTCTCTTACTTCTGTAGTGGTAAGCGTACACAGTAAACATCTGAAAACTGTTTAAGGAAAAATATCAGTACATTCTACGTAGCCCAGCAAATATAACTTCCAACTCGAAAGTCAATCGATGAACTAGCGTCAACGTGCTGTTCACAACAGCTGGAGAAGGTTTCAAGTGATCTTCGATTGAAATCGATCTATCGAATCAGTTTCTCTTGGTCGGGAACTCGGCAGTAAGCAGCAGAATAGAAACACTGGCTCTTATTATTATCTGCCCAACTTAAGCTTAGTAATTGCTGCCGTATTTGAAGAAATTTTACTCATGTAGGCAAAATAAGTATTTTATTGCCATACGTTGTCTATACAGTTAATGTATGTATTTACGATCGCTGACTTTCATTTGATGTCAGCCTGAAATAAAGAGAATCGTATTGATGCTCTGAAGTTCTGTGAGTGCTTGGAAAGGTGTATGGAGAACCGTTTTTTAACATCAGAAGACAATGAAACCCCAGAACAGGCTACAGTTTTGGGCGCTACCACTTGGCCGGTAAGTCTTGATGTAACTTGTGGACAAGCAAAAATACGAAACCTTTTAAGTTCCTGAAAGACAAATTTTTGTACGTTTCCGTGAATATCTCGCTGAGAAGAAATATACAATGTCTCCGCCCCTTATTAATTCTACGATCAGCATTCCAACTTCGGCAACTGAATCTTAAATAGGCTTTCACAAATGAAATTTATCATGACTGCTACAAGAGTAAGCATGTGAATACAGTAGCAAATCTTATGTTCATCAAGTTGGTTGGCCCTCTACTACGAAATTTCAAAACTGTGGATTACGTGAATTCATGGTACCTGAAAGGAAGACATCTGCCACACGACACGGAAAACAAGGAGGGGAAGCGTGAAGATGGTAGTGATCATCCTCTTTAACCCGTGTGGAATTCACTGTAAGCAAAATGAGACAGTTCCGCAAGCTTATTTTTATTTGTTTACTTAAGTTTATAATGTAAAATTATTAGAGATGCTAAGTGCAGTTACCACTTTGACGTATTGACAGCGAATAAATTAACGCAGTGCAACCAACCTTTCATTTAATAAATATCAGAACTCTTAATTACACTCAAATAACTTCTGTGCCACAGACCTCTGTCAGAATCGACCCCTGATCTTTCGATTAGGTTCTATTAATTCAATAACAACGGTGTTATGTCTTTGTTTAGTTCCATGTGAAGTTTATCCTTACTCATCATAACTGCCGAAAATTGTAAGATCGTGCTGTTTTGTTGACTACAACTGAGACTATCATTTAGAAAATTTTAGAAAAAAAGCGCTGCTTCTCCCCATACCTAATGCCTTACCTCCTCCCCTACCTTGACCTGGTTATGTGCATTTCCTAAAGAACCTTACGTGATTATTTTATGTATAAAGTTAGATTCAAGTTCTGGTTTGTGACTGCCCCAGTATGCTTCCCCCCTATTCTCCCATCATCCCCTTCCCAACAGTGCTCAAACGAACCACCTGATTTATCGATGTACTGTTGTTTTTAACATTTTTGCCTACTGTTTTTAATTTTCCTTATATTTACTAAATTTCATATACTATTTTTGTAATTAATTTGTCCATCTTCTGGTCATTTAAGTTTCTAATGCCACTACAACCATGTGATCATACCACCTGGAAGCCAGCAATAGTAGTCAGTTTTTGAAACAGAACCTCGACATCAGTTAAGAATCAATATCAGGAATGCAGTTATGCGACACAATAGTTTGCCTTAATTTACTTTATATCGTATGTGAACTTCATTGTGGGTCTTTTGAAGTATTTTTACTCTTAATATCACATATTTGTTGCGCTTGTGCATTCATGAGAACCATTTTTCATTTTGACAGATGTTCTGATGTTGGGCTAAACCCAAAACGTGCCAGACGATATAATTTTTAACAAAAAGTAATCTCTTGATTTTTGCAACCTAATAGACGTGCTCAAACTAAAAAGATATTTTGATTTTTACCCTTACAGCTTTCAAACATAGCATTTTTAGTTTTTCCACTAATTACCTATACATTACCTATAATTATTCAGGAGCTGTGTTTTTTCAAAACATGTATTGTAGGACAGGCCTGGTGGAAAGACTGGAAGTTACAGGAATTTGTCAGAGGTCTGGGTTTACTGAACTTTTCTGGAAATTTGTTGTGCAAGTAATCTCTGAGCAGAAATATTCAGATTCTCCGTGTTTGGCGCTACTATGCTACAGGCAATCCCTCACTCGCACTCTATTGTTATCACATCTTACTGGGCATCTCCTGATAGTCTGCATTTACACACAGAGTTGGATCACACTTCACGCAGTGTACTTGCCTTCTGCGGGCTGTGGATTTCCACAAAAACCACCCAGACACATGTGAGTGATTACCTTTCAGTTTAACCTGCCTCTTCCTCCCTACCTCACTCCACATTTCAATTTTGCCTGCAGCAGTGGTGCGTGGCTCTATAGCGAGCTTTTTATCTTTCATATATCTGGAAACGAATATCTCACTTGCTTGCTTAGTCGTAATATAGCAAAAGAAATCGGAGCTTGGGAGCTATACTTGAACCAATAAGGTACACAAAGACTTAGATTTTTAGCATTTTATTTTGATGAATATATGCAGCAAGAAACATTTAAATAGTGCAGTGAAATTTAAATAGAGTGAGATGCAGCAAGACGATTGTCACACCTGTAACAAAAGAAATAATTCGTTAGAGCGAAGTGAATACTTTCGAAAAGGAAAACATATACATGGTTACACAACTCACAAACAAAGCATTTATCCAAACGTTTACACTCGGAAACCCAATAGTAAAGCAACAGCAGAGGTCTGCTGCCTCAGATTTTCAGCCAGCGGCATTTTAGAAACCATAACCTCGAAGTGTTGAGGTTAGCCACAGAGAACTACAAGAAACATCGTAAAGACATACCTCTTTCCATATTTGCAGCTGTGACTGTAATCGAACTTTTTCGGGATCAACAAATGAAACAACGCAGAGTAATCTACATCTACATTTATACTCCGAAATCCACTCAACGATGTGTGGCGGAGGGCACTTTACGTGCCACTGTCATTACCTCCCTTTCCTGTTCCAGTCGCGTATGGTTCAAGGGAAGAACGACTGCCGGAAAGCCTCCGTGCGCGCCGAATCTCTCTAATTTTACATTCGTGATCTCCCCGGGAGGTATAAGTAGGGGAAAGCAATATATTCGATACCTCATCCAGAAACGCACCCTCTCGAAACCTGGACAGCAAGCTACACCGCGATGTAGTGCGCCTCTCTTGCAGAGTCTGCCACTTGAGTTTGCTAAACATCTCCGTAACGCTATCACGCTTACCAAATAACCCTGTGACGAAACGCGCCGCTCTTCTTCGGATCTTCTCTATCTCCTCTGTCAACCCGACTTGGTACGGATCCCACACTGATGAGCAATACTCAAGTATAGGTCGAACGAGTGTTTTGTAAGCCACCTCCTTTGTTGATGGACTACATTTTCTAAGGACTCTCCCAATGACTCTCAACCTGGCACCCCCCTTACCAACAATTAATTTCATATGATCATTCCACTTTAAATCGTTCCATACGCATACTCTCAGATATTTTGCAGAAGTAACTGCTACCAGTGTTTGTTCCGCTATGATATAATCATACAATAAAGGATCCTTCTTTCTATGTATTCGCAATACATTACATTTGTTTATGCTAAGGGTCAGTTGCCACTCCCTGCACCAAGTGCCTATCCGCTGCAGATCTTCCTGCATTTCGCTGCAATTTTCTAATGCTGCAACTTTGTTGGAAATTCTGCACTTTTATTTAGTGACAATACCGGATAATTTTCTAAACTTCCAGCATCTCTCTTATCTTACTCTCGTAACTCCGACGTGAGACATACAATGGTGACAGTATAATAGTCACTCACTCTTCTTCGAATTCAGATTATCTGAATCGCTAAATCTACTGAACAGAGTTTCGTGAGAACTATGTCGTCTTTCGTCCAAGGATTGCATTTTAATTTCTCTGAGCATTTCTGTTATACTTTCATGTGGGCTTACACCGACCTGTTACAATGCAGCAGTGCATCTCGAGATTTATAAAATGTCTATTGTCCGACCTGTCTGATAATTCCAAACACTGAAATGGTGCTCTAGAGTAGGTAGTAAGGTGCATGACGCACAAGAACTTTTACAGCTATTTGGTAACAAGATGTAACGTATCTAATGTACTTCAAAGTTCACGTCTTTAATCAAGAAGCTGTCGCTTGTATCGAAAGCTGAACATATTTCTGAGTGGAAAGACGTGTGCTCGTTTGCATTTGACAGTGTTTGAAACGTGATGATTGAGAGAGTGAACGAGCAAGGCTACGTGGTTGTAATAAAGGTTTGTACCTAGTCTCAGGACCACCAATGGTGAGATTAGAAAAGTGATGTTAGAAGCATATAATAATATGGAACTTTTGTGCCTCAGAAAGAGGTCCTGTGCTTTGTGTCTCTACTTCCTGGATCACAAGTTCTACACCTCACCTGTGTGCAGCGAGTTTCAGAAAAGAAGCAGAAATATGGCAAAATATTTCAGTACGTACTCTGAGACTCGATAGAACATAATTATTGCAGTAAACTAATTGATTCATGTCTGCAAAAGAGGCATCTAATCTTTTGTGAATGTCTTATGAATCACGTCATAACATCTCAAGGCGTTCTTGCAACAAGCCTTTCGATATGTATTTTCTATGCTAGTATCGATTATGTGATATCACTACTTGGACTTGAAAATAATATAAGTTAGGTTATGCCAACGATGGTAGTCATATCAAGACGAAATTCATTATGTACGTAGTGTCAATGTCACTTAATAAAAAAATTATGAAAATGTTAGTATACCACCGAAGAAAAGTGTAAATATGGTGTGATTCGGATAATGTGAATAATGTATTCGGCATTAACTCTAATATTAGAACTAGCAACTGCAAACGTTTGCTTTTGCGTTGGTGCTCACCGTGTTGGACTTAAGGAAACTGTGATTCACTTGGAGGTGGCAGAGCCCTTGGTGCCAGACGCGCAGTTTGTGCAGGTGCACGAGGGACCGCAGTTGCAGCTGGAGCCCTGGCAAGCTGGAAAACAAAACAGACCGCTTCAGAACGTACTCAGAAAACAGAGGCACAACACTGACAACCTCGGCGAATTTTACGTGTTTTTCCCTAACTTTGATATTCACTGGTAAACATGAGCGTCAAGAGATTTAGATGTCGCTGAAGTTAACATGTAATTTTGTAAAATAAAGACACACTTTCGGTAAATGACTGACAGTTAATACTAGATCAGTAAGAATATACTGTGTGTAAGCACTGGGATGATCAAGCCATGGAAATATGAGACAACCATCTCAACATCAAAAACTGCTGAATTTGAAGCTTGACTGTTCACCTACCTATGCAGCAACAACATTGATTAATAGTACCGAAAAAATGCGACGTTATTACTGCAGTCGGCCTCAGCAATATTTCAGAATAAGCACCCGATTTGATTCACAATAACCTTAACGATCTGTCTGAAATGTAATCTCATGAATATTACCGCCATCACATGACTAACAAGTTCCTGCAACGCGTTCGAGATTACAGCCAAACTGATAAACCAAATGACTATTTTCTTCGTCACTGCCTACAAAGATCATCTCTTATGACCATATTATAACTGATTCCAAGAAATTAACACTCTAAAATAGGAGTGTCATGCTAGATGCAGCTTGCTTGACGTATCCTATACACTACTAAGAAGTGGTACTGTACATAAAATTATTGTAATATCAAATCATAGTCCACAAAGCAGCAGCCCTTCGCTTGAAAGAAAGTAGCCTTGTGTACTTATTTTTAAAGCATAAAAGTGCTGGCGTAATTATTTACAAATAAAGTTGGTCATATGGTCTTTGGGACTTTTATAAATTATCCGTAAGCACACAATTTTTTCATCCATAAAGGACAGCCTCATGATATTTGCGACTGATCATTAAATAATAGAAAAAACAATTTTCGTTTATTGTTCAGTCTCAGTCGCACATTTTTTAATTAAATTGCGTGTTTCGGCCAATCTGGAGGATCTTCAGATCTCAGTAGTTGCGTCTTGTCTAGTCAGAAACTCATACCAGTCTATTTCGTACGAGTTTTTGAACAGACAAGAAAGTTGCTCATACAACTATTTAGATCTGAAGATAATACAGTGATCGAAACAAACAATATATGAGAAATATTTCAACTACAAATACAAGTTTCCGATGACGAATATTTCGTCTATTGTGATAAATAAAACAGTTTTATGTGTCCCTAACCTAGAAGTCACAAGATGTAGCGATAGTAAAGAGTGACTATATCATGACGAATATTTCGTCTATTGTGATAAATAAAACAGTTTTATGTGTCCCTAACCTAGGAGTCACAAGATGTAGCGATAGTAAAGAGTGACTACTGCTATACTGTGTTGTAGGTAATGAAAATTGCAAGCTTTGACTTATTGTTAAAATGCTAGGAAACAGTAGTTCATCTATAAACATTGTTCAGAGAACACTTTTACTACCCATGCTGGAATAAAAGGGAACTTTGTATGTGTATAGCGTAGGGCAGTACAAATGGTGACAGATTTATCGCATTAGTGGGATATTGCAAAATGATTTTTTGAATATTTTCGAAATCTCAGACATAACTGGGAAAGCGACTAGCACCTATCGAAGAAGAGTTTAGATGTAGATGATGGCACCTGAATGCTGGAACGGACGTCAGATGCCGTCTTGAGGAGAATCAACACAACAAACTATCATCTGATGACATGAATACGAGGTGCGGCTAGAAAAAAAACCGGACTGATGCTGGAAAAAACATTTATTTACAATTATTTACAATTTCATGTTATCTCCTTCAATGTACTCTCCTCCTCGGTCTCTACACCGCTCCATACTAATTTTCCACTGTTCATAGCAATGCTGCAGATGATTTTCGGTAAGTCCATACATTACTTCCGTCGCTTTTTCTTTTACTGCTTCAACAGTCTCAAATCTAGTTCCTTTCAAAGCTGACTTGACTTTAGGGAAAAGAAAAAAGTCACAGGGGGCCAAATCAGGTGAGTAGGGTGGATGATCTAAGATGGGAATGTTGTGTTTTGCCAAAAACGTCTTCACTGACAACGCACTGTGAGCTGGGGCATTGTCTTGGTGAAGGATCCATGACTTTTTCTCCACAAATCGTTCCGTTTTCTCCGTACTCGCTCACGTAGGCTAGCCAGGACGCTAATGTAGTAATGCTGATTCACTGTTTGTCCCTCTGGTACCCAATCAATGTGCACAATCCCTTTGATGTCAAAAAAAAAAACAATCATCATTGCCTTGAATTTCGATTTTGACATTCGTGCTTTTTTTTGTCGTGGAGAACCAGGAGTTTTCCAATGCATCGATTGGCGTTTAGTTTCGGGATCGTAAGTAAAAAAACCACGATTCATCGCAAGTAATAACATTTTATAAGAGGGTGGGATCACTTTCAATGTTTTCCAGGATGTCAGAACAAATCATTCTTCGGCGTTCCTTCTGTTCAATTGTGAGACACTTTGGAACCATTTTTGAACACACTTTGTTCATGTTGAAACTTTCATGAAGAATCTGCCTAACACTTTCCTTGTCAACTCCTGTTAACTCAGACACTGCTCTGATTGTTAAACGGCGATCTTGTCGAACAAGTTTACCGATTTTTTCAATGTTTGCATCAGTTTTTGCTGACAATGGTCTGCCAGTGCGAGTGTCATCACTGGTGTCTTCGCGGCCATCTTTAAATCGTTTAAACCACTCAAACACTTGTGTTCGCGATAAACAATCATCGCCATACACTTGTTGTAACATTACAAACGTTTCACTTGCAGATTTTCCTAGTTTGAAACAAAATTTGATGTTAACACGCTGTTCTTTCTGTACACTCAACATTTTCCGACGCACAGACAAAACGTCAACTACTTAAAACAGACGCCACGGGCAGACTGAGTGCAGGAGGCAGATGAAACTCGAGCAGTAGGCGGAGCGAGAGTCACGTGACAGGCCACGCGACTTTCAGCCTTATTGCATTCGTTTTATTGTTTCACCAGTACTAGTCCGGTTTTTTTCTAGCCACACTTCGTACACCGCAGTTGTAGAATTAGGGATAGCTGAATTCGCGCACAGATTGTCCAGAGAAGATGATTAACAATGACGATTTCTCCCTCGCTTTGACTTCACCAAGACGCAGAGAGGACTAGGAATAAAAAAAGTGCCGGCCGGGGTGGCCGATCGGTTCTAAGCGCTACAGTCCGGAACCGCGCGACCGCTTAGGCCGCAGGTTTGAATCCTGCCTCGGGCATGGATGTATGTGATGTCCTTAGGTTAGTTAGGTTTAAGCAGTTCTAAGTTCTAGGGGACTGATGACCTCAGAAGTTAAGCCCCATAGAGCTCAGAGCCATTTTTTTTAAAATACAAAAGTGCTCTACACGATTAAGCACTCTTGACAGTCATTTATGTTAGCCACTCTCTGTCACGGACAACAGATGTAAACGGCACTTAGTCGTCATTTGTATCATACAGCAAGGCAAAGTTAACTTACTTTCTCCAGTTCCGCAGCAAGGGTCAGGCATGTTGGCTGGCTGTGGTGAGCGGCTCGAAGTTTCAATGAGAGATCGTAGCGTCTGCTGACGACTGAATGCCTACCGCCGGATCGCCACGGCATATATAGAAGGCGTCGTGAGCTTGGTGCCGTGCGCAGCGATCTGCACCCGCGGTATGGGCCGTGAACTTCACGCGGAATCCCACACTAAATTATGCCACAGGCAGCGTTACACGTATCAGGAGGAGGGGGGGGGGGGGGGGGGTAGCACGCCACTCTGCGGTCGACCATGAGTCACGATTACGAGCTGAAAGCGGAAAACAGTCTCACTCTTTCGATGCAGTGAACAACATTTACCGCAGCGGCGTCAGCACCTACAGCTGCCCCGGAGTGCGAACTCTGGCAACAGCTTTCAAGTGTTACTTATGTCTGAACATGGCCGGTCATCGTGAACCATCGCGCGATTCTTTCGTGTTCGCGGAATACTAAAGCATACAGTTTTTTTTCTCTATCTTAAATTCGTCTTTGCAACCATATAAGGGACTTCCATTATTTTACCATAAGCAGGCAGTTATTTTGTGCACGAAGGACGGCCTCACGAGAATTGCGATCGCTAATTACATATCGTGTTGGAGTTTCGAGGTCTGTCCCGCGCTAGCAGAAAATAATAATGAACTAAGGATTGGTCCGCCTATTTGCAAGTACACAAAATACTGTTTTGTTTTAACATTCAAACGTGTTTCACCACAGCAATGGCATCCTCAGTGGGTTTTTCTTTTATTTTTCTAAGGTGTATTTACACCAACCTTGTTGTTATTTAAATTATATATGCACTTTAACTTTTATTTTCAATTGTGTGTCTCCTCTGACTGCCAGTCGAAATCAGCCACAGGTCTAAATTAGTACGCCATGTTATTTGCAAACATTGCAACGTATCCTCAGGTAAAATCCGTGGCATAAGCCCGATTTTGGTCTTACCATCGTAGTATTTTCCTGGACCTGAGCTGTGACAATTTGTTTTGTGTGCCAAACGTGTTTTTGTGTACTTAAGCTGAGCCTGTGGATATTGGTAAAAGTATTGTGAATGTTAAGGTAAGGCGAATTGTTTTGTTTAATTCGTTATTTATGTATTATGTTTCGTATTTTGACGACTGTGTTTAGTCACGATTTCTCCTGCTCGTTTGTAAATATTGCGTCTTGCGAATTTAAAAATTGCTAATTTGTTATTATATCACACGAAAAAAAATTTTTTTTGTCAACTATTATCCGTCTGTCGTCCATATGTTAAAAGCCATTTTGCTTAGGAATGTGTAGATGCATCAAGTTAAAATTCCTGTCACATACTAACCAGGAAAGTACTTGGGCTCGAACAAACAGATCTGTATGAACGTTTGGTTACAGGACCATTACGTACCTCTGAATGTGCTGGTGGGTGTCGTTTTTCTGCAAAACTCTGCAGTAATGCTCTAGATATCACTGTAGATGTAATTGTAGACGCCATACGCAATGCAGCAATCTTAACTATAAATGTAAATGCGGAATGTCAATAAAATGCTCCGAGCAACACGAATGACTGCAAAATGCACAGTGAAGAAATGCAAGTTGATCGCATGGCGTATTTGCACATCCTATAATATCAGTGTTGAACGCCATGTCAATGACACTTTTGAAGTTGTTCACTGGTTCACCAATATCGTAGCCAGCGTTCTGCCACGCGTAACGAAGCTTTGGTCTGTATACTCCTGCAGGTAACTGATTGTAAATGACAGAATGTATATTCATGATAAAGAATCTGTCGTGCAATTTCGGCTGCATATTACTGGAACGTAATTTAATGAAGTCTGTTATTCTCTTGGCATATATTTTATATTACCTGAAGAAATACACATCCAGAGGTTGTGCATATTTTGTAGTTTTAGGCGGAATGATTTTTAAATCTACATGTTTTCCGCCAGATGCTTCCAGTAGTACTCGTTCATCCTTATGTCCAGACCAGGAGTCACAAAGTACTAATGACTTTCTCGACAAATATGGATTCAAAACTGACAGAAAAAACGTCTTCAGATGTTGTTTCGTCATCTTCCCACCCACACTTACATCGACGACGACATTTGGAGGGCACCACGTTTCTATTTCCCTTGACACGCGGGGTCCAGACTTTCCACTGGATTCTTGGAAGCAAATATAGAGTTCGTACGCCAATCGTGCGTCCATTGATAGAGCAACATCGATCGTGAAACTATGTGTTGCACAGTTAACTGATGGCAACATCGCGACAGTGTTTCTCTCCCCTTTCATGGATAGTGTTCTGTCACAAGAAAGTTCATAGTTGAACTGACTCTGATCACAGTTCCATACAGAACTAATATCGATGTTTTCTCTCGTGATATGCTCATTGACGTCAGCAACAAACGTTTGAGCTCTTTCAATCAGCTCTTCTTCGTCATCCTTATCTTTTCGTGCTTGGAGCATCGTGATACGGCGTGAAGTTATACTACACTCCCTTTTCAAATTAGTAATAAATCCTAATGAAGTTGTAAAGTTTGTACACCCGAGATTTCTGGATACGTACAATGCACAATGTTGTAAATGCCAATAATGAACGGCAGAACCGCATTATCGCGCTTCATCGAATTTCGTCACTACACGCTCCTTGATAGTCTTGAACAGCGGTGTACTATTTCCGTTGAAAACTGTATTTCCTTCTCTTTTCTTTGCCACGTAATCCAGTATGTTTTTAATATTGCTTTTAGACTTCAGTTTAGGGTATCTTTTCAGAAGCTTGTCGTATGTGTCGAAACCTCTTACGTAATAATCATCGTACATGTTCTCCAGTGTGTTTCATCAAGCGCCGTGATGATACTTGCAACTTTAACCTTCTTCTTGGGAGACGGTTGGTATTTACTGTCACTGCTTCCATCTCCTCTTCCCGCACTTGCCGTAGCACTACCGTTTGCAATGAGCTGTTCGTCATTATCATCCCTATCATCATCATTATGTGTTAGTGTTACAGCAGTATCTGTTTCTAACTTACGCTCATATTTCTGCACTATAATAGATACCAGAAAACATGCGAATGATTCGTCTTCTACACCAATACCACTTCACGAAGAAGGGTTCTTCGTAACTTCATCTCAACCAACCGCAATACATTAGCAGGATTGATTACCAATCACCGAGCCATCTGACGCTTCAATACACAAATAATGTCACAAAACGCAACTTCAGAGGCACACTGCACCGTCCCTACTGGTTCCGACTGGCGTACAGGCAGGTCAGTGTGCAATACAGCATGGCGTACGCAGAGGCCTCTAACGAACGACTGCTGAGTTTTGCAGATGCGGGAGTATCACTAGTGCAATAAGCGACCTTTACATTATTTCTCACACGATTTTGGTGTATTTGTGTTTGTTCGAGCCCAAGTACTTTCCTGGTAAGATGTGCCGTAACTTGGTGGTGAAAATCTTAAACGTTATAAGACAATACCATAAAAGATTTTGATGCTCTTGAACCCACTCATAAAAACTTGTAGGACACGTCCTGTTGACCTAGAATCATGAAGTGTGGCAGGAAGCAAGGTTTCACAGTACAAATAAAGGAAAAAAACTGCAACTTGTCAAATTGTAATTATACCACATGAAAAATACGTTTTTGGCAATAAAACTTACACTGCATTCATCATCTGTCAGTAGCATAATAGAAAAATATTACTTCAAGCAAGTTGTAGTCACGTTTTATTAAGTAACAAATATTTTATTAAATCTTCTCTCTCTACATATACATGGATACTGACCGGGCCAAATACCTCACGAAATATGCGTCAAACGAAAAAACTACAAAGAAAGAAACTCGTCTGGCTTGAAGGGGGAAACCAGAAGGCGCCGTGGTTGGCCCGCTAGATGGCGCTGCCATAGGTCAAACAGACATCAACTACGTTTTTTTTAATAGGAACCCCCATTTCTTATTGCATATTAGTGTAGTACGTAAAGAAATATGAATGTTTTAGTTGGACCACTTTTTGCACTTTGTGACAGATGGCGCTGTAATAGTCACAAACGTATAAGTATGTGGTATCACGTAATATTCCGCCAGTGCGGACGGTATTTGCTACGTTATACATTACCCGTGTTAAAATGGACCGTTTACCAATTGCGGAAAAGGTCGATATCGTGTTGATGTATGGCTATTGTAGTCAAGATGCCCAACGGGCGTGTGCTATGTATGCTGCTCGGTATCCTGGACGACATCATGCAAGTATCTGGACCGTTCGCCAGATAGTTACGTTATTTAAGGAAACAGGAAGTGTTCAGCCACATGTGAAACGTCAACCACAACCTGCAACAAATGATGATGCCCTAGTAGGTGTTTTACCTGCTGTCGTGGCTAATTCGCTCACCAGTAGCAGACAAATTGAGCGAGAATCGGGAATCTCAAAAACGTCAGTGTTGAGAATGCTACATCAACATCGTTTGCACCCGCACCATATTTCTATGCACCAGGAATTGCATGGCGACGACTTTGAACGTCGTGTACAGTTCTGCCACTGGGCACAAGAGAAATTACGGGACGATGACAGATTTTTTGCACGCGTTCTATTTAGCGACGGAGCGTCATTCACCAACAGCGGTAACGTAAACCGGCATAATATGCACTACTGGGCAACCGAAAATCCACGACGGTTGCGACAAGTGGAACGTCAGCGACATTGGCCGGTTTATGTATGGTGCGGCATTATGGGAGGAAGGATAATTGGCCCCCTTTTTATCGATGGCAATTTAAATGTTGCAATGTATGCTGATTTCCTACGTAATGTTCTACCGATGTCACTACAAGATGTTTCACTGCATGACAGAATGACGATGTACTTCCAACATGATGGATGTCCGGCACATAGCTCACGTGCGGTTGAAGCGGTATTGAATAGCATATTTCATGATAGGTGGATTGATCGTCGAAGCACCATACAATGGCCCGCACGTTCACCGGATGTGACGCCCCCGGATTTCTTTCTGTGGGGAAAGTTGAAGGATATTTGCTATCGTGATCCGCCGAGAACGCCTGCCAACATGCGTCAGCACGTTGTCAATGCCATGTGCGAACATTACGGAAGGCGAACCACTCGCTGTTGAGAGGAATATCGTTACACGTATTGCCAAATGCATTGAGGCTGACGGACATCATTTTGAGCATTTATTGCATTAATGTGGCATTTACAGGTAATCACGCTGTAACAGCATGCGTTCTCAGAAATGATAAGTTCACAAAGGTACATATATCACATTGGAACAACCAAAATAAAATGTTCCAACGTATCTACGTTCTGTATTTTAATTTAAAAAACCTACCTGTTTCCAACTGTTCGTCTAAAATTGTGAGACATATGTTTGGGACTATTACAGCGCCATCTATCACAAAGCGAAAAAAGTGGTCCAACTAAAACATTCATATTTCTTTACATACTACACGAATATGTAATAAAAATGGGGTTCCTATTAAAAAAAACGCAGTTGATATCCGTTTGACCAATGGCAGCGCCATCAAGCGGGCCTACCATAGCGCCATCTGGTTTCCCCCTTCAAGCTAGACAAGTTTCGTTCTTTGTAGTTTTATCGTTTGACGCTTATTTCGTGATGTATTTGGCCCGGTCAGTATCCATGGACATACACTACCCTAGTGTAGAGGCTTTGTATGATGTTGCGGTACCTGTGTTATTCCGATTTACGATGCAATGGACAGGCGCTGCGGCGACTGCAGCATTAAACAAATGCGAATTAATTCCGACGGACTGTATGTGTTTGATAAGTACTGATTTCTGCGTACCGTGTCTTCAAAGTATTTCGCTTCAAAGTATTTGGTGGTAAAGAACATGGGAACTGACCAGTTCAAGCTTGGGGTGAATTTCGGTACTGTAATTCCTAAAAACTTTGAATTTACATACTGTCTAAAAGTGTTTTCTGTGTGAACCAGATTTTTCTCTATTGCACAACATCGGCCATTCATTATAATGTTTGGATGTGTGGTTCTATGGTCACCAAAGTTTTCTGAATATGAATGTTCACGATCAAATTCGTCTTTCTCGTCGTCGCGGTTAAGCTTTCTTTCAAGAACTTCGACTTTCTCTTTAATAGTATTCCTATAAGGTTTATTTTCCCGATTAATTTTATCTTGGTTTTCTTTAAAATATATTAATGACTGATATTCTGCCGTGTCAGAAAATTGTACTGCATTGTGTCATTTGAATCTCTATCTGCATTCGTTGAAAAATCTGCCATTTTCATTGTTAGGTCATCAACTTTTTCTTTAGTTGTGCTCCACTGTTCTTTTCGTTCCTGTCAAAGTTTCGATCTGTTCGCTAATTTCTTTTACCATTGTGTTAAGATGTTCGTTCTGCTCTTTTACCTGTGTAACTATCGCATTCAGAACTATAGCATTGATTTTAACTAACAATTCGTACTTGTCATTACGCTGACTTATTTTCAAGGTTTCGCCTTCTGTTTCAAGATCACGTAATCTAGTTTTAAAACTGTTAATTATTGGTTGAAGCTCATTTTTAATTTCTTCCCTCAGTGATTTACTAACTTCTTCTGTGACTTGTCAGTTTTCTTACTCGTTTCATCTTGTGTTTTATCGATTTTATTACTAATTTCATCTTGTGTTTCTTTAAACATCTGGCGAATTCATTCTAGATAATTTGTCGGATTCGCGCAGTGCTGTTCTACACACATCAAAAAAGTTTTGCTTCACCTCGGATTCGAGAATTCCGGAACGTGTACAGAAAACTGGATTACAGATCAACATAAACACCATTTCTGCCCTTTTTATTGCTCATGAAAACCACACATTCATTGTTGTACCACCATATACCGATCCCTTCAGAGGTGGCGGTCCAGATTGCAGTACACACCGGTAACTCTAATAATACCCAGTAGCACATCTCTTGCATTGATGCATGTCTTTATTCGTCGTGGCATACTATCCATAAGTTCTTCAAGGAACTGTTGGTCCAGACTGTCCCACTCCTCAAAGGCGATTCGGCGTAGATCCCTCAGTGTGGTTTGTGGGTCACGTAGTCCGTAAATAGCCCTATTTAATCTATCCCATGCATGTTTGATAGGGTTCATGTCTGGAGAACATGCTGGCCACTCTAGTCGAGCGATGTCGTTATCCTGAAGGAAGTCATTCGGAAGATGTGCACGATGGGGGAGCGAATTATCGTTTGTGAAGACGAATGCCTTGACAATATGCTGCCGATATGGTTGCACTATCGTTCGGAGGATGGCATTCACGTATCTTAGAACCATTACGGTGCCTTCCATGACCACCAGCGGCGTACGTCGACCCCACATAATGCCACCCCAAAACACCAGGGAACCCCCACCTTGCAGCACTCTCTGGACAGTATAAGGCGTCCAGCCTGACCGGGTTGCCTTCAAACACGTCTCGGACATTTCAGACGATTGTCTGGTTGAAGGCATATGCGACACTCATCGCTGAAGAGAACTTGATGCCAATCCTGAGCGGTCCATTCGGCATGTTGTTGGGCCCATCTGTACTGCGCTCCATGGTGTAGTGGTTGCAAAGATGGACCTCGCCATGGACTTGGGACTGAAGTTGCGTGTCATGCAGTCTATTACACACAGTTTGAGTCATAACACGGCTTGCTGTGGCTGCACAAAAAGCATTATGCAACATGTTGGCGTTGCTGTCAGGGTTTCTTCTAGCCATAATCCGTAGGTAGCGGTCATCCACTGCAGTAGTAGCCCTTAGGCGGTCTGAGCGAGGCATGTCATCGGCAGTTCCTGTCTCTCTGTGTCTCCTCCATGTTCGAAAAACTTCAATTTGTTCATTCCGAGACGGTTGCACACTTCCCTTGTTGAGAGCCCTTCCTGGCACAAAGTAACAATGCGGACGCGATCTAACCACGGTACTGACCGTCTAAGCATGATTGAACGTCAGACAACAAGAGCCGTGTACCTCCTTCCTGGTGGAATGACTGGAACTGATCGGCTGTCGGACCCCCTCCGTCTAATAGGCGTTGCTCATGCATGGTTGTTTACTTTTTTTTTTTTTTTTTTTGCGGGTTTAGTGTGATCTCTGAACAGTCAAAGGGACAGTGTCTGTGATAGAATATCCACAGTCAACCTCTATCTTCAGTTCTGGGAACCGAGATGATGCAAAACGTTTTTTGATATGTGTATATACTTGTTCACTGTAGGTGTGGTGTCACCGCCAGACACCACACTTGCTAGGTGGTAGCCTTTAAATCGGCCGCGGTCCGTTAGTATACGTGTCGCCACTATCAGTGACTGCAGACCGAGCGCCGCCACACGGCAGGTCTAGATTCCCTAGCACTCGCCCCAGTTGTACAGCCGACTTTGCTAGCGATGGTTCACTGTCTACATACGCTCTCATTTGCAGAGACGACAGTTTAGCATAGCCTTCAGCTACGTCATTTGCTACGACCTAGCAAGGCGCCATATTCAGTTACTATGTCTTCTGAACAGATAATATTGTGACTCATGTACCGTCAAGAGCGACGTTCATCAGTAATTGATTAAAGTTAAGTATCAAACTAATTACATCCGCTTTCTGAATTCTAATTCCTTGTCATGTTCCAGACCTCACGTCAGTATAGTTCTTCCCTCCTCACGCCAGCCTGCGTGAGCTAAAACGCGTGCATTTCGGCCTCCTCTCGTAACACGTGTTGGCTCTTCTGCCAACACAACAGTAGGTGCTATATGTTGTGTTCGTTCAAAAGACACTAACGCAAAACGTGATTTTGATGTGTCTGTTACCAGTTGTAAAAGTTCTGCACGATTTTGGTGATGTTTGTAAGCTTCCTCTAGTCTGTGGCGACGCATCACCGACCGACTCAACTTCGATACACGTGTTCATTACCCATAGTTTATTCTGTTTTATTATTGTTCACTAAACTGATTAATAAATATGGATTAGTTCAATTTCCTGGTAAACTTTTGGTATTTGCTAATTGCTCAAAATGGTTTATCTCATCCTGTACCTACTCAACGCCCTCTGTTGTCCTGTGCTATGACGAACTTTCATATTGTTTTCTGTTGTACCAAACATGATGAAACACAATTTCTTGGAGAAACAAAATTGCTGCAATGACCAAACAAACAAAAACAGAGCTTTACTATTGTGCACTCAATTAGTCAACAATGAAAGAAATCCACACAGAACCTGTACTATAATACCAATTGTTTACGTAATAAAGTAATCGATAATAGTCACAGGACACAAAATTACACAAACTGAACACAATAGTTTACATGAACTTCCTGTCAGAGTAGTACAACATTAGCAAAATTAGCCTGGCGGCATTTCTTGTTTTCGAAAAATCCAGCACTGTCTGAGTAAGTATTATCAAAAGAACCAACGAACTATCCTGGCAGGAGGTCAACATATGTAACTTCCCCACTGTATTTGTACCTGTCTGAAATTTAGCCCGACTTAACCTCCCGCTCTACAAAACTCTACGTATTACCAAAACTATGTCCCCACAAACTGTTATCCAACTAAAACTCGTATGCTAATCTTTGACTAAACAGAACCTAATTTTTACTGAATGCAACTTGTCTTTACATTAAATGCGTAACAGAAGTAAAACAATTATCTGGCCCTAATCGAAACTTCCGCTTACCTCGCGTCTTGACAACATTGTTGCAGATTTCTCGAAAGCACAACAGCAAACAGCAAGGAGGCAGCGGCTAAGTTACGTTTCTGTTTTTAAATACTTATTCACACTGTTACATGTGGTAATGCGTAATAATATACAGTGGGTGGGAAGAGTAACTTCCTATGAGATTCCAAGACAATGATTTTAGACCGAAGTGTGTATTCAAAAAACACAAAGTATAACTTCGCGTGATCATGACGTATAACGTTGGTCTGAACAATACTATACTTAACAAAGTGAACAATAGTTTAAAAAGGGTACGATGTTAACAGAGAATTTCTGTAAAAAACGAACAGCATAGTCAGATAGCGTGGTAATAAATGACTCAGAGAAGAGGGGTGGTCTTTCTCTCAGCTCTGAGCAAGTTAACTGTCTGACAATAAACATTCCAATAAATTAGGTGCGCAGTGTGTAGTGTAACGACGTAAGTTTTTTATAACTGATTTTCGTTTGATTTATGATCATGTGCAGACTTCGTCACCTACGTCAGTTACGACCCACTTCAAAATGATTTATATGCTTTTTAAATTGTCATAGAATGGTTCTTGAACGAAACTGTAAAACATCAGTTGAGTCGTATGCAAAGAATTACATCACTTGGGCCAATTGGTTTTCGTAAACTTTTTCGATTTAAATTTCGTTTGTTTCTCCTCAGAAATTATATTGACACACGTTATCTTGATCTAATCGATATCAGAATCACACATGAAATAAACTTTTGAGATTCAAAGTTTCGATGAACGCTGTCAGAATCAATAATCTTGTCAAATATATTATTAATCCGTTCACATAATTCTTCATAAATAAATCCTCAGAACACGTGTTTCAACTTTAGCAGCATACACTATTTTATTAGCTTCCTACACATACAGATGTGAACTTGACCGTTGACAAACAATGACTGACTTTTCAATAATATTAAGCTCTATATGACGTCATTGTTGTACAAAAAGAGTATAAAAAATTCATTTTTAATTTTTAGAAGCACGACGCAACAACTCGGTTCCAGGATCTTCTGTTGCTCCTTGGCTGTCGACCCGCGACGTATAGCGGCCAGCAATTTCCTCTCTGGTCGCGGCAACGAAGATGCTGTCTCCGTTCGTTGCGCCGCCCTCTCCGTACATGAAACATAAAAAAAATACTAAACTTTTAGATAATTCACAGATATTACAAATATTAAGAAAAATACATAAACAAAACTAAATTAAACTTATAGTCACCTGCAAACTGGGCTGACATTGGTGGATGGGTGACGCTTAATTTCGTCCCACTACATACCCCACCCACAAGCTCAGTTTGTCAGGTTTTAACCGAAAATAAAACTTTTCAATATACAATATTTAAATGTTAATACATTTTCCTCACATTTTTCGTAATCTAGAGTCCTTGCTCTTAGATAGATTTAATCCTTTTAATACGATATTGTTGTGACTATTTGTCATTTACTCTTAACTGTGCTATTATGGTTATTCATAACCGAATATATGGAGATTACTCCTCTTCATTTAATAGTTGCTAATAAATACTAATTTAGTACGTTCTTTAACGTTGTTACATTAGGACAGAGCGTTCAAATTATGATAAATTTGTTTCAGTTTTATTCACTTACTAGAGTTATTCTTTCCAAAATTGTATATTACTAATAAGTTTCTCACAATAACTAATGGTACTATTTACTTCACGTCATTCTTTTCCCTAATGCCTTATTTATGCCTGAGGTCAAGAAGAAATCAAGCAAAACTTTCTTTAGAATCTCGGCACGGCTTTCTTTACCTTCGGACACCATGTTGGGTAACAGCAATTTATTTAGGAGAAACAAGCGAGAGAGCCCCGTTTGCTTTGTTCTATATTAACACTATTACAAACCTCTATTAAAGGCACTCTGCTATGTTATCGTGAGCCATACAGCTCTGGACGCCCATGGTCCCTAAAACTATTAACCATCCCCTTTGGTTCCTACTATCCGAGTAAATTTAAAATATACAAAATTCCTTTTGACCTAATAGCAAAATTTCTTCCATATAAATCCCCCTTTTGGTTATCTTTCTCTTTTTGAAGTACCAGTAGATTATTGTAGAACACTTGTTTAAGCTTTCTGTTTAATTCTTTAAAATAATACGTAATTATCACGAAAACTTCACATGAATAAACTATGAACGCTCTTTCGTGTGTAACATATACTAAATATTAACTTATTTAGGAATGAAGGGTTTCATTTGATCAACACTATATAATCCCTTAATTACACCTGATGATGGTTCCATAAGAAGTAACGCTTTGGGATGTACAATCTTATGTACAACATATGGACCTTCAAAGATAAAGAAGAATTTTCTACATTCCTTACCGATCTTAGAACTTTTAGGATGAGATCGTACTAACACAAGATCTCCTACCTGAAATGAGGGTTCTATAGCATGTTGATTATGACTTTTAATTCTCCGTTCGGCATTTTTAACAATCTGTTCGCAAACTTTTTCGTCTGGATAGACAATTCGTAGACTAACATTTTTCTTTCCTTTATATAATACGGTGACCTACTAATTAGGACTCGTATTAGATGACTTTCAATAATTGGTTCTTCAACTAATTGAGCACGGTTTAAATTCCATTTGAAATAATTTCTATAACCTCTCCACCGTTTAGAATATGGAGGAGGGTCTAACAACTCTAAAGTTAAGTGTTGTTGTTTTCCTCTTGACCAATAATTTTGTTTAAACTGCTTAACAAAATCATCCTAGTCCCTAAATTCAGTTCTATGCAGTACTGCCCATTCCGCAGCTTCTGCTTCTAAATGTCCTATTACAAATTGAATGCGTTTTTCATAACTCCATTTAGGAGATAATGATATTTCAAAAGCTTTTATAAAGATTATAGGGTGAAGTTCGCCTCCTGGTTTGAATACAGGAAATCGACTTGCTACATTTGAATTTGTCGTTATATCATCCAAACATTCTGCGAGAGAAATAGTTGGATTTTGTTTAGATTGCAGAGACGGAGCTGCATCGGATTGGCTTGCTGTGATTTCTTTATTCGTATTGTTGTCGTCCGAGCTAGCAAATTCGATGCGACTGTTGTCTCTGATTACGTCATTGGTTCTACTACTTGAAAGGTTTCCATTATTATCTAATTCCGATAACCGTTTAGTAATTTCCTGTATTCGCATTTCTGTATTGGATACGCGATTAGCTAATATCGATTCTTCACTGTGTTCACGATGTGAACGCTCTGTACCTTCGTCAATGTTATTATCTTTGGCAGTCTCAAGGTTACTGCATATTTCAGTAATTAAAAATTTCATGGTTTCGATTTCGGTATGATCTTTTTCTACTTGATGAGTTAATGTCTCTAATTCTACATTATCTATTGAAGAAATCTCTACAGGTTTGGTAGAGACCTCTTTAATAGATTCCAATAATTCTCTACGAACAGTTTCTGTTTGCATAGAAAATTCATCTCGTAACATATCGTTATTTTTCTGTATTTCATTTACAACTAAGATAGTGACACTATCTAGTTTCTCGGTTAAGTCAGTAATATCGTTTCGCATGCGAGCTTTTTCCTCGCGCGATTCCTGGATATGTTCTTCTAACCTTTTACAGTTATCAGCAATCTTATTACTAAGTCCTACTAATTTTTCCTGCATTTCAACTTTAGAAGACTCTATTTTATCACTTAATTCTCGACTGGCTTCATTAAGACGTTCCTGTAACCTGTCTGCAGATTTTTCTAGCTCCCCTTTTAATCTAGCAGTAGATTCCTATTTAGACTGTTTTAATTCCTGTTTTAGGTTGGTTGGTTGTTTCGGGGAAGGAGACCAGACAGCGAGGTCATCGGTCTCATCGGATTAGGGAAGGACGGGGAAGGAAGTCGGCCGTGCCCTTTGAAAGGAATTCCTGTTTTAGTTCCTCTTTTAATCTAGCAGTAGATTCTTCGTTAGACCGTTTTAATTCCTGTTTTAGTTCCTCTTTTAATCTAGCAGTAGATTCTTCGTTAGACTGTTTTAATCTAGCAGTAGATTCTTCGTTAGACTGTTTTAATTCCTGTTTTAGTTCCTCTTTTAATCTAGCAGTAGATTCTTCGTTAGACTGTTTTAATCTAGCAGTAGATTCTTCGTTAGACTGTTTTAATTCCTGTTTTAGTTCCTCTTTTAATCTAGCAGTAGATTCTTTGTTAGACTGTTTTAATCTAGCAGTAGATTCTTCGTTAGACTGTTTTAATTCAGCTAGAAAATCCCCGTTAGATTGTTTTAATTTAGCGATCGCCCTAAAAAGGGATCTCATGCTCCTATCGGACATAGATTGCTCTTCGTCTGACATTTCACTTCCCGACATTATTGTAAGATATTAACTATTTACACACGCAGACTTGTAATCAACAATCCTGTAAAAGCACACTCCCTATGTACAACACTCCACTTCCAACTTGAAACAAACTCACCGGACACTAATATTGTAATTTGTAGTTCTCGATGAGCAGTGTACTGCTATGGGCGGCAGATGTAACAGCCGTCGATGCAGCCGCTGAGATGCTGCGACTCCGCTTCCTCAACCGGCAGGACGCTGAGTCGAACACCGGAGACGTCACTGGCTGCAACCACGCCCGGCACCGCCGTAGACAGGCGAAGCCCTCAGCAACACCTCTAATACCAGCCGGAGGAACGCCCCGCAACTGACGTACTAGGCCTATAAGTTTAGGGAGAAAAAAGGTTGTCGGGGTTTGCAGCGTTCAGCTGCTGCCCAACAGATGCGCCTTCTCGTGGAACAACTGCGTGACCGTACTGCTTGGCTGCGCTCCGTCAGATGCCCACACCCGCGAAGTCGCCGCTGGCTGGTGAAGGCTCCACGAAAACTCGCGTTGACTTCCGAAGGACTCTTGATGTTTTGTTTCGTACCTGTGTGCCTTAGTTGCACACAAGTCCTGTTTCTAAGGTCGCCACGGTGTAGTGTAACGACGTAAGTTTTTTATAACTGATTTTCGTTTGATATATGACCATGTGCAGACTTCGTCACCTACGTCAGTTACGACCCACTTCAAAATGATTTATATGCTTTTTAAATTGTCATAGAATGGTTCTTGAACGAAACTGTAAAACATCAGTTGAATTGTATGCAAAGAATTACATCACTTGGGCCAATTGGTTTTCGTAAATTTTTTCGATTTAAATTTCGTTTGTTTCTCCTCAGAAATTATATTGACACACGTTATCTTGATCTAATCGATATCAGAATCACACATGAAATAAACTTTTGAGATTCAAAGTTTCGATGAACGCTGTCAGAATCAATAATCTTGTCAAATATATTATTAATCCGTTCACATAATTCTTCATAAATAAATCCTCAGAACACGTGTTTCAACTTTAGCAGCATACACTATTTTATTAGCTTCCTACACATACAGATGTGAACTTGACCGTTGACAAACAATGACTGACTTTTCAATAATATTAAGCTCTATATGACGTCATTGTTGTACAAAAAGAGTATAAAAAATTCATTTTTAATTTTTAGAAGCACGACGCAACAACTCGGTTCCAGGATCTTCTGTTGCTCCTTGGCTGTCGACCCGCGACGTATAGCGGCCAGCAAGTTCCTCTCTGGTCGCGACAACGAAGATGCTGTCTCCGTTCGTTGCGCCGCCCTCTCCGTACATGAAACATAAAAAAAATACTAAACTTTTAGATAATTCACAGATATTACAAATATTAAGAAAAATACATAAACAAAACTAAATTAAACTTATAGTCACCTGCAAACTGGGCTGACATTGGTGGATGGGTGACGCTTAATTTCGTCCCACTACAAGTGCTGCAGTCTTACCTCAAAGCTCTTTTCTTAAAAACAATTTCATTATTCAAAATGTATATTCCTTTCACCTACCCATGTATACACCGTATTCAAGCTTTCTTTCCTTAACAATAAATCAACACAGTACTACTGGATACATCCGTCACCTACCACACTTCAACTAAAAATCCCTCATACTGCTAAAAGGCAAAGACTGTGTCACTGCCAGACCAAAGATTGTCTAATAGTAACGTAACTTGCTCTCTCTCTCTCTGATGTGTACATCGATGACATACAAAAACCAAATGACATGACCACCTTACCCACTACGCTCTCGAAACCAAGCAGGACTCTGTGGAGTGGAAACATGCTGGGTCCCCAGTACGAAGAAATATTCAGAGTGACTCACCCTGGTAGAACAGTTCTTGTGACAGAGTTCTGGGATATGTATGGTGTGTTATTGGTGGACATTGCTGAACATGGAACCACTGTGAATGCTGCAGCCTATATTAGGCTGCACTCCTGGGCGGCCAGTCCTGCAAAGTTCGCAGAAGAGCTTCTGTGAAGTTTGGAAGGTAGGAGGCGATGTACTGGCAGAACTGAAGCTGTGAGGACGGGTCGTGAGTCGTGCTTGGGTAGCTCAGTTGGTGCTTGGACGGTAGCTCAGCGTGTTCGGTCAGAGGGATACCTGCCTTCTGTAATAAAAAGACTGAGTTAATCTATTAATAATGAACTTAAACGGATGTCTTACGACGTCCGCCCCGAGCAGATGCAACGAACAAAAGCGAACAAAATGAAATTAAAAAAAAAAAAAAATAAGTTGGTAGGGCACTTGCCTACGAAAGGCCGTTAGGTCCCGAGTTCGAGTCTCGGGTCGGGAAATAGTTTTAATCTGTCGGGAAGTTTCACTATGGGACTTTACATCTGAGGTCATCAGTCCCCTAGACATAGAACTACTTAAACCTAACTAACCTAAGGACATCACACACATCAATGCCCGAGGTAGGATTCGAACCTGCGACCGTAGCAGCAGCGCGGCTCCGGACTGAAGCGCCTAGAACCGCTCGGCTACATCGGCCGGTTATGTAAATGCAACCATTAGTTTTGTAATTGAAATACTGAAAGCCCCATATGTCTTGTATTAAGGGAACATGTAACTTTGTATGATGGAAACCTAATAATGGGGAGTATCAAACAATTAATGATCTTTTAATAACTTACATAATCTAAATACTAAAATAATGTGTTACATATTCGCCAGTTCAAAAGAGAGTTTTTGCAACTGAAGTGTGATACAACCACTATTCGATAATTCACTGTAAACTAACAATATTTTGTGCCACGGTTACCTGTAATTCTTTCCCCCTTTTATATCGACATCCTCCTATACAGGGTTCGATTCCCGGAGGGGTCAGGGATTTTCTCTGCCTCGTGATGACTGGGTGTTGTGTGCTGTCCTTAGGTTAGTTAGGTTTAAGTAGTTCTAAGTTCTAGGGGACTGATGACCATAGATGTTAAGTCCCATTGTGCTCAGAGCCATTTTGCCTCCTATACACATTCGCCGATGCCCCCTCGTCACTGACAAGGGGAGGCCACGACGTGTGGAACGTGGATTTACTGCAAACTTCGTACACTCGTAGTACTCCATTAGGACAACAAAATGTGTAAGCAGTAGCTCTTACTTCTTAAGCGTTACTGAGAAAATCGCAAGATAATTTCGGTCGTCAAATATATACACCTGTGCGTGGCCATTTTTACCACGAAGAGCGGCAGCTTACCGGCACGGTAGCTCAGCGTGTTCGGACAGAGGGTTCGCTGCCCTCTGTAATCATTAAAAAAAAATTGAGTTAATAGATCAACGACGAACTGAAACGGGTGTCTTACGACGTCCACCACGGACAGATGCAACGAACTAAGAAGAACAAAATGACATTAAAAAAAAAAGTGGTTAGCGTTTAAGCCCCGTAATCGCTGGATCGCTGGATCGAATCCCGTTCGTCAGTTTTTTTTATTTCTAACACAGTCATTTTCTTTACTATTTATATTACTATTGATATAATGGGAAAAATACGTGTAATCGGATGAACTTTTATTAAATTTACAATGTTACTTGTCCGTCTACAAATTTTTATTATCACAAATAATAAAATATTCATAACTATCGACTAGTAAACGACCAAAAGCATAAAGTGATACCGAAAATGTATGCTGGTCCGTGATTTGAGAAATCGCTTATACTTGGAAGGGGCCCGAAACGACTTGTTACCTCCAAGTTTTGACCAGCACAGACGGCTTTTGAAAGATGTTCAATAAATCGTCGCTTTCGACATTACGAGTACAAGTTGCAGGATGGTGTGCCAACGTGTAGTGCACGGAGAATTAGCCGAATATTGGACATATCCATGAGCACGGTGCTTAAATTCCTACGAAACATCCTTCTTTGCTATCCATTCAAAATTATCCATGTGCACAAGTTTCTTCCTGTTGACCTGCCAGCAAGAGAGACCTTTAATTTAGAATTTCTTGTCTGCATGGAAGTGAAGAATGATTAGTCGTGGAAGATTTTGTGGACAGACGAAGCCCACTTCCATCCGACAGGATATGTCAATACACAGAATTATCGAATATGGGCAACGGAAAATCCACACGCAAATCAACCAGAACCACTTCATCCTGAAAAGGTCACTGTGTGGTGTGGGTTTACGGCATCATTTATCATACGGCCATATTTCTTCGAGGAGACAGGTGCTTCCGGTCTGTTTACCTGTACCGTCATTGTAAGTGCTGTGAATGTCTTTTGCGCAACCACATCATTCCAGCTCTCCAACAGCGTGGATGTGTGGATGAGATCATTTTTATGCAAGATGGCGGAACTCGGCATATTGCAAATCTAGTAAAGCAGCTGCTGAAGCACCGTTTCGGAAATGCTAGAATTACCAGCCACCATTTCCCTACAGCGTGGCCGTCTCGATCACCTGAGCTTAATCCGTGTGACTTCTGGATGTGGGGCTACCTGAAAGATGTTGTATTCCGATTGCAGACCTAGCTGCATTGAAGGCGCGCATTGCGCAACACATTCTGAAGGTGACTCCGAAAACACTTCGATCAGTTGTGGAACATGCTGTTTCTCGATTTCAGCTTGTTGTAGAAAACGGTAGACAGCATATTGAACATGTTTCTCGCCAGTTCCACTGAAATTAATAATCTAATTTGACATTGATTGATACTTTTCATGCGGTTTTTGGACTAAGGTCAATTAAAACCCATGTGAGTGATGCTTTTTACGTGGTTTTTACCTCAGGACAATTGAAAACCGATTTTTCCCATCTGATGTGATATGACCTAGCCGGGGTGGATGGGCTTACGTTAATAACAGTATCACACCTGTACACCCATGCACACTGAGTATTACAGTTTATTTAACGTCAAACGTACATCTTAGGCGTTGTTGCATGATTCATTCGTCATTTGTAGTCGTCCACTATTGAATTGTGATGCTTACAGTGCCATCCATTGCTACATTTTGTAACTATTTATTTTTCTTCTGCCATGCGTTTTCCTCCTTCTCCGATAATATTCCGTTGCGATTTGACGTTATTCTGACCAGTGGTGCTATTCCCACAGTGGTTTGAAAGTTTAACTTTAATTATAATCACCCTGCACATTACACTGTAAGGAATTCTGTCTGCATTATTAGCGAGTCAAAAAATAATGTATCAGTGTCAGGTCACCCAAGAGAAAAAATGGTTGAAATGGCTCTGAGCACTATGTGACTTAACATCTGAGGTCATCAGTCCCCTAGAACTTAGAACTACTTAAACCTAACTAACCTAAGGACATCACACACATACATGCCCGAGGCAGGATTCGAACCTGCGACCGTAGCGGTCGTGCGGTTCCAGACTGTAGCGCCTTTAACCGCTCGGCCACTCCGGCCGGCTCACCCAAGAGAAGTCAAATACTATAAGATAATACCGGACTTTTAATAACGGCGGGAATGTTTCAGCAGAAAGGTAGATATGTCACTAAATTGAAAGGCCGTCCTGAAAAGTAATGCCTCCGAATTGCTTATGCAGAGAGTCTTAAGGCTTTTTAAATACGCTGACATCACAAAAATCGTGGGATAGTGATATGCACATTCACAAATAGCATCAGCATCACGTGGACAATGTATAAAGGACAGTGCATGGACAGAGCTGTCATTTGTACTCAAGTGATTCATGTGAAACGGTTTCCAACGTGATTATGACCGCGGGAATTAAAAGAGTTTGAACGTTACAGAATTCAATATCTCGAGATTCATAGTTTCAAGAGTGTGCCGAGAATATGAAATCTGAGGCATTACCTTCCACCACGGCAACGCAGTGGCCGATTTTCTTCACTTAACGACCGACAGCAGCGGCGTTTGCGTAGAGTTGTCAGCGCTAACAGACAAGCCGTACTGCGTGAATAACCCCAGAAATCTATGCGGGGCGTACGACGAACGTACACGTTACGACAGTGCGGTGAAATTTGACGTTAATGAGGTGTGGTAGCAGACGACCGACGCGAGTGCCTTTGCTAATAGGACGACATCACCTGCAGCATCTTTCCTGGGTTCGTGACCATATCGTTTGGACCCTGGGCGACTGGAAAACCGTGACGTGGTCAAATGAGTCCCGATTTCAGTTGGTAATAGCTGATGGTAGGGTTCGAGTGTGGCGCAGACCCCACGAAGCAATGGTCGCTACACTTAGAATTACTTAAACCTAACTAACCTAAGGACATCACACACATCCATGCCCGAGGCAGGATTCGAACCTGCGACCGTAGCGGTCACGCGGTTCCAGAGTGAAGCGCCTTTAACCGCTTGGCCACGCCGGCCGGCAAAAGGATTTAGATTTTTCTGTGTAAAAAGAGCTCGAATATGTTCGTATGGCAACATTTTTGGTGAGGAAGGCGAAATGAGGTTTGATGCTGCCGGTTCCCCACTTTTCTGTCAGAGTTTTTTTTATAGAGGAAATTATTCGCCTTTTTTTGCTCCCCAAGGAGCATTTTTTTAGCTGTAATTAATATGGACTACAACATTCCTAACTTTTGTCATAGTGACACTGAAATGTGTAGACGGAAGGCTGTACTTATAATGAATCATTTGTTAAGAGGGATAATAAGGGGAAGGTGGATTAATAGTGCCCCCTGAGCAATGACATAATAAGCTTTGCTGTTACATCAATATCGTGATCGCGCAGTAGTGAATGACTTCGACTATCTATATGCAGTAAATTATATTTAATTACGTTCAGAATGAACTGTCGAACCCTGCAATATTTAATGTTAGTTAATGTTTTTGGTGATGGTATGATTGTACAGTAGAGGCGCAATATTTACATTTATTAACGTTCAGATCAACCACGCCAGCAACCACCAAACTACTGCAGGCCTTCGTGGAATTCTCTTCTACCGTCTTACAGACAGATGCGTCATCCTATGTCTGCATCTGAAAAATAGTGCAAGGCATATAGTTCATGGTGACATAGTGTATTTTTTTAATAAAATTTCTGTGTGAAAAAATGTCGAAACTTACTTTTGGAACGTCCCTCGTTTGTTCCTAGCTGTGTTATAGATTTCTCCAACGGATCGCTTTGCATATATCGCAACTGATTAGCAGGTCAACCACAAACAATCAAGTAACGCGATTTTTCAATGCTAGTATTTTGTAAACCACTTCATTCGTGGCTGGATTACATTCCCTTAAGATTCCTGCAACTGAATGTGAGCCTAACATATTCTTGGGCTCTATGAATCCTACTTTAGATTGCTCCAAATCCTTATTCTAGGTATTTTACGACAGCTAACGTTTGCAGCGATATTGTAGAGGATTTTTAGGTCTGTCTGTGAACAGCAGTTAGATTTATTTACGTTTTGGTCACCTATCAGTCCATGCGCCATCATAATTGATTCCCCATAAATCTTCCTGCAATTTGCTACTTCCTCTTTATAAACAACTCCATCATCTGTGAACATCCTACATCCAAACAACAAATACCCCGCAAGAAACTGCACAAAGCATGACAGATGGTCGGTACCACTATTATTGATTTCCCTTCCATATCACTCTCTCTCACTGATCGAGTAAAAAAAAAACAAAAAAAAAAAAAAAAAACGATTGTCTGCATACCTCCAAGCATACCCAAACTCCCCAATGTCTTGGGAGAAACAAGATTTTTTGTACATATTAAATGCAAACACTTACATTGGAAGAATGTATCAGCTCACAGAAATGCCCAACGTCAAGTGTGGACGTTTGAGGCGTAACAGTGTAAATTTCGAATTTTTTCTCCTCTTTTTGTTTGTGAGAATACTAGGGGTGGTATTATAGCAATGTCATATAACGATAATATATAGCTGGTGCACATTTGTTCCAGTGAGCTATTTGTTTAATGTGGTAAGGTATCTATTTTTGTGGGCGGTGGAGTGTGCATGCCATTGGTTTCAACACACTAAGATGTGGGCACATTGTCACCCCAGTCGCCGAGCCAAAGATGCTGTTTATGCAGAACGATTGTGCTCCACACCTCTTGGTGGTCACAGAAAAGTATTGTGCGCCTGAGTTGTGGCACATTGCGATCTGCAGCTGGTCCTGTGGAAAACTTCATGTCAGGTGCACTGCACCACTCTTGCCCATGCATTGTGAATTCAAGCTAGTTGATTGCAAGGGTAGTGGAAGTATAATTTGTTATTAACATCTGATTCGATATAGGATGCCAAGGAAACATAAGACGCTGAATAGGCAATACTGTGTAAACAGACTTATGTCCAGAGGACTCACTGCCTGTTTACATGGTACTGCCTATTCAGCAGCTACTATCTGCAATAACAGACATTTGTTTGAAGCAGTGCAGTACATTAACACATGCAGTACTCACAGCATCACGTTTCACAGAAGGAGTTGCTGAGTTGTACATTCTTCTATTATTTGACATAAAAAGTCCAAATGGGGGGACACAATGAAGTGATTGTAAAAAACAGCAGAATGGATGAATGTGAACACACTTGATAAGGACAGCATGTGGACATACTAACATCGTTTTCGCTGTATATACATTCCAGCTGCACAATATCATAAACAGTCACAGAGATATCACTACCCAGTTAATATATTCTCTGTATGTATAGGGTAATAAATCGAAATTTAGTAGACATACACTATCAAAGCAGTGTACTAAGATCAACCTTATGCTGTAAAACGTGATACCATCTCCTAGACAACAGTGACTTGATTTCCACGTTAAATATTTAAAACTATGGATAGACAGATAATTGTTTACATTAGTTCTCCACCTATAAAATGCAGTGGTTTAAGTCTGTTCCACACACTGGTTCTTTTCCTTTAGATATATACGGAGGAATACTACTTGTAGGGCTCACTCATAAGTCTGATGAGTCTGATGTTGTTCCTAGCTAGGGATACGTGCCAAAGGATTGAATGTATTTTATTTTATTTCTGACTTGAGCATAGCTGCTCTCAATTCTGACCATCGCTTTCTCACAATGAAATTTTACGGTTTCTCGAAATTTCATTCTGATGAAGACACCCTCAGTAAATATCGAAATCTGGGTCAATGTACCAAACACTTATTTTCAACCACTTGGTTGTATAATTCCTATGTTTGAAAATTATATACAGTTTCTGAGAAACAGTCATGTTTAAAACTATAAGACTCACTCATTATTTGGAAATATTCCCATTTGATGGTACTGTGGTGAAAAATATGTACCCGACATTTCTTTTTCTGGTTCCTTACTTCGGGTACGGACATTCTGCCATACATTCCCAGAGTGACGGACAGAATCGGCCGTATATTGCGCAAACATGGCGTAAAGACGATTTTCAAACCGACAAGGAAGATCAAAGAGTGTCTTAGATCGGCGAAGGAGAAAAGAGACCCACTTGCAATGTCGGGAATATACTGTATATCATGCACATGCGGAAAAGTTTATGTCGGAACGACTGGACGATCCATCAACACCAGGATCAAAGAGCATAAGCGACATTGCAGGTTGGGGCAGGTGGAGAAATCGGCCGTGGCAGAGCACGCACTGAATAAGAGCGACCACGTAATAAAATTCGCCGACACGGAAGTTCTGGCTGTAGAGAAGCATTGTCACACGCGCTTGTTCAGAGAAGCTGTAGAAATAGAAAAACAAGCGAACAGCTTGAACAAGAAAGAGGAAAGCCTTAAGGTCAACGGATCCTGGCTTCCCGTACTGCAGTGAACGACCGTCGCAGGTAGCAAGAGGAAAACCGCACCGGAATGACTGCGGAGAAGCCCTCGGACGTTGGCGCGCCAGGTACATATAGTCTGCGGCCGCGAGCTCGGCTCCAGTTCACCACCGGCAATGGAGGGTGAAGCTTTGACAATGCCAGCCACTCGTGCTGGCGAAACGTCAGGAAAAATCATTAGATGAACGTCGGCCGAAGAAATTACAGAAAATGGTAAATACTTCACTGCTATTAGTGTTAATTAAGACAGAGAACTTGAAGGCAGCTATTAATTATGCTAGTACTGGTGAGAAGTTTTAGGTGCGATAGCGCCCTGTCAGACACACTATTTGCCTAGAGGGCTAACATGTCTTCTGGCATTTTCAAGAATTTACCATGACTCCATTAAATTATACACATTTTGTAATGTCAAAGCGTGTTACATTAATATTTACCGCCATTTTGTAGAATATGCTGTGACATCATTAATTTATCCACCCAAAATAATGTCAAAGTATCTTATGCTAATATTTACTGCCATTTTGCAGAATATGCTATAGTGCCATTACTTTATACCGTCAAAGTGTCTTACCTCGTAAATTGTGGTAATATTTGCAACCATTTTTTAACTCTGCTGCTGACCTATTTACTAGAGCATACAGACCTCAAATGATGAAACTCACATAGTTGGAATTTCAATAAAATTAATTTGTTGTACCAAATACCCATACTCTTTTCCGCTCACTACAGAGAACTACAATGGAGTGCCAACTGCGCAGGAGTGGGGGTCCCATGGGTTTGGCTGAAAGCATGATGACTTGACACATGGCAGGGAGAGGGGAGGTGATTGCCTTGAATGTAACAAGCACAATTGCCTCAGCACACTGGAAGTACAATTCCTGGAATGATGACACTGCAATATGATGACGTCAATGCCATTCCTGGAACGCTGGCACCAAGAAGTGCTGAGATGAGCAATTTGAGCCAAAACCAGCAGTGCCCTACTACTGTGGTTGTCAGAAACTTTGGCTCATCTGTTACCGATTGAAAACTTTTGGTACACACACTATCTGGTGCCCGCTACACACACAGACACTACCGATCAGTAATTTACAAGAATAATGTGACTCTTGAAAGAAGTGTGCCAATTGTCTCATGACATGATAATTTTCGCTGCCCTTGAATGACAAAAGCAATTGGATGAGACAGATGAATAACAGTTTACAACATCCCAATGCCCATTTGTCTGGATATATTTCTCTGTGAAGGAATGGTAGAGCAGTTGTAATCGTTAATAAAGTAAATAGCTTCTCACTGTGTTGTTAAACTTTCGTAATGGTACATCCCAACTACATCGAGAAACTTCCTTTTCTTACATCCCAATCAAAAACAGACGGTGGTCCCTTCTGTCGCCTGTTCACCAAAGACTGATTACCAATACAAGTCTAGAGGTGTTCACCCTTTAGAAATCCAATGACTCTTTGGTGCTTATATGGAAAGGCAGTGTCATTTCGGCACGAGTTGCTAGGTGGAGGCACATCTTCCCCATTTTACCTGTCTGGGAACAAGTCAGTTACAACTATAGAAGCTGTTTTCATAATACAGCGGCGTGTCTCTCTGGCACCTGAGCTGTGGTTACGTGGGTGGTATCTCCACTTTGGGGAGATGTTTTCTTGGTCAGGAGCTAATTGGTGGAATAGGAAATGAGGCCCTTTGCCTCAGCAAAGCTATTCCTTACTAGCTATTCCTCAAAGTGTCACCGGTGTCAAACTGTCTGCAGCCAAGCATAGCCACGCAACAGCTCTATAATCCCTAAATACTCCCTTTATCAGAAGAATTCTAGGACAGGCTTTTAAAAAAATAGAAAATAGTGCTCACGAAGTATTGATCCTAGCTCCTATCGAAGTAGTGCTGTCCATACACAGTTCCCAACGTTCCTGGAGGTCATGGTAGCAAGCAGGGGAATTTTCAGCTGTGATGCCTGTAAGTTCATTTGTCGCAGCCCGTTGGATGTCTGCGATATCTTGATAAAGCTTTCCTTTCAGTCACCTTTTGACTAAGATAAACAAGAAAAAAAATCGCAAGATGAGAGGTCGGCCGAATATGGTGGATGTGGGATGGCAATAACAGAATGTCTGGTTCAAATGGTTCAAATGGCTCTGAGCACTATGCGACTTAACTTCTGAGGTCATCAGTCGCCTAGAACTTAGAACTAATTAAACCTAACTAACCTAAGGACATCACACACATCCATGCTCGAGGCAGGATTCGAACCTGAGACCGGAGCGGTCGTTCGGCTCCAGACTGTAGCGCCTAGAACCGCACGGCCAAAAAGGCCGGCAGAATGTCTGGCCAGATACTCAGTAACAGATAAAACAATATGGGATCTTGTATCGTCATGCACAAAGAAAAAGTCCTAAGAATGTCACAAATCAGGGCGGCGACGTCGAGGATTGTTGTTTGACTTTTTTCAAGGCTGGTGATCCAGGACTCCGCCATTCACAATTTGACGCTTCGTGTGAGGGTCATACCGGTAGCACCAACTTTAATCCCCAGCAATAATCTTTGATAGAAATGTGGGATCATTTCTGGCTCTATCCCGTAGATGAGCAGAAGTTCTTTCTCTTTCTGTTCGCCTGTTAGTGTGCGAGAGACGAGTTTTGGGTTTCGTTTCCTTATCCTAAATCTTTGTGAAAAATCTTATGACACACATCACAACTCAAATTAAGTACTTCTGAACAACGCACTCACAGTTCCGTGAGGGTCTTCTTGCAATAACTGCCTTGCATGTTGCACGTTTGCGTCGGTATGTGTTGTAGACGGGCGACCAGCTCTGCAATCGTCTTGCACTGAATCTCTGCCTTCACGAAACCTTTAGTGCCACTCGGGAACACGACTTCTTGAAGGTGCCTCGCCCGTATTTGCTTGCTTAATCATTGTCCACGTTTCGCTAGGTATTGTCCCCAGCTTAATGTAGAACTTAATGTTCGTTCAGTGCTCACAATCAGCATCCATTGTTTCACGGTAACTAATGCGCCATGCACCCAAACACCGTGTTTCTAAGCATAGCCCTGTCACCTATTGAGTTTACAAGGTAACATGGCCAAGTTTATTTCAAGGGCGCACAGATACCAGGTAACGTAAAAGCAACGTTTCTCTCTTTTTAGCATTCCGAACTCCAAAATAAAAAAAAAAATCTGTCCTGGAACTATTCTGACAAAGGTAATAGGTATTGTCGTGACAAACTAGTGCCACACAGTTCGGGCAAAAACAAGCCTTTCCTTCTATGTGCCAGTCATAAAGCTACATGCGGAAGGGGACGCCAACTTCGAGTGCCTCTCGTTTGGCTGGCGGAATAATTGTAGCCCACGTCTCATTGGATGAAACAAGATTAGGCGCGTTTTCCTGGACAAAGGCGCCAAGGAATGCTCGGAGGCGGTGTAGAAAGATCATTCCGGCGTCTGCAGCTGAAGTACACTACTGGCCATTAAAATTGCTACACCACAAAGATGACGTGCTGCAGATGCGAAATTTAACTGACAGGAAGAAGATCCTGTGATATGCAAATGATTAGCTTTTCAGCGCATTCACACAAGGTTGGCGGCGGTGGCGACACCTACAACGTGCTGACATGAGGAAAGTTTCCAACCGATTTCTCATACACAAACAGCAGTTGACCGACGTTGCCTGCTGAAACGTTGTTGTGATGCCTCGTGTAAGGAGGAGAAATGCGTACCATCACGTTTCAGACTTTGATAAAGGTCGGATTGTAGCCTATCGCGATTGCAGTTTATCGTATCGCGACATTGCTGTTCACGTTGGTCAAGATCCAATGACTGTTAGCAGAATATGGAATCGGTGGGTTCAGGAGGGTAATACGGAACGCCGTGCTGAATCCCAATGGCCTCGTATCACTAACAGTCGAGATGACAAGCATCTTATCCGCATGGCTGTAACGGATCGTGCTCCCACGTCTCAAGGTCTGACTCAACAGATGGGGACGTTTACAAGACAACCATCTGCACGAACAGTTCGACGACGTTTGCAGCAGCATGGACTATCAGCTTGGAGACCATGGCTGCGGTTACCCTTGACGCTGCGTCACAGACAGGAGCGCCTGCGGTGGTGTACTCAACGGCGAACCTGGGTGCACGAATGGCAAAACGTCATTTTTTCGGATGAATCCAGGCTCTGTTTACAGCATCACGATGGTCGCATCCGTGTTTGAACAGAGGACGTTACATTTCAGACGTGCTACGACCCGTGGCTCTACCCTTCATTTGATCCCTGCGAAATCCTACATTTCAGCAGCATAATGCACGACCGCATATGCCGGTCCTGTACGGGCCTTTTTCTGGATACAGAAAATATTCGACTGCTGCCCTGACCAGCACATTCTCCAGATCTCTCACCAATTGAAAACGTCTGGTCGATGGTGGACGAGCAACTGGATCATCACAATACGCCAGTCACTACTCTTGGTGAACTGTGGTATCGTGTTGAAGCTGCATGGGCAGCTGTACCTGCACACGCAAACCCAACCTCTGTTTGACTCAATGCCCAGGCGTATCAAGGCCGTTATTACGGCCAGAGGCGGTTGTTCTGGGCACTGATTTCTCAGGATCCATGCGTGAAAATGAATCACATGTCAGTTCTAGTATAATATATTTGTCCAATGAATACGCGTTTATCATCTGCATTTCTTCTTGGTGTAGCAATTTTAATGTCCAGCAATGTTCTTTGAAGATGTTAATCAGTATTTGGATCCCATTTTGCATTAAATAGTTTGTAGAATCCTTGCTGCTTTTGTGATACTTACGAGAAATATTAAAGAATCTAATGTATCTTCTGCTTTCAGTTTCCTTTATCTCTTTAGTGTCAGCAACCAGCCCCTATTCGGTGTGCATAGACATCTGGTGCCATGCATTTCTGGAAACCTAACAGGGATATGTTCAAATCCAAGCCATGTGGTTTGCTATTAATCAGGTGGTCATAATGTTTTGGTTCATGGGTGTAGGTAAATTGATTGAACCTTCATAGGATGTTATTGTATAACAATAATTTTCAGACAAGATAATAAACAGAAGCCCTCTGAAGCTGGAACAGAAAGTACCGAAACAAGTTTTGGGTAATGCAAAAATGCCACGAAATATCGCTTTAATTCTTCTTAGCAAGCACGAAATAACAAGAGCTATAACACACAAAAGGTGATTACATTTGCACTTTAGCAAAAGAAAACGGCAAGTGAGATGAAGCCAGGCTTCCTAATTACAAGACAGTGAGAGTCACGAATGGGTCCGTGCAAGCGGATGTGGGAGGCAGTCGCATGGCCTCTCACTGACGCCTCCTGATTGGTTATTGTAGGAATGCAGGACTTTACTGCACCTTAGTACAGGTTTTGCATTACCAGTGTGCTTTGGACCCATCGGTACTCATGTCTCTATTATATGTAGTTGGCTACAACCACTGGTACCAAATCTTAATGAAGATATAGAGTGATAAAAACTGTTGCATTATGTTATCCATAATGGTTAGATAACATTGCAGCTGTTTTCGTAAGTTACAACCAGCCACAAGTTTTTTAGAAGCGATTTTTAATGCACCATTACTAGTTTCGAGCCTGAGCCCAGCGTCATACAATAGATTTCGTTTCTGTGCAAGTTTTAGGTTTGTGTGCTAAAATGTTACAAAGTTTTTGGAATTACATAGTTTACAATAAGGTTTTGTATTGAATGCAAGCTCTACACATTGTACTTCATCAAAAGCTCTAATTTACATATTATAAGAGAAAGATATGACTCTCTTTTTCGATTCATGCTCATCCATGTGCTGAATTAAATACAAGATGGCGGATACATTTGTTTACATCTTCTGATGGCTTGATGTGCCAAGGAACATTATATGAGTACTGATGTGGCATACTTCTGGAGCTACTGCAAAGACACTTCTTCGTAGTACAGATCATTATAAAGCTATACATTTAACTATTTAGGTTTGAAAGGAGCTGGTAATGGCGAATGAAGAATATTCTCAGCCAGTTAATTATTATTTTTATCATTTCGAAATTGGAAGAGTTATATGAAATTTTGTGGTACATTTGGTTTCTTAATTCTAAACAACTCTTATAGTTATTAAAAGATAGAAATAACAGGTAATTAAGAAAGAGAAAACTCTTCATTGGCCGTTACCAGCAGCTCTCAAACCTAAATAATTAAATGTATAACTTTAAAATGACCTGTAATACAAAGAAGTATCTTTGTGGAAGCTCAAGAAATACGCCATATCTCTAATCGGATGATGTTCTTTGACACATTACATCAGCAGCCAATGTAAACTAATGTATCCACCACATTGTATTTAGTTTAGCTCATGGATGAGCAAGGATTGAAAAAGGGAATCAAACCTCTCTTTTATAACTTGTAGAGGAGAGCTTTTCATGAAACACAATATATAGAGATGGCATACCATGTAAAATCCTTTGTAAACTATGCAATCAGAGAAAATTTTGTAATATTTTTGGTCACAAATGTAAAATTTTCCAAAAAACCAGTGTTACTGTCATTGATCTCAGCCTGAAATTTCAGCTAGTTGAAATATTTTATACAGCGAAAAAAATATTACTTTATAAGCACTCATATTCAGATTTACAATTAGATTTAACATGTGTAACGTCAAATCTCGCTAAAGTAAAGGTACACTAAGTATGATGAATAGTTTAACAAATGTATAGTTAAAGACATATCTTGATGTGAGACTACACCAGCTCTTCATTGTTTTTTGGTCGCAGTTGTGAAACTAAGGTGTCAACGGATAGCAACAAAAAAAAATTACAATTAATTTTACAAAAACAAAATTGAGCACTTGAGGATGAAACTGTGAAAGATAACTTTAAATGTAGAGGTCGTCAATCACCCTCAAACAAATGTTTGGAAGGACCCCGCAATGCTACAAAACTCTTACAGTTTCCGTATGTTGTGGTATCTTGCATATTATTTTGTGAATAAGAAACACTGCCTCTGTCCTTTATTTCAATCATACTGTGTATTGTGGAAACAGCAGCAGCATAATTTACACTGTGTGATGCCAGCTTTCTGCGAGAGCCAATGAATAACATGTTAATGTTGGTTTAACACCCAACACAGACCTCGAAGTCATGGTAGAAAAACAAAATGAAGGCAGCGTATATAGCTGTAGTCATACACTGCTTGAATTTGTTACAGCCAAAAAATAAAACGTTTCCAACAAAAACACTGGAACCTTCTCCTGCAACTGACAATTTGTGAGACATGGTCCTCCTACAGTACAGGTGACGAAACTTTACACTGGTCTGTGGA
Source organism: Schistocerca americana (assembly GCF_021461395.2). Taxonomy (NCBI): domain Eukaryota; kingdom Metazoa; phylum Arthropoda; class Insecta; order Orthoptera; family Acrididae; genus Schistocerca; species Schistocerca americana. The sequence continues at coordinate 228,511,590 of NC_060125.1, read as the reverse complement.
AGTAACTTCAATCACTGGCCACCTGCTCCAATGAACCAATACCTGTATATTTAGTAGGATCGCCACATATGCACAGTACCACCACGCAGACGGTATTTGTTGTCGATACACCTGAAGAGAGGGACTTGGTAATATCTTATCGAGTTCTCTATCAGATGATGTTGACAAAGTTTTTATAGTTTGTAGTTTATCTCCGTTGGAAAGTACAAAATGACGATAATAGAGAGAATGTTTGGATGACAGAAATAAACGCTCCATGAGGGACACAGATCTCCTTAGCACTGCAGTGCCAGTACGCAGTTTTGAGATGCATCATAACACAGTAGCAAAATCCTCGTCCCTCTTCCAGTTCCTATTTGATGTGGAGTCTTCCTAATTTTCTTGATGAGAAACACTACTGTAACCATTTGTACTGCCTTTTCTACTACCTAGTATTGCAGAAAAGAACTTTGTTTGGCGCTGGCCTTTCACACTGTACATGGTTGGCTGAGCTATGACATGTTCCCATTTCCACTGAGTGGTCAAAACACAGCCCTGTTCCACTAAATCAGCTCACCCTGTTTCTCCACAGGATCTAGAAAGTGGCAGACATAGCACTCTCTCCTACATCTACTCAGTTCCGACTTAAATTGGAATGACCACATGGCCAAAGCTGTAGGGGGGGGGGGGGGGGGAGCAGAGACCGAGAAACAGTTACAAGATGCAGAGAGGCTCTCTAAAAAACCGCATTGGCGTTTTGCTGTATGGGGTCCCATGAAAGTATGTGGGTGAGTGGAGAAACTTGATTACAATTCACAGACAGCGTTTCTAACACAAAGCACAATAATGTCAGCGACTGTTGTGTGTGCCTGTTGAACCAAGACTGCTTTTTATGCAGGGTGACAGTAACATAATTGTTGTGATATCGTGTTTTTAATAGTGCGGCCCTTAAGCAAACAGTATGTTGCCAGCAGCTGCTTCTGCAGTCAGTTTCAAATGTTGGTTCTCAATAGCGTTCCTTGGAAAGAATACGGTCTTCCCTCAAGGGATTCCCATTTGAGATACCCAGTGAATGTAATCTGACTGCTGGGGAAAAATGACTCACCATGCAAAGTGACTCTCATGATCAGTTTAATTAATTAGTCTATCAATTTAATATCAATGACGTGCCGCCTGGAGGGTGGAAGCGATGGCAAGGGTATAGCAGATATGATACTTGACATGGAGTGGTGAACAGGCGATTTTTTTCTTTGCAGCGGTATCTTTTAATAATTCCATCGCTCACCTGCGCAGGTAGAGACGACCACAGTAATGAAATTAGATGTATTACCGAATTTATAAAGTGGTAAGTTGTATAAACCAGATATTTACAACTTCTCTATGCTGTTACCTTAAGAGATTTCGTACATGGCTCGGTATTTGGTGTGATTACTTTAAGAAAATTCGAAAGTGAGGAGGCGTACTGTGGTAGAGGTAGATCGTAGCACTCTGTCATGTGCCATAAGCGACTTTAATGTTCTAGTCCTGTGATACATGACGTAACAAAGAGGAAAGGCGTTTTTCCTACCACAAGATAAAATACTCAGAGGAAATGTAGCATACGCACACTGTTGCAGCATTTTCACAAGTACCGCTACTTTATTGATGTGAGAACGTCTGTATGTCTTGATTTCTTCTGTCTTCCAAAATAACTCGTATAAAAGGGAGAAATCTGCACTTCATGTGAGAAATTCGAGGTGCACACCCTGTGGAAATTGTTTAAACAATATTGAATGCACTGCAATCGATTTGCTTCCAAGTTGATAATCGACTGAGTCTTTTTTCCACCAATTTCTGGGTGGGGAGGGATTGGGAGCTTCAGAGAGAGGGACAGGTTAATTAATTGATGAATTTAACTAATTAGCCAATCAAATTTATATCAAAAGTGTGCTTGTATTGGTGAGGAGAGTTCCCAGGGGGCGGAGGAGTAAGAGAGGGAGGAGGAGGAGGAGGAGGACTGGTTGAGGGTTTCTTGGAAAACCACTTAACCAAGCAGTAGGTTAATAACCTGTCAATCAAAAGGACAGGCTATGGCCAGGGTGACATAATCCTCTTAGCAGAACAATAGGTTTTCCCCTGAATGTATACTTGCCTGTGAAGTAGGCAGTCTTCAATGTGCATTGATGTCATCGTTACCCTACTTCTGCTGATGAATGGATCACAATCAAGACAGGAAACTGTAAGGTGGGTGTATGTTTCAGCAAGAGCAGACGGCGCCAGGCAAGGCATTGTCTTCCCACTCCCAAGACTAAATTTGGTCAATAGCTTGAGAACACATTCCTCTTTTTTGTCATGCTGAATAATGTGTTTGTCACATAATGGTTTGAGAAATATACAGCTCATTACTTTGAAACATTCCATGGAGAATTGCCTCGCACGAGGTGGCTCTCCGCTTTCGGCTGTCATTTCTATAATCGACAAAACATCGATCGGAAAGCTTCCGCTAAAGAATTCAGTAGCACTGTCAAACTTTTCACGTCCATTTCTATGAAAACGATTTTGCGTCAACATTTAGCAATTGCTTGAGCCCCCACTTGTAAACGAACAGAAGGTGACAAGTAAAAATTAACTCTGCATTTCTCTTAGATTGGAACACTTGAGTAAGTGTATGAGGTAATACGAAATAATAATGTGTTGCTGTCCTGCAATAGATGGGCCGTCGTCTGCGCAACGTCAGTCCACAGTGTGATATCTTACCGACATGAGGACGGGCTCAATGCGCCGACATGGATGGAGCGGGAGAGAAACAAACCGGGCTATAGGGTGGCACCATCCTGGCAGGCTCACGCTGTGGAGGGCGTTTGGCTTCCTGCCATTTCCCCGCAGTCAACAGATTCGCCACAGAACAGCTACTCATATCGTACCTGCTATCTGGATAACAACCTTCTTATGCGTAACAGTGCTTGTGGGGTTTGGGTCATTTACTTGTTTCGAAATTCCTTTCCGTGGTGCCTCCATACCCTTCGTAACTATGTGCTTGATTCAAAGCACGTCCTTAACGCTCTTCTGTAAGGGTCTTCGTTCGACAGACAGAAAGATGGACGAGCTCTTGTCGATTCTGAGATCTGTCCGAGGCCCAAGAATCAGGTGCAAAACTGGCAGCAAGAGACAGGTCCTCTTGCCGGTGGCGATGGTTATTTTGATGCTCGCCGTTTGGGCCCAACGTGTTCACATATCAAAGGCGAGCAGACATTTAGCCTGCGTAACAGCAGTGAACACTTTGGACGTGCTGATCGTGATGTCGACAGTGGTCTGGCTGGACCAGTTTGTGTGTCTGCTGCGAGACATCGAACAAGGACTGGATGCATCAAGACAACAGCTGCTGAATCGACTCGGTGTAAAATCATCTTTCGTCATGTCGCAGTTTCAGAAAGGTACGAGTTAAAACAAGAGTTTAATAGTGTGCAACGTTGACCTGTCCACACCAGGGGAAATTCACACAGGAAGACCAGAGCATGCTGACCATGTTAACAGTTAATCATTATCAATAAATTCAATTACAGAGATTGTTTGAGTTTCTTCGCAAGTATTAGAAAAAGGCTCACATATATAAAAACTAGCTCCTCGTTTTACGATATCTTGTTATATAAATTTTTATTTTCATGCACTCACAATTATTTTATCAGTTGTGGAAGCTAATCAGACTTTGACAATATTCTTGAAAGTATAAGACAGTTTTTTAATTAGTTAAACACTGCATTGTATTTGTAACAGAATTTTTTTTAAAGGAACTGTTATTCTGTCCGAATTTAATGTGACTGTCATCAGTTTTTTTCATTGCCAAAAATTTAGAAACAAATTTGTCCTTCAAAGTATGAGCTATCCTTATCCTACCGTGTGTGTCATTTTCACCACTAACCAGTTTTCTTGCAGAGACTGAACGTATAAGTGGCAGTCAAATGAAAACGAGGGTGGTGGGGAAAAAAGTAAGTAAACTGTTTATTATTTCAACAGTAATCACAAACTCTTAACGCATTTATCCAGTTTGAGAAGAACGCTGATGTCCATACCTGCAACACTAGACAGAAAGATTGCCTTTATTACACACTGTTAAAACTGCCAGTGGCTCAGAAAGGAGCTCAATATGCAGCAGTAAGTATGGCACATACTTGAATGCGAGATGCTTTTAATAATTTCCACAACGAAATTCTGTCTTGAAATCTGGAAGAAACCCCAAAGAGATTCTGGTCATACATAAAGCACACGACTGCTACGGTGGCAGGTTCGAATCCTGCCTCGGGCATGGATGTGTGTGATGTCCTTAGGTTAGTTAGGTTTAAGTAGTTCTAAGTTCTAGGGGACTGATGACCCCAGATGTTAAGTCCCATAGTGCTCAGAGCCATTTGAACCATTTGAACATAAAGCACACCAGTGGCAAGACGCAATCAATACCTTCACTGCGCGATAACAACGGTGAAGTCACTGATGACGGTGTTACTAAAGCAGAGTTATTAAACACGGTTTTCCGAAACTCCTTCGCCAAAGAAGACGAAGTAAATATTCCTGAATTCCAATCAAGAGCAACTGCCAAGATGAGCTCCATATTTAGCAATTATATGCAACCAGTCGCTCACGGAAAGATCCGTACCTAAAGACTGGAAAATTGCTCAAGTCACACCATTACCCAAAAAGGGAAGTAGGAGTAATCCGCTGAATTACAGGCCTATATCACTAACGTCGATTTGCAGTAGGGTTTTGGAACATATACTGTATTCGAACATTATGAAGTACCTCGAAGAAAACGATTTATTGACACATAGTCAGTTCGGTTTCAGAAAATATCGTTCTTGTGAAACACAACTAGCTCTTTATACTCATGAAGTAATAAGTGCTATCGACATGGGATGTCAAATTGATTCCATATTTTTACATTTCCAGAAGGCTTTCGACACCGTTCCTCACAAGCGTATTCCAACCAAACTGCGCACCTACGGAGTATCGCCCCAGTTGTACGAGTGGATTCGTGATTTCCTGTCAGAAAGGTTACAGTTCGTAGTAACAGATGGAAAGTCATCGAGTAAAAGAGAAGTAATATCCGGCGTTCTCCAAGGAAGTGTTATAGGCCCTCTATTGTTCATGATCTGTATTAACGACATAGGAGACAATCTGAGTAGCCGTCTTAGATTGTTTGCAGAAGATGCTGTCATTTGCAGTCTTGTAAAGTCATCAGATGATCAAAACGACTTGCAAAATGATTTAGATAAGATATCTGTATGGTCCGAAAAGTGGCAATTGACCCTGAATAAGGAAAAGTGTGAAGTTATTCACATGAGTAGTAAAAGAAATCAGCTAAATTTCGATAACGCCATAGGTCACACAAATCTGAAGGCTGTAAATACAACTAAATATTAGGGATTACAATTACAAATAACCTAAATTGGAACGATCACATGCATAATATTGTGGGTAGAGCAAACCAAAGACTGCGATTCTTTAGCAGGACACTTAGAAGGTGCAACAGGTCTACTAAAGAGACTGCTTACACCACGCTTGTCCGCCCTATTCTGGAGTATTGCTGTGCGGTGTGGGATCCGCACCAGGTGGGACTGACGGATGACATCGAAAAAGTACAAAGAAGGGCAGCTCGTTTTGTATTATCGCGAAACAGGGAAGATAGTGTCACAGACATGATACGTGAATTGGAGTGGCAATCATTAAAACAAAGGCATTTTTCGTTGCGACCGGTCTTCTCATGACATTTCAATCACCAGTTTTCTCCTCCAGTTGCGAAAACATTCTGTTGGCACCCACCTACATAGGGAGAAATGATCATCACGATAAAATACGAGAAATCACGGCTCACAGAGAAAAATTTAAGTGCTTGTTTTTCCTGCGTGCCGTTCGAGAGTGGAAGGGTAGAGAGACAGCTTGAAGGTGGTTCATTGAACCCTCTGCCAGGCACTTTATTGTGAATAGCAGAGTAATCACGTAGATGTAGATGCAGTAAAAAGTCTTGATCATTTGTCCAATAACATAAAGTGTCTAACAGGTAGCGAATCTAGTTTTAAACATACCGTAATTTAGATACTTTCTCCCTGAGAACTTCTTCAATTCCATTGACGATTTTCAACTTAAAAACTGGCAGCCAATACAAAATAAATAAATTAAAAAGATTAAGTGTAGGATTAAAAATAAAAGAGTGTATTGGTTTTGTATTATCTGTAGAATTCTTCCTTTTTATTTTCTTCTTCTCTATGTTGTATGAAGCGGATGAGATCGAAGATAAGCTGAGGTCTGTTCCTTTAAATACTGTAAAAGATAGGAATAAGTGGTCAAAGGAAAAATATAACATAAAATTTACAAAATGGAATTCTAGTGTATGGACTTTTATTTGTAACTAAATAACCAACTATGAATGTGTTAAGTTTTGTGTCCGCAGGAACCCAGACTGCGCTTTGTTTGCCGCCATTGCGTGAGCGTAAGGAGCGGCAATTTTAAACTGCAGAAATAATCAGACAATAATTCTTTCGGTCGATATTACAATATTTGAACTCCAAGGACAAGAACCCACAGGAATTTATTATTTTTCTATTGTAAAAGTGAAAATAACATTCAGCAGAGCAATCTTAGACTTTACGTAATGAAATAATTTTATGGCTGGTGCGTAAGATTAATTTTTCCAAAACTAATTCGTCAGTGAATTTAAACAGAAATACTCACGACACCAGTGTTGTTATGGGTAGACGTGTTGGTGTGATATATTAGTTATTTGGTGCATACATTTTAAGTATGGAATTATTGAAACTCTTTATGGTCGGGTTCAGCAGCACATAAATAAGAATTATCAGAGTTTATTTCTTTCTGTCAAATAATACTGTTATTCTTTCTGCTACATATTCATTAATGTTAACACTAATTGTGTGTACATATCCTGTAAACTGATTCGACTCACACCATTTCGACAAAAAGTTCGTGCCGCGTGGGATTAGCCGAGCGGTCCAAGGCGCTGCAGTCATGGACTGTGCCGCTGGTCCCGGCGGAGGTTCGAGTCCTCCCTCGGGCATGGGTGTGTGTGTTTGTCCTTAGGATAATTTAGGTTAAGTAGTGTGTAAGCTTAGGGACTGATGATCTTAGCAGTTAAGTCCCATAAGATTTCACACACATTCATTCATTCGTTCAAAAAGTTCGATCTATGGAACATGTAACTAAGTAACAGACCACAATGTGAGAAGACTGTCAATGACTTCACGGAAAAATGTTTGCTGTTGCCTACGGAAACATGACTGTAGCCAGGTGGGCGAGTCTTCGTTCGAGGCAAATCTACGGACACGAATATCTTTCTCCGGGGCTCTAAAAATATGGAAATGTCATGCGGCGAGATCGGGACTGTATGGAGAATGTTTAATGTCTTTCCAGTGAAACTTCTGCAGCGTTCTCGGAACTACAGGCACGCCAGCTCCCGGGAAGGTCGTGGCGACCGTTTTCTTCGACTGCAAAGGCCCAGTCCTCATTGATCTTCTGGAACACGGCGCCACAATTAAACACAACAGTACCTGGACACTTAACAGAAACCGAAGCGCGCCATTAAGTGCAAACCCCCATGAATGTTGACGGACAGCAGTATTATGTTGCAGAATATAGCCTACCCACGATTCTAGGCGCTTCAGTCCGGAACCACGCGGCTGCTACGGTCGCAGGTTCGAATCCTGCCTCAGGCATGGATGTGTGTGATGTCCTGAGGTTAGTTAGGTTCTAAGCCTAGGGGACTGATGACTTCCGATGTTAAGTCCCATAGTGCTCAGAACCACCAAAGCCCACCCACATGCTGCCAAGGCTGTTTCCACTACAGTGCAGAAGTTCCGCTGGCAAGCAATTAAGGGGTTCAAAGAATGTGAGATTGACTGTTATGGTCGTCTTGTCTTTGACTAGCATCATTTTGACGCGGCGAAAACAACAGACTGTGTTTTTATTATGGACCATTCAAAAGCTGGAACTGGTTCTCCTGAAGCACATCCTCCATACAATCCCGACTTCTCTCCATGTGAGCCGCGCGGTATTAGGCGCCTTGTCACGGTTTGCGCGTCTCCCTCTGTCAGAGGTTCGAGTCCTCCCTCGGGCGTGGGTATGTGTGTTGTCCTTAGCGTAAGTTAGATTACGTAGTGTGTAAGCCTAGGAACCGATGACCTCAGCAGTCTTTCCTCACAGAAAGATCACAGTACGCAGTAACAGCCCAAAAAGCATTGAGTTAAACAGAAGTGATACCTAGCGTTCCGAAGGGAGAGATATAACTCCTCTGCTGTCCCTGACCTACGTACACGATTTACCGTTGAGTAAAGTCTCAGAAGATCAAAAACAATTGAAAAATGACTTAGACACGACATCTAAATGGAGCGAAAAGTGGCAGTTGTCTCTTAATAAGGAAAAGTGTGGTCATCCGCATGAGTATAAAAAGAAAACCGTTAAATTTGGATTACATGGTAAATAACACGAATTTAAAGGCTGTCAATGCGATTAAACATCTAGGAATTGGAATTAGGAACAACTTAAAGGAGGAGGGGAGAGCTAAGTGTTTGACATCCCATCGACAACGAGGTCAATAGTGACGGAGCACAAGCTCGGATTAGGGAAGGATGAGTACGGAAATCGGCCGGCTCATTCAACGGATCCATCTCAGCATTTGCCTGAAGCGACTTGAGAGACATCACGGAAAACCTAATTCAGGATGGCCCGACGCGAGTTTGAGCCCTCGTCCTCCCGAATGTTAATGCAGTATGCTGACCACTGCGCCACCTCCCTCGGTATGCAAATGCCCTTAAAGTAAAAGACAAATTAAAACACAAAAATACGCACCCGACTACGAACAGAGCTGATGCCATGTGAAAATGAGTGCCTCAGCAACTCATAAATTAAATTTAGATACCGGTGGCTTTAAAATAGTCTGAGAGCAAGTTATGTTTATCAAAACGTCGAGGTAAAACAGGAACACTGGTGGGGAAGGGGTAACCCTTCGCAACCAATTTCTTCTATAAGTCTGATGTGCAGTAGTGTACTTGGAACATGCCAATATGATGTAGTTAAGATCCGCTACTGCTGTTGAGCTCTAATCGCAGTGTCCAGAAGTGATAATCTTCAACCGATACAGGTGCGCGGGATAACAGAGAGACATTCGGTTGTACGGCCGTCAGGTGACCGCCCTTGGAGTGCTGAGAGACACGCCATTAACAGTTCAAAAATGGTTCAGATGGCTCTGCGCACTATGGGACTTAACATCTGAGGTTATCAGTCCCCTAGAACTTAGAAATACTTAAACCTAAGGACATCACACACATCCATGCCCGAGACAGGATTCGAACCTGCGACCGTAGCGGTCGCGCGATTCCCGACTGAAGCGCCTAGAACCGCTCCTTCACAGCGGCCGGTGTTCACAGTTCCAAGCATGATAAGCAGCCTTCCGTATTGTCGATGTGAGATCCGTGTAAGGGATCAGCTTTGGGTGTAACTGTCCTCCTGTAATATTCCTCGTGGCAAGGCGGTCAACAGTTTCATGCAGCTGGGGCTTCATTTTTTTCAAGATTTTTCAGCTGTAAATAACGACAAGGCACAGTAATGTCCTCTTCAGAAGGGCTCACAATTGCAACTGAAACTGAACCAGACGCGCGATTCTGCTGCCTCGCTGATTGTTGAAGGGTGGGAGCCGTCACGTGTCGTATCGTACACAGTATGATACCAGTGGGAGCAAGGAAGTCCCCCGACAAGCGTCACGTCGCGCAATCTTTATTGGAATGTGTCGTTTCGCCTCACAAGGGAATCTCTGCAGCGGTGCGCTCGGTTTTTTAAAACCATCTACATCGTGATTGTAGGTTAAAGTCTGAGGTATCACACACTGCTCCCATTCACCCTGGTGGCCCCACGTTTGCGAATAATAAAAAAAAAGGATTTTATGTTACACTCAATAGCGGTAAATAAGTAGTCCATTACAAATTGCTTGAGTGGCCATCGGGCATGTGTGTGTGTGTGTGTGTGTGTGTGTTGTCCTTAGCGTAAGTTAGTTTAAGTTAGATTAAGTAGAGTGTAAGCCTAGGGACCGATGACCTCAGCAGTTTGATCCCTTAGGAACTTACCACAAATTTCCAAAATTTTAGCCCGCATGGTAGCTCATCGTGTTCGATCAGAGAGTTAGCTGCCCTCTGTAATAAAAAAAAAAAAAACTGAGTGAACGGATCAACGATGAACTTGGACAGGTGTCATGGGACGTCCACCATGAAAAAATGCAACGAAGAATAACGAACACAATGAGATCAGTAAAGAAAACAAAAAGTGGACAGGGTAAGGTCTTCACGTATCGAAGGTTGTGGACTCGAATCTCAGTACGTGTTTTAAATTTTCATTTTTAAGTCATTGTTGAAAGGACTTGAATCATTATTTTTGTTCAGTTACCTGGTTTAAATGTAATTTTTCATTTCTGTTCCTTCGTCACATCATTCTAACCATCATATCTACTTCTTCATTTGCCCATAGTTTTGTTCCTATCGTTCTTTTTCCACTCCGAATCTTTGTGCATGCGAATATAATTACATTTCTCTGTTGCAGTACTTAAATATTTGAAAATGTTGATGTATCGATTAAAAACAAAAGACAAAATACTCAATTTATATTGGCTGTGCAGTTGTGTCAAAAATGTAATTTTCATTACAAGATGTTCATTTTTTTGGATTTCAATCGTCATATAAAAAGTTGATACATAACCTAAATTCCTGTTGCACTATGGACAGAGTAACGCAGATGAATATTTAAGTGAAAGAAGAGTTTATACGTAAAACAAAATTCAATCAGTATGAGGAATAGAAATGATGAACACAATAACATGGACGAAGAAAACCGGATGCTGGAACGAAGGAAGTTCAATAGAAATAAATATATAAAATTAAATAAAATTAAATGAACGAAGATTTCAAGTGGAAAACGAATGATAGGAAGAAAACTGACAGCAAAATGGTTCAAATGGCTCTGAGCACTATGGACTTAACATCTGTGGTCATCAGTCCCCTAGAACTTAGAACTACTTAAACCTAACTAACCTAAGGACATCACACACATCCATGCCCGAAGCAGGATTCGAACCTGCGACCGTAGCGGTCGCGCGGTTCCGGACTGAGCGCCTAGAACCGCTAGACCACCGCGGCCGGCAACTGACAGCAAATGAAGAAGTTGATATGATGAATAAAATGACGTGGCAAAGGGAGAGGAATATAGAATTACTATTAAACCAATTAATTGAAGAATATTAGTGTTGAAAAGTAATTTCGATAAAAATTTAATGCACCTGACGATATTCGAATCCACAGCTTTCAGTACGTGAAGGCCCTACCTTATCCATTACACCATACAAGCAGTCGATGAAAAACTCCTTTCTAACACTACTGACTGTCACGTAAAATTCCAATTCTTTTTTTTCTTGACTGCTCGCAAACAAGACTCCACCAGGATGAATGGCTGCTTCATGTAATACCTGGGATCTAAAAGCCGTAAATTCCACTAAATACCTAGGTATCACAATGACAAACAACTTAAAATGGAAAGAACACATAAAAAATGTTGTGGGGGGGGAGGCTAACCAAAGGCTTCGTTTTATTGGCAGGACACTTAGAAAATGTAGCAGACCTACTAAGGAGACTGCCTACACTACGCTTGTCCGTCCTCTTTTAGAATACTGCTGCGCGGTGTGGGATCCTTACCAGGTAGGACTGATGGAGTACATCGAAAAATTTCAAAGAAAGGCAGCACGTTTTGTATTATCGCGAAATATGGGAGAGAGTGTCACAGAAATGATACAGGAATTGGGCTGGAAATCATTAAAAGAAAGGCGTCTTTCGTTGCGATGGAATCTTCTCACGAAATTCCAATCACCAACTTCTTCCTCCGAAAGCGAAAATATTTTGTTGACACCGACCTATATACTGCGGAACGATCACCACGATAGAATAAGGGAAATCAGAGCTCGTACGGAAAGATATAGGTGTTCATTCTTTCCGAGCGCTATACGAGATTGGAATAATAGAGAATTGTGAAGATGGTTCGATAAACCCTCTGCCAGGCACTTAACACTTATCCATTGTAACACCTCGGTTCAGTTTACAGTGATGAAAGCTATAGAAAGAATAATTTAAAATTAAGAATAGATTTTTTATTGGGGAAAATAGTGTAGAATCAGAGTTCGGTGATTGCAGATCAAAATTGTAGTATATCAGCAAGTAGTTTAACGTCTAAGTACAGCAAAGCCACGGAAGCTCCGTCATGGAGAAGGCAGTGACGTTAAACTGTTGTGATGAAAAACCTATAAAAAGGCCTGATCGTCGTTATTGCCGCCTTTTTCCCTTGATTGTTTCGTTAAAGGGCAGGGAACCCGTGTCAGTCAGCGGGACAATAATTAGATTGGACTTTATCGTATTAAGATTCACGATAAACTGTTAGAATATTACGGAGATTAAAAGTGATGTAGTGTACGATCTCTGACTGTTGGTAGCAACGGAGTATTAAGGGGATTCTATGACTTTAGTGCTAGATTGGAACTTTACGGACATATAGATGACAGAAACGCAAATTATCTGCTGATACGAGTGAATTCAGAGGTACCGGTGTTCAGATATTAGCATGTGGACTTCTACGAGCAGACGTCAACATGGAGTACCTAAAAAGGGAACGACAAGAGAGGGTTGCTTCACCATGTAGATGTAGCTCTTAACCTACGTCACCTTGTAGATGGTTTCGAAAAGTCGATCCCATCATGGGGGACTCCTCCTTGCCAGTGTGAAGTATGCATTAACTGTCTTCCCGATCCTTGAAGAACTACTGCCGAGGTATGGCAAGAAGGCAGTGATGGTGAGAGCCTCCGTGTCTTTGTTTACAGATGCTGATGGCGCCTGGTGCACCCTGGACATTGGCAGCGTACGCCGCCAGTACATGCGGCTTCTGCGAGCAGCTCATCTGCTGGAGGACCACTTCGGACTCAGCGTCGCCTTTGAGGTGGCTGCAGACATCCTGCGCCTGCTAGACGGCGTCGACCTCACTCTGGCTTTCAGCCCGGACGAGGGCGCAGCGCCTGTCGCGGGCGTCCTGTTGGGGCTGAATGTGGCGTTTGCGGCGCACTTGTTGCTGCGGCTGGTGGTGATGGTGGAGGCGTGCGCAGCAGCTTCCCAGCGCGCCCAGGAGGTCCGTTGGCTGCTCTCGGAGTGGTCACAGCAGGTGCCGCCGCTTCGTTTCTCTGCGGCCGGGTTCTTCTCTGTCGACAGGTCACTCTTCGTCTCGGTGGGCAGCGTAATCGCCACCTACGGCGTACTCCTCTATCAGTTCCGTTCGAAATAGTCCGAGCAGGATAGGATGGCCGGTGTGCAGCCATCAGTTTTCATCCAAAGTGCTGGGAGAGTTTGTTCATTTGTTCGGAAGGGGAAGCCATTTATTGCCCGCTCTCCACCGGTTCAGGACGCACTGAGCTGACCAAACCGAAGTGCATACCCTGCAATATTCCTCAAATGATTTTCTGCAAACTGTTCGCGAAAAAATTAACTTTTATCATACTTACAGCTCTACAGGGTGTTCCATTGATCGTGACCGGGCCAAATATCTCACGAAATAAGCCTCAAACGAAGAAACTACAAAGAACGAAACTTGTCTAGCTTGCAGGGGGAAACCAGATGGCGCTATGGTTGGCCCGCTAGATAGCGCTGCCATAGGTCAAACGGATACCAACTGCGTTTTTTAAATGGGAACCCCAATTTTTTATTACATATTCGTGTAGTACGTAAACACATATGAATGTTTTAGTTTGACCACTTTTTTCGCTTCGTGATAGATCGCGCTGTAATAGTCACAAACATATGGCTTACAATTTTACACGAACAGTTGGTAACAGGTAGGTTTTTTAAATTAAAACACAGAACGTAGGTACGATTGAACATTTTATTTCGGTTGTTCCAATGTGATACATGTACCTTTGTGAACTTATCATTTCTGAGAACGCATGCTGTTAAAGCGTGATTATCTGTAAATACCACATTAATGCAATAAATGCTCAAAAGGATGTCCGTCAACCTCAATGCATTTGGCAATACGTGTAACGACATTCCTCTCAACAGCGGGTAGTTCGCCTTCCGTAATGTTCGCACGTGCACTGACAATGCGCTGACGCATGTTGTCAGGCGTTGTCGGTGGATCACGATACCAAATATTCTTCAACTTTACCCACAGAAAGAAATCTGGGGACGTCAGATCCTGTGAACGTGCGTGCATTGGTATGGTGCTTCGACGACCAATCCATCTGTCATGAGATATGCTATTCTGTACCGCTACAAACGCACGCGAGCTATGTGCCGGACATTCATCATGTTGGAAGCACATCGCCATTCTGTTATGCAGTGAAACATCTTTAGTAACATCGGTAGAGCATTACGTAGAAAATCAGCATACATTGCACCATTTAGATTGCCATCGATAAAATGGGGGCCAATTATCCTTCCCCCCGTAATGCTCCACCATACAATAACCCGCCAAGGTCGCTGATGTTTCACTTGTCGCAGCCATCGTGGATTTTCCGTTGCCCAATAGTGCATATTATGCCGGTTTACGTTACCACTGTTGTAACCTCCCCATAAAATAATTTTTTTAATAATAAATAATATGAATATGATTCTGATTTAGTGTAACGTCCCCACAAAATTCATTCCTTTCACATTTGTAACCTCCCTACAGAAATTCATTCACATTTAACCTCCACACAAAATTAGTTTCCCATTTAATGTACCCACAAAATTCTTTTCTCATTTAATGTAAGCTCGAAACAGAAAAATTGCTAAACCTCGTAATAAAAAATAAATTCAGTAACCTGGTAAATTTTGGACAACAGCAGTGCTTCGTCACGGCCCTGTAAGCTCATTCTGAATAAAAAAGGAAAAATTCTTACCTCAATAAAGTCGCCGAATATATCTGCTCTTACAATAAATTTTTCCGGCACAGCTCTGTGCAATGCTGGCCGATAGATTTGTCATTTATGAAAGGAAGCAACTGATTTTTCTTTTGCAACAATCGGAATGATCATGGATTGGAGAAATTAGTAAATTCTTCAAATTGAAATGAATGCTTGTAAAAAAAAAAATTACTTTATATGACAAAGATTATTATTAGGACATTTTTAAAACATTTGCATGGGAGTTCAGATAACATTACTAGATATGCGCGAAGCTGCTTTTTACCTTATACAATTATACTCAGGCTCCGGCATCGCTGCACCGCGACCGGCCCAGCCAACACGATACACCATACCAGACCAGATCAGACTGCAGACTAGCGCAGACTAGCAATAACTTACTGCTACAGCTACACAGTTCCTACTCAGTCAACACTGCTCTCTGGTCAGCGATTCTCTTATACCTTGCATATCGCAGGCAGCACATGAGCAATACATCGAAATTACATCTTCTCGGACCTCTTACATAACCTCCACTGGGGGGAAGAGCAAAAATTTGGCAGCGATGGTGAGTCAATTGGACTTGCAATGACCAACAAATTTTTCTTAATTAACTAAGTTTACAGTCACAGAGTATATACATATATATAAGTGCAGAACATAAAATGAAATAGAGTGCACATGCACTGAGTACAGAACATATCAAGAAATTACAAGATGTATACGCAATGAGTACAAAACATGTTAACAAATGACATAAAGTGCACACGCACTGTATATATTTTTACCATTTTACAAGAACTAGGATAGGAAAGGGAAGGATTGCATCATGGTTGTAGCACAGTAGGTTGCACGTAGCTACACTGAAAGTCCATATCTTTCTACAGAAGCACAACACCAAGTGAGACAATCTGGAGTTCTCTTCCCCAAAGTATTAATCAGTGTAGCCAAGACACTGAAATGTCGTATTAATATTCAATGTTATCATTTTGGTAGTACATCAAGTACACCAAACAGTGGGACCATAATAACATCTCCATTGTTCAAGGTGGTGGACAGCATGATGTGTCAACACCACACTCTCGCAGAATCCATACTCTTTCACCAACGTAGAATTAGTACAAACACCAAGTATAGTGCTCCATGATAATGAGGATGGACAGGACAAACGGATATTGCAGTAATTTCTGGTAATTAGGTCAAAAGGTGAGGGACATTAAGTCTTATGCTAGTCATAATTGAGAATTACACTAGTCTATCAACCGATTTTAGTAATTGTTGGCACTCATTGCCTAGTTACTAAACATTTCTGTACTATGTATGAAGTATTACAGAATATTATTCATAAGTCATCTGATTACAGTGAACATTGGCACTCATTGGCCAGTTATTAAACATTTTTATGCATTGTTCAGAAGTCATCATTCAAAACAAGAGTTAATTAATGGCATAGCATTAACATAATTCATCCTGTTATAGTAATCATTGACACTCATTGGCCAGTTACAAACCATCAGAAGTCATCATTCAAAACAGGAGCTAATGAGTGTAGCATCAAGCTACTGGTATTCATATATAATAGCATGTAAGTGACATAAGACAAATTTAAAATATAAGGAACAGTGGCATTCATTGGCCACTTACAAAGTATTCGTATAGTTTTATAAAACATTGTTCAGTGTTATTCAGAAGTCATCATTCAAAATGAGAGTTAATTATTGGCATAGCATTTATAGAGTATAACAAAAATATTATTTACAGAAATTATTGGCATAGCATTTATACATTGTTACAAAACATCATTCAGTATTACTCAGAACTCTCTTAAACTGGTAGCATTATTTGGGACAGGTAATACATTTTTTTTGTGCTAGCAATGCATTGCGTTGGGATTGATAATTAATTGCTGGGGCATGAAAATATTTGCTTTTGACTTATTGCTGCAAATAAGGATTAGTAACGTCATTCGTCATGAGTCAGCTGTAGCAAGGTTATGAAACACACATTCATGAATGACACACACAAATGGGTAATAAAAATGCAGGTACTAGAACAAGTTTAATGGCTAACTGCTTATAGCACATTAATTTCACGAATAGCTTCTCCTGAAAAAATACAAAATGGATTATTAAGCTGAAAGAAGAAACGCATATTATGCTGAAAAGTAGTGAACTTCGAATTAACAGGTAATGAAACGTGTACTCAATATGTATGTACTCTAGCTGTCCTTTCCAAAACATTCAGTCATTATACCATGCGATATAAGACATACTGTCAAAACGAACTGCAACAAATACTTAAATAACTACATAGCATCTCTTAACAAATAGTAAATATATAAACTTCATCATTATTCTCATCTGCAAGGAAAAAACTTCATTATTCATATTACCATAACTTCATTACTATCATCACCTGCAAAGAAAAACTTCATTATTCATATTAGCATATTCTTCATATAACTATTCATCACCATTCATTATCATCTGCAAAAAAGACACTTCATTATTCATATTACCATTTACTTCATACAACTATTCATAGTATAGAGTTTCTTATTTCTAGCATATTTCATCACTAAAAGTAAGATGTGTAGTTCTGTCTGACAGCCTGCATCAATCGCCTCGTATTCTGAAAGAAAAATTATCAGTTAAGACTGCTATCATACGATGTGTATAGTATATTCTTGTTAATGCTTGTTAATTCTGATCCATTTACTCTTCATGACTTGGTATTACATTTTCTTTCGTTCATTCCGAAGGTGAAATTCCCATTTCATAATAATCCACTGTGGTTTGTTTAAGTTATTTCCTTGACACGGTATTGCTTTCTGAAAATGATGAATAGGGATTAATATCTTGCATTTAAATCATATACTCATTAAATGAAAACTTGTTTCTAGTGATATAATTAAGCATACAGCATGGCATGACAGAAAAAGTATTATGTCAAAAACATAGAGAGTGTTCAGGTGCAAAAATGTACACAGAGTATCATAATGTAGTAGCAAAAAAAATGTAAAATAGTCACGATGTTGAGATATCATAAGGCAAATTGTCAAAGTCAACTGGTGTTTGTTATATCTTAAAGATTTCGTAGTGCATACAAACAAAACAGGAAAACAATCATACATACACGAAAAATGGAAAATATGCACGGTCTGATATATAACGACAAGAATTGACTTTCTTCGTGTTCAGCTTGTATGTTGTGTAGTTGATAGAGGCGAGAGTTGAAGACTTTAATGGAGAAAGAATTTGATAAAATTAATACGTCACTAGATAGAATTGCGTAATTGGTCATAAAATATGTAAGTTTATCTGAAAAAATGTGCACGGTCTGATGTGTAACGACAAGAAAAGCGACCTGCTAACCTTACCTTGCTGGGCACTTGCCAAGAAAAAATATGATAATCATCAGTAAGTAGTCACATAAATATAATTGCATCATTGGTCATATTAAAATCAGAAAATGGTATTACAGTGTGATAAATCATAAAGTATGTTCAATTCAATAAAGGGTTTAATTTTGGAGACATGGTGATTGCCTTTACTTTTTCTGGTTCTCAGAGTTTCGACGTGTACTACATTGGGGTGAGGAATGCTGCGAATTCGATATGGACCTGCGTATAGAAGTTCAAATTTACTGCATCTATTCTTTCCTCTGTTGGATAAATAGTGTGTACGTACTAATATCTCCTGTCCAATGTAAAAGTCACGGGGTGTACAAACCTGTTTTTGCTGTCTTCTCCGGCGCTCTGCGGCACGTTTGATGTTGTTCAGCGCAATGTCAATTATTTCATGGTGTCGTAGTCGACGAGATGTAGGAAAGGACACTAATTCTTTAATTTTGTTAGGTGGTTCAACATTTTTCATTATAACAGTTGGAGATAACATAGTAGATTCATTTGGTATCGAGTTAATTACATCCTGGAATGACAGTACGTGTGTATCCCAATCAATATGTTTTTTATGGCAGTATATTCTACATAGTTTACCAATTTCTTTCATTAGTCGTTCACAAGGGTTCGAAGAAGCATGGTACTTGGATATATAGATCGGAAAAATGTTTCTTGTTCGTAACATACGTGTCCACATAGCAGATTGAAATTGTGGTCCATTGTCGGAAATTACTTACAATACATGCCCTACAAGGAATAAAAAATGTTTTACAAATGCATTGGAAACAGATTTAGCTGTAGCTTTGCGTAACGGAGTGAAGGTAACAAATTTTGAAGTGAGCTCAACAGCGACAAAGATGTAGCAAAAACCTCTGTTAGTTCTCGGAATTGGACCAAAAATGTCTACTGCGGCCATATGTCTTAATTTAACAGGTACAATGGGATATAAAGGAGGATTATGTGAAGTGGTGTCTGATTTAGCTTTCTGGCAGATTTTACATGACGCTAAAACTCGTCGAATACGTTTCTCCATATTGGCAAATAACAGTTCTGTCTCAGCATAAGAAAACATTTTCTGGCTCCATAATGTGCGTAACTTAAATGAGTATAGCAAATTAATTTGTTAACAAGCTCGTCAGAAATACATAGTAACCAATTGTTGCTGTCTGGGTGAGAGCGGCGAAACAGAATATTATTGCGTACAGTGTAATGGTTTCTAATGGTAACATTATTCCTATCTTGCCAAAGGTGTTTAATTTCTTTCCATACGTTGTCTTTACTCTGCTCTTGTCCTATGTCTCGTAATGACGACGAAATGAAATTTTCAAATGCAACTTGTTGAATATACATGACGCTGAAATTTGCTTTGCAGAAGTTGGTTGCGATGTCTTGCTGATTGTTGCTGAGAGAGCGGGATGTGCGTCTCCTACAATATTTTGTGTACCGGGAATGTGAACAATTGTAAAATTAAATTCCTGTAAATAAAGTTTCCATCTGCTTAACCTGTCGTGTGTAAATTTTGCGGAAAGTAAAAACTGTATAGCTCTAAGATCTGTGTAAACGGTAGTGTGTCTTCCATAAATAAATGCCGAAATCTCGTAAATGTCCGTACAACACATAATGTTTCAAGTTCTGTGACAGAATAATTGCGTTCAGCAGGTGACAGAATGCGACTCGCAAAGGCGATGTTTTTAATTACTGTACAACCATCTTCTTCAATTTCCTGAAAAATGTGTACGCCTAAAGCGGTGTTAGAACTGTCGGTGGCAATGGAAAAATTTCTGGTAAGATCTGGATGTGATAAAAGTGGCGCATTCAACAAAGCTTGTTTCAGATTGACAAATTCAGAATGTGCTTGGCTATCCCAGGACCAAATAGTGTTTTTACCCGTCAATTGACATAATCTAGGGGTGTCTAAAGCAGAGTAATGAATAAATTTACGAAAAAAGTTAATTAATCCCAGGAAGCTGCGTAGTTGTTTCTTCGTCATAGGAACAGTAATGTCACGTAATGCTTGAAGTTTTTCCGGGTCAGGCGCAATGCCTTCTGCTGAAATTACATGTCCAAGAAATTTTATAGAAGTTTTGCCAAAGTGCGATTTACTTAGATTAACTGTGAGTCCTTGTGCACGAAAAGTTCGTAACAGTTGTTCAAGAATCAAACTGCGTTCAGCCCAGTTAGCTTCTGCAATACGAATGTCGTCTACATACATTGTGATTCTGTCTTTAAGTTCTGTCGGAAGTATTGTATTCAAACCGCGAATAAAAGCTGCAGAAGAAATAGTTAAACCGAACGGTAATTTACAAAATTGATAACAGTCACCAAAACAGAGAAAAGCCGTGTACTTTCTGCAGTCCGGATGGAGCTGAATTTGCCAAAATCCCGATTTCAAATCTAATGTGGAATAAATAACAGTACCACGAAATTTCTGTAGAAGTTCTTCTAGTGTCTGTGGGCGATCTGTTTCATTAATAATAATGTTATTGATGTGGCGCGAATCAAGTACGAGGCGAAGTGAACCATCCTTTTTCTTAACAATATGGAGTGGGTTTATGTACGGACTAACTGGCGGTTCAATAATTCCTTGGTCAAGCATAGCTTGCAATTCTTTCTTAACTTGTTCTCTGTGAATATACGGAATGGGATAATGTTTGGCTTTAAATGTGTCGTGCTGTATAACTTGAAATTCATACATAAAACCGGACATAGACCAGGGACGTTCTCAAAAACTGGAGCTTGCTGTAAAAGAATTTTGCGTAGTTGCGTGCGTTCGTCGTCTGTATTTGCACTGCTCTGTTTAACTTTATCAGAAATCATCTGTATAACGTCATAGTCGGCTACGTCTGGAGTATTATAGTTGTGTACGTACGAATCTGTGAACAATGTGGAATGACCTCTGTACGATTAATTGCTTGTTCTTCTGCAGATAAAGAGTGCTGAAATTCTGAAGCCAGTTGTACATTTTCATCCTTTAACATTAAATAGGAGTTTTGAAAGTCAGTAATTGCGTCGTGTTGTACCAGAAAATTCGTACCTAAAATAACGTCTGTTGTCAATAAGGGAACAATCCAAAAATTTGAGTGAAATGTATGACCTGCAATACAAAATGATAAATGTGTCTGTAATTTTACATCTACTCCTTTACCAGATGCTGCTCCTTTTACTTTAGTTTTGCCTAATGATAACGTAGGATAGGTATTCTCTTTGTTACATTCGTTGAAGGTTTCCTCATTTATAACTGACATAGGTGATCCAGAATCGATTACTGTTGAAAATTTGGAAGATCCAATCTTTACTTCAATGACAGGGTGGGAAATGGTTTTTTGAATAACTGGTTTTCCCTGCAAAAGAGTGTCTCGGATGTCGTCACAAGTAATAACATTTTCGTGAACAAAATTCTCTGTGTCAAAAGTATTGCTTGCGTTGCAGGAAGATGCAACCTGTACTGTATCTAGTCAAATTTTTTCTGACGTGCTGTTATTTCCCGGATGATGCTGTGGCATTTCAACTATTTGTACTGTTCTGTTATTTCGTCCTGACGTATTACGTTCGGGATGATATCGACTGTCTGGTTCATTCATGATAATTTGTTGTTGCGGATGATTCTGCTGCTGGTAAGACCGACTGTTATTAAACGTACGCTGAAAATTGTGCTCATTACTTTTACGTCTATCATGATAGTCATTTCTATACGGTGCATTGCGATATGAGTTGAAATGGTGTGTTTTCTGTACGTACTGATTTCCTTGTTGCTGTGCGTTACTATTTGGTGTGGCCGACGCTATACGTGTAGGTGGCGAAACATTAAAGCTTGGTTGACCTTGCAGACTGCATTGTTGGTTAGGTACGCTAACCGGTTGTCTTTGATGCTGTTGCGGGGAAAAGCGTCTATCGTTACCAAAATGTGGTTCCTGTTGCTGATAATTTTGACGATACTGATAATTAAAATTATGTCTGTTATTGAAGTTCTTATGGTTGTCATTCCTGGAGCGTCTATCACCCTTGCCATTGAAATAGCGTGGCTGATCGTAATTACTGTATGCTTGTTGGCTTGGTTATGATGTGAAAAATTTTTGTTTACGAAAGAATAATCTGATTGCTGAACTTCCAAAAGCCGTAACAGATCTCTGAATGTCGAAATATTTTCTTTCTGCTGACCCGTTAAAAGTGATACTCTTAATGATCGTGGTAATTTAGAAATGCGAAATTGAATAAGTGCAGATTCACTGTATGGTTCACTTAAGTACTGATTTTGTTGGACCATGTGTTCAAAAAATTGCGTGACAGTGGAAAAATTTGAGTTCTCATAATTTGGTAAACTAATTAATTGATCCTTGATTCAATGCTGTGTCGTCTTCGACCAATACGCTGACAGAAAAGCGTTCTGAAATTCTTCTACCGAATAGCATTGTCTCGCGATCGGTCTCATACGAGTTGCCGGTTCGCCTTCCAAAAAACTGCAAATAAATTCAAGTTTGTGTGACGGGCCAAGTTGGTGGAAAAGCAAAGCTAAATTGTTGTATCCAATCCAAGGCGTGAATCTGTTTTCTGTCATTTTTAAATACTTTAAATTTTCTCACGGATAGAAAGTGCTTGTAATCAAAATTATCGTCTCTGTATGTCTGAACAGGTTCAGGATTGTATGTTAATCTGTTTGTCTGTGACTGTTCAGAATCTAAGTCACGTACTCTCTGTAAATTACCTAAATTATACTGGCTGTGTGAGTCTGACAAATGATCGGAAAGTGGCGTTTGCTGTGATGTGTTAAAGGCTGAAATATTTTTCATCTCCGTCACTTCGTGTTGTAAAGATGACGATTTTCTACATAATGTATTATTGGACGAACCTATCTCACTGATTGTCTGCTATAAATTTTGGAATTCGGGTGCTTGATTAAACGAAACTGGTGACATATCGTCTGATTTGGTGTCATTATTACTTTCGATAACGTCAATACGACTGGCCAATTCATCATATTTTTCAGTCAGTGCTTTTACCTGATCGTCGTTTTTATTATCACAAGCATTAACTTGTTTTTGTATTTTACGTGTGGTTTCGTTCAATTTTTTAACGTCTGCTTTGATGGCATCGGGATCCTGTATTAGTTCCAACTTTTCAAGTCTGTTGGTCATTGTCTGAAAGTCTAATGTGTGTGTGTGTCTGCTTTTGTTTTAAGATCGGAGATTTCATCATGCAATTCGGTGTTCAACTGTTTGATAGTATTAATTTCGTCTGATACTGTAGCAATACTGTTGTCTATGTATGTTTTTGCTTTCGTAAACAATTTACGTTTATCTTCCTGTCTCTGTGCAGTAATTGTTTCCATGACTTGTCGCTTTACTTTATTCTGTTCCTGTATAAATTTACTGTAACACGTTTTACTATTTTGTAAGTGGTGATTAAAACGTTCGTCAATTTGGCTGTTCTGTTGGTCAAATTTCGTGTCTACTTTCGCATCCAGTGTGCGTGAAAGTTCTGCTGACATTAATTTAAACTCGTCGCATAACTGTGTTGCGTTTTCAGAACATTGTTTAGCGACAGCACTAATTTCATCTCTAAGTAATTTAGTTGTGGCTGCATGTGTATTACTTAATTCTTGTGCCACAGATCTAATTTCTTCACTACTGTTCCTAGCACAAGCCTTAATTTCCTCACGTAATTGTTCTTCAGTATCATGACATTGCACGGCAATGGCTGTAATCTGTTCACTAAGCTGTTTGAAATTGTTGTCTTGTTTTTCATTCGACTGTTTGGAATTATTGTCTAGTTTTTCATTAAGTTGTTGTTTGAGATTTTCATTATTTTCATTAAGTTGTTGTTTGTGATTTTCACTAAGTTGTTTGTTTGGTTCATGAAGTTGTAGCAATAATGCCATAACTTGATCCATGCCAATAGTAGCGACTCTATTTTCTATGCTGTGTGTAGGTGTATCTGCATGTGTCACGTTTTGTATAACCATTTGGTCATTCTGTGATTCTTGAAAAGGTTTGCCAATCGGATGTGCACTGTGGGTCACTACCTCAGAATCAAATAAATCTGACGTATTTTGACTACATTGTTCATCTTCGTGAGAAAAATTTATCTGTTCACTATGCAAATTTTGCAAATCGGGTGTGTCAAACTGAGCAGCGTTCATTGTACCAAACGTGCCGTGTCATCAATTGTTAAATTTACTGTGGACATAATTGAATTTGTTTGTTCATCATTAGGATCAAAATCATTACTAGTGATCGGTAGGCACTGATTATCTGTAATTAGACGATTATCACTATTACACTGACAAGGGGAGGCCGCCAATTGTGAAATTCAGATTTGATTCATACTGCGCATAATAAAAGCTCATGGCCAGAGGTGTAAGGTGGCAAAGCACCAAGATGCACTTCTCAGCCGTTGTCGAGAAAATCGACAGTTAAAAGAAACCGTTGCGGTGAAATACTCTCTACGGTTAATAATTTCATACAGCGTCGTGGCGCAGCGGTAAGCGCTCGGGTTTGTAATCGGAAGGTCGGTCGCCGGATCGAATCTCGCGCCATGCAACATTTTTTTTATTATTAGTTTTTTTTAATTCAAATATATATATATATATATATATATATATATATATATATATATATATATATGTGTGTGTGTGTGTGTGTGTATGTATAAACTATTAATGAATTACTTATGCTTTTTGGTGAAGGCGGATCGCTCTCCAATTGTACCGCCTCCATTTTTCCGTTTGTTTAACAGGGTGTACCAAAGCTCTCACGTCCGCACTGATTTTCGACGATGTTATAAGTTGCGCTAGGGACCGCATCTACCTTCTTTCGAAGTTAGCAGGCAACTACGCTTTTATGCAGCGGCTCGTTTCGGCCCATTCAACATCTGTCCTTCAAGTGTAACGAGCGAGTAACGGAGCTTATATTTCATACCTGCCACAGCAAATTTGTGTTCGTGAGGTTTCTATTCTAATTCGAACGTTTGACTTACGCTATACGTATTCGTTTCGGAATATCGTTTCTACGTCTTCCGTTAACTGTACGTGGTTAACATTATGAAGACAACTAAGAACATTTGTCAAATACAACTTTGTTTGGGGAAAACATAATGATGTTCGAAGTCGCCAGTTTTTCCACGACAAACGACCTTCAACAACTTATTATATGCATAATTGTTGCAACTGATTGCCGGGAATTATATATATATATATATATATATATATATATATATATATATATATTGTGGTGTCACCGCCAGACACCACACTTGCTAGGTGGTAGTTTTAAATCAGCCGCGGTCCATTAGTACATATTGGACCCGCGTGTCGCCACTGTGTGATCGCAGACCGAGCGCCACCACAAGGCAGGTCTCGAGATACAGACTAGCACTCGCCCCAGTTGTACGGACGACGTAGCTAGCGACTACACTGACGAAGCCTCGCTCCTTTGCAGAGCCGATAGTTAGAATAGCCTTCAGCTAAGTCAATGGCTACGACCTACCAAGGCGCCATTAGTAACATTGCATGTATCTAAAGAGTCTCACTTGTATTGCCACAATCTCCAGATGTACCAAAAGGATGGATTAAAGTTAAGTATTCCAGAAGCTACGTACTTTTCTTTATAGCATTCATTACGTATCCTGTTTCAGACCTCACGCCATCCTGCTTTAGCTTAGCGCGTGCCTTTCGGCTTCCTCTCATTGTGTCTAGGCTGTCTTGTCTAGACACAACATTTTTGGCGACGAGGCTTAAAAGAGGATTTCGCGTTCGTATTGCTCTAATTTACTTGTGTCATGGCTTCGCCAGATGTACTGTCCGAATTTTATCGCTTGCAGAATCAGCAGACGCAGGCCTTATTGGATGCCCTTGGACAGCTCGTCCAGGGTCAACGTGCCCTGCAAAACGATGCGGCAGCCGCCGCTTCACCGCTACCGCAGCCACAACACGCAGTTGCACCCCCATTTTGTCCCTATGAACCAGCTAAGGAAACATGGACGGAGTGGTCACGCCAGTTTGGATTTCATCTCGCCGCCTACAGAATTCAAGGTAACGAGCAGCAGCCTCACTTATTGTCGTGTGTAGGGGTGCAAACGTACCGTGTGATAGTGAAATTATTTCCCCGACGCGCCGTAGCAACTCTGTCCTACGAAGAAATTTTGTCTGCTTTAGATGCCTATTTCAAGGAAACAGTCAATGTCGTTGCAAACAGGTATACGTTCTTTCGTACAAAACGTACGGCCGGTCAGACTAATAGGGAGTGGGTTGCAACATTGCAAGGCCTTACTCGGGATTGTGCTTTTGAGTGTGAATGTGGACTCGCTTATTCAGATACTATGGTACGTGATGCAATAGCACAGAACATTTCTGATGTTCGTATACGGGAGCAAATTTTGAAACTCGTCAATCCCTCCCTTCAACAAGTGATAGACATATTGGATAGACAAGACACGCTTGACTTTGCTGAAGAATCATTTGCAACTTCGCCAGCCATGTGTAACATTAACCGGCTCCCCGGGCGCGCTGCACGGACCAGTAACCTGCCCTCGCGCACGTCCACGCAGCTGCCGCCACGCTCTAAACCAGGTGTGCCGCGCCAGCATACAAATGCAGTGAAATCATGCCCGCAGTGTGCTACTGGACATTCGCGTGACAATTGCCCGTCACGCCAAGCTATTTGTTTTTACTGTAATAAGAAAGGACATGTTCAAAGTGTTTGCCAGCAAAAGCTCAGATCAGACACTCTTAATCATTCCAGGCCCTTTACTTCGCGCCAGAATCGAACCAAGAATACTCAGGCTCGTGAACCTTCGCCCATGGACATTCATGTAGTTAATTCCACTCCGCCCAGTGCCACTTTCTCTAACAGTGACTGTGTGTGTCCCACAAAAAGTGTGCGTCGACGTCGCCGGAAATCTCGTCAGGTCGCAAGTGCTTATGTCCCTGTATCAGTTCAAATTGCACGAGACAGTCGCTCTTGTCGTCAGCAGGACAATAAACTTTTTGTAGATTTGGACTTTAATGGCAAGGTCATACCATTCCAGCTCGATACCGGAGCTGCAGTTTCATTGATCAATCATGACACGTACAAACAACTGGGCAAACCTCCGTTGCGTGCCGCAAACGTTCAGCTCACTAGTTATTCAGGACAGCCTATCCCTGTGTTAGGACAGTGCAGCCTTCTTGCAACATACAAAGGACAAACAAAACTTGTGTCATTTTACGTTCTTCGTTCTTCTACTGCAGTGAACTTGTTTGGTTTAGATTTATTTCAGTTGTTTAACTTGTCAATAGTCAATCAGGTCCTCTCAGTGAATCAGACTGTGCCATCAGACAGTGTTTCTCGTCTGTGTGAAGAATTTGCAGACATTTTTGCACCGGGCTTAGGTTGCGCTAAAAACTATGAAGCACATTTGGAACTGAAAGTCAATGGGCAACCGAAATTTTTCAGAGCGCGCAATGTTCCTCACGCATTGCGTGATGAGGTTGCAAGAACATCACACGATTTAGAATCACAAGGTGTAATTGAACGTGTGCAGGCTTCTCTCTGGGTCTCACACTTAGTAATTTTGCCAAAACCTTCCGGAAAATTGAGACTTTGTGTGGACTTCAAGGCTACAGTGAATCCACAGTTAGTGATTGCAACTTATCCTTTACCCCGCCCGGAAGATCTTTTTGATAAACTGTGCCCGGGTAAATATTTTTCGAAGTTGGACCTAGCAGATGCGTACTTGTAAATACCAGTGGATGAGGAATCCCAGCGCGTCTTGGTGGTTAA
Source organism: Schistocerca americana (assembly GCF_021461395.2). Lineage (NCBI taxonomy): Eukaryota > Metazoa > Arthropoda > Insecta > Orthoptera > Acrididae > Schistocerca > Schistocerca americana. The sequence goes on along the minus strand of NC_060125.1, from coordinate 228,483,518 downwards.
CACGCATCTTGGCTTGTACCGATTCAAAAGACTGCCATTCGGGTGTGCATCCGCCCCTGCATTGTTTCAGCAATATTTACAAACTGTTTGTGCGTCGGTTCCTACTGCAGCGAACTATCTGGACCATATTGTGATCTCCGGAAGGACAGCCGACGAACATTTAGCAAATCTAAGAACATTGTTTCAAGTATTGCGACAAAATGGTCTTCGCTTGCGGAAGGACAAATGTGTGTTTTTTGCTCGTGACTTACCATATTGGGACATGTCATAAATGCACAAGGCATACATCCCAGTCCAGAGCACCTCCGTGCCATACAAGACTTGCCTTCGCCGCAGAATTTGAAGCAGCTACAGAGTGTGTTGGGTAAAATTAACTATTATCATCGCTTTCTGCGCAATGCCTCTTCCATTTCAGCTCGTGCTTCATCGCTTACGCCGTAAAGGTGTTCCGTTCGTCTGGACGATGGAATGCGAACGCGCTTTTCGCCAGTTGAAATCGGCGTTGCTTTCAAATACTTGCCTTACGCCATTCGATCCCAATAACCCTTTTGTTGATGGTAGATGCATCAGATATCGGGATCGGTGCTGTGCTTGCGCACAAAGAAAGAGTCGCATTCTCGGGAGGACGCGTTGTTGCTCTTTTTGTCATCGTATCGCTCTCAGCCCCGAGATGGTCGCTCGCCGGCTGAGTTGCTCCACGGTCGTCCTCATCGAACCTTGATGTCTTTGCTGCATCCGCCGCATCAGGTTCCTGTGCAGCGGCAGACTCCTGCTTTTGCTCCAGGCGACGTTGTATTCTATCCAACTATCGAGGTTCACGGCGTTGGCTCGCAGGGCGCATTCTTCGCTGCCTCGGCCGCGCGATGTATTTGGTTTTGGGGGCCTCTGGTGAGGTGCGTCGGCATCTCAATCAGCTGTGCCTTTGTCGTCTGCCGCTCCCCGTCTGCTTTCAGCGACGGTGCCGTCCGGTCAGCGCCCTGGGGACCCATCTACTGGCTCGCCTCATCCCCAGGTGTTACCGACGCTGCCTTCCATTTTGCCTCGTGGCGACGCGCCGCCGCCGCCGCCGCCGCCTGTCCTCCAGCCGGCGCCCCCCGCAGTGGACGCTTCGCTGCAACCGCCAGGCGCCTCCCTGGGTCACGCGCCGCCGATCGCTTCCCGTGACCAGCTGTCCTCCGCCATGGGACTCTTCCCCGCTCCGGACCACATGGCGTCTTCGCGCGTCGGGTACCCCGACGCAATGGAGGTCGACCCTTCGGCCCCTCCTGTCTCTCTACGGGCGCATACACCGCATGTTGACGTGCACCCTGGACTAGGTTTTCAGGCGTTTCCTAGCTCCCCTCAGACCGAATGGCCGGGTGCGGGTGGCACAGCCTCGCCTGCTGTTAGGCTCCCCACCTCATCGCATACGTCAACATGGGGTCCTCCCCACGGCGGGCGGAAGCCTTATAACAGGACCGTTCGCCGATTTGCGGGGGAGGAATGTGGTGTCACCGCCAGACACTTGCTAGGTGGTAGTTTTAAATCGGCCGCGGTCCATTAGTACATGTCGGACCCGCGTGTCGCCACTGTGTGATCGCAGACCGAGCGCCACCACAAGGCAGGTCTCGAGATACGGACTAGCACTCGCCCCAGTTGTACGGACGACGTAGCTAGCGACTACACTGACGAAGCCTCGCTCCTTTGCAGAGCTGATAGTTAGAATAGCCTTCAGCTAAGTCAATGGCTACGACCTAGCAAGGCGCCATTAGTAACATTGCATGTATCTAAAGAGTCTCACTTGTATCGCCACAATCTCCAGATGTACCAAAAGGATGGATTAAAGTTAAGTATTCCAGAAGCTACGTACTTTTCTTTATAGCATTCATTACGTATCCTGTTTCAGACCTCACGCCATCCTGCTTTAGCTTAGCGCGTGCCTTTTGGCTTCCTCTCATTGTGTCTAGGCTGTCTTCTCTAGACACAACATATATATATATATATATATATATATATATATATATATATATATATATGTGTCTGTGTGTGTGTGTGTGTGTGTGTGTGTGTGCGTGTGTGTGTATAGACACATTTGAATAACAAAAAACAAATACTAAAAAAAAAAATTGCATGGCTCGAGATTCGATCCGGCGACCTTCAGATTATGAACCCGAGCGCTTACAGCTGCGCCACGACGCTGTCGATAATTATTAATCATAGAGAGTATTTCACCGCAACGGTTTATTTTAACTGTCGATTTTCTCGACAACGGCTGAGAAGTGCATCTTGGTGCTTTGCCACATTGCACCTCTGGCCATGAGCTTTTATCATGCGCAGTATGAATTGAATCGGAATTTCACAATTGGTGGCCTCCCCTTGTGAGTGTCGCAAGTATTATCGGTCAAATTATTCGAGTCGGCTATTTCACTCATTGCACATCGCGATGTACTGTTAACAGTTTTTCGCGGCATTTTTCACAAATCAAAGTTAAGCACAAAATGAAACAAAGTCAAAGCAAAAATGGAACAAATACAATTGCAACAAAGAGCAATAAATTGCCGATGATCTGTGAAAGAAAGAGTGACAAATTAGTAAATGCGTTGCGCCAAATGCAAACTACATTTAAGTAAATAAGAGCAGATATATGACTACTTCTCAGAAATTCACAAAGGAAATCCGATCCTGGCCGGTTGTCGCCAAGTGTAATCTCCCCACAAAATAATTTTATTAATAATAAATAATATGAATATGATTCTAATTTAGTGTTGTGTCCCCACAAAATTCATTCCTTTCACATTTGTAACCTCCCTACAGAAATTCATTCACATTTAACCTCCACACAAAATTAGTTTCCCATTTAATGTACCCACAAAATTCTTTTCTCATTTAATGTAAGCTCGAAACAGAAAAATTGCTAAACCTCGTAATAAAAAATAAATTCAGTAACCTGGTAAATTTTGGACAACAGCAGTGCTTCGTCATGGCCCTGTAAGATCATTCTGAATAAAAAAGGAAAAATTCTTACCTCAATAAAGTCGCCGGATATATCTGCTCTTACAATAAATTTTTCCGGCACAGCTCTGTGCAATGCTGGCCGATAGATTTGTCATTTATGAAAGGAAGCAACTGATTTTTCTTTTGCAACAATCGGAATGATCATGGATTGGAGAAATTAGTAAATTCTTCAAATTGAAATGAATGCTTGTAAAAAAAAAATTACTTTATATGACAAAGACTATTATTAGGACATTTTTAAAACATTTGCATGGGAGTTCAGATAACATTACTAGATATGCGCGAAGCTGCTTTTTACCTTATACAATTATACTCAGGCTCCGACATCACTGCACCGCGACCGGCCCAGCCAACACGATACACCATACCAGACCAGATCAGACTGCAGACTAGCGCAGACTAGCAACAACTTACTGCTACAGCTACAAAGTTCCTACTCAGTCATCACTGCTCTCTGGTCAGCGATTCTCTTATACCTTGCGTATCGCAGGCAGCGCATGAGCAATACATCGAAATTACATCTGCTCGGACCTCTTACACTGTTGGTGAATGACGCTTCGTCGCTAAATAGAACGCGCGCGAAAAATCTGACATAGTCCCGTAATTTCTCTTTTGCCCAGTGGCAGAACTGTACACGACGTTCAAAGTCGTCGCTATGCAATTCCTGGTGCATAGAAATATGGTACGGGTGCAATCGATGTTGATGTAGCATTCTCAACACCGACGTTTTTGAGATTACCGATTCTCGCGCAATTTGTCTGCTACTGATGTGCGGATTCGCCGCGACAGCAGCTAAAAACACCTACTTGGGCATCATCATTTGTTGCAGGTCGTGGTTGATGTTTCACATGTGGCTGAACACTTCCTGTTTCCTTAAATAACGTTAACTATGCGGCGAACGGTCCGGACACTTGGATGATGTCGTCCAGGATACCTAGCAGCATACATAACACACGCCCGTTGGGCATTTTGATCACAATAGCCACACATCAACACGATATCGACCTTTTCCGCAATTGGTAAACGGTCCATTTTAACACGGGTAATGTATCACGAAGCAAATACCGTCCGCACTGGCGGAATGTTACGTGATTCCACGTACTTATGCGTTTGTGACTATTACAGCGCCACTATCACAAAGCGAAAAAAGTGGTCCAACTAAAACATTCATATTTCTTTACGTCCAACACGAATATGTAATAAAAAATGGGGGTTACTATTTTTTAAAAAAACGCAGCTGATATCCGTTTGACCTATGACAGCGCCATCTAGTGGGCCAACCATAGCGCCATCTGGTTTCCCCCTTCAAGCTAGACGAGTTTCGTACTTTGTAATTTTTTCGGTTGGTGCTTATTTCGTGAGGTATTTGGCCCAGTCATTATCAGTGGACCACCCTGTGTATGTCAGTTTCATGATGACGTGCCGATAATTTCGTTGATCATCGTAGCTACTCTGGTATTTGCATGTAAGTAAGGCAATACAGGAAACTCGAAAAAGTTTGCAGTGAAACATAGAAGTCGCTATGATTTTTCAGCTCGTGCATATTATGTAATATATTGCTTTGAATAAAATTTAGGTAGAATATTGAATTTCTCTTTAGAGAACCGCCAGGTTAGCCGAGAGCGCTAATGCACTGCTTCCTGAAAGCGGCTAGGCGCGCCGGCCCTGGATCCATTTAGCCTAGAGGATTAACGACAAGGGCCAGCGTGTTGGTCGGCCTGGATGTGGTTTTTAGGCGGTTTTCCACATCCCACTAGGTGAATGCTGGGCTGGTCCCCACGTCCCACCTCAGTTACACGACATATAGACATTTGAAAACGTTCACAGTTTACACTAGATGCAGACTGCTGGGGTGCACTAATTCCATCCCAGGGGGGGTAGGAGGTGGCGACAGGAAGCGCATCCGGCCACCCTATGACACTAACATCGCCAGATTCATAGTAACAAAGCTGACCCCGTGTTGCACTGGGACAAAGTCCCTAAGAAAATGACGATGATATTGAATTTCTCTTTGGTCGTTGGTGGAGGTCTGTCTGTCTCCAATCTCAAGAATATGTAGCACATTCATTTGTGATTGTGATAAAGCCAGAATGAAATATCCATAATGTTCTTCATACTTCATAAACGGTTTAAGATATCGAAACGAAATTTTGGCAAAGATGACAGTATTTTACCTTATGATAAGTATGCGAAACTTCATTATTTAAAGTGTTATGCCACTAACTACAGACATTTTCGATGAAAGAGCACAATTTAAAATGGTCATCGTTAGCTGCTGGAATGAGAACTGCTGTGCATTTTGGAACTACATAACTGAAGACATTACACTTTTTTTGGTACCAAGGATGCTCTTTTTCATAAGATATTGATCTTACTTATAGTCAGTTCCTCACTTAATTATCTGTTTCAGAGTTCCTCGTAATTGTGTCTGCACAAGATCTTAGTGAAATGACATTGTGTAAACTCTGTTGTGTTTTGGCAAGAGAAGAAAAATTTCAAGTGGCAGCAATAAGGTAAATTTCAGTTTTACTCATTTGCCACTCATGACGCTTTTCTGAAAGTTACAAATGATTAACAAATCAGGTGAAAATAAATAACTGCTTTTCTTACATTTTCAGAGGAATTATTTTTTCAGATACGAACCAAAGCAGAGTTGATAGTAGATCTGTTTGGATGGTCACCCTGCAAGTGTGGGCACAGAGAAGCTCCACTTAATATTTACAGAAAATGTGAGTATAGGCTTCGGTTGAGAATGGCACTTATCCTCTCCACTACCGCTCTCCACACACTTGCCGTGCCGACTGCTTATCTATCAGCCACGTTATTCTGTAATTAGATGGTACATCCACAGATTGCGTAACAAACACAACACTTGTAGCATTGAATGTTGATTCCCAGCTGAAGTGGTGTCAACGGGCCAAGACAGGGTGGAAAGAGTAGATGTTAGAAACCTCAGATAAGTTTAATATTCTAGTAAAACATTTATCATAACCAAAACGCATTAATATAGAGAAGCGGTCGTGTTAGTATGCTCCATTTAAATTATTTGCATGCCAGTGATATTAGAGTGTCACTGGACTGATTGTGGCGATACACTGTAACATAACGAGAATTTTTCTGTTTTTATACTCATGAAAGAGGAAAGATAATTGACCCATCTCTGTTTTATTTTAATGTGTCATATTTCTCATTACCTGCCTACCTCCTACCATAAGTGTGTGACTGCATCATGTTTGAATGTGATGGGATACAGAAAGTTGAGGGGCTATCCAAAGACAGTCAGATTTTAGTGCACTTTGTGAAAATATAGCTTGTGGGAAAGCTAAGCAAAGAGATTACCTGAAGGTTTCGAAAAACATGGACAGAGTCGAGAGTAGAGAATGTCAGGAGGCTACAGCCAATAGGAGAGGTACCATCCGGGCAGTTTGAGCAAGGAGATATTGTCTCCGGAAGTTCGCCACACTTGGGAATCGTTAGACGAACTGATATGAGGTGTGGACGCTGTTATGGAACTCCTGCTGATTTGATGAATGAAATGTATGAAAATGAGTTATATTATCGTGGATAACGTTCGTCGTGTATCGTTTACAGTCAATGATGTCGGGGAAGTGTTAGAAGACGGTTTAGTTATCATAACTGTGATGGTATAAAGTAACTGGTAAACTATGGGCGTGTCCATTGACTATGATTGTTGGCCACCAGCTCTACACTCCGTATGGTGAATAATTTCGAGTAAAATTCGTTCATTTTGGAGAACGAATCGAGCTGTTGCATAATTAGTAAAGTTTTGTGGGATAAAACTGAATTTGATACAAGTTTCTTTGTAACAAGGTCAAGAGCACATGTTCGTGCCAATTCTGTGAGAACAAATTGTTGCTGTGGTCTTCAGTCCAAAGACTGGTTTGATACGGCTCTCCATGCTACACTATCCTGTGTAAGCCTCTTCATCTCCACATAACAACTCCAGCTTATATACTTCTGAATCTGCTTCCGTATTCATCCCCTTGCCACCCTCTACAACTTTTACTCAACACACTTCCCTCCAACAACATACCGGTGGTACCCTGATGTTTCAGAATCTGTCCTATCAACCGATCCCTCCTTCTAGTCAGGTTGTGCCACAATTATTTAACACCCCAATTATTCTCAGTACCTCCTCATTAGTTACGTGATTTACCCACCCAACCTTCAGCATTCTTATGTACCACCACATTTTAAAAGTTTATGTTCTATTCTTGTCTGAACAATTTATCATTCATGTTTCACTTCCATACAAGACTACACTCCGTAGAAAGATTTTCAGAAAAGACTTCCCAACATTTAAACCTATATTCGATATTAACAAACTTCTTTTCTTCAGAAACGCTTTTCTTGTCATTGTCTGTATACATTTTATATTCTCTCCACTTTGGCCATCATCAGTTATTCTCCAATCCAAATAACAAAAATCATCTACTACGTTAAGTGTCTCGTTGCCTAATCTTATTCCCTCAGCATCACCTTATTTAAATCAACTACATTCCATTATTTGTGTTTTGCTTTTTTGCTCTCGTTGATGTTCATCTTGTATTTGCCGTTAAAGACACTGTCCATTCCGTTCAACTACTGTTCCAAGTCGTTTCCTGTCTCTGACAGAATTACAGTGTCAGTGGCAAATCTCAAAGCTCCCCGAAATTTAATCCCTACTCCATATTTTTCTTTTGTTTCCTTTACTGCTTGCTCGTTGTACAAATGGAATAACATGGCTGCAACCCTCTCACACTCCCTTCTCAACCACTGCTTTCCTTTCATACCCCTAGACTCATATAACTTTCGTCTGGTTACTGTACAATTTAGTTGTAAACAGCCTTTCGCTCCCTGTATTTTACCGCTATTACCTTCAGAATTTCAGAAAGAGTATTTCAGTCAACATAGTCAACAGCTTTATCTGAGTCTTGTAATGCTATAAACGTAGGTTTGTCTTTCCTTAACCTGTCTTCTAAGTTGTAGGGTAACTATTGCCTCGAGTGTTCCTACGTTTCTTCGGTATCCAAACTGAACTTCGCCGAGATGGAATTCTACCAGTTTTTCCATACTTCTATAAAGAATTCCTGTTAGTATTTTGCAACCATGGCTTATTAAACCGATAGTTCTGCAGTATTCGCACAGGTCAGCCCCTGCTTTCTTGGAGTTATTACATTCTTCTTGGAGTCTGGGGGTATCTTGCACATCAAATGGAAGAGTTTTGTCATGGATGGCTCTCCAGAGACTATCAGTAGCTCTCACGGAATATCGTCTGTTCTCGGAGACTTGTATCGACTTACAACTTTCAGTGCTCTGACAAGTTCTTCTCATCATATGACGTGTCACAACTCATCTTCTTAGATTAGATTAGATTTACTTTCATTCCAATTGATCTGTAGTGAGGAGGTCCTCCAGGATGTAGAACATGTCAGAAAAACAACAATACATGACAAATATTTACAACTCAAACAAAGAAGGTAATGTACCATTCCACAGGTCTCAAGTGGAATGATCGTCATTTTTTAATGAAGACTATATGAAAGAATCATTTTACAAATACTAATACTGTTGTTGTTGTTGTTGTTGTTGTTGTGGTCTTCAGACCTGAGACTGGTTTGATGCAGCTCTCCATGCTACCCTGTCCTGTGCAAGCTTCTTCATCTTCCAGTACTGACTGCAACCTACATCCTTCTGAATCTGCTTAGTGTATTCATCTCTTGGTCTCCCTCTACGATTTTTACCCTTCACGCTGCCCTCCAATGCTAAATTTGTGATCCCTTGATGCCTCAGAACATGTCCTACTAACCGGTCCCTTCTTTTTGTCAAGTTGTGCCACAAACTCCTCTTCTCCCCGATTCTATTCAATACTTCATGATTAGTTATGTGAGCTACCCATCTAATCTTCAGTATTCTTCTATAGCACCACATTTCGAAAGCTTCTATTCTCTTCTTGTCCAAACTGTTTATCGTCCATGTTTCACTTCCATACATGGCTACACTCCATACAAATACTTCCAGAAACGACTTCCTGACGCTTAAATCTATACTCGATGTTAACAAATTTCTCTTCTTCAGAAACGCTCTCCTTGCCATTGCCAGTCTACATTTTATATCCTCTCTTCTTCGACCATCATCAGTTATTTTGCTCCCTAAATAGCCAAACTCCTTTACTACTTTAAGTGTCCCATTTATTAATCTAACTCCCTCAGCATCACCCGACTCAATTCGACTACATTCCATTATCCTCGTTTTTCTTTTGTTGATGTTCATCTTATATCCTCCTTTCGAGACACTGTCCATCCCGTTCAACTGCTCTTCCACTTACATATGCACTTTAGCAAAATAAAATGGCAAGTGAGATGAAACCAGGCGTCCTAAAGCAGTTTGCTAATTACAAGACAGTGCTAGTTGCGATTGGGTCCGTGCAAGAGGCTGTGGGACGCAGTCGCATGGCCTCTTACCGAGGCCTCCTGATTGGTTATTGTAGGGATGCAGGACTGTACTGCACCTTCGTATGGGTTCTGAATTACCAGTAAGCTTTGGACCCATCGGTACTCATGTATCTATTATATGTAGTTGGCTACAACCACTGGTACCAAATCTTAATGAAGATATAGAGTCATAAAAATTGTTGCATTATGTTATCCATAATGGTTAGATAACACTGCAGCTGTTTTCGTAAGTTACAACCAGCCACAAGTTTTTTAGAAGCAATTTTTATTGTACCATTACTAGTTTCGAGCCTGAGCTCAGCGTCACAAAATAGATTTCGTTTCTGTGCACGTTTTAGGTTTGTGTGCTAAAATGTTACAAAGTTTTTGGAATTACGTAGTTTACAATAAGGTTTTGTGCTGAATGCAAGCTCTACACTTTGTACTTCATCAAAAGCTCTAATTTACATATTATAAGAGAGAAATATGACTCTTTTTCGACCCATGCTGAACTAAATACAAGATGGCTGATACATTTGTTTTCATCGGCTGATGATTTGAGGTACCAAGGAACATTATATGAGTACTGATGTGGCATACTTCTGGAGCTACTACAAAGACACTTCTTCATAGTACAGATTATAAAGCTATACATTTAACTATTTAGGTTTGAAAGGAGCTGGTAATGGCCAATGAAGAATATTCTCTGCCAATTAATTATTATTTTTATCATTTCGAAATTGGAAGAGTTATATGAAATTTTGTGGTACATTTGGTTTCTTAATTCTAAACAACTCTTACAGTTATTAAAAGATAGAAATAATAGGTAACTGAGAAAAAGAAAATTCTTCATTGGCTATTACCAGCAGCTCTCAAACCTAAATAATTAAATGTATAGCTTTAAAATGATCTGTACTGCAAAGAAGTATCTTTGCAATAGCTCCAGAACTATGCCATATCTCCAGTCGTATGATGTTCTTTGACACATCAGATCAGCAGCCACTGTAAACAATGGTATCCACCACATTGTATTTAGTTTAGCTCATGGATGAGCAAGGATTGAAAAAGAGAATCAAACCTCTCTTTTATAACTTGTAGAGGAGAGCTTTTCATGAAACACAATATATAGAGTTTGCATACCATGTAAAATCCTTTATAAACTATGCAATCAGAGAAAACTTTGTAATATTTTTGGTTGCAAATGTAAAATTTTCCAAAAAAACACATGCTACTGTCATTGATCTCAGGCCTGAAATTTGAGCTAGTTGAAGTATTTCCTACAGTGAAAAAATATTACCTTAAAGGCACTCACATTCAGATTTACAATTAGAATTAACATGTGTAACGTCAAATCTCTCTAAAGTAAACGTACGCTAAGTATGATAAATAGTTTAACAAATGTATAGTTAAAGACATATCTTGATGTGAGAGGACACCAGCTCTTCGTTGTTTTTTGTTGCAGTTGTGAAACTAAGATGTCAATGGATAGCAATAAAAACATTTACAATTAATTTTATCGCGGTTCTAGGCGCGCAGTCCGGAACCGCGCGACTGCTACGGTCGCAGGTTCGAATCCTGCCTCGGGCATGGATGTGTGTGATGTCCTTAGGTTAGTTAGGTTTAAGTAGTTCTAAGTTCTAGGGGACTGATGACCACAGCTGTTAAGTCCCATAGTGCTCAGAGGCATTTGAACCAATTAATTTTACAAAAACAAAATTGAGCACTTGAGGATGAAACTGTGAAAGATAACTTTAAATGCAGAGGTCGTCAATCACCCTCAAACAACTGTTTGGAAGCACCCCGAAATGCTGCAAACCTCTTCCAGTTTCCATATGTTGTGGTGTCTTCCATATTCTTTTGTCAATAAGAAACACTGCCTCTGTCATTTATTTCAATCATCCTGTGTACTGTGGAAAGAGCAGCAGCATAATTTACACTGTGTGATATCCAGCTTTCTGTGAGAGCCAATGAATAACATGTTAATGTTGGTTTAACACAGACCTCGAAGTCATGGTAGAAAAACAAAATGAAGGCAGCGTATATAGCTGTAGTCATGCACTGCTTGGATTTGTTACAGCTGTTATGTACAGACGGTAGCAGAGGCAGGATGGGGAAGGTGTAGGCACATTTATTTGGTCCAAGCCTTGTTGACACAAATTTATTATTTAACAATAATTGGTTATACATCTGAGTTAATACAATTAATAGTTTAAAAGGAAATTTTAGCAATAAAAAAATTTTTAAAACATTCTCTAGAAGAACATGCAGCCCCACTCTGAAACATTACATAAAGGTACTGTTAGTAAAAGGTATATTGTCCAATAGTTCAACATGTACAACTATTAACAATTACACCAGAAAAATATTGAACTTGTGATTTGTACTGCATGTAAATCAAACCTTAAAAAATCCAATTTGGCAAGAGTGCAACAAATTACCTACTGCATGCTAAAAAAAAAAATTGCAAAGATAATCAGCTTTTTTTTACCTCCTGATTTCACTTAAGCTTACGTAAACCCTACACAAATGTCAATGTCATGTGACATCAGTTCACCTTTTGTGACAAATACACAAAATTTCTAAATTATTTTACATCAGTTAAATAAGCTACAAGACAGAAATAACATTAACGACTGGTGACATGAGTAAACACTGTCAAGTTTTCAATTTCATGACGGTTGTGTTATCTAACAAATTTTCATTTCAATACTGCCCCTATGTGTTCGAAAATCAATTCAGTCAGTCTCGAGAAGAAACACAACTTAATACACAAATATGGCAATATCAAGAAATAGATGGGTTTATCCCAAGCAATATTAGTAGAATTAGGAAATTTGCAATGTAAACGCACCAATTTTCACAAAGTCTAATGTAATAATAATCTGGACAGAACTTTCATAAAATGATCAAAGATAGTGGATACCGTGCCATACACTAAGAAACAAATTAAGAATTATTCACAGTAGACACTTGGTACATGATGATATTGTCTGAAGTATTTCAAATCACAAGTACCAACCCCATAATAAAATAATGATCATGAAATATAATTTTGGCCTTAGCCAGGTGACGAGAATCACACCAATGCAGTTTCCTGTTACACTGGAGTCCTAGGCCCAACAAACAACAGCTGGTCATGGAGAACGACGCTAAGCAAGCGAGCACTCCGTCCTCCCCACATGCTCGCAAACAGCCACACTCATCGCAGTCCTTAGCCGGCAGGCACCAGTTGACTCCCCGCCGCTTCCGTCCTGTCGCCATCTCCCGACCGAGCCGTCCTCACAAAACTGTTGCTTCGCGCACCAGCGCCAACAGCGCTCAGCGACCACGCCCCCTGTCGCTGCGGCGAAAACAAGTGAAATAATCTCGCGGGTAAATCAAAGATGCTGAGCCGTGACACGGCTCAACAGCCAAAAAATAAAATGTGTCCAACAAAAACACTGGAACCTTCTCTTGCAGCTGACAATCTGTTAGACATGGTTCTCCTACAGTACAGGTGACGAAACTTTACACTGGTCTGTGGAAGCAACTTCAATCACTGGCCACCTGGTCCAATGAACCAATACCTGTATATTTAGTAGGATCGCCACATATGCTCAATACCACCACGCACACGGTATTTGTTTTCGATACACCTGAAGAGAGGGACTTGCTAATATCTTATCGAGTTCTCTATCAGATGATGTTGACAAAGTTTTTATAGTTTGTAGTTTATCTCCGATGGAAAGTGCAAAATGACGATAATAGAGAGAATGTTTGGATGACAGAAATAAACGCGCCATGAGGGACACAGATCTCCTTTGCACTGCAGTACCAGTATGCAGTTTGGAGATGCATCATAACACAGTAGCAAAATCCTCGTCCCTCTTCCAGTTCCTATTTGATGTGGAGTCTTCCTAATTTTCCCGATGAGAAACACTACTGTAACCATTTGTACTGTCTTTTATACTACCTAGTATTGCAGAAAACAACTTTGTTTGGCGCTGGCCTTTCACACTGTACATGGTTGGCTGAGCTATGACATGTTCCCATTTCCACTGAGTGGTGAAAACACAGTCCTGTCGCACTAAATCAGCTCATCCTGTTTCTCCACAGGATCCAGAAAGTGGCAGACATAGCACTCTCCTACTTCTCCTCAGTTCCGACTTAAACTGAAATGATCACATGGCCAAAAGCTGCTGGGTGCAGAGGGGGGGGGGGGGGGGGGGAGGGGGGCAGAGACTGAGAAACACTTGCAAGATGCAGAGAGGCTGTCTAAAGAACCGCATTGGCGTTTTGCTGTATGGGGTCGCATGTAAGTATGTGGGTGAATGGAGAAACTTGATTACAATTCACAGACAGCGATTCTAACACAAAGCACAATAATGTCAGCGACTGTTGTGTGTGCCTGTTGAACCAAGACTGCTTTTTATGCATGGTGACAGTAACATAATTGTTGTGTTATCATGTTTTTAATAGTGCGGCCCTTAAGCAAAAAGTATGTTACCAGCAGCTGCTTCTGTAGTCAGTTTCAAATGTTGGTTCTCAATAGCGTTCCTTGGAAAGAATATGGTCTTCCCTCAAGGGATTCCCATTTGAGATACCCAGTGAATGTAATCTGACTGCTGGGGAAAAATTACTCACCATGCAAAGTGACTCTCATGATCAGTTTAATTAATTAGTCTATCAATTTAATATCAATGATGTGCCGCCGCCGGCCGGTGTGGCCGTGAGGTTCTAGGTGCTTCAGTCTGGAACCGCGTGACCGCTACGGTCGCAGGTTCGAATCCTGCCTCGGGCATGGATGTGTGTGATGTCCTTAGGTTAGTTAGGTTTAAGTAGTTCTAAGTTCTAGGGCACTGATGACCACAGATGTTAAGTCTCATAGTGCTCAGAGCCATTTGAACCATTTGAACGTGGCGCCTGGAGGGTGGAAGCGATGGCAAGGTTACAGCAGATATGATTCTTGACATGGAGTGGTAAACAGGCGTTTTTTTCTTTGCAGCGGTATCTTTTAATGATATTTCCATCGCTCACCTGCGCAGGGACAGACGACCACAGCATTGATTTTAAATGTATTACCGAATTTATAAAGTGATAAGTTGTATAAACCTGATATTTACTACTTTTCTATGCTGTCACTTTAAGAGATTTCGTACATGGCAGGGCATTTAGTGTGATTCCTTTAAGTTAGTTCGAAAGTGAGGAGGCGTACTGTGGTAGAGGTAGATCGTAGCACTCTGTTATGTGCCAAAAGCAAGCTTAATATTCTAGTCCTGTGATGCATGACGTAACAGAGAAGAAAATATTTTTCCCTACCTCAAGATAAAATACTTAGAGGAAATGTAGCATTGGCATACTGTTACTGAATTTTCACAACAAGTAACGATACTTTATTGATGTGATAACTTGTGTACGATGTGATTTCTTCTGTCTTCGAAAATAACTCGTATAAAAGGAAGAAATCTCCACTTCATGTGAGAAATTCGAGGTGCACACACTGTGTAAATTGTTAAAAACAATATTCCATGCACTGCAATCGATTTCCTTCCAAGTTGATAATCGACAGAGTCTTTTTTCCACCAATTTCTGGGTGGGGAGGGATTGGGAGTTTCTGAGAGAGGGACAGGTTAATTAATTGATGAATTTAATTAATTAGCCAATCAAATTTATATCAAAAGTGTGCTTGTATTGGTGAGGAGAGTTCCGAGGGGGCGGAGGAGTAAGAGAGGGAGGAGGAGGAGGAGGAATGGTTGTGGGTTTCTTGGAAAACCACTTAACCAAGCAGTAGGATAAGAACCTGTCAATCAAAAGGACGGGCTATGGCCAGGGTGTCATAATCCTCTTAGCAGAACAATAGGTTTTCCCCTGAATGTATACTTGCCTGTGAAGTAGGCAATCTTCAATGTGCATTGATGTCATCGTTACCCTACTTCTGCTGATGAATGGATCACAATCAAGACAGGAAACTGTAAGGTGGGTGTATGTTTCAGCAAGAGCAGATGGCTCCAGGCAAGGCATTGTCTTCCCACCCCAAGACTAAATTTGGTCAATAGCTTGAGAACACATTCCTCTTTTTTGTTATGCTGAATAACGTGTTCGTCACATAATGGTTTGAGAAATATACAGCTCCTTACTTTGAAACATTCCTTGGAGAATTGCCTCGCACGAGGTGGCTCTCCGCTTTCGGCTGTCATTTCTATAATCGACAAAACATCGATCGGAAAGCTTCCGCTAAAGAATTCAGTAGCACTGTCAAACTTTTCACGTCCATTTCTATGAAAACGATTTTGCGTCAACATTTAGCAATTGCTTGAGCCCCCACTTGTAAACGAACAGAAGCTGACAAGTAAAAATTAACTCTGCATTTCTCTTAGATTGGAACACTTGAGTAAGTGTATGAGGTAATACGAAATAATAATGTGTTGCTGTCCTGCAATAGATGGGCCGTCGTCTGCGCAACGTCAGTCCACAGTGTGATATCTTACCGACATGAGGACGGGCTCACTGCGCCGACATGGATGGAGCGGGAGAGAAACAAACCGGGCTGTAGGGTGGCACCATCCTGGCAGGCTCGTGCTGTGGAGGGCGTTTGACTTCCTGCCATTTCCCCGCAGTCACCAGATTCGCCACAGAACAGCTACTCATATCGTACCTGCTATCTGGATAACAACCTTCTTATGCGTAACAGTGCTTGTGGGGTTTGGGTCATTTACTTGTTTCGAAATTCCTTTCCGTGGTGCCTCCATACCCTTCGTAACTATGTGCTTGATTCAAAGCACGTCCTTAACGCTCTTCTGTAAGGGTCTTCGTTCGACAGACAGAAAGATGGACGAGCTCTTGTCGATTCTGAGATCTGTCCGAGGCCCAAGAATCAGGTGCAAAACTGGCAGCAAGAGACAGGGCCTCTTGCCGGCGGCGATGGTTATTTTGATGCTCGCCGTTTGGGCCCAACGTGTTCACATGTCAAAGGTGAGCAGACATTTCGCTTGCGTAACAGCAGTGAACACTTTGGACGTGCTGATCGTGATGTCGACAGTGGTCTGGCTGGACCAGTTTGTGTGTCTGCTGCGAGACATCGAACAAGGACTGGATGCATCGAGACAACAGCTGCTGAATCGACTCGGTGTAAAATCATCTTTCGTCATGTCGCTGTCTCAGAAAGGTACGAGTTAAAACAAGAGTTTAATAGTGTGCAACGTTGACCTGTCCACACCAGGGGAAATTCACACAGGAAGACCAGAGCATGCTGACCATGTTAACAGTTAATCATTATCAATAAATTCAATTACAGAGATTGTTTGAGTTTCTTCGCAAGTATTAGAAAAAGGCTCACATATATAAAAACTAGCTCCTCGTTTTACGATATCTTGTTATATAAATTTTTATTTTCATGCACTCACAATTATTTTATCAATTGTGGAAGCTAATCAAACTTTGGCAATATTCTTGAAAGTATAAGACAGTTTTTTAATTAGTTAAACACTGCTTTGTATTTGTAACTGAATTTTTTTTAAAGAAACTGTTATTCTGTTGGAATTTAATGTAACTGTGATTAGTGTTTTTCATTGCCAAAAATTTAGAAACAAATTTGTCCTTCAAAGTATGAGCTATCCTTATCCTACCGTGTGTATCATTTATCACCATTCTAACCAGTTTTCTTGCAGAGACTGAACGTATAAGTGGCAGTCAAATGAAAACGAGGGTGATGGGGAAAAAAGTAAGTAAACTGTTTATTATTTCAACAGTAATCGCCAAAACTGTTAACACATTTTTATCCTGTTTGGGAAGAACACTGATGTCCATACCTGTAACACTAGAGAGAAAGATTGCCTTTATTACTCACTGTTAAAACTGCCAGTGGCTCAGAAAGAGCTCAATATGCAGCAGTAAATATGGCACATACTTCAATGCGAGATGCTTTTAATAATTTCCACAACGAAATTCTGTCTTGAAATCTGGAAGAAAACCCAAAGAGATTCTGGTAATACATAAAGCACGCGACTGCTACGGTCGCAGGCTCGAATCCTGCCTCGGGCATGGATGTGTGTGATGTCCTTAGGTTAGTTAGGTTTAAGTAGTTCTAAGTTCTAGGGGACTGATGACCACAGATATTAAGTCCCATAGTGCTCAGAGCCATTTGAACCATTTGAACATAAAGCACACCAGTGGCAAGACGCAATCGATACCTTCACTGCGCGATAACAACGGTGAAGTCACTAATGACGGTGCTACTAAAGCAGAGTTATTAAACACGGTTTTCCGAAACTCCTTCGCCAAAGAAGACGAAGTAAATATTCCTGAATTCCAATCAAGAACAACTGCCAAGATGAGCTCCATATTTAGCAATTATATGCAACCAGTCGCTCACGGAAAGATCCGTACCTAAAGACTGGAAAATTGCTCAAGTCACACCATTACCCAAAAAGGGAAGTAGGAGTAATCCGCTGAATTACAGGCCTATATCACTAACGTCGATTTGCAGTAGGGTTTTGGAACATATACTGTATTCGAACATTATGAAGTACCTCGAAGAAAACGATTTATTGACACATAGTCAGTTCGGTTTCAGAAAATATCGTTCTTGTGAAACACAACTAGCTCTTTATACTCATGAAGTAATAAGTGCTATCGACATGGGATGTCAAATTGATTCCATATTTTTACATTTCCAGAAGGCTTTCGACACCGTTCCTCACAAGCGTATTCTAACCAAACTGCGCATCTACGGAGTATCGCCCCAGTTGTACGAGTGGATTCGTGATTTCCTGTCAGAAAGGTTACAGTTCGTAGTAACAGATGGAAAGTCATCGAGTAAAAGAGAAGTAATATCCGGCGTTCTCCAAGGAAGTGTTATAGGCCCTCTACTGTTCATGATCTGTATTAACGACATAGGAGACAATCTGAGTAGCCGTCTTAGATTGTTTGCAGATGATGCTGTCATTTGCAATCTTGTAAAGTCATCAGATGATCAAAACGACTTGCAAAATGATTTAGATAAGATATCCGTATGGTCCGAAAAGTGGCAATTGACCCTGAATAAGGAAAAGTGTGAAGTTATTCACATGAGTAGTAAAAGAAATCAGCTAAATTTCGATAACGCCATAGGTCACACAAATCTGAAGGCTGTAAATACAACTAAATATTAGGGATTACAATTACAAATAACCTAAATTGGAACGATTACATACATAATATTGTGGGTAGAGCAAACCAAAGACTGCGATTCTTTAGCAGGACACTTAGAAGGTGCAACAGGTCTACTAAAGAGACTGCTTACACCACGCTTGTCCGCCCTATTCTGCAGTATTGCTATGCGGTGTGGGATCCCCACCAGGTGGGACTGACGGATGACATCGAAAAAGTACAAAGAAGGGCAGCTCGTTTTGTATTATCGCGAAACAGGGAAGATAGTGTCACAGACATGATACATGAATTGGAGTGGCAATCATTAAAACAAAGGCATTTTTCGTTGCGACCGGTCTTCTCATGACATTTCAATCACCAGTTTTCTCCTCCAGTTGCGAAAACATTCTGTTGGCACCCACCTACGTAGGGAGAAATGATCATCACGATAAAATACGAGAAATCAGGGCTCACAGAGAAAAATTTAAGTGCTTGTTTTTCCTGCGTGCCGTTCGAGAGTGGAAGGGTAGAGAGACAGCTTGAAGGTGGTTCATTGAACCCTCTGCCAGGCACTTTATTGTGAATAGCAGAGTAATCACGTAGATGTAGATGTAGTAAAAACTCTTGATCATTTGTCCAATAACATAAAGTGTCTAACAGGTAGCGAATCTAGTTTTAAACATACCGTAATTTAGATACTTTCTCCCTGACAACTTCTTCAATTCCATTGACGATTTTCAACTTAAAAACTGGCAGCCAATACAAAATAAATAAATTAAAAAGATTAAGTGTAGGATTAAAAATAAAAGAGTGTATTGGTTTTGTATTATCTGTAGAATTCTTCCTTTTTATTTTCTTCTTCTCTATGTTGTATGAAGCGGATGAGATCGAAGATAAGCTGAGGTCTGTTCCTTTAAATACTGTAAAAGATAGTAATAAGTGGTCAAAGGAAAAATATAACGTAAAATTTACAAAATGGAATTCTAGTGTATGGACTTTTATTTGTAACTAAATAACCAACTATGAATGTGTTAAGTTTTGTGTCCGCAGGAATCCAGACTGCGCTTTGTTTGCCGCCATTGCGTGAGCGTAAGGAGCGGCAATTTTAAACTGCAGAAATAATCAGACAATAATTCTTTCGGTCGATATTACAATATTTGAACTCCAAGGACAAGAACCCACAGGAATTTATTATTTTTCTATTGTAAAAGTGAAAATAACATTCAGTAGAGCAATCTTAGACTTTACGTAATGAAATAATTTTATGGCTGGTGCGTAAGATTAATTTTTCCAAAACTAATTCGTCAGTGAATTTAAATAGAAATACTCATGACACCAGTGTTGTTATGGGTAGACGTGTTGGTGTGATATATTAGTTATTTGGTGCATACATTTTAAGTATGGAATTATTGAAACTCTTTATGGTCGGGTTCAGCAGCACATAAATAAGAATTATCAGAGTTTATTTCTTTCTGTCAAATAATACTGTTATTCTTTCTGCTACATATTCATTAATGTTAACACTAATTGTGTGTACATATCCTGTAAACTGATTCGACTCACACCATTTCGACAAAAAGTTCGTGCCGCGTGGGATTAGCCGAGCGGTCCAAGGCGCTGCAGTCATGGACTGTGCCGCTGGTCCCGGCGGAGGTTCGAGTCCTCCCTCGGGCATGGGTGTGTGTGTTTGTCCTTAGGATAATTTAGGTTAAGTAGTGTGTCAGCTTAGGGACTGATGATCTTAGCAGTTAAGTCCCATAAGATTTCACACACATTCATTCATTCGTTCAAAAAGTTCGATCTATGGAACATGTAACTAAGTAACAGACCACAATGTGAGAAGACTGTCAATGACTTCACGGAAAAATGTTTGCTGTTGCCTACGGAAACATGACTGTAGCCAGGTGGGCGAGTCTTCGTTCGAGGCAAATCTACGGACACGAATATCTTTCTCCGGGGCTCTAAAAATATGGAAATGTCACGCGGCGAGATCGGGACTGTATGGAGAATGTTTAATGTCTTTCCAGTGAAACTTCTGCAGCGTTCTCACAACTACAAGCGCGCCAGCTCCCGGGAAGGTCGTGGCGACCGTTTTCTTCGACTGCAAAGGCCCAGTCCTCATTGATCTTCTGGAACACGGCGCCACAATTAAACACAACAGTACGTGGACACTTAGCAGAAACCGAAGCGCGCCATTAAGTGCAAACCCCCATGAACGTTGACGGACAGCAGTATTATGTTGCAGAATAAAGCCCACCCACGATTCTAGGCGCTTCAGTCCGGAACCACGCGGCTGCTGCGGTCGCAGGTTCGAATCCTGCCTCAGGCATGGATGTGTTTGATGTCCTGAGGTTAGTTAGGTTCTAAGCCTAGGGGACTGATGACTTCCGATGTTAAGTCCCATAGTGCTCAGAACCACCAAAGCCCACCCACATGCTGCCAAGGCTGTTTCCACTACAGTGCAGAAGTTCCGCTGGCAAGCAATTAAGGGGTTCAAAGAATGTGAGATTGACTGTTATGGTCGTCTTGTCTTTGACTAGCATCATTTTGACGCGGCGAAAACAACAGACTGTGTTTTTATTATGGACCATTCAAAAGCTGGAACTGGTTCTCCTGAAGCACATCCTCCATACAATCCCGATTTCTCTCCATGTGAGCCGCGCTGTCTTAGGCGCCTTGTCACGGTTTGCGCGTCTCCCTCTGTCAGAGGTTCGAGTCCTCCCTCGGGCGTGGGTATGTGTGTTGTCCTTAGCGTAAGTTAGATTACGTAGTGTGTAAGCCTAGGAACCGATGACCTCAGCAGTCTTTCCTCACAGAAAGATCACAGTACGCAGTAACAGCCCAAAAAGCATTGAGTTAAACAGAAGTGATACCTAGCGTTCCGAAGGGAGAGATATAACTCCTCTGCTGTCCCTGACCTACGTACACGATTTACCGTTGAGTAAAGTCTCAGAAGATCAAAAACAATTGAAAAATGACTTAGACACGACATCTAAATGGAGCGAAAAGTGGCAGTTGTCTCTTAATAAGGAAAAGTGTGGTCATCCGCATGAGTATAAAAGGAAAACCGTTAAATTTGGATTACATGGTAAATAACACGAATTTAAGGGCTGTCAATGCGATTAAACATCTAGGAATTGGAATTAGGAACAACTTAAAGGAGGAGGGGAGAGCTAAGTGTTTAACATCCCATCGACAACGAGGTCAATAGTGACGGAGCACAAGCTCGGGTTAGGGAAGGATAAGTACGGAAATCGGCCGGCTCATTCAACGGATCCATCTCAGCATTTGCCTGAAGCGACTTGAGAGACATCACGGAAAACCTAATTCAGGATGGCCCGACGCGAGTTTGAGCCCTCGTCCTCCCGAATGTTAATGCAGTATGCTGACCACTGCGCCACCTCCCTCGGTATGCAAATGCCCTTAAAGTAAAAGACAAATTAAAACACAAAAATACGCACCCGACTACGAACAGAGCTGATGCCATGTGAAAATGAGTGCCTCAGCAACTCATAAATTAAATTTAGATACCGGTGGCTTTAAAATAGTCTGAGAGCAAGTTATGTTTATCAAAACGTCGAGGTAAAACAGGAACACTGGTGGGGAAGGGGTAACCCTTCGCAACCAATTTCTTCTATAAGTCTGATGTGCAGTAGTGTACTTGGAACATGCCAATATGATGTAGTTAAGATCCGCTACTGCTGTTGAGCTCTAATCGCAGTGTCCAGAAGTGATAATCTTCAACCGATACAGGTGCGCGGGATAACAGAGAGACATTCGGTTGTACGGCCGTCAGGTGACCGCCCTTGGAGTGCTGAGAGACACGCCATTCACAGTTCAAAAATGGTTCAAATGGCTCTGCGCACTATGGGACTTAACATCTGAGGTCATCAGTCCCCTAGAACTTAGAACTACTTAAACCTAACTAACCTAAGGACATCACACACATCCATGCCCGAGACAGGATTCGAACCTGCGACCGTAGCGGTCGCGCGATTCCAGACTGAAGCGCCTAGAACCGCTCCTTCACAGCGGCCGGTGTTCACAGTTCCAAGCGTGATAAGCAGCCTTCCGTATTGTCGATGTGAGATCCGTGTAAGGGATCAGCTTTGGGTGTAACTGTCCTCCTGTAATATTCCTCGTGGCAAGGCGGTCAACAGTTTCATGCAGCTGGGGCTTCATTTTTTTCAAGATTTTTCAGCTGTAAATAACGACAAGGCACAGTAATGTCCTCTTCAGAAGGGCTCACAATTGCAACTGAAACTGAACCAGACGCGCGATTCTGCTGCCTCGCTGATTGTTGAAGGGTGGGAGCCGTCACGTGTCGTATCGTACATCGTATGGTCCCAGTGGGAACAAGAAAGTCACTCGACAAGCGTCAC
Organism: Schistocerca americana; assembly: GCF_021461395.2. NCBI lineage: Eukaryota > Metazoa > Arthropoda > Insecta > Orthoptera > Acrididae > Schistocerca > Schistocerca americana. Next base: position 228,460,603 of record NC_060125.1, on the reverse strand, counting down.
GTCACGCAAGCTTTATTGGAATGTGTCGTTTCGCCTCACAAGGGAATCTCTGCAGCGGTGCGCTCGGATTTTTAAAGCCATCTACATCGTGATTGTAGGTTAAAGTCTGAGATATCACACACTGCTCCCATTCACCCTGGTGGGCCCTCGTTTGTGAATAATCAAGAAGAAAAAAAGGGATTTTATGTTACACTCAATAGCGGTAAATAAGTAGTCCATTACAAATTGCTTGAGTGGCCATCGGGCATGTGTGTGTGTGTGTGTGTGTGTGTGTGTGTGTGTGTGTGTGTTGTCCTTAGCGTAAGTTAGTTTAAGTTAGATTAAGTAGAGTGTAAGCCTAGGGACCGATGACCTCAGCAGTTTGATCCCTTAGGAACTTACCACAAATTTCCAAAATTTTAGCCCGCATGGTAGCTCATCGTGTTCGATCAGAGAGTTAGCTGCCCTCTGTAATAAAAAAAAAAAAAACTGAGTGAACGGATCAACGATGAACTTGGACAGGTGTCATGGGACGTCCACCATGAAAAAATGCAACGAAGAATAACGAACACAATGAGATCAGTAAAGAAAACAAAAAGTGGACAGGGTAAGGTCTTCACGTATCGAAGGTTGTGGACTCGAATCTCAGTACGTGTTTTAAATTTTTATTTTTAAGTCATTGTTGAAAGGACTTGAATCATTATTTTTATTCAGTTACCTGGTTTAAATGTAATTTTTCATTTCTGTTCCTTTGTCACATCATTCTAACCATCATATCTACTTCTTCATTTGCCCATAGTTTTGTTCCTATCGTTCTTTTTCCACTCCGAATCTTTGTGCATGCGAATATAATTACATTTCTCTGTTGCAGTAATTAAATATTTGAAAATGTTAATGTATCGATTAAAAACAAAAGACGAAATACTCAATTTATATTGGCTGTGCAGTTGTGTCAAAAATGTAATTTTCATTACAAGATGTTCATTTTTTTGGATTTCAATTGTCATATAAAAAGTTGATACATAACCTAAATTCCTGTTGCACTATGGACAGAGTAACGCAGATGAAGATTTAAATGAAAGAAGAGTTTATACGTAAAACAAAATGCAATCAGTATGAGGAATAGAAATGATGCACACAATAACATGGACGAAGAAAACCGGATGCTGGAACGAAGGAAGTTCAATAGAAATCAATATATAAAATCAAATAAAATTAAATGAACGAAGATTTCAAGTGGAAAACGAATGATAGGAAGAAAACTGACAGCAAAATGGTTCAAATGGCTCTGAGCACTATGGACTTAACATCTGTGATCATCAGTCCCCTAGAACTTAGAACTACTTAAACCTAACTAACCTAAGGACATCACACACATCCATGCCCGAGGCAGGATTCGAACCTGCAACCGTAGCGGTCGCGCGGTTCCGGACTGAGCGCCTAGAACCGCTAGACCACCGCGGCCGGCAACTGACAGCAAATGAAGAAGTTGATATGATGAATAAAATGACGTGGCAAAGGGAGAGGAATATAGAATTACTTTTAAACCAATTAATTGAAGAATATTAGTGTTGAAAAGTAATTTCGATAAAAATTTAATGCACCTGACGATATTCGAATCCACAGATTTCAGTACGTGAAGGCCCTAGCTTATCCATTACACCATACAAGCAGTCGATGAAAAACTCCTTTTTAACACTACTGACTGTCACGTAAAATTCCAATTCTTTTTTTTATTGACTGCTCGCAAACAAGACCCCACCAGGATGAATGGCTGCTTCATGTAATACCTGGGATCTAAAAGTTGTAAATTCCACTAAATACCTAGGTATCACAATGACAAACAACTTAAAATGGAAAGAACACATAAAAAATGTTGTGGGGGGAGGCTAACCAAAGGCTTCGTTTTATTGGCAGGACACTTAGAAAATGTAGCAGACCTACTAAGGAGACTGCCTACACTACGCTTGTCCGTCCTCTTTTAGAATACTGCTGCGCGGTGTGGGATCCTTACCAGGTAGGACTGACGGAGTACATCGAAAAATTTCAAAGAAAGGCAGCACGTTTTGTATTATCGCGAAATATGGGAGAGAGTGTCACAGAAATGATACAGGATTTGGGCTGGAAATCATTAAAAGAAAGGCGTCTTTCGTTGCGACGGAATCTTCTCATGAAATTCCAATCACCAACTTCCTCCTCCGAAAGCGAAAATATTTTGTTGACACCGACCTATATACTGCGGAACGATCACCACGATAAAATAAGGGAAATCAGAGTTCGTACGGAAAGATATAGGCGTTCATTCTTTCCGAGCGCTATACGAGATTGGAATAATAGAGAATTGGGAAGATGGTTCGATAAACCCTCTGCCAGGCACTTAACACTTATCCATTGTAACACCTCGGTTCAGTTTACAGTGATGAAAGCTATAGAAAGAATAATTTAAAATTAAGAATAGATTTTTTATTGGGGAAAATAGTGTAGAATCAGAGTTCGGTGATTGCAGATCAAAATTGTAGTATATGAGCAAGTATTTTAACGTCTAAGTACAGCAAAGCCACGGAAGCTCCGTCATGGAGAAGGCAGTGACGTTAAACTGTTGTGATGAAAAACCTATAAAAAGGCCTGATCGTCGTTATTGCCGCCTTTTTCCCTTGCTTGTTTCGTTAAAGGGCGGGGAACCCGTGTCAGTCAGCGGGACAATAATTAGATTGGACTTTATCGTATTAAGATTCACGATAAACTGTTAGAATATTACGGAGATTAAAAGTGATGTAGTGTACGGTCTCTGACTGTTGGTAGCAACGGAGTATTAAGGGGATTCTATGACTTTAGTGCTAGATTGGAACTTTATGGACATATAGATGACAGAAACGCAAATTATCTGCTGATACGAGTGAATTCAGAGGTACCGGTGTTCAGATATTAGCATGTGGACTTCTACGAGCAGACGTCAACATGGAGTACCTAAAAAGGGAACGTCAAGAGAGGGTTACTTCACCATGTAGATGTAGCTCTTAACCTACGTCACCTTGTAGATGGTTCATGGGGGACTTCTCCTTGGCAGTGTGAAGTATACATTAACTGTCTTTTCCAACCCTTGAAGAACTACTGCCGAGGTATGGCAGGAAGGCACTGATGGTGAGAGCCTCCGTGTCTTTGTTTACAGATGCTGATGGCGCCTGGTGCACCCTGGACATTGGCAGCGTACGCCGCCAGTACATGCGGCTTCTGCGAGCAGCTCATCTGCTGGAGGACCACTTCGGACTCAGCGTCGCCTTTGAGGTGGCTGCAGACATCCTGCGCCTGCTAGACGGCGTCGACCTCACTCTGGCTTTCAGCCCGGACGAGGGCGCAGCGCCTGTCGCGGGCGTCCTGTTGGGGCTGAATGTGGCGTTTGCGGCGCACTTGTTGCTGCGGCTGGTGGTGATGGTGGAGGCGTGCGCAGCAGCTTCCCAGCGCGCCCAGGAGGTCCGTTGGCTGCTCTCGGAGTGGTCACAGCAGGTGCCGCCGCTTCGTTTCTCTGCGGCCGGGTTCTTCTCTGTCGACAGGTCACTCTTCGTCTCGGTGGGCAGCACAATCGCCACCTACGGCGTACTCCTCTATCAGTTCCGTTCGAAATAGTCCGCGCAGCATAGGATGGCCGGTATGCAGCCATCAGTTTTCAGCCAAAGTGCTAGGTGAGTTTATTCATTTGTTCGGAAGGGGAAGCCATTTATTGCCCGCTCTCCACCGGTTCAGGACGCACTGAGCTGACCAAACCGAAGTGCATACCCTGCAATATTCCTCAAATGATTTTCTGCAAACTGTTCGCGAAAAAATTAACTTTTATGATACTTAAAGCTCTACAGGGTGTTCCACTGATCGTGACCGGGCCAAATATCTCACGAAATAAGCCTCAAACGAAGAAACTACAAAGAACGAAACTTGTCTAGCTTGCAGGGGGAAACCAGATGGCGCCATGGTTGGCCCGCTAGATAGCGCTGCCATAGGTCAAACGGATACCAACTGCGTTTTTTAAATGGGAACCCCAATTTTTTATTACATATTCGTGTAGTACGTAAACACATATGAGTGTTTTAGTTGGACCACTTTTTTCGCTTCGTGATAGATCGCGCTGTAATAGTCACAAACATATGGCTTACAATTTTACACGAACAGTTGGTAACAGGTAGGTTTTTTAAATTAAAACACAGAACGTAGGTACGTTTGAACATTTTATTTCGGTTGTTCCAATGTGATACATGTACCTCTGTGAACTTATCATTTCTGAGAACGCATGCTGTTAAAGCGTGATTATCTGTAAATACCACATTAATGCAATAAATGCTCAAAAGGATGTCCGTCAACCTCAATGCATTTGGCAATACGTGTAACGACATTCCTCTCAACAGCGGGTAGTTCGCCTTCCGTAATGTTCGCACGTGCACTGACAATGCGCTGACGCATGTTGTCAGGCGTTGTCGGTGGATCACGATACCAAATATTCTTCAACTTTACCCACAGAAAGAAATCTGGGGACGTCAGATCCTGTGAACGTGTTGGCCATGGTATGGTGCTTCGACGACCAATCCATCTGTCATGAAATATGCCATTCTGTACCGCTACAAACGCACGTGAGCTATGTGCCGGACATTCATCATGTTGGAAGCACATCGCCATTCTGTCATGCAGTGAAACATCTTTAGTAACATCGGTAGAGCATTACGTAGAAAATCAGCATACATTGCACCATTTAGATTGCCATCGATAAAATGGGGGCCAATTATCCTTCCCCCCGTAATGCTGCACCATACATTAACCCGCCAAGGTCGCTGATGTTCCACTTGTCGCAGCCATCGTGGATTTTCCGTTGCCCAATAGTGCATATTATGCCGGTTTACGTTACCATTGTTGTAACCTCAGCACAAACTAATTTTTTTAATAATAAATAATATGAATATGATTCTGATTTAGTGTAACGTCCCCACAAAATTCATTCCTTTCACATTTGTAACCTCCCTACAGAAATTCATTCACATTTAACCTCCACACAAAATTAGCTTCCCATTTAATGTACCCACAAAATTCTTTTCTCATTTAATGTAAGCTCGAAACAGAAAAATTGCTAAACCTCGTAATAAAAAATAAAATCAGTAACCTGGTAAATTTTGGACAACAGCAGTGCTTCGACATGGCCCTGTAAGATCATTCTGAATAAAAAAGGAAAAATTCTTACCTCAATAAAGTCGCCGAATATATCTGCTCTTACAATAAATTTTTCCGGCACAGCTCTGTGCAATGCTGGCCGATAGAATTGTCATTTATGAAAGGAAGCAACTGATTTTTCTTTTGCAACAATCGGAAAGATCATGGGTTGGAGAAATTAGTAAATTCTTTACATTGAAATGAATGCTTGTAAAAAAAAATTACTTTATATGACAAAGATTATTATTAGGGCATTTTTAAAACATTTGCATGGGAGTTCAGATAACATTACTAGATATGCGCGAAACTGCTTTTTACCTTATACAATTATACTCAGGCTCCGGCATCGCTGCACTGCGACCGGCCCAGCCAACACGATACACCATACCAGACCAGATCAGACTGCAGACTAGCGCAGACTAGCAATAACTTACTGCTACAGCTACACAGTTCCTACTCACTCAACACTGCTCTCTGGTCAGCGATTCTCTTATACCTTGCATATCGCAGGCAGCACATGAGCAATACATCGAAATTACATCTGCTCGGACCTCTTACATAACCTCCACTGGGGGGGGAGCAAAAATTTGGCAGCGATGGTGAGTCAATTGGACTTGCAATGAGCAACAAATTTTTCTTAATTAACTAAGTTTACAGTCACAGAGTATATACATATATATAAGTGCAGAACATAAAATGAAATAGAGTGTACATACACTGAGTACAGAACGTATCAAGAAATTACAAAATGTATTTGCAATGAGTACAAAACATGTTAACAAATGACATAAAGTGCACACGCACTGTATATATTTTTACCATTTTACAAGAACTAGGATAGGAAAGGGAAGGATTGCATCATGGTTGTAGCACAGTAGGTTGCACGTAGCTGCACTGAAAGTCCATATCTTTCTACAGAAGCACAACACCAAGTGAGACAATCTGAAGTTGTCTTCCCCAAAGTATTAATCAGTGTAGCCAAGACACTGAAATGTCGTATTAATATTCAATGTTATCATTTTGGTAGTACATTAAGTACACCAAACAGTGGGACCATAATAACATCTCCATTGTTCAAGGTGGTGGACAGCATGATGTGTCAACACCACACTCTTGCAGAATCCATACTCTTTCACCAACGTAGAATTAGTGCAAACACCAAGTATAGTGCTCCATGATAATGAGGATGGACAGGACAAACGGATATTGCAGTAATTTCTGGTAATTAGGTCAAAAGGTGAAGGACATTAAGTCTTATGCTAGTCATCATTGAGAATTACACTAGTCTATCAACCGATTTTAGTAATTGTTGGCACTCATTGCCTAGTTACTAAACATTTCTGTAGTATGTATGAAGTATTACAGAATATTATTCATAAGTCATCTGATTACATTGAACATTGGCACTCATTGGCCAGTTACTAAACATTTTTATGCATTGTTCAGAAGTCATCATTCAAAACAAGAGTTAATTAATGGCATAGCATTAACATAATTCATCTAGTTATAGTAATCATTGACACTCATTGGCCAGTTACAAACCATCAGAAGTCATCATTCAAAACAGGAGCTAATGAGTGTAGCATCAAGCTACTGGTATTCATATATAATAGCATGTAAGTGACATAAGACAAATTTAAAATATAAGAAACAGTGGCATTCATTGGCCAGTTACAAAGTATTCATATAGTTTTATAAAACATTATTCAGTGTTATTCAAAAGTCATCATTCAAAATTAGAGTTAATTATTGGCATAGCATTTATAGAGTATAACAAAAATATTATTTACAGAAATTATTGGCATAGCATTTATACATTGTTACAAAACATCATTCAGTATTACTCAGAACTCTCTTAAACTGGTAGCATTATTTGGGACAGGTAATACATTTTTTTTGTGCTAGCAATGCATTGGGTTGGGATTGATAATTAATTGCTGGGGCATGAAAATATTTGCTTTTGACTTATTGCTGCAAATAAGGATTAGTAACGTCATTCGTCATTAGTCAGCTTAAGCAAGGTTATGAAACACACATTCATGAATGACACACACAAATGGGTAATAAAAATGCAAGTACTAGAACAAGTTTAATGGCTAACTGCTTATAGCACATTAATTTCATGAATAGCTTCTCCTGAAAAAATACAAAATGGATTATTAAGCTGAAAGAAGAAACGCATATTATGCTGAAAAGTAGTGAACTTCGAATTAACAGGTAATGAAACGTGTACTCAATATGTATGTACTCTAGCTGTCCTTTCCAAAACATTCAGTCATTATACCATGCGATAAAAGACATACTGTCAAAACGAACTGCAACAAATACTTAAATAACTACATAGCATCTCTTAACTAATAGTAAATACATAAACTTCATCATAATTCTCATCTGCAAGGAAAAAACTTCATTATTCGTATTACCATAACTTCATTACTATCATCAGCTGCAAAGAAAAACTTCATTATTCATATTAGCATATTCTTCATATAACTATTCATCACCATTCATTATCACCTGCAAAAAAGACACTTCATTATTCATATTACCAATTACTTCATACAACTATTCATAGTATAGAGTTTCTTATTTCTAGCATATTTCATCACTAAAAGGAAGATGTGTAGTTCTGTCTGACAGCCTGCATCAATCGCCTCGTATTCTGAAAGAAAAATAATTAGTTAAGACTGCTATCATACGATGTGTATAGTATATTCTTGTTAATGCTTGTTAATTCTGATCCATTTACTCTTCATGACTTGGTATTACATTTTCTTTCGTTCATTCCGAAGGTGAAATTCCCATTTCATAGTAATCCACTGTGGTTTGTTTAAGTTATTTCCTTGACACGGTATTGCTTTCTGAAAATGATGAATAGGGATTAATATCTTGCATTTAAAACATATACTCATTAAATGAAAACTTGTTCCTAGTGATATAATTAAGCATACAGCATAGCATGACAGAAAAAGTATTACGTCAAAAACATAGAGAGTGTTCAGGTGCAAAAATGTACACAGAGTATCATAATGTAGTAGCAAAAAAAATGTAAAATAGTCTCGATGTTGAGATATCATAAGGCAAATTGTCAAAGTCAACTGGTGTTTGTTATATCTTAAAGATTTCGTAGTGCATACAAACAAAACAGGAAAACAATCATACATACACGAAAAATGGAAAATGTGCACAGTCTGATATATAACGACAAGAATTGACTTTCTTCGTGTTCAGCTTGTATGTTGTGTAGTTGATAGAGGCGAGAGTTGAAGACTTTAATGGAGAAAGAATTTGATAAAATTAATATGTCACTAGATAGAATTGCGTAATTGGTCATAAAATATGTAAGTTTATCTGAAAAAATGTGCACGGTCTGATGTGTAACGACAAGAAAAGCGACCTGCTAACCTTACCTTGCCGGGCACTTGCCAAGAAAAAATATGATAATCATCAGTAAGTAGTCACATAAATATAATTGCATCATTGGTCATATTAAAATCAGAAAATGGTATTACAGTGTGATAAATCATAAAGTATGTTCATTCAATAAAGGGTTTAATTTTGGAGACATGGTGATTGCCTTTACTTTTTCTGGTTCTCAGAGTTTCGACGTGTACTACATTGGGGTGAGGAATGCTGCGAATTCGATATGGACCTGCGTATAGAAGTTCAAATTTGCTGCATCTATTCTTTCCTCTGTTGGATAAATAGCGTGTACGTACTAATATCTTCTGTCCAATGTAAAAGTCACGGCGTGTACAAACCTGTTTTTGCTGTCTTCTCCGGCGCTCTGCGGCACGTTTGATGTTGTTCAGCGCAATGTCAATTATTTCATGGTGTCGTAGTCGACGAGATGTAGGAAAGGACACTAATTCTTTAATTTTGTTAGGTGGTTCAACATTTTTCATTGTAACAGTTGGAGATAACATAGTAGATTCATTTGGTATCGAGTTAATTACATCCTGGAATGACAGTATGTGTGTATCCCAATCAATATGTTTTTTATGGCAGTATATTCTACATAGTTTACCAATTTCTTTCATTAGTCGTTCACAAGGGTTCGAAGAAGCATGATACTTGGATATATAGATCGGAAAAATGTTTCTTGTTCGTAACATACGTGTCCACATAGCAGATTGAAATTGTGGTCCATTGTCGGAAATTACTTACAATACATGCCCTACATGGAATAAAAAATGTTTTACAAATGCATTGCAAACAGATTTAGCTGTAGCTTTGCGTAACGGAGTGAAGGTAACAAATTTTGAAGTGAGTTCAACAGCGACAAAGATGTAGCAAAAACCTCTATTAGTTCTGGGAATCGGATCAAAAATGTCTACAGCGGCCATGTGTCTCAATTTAACAGGTACAATGGGATGTAATGGAGTAATATGTGAAGTCGTATCTGACTTAGTTTTCTGGCAGATTTTACATGACGCTAAAACTCGTCGAATACGTTTCTCCATATTGGCAAATAACAGTTCTGTCTCAGCATAAGAAAACATTTTCTGGCTCCGTAATGTGCGTAACTTAAATGAGTATAAAAAATTAATTTGTTAACAAGCTCGTCAGAAATACATAGTAACCAATTGTTGCTGTCTGGGTGAGAGCGGCGAAACAGAATATTATTGCGTACAGTGTAATGGTTTCTAATGGTAACATTATTCCTATCTTGCCAAAGGTGTTTAATTTCTTTCCATACGTTGTCTTTACTCTGCTCTTGTGCTATGTCTCGTAATGACGACGAAATGAAATTTTCAAATGCAACTTGTTGAATATACATGACGCTGAAATTTGCTTTGCAGAAGTTAGTTGCGATGTCTTGCTGATTGTTGCTGAGAGAGCGGGATGTGCGTCTGCTACAATATTTTGTGTACCGGGAATGTGAACAATTGTAAAATTAAATTCCTGTAAATAAAGTTTCCATCTGCTTAACCTGTCGTGTGTAAATTTAGCGGAAAGTAAAAACTGTATAGCTCTAAGATCTGTGTAAACGGTAGTGTGTCTTCCATAAAGAAAATGCCGAAATCTCGTAAATGTCCATACAACACATAATGTTTCAAGTTCTGTGACAGAATAATTGCGTTCAGCAGGTGACAGAATGCGACTCGCAAAGGCGATGTTTTTAATTACTGTACAACTATCTTCTTCAATTTCCTGAAAAATGTGTACGCCTAAAGCGGTGTTAGAACTGTCGGTGGCAATGGAAAAATTTCTGGTAAGATCTGGATGTGATAAAAGTGGCGCATTCAACAAAGCTTGTTTCAGATTGACAAATTCAGAATGTGCTTGGCTATCCCAGGACCAAATAGTGTTTTTACCCGTCAATTGACATAATCTAGGGGTGTCTAAAGCAGAGTAATGAATAAATTTACGAAAAAAGTTAATTAATCCCAGGAAGCTGCGTAGTTGTTTCTTCGTCATAGGAACAGTAATGTCACGTAAAGCTTGAAGTTTTTCCGGGTCAGGCGCAATGCCTTCTGCTGAAATTACATGTCCAAGAAATTTTATAGAAGTTTTGCCAAAGTGCGATTTACTGAGATTAACTGTGAGTCCTTGTGCACGAAAAGATCGTAACAGTTGTTCAAGAATCAAATTGCGTTCAGCCCAGTTAGCTTCTGCAATAAGAATGTCGTCTACATACATTGTGATTCTGTCTTTAAGTTCTGTCGGAAGTATTGTACTCAAACCGCGAATAAAAGCTGCAGAAGAAATAGTTAAACCGAACGGTAATTTACAAAATTGATAACAGTCACCAAAACAGAGAAAAGCCGTGTACTTTCTGCAGTCCGGATGGAGCTGAATTTGCCAAAATCCCGATTTCAAATCTAATGTCGAATAAATAACAGTACCATGAAATTTCTGTAGAAGTTCTTCTAGTGTCTGTGGGCGATCTGTTTCATTAATAATAATGTTATTGATGTGGCGCGAATCAAGTACGAGGCGAAGTGAACCATCCTTTTTCTTAACAATATGGAGTGGGTTTATGTACGGACTAACTGGCGGTTCAATAATTCCTTGGTCAAGCATAGCTTGCAATTCTTTCTTAACTTGTTCTCTGTGAATATACGGAATGGGATAATGTTTGGCTTTAAATGTGTCGTGCTGTATAACTTGAAATTCATACATAAAACCGGACATAGACCAGGGACGTTCTCAAAAACTGGAGCTTGCTGTAAAAGAATTTTGCGTAGTTGCGTGCGTTCGTCGTCTGTATTTGCACTGCTCTGTTTAACTTTATCAGAAATCATCTGTATAACGTCATAGTCGGCTACGTCTGGAGCATTATAGTTGTGTACGTACGTATCTGTGAACAATGTGGAATGACAGTCTATGTTACGCGATGCGGAAATGACCTCTGTACGATTAATTGCTTGTTCTTCTGCAGATAAAGAGTGCTGAAATTCTGAAGCCAGTTGTACATTTTCATCCTTTAACATTAAATAGGAGTTTTGAAAGTCAATAATTGCGTCGAGTTGTACCAGAATATTCGTACCTAAAATAACGTCTGTTGTCAATAAGGGAACAATCCAAAAATTTGAGTGAAATGTATGACCTGCAATACAAAATGATAAATGTGTCTGTAATTTTACATCTACTCCTTTACCAGATACTGCTCCTTTTACTTTAGTTTTGCCTAATGATAACGTAGGATAGGTATTCTCTTTGTTACATTCGTTGAAAGTTTCCTCATTTATAACTGACATAGGTGATCCAGAATCGATTACTGTTGAAAATTTGGAAGATCCAATCTTTACTTCATTGACAGGGTGGGAAATGGTTTTTTGAATAACTGGTTTTTCCTGCAAAAGAGTGTCTCGGATGTCGTCACAAGTAATAACATTTTCGTGAACAAAATTCTCTGTGTCAAAAGTATTGCTTGCGTTGTAGGAAGATGCAACCTATACTGTATCTAGTCAAATTTTTTCTGACGTGCTGTTATTTTCGGGATGATGCTGTGGCATTTCAACTATTTGTACTGTTCTGTTATTTCGTCCTGACGTATTACGTTCGGGATGATATCGACTGTCTGGTTCATTCATGATAATTTGTTGTTGCGGATGATTCTGCTGCTGGTAAGACCGACTGTTATTAAACGTACGCTGAAAATTGTGCTCATTACTTTTACGTCTATCATGATAGTCATTTCTATACGGTGCATTGCGATATGAGTTGAAATGGTGTGTTTTCTGTACGTACTGATTTCCTTGTTGCTGTGCGTTACTATTTGGTGTGGCCGACGCTATACGTGTAGGCGGCGAAACATTAAAGCTTGGTTGACCTTGCAGACTGCATTGTTGGTTAGGTATGCTAACCGGTTGTCTTTGATGCTGTTGCGGGGAAAAGCGTCTTGTTACCAAAATGTGGTTCCTGTTGCTGATAATTTTGACGATACTGATAATAAAAATTATGTCTGTTATTGAAGTTCTGGTGGTTGTCATTCCTGGAGCGTCTATCACCCTTGCCATTGAAGTAGCGTGGCTGATCGTAATTACTGTATGCTTGTTGGCCTTGGTTATGATGTGAAAAATTTTTGTTTACGAAAGAATAATCTGATTGCTGAACTTCCAAAAGCTGTAACAGATCTCTGAATGTCGAAATATTTTCTTTCTGCTGACCCGTTAAAAGTGATACTCTTAATGATCGTGGTAATTTAGAAATGCGTAATTGAATAAGTGCAGATTCACTGTATGGTTCACTTAAGTACTGGTTTTGTTGGACCATGTGTTCAAAAAATTGCGTGACAGTGGAAAAATTTGAGTTCTCATAATTCGGTAAACTAATTAATTGATCCTTGATTCCACGCTGTGTCGTCTTCGACCAATACGCTGACAGAAAAGCGTTCTGAAATTCTTCTACCGAATAGCATTGTCTCGTGATCGGTCTCATACGAGTTGCCGGTTCGCCTTCCAAAAAACTGCAAATAAATTCAAGTTTGTGTTACGGGCCAAGTTGGTGGAAAAGCAAAGCTAAATTGTTGTATCCAATCCAAGGCGTGAATCTGTTTTCTGTCATTTTTAAATACTTTAAATTTTCTCACGGATAGAAAGTGCTTGTAATCAAAATTATCGTCTCTGTATGTCTGAACAGGTTCAGGATTGTATGTTAATCTGTTTGTCTGTGACTGTTCGGAATCTAAGTCACGTACTCTCTGTAAATTACCTAAATTATACTGGCTGTGTGAGTCTGACAAATGTTCGAAAAGTGGCGTTTGCTGTGATGTGTTAAAGGCTGAAATATTTTTCATCTCCGTCACTTCGTGTTGTAAAGATGACGATTTTCTACGTAATGTATTATTGGATGAACCTATCTCACTGATTGTCTGCTATAAATTTTGGAATTCGGGTGCTTGATTAAACGAAACTGGTGACATATCGTCTGATTTGGTGTCATTATTACTTTCGATAACGTCAATACGACTGGTCAATTCATCATATTTTTCAGTCAGTGCTTTTACCTGATCGTCGTTTTTATTATCACAAGCATTAATTTGTTTTTGTATTTTACGTGTGGTTTCGTTCAATTTTTTAACGTCTGCTTTGATGGCATCAGGATCCTGTATTAGTTCCAACTTTTCAAGTCTGTTGGTCATTGTCTGAAAGTCTAATGTGTGTGTGTCTGCTTTTGTTTTAAGATCGGAGATTTCATCATGCAATTCGGTGTTCAACTGTTTGATAGTATTAATTTCGTCTGATACTGTAGCAATAGTTGTCTATGTATGTTTTTGCTTTCGTAAACAATTTACGTTTATCTTCCTGTCTCTGTGCAGTAATTGTTTCTATGACTTGTCGCTTTACTTTATTCTGTTCCTGTATAAATTTACTGTAACGCGTTTTACTATTTTGTAAGTGGTGATTAAAACGTTCGTCAATTTGGCTGTTCTGTTGGTCAAATTTCGTGTCTACTTTCGCATCCAGTGTGCGTGAAAGTTCTGCTGACATTAATTTAAACTCGTCGCGTAACTGTGTTGCGTTTTCAGAACATTGTTTAGCGACTGCACTAATTTCATCTCTAAGTAATTTAGTTGTGGCTGCATGTGTCTTACTTAATTCTTGTGCCACAGATCTAATTTCTTCACTACTGTTCCTAGCACAAGCCTTAATTTCCTCACGTAATTGTTCTTTAGTATCATGACATTGCACGGCAACGGCTGTAATCTGTTCACTAAGCTGTTTGAAATTGTTGTCTTGTTTTTCATTCGACTGTTTGGAATTATTGTTTAGTTTTTCATTAAGTTGTTGTTTGAGATTTTCATTATTTTCATTAAGTTGTTGTTTGAGATTTTCACTAAGTTGTTTGTTTGATTCATGAAGTTGTAGCAATAATGCCATAACTTGATCCATGCCAATAGTAGCGACTCTATTTTCTATGCTGTGTGTTGGTGTATCTGCATGTGTCACGTTTTGTATAACCATTTGGTCATTCTGTGATTCTTGAAAAGGTTTGCCAATCGGATGTGCACTGTGGGTCACTACCTCGGAATCAAATAAATCTGACGTATTTTGACTACATTGTTCATCTTCGTGAGAAAAATTTATCTGTTCACTAACAAATTTTGCAAACCGGGTGTGTCAAACTGAGCAGCGTTCATTGTACCGAACGTGCCGCGTCATCAATTGTTAAATTTACTGTGGACATAATTGAATTTGTTTGTTCATCATTAGGATCAAAATCATTACTAGTGATCGGTAGGCACTGATTATCTGTAATTAGACGATTATCACTATTACACTGACAAGGGGAGGCCGCCAATTGTGAAATTCAGATTCGATTCATACTGCACATAATAAAAGCTCATGGCCAGAGGTGTAATGTGGCAAAGCACCAAGATGCACTTCTCAGCTGTTGTCGAGAAAATCGACAGTTAAAAGAAACCGTAGCGGTAAAATACTCTCTACGGTTAATAATTTCATACAGTGTCGTGGCGCAGCGGTAAGCGCTCGGGTTTGTAATCGGAAGGTCGGTCGCCGGATCGAATCTCGCGCCATGCAACATTCTTTTTTATTATTAGTTTTTTGTAATTCAAATATATATATATACAAACTATTAATGAATTACTTATGCATTTTGGTGAAGGCGGATCGCTCTCCAACTGTACCGCCTCCATTTTTCCGTTTGTTTAACAGGGTGTACCAAAGCTCTCACGTCCGCACTGATTTTCGACGATGTTATAAGTTGCGCTAGGGACCGCATCTACCTTCTTTCGAAGTTAGCAGGCAACTACGCTTTTATGCGGCGGCTCGTTTCGGCCCGTTCAACATCTGTCCTTCAAGTGTAACGAGCGAGTAACGGAGCTTATATTTCATACCTGCCACAGCAAATTTGTGTTCGTGAGGTTTCTATTGTAATTCGAACGTTTGACTTACGCTATGCGTATTCGTTTCGGAATATCGTTTCTACGTCTTCCGTTAACTGTACGTGGTCAACATTATGAAGACAACTAATGACATTTGTGAAATACAACTTTGTTTGCGGAAAACATAATGATGTTCGAAGTCGCCAGTTTTTCCACGACAAACGACCTTCAACAACTTATTATTTGCATAATTGTTGCAACTGATTGCCGGGAATTATATATATATATATATATATATATATATATATATATATATATTGTGGTGTCACCGCCAGACACCACACTTGCTAGGTGGTAGTCTTAAATCGGCCGTGGTCCATTAGTACATATCGGACCCGCGTGTCGCCACTGTGTGATCGCAGACCGAGCGTCACCACAAGGCAGGTCTCGAGATACGGACTAGCACTCGCCCCAGTTGTACGGACGACGTAGCTAGCGACTACACTGACGAAGCCTCGCTCCTTTGCCGAGCCGATAGTTAGAATAGCCTTCAGCTAACTCAATGGCTACGACCTAGCAAGGTGCCATTAGTAACATTGCATGTATCTAAAGAGTCTCACTTGTATCGCCACAATCTCCAGATGTACCAAAAGGATGGATTAAAGTTAAGTATTCCAGAAGCTACGTACTTTTCTTTATAGCATTCATTACGTATCCTGTTTCAGACCTCACGCCATCCTGCTTTAGCTTAGCGCGTGCCTTTCAGCTTCCTCTCATTGTGTCTAGGCTGTCTTGTCTAGCCACAACATTTTTGGCGACGAGGCTTAAAAGAGGATTTCGCGTTCGTATCGCTCTAATTTACTTGTGTCATGGCTTCGCCAGATGTACTGTCCGAATTTTATCGCTTGCACAATCAGCAGACGCAGGCCTTATTGGATGCCCTTGGACAGCTCGTCCAGGGTCAACGTGCACCGCAAAACGATGCGGCAGCCGCCGCTTCACCGCTACCGCAGCCACAACATGCAGTTGCACCCCCATTTCGTCCCTATGAACCAGCTAAGGAAACATGGACGGAGTGGTCTCGCCAGTTTGGATTTCATCTCGCCGCCTACAGAATTCAAGGTAACGAGCGCAGCCTCACTTATTGTCGTGTGTAGGGGTGCAAACGTACCGTGTGATAGTGAAATTATTTCCCCGACGCGACGTAGCAACTCTGTCCTACGAAGAAATTTTGTCTGCTTTAGATGCCTATTTCAAGGAAACAGTCAATGTCGTTGCAAACAGGTATACGTTCTTTCGTACAAAACGTACGGCCGGTCAGACTAATAGGAAGTGGGTTGCAACATTGCAAGGCCTTATTCGGGATTGTGCTTTTGAGTGTGAATGTGGACTCCCTTATTCAGATACTATGGTACGTGATGCAATAGCACAGAACGTTTCTGATGTTCGTATACGGGAGCAAATTTTGAAACTCGTCAATCCCTCCCTTCAACAAGTGATAGACATATTGGATAGACAAGACACGCTTGACTTTGCTCAGGAATCATTTGCAACTTCGCCAGCCGTGTGTAACATTAACCGGCCCGCCGGGCGCGCTGCACGGACCGGTAACCTGCCCTCGCGCACGTCCACGCAGCTGCCGCCATGCTCTAAACCAGGTGTGCCGCTCCAGCGTACAAATGCAGTGAAATCATGCCCGTGGTGTGCTACTAGACATTCGCGTGACAATTGCCCGTCACGCCAAGCTATTTGTTTTTACTGTAATAAGAAAGGGCATGTTCAAAGTGTTTGCCAGCAAAAGCTCAGATCAGACACCCTTAATCATTCCAGGCCCTTTGCTTCGCGCCGGAATCGAACCAAGAATACTCAGGCTCGTGAACCTTCGCCCATGGACATTCATGTAGTTAATTCCACTCCGCCCAGTGCCACTTTCTCTAACAGTGACTGTGTGCGTCCCACAAAAAGTGTGCGTCGACGTCGCCGGAAATCTCGTCAGGTCGCAAGTGCTTATGTCCCTGTATCAGTTCAAATTGCACGAAACAGTCGCTCTTGTCGTCAGCAGGACAATAAACTTTTTGTAGATTTGGACTTTAATGGCAAGGTCATACCATTCCAGCTCGATACCGGAGCTGCAGTTTCATTGATCAATCACGACACATACCAACAACTGGGCAAACCTCCGTTGTGTGCCGCAAATGTTCAGCTCACTAGTTATTCAGGACAGCCTATCCCTGTGTTAGGACAGTGCAGCCTTCTTGCAACATACAAAGGACAAACAAAACTTGTGTCATTTTACGTTCTTCGTTCTTCTACTGCAGTGAACTTGTTTGGTTTAGATTTATTTCAGTTGTTTAACTTGTCAATAGTCAATCAGGTCCTCTCAGTGAATCAGACTGTGCCTTCAGACAGTTTTTCTCGACTGTATGAAGAATTTGCAGACATTTTTGCACCGGGCTTAGGTTGCGCTAAAAACTATGAAGCACATTTGGAACTGAAAGTCAAAGCGCAACCGAAATTTTTCAGAGCACGCAATGTTCCTCACGCATTGCGTGATGAGGTCGCAAGAACATTACACAATTTAGAATCACAAGGTGTAATTGAACGTGTGCAAGCTTCTCTCTGGGCCTCACCCTTAGTAATTTTGCCAAAACTTTCCGGAAAATTGAGACTTTGTGTGGACTTCAAGGCTACAGTGAATCCACAGTTAGTGATTGCAACTTATCCTTTACCCCGCCCGGAAGATCTTTCTGATAAACTGTGCCCGGGTAAATATTTTTCGAAGTTGGACCTAGTAGATGCGTACTTGCAAATGCCAGTGGACGAGGAATCCCAGCGCGTCTTGGTGGTTAACACGCATCTTGGTTTGTACCGATTCAAAACACTGCCATTCGGGTGTGCATCCGCCCCTGCATTGTTTCAGCAATATTTACAAACTGTTTGTGCGTCGGTTCCTACTGCAGCGAACTATCTGGACGATATTGTGATCTCCGGAAGGACAGCCGACGAACATTTAGCAAATCTAAGAACATTGTTTCAAGTATTGCGACAAAATGGTCTTCGCTTGCGGAAGGACAAATGTGTGTTTTTTGCTCGTGACTTACCATATCTGGGACATGTCATAAATGCACAAGGCATACATCCCAGTCCAGAGCACCTCCGTGCCATACAAGACTTGCCTTCGCCGCAGAATTTGAAGCAGCTACAGAGTGTGTTGGGTAAAATTAACTATTATCATCGCTTTCTGCGCAATGCCTCTTCCATTTCAGCTCCGCTTCATCGCTTACGCGGTAAAGGTGTTCCGTTCGTCTGGACGACGGAGTGCAAACGCGCTTTTCGCCGGTTGAAATCGGCGTTGCTTTCAAATACTTGCCTTACGCCATTCGATCCCCAGAAACCCCTTTTGTTGATGGTAGATGCATCGGATTTCGGGATCGGTGCTGTGCTTGCGCACAAAGAAAGAGTCGCATTCTCGGGAGGACGCATTGTTGCTCTTTTTGTCATCGTATCGCTCTCAGCCCCAAGATTGTCGCTCGCCGGCTGAGTTGCTCCACGGTCGTCCTCATCGAACCTTGATGTCTTTGCTGCATCCGCCGCATCAGGTTCCTGTGCAGCGGCAGACTCCTGCTTTTGCTCCAGGCGACGTTGTATTCTATCGCAACTATCGAGGTTTACGGCGTTGGCTCGCAGGGCGCATTCTTCGCTGCCTCGGCCGCGCGATGTATTTGGTTTTGGGGGCCTCTGGTGAGGTGCGTCGGCATCTCAATCAGCTGCGCCTCTGTCGTCGCACGGGTTCTGCCGCTCCCCGTCTGCTTTCAGCGACGGTGCCGTCCGGTCAGCGCCCTGGGGACCCATCTACTGGCTCGCCACATCCCCAGGTGTTACCGACGCTGCCTTCCATTTTGCCCCATGGCGACGCGCCGCCGCCGCCGCCGGTCCTCCCGCCGGCGCCGCCCGCAGTGCACGCTTCGCTGCAACCGCCAGGCGCCTCCCTGGGTCACGCGCCGCCGATCGCTTCCCGTGACCAGCAGTCCTCCGCCATGGGACTCTTGCCCGCTCGGGACCACATGGCGTCATCACGCGTCGGGTACCCCGACGCAATGGAGGTCGACCCTTCGGCCCCTCCTGTCTCTCTACGGGCGCATACACCGCATGTTGACGTGCACCCTGGACTAGGTTTTCAGGCGTTTCCTAGCTCGCCTCGGACCGAATGGCCGGGTGCGGGTGGCACAGCCTCGCCTGTTGTTAGGCTCCCCACCTCATCACATACGTCAACATGGGGTCCTCCCCACGGCGGGCGGAAGCCTTATAACACGACCGTTCTCCGATTTGCGGGGGAGGAATGTGGTGTCACCGCCAGACACCACACTTGCTAGGTGGTAGTTTTAAATCGGCCGCGGTCCATTAGTACATATCGGACCCGCGTGTCGCCACTGTGTGACCGCAGACCGAGCGCTACCACAAGGCAGGTCTCGAGATACGGACTAGCACTCGCCCCAGTTGTACGGACGACGTAGCTAGCGACTACACTGACGAAGCCTCGCTCCTTTGCCGAGCCGATAGTTAGAATAGCCTTCAGCTAAGTCAATGGCTACGACCTAGCAAGGCGCCATTAGTAACATTGCATGTATCTAAAGAGTCTCACTTGTATCGCCACAATCTCCAAATGGATTAAAGTTAAGTATTCCAGAAGCTACGTACTTTTCTTTATAGCATTCATTCCGTATCCTGTTTCAGACCTCACGCCATCCTGCTTTAGCTTAGTGCGTGCCTTTTGGCTTCCTCTCATTGTGTCTAGGCTGTCTTGTCTAGACACAACATATATATATATATATATATATATATATATATATATATATATGTGTGTGTGTGTGTGTGTGTGTGTGTGTGTGTGTGTGTGTGTATAGACACATTTGAATAACAAAAAACAAATACTAAAAAAAAAAGTTGCATGGCGCGAGATTCGATCCGGCGACCTTCGGATTACGAACCCAAGCGCTTACCGCTGCACAACGACGCTGTCGATAATTATTAATCGTAGAGAGTATTTCACCGCAACGGTTTATTTTAACTGTCGATTTTCTCGACAACGGCTGAGAAGTGCATCTTGGTGCTTTGCCACATTACACCTCTGGCCATGAGCTTTTATCATGCGCAGTATGAATTGAATCGGAATTTCACAATTGGTGGCCTCCCCTTGTGAGTGTCGCAAGTATTATCGGTCAAATTATTCGAGTCGGCTATTTCACTCATTGCACATCGCGATGTACTGTTAACAGTTTTTCGCGGCATTTTTCACAAATCAAAATTAAGCACAAAATGAAACAAAGTCAAAGCAAAAATGGAACAAATACAATTGCAACAAAGAGCAATAAATTGCCGATGATCTGTGAAAGAAAGAGTGACAAATTAGTAAATGCGTTGCGCCAAATGCAAACTACATTTAAGTAAATAAGAGCAGATATATGAC
The DNA here is from genome assembly GCF_021461395.2 of Schistocerca americana. Classification (NCBI taxonomy): domain Eukaryota; kingdom Metazoa; phylum Arthropoda; class Insecta; order Orthoptera; family Acrididae; genus Schistocerca; species Schistocerca americana. Next base: position 228,439,676 of record NC_060125.1, on the reverse strand, counting down.
TACGTCTTCAGTAATTCACAAAGGAAATCTGATCCTGGCCGGTTGTCGCCAAGTGTAATCTCCCCACAAAATAATTTTATTAATAATAAATAATATGAATATGATTCTAATTTAGTATAACGTCCCCACAAAATTCATTCCTTTCACATTTGTAACCTCCCTACAGAAATTCATTCACATTTAACCTCCACACAAAATTAGTTTCCCATTTAATGTACCCACAAAATTCTTTTCTCATTTAATGTAAGCTCGAAACAGAAAAATTGCTAAACCTCGTAATAAAAAATAAATTCAGTAACCTGGTAAATTTTGGACAACAGCAGTGCTTCGTCACGGCCCTGTAAGATCATTCTGAATAAAAAAGGAAAAATTCTTACCTCAATAAAGTCGCCGAATATATCTGCTCTTAAAATAAATTTTTCCGGCACAGCTCTGTGCAATGCTGGCCGATAGATTTGTCATTTATGAAAGGAAGCAACTGATTTTTCTTTTGCAACAATCGGAATGATCATGGATTGGAGAAATTAGTAAATTCTTTAAATTGAAATGAATGCTTGTAAAAAAAATTACTTTATATGACAAAAATTATTATTAGGACATTTTTAACACATTTGCATGTGAGTTCAGATAACATTACTAGATATGCGCGAAACTGCTTTTTACCTTATACAATTATACTCAGGCTCCGGCATCGCTGCACCGCGACCGGCCCAGCCAACACGAGACACCATACCAGACCAGATCAGACTGCAGACTAGCGCAGACTAGCAATAACTTACTGCTACAGCTGCACAGTTCCTACTCAGTCAACACTGCTCTCTGGTCAGCGATTCTCTTATACCTTGCATATCGCAGGCAGCGCACGAGCAATACATCGAAATTACATCTGCTCGGACCTCTTACACTGTTGGTGAATGACGCTTCGTCGCTAAATAGAACGCGCGCAAAAAATCTGACATAGTCCCGTAATTTCTCTTGTGCCCAGTGGCAGAACTGTACACGACGTTCAAAGTCGTCGCTATGCAATTCCTGGTGCATAGAAATATGGTACGGGTGCAATCGTTGTTGATGTAGCATTCTCAACACCGACGTTTTTGAGATTACCGATTCTCGCGCAATTTGTCTGCTACTGATGTGCGGATTCGCCGCGACAGCAGCTAAAAACACCTACTTGGGCATCATCATTTGTTGCAGGTCGTGGTTGATGTTTCACATGTGGCTGAACACTTCCTGTTTCCTTAAATAACGTAACTATGCGGCGAACGGTCCGGACACTTGGATGATGTCGTCCAGGATACCTAGCAGCATACATAACACACGCCCGTTGGGCATTTTGATCACAATAGCCACACATCAACACGATATCGACCTTTTCCGCAATTGGTAAACGGTCCATTTTAACACGGGTAATGTATCACGAAGCAAATACCGTCCGCACTGGCGGAATGTTACGTGATTCCACGTACTTATGCGTTTGTGACTATTACAGCGCCACTATCACAAAGCGAAAAAAGTGGTCCAACTAAAACATTCATATTTCTTTACGTCCAACACGAATATGTAATAAAAAATGGGGGTTCCTATTTTTTAAAAATCGCAGCTGATATCCGTTTGACCTATGACAGCGCCATCTAGTGGGCCAACCATAGCGCCATCTGGTTTCCCCCTTCAAGCTAGACGAGTTTCGTACTTTGTAATTTTTTCGGTTGGTGCTTATTTCGTGAGGTATTTGGCCCAGTCATTATCAGTGGACCACCCTGTGTATGTCAGTTTCATGATGACGTGCCGATAATTTCGTTGATCATCGTAGCTACTCTGGTATTTGCATGTAAGTAAGGCAATACAGGAAACTCGAAAAAGTTTGCAATGAAATATAGAAGTCGCTATGATTTTGCAGCTCGTGCATATTATGTAATATATTGCTTTGAATAAAATTTAGGTAGAATATTGAATTTCTCTTTAGAGAACCGCCAGGTTAGCCGAGAGCGCTAATGCACTGCTTCCTGACAGCGGCTAGGCGCGCCGGCCCTGGATCCATTTAGCCTAGAGGATTAACGACAAAGGCCAGCGTGTTGGTCGGCCTGGATGTGGTTTTTAGGCGGTTTTCCACATCCCACTAGGTGAATGCTGGGCTGGTCCCCACGTCCCACCTCAGTTACACGACATATAGACATTTGAAAACGTTCACAGTTTACACTAGATGCAGACTGCTGGGGTACACTAATTCCATCCCAGGGGGGGTAGGAGGTGGCGACATTGCCAGATTCATAGTAACAAAGCTGACCCCGTGTTGCACTGGGACAAAGTCCCTAAGAAAATGACGATGATATTGAATTTCTCTTTGGTCGTTGGTGGAGGTCTGTCTGTCTCCAATCTCAAGAATATGTAGCACATTCATTTGTGATTGTGATAAAGCCAGAATGAAATATCCATAATGTTCTTCATACTTCATAAACGGTTTAAGATATCGAAACGAAATTTTGGCAAAGATGACAGTATTTTACCTTATGATAAGTATGCGAAACTTCATTATTTAAAGTGTTATGCCACTAACTACAGACATTTTCGATGAAAGAGCACAGTTTAAAATGGTTATCGTTAGCTGCTGGAATGAGAACTGCTGTGCATTTTGGAACTACATAACTGAAGACATTACACTTTTTTTGGTACCAAGGATGCTCTTTTTCATAAGATATTGATCTTACTTATAGTCAGTTCCTCACTTAATGATCTGTTTCAGAGTTCCTCGTAATTGTGTCTGCACAAGATCTTAGTGAAATGACATTGTGTAAACTCTGTTGTGTTTTGACAAGAGAAGAAAAATTTCAAGTGGCAGCAATAAGGTAAATGTCAGTTTTACTCATTTGCCACTCATGACGCTTTTCTGAAAGTTACAAATGATTAACAGATCAGGTGAAAATAAATAACTGCTTTTCTTACATTTTCAGAGGAATTCTTTTTTCAGATACGAACCAAAGCAGAGTTGATAGTAGATCTGTTTGGATGGTCACCCTGCAAGTGTGGGCACAGAGAAGCTCCACTTAATATTTACAGAAAATGTGAGCATAGGCTTCGGTTGAGAATGGCACTTATCCTCTCCACTACCGCTCTCCACACACTTGCCGTGCCGACTGCTTATCTATCAGCCACGTTATTCTGTAATTAGATGGTACATCCACAGATTGCGTAACAAACACAACACTTGTAGCATTGAATGTTGATTCCCAGCTGAAGTGGTGTCAACGGGCCAAGACAGGGTGGAAAGAGTAGATGTTAGAAACCTCAGATAAGTTTAATATTCTAGTAAAACATTTATCATAACCAAAAGGCATTAATATAGCGAAGCGGTCGTGTTAGTATGCTCCATTTAAATTATTTGCATGCCAGTGATATTAGAGTGTCACTGGACTGATTGTGGCGATACACTGTAACATAACGAGAATTTTTCTGTTTTTATACTCATGAAAGAGGAAAGATAATTGACCCATCTCTGTTTTATTTTAATGTGTCATATTTCTCATTACCTGCCTACCTCCTACCATAAGTGTGTGACTGCATCATATTTGAATGCGATGGGATACAGAAAGTTGAGGGGCTATCCAAAGACAGTCAGATTTTAGTGCACTTTGTGAAAATATAGCTTGTGGGAAAGCTAAGCAAAGAGATTACCTGAAGGTTTCGAAAAACATGGACAGAGTCGAGAGTAGAGAATGTCAGGAGGCTACAGCCAATAGGAAAGGTACCATCCGGGCAGTTTGAGCAAGGAGATATTGTCTCCGGAAGTTCGCCACACTTGGGAATCGTTAGACGAACTGATATGAGGTGTGGACGCTGTTATGGAACTCCTGCTGATTTGATGAATGAAATGTATGAAAATGAGTTATATTATTGTGGATAACGTTCGTCGTGTATCGTTTACAGTCAATGATGTCGGGGAAGTGTTAGAAGACGGTTTAGTTATCATAACTGTGATGGTATAAAGTAACTGGTAAACTATGGGCGTGTCCATTGACTATGATTGTTGGCCACCAGCTCTACACTCCGTATGGTGAATAATTTCGAGTAAAATTCGTTCATTTTGGAGAACGAATCGAGCTGTTGCATAATTAGTAAAGTTTTGTGGGATAAAACTGAATTTGATACAAGTTTCTTTGTAACAAGGTCAAGAGCACATGTTCGTGCCAATTCTGTGAGAACAAATTGTTGCTGTGGTCTTCAGTCCAAAGACTGGTTTGATACGGCTCTCCATGCTGCACTATCCTGTGTAAGCCTCTTCATCTCCACATAACAACTCCAGCTTATATACTTCTGAATCTGCTTCCGTATTCATCCCCTTGCCACCCTCTACAACTTTTACTCAACACACTTCCCTCCAACAACATACCGGTGGTACCCTGATGATTCAGAATCTGTCCTATCAACCGATCCCTCCTTCTAGTCAGGTTGTGCCACAATTATTTTTCACCCCAAATATTCTCAGTACCTCCTCATTAGTTACGTGATTTACCCACCCAACCTTCAGCATTCTTATGTACCACCACATTTTAAAAGTTTCTGTTCTATTCTTGTCTGAACAGTTTATCATTCATGTTTCACATCCATACAAGACTACACTCCGTAGAAAGATTTTCAGAAAAGACTTCCCAACATTTAAACCTATATTCGATATTAACAAACTTCTTTTCTTCAGAAACGCTTTTCTTGTCATTGTCTGTATACATTTTATATTCTCTCCACTTTGGCCATCATCAGTTGTTCTCCAATCCAAATAACAAAAATCATCTACTACGTTAAGTGTCTCGTTGCCTAATCTTATTCCCTCAGCATCACCTTATTTAATTCAACTACATTCCATTATTTGTGTTTTGCTTTTTTGCTCTCGTTGATGTTCATCTTGTATTTGCCGTTAAAGACACTGTCCATTCCGTTCAACTACTGTTCCAAGTCGTTTCCTGTCTCTGACAGAATTACAGTGTCAGTGGCAAATCTCAAAGCTTCCCGAAATTTAATCCCTACTCCATATTTTTCTTTTGTTTCCTTTACTGCTTGCTCGTTGTACAGATGGAATAACATGGCTGCAACCCTCTCACACTCCCTTCTCAACCACTGCTTTCCTTTCATACCCCTAGACTCATATAACTTTCGTCTGGTTACTGTACAATTTAGTTGTAAACAGCCTTTCGCACCCTGTATTTTACCGCTATTACCTTCAGAATTTCAGAAAGAGTATTTCAGTCAACATAGTCAACAGCTTTATCTGAGTCTTGTAATGCTATAAACGTAGGTTTGTCTTTCCTTAACCTGTCTTCTAAGTTGTAGGGTAACTATTGCCTCGAGTGTTCCTACGTTTCTTCGGTATCCAAACTGAACTTCGCCGAGATGGAATTCTACCAGTTTTTCCATACTTCTATAAAGAATTCCTGTTAGTATTTTGCAACCATGGCTTATTAAACCGATAGTTCTGCAGTATTCGCACACGTCAGCCCCTGCTTTCTTGGAGTTATTACATTCTTCTTGGAGTCTGGGGGTATCTTGCACATCAAATGGAAGAGTTTAGTCATGGATGGCTCTCCAGAGACTATCAGTAGCTCTCACGGAATATCGTCTGTTCTCGGAGACTTGTATCGACTTACAACTTTCAGTGCTCTGACAAGTTCTTCTCATCATATGACGTGTCACAACTCATCTTCTTAGATTAGATTAGATTTACTTTCATTCCAATTGATCTGTAGTGAGGAGGTCCTCCAGGATGTAGAACATGTCAGAAAAACAACAATACATGACAAATATTTACAACTCAAACAAAGAAGCTAATGTACCATTCCACAGGTCTCAAGTGGAATGATCGTCATTTTTTAATGAAGACTATATGAAAGAATCATTTTACAAATTCTAATACTGTTGTTGTTGTTGTTGTTGTGGTCTTCAGACCTGAGACTGGTTTGATGCAGCTCTCCATGCTACCCTGTCCTGTGCCAGCTTCTTCATCTCCCAGTACTGACTGCAACCTACATCCTTCTGAATCTGCTTAGTGTATACATCTCTTGGTCTCCCTCTACGATTTTTACCCTCCACGCTGCCCTCCAATGCTAAATTTGTGATCCCTTGATGCCTCAGAACATGTCTTACTAACCGGTCCCTTCTTTTTGTCAAGTTGTGCCACAAACTCCTCTTCTCCCCGATTCTATTCAATACTTCATCATTAGTTATGTGAGCTACCCATCTAATCTTCAGTATTCTTCTATAGCACCACATTTCGAAAGCTTCTATTCTCTTCTTGTCCAAACTGTTTTGTCGTCCATGTTTCACTTCCATACATGGCTACACTCCATACAAATACTTCCAGAATCGACTTCCTGACACTTAAATCTATACTCGATGTTAACAAATTTCTCTTCTTCAGAAACGCTCTCCATGCCATTGCCAGTCTACATTTTATATCCTCTCTTCTTCGACCATCATCAGTTATTTTGCTCCCTAAATAGCCAAACTCCTTTACTACTTTAAGTGTCCCATTTATTAATCTAACTCCCTCAGCATCACCCGACTCAATTCGACTACATTCCATTATCCTCGTTTTTCTTTTGTTGATGTTCATCTTATATCCTCCTTTCGAGACACTGTCCATTCCGTTCAACTGCTCTTCCACTTACATATGCACTTTAGCAAAATAAAATGGCAAGTGAGATGAAACCAGGCGTCCTAAAGCAGTTTGCTAATTACCAGATTGGGTCTGTGCAAGAGGCTGTGGGACGCAGTCGCATGGCCTCTTACCAAGGCCTCCTGATTGGTTATTGTAGGGATGCAGGACTGTACTGCACCTTAGTATGGGTTCTGAATTACCAGTGAGCTTTGGACCCATCTGTACTCATGTATCTACTATATGTAGTTGGCTACAACCACTGGTATCAAATCTTAATGAAGATATAGAGTCATAAAAATTGTTGCATTATGTTATCCATAATGGTTAGATCACACTGCAGCTGTTTTCGTAAGTTACAACCAGCCACAAGTTTTTTAGAAGCAATTTTTATTGTACCATTACTAGTTTCGAACCTGAGCCCAGCGTCACAAAATAGATTTCGTTTCTGTGCACGTTTTAGGTTTGTGTGCTAAAATGTTACAAAGTTTTTGGAATTACGTAGTTTACAATAAGGTTTTGTATTGAATGCAAGCTCTACACTTTGTACTTCATCAAAAGCTCTAATTTACATATTATAAGAGAGAGATATGACTCTTTTTCGACCCATGCTGAACTAAATACAAGATGGCTGATACATTTGTTTTCATCGGCTGATGATTTGAGGTACCAAGGAACATTATATGAGTACTGATGTGGCATACTTCTGGAGCTACTACAAAGACACTTCTTCATAGTACAGATTATAAAGCTATACATTTAACTATTTAGGTTTGAAAGGAGCTGGTAATGGCCAATGAAGAATATTCTCTGCCAATTAATTATTATTTTTATCATTTCGAAATTGGAAGAGTTATATGAAATTTTGTGGTACATTTGGTTTCTTAATTCTAAACAACTCTTACAGTTATTAAAAGATAAAAATAATAGGTAACTGAGAAAAAGAAAATTATTCATTGGCTATTACCAGCAGCTCTCAAACCTAAATAATTAAATGTATAGCTTTAAAATGATCTGTACTGCAATGAAGTATCTTTGCAATAGCTCCAGAACTATGCCATATCTCCAGTCGTATGATGTTCTTTGACACATCAGATCAGCAGCCACTGTAAACAATGGTATCCACCACATTGTATTTAGTTTAGCTCATGGATGAGCAAGGATTGAAAAGGAGAATCAAACCTCTCTTTTATAACTTGTAGAGGAGAGCTTTTCATGAAACACAATATATAGAGTTTGCATACCATGTAAAATCCTTTATAAACCATGCAATCAGAGAAAACTTTGTAATATTTTTGGTTACAAATGTAAAATTTTCCAAAAAAACAAATGCTACTGTCATTGATCTCAGGCCTGAAATTTGAGCTAGTTGAAGTATTTCCTACAGTGAAAAAATATTACCTTAAAGGCACTCACATTCAGATTTACAATTAGAATTAACATGTGTAACGTCAAATCTCTCTAAAGTAAATGTACGCTAAGTATGATAAATAGTTTAACCAATGTATAGTTAAAGACATATCTTGATGTGAGAGGACACCAGCTCTTCGTTGTTTTTTGTTGCAGTAGTGAAACTAAGATGTCAATGGATAGCAATAAAAACAACTGTTTGGAAGCACCCATAAATGCTACAAACCTCTTCCAGTTTCCATATGTTGTGGTGTCTTCCATATTCTTTTGTCAATAAGAAACACTGCCTCTGTCATTTATTTCAATCATCCTGTGTACTGTGGAAAGAGCAGCAGCATAATTTACACTGTGTGATATCCAGCTTTCTGTGAGAGCCAATGAATAACATGTTAATGTTGGTTTAACACAGACCTCGAAGTCATGGTAGAAAAACAAAATGAAGGCAGCGTATGTAGCTGTAGTCATGCACTGCTTGGATTTGTTACAGCTGTTATGTACAGACGGTAGCAGAGGCAGGATGGGGAAGGTGTAGGCACATTTATTTGGTCCAAGCCTTGTTGACACAAATTTATTATTTAACAATAATTGGTTATACATCTGAGTTAATACAATTAATAGTTTAAAAGGAAATTTTAGTAATAAAAAATTTTTTAAAACATTCTCTAGAAGAACATGCAGCCCCACTCTGAAACATTACATAAAGGTACTGTTAGTAAAAGGTATATTGTCCAATAGTTCAACATGTACAACTATTAACAATTACACCAGAAAAATATTGAACTTGTGATTTGCACTGCATGTAAATCAAACCTTAAAAAATCCAATTTGGCAAGAGTGCAACAAATTACCTACTGCCTGCTAAAAAAAAAATTGCAAAGATAATCAGCTTTTTTTTACCTCCTGATTTCACTTAAGCTTACGTAAACCCTACACAAATGTCAATGTCATGTGACATCAGTTCACCTTTTGTGACAAATACACAAAATTTCTAAATTATTTTACATCAGTCAAATAAGCTACAAGACAGAAATAACATTAACGACTGGTGACATGAGTAAACACTGTCAAGTTTTCAATTTCATGACGGTTGTGTTATCTAACAAATTTTCATTTAAATACTGCCCCTACGTGTTCGAAAATCAATTCAGTCAGTCTCGAGAAGAAACACAACTTGATACACAAATATGGCAATATCAAGAAATAGATGGGTTTATCCCAAGCAATATTAGCAGAATTAGGAAATTTGCAATGTAAACGCACCAATTTTCACAAAGTCTAGTGTAATAATAATCTGGACAGAACTTTCATAAAATGATCACAGATAGTGGATACCGTGCCATACACTAAGAAACAAATTAAGAATTATTCACAGTAGACACATGGCACATGATGATATTCTCTGAAGTATTTCAAATCACAAGTACCAACCCCATAATAAAGTAATGATCATGAAATATAATTTTGGCCTTAGCCAGGTGACGAGAACCACACCAATGCAGTTTCCTGTTACACTGGAGTGCTAGGCCCAACAAACAACAGCTGGTCATGGAGAACCACGCTAAGCAAGCGAGCATTCCGTCCTCCCCACATGCTCGCAAACAGCCACACTCATCGCAGTCCTTAGCCGGCAGGCACCAGTTGGCTCCCCGCCGCTTCCGTCCTGTCGCCATCTCCCGACCGAGCCGTCCTCCCAAAACTGTTGCTTCGCGCACCAGCGCCAACAGCGCTCAGTAATCACGCCCCCTATCGCTGCGGCGAAAACAAGTGAAATAATCTCGCGGGTAAATCAAAGATGCTGAACCGTGACACGGCTCAACAGCCAAAAAATAAAATGTGTCCAACAAAAACACTGGAACCTTCTCTTGCAACTGACAATCTGGGAGACATGGTCCTCCTACAGTACAGGTGACGAAACTTTACACTGGTCTGTGGAAGCAACTTCAATCACTGGCCACCTGGTCCAATGAACCAATACCTGTATATTTAGTAGGATCGCCACATATGCTCAATACCACCACTCAGATGGTATTTGTTTTCGATACACCTGAAGAGAGGGACTTGGTAATATCTTATCGAGTTCTCTATCAGATGATGTTGACAAAGTTTTTATAGTTTGTAGTTTATCTCCGATGGAAAGTGCAAAATGACGATAATAGAGAGAATGTTTGGATGACAGAAATAAACGCGCCATGAGGGACACAGATCTCCTTTGCGCTGCAGTACCAGTGTGCAGTTTGGAGATGCATCATAACACAGTAGCAAAATCCTCGTCCCTCTTCCAGTTCCTATTTGATGTGTAGTCTTCCTAATTTTCCTGATGAGAAACACTACTGTAACCATTTGTACTGTCTTTTATACTACCTAGTATTGCAGAAAACAACTTTGTTTGGCGCTGGCCTTTCACACTGTACATGGTTGGCTGAGCTATGACATGTTCCCATTTCCACTGAGTGGTGAAAATACAGTCCTGTCGCACTAAATCAGCTCACCCTGTTTCTCCACAGGATCCAGAAAGTGGCAGACATAGCACTCTCCTACTTCTCCTCAGCTCCGACTTAAACTGGAATGATCACATGGCCAAAAGCTGCTGGGTGCAGAGGGGGGCGGGGTGGGGGGGGGGCGTGGGAAGGGCAGAGACTGAGAAACAGTTATAAGATGCAGAGAGGCTGTCTGAAAAACCGCATTGGAGTTTTGCTGTATGGGATCCGATGCAAGTATGAGGTTGAGCGGAGAAACTTGATTCCAAATCACAGACAGCGTTTCTAACACAAAGCACAATAATGTCAGCGACTGTTGTGTGTGCCTGTTGAACCAAGACTGCTTTTTATGCATGGTGACAGTAACATAATTGTTGTGTTATCATGTTTTTTAATAGTGCGGCCCTTAAGCAAAAAGTGTGTTGCGAGCAGCTCCTTGTGCAGTCAGTTTCAAATGTTGGTTCTCAATAGCGTTCCTTGGAAAGAATATGGTCTTCCCTCAAGGGATTCCCATTTGAGATACCCAGCGAATGTAATCTGATTGCTGGGGAAAAATTACTCACCATGCAAAGTGACTCTCATGATCAGTTTAATTAATTAGTCTATCAATTTAATATCATTGATGTGCCGCCGCCGGCCGGTGTGGCCGTGAGGTTCTAGGTGCTTCAGTCTGGAACCGCGCGACCGCTACGGTCGCAGGTTCGAATCCTGCCTCGGGCATGGATGTGTGTGATGTCCTTAGGTTAGTTAGGTTTAAGTAGTTCTAAGTTCTAGGGGACTGATGACCACAGATGTTAAGTCTCATAGTGCTCAGAGCCATTTGAACCATTTGAACGTGGCGCCTGGAGGGTGGAAGCGATGGCAAGGTTACAGCAGATATGATTCTTGACATGGAGTGGTAAACAGGCGTTTTTTTCGTTGCAGCGGTATCTTTTAATGATATTTCCATCGCCCACCTGCGCAGGGACAGACGACCACAGCAATGATATTAGATGTATTACCGAATTTATAAAGTGATAAGTTGTATAAACCTGATATTTGCTACTTTTCTATGCTGTCACTTTAAGAGATTTCGTACATGGCAGGGCATTTAGTGTGATTCCTTTAAGAAAGTTCGAAAGTAAGGAGGCGTCCTGTGGTAGAGGTAGATCTGAGCACTCTGTTACGTGCCAAAAGCAAGCTTAATATTCTAGTCCTGTGATGCATGACGTAACAGAGAAGAAAATATTTTTTCCTACCTCAAGATAAAATACTTAGAGGAAATGTAGCATTGGCATACTGTTACTGAATTTTCACAACAAGTAACGATACTTTATTGATGTGATAACTTGTGTACGATGTGATTTCTTCTGTCTTCGAAACTCGTATAAAAGGAAGAAATCTCCACTTCATGTGAGAAATTCGAGGTGCACACTCTGTGTAAATTGTTAAAAACAATATTGCATGCACTGCAATCGATTTCCTTCCAAGTTGATAATCGACTGAGTCTTTTTTCCACCAATTTCTGGGTGGGGAGGGATTGGGAGTTTCTGAGAGAGGGACAGGTTAATTAATTGATGAATTTAATTAATTAGCCAATCAAATTTATATCAAAAGTGTGCTTGTATTGGTGAGGAGAGTTCCCAGGGGGCGGAGGAGTAAGAGAGGGAGGAGGAGGAGGAGGAACGGTTGAGGGTTTCTTGGAAAACCACTTAACCAAGCAGTAGGATAAGAACCTGTCAATCAAAAGGACGGGCTATGGCCAGGGTGTCATAATCCTCTTAGCAGAACAATAGGTTTTCCCCTGAATGCATACTTGCCTGTGAAGTAGGCAATCTTCAATGTGCATTGATGTCATCGTTACCCTACTTCTGCTGATGAATGGATCACAATCAAGACAGGAAACTGTAAGGTGGGAACATGTTTCAGCATGAGCAGATGGCGCCGGGAAAGGCTATTACACACTGACTAGCATTATTGTCTCCCTTCTCCCAAGACTCAATGTGGCCAATAGCTTGAGAACACATTCGTCTTTTTTGTCATGCTTAATAACGTGTTTGTCACACAATGGTTTGAGAAATATACAGCTCCTTACTTTGAAACATTCCTTGGAGAATTGCCTCGCACGAGGTGGCTCTCGCCTTTCGGCTGGCATTTCTATAATTGACAGTACATCGATCGGAAAGCTTCCGCTAGAGACTTCAGTAGCACTGTCAAACTTCGCACGTGTATTTCTATGGAAACGATTTTGCGTCTACATTTAGTAATTGCTCGAGCTCCCATTTGTAAATGAACAGAAGCTGACAAGTAAAAATTAACTCTGCATTTGTCTTAGATTGGAACAATTGAGTAAGTGTATAATAATGTGTTGCTGTCCTGATATAGGTGGACACCGTAGTCTGCGCAACATCAGTCAACAGTGTCATATCTTAACGAGATGAGAACGGGCATGCTTCAGTTTCATGTTGGCCGCTCACTGCGCCGACGTGGATGGAGCCTGAGAGAAACAAACCGGGCTATAGGGTGGCACCATCCTGGCAGGCTCGTGCTGTGGCGGGCGTTTGGCTTCCTGCCATTTCCCCGCAGTCACCAGATTCGCCACAGAACAGCTACTCATATCGTACCTGCTATCTGGATAACAACCTTCTTATGCGTAACAGTGCTCGTGGGGTTTGGGTCATTTACTTGTTTCGAAGTTTCTTTCCGTGGTGCCTTCATACCCTTCGTAACTATGTGCTTGATTCAAAGCACGTCCTTAACACTCTTCTGTAAGGGTCTTCGTTCGACAGACAGAAAGATGGACGAGGTCTTCTCGATTCTGAGATCTGTACAAGGCCCAACAATCAGGTGCAAAACTGGCAGCAAGAGACAGGACCTCTTGTCGGTGGCGATAGTTATTTTGATGCTCGCCGTTTGGGCCCAACGTGTTCACATGTCAAAGGTGAGCAGACATTTCGATCGCATAACAGCAGTGAACACTTTGGACGTGCTGATCGTAATGTCGACGGTAGTCTGGCTGGACCAGTTTGTGTGTCTGCTGCGAGACATCGAACAAGGACTGGATGCATCGAGACAACAGCTGCTGAATCGACTCGGTGTAAAATCATCTTTCGTCATGTCGCTGTCTCAGAAAGGTACGTGTTAACAGAAGAGTTTAATAGTGTGCAAAGTTGACCTGTCCATACGAGGGGAAATCCACACAGGGAAGATCAGAGCATGTTGACCACGTTAACAGTTAATCATTATCAAAATGCTTAATTACAGGGTTTGTTTGAGTTTTTTCGCAAGTGTTAGAAAAAGGCTCACATATATAAAAACTAGCTCCTCGTTTTACGAAATCTTGTTATATAAATTTTTATTTTCATGCAATCACAATTATTTTATCAATTGTGGAAGCTAATCAAATTTTAACAATATTATTGATAGTATAAGACAGTTTTTTAATTAGTTTAACACTGCTATAAATTTGTAATTGAAAAAATTTAAAGAAACTGTTATTGTGTTGGAAATTAGTGTAACTGTGATCAGTGTTTTTCATTAGCAAAAATTACCAAAAATTTAGAAACAAATTTGTCCTTCAAAGTATGAGCTATCCTTATCCAACCGTGTGTATCATTTTCACCAATCTGACCAGTTTTCTTGTCGAGGCAGAATGTATAAGTTGCAGTCAAATGAAAACGAGGATGATGGGAAAAAAGAAAGTATGTTTATTATTTCGACAGTAATCGCCAAAACTGTTAGCACATTTATCCAGTTTGAGAAGAACACTGAAGTCGATACCTGTAACATTAGAGAGAAAGTTTGCCTTTATTACTCACTGTTAAAACTGTCAGTGGCTCAGAAAGGAGCTCAATAGGCAGCAGTAAAAATTTGTGATCATTTGTCCAATAACATAAAACGCCTAACAGTTAATGAATCTAGTTTTAAACATATTTTTGTTGCGGTCTTCAATCCTGAGACTGGTTTGATGAAGCTCTCCATGCTACTCTATCCTGTGCCAGCTTCTTCATCTCCCAGTACCTACTGCAGCCTACATCCTTCTGAATCTGCTTAGTCTATTCATCTCTTGGTCTCCCTCTACGATTTTTACCCTCCACGCTGCCCTCCATTACTAAATTGGTGATCCCTTGATGCCTCAGAACATGTCCTACCGACCAGTCCCTTCTTCTAGTCAAGTTGTGCCACAAGCTCCTGTTCTCCCCAATTCTATTCAATACCTCCTCATTAGTTATGTGATCTACCCATCTAGTCTTCAGCATTCTTCTGTAGCACCACATTTCGAAAGCTTCTATTCTCTTCTTGTCTAAACTACTTATCGTTCATGCTTCACTTCCATACATGGCCACACTCCGTTCAACTACTTTCAGAAACGACTTCCTGACACTTAAATCTATACTCGATGTCAACAAATTTCTCTTCTTCAGAAACGCTTTCCTTGCCATTGCCAGTCTACATTTTATATCCTCTCTTGTTCGACCATCATCAGTTATTTTGCTCCCCAAATAGCCAAACTCCTTTACTACTTTAAGTGTCTCATTTATTAATCTAATTCCCTCAGCATCACCCGACTTAATTCGACTCATTCCATTATCCTCGTTTTGCTTTTGTTGATGTTCATCTTATACCCTCCTTTCAAGACACTGTCCATTCCGTTCAACTGCTCTTCCAAGTCCTTTGCTGTCTCTGACAGAATTACAATGTCATCGGCGAACCTCAAAGTTTTATTTCTTCTCCATGGATTTTAATGCCTACTCAGAATTTTCCTTTTGTTTCCTTTACTGCTTGCTCAATATGCAGATTGAATAGCATCGGGAAGAGGCTACAACCCTGTCTCACTCCCTTCCCAACCACTGCTTCCCTTTCATGTCCCTCGATTCTTATAACTGCCATCTGGTTTCTGTACAAATTGTAAATAGCCTTTCGTTCCCTGTATTTTACCCCTGCCACCTTTTTCTTTCCAGTGCACTCTGAATGATCGACTGACGTTGCATCATGGTCCTAGATGCTTGTCTTTTTTTTTTTTTTTTTGTCTTCAGTCTACTGACTGGTTTGATGCGGCCCGCCACGAATTCCTTTCCTGTGCTAACCTCTTCATCTCAGAGTAGCACTTGCAACCTACGTCCTCAATTATTTGCTTGACGTATTCCAATCTCTGTCTTCCTCTACAGTTTTTGCCCTCTACAGCTCCCTCTAGTACCATGGAAGTCATTCCCTCATGTCTTGGCAGATGTCCTATCATCCTGTCCCTTCTCCTTATCGGTGATTTCCACATATTCCTTTCCTCTCCGATTCTGCGTAGAACCTCCTCATTCCTTACCTTATCAGTCCACCTAATTTTCAACATTCGTCTATAGCACCACATCTCAAATGCTTCGATTCTCTTCTGTTCCGGTTTTCCCACAGTCCATGTTTCACTACCATACAATGCTGTACTCCAGACGTACATCCTCAGAAATTTCTTCCTCAAATTAAGGCCGGTATTTGATATTAGTAGACTTCTCTTGGCCAGAAATGCCTTTTTTGTCATAGCGAGTCTGCTTTTGATGTCCTCCTTGCTCCGTCCGTCATTGGTTATTTTACTGCCTAGGTAGCAGAACTCCTTAACTTCATTGACTTCGTGACCATCAATCCTGATGTTAAGTTTCTCGCTGTTCTCATTTCTACTACTTCTCATTACCTTCGTCTTTCTCCGATTTACTCTCAAACCATACTGTGTACTCATTAGACTGTTCATTCCGTTCAGCAGATCATTTAATTCTTCTTCACTTTCACTCAGGATAGCAATGTCATCAGCGAATCGCATCACTGATATCATTTCACCTTGTATTTTAATTCCACTCCCCAACCATTCTTTTATTTCCATCATTGCTTCCTCGATGTACAGATTGAAGAGTAGGGGTGAAAGGCTACAGCCTTGTCTTAAACCCTTCTTAATACGAGCACTTCGTTCTTGATCGTCCACTCTTCTTATTCCCTCTTGGTTGTTGTACATATTGTATATGACCCGTCTCTCCTTATAGCTTACCCCTACTTTTTTCAGAATCTCGAACAGCTTGCACCATTTTATATTGTCGAACGCTTTTTCCAGGTCGACAAATCCTATGAAAGTGTCCTGATTTTTCTTTAGCCTTGCTTCCATTATTAGCCGAACGTCAGAATTGCCTCTCTCGTCCCTTTACTTTTCCTAAAGCCAAACTGATCGTCACCTAACGCATTCTCAATTTTCTTTTCCATTCTTCTGTTTATCATTCTTGTAAGCAGCTTCGATACATGAGCTGTTAAGCTGATTGTGCGATAATTCTCGCACTTGTCAGCTCTTGCCGTCTTCGGAATTGTGTGGATGATGCTTTTCCGAAAGTCAGATGGTATATCGCCAGACTCATATATTCTACACACCAACGTGAATAGTCGTTTTGTTGCCACTTCCTCCAATGATTTTAGAAATTCTGATGGAATGTTATCTATCCCTTCTGCCTTATTTGACCGTAAGTCCTCCAAAGCTCTTTTAAATTCCGATTCTAATACCGGATCCTCTATCTCTTCTACATCGACTCCTGTTTCTTCTTCTATCACATCAGACAAATCTTCACCCTCATAGAGGCTTGCAATGTATTCTTTCCACCTATCTGCTCTCTCCGCTGCATTTAAAAGTGGAATTCGCGTTGCACTCTTAATGTTACCACCGTTGCTTTTAATGTCACCAAAGGTTGTTTTGACTTTCCTGTATGCTGAGTCTGTCCTTCCGACAATCATATCTTTTTCGATGTCTTCACATTTTTCCTGCAGCCATTTCGTCTTAGCTTCCCTGCACTTCCTATTTATTTCATTCCTCAGCGACTTGTATTTCGGTATTCCCGATTTTCCCGGAACATGTTTGTACTTCCTCCTTTCATCAATCAACTGAAGTATTTCTTCTGTTACCCATGGTTTCTTGGCAGCTACCTTCTTTGTACCTATGTTTTCCTTCCCAACTTCTGTGATGGCCCTTTTTAGAGATGTCCATTCCTCTTCAACTGTACTGTCTACTGCGCTATTCCTTATTGCTGTAACTATAGCGTTAGAGAACTTCAAACGTATCTCGTCATTCCTTAGTACTTCCGTATCCCACTTCTTTGCGTATTGATTCTTCCTGACTAATGTCATGAACTTCAGCCTACTCTTCATCACTACTGTATTGTGATCTGAGTCTATATCTGCTCCTGGGTACGTCTTACAACCCAGTATCTGATTTCGGAATCTCTGTCTGACCATGATGTAATCTAATTGAAATCTTCCCGTATCTCCCGGCCTCTTCCAAGTATACCTCCTTCTTTTGTGATTCTTGAACAGGGTATTCGCTATTACTAGCTGAAACTTGTTACAGAACTCAATTAGTGCTTCTCCTCTTTCATTCCTTGTCCCAAGCCCATATTCTCCTGTAACCTTTTCTTCTACTCCTTCCCCTGCAACTGCATTCCAGTCGCCCATGACTATTAGATTTTCGTCCCTCTTTACATACTGCATTACCCTTTCAATATCCTCATACACTTTCTCTATCTGTTCATCTTCAGCTTGCGACGTCGGCATGTATACCTGAACTATCGTTGTCGGTGTTGGTCTGCTGTCGATTCTGATTAGAACAACCCGGTCACTGAACTGTTCACAGTAACACACCCTCTGCCCTACCTTCCTATTCATAACGAATCCTACACCTATTATACCATTTTCTGCTGCTGTTGATATTACCCAATACTCATCTGACCAGAAATCCTTGTCTTCCTTCCACTTCACTTCACTGACCCCTGCTATATCTATATTGAGCCTTTGCATTTCCCTTTTCAGATTTTCTAGTTTCCCTACCACGTTCAAGCTTCTGACATTCCACGCCCCGACTCTAGAACGTTATCCTTTCGTAGATTATTCAATCTTTTTCTCATGGTAACCTCCCTCTTGGCAGTCCCCTCCCGGAGATCCGAATGGGGGACTATTCCGGAATCTTTTGCCAATGGAGAGATCATCATGACACTTCTTCAAATACAGGCCACATGTCTTGTGAATACACGTTACGTGTCTTTAATGCAGTGGTTTCCATTGCCTTCTGCATCCTCATGTCATTGATCATTGCTGATTCTTCCGCCTTTAGGGGCAATTTCCCACCCCTAGGACAAGAGAGTGCCCTGAACCTCTATCCGCTCCTCCGCCCTCTTTGACAAGGCCGTTGGCAGAATGAGGCTGACTTCTTATGCCGGAAGTCTTCGACCGCCAATGCTAATTATTTATCAAAATTTATGTAGTGGCGGGGATCGAACCCGGGACCGAAGACGTTTTGATTATGAATCAAACACGCTACCCCTAGACCACGGGTACTATCCCCACTTATGCCACCGCGAGACCGCTACGGTCGCAGGTTCGAATCCTGCCTCGGGCATGGATGTGTGTGATGTCCTTAGGTTAGTTAGGTTTAAGTAGTTCTAAGTTCTAGGGGACTGATGACCTCAGAAGTTAAGACCCACAGTGCTCAGAGCCATTTGAACCCACCCATGCCACCTATGCCACCTTTAGAATTTGAAAGAGAGTATTCCAGTCAACATTGTCAAAAGCTTTCTGTAAGTCTACAAATGCTAGAAACGTAGGTTTGCATTTCCTTAATCTTTCTTCTAAGATAAGTCGTAGTGTCAGTATTGCCTCACGTGTTCCAACATTTCTATGGAATCCCAACTGATCTTCCCCGAGGACGGCTTCTACCAGTTTTTCCATTCGTCTGTAAAGAATTCGCGTTAGGATTTTGCAGCTTTGACTTATTAAACTGATAGTTCGGTAATTTTCACATCTGTCAACACCTGCTTTCTTTAGGATTGGATTTATTATATTCTTCTTGAAGTCTGAGGGAATTTCTCCTGTCTCATACATCTTTTAAACGTACCGTAATTTAAATCCTTTCTCCGGGACAACTCCTTCAATTCCATTGACGATTTACTACTTAAAAACTGGCAACCAATACAAAATAAATAAATTAAAAAGGTTAAGTGTAGGATTAAAAATAAAGAGTGTATTGGCTTTGTATTGTCTATGGAATTCTTTCTTATAAAAAGACCGTTGGCTTTGCATTGTCTATGGAATTCTTTCTTCTTACGTTCCTTTTCTCTATGTTGTATGAAGCGGATGAGATCGAAGGTAAGCTGAGGTCTGTTCCTTCAAATATCGTAAAAGACAGCCATAAGTGGTCAAAGGAAAATATAACGTAAAATTTCCAAAATGGAATTCTAGTGTACGGACTTTTATTTGTAACTAAATAACCAACTATGAATGTGTTAAGTTTTGTGTTCACAGCAGTCGAGGCTGTGCTTTGTTTGCCGCCATTACGTGAGCGTATGGAGCGGCAATTTTAAACTGCAGAAATGATCAGACAACATTTCGTTCGATCGATATTACAATATTTGAACTCCGAGGACAAGAACCCACAGGAAGTTATTATATTTCTATTGTAAAAGTGAAAATAACATTCAGTAGAACAATCTTAGACTTTACGTAATGAAATAATTTTATGGCTGGTGCGTAAGATTAATTTTTCCAAAAGTAATTCATCAGTGACTTTAAATAGAAATACTTACGACACCAGTGTTGTTATGGGTAGAGGTGGTAGTGTGATATATTAGTTATTTGGCGCATACATTTTAATGTCAGGCATGGAATTATTGAAACTCGTTATGGTCGTGCTCAGCAGCACATAAATAAGAATTATCAGAGTTTATTTATATCTGTCAAATAATACTGTTATTCTTGCTGCTACATGTTCATTAATGTTAACACTAATCATGAATACATATCCTGTAAACTGACTCGTGACACATCATTTCGACAAAAAGTTCGTTTAAATGATCTATGGAACGTGTAACTAAATAACAAACCACATTGAGAGAAGACTGTCAATGAATTCACGGAAAAATGTTTGCGGTTACCTACGGAAACATGACTGTAGCTACGTGTGCAAGTCTTCGTTCGAGGCAAATCTACGGACACGAATATCTTTCTCCGGGGTTCTAAAAATATGGATATGTCATGCGGCGAGACCTGGACTGTATGGAGAATGTTTAATGTCTTTCCAGTGAAACTTACGCAGCGTACTCGAAACTACAGGCACGCCAGCTCCCGGGAAGGTAGTGGTGACCTTTTTCTTCGACTGCAAAAGGCTCACTCCTCATTGATCTTCTGGAACTCGGCGCCACAATTAACACACAACAGTACGTGGACACCTTGCAGAAACCGAAGCGCGCCATTAACTCCAAACGCCCAGGAATGTTGACGGACAGCAGTATTATGTTGCAGAATAATATAATGCCTGCCTTGAAAGTATTTGTATGGAGTGTAGCCATGTATGGAAGTGAAATATGGACGATGAATAGTTTGTACAAGAAGAGAATAGAAGCTTTCGAAATGTGGTGCTACAGAAGAATACTGAAGATTAGATGGGTAGATCATGTAACTAATGTGGAGGTATTGAATAGAATTGGGGAGAAAAGGAGTTTATGGCGCAACTTGACTAGAAGAAGGGAGCCGTTTGGTAGGGCATGTTCTGAGGCATCAAGGGATCACCAGTTTAGCATTAGAGGGCAGCGTGGAGGGTAAAAATCGTAGAGGGAGACCAAGAGATGAATACACGAAGCAGATTCAGAATAATCAAAATATCCACGGGTATGCTGCCGGTCTATAGTGTCCAACGGGCACAATATTTCGGCGATCAAACATGTCGCCATCATCAGGTGAACTGACGGACTGAGCTCCTGTGAACGTGCCGGCACGGAGATCCGTGCCGGCACGTTCACAGGAGCTCAGTCCGTCAGTTCACCTGATGATGGCGACATGTTTGATCGCCGAAATATTGTGCCCGTTGGACACTATAGACCGGCAGCATACCCGTGGATATTTTGATTATCAAATACGCCGGGAGAAACTCAAGAATCACAGATTTAGAATGATGTAGGTTGCAGTAGGTACTGGGAGATGAAGAAGCTTGCACAGGATAGAGTAGCATGGAGAGCTGCATCAAACCAATCTCAGGACTGAAGACCACCACACACATGCTACCAAGGCTGTTTTCCCTATGCTGCAGAAGTTTCGCTGGCAAGCAATTAAGGAGTTCAAAGAATGTGAGATTGACTGTTATGGTCGACTTGTCTTTGAGGAGCAACATTTTGCTTTCGCGAAAACCACAGACTGTGTTTTTATTATGGACCATGCAAAAGCTGGAACTTGTTCTACTGAAGCACATTCTCCATACAATCCCGATTTATCTCCATGTGAGCCGCGCGGTCTTAGGCACCTTGTCACGGTTTGCGCGTCTTCCACCCGTCAGAGGTTCGAGTCCTCCCTCGGGCGTGGGTATGTGTGTTGCCCTTAGCGTAAGTTAGATTACGTAGTGTGTAAGCCTAGGAACCGATGACCTCAGCAGTTTGGTCCCATAGGAACTTACCACAAATTTCCAAATTTTCTCCCCATTGATATCCATATATTTGTAGCCCTAAATAAAAACATTCTTGGCCATCGATTTGCCTCGGACGAAGAGGTGCATGCCTGAGTACAATCATTGTTCGTTGGGTAACCGTAAATGTGTTTACATGAAGGCATTCGCCATCTTGTCTCACAGTGGGACAAATGTAATGGTATTACTTTTGAAATACTAAACAGTTTACTTACTTTTTTCTAGCTGCCTCGTTTTCATTTTACTGCCCCTTACAGGTCTCTTCACAAGCAAGAAACTGCACTATAGTTTACTTGCAAGTTTTTATTTGCTGTTTTAAATGTTGTTTTTCACCTTGTGTGCTTACTAACCAGCATCGATTTTATTGGTGAGTTCTTTAAAACGCGCACTCTGCATTGAATGACTTTTCCCTTTTTCCACATTTGTTTAGGCACGAATTAAAATGAAAATACTTCACAACTTTTTGCTTAAATGGGAGCAGCATTTGTCGAACATCTTCGTTCTTCAATATGCTCTACCTGATTTTCATCCGAAGATATTGATTTCTGTGGGTTTGCGTGTAGGTGCTGCAGCCTGAGCAGAAGCAGTTCGAGCTTCATCATGGTCCATAACAAAAACACTGTCTGTGATTTTCGCTGCAACAAAATGATGCTAATGAAACACAGTTCGATCATTAGTGGCGAGCTCACATTCTCTGAATATCTTATCTGCGTTACCGACTGTGCTTGTTTTAAAATAAGCGGTTCTCAATAGGTAACAAGATTGTTAACTTGCCCTTGTTTGCTATTTTAAAATTGTTTAATTTTTGGACTAGAATAATCATATCACCAACGGTAATATTAACGATGACAGCGCTAATGAAGCTTAGTTATTAAACATAGTTTTCTGAAATTCCTTCACCAAAGAAGACGAAGCAAATATTTCAGAACTCGAATCTAGAACAACTGCCAACATTAGTAACTTAGAAACAGATACCCTCGGCGTGGCGAAGCAGCTTAAGGGATATAATAAAGGCTAGTCTACCGGCCCAGACAGCAGACCAATAAGGTTCCTTTCAGAATGTACTGATTCAATAGCCCCATACTTAGCAGTCATATACAACCGCTCGCTCGGCGAAAGACTCCGTATCAAAAGACTGGAACGTTGCACAGATCACACCATTACTCAAGAAAGGGAATAGGTTTAAATGCGAACATTTTAGGTTAGGCTTTACCGTGACTGTTATTTATATTAAATGAAACAACAAGTTTACTGTTACCAGTCACTGTTTATTTATTTATTTATTTGTTAGGACGTATACTCTTTGTACTTCGTGATAATGTTTTCTCTTATGCTACACGATCCATGCACCCAATAGTTTCCGACGACATTTGTTTACATAATATGACAGTATACATGTGATGCGTTACGACAGTGAAAGGAACCTGTGACCACTGGAAGTACTTTATCTTACTTATTTTATGTTTACCGTTAGATATACATTTAATTTTTTGCCACAAGGAACCCAAATCATGTTCTGAAATAGTGTTTTGTTTCTCCACTAGACAGTGCCACAAGTTCCTCCAAAAAATCGTAACACAACACACACACAAATGTCATACTAACAAATGTAAATCCACCTGATGATGGAGGTTTAAACCTTTGAAACGCGTCGTGGAGATAAATAAACAGTGACTGGTAACAGTAAACTTGTTGTTTCATTTAAAGGGAGCAGGAGTAATCCTCTGAATTACAGACCCGTACTCCTAACGTCAATGTGCGGTACTACTTTGGAACGTATAGTATGTTCGAACATCATGAATCAGCTCGAAAGTAACGGTCTGCTGACACACAGTAAGCGCGTGTCAGAAAATATCGTTCTTGTGAAAGTAGCTCTTTATTCGCACGAAGTAATGACTGCTGTCGACGGGGATCTCCAACTGATTCTCTGTTTCTCTAGATTTCCAGAAGGCTTCTGACACCGTTCCTCACAATACATTCTAATTAAATTACGTATCTATGGAATATCGCTTCAGTTGTGCGACGGGATCCACGATTTCCTCGTAGAAAGATCATAGTACGCAGTAACAGCCCGAAAAGCATCGAGTAAAACACAAGTGATATCCAGAGTTCCGAAGGAAGAGTTATAGGTCCCCTGCTGTCCCCGATCTACGTAAAAGATTTACTGTTTAGTAAAGCCTCAAAAGATCAAAAACAATTGAAAAATGAATTAGACACGAAATCTCAATGGTGCGAAAAGTGGCAGTTGTCTCTTAATAAGGAAAAGTGTGGCCATCCACATGAGTATAAAAGGAAAACCGTTAAATTTGGATTACATGGTAAATAACTCGAATTTAAAGGCTGTCAGTTCGATTAAAAATAGATATCTAGGAATTGCAATTACACTACTGGCCATTAAATTTGCTACACCACGAAGATGACGTGCTACAGACGCAAAATTTAACCGACAGGAAGAAGATGCTGTGATATGCAAATGATTAGCTTTCCAGAGCATTCACACAAGGTTGGCGCCGGTGGCGACACCTACAACGTGCTGACATGAGGAGAGTTTCCAACTGATTTCTCATACACAAACAGCAGTTGACCGGCGTTGCCTGGTGAAACGTTGTTGTGATGCCTTGTGTAAGGAGGAGAAATGCCTACCATCACGTTTCCGACTTTGATAAAGATCGGATTGTAGCCTATCGCGATTGCGGTATATCGTATCGCGATATTGCTGCTCGCGTTGGTCGAGATCCAATGACTGTTAGCAGAATATGGAATCGGTGTGTTCAGGAGGGTAATACGGAACGCCTTGCTGGATCCCAACGGTCTCGTATCACTAGCAGTCGAGATGACAGGCATCTTATCCGCATGGCTGTAACGGATCGTGCAGCCACGTCTCGATCCCTGAGTCAACAGATGGGGACGTTTGCAAGACAACAACCATCTGCACGAACAGTTCGACGACCTGCGATGGTGTACTCAACGACGAACCTGGGTGCAGGAATGACAGAACGTCATTTTTTCGGATGAATCCAGGTTCTGTTTACAGCATCATGATGGTCGCATCCGATGCCTGGCGGCATCGCGGTGAATCACATCGGAAGCGTATATTCGTCATCGCCATACTGGCGTATCACCTGGCGTGATGGTATGGGGTGCCATTGGTTACAAGTCTCGGTCACCTCTTGTTCGCATTGACGGCACTCTGAATTGTGGACGTAACATTTCAAATGTGTTACGACCCGTTATTCTACCATTCACTCGATCCCTGCGAAACCCTACATTTCAGGAGGATAAAGCACGACCGCATGTTGCAGGTCCTGTACGGGTCTTTCTGGATACAGAAATTGTTGGACTGCTGCCCTGGTCAGCACATTCTCCCGATCTCTCACCAATTGAAAACGTCTTGTCAATGGTGGCCGAGCAACTGGCTCGTCACAATACGCCAGTCACTGCTCTTGATGAACTGTGGTATCGTGTTGAAGCTGCATGGGCAGCTGTACCTGTACACGCCATCCAAGCTCTGTTTGACCCAATGCCCAGGCGTATCAAGGCCGTTATTACGGCCAGAGGTGGTTGTTCTGGGTACTGATTTCTCAGGATCTATGCACCCAAATTGCGTGAAAATGTAATCACATGTCAATTGTAGTATAATATATTTGTCCAATGAATACGCGTCTATCATCTGCATTTCTTCTTGGTGTAGCAATTTTAATGTCCAGTAGTGTAGGAACGACTTAAAGGAGGAGGGAAGAGGTTAGTGTTTAACATCCGATCGACAATGACATCATTACAGACGGAGCACAAGCTCGGATTGGGGAAGGATGAGTACGGAAATCGGCCGGCTCATTCAACGGATCCACCCCGGCATTTGCCTGAAGCGAGTTGAGAGACATCACAGAAAACCTAATTCAGGATGACCCGACGCGGGTTCGAGCCCCCGTCCTCCCGAATGCGAGTCCAGTATACTGACCACTGCGCCACCTCGCTCGGTGGGGAACAACTTAAGCTGGAAGGATAACAAAGATAAGGTTGTGGAGAAGGCAAGCACGCAGAAGGTGCAACAGGTCTACTAAAAAGACTGCCTGCACTTCGCTTTTCTTATCCTCTCTTGGAGCATTGTTTTGTGGTATGGGATACTTACCAGACGGGATTGACAGAGGAAGCTCGACCGATACAGCTATTTTTCTGTTGACTGCAGTGCACCTTGTCATTCTCACTGTCGATGATAGGGCTCGTTTTCTGGACACCTGTACAGATTTCAAGCCAATCAAATAGGATGTGTTTCAGGTGGGAGAATTCATTAGTTATGCACTGGATATTTATTGGAAGGTGAGAAAGTCTGGATTATTTCACTTAATAAATGTGCCGTTAAACCATTTGGTGCCATTTTTAATTGTTTATTCATAATGCAGACGTATATAGCTTGGGATTTATGCTAACGTCAGTAAGGTTTAGTCCTGCATTGGGCGTCATAAGCTCAAGTGTATCGTATTCGACTTTGAATATTGACCTCGTGCCGCGTAATATCCTACCGCAGACATGATTCTTTTCGTCATTTTGGGGGGGTAGTCGCGAATCTTAATTTACGATATTGATATAATTATGGACGAGGATTACTTTCAAGATGTCGTCTGTCTGTCACTAGTTTTTGTATAGTTGCTGGTATGATTGTTATCAGTTGTCTGTAAGCCGCACCTCCAGAACTGACTCAAAGTTTCCTTCATCACTGACTTTTCAAGCTATGATTTCCGATCATTGCAACCAGATGTTTTCGCACGGGGTATGTGGGAACAGCAACGACGAGAAACGGATTTCGGTTGAGGGCGGTGCAAGGGATAAATATGAAAGATTGAGCCATGCCCTGGCGTGTGATTAGATAGACTAATGGTTCTCAGGAAATGACAAGAAAGAACAACTGCGGTCTGAAATTTTTCCTTCTGTAAAAAAAATTAATTACATTCATTAAGAAAAGTTATCTGCAAGAAATGAATTTCAAAATCCTTATTAATTTCACGCACCTTGGGAATATAATTCGGTTTCTCCCTAAGTACAACAAGAAAAGAATATTGTCGTTGTGTTTCTTCTTTCAAGCAAATAATCCGCAGGAGGAAGTTGTTTTCTTTCCCGAAGGAGAAAACAATTTCTTTTGCGAAGTTCTACGTGGACATACATTACACGAAAGCCATCATACAGTGCATCGCGGAGGTTGCCATATGCCAGCGCTAATCATCCATTCGCAAATGGAGTGATGGTCTATATGCTTCCGTACGAGCCTTCCTTCTTTTCCATGGCCGTTATACCGCTCCCGAGCGTAAGAGCAAATTTGGTATGAAAATGGAAAAGAGCTGGATCCGTGGATGCAATGTTCACAATGAAGTTCTTTGCTTTCGATGTTTGTTATTCGGTAACAGTGATACATGAAGTACAGGGGGAGTGAAAGACTTATGGCATATTAAAGCACTAAAAAAAAAAAAAAAATAGTGGCACTATCGAAGTAGTGCTGAAGGGAACTGACACCATGAATCCTGCACAGTTGTCCATAAATCCTTAAGAGTACATAGGGGTGGAGATCACTTCTGAACAGCACGTTGCGAGGCATCCCAGATACGCTCAGTAATGTTCATGTCTGGGGCGTTTGGTGGCCAGCGGAAGTGTTTAAGCTCAGAAGATAATTCCTGGAGCTACTCTGTAGCAATTCTGGGCGTGTGGGGTGTCGCATTGTCCCGCTGGAATTGTCGGAATGCAGAAAGCACATGAATGGATGCAGGTGATCAGACAGCATGCTTAGGTACCTGACGTTACCTGTCAGAGTCGTATCTAGACGTATCACTGGTCCCATATCATTCTAACTGCATGCGCCTCGCACCTTTACACAGCCTTCACCAGCTTGAACAGTCCTCTGCTGACATGGATTCAAGAGGTTGGCTCCATACCCGTACACGTCCATCCGCTCGATACAATTTGAAACGAGACTCGTCCTACCAGGCAAGCTTTGTGTTGTGTAGTCATCAATGGTACACGCATGGGCTCATATAGATGATATTTCGTTGAATGGTTTGCACGCTGACCCTTTTTGATGGCCCAGCACTGAAATCAGCAGTAATTTGCGGAAGGGTTCCAGTTCAGACACGTTGAACAATTCTCTTCAGTCATCGTCGTCACGTCCTTCCAGGATCTTTTTCCGGTCGCAGGGATGTCGGAGATTTGATGTTTTACCTGATTCCTGATATTCACGGTACACTCGTGAAATGGTCGTACGGGAAAATCCGCACTTCATCGCTACCTCGGAGATGCTGTGTCCCGTCGCTCGTCCGCCGACAATAACACCACGTTCAAACTTCCTTAAATCTTGATAACCTGCCATTGCAGCAGCGGTAACCAATCTAACAACTGTGCCAGACACTTGTTGCCTTATATAGGCGTTGGCGACCGCAGCGCCGTATTCTGCCAGTTTACACATATCTTTATTCGAATACGCTTGCCTATATCAGTTTCTTTGGCGCTTCAGTGTTGATGCTGGGCTACAACTTGAAAGTAATAGCATACGCAGAAGAGCAGCCTAGCGGCATTTCGGCCCTCCACCAACAGAAGGAAACATTCGCTATTGGTGGGCTAGTAAAGAAGAACTGAAAAAAATGAGGACTAAATGTGCAAATAAAGGGCTGAATGCAAAATCGGCAAAACTAGACGATGACGTACTGAAATGGATTGAAGGGCACCGTCAAAATGACATTGGAATTAATATAAAAATGATTCAAATACACGTTCGTAAGCTTGCGCTACAGTGGAACCTAGCAGACTTTAAGGGTGGAGTTGGATGATGCTGCAGGTTTGTGAAGTGTCATTGTGGTGTGCGTACTGTAAGACCTTCGGTACACACACCATCAGATTATTTGACTTGTCGCTCTAACGAAGTAGGCGAATGTCAGCAATATGTCTCGTGGTCTTATCGTGGCGTGTTTATCTTCTGCCGTTACGTCAGACGATAGAAATGCCACTTGCACGCTTAGAGTAGCAGATTGACGGTGACCAACTTTAAACAGAACTTGATTAATTTTCACACACATTTATTAAAATAATAACAACCATAAAAATAACTTAACTAGGTTCTGGATGCTATTTACAATGGACAATCTGAAGTTCCTTTGGTCTTGGTACGTTAACCTTATTCTCACATATCTCTGATACTTGACAAAGTGTCTATACATTTCTCTTCATGGCTATGTATAGGAATATGATAATCTTTTTAGGCGCAGACTGAAACTTGACTATAGACTGGTACAGACTAATGCAGGCTTATGCAGATTAATGCAGACTAATGCAGACTGACTGATCGGAGGCCTGTATACTCGTTATAATGCCTCGAGCGTTCAGGTATCACTGCGCGAGTGTGATCCGCGAGGAGAAAAGGTTCTACGTTAGCAGCAATCTCATTGAATGGGTTACATATCAATACGTGGATCGGCGGAAGCAGAATTTGGTCCGTCTCTATGACAGCGCCATCTCGTAGTGCGGAGACGGACGAGCGCTGCGCCTGCGCTGTTGTGCTTAGCGGGGCGCGCTCTAGTGGGAAAGTTGTGTACGCGCTGACTACGCGGAAATATGTACACAACAGTCATGGACTTAACACGCAAACTAAAATCAAATGTCTCAGAAAATGTCACAAAAGTATGAAGAGAAAAAATCATCTTTCCATCCCTTTATTATTCAACATCAAAAGAAAACCGGTGTGGAACAAATCCGCATAGCGAATACGGACGAAACTCCCGTGACATTTGATGTTCCGAGTAACAGAACTGTTTCCATGAAATGTGCTAAACCTGTAACTGTAAAAACAAGTGCACATGAAAATATGCACTACGCTGTCATCCTTTCATGTTTTGCTGATGGTACTGTACTTAATCCAATGATCCTTTTCAAGCACAAAACAATACCAAAATCTTCTGAAATACAGGCGGCTGTTGTTGTTCACGTACATGGCGAGGATTGGATGGACGAGGCTGGTATGAAATTATGGATTAACAGAGTGTGGGAGAGAAGGAAAGGTGCTTTGTTGAAGAAGAGTTCTCTTCTTGTGCTAGATCGGTTAAGTACCCATTTGAAAAATTCTGTGAAAGAGAAACTAAGACAGCGAAAGATAGATTATTCTGTGACGACTTACTTTCAATTGTAACCTCTATATGTCTTGATACATAAACCATTTAAAGTGTATATGAGAGAGGAATGGAACAAATGAATGATGAATGAAACACAACTACATCTACGTGATTATTCTGCTATTCACAATAAAGTGCTTGGCAGAGGGTTCTATGAACCACCTTCAAGCTGTCTCTCTACCGTTCCACTCTCGAACGGCACACGGAAAAAACGAACACTTAAATTTTTCTGTCCGAGCCCTGATTTCTCTTATTTTATCGTGATGACCATTTCTCCCTAAGTAGGTGGGTGCCAACAGAATGTTTTCGCAACTGGAGGAGAATATCCCGCCGCAACGAAAAACGCCTTTGATTTAATGATTGCCACTCCAATTCACGTATTATGTCTGTGGCACTATCTCCCCTACTTCGCGATAATACAAAACGAGTTGCCCTTGTTTGTACTTTTTTGATCTCATCCGTCAGTCCTATCTGATGCAGATCCCACACCGCACAGCAATACTCCAGAATAGGGCGGACAAGCATGGTGTAAGCAGTCTCTTTAGTAGACCTGTTGCACCTTCTGAGTGTTCTGCCAATGAATCACAGTCTTTGGTTGGCTCTACCCAACACGAATTCACACCCAAGGTAGCTTTGCAACGATCTACAAGTGTGTCAGTGGATAAAACAGTCTTTGTCTAGAGTGAGAGAGGACGTTATTGTTAAATCTTTCAAAGTGTGGCGTAAGTAACTCTCTCGATGGAAGTGAATACCATCTTATATATGAAGAGGACAACGATTACGATGAAAAGGAAGAAGGAGAATAAAGTTTAGATGGCGATTTTCAGGGATTTTAAAGGTCAGTTCGGATTTATAAAGTAACAATTATTTAAAAAAAAATGGTTGAAATGGCTCTGAGCAGTATGGGACATAGCATCTGGGGTCATCAGTCCCCTAGAACTCAGAACTAATTAAACCTAAAGACATCACACACATCCATGCCCGATGCAGGATTCGAACCTGCGACCGTAGCGGTCGCGCGGTTCCAGACTGAAGCGCCTAGAACCGCTCGGCCACAACAGCCGGCAACAACAATTATTTTAGTCTGGGTTTGCAATCTAATAATAAAAATGGTGAAAATGTTATTTTTGCTTAAAATTAAGGTACATCTCGTAGTTCATAGCATCCTATAGTCCATAAAATATGGTGACACCTGAATGTTCTGGGATGGTGCACATGTCAAAGAGCAGTACAGACCTACAGAGTGAGGTGAAGGTCCCCAGCACACTTCTTTAGAGATTCAACGACTAGCTGGGTGACTTTAACTCTGTGTTCTGCCTTATGGCAGGTCTTGTCTTGGGGAAACCTCGTCAGAGAGCTCCATCCCATGAGCGTCTAGGGAAGTGATTCCAGTGGTGGTTTCCCGTTGACTACCACTGATGATGAAATTAATGCTTTATGGTACTTCCACTGGTTGAATGCAACTGAGGGCACATCCGTCTTATATCCCCCCTGATGTCACGATCATGTGACCTGATGTAGTGTTCCAGCATTGCTATTGGCTCCCACCACTCTTTAGTTGTGGGTGAGAGTGAATGCTGTGTTCCTATTGGTTCCCAAGAGAGGAGGTGGGGGAGAAAAAATCGTTTCAAGCCCCCTCTATGGCAGTTTTGCGAGTTAGCTCAGTCAAGACTCATATACCAAGGTGAACAACTCTAGTTCATTCCGTCTGGGGTAGTGGGAGAGGACGAAGTGTGGGTTGACAGACCTTAAAAATACACTACTGGCAATCAAATTTTGCTACGTCAAGAAGAAATGCAGATGATAAACGGATATTCATTGGACAAATATATTATACTAGAACTGACATGTGATTACATTTTCACGCAATTTGCGTGCATAGATCCTGAGAAATCAGCACCCAGAACAACCACCTCCGGCTGTAATAATGGCCTTGATTCGCGTGGGAATTGAGTCAAACAGAGCTTGTATGGCGTGTACAGGTACAGAGGCCCATGCAGCTTCAACACGATACCACAGTTTATCAAGAGTAGTGACTGGCGTATTGTGGCGAGCCAGTTGCTCGGCCACCATTGACCGGATGTTTTGAATTGGTGAGAGATCTGGAGAATGTGCTGGCCAGGGCACCAGTCGAACATTTTCTGTATCCAGAAAGGCCCGTACAGGTCCTGCAACATGGGTCGTGCATTATCAGATACACAAATTGCAGCCAGGTGTTCATTAACATTCCAGTAACTGTTGCCAGAACAATAACAAGCATATTTTGAAAAGTTTACCGTCAAAACTTTAGTCGCAGTCCAGTTTACGTTTGGTGCATTTTATGGCATACATTGATGCATACGAAATATACATAACATATAGAAAATATTTTTAACAATCCATGCTCTCTGCCTCGCCTATCGCATCCGTCTTCCATCACCTACGCAGATCCTGCACGACCTCATTCCATTCCCCCACCTCCTCCTGTTCCTTGAAGGATATGGATCCTGTACACCACCCGTAAACTCGATCCTCCTCACCCGCTTGTCTCATCCATCCTCTCCCACCCCCGCCTGCTGCCGTGCCTGTATTCCCAAGTCCCACCCGGTCTCCATCTCTTCACCCTCCTTACCCTCTCCCAATGTGGCTTCCACCAGCTCCCCCTCCCTGATGATGCCCTCCTCCACTCCATCTACCCCTCCTATCAACTTTGATCCTCCCCTCTGACTTCTTGTGTCTTTTCCTTTAGGCACCCTCCCTCCCTTCAATCTCCTTTTCCCCCCACCCTCCCCTTCGTCCACCCCTCTTCCCCCGGGCTTCCCCTCCCCTTTCCTCCCTTCCTCCCTCCCCCCTATCACCCCTGCCCAAGGCATCTCTGCTCTCCCCTCTCCCTCTCCCACCCCCCTCCTCTTCTCTTGGCAGGTCCCCGGACTCGTACTCCCTCAGTGGACATTCGCGCGCCGGAAATCATCGCCATCAGTGTCTCGTGTGTGTGCCTTCGTTTTGTGTTTAGTGTTCTTCCGCCGTCACGCCACCACTGTTCACCTGTGCCGTCGCAGTCGTCTGTGTTTTGTGCGCCGTGTCAACGGGTTTTAGTGTTTTTTCTCGTCCAGCGTGAACGGCTTCATGTTTCTTGTTTTTCGTGTCTACAGTTTTTGCCCTCCATTTTTATTGAATTATCTGTACCACCTTTATGTCATATTTCTTGTACCACTAGCGGCTGAAGAGCAGCGTAATATGCTGCTGACAGCCCACCTTTGTATACGGTGATTAAAATAACAATAAAGAAAAAAAAAATTTAACAATGGAAGGAGAGCGATGCCTGTTTCCATTCTTGAGGAAAGACGTGAGATATTTTGAAGATTGTTCGCTAGAGGGTTGGCAGATCGACGCCAAACGCGAGGCTATTGCCACCTGCTATGGCCTGCTATGCAGATTCAGGAACTGGTCATGTTTCTCTTTTTCGTTTTCTCCCAACGGAAGCTGATGCTGGAAACGGAAGAACTTAACTGAAATGAAAGGAAACCGATGATGGGGACTGTGTTTTTTCTCAGTCTAAGCTTCCCGGTTCCAGGAAACGTTATGACAGGGGTAAAAGTGATCTGAAAGCTATATTTCTATTACTTCTGAATAAGCAGCTGGACGAAACTGAGAAGGGCATGTTGGGATTTTCCTTAGCTTCATGTGCTTGTCCCACTTCTTAAGACACGTTGTCTATCCCTACGCAGAGTTCGCCACCCGCTGCTACACGATCCATGACGACCAATCTCTCTTGAAATGCAGCGGTGTTTTTTTCTGATCACCCCTCAAGCTGAATCATACGCAACATTACGAAAGTGATCAGTTGGTGAGATACTATCCAAGGCTTACTAATTTGTAAACAATGTTCATATACTGGCTATGTATTTGTTCCAGTCTTCTATTAGTCCATCTCCTCCTTTCCCCTATCTCTATCCAACTTGTCCTTCACCCCATCCAAGTCCACCACCTGCACCCATCACTCATTGTTCATCTCCTCCTGACCTTCTTCCTTTCCATCTCCTCCTACACTTCTCTCTGTCCAACTGCTCATTCCCCCCTGTCTGCTCCTCCCCTGTCGATCTACTCCTTCCCCTTCTGTGCATCAAGTCCTCCCATCTCTTCTTTCCCTCTTTCCACCCATCTGCCCCTCCCCCTCTCTCTGTCCATCTCCTCCTCCTCTGTCTGCCTCATCCTCTCCCCTCTCTCTCTTCATTTCCGCTTTCCATTTCCTTGTTCACCTCCTCCTCCTCACTGTCTGTGCCCATCTCGTCCTTCCCACTCACTTTCTGTTTGTTTCCTCCTTCTCCCTTCGCTCTCCACACTATCTTTCTCATAGCAATAGTAGACAATACCGCCACAGTATTTATTTCCATATCGTTACTGATATGTGTACTAAATTATATATATAACACATTTCACACGTATTTGTACACATATTTCACTTGTATGTCTAGCGAATTTCGCCCAGCATTTTCATTTTCATTTTGACGTAGCTCAATGCTTATGACATCGTATCTCCTGAACTATGGGTCGTACAATGGTATAATTTTGATGATACATTCAGCAGTATACGTAAATAATGTCTGCAAAATGTGTTGTGTATATAGGTAGTAGTGAAGAAGTAAGAAATTAAAACGTCATAATCCATGCGGCAGTTTTACTGCATGAACAGCGAAAATGCAATAAGCGATAAACGTTTTTGCTTTCATCATTTTATGGTCATAGTAGGCGAGAAAAATTTTCATAAATGTTTGAAATTATGTGTAATCTTCGGTGCAGTTCACTAAGTGCTCTCATTCCCAAATACTGGATGCACTGTTTTTTCATCCCCCATCCCCAATCACACAGCGATTCTTTCCAGACAGTGAGTGATATGTGTACGAAGTTTGGTTCAAACAGGTCTAGTACTTAAGGAGTAGATGTAGAACATGTATATGTACATTCACTTTTAAAATATGTACAGAGAATGTACCTTATTGAATAAAGTATTATACTAGGTGGTCTTAATAAGAAAAAACTTTTCATAGTGACATTTTTAACACTACTCAAACGCATTCACCAATCTACCTTTTTGTAATGAGTAGCTTATCAGCAGCATAAGAAAATTATGTCCTGGTTAGTCAGTGTAGGTGGTACGAGTTGCTCTAAAAAGTGGAGACTGTCTGGATTCATTCTGTAGAATTTGTGCCCTTGCTGGGAGATCTCACGAGAAACCACAAGATGAACTATTTTTACTGTATTGTTGGGAACTGGGGACCTAGAAACGACGGAGAGGCTTCGTCCCCGCCGTAGCCCTCAGTGGTTCACAACCCCACAACAGGCTATAGCAGTCCACTCACCCCACCTCCGCCCCACACCGATCCCAGGGCTGTCGTGCGGTTCGGCCGCAGTGGACCCCCCCCCCCCCCCCCCTGGTAACGTCGCACATCAGACGAGTGTAACCCCAATGTTTGCGTGGTAGAGTAATTATGGTGCAAGCGTATGTGGAGTAAGTGTTTGCTCAGCAATCGCCGACGTAGGAATAAGGGGAACCAGCCGCATTCTACGAGGCAGATGGAAAACCGCCTTAAAAACCATCGACAACCTGGCCGGCACACCGGACCTCGACACTAATCCGCCAGGCGGATTGGTGCCAGAGACCGGCACGCCTTCCCGCCCGTAAAGCAGTGCGTTAGACCGCACGGCTAACCGCCCGGGCTTGAACTATTTTAGTCTTAACGTATTTATTTTTGCTTTGGGATACGACGACCGTACACGCAACAACGGTTATAAAGTGCCAAAGAGATGTAATTGCAAGAAAGGAGAATAGAACAAATTTACGATGCTGGCATACTATTTACTCTTAAAGAAAAATAAAAGCGTAATTAACAAAAAGCAGACAGCTGTCGGCAGTGATAACAATAACAGTGGAGCAGAATTACAAACACCACTATACGACAAGATTATGACAAACATGTATATGCCCTTAAGATAAAAGAGAAAACGTGAAAGGGGAAACACTGTACATCATACAATAAGTGCCGGCCGGGGTGGCCGAGCGGTTCTAGGCACTACGGTCTGGAACCGCGCGACCGCTACGCTCGCAGGTTCGAATCCTGACACGGGCATGGTTGTCATGATGTCCCTAGGTTAGTTAGGTTTCAGTAGTGCTAAGTTCCATGCGACTGATGACCTCAGAAATTAAGTCCCATAGTGCTCAGAGCCATTTGAACCATTTTGAATACAATAATTACAATATCTTATGTAACAATATGAGAAATGTAGCGTACAGACAGACGAACATTTCAAGTGAAATAAAAACACAGAATGACAAACACAATACAACCACCGTTATACAGGGTGTTACGAAAAGGTACGGCCAAACTTTCAGGAAACATTCCTCACACACAAACAAAGAAAACATGTTATGTGGACATGTGTCCGGAAACGCTTACTTTCCATATTAGAGCTCATTTTATTACTTCTCGTCAATCACATTAATCATGGAATGGAAACACACAGCAACAGAACGTTCCACCGTGACTTCAAACACTTTGTTACAGGAAATGTTCAAAATGTCCTCCGTTAGCGAGGATACATGCATCCACCCTCCGTCGCATGGAATCCCTGATGCGCTGATGCAGCCCTGGAGAATGATGTATTGTACCACAGCCGTCCACAATACGAGCACGAAAAGTCTCTACATTTGGTACCGGGGTTGCGTAGACAAGAGCTTTCAAATGCCCCCATAAATGAAACTGAAGAGGGTTGAGGTCAGGAGAGCGTGGAGGCCATGGAATTGGTTCGCCTCTACCAATCCATCGGTCACCGAATCTGTTGTTGAGAAGCTACGAACACTTCGACTCAAATGTGCAGGAGCTCCATCGTGCATGAACCACATGTTGTGTCGTACTTGTAAAGGCTCATGTTCTAGCAGCACAGGTAGAGTATCCCGTATGAAATCATGATAACGTGCTCCACTGAGCGTAAGTGGGAGAAACTAAAATGAGCTCTAACATGGAAATTAAGCGTTTCCGGACACATGTCCACGTAACATCTTTTCTTTATTTGTGTGTGAGGAATGTTTCCTGAAAATTTGGCCGTACCTTTTTGTAACACCCTGTATACAAGAGTGCTAGTAGAACAGCGATATAAAATGCACAATAGAGAAATAACGAAAATTTAATGTACAAGTAGAGGTCGGTACACAAATTAAACCACAAAATGCAGCATCCGATTACGAACTGGGCTGATGCCAAGTGAAAATGAAGACCTGAACAACTCATAAATTGAATTTGTAAGGCGGTGGCTTTCAAATGGTCTGTGAGCAAGTTGTGTTTATCAAAACGGTGGAGTAAAACAGGAACGCTGGTGAGGAGGGGATAACCTCGCGCAGCCAATTTCTTTCACAAGCCTGATTGTGCAGTCGTTTACCTGGAACATGCCAATGTCATGTGGTTAAG
This sequence comes from Schistocerca americana, assembly GCF_021461395.2. Lineage (NCBI taxonomy): Eukaryota > Metazoa > Arthropoda > Insecta > Orthoptera > Acrididae > Schistocerca > Schistocerca americana. Next base: position 228,402,126 of record NC_060125.1, on the reverse strand, counting down.
ATACGCTAGTGTCATTGAGTCCTTATCGCAGTGACCAGAAGTGATAATCTTCAACAGATATAGGTGCGCGAGCTAACACCCGTGTCTTCGTATCATAGAAGTCACACGACGTCTACGAAGCTGCAACGAGATGAACCATGGGCGAGAAGAGACATTCGGTTGTATGGCCACCGCCCTCAGTTCCAAGCGTGATAAGCAGCCTTCCGCATCGTCGATATGAGATCCGTATAAGGGACCAGAGTTCGGGGTAACTGTCCTTCTGTAATACTCCTCTTGGCGAGGCAGTCACAGTTCCACCCAGCTGGGGATTCATTTTTTTTCCAGATTTTTCAGCTGTAAATAACGACAAGGCACAGTAATGTCCTCTTCAGAAGCGCTCACAATTGCAACTGAAACTGAACCAGACACGCGATTTCTGCTGCCTCGCTGATTGTTGAAGGGTGGGAGCCGTCACGTGTCGTATCGTACACCGTATGGTCCCAGTGGGAACAAGAAAGTCACTCGACAAGCGTCACGTCACGCAAGCTTTATTGGAATGTGTCGTTTCGCCTCACAAGGGAATCTCTGCAGCGGTGCGCTCGGTTTTTTAAAACCATCTACATCGTGATTGTAGGTTAAAGTCTGAGGTATCACACACTGCTTCCATTCACCCTGGTGGCCCCACGTTTGCGAATAATAAAAAAATAGGATTTTATGTGACACTCAATAGCGGTAAATGGACAGTTCGTTACAACAAACAAATGGCTCAAATGGCCCTGAGCACTATGGGACTTAACTTCTGAGGGAATCAGTCCCCTAGAACTTAAAACTACTTAAACCTATCTAACCTAAGGACATCACAAACATCCATGCCCGACGCAGGATTCGAACCTGTGACCGTAGCGGTCGCGCGGTTCTAGACTGAAGCGCCTAGAACCACTCGGCCACTCCGGCCGCCTGGCAGTTCGTTACAGATTGCTTACGTGGCCGTCGGAGGTTCGAGTCCTCCCTCGGGCATGTGTGCGTGTGTTTGTGTGCGTGCGTGTGTGTATATGTGTGTGTGTGTGTGTGTGTGTGTGTGTGTGCGTGTGTTGTCCTTAGCGTAAGTTAAAGTTAGATTAAGTAGAGTGTAAGCCTAGGAACCGATGACCTCAGCAGTTTGATCCCTTAGGAACTTACCACAAATTTCCAAAATTTTAGCCGGCGTGGTAGCTCATCGTGTTCGATCAGAGAGCTAACTGCCCTCTGTAATAAAAAAAAAACTGAGTGAACGGATCAACGATGAACTTGAACAGGTGTCATGGGACGTCCGCCATGAACACATGCAACGAAGAATAACGAACACAATGAGATCAGTAAAGAAAACAAAAAGTGGACAGGGTAAGGTCTTCACGTACCGAAGGTTGTAGACTCGTATCTCAGTACGTATTTTAAATTTTTATTTTTAAATCATTATTGAAAGGACTTCAATTATTTTGTTTATTCAGTTATTTGGTTTAAATGTAATTTTTCACTTCTATTCCTTTGTCACATCATTCTAACCATTATATCTACTTCTTCATTTGCTCATATTTTTGTTCCTACCGTTCTTTGTCCCCTCCGAATTTTTGTGCACGTGAATATAATTATATTTCTCTGTTACAGTAATTAAATATTTGAAAATGTTCAAGTATCGATTAAAAAACAAAAGACGAAATACTCTATTTATATTGGCTGTGCAGTTGTGTCAAAAATCTAATTTTCATTATAGGATGTTCATTTTTTTGGATTTCAATCGTCATATAAAAAGTTGATACATAACCTAAATTCCTGTTTCACTATGGACGAAGTAATGCAGATGAAGATTTAAATGAAAGAAGGCATTATACGTAAAACAAAATTCAATCAGTATGAGGAATAGAAATGATGAACACAATAACATGGACGAAGAAAACCGGATGCTCGAACGAAGGAAGTTCAATAGAAATCAATATATAAAATTAATTAAAATTAAATGAACGAAGAGTTCAAGTGGAAAACGAATGATAGGAAGAAAACTGACAGCAAATGAAGAAGTTGATATCACGACTAAAATGACGTGGCAAAGGGATAGAAATGTAGAATTACTTTTAAACCAATTATTTGAAGAATACTAGTGTTGAAATGTAATTTCGATAAAAATTTAATGCATCTGACGAAATTAGAATCCACAGCTTTCAGTACATGAAGGCCTTAGCTCATCCATGACACCATACAAGCAGTCGATGAAATATTCCTTTTTAACGCTACTGACTGTCAAGTAAAATTGCAATTCTTTTTTTCTTGACTGCTCGCAAACAAGGCCCCACCAGTATGAATGGCTGCTTCATGTGTTACCTGGGATCTAAAAGCCGTAAATTCAACTAAATACGTAGGTATTACAATTACGAACAACTAAAACTGGAAAGAACACACAGAAAATGTGGGTTAAGGCTAACCAAAGGCTGCGTTTTATTGGCAGGACACATAGAAAATGTGGCAGACCTACTAAGGAGAATGCCTACACTACGCTTGTCCGTCCTCTTTTAGAATGCTGCTGCGCGGTGTGGGATCCTTACTAGGTAGGACTGACGGAGTACATCGAAAAAGTTCAAAGAAAGGCAGCACGTTTTGTATTATCGCGAAATATGGGAGAGAGTGTCACGGAAATAATACATGATTTGCGCTGGAAATCATTAAAAGAAAGGCGTTTTTCGTTGCGACGGAATCTTCTCACGAAATTCCAATCACCAACTTTCTCCTCAGAAAGCGAAAATATTTTGTTGACAGCGACCTATATAGTGCGGAACGATCACCACGATAAAATAAGGGAAATCAGAGCTCGTACGGAAAGATATAGGTGTTCATTCTTTCCGCGCGCTATACGACATTGGAATAATAGAGAATTGTGAAGGAGGTTCGATGAACCCTCTGCCAGGCACTTAAATGTGATTTCCAGAGTATCCATTGTAACACCTCGGTTCAGTTTACAGTGATAAAAGCTATAGAAAGAATAATTTAAAATTAAGAATAGAATTTTTAGAGGGGAAAATAGTGTAGAATCAGAGTTCGGTGATTGCAGATCAAAGTTATGGTATATCAGCAAGTAGTTTAACGTCTAAGTACAGCAAAGCCACGGAAGCTCCGTCATGGAGAAGGCAGTGACGTTAAACTGTTGTGATGAAAAACCCATAAAAAGGCCTGATCGTCGTTATTGCCGCCTTTTTCCCCTGATTGTTTCGTTAAAGGGCGGGGAACCCGTGTCAGTCAGCGGGACAATAATTAGATTGGACTTTATCGTATTAAGATTCACGATACTCTGTTAGAATATTACGGAGATTAAAAGTAATGTAGTGTACGGTCTCTGGCTTTTGGTAGCAACGGAGTCTTAAGGGGATTTTAGGACTTTAGTGCTACATTGGAACTGTACGGACATATAGACGACAGAAACGCAAATTATCTGCTGATACGAGTGAATTCAGAGGTACCGGTGTTCAGATATTAACGTGTGGACTTCTACGAGCAGACGTCGACGTGGAGTCCTAAAAAGGGAACCACAAGAGAGGGATGCTTCACCATGTAGATGTAGCTCTTAACCTACGTCACCTTGTAGATGGTTTCGAAAAGTCGATCCCATCATGGGGGACTCCTCCTTGCCAGTGTGAAGTATGCATTAACTGTCTTCCCGATCCTTGAAGAACTACTGCCGAGGTATGGCAAGAAGGCAGTGATGGTGAGAGCCTCCGTGTCTTTGTTTACAGATGCTGATGGCGCCTGGTGCACCCTGGACATTGGCAGCGTACGCCGCCAGTACATGCGGCTTCTGCGAGCAGCTCATCTGCTGGAGGACCACTTCGGACTCAGCGTCGCCTTTGAGGTGGCTGCAGACATCCTGCGCCTGCTAGACGGCGTCGACCTCACTCTGGCTTTCAGCCCGGACGAGGGCGCAGCGCCTGTCGCGGGCGTCCTGTTAGGGCTGAATGTGGCGTTTGCGGCGCACTTGTTGCTGCGGCTGGTGGTGATGGTGGAAGCGTGCGCAGCAGCTTCCCAGCGCGCCCAGGAGGTCCGTTGGCTGCTCTCGGAGTGGTCACAGCAGGTGCCGCCGCTCCGTTTCTCTGCGGCCGGGTTCTTCTCTGTCGACAGGTCACTCTTCGTCTCGGTGGGCAGCGTAATCGCCACCTACGGCGTACTCCTCTATCAGTTCCGTTCGAAATAGTCCGCGCAGGATAGGATGGCCGGTGTGCAGCCATCAGTTTTCATTCGAAGTGCTAGGTGACTTTATTCATTTGTTCGGAAGGGGAAGCCATTTATTGCCCGCTCTCCACCGGTTCAGGACGCACTGAGCTGACCTAACCGAAGTGCATACCCTGCAATATTCCTCAAATGATTTTCTGCAAACTGTTCGCGAAAAAATTAACTTTTATGATACTTACAGCTCTACAGGGTGTTCCATTGATCGTGACCGGGCCAAATATCTCCCGAAATAAGCCTCAAACGAAGAAACTACAAAGAACGAAACTTGTCTAGCTTGCAGGGGGAAACCAGATGGCGCTATGGTTGGCCCGCTAGATAGCGCTGTCATAGGTCAAACGGATACCAACTGCGTTTTTTAAATGGGAACCCCAATTTTTTATTACATATTCGTGTAGTACGTAAACACATATGAATGTTTTAGTTGGACCACTTTTTTCGCTTCGTGATAGATCGCGCTGTAATAGTCACAAACATATGGCTTACAATTTTACACGAACAGTTGGTAACAGGTAGGTTTTTTAAATTAAAACACAGAACGTAGGTACGTTTGAACATTTTATTTCGGTTGTTCCAATGTGATACATGTACCTTTGTGAACTTATCATTTCTGAGAACGCATGCTGTTAAAGCGTGATTATCTGTCAATACTACATTAATGCAATAAATACTCAAAAGGATGTCCGTCAACCTCAATGCATTTGGCAATACCTGTAACGACATTCCTCTCAACAGCGGGTAGTTCGCCTTCCGTAATGTTCGCACGTGCACTGACAATGCGCTGACGCATGTTGTCAGGCGTTGTCGGTGGATCACGATACCAAATATTCTTCAACTTTACCCACAGAAAGAAATCTGGGGACGTCAGATCCTGTGAACGTGCGGGCCATGGTATGGTGCTTCGACGACCAATCCATCTGTCATGAAATATGCTATTCTGTACCGCTACAAACGCACGCGAGCTATGTGCCGGACATTCATCATGTTGGAAGCACATCGCCATTCTGTCATGCAGTGAAACATCTTTAGTAACATCGGTAGAGCATTACGTAGAAAATCAGCATACATTGCACCATTTAGATTGCCATCGATAAAATGGGTGCCAATTATCCTTCCCCCCGTAATGCTGCACCATACATTAACCCGCCAAGGTCGCTGATGTTCCACTTGTCGCAGCCATCGTGGATTTTCCGTTGCCCAATAGTGCGTATTATGCCGGTTTACGTTACCACTGTTGTAACCTCCCCACAAAATAATTTTTTTAATAATAAATAATATGAATATGATTCTGATTTAGTGTAACGTCCCCACAAAATTCATTCCTTTCACATTTGTAACCTCCCTACAGAAATTCATTCACATTTAACCTCCACACAAAATTAGTTTCCCATTTAATGTACCCACAAAATTCTTTTCTCATTTAATGTAAGCTCGAAACAGAAAAATTGCTAAACGTCGTAATAAAAAATAAATTCAGTAACCTGGTAAATTTTGGACAACAGCAGTGCTTCGTCATGGCCCTGTAAGATCATTCTGAATAAAAAAGGAAAAATTCTTACCTCAATAAAGTCGCCGAATGTATCTGCTCTTACAATAAATTTTTCCGGCACAGCTATGTGCAATGCTGGCCGGTAGATTTGTCATTTATGAAAGGAAGCAACTGATTTTTCTTTTGCAACAATCGGAATGATCATGGATTGGAGAAATTAGTAAATTCCTCAAATTGAAATGAATGCTTGTAAAAAAAATTACTTCATATGACAAAGATTATTATTAGGACATTTTTAAAACATTTGCATGGGAGTTCAGATAACATTACTAGATATGCGCGAAGCTGCTTTTTACCTTATACAATTATACTCAGGCTCCGGCATCGCTGCACCGCGACCGGCCCAGCCAACACGATACACCATACCAGACCAGATCAGACTGCAGACTAGCGCAGACTAGCAATAACTTACTGCTACAGCTACACAGTTCCTACTCAGTCAACACTGCTCTCTGGTCAGCGATTCTCTTATACCTTGCATATCGCAGGCAGCACATGAGCAATACATCGAAATTACATCTGCTCGGACCTCTTACATAACCTCCACTGGGGGGGGGGAGCAAAAATTTGGCAGCGATGGTGAGTCAATTGGACTTGCAATGAGCAACAAATTTTTCTTAATTAACTAAGTTTACAGTCACAGAGTATATACATATATATAAGTGCAGAACATAAAATGAAATAGAGTGCACATGCACTGAGTACAGAACATATCAAGAAATTACAAAATGTATACGCAATGAGTACAAAACATGTTAACAAATGACACAAAGTGCACACGCACTGTATATATTTTTACCATTTTACAAGAACTAGGATAGGAAAGGGAAGGATTGCATCATGGTTCTAGCACAGTAGGTTGCACGTAGCTGCACTGAAAGTCCATATCTTTCTACACAAGCACAACACCAAGTGGGACAATCTGAAGTTCTCTTCCCCAAAGTATTAATCAGTGTAGCCAAGACACTGAAATGTCGTATTAATATTCAATGTTATCATTTTGGTAGTACATTAAGTACACCAAACAGTGGGACCATAATAACATCTCCCTTGTTCAAGGTGGTGGACAGCATGATGTGTCAACACCACACTCTTGCAGAATCCATACTCTTTCACCAACGTAGAATTAGTGCAAACACCAAGTATAGTGCTCCATGATAATGAGGATGGACAGGACAAACGGATATTGCAGTATTTTCTGGTTATTAGGTCATAAGGTGAAGGACATTAAGTCTTACGCTAGTCATCATTGAGAATTACACTAGTCTATCAACCGATTTTAGTAATTGTTGGCATTCATTGCCTAGTTACTAAACATTTCTGTACTATGTATGAAGTATTACAGAATATTATTCATACGTCATCTGATTACAGTGAACATTGGCACTCATTGGCCAGTTACTAAACATTTTTATGCATTGTTCAGAAGTCATCATTCAAAACAAAAGTTAATTAATGGCATAGCATTAATATAATTCATCTAGTTATAGTAATCATTGACACTCATTGGCCAGTTACAAACCATCAGAAGTCATCATTCAAAACAGGAGCTAATGAGTGTAGCATCAAGCTACTGGTATTCATATACCAGTATAATAGCATGTAGGTGACATAAGACAAATTTAAAATATAAGAAACAGTGGCATTCATTGGCCAGTTACAAAGTATTCATATAGTTTTATAAAACATTATTCAGTGTTATTCAGAAGTCATCATTCAAAATGAGAGTTAATTATTGGCATAGCATTTATAGAGTATACCAAAAATATTATTTACAGAAATTATTGGCATAGCATTTATACATTGTTACAAAACATCATTCAGTATTACTCAAAACTCTCTTAAACTGGTAGCATTATTTGGGACAGGTAATACATTTTTTTTGTGCTACCAATGCATTGCGTTGGGATTGATAATTAATTGCTGGGGCATGAAAATATTTGCTTTTGACTTATTGCTGCAAATAAGGATTAGTAACGTCATTCGTCATGAGTCAGCTGTAGCAAGGTTATGAAACACACATTCATGAATGACACACACAAATGGGTAATAAAAATGCAAGTACTAGAACAAGTTTAATGGCTAACTGCTTATAGCACATTAATTTCATGAATAGCTTCTCCTGAAAAAATACAAAATGGATTATTAAGCTGAAAGAAGAAACGCATATTATGCTGAAAAGTAGTGAACTTCGAATTAACAGGTAATGAAACATGTACGCAATATGTATGTACTCTAGCTGTCCTTTCCAAAACATTCAGTCATTATACCATGCGATATAAGACATACTGTCAAAACGAACTGCAACAAATAATTAAATAACTACTTAGCATCTCTTAACTAATAGTAAATATATAAACTTCATCATTATTCTCATCTGCAAGGAAAAAACTTCATTATTCATATTACCATAACTTCATTACTATCATCACCTGCAAAGAAAAACTTCATTATTCATATTAGCATATTCTTCATATAACTATTCATCACCATTCATTATCATCTTCAAAAAAGACACTTCATTATTCATATTACCATTTACTTCATACAACTATTCATAGTATAGAGTTTCTTATTTCTAGCATATTTCATCACTAAAAGTAAGATGTGTAGTTCTGTCTGACAGCCTGCATCAATCGCCTCGTATTCTGAAAGAAAAATAATTAGTTAAGACTGCTATCATACGATGTGTATAGTATATTCTTGTTAATTCTGATCCATTTACTCTTCATGACTTGGTATTACATTTTCTTTCGTTCATTCCGAAGGTGAAATTCCCATTTCATAGTAATCCACTGTGGTTTGTTTAAGTTATTTCCTTGACACGGTATTGCTTTCTGAAAATGATTAATAGGGATTAATATCATGCATTTAAATCATATACTCATTAAATGAAAACTTGTTTCTAGTGATATAATTAAGCATACAGCATAGCATGACAGAAAAAGTATTACGTCAAAAACATAGAGAGTGTTCAGGTGCAAAAATGTACAAAGAGTATCACAATGTAGTAGCAAAAAAAAAAAAATGTAAAATAGTCATGATGTTGAGATATCATAAGGCAAATTGTCAAAGTCAACTGGTGTTTGTTATATCTTAAAGATTTCGTAGTGCATACAAACAAAACAGGAAAACAATCATACATACACGAAAAATGGAAAATGTGCACGGTCTGATATATAACGACAAGAATTGACTTTCTTCGTGTTCAGCTTGTATGTTGTGTAGTTGATAGAGGTGAGAGTTGAAGACTTTAATGGAGACAGAATTTGATAAAATTAATATGTCACTAGATATAATTGCATAATTGGTCATAAAATATGTAAGTTTATCTGAAAAAATGTGCACGGTCTGATGTGTAACGACAAGAAAAGCGACCTGCTAACCTTACCTTGCCGGGCACTTGCCAAGAAAAAATATGATAATCATCAGTAAGTAGTCACATAAATATAATTGCATCATTGGTCATATAAAAATCAGAAAATGGTATTACAGTGTGATAAATCATAAAGTATGTTCATTCAATAAAGGGTTTAATTTTGGAGACATGGTGATTGCCTTTACTTTTTCTGGTTCTCAGAGTTTCGACGTGTACTACATTGGGGTGAGGAATGCTGCGAATTCGATATGGACCTGCGTATAGAAGTTCAAATTTACTGCATCTATTCTTTCCTCTGTTGGATAAATAGTGTGTACGTACTAATATCTTCTGTCCAATGTAAAAGTCACGGCGTGTACAAACCTGTTTTTGCTGTCTTCTCCGGCGCTCTGCGGCACGTTTGATGTTGTTCAGCGCAATGTCAATTATTTCATGGTGTCGTAGTCGACGAGATGTAGGAAAGGACACTAATTCTTTAATTTTGTTAGGTGGTTCAACATTTTTCATTATAACAGTCGGAGATAACATAGTAGATTCATTTGGTATCGAGTTAATTACATCCTGGAATGACAGTATGTGTGTATCCCAATCAATATGTTTTTTATGGCAGTATATTCTACATAGTTTACCAATTTCTTTCATTAGTCGTTCACAAGGGTTCGAAGAAGCATGATACTTGGATATATAGATCGGAGAAATGTTTCTTGTTCGTAACATACGTGTCCACATAGCAGATTGAAATTGTGGTCCATTGTCGGAAATTACTTACAATACATGCCCTACATGGAATAAAAAATGTTTTACAAATGCATTGGAAACAGATTTAGCTGTAGCTTTGCGTAACGGAGTGAAGGTAACAAATTTTGAAGTGAGTTCAACAGCGACAAAGATGTAGCAAAAACCTCTATTAGTTCTGGGAATCGGATCAAAAATGTCTACAGCGGCCATGTGTCTCAATTTAACAGGTACAATGGGATGTAATGGAGGAATATGTGAAGTCGTATCTGACTTAGCTTTCTGGCAGATTTTACATGACGCTAAAACTCGTCGAATACGTTTCTCCATATTGGCAAATAACAGTTCTGTCTCAGCATAAGAAAACATTTTCTGGCTCCATAATGTGCGTAACTTAAATGATTATATCGAATTAATTTGTTAACATGCTCGTCAGAAATACATAGTAACCAATTGTTGCTGTCTGGGTGAGAGCGGCGAAACAGAATATTATTGCGTACAGTGTAATGGTTTCTAATGGTAACATTATTCCTATCTTGCCAAAGGTGTTTAATTTCTTTCCATACGTTGTCTTTACTCTGCTCTTGTGCTATGTCTCGTAATGACAACGAAATGAAATTTTCAAATGCAACTTGTTGAATATAAATGACGCTGAAATTTGCTTTGCAGAAGTTGGTTGCGATGTCTTGCTGATTGTTGCTGAGAGAACGGGATGTGCGTCTGCTCCAATATTTTGTGTACCGGGAATGTGAACAATTGTAAAATTAAATTCCTGTAAATAAAGTTTCCATCTGCTTAACCTGTCGTGTGTAAATTTAGCGGAAAGTAAAAACTGTATAGCTCTAAGATCTGTGTAAACGGTAGTGTGTCTTCCATAAAGAAAATGCCGAAATCTCGTAAATGTCCATACAACACATAATGTTTCAAGTTCTGTGACAGAATAATTGCGTTCAGCAGGTGACAGAATGCGACTCGCAAAGGCGATGTTTTTAATTACTGTACAACCATCTTCTTCAATTTCCTGAAAAATGTGTACGCCTAAAGCGGTGTTAGAACTGTCGGTGGCAATGGAAAAATTTCTGGTGAGATCTGGATGTGATAAAAGTGGCGCTTTCAACAAAGCTTGTTTCAGATTGACAAATTCAGAATGTGTTTGGCTATCCCAGGACCAAATAGTGTTTTTACCCGTCAATTGACGTAATCTAGGGGTGTCTAAAGCAGAGTAATGAATAAATTTACGAAAAAAGTTAATTAATCCCAGGAAGCTGCGTAGTTGTTTCTTCGTCATAGGAACAGTAATGTCACGTAAAGCTTGAAGTTTTTCCGGGTCAGGCGCAATGCCTTCTGCTGAAATTACATGTCCAAGAAATTTTATAGAAGTTTTGCCAAAGTGCGATTTACTGAGATTAACTATGAGTCCTTGTGCACGAAATGTTCGTAACAGTTGCTCAAGAATCAAATTGCGTTCAGCCCAGTTAGCTTCTGCAATAAGAATGTCGTCTACATACGTTGTGATTCTGTCTTTAAGTTCTGTCGGAAGTATTGTATTCAAACCGCGAATAAAAGCTGCAGAAGAAATAGTTAAACCGAACGGTAATTTACAAAATTGATAACAGTCACCAAAACAGAGAAAAGCCGTGTACTTTCTGCAGTCCGGATGGAGCTGAATTTGCCAAAATCCCGATTTCAAATCTAATGTGGAATAAATAGCAGTACCATGAAATTTCTGTAGAAGTTCTTCTAGTGTCTGTGGGCGATCTGTTTCATTAATAATAATGTTATTGATGTGGCGCGAATCAAGTACGAGGCGAAGTGAACCATCCTTTTTCTTAACAATATGGAGTGGGTTTATGTACGGACTAACTGGCGGTTCAATAATTCCTTGGTCAAGCATAGCTTGCAATTCTTTCTTAACTTGTTCTCTGTGAATATACGGAATGGGATAATGTTTGGCTTTAAATGTGTCGTGCTGTTTAACTTGAAATTCATACATAAAACCGGACATAGACCAGGGACGTTCTCAAAAACTGGAGCTTGCTGTAAAAGAATTTTGCGTAGTTGCGTGCGTTCGTCGTCTGTATTTGCACTGCTCTGTTTAACTTTATCAGAAATCATCTGTATAACGTCATAGTCGGCTACGTCTGGAGTATTATAGTTGTGTACGTACGTATCTGTGAACAATGTGGAATGACAATCTATGTTACGTGATGCGGAAATGACCTCTGTACGATTAATTGTTTGTTCTTCTGCAGATAAAGAGTGCTGAAATTCTGAAGCCAGTTGTACATTTTCATCCTTTAACATTAAATAGGAGTTTTGAAAGTCAATAATTGCGTCGTGTTGTACCAGAAAATTCGTACCTAAAATAGCGTCTGTTGTCAATAAGGGAACAATCCAAAAATTTGAGTGAAATGTATGACCTGCAATACAAAATAATAAATGTGTCTGTAATTTTACATCTACTCCTTTACCAGATACTGCTCCTTTTACTTTAGTTTTGCCTAATGATAACGTAGGATAGGTATTCTCTTTGTTACATTCGTTGAAAGTTTCCTCATTTATAACTGACATAGGTGATCCAGAATCGATTACTGTTGAAAAATTGGAAGATCCAATCTTTACTTCAATGACAGGGTGGGAAATGGTTTTTTGAATAACTGGTTTTTCCTGCAAAAGAGTGTCTCGGATGTCGTCACAAGTAATAACATTTTCGTGAACAAAATTCTCTGTGTCAAAAGTATTGCTTGCGTTGCAGGAAGATGCAACCTGTACTGTATCTAGTCAAATTTTTTCTGACGTGCTGTTATTTTCGGGATGATGCTGTGGCATTTCAACTATTTGTACTGTTCTGTTATTTCGTCCTGACGTATTACGTTCGGGATGATATCGACTGTCTGGTTCATTCATGATAATTTGTTGTTGCGGATGATTCTGCTGCTGGTAAGACCGACTGTTATTAAACGTACGCTGAAAATTGTGCTCATTATTTTTACGTCTATCATGATAGTCATTTCTATACGGTGCATTGCGATATGAGTTGAAATGGTGTGTTTTCTGTACGTACTGATTTCCTTGTTGCTGTGCGTTACTATTTGGTGTGGCCGACGCTATACGTGTAGGCGGCGAAACATTAAAGCTTGGTTGACCTTGCAGACTGCATTGTTGGTTAGGTATGCTAACCGGTTGTCTTTGATGCTTTTGCGGGGAAAAGCGTCTATTGTTACCAAAGTGTGGTTCCTGTTGCTGATAATTTTGACGATACTGATAATTAAAATTATGTCTGTTATTGAAGTTCTGATGGTTGTCATTCCTGGAGCGTCTATCACCCTTGCCATTGAAATAGCGTGGCTGATCGTAATTACTGTATGCTTGTTGGCCTTGATTATGATGTGAAAAATTTTTGTTTACGAAAGAATAATCTGATTGCTGAACTTACAAAAGCTGTAACAGATCTCTGAATGTCGAAATATTTTCTTTCTGCTGACCTGTTAAAAGTGATACTCTTAATGATTGTGGTAATTTAGAAATGCGTAATTGAATAAGTGCAGATTCACTGTATGGTTCACTTAAGTACTGGTTTTCTTGGACCATGTGTTCAAAAAATTGCGTGACAGTGGAAAAATTTGAGTTCTCATAATTCGGTAAACTAATTAATTGATCCTTGATTCGACGCTGTGTCGTCTTCGACCAATACGCTGACAGAAAAGCGTTCTGAAATTCTTCTACCGAATAGCATTGTCTCGCGATCGGTCTCATACGAGTTGCCGGTTCGCCTTCCAAAAAACTGCAAATAAATTCAAGTTTGTGTTACGGGCCAAGTTGGTGGAAAAGCAAAGCTAAATTGTTGTATCCAATCCAAGGCGTGAATCTGTTTTCTGCCATTTTTAAATACTTTAAATTTTCTCACGGATAGAAAGTGCTTGTAATCAAAATTATCGTCTCTGTATGTCTGAACAGGTTCAGGATTGTATGTTAATCTGTTTGTCTGTGACTGTTCGGAATCTAAGTCACGTACTCTCTGTAAATTACCTAAATTATACTGGCTGTGTGAGTCTGACAAATGTTTGGAAAGTGGCGTTTGCTGTGATGTGTTAAAGGCTGAAATATTTTTCATCTTCGTCACTTCGTGTTGTAAAGATGACGATTTTCTACGTAATGTATTATTGAACGAACCTATCTCACTGATTGTCTGCTATAAATTTTGGAATTCGGGTGCTTGATTAAACGAAACTGGTGACATATTGTCTGATTTGGTGTCATTATTACTTTCGATAACGTCAATACGACTGGCCAATTCATCATATTTTTCAGTCAGTGCTTTTATCTGATCGTCGTCTTTATTATCACAAGCATTAATTTGTTTTTGTATTTTACGTGTGGTTTCGTTCAATTTTTTTAACGTCTGCTTTGATGGCATCGGGATCCTGTATTAGTTCCAACTTTTCAAGTCTGTTGGTCATTGTCTGAAAGTCTAATGTGTGTGTGTCTGCTTTTGTTTTAAGATCGGAGATTTCATCATGCAATTCGGTGTTCAACTGTTTGATAGTATTAATTTCGTCTGATACTGTAGCAATACTGTTGTCTATGTATGTTTTTGCTTTCGTAAACAATTTACGTTTATCTTCCTGTCTCTGTGCAGTAATTGTTTCCATGAATTGTCGCTTTACTTTATTCTGTTCCTGTATAAATTTACTGTAACGCGTTTTACCATTTTGTAAGTGGTGATTAAAACGTTCGTCAATTTGGCTGTTCTGTTGGTCAAATTTCGTGTCTACTTTCGCATCCAGTGTGCGTGAAAGCTCTGCTGACATTAATTTGAACTCGTCGCGTAACTGTGTTGCGTTTTCAGAACATTGTTCAGCGACTGCACTGATTTCATCTCTAAGTAATTTAGTTGTGGCTGCATGTGTATTACTTAATTCTTGTGCCACAGATCTAATTTCTTCACTACTGTTCCTAGCACAAGCCTTAGTTTCCTCACGTAATTGTTCTTTAGTATCATGACATTGCACGGCAACGGCTGTAATCTGTTCACTAAGCTGTTTGTCTTGCTTTTCATTCGACTGTTTGGAATTATTGTCTAGTTTTTCATTAAGTTGTTGTTTGAGATTTTCATTATTTTCATTAAGTTGTTGTTTGAGATTTTCACTAAGTTGTTTGTTTGATTCATGAAGTTGTAGCAATAATGCCATAACTTGATCCATGCCAATAGTAGCGACTCTATTTTCTATGCTGTGTGTTGGTGTATCTGCATGTGTCACGTTTTGTATAACCATTTGGTCATTCTGTGATTCTTGAAAAGGTTTGCCAATCGGATGTGCACTGTGGGTCACTACCTCGGAATCAAATAAATCTGACGTATTTTGACTACATTGTTCATCTTCGTGAGAAAAATTTATCTGTTCACTATGCAAATTTTGCAAACCGGGTGTGTCAAACTGAGCAGCGTTCATTGTACCGAACGTGCCGTGTCATCAATTGTTAAATTTACTGTGGACATAATTGAATTTGTTTGTTCATCATCAGGATCAAAATCATTACTAGTGATCGGTAGGCACTGATTATCTGTAATTAGACGATTATCACTATTACACTGACAAGGGGAGGCCGCCAATTGTGAAATTCAGATTCGATTCATACTGCGCATAATAAAAGCTCATGGCCAGAGGTGTAACGTGGCAAAGCACCAAGATGCACTTCTCAGCCGTTGTCGAGAAAATCGACAGTTAAAAGAAACCGTTGCGGTGAAATACTCTCTACGGTTAATAATTTCATATAGCGTCATGGCGCAGCGGTAAGCGCTCGGGTTTGTAATCGGAAGGTCGGTCGCTGGATCGAATCTCGCGCCATGCAACATTTTTTTTTATTATTAGCTTTTTGTAATTCAAATATATATATATATATATATATATATATATATATATATATATATATATATATATATATATAAACTATTAATGAATTACTTATGCATTGTGGTGAAGGCGGATCGCTCTCCAATTGTACCGCCTCCATTTTTCCGTTTGTTTAACAGGGTGTACCAAAGCTCTCACGTCCGCACTGATTTTCGACGATGTTATAAGTTGCGCTAGGCACCGCATCGTCCTTCTTTCGAAGTTAGCAAGCAACTACACTTTTATGCGGCGGCTCGTTTCAGCCCGATCAACAGCTGTCCTTCAAGTGTAACGAGCGAGTAACGGAGCTTATATTTCATACCTGCCACAGCAAATTTGTGTTCGTGAGGTTTCTATTCTAATTCGAACATTTGACTTACGCTATACGTATTCGTTTCAGAATATCGTTTCTACGTCTTCCGTTAACTGTACGTGGTTAACATTATGAAGACAACTAATAACATTTGTGAAATACAACTTTGTTTGCGGAAAACATAATGATGTTCGAAGTCGCCAGTTTTTCCACGACAAACGACCTTCAACAACTTATTATATGCATAATTGTTGCAACTGATTGCCGGGAATTATATATATATATATATATATATATATATATATATATATATATATCGCAGACCGAGCGCCACCACAAGGCAGGTCTCGAGATACGGACTAGCACTCGCCCCAGTTGTACGGACGACGTAGCTAGCGACTACACTGACGAAGCCTCGCTCCTTTGCCGAGCCGATAGTTAGAATAGCCTTCAGCTAAGTCAATGGCTACGACCTAGCAAGGCCCCATTAGTAACATTGCATGTATCTAAAGAGTCTCACTTGTATCGCCACAATCTCCAGATGTACCAGAAGGATGGATTAAAGTTAAGTATTCCAGAAGCTACGTACTTTTCTTTATAGCATTCATTACGTATCCTGTTTCAGACCTCACGCCATCCTGCTTTAGCTTAGCGCATGCCTTTCGGCTTCCTCTCATTGTGTCTAGGCTGTCTTGTCTAGACACAACATATATATATATATATATATATATATATATATATATATATATATATGTCTGTGTGTGTGTGTGTGTGTGTGTGTGTGTGTGTGTGTGTGTGTGTGTGTATAGACACATTTGAATAACAAAAAACAAATACTAAAAAAAAAAATTGCATGGCGCGAGATTCGATCCGGCGACCTTCGGATTACGAACCCAAGCGCTTACCGCTGCGCCCCGACGCTGTCGATAATTATTAATTGTAGAGAGTATTTCACCGCAACGGTTTATTTTAACTGTCGAATTTCTCGACTACGGCTGAGAAGTGCATCTTGGTGCTTTGCCACATTACACCTCTGGCCATGAGCTTTTATCATGCGCAGTATGAATTGAATCGGAATTTCACAATTGGTGGCCTCCCCTTGTGAGTGTCGCAAGTATTATCGGTCAAATTATTCGAGTCGGCTATTTCACTCGTTGCACATCGCGATGTACTGTTAACAGTTTTTCGCGGCATTTTTCACAAATCAAAATTAAGCACAAAATGAAACAAAGTCAAAGCAAAAATGGAACAAATACAATTGCAACAAAGAGCAATAAATTGCCGATGATCTGTGAAAGAAAGAGTGACAAATTAGTAAATGCGTTGCGCCAAATGCAAACTACATTTAAGTAAATAAGAGCAGATATATGACTACTTCTCAGAAATTCACAAAGGAAATCCGATCCTGGCCGGTTGTCGCCAAGTGTAATCTCCCCACAAAATAATTTTATTAATAATAAATAATATGAATATGATTCTAATTTAGTGTCACGTCCCCACAAAATTCATTCCTTTCACATTTGTAACCTCCCTACAGAAATTCATTCACATTTAACCTCCACACAAAATTAGTTTCCCATTTAATGTACCCACAAAATTCTTTTCTCATTTAATGTAAGCTCGAAATAGAAAAATTGCTAAACCTCGTAATAAAAAATAAATTCAGTAACCTGGTAAATTTTGAACAACAGCAGTGCTTCGTCATGGCCCTGTAAGATCATTCTGAATAAAAAAGGAAAAATTCTTACCTCAATAAAGTCGCCGAATATATCTGCTCTTACAATAAATTTTTCCGGCACAGCTCTGTGCAATGCTGGCCGATAGATTTGTCATTTATGAAAGGAAGCAACTGATTTTTCTTCTGCAACAATCGGAATGATCATGGATTGGAGAAATTAGTAAATTCTTTAAATTGAAATGAATGCTTGTAAAAAAAATTACTTTATATGACAAAGATTATTATTAGGACATTTTTAAAACATTTGCATGGGAGTTCAGATAACATTACTAGATATGCGCGAAACTGCTTTTTACCCTATACAATTATACTCAGGCTCCGGCATCGCTGCACCGCGACCGGCCCAGCCAACACGATACACCATACCAGACCAGATCAGACTGCAGACTAGCGCAGACTAGCAACAACTTACTGCTACAGCTACAAAGTTCCTACTCAGTCAACACTGCTCTCTGGTCAGCGATTCTCTTATACCTTGCATATCGCAGGCAGCGCATGAGCAATACATCGAAATTACATCTGCTCGGACCTCTTACACTGTTGGTGAATGACGCTTCGTCGCTAAATAGAACGCGCGCAAAAAATCTGACATAGTCCCGTAATTTCTCTTGTGCCCAGTGGCAGAACTGTACACTACGTTCAAAGTCGTCGCTATGCAATTCCTGGTGCATAGAAATATGGTACGGGTGCAATCGATGTTGATGTAGCATTCTCAACACCGACGTTTTTGAGATTACCGATTCTCGCGCAATGTGTCTGCTACTGATGTGCGGATTCGCCGCGACAGCAGCTAAAAACACCTACTTTGGCATCATCATTTGTTGCAGGTCGTGGTTGATGTTTCACATGTGGCTGAACACTTCCTGTTTCCTTAAATAACGTAACTATGCGGCGAACGGTCCGGACACTTGGATGATGTCGTCCAGGATACCTAGCAGCATACATAACACACGCCCGTTGGGCATTTTGATCACAATAGCCACACATCAACACGATATCGACCATTTCCGCAATTGGTAAACGGTCCATTTTAACACGGGTAATGTATCACGAAGCAAATACCGTCCGCACTGGCGGAATGTTACGTGATTCCATGTACTTATGCGTTTGTGACTATTACAGCGCCACTATCACAAAGCGAAAAAAGTGGTCCAACTAAAACATTCATATTTCTTTACGTCCAACACGAATATGTAATAAAAAATGGGGGTTCCTACTTTTAAAAAAAACGCAGCTGATATCCGTTTGACCTATGACAGCGCCATCTAGTGAGCCAACCATAGCGCCATCTGGTTTCCCCCTTCAAGCTAGACGAGTTTCGTACTTTGTAATTTTTTCGGTTGGTGCTTATTTCGTGAGGTATTTGGCCCAGTCATTATCAGTGGACCACCCTGTGTATGTCAGTTTCATGATGACGTGCCGATAATTTCGTTGATCATCGTAGATACTCTGGTATTTGCATGTAAGTAGTGCAATACAGGAAACTCGAAAAAGTTTGCAATGAAATATAGAAGTCGCTATGATTTTGCAGCTCGTGCATATTATGTAATATATTGCTTTGAATAAAATTTAGGTAGAATATTGAATTTCTCTTTAGAGAACCGCCAGGTTAGCCGAGAGCGCTAATGCACTGCTTCCTGAAAGCGACTAGGCGCGCCGGCCCTGGATCCATTTAGCCTAGAGGATTAACGACAAAGGCCAGCGTGTTGGTCAGCCACGATGTGGTTTTTAGGCGGTTTTCCACATCCCACTAGGTGAATGCTGGGCTGGACCCCACGTCCCACCTCAGTTACACGACATATAGACATTTGAAAACGTTCACAGTTTACACTAGATGCAGACTGCTGGGGTACACTAATTCCATCCCAGGGGGGGTAGGAGGTGGCGACAGGAAGCGCATCCGGCCGCCCTATGACACTAACATCGCCAGATCCATAGTAACAAAGCTGACCCCGTGTTGCACTGGGACAAAGTCCCTAAGAAAATGACGATGATATTGAATTTCTCTTTGGTCGTTGGTGGAGGTCTGTCTGCCTCCAATCTCATGAATATGTAGCACATTCATTTGTGATTGTGATAAAGCCAGAATGAAATATCCATAATGTTCTTCATACTTCATAAACGGTTTAAGATATCGAAACGAAATTTTGGCAAAGATGACAGTATTTTACCTTATGATAAGTATGCGAAACTTCATTATTTAAAGTGTTATGCCACTAACTACAGACATTTTCGATGAAAGAGCATAATTTAAAATGGTCATCGTTAGCTGCTGGAATGAGAACTGCTGTGCATTTTGGAACTACATAACTGAAGACATTACACTTTTTTTGGTACCAAGGATGCTCTTTTTCATAAGATATTGATCTTACTTATAGTCAGTTCCTCACTTAATTATCTGTTTCAGAGTTCCTCGCAATTGTATCTGCACAAGATCTTAGTGAAATGACATTGCGTAAACTCTGTTGTGTTTTCGCAAGATAAGAAAAATTTCAAGTGGGCAGCAATAAGGTAAATGTCAGTTTTACTCATTTGCCACTCATGACGCTTTTCTGAAAGTTACAAATGATTAACAAATCAGGTGAAAATAAATAACTGCTTTTCTTAAATTTTTAGAGGAATTCTTTTTCCAGATACTAATCAAAGCAGAGTTGATAGTAGATCTGTTTGGATGGTCACCCTGCAAGTGTGGGCACGGAGAAGCTCCACTTAATATTTACAGAAAATGTGAGCATAGGCTTCGGTTGAGAATGGCACTTATCCTCTCCACTACCGCTCTCCACACACTTGCCGTGCCGACTGCTTATCTATCAGCCACGTTATTCTGTAATTAGATGGTACATCCACAGATTGCGTAACAAACACAACACTTGTAGCATTGAATGTTGATTCCCAGCTGAAGTGGTGTCAACGGGTCAAGACAGGGTGGAAAGAGTAGATGTTAGAAACCTCAAATAAGTTTAATATTCTAGTGAAACATTTATCATAACCAAAACGCATTAATATAGCGAAGCGGTCGTGTTAGTATGCTCCATTTAAATTATTTGCATGCCAGTGATATTAGAGTGTCACTGGACTGAATGTGGTGATACACTGTAACATAACGAGAATTTTTCTGTTTTTATACTCATGAAAGAGGAAAGATAATTGACCCATCTCTGTTTTATTTTAATGTGTCATATTTCTCATTACCTGCCTACCTCCTACCATAAGTGTGTGACTGCATCATGTTTGAATATGATGGGATACAGAAGGTTGAGGGGCTATCCAAAGACAGTCAGATTTTAGTGCACTTTATGAAAATATAGCTTGTGGGAAAGCTAAGCAAAGAGATTACCTGAAGGTTTCGAAAAACATGCACAGAGTCGAGAGTAGAGAATGTCAGGAGGCTAAAGCCAATAGGAGAGGTACCATCCGGGCAGTTTGAGCAAGGAGACATTGTCTCCGAAGTTCGCCACACTTGGGAATCGTTAGACGAACTGATATGAGGTGTGGACGCTGTTATGGAACTCCTGCTGATCTGATGAATGAAATGTATGAAAATGAGTTATATTATCGTGGATAACGTTCGTCATGTATCGTTTACAGTCAATGATGTCGGGGAAGTGTTAGAAGACGGTTTAATTATCATAACTGTGATGGTATAAAGTAACTGGTAAACTGTGGGCGTGTCCATTGACTATGATTGTTGGCCATCAGCTCTACACTCCGTATGGTGAATAATTTCGAGTAAAATTCGTTCATTTTGGAGGAAGAATCGAGCTGTTGCATAATTAGTAAAGTTTTGTGGGATAAAACTGAATTTGATACAAGTTTCTTTGTAACAAGGTCAAGAGCACATGTTCGTGCCAATTCTGTGAGAACAAACTGTTGCTGTGGTCTTCAGTCCAAAGACTGGTTTGATAAGGCTCTCCATGCTATACTATCCTGTGTAAGCCTCTTCATCTCCACATAACAACTCCAGCTTATATACTTCTGAATCTGCTTCCGTATTCATCCCCTCGCCACCCTCTACAACTTTTACTCAACACACTTCCCTCCAACACCATACCGGTGGTACCCTGATGTTTTAGAATCTGTCCTATCAACCGATCCCTCCTTCTAGTCAGATTGTGCCACAATTATTTTTCACCCCAATTATTCTCAGTACCTCCTCATTAGTTACGTGATTTACCCACCCAAACTTCAGCATTCTTATGTACCACCACATTTTAAAAGTTTCTGTTCTATTCTTGTCTCAACAGTTTATCATTCATGTTTCACTTCCATACAAGACTACACTCCGTAGAAAGATTTTCAGAAAAGACTTCCCAAACTTTAAACCTATATTCGATATTAACAAACTTCTTTTCTTCAGAAACGCTTTTCTTGTCATTGTCTGTATACATTTTATATTATCTCCACTTTGGCCATCATCTGTTATTCTCCAATCCAAATAACAAAAATCATCTACTACGTTAAGTGTCTCGTTGCCTAATCTTATTCCCTCAGCATCACCTTGTTTAATTCAACTACATTCCATTATTCGTGTTTTGCTTTTTTGCTTCCGTTGATGTTCATCTTGTATTTGTCGTTCAAGACACTGTCCATTCCGTTCAACTGCTGTTCCAAGTCGTTTCCTGTCTCTGACAGAATTACAATGTCAGTGGCAAATCTCAAAGCTCCCCGAAATTTAATCCCTAATCCATATTTTTCTTTTGTTTCCTTTACTGCTTGCTCGTTGTACAGATGGAATAACATGGCTGCAACCCTCTCTCACTCCCTTCTCAACCACTGCTTTCTTTTCATACCTCTCGACTCAGATAACTTTCGTCTGGTTACTGTACAATTTAGTTGTAAACAGCCTTTCGCTCCCTGTATTTTACCGCTATTACCTTCAGAATTTCAGAAAGAGTATTTCAGTCAACATAGTCAACAGCTTTATCTGAGTCTTGTAATGCTATAAACGTAGGTTTGTGTTTCCTTAACCTGTCTTCTAAGTTGTAGGGTAACTATTGCCTCGAGTGTTCCTACGTTTCTTCGGTATCCAAACTTAACTTCGCCGAGATGGAATTCTACCAGTTTTTCCATACTTCTATAAAGAATTCCTGTTAGTATTTTGCAACCATGGCTTATTAAACCGATAGTTCTGCAGTATTCACCCCGGTCAGCCTCTGCTTTCTTGGAGTTATTACATTCTTCTTGGGGTCTTGGGGTACCTTGCACATCAAATGGAACAGTTTTGTCATGGATGGCTCTCCAGAGACTATCAGTAGCTCTCACGGAATATCGTCTGTTCTCGGAGACTTGTATCGACTTACAACTTTCAGTGCTCTGACAAGTTCTTCTCATCATATGACATGTCACAACTCATCTTCTTAGATTAGATTAGATTTACCTTCATTCCAATTGATCTGTAGTGAGGAGGTCCTCCAGGATGTAGAATATGTCAGAAAAACAACAATACATGAGAAATATTTACAACTCAAACAAAGAAGCTAATGTACCATTCCACAGGTCTCAAGTGGAATGATCGTCATTTTTTAATGAAGACTATTTGAAAGAATCATTTTACAAATACTAATACTGTTGTTGTTGTTGTTGTTGTGGTCTTCAGTCCTGAGACTGGTTTGATGCAGCTCTCCATGCTACCCTATCCTGTGCAAGCTCCTTCATCTCCCAGTACCTACTGCAACCTACATCCTTCTGAATCTGCTTACTGTATTCATCTCTTGGTCTCCCTCTACGATTTTTACCCTCCACACTGCCCTCCAATGCTAAATTTGTGATCCCTTGATGCCTCAGAACATGTTCTACTAACCAGTCCCTTCTTTTTGTCAAGTTGTGCCACAAAATCCTCTTTTCCCCGATTCTATTCAATACTTCATCATTAGTTATGTGATCTACCCATCTAATCTTCAGCATTCTCCTGTAGCACCACATTTCGATAGCTTCTATTCTCTTCTTGTCCAAACTATTTATCGTCCATGTTTCACTTCCATACATGGCTACACTCCATACAAATACTTCCAGAAACGACTTCCTGACACTTAAATCTATACTCGATGTTAACAAATTTCTCTTCTTCAGAAACGCTCTCCTTGCCATTGCTAGTCTACATTTTATATCCTCTCTTCTTCGACCATCATCAGTTATTTTGCTCCCTAAATAGCCAAACTCCTTTACTACTTTAAGTGTCTCATTTATTAATCTAACTCCCTCAGCATCACCCGACTTAATTCGACTACATTCCATTATCCTCGTTTTTCTTTTGTTGATGTTCATCTTATATCCTCCTTTCAAGACACTGTCCATTTCGTTCAACTGCTCTTCCACTTACATATGCACTTTAGCAAAAGAAAATGGCAAGTGAGATGAAACCAGACGTCCTAAAGCAGTTTGCTGATTACAAGACAGTGCTAGTCGCGATTGGGTCCGTGCAAGAGGCTGTGGGACGCAGTCGCATGGCCTCTTACCGAGGCCTCCTGATTGGTTATTGTAGGGATATAGGACTATACTGCACCTTAGTATGGGTTCTGAATTACCAGTGAGCTTTGGACCCATCGGTACTCATGTATCTATTACATCTAGTTGGCTACAACCACTGGTACCAAATCTTAATGAAGATATAGAGTGATAAAAACTGTTGCATTATGTTATCCCTAATGGTTGGATAACACTGCAGCTGTTTTCGTAAGTTACAACCAGCCACAAGTGTTTTAGAAGCAATTTTTATTGTACCATTACTAGTTTCGAGCCTGAGCCCAGCGTCACAAAATAGATTTCGTTTCTGTGCACGTTTTAGGTTTGTGTGCTAAAATGTTACAAAGTTTTTGGAATTACGTAGTTTACAATAAGGTTTTGTATTGAATGCAAGCTCTACACATTGTACTTCATCAAAAGCTCTAATTTACATATTATAAGAGAGAGATATGACTATTTTTCGACCCATGCTCATCCATGTGCTGAACTAAATACAAGATGGCGGATACATTTGTTTTCATCGGCTGATGATTTGATGTACTATGGAACATTATATGAGTACTGATGTGGAATACTTCAGGAGCTACTACAAAGACACTTCTTCGTAGTACAGATTATAAAGCTATACATTTAACTATTTAGGTTTGAAAGGAGCTGGTAATCGCCAATGAAGAATATTCTCTGCCAATTAATTATTATTTTTATCATTTCGAAACTGGAAGAGTTATATGAAATTTTGTGGTACATTTGCTTTCTTAATTCTAAACAACTCTTACATTTATTAAAAGATAGAAATAATAGGTAACTGAGAAAAAGAAAATTCTTCATTGGCTATTACCTGCAGCTCTCAAACCTAAATAATTAAATGTAATGCTTTAAAATGATCTGTACTACAAAGAAATGTTTTTGCAATAGCTCCAGAACTATGCCATATCTCCAATCGTATGATGTTCTTTGACGCATCAGATCAGCAGCCATTGTAAACAAATGTATCCACCACATTGTATTTAGTTTAGCTCATGGATGAGCAAGGATTGAAAAAGAGAATCAAACCTCTCTTTTATAACTTGTAGATGAGAGCCTTTCATGAAACACAATATATAGAGTTTGCATACCATGTAAAATCCTTTATAAACTATGCAATCAGAGAAAACTTTGTAATATGTTTGGTCACAAATGTAAAATTTTCCAAAAAACAAGTGCTACTGTCATTGATCTCAGGCCTGAAATTTGAGCTAGTTGAAGTATTTCCTACAGTGAAAAAATATTACCTTAAAGGCACTCACATTCAGATTTACAATTAGAATTAACATGTGTAATGTCAAATCTCTCTAAAGTAAATGTACGCTAAGTATGATAAATAGTTTAACAAATGTATAGTTAAAGACATATATTGATATGAGAGGACACCAGCTCTTCGTTGTTTTTTTGTTGCAGTTGTGAAACTAAGATGTCAATGGATAGCAATAAAAACATTTACAATTAATTTTACAAAAACAAAATTGAGCACTTGAGGATGAAACTGAGACAGATAACTTTACATGCAGAGGTCGTCAATCACCCTCAAACAACTGTTTGGAAGCACCCCGAAATGCTACAAACCTCTTACAGTTTCCATATGTTTTGGTGTCTTCCATATTCTTTTGTCAATAAGAAACACTGCCTCTGTCATTTATTTCAATCATCCTGTGTACTGTGGAAAGAGCAGCAGCATAATTTACACTGTGTGATATCCAGCTTACTGTGAGAGCCAATGAATAACATGTTAATGTTGGTTTAACACAGACCTCGAAGTCACGGTAGAAAAATAAAATGAAAGCAGCGTATGTAGCTGTAGTCATGCACTGCTTGGATTTGTTACAGCTGTTATGTACAGACGGTAGCAGAGGCAGGATGGGGAAGGTGTAGGCACATTTATTTGGGCCAAGCCTTGTTGACACAAATTTATTATTTAACAATAATTGGTTATACATCTGAGTTAATACAATTAATCGTTTAAAAGGAAATTTTAGCAATAAAAATATTTTTAAAACATTCTCTAGAAGAACATGCACCCCCACTCTGAAACATTACATAAAGGTACTGTTAGTAAAAGGTATATTGTCCAATAGTTCAATATGTAGAAATATTAACAATTACACCAGAAAAATATTGAACTTGTGATTTGTACTGCATGTAAATCAAACCATAAAAAATGCAATTTGGCAAGAGTGCAACAAATTACCTACTGCCTTCTAAAAAAAAAAAAAATGTTGCAAAGATAATCAGCTTTTTTTCACCTCCTGATTTCACTTAAGCTTACATAAACCCTACACAAATGTCAATGTCATGTGACATCAGTTCACCTTTTGTGACAAATACACAAAATTTCTAAATTATTTTACATCAGTTAAATAAGCTACAAGACAGAAATAGCATTAACGGCTGGTGACATGAGTAAACACTGTCAAGTTTTCAATTTCACGACGGTTGTGTTGAAAGGGTACAGTACCGCCCAACATTGAAAATAGGTACGAAATTCTTGTCAGAACAACACATTTTTTGTGTAAAAGTAACTCAATTTCAATTAATACAGCGAAGCCGGATACCAGTGTGGGAAAGAATGACAATTTATTTATTTAATTGATCACATGTGCACTCCCTCAAAATAAATCCCTACATCCAGTTTGGTGAGATCTGTGAAAGGAATGAATGTATGGTCGTCTGCTAACCACAGATAGTGAATCGGAATATATGATCATCTTTGAGTCGATCCTTTGGCTACCTTTGGTGAGACCAAAGAGATGGAAGTTACCAGAGCTTTGAGCGTCTGAAATGTGGCTGACCAATAAGGTAGCAAGGTGCTTCTCCCACTTCGAGAGAGGTGCGAGAGAATCAGAATACGGCCATGTTTCAGCACTCTGCCGCTGAACCTTCTGCTGTAAAGACCTGTTTTTTTGTTGTGCTCCGGAATGAAAGAGTGGAGGCATGGTATGGATGTGGAATATTTAAGAGTAGTTAGAATTAATAATTTCTCTTTCACAGGACCTTTTGTGGGGAAAATTACAAAGTGAGGCAGGTAATTTTAAGGGGATTGTAGTAAACCAACGGTCACAAAGAGCCCACGTGTAGATATAAGTTGAGATACTTCCGTGAGCTTAAGCTGAAATATTTAAGAATTAATAGCGTGTGTACAATAAGCTGAAATATTTAAGAATTAATAGCGTGTGTACAATAAGCTGAAATATTTAAGAAATAGCGTGTGTATCATAAGTTGAAGTATTTAAGAAATATCATTCCGTGTGACGCTGAATTTAAACTCTGAGAGAGAATCAAGGTGAGTCGGCCGTTTTTCCAGCAACGCCACATGGCTTGCATTGCACAGGAAGACGTGCGTTTATCTCCAGAGTTCACATTAGGAAAGTAGAAATTACAAAGTGGGGCAGTGTCGTGTGAAACTGGGATAAATATTGATTGAAGTGGGAAAGCGGAAAGTGATGAAGTTGTAACCGTTCTTTGTGTAATATTTCATATTGTTGTGTTGTGTATGTCTTGTAATTTGGGTATGTGTGTTTTGCATGGGAGTAGCAAGGTAGTTTCGAAAGATTTGTGGGTATGCCTGTTCCTTCTGTATCGCTCGATCTGGAGGAAAGTTTCGTGAGGATTATTGTGAGAGGCGAAGTGTGAGGTATAATAAAAGATCCACCATCCGATCCAAGGAGTGCACTGTTGCGGTAAATAGATTACGAGACCATAGTATAGAGATTCACTAACGTAAAGCCATGGCCACTGGGCGGAATTTCTCATGTGATTTTGTTGTAGGTTGTAGAATTTGTGTGTTTAGGAATAAATCAAATAGTGAAAAGAAAGAGATTGGTGGCCTTTTTCATTAAATTGTATGTTATCGTAATGTCCCGAATTTATATAAAAGCCGTTAAATCAAAGACAAAAGGTAAATGTGGTATTGCCAGTGCGTTGTGTACAGTCAGAGTTCTATAAATCACTGATAGTCAGATGCGTGTTTCCGTTGCGTATTATTCATACAGGAGGATAATTTGTAACTAAATAGTAAGATACGAGAATTCATGTTGCTCGATAAATTAAGGAAGATTCCACTCGCTTGGCAAACCACACATCTTGCAGGCCTGACTGCTTGATGCCACAGTATGAGAAAGGCAAGTGGGTGCCTCTCATAATTTCGACCCTGCCAGGATTCCGTTTTTTGCCACGATAATTTTGTTACCAAGATATTTAATTTGTTGCCAGGATTCCGTTTTTTGCCACGATAATTTTGTTACCAGGATATTTAATTTGTTGCCAGGATTCCGTTTTTTTTTTGCCACGATAATTTTGTTACCAGGATATTTAATTTGTTGCCAGGATTCCGTTTTTTGCCACGATAATTTTGTTACCTGGATATTTAATTTGTTGCCAGGATTCCTTTGCCAGGATCGTTTTTGTTAGGATATTTTGTTGTTAGGGTTTGCTGTTAAGATTTTTTTTATGGAATGTATTGTGATAGCGTTAAGAAGTAAAATTTTTTCTGTTTGCAAATTCTTTCTGGATTGGTGAGGATCTTTTATTTTATTTTATGTAATTAATTGCTATATCGCACAAGGCTGGAAGATCGTTTCATAATTTTTTTTGCGTAATGTCCGTAGTAACTAGGTCGCAGTCGAAAAGTGTAGCCACCATGGAGAATAGCGATTCTGGGGTGGACGTAGCAGTGCAGCAGGAAGTAGCTGTTGACCATGGGTTAATGAGCGAGAAAGACAAACGCTCCGAAGGGGCTGTATTGTTCAGTGGACCGCTGCAAGGGGAACCTTTATGCGGCGGGCTTTGTCCACAAACGCGGGCTTTTCCCGACGACGCGGGCTCGGGACTAGGTCAGGTATTCAGTGAAAGTGAAGCTACCCTTAGCGAAGCTACCGTTTCTCAGGCGAACGAGGTGAGCGCGTCGAAAGTAGGAAATAACGATGTGATACTGCAGTTTTTACAAGCGATGAGTAGGGAGACTAACGAAAGATTAGAAGCGATGAGTAGAGATAATAAAGCGATGAATAGGGAGACTAAGGAAAGATTTGAAGCAACTAACGAAAGATTAGAAGCAATCAATAGAGATAATAAGGAGAGAGATAGGGAGAATAAGGAGAGAGATAGGGAGGCTAAGGAGAGAGATAGGGAGGCTAAGGAGAGAGATAGGGAGACTAAGGAGAGATTGGAAGCAAATAAGGAAAGATTGGAGGCAATTGATAAGGGAAATAAAGAGACAATGAGGAAGCTACACACAGTTATCGATGAGCGTCTGTCTGCAGTTAATAATCGGTTAGATGAGGGGGAGAAGAATCTGGATGCGGTGCAGCAAGAATGTGATGCTGTGAAAGAAAAGGCCAATAATTTGGAGGTACGAATAAGTGCAATAGAAAGCGATATTACAGAACATAGGGGCGTGTGGCCGGATGAGCGAATCAAAGAGATAGTGGAGGACTTACTTGCAGATAAACAAGGGGCATTAGACAGCGTGGAAGCTCAAGTCACACGGCAGGAAATGGCGCTAAATAAACACAGGGATGAAGTTGCGGAGGTAGTGGTCAGAATGAATACGATTAGCGCAGATGTAGAAAAGATCAGTATAAGAGGCGAAACAGGCTCTGACAGTACGCAGCGAGAGGTTTATGCCGACCAGGAGGAGATACAATCACTATTACAGTTTAAAGAGGCACAATTAGAAACAAATAGGAAACATAGGGAAGAACTAGCACAGTTGCAATTAGCGTGCAGAAGCGAAGGTGAAACACCACCAGGTAGACTGCGGAGGGAGAGTGAGATAAATTCAAAAATCGAAAATAGGCAGAAAGAGGATGACGAACTCAGAGAGTTAGAAGAACGGTTGTGTCGGATAAAACAGGTGGCAAACCCAACTGGGTATAGCCCAAGGTCGGAAAACATAAATGCGGAAGAAGAATGTAGGAGACACTTCGTGTCGGTACAAACGTACACTTGTTTTCCGGATCCTGATAATTACCAACATCCATGCCTGTGGCTGTCTCAATTTCAAGATTCATTACCTTCATCGTGGGGACCGCTCCTAAAAATGAAGTTTGTGTGTAACCATTTGAGGGACGAGGCTAGAGCGAAAATGCAGGAAGTTATTAAAGACTGTAGTAGCTACCAGATGTTTTGTGACAAATTTTTAAATGAATTCTGGTCGAAAAGTAAGCAGGACCAGGTTAAGCAAAGCATATTGATGATGCCAAATTGTAACGAAGGTGGTATAAGAGATCCAGTGTCGTGTTATCAGGAAATGCTGAGACGAAACAGGTATTTGGATGTGCCATACGAAACTGGGGAGCTCATTAGGATCTGTATAACGAAGTTGCCAGTGAGATTGCGCAGAGATATAGTGATAGCAGGCAGAGGCTTGAACGATTCTGCGTCATTTCAGCACTTATTACAGGAACTGGGTAACGAGAGCAACATTGTGAACGGCGACATGACTCTTAGGTCAGGCAGAGTTTAGGATAGGAACGGTAGAAACTATCAGAATGACAGGAGAGCATGGAATCAGAGGAATGACGGAAATGGAAGATGGCGAGGAAATAGGGGGCAGAATTCATGGGGATATCGACCAGCAAACCGGGAAGATAGAAGATGGGACAGAGATGGAAGAAGGGAAAATGAAAATGATGGGCGAAGAGAGGATAGGCAATTATTGGGTTCACGACAGGACAATCATTGTCACAATGACGGAGGGACAAGAAGGTGACTACTTGATAGACGGGTACAAACCGGGACTATTAATGATGTAAATATTAGGTATATCGATTACGGAAAACTAAGGGAGAATCTGTTAGAGGAGGTAGGAGATGTGGGGAGTGAAGTCCACCCAATAATTAGCGTAGAAATAAATAATATAATCGTACCTTGTGTCATCGACACAGGCAGTGTAATGAGTGTTTTGAGGGAAGATGTGTTCAAGTGTTGTAGCCTTACGAAACCATGGCCAACGTTGCCATTGCAAAGGACAACAGTGAGAGGGGCAATTACAGGAAAGGGAATTGAGGTGAAGTTACAAGCGCAGGTAGACTTCGTGTGCCAGGCGAAGAGGTTTAGTACAGTGTTCATGATTGTGTCATCTCTAACTGTTGAAGGGATATTAGGGGTTAATTTTTTGAACCAATATAAAGCAGTCGTTAACATGAGAAATGGTTCGATGGAGTTGAAACGAGATTCGGAGGAAATTACATTAAGATTCGACGATTGCTTACATGGTAAAGATAATGCACACTTAGCATTATGTCTGGCGGTAAAGTCCGGTAAACAGGCACAGAATACGGGGTTCGAACAAGAGAAGAAGGAAATTCATAAATGTTTGGAGGAGGAGATCAGGGAGAAAATCTGGCATTTACGAGGGACCACGGTCTACGGGGAATTGCAGAAAATTTTATACGAGAATAGAAAGGTATTTAAACATGCTGCGGGTACAATAAGAAATTTTGTGTATAGATTCAAGGTCAAGCCACATAAACAGTTTAGGGCCCAAGTGTACCCGATACCTGTTGTGTACAAAGAAAGAGTGGAAGCTGAGATCGAAAACATGCTACAACAAGGGATTATCGAACCAGCATCCAGTCCGTACAACAGTCCTTTAGTTTGTGTTGAAAAAAAGGATGGGTCAATTAGATTAGTTTTGGACGCAAGAAGGATTAATAAGATAATAGAGCCAGAGACAGATCGGCCGCTGACACTTGACGAATTGCTACAAAAGTTCCACGGGATCAGAGTTCTCAGCTCAGTTGATTTGAGAATGAGTTTCTGGCAGGTGGAGTTAGACAGGGGGTGTAGAAAATACACTGCTTTCTTGTGCTACGGGAAATCGTATCAGTTCCGGAAACTACCATTTGGGTTAAATGTATCATCCGCGGCATTTATCAGAGCGCTAAATACTGTCATTCCTAATGAAATAAAAGATAAGATAACACAGTACGTGGATGATGTCCTGATAGCCGAAAGAAACTGGGAAGACCACAATAGAACGTTAGGCATATTGCTCGGTGCACTGGAGAGACATGGGGTGACCGTGAATTTGGGAAAGTCAGAATTTGGACGAAAAGAAATCGAGTTTCTAGGTCACATTGTGACACCAGAGGGAATAAGACCAAATCCAGACAAACTCGAAGCAATCAGAGATTTTCCGGTGCCAAGAACAAAACGTCAGCTACGGGGTTATTTAGGATTAATCAATTTTTACAGGAGGTTCATTAAGATTGGGGGTGCATCGACACCCAGACTATGTCAGCTGACTGGAAAGAAAACGGTATGGAATTGGGACCCTGTTGCGCAGGAAGAGTATGAGGCGTTAAAGAAGGCACTGCTATCGGCACCTCTTCTCGGGCATCCAGACCTAGGGAAAGAGTTTTGTATGGCCACGGACAGTTCCCGTAGTGGACTTGGGGTAACATTGTTCCAAGAGCAAGAGCAAGGAGGAGAAGTAATACAACAACCTATTGCATTTGCGAGCCGAGTGCTTAGCAAAGCTGAGAGAAATTACACGGTAACTGAGCTTGAAGCTTTGGCAATAGTATGGGGTTTTAGTAAGTTTAGATACTATTTGTATGGAAGGCATACTAAAATCTATACTGACCACAAGTCACTACAGTTTCTGATGTCGGCCAAACTTAACCATAGACGACTCGCTAGGTGGGCACTCTATTTACAGGAGTTTCAGTTTTCGGTCATGTATATTCCTGGGCCACAGAATATAGTGGCAGATGCGTTGTCAAGGAACCCAGTAGGTCATGGTCAATGGTTTGATGAGGATGTAAACGAGAACAGATATGATATATTGTATATGCAGGGCGTGCCGTTCGAAAAATACATAGGGGCGGTACTCACAAATATCGCGAAAGAGCAGGATAAAGACGCGTCATGGAGAATGGTGAAGGACAGAGTTAGAGCGAACTTAGATGCCAATATAGCGCGCTTTTATACAATTCAGAACGGGGTCCTTTTCTACCGTAGAAATCCGAACACACAGGACTGGGTGTTGTGTATACCAAATGAAATAGTCAACAAGCTGATCTGGTACACTCACCTAAGTTACGGGCATTACGGGGCAAGGAAATGCTGTAAGAAGTTAAGGGAATCAGTTTATTTCATTAGTATGGAGAGGAGGATCAAGAACGTGCTTGGTAGTTGCAAATTGTGCCAGAAGGCAAAATCGTTAACTATCTCATGCAAAGCACCGCTTTTTCCGATAGTGCCAGGTAGATTGAGGGAATTCGGAGCAACAGATTTGTTTGGCCCGCTACCTAAGTCAGTGCAGGGATATAGATATGTTTTAGTAGCAGTGGAATTGGTGTCAAAGTATGTGACTTTTACCGCCTTGAAACGTGCGACGTGAAGGACAGTGGCAGCAGCGATCGTTAAAAACTTTTTGCGAGAAGTAGGACCAGTAGAAAAGTTCATAGCTGACAATGGACCGCAATATAGATCCAGACAATGGCTAACCACACTGAAGAGAAGAAGGATAAAACCGGTGTTCATATCCCGATACCATGCTGCAAGTAACCCCAGTGAAAGAGTGGTAAAAGAACTGGGAAAATTGTGTAAGATCTATTGCCATAGGCAACACAGAAGTTGGAGTATTTTTCTCAAAGATTTTCAGGACATCCTCAATGAGCTACCACATGGAGCAACTGGATTATCACCAATTACGGTACTAAAGAATGAACCACCACCAGATCGAGTCAGGGAGCTGGTAGATTTTCCGCGATCAGGAAAGCAGAGGCACACAGAAATTGTCAAGGTTGCGATAGAGCGTATTAAGAAAGCAGCTAAGGATAGGCAGGAGAAGCAGAAAGGAAAGATCCGTAAGATCGAATTGGCAGTAGGAGACAAGGTTCTAATTAAAACTCATCGATTATCAAAGAAGCACAGATTCCTAACTAGCAAATTCTTTACTGTGTATAGTGGACCATTCAGAGTGAGGCGGATTGTCCATGAAAATGCTGTACTGATTGAGACGATCAAGGGAAAACAGTCTCGTGGGCTTCATCACATTTCTAACATCAAATTATGGAAAAGTTAAGGATAGATCTAAAGTAGGCAATTTATGGTAGATAGTCAGTGTAATTATTTGTGGTGTGTAACGTTGTGCAGGGTCAAATCGAACATAAGAATTTTCAGGCGGGATGTCAGGAAGTATGACGGAATAGACTGGTCAAATGAGTCATGAACAGGAGTCGACAGAGTGGTGTATGTACGTATTTTTTGTCGTAGGAATAAGGATCAAGCAGAAACGACGTGATGATTTATGAGGGAATAAAGATGGTAGATAGAGAAGCGACGTGATAAATAGTAGTGGATAAAGGTGATAGGTAAGGGAAGAAGCGACGTGAAGCAGTGTGATTAATAAATAGAGATTCGACGTGATGAAACAGTGGTAAATAAAGGTGAGTAGAATTGAATAATGTGGAGATGTCTTAGATGTATGTTACAGAGAGACCTGTGTATGCTGCAATAGAGATTGATGCGAATGGCGAAGGAAGACCAGGAAATGATGGAGTAATGGACGGACGGAGAGCCGAAATACGAATGAAGAGATGAGGACAACTGCACAATGTGAAAGGACATAAAGGGAGTATGAGATCCAGATGGTGAACGTTGTGGAACACTGACGTAAGATGTAATATAAGTGTAAGATCTAATTCTTAGCATAACATTTGCGATTTGGCAAAAATAATATTTATTGTTGTTGTTGTTGAAGCCTGGTACCAGGATAACTAATCAAAACGGTACCAAGAATGTGTACAGTTATTTTGCAGGTTGAATAATTTGTGTATTTTTGTTTCTTAGATGAAATGTCGCAATTCTAAGTTGATATTTAGCATGAAGTGAATGCGGAGGTAAGCCGATGGAGAGAGGTGCCAGAGTGAAAGGACGAATTCGGAGACTGGAAAGCTATCTCCGGAACAGCTTCATGTGTTATGTGGTTGAGTATAAGGGAGCAAAGGTACGGTATGTTGTCGTGAGTGTGGTGGTGTTATAAGTATAAGGGAGCAAAGGTATGGTATGTTGTCGTGAGTGTGGTGGTGTTAAGGTTAACTGACTTCTAGACCTATTCTGTTAGTGTATTAATGGATTGAATGAGAAGGAAAATGTGATGTCTGGTGAGTGAGAGTCGTAGAGTAGTGTGATCAATGCGCCCACTCCTGTAAAGGGGATCCTACCGATCTGTAACTAAAACATTATTGTGTATTGTTTGATTTGGATGAACCTCGATGGCAGGTCAGGATTTGACATCATGTGGATGGTTCATACATGTCCTAGAAATGTTGTTATATATAATAAAATGTAAAATGTATAAAGAGATACTAATTTCAGTCTGTCACAAACACGAAGGTGCATTGTATGTTGTAGATTTAGAGTCACCAGTTTCTAAAATGTTTATTGTCTTAGGATGTTAAAGTAGTTTAATATTTAATAACCTGTGTTAGGTAATTGTGAGCTGTATAGATTATTTCTTATTTTTTTGTTAGAACACTTTCAAGTGGTATTAATTTCAATCTGTCACAAGCACAAAGGTGCATTGTATGTTGTAGATTTAGAGTCATCAGTTTCTAAAAATGTTTGTTGTGTTAGGATGTTAAAGTAGTTTAATATTTAATAACCTGTGGTAGGTAATTGTGAGCTGTGTAGATTATTTCTTATTTTTTTTGTTAGAACACTTTCAAGGGGTATTAATTTCAGTCTGTCACGAGCACAAAAGTTCATTGTATATTGTAGTTTTAGGATAAAGTTTCTAATACTTTCACTGTGATAGGATGTTAGAGTAGCCTACTATTTGATATTGTAATTATGAGCTGTATAGATTGTTTATTATTCCTTTTTTTTTTTTTTTTTTTTACACTTTCATGTTTTGTATGAGGGACGACAGGTACAATGAATAGCACGAGTGTGGGCTGTATATAGAAAAGGGACAAATGTTGATGTATGTGTAGAAAACTAGGGTGTATAGTTTTATGTTTTTTAGAACAAAGATTCTTTTATTACCAAGTATCTAATAGATCATACATGTAATCAATGAGTATTTAAATATATCCTTTTGTCTGTAATGTTGCGAGATGCACGGAACGGTCTGACTGATTGGGTGTCGTAACGCCCATACCGCTAGCGGGCCGAGCTGACGTAGCCATGGCGACGGGTGACAGAGCCGCGGCACTCCCCACTCCACTGCCGGACGGGGTACACTCCACGCGCCCGCTACAGCAGGTCAACGGCCTGGGGCGACACGCACGTACCACTGGCCATTCATGAGTTCCGCCACCCTTACGACTGGGGGAGGTATCCCGCGGAGGCAACAGCGGGTGGTTTCTTCTGCTCAACGGCGCGCGCAGCGGCGCTACTGCAGAATGGACGAGGCGCGGCAGAGCCCGGCGAGCATTTTTTTTACCAGCAGCTAATAACTAGTACTGGACTGTGGAGCCGTGAAACAGGATGACTGCGACTTTACATAATGTGGAAAGTGAAGGACTGGTGTTTCCACGTTGTGAGTGGTGGAAAAGATTTTGTCTTTAGCAGACAGGACGATCGTTTTGTTTTGTCTTGACCACTGAATGGTGGGATCCATAAACTTTTGGCAGTGACTTGTTAAGTGTGCTTTGTGAATTGCACGTGGGACACTTGGTATACTTAGAGGACAGTTGTCGTTTGGTGAACAATTATTGTATGAAGGCAAGAAACTAGAGTGGGACATTGACATTTGCGTCTGTAGTAGGAGACATTTCTTGAACTGGTGCGGGAATAAGTGCTGTTTGTTGAAACTTACGACTTTTAATTACACCATGAACTGAAAGGACAGAACCGTGGGTAATAGTAGTTGTAGGGCCATTTTTTTGGACGAACAGATTCGTGTGGATGGTACTCTGACAGTGACTATGACATTTGTGTTTAATGTGAGATAGTTTACTGTCCAGTGCGTGTTCAAAATGCCGATTTGAGTGACTCAAAGACTTTCGTCCAGGTAACCATGGGAGAGCTTTGACACCGAGACAGTGGTTCTAGGAAAACTATCAGCAACTTTTTGACCACAAGAAAATCACAGAATGAAAGGTTTCCGTGTGACTCGCAAGATAGGAAATAATGTATTTGTAATTGTGTAAATGTTTTTTTTATGTGTTTCATTCCTGAAGGGACAGCAAGTGTAATTGTATTTCATCAACATTTGTCTTTAGAATAGTTAGTGTTTGTTTTTTGTCTGTTCTGGGTTATCAAGTTCACGTAGCATGTTTATTAGAATATTTGGTACAATGATGCTCTAATTATAAGCCAGTGGCGTAATACTAACGTAGCGGTTCATGTAGCATTGATCAGTAAGGTTGTCACAGGGGACAAGAGTTTGCATTGCACAACAAATATCGGAATTAACTGATGTATTTTGATGTCGTCCATAGTAATAATCTTGTTGGTGTTTTGACTGAAGCCACTTATTTTTTTTATCACAGTGGTGACATTTCACATTAAAGTGTAACGAAGGCTAGTCGAAATGCAAGTCCTTGTCGTCTATATGTGTGACAACAGAGAAAGTATTTTTTATTTGTTTTAGAATTACTGAAATTTGGATTACTCATAAAAATAACGAAGATCCCAGTAACTAAAGCAAAATTTTATCTCAAGATTATTTTTTCATTTCTATGATGTGATGTTTTATTTGTCATGTAGATCGTTGTAAATTAGTATGTGTACGTTACTCCGGATTGTGGAGAGTACAATAATGCAACAACTGCCAATTTGGTAAAGTAACAACATTTGGTCGTCAATTTGAGGTCACCAGGGGCTAAGGTCTCCTCCTGGTTATTTTGATGAATTGCTACGTTTGTTTTAATACAATTTTCTTAAAAAAAAAAAAAAATGTTCGGAACTACCCTCGCATTGCAAGGATAGTACCGTGCCATTTTTTTCTGCATGGGTAGCCGGTGGTGAAAGGGTACAGTACCGCCCAACACTGAAAATAGGTACGAAATTCTTGTCAGAACAACACATTTTTTGTGTAAAAGTAACTCAATTTCAATTAATACAGCGAAGCCGGATACCAGTGTGGGAAAGAATGACAATTTATTTATTTAATTGATCACATGTGCACTCCCTCAAAATAAATCCCTACATCCAGTTTGGTGAGATCTGTGAAAGGAATGAATGTATGGTCGTCTGCTAACCACAGATAGTGAATCGGAATATATGATCATCTTTGAGTCGATCATTTGGCTACCTTTGGTGAGACCAAAGAGATGGAAGTTACCAGAGCTTTGAGCGTCTGAAATGTGGCTGACCAATAAGGTAGCAAGGTGCTTCTCCCACTTCGAGAGAGGTGCGAGAGAATCAGAATACGGCCATGTTTCAGCACTCTGCCGCTGAACCTTCTGCTGTAAAGACCTGTTTTTTTGTTGTGCTCCGGAATGAAAGAGTGGAGGCATGGTATGGATGTGGAATATTTAAGAGTAGTTAGAATTAATAATTTCTCTTTCACAGGACCTTTTGTGGGGAAAATTACAAAGTGAGGCAGGTAATTTTAAGGGGATTGTAGTAAACCAACGGTCACAAAGAGCCCACGTGTAGATATAAGTTGAGATACTTCCGTGAGCTTAAGCTGAAATATTTAAGAATTAATAGCGTGTGTACAATAAGCTGAAATATTTAAGAATTAATAGCGTGTGTACAATAAGCTGAAATATTTAAGAAATAGCGTGTGTATCATAAGTTGAAGTATTTAAGAAATATCATTCCGTGTGACGCTGAATTTAAACTCTGAGAGAGAATCAAGGTGAGTCGGCCGTTTTTCCAGCAACGCCACATGGCTTGCATTGCACAGGAAGACGTGCGTTTATCTCCAGAGTTCACATTAGGAAAGTAGAAATTACAAAGTGGGGCAGTGTCGTGTGAAACTGGGATAAATATTGATTGAAGTGGGAAAGCGGAAAGTGATGAAGTTGTAACCGTTCTTTGTGTAATATTTCATATTGTTGTGTTGTGTATGTCTTGTAATTTGGGTATGTGTGTTTTGCATGGGAGTAGCAAGGTAGTTTCGAAAGATTTGTGGGTATGCCTGTTCCTTCTGTATCGCTCGATCTGGAGGAAAGTTTCGTGAGGATTATTGTGAGAGGCGAAGTGTGAGGTATAATAAAAGATCCACCATCCGATCCAAGGAGTGCACTGTTGCGGTAAATAGATTACGAGACCATAGTATAGAGATTCACTAACGTAAAGCCATGCCCACTGGGCGGAATTTCTCATGTGATTTTGTTGTAGGTTGTAGAATTTGTGTGTTTAGGAATAAATCAAATAGTGAAAAGAAAGAGATTGGTGGCCTTTTTCATTAAATTGTATGTTATCGTAATGTCCCGAATTTATATAAAAGCCGTTAAATCAAAGACAAAAGGTAAATGTGGTATTGCCAGTGCGTTGTGTACAGTCAGAGTTCTATAAATCACTGATAGTCAGATGCGTGTTTCCGTTGCGTATTATTCATACAGGAGGATAATTTGTAACTAAATAGTAAGATACGAGAATTCATGTTGCTCGATAAATTAAGGAAGATTCCACTCGCTTGGCAAACCACACATCTTGCAGGCCTGACTGCTTGATGCCACAGTATGAGAAAGGCAAGTGGGTGCCTCTCAGTGTTATCTAACAAATTTTCATTTAAATACTGCCCCTACGTGTTCGAAAATCAATTCAGTCAGTCTCGAGAAGAAACACAAATTCATACACAAATATGGCAATATCAAGAAATAGATGGGTTTATCCCAAGCAATATTAGTAGAATTAGGAAATTTGCAATGTAAACGCACCACTTTTCACAAAGTCTAATGTAATAATAATCTGGACAGAACTTTCATAAAATGATCAAAGATAGTGGATACCGTGCCATACAACAAGAAACAAATTAAGAATTATTCACAGTAGACACTTGGCACATGATGATATTCTCTGAAGTATTTCAAATCACAAGTACCAACCCCATAATAAAGTAATGATCATGAAATATAATTTCGGCCTTAGCCGGGTGACGAGAACCACACCAATGCAGTTTCCTGTTACACTCGAGTGCTAGGCCCAACAAACGACAGCTGGTCATGGAGAACCACGATAAGCAAGCGAGCATTCCGTCCTCCCCACATGCTCGCAAACAGCCACACTCATCGCAGTCTTTAATCGGCAGGCACCAGTTGACTCCCCGCCGCTTCCGTCCTGTCGCCATCTCCCGACCGAGCCCTCCTCCCAAAACTGTTCCTTCGCGCACCAGCGCCAACAGCGCTCAGCGATCACGCCCCCTATCGCTTCAGCGAAAACAAATGAAATAATCTCGCGGGTAAATCAAAAATGCTGAGCCGTGATCACGGCTTAACAGCCAAAAAATAAAATGTGTCCAACAAAAACACTGGAACCTTCTCTTGCAGCTGACAATCTGTTAGACATGGTTCTCCTACAGTACAGGTGACAAAACTTTACACTGGTCTGTGGAAGCAACTTCAATCA
The DNA here is from genome assembly GCF_021461395.2 of Schistocerca americana. Classification (NCBI taxonomy): domain Eukaryota; kingdom Metazoa; phylum Arthropoda; class Insecta; order Orthoptera; family Acrididae; genus Schistocerca; species Schistocerca americana. The sequence continues at coordinate 228,361,314 of NC_060125.1, read as the reverse complement.
CTGGCCACCTGGTCCAATGAACCAATACCTGTATATTTAGTAGGATCGCCACATATGCTCAATACCACCACGCACACGCTATTTGTTTTCGATACACCTGAAGAGAGGGACTTGGTAATATCTTATCGAGTTCTCTATCAGATGATGTTGACAAAGTTTTTATAGTTTGTAGTTTATCTCCGATGGAAAGTGCAAAATGACGATAATAGAGAGAATGTTTGGATGACAGAAATAAACGCGCCATGAGGGACACAGATCTCCTTTGCGCTGCAGTACCAGTATGCAGTTTGGAGATGCATCATAACACAGTAGCAAAATCCTCGTACCTCTTCCAGTTCCTATTTGATGTGGAGTCTTCCTAATTTTCCCGATAAGAAACACTACTGTAACCATTTGTACTGTCTTTTATACTACCTAGTATTGCAGAAAACAACTTTGTTTGGCGCTGGCCTTTCACACTGTACATGGTTGGCTGAGCTATGACATGTTCCCATTTCCACTGAGTGGTGAAAACACAGTCCTGTCGCACTAAATCAGCTCACCCTGTTCCTCCACAGGATCCAGAAAGTGGCAGACATAGCACTCTCCTACTTCTCCTCAGTTCCGACTTAAATTGAAATGATCACATGGCCAAAGCTGCTGGGTGCAGAGGGGGGAGGGGGGGGGGGTAGAGACTGAGAAACAGTTATAAGATGCAAAGAAGCTGTCTGAAAAACCGCATTGGAGTTTTGCTGTATGGGATCCGATGCAAGTATGAGGTTGAGTGGAGAAACTTGATTCCAAATCACAGACAGCGTTTCTAACACAAAGCATAACACTGTCAGCGACTGTTGTGTGTGCCTGTTGAACCAAGACTGCTTTTTACGCAGGGTGACAGTAACATAATTATTGTGATATCGTGTTTTTAATAGTGCTGCCCTTAAGCAAAAAGTATGTTGCGAGCAGCTGCTTCTGCAGTCAGTTTCAAATGTTGGTTCTCAATAGCGTTCCTTGGAAAGAATATGGTCTTCCCTCAAGGGATTCCCATTTGAGATACCCAGTGAATGTAATCTGACTGCTGGGGAAAAATTACTCACCATGCAAAGTGACTCTCATGATCAGTTTAATTAATTAGTCTACCAATGTAATATCAATGATGTGCCGCCGCCGGCCGGTGTGGCCGTGAGGTTCTAGGTGCTTCAGTCTGGAACCGCGTGACCGCTACGGTCGCAGGTTCGAATCCTGCCTCGGGCATGGATGTGTGTGATGTCCTTAGGTTAGTTAGGTTTAAGTAGTTCTAAGTTCTAGGGGACTGATGACCACAGATGTTAAGTCTCATAGTGCTCAGAGCCATTTGAACCATTTGAACGTGGCGCCTGGAGGGTGGAAGCGATGGCAAGGTTACAGCAGATATGATTCTTGACATGGAGTGGTAAACAGGCGTTTTTTTCGTTGCAGCGGTATCTTTTAATGATATTTCCATCGCTCACCTGCGCAGGGACAGACGACCACAGCAATGATATTAGATGTATTACCGAATTTATAAAGTGATAAGTTTTTAAACCTGATATTTACTACTTTTCTATGCTGTCACTTTAAGAGATTTCGTACATGGCAGGGCATTTAGTGTGATTCCTTTAAGAAAGTTCGAAAGTGAGGAGGCGTGCTGTGGTAGAGGTAGATCTGAGCACTCTGTTATGTGCCAAAAGCAAGATTAATATTCTAGTCCTGTGATGCATGATGTAACAGAGAAGAAAATATTCTTTCCTACCTCAAGATAAAATACTTAGAGGAAATGTAGCATTGGCATACTGTTACTGAATTTTCACAACAAGTAACGATACTTTATTGATGTGATAACTTGTGTACGATGTGATTTCTTCTGTCTTCGAAAATAACTCGTATAAAAGGAAGAAATCTCCACTTCATGTGAGAAATTCGAGGTGCACACACTGTGTAAATTGTTAAAAACAATATTCCATGCACTGCAATCGATTTCCTTCCAAGTTGATAATCGACTGAGTCTTTTTTCCACCAATTTCTGGGTGGGGAGGGATTGGGAGTTTCTGAGAGAGGGACAGGTTAATTAATTGATGAATTTAATTAATTAGCCAATCAAATTTATATCAAAAGTGTGCTTGTATTGGTGAGGAGAGTTCCCAGGGGGCGGAGGAGTAAGAGAGGGAGGAGGAGGAGGAGGAGGAATGGTTGAGGGTTTCTTGGAAAACCACTTAACCAAGCAGTAGGATAAGAACCTGTCAATCAAAAGGACAGGCTATGGCCAGGGTGTCATAATCCTCTTAGCAGAACAATATATAAAGAACCTGTCACTCGAGAGAGAACAATAGGTTTTCCCCTGAATGTATACTTGCCTGTGAAGTAGGCAATCTTCAATGTGCATTGATGTCATCGTTACCCTACTTCTGCTGATCAATGGATCACAATCAAGACAGGAAACTGTAAGGTGGGTACATGTTTCAGCATGAGCAGATAGCGCCGGGAAAGGCTATTACACACTGACTAGCATTATTGTCTCCCTTCTCCCAAGACTCAATGTGGCCAATAGCTTGAGAACACATTCGTCTTTTTTGTCATGCTTAATAACGTGTTTGTCACACAATGGTTTGAGAAATATACAGCTCCTTACTTTGAAACATTCCTTGGAGAATTGCCTCGCACAAAGTGGCTCTCGCCTTTCGGCTGGCATTTCTATAATTGACAGTACATCGATCGGAAAGCTTCCGCTAGAGACTTCAGTAGCACTGTCAAACTTGGCACGTGTATTTCTATGGAAACGATTTTGCGTCTACATTTAGTAATTGCTCGAGCTCCCATTTGTAAATGAACAGAAGCTGACAAGTAAAAATTAACTCTGCATTTGTCTTAGATTGGAACAATTGAGTAAGTGTATAATAATGTGTTGCTGTCCTGATATAGGTGGACACCGTAGTCTGCGCAACATCAGTCAACAGTGTCATATCTTAACGAGATGAGAACGGGCATGCTTCAGTTTCATGTTGGCCGCTCACTGCGCCGACGTGGATGGAGCGGGAGAGAAACAAACCGGGCTATAGGGTGGCACCATCCTGGCAGGCTCATGTTGTGGAGGGCGTTTGGTTTCCTGCCATTTCTCCGCAGTCACCAGATTCGCCACAGAACAGCTACTCATATCGTACCTGCTATCTGGATAACAACCTTCTTATCCGTAACAGTGCTTGGGGGGTTTGGATCATTTACTTGTTTCGAAGTTCCTTTCCATTATGCCTGCATACCCTTCGTAACTATGTGCTTGATTCAAAGCACGTCCTTAACGCTCTTCTGTAAGGGTCTTCGTTCGACAGACAGAAAGATGGACGAGGTCTTGTCGATTCTGAGATCTGTACGAGGCCCAAGAATCAGGTGCAAAACTGGCAGCAGAAGACAGGGCCTCTGGTCGGTGGCGATAGTTATTTTGATGCTCGCCGTTTGGGCCCAACGTGTTCACATGTCAAAGGCGAGCAGACATTTCGCCTGCATAACAGCAGTGAACACTTTGGACGTGCTGATCGTGATGTCGACGGTAGTCTGGCTGGACCAGTTTGTGTGTCTGCTGCGAGACATCGAACAAGGACTGGATGCATCGAGACAACAGCTGCTGAATCGACTCGGTGTAAAATCATCTTTCGTCATGTCGCTGTCTCAGAAAGGTACGTGTTAACAGAAGAGTTTAATAGTGTGCAAAGTTGACCTGTCCATACGAGGGGAAATTCACACAGGGAAGATCAGAGCATGTTGACCACGTTAACAGTTAATCATTATCAAAAAGTTTAATTACAGGGATTGTTTGAGTTTCTTCGCAAGTGTTAGAAAAAGGCTCACCCATCTAGTCTTCAGCATTCTTCTGTAGCACCACATTTCGAAAGCTTCTATTCTCTTCTTCTCTAAACTATTTATCGTTCATGATTCACTTCCATACATGGCCACACTCCATTCAACTACTTTCAGAAACGACTTCCTGACACTTAAATCTATACTCGATGTCAACAAATTTCTCTTCTTCAGAAACGCTTTCCTTGCCATTGCCAGTCTACATTTTATATCCTCTCTTCTTCGACCATCATCAGTTATTTTGCTCCCTAAATAGCCAAACTCCTTTACTACTTTAAGTGTCTCATTTATTAATCTAATTCCCTCAGCATCACCCGACTTAATTCGACTCATTCCATTATCCTCGTTTTGTTTTTGTTGATGTTCATCTTATACCCTCCTTTCAAGACACTGTCCATTCCGTTCAACTGCTCTTCCAAGTCCTTTGCTGTCTCTGACAGAATTACAATGTCATCGGCGAACCTCGAAGTTTTATTTCTTCTCCATTGATTTTAATGCCTACTCAGAATTTTCCTTTTGTTTCCTTTACTGCTTGCTCAATATGCAGATTGAATAGCATCGGGGAGAGGCTACAACCCTGTCTCACTCCCTTCCCAACCACTGCTTCCCTTTCATGTCCCTCGATTCTTATAACCGCCATCTGGTTTCTGTACAAATTGTAAATAGCCTTTCGCTCGCTGTATTTTACCCCTACCACATTTTTCTTTCCAGTGCACTCTGAATGATCGACTGACGTTTCATCATGGTCCTAGATGCTTGTCTTTTTTTTTTGTCATCAGTCTACTGACTGGTTTGATGCGGCCCGCCACGAATTCCTTTCCTGTGCTAACCTCTTCATCTCAGAGTAGCACTTGCAACCTACGTCCTCAATTATTTGCTTGACGTATTCCAATCTCTGTCTTCCTCTACAGTTTTTGCCCTCTACAGCTCCCTCTAGTACCATGGAAGTCATTCCCTCATGTCTTGGCAGATGTCCTATCATCCTGTCCCTTCTCCTTATCGGTGATTTCCACATATTCCTTTCCTCTCCGATTCTGCGTAGAACCTCCTCATTCCTTACCTTTTCAGTCCACCTAATTTTCAACATTCGTCTATAGCACCACATCTCAAATGCTTCGATTCTCTTCTGTTCCGGTTTTCCCACAGTCCATGTTTCACTACCATACAATGCTGTACTCCAGACGTACATCCTCAGAAATTTCTTCCTCAAATTAAGGCCGGTATTTGATATTAGTAGACTTCTCTTGGCCAGAAATGCCTTTTTTGTCATAGCGAGTCTGCTTTTGATGTCCTCCTTGCTCCGTCCGTCATTGGTTATTTTACTGCCTAGGTAGCAGAACTCCTTAACTTCATTGACTTCGTGACCATCAATCCTGATGTTAAGTTTCTCACTGTTCTCATTTCTACTACTTCTCATTACCTTCGTCTTTCTCCGATTTACTCTCAAACCATACTGTGTACTCATTAGACTGTTCATTCCGTTCAACAGATCATTTAATTCTTCTTCACTTTCACTCAGGATAGCAATGTCATCAGCGAATCGTATCACTGATATCATTTCACCTTGTATTTTAATTCCACTCCCCAACCCTTCTTTTATTTCCATCATTGCTTCCTCGATGTACAGATTGAAGAGTAGGGATGAAAGGCTACAGCCTTGTCTTAAACCCTTCTTAATACGAGCACTTCGTTCTTGATCGTCCACTCTTATTATTCCCTCTTGGTTGTTGTACATATTGTATATGACCCGTCTCTCCTTATGGCTTACCCCTACTTTTTTTCAGAATCTCGAACAGCTTGCACCATTTTATATTGTCGAACGCTTTTTCCAGGTCGACAAATCCTATGAAAGTGTCCTGATTTTTCTTTAGCCTTGCTTCCATTATTAGCCGAACGTCAGAATTGCCTCTCTCGTCCCTTTACTTTTCCTAAAGCCAAACTGATCGTCACCTAACGCATTCTCAATTTTCTTTTCCATTCTTCTGTATATTATTCTTGTAAGCAGCTTCGATATATGAGCTGTTAAGCTGATTGTGCGATAATTCTCGCACTTGTCAGCTCTTGCCGTCTTCGGAATTGTGTGGATGATGCTTTTCCGAAAGTCAGATGGTATATCGCCAGACTCATATATTCTACACACCAACGTGAATAGTCGTTTTGTTGCCACTTCCCCCAATGATTTTAGAAATTCTGATGGAATGTTATCTATCCCTTCTGCCTTATTTGACTGTAAGTCCTCCAAAGCTCTTTTAAATTCCGATTCTAATACTGGATCCTCTATCTCTTCTACATCGACTCCTGTTTCTTCTTCTATCACATCAGACAAATCTTCACCCTCATAGAGGCTTTCAATGTATTCTTTCCACCTATCTGCTCTCTCCTCTGCATTTAAAAGTGGAATTCGCGTTGCACTCTTAATGTTACCACCGTTTCTTTTAATGTCACCAAAGGTTGTTTTGACTTTCCTGTATGCTGAGTCTGTCCTTCCGACAATCATATCTTTTTCGATGTCTTCACATTTTTCCTGCAGCCATTTCGTCTTAGCTTCCCTGCACTTCCTATTTATTTCATTCCTCAGCGACTTGTATTTCTGTATTCCCGATTTTCCCGGAACATGTTTGTACTTCCTCCTTTCATCAATCAACTGAAGTATTTCTTCTGTTACCCATGGTTTCCTCGCAGCTACCTTCTTTGTACCTATGTTTTCCTTCCCAACTTCTGTGATGGCCCTTTTTAGAGATGTCCATTCCTCTTCAACTGTACTGTCTACTGCGCTATTCCTTATTGCTGTAACTATAGCGTTAGAGAACTTCAAACGTATCTCGTCATTCCTTAGTACTTCCGTATCCCACTTCTTTGCGTATTGATTCTTCCTGACTAATGTCATGAACTTCAGCCTACTCTTCTTCACTACTATATTGTGATCTGAGTCTATATCTGCTCCTGGATACGTCTTACAATCCAGTATCTGATTTCGGAATCTCTGTCTGACCATGATGTAATCTAATTGAAATCTTCCCGTATCTCCCGGTCTCTTCCAAGTATACCTCCTCCTTTTGTGATTCTTGAACAGGGTATTCGCTATTACTAGCTGAAACTTGTTACAGAACTCAATTAGTCCTTCTCCTCTTTCATTCCTTGTCCCAAGCCCATATTCTCCTGTAACCTTTTCTTCTACTCCTTCCCCTACAACTGCATTCCAGTCGCCCATGACTATTAGATTTTCGTCCCTCTTTACATACTGCATTACCCTTTCAATATCCTCATACACTTTCCCTATCTGTTCATCTTCAGCTTGCGACGTCGGCATGTATACCTGAACTATCGTTGTCGGTGTTGGTCTGCTGTCGATTCTGATTAGAACAACCCGGTCACTGAACTGTTCACAGTAACACACCCTCTGCCCTACCTTCCTATTCATAACGAATCCTACACCTATTATACCATTTTCTGCTGCTGTTGATATTACCCAATACTCATCTGACCAGAAATCCTTGTCTTCCTTCCACTTCACTTCACTGACCCCTGCTATATCTAGATTGAGCCTTTGCATTTCCCTTTTCAGATTTTCTAGTTTCCCTACCACGTTGAAGCTTCTGACATTCCACGCCCCGACTCTAGAACGTTATCCTTTCGTAGATTATTCAATCTTTTTCTCATGGTAACCTCCCCCTTGGCAGTCCCCTCCCGGAGATCCGAATGGGGGACTATTCCGGAATCTTTTGCCAATGGAGAGATCATCATGACACTTCTTCAAATACAGGCCACATGTCCTGTGAATACGCGTTACGTGTCTTTAATGCAGTGGTTTCCATTGCCTTCTGCATCCTCATGTCGTTGATCATTGCTGATTCTTCCGCCTTTAGGGGCAATTTCCCACCCCTAGGACAAGAGAGTGCCTGAACCTCTATCCGCTCCTCCGCCTCTTTGACAAGGCCGTTGGCAGAATGAGACTATGCCGGAAGTCTTCGGCCACCAATGCTAATTATTTATCAAAATTTAGGTATTGGCGGGGATCGAACACGGGACCGAAGTCGTTTTGATTATGAATCAAACACGCTACCCCTAGACCACGGGTACTATCCCCACTTATGCCACCGCGAGACCGCTACGGTCGCAGGTTCGAATTCTGCCTCGGGCATGGATGTGTGTGATGTCCTTAGGTTAGTTAGGTTTAAGTAGTTCTAAGTTCTAGGGGACTGATGACCTCAGAAGTTAAGAGCCATTTGAACCCACCCATGCCACCTATGCCACCTTTAGAATTTGAAAGAGAGTAGTCCAGTCAACATTGTCAAAAGCTTTCTCTAAGTCTACAAATGCTAGAAACGTAGGTTTGCATTTCCTTAATCTTTCTTCTAAGATAAGTCGTAGGGTCAGTATAGCCTCACGTGTTCCAACATTTCTGCGGAATCCCAACTGATCTTCCCCGAGGTCGGCTTCTACCAGTTTTTCCATTCGTCTGTAAAGAATTCGCGTTAGGATTTTGCAGCTTTGACTTATTAAACTGATAGTTCGGTAATTTTCACATCTGTCAACACCTGCTTTCTTTAGGACTGGAATTATTATATTCTTCTTGAAGTCTGAGGGAATTTCTCCTGTCTCATACATCTTTTAAACGTACCGTAATTTAAATCCTTTCTCTGGGACAACTCCTTCAATTCCATTGACGATTTACTACTTAAAAACTGGCAGCCAATACAAAACAAATAAATTAAAAAGGTTAAGTGTAGGATTAAAAATAAAGAGTTTATTGGCTTTGTATTGTCTATGGAATTCTTCCTTATAAAAAGACCGTTGGCTTTGCATTGTCTATGGAATTCTTCCTTCTTATGTTCCTCTTCTCTATGTTGTATGAAGCGGATGAGATCGAAGGTAAGCTGAGGTCTGTTCCTTTAAATATCGTAAAAGATAGCCATAAGTGGTCAAAGGAAAATATAACGTAAAATTTCCAAAATGGAATTCTAGTGTACGGACTTTTATTTGTAACTAAATAACCAACTATGAATGTGTTAAGTTTTGTGTTCACAGCAGTCGAGGCTGTGCTTTGTTTGCCGCCATTACGTGAGCGTATGGAGCGGCAATTTTAAACTGCAGAAATGATCAGACAACATTTCTTTCGATCGATATTACAATATTTGAACTCCGAGGACAAGAACCCACAGGAAGTTATTATATTTCTATTGTAAAAGTGAAAATAACATTCAGTAGAACAATCTTAGACTTTACGTAATGAAATAATTTTATGGCTGGTGCGTAAGATTAATTTTTCCAAACGTAATTCATCAGTGACTTTAAATAGAAATACTTGCGACACCAGTGTTGTTATGGGTAGAGGTGGTAGTGTGATATATTAGTTATTTGGCGCATACATTTTAATGTCAGGCATGGAATTATTGAAACTCGTTATGGTCGTGCTCAGCAGCACATAAATAAGAATTATCAGAGTTTATTTATATCTGTCAAATAATACTGTTATTCTTGCTGCTACATGTTCATTAATGTTAACACTAATCATGAATACATATCCTGTAAACTGACTCGTGACACATCATTTCGACAAAAAGTTCGTTTAAATGATCTATGGAACGTGTAACTAAATAACAAACCACATTCAGAGAAGACTGTCAATGAATTCACGGAAAAATGTTTGCGGTTACCTACGGAAACATGACTGTAGCTACGTGTGCAAGTCTTCGTTCGAGGCAAATCTACGGACACGAATATCTTTCTCCGGGGCTCTAAAAATATGGATATGTCATGGGGCGAGACCTGGACTGTATGGAGAATGTTTAATGTCTTTCCAGTGAAACTTACGCAGCGTACTCGAAACTACAGGCACGCCAGCTCCCGGGAAGGTAGTGGTGACCTTTTTCTTCGACTGCAAAGGCTCACTCCTCATTGATCTTCTGGAACTCGGCGCCACAATTAACACACAACAGTACGTGGACACCTTGCAGAAACCGAAGCGCGCCATTAACTCCAAACGCCCAGGAATGTTGACGGACAGCAGTATTATGTTGCAGAATAATATAATGCCTGCCTTGAAAGTATTTGTATGGAGTGTAGCCATGTATGGAAGTGAAATATGGACGATAAATAGTTTGTACAAGAAGAGAATAGAAGCTTTCGAAATGTGGTGCTACAGAAGAATACTGAAGATTAGATGGGTAGATCATGTAACTAATGTGGAGGTATTGAATAGAATTGGGGAGAAAAGGAGTTTATGGCACAACTTGACTAGAAGAAGGGAGCCGTTTGGTAGGGCATGTTCTGAGGCATCAAGGGATCACCAGTTTAGCATTAGAGGGCAGCGTGGAGGGTAAAAATCGTAGAGGGAGACCAAGAGATGAATACACGAAGCAGATTCAGAGTGATGTAGGTTGCAGTAGGTACTGGGAGATGAAGAAGCTTGCACAGGATAGAGTAGCATGGAGAGCTGCATCAAACCAATCTCAGGACTGAAGACCACCACACACATGCTACCAAGGCTGTTTTCCCTATGCTGCAGAAGTTTCGCTGGCAAGCAATTAAGGAGTTCAAAGAATGTGAGATTGACTGTTATGGTCGACTTGTCTTTGAGGAGCAACGTTTTGCTTCCGCGAAAACCACAGACTGTGTTTTTATTATGGACCATGCAAAAGCTGGAACTGGTTCTACTGAAGCACATCCTCCACACAATCCCGATTTATCTCCATGTGAGCCGCGCGGTCTTAGGCACCTTGTCACGGTTTGCGCGTCTTCCGCCCGTCAGAGGTTCGAGTCCTCCCTCGGGCGTGGGTATGTGTGTTGCCCTTAGCGTAAGTTAGATTACGTAGTGTGTAAGCCTAGGAACCGATGACCTCAGCAGTTTGGTCCCATAGGAACTTACCACAAATTTCCAAATTTTCTCTCCATTGATATCCATATATTTGTAGCCCTAAATAAAAACATTCTTGGCCATCGATTTGCCTCGGACGAAGAGGTGCATGCCTGAGTACAATCATTGTTCGTTGGGTAACCGTAAATGTGTTTACATGAAGGCATTCGCCATCTTGTCTCACAGTGGGACAAATGTAATGGTATTACTTTTGAAATACTAAACAGTTTACTTACTTTTTTCTAGCTGCCTCGTTTTCATTTTACTGCCCCTTACAGGTCTCTTCACATGCAAAAAACTGCACTATACTTTACTTGCAAGTTTTTATTTGCTGTTTTAAATGTTGTTTTTCACCTTGTGTGCTTATTAACCAACATCGATTTTATTGGTGAGTTCTTTAAAACACGCACTCTGCATTGAGTGACTTTTCCCTTTTTCCACATTTGTTTAGGCACGAATTAAAATGAAAATACTTTCACAACTTTTTGCTTTAAAGGGAGCAGCATTTGTCGAACATCTTCGTTCTTCAATATGCTCTACCTGATTTTCATCCGAAGATATTGATTTCTGTGGGTTTGCGTGTAGGTGCTGCAGCCTGAGCAGAAGCAGTTCGAGCTTCATCATGGTCCATAACAAAAACACTGTCTGTGATTTTCGCTGCAACAAAATGATGCTAATGAAACACAGTTCGATCATTAGTTGCGAGCTCACATTCTCTGAATATCTTTTCTGCGTTACCGACTGTGCTTGTTTTAAAATAAGCGGTTCTCAATAGGTAACAAGATTGTTAACTTGCCCTTGTTTGCTATTTTAAAATTGTTTAATTTTTGGACTAGAATAATCATATCACCAACGGTAATATTAACGATGACAGCGCTAATGAAGCTTAGTTATTAAACATAGTTTTCTGAAATTCCTTCACCAAAGAAGACGAAGCAAATATTTCAGAACTCGAATCTAGAACAACTGCCAACATTAGTAACTTAAAAACAGATACCCTCGGTGTGGTGAAGCAGCTTAAGGGATATAATAAAGGCTAGTCTACCGGCCCAGACAGCAGACCAATAAGGTTCCTTTCAGAATGTACTGATTCAATAGCCCCATACTTAGCAGTCATATACAACTGCTCGCTCGGCGAAAGACTCCGTATCAAAAGACTGGAAAGTTGCACAGATCACACCATTACTCAAGAAAGGGAATAGGTTTAAATGCGAACATTTTAGGTTAGGCTTTACCGTGACTGTTATTGATATTAAATGAAACAACAAGTTTACTGTTACCAGTCACTGTTTATTTATTTATTTATTTGTTAGGACGTATACTCTTTGTACTTTGTGATAATGTTTTCTCTTATGCTACACGATCCATGCACCCAATAGTTTCCGACGACATATTTGTTTACGTAATATGACAGTATACATGTGATGCGTTACGACAGTGAAAGGAACCTGTGACCACTGGAAGTACTTTATCTTACTTATTTTATGTTTACCGTTAGATATACATTTAATTTTTTGCCACAAGGAACCCAAATCATGTTCTGAAATAGTGTTTTGTTTCTCCACTAGACAGTGCCACAAGTTACTGCAAAAAATCGTAACACAACACACACACAAATGTCATACTAACAAATGTAAATCCACCTGATGATGGAGGTTTAAACCTTTGAAACGCGTGGTGGAGATAAATAAACAGTGACTGGTAACAGTAAACTTGTTGTTTCATTAAAGGGAGCAGGAGTAATCCTCTGAATTACAGACCCGTACTCCTAACGTCGATGTGTGGTACTACTTTGGAACGTATATTATGTTCGAACATCATGAATCAGCTCGAAAGTAACGGTCTGCTGACACACAGTCAGCGCGAGTCAGAAAATATCGTTCTTGTGAAAGTAGCTCTTTATTCGCACGAAGTAATGACTGCTGTCGACGGGGATCTCCAACTGATTCTCTGTTTCTCTAGATTTCCAGAAGGCTTCTGACACCGTTCCTCACAATACATTCTAATTAAATTACGTATCTACGGAATATCGCTTCAGTTGTGCGACGGGATCCACGATTTCCTCGTAGAAAGATCATAGTACGCAGTAACAGCCCGAAAAGCATCGAGTAAAACACAAGTGATATCCAGAGTTCCGAAGGAAGAGTTATAGGTCCCCTGCTGTCCCCGATCTACGTAAAAGATTTACTGTTTAGTAAAGCCTCAGAAGATCAAAAACAATTGAAAAATGAATTAGACACGACATCTCAATGGTGCGAAAAGTGGCAGTTGTCTCTTAATAAGGAAAAGTGTGGCCATCCACATGGGTATAAAAAGAAAACCGTTAAATTTGGATTACATGGTAAATAACTCGATTTTAAAGGCTGTCAATTCGATTAAAAATAGATATCTAGCAATTGAAATTACACTACTGGCCATTAAATTTGCTACACCACGAAGATGACGTGCTACAGACGCAAAATTTAACCGACAGGAAGAAGATGCTGTGATATGAAATGATTAGCTTTCCAGAGCATTCACACAAGGTTGGCGCCGATGGCGACACCTACAATGTGCTGACATGAGGAAAGTTTCCAACAGATTTCTCATACACAAACAGCAGTTGACCGGCGTTGCCTGGTGAAACGTTGTTGTGATGCCTTGTGTAAGGAGGAGAAATGCGTACCATCATGTTTCCGACTTTGACAAAGATCGGATTGTAGCCTATCGCGATTGCGGTATATCGTATCGCGATATTGCTGCTCGCGTTGGTCGAGATCCAATGACTGTTAGCAGAATATGGAATCGGTGGGTTCAGGAGGGTAATACGGAATGCCGTGCTGGATCCCAACGGCCTCGTATCACTAGCAGTCGAGATGACAGACATCTTATCAGCATGGCTGTAACGGATCGTGCAGCCACGTCTCGATCCCTGAGTCAACAGATGGGGACGTTTGCAAGGCAACAACCATCTGCACGAACAGTTCGACGTCCTACGAGGGTGTACTCAATGACGAACCTGGGTGCAGGAATGACAAAACGTCATTTTTTCGAATGAATCCAGGTTCTGTTTACAGCATCATGATGGTCGCATCCGTGCCTGGCGGCATCGCGGTGAATCACATCGGAAGCGTATATTCGTCATCGCCATACTGGCGTATCACCTGGCGTGATGGTATGGGGTGCCATTGGTTACAAGTCTCGGTCACCTCTTGTTCGCATTGACGGCACTCTGAACAGTGAACGTAACATTTCAAATGTGTTACGACCCGTTATTCTACCCTTCATTCGATCCCTGCGAAACCCTACATTTCAGCAGGATAATGCACGACCGCATATTGCAGGTCCTGTACGGGTTTTTCTGGATACAGAAATTGTTGGACTGCTGCCCTGGCCAGCACATTCTCCCGATCTCTCACCAATTGAAAACGTCTGGTCAATGGTGGCCGAGCAACTGGCTGGTCACAATACGCCAGTCACCATTCTTGATGAACTGTGGTATCGTGTTGAAGCTGCATGGGCAGCTGTACCTGTACACGCCATCCAAGCTCTGTTTGACTCAATGCCCAGGCGTATCAAGGCCGTTATTACGGCCAGAGGTGGTTGTTCTGGGTACTGATTTCTCAGGATCTATGCACCCAAATTGCGTGAAAATGTAATCACATGTCAATTGTAGTATAATATATTTGTCCAATGAATACGCGTCTATCATCTGCATTTCTTCTTGGTGTAGCAATTTTAATGTCCAGTAGTGTAGGAACAACTTAAAGGAGGAGGGAAGAGATTAGTGTTTAACATCCGATCGACAATGACATCATTAGAGACGGAGCACAAGCTCGGATTGGGGAAGGATGAGTACGGAAATCGGCCGGCTCATTCAACGGATCCACCCCGGCATTTGCCTGAAGCGAGTTGAGAGACATCACAAAAAACCTAATTCAGGATGACCCGACGCGGGTTTGAGCCCTCGTCCTCCCGAATGCGAGTCCATTATACTGACCACTGCGGCACCTCGCTCGGCGGAGAACAACTTAAGCTGGAAGGATAACAAAGATAAGGTTGTGGAGAAGGCAAGCACGCAGAAGGTGCAACAGGTCTACTAAAAAGACTGCCTGCACTTCGCTTTTCTTACCCTCTCTTGGAGCATTGTTTTGTGGTATGGGATACTTACCAGACGGGATTGACAGAGGAAGCTCGACCGATACACATTGCTAGCCAAGTTTCGCAAATTTCGTACCCTTATTAACTTCCCAGTACTAACCTGTTGCTGATTGCATTGTGACAATGAAATAGCTTAGCCAGTCTGTGACCCAAATGCTGACTTCCTGCTTTTCCCGAACCTTTTTTTTGTCACTTGAAACAAACGTAACATCTTCTTTCGTAAAATACAATTTTGTTCCATGATAAATTAAAGTTTTCTATCTGCATTATATATTATTTGAAAAATGCATTTATCTTAATTAAATCTTTTTTACTCATAAAATGTAAAGTCAAGTTCCTTTTTGTGTCGTGTAGTGTAAAAAAAGGAAATAGCACCTGATAGGTTTAAAAGCTGAAGAGATTGCTTTGTTCTGCTTTCCTTCTCATGTCTTCTTTTTGTTCTTTTGTATTTGATTGTAGAACTCTTCAGCTTACGGTGCTCCTTAAAAATTAGCAAAATTTTCCTTGTGTTTTTTTCTTCTTTTATAATTTATGATGTTCCGTTTTAAGATGTACCGAATAATCTTGCTTATTTTTGGCCTTTTCTTTTAAAATATAGCACGGTGTCTATCCTTCTATCCAGTTAACGACTCTTTTCTTGGTAATTCGGCTGGGTTTTGGAAATCCGTAGGTTTTAGAGAGTTTGGAACAGTTCTGTTGACTGCGGAAAGTTATTGTCTGGACGTATTCCAAGTGTCTTCGCATTTTTACACACGAGTCTGCGTTCCTCATTGTCGTCTAAGTTGCAGGCAGAACGTCTTGGTGAATCTACTAATTTTGTCTTGTGATGTTTGGAATTAGGAGCTATTTTTCTGTTGACTGCAGTGCATCTTGCCATTCTCACTGTCGATGATAGGGCTCGTTTTCTGGACACCCGTACAGATTTCAAGCCAATCAAATAGGATGTGCTTCAGGTGGGAGAATTCATTAGTTATGCGCTGGATATTTATTGGAAGGTGAGAAAGTCTGGATTATTTCACTTAACAAATGTGCCGTTAAACCATTTGGTGCCACTTTTCATTGTTTATTCATAATGCAGACGTATATAGCTTGGGATTTATGCTAACGTCAGTAAGGTTTAGTCCTGCATTGAGCGTCATAAGCTCAAGTGTATCGTATTCGACTTTGAATATTGACCTCGTGCCGCGTAATATCCTACCGCAGACATGATTCTTTTCGTCATTTTGGGGGGGTAGTCGCGAATCTTAATTTACGATATTGATATAATTATGGACGAGGATTACTTTCAAGATGTCGTCTGTCTGTCACTAGTTTTTGTATAGTTGCTGGTATGATTGTTATCAGTTGTTTGTAAGCCGCACCTCCAGAACTGACTCAAAGTTTCCTTCATCACTGACTTTTCAAGCTATGATTTCCGATCATTGCAACCAGATGTTTTCGCACGGGATATGTGGGAACAGCAACGACGAGGAACGGATTTCGGTTGAGGGCGGTGCAAGGCATAAATATGAAAGATTGAGCCATGCCCTGGCGTGTGATTAGATAGACTAATGGTTCTCAGGAAATGACAAGAAAGAACAACTGCGGTCTGAAATTTTTCCTTCTGTAGAAAAAATTAATTACATTCATTAAGAAAAGTTATCCGCAAGAAATGAATTTCACAATCTTTATTAATTTCACGCACCTTGGGAATATAATTCGGTTTCTCCTTAAGTACAACAAGAAAAGAATATTGTCGTTGTGTTTCTTCTTTCAAGCAAATAATTCGCAGGAGGAAGTTGTTTTCTTTTCCGAAGGAGAAAATTTCTTTAGCGAAGTTCTACGTGCACATACATTACACGAAAGCCATCATACAGTGCATCACGGAGGTTGCCACATGCCAGCGCTAATCATCCATTCGCAAATGGAGTGATGGTCTATATGCTTCCGTACGAGCCTTCCTTCTTTTCCATGGCCGTTATACCGCTCCCGAGAGTAAGAGCAAATTTGGTATGAAAATGGAAAAGAGCTGGATCCGTGGATGCAATGTTCACAATGAAGTTCTTTGCTTTCGATGTTTGTTATTCGGTAACAGTGATACATGAAGTACAGGGGGAGTGAAAGACTTATGGTATATTAAAGCACTAAAAAAAATAGCGGCACTGTCTGAAGTAGTGCTGAAGGGAACTGACACCATGAATCCTGCACAGTTGTCCATAAATCCTTAAGAGTACATAGGGGTGGAGATCACTTCTGAACAGCACGTTGCGAGGCATCCCAGATACGCTCAGTAATGTTCATCTCTGGGGCGTTTGGTGGCCAGCGGAAGTATTTAAGCTCAGAAGATAATTCCTGGAGCTACTCTGTAGCAATTCTGGGCGTGTGGGGTGTCGCATTGTCCTGCTGGAATTGTCGGAATGCAGAAAGCACATGAATGGATGCAGGTGATCAGACAGGATGCTTAGGTACCTGACGTTACCTGGCAGAGTCGTATCTAGACGTATCACTGGTCCCATATCATTCCAACTGCATGCGCCTCGCACCTTTACACAGCCTCCACCAGCTTGAACAGTCCTCTGCTAACATGCAGGGTCCATGGATCCATGAGGTTGGCTCCATACCCGTACACGTCCATCCGCTCGATACAATTTGAAACGATAATCGTCCGTCCAGGCAAGCTTTGTGTTGTGTAGCCATCAATGGTACACGCATGGGCTCATATCGATGATATTTCGTTGAATGGTTTGCACGCTGACCCTTTTTGATGGCCCAGCACTGAAATCAGCAGCAATTTGCGGAAGTGTTCCAGTTCAGACACGTTGAACGATTCTCTTCAGTCATCGTCGTCACGTCCCTCCAGAATCTTTTTCCGGTTGCAGGGATGTCGGATATTTGATGTTTTACCTGATTCCTGATATTCACGGTACACTCGTGAAATGGTCGTACGGGAAAATCCGAACTTCATCGCTACCTCGGAGATGCTGTGTCCCGTCGCTCGTCCGCCGACAATAACACCACGTTCAAACTCGCTTAAATCTTGATAACCTGCCATTGCAGCAGCGGCAACCAATCTAACAACTGTGCCAGACACTTGTTGTCTTACATAGGCGTTGGCGACCGCACCGCCGTATTCTGCCAGTTTACACATATCTTTATTCGAATACGCTTGCCTATATCAGTTTCTTTGGCGCTTCAGTGTTGAAAGTAATAGCATATGCAGAAGAGCAGCCTAGCGGCATTTCGGCCCTCCACCAACAGAAGGAAACATTCGCTATTGGTGGGCTAGTAAAGAAGAACTGAAAAAAATGAGGACTAAACGTGCAAATAAAGGGCTGAATGCGAAATCGGCAAAACTAGACGATGACGTACTGAAATGGATTGAAGGGCACCGTCAAAATGACATTGGAATTAATATAAAAATGATTCAAATACACGTTCGTAAGCTTGCGCTACAGTGGAACCTAGCAGACTTTAAGGGTGGAGTTGGATGATGCTGCAGGTTTGTGAAGTGTCATTGTGGTGTGCGTACTGTAAGACCTTCGGTACACACACCATCAGATTATTTGACTTGTCGCTCTAACGAAGTAGGCGAGTGTCAGCAATATGTCTCGTGGTCTTATCGTGGCGTGTTTATCTTCTGCCGTTAGGTCAGACGATAGAAATGCCACTTGCACGCTTAGAGTAGCAGATCGACGGTGACCAACTTTAAACAGAACTTGATTAATTTTCACACACATTTATTAAAATAATAACAAGCATAAAAATCACTTAACTTGGTTCTGGATGCTATTTGCAATGGACAATCTGAAGTTCCTTTGGTCTTGGTACGTTAATCTTATTCTCACATATCTCTGATACTTGACAAAGTGTCTATACATTTCTCTTCATGGCTATGTACAGGAATATGATAATCTTATTAGGCGCAGACTGAAACTTGACTATAGACTGGTACAGACTAATGCAGATTAATGCAGACTAATGCAGACTAACTGATCGGAGGCCTGTACACTCGTTATAATGCCTCGAACGTTTAGGTATCACTGCGCGAGTGTGATCCGCGAGGAGAAAAGGTTCTACGTTAGCAGCAATCTCATTGGCTGCGTTACATATTAATACGCGGATCGGCGGAAGCAGAATTTGGTCCGTCTCTACGGCAGCGCCATCTCGTAGTGTGGAGGCGGACTAGTGCAGAGCCTGCGCTGTTGTGCTTAGCGGGGCGCGCTCTAGTGGGAAAGTTGTGTACGCGCTGACTACGCGGAACTATGTACACAATAGTCATGGACTTAACACGCAAACCAAAATCAAATGTCTCAGAAAATGTCACAAGAGTATGAAGAGAAAAAAATCATCTTTCCATCCCTTTATTATTCAACATCAAAAGAAAACCGGTGTGGAACAAATCCGCATAGCGAATACGGACGAAACTCCCGTGGTATTTGATGTTCCGAGTAACAGAACTGTTTCCATGAAATGTGCTAAACCTGTAACTGTAAAAACAAGTGCACATGAAAATATGCACTACGCTGTCATCCTTTCATGTTGTGCTGATGGTACTGTACTTAATCCAATGATCCTTTTCAAGCACAAAACAATACCAAAATCTTTTGAAATACAGGCGGCTGTTGTTCACGTACATGGCGAGGATTCGATGGACGAGACTGGTATGAAATTATGGATTAACAGAGTGTGGGAGAGAAGGAAAGGTGCTTTGTTGAAGAAGAGTTCTCTTCTTGTGCTAGATCGGTTAAGTGCCCATTTGAAAAATTCTGTGAAAGAGAAACTTAGTTGACAACATCGGTAGCTCCGTGAGGCTATTTGCAGATGACACGGTTGTCTACAAGAAAGTAGCAACATCAGAAGACTCGTACGTACTCCAGGAGGACCTGCAGAGGATTAATGCATGGTGCGACAGCTGGCAGCTTTCCCTAAACGTAGATAAATGTAATATAATGCGCATACATAGGGGCAGAAATCCATTCCAGTACGATTATGCCATAGGTGGTAAATCATTGGAAGCGGTAACGACCGTAAAATACTTAGGAGTTACTATCCGGAGCGATCTGAAGTGGAATGATCACATAAAACAAATAGTGGGAAAAGCAGGCGCCAGGTTGAGATTCATAGGAAGAATTCTAAGAAAATGTGACTCATCGACGAAAGAAGTAGCTTACAAAACGCTTGTTCGTCCGATTCTTGAGTATTGCTCATCAGTATGGGACCCTTACCAGGTTGGATTAATAGAAGAGATAGACATGATCCAGCGAAAAGCAGCGCGATTCGTCATGGGGACATTTAGTCAGCGCGAGAGCGTTACGGAGATGCTGAACAAGCTCCAGTGGCGGACACTTCAAGAAAGGCGTTACGCAATACGGAGAGGTTTATTATCGAAATTACGAGAGAGCACATTCCGGGAAGAGATGTGCAACATATTACTACTGCCCACATATATCTCGCGTAATGATCACAACGAAAAGATCCGAGAAATTAGACTTACAAGCAGTCGTTCTTCCCACGCACAATTCGTGAATGGAACAGGGAAGGGGGGATCAGATAGTGGTACAATAAGTACCCTCCGCCACACACCGTAAGGTGGCTCGCGGAGTATAGATGTATATGTAGATGTAGATTGTGTGAGGACTTACTTTCAATTGTAACCTCTATATGTCTTGATACATAAACCATTTAAAGTGTATATGAGAGAGGAATGGAACAAATGAATGATGAATGAAACACATCTACATCTACGTGATTATTCTGCTATTCATAATAAAGTGCTTGGCAGAGGGTTCTATGAACCACCTTCAAGCTGTCTCTCTACCGTTCCACTCTCGAGCGGCACACGGGAAAAAGGAGCACTTAAATTTTTCTGTGCGAGCCCTGATTTCTCTTATTTTATCGTGATGATCATTTCTCCCTAAGTAGGTGGGTGCCAACACAATGTTTTCGCAACTGGAGGAGAAAAGGGTGATTGAAATTTCATGATAAGATACCGCCGCAACGAAAAACGCCTTTGATTTAATGATTGCCACTCCAATTCACGTATTATGTCTGTGGCACTATCTCCCCTACTTCGCGATAATACAAAACGAGTTGCCCTTGTTTGTACTTTTTTGATCTCATCCGTCAGTCCTATCTGATGCAGATCCCACACCGCACAACAATACTCCAGAATAGGGCGGACAAGCAAGGTGTAAGCAGTCTCTTTAGTAGACCTTTTGCACCTTCTGAGTGTTCTGCCAATGAATCGCAGTCTTTGGTTGGCTCTACCCAACACGAATTCGCACCGAAGGTAGCTTTGCAACGATCTACAAGTGTGTCAGTGGATAAAACAGTCTTTGTCTAGAGTGAGAGAGGACGTTATTGTTAAATCTTTCAAAGTGTGGCGTAAGTAACTCTCTCGATGGAAGTGAATACCATCTTATATATGAAGAGGACAACGATTACGATGAAAAGGAAGAAGGAGAAGAAGAAGAATAAAGTTTAGATGGCGATTTTCAGGGATTTTAAAGGTCAGTTCGGTTTTATAAAGTATCAATTATTTTAAAAAATTGTTGAAATGGCTCTGAGCACTATGGGACTTAGCATCTGAGGTCATCAGTCCCCTAGAACTTAGAACTAATTAAACCTAAAGACATCACACACATCCATGCCCGATGCAGGATTCGAACCTGCGACCGTAGCGGTCGCGCTGTTCCAGACTGAAGCGCCTAGAACCGCTCGGCCACAACGGCCGGCAACAACAATTATTTTAGTCTGGGTTTGCAATCTAATAATAAAAATGGTGAAAATGTTATTTTTGCTTAAAATTAAGGTACATCTCGTAGTTCATAGCATCCTATAGTCCATAAAATATGGTGACACCTGAATGTTCTGGGATGGTGCATATGTCAAAGAGCAGTACAGGCCTACAGAGTGAGGTGAAGGTCCCCAGCACACTTCTTTAGAGATTCAACGACTAGCTGGGTGTCTTCATTCCACAAATCCGTGACTTTAACTCTGTATTCTGCCTTACGGCAGGTCTTGTCTTGGGGAAGCCTCGTCAGAGAGGTCCACCCCATGAGCGTCTAGGGAAGTGATTCCAGTGCTGGTTTCCCGTTGACTACCACTGATGATGAAATGATAATGAAAACAACACAACACCCAGTCCCTGAGCGGAGAAAATTTCCGAGCCAGCCGGGAATCGAACCCAGGCCCCTATGAGTGACAGACCGCCGCGCTGACCACTTTTTTTTTTTCATAATGTGTGATCTGACTGCTTGTAGCTCTTTCACAGAAGGGATAAAAACGTTACAGTCAGCAGTACTGAAACCGCAAACCAGAACAGACGCTTTCTCTCGGGGTAGCACGTTTCCACAGCGCTATTTTTTTTTTTTTTTTTTTTTTTCTGGACCTCTTCCACTTCAGGCGTTGGCCCCTATCATCCATATCACCCCCAAAATCCTATCTAACCTAAAAAAAATTTTTTTTCTAAATAAAAGAAAATAATAATAAAAAAAATAAAATCTGTTGCCACCGCCACTTTCACCCTAACTTAACCTACTTTTTTATTTATTTTTTCATTATTTTTTTCTAAATAATATATAAAGGAACTGAATAAATCTTCTTGCCGTGACAATCTGTCCAATACCCGTGAAACAGAAGAACACGAAATCAATCAAGCACTTCTGATTTGTTTTATGTTACGGCTTCTGGCAAAATGAGTTTTCCTGGGGCACTTTCACCTGCTGTACTATAAAAATAAATAAATGAATAAATGCCAACTTAATTATAATGAAGCACAATTAGTATCGACTCGCTGTAGTGTTGTGCACCAACCAAATAAAAAAAATAAAAAAAATTATCTCTTCATTATGGCAAAGTGTGAAGTAAGAAATTTTGAAACAAAGCTTTGTATTTCCGACTCGTTTTAAGGTTGTGGTGCTCTTCCATTATAGACTGTATGTACTCGTCTATACTCGCATGTGTATTCGTAACTGCAAAATATGCAAACTGGCCGATAATCCAAGCATAGCTATTGTGCTTTGTTGCAGGAAAGAAATGCCAGTCTGGTTGAAGTACATCTTTAAGTGTTATAGCAGAGTCTGTGGTTCTAGTAATTATTGCGAGTTTTTTTCTAGTCCAGTTCCATATGTGGTATTGGTCGCGGCAGATGAGAATGTGTGCCAAGGTAGCTACAGTATGGCAATGATCGCAGTACGGACTCTGCTTCATTTTGATATTGTGCAGCTTTTCACCTGTGGGGACCTTCTCGTTCACAATGTCATACCACGTGGACACTACTTTGGAGTGGAGGATGGGATTGTTAATGTTTTTCCAGACGTTACTCCAGTTGACCGCTGGATATTTCGCTTCAATTGGATTTTGCCTATGGTGTCTCGTGAGGTGGTAATAGGTCCTTCTGGTGTTAAGCAGCAGTGAAGTATCTTGAATATAGCTCATTTCCAGGTAATAAGTCCGGACGTGATCGAGTTGAGCGCTGATGCGACCAACATCGACTGGGGCCTTTTTGCTCGTTGGGGCTAACCTGTTGAATAACGTTTTCGTAATTGTCGGATGGGGTGACTGCAGTATTTTGCGGATTCGGTCCATGTATACGACAGTGCATTGGTTCTTGATGTCTTTGACGCCCAAACCACCAGCGGCGCGGGTTAACACTATGGTTGGCATGGCGACTTTAAAGATGTTTCCGCTCCATATGAACCAATACGCTGCAGCTAAAAGCTTTTGCGCTGTATCCTTGGGTACTGGTAACACTGCTGCGATGTGATATATTTTGCTTAGCGCATAGCTGTTAATCAATAGAGCTCTCTGTATCCGATTGAGCGTTCTAGTTTTGTGTTCACGGAGAGTAGCCCTGAATGTATGTAGTTTATGGTCCCAGTTGGCTACTATCATCTCTCGTGGGTTGGCCATTAGAATCATACCTAAGTGGTTCGTCTTCTCTGTTCTTTGTAGCCACGTTCTTTGAATGGTCTCCATATGGGGTCCGACAAGTAAAATTTGCGATTTTTGTTCATTGAGTTTGGCTCCGGAAGAAGTGGCGTAAGCGTGGATTATTTGTTGAACGACCTCCATTTCTGAGTGCGTGTTAACTACTACACTGACGTCATCAGCATAAGCGTGACACACGGTTTTTGTACCCAACACCTGTAGACCTTGTAACCTGTGATGCAGGTTTAACAGTAACGGTTCTACGGCGATTGCGTAGAGTGCCATAGAAAGGGGGCAGCCTTGTCTCACTGATTGCTTGATCGGGACTGGTGAACTTAGCTGACCATTAATTTTGATTCGAGAGGAATTGCCGACTATACATTTGCGTATGATCTGAATAAAATGAGCACTGAATCCCATCCGTTGCATTACAGTTAGTAGAAAGTGGTGGTTGATGCGGTCAAAAGCCTTATCGAAGTCTAAAAACATGAGACCAACATTGCATTTGCGTAGCCACGACAAATATATTATGTCTCTATATTCACATAATGCATTCGACATTGATCTCCCTGGGACAGCACTCATTTGATAAGGGCCAAGTACTTTCGACAGTACCGTCTTCAGTCTACAGTTTATGAGTCGGGTGAAGATTTTATAGTCGGAATTGAGGAGTGTTAGTAGTCGAAAATCCTTCAGCGTAGCGCTACGTGGTTTTTTGGGGATCAGTAGAATCATTCCTTCGGTAAACTGAGATGGCATCTGCACGTCTCCCAATAATTCATTGCATATTTTGGTGAATTCCGGTCCTATGATGTGCCAAAAACAAGCATAAAATTCTATGGGTAGGCCATCTAAACCAGCAGATTTCTTTGTAGGCGAGTCTTTGATTATGGCACATACTTCTTCCTCAGTTATGTGGGCTACAAGGTCGGCGTTGTCAGTCGGATGGACCGTGGATTGAATGTTGGATAAAAGCGGCTCACTTGCCGTCACGTCAGTCGCCGATGCGGAGTAAAAATCTGTATAATGTTGCACCACGTAGTTTTTTACTGTGACCTGTTAATCGTATTCGTTCCCCTGTTCATCACTGAGAGTGTGGATTAACTTTTGTTTACCTCTATTGGCTTCCCGTATCACGTGATATACGGACGTATTCTCCTGCGTCAGTTCAATCGGAGGACGCGATCGAACTTTTTTCCCTTCTAGTGATTGTCGTACCAACGCCGTTATTCTTGCTTTAGTGCGTTTTATTCTAGAGCTGTTTGCTACTAATACCATGGGGTCATCATATAGTTCGCGGAGGCAAAGAAAGTAATACTCCAAGGTGCGTTTTCACCAGTACGCTTTCATGCGACCATATCGTGCGATGCATTTTTTTATCTGCGGTTTCGCAGACTGTAGCCACCACATGATGCGTGTTGGATATCTGGATTGCATCCGAATACAACGCTGCCATGTAGCATGGACCTCCTGTTTCAGTACTGCGTCCTCCAAAAGTGACACGTTTAGCTGCCATACGCCCCTTCCCAGGAATGTTTTTTGTTTAGTATGCTTCGCGGTTATATGAAATGCGCAGTGATCCGAGAAGTTAAGAGGCCAAATTTCACAGTCAGTTACATTATGGATAAAACCTTTCGTTACATACAGCCTGTCTAGTCTGCTTGCTGAAGTACTGGATACGTACGTGTATCCTCGGGTGTGCGGGCGAAGGTGGCACCAAGCCCGTTAATTAACAGCAACAGCTCCTCACAAAAGTTGAAGTTCGGGATTTGATCTTCGGGACGCAATACGCAATTAAAATCTCCACCCAAAATTATGTGCAGTCGAGGATCCGTTATTAATGGGACAATTTCGTCCCGGAACAGGTTGCCCCTTGCTCGTTTTCCGCTGGATCCAGAGGGAGCATATATATTAACAAGAAGCAGATCATATATTTGTGCAGTTATGCCTCGTCCAGATTCAAGTATTGCTTTTGCTGTACATGGTATGCCGTGTTTGAACAGTATTCCTGTTCCGCATTCATTGCCTATGTTTAAGATCGCCTCATATCCGTACACATCCGCTATTTTGGTCGTAACTACCTCTTGTAACATCGCTATGTCAATGTCGGCGGCATATAAGTAGTCCTTCACAGATTGTAACTTTACGTCCGAAACTATTCTGTTTACATTGAGTGTGGCGATTTTATACGCCTGCGTCATTCGGTAGTCTAACTAAGCGCATTCAGTGTCGTCAGACCATGCTGTTCCCGTATCAGTTCCGCAGCGGTCAACAGTGTCCATTGGTTCTTCAATTGGAGGGGCGAAGTTCATCTGTACGCCCTCATTCGGGTTGGGCATGTCTGGTTTTCCGATGTCTACCACGCCTTGCTTTCCGCTTCGATCTGTTTTAAGAATTTTTTTGGTACGGGAGAGTTTTTTCTCTAGTTCTTGAATCTCTTCAGGGCTCTGTTTTCGTGTTTGCCGTTTAGGTTTCACCGGCTGCTGTCTGATGTTGTCTTCCTCAGAGTTCTTCAAATCTTCTAAGCGGGTGGTGTTTCGAGCCAAATTGTCGGCCGTGCCCTTGGTGGATGATGGTGTCAATAGAGAAATCGGTTCACTATGAAGTTGTTCATTCCGGGATGGTTCTTGCATGTCATTCTCAACAGCGGAGGAATCGGAGAATTTGCTGTGGCTCCCAATGTCTTTCGGTGTCTGTTGTGTTGAAACCGTTACAGCTGTCACGATTTCCTTAGGTTCGGGTGGTCTAGCTTCTGTTGTTTCAGTGGTGGCAATCTGGGCTTCTTCTCGGGTTGCATGGTTCTCCGAATTCACATCAGGGCTTGCGGCCAGGACTTGGCCGCGGGCAGCCGTAGCGTAAGTCGCCGGCAGCGCAGTCATAGCCGGCGGTCGCGGCGTCTCGCCAGCCGGCAGCTGCGCCACTCGCCGCTGTAAACACTCCGCGCGGACGTGGCCGGGAGAGTTGCACGCCGCGCACGTCCTCGGCTGGCCGTCGTATATAACGATACCTCGGTATCCACACACGCTGATGTATGACGGTACATGTTTGTGCAAATCGACCTTTAATTGCCTCACTCCGTTGAGAACTTGGAATTTGCGCGCGTTGGACCACCGTTCGGCAACATTGCTGAGAACTTTACCGTACGGCGCTATCACTGCGTTTATTTGTTCCGCCGGTACTTCGAATGGTAGTTCGAATATCCTGATAGTTCGTATTCCAAACCCTGCATGCGTTACGGTGACTTCGCCTACGTTTCCATCACAATGTTTAAATTTCATAATTCCTCCGCAAGACTCAACTATTTTGTCACATAAGTTAGCATTCCTCAATTTCACAAATACAATGCTGCTCACTATCGAAAGATGCATTCCAATGACATCCTCTGAATCAACTTTCACTTCGTATTCCAACCAATCTTCGATTTCGTGTAGTTTAGGTCGGGCGTAATTACGAACAAACGAGAATTTCAAAGTATCTTGTCTGTTCAAGTGGGCCATCACGGATTCATATTTCAAATTTCAATATGCGTAGAAGTTCTGCAACGATGCAACAAGCACTGCGACTTACCACGCCGAAGCACAACAGACCGCGGCGCACGAAACTCAGTACACGTCCGCACAGCACGGCTGACGCGGCGAGACTGACCACTCAGCCATCGCGACGGACACAAATCAGTGAGTGAGATTGATAATAGCAGCTTGTTGTCCTGGCCCAACAAGCTGGTCAGGTGCGTTACAGGATCCACCGGTAATGCTGCTGCTGCTGCTGGTCCTGACACGTCAGGGATCATTGCAAGTCCTGGCAAGCTGATGGTGACCACTCCTGGTCCATACAGGCTAGAGGTTGCTGCCAGTCCATACACGCTGGAGGCCTTTGAAGAAGAAAGAAGAAACAATAAGCATACACAGACACAGACCTGGAGTTGAACAAAGAAATGGATTTTGACAGAGAACCACAGATGTGTAATGAGTATTTACTTTTACACTTCTTCTGCTGTGTGGAGGCAAATGAAGATCTCAGCTGCTATTAATGCTTTATGGTTCTTCCACTGGTTGAATGCAACTGAGAGCACATCCATCTTATATCCCCCCTGATGTCACGATCATGTGACCTGAGGTAGTGTTCCAGCATTCCTATTGGCTCCCACCACTCTTTAGTTGTGGGTGAGAATGAATGCTGTGTTCCTATTGGTTCCCAAGAGAGGTGGTGGGGGAGAAAAAATCGTTTCAAGCGTCCTCTACGGCAGTTTTGCGAATTAGCTCAGTCAAGGCTCATATACCAAGGTGAACAACTCTAGTTCATTCCATCTGGTGCAGTGGGAGAGGACGAAGTTGTCTCCTGTAGTGTGGGTTGACAGACGTTAAAAATACACTACTGGCAATTAAAATTGCTACGTCAAGAAGAAATGCAGATGATAAACGGGTATTCATTGGACAAATATACTGTACTAGAACTGACATGTGATTACATTTTCACGCAATTTGCGTGCATAGATCCTGAGAAATCAGCACCCAGACCAACCAGCTCCGGCCGTAATAATGGCCTTGATTCGCCTGGGAATTGAGTCAAACAGAGCTTGGATGGCGTATACAGGTACACATGCCCATGCAGCTTCAACACGATACCAAGTTTATCAAGAGTAGTGACTGGCGTATTGTGGCGAGCCAGTTGCTCGGCCACCATTGACCAGACGTTTTCAATTGGTGAGAGATCTGGAGAATGTGCTGGCCAGGGCAGCACTCGAGCACTTTCTGTATCCAGAAAGGCCCGTACAGGACCTGCAACATGGGTCGTGCATTATCCTGCTGAAATGTAGGGTTTCACAGGGATCGAATGAAGGGTAGAGGCACGGGTCGTAACACATCTGAAATGCAACGTCCACTGTTCAGAGTGCCGTCAATGCGAACAAGAGGTGACCGAGACGTTGTAGTGGGACGAAATTGAAGCGTCACCCATCCACCAGTGCCAGCCCAGTTTGCAGGTGAATATAAGTTTAATTTAGTTTTGTTTATGTATTTTTCTTAATATTTGTAATAGCTGTGAATTATCTAAAAGTTTTGTATTTTTTTATGTTTCATGTACGGAGAGGGCGGCGCAACGAACGGAGACAGCATCTTCGCTGCCGCGACCAGAGAAGAAATTGCTGGCCACTATACGTCGCGGGTCGACAGCCAAAGAGCAACAGAAGATCCTGGAACCGAGTTGTTGCGTCGTGCTCCTAAAAATTAAAAATGAATTTTTTTGCACTCTTTTTGTACAACAATGACGTCATAGAGAGCTTAAACTTATTGAAAAGTCAGTCCTAGTTTGTCAACGGTCAAGTTCACATCTGTATGTGTAGGAAGCTAATAAAATAGTGGATGCTACTAAAGTTGAAACACGTGTTCTGAGGATTTATTTATGAAGAATTATGTGAACGGATTAATAATATATTTGACAAGATGATTGAATTCTGACAGCGTTCATCGAAACTTTGAATCTTAAAGGTTTATTCAATGTGTGATTCTGATATCGATTAAATCAAGATAACGTGTGTCAATATAATTTCTGAGGAGAAACAAACGAAATTTAAATCGAAAAAGTTTACGAAAACCAATTGGCCCAAGTGATGTAATTCTTTGCATACGACTCAACTGATGTTTTACAGTTTCGTTCAAGAACCATTCTATGACAATTTAAAAAGAATATAAATCATTTTGAAGTGGGTTGTAACTGACGTAGGTGACGAAGTCTGCACATGGTCACATATCAAACGAAAATCGGTTATATAAAAACTTACGTCGTTACACTACACCGTGGCGACCGTGACAAGACTTGTGTGCAACTAAGGCACACAGGTACGAAACAAAACATCAAGAGTCCTTCGGAAGTCAACGCGAGTTTTCGGGGAGCCTTCACCAGCCAGCGGCGACTTCGCGGGTGTGGGCATCTGACGGAGCCGCAGCCAAGCAGTACGGTCACGCAGTTGTTCCACGAGAAGGCGCATCTGTTGGGCAGCAGCTGAACGCTGCAAACCCCGACAACCTTTTTTCTCCCTAAACTAATAGGCCCAGTACGTCAGCTGCGGGGCGTTCCTCCGGCTGGTATTAGAGGTGTTGCTGAGGGCTTCGCCTGTCTACGGCGGTGCCGGGCGTGGTAGCAGCCAGTGACGTTTCCGGTGTTCGACTCAGCGTCCTGCCGGTTGCGGAAGCGGGATCGCAGCATCTTAGCGGCTGCATCGACGGCTGTTACATCTGCAGCCCATAGCAGCACACTGATCATCGAGAACTAAAAATTACAATATTAGTGTCCGGTGAGTCTGTTTCAAGTTGGAAGTGGAGTGTTGTACATAGGGAGTGTGCTTTTACAGGATTGTTGATTACAAGTCTGCGTGTGTAACTAGTTAATATCTTACAATAATGTTGGGAAGTGAAATGTCAGACGAAGAGCAGTCTATGTCCGATAGGAGCATGAGATCCCTTTTTAGGGCGATCGCTAAATTGAAACAATCTAACGAAGAATCTGCTGCTAGATTAAAAGAGGAACTAAAACAGGAATTAAAACAGTCTAACGAAGAATCTACTGCTAGATTAAAAGAGGAACTAAAACAGGAATTAAAACAGTCTAACGAGGAATCTACTGCTAGATTAAAAGGGGAGCTAAAAAAATCTACAGACAGGTTACAGGAATATCTTAAGGAAACCAGTCGAGAATTAAGTGATAAAATAGAGTCTTCTAAAGTTGAAATGCAGGAAAAACTAGTAGGACTTAGTAATAAGATTGCTGATAATTGTAAAAGGTTAGAAGAACATATCCAGGAATCGCGTGAGGAAAAAGCTCGCATGCGAAACGATATTACTGACTTAACCGAGAGACTAGATAGTGTCAATATATTAGTTGTAAATGAAATACAGAAAAATAACGATGTGTTACGAGATGAATTTTCTATGCAAACAGAAACTGTTCGTAGAGAATTATTGGAATCTATTAAAGAGGTCTCTACCAAACCTGTAGAGATTTCTTCAATAGATAATGTAGAACTAGAGACATTAACTCATCAAGTAGAAAAAGATCATACCGAAATCGAAAACATGAAATTTTTAATTACTGAAATATGCAGTAACCTTGAGACTGCCAAAGATAATAACATTGACGAAGGTACAGAGCGTTCACATCGTGAACACAGTGAAGAATCGATATTAGCTAATCGCGTATCCAATACAGAAATGCGAATACAGGAAATTACCAAACGGTTATCGGAATTAGATAATAATGAAAACATTTCAAGTAGTAGAAGCAATAACGTAACCAGAGACAACAGTCGCATCGAATTTGCTAGCTCGGACGACAATAATACGAATAAAGAAATCACGGCAAGCCGATCCGATGCAACTCCGTCTCTGAAATCTAAACAAAATCCAACTATTTCTCTCGCAGAATGTTTGGATGATATAACGACAAATTCAAATGTAGCAAGTCGATTTCCTGTATTCAAACCAGGAGGCGAACTTCACCCTATAATCTTTATAAAAGCTTTTGAAACATCATTATCTCCTAAATGGAGTAATGAAAAACGGATTCAATTTGTAATAGGACATTTAGAAGCAGAAGCTGCGGAATGGGCAGTACTGCATAGAACTGAATTTAGGGACTGGGATGATTTTGTTAAGCAGTTTAAACAAAATTATTGGTCAAGAGGAAAACAACAACACTTAACTTTAGAGTTGTTAGACCCTCCTCCATATTCTAAACGCTGGGGAGGTCATAGGAATTATTTCAAATGGCATTTAAACCGTGCTAAATTAATTGAAGAGCCAATTATTGAAAGTCATCTACTACGAGTCCTAATTAGTAGGTTACCGTATTATATAAAGGAAAGAAAAATGTTAGTCTACGAATTGTCTATCCAAACGAAAAAAAAAAGTTTGCGAACAGATTCTTAAAAATGCCGAACGGAGAATTAAAAGTTATAATCAACATGCTATAGAACCCTCATTTCAGGTAGGAGATCTTGTGTTAGTACGATCTCATCCTAAAAGTTCTAAGATCGGTAAGGAATGTAGAAAATTCTTCTTTATCTTTGAAGGTCCATATGTTGTACATAAGATTGTACATCCCAAAGCGTTACTTCTTATGGAACCTTCATCAGGTGTAATTAAAGGATTATATAGTGTGGATGAAATGAAACCCTTCATTCCTAAATAAGTTAATATTTAGTATATGTTACATACGGAAGAGCGTTCATAGTTTATTCATGTGAAGTTTTTCGTGATAGTTACGTATTATTTTAGAGAATTAAGCAGAAAGCTTAAACAAGTGTTCTACAATAATCTACTGGTACTTCAAAAAGAGAAAGATAACCAAAAGGGGGATTTATATGGAAGAAAGATTTGTTATTAGGTCAGAAGGAATTTTGTATATTTTTATATTTACTCGGATGGTAGGAACCAAAGGGGATGGTTAATAATTTTAGGGACCATGGGCGTCCAGAGCTATATAACTTACGAGAACATAGCAGAGTGCCTTTAATAGAGATTTGCAATAGTGTTAATGTAGAACACACCAAACGGGGCTCTCTCGCTTGTTTCTCCTAAATAAATTGCCATTACCCAACAAGGTGTCCGAAGGTAAAGAAAGCCGTGCCGAGATTCTAAAGAAAGTTTTGCTTGATTTCTTCTTGACCTCAGGCATAAATAAGGCATTAGGGAAAAGAATGACGTAAAGTAAATAGTACTATTAGTTATTGCGAGAAACTTATTAGTAATATACATTTTTGGAAAGAATAACTCTAGTAAGTGAATAAAACTGAAACTAATTTATCACAATTTGAACGCTCTGTCCTAATGTAACAACGTTAAAGAACGTACTAAATTAGTATTTATTAGCAACTATTAAATGAAGAGGAGTAATCTCCATATATTCGCTTATGAATTACCATAATAACACAATTAAGAGTAAATGACAAATAGTCACAACAATATCGTATTAAAAGGATTAAATCTATCTAAGGGCAAGGACTCTAGATTACGAAAAATGTGAGGAAAATGTGTTAACAGTTAAATATGGTATACAGAAAAGGTCTTACTTTCGGTTAAAACCTGACAAACTGAGCTTGTGGGTGGGGTATGTAGTGGGACGAAATTGAAGCGTCACCCATCCACCAGTGTCAGCCCAGTTTGCAGGTGAATATAAGTTTAATTTAGTTTTGTTTATGTATTTTTCTTAATATTTGTAATAGCTGTGAATTATCTAAAAGTTTTGTATTTTTTTATGTTTCATGTACGGAGAGGGCGGCGCAACGAACGGAGACAGCATCTTCGCTGCCGCGACCAGAGAGGAAATTGCTGGCCACTATACGTCGCGGGTCGACAGCCAAAGAGCAACAGAAGATCCTGGAACCGAGTTGTTGCGTCGTGCTTCTAAAAATTAAAAATGAATTTTTTTGTGCTCTTTTTGTACAACAATGACGTCATAGAGAGCTTAATCTTATTGAAAAGTCAGTCCTAGTTTGTCAACGGTCAAGTTCACATCTGTATGTGTAGGAAGCTAATAAAATAGTGGATGCTACTAAAGTTGAAACACGTGTTCTGAGGATTTATTTATGAAGAATTATGTGAACGGATTAATAATATATTTGACAAGATGATTGAACTCTGACAGCGTTCATCGAAACTTTGAATCTTAAAGGTTTATTCAATGTGTGATTCTGATATCGATTAAATCAAGATATCGTGTGTCAATATAATTTCTGAGGAGAAACAAACGAAATTTAAATCGAAAAAGTTTACGAAAACCAATTGGCCCAAGTGATGTAATTCTTTGCATACGACTCAACTGATGTTTTACAGTTTCGTTCAAGAACCATTCTATGACAATTTAAAAAGAATATAAATCATTTTGAAGTGGGTTGTAACTGACGTAGGTGACGAAGTCTGCACATGGTCACATATCAAACGAAAATCGGTTATATAAAAACTTACGTCGTTACACTACAACGTGTAACCAATGGCACCCCATACCATCACGCAGGGTGATACGTCAGTATGGCGATGACGAATACACGCTTCCAATGTGCGTTCACCGCAATGTCGCCAAACACGGATGCGATCATCACGATGCTGTAAACAGAACCTGGATATATCCGAAAACATGACGTTTTGCTGTTCGTGCACCCAGGTTCGTCGTTGAGTACACCATCGCAGGTGCTCCTGTCTGTGATGCAGCGTCTAGGGTAACTGCAGCCATGGTCTCCCAGCTGATAGTACATGTTGCTGCAAATGTCGTCGAACTGCTCGTGCAGGTGGTTGTTGTCTTGCAAATGTCCCCATCTGTTGACTCAGGGATCGAGGCGTGGCTGTACGATCCGTTACAGCCATGCGGATAAGATGCCGTCCTGAACCCACCGATTCCACATTCTGCTAACAGTCATTGGATCTAGACCAACGCGAGCAGCAATGTCGCCATACGATAAACCGCAATCGCAATAGGCTACAATCCGACCTTTATCAAAGTCGGAAACGTGATGGTACGCATTCCTCCTCCTTACATGAGGCATCACAACAACGTTTCACCAGGCAACGCCGGCCAACTGCTGTTTGTGTATGAGAAATCTGTTGGAAACTTTCCTCATGTCAGCACGTTTTAGGTGTCGCCACCGGCGCCAGCCTTGTGTGAATGCTCTGATAAGCTAATCATTTGCTTATCACAGCACCTGCTTCCTGTCCGTTAAATTTCCCGTCTGTAGCACGTCATCTTCGTGGTGTAGCAATTTTAATGGCCAGTAGTGTACATGAACATTCCACCATAGTCGGTAGTGTCTATCAGTTGCGAAATGGATCCCGCTGCATCGCCATTATTTGCTGAAAAGTGTTCGCCGCACGTTCGTCCATTATTGCCTCCTTCCATTCTTCGTGTACGAGGCTGTGGACGCAGCCCTCAGTCAGTTGATTGCTTACAGATAATATACTTATTAAACTCCTCTCTGTCTAATACCAACATCTCCTCAATTGAACACATTACGACAGTACCCTTCCAGAAGGACATTACATATTAAGACACTATAGTAACATGGTTCTGAACTGAGCTAAAATATGCAGCAAAATTCATAATATAACCACGTCTCTCATTTGTTTCATCACCACACAAGCACTCCACAACGTGTTCTTCCTCTCCGACAGCTCAACGCAGACTGAGCAATTTTGGGTGAGACCCAAGTGGAATGCTGTTGCCACCTGATGGCGGAGCATGGAACTAGAGCCTCAGTAGGGACCCAACCTCTGTGGCGTCTGTAGTGACTGGCGTATTGTGGCGAGCCAGTTGCTCGGCCACCATTGACCAGACGTTTTCAGTTGGTGAGAGATCTGGAGAATGTGCTGGCCAGGGCAGCACTCGAACATTTTCTGTCTCCAGAAAGGCCCGTACAGGACCTGCAACATGGGTTGTGCATTATCAGATACACAAATTGCAGCCAGATGTTCATTAACATTCCAGTAACTGTTGCCAGAACAATACCAAGCATATTTTGAAATGCTTACAGTCAAAACTTTAGTCGCAGTCCAGTTTACGTTTGGTGCATTTTATGGCATACATTGATGCACACGAAAT
This sequence comes from Schistocerca americana, assembly GCF_021461395.2. Lineage (NCBI taxonomy): Eukaryota > Metazoa > Arthropoda > Insecta > Orthoptera > Acrididae > Schistocerca > Schistocerca americana. The sequence continues at coordinate 228,325,979 of NC_060125.1, read as the reverse complement.
ATACATAACATATCGAAAATATTTTTAACAATCCATGCTCTCTGCCTCGCCTATCACATCCGTCTCCCCTCCCCCACGCAGATCCTGCACGACCTCATTCTGTTCCCCCACCTCCTCCTGTTCCTTGAAAGGATATGGATCCTGTACACCACCCGTAAACTCGATCCTCCTCACCCGCTTGTCTCACCCATCCTCTCCCACCCCTGTCCACTGCCGCACCTGTATTCCCACATCCCACCTGCTCTCCATCTCTCCACTCTCCTTACCCTCTTCCAAGGTGGCTTCCGCCAGCTCCCCCTCCCTGATGATGTCCTCGTCCCCTCTATCTACCCCTCCTATCAACTTTGATCCTCCCCTCCCACTTCCTGTGTCTTTTCCTTTAGGCACCCTCCCTCCCTTCTCTCTCCTTCCCCCCCTTCCTCCACCCCTCTTCCCCTGTGCTTCCCCTCCCCTTTCCTCCCTTCCTCCCGTCCCCCTATCTCCCCTGCCCAAGGCATCTCTGCTCGCCCCTCTCCCTCTCCCACCCCCCTCCTCCTCTCTTGGCAGGTCCCCGGACTCCGGACTCCGTACTCGCTTAGTGGACATTCGCGCGCCGGAAATCATCGCCATCAGTGTCTCGTGTGTGTGCCTTCGTTTTGTGTTTAGTGTTCTTTCGCCGTCACGCCACCACTGTTCACCTATGCCGTCGCAGTCGTCTGTGTTTTGTGCGCCGTGTCAACGGGTTTTAGTGTTTTAGCGTGAAGGGCTTCATGTTTCTTGTTTTTCGTGTCTACAGTTTTTGCCCGCCATTTTTATTGTATTATCTGTACCACCTTTATGTCATATTTCTTGTACCACTAGCGGCTGAAGAGCAGCGTAATATGCTGCTGACAGCCCACCTTTGTATATGGTGATTAAAACAACAATAAAGAAAACAAAAATTTAACAGTGGAAGGAGAGCGATGCCTATTTCCATTCTTGAGTAAAGACGTGAGATATTTTGAAGATTGTTCGCTAGAGGGTTGGCAGATCGACACCAAACGCGAGGCTATTGCCGCCTGCTATGGCCTGCTATGCAGATTGTGGAACTGGTTATGTTTCTCTTTTTCGTTTTCTCCCAACGGAAGCTGATGCTGGAAACGGAAGAACTTAACTGAAATGAAAAGAAACCGATGATGGGGACTGTGTTTTTTCTCAGTCTAAGCTTCCCGGTTCCAGGAAACGTTATGACAGGGGTAAAAGTGACCTGAAAGCTATATTTCTATTACTTATGAATAAGCAGCTGGACGAAACTGAGAAGGGCATGTTGGGATTTTCCTTAGCTTCATGTGCTTGCCCCACTTCTTAAAACACGTTGTCTATCCTTACGCAGAGTTTGCCACCCGCTGCTACACGATCCATGACGACCAATCTCTCTTGAAATGCAACAGTGTTTTTTTCTGATCACCCCTCAAGCTGAATCATACACAACATTACGAAAGTGCTCAGTTGGTGAGATACTATCCAAGGCTTACTAATTTGTAAATAATGTTCATATACTGGCTATGTATTTGTTCCAGTCTTCTATTAGTCCATCTCCTCCTTTCCCCTCTCTCTATCCAACTTGTCCTTCACCCCATCTAAGTCCACCACCTGCACCCATCACTCAATGTTCGTCTCCTCCTGACCTTCTTCCTTTCCATCTCCTCCTACACTTCTCTCTGTCCAACTGCTCCTTCCCCCCTGTCTGCTCCTGCCCCCTGTCGATCTACTCTTTCCCCTTCTATGCATCAAGTCCTCCCATCTCTTCTTTCCCTCTTTCCATCCATCTGCCCCTCCCCCTCTCTCTGTCTATCTCCCCCTCCTCTGTCTGCCTCATCCTCTCCCCTCTCTCTGTTCATTTCCGCTTTCCATTTCCTTGTTCACCTCCTCCTCCTCCTTGTCTGTGCCCATCTCGTCCTTCCCACTCACTTTCTGTTTGTTTCCTCCTTCTCCCTTCTCTCTCCACACTATCATTCTCATTGCAATAGTAGACAATACCGCCACAGTATTTATTTCCATATCGTAACTGATATGTGTACCAAATTTGGTTGATGTCACATATATACAACACATTTCACACGTATTTGTACACATATTTCACTTGTATGTCTAGCGAATTTCGCCCAGCATTTTCATTTTCATTTTCATTTTGACGTAGCTCAATGCTTATGACATCGTATCTCCTGAACTATGGGTCGTACAATGGTATAATTTTGCTGATACATTCAGCAGTATACGTAAATAATGTCTGCAAAATGTGTCGTGTATATAGGTAGTAGTGAAGAAGTAAGAAATTAAAACGTCATAATCCATGCGGCAGTTTTACTGCATGAACAGCGAAAATGCAATAAGCGATAAACGTTTTTGCTTTCATCATTTTGTGGTCATAGTAGGCGAGAAAAATTTTCATAAATGTTTGAAATTATGTGTAATCTTCGGTGCAGTTCACTAACTGCTCTCATTCCCAAATACTGGATGCACTGTTTTTTCATCCCCCATCCCCAATCACACAGCGATTCTTTCCAGACAGTGAGTGATATTTGTACGAAGTTTGGTTCAAACAGGTCTAGTACTTAAGGAGTAGATGTAGAACATGTATATGTAAATTCACTTTTATAATATGTACGAAGAATGTACCATATTGAATAAAGTATTATACTAGGTGGTCTTAATAAGAAAAAACTTTTCATAGTGACATTTTTAACACTACTCAAACGCATTCACCAATCTACCTTTTTGTAATGAGTAGCTTATCAGCAGCATAAGAAGTAAGTCGAAAATTATGTCCTGGTTAGTCAGTGTAGCTGGTACGAGTTGCTCCAAAAAGTGGAGACTGTCTGGATTCATTCTGTAGAATTTGTGTTCTTGCCGGGAGATCTCAGGAGAAACCACAAGATGAACTATTTTGTACTGTATTGTTTGGAACTGAGGACCTAGAAACGACGGAGAGGCTTCGTCCCCGCCGTAGCTCTCAGTGGTTCACAACCCCAAAACAGGCTACAGCAGTCCACTCACCCCACCGCCGCCCCACACCGAACCCAGGGCTATCGTGCGGTTCGGCCGCAGTGGACCCCCCCGCCTGGTAAAGTCTCACATTAGACGAGTGTAACCCCAATGTTTGCGTGGTAGAGTAATTATGGTGTACGCATATGTGGAGAAAGTGTTTGCTCAGCAATCACCGACATAGGAATAAGGGGAACCAGCCGCATTCTCCGAGGCAGATGGAGAACCGCCTTAAAAACCATCGACAACCTGGCCGGCACATCGGACCTCGACACTGATCCGCCAGGCGGATTGGTGCCAGAGACCGGTACGCCTTCCCGCCCGGAAAGCAGTGCGTTAGACCGCACGGCTAACCGCCCGGGCTTGAACTATTTTAGTCTTAACGTATTTATTTTTGCTTTGGGATACGACGACCGTACACGCAACAACGGTTATAAAGTGCCAAAGAAACGTAATTGCAAGAAAGGAGAATAGAACAAAATTACGAAGCTGGCATACTATTTACTCTTAAAGAAAATTAAAAGCGTAATTAACAAAAAGCAGACAGCTGTCGGCAGTGATAACAATAACAGTGGAGCAGTATTACAAACACCACTATACTACAAGATTATGACAAACATGTATATGCCCTTAAAATAAAAGAGAAAACATGAAAGGGGAAACACTGTACATCATACAATAAGTGCCGGCGGGGGTGGCCGAGCGGTTCTAGGCGCTACAGTCTGGAACCGCGCGACCGCTACGGTCGCAGGTTCGAATCCTGCCACGGGCATGGTTGTGTATGATGTCCTTAGGTTAGTTAGGTTTAAGTAGTTCTAAGTTCTAGGGGACTGATGACCTCATAAATTAAGTCCCATAGTTCTCAGAGCCATTTGAACCATTTTGAATACAATAAGTACAATATCTTATGTAACAATATGAGAAATGTAGCGTACAGACAGACGAACATTTCAAGTGAAAGAAAAACCCAGAATGACAAACACAATACAACCGCCGGTATACAGGGTGTTACAAAAAGGTACGGCCAAACTTTCAGGAAACATTCCTCACACACAAAGAAAGAAAACATGTTATGTGGACATGTGTCCGGAAACGCTTACTTTCCATATTAGAGCTCATTTCATTACTTCTCTTCAAATCACATTAATCATGGAATGGAAACCCACAGCAACAGAACGTACCAACGTGACTTCAAACACTATGTTACAGGAAATGTTCAAAATGTCCTCCGTTAGCGAGGATACGTGCATCCACCCTCTGTCGCATGGAATCCCTAATGCGCTGATGCAGCCCTGGAGAATGGCGTATTGTATTACAGCCGTCCACAATACGAGCACGAATAGTCTCTACATTTGGTACCGGGGTTGCGTAGACAAGAGCTTTCAAATGCCCCCATAAATGAAAGTCAAGACGACTGAGGTCAGGAGAGCGTGGAGGCCATGTAATTTGGTCCGCCTCTACCAATCCATGGGTCACCGAATCTGTTGTTGAGAAGCTACGAACACTTCGACTGAAATGTGCAGGAGCTCCATCGTGCATGAACCACATGTTGTGTCGTACTTGTAAAGGCACATGTTCTAGCAGCACAGGTAGAGTATCCCGTATGAAATCATGATAACGTGCTCCACTGAGCGTAGGTGGGAGAAACTAAAATGAGCTCTAACATGGAAATTAAGCGTTTCCGGACACATGTCCACGTAACATCTTTTCTTTATTTGTGTGTGAGGAATGTTTCCTGAAAGTCTGGCCGTACCTTTTTGTAACACCCTGTATACAAGAGTGCTAGTAGAACAGCGATATAAAATGCACAATAGAGAAATAACGAAAATTTAATGTACACGTAGAGGTCTGTGCACAAATTAAACCACAAAATGCAGCATCCTATTACGAACTAGGCTGATGCCATGTGAAAATGAAGACCTGAACTAAATTGAATTTGTAAGGCGGTGGCTTTCAAATGGTCTGTGAGCAAGTTGTATTTATCAAAACGGTGGAGTAAAACAGGAACGCTGGTGAGGAGGGGATAACCTCGCGCAGCCAATTTCTTTCACAAGCCTGATTGTGCAGTCGTTTACCTGGAACATGCCAATGCCAATGTCATGTGGTTAAGATACGCTAGTGTCATTGAGTCCTTATCGCAGTGCCCAGAAGTGATAATCTTCAACAGATATAGGTGCACGAGCTAACACCCGTGTCTTCGTATCATAGAAGTCACACGACGTCTACGAAGCTGCAACGAGATGAACCATGGGCGAGAAGAGACATTCGGTTGTATGGCCACCGCCCTCAATTCCAAGCGTGATAAGCAGCCTTCCTCATCGTCGATATGAGATCCGTATAAGGGACCAGAGTTCGGGGTAACTGTCCTTCTGTAATACTCCTCTTGGCAAGGCAGTCACAGTTCCACCCAGCTGGGGATTCATTTTTTTCCAGATTTTTCAGCTGTAAATAACGACAAGGCACAGTAATGTCCTCTTCAGAAGCGCTCACAATTGCAACTGAAACTGAACCAGACACGCGATTTCTGCTGCCTCGCTGATTGTTGAAGGGTGGGAGCCGTCACGTGTCGTATCGTACACCGTATGGTCCCAGTGGGAACAAGAAAGTCACTCGACAAGCGTCACGTCACGCAAGCTTTATTGGAATGTGTCGTTTCGCCTCACAAGGGAATCTCTGCAGCGGTGCGCTCGGATTTTTAAAACCATCTACATCGTGATTGTAGGTTAAAGTCTGAGGTATCACACACTGCTTCCATTCACCCTGGTGGCCCCACGTTTGCGAATAATAAAAAAAAGGATTTTATGTTACACTCAATAGCGGTAAATAAACAGTTCGTTACAACATACAAATGGCTGAAATGGCTCTGAGCACTATGGGACTTAACTTCTGAGGGAATCAGTTCCCTAGAACATAAAACTACTTAAACCTATCTAACCTAAGGACATCACACACATCCATGCCCAACGCAGGATTCGAACTTGTGACCGTAGCGGTCGCGCGGTTCCAGACTGAAGCGCCTAGAATCGCTCCGCAACTCCGGCCGCCTGGCAGTTCGTTACAGATTGCTTGCGTGGCCGTCGGAGGTTCGAGTCCTCCATCGGGCATGTGTGCGTGTATTTGTGTGTGTGTGTGTTGTCCTTAGCGTAAGTTAAAGTTATATTAAGTAGAGTGTAAGCCTAGGGACCGATGACCTCAGCAGTTTGATCCCTTAGGAACTTACGACAAATTTCCAAAATTTTAGCCGGCGTGGTAGCTCATCGTGTTCGATCAGAGAGCTAACTGCCCTCTGTAATAAAAAAAACTGAGTGAACGGATCAACGATGAACTTGGACAGGTGTCATGGGACGTCCGCCATGAACACATGCAACGAAGAATAACGAACACAATGAGATCAGTAAAGAAAACAAAAAGTGGACAGGGTAAGGTCTTCACGTACCGAAGGTTGTAGACTCGTATCTCAGTACGTATTTTAAATTTTTATTTTTAAATCATTATTGAAAGGACTTCAATCATTTTGTTTATTCAGTTATTTGGTTTAAATGTAATTTTTCACTTCTATTCCTTTGTCACATCATTCTAACCATTATATCTACTTCTTCATTTGCTCATATTTTTGTTCCTATCGTTCTTTGTCCCCTCCGAATTTTTGTGCACGTGAATATAATTATATTTCTCTGTTACAGTAATTAAATATTTGAAAATGTTCAAGTATCGATTAAAAAACAAAAGACGAAATACTCTATTTATATTGGCTGTGCAGTTGTGTCAAAAATCTAATTTTCGTTATAAGATGTTCATTTTTTTGGATTTCAATCGTCATATAAAAAGTTGATACATAACCTAAATTCCTGTTTCACTATGGACGAAGTAATGCAGATGAAGATTTAAATGAAAGAAGGCATTATACGTAAAACAAAATTCAATCAGTATGAGGAATAGAAATGATGAACACAATAACATGCACGAAGGAAACCGGATGCTCGAACGAAGGAAGTTCAATAGAAATCAATATATAAAATTAATTAAAATTAAATGAACGAAGATTTCAAGTGGAAAACGAATGATAGGAAGAAAACTGACAGCAAACGAAGAAGTTGATATGACGACTAAAATGACGTGGCAAAGGGATAGAAATGTAGAATTACTTTTAAACCAATTAATTGAAGAATACTAGTGTTGAAAAGTAATTTCGATAAAAATTTAATGCACCTGACGAAATTAGAATCCACAGCTTTCAGTACATGAAGGCCTTAGCTCATCCATGACACCATACAAGCAGTCGATGAAATATTCCTTTTTAACGCTACTGACTGTCAAGTAAAATTCCAATTCTTTTTTTCTTGACTGCTCGCAAACAAGGCCCCACCAGTATGAATGGCTTCTTCATGTGATACCTGGGATCTAAAAGCCGTAAATTCAACTAAATATGTAGGTATTACAATTACGAACAACTAAAACTGGAAAGAACACTCAGAAAATGTGGGGTAAGGCTAACCAAAGGCTGCATTTTATTGGCAGGACACATAGAAAATGTGGCAGACCTACTAAGGAGAATGCCTACACTACGCTTGTCCGTCCTCTTTTAGAATACTGCTGCGCGGTGTGGGATCCTTACTAGATAGGACTGACGGAGTACATCGAAAAAGTTCAAAGAAAGGCAGCACGTTTTGTATTATCGCGAAATATGGGAGAGAGTGTCACGGAAATAATACATGATTTGCGCTGGAAATCATTAAAAGAAAGGCGTTTTTCGTTGCGACGGAATCTTCTCACGAAATTCCAATCACCAACTTTCTCCTCAGAAAGCGAAAATATTTTGTTGACAGCGACCTATATAGTGCGGAACGATCACCACGATAAAATAAGGGAAATCAGAGCTCGTACGGAAAGATATAAGTGTGCATTCTTTCCGCGCGCTATACGACATTGGAATAATAGAGAATTGTGAAGGAGGTTCGATGAACCCTCTGCCAGGCACTTAAATGTGATTTCCAGAGTATCCATTGTAACACCTCGGTTCAGTTTACAGTGATAAAAGCTATAGAGAGAATAATTTAAAATTAAGAATAGAATTTTTAGAGGGGAAAATAGTGTAGAATCAGAGTTCGGTGATTGCAGATCAAAATTATGGTATATCAGCAAGTAGTTTAACGTCTAAGTACAGCAAAGCCACGGAAGCTCCGTCATGGAGAAGGCAGTGACGTTAAACTGTTGTGATGAAAAACCCATAAAAAGGCCTGATCGTCGTTATTGCCGCCTTTTTCCCCTGATTGTTTCGTTAAAGGGCGGGGAACCCGTGTCAGTCAGCGGGACAATAATTAGATTGGACTTTATCGTATTAAGATTCACGATAAACTGTTAGAATATTACGGAGATTAAAAGTGATGTAGTGTACGGTCTCTGGCTTTTGGTAGCAACGGAGTATTAAGGGGATTTTAGGATTTTAGTGCTAGATTGGAACTGTACGGACATATAGACGACAGAAACGCAAATTATCTGCTGATACGAGTGAATTCAGAGGTACCGGTGTTCAGATATTAACGTGTGGACTTCTACGAGCAGACGTCGACGTGGAGTACCCAAAAAGGGAACCACAAGAGAGGGATGCTTCACCATGTAGATGTAGATCTTAACCTACGTCACCTTGTAGATGTTTTCAAAAAGTCGATCCCATCATGGGGGACTTCTCCTTGCCAGTGTGAAGTATACATTAACTGTCCTTCCGACCGTTGAAGAACTTCTGCCGAGGTATGGCAAGAAGGCAGTGATGGTGAGAGCCTCCGTGTCTTCGATTACAGATGCTGATGGCGCCTGGTGTACCCTGGACATTGGCAGCGTACGCCGCCAATACATGCGGCTTCTGCGAGCAGCTCATCTGCTGGAGGACCACTTCGGACTCAGCGTCGCCTTTGAGGTGGCTGCAGACATCCTGCGCCTGCTAGACGGCGTCGACCTCACTCTGGCTTTTAGCCCGGACAAGGACGCAGCGCCTCTTACGGGCGTCCTGTTGGGGCTGAATGCGGCGTTTGCGGCGCACTTGCTGCTGCGACTGCTGGTGATGGTGGAGGCGTGCGCAGCAGCTTCCCAACGCGCCCAGGAGGTCCGTTGGCTGCTCTCGGAGTGGTCACATCAAGTGCCGCCGCTTCGTTTCTCTGCGGCCGGGTTCTTCTCTGTCGACAGGTCACTCTTCGTCTCGGTGGGCAGCGTAATCGCCACCTACGGCGTACTCCTCTATCAGTTCCGTTCGAAATAGTCCGCGCAGCATAGGATGGCCGGTATGCAGCCATCAGTTTTCATTCGAAGTGCTGGGAGAGTTCATTCATTTGTTCGGAAGGGAAAGCAATTTATTGCCTTTTCTCCAACGGTTCAGGACTCACTGAGCTGACCAAACCGAAGTGCATACCCTGCAATATTCCTCAAATGATTTTCTACAAACTATTCGAGAAAAAATTAATTTTTATGTTACTTACAGCTCTACAGGGTGTTCCATTGATCGTGACCGGGCCAAATATCTCACGAAATAAGCGTCAAACGAAAAAACTACAAAGAACGAAACTTGTCTAGCTTGAAGAGGGAAACCAGATCGCGCCATGGTTGGCCCGCTAGATAGCGTTGCCATAGGTCAAACGGATACCTACTGCATTTTTTAAATAGGATAGAAAACCTCACGGCTGCGACGGCCGGCTCATACGCTTCCCCCCAGTCCATATTCACCTACAATTTTTTCTTGCCTTCCTTTTCCTGCTACTGAATTCCAGTCTCCCATCACAACTAAATTTTCGACTCCCTTAACTATCTGAATAATTTCTTTTATCTCATTATACATTTCTTCAATTTCTTTGTCATATGTGGAACTATTTGCAAATAAACTTGTGCTACTGTGGTGGGTGTTGGCTTTTTGTCTGTCTTTGCTACAATAATGCTATTCAATTCATAGTAGCATACCCACATCTATATTTTCTTATTCATTATTAAACCCACTCCTTCATTACCCCTATTTGACTTTCTATTTATAACCCTGTATTCATCTGACCAGAAGTCCTGTTCCTTCCGCCACCTAACTTTGCTAATTCCCACTATATCTAATTTCAATTGATCCATTCTTCTTTTTAAATTTTCTAACCGACCTGCGCTATTAAGGGACCTAACATTCCACGCTCCGATCCGTAGAACGCCAGTTTTGTTTCTCCTGATGACGACGTCCTCCTGAGTAGTCCCTGCCCAGGGATCAGAATGGGGGACTACAGTACTGTATTTTACCTCCGGAATATTTCACGCAAGATGATGCCATCATGATTTAACCATATAATAGAGATGCATACCCTCAGGGAAAAATTATGTTTGTAGTTTCCTCTTGCATTCAGCCATTCGCCGTACCAGATCAGCAAGACCATTTTGACTGATGTAACAAGGCTAGATCAGCCATTCACCAAGACTGTTGTCATTGCAACTACTGAAAAGGCCGCTGCCACTTCTCAGGAAACACACGTTTGTATGGCCTCTTAACAGAAACCCGTCCATTGTGGTTTCAATGCTGTAAGATTGTCTGTATCGCTGAGGCACACAAACCATCCCATGCTTCATGAAAAGTGGGAGAGCAGATTAACAACTAGAAATTCACAGTTTTATCAGTGGTTAAGTACATTAAATGTTTGCCAAAGAAAACAAAAGCAAAAATAGAGTATTATCGCGCAGTTAATTACTAAATTTTGGGCTATGTGTTGTTAAAATGATTAGGTTTCAGGTTCTGTGTAGAACCAGAAAATATACACTGAAGAGCCATAGAAACTGGTATAGGCGTGCGTATTCAAATACAGAGATACGTAAACAGGCAGAATACGGCGCTGCGGTCGGCAACGCCTATATAAGACAAGTGTCTGGCGCAGTTGTTAGATCGTTACTGTTGCTACAATGGCAGCTTATCAAGATTTAAGGAGCTCCGGAACGCCCTATACTTGCAATGTTAAAATAACACTTATAAATTACATCTTTCCTCACAAAGTATTTGAGCTAGGAAGTTGAAATTTTTACAGATTATTTATTGGAATATGGGCTACAACTTAACACAGGGATTTTACAAAATTTTAGTTCAGTTATTAAAGATGATTTTTTTTAATTGTAATGAAAATTCACAACATTTTTTTGCAATTTTTTATTTATATATTCAAAAATATAAAATTTTTTGGAAAAAGGCTGTGTTAAATTATGCAGAAGGTACTGTGTAACATTTACTGAAAGTTTGAAACAAATATGTTTGGAAGATCCTTAGAAAACATGTAATTAGTATGAGAAAATAAAAGTTTTGGGAATCGAGCGACAAAGATTGGATTAACTTTTTAGTGCATTCCAGGTCCATAGGATGGATTATCTTCATCCTCTGCAAACTCCTCCTCCAGCTTCCTCTTGTTCCTCCTCCTGTTCACTCTTGCTTGTATTTCTAGACTCTTTACAGCCCTGTCTGCAGCCCGAAGGCGTTCCTTGTCTAAAGCAAGCATCGCTCGTTGTTGTGTTCGTAGATTTTGCTACCATTTTCTTCAGTTGCAGTTACTGCAACACTGTTCCAAAAGGTGGTCATGTATGAACACTTATCACATTTCAGTTGTATTTCACTAGCAAGTCCTACGTGCTTTATTATGGACAGTTCCAGACCAACTTCACTACAATGAATACATCTTACACAGTTCGAAAAAATTCCTTTGAGAACCGACATATCAAATATTTCATTCACATCCGATTCGCCCATAAAACATTCATAGTTTTCACTCATTGAACCAAGCTTCTTCAGTGAAGTATTTTCTTTCCCACTTTGACTGCTATGGGCAGGTGTACTTGAGAGGTTAGGTTCACTCACTTGGTTATTGTCTTTATTGTTTACAGTAATAACACATACCTTTGGCTTTCCAACATTTCTCCTTTTCTTAAAAGCCTTCAGAGGATTTCTAATAACTTTACTTTTACTCATTATTATACTTCAACAAAACAGAGACTCAAGAAACAGAATTAATTACGAATATTTTCGAGATAACGACAGAGTAAATAAACATGAAACAATCGACAATCACACCAGCGATATATATTGAACCTCACAGGTTAGCCACAACACATACTTTATCTCACATCACTAAAATGTACCTGATGAACACGGACGTTAATAATAACACCATTTGACAGCAGTTTAACTGCGCCACAGTGGGTCACGCCCATGTAGAACACATTTCAAAAAAATTTAAAAATAGTTGTAGTCTTCGGAATTGAATAAATTATATATCTATTAAAAGGTAATAGTCTGCAGATTCAGAAAACGCAAAAAAGTAAAAATTGAACTTTTCATGATTTTGAGCCTTTCCGGAGCCCCTTAAGTGAGTTTGAGCGTGGTGCTACAGTCGGCTCATGAGCGATGGGACACAGCGTCTCCGAGGCAGCGATGAATTGGGGATTTTCGCGTAAGACCACGTCACGAGTGTACCGTGAATATCAGGAATCCGGTAAAACATCCAGTCTCCGACATCGCTGCGGCCGAAAAAGATCCTGCAAGAACGGGAGGACGATGACTGGTGAGAAACGTTTTGCATGACAGGAGTGCAGCCCTTCCGCAATTTGCTGCAGATTTCAATTCTGGGCCATCAACAAGTGTCAGCTTGCGAACAATTCAACAAAACATCATCGATATGAGCTTTCGGAGTCAAACTGCAGCGAGCGGATGAACGTATACGGGTGTGGAGACAACCTCACGAATCCATGGATCCTGCAAGTCAGCAGAGGACTGTTCAAGCTGGAGGAGGCTCTGTAATGGTGCAGGGCACGTGCATTTGAAGTGGTATGGGGCCCCTGATACGTCTAGATGCGACTCCGGCAGATGACACGTAATAAGCATCCTGTCTGATCACCTGCATCCATTCATGTCCATTGTGCATTCCGATGGACTTGGAAAATTCCAGCAGGACAATGCGACACCTCACACGTCCAGAATTGCTACAGAGTGGCTCCAAGGACACTCTTCTGAGTTTAAACACATGCGCTGGCCACCAAACCCCCTAGTCATGAACGTTATTGAGCAAATCTGGGATGCCTTGCAACGTGCTGTTCAGAAGAGATCTCCACCCCCTCATATTCTTAAGGATTTATGGACAGCCCTGCAGGGTCATGGTGTCAATTCCCTCCAACACTACTTCAGTCATTAGTCAAGTCCATACGACGTCGTGTTGCGGCGCTTCTGTATGCTCATGGGGCCCCTGCATGATATTAGGCAGGTGTACCAGTTTCTTTGGCTCTTCAGTGTATAATCAAAGTCGGACAGTTGTTGTTAATCAAAATCGCTGTACCCAGACTTCCAACATATGGTAAGAGGTTGAGATGTGCATAGGAATTATCAAAGAGCAGGCAGAGGTTAAGCCCAAGTATCAGAGGCATGAATATAGAGCAAAATACCACAGAGGCCCCTACATGATATTAGGCAGGTGTACCAGTTTCTTTGGCTCTTCAGTGTATAATCGAAGTCGGACAGTTGTTGTTAATCAAAATCGTTGTACCCAGACTTCCAACATATGGTAAGAGGTTGAGATGTGCATAGGAATTATCAAAGAGCAGGCAGAGGTTAAGCCCAAGTATCAGAGGCATGAATATAGAGCAAAATACCACAGAATAGGATAGTATTTGCAATTAATGTATCATAATTCCATTACATCAACAGGACGTGATTAAAAATCCAGAACCCATTAGTGGGCATTAATATGGGACGTGACCACCCTTCGCCTTTACAGTGGCCTGAATTCTCCTGGGGACACTTTCAGTGATGTGTCAGAATGTTTGTGTAGGGATGGCAGCTCATTCTTTTTCAAGATTCAAAACCAAGGAAGGTAGTGGTATTGGTCGCTAGGTTTTGGAACCAAGCCAACCTTCTAACTGATACGAAAGGTGTTGCACTAGATTCAGGCTAGTCCATTTCAGGGATGTCTTTGCCCTCTTCCGTTTCATTTACCCCAGTAAAGATGCCATGCCTCAACACCAAACAGCTCCCCCTTACAATAACATCACCTCTCCGTACTTCACTGTTAGCACCGCAGATGGTGACAGGTAACGTTCTCCAGGTATTCTTCGTCAAGCCCAAACCCTTCCATTGGATTGTCTCATGGTAGAGCGTCATTCATCGTTCCAAATAACTCGTTTATAATCATCCACTGTCCAGTGGCGTCTGTCTTTGCACCTTCGCAATAGCCGTTTAGCTCTGATTGCACAAACGTGCGGCTTATGAGGAGCTACTCGATCACTGTACGCCATTCATTTTGACTCCCTACGCACAGTCGCTGTGCTGTCTGTAGTGCTGGTACCACCGTAACTCACGAGCGATTTCATGAGATTTTTGCACGGACCATCGTCAACGCTCAGCAGATCCTGCTCATCAGTACATGAGGTGTGCCCGGTCCTGGTTTAGCTGCTTCCCACTTTACAATCACGTCATCCAATGTCGATTTGGGCAGCTTCAGAAGGACTGAAACGTCGCTGATCGATTTGTTACTCATATGACAGCCAGTGACTGGTCCACGCTCGAAGTCGCTTAGCTCTCCTCACCCGCTCGCTCTGCTGTTAATACTTCTTTACTCAGAGCGTGATAGTGGTCGCCTTCTTTTATACTAGCGAGTCCTCTTCTCGTGACATCTACTGGCCAATTCCGTGTTACATAGGGTGAACGAATACCTTTGATCAGATAGTGTATTACGGTCAAAAGTGTTTCTGATATACAGAAATGACTTTCCAAATAGTGTTAGTCTTTTTCTAATAATTTCCGGGTATGCAGCCGGATCCCGTCGACATTCTGCCACGATATTTCGGCCCAGAGACGTCCGGCCATCATCAGGTGAGTACACAACTACTGAAGAGCCCAGGTGCAGTCGTGGTATTTATGCCGAATCTCGCGCATGTGAAATGTACTGGCATCCTACAGCGCATGCGTCAGGTGTTGACATGCGCAGCATAGCCGAGTTGTACGTGCTGCCCTCGGTGGTGGAAATCAAGGTTCATCTAGTCATTGAGTATCGAATGACACTGTCGATTCCGCTGTGATTGTATAATTTTAATAACAGGATTCCAATTTTTATCCAGCTGAAAGCCGTTCGTTGTCTCGATTTATAAGATTATTGGCAAGACGTATTTCCACTGATTCCTTGATTACGGAATCCCAAAAACCGGAAACCGGGGATAAAATTTTTGTTACATTGTATTCCATTGAATGTCCCAAAGAAATACAGTGCTCTGCTACTGCCGATTTTGACGGTTGCCGCAGACGGGTGTATCTTTCATGTTCTATACATCGTTCATGGACAGTTCTTGTCGTCTGGCCAATATATGCAGCGCCACATTCACAGGGAATTTTGTAGACGCCTGCCTTCGATTTTATTTTTCTTCAGTAATCGGCCTATTTTCGACGACACATTCCCGGCGTATGGAAGGAACGCAGTTGATTTAAAGTCATCATCTGCGTCCTCAGTGCGTTGCTTCTTGTTATGACAGTTGCGCATGGCCTTCCTTATTTGGCGAGAAGTGTAGCCATTCTCTTTGAAAACCTTCTCCAAGTGTTCTAATTCTGCGTGGAGGTTTTCATCATCCGATATTATATGCGCTCGATGTATTAAGGTACTGAGAACACCGGCTGTTTGTGCTGGGTGATGGCAGCTTGACGCCTGGAGATACAGATCTGTGTGAGTCGCTTTCCTGTACACAGAATGTCCTAATGACCCATCATTTTTACGGCGTACTAGCACGTCTAGAAATGGTAAAGTGCCCTCTTTTTCAATCTCCATCGTAAATTTGATGTTCTCATGTAATGAGTTTAAGTGATGAAGGAATTTCTCCAGTTCCTGTCTGCCATGAGGCCATACAGCAAAAGTATCATCTACGTACCGCCAGAAGACCGTAGGCTTTAAAACAGCAGACTCAAGTGCTTTCTCCTCAAAGTCCTCCATAAAGAGATTAGCTACCACAGGCGACAAAGTCTTTGCTGTTGACAGTATTATTATAGTCACTGAGGGCACGAGAGAACTTGCAGAGAAGGCAAATGAAGCTTATCAAGGAAATTGACAGGCGGTCAATATGCAACATGAAGTTACGTTGAACACAAAAAACAAATACCATGAATTTAAGTTTGAAGAGAGAAATAATACTGTTAAATTAAATATAGATGTTATCTGCATAACAAATAAAATATTTCTAGGAGTGTTACATTAATGCTCAGTTGACGTGATGTGAACGAGCAGAAATCCTTGCAAACAGAGGGTCATCAGTATTTAATGCCATTAACATCATGTCATCTGAGTATAGTTTAATGCTATTCACATGTACAATGAGTTTTCGGCTATGGAGTTCTTTTACAAAAGATCTAATAAATAATATAGTGCGGTGGACTGTTAATACGACGATAAATGTAAAATACCTGCGCGAGAGATGAATACTCTGTGGAATTTAACCATTTCTGTGCGAAATCGATAACTAAGATATACAGACTGTATGAAGCTACGGCAAAGAGATAATTATTCCATGTTGGACATTGGAAGAGAGATGTTCTATGCCAGATTGAGGGGAAATTGTTGGAAGCCGCCTTTAAAGCAATGGCATTAAAGAAAATAAATACATATAAAAGCACAAAAGGAGTATCAGGTGTGTAGAGTTCATAACCCTAAATCATTTGAAAAGAAATTTTCAGTGATCATAAAGACACAAGTCGTTCGGAAGTGTTGTGTGGTTTGATAATGCGAACCTGCAGTTTTACACGGTTTTGGGATTCGTCGAGAATATTTCTCCGAAGACCTAAATAATTTCACGAAATAAAGTTGGACGCCACATTCCATACACATGACACAGCATAGGACTTGGCTGTCCCGATCGATTTCCGTAGAGCGATATATTATTTTTAGCGATTTCAGGTGGAGAAGTTTAAGCAAGGAGACTCAACGAGATCTGCTGCTGCGAATAACATATGGTATTACCGTATTCTTTAACTTACGGACAACAGTAAGCAACATAGAGTTCATAACCACCGCAAACATAATTAAAAGGACTCGGATAAACGGAGCAAATAGTAAACAGGAATCCCTAAACCAAACCATAAATAAAAAATCGATTAATAATAATACGCAATCGCATTAATAAAACGCTCATTAAATAATAGAGATAATAAAAATAAGAACTTTAAATAACACACTCTAAGATAAAAACAGCGACGCACCACGAAAAATCATCCGAATGGGGTGGAAATCGATGATGTGATGTTGGTGTACAGACAAATAAATGATTACAATTTCAAGAAAATTGTATGCTTTATTCAAGAGAGCGAATTTCACAAATTGAGCAAGTCAGTGACGCTTTGGTCCACATCTGGTCCTTATGCAAGCAGTAACTGATTGATTGAGTTGTTGCATGTCCTCCTGGCGGATATCGTGCCAAATTCTGTCCAATTGGCACTTTAAATCGGCAAAATCCCGAGCTGTTAGGAGGGATCTGCCCAAAATGCTCCAAACGTTCTCAACTGGGGACAGGTACGGCGACCTTGTTGGCCAAGGTAGGCGTTATGCCGGAGCCAAGGTAGCCCCTGAGGAGCGGCAACCCATATTACACCACAGAGGACGGTGTTGTCGTTGTCCAAGGCGTACCAAAAGCACCACGGTAAACACCGGCTATTTACATACAAGATAATGGAAACAGACATTCCGAGCACTACTTCCTGTAGGAAGAGCATCGAGCCACGGCATGCAGGAAGTATCACTACGCCAAAACGTGATTGGCTGGAGACAGCTATTTAGGGGCTAGAACCAGCCACGAAGTTCAATTGACTCCGGATGCTGACGTCGTGTACTTCGACCGCTGAAGATTAGGTCTTCGTCTCTGAATTGGACCCTTAATGCTGTGTGTTTGTTATCACGATCCTCTGTGGAAAATTAGAAGTGAACTTTTGTTTGCCTCAATAAGCAGACTTTTACTGGCATCGTTATTGTTACCTTTCTGTTCAACCTTGTGAACTTACCTCAATAAAAGTTGTGTTTGTGAAAAATTGCGAGTTGTCAGTTACAACAATAGGGTTTGTCAATAACGAGAAAAACAGCAGACACCGCTACACAGTGCGTTTCTACTCTTTCATAGGTGTTCCCAACGTTTCCCTAGCCACCACTGACCCAGTATAAACTATAGTTATTTACATAATTATTCACACAGATCAATAAACATTCTTTACACACACAGAAATATCTTTCAAGACATACAAGAAAATCGAAATACAATATTTAAGTATACATAGGAAAAAATTTTAAGTTCGTACATCTGTCTTTAAATGTTACAGCGTGTTGTGTGGTGGTGTAGAAGGAGATGACCGCAGTTCGCGAACAGTGATGACGCTTTTTGCCGCGTTCAACCGTCTACACTCTACAGACTGCTGCCGCGGAGAAGCTGCTGCGTCACATGGGGCATCTCAGGTGTCGCTTGTTACGCCGACGGGCCCTGTTGTCGAGGCACCTCCCGTCGTTCCAGACGCGTGGCATTCGCTCTCACTGCAGGGTGAGTGTCTGCTTGTTACAACGTCTCGTCGCCCGGGGCAGAGAGTCAATTTGGTGGCTGGAGGCCCGTAGCCCCTTATTCTGTGTCGTCCGTACCGTTCACTTCCGTAGGTCAGCCTCAGCAGTGAAGTCATTGTCGGTGCGGCAGGCGAAGTTGCTATTCTGTACGTTACTGAGGCCTGTTACCGATCGGTCCATCTGCCGATCGTTCGTATACTGTACTGAGAGGTGGCGAGGTGTCGGTAAGGCCGTTCGTTCGGTTTGGTGTGCTTTAATTGCGGAGATAATTTGTTACTTTAAATATAGAGTGACTTTTAGTTTTTGATTTAGTGATTAGGTTTTATTGAGGACTCATTGGGACGAATCCGAATGGAACATGAGTTCCGAATGGAACATGTTATTATACGTGCATTTCGGCCCAGTATCATGGAAATAGACAAGATCCACATGGCACTGGTAAGAAGCCAAGAGCGACGAAGGTGGCCAAGGCAGCTCGAGGAAATGCGGCTCCATGCGATTTGGTAACGTAATCTGTGGGACGAAACAAACGTCTCTGAAATGCTCGAGAGCAACATTGTGGCGAGATACAGAGTGAGCAGGGAGGCGACCTGTAATTTGGTTGTGGTCGTACATGAGAGCCCACAGAAGAGCTACAGCCATCCCTTTGCAACTGAAGGTAAATTCGTTTCTTAAGGTCCTGAAATGACTAAATCAGTCGAACAATTCTTACCAGTCATCAAATACAATGGTTTATTTTTCTTCTTGGTTTTGACAACTCTTAGTTTCTTGGGTCATGGGTCTGATCAAAAGGAATTAGGGGCAGACAGTTCAACCGTCATGAGACAGTCAAGTGTTTCAAGGTGCGCTGACGCAGTTGTGGGGGCTCTCAACGCCCCTACAGTAATGGGAATAATGGGAATACCGTGTCTGTTAGTTGTGTTGGCTGGCTGCTTCGGGAGTGGTGCGCTGCATACGTTGATGTGCGCCATGCTGGGTGCCCAGCCGTCGGGTGAGCATGCCCCCAACTGTGCTCAATTGTCTTTGATTGGCTGGCGTGAGAAGAAAAGGCAACATGGCACGGGCTCACCTCAGTTCCTCAGGAGTTGCACCGGCCCATTACAGAACAGTTTACAGAACTGCCCGGAGGCTCAGTTGTAACCATACTGTAGTGTGTACTCATCTACCCAAACGATCAGCAGAGCGACCAAACGATACAGAACAGGGCTACTGGCCTCGCCCATTCACTCTTTGAATGGACAGGTTGCCGCTCCTATAGCAGTCAGAGCAGGCACACGAGGGGAGGGGTTAACGAGTTATCGACAGCTCCAATGTTACGCACATCATGGAGCCTATCAGCGAAGTAACGTCCAGTCCGGAAGGAAATCCAACTCTCTGTGTCCGCTGGAGGACATCATCCAGGATATGGAGGAGGCACTACCTACGGTTATCGAGGGTGCAGGATGCAGTGCTCTGCAAGTTGTGTGGCATGCTGACACCAACGAGGCCAGTTGCTTGGCGTGTGACGACATCTTCACTTCCTATGGGTGGCTGGCGGAAGTGGTGAAGACTTTGCCTCGCTTGCAGGGTTCAAGGAGAGCTCACAATTTGCAGCGTCATACCGATAGTCGATCAGGGTCCTTTGGTTTGGAGCCGAGTGGAGGGCCTCAACCAGAGGCTCTTTCAATTCTGTGACAGTCATGGATAGAGATTTCTGGGCCTGTGTTAAAGGGTGCAAAAGTAATAGGTCGGGGCTGCATTGCGCAAAGGGAGCAGCAAGTCGGGTGGCAGAGTATTTGTGGTAAGCACGTGGGGTTTTTGGACTAGGCGGTGGTTTCAGATCCCCTAATGAATGCTCGCCATTTGATACGCAGAGAAAGAAATCAGATCGTGTATGAAGTAGAGACCCTTCGACTGTCAAAATTTCAGCAGTAAATTGTCAAATTATTTGTAACAAAGTTATTGAATTTACTGCTCTCCAGGAAATTTGTCCCACTCAAATTATTCTCGGGGCCGAAGGCTGGATGTAACCCAAAGTCTACAGACAGTATTGTGGAACTACCCAGATCGTGCAGTATTAGTTGGAGGTGACTTTAACCTAATGAGTATAGACTGGAACGTCTATGGACTCCCTGTAGGTAGTACAAGCAGACAGTCCTTGTAAGACTTCTGAACACTACCTTGAACAACTAGCTAGACAACCCATCCACAGTGGAGATATTTTGGATCTCTTAGCTACAAACAGGCCTGACCTTATCGACAGTGTCATCAGAGAAACAGGGATTAGTCACCATGATGTCATCATAGCGACGATAGTTACTAAAGTTAAAAAATCCGCCAGAAGGGCAGCAGAGCGTTTACAATAGAAAAAGCAGATAAACAGTTGTTACTATCCCAGTTGGACAATGAGTAGACATCATTTAGCTGCAGTACGTCGGACGTAGAGGGATTACGGACAAAGTTTGAGCTGATTGTAAGTCGCGCCCTGGAGGCGTATGTGCCAAATAATTGGATTAAGGATGGAAAAGACCCTCTGTGGTTTAATACTCAAATTCAGAAAATGTTGAGGAAACAGAGAATGTTGCACTCTCGGTTCTAAAAATAGCGTGTCATGTTGACAGGCAAAATATGATAGAATTTCGTGTGTCCGTAAGAAGGCGATGAGCGAAGCATACAACTTCCACCGTCATACCTTAGCGGAAGAGTTCAGAGATACCCGAGAAAAAAAAAGTCACTAAGCGGGTCGAAGGTTTTTCGTGAACTCAGATGGAAATCCCTGGAGGCGATGCTCTTTCCTGGAAGCACTACTGCGCAAATTTAGAGTACCGGTATTTGAGGCCGACTGCAGGACAATTCTACTGCCGCGTAAGAACCATAAAGATAGGATTCGAGAATTTAGGGCTCGTACAGAGGCTTTTAGACAGCTGTTTTTCCTCGCTCTGCTCTCGAGTGGAACAGGAGAGGAAACGACCAGTAGTGGTACAAGATACCCACCGTGCGGAGGTTTTCGGAGTATGTTTGTAGACGTAGGTGTAGAAGGATAGTGAAATAGTTACGCATACTTGGAAAGAATTTCTGAAGACACACTAGTGTGGAGAGCTACAACAACAACAACAGCAACAAAAATTGTACAAAATTTGAAAACGATAGTGACATCTAAAAAGCGTATTTGCAAATATTTTCAATTTCTGCGTACAAAAACCTGCAGCTACAGAACATACAACTGCGTGTAGTGTAAGCAGTTCCACTCATTGTTGTCATAGAGTTTAAGTAAGACTAGAACAGCGATAAGGAAGGGAAAAGAGCGGTAGAGATGAAAAGCTTCGACGACTCCTTAGTTTCTTTCAATGTACAGATCTAATTATACTTACGATGTGTACAATCAAACATTACTTTTTATGTGCGTACTGTAACCCGTATCACAACTACACTCGATATTACCCTCCCTTGCAACCCATTCTCCATTGTCTACTTATTGTGAACAGATTTCCGTTTATAAATACATTATAACTAATACAGAACCTTTACTGCAGAAAAATATTACAATATGTTCTAACTTCCCATTCCTTGTTTAACTGATAGAAGTTGTTCCACAGTGATTGTTGTCTGAATGCATTAGATCTACTGTGAATCAGAAGTGCTCCAGGAAGACAGACCTCGCTATGAATTTTCAAAAGAATAATTTAACGAGATTTCAGATTATTATCTCTCAGAAAAAACATATCTTACTTCGCTTATTGTTGAAGAAAACCGAATTGTCATGTTTAGGTGCTGCTTCAGACCTGGAGGTTAGTTCTTTAAACGCTACGGACACCCACCTTCTGCATCATAAGGTTATAATTTAAATAAGGTTCCCACTTCTAAATAAAATTTTACTGAATAATACAATGTTGTTATGGACTTGAAATATACTTCCCTGTCTGCAGTGCTATAAAACCTAACAGCTCATTTTTCTTACTATTTCGAAGCAAATTTGGATTGCATAGTTAAATGTTATGTAAAAAGGTAGGACCCATATAAGCAAGTTCGCCTTTTGAGCTCTGTAATGTAAATTTTCAACAACTTCGTGTTAAATTACTCACTAACATTAATTCCATTCATTGGCAGGAACATATATTGTCAATTCGTTTAATTGAAATTAGAGCTTTTCATTTACGAACAATAGAATAACAAACAGACATCAAATATACTGCAATAATAATTCTTGAAACCAATAACGACTCTTTATTACACAGTCTGCGTGTTATGCTGTTGGCTAACATAACAACATCCAATTACCTCGTATTTCTTGCATAATTCATAAAACGAAACCATGCTAACATTTTAAAGGAGCGTTTATTTGGGCTACTGTATTATATATTGAAATTCTGTTCACACTAAAAGGAAACCATGTTAACATTGTAAACGAAGTGTTCACTTGGGCTGCTGTATTATCTATTGAAATTCTGTTTACACTAAAAAAATAATTGACTCACATTTGAAAAAGAAATCATGGTAGCAATATTTGGGACAATGAAGTTTCAGTGTAATTAGCGAAAACTTCGTAATTATTGTTTATTCGTGTCACTTCATTTTTTATGAAAACATGAGATCTGTAACTGCATTTGTATATTCTTCCATGTATTTCAGTTGTAACCATCGGATGGTAACATGTTTTGTGATTATTAACAACTCCTGTAACTGCAATTAGGGAACTTACCATGTGTAACAATACATCAATTGTTAGGTCGAGTATTTAAGACCCGCGAGAAATCGTGCGGGGCTCCAGTACGATTTAAGATCTTGTGCAGCACTGTGTGAAATAATAAATTGTACACCTGAAATCTTGAAATAATAACTGACTTTTCACGTCTTTTAAGAACCATGGTGTTCTCTAGCCCGTCTTCACTTAAGAAACTCACAGGAGGAGTCATTAGCAGCGAAGCATCGAAATAAAGATAAGTTCAGGTAAACGTTTATTATTTTAAGCGAACTGAGTTATGCCCACCCTACTTTTAGAACATTTACTTCAGCTACTATTGACAAGATTAATATTTCGTAAGGGCGTTTACCTTGAATTATTTCCTTTTCGCAACATTTATCCGCAGCAAGGCAGTAGAAGCGCAATTACCACAGGCAGCTTTAAACAGATCATGTCAAACTGGCCACGCCTGCATTCAGCTAACTCACAAATGACTAGAAAATATCTACTAACAACATAAGTGATCTACGTTGAACAAAGCTGAAATATATCTATGGTTCAATGTGATACATTGACGTATTTACCTCACTAATTTTCTTTCTAATTTTTCTTCTTGCTAATTTTATAATATAATGTTTATGAGCTAACAGATAGTTGTTCTATTGTCTTCTTTCTTCCATTTTATTTATGATCTCTTCCGTTACCTATGATTAGTTTACTCTGTTTCCAAGGACGTATCTTAATTCTTCTTCTGCTGTTTTGGTGATAGCGTGTAGATTTTTGTCAATTTTTCCTCTTTCCTTTCTTGTTTTGTCTACTGTTATAGTTTGGGCTATCTTCTCTCCCAGTATTTTTATTCCTTCTTGTCTTATTCTATGTCTAAGCTCCACGCTTTCTTCACTTTTTTCAATGTTACGTTCATTTGCGTCACGATTAACACGTGACCACTAATAAAGTCAGCTCCTGGTTGGCTACTGCACTCCTGTATCTGTCATCCACCAAAATGTAATCTGTTTGACATCCAGTTCCGACTCCAGGTGATATGCTTGTACATCGCCATCTTTTGTGATTTGTAAACCGTTTTCAGAGACGAACATTTCCTTCCCGTGATAAAATTCAATTAACATTCCTCCTCTCTCGTTCCGGCTCCCCAATCCATATTTTCCTACGATACTTTCTTCACTGTCTTTTCCTATAACGGCATTCCAACCTCCTGTTACAATCCTACAGCGATCTTCCTCCAATAGAGCTTCAATACACTCGTACGTTTACAAATAAAGCGTCAATTTCAAAGACATTATAGGTCTCATAGAGATATGCTTTTATGTATATAGACTGAGGCGGGAAAGGAGTGAGGCGTACCATGGTAATCTGTGCAGCTGTGCGAAACGGTATGCCAATGTGGCTTAGTGGGTTCAAATGGCTCTGAGCACTATGGGACTTAACTGCTGAGGTCATCAGTCCCCTAGAACTTAGAACTACTTAAACCTAACTAACCTAAGGACATCACACACATCCATGCCCGAGGCAGGATTCGAACCGGCGACCGTAGCGGACGCGCGGTTCCAGACTGTAGCGCCTAGAACCGCTCGGTCACTTCGGCCGGCTGGGTAGCACACTTGCCTTGTAAACAGGAGACCCAGTTTCGACTGCCGGCCTTGGTACAAATTTTCACTCGCCGCTGCAGTCTATGTACATAAAATTCGTAAGTCTGCTATATTACTTCTTCTTCATGAAATGACGTTGACATCTACTCTTGGTCTATTAATAGATCTT
The DNA here is from genome assembly GCF_021461395.2 of Schistocerca americana. NCBI lineage: Eukaryota > Metazoa > Arthropoda > Insecta > Orthoptera > Acrididae > Schistocerca > Schistocerca americana. The sequence goes on along the minus strand of NC_060125.1, from coordinate 228,300,983 downwards.
CCGGTGTCATTCCTACTGTGAGAGCAATGATTACATCTCCTCCATACATTACCCTTTGTCTGCGAACTGATGGCTCATTTCATACTATAATGCCAACCACATTAGTGTTTCTGAGTAATAGATTGTGACACCTTCGCTGCTCGTTTCATCTTATCCTTCCTATCCAACTTCACTTAAGCCTGCCACAACATTTAACTGATCTGTATTTTTCTCTTCGGATTTTCCAGCTTTCCTGGTATTAACGAAGTTTGAACGTTCGAAGTCCCAGTACGGAACACTTTACTATTTCTGGAATGATTCTTCTTATTTTTTCTTCCTTCGGAAGCTTTTTTACCTCCAGAAAAAGACATTTACAAGGAATATCCACTGGATCCTGAATGAAGTGGTTCTTCCATTGTCTTCTGAATCATAATGCCGTTACCAGGTCATGTTAGTTTAGCCACATTAAAGAGTGATTTTTCACCAAATCACAATAGAATGTCTCGTACTTCCACTTTCTGAAGAAACTTTTGGAACTTGGTGGAGAGGGACCACATTAACCGTTAGAAACAAGATTGTAACAAGTGAAGCTGCTACACAACTTATTTTTAATTTTACGACAATTTTTGTCAACAAGAAGTGTCGCATATAGGAGAGTTGGAACTTAAATAGTGGCAACTATTTATTCACAACCGATACAGAGGAGTTACATGTTTGCACCTGTTACTGTCCTTCAAAGTAGTCACCAGCGTTGTGTAGAACCCGTTGCCAGCGATGTGGAAGGCGTAGTATACCGTTAACAGAGCCTGTTCTGTTGCGGATGGAGCGGTCTACTGCCCGTCGAATCTCTGGAACAGTTCTGAAGAGAATGCCACGAAATGGTTCCTTCATCTTCAGAATCAAATCAATGTCACAAGGACTTACGTTCGGGGAGTATGGTGGATGGTACAGCACTTCCCAGTCCCATCAACCAAACAGAGCAGCCACAGCTTGCGCTGTCTGCGCCCGCTCATTGTCGTGCAAAATGATGGGTGGATTGCGCAGAAAGTGTCGCCGCTTCTTTCGCAAAGCTGGTCGCAGGTGATGCTCCAAAAACAACAGTAATAGTGTGCATTGACGGTCTGCTTTGGAGGAACGTAATGCATTAGAATAACACCATCACAGTCGTACAAGAGAATCACCATAACCTTAGACCGCTCCATTCCCACCATAAACGGAAAAGGCTCCGCTGACGGTATACTACGCCTTCCACAATGCTGGCAACGGGTTCTACACAACGCTGGTGACTACTTTGAAGGACATTAACAGGTGCAAACATGTAACTCTTTTGTATCGGTTGTGAATAAATAGTTACCATTATTTAAGTTCCAGCCCTCTTACCTCATACAACAGTGGTCTACACATAGCATTTGTGTTAACTCAGTCTGATGCAGTTTTACGTCATACCTGGGACGAAAGGCTTTTTTAGCATACAGCACAAACTTTCACAAAACATATTTTGACTAGTGACCTCCATCCGAGACTTAATAACGACTTCCTTTAATGAATTTGGCGTGCTATTAATAAATATGGAAAAAGACAGTTCAAAATATAAATATCATAACAAGAATGAACGCACTGAAAATTTGTCAATTTACGAAGTCAGCAAACGATGCCACTCAGGAGTTTAAAGTTCTACACTCGGTATAATCAGTACCTCACGTGGTTCATTAGCGCTGAGAAGTCAAGCAGTAGGAAAAGTGTCGTCCAGACACTTCAAAACGTCCATACTTACTTGCTGGAGAAACTATGTACATAGAAGCACACGAAACTGCAGTCAGAAGTCAATACATCAAGGCTTTTTGAATTATCCATAATATTTTTCCTATCTAAATATCAAATAGCGACAAAAACAACAGCAAATTCCTTCTGCAACAGGACTTGCTGTGTCACGGTTACAAAAGATTATTTAATGGGAATTGTTTTATGACTCTACCTTAATATTTACGCACAATGTAAACTTTTTTTTTGTTCACATATTGGGAAACAGGCCCCGCCAAGAATTCGGATCGTGAGACCCGACCTGGCTCGCATGCTGTGGTACTCAGCCTTGTTGCACACTACCCCCACTGCCACGCCATGCTGTCTAAGCTGGAGGGGGAAGAGGGGAATCGGTGTTTGGATGGCAATGCTTTTAAAGGCAAGCTTATTATCCTTTCTGTGTTTCGATAGAAGCATTCTTCAGCTTATTTCCTTCTTTTCCCTGCTTCAGTAGGGTGCGCTGCTTATATAAAACGAACTCCAAAGGTCAACAATGTTTCGACAGGTTATTTATATACTTCCTCACACTTATGAACAACAAATAAGTACGCATAACATAAGGTTAACACAAAATTGTACCCCATCCAAAAGGGAATTCACTTTAGACTATTTCACATAAAAATGCACATTTTTGCCCTACACCTACAGTGTACCAAAAATTGGGATGAGCCGGCCGGAGTGGCCGAGCGGTTAAAGGCGCTACAGTCTGGAACCGCACGACCGCTACAGTCGCAGGTTCGAATCCTGCCTCGGGCATGGATGTGTGTGATGTCCTTAGGTTAGTTAGGTTTAAGTAGTTCTAAGTTCTAGGGGACTTATGACCACAGCAGTTGAGTCCCATAGTGCTCAGAGCCATTTGAACCAATTTTTGAAATTGCGATGTTTTATTTTCAAGTACTAAAAATTTCGTATGAAAAAACAATTTTTTGTAAGGTCTTACGCTGCCAGGTGGCACCGTGGAATAATTTGCAGGTCAAGACAGCCTGTGTAGGCATGAAGTGTCCATAATAAAGAGACAGTGCGTCATAAAGTTATATTGGTGAAAAATGGCGACTGAAACATAATTTTGTGAACTCTTGCAATGACCCCACAATCATTGTTATGTGTTTTATGTGTTCACTACGTAATTTAAAACTACGTTTATGCCTCAGGCCGAATGGTAATTGCGTATTTTACGTGCGTAAGGTCAGTAACTTTGAAATTCTGGATCTCGGTAACGGATAATGATATCGAAAAAAGTGTCAAGATCAATCGAGAACATCATCTTAAGAACATGTGTTCGTACTTTCGACGATTTGCGATGTATAGAATTATAGAAATGGCATCTGCAATATTGGTACCCAAAAACCATAGTTTTTCGGGATTTTTTCACGAGTCGCACATGAACAAATGGTGCTTGACAAGCCGCTTAAGACCCACGATAGACTACAATCAATGCAAAAGAACGAATCGAATTTCTCAGTTTCCTGGGCTGGAGGAAGTGTGTAATGTTTAAATTTTGACCTTACACTGTAGGATAACTGCTGTATGCCCGCTCTTCCGATAGACCGCGTGAAAAAAAGAATTTTTGTGCGTGACTTTTTGAATACACCGGTGCCGTGCACTGCCGCGGGCGGACCGATTCTCTAATAGGTGTTCCGACACTCTTGATCGAGTAGTGTAACGGGAGCATGCGTCGATTTTCTCCGCGTATTGGACTTTGTAACAGCTCTAGGGTAATTTTCTGTCTTCCGTATTGCCTCTGTCTCACTGTTAATAAACAGGTCGATAGCGCTTTGCGCGTGGTAGCCGAGCGGTCTTGGGCGTCTTGTCACGGTCCACGTGGCTTCCCCATCGGAGGTTCGAGTCCTCCCTCGGGCATGAGTGTGTGTGTTGTCCGTAGCGTAAGTTAGTTTAAGTTAGATAAAGTAGTGTGTAAGCTTAGGGGCCGTTGACCTCAGCAGTTTGGTCCCATAAACCTTACCACAAAGTTCCAAGATAGCACTTTCTTTCGATATTTCCGTAATTCTCAGCTCTTTTTGGGGAGCCAGCTTTTTTGTACTTATTCATTATATCTATTTCTTTACCCTAACGAAAAATTATGAAAATATTCTGTCTGCCTTTTCTGCAAAAATCTGTGCATTCTCAAAAAAGCTAGTCACCGGGTATTCTTACATTCATTTCATATAGAACTGGTCAAAAATACTAATTATAAATATTAATACAAATTATACTTTGTAATAATGGATGAAATTCAATTTTTAAACGTACACAAATCAATGTCACAGTTAACGTTTTAACGTAACTGTAACATCTTTGGAAGTTATCTTTGTACAATGAAGGTCTTCGGTAGTAGGGTGGGCCAGGTCTGCCAAGAGAGTTACTGTTGTGTGTGTTGAGGTTATGTCGTGGTTTGTGTTGGGAATGTAATGGGCTTACAATGGACAGTTTATACTGTTGACATGTTTCTTCAATTTTCTGCCAAGTTGTATGCAAAGATTTGTGAGCTTTATTGGTATAATAGTGTAGTTCGTAATAAAAAATGTGGAATTTCAAGACAACTATTTCAGTCATTTCGTAAAAAAACTGGACCTCATTTTTGGAGCATCTGAATGGAATCTTGCTGCCAGCTACACACCGACGCTGCAAGTTAAATGAAATGACCTTGTTTCTGTTTCCTCCCATTACTACTGTTACCACATTCATATCATTACAATAAATGTGGTTTACACATAATATGCAGCGCTAGCAATTCATCTTCACAACTGATTGTTAATTATTGCTTGATAGTAGTGCTAGCCTTAGAAGTTCCATCTACTAGGGAGTTGCAAAATCCATTTGCATAAAGCCCCGAAGCTCTTTCTTTTCTTTTTTTAATTTATCTGTGTAACGAATCAAATCCTCTACATCTACATCTACATGATTACTCTGCAATTCACGCTTAAGTGCCTGGCAGAGGGTTCATCGAACTATTTTCATGCTAATCATCTTGTGGTGCAGTTCTTCTCGTTGTCTCCATGCTTGCTAAGAAAATGGGATGAGAAGTTCCGCCTTATGCAAGACACCTTTTTTCTTTTGTTTCACCCATACATGTTTCAGCACTTTTGTGCTATCATCAGTGGGTTCTATTTTTATTTTTAACTGTAAATTTGTTGTTAACATATTAACATTTGCGTCGTTTACAATATTATGTAAAAGTTGCATTTATAACTTAATTGGCGAAAAGTAACATACCTTACATTATGTTATTGTCCTCTTGTTTTGGTAGCTGTTATGCTACACAATATACAACATGTCATCTGCAAACAGCAAAACGTAATTTATTTTCTATTTGTTATGTATTTACGAACGGAAATAAGACTGTCTCACGTTTTCTTTCTGTAACTTACAGTTTTGAAGTTGTAGTACATTTTCCTCGTTTTGTTGGCGAAGTAAATAGGCTTACTTCTTTGCCTGTGTTCGCGTGGCAATGCAGTTTTTCGATTACTCAAACCAGAGGCGGAGTTTTCACTGCCATTACGTGTTGTTGTGGCTGTGTGGCGCTAATTTGTTTCGTAGCGTGTTCTGCTGGGTGAGTCGCGCGAGTTTGAATTGTATTTGGTGTTAGTGGTGTGTGGTTTATGTGGGTTTGCGTGTGTGTGATGAGTACTGGGGCAGAGAGAGAGTGTGAGAGTGCTTCTCTACCATTCCACTCTCGAATTGCGCGTGGGAGAAAGGAACACCTAAATCTTTCCGTTCGAGCTTTGATTTCTCTTATTTTATTATGATGATAATTTCTCCCTACGTAGGCGGGTGTCAACAAAATATTTTCGCATTCGGAAGAGAAAGTTGGTGATTGAAATTTCGTAAATAGATCTCGCCGCAAAGAAAACCGCCTTTGTTTCAGTGACTGCCACCCCAACTCGCGTATCATATCAGTGACACTCTCACCCCTATTGCGCGATAACACGAAACGAGATGCCCTTCTTTGCACTTTTTCGATGTCCTCCGTCAATCCTACCTGGTAAGGATCCCATACCGCGTAGCAATATTCCAGCAGAGGACGGACAAGTGTAATGTAAACTGCCTCATTAGTTGGTTTATCTCATCTTCTGTGTTCTGTCAACGCAGTCTTTGTTTCGCCTTCCCCAATAGTATTATCTATGTGGTCTTTCCAATTTAAGTTGCTCGTAATTGTAACTCCTAGGTATTTAGTCGAATTGACAGCCCTTAGATTTATGCGATTTATCGTATACCCAAAATTTATCGGATTTCTTTTAGTATCCATGTGGATGACCTCACACTTTTCTTTGTTTAGTGCCAATTGCCACTTTTCGCACCATACAGAAATTCTCTCTACATCATTTTGTAATAGAAATTGATCGTCTGATGATTTTACTAGACGGTAAATTCTCTCTACATCATTTTGTAGTAGGAATTGACCGTCTGATGATTTTACTAGACGGTAAATTACAGCGTCATCTGCAAACAATCTAAGGGGGCTACTCAGATTATCACCTAGATCATTTATATAAATAAGGAACAGCAGAGGGCCTATGACACTACCTTGCCGAACGCCAGATATCACTTCTGTTCTACTCGATGATTTACAATCTATCACAACGAACTGTGACCTCTCTGAGAGGAAATCACGAATCCAGTCACACAACTGAGGCGATACTCCATATGCACACAATTTGATTAATAGTCGTTTGTGAGGAACGGTATCAAAAGCCTTCTGGAAATCTAGGAATATGGAATCGATCTGTGATCCCTTGTCGACAGCACTCATTACTTCATGGGAATATAGAGCTAGCTGTGTTGCACAAGAACGATATTTTCTGAATCCGTGTTGGTTATGTAGCAATAAGTCATTTTCTACAAGGTGATTCATAATGTTCGATTACAGTACATGCTCCAAAATCCTACTGCAAATTGAGGTAAGTGATATGGGTCTGTAATTCAACGGGTTACCCCCTATTTCCTTTCTTGAATGTTGGTGTGGTGTGATGTGCAGGCCTACGTGGGGAAAGCTTGTCATCGCCGGCAGACTCTCACCCATTACGCGAAAATGCAAAAATGATTCACTCTTTTCTGAACTTTTTTCGATGCCATCTATCAGTTCTATGTGGCAATGATCCTGTACAGCGCAGCTGTAGTGGAGAGGAGGGGCGAGCAGGCGTGGTATATGGCAATACCTTTTCTTGTATGGATTTTCTGTATATTCTAAGTATTGTGGGAATAATACACCGACTTCGTCTCACCCTTCCACGTGATGTAGATACTGTTATAATCACATTATTCCGTCTGTATCTGAGAGTTGTTAGAAAACGAAACACGTTAAGTAACGTAGAAATTTATCGCTGGATTTATAGACGGCATTACGCTGCAGTACCTCGATAAAATGAGGCACCCCCCCCCCCCCCCCCCCATCCCGTCGGTGGTTCGAATCCTCCCTCGGGCATGGGTGTGCGTGTCGTCCTTAGAGTAAGTTAGTTTAAGTAGTGTGTAAACTTAGGGACCGATTACTACCTCAGCAGTTTGATCCCATTAGACCTTACCACAAATTTCCATATTTTCCCACAAATCCGGCATGCACGGGGATTTTGTAACTATCTGGTGGTCGGCGCGAGGATGAACGACAGAGTATGTGCTTCTTATTGCAACCAGATGACCTGCATATACGTGACTGTGGGTGAGTGGGTGGGTGGGGAAGGCGTTCATCGAGCACAGAGAACAGTACATTCCTGCCACCACGTACACGAGTGTCAACTGTAGGGGAGGTTTTTAATTCTCTTAGTTCAGCCATGGCCACTGCTGGTGGTCGTTGGCCGAGGCTGCATCTCCTCGTTTCCAGAACGCGAAATGGCGGGGCGTCATGACCACAAAACATACTGGAGTGCAGTGGTCAGTGACGTCCACAGTGCTGAATCATGAGAAGACAGAGTGACCCCTCCAAATGCAGTGCTAGGCTGCACTTCGTGCAGCCGACAGGGAAGACATCCAGGATTATGAGTTTTTTTTTTTTACTTAAAGGTGTAACTGCCGCTCCGCCATTCCATCCTATCTCACAAGGGAACCTCCCCATCAGACCCCCCTCAGATTTAGTTATAAGTTGGAACAGTGGATAGGCCTTGAAAAACTGAACACAGATCAATCGAGAAAACAGGAAGAAGTTGTGTGGAACTACGAAAAAAATAAGCAAAATGTACAAACTGAGTAGTCCTTGCAACATAGGCAACAACATGGACCACGGGAGTTCAGGAGTGCCGTGGTCCCGTGGTTAGCGTGAGCAGCTGCGGTACCAGAGGTCCTTGGTTCAAGTCCTCCCTCGAGTGAAATATTTACTTTCTTTATTTCAGCAAAGTTATGATCTGTCCGTTCGTTCATTGACGTCTCTGTTCACTGTAATAAGTTTAGTGTCAGTGTTTTGCGACGGCACCGCAAAACCGTGCGATTAGTAGACGAAAGGACGTGCCTCTCCAATGGGAACCGAAAACATTTGATCGCAAGGTCATAGGTCAACCGATTCCTCCACAGGAAAACACGTCTGATATATTCTATACGATACTGTTGACGGCATGTGCGTAATATGACAGTAATATGTTGTCGACCCACCTAACTTGTACTCTTGGCGAATGGGTAAAAAGATTCTTCTACCTTGCCCGATTTAGGTTTTCTTGTGGATGTGGTTATCACTCCCAAAAAAGTGATCGCATCGGACGGACAGACCGACAGATATAATTGTCTGAAAACAAAAAATTAAAATTTTCATTCGAGGGAAGACTTGAACCAAGGACCTCTCGTTTCACAGCTGCTCACGCTACCCAAGGGACCATGGCGCTCCTACTCTCACACTCTCCTTGATATTGCTTATCTCACATGGACTACTCACTTAGTGTATTTTGCTTATTTTTTCATAGTTCCACATAACTTCTTCCTGTTTTCTCGATTGATCTGTGTTCAGTTTTTCAAGGCCTATCCACTCTGTCAACTTATAACTAAATCTGAGGGGGGTGCGATGGGGAGGTTCCCTTGTCAGTGGCAGCGGCTCAAGTATGGGATATTAGTCTACGAGGGCGTGCTGGGAAGTAATGCCTTTTTACGTGAAAATTCTTAGAGTTTTTTTATAAATAAAACAAGTATTGTTAACATTATACAACTTTGTTCTTCATGTGTACATATTTGCAGCCCTCAGCTGCTGGCATATAACACGACGGCGTGTACATATGAAGGGCTTATTTCAATAGTGTTACAAGTCCATTTTTGTTCATATCGAAAAATCTGCAGTTGAGATACCTGAAATATTCAAGCATGTGGCTTCTTGTTAGAGATGAACCTTTCTTTCTGTTTGTTTGGCTCATTAATTTCAGAAGCATTAGTAGACAGAAAAGTGGAGATAATAGACTTGCACCACTATTGAAATAAGCTCTTCATATATCGATGAGTGAGCAACAGCGTAGTGTAATCGAATTTCGAACCCACACATATAACACCCTCTCTTTCCACACGACAATTCCAGACAATACACGAGGGCTGCGACATTTGCAACAATACGAAGCCTTGAGCTTGTTGTGACTGACAATTCGCAATTTCCACAATCTTTTACTGATGTAAGTTCACAAGGTTGATGACTGAAAATACACTCCTGGAAATGGAAAAAACAACACATTGACACCGGTGTGTCAGACCCACCATACTTGCTCCGGACACTGCGAGAGGGCTGTACAAGCAATGATCACACGCACGGCACAGCGGACACACCAGGAACCGCGGTGTTGGCCGTCGAATGGCGCTAGCTGCGCAGCATTTGTGCACCGCCGCCGTCAGTGTCAGCCAGTTTGCCGTGGCATACGGAGCTCCATCGCAGTCTTTAACACTGGTAGCATGCCGCGACAGCGTGGACGTGAACCGTATGTGCAGTTGACGGACTTTGAGCGAGGGCGTATAGTGGGCATGCGGGAGGCCGGGTGGACGTACCGCCGAATTGCTCAACACGTGGGGCGTGAGGTCTCCACAGTACATCGATGTTGTCGCCAGTGGTCGGCGGAAGGTGCACGTGCCCGTCGACCTGGGACCGGAACGCAGCGACGCACGGATGCACGCCAAGACCGTAGGATCCTACGCAGTGCCGTAGGGGACCGCACCGCCACTTCCCAGCAAATTAGGGACACTGTTGCTCCTGGGGTATCGGCGAGGACCATTCGCAACCGTCTCCATGAAGCTGGGCTACGGTCCCGCACACCGTTAGGCCGTCTTCCGCTCACGCCCCAACATCGTGCAGCCCGCCTCCAGTGGTGTCGCGATAGGCGTGAATGGAGGGACGAATGGAGACGTGTCGTCTTCAGCGATGAGAGTCGCTTCTGCCTTGGTGCCAATGATGGTCGTATGCGTGTTTGGCGCCGTGCAGGTGAGCGCCACAATCAGGACTGCATACGACCGAGGCACACAGGGCCAACACCCGGCATCATGGTGTGGGGAGCGATCTCCTACACTGGCCGTACACCACTGGTGATCGTCGAGGGGACACTGAATAGTGCACGGTACATCCAAACCGTCATCGAACCCATCGTTCTACCATTCCTAGACCGGCAAGGGAACTTGCTGTTCCAACAGGACAATGCACGTCCGCATGTATCCCGTGCCACCCAACGTGCTCTAGAAGGTGTAAGTCAACTACCCTGGCCAGCGAGATCTCCCGATCTGTCCCCCATTGAGCATGTTTGGGACTGGATGAAGCGTCGTCTCACGCGGTCTGCACGTCCAGCACGAACGCTGGTCCAGCTGAGGCGCCAGGTGGAAATGGCATGGCAAGCCGTTCCACAGGACTACATCCAGCATCTCTACGATCGTCTCCATGGGAGAATAGCAGCCTGCATTGCTGCGAAAGGTGGATATACACTGTACTAGTGCCGACATTGTGCATGCTCTGTTGCCTGTGTCTATGTGCCTGTGGTTCTGTCAGTGTGATCATGTGATGTATCTGACCCCAGGAATGTGTCAATAAAGTTTCCCCTTCCTGGGACAATGAATTCACGGTGTTCTTATTTCAATTTCCAGGAGTGTACAAACGAAACGTAACAATCACGAAAAAAATCTCCTAATTGAGGCAAACAAAAGTTCGCTTCTAATTTTTCACAAAGGTTCGTGGTAACACTCTCACACACTAGTAACAGCCCAATTCCGAGACGAAGAGGTAATCTTCAACGGTCGCGGTACACGAGGTCGGCATCTGGTGTGAAGTGAACTTCGGGGCTGGTTCTAGCCCCTATATAGCCGTTCCCAGGCAATCAGGTTTTGGCGTGGTGATACTTCCTGCAGGCCGTGGCTCGAGCTCCCCCTGCAGGAAGTAGTGATCGGAATGTCTGTTTCCATTACCTTGTATGTAAACAGCCGCTGTTTACCATGGTGCTTTTGGTACGCCTTGGGCTGAGACAACCTCATCCTCTGTTGTGTAATATGGGTTGCCGGCCCTCAGGGGCTACCTTGGATCAGGTATAAGAGAGCTCACTGTCACCGATCATTCTCTACACGGTCCCGACTTGCCCTCAACTGATTTTCATCTGTTTGCAAAATTTAAACAACACTTTCGAGAACTCCACTTTGATAGTGATGAAGCGGTGCAAGCAGCGGTGCGGTTGTGGCTCCATCAACAAAGTCAAAACTCAACATTAACGGTATCAAGAAACTGGTCTCTCATTGAGAAAACTGTGTTCGTTGCCAGACTAAAAATATCGAGAAATAAAGATGTGTTGTTGTTGTTGTGGTCTTCAGTCCTGAGACTGGTTTGATGCAGCTCTCCATGCTACTCTATCCTGTGCAAGCTTCTTCATCTCCCAGTACTTACTGCAACCTACATCCTTCTGAATCTGCTTGGTGTATTGATCTCTTGGTCTCCCTCTACGATTTTTACCCTCCACGCTGCCCTCCAATGCTAAATTTGTGATCCCTTGATGCCTCAAAACATGTCCCACCAACCGATCCCTTCTTCTAGTCAAGTTGTGCCACAAACTTCTCTTCTCCCCAATCCTATTCAATACCTCCTCATTAGTTACGTGATCTACCCACCTTATCTTCAGCATTCTTCTGTAGCACCACATTTCGAAAGCTTCTATTCTCTTCTTGTGCAAACTGGTTATCGTCCATGTTTCACTTCCATACATGGCTACACTCCATACAAATGCTTTCAGAAACGACTTCCTGACACTTAAATCTATACTCGATGTTAACAAATTTCTCTTCTTCAGAAACGATTTCCTTGCCATTGCCAGTCTACATTTTATATCCTCTCTACCTCGACCATCATCAGTTATTTTACTCCCTAAATAGCAAAACTCCTTTACTACTTTAAGTGTCTCATTTCCTAATCTAATCCCCTCAGCATCACCCGATTTAATTTGACTACATTCCATTATCCTCGTTTTGCTTTTGTTGATGTTCATCTTATTTCCTCCTTTCAAGACACTGTCCATTCCGTTCAACTGCTCTTCCAAGTCCTTTGCTGTCTCTGACAGAATTACAATGTCATCGGCAAACCTCAAAGTTTTTACTTCTTCTCCATGAATTTTAATACCTACTCCGAATTTTTCTTTTGTTTCCTTTACTGCTTGCTCAATATACAGATTGAAAAACATCGGGGAGAGGCTACAACCCTGTCTCACTCCATTCCCAACCACTTCTTCCCTTTCATGCCCCTCGACTCTTATAACTGCCATCTGGTTTCTGTACAAATTGTAAATAGCCTTTCGCTCCCTGTATTTTACCCCTGCCACCTTCAGAATTTGAAAGAGAGTATTACAGTTAACGTTGTCAAAAGCTTTCTCTAAGTCTACAAATACTAGAAACGTAGGTTTGCCTTTTCTTAATCTTTCTTCTAAGATAAGTCGTAAGGTTAGTATTGCCTCACGTGTTCCAACATTTCTACGGAATCCAAACTGATCCTCCCCGAGGTCCAACTGAAATCGGGACTGTATGACCAGGCCACGGTTTTCAAGTCATCGAAGGTCCAACTGATGTTGTCATGAGCCCATGTCGTGCTGTTAGCAAAGGCACTCGCTGCCATAGCCCATTAATGCCAGTTTCCTGGATGCTATCCTAACAGATATGTTCGCCGTACATCCCTCATTGATTTCTGTGATTCGATTTCCGAAATGGAAAATCCCATGTGTCTAGCTCCAATTACCATTCCGCATTCAAAGTCTGTTAATACCTGTCGTGCAGCCTCGTAGTGATACCTTATTTTTTGACTCACTCATAATACAGGGCTATTACAAATGATTGAAGCGATTTCATAAATTCACTGTAGCTCCATTCATTGACATACGGTCACGACACACTACAGATACGTAGAAAAACTCATAAAGTTTTGTTCGGCTGAAGCCGCACTTCAGGTTTCTGCCGCCAGAGCGCTCGAGAGCGCAGTGAGACAAAATAGCGACAGAAGCCGAGAAAGCGTATGTCGTGCTTGAAATGCACTCACATCAGTCAGTCATAACAGTGCAACGACACTTCAGGACGAAGTTCAACAAAGATCCACCAACTGCTAACTCCATTCGGCGATGATATGCGCAGTTTAAAGCTTCTGGATGCCTCTATAAGGGGAAATCAACGGGTCGGCCTTCAGTGAGCGAAGAAACGGTTGAACGCGTGCGGGCAAGTTTCACGCGTAGCCCGCGGAAGTCGACGAATAAAGCAAGCAGGGAGTTAACGTACCACAGCCGACGGTTTGGAAAATCTTACGGAAAAGGCTAAAGCAGAAGCCTTACCGTTTACAATTGCTACAAGCCGTGACACCCGATGACAAAGTCAAACGCTTTGAATTTTCGGCGCGGTTGCAACAGCTCATGGAAGAGGATGCGATCAGTGCGAAACTTGTTTTCAGTAATGAAGCAACATTTTTTCTTAATGGTGAAGTGAACAGACACAATGTGCGAATCTGGGCGGTAGAGAATCCTCACGCATTCGTGTAGCAAATTCGCAATTCACCAAAAGTTAACGTGTTTTGTGCAATCTCACGGTTTAAAGTTTACGGACCCTTTTCTTCTGCGAAAAAAACGTTACAGGACACGTGTATCTGGACATGCTGGAAAATTGGCTCATGCCACAACTGGAGACCGACAGCGCCGACTTCATCTTTCAACAGGATGGTGCTCCACCGCACTTCCATCATGATGTTCGGCATTTCTTAAACAGGAGATTGGAAAACCGATGGATCGGTCGTGGTGGAGATCATGATCACCAATTCATGTCATGGCCTCCACGCTCTCCCGACTTAACCCCATGCGATTTCTTTCTGTGGGGTCATGTGAAAGATTCAGTGTTTAAACCTCCTCTACCGAGAAACGTGCCAGAACTGCGAGCTCGCATCAACGATGCTTTCGAACTCATTGATGGGGACATGCTGCGCCGAGTGTGGGAGGAACTTGATTATCGGCTTGATGTCTGCCGAATCACTAAAGGGGCACATATCGAACATTTGTGAATGCCTAAAAAAACTTTTTGAGTTTTTGTATGTGTGTGCAAAGCATTGTGAAAATATCTCAAATAATAAAGATATTGTAGAGCTGTGAAATCGCTTCAATCATTTGTAATAACCCTGTAATTCCTTACAGTGAACTGTAGACTTCACGCATAGCAACAGCGTATTTGTTGTTAAATGATGCAGTGTGGAAATATTTAACACAGGATATTTGTGTAATTTGTTTAAATTTCGCAATGTGGTTCTTGTTTAACATTTAAAAGTCTCGTATGTCTTTGGAATAACAGTATAAAATCGACAAAATAGTAGTGATGTTCAAATGGCTCTGAGCACTATGGGACTCAACTGCTGAGGTCATTAGTCCCCTAGTGCTCAGAGCCATTTGAACCATTTTAGAGTACTGAGATCTGTTGACTGTGGTGGCCAGAGGAGAGGCGATAATTATGACCGTGAACTCAAAGCCTGTAGTCTTGGAACACAACATCGCCATTGGAGAACAAACATTGTGCCATGAGGTGGACGTTTCAGCCAGAATTGTCAGATAATCCTCGACAGTAATGCGACTTTACAAATGGTTCAAATGGCTCTCAGCACTATGGGACTTAACATCTGAGGTCATCAGTCCCCTAGAACTTAGAACTAGTTAAACCTAACTAACCTAAGGACATCACAAACATCCATGCCCGAGGCAGGATTCGAACCTGCGACCGTAGCGGTCTTGCGGTTCCAGGCTGCAGCGCCTTTAACCGGACGGCCACTTTGGCCGGCAGTAGTGATGTTCCCCAAAACTCTAAGTAGCAATGGAGGTTGGTGGCGTGCTTGCAGAAGGTATGTATATTAAACAACGCGTAACGGAAATTGGTCGGTGTATTTGTTAAAATGTCACACTATATAAATTATATCTTCTTGAAAAGTGGGAGTAGATCGGCAAAATTGTAGCAAATAGCACCAAAATCAAAAACAATGTCATACAGTAACAAGTGGTTCAAATGGCTCTGAGCACCATGGGACTTAACATCTGAGGTCATCAGTCCCCTAGAACTACATAAACCTAATTAACCTAAGGACATCACATACATCCATGCCCGAGGCAGGATTAGAACCTGCGACCGGAGCGGTCGCGCGGTTCCAGACTGAAGTGCCTAGAACCGCTCAGCCACACCGGCCGGTCATACAGTAACGTGCCTTCAGGAAGTACCATCGGGCGTGATTCTCAGCTGGAAATCTTAGGGAAAAAAAAAACAAATTCCAATTATTATCTCAACGTGTTGCTACTGTTGTTGCTGTTGACCGATCAAGTTACAGAGCGTGAATGCAACACTGCTGGCCGTTAAAATTGCTACACCACGAAGATGACGTGCTACAGACGCGAAATTTAACCGACAGGAAGAAGATGCTGTGATATGCAAATGATTAGCTTTTCAGAGCATTCACACAAGGTTGGGCCGTGCGGTTCTAGGCGCAAGAGTCTGGAGCCGAGCGACCACTACGGTCGCAGGTTCAAATCCTGCCTCGGGCATGGATGTGTGTGATGTCCTTAGGTTAGTTAGGTTAAATTAGTTCTAAGTTCTAGGCGACTGATGACATCAGAAGTTAAGTCCCATAGTGCTCAGAGCCATTTGAGCCATTTTTTATCGGCCGGACTCTGCGGAAACAACAATTAATCCTGAGTAAATAACGAGTGTCAAAACCGATTCAGGGATTAGTGACCACAGCGTCGTCGTAGCGAGATTGAATATTGTAATCCCCAAATCCTCGAAAAATAAGCCAGAAATATACCTATTCAAATAAACAGATAAAAATTCACTTGACGCCTTCCTGAAAGACAATCTCAACTCTTTCCAAATTACACTATTGGCCATTAATATTGCTACACCACGAAGATGACGTGCTACAGACACGAAGTTTAACCGACAGGAAGAAGATGCTGTGTTATGCAGATGATTAGCTTTTCAGAGCATTAACACAAGGTTGGCGCCGGTGGCGACACCTGCACCGTGCTGACATGAGGAAAGTTTCCAACCGATTTCTCATACACAAACAGCAGTTGACCGGCGTTGCCTGGTGAAACGTTGTTGTGATGCCTCGTGTAAGGAGGAGAAATGCGTACCATCACGTTTCCGACTTTGATAAAGGTCGGATTGTAGCCTATCGCGATTGCCGTTTATCGTATCACGACATTGCTGCTCGCGTTAGTCGAGATCCAATAACTATTAGCAGAATATGGAATCGGTGGGTTCAGCAGGGTAATACGGAACGCCGTGCTGGATCCCAATGGCGTCCTATAACTAGCAGCCGAGATGACAGGCATCTTATCTGCATGGCTGTAAAGGATTGGGCAGCCACGTCTCGATCCTAGAGCCAACAGATGGGGACGTTTGCAAGACAACAACCATCTGCACGAACAGTTCGACGACGTTTGCAGCAGCATGGACTATCAGCTCGACGACCACGGCTGCGGTCACCCTTGACGCTGCATCAGAGACAGGAGCGCCTGCGATGGTGTACTCAACGACGGACCTGGGTGCACGAATGGCAAAACGTCATTTTTTCGGATGAATCCAAGTTCTGTTTACAGCATCATGATGGTCGCATCCGTGTTTGGCGACATGGCGGTGAACGCACATTTGTAAGAGTGTATTCGTCACCACCATACTGAGGTATCACCTGGCGTGATGGTATGGGGTGCCATTGGTTACACGTCTCGGTTCGCATTGACGGCACTTTGAACAGTGGACGTTACATTTCAGATGTGCTACGACCCGTGGTTCTACCCTTCATTTCAGCAGGATAATGCACGACCGCATGTTGCAGGTCCTGTACGGGCCTTTTTCTGGATACAGAAAATATTCGACTGCTGCCCTGGCCAGCACATTCTCCAGATCTCTCACCAATTGAAAACGTCTGGTCAATGGTGGCCGAGCAACTGGCTCGTCACAATACGCCTGTCACTACTCTTGATGAACTGTGGTATTACGGCCAGAGGTGGTTGTTCTGGGTACTGAAATGAAATGAAATGATCGTATGGCATTGTTGGCTGGGAGGCCCCATGCGGGGAAGTTCGGCCGCCGTATTGCAACTCCTTTATGGTTGACGCCACTTCGGCGACTTGCGGATCAATGATGATGAAATGATGATGAAAGACACACAACTCCGAGTCATCACGAGGCAGAGAAAATCCCTGACCCCGCCGGGAATCGAAACCGGAACCCCGTGCGCAGGAAGCGAGAACGCTACCGCAAGACCACCAGCTGCGGACTCTGGGTACTGATTTCTCAGGATCTATGCACCCAATTTGCGTGAAAATGTAATCACATGGCCGTTCTAGTATTATATATTTGTCCAATGAATACCCATTTATCATCTGCATTTCTTCTTGGTGAAGCAATTTTAAAGGCCAGTAGTGTAAGTTTCTCCTAATGATGCTGAATACTCAGAGAGTGTTGGTGGGAAGGGGAGTGGCGTTGGGGGACAAATAGGAACGTGCTATACAATTGGGGGAGAGGAGACCAACATTTATGGAGTATAAATTATGGTAAATAAAATTAGGCTAAATCCAATAGGACACCTAGGCAAACACGAGCGCCGTTGCTCTACTAGGCGGCTATCTTGGGCCTTAAATTATGAAAATTAATTAGTTTCGGGTCATTAATTATATCTCAAGTGAACAAACCTATAGACCGAAGTAAGCAATTAGTTTGGGTGAGGGTCATTAAATTGGTACAGGACAGGTCGCCAGTTTGTTTATGTAAGGCGTGCAATGGGCCCTTTGAGGGCAGATTGCCACTGTCCCGCTACTATCTGCATTTCCGCCATAGGACAGAAGTCACACTGTTAATTCACTTATAAAACATTGGCACATTTTCTCGCTCGTATTCTTTTTGTTTTGTTGTTTTCGTATTTTGAGCTAATTGCCGTGGAACACCACCACTGATTTGGCAAGAACTGTAGTATTTTCTAAGGATAGAAATCGCTCACTGTTTCCGCAAGAAAAATCGCGCTCCACATTCTAACACAGAGATCGTCCTTGTGCCTCTTTCTAACAAGAGAGCAGCGCGCTAGACCGTGACGCTCTGTTGTTCTCTATCAGAGAAGGTTAAGTGGGACACCAGCGCTCAAATAAGCACGAGTAGGTACTTGAACTCTGCTTATTGATCTTGTTCATCACATCACCACAACTTCAGTAAAAACGAATACTAAGAAATGACTACGCCTCGCAACAGTCGGGAGACCAGCCACGACATCATACTGAGAAAGAGAAAAACGACGATCCACGCAAGAGCACTCGCGCAGTCTGGCGCTCGTCTCTCAAACTAAGTTTTCCACTCATCCTCGACTATGCTAAGTGTCCTCTTCCTAATTCCCTTAATCTTCCAAAATACTGATATGAAGTTTGAAGCTTTTGTGATTTTTCCTTTTATTGTGAAACCTTCCCGTCTCCTCTATATCTCTTTTGTTACGCAATCTTCCCTTCTATAATAACCTATGAAACCTTCCCTTAGGATTCCTATCTCTTGCTTAATAATAACAAATTAAGTCTTCCTTTTGAAATTAATTCTCTTTCTCAATAATAATAAGTGCAATCTTCGCATACAAATTTAAATGCTGCTTATTAAAAGTGATTTTCTGATTATTTCGACGAAACATAGAATGTGTCGTCGTCGTGGCCCTCAGTCGTTATCTGCAATAACCCAAAACTGTTCCTTACCTTTTTTACTGTTACTGCATCTGACGGCTACATCGAACTGCGACATGAATATACTTACTCTGTTTACTATACTCTATTAGTTGCTGGTGTGCTGTCATAATAAGTGGCTGTATTTATTACCAAAGCTGACGTTATTCTTTAATAGCAAAGCTGACGTTATTCTTTAATTAATTTGACTGACGTTACGTAATTCATAGTTAAACTTTTTCTTGACAACAATAAAATTTTGCAAAGTTTTACGTTGATGGTTTTTTTAGATGGATTATAATCAGTAATGCAATATTGCTGGCAAAATTAATTACATTCTGAATGAAATGATTTTACAAACGTTCAAATGGGACTCACTTTTTACAATAATCTTACAACTAGCATTTCGCAAACATACCTTCAGTAGTCTTGAGTTTCGCAAAGAAAATAATTCAATAATATTATTTCCTCTAATGATAATAGTTAGCTGATGTCTCTGTACATCCGTTTATAATCTCTTGTAAATCATAGCTGGTGGCTGGCAGGCACACTGCTCCTCTCAACCTCTCGCTTCAGACCTGCTACCAACTCGCTTCACATCTCGCTTACTATACTGACTTCCTACGAACTATAAAGTGCGGTCTCTCCTGCCAACAATGCTTTCTGGTGCGGACAATCCCTGCTACCATTACAAAGTGCATCAATGCGCGGTATTTCCCGCACTTTAATTAAAATGTATCCACACGCGGTCTCTCCCGCCTTTTTTAAAATTATATCAATTTGCGATCTCTCTTGCCAACAATACTTTGGTGCAGACCTTCCTTGCCACCACAATTATTTCCAACATGAGAAGTGTATATTATTCCTACTTAATCCTATTAATAAAATATAAACATCTTTCATAAATAGTGGTTTGACTATAGACAATAGAAATATACACGTCTTACAGTTGTAATTCCATCCCCATAAATCTACGCAGGCGGGGCAGGAGGTTCAGCGATAATAATGTCTTCGCTCTCCAGCCGGAGACAGATTTACAGAATACGCTATCCGATAGAAAATATCTGGACGCCTATTAGTGGGCATTAATATGGTGTGTGTTCAACCTTACGCTTTATGACAGCCTGAACACTGCTGGCGACACTTTTAATGAGATGTCTGAATCTCTGCGCAGGAATGGCTGCCCATTCTTCCTCAAGAGTCCAACCAGAGATGGATGTGTGGGTCTGGAGCGAAGTCTACGTTCCAGCTCATCTCAAAAGTGCTACGTCGGGATTCTAGACAGGCGGTCCATGTGAGGAATGTTAGTCTCCACAAACCAGGTACATTGTCATGCTGATACAATCATCATCTCCGAATTACCGTAAAATGTGTTTGTATCCTTCTGCATTTAGTGTCTTCTTAAGCACAATAAGGGGAGCACACCCTACCAACAAAAACCAGGTATTCGTCAAACCAAAATCATTCCACCAGACTGGCACAGGGTACAGCGTAATTTGACAACATACATCTACATCTACATTTATACTCCGCAAGCCACCCAACGGTGCCTGGCGGAAGGCACTTTACGTGCCACTGTTATTACCTCCCTTTCCTGTTCCAGCCGCGTATGGTTCGCGGAAAGAACGACTGCCGGAAAGCCTCCGTGCGCCCTCGAATCTCTCTAATTTCACATTCGTGATCTCCTCGGGAGGTATAAGTAGGGGGAAGCAATATATTCGATACCTCATCCAGAAACGCATCCTCTCGAAATCTGGACAGCAAGCTACACCGCGATGCAGAGCGCCTCTCTTGCACAGTCTGCCACTTGAGTTTGCTAAACATCTCTGTAACGCTATCACGCTTACCAAGTAACCCTGTGACGAAACGCGCCGCTCTTCTTTGGATCTTCTCTATCTCCTCTGTCAACCCGACCTGGTACGGATCCCACACTGATGAGCAATACTCAAGTATAGGTCGAACGAGTGTTTTGTAAGCCACCTCCTTTGTTGATGGACTACATATTCTAAGGAGTCTCCCAATGAATCTCAACCTGGCACGCGCCTTACCAACAATTAATTTTATATGATCATTCCACTTCAAATCGTTCCGTATACTCCCAGATATGAGTATTTTACAGAAGTAACTGCTACCAGTGTTGGAATATTGAGTACCGCTGAGCATTAACCACGGAATACTGCAGCTTATGAGAAGTTGTTCGACCATTGTACCCCATCCCCTTGAACTCTCTATAGCCAATCATTGTGCCCGCTGGACTATTGGTAGCACTGTGGAACTCACGAGTGATTCCTTCCTCCGATTTCATACGATGTGTTACGACCACCTCCCGGAATATACGACGGTCGCTGACCGCCAGTACATGAGGTCTGATTAGACTTGTCTTAGATGTGGCTGCTCCTTCACGTTTCTGCTTCACAGTCACTTCACCAACAGTCGACTTGGGCAACTTTAGAGAGGTTGAAAAGTCCACAATGGGTTTGTTGCTCTGGTGACTTCCGATGACTAGTCTGCGTTCGAAGGCACTGAGTTCCCTTACTGAAGCAATCGTCTGCTACTGCATCTCTCATGACAACATAGCGCCAGCCCCACACACCGACGAAGACCTCGGCCACGAAATAGTGATGAAAGAAGACCTGGTGCGAGTCATCGCAGCCACCCTGCTCGACCTGTTCCAGGACTGCAGGGAAACTGTCAAAAAATCCCTGCGACATGCCACAAGGCAAATCCTAGAAAAGGACTTCGAGGTGACACAGACAGGAAATAAAATACACATCACGGTGACCGATTTCTGGCACCCAGAAACTAGATACAGGCAACGGCAACGCACACCACAACACCCACCACAACACGCGCCACTACACACAGGCACAGACTAAAAATACAAACCCCACCTACCCACTTCCGCACTAGCACCGCACGATGGCCGACGCACAATGTCTGAATGTACTATCTGTAAACGCACAAGGAGTCAAGACAAAACGAGGCCTCCTGATGCACATGCTGCATCAGCAAAATATCCATGAAGTAGGCATAACAGAAACCTGTCTAGACGAAAGGCAATCCTTCAACCTCCCAAGATTCAACGCCTTCCGCAAAGATAGACCCAGAGGCAGAGGAGGCAACAGAGGAGGAGCAGCACTATATGTACGAGACACCATAGCAGCTCTAGAAATCCCCCTACCAGCAGAATTAGCACATGTAGAGGCAGTAATCATACAGATCAGAGATGGGAACCAACATATCCTCACCATAGCTTGCATATGCATCCCCTCAGAAACGCCCTTACCCTTAAACTTCTTCCAACACATATGACTACCTTCGACAAGTTTATTATCGTAGGAGACCTGAATGCAAGACAGCACATGCTAGGAGACACGGTCGACAATGGCAACGGAGGTCGCCTCTTCAATTTTCTTACAACTGAACCTGTGGACAGGCTCCCAATAAACCAGCCGACCTTCATCAGACATCGAGGACGATCAACACCTGACTACGTCCTCTTCAAACAAGACAACACAGTACTCCCCGCCCCCTTTTATACTGGTGGGTTTTCCGCTCGTGACATCTAGCGGTCAATTCCGCGTTACACAGGGATGTCGGGATAGTTTTGATCAAGTACTAAGTTTATTTATAAACATCAAACTGTTGATAAATTAAACTAACTCTGCCCGAACAGGCCATGGAGGCCCAACGGTACCGACCGGCCGCCGTTTCATCCTCAGCCCACAGCCGTCTCTGGATGTGGATATGGAGGGGCATGTGGTCAGCACACCGCTCTCCTGGCCGTATGGCAGCTTCCGAGACAGGAGCCGCTACTTCTCAATCAAGTAGCTCCTCAGTTTGCCTCACAAGGGCTGAGTGCACCCCGCTTGCCAACAGCGCTCGGCAGACCGGATGGTCACCCATCCAAGTGCTAGCCCAGCCCGACAGCGCTTAACTTCGGTGACCTGAGGGAACCGGTGTGACCACTGCGGCAAACCCGTTGGCTGTTCATACATTACCGAAGTTAAACTAGTGGTAATTTTTATAATTGTTCTTAAAGCATAAAAATCGACCTTTTTTTTACTTTACAGATATACGTAATGTCTTCCACTCGAGTTTGGCCTTGTTGATGGAGACAGTAATACAAGATACAGCGAGCAGGGATGAATAGAAATGCGAATTTTTGATTTTTCTGAAAGAAGTGAACTGTACGTGTTGCGAAGATTATTGGACAGAAATAGGTAGGAAGATCGTGAACCGATTGGAAAGAGAAGGAGAAAAGCTGGGAGACAGGACCCCTGATGTGTACAGAAAATGGAGTATCGTGTCATGTGGCTGTAGGTAGTGAAGATTTTGCTGCGATATTGTGTGGAAAGGGTGCATGCGTGCGTGCGTGCGTGCGTGCGTGTGTGTGTGTGTGTGTGTGTGTGTGTGTAAGGTTGGGGGATGTGCAGGTATAGGGCCAGCAGAGACAAGCCATGATATTCACATTGAAATGTTTGGGTGGTTGGTGTCAAGTTTGCAGGACATTAAGGAAATCGAAAGTATTCAGTGTGGGAAAGGAAATGGGGCAATTAATAATCTAATACAGGATTGGAGTGTTGGAGAAGTGACGGACATGGTAGGCGTGGCGGCAGGGAAAGATAGTCGAGGATTTGGAAGAAGTGACAGACTGGGAACTCAAGAGACATTGACATGAAATAGGAGAGGATTTGATTCGAGTTTTATAGCTGTAAAGGGTTGCTGCAGTTAGTACTTTTAAATCTTTGTCGATATTTTCTTAACTGCATTGCCACAGAACATTATGCCATAAGACAGTGTCAAGTATACAATACAAAAATTTACGCTAGCAAAGCCGTCTCTAAGACAATGTATTGATAGTGCGAAACAGAAGTAACTGACTTTTTAGTTTAACTTATTCACATACTAATGCCACCTCAGTTTTTTATCCATCTCATCTAAGAATTTCGTACAGGTAGCTTATAATATCTGCAAGTAACTTCTACTTGTATGAATGTGCATTGGGTAACTTTTTGTAAGGTTCTGAGTAGATACGTTTTATTTTTGAACCAGTAGAAACCTTATTCCTGTAATATCCTGCTTGTGTCTGGTATGCATGTCTGTGGTCCCTTTACAAAAATACACCCTAAGCAAAAGAAAACGACGTACCACAAAGGAATTATCCGAATGACTCGGATATCAGTAGATGTGATGTGCATGTACACACAAGCAATGGTTGCAATTTAAGAAAAAAAATGATGATTTATTCAAGAGAAACAGCTTCACAACTTGAACAAGTCAATAATGCGTTTATGTATCTCTGACCCTTAAACGCAGACAGTCACTCGGCTTGGCATCCATTTTCCACTCTATTATTGCCCTTCATAGCAAGCCATCCTGAGCTTATATTTCAGCTTGATGCCTGCCCGCAGCCCGCACATGGCGAGAGTTTCTACTGCTTGTCTTCGTGTTTGCCAAATCCTGTCTTGTCCAGCAAGGCCGCTGGGTCTCTCCATAACTGAAAACTTTCGGAGCATTATGAGCAAGGTCCTCCAACCAGCTCGGGACTTTGACGATTTAACGCGCCAGTTGGACAGAATTTAGCACAATAACCCTAGGAGGATGTCACCTACTAATGCGACTTGTTTTTAATTTTCTGTCCATGTAAAGAGCTTCCCTCTAACGCCATAATATTTTAGTTTCCTTAAGTAGAATTTCACGATGTAGACGATCCAAGGCCTTGATAAGTTCAGAGATAATTTTTTTTCTTCAGCCTTACGTTAGCAGTGAGACGATATTTTGTTTTCTCTGTAGAGAATCCCTACAGAAACCGAAGAGAACGATATAGTGTTGTAAGCTACCTTCCCAATTATTACTGAGAACACAGGAAGAAGTTAAATATGTCTACAATTACAGGTCACTTTTTTATCTCCTCTTTTATGAATAGATGGTACTATTGAATATTTCAGCATTTCAGGAAACACATCGTGAGTCATCGATTGATCAAAGGGATGTTCAAGCAAGGGGGGGGGGGAGGGGAAGACTATAAGGTCAGCACAAGATTTTAGTACGAGAGTTGGAAATTTATTTACAAATGTTGAAATGTGTGTGAATTCCTATGGGATCAAACAGCTGAGGTCATCGGTCCCTAGACTTACACACAAACTAACTAACTTATGCTAAGAACAACACACACACCCATGCCCGAAGGAGGACGTAAGCCTCCGGCGCGAGGGACAGCGCAATCAGTGACATGGCGCCTCTAAATGCCTGGCCAGACAGAATCCGGCCTGCCGCTGCGACGGACGGCGCGGCGGTAGGCCGGGCCAGTCAGCGGCCAGGGACGCCGCACAGGCAACGGCCGGCCGGCCGAAGCGACTCTTGATGCGTCAGCTGTTACACTGTGGAAGGGGCCGAGCCACATTATTAAGCTTGCATGCGTAGCGCGATTGTCTTGGCGTTAGACGATTTGGAAGCTTCACGCGGGACACGTTATCTTTGTGGGAGATCATTTTTTTTTCTTTATTTTTTTTTATTGAGAAATGAGTAGTTCGCACTAGCGATACGAAATGGCACCAAGAAGAGTAGATGTTGGGTGCACGACATTAATAGCAAGAGAGAAAGCTTAGGAGAATACCATCGTCTGTGTATTGATCTAGAGTCTGACGAAGATAGGTTCTTCAAATATTTTCGTATGTCGCGAGAATGTTTCGAGGAAATGCATCGCCTGATAAAAAGGTAGCACCGAGAAGTGCAGAAGGAACTGGAGAAAGCCAATTGATACAAGGCACAGACTAGCCATTTGTTTGAGGTAAGTTTTACCGTTTGTGGCCTCTTTGTGCTTCAAATAGAAGTCATATAAATTATTCCATTTCAGTTTTGCTGTATCTTATGAAAGGTTCGGCGGAAGAAAGTGCTATCCCACAACGTAGTTACGAGTGCAGTGATAAATTTATCTGCAGTGTTTACGAATACAGCAAACGATAGTAAGATCTAGTTCCGTATCTCCCGCTAGAGAGAACTTTGTACTTAATAGATTGTTTTGTTTCATTGTATTCATAACATTGTCACTGAATTTAAACAAACATATCTTTGGTCGTTAACTTATCTATTCGTTCTATCGGCATAATTGATTTTAACCTTTTCGAGATACTTGACTACAGGCGACAGTCACCAGACCATAGCTTTTTCTTTTCGGTTAGGACGTTCAACAGTCTCAGAAATTGTGAAACAAGTGTGCCAGGCAATATGGACTGTTCTACAGCTCAAGTATTTACCTACTCCTACAACAGAGATGTGGAAGAAATCTGAAGAAGGATTTCTAGAACTTTGGGGGTTTGCGGACTGCCTTGGAAGCATACACGGAAAGCCTATCAGGTTAAAATGCCCGAAGGATAGTGGATCCCAGTTCTTCTGTTACAAACAATTCTTTTAGCTAGTTCTCCTGGCGATCGTTGATCCATACTACCGAGTTTACAGTAGTTGATATTGGAAGTTATGGGCGTCACAGTGACAACACTATTTCTGAGAATTCAGCTTTCTATCAACAGTATATCGAGGGCAAAAGTATTCTACCTCCAAATCAGGATCGCGTGTATCGTACAAACAGTTGTAATGTCTCACCTGCCTCCATAAGTCTTTCTGTGTCCATGATGCATGCACTACGAGATGCAAGACAAAAACCGCCTCGCGCCGCTGCTTTCAGTGTGACCACAGAGCAGTTGAGTGCGCCAACAGAGGCAAGCAGCCGCTCCGGCTTGCGGCGAATCTGTAATCTGTGACAACCCGGCGGCGGCCGGGGCGGCAGGCCGCACTCAGTGTGATCGCCGCCGTACAGTAACGAGCGATTCAACGGTGCGGCCTGCCGGCTGCGGTTCAAGGCCACAGGCCGGACGGCCAGGCCGCGTTCTGTCTGGCCAGGCCTTAACCGCGCGGCCACTGCAAGCGGCATTTATTTACAGGTCGTACAAAATAGATAAGTGTTTCAAAGTTTTACTGACCTTCAAAGTAGTCACGAGCATTTTGTATAACCCGTTGCCAACGATGTGGAAGTTGTAGAATACTCTTAGCAGTGCCAGTTGTGTTGACAGTTCGAGCGGCACGGTCATTGCCCGACTAATTTGTAGCAGTTCTGAAGCGAATGCCGTGAAGTGTTTCCTCCAGCTTAGAAATCGAGTTGAACTCACGTCAGGGGAGTGCAGTAGGTCGTATAGCACTTAATAGCCCCATCAATCAAACAAATCAGCGACAGCTTGCACTGTACGTGCTTCAGCATTGTCCTGCAAAATGATGGTCAGGTCCCGGAGAAAGTGTTATCATTTCTGGCTCCATGCTGTTCAATTCTGGAACACAACCTACGACCAGCTTAGAGATAGAAGTGATGACACTTTCTGAACGACCTGACCATCATTTTGCAGGACAATGCTCAAGCAAGTCCAGCGCAAGCTGTTACTGATTTGTTTGAGTGATGGGGCTGCTAAGTGCTATACCACCTACTGCACTCCCCTGACTGAAGCCCTCGTGAGTTCAACTCGATTTATAAACACTCCACGGCATTCGCTTCAGAACTGCTACTAATTCGTCGGGCAATGACCGTGCCGCTCATACTAGCACTGCTTAGAGTATCCTACGACTTACACATCGCTGGCAACATGCTATACACAATACTGGTGACTACTTTGAAGGTCAGTAAAACTTTGAAACACGGATCTATTTTGAACGAGCCGTAAGTGAATAGTTTCCACTGTTAAAGTTCCAACCCTCGTACATTGCCTGAGATACCATCGGAGCATTATGAGTGACAAGAGTTTTGTGATCTCTTTAACAGCTAAATTGGCAAAGCAAGTGACGGAATAACCAATGTCTGTTCAAAAATGGTTCAAATGGCTCTGAGCACTATGGGACTTAACTTCTAAGGTCATCAGTCCCCTAGAACTTAGAACTACTTAAACTTAACTAACCTAAGGACATCACACACATCCATGCCCGAGGCAGGATTCGAACCTGCGACCGTAGCGGCCACGCGGTTCCAGACTGTAGCGCCTTTAACCGCTTGGCCACACCGGCCGGCAACCAATGTCTGTCTCAGTAGCTGTTACGGATCTGTTTTTGAAGGAAGGAAGATTTGTATTCTTTTCAAGCACAACCGCAGCAGCTGTTGAATATTCCTTTATTAGTACAACCGGTTTCGCAACATAATATTGCATCTTTAGGTACAATATAATTCATTTACAGGGAAACATAGAGATTATTTGATGCCCACATCACTCTCAGTGAAGTTGTATTAAGACGTCCTTAAACTATCATTCCTTTTAAGGACGTTTTAATACAACTTGAATGAGAATGATGAGGGCGTTCAATAATCTCTATTTATGTTATAAATGATTTGAATACATACCTGATGATGCAATTTTAGCTGCGAAGCTGGTTGTACTAATAAAGGATCATACACCAGCTGCTCCGGCGTTGTTTAACAAGAATCCATTGTTACAGCTGTGGTTGGCTACAATATAAAGGAAGATTTGTGTTTACCCTCCCGTCGAGACAGGGCGTAAGCTCGTATTAAAGATAGATGGGGAAGAAATCTACCGTGCCCTTCCGAAGAAATCATTCCGGCATTTGCTTTAAGCATTTACGGAAATCACGGGAAACCTAATTCAGGATAGCCACACGGGAATTTGAACCGTCGTCCCCTCGAATGCGAGTCCAGTATGTTAACCACTGTATTAGTTTGCTCGGTAAATGTTTTCGATTGTACAGTTCTGTCCTCGTGTTTTCTGTGCTGCTAGGGAGAATCTAGTGTATCCGGTGGCTGAAGATTTTGATTTAACATGTTGTCACGGCTAGTCATCAGAGAGACGAAAAGCATTTGTTTTATCGAGTTTACTCGTTTCATGCCTAATAATGTTCCAATTTGTCCTTGGCTAGTCATCAGAGAGACGGAAAGCATTTGTTTCATCAAGTTTACTCGTTTCATGCCTAATAATGTTCCAATTTGTCCTTGGCTTGTTCTTATGATATTTATTTTTTTGTGTTCTGTACCTCATTACTGCTTTTTTGATAACACATTGAAAAAATTTGCAGCATTGTTTGCAGTGTATTTTCAAGTGTTGATTGGGGCTAGTCTCGTATGTCAAAAAAAGCTGTCTCTTCCTAACGCAAAATAATTTGATGTCAGATGTTATTCACACTTTTTCTCCTCTTGGATTGTAATTGTCTCTGGCTTGCTACAAAAAGCTAGAACCATTGTTTTGTAAGAATATTTTTTGGGAAATAATCAAATTTCTCATCTATCGAGTTTCGTTGGCAAAATTTCCCGCAAATTCTCACTCGATAGTCTAGCTCAATCAGCATTTATCATTATGCGAAATAATACTTTTCCCTTCATAGTTCAAACTCGTTGCTGCAATTTGATGATTATGGCCAGATAAACAATTGATTATAATGCTCACATCTATTTTGTGAAAACAGTTCAATTTAGAAGTAAATTATCAATCACTGTTCCATCATGCCGTATTCCGGTTGGGAATGTACTGTGTGTATCAAACCGAAGCTGACTACCAGTAACTCTAGAGGCCATAGATGAGAAGTATCCGAGATTAAATCAATATTGAAACTTCCATATATAGTCATTTCTCAGTTATTTCTACTAAGTCTCGCTGTTACTCCCTCAAACTGCTTTATGAAGTTTAAACATTTCTTGTTTTGTGACCTGTAAACTGTTTGAGCTGCTACCCGGCACCACTGAAGTGCAACACTCAAAGAACCATTCAATGCATTACTTATTTAGGGCTCTGGCCTGGGACTTTATTCTACTTTGTGTGAACAGACTTTCCTCCTTATGTATGCAATAAAGTAATAGTAACTTGTATCCGTTGAAGTACTTCCGTTCAATCTACATGACTTCCATATAATGTTCTCTCATTCACAAATAACTGTAGAAAAATCTCTTAAAACCTTTCACTTTACTGTAATGATATAAGTAGCTTACATTTTTAGTTAACAAGCTTATTCTGTTTCTAAGTAAAAGACCAAATGCCTTAAGTTGGAACATAAGGTCGTTAAGGAGGCCTGAAACCACTGTGTAAACTCTGAGCACGTTTTATGTCATCACTTTGTTTGTTCGTTGTCCGATCCACAGGG
The DNA here is from genome assembly GCF_021461395.2 of Schistocerca americana. Taxonomy (NCBI): domain Eukaryota; kingdom Metazoa; phylum Arthropoda; class Insecta; order Orthoptera; family Acrididae; genus Schistocerca; species Schistocerca americana. Next base: position 228,270,969 of record NC_060125.1, on the reverse strand, counting down.
TTTGTGTCCTCTGCACTTTTGGTTACAGGATTTTTAATGAAATTTGCACATACTTGTATGACCTAACAATTTCAAATATTTCATTTTTCTGTAAATTTGTTTAGCACAGTAGCGCCTAAGTCAATAAAGATACTTCTCATATCTGATGCCTCCTCTCCACCCTCTCTCCGTTCTGGTTTATGTGCATTTCCTAAAGTACTTCAAGTGATTCTTTTATCTATACAGTTAGGTTATCCTAAGCTGTATGCCGTTTGCTGTCATCTACATGAGCTACGATTCGTTTGTGACTGTTCCACTAAGCTACACCCTATCCTCCCTTCATCTCCTTCCCAACAGTCTCCAAATGAATCACCTGCTTTATTGATGTATTTTTGTTTTTACAATTTTGCTTCTAGTTTTTAATTTTCTTTATGTTTACAATTTTTCACATGCTATTTTTGTAATTAATTTGTCTTCTTGTCATATATGCATCTAACGCCACTGCAAACATACATGCCACATGATGGCATGTATTGGTACTCAGGTTTGGAAACAGGAGCTTGTCATTAGCACCAACGTCAGTGACGTAATTATGTGACAATACTATGTATTAAGACATTTTATATGGCATGGAAACTTAATTGTGAATTTTTAAAAGTATTTTCATTTCCAGTGCCACGTATATTTTATGCTTGTACATTCATGAGAATTATGTTTTATTTTGTCAGATGTTTGGATGATGGGCTATACCCAAAACTTGTCAGCAGATATAATTTTTAACACCAAGTGATTTGTTGATTTTAGCAATCTAATTAATCTTCTCAAAGTCCAAAGATTATTTATTTTTGCCCTTTCAGCTTTTAAGCTTGGCATTTTTAGTTTTCCCACAAATTGCTTCAACTAAGCAGGTATGTCTTTTGGAAAAATATGCTGTAAGACAGGTCTGGTGGATAGTCTGGAAATTACAAGGATTTGACAGGGGACTGGGTATACTGAATGTTTCTGGAAATTGTTTATGCAAGTAATCTCCTACCAGAAACATTTAGATTGTCTGTGTTTACTGAGACCATGCTAGAGGCAGCACATTACACTCACTGTTTTCTTATCACCTCATTTTACTGAGCGACATCTGATGGGCTGCAAGTACACACAGAGTTGGATAAGGACTTGCAGTAGTGTACTTGCCATCTGCGGTCTGTGGATATCCACAAAAACTATCCAGACATACGTAAGTGATTACTTGTCAATTTAACTTGCCTCTCCCTCCATGCTACATTCCACATATCAATTTTGCCTACAGTGATGAGCTAGCTGTACTGTGTGGTCCTATAGCGAACTTTTACTCTTTCATGTATCTGAAGACGAATATCGCACTTACTCGCATCGTCGTGACATAGCAGAAGGGATGGTAGCTTGGAAGGTGTACTTGAGCGAAATAAGCTACACAGAGACTTAGATTTTTAGCATTTTATTTTGATGAAGAAATGCAGCAAGAAACATTTAAATAGTGCAGTGAAATTTACATAGAGTGAGAGGCAGCAACACGGTTGTCACACCTGTAACAAAAGAAATATTTCGTTAGAGGAAAGTGAATACTTCCAGAAAGGAAAACATATACGTGGTTACACAGCTCACAAACAAATCATTTATCCAAACGTCGACACTCTAAAACTCATCGTAAAGCAACAATAGAAATCTGCTACCTCAGATTTTGAGCCAAGGGCATTTCAGAAAACATAACAATGAAGTGCTGAGGTTAGCCGCAGAGAAGTCCAGGAAACGTCTTAAAGAGATATCTCTTTCCATATTCGCAGCTGTGAATCTAACTGCACTTTTTCAGGATCAACAAATGAAACAATGCACATTCTAATATTGGCCATTCTTTACTTTTATTTAGTGAAAATAACTGATAATTTTCTAAACTTCGAGCGTCTCTCTTATCTTACTCTCATAATTCATACGTGAAATAGACTATGGTGACAGTATAATAGTCGCACATCCTTCTTCGAATCCGAAGTCTTTAAATTTACTGAGCAGAGTTTCGCACAACACAAACTACGTCGACTTTCTTTCAAGGATTCCCTTCTAATTTCCTACAGGATTTCTGTTACACCTCCGTGTGGACTATAACGACCTATTACAACACAGCAGAACATCTGCGGGGTGGCACAGTAGTTAGCACACTGGACTCGCATTCGGGAGGACGACGGTTCAAACCCGTCTCCGGCCTTCCTGATTTAGGTTTTCCGTGATTTCCCTAAATCGTTTCAGGCAAATGTCGGTATGGTTCCTTTGTTTGGGAACAATTTGTAGCGAATACATTCGAGAGTCCACATCTTTAAGCAAGCAGCTGTCGCGTGTATGCAAAGCTGAACAAATTTCTGTGGAAAAACGTTTGAAAGGAGGCCATGGAGAGGTTAAACGAGCAAGGCTAATGTTTGTAACAAAGGTTTGTACCTAATCTCAAGAATATCTATGGAGAGATTAGAAAAGCGACGGTAGAAGCATAGACTAATATGAAACTTTTGTACTTCAGAAAGAGTTCCTGTGCTTTGAATCTCTTCTTTTTGGACTACAAACGTGTAAGTTCTACATCTCACACGTGTGCAGCGAATTCCAGAAAACAAGCAGAAATATGGTAAAATATTTAGGTACGCCAGGTACTCTGCGACTCGATAGAACATAATCCTTGCAGTGAATTAACTGACTGATGTCTACAAAAGAGTCAGCTGATATTCTGTGTACATCTTATGCATCGTGTCAGAACATATCAAGGCGTTCTTGCAACAAGCCTTTCGATATGTTATTTTCAGTGTTAGTATTCATTATTTATCATCACTTCTAGGGCGAGAAAACAAGTTGTGCGAACGATGGCGGTCATATCAAGACAAATTTCATTATGTACATCATGTCAATATCGCACAGCAAAAAAATTTAAGAAAAAGTTACTACACCACTGAAGAAAACTGTAGATGAGGTGTGTTTGAATAACTTGGATAATCTATTCGGTATTAACTCTAATATTAGAATTAGCAACTGCAAACGTTTGCTTTTGCGTTGGTGCTCACCATGTTGGACTTAAGGAAACAGTCATTCACTTGGAGCTGGCAGAGCCCTTGGTGCCAGATGCGCAGTTTGTGCAGGTGCACGAGGGACCGCAGTTGCAGCTGGAGCCCTGGCAAGCTGTAAAAAAAAAACAGACCACTTCAGAACGTACTCAGAAAACACAGGGACAACACTGACAACCTCGGCAAATTTTACGTGTGTTTTCCTAACTTTGATATTCACAGGGAACAGGAGATTCAAGAAATTTAGATGTTACTGAAGTTAACATGTAATTTAGTGAAATAAAGACATTTGCGCTAAATGACTGGTTGTTAAGCCTAGATCAGTTAGAATGTACTGTGTGTAACCACTGGAAAGCTCAAGCCCTGGAAATCTGAGGCAACCATCCTAACATCAAAAGTTGCTGAATGTGTTAGATTTGAATATTGACTGTTCACCAACCTAACCAGCATTAACATCGATTAATTATAGTACCAAAAAGGATGTCACGTCATTATTGCAGTCGGCCTCAGCCATATTTTAGAACAAGCAGCCGACTTGATTCGCAGTAACCATAACGATCTGTTTCAAACGTAATTTCAGGATTATTGCCGCCAAGCCATGACTAATAAGTGCCTGCAACACACTCAAGATCACAGACAAACCGATAAATCAAATTAATAATTTCTTATGCATTGCCTAAGGTCATGGTTTCTCGTACTATGAACATATTACAGCTGATGTAAGAAGTAAACAGTCTAAACGTTACTCCACAAAAGGAGTGGTGTGCTAGATGCAGCTTGCTTGGCATATCCTACACACCTTGAAGAAGTGGTATTGTAACGTCAAGTCACACATCTAAAAAATGACAGCTCTTTGTATGAAAAAAAATTAGTCTTGTGAACTTATTATCAATGCATAAAGATGCCAGTTTACTGATTTACAAATTAAGTGCGTTATACGGTTTTCGCGACTTTTATAAATTAGCCATAAGCATAAAATTATTTCGTCCATATAGGACAGCCTCATGATGATTGCGACTACCAATTAAAATAAATAAAGCAATTATCATTTATTGTTCAGTCTCAGTTGCACATTTTTAAAAAATTAAATTACATGAAACTTCCTGGCAGATTAAAACTGTGTGCCCGACCGAGACTCGAACTCGGGACCTTTGCCTTTCGCGGGCAAGTGCTCTACCATCTGAGCTACCGAAGCATGACTCACGCCCGCTACTCACAGCTTTACTTCTGCCAGTATCTCGTCTCCTACCTCCGCTGCAGAGTGAAAATCTCATTCTGGAAACCTCCCCCAGGCTGTGGCTAAGCCATGTCCCCGCAATATCCTTTCTTTCAGGAGTGCTAGTTCTGCAAGGTTCGCAGGAGAGCTTCTGTAAAGTTTGGTAGGTAGGAGACGAGATACTGGCAGAAGTAAAGCTGTGAGTACCGTGCGTGAGTTGTGCTTCGGTAGCTCAGATGGCAGAGCACTTGCTCGGATAAAGGCGAAGATCCCGAGTTCGAGTCTCAGTCGGGCACACAGTTTTAATCTGCCAGGAAGTTTCATATCAGCGCACACTCCGCTGCAGAGTGAAAATCTCATTAAATTACATGTTTAGAACAATCTGGATCACCTTCAGACGTAAATAGTTGCTTCTTGTCTATTCAGAAACTCGTATCAGTGTACTCTGATATGAGTTTTTGAGTAGACGAGAAGGTTGCTGATGCAACTACTTAGATCTGAAGATGATATCATTTCACTTAAAACAATAAAAGGATTTTCAACTGAGACTGAACAATAAATCAGAAGTACTTTAAATACAAATACAGTTGCCGGTGCTCTTAAGACAAATATGTCAGCTACTGTGATAAATAAAACAGTTTTCTGTGTCTGTAACCTAGCAATCACCAGATGTAGCGGTAATAAATGTGACTATTGCTACACTCTGTTGCAGGTAATAAAAATTTCAGTGTTTGACTTATTGTTAAAGTGCTAGGAAACAGTAGTTCATTTATCAACATTGTTCAGAAAACATTTTTATTGCCCACACTGGAATAAATAGGAACTTTGGGTGTGTATAGCGTAGGGCAGCACAAATAGTGGCAGCCTTTTTCCATTAGCGGGACATCGCATATTGATTTGCTGAAAATATTGGAAATGTCAGACATAAATGTGAAAGTGGCTAGCACCTCTCGAAAAGGAGTTCAGATGTAGATGTAGGTGTCTGAATGTTAGAACCCAAAATTTATTTGACATCAGATACCATCTCGAGGAAAATAACGTAAGGCTGGCTGCTCAAAATTTGATGTTAGACATTCTAAAAAGCTAGGAAACTGTCATCATCTGATGGCGTCAGACATTGCTGCGGTAGAACTAGGGGTAGCTAAATTTGCGCCCAGCTTGTCCAGTGAAGATGACTACAATGACGATTTCTCCCCTCACTTTGACTTAGCCTAAACGCTAGGAATAAACAAGTGCTCTATACAATTAAGCATTCGTGACTGTTGTTTACATTAGTCATACCTATTCATTGATATCAGATATAAACTGCACTTCCTCATTACACTGTATTATTCAGAAAAGAAAAGCTTACTTACTTGCTCCGGTTCCGCAGCAAGGGTCAGGCATGTTGGCTGGCTGTGGTGAGCGGCTCGAAGTTTCAATGAGAGATAGTGGCGTCTGCTGACGACTGAATGCCTACCGCCGGCCCGCCACGGCATATATAGAAGGCGTCGTGAGCTTGGTGCCGTGCGCAGCGAACTGCACTCGCGGCATGGGCCGTGAACTTCACGCGGAATCACGCCAAGTTACTCTAACGCTGCTATTGCCACCAGCCAGTCAGCGTCACGCGTATCAGCGGAGTGTGGGGGAGGGGAGGGGAGGAGGGGTTGCCCCGGTGACTGCTGTAGCACGGCACTCCGCGGTCGACCATGAGTCACGATTACGAGCAGAAAGCGGAAAACAGTCTCACTCTAGCAAAGCAGCGAACATTTACGGAAGCGGCGTCAGCGCCTTCAGTCACACAGGAGTGTGTACTCTAGCAGTAGCTTTCAAGTGTTACTTACATCTGAACTTAACCAGTCATCTTGAACCGTCGCGCGATTGTTTCGTGTTTGCAGAATACTAAATTAAATAGTATTTTTTCCTTTTGTTACGTTCGTCTTTGCGACCATATAAGGGACTCTCATAATTTAACCATAAGCAGACAATTATTTCGCGTCTAAAGAACAGCAGCATGAGGATTGTGATAGCTAATTAAATATCATATTTGAGCTCTGAGCTCAGTTTCCGTGCAAGCAGAAAATAATAATGAAATGTTTTTTATTCCAGTCTCTGATCACAAATGAATTCTTTAGATGATGACCGGTTTCAGTCAGTAATGACCATCTTCAGATCTTTTTTACACCATGTCCTAAAGTGATAGACCACAATGGCATCGTCAAAACATATAAATGCAATCAGTATAGCATTGTCACATAGGGCTGATTGTATTTATATGTTCTGACGACGCCATTATGGCCGTATGGCTTTAGGACATGGTGTAAAAAAGATCTGAAGATGGTCATTACAGACTGAAACCGGTCATCGTCTAAAGAATCCATTTGTGATCAGAGACTGGAATAAATAAGCATTTTACAGTATTGGATCACTGTTTGTACAAGCGATTATGTCGCAGTTGGTGAAATAATAAAGAACTGAGGATGAGTCCCCCTTTTCCCTGTTAGACAAAATATTGTCTTGTTTTATCAACAAGACAAGTTTCACAACCGTTGTGACGTCCTCAGTGGGTTTTTCTCTTTTATTTTTCTGAAATATATACATACAGATCATGTTTAGCTTAGGAAGTATGTTACATCAGATTTTGTAGTTATTTAAATTATATATGTGCTTTACCTTGTATTTTACAACCTGTGTGTCCTGAGGCTGCCAACCGAAACCAGCTACAGCTCTAAATTAGTACACCATATCATCTGCAGACATGAGGTATGTTAGAAAATTGTCTGCACTTAATTTTTGTTCATAATCCAGTTTTTAAAATGTATGTTTACGTAAAACTCATGGCATATGCCCGTTTTTGGCCTTACCATTGTAGTGTTGGCCTATCCCAAGCGACGACAAGTTTGTTTTTGTGTGCCAAGCGTCAAGCGTTCTTTTTTTTTTTTTTTTTTTTTTTGCCTAGTTCAGCTGAACTTGTGGACATCGGCAAAAGTTATGTGAACCTTGGATATGGCGAACCATTTTGTGTAGTTTATTATACATGGAATTGTTTCGTATTTGGACACTATTTACTCACGCTTTCCCCTGTTGGTTTGTGAATACTGCGTCTTGCTAGGTTTGCAAGTAGTTGAAATAAACAGTTCCCATAATATGCAAAAAACTGGTGATTTCTCAAACTGGGGAACAATCACAAGGTTCGGTCTTGGGTCCTCTGCTGTTCTTAATATATATTAATGACTTGCCATTCTATAATCACGAAGATGCAAAGCTGGTACTTTTTGCCGATGATACAAGTATAGCTATCACACCCGACAGACAAGAATTAACTGGTGAAATTGTAAACGACGTTTTTCAGAAAATCATTAAGTGGTTCTCTGAAAATGAGCTCTCATTAAACGTTGACAAAACACAGTATATACAGTTCCACACAGTAAATGGAATGACCCCATTAATAAATATAGACTTCGATCAGAAATCGGTAGCTAAGGTAGAATATTCAAAATTTCTAGATGTATGCATTGATGAAGGGTTGAACTGGAAAAAACACACTGAGGATCTGCTGAAACGTTTGAGTTCAGCTACTTATGCTATTAGGGTCATTGCAAATTTTGTCGATATACATCTGAGTAGGTTAGCTTACCACGCCTATTTTCATTCTCTGCTTTCGTATGGCATCATATTCTGGGTAACTCACCATTGAGTAAAAGAGTGTTCATTGCACAAAAGCGTGTAATCAGAATAATTGCTGGAGCTCATCCAAGATCATCCTGCAGACACTTATTTAAAGAGCTAGAAATCTTCACTGTAGCCTCACAATATATATATTCACTTATGAAATTTGTTATTAACAATTCGAACGAATTCAAAAGTAATTGCAGTGTACATGGCTATAACACTAGGAGAAAAGATGATCTTCACTACTCAAGGTTAAATCTAACTTTGGTTCAGAAGGTGGTAAATTGTGCTGCCACAAAAGTCTTTGGTCACTTACCTAATAGCATCAAAAGTCTGACAGATAGCCATATAGCATTTAAAAGGAAATTAAAAGAATTTCTTAATGGCAACTCCTTCTACTCATTAGCTGAATTTTTGGATATAGTAAGTGAGTAATTTCTCAACACCCCCCCCCCCAAAGAAATTAAAAATATTGAGTGTCATGTAATATTTTGTCTAATGTAATATCTTGTATAGACACCTTTTATTAACCTGACACCTTCCACATCATTACGAAGTGTGGTATTCATGATCTATGGAACAAGTACTAATCTAATCTAATCTGCAAGCCACAACAACATAAGCAAGATGCAGTATTCACAAACAATGGTTCTTACCGTAATCTTCAAGTGGAGAATTATGTGCATACATTCTTTTTGAAACAGGTCCTTGCATCTCCTCTCTGGCTACACTTTTTTTTTTAATTTCTAGGTACTCTCAGTTTCACTATAGCCGACATATTCGAGTTGCGAGGAACACCAACTGTACTCGTATTTAAGATAATTCTCATTTTCTGTTCCGTCTCAGTGATCGAAACACGTGATCTAATTAAAAATGTGCAACGTATTTGCGTCAGCAACCTGTCCTGTCTGCTCAGAGCAACATATTAGAGTAATCTGATATGCTGTTCTGAGTAGACGCAACTATTGAGATCTGAAGATGATCCTGAGTGATCGAAACACGTAAACTAATTAAAATTATGCAGCTGAGACGGAACAATAAATGAGAATTACCTTAAACTCTCAACTTCGTTTTTCCGCCATCAACTTTCAAATTCGTGCTGCGGTCGCGACCTATATTCTGCGTTGATAGCAAACTTTGCGGAGCACACTGACCTTTTGCAGCAGCTGGCCACCTAAGAAAACAGGTTATGTTTCATCTTTAGAGGAACAAGTAGAACGAAATTTCTCGTCACTGTAGATGAGGCTTTTCACGTTTCGTTACTTTATACAGAGGTGTTCTACATATCAGAGATATATATCAAACGTTACATCTCTGTATAAAGTTCAGAAATAATGTAACACTTCCGGTACACTGAAGAGCACATACAACAAATAGAAGTCCGCAGCATCTCTTTGGTTCTTCTTTACATAACCTGATTTTCATTTAGCCTGCTTCTGTGAAAAAATATCTGAGCTCCACACTAATTTCTTGAATGTAACTACGTAGTTATCTACCTGAATATGATGATTTGAACGACCAAAACGCGTAGTAGTTTATTACACAAGTGAATAACACAGAAAACTATTTTAGTTATATTTCACCATAAGCATTTCGATTCATTTATTTTTGATCATAAGCAATGGTCACAACTCAAATTGATAAATACTATGGAAACGTGGAAACTTATTTGGAAGCAGTTCCTTGCATCTCGTTTTTGGCGACTAGTTTGTTAATTCTAAGTATATGCACTTCTGCCGGCGGTTCTAGGCGCTTCAGTCCGGAACCGCGTTGCTGCTACGGTCGCAGTTTCGAATTCTGCCTCGGGCATGGATGTGCGTGTTGTCCTTAGGTTAGTTAGGTTTAAGTAGTTCTAAATCTAGGGGACTGATGACCTCAGATGATAAGTCTCATAGTGCTTGGAGCCATTTGAACCAATTGCACTTCTAGTTTTCAGCATTTAATTGCCATTTTTGTGCTGCACCGAGGAGCTGCTTCTGGTTGGTATTACATTTTATCATATTTGTGTCGAATATATAAGACATTTCAGTGTTAATAATTTCACGAGTCACTGGTTGCTACATAAGCGTCTATTTTCTGATACGTCGCAAACTATTAACGTAGCTAAATGTTACAGCATGCCCTTTTGATTTGCTTGGTCTGTGTATCGGTGACAGAATGTACCTTCGTTTCCTATTTATTCGACTGTGGTCTATAGATATTGTGTGTGTGTGTGTGTGTGTGTGTGTGTGTGTGTGTGTATGTGTGTGGAGACCGAAGGGTTGGAGCGTTTAATTGAGTACATATTCATATTCGATCCTAAGATTATTCATGTGTGTATGTGACTTAGCCTGAAAGCTTATGACCGCGGTGTTTTTGGAAAATACAACGTGGCATCGTATTCTGGATCGAAAACTGCGTACATACACTTCAGTTCGGCTGGATTTAAATGTAAATGTTATAGACAGTAGGCACGTGTGTTTTCGTGTGCAATGTCGTGTTCTCCGTGTACCGTTCCGATTATGGCAACTCACAAACTCATTTTGAGATGAGAAGCGCTCAATAAGCGACGTCAAGAGATCAAGTTACTCAATGTCTGATTCACTCCTTCAGAAATGGAAACGGAGAACTACGAAGCAACATCCGCGTAAGGGCAAACAATAATGTATGAACTACACAAGTACACAGGGTCTGTAACATTTACACTAAAACGCAGTAGAAACGCGGTTAACAGATGACTTCTCCACGGGAACTTAAGCCCCCCCAAATTATAAGAAAATATCTTAGTTAGCGTAGAAATAAAACGAAACATCCGCTGAATATATTGGCGTGCTACTGAGATATGTCTGAGCTCTACTGGAGAAGGGAACTGTTGCATAAAAGAAATATTCCATTAACGATTAATAACCGAAATTCAGTCATGTGTAGAGACTGACGCAGCACTTAGTCACTGATATGCAATTCCATGAAATGGGCAACACCTGCGTCTGACGCAGCGCGTTTGTCTTTCACTTGTGACGCATTAGCCGCAGTTCCAGACACTTCCTCATCACATTGTGCTGCGTGTCTACACAACAGAAGCTCAGGACACTTTCCATAAAGCAAGACACGTTTAATTATTCTTGTGTGTGTAGGTCACTTGCACGCTGAACGTTCAAGTAGCATGCGTCCACTTCTCTTACTCCCATTCGAAACTGATATTTCGTTCTTTTTTTTTTTCTTTTCAAATGTTCACTTTTAAGAGAGCGTTTGAACATGAGTGGACCTGAGTTTTTCTTATTCCTTCGTTTTTTTTTTTTTTTTCAAACTCTCTTCATGCGCTCGCTGTATTCCCTCTTGTGTTCTTCCAACCTTTTTTTTAAGTGTACGTTTTTCGTAATTTTTCTGAACTATTCTCCACTGCTTATGTACCTTATGTGATTATCACTGATTTAATATCTCCTTCTTGTTTTTCCTAGTGTTTGCTAACGAGAATATTTGCGTTGTGAACCTATTCTTGTTCATCCTATGGATACGCCCATAAAATTTATTCATTATTTTTCGAAAGGCGCTACGGTCGCAGGTTCGAATCCTGCATCGGGCATGGATATGTGTGATGTCCTTAGGTTCGTTAAGTTTAAGGAGTTCTGAGTTCTAGGTGACTGATGACCTCAGATGTTAAGTCCCATAGTGCTCAGAGCCATTTGAACCATTTTCGAAAGGTGTCCGTCACTGTTTCTCTCCATTCGTAGATCTTTCTTTATCCAAATTCTTTCACGAAAGACTAGACCAGATGTTTTCCTGAGAGTTTTCGTTTCGTGCTCTTGAGTCTCTCGTATTATTCTTTGGCCGTGAATCATCTTAGTTTCAGCAGCGTAGATTGCTTCCTCTAGAACTACTGTGTTGTAATGCATTCGTTTTGCACTGACAGAGAAAGATGTTTTCTTGTAGTAACTTCACGTGAGCTTATATGCTTTTTGGAATCTTGAGACTCGCTCTTGATTGGCTGCTGTGTTCAATCGTGATGGTTGGATGCTCTCCTAGATATTTAAAATTCTTGACTTATGACATTCCCATACCGAGATATAATGTGTTGATTACCCACAGAATTTCTGTCGAGATTTGTAGACCAGTTTTTTCTGAGGACACGATTGGCTTCTAATCTATTGTTTGTTAGAATAGAGTGATAGTCCTCGAAAGCTAGACACCTCAACTTGATTCTCTGCTCTTTTGTAATCGTGAGTTGTATTTCCTTTATTTCCTTTTCTCACGTATTCACAATTTTTTGCGGAATAGTGTTACATAGGAATGGGAAGAGTCCATCGCCTTTGCGAACACCAGTATGAATTTGAAATGCTTCTTAAGTTTCTCCTATGAATTTAACTGGGGAGGTTATACCTGCCATTCTTTTCTAGTCGATTTGAATTCCTCTAAAGTATGGAGTAGTGTTTGCCTATCTACCGAATCATAAGCCTTTTTGAAGTTGCCAGAAGTTACCACAGAATTTCTTCATCTTCTCAGCTGCAAGATCGCCCTTTACGCATGCCGCCTGATACTGTCCTGTTAATGGGTCTTCCCGTTCTTCCCTTCGACTTAAGAGTGCTTTTGCAGGAATTCTGTACACAGCAGGGAGCACAGGTATTTACCCAAGTCTTTTCATCGTTGCATGACTATTGCAACCCACGCAGTTTGAACGTGAGTACTGTAATCAAATCTTCATCTCCCTTTGTAATTTTTAACCTCCCCTCTCCAAACTTGCTCCATTGTGAAATGAAATTTGGACCCCCACCCTCCCCGCCAAGCTTCCCTCCGTTATAAAATTAACTCTTCACAGAAACATGTGAAATTTCAAAAACTTCTATTCTGTTCTTATCTATCAGTACGACAAAGTACAGAGTACAGTTCCAATATGTTCCAAAAAGCCGCGCGCGAAATGAGGCTTTTCAAGGGGTCACATGTCGGGTTTTATTGATCACAGAGATAAAGGGTCAAGTATTTTGGATAGCCCTTGGCCTAGTGACCATTTGAATACCTATTGGAAGAACGGGCATAATGTACCTGTATAGTACACGGTCAAAATTTAAATATTACACTATTCCTTCAGCCGGAGCAAATTGAGCAAATCGGTTCGTCCTTTTGCGTTAGGCGTGGTTTAGGGTGGACCTTAGGTGGTTTATAAAAGTATCATTTGTTCATTGGCGGTTCCTGAGGAAACCTCGATTTTTGGGTTCGAAAAGTACCAGCTGTGGGTATGGCCACTTCTATAATTTATATTCATTGCAAATGGTCGAAACTTTTACCATATGTTCTTAAAACAATATTCTCTGGGAACCTGGATACTTTTTTCGAGAACATTATCCACTACCAAGATCCAGAGGGTCAAAGTTACCGTATTTATGCACGTGATATCCGGTCTAGGAGTAAATGTATTTTTAACTGACGCAGTGAACACATGGCAAGGGTTCTAGGGTCATCGGAACGATTCTCAGGCCACCGAATTAAGTTTTTAGTCAACATATTTTCAACAACAAAACTTAATGGCGCGCTGTCTCTGTATAAAGAACGCTTCACACCTATACAAATATGCCCAAAGTTGTACCGCAGAAAAAAAAGTCTAATAAGAGTCTAGACATGCCTGAAAAGAAATTATAAAATGATTGCCAAAAATTATATAAAACTGAAAAGACTCCAAATTCAGTAAAGTATTTCTAATAATATTTTTAATCTTTTAAAATACAAACCATAATCCGGGCGTTTTCGATTAATTCCGATCGATGAGCAAAGTATCCAGAAAAAATGTGAAGCAAACGATTTTGTGTTAACTTTATATTACGCATACTTATTTGTTTTGAATATGTGTCAAAGTATATGAATGCGTTGAAGTGTATAAATAAAGGGTCAAAACGTTACTGACGTATAGAATCCATTGTTTGAGTATACAACCAGCACATCCTGCTGTAGCAGGGAAAGAAGGAAAACAGCGAAAAAATACTCCCGCTTGAGTACAAAAAAGGCGAATATGTTCCTCTTTAGCGGTGGCCTTGCGGTTCTAGGCACTGCAGTCCGGAACCGTGGGACTGCTACGAACGCAGGTTCGAATCCTGCCTCGGGCATGGATGTGTGTGATGTCCTTAGGTTAGTTAGGTTTAAGTAGTTCTAAGTTCTAGGGGACTGATGACCTAAGATGTTAAGTCCCATAGTGCTCAGAGCCATTTGAACCATTTTGTTCCTCTTTAAAAGACTTTGACGGGAAGGTGGGGAACCAGCCGCCTCAATCCTCATTTCGCCTTCCACAACAAAAAATTGGGAAGGCTAACAATTCGCTCTTGTTTATGCTGATAGAGAGTAGCAGATAGACAATGACAGTGGAAGAGAGAGGAGACAGTGCCAGTGGGGGAGAAAGAGAGCGGAGCCAGTGGTGGTGGTAGAAAGTTGCGGTGAAAGAGAAAGAGAGATGGATGAAGGCAATAGAGTGGGAGCCAAAGAGAGAGGAGATATTGATGGTCAGTGGAAGACAGTAGGAGTAAAAGAGGAAAAGAAATGGCTGGAGACAGGAGCAGTAGGAGCAAAACAGAGATCAGGTTGTGGAAATGAAAACTTCAGCACCTAGGTATAGGAGACATCGTATTTTGTACCAAAATTATAAAAACACTTGCTTGTAGGGGAAAAAGTAAGTTGCCCTTCCACCTCCCCCCCCCCAGAATTTTTGAGCTGTCAAGGTATGGTGGAGACAGTGGCAGTTGTAAAGAAATACAAAAGGAGACGGTGTAAATGAGACAGGAGGCAGTAGCAAATGGAATAACTGTAAATTGAAGGGAGGAGAAGGAGACAGCGGGAGAGAGACATACATAGAAGCGGTAGTGGGAAAAAGATGCTGAGTGTGAAGGATTAACCGCAAAGAGAGACTCGGTAAAAGGATTTAGAATGTTCTGTGTTAAAAGAGCGCGAATATGTTTGCATACCAAAACTTTTTGTGAGGAAGGAGGAAAGAAGATTGAGGCAGCTGGACAAAGTCTTTTAAAGAGAAACTTACTCGCATTTTCTGTGCTCCGACAGAATGATTTTTCCGCTGGGACTGTTTAATGCACAGGTTTTACTTCCGTACAAGGCTCCACGCCTGGCAAGTATTTGCGAAAAGGTCTTTCTGTGAAATGGTAATGAATGTTCAAGAATGTTCAATTGTACGTGAATTCCTAAGAGACCAAACTGCTTAGCTCATCGGTCCCTAGACTTACACACTACTTAAACTAACTTATGCTAAGAACAACACACACACCCATGCGCGAGGGAGGACTCGAATCTCCGGCGGGAGGGGGTAATAAATGTTTTACGCTTTCTGTTAAACAGACGAATATTGTCAAGTCACTCCTCTGTAACACAAGTTTTATTGTGAGGTTGCTCCTCGACAGAGATTTCAGTTGCAGGAAATCTTTGTCGTGCACCGTAAGGCAGCCTATGCGCCTAGCCTACTGACGTCGAATATTCACAGTTACAAAATAGCTTCTACATGCAACGCTGGGAACAAACGAGAAGTGTTCGTAGTGCTATGAATAAGGCAGAGCATGCAATGTGATGGTGTGAAAATCTAGTAATGGCATGTGTATAAAGAGACAGCTGCTTTAAAAGCGGTGTCATATCGTTTGTGTAATTATTTGCATTCGCGTGGTTCCAAGCTATTTTGGAAACGTTGGAATAAACTGCAAATTGTATCCTCCCTGTTTCGAATATAGATGCAAATTCATTTAAGTTAGAGATCAGTACTAACTCTTGGATTTCAGTGGAACTTAATTGTATCATGGCAACATGTGCCGATGCTTTTTCTTCCATAATCGCCCGGCCTAGATGCTTTTACACTCCTCTCATCAGTTTGATACTATGCCCAACAATTTTCTGTCCTATCTGTAAGAAGTAGAAATAAGCATACGATGTACATAAAACCGTTTTAAATACAACAGAATCTGATGAAAGAGAAAGAGAGACAGCTATTTTTCGTGGGCTAGAGCCTATTATTTTATTTCCTTCACTGTTATTTCATCTCCCTCGCATGATTTGGGCGGGGGTGGGCTGTTAGCGTTACAATATACCGCACTTCAGGCAAATGCTTTGTAAAAATTTTTTAAAAAAAGATGGAACGAATAGGTCAGCCTAGTGGTAATGAATCTGCTGTCAACTAAGGAACTTTGTTCTGTGATGTCGGCAACCGCAAAACTGCCGAACACATGAAACAGAGGTCACGAAAACAAATCCTTTCACCTCATCGATTCTTCCACAGAGATGACAGTTGCTCAGCAGGGGTATCTACCTTGAAAACTCGTAATCACTATCGCGCCGAGCACACAAAGACTTCTCGTCTGTTTGGTCCCCCCCCCCCCCTTCCCCCACTCTGTCATTTATCTACTGCAAAATCTTCCTGACGGAATGTCCAAACCTGTGGCCCTATATCCGTGACTCGTTCGAACTTAGTTCTCTTCATTCGCTCTTCCCGTCACTAACACGTGGACGATGACGACATGTTACATTATGTCCTACACACGGATAGGCGTAAAGCTATTGATAATTATTTCTGTTATATCCCTGAATGTTGGCCAATCCCCCTGAGACATCCTGCATATTTTGTGATTCTGCTGGTGGTCAAAATAAAAGCTTCACCACCTTCACCTTCTTTGGCTATGTAACTCTTAAAGAAATTAGTGACTCGACGACGATAAAAATTATATTCCCTATACATGGCAATTCGTACATAAAGTGCGGTCAAAATGTTGGTTTATGAAACGCAGAGGTGCTGATGGAAACGCCTGAAGATTTCAAGGAAATGATCGAGGCATTCATGTAAACCATGTCCTCTGACTGCAGTCAGTGTTGGTCAAAAGTGGAAAACACTTCTGGCCTCAAAGTTCGCTGCAAAATCTCCTTTCAAAACTCAGTCAATTAGGACAATATCATCTGAATCAAGCCACTGCCGTATGCTGAAATATCAAACCACTTATCACGGAGTAATGCGAACTGGTATCGTCAGGACACCATGACAATGGATGGGCCGTTTGGACAGCCCGCCCCCACTTTTTTTCTTTCTTTTTCGGTGAGTCATCAGTCTTCTGACTGGTTTGATGCGGTCCGCCATGAATTCGTCTGTTGGTGTGTATTCCCATCTCCGTCTTTCTCTACAATTTTCACTCTCTACAGCTCTCTAAAGAACCATGGAAGGACCAATTTACACTTTTCAGAAATGGGAACTGATACTGAATTGCGGTACATGAGAAAGAGCTCAAAAAGACAACTTCAAATATATACTCGTATTTTGGTGCTGAAGCGATCAGTTTTAGAGGCAACGGGCGTGTTTTCTCCGCGTAGCTTTCCATTAAAGCTGCGCCGTGTCCTTGTTGGTTCCGCAGGGAAAGAGAAACGCCGACCTCCCGACACGGATATAAACACGCGCAGGTGCCAGAGGGGAACAACACCTGCGTCGACGGCTTCTGAGTTTGCGGGAGCACTAGGCATTCTCTCCTCTATTTGGCGATATCACAAAACAAGTACAGTTCTCTGGACTTATTCGATGTACTCCGGCAGTCATATCTGAAACAGATCCCACACTGCACAGGAATACTCCGTAACAAGACGGACATAGTGTAGGCAGTCTCTTTTGTAGACCTGTTGCACTTTTTATGTGTTCTGCCAATTAATCGCACACGGTCTTCGGTTTGTTTTCCTCACAACACTATCTACGTGAACGTTCCAATTTAAATTATTCGTAACTGTAATCTCTGAGTATTTTGTTCAGTTTACATCCTTTAGATGAGGATGATTTACCGTGTAGCCGGAATTTAGCAGTACTCATGTGGATGACTTCGCACTTTTCTTTATTTGGAGTCAATTGCCACTTTTCGCACCATACAGGTATCTTGTCTTAATAGCCCTGCAGTTGGTTTTGATCATCTGATGACTGTACTAGACAGCAAATGACAGCGCCACCTCCAAACAATTTAATATGGGTACTCAAGTTGTCTCCCAAATCGTTTATGCAGATCAGGAACAGCAGAGGGTTCATAACATTCTCTTGGGGAACGCCAGATATTACTTCTGTTTTACTCGATGACTTTTAATCAATTACTACGAACTGTGATCCTGTAAGGAAATCACGAATCCTTTCGCGCAACTGAGACGATTCTCGGCCGGCATACAACTTGATTAAAAGTCTCTTGTGAGGAACGGTGTCAAAAGCCTTCTGGTAACCCAAAAATAAGCCATAAATTTGACATCCCCTATCCACAGCACACACTGCTTCGTGTGGATAAAAAGCTAGTTGTGATTCATAAGAAAAATATTTTCTGGATCCATGTTGGATATTTGTCAATAAATCGTTTTCTTCGAGGTAACTCATAATATTCGTGTACATTATATGTTCCAAAATCATACAGCAAATCGATGTCAGTGATTATGGGTGTGCTAGCCAAAAAATAAAAATAAAACCCAAATAACGGCGATTGGTATTGTTTTATTGTATATTGGCCAGCCGTAGTCCCACACTCCAGCCAGAAGATGGAGTCACATTCATTGGATTTGTTAGGGATGCACCAAGATTTGGCCGCCCAACAACAGTCACAACTGAGGAAAATGAATTTCGGGTATGTTTAGCTGTGACCCAAAGTGCGCAAAAATCAACCAGACGATTAGCAACTGAGCTAGATTTATCACGAAGGTCAGTGCAAAGAATGTTACACAAACAGGATTTTCAAGTTTCCATTCCACGTTCACGACATGCGTTACGTGAAGATGATCTAGATCGACGTCTTCAGTTTTGTGAAGCGATGCTTGACCAACAGAAACATGATCCTAACCTTTTCATAAAATTGTGTGGTCTAATGAGGCCAACTAGAAGTTAAGCGGACAAGTTAACAGACACAACTGCACTTACTGGTACACTGTCAATCAAAATCTTTTGCTAGAACAACCACTAAATCAACTTGATGTGAGTGTCTTGGAGGCCATATCATCATTTGGCGTGCTTGGAGGAACAGTGACAGGAGCTAACTATTTGAATATGCTTCAGAATTACGTGGTAGTAGGACTTGTGCATAGAACTTTCACTGCCGTCCGCGATTATTTAAATGAAACTTTCCAAAGAAAATTGATTGTTTGAAGGGCAGATATTGACATGGGTCACGTTCACCAGACATTACACCGATGGATGTTTTCCTATGTGATGTCGTCAAGCACTCCGTTTATTCTCAAAATCCTCAGACCATTGCTGAAGTAAAGGACTACATACATACACGACGCATTTCATGATTTGGGCAGTGATACCACACTATGCCATACAGTATGTATCAGTGTTGCAAAACGACTTCAAATATGTGTTAATGAAGACGGAAATAGTTTGAACATAAAAAATAATTGTAAGTATTGTTTGTATATGTAATGAAACATAAATTCAGCCTTTTGTTTAAATCAGTGCTCAGTGTCCAGTGACTTTTGCGCCACACTGTATATACTTATTAAGTAACAATGTACCCCTGAACTGTATAGTATAGGAAATTTGTAAATAATTGTGAATCCCTGAGATGAAGAATCGCTCAAATAATTTGAAACACTTGTACTGATAAAATTTAGTAAACACCATCTCACAAAATAACTAATTTAAACCAAAAAAAGTCAACAATTTTCCGTATTTTTTACTGTTTCTACTAGACATTATTATACAAATCCATAGATTAATTTATAATGAACAGAAAAATTGGTTGGTACTGCTAGAAAACACAATATTCAGTACTTTAAACTCTTTTACCACCGTCAATGTTCCCAACTGACATCTTGAAGAATTTTTTTATCGAACTGTAAATCGGCCGCGTGTTTCCGCTTGGCTCAACGCTTATAAGCTACGTCTGGACCGTCCCTAGCAGTAGGTTGCCAAAATAGCTGGAGTCCACTTCCCTGGATATGAATGAATTCAAGCACCTATCTCACAGCTCTTCGGCCCAGCGGCGCGCTTCTGAATTATATTATCCCATGCAGTTACGTAACCGTGCGTCTTTATTATACACCGTAGGATGTAAATCAAGACTGCAGTATCCTGATGAAATCGCACGCCGTGTAAGCCTACGTCAGAAACTGCTCTATAATTTTCAAAGAAGAAAGCGAGGTGGGCATAATGGAGGTATATTTCAGATACATGATAGAAGCAAAATTTTTATATAACACGACAGCTGTTCCCCCACAAACTCCTTATAATTTGCTGCTCTTACATTTGCTAAGAAATCGAGACGTTTTAAAAACTTTACCAGACAGACTTCATACAAAATTTAACCAAACTGCTTGTTTCTGTAAACCTCTCCAGTCTGTGGGCCAACGAGGATACCTGCTTTGGCTTTTGATCTCTCAATCGCGGGAATTTTTTCCTCAACTACTTACCTGCCTCGCCTTCGTGAATCATTTTCTCCACAAAATTTTTAATGCGTTAAATTAAAATCACTTCAATACGAACCATAGTGCTAACGGGAACAAGGTATTGAGAAACCCTAAGACCTGAGATTTGAATAACGTTTTTGTTATATCATTTCATTCTTATATGTAACATTTACACTGGGAAAAGATGATTTCGTTGCATGGAATGTCTGTACGTTTCTAGTGTAACTTACCGACAGGATCCAGATCTTAACTCAAAAAATTCCGTATCACTTATCCTCAGAAGTCACAGCTTACAAATTTCAGTTATGTGCAATTTTCTGAAAATCTTTGTTTTACAATATTTTCAAAATTGTTTACTTTTATGTCTAATTTTGTGTGTTCTTTTGCCTTAGATTTGACAACGTTCTACAGCTTTATGGTAGTGAGCCCCAGCAATTAAATCAAAATGTGGCAAAGGGGCGCAAAAAAATTACTGGCGTTTTGTGTCTTGTGTGCAAACAGTTTATTCCTACGAAGCAGCGACAGAAGATAACTACATTTTTAAAGAAAGCGTATTGTACACATTTTGGCGTACAGCGTGGCGACCGGGAAAAATCGTGGACTCCACATAAAGCATGCAAGGAGGACGTGTACCGAACAACTTTGACAAAGGATAAACGCAACAAGAAAACCATTACTCTCTGGGGTGCCAATGATATGGCAAGTACAAACTAACCGTGGAACAGACTTATTTTTGCTCCTGCGACCTGACATTGTATAACGCTAGAAACAGGCACAAAATAACATATCCAAACATTCCGTCTGCTATTTTGCCTACCTCTCATGGCCCAGATGTCTCTGTCCGAAAAAGACCGATTTTTCTGCTTCTACATCAGTATCAGAAATCTGCAGTAGTGACTACGAACCAGATGATGCTTCAGGCATCCCCAGACCTTTGACTAGAGACACTGAATGATCTAGTTCGTAATATTGAGCTCTCGAAGGAATCTGCATGGGGTTCCATGGTTAATGAAAAAAATAGTTCACTGCACAGACTTCAACAGTTTGTACGGAAAACGAAACTAGAATTTGCGCCGTATTGTTCTGGAGAAAATAAAGTAGTATTTGTAACAACAAACAGCAAGCGACGCTTAGAATGGCACTACCTATTACGAAATAACTGTGTCCGATGATGTGCTGTTTGTAGGAGCCAAAGACGTTACTCATTGCATAAGAAAACCGAACATTATTATTGTATTATCTGTGATTTTTAGCCGGCCGCGGTGGTCTCGCGGTTCTAGGCGCGCAGTCCGGAACCGCGGGACTGCTACGGTCGCAGGTTCGAATCCTGCCTCGGGCATGGATGTGTGTGATGTCCTTAGGTTAGTTAGGTTTAAGTAGTTCTAAGTTCTAGGGGACTGATGACCACAGCAGTTGAGTCCCATAGTGCTCAGAGCCATTTGAACCATTTGTGATTTTTATTATCTCTGTTGTTGAATGTAATGTTAATGCCTCCGATTTTGTCCTTGCACCGCTAAAGACAAAAGGAACTTATTATTGTAAATATTACGTATTAAAACTCGATGATAAGACTAAAAGTTGTATTGAAGGAAGAAATAAACGAGCGCTCATCTCTGATAAATAATTGGGTGAGGCTCGAAAGTAAATATTGTCCTTTCTAGTCATTCTAAGTACAATATAAAATTTCAGCTAAACTGTGTCAACGTGGAGTTGCAGAGACGCTGGTGAGATTGGCGAACGAACCTGCACATAATCAGAGCGACTTTCAACGGACTCGAGAGCACACAAGGAATCTGCCACAGCTATCTACCAAAATGTTACCACACGACAAAACACACACAAGGCGAGTTTAGTTTCAATGGATAATATCAGCACATTTGAAAACCAAGAATACATGCTAGTCTTGTCTATAAACCATCATATATCATTAAAAAAACATTTTCCTCCTTCACAATGGGAATGTATGTGCTTCCCTTCTAGTTCGTTACTGAATGATTCACAAAAAGTCTTATGAAAATCTGGAACTACTGTTGAAGAACATTACTGACAAGTGTGTGGAGATTTCAAAATTATTTCACTCTTGTTGGATCGACAGCTAGGTTATACAAAATATCCGAGTTTTATTTGCAGGAGGAACAGTCGAGCAAAGGCACAGCATTGGATTAACTAAGAATGGCCACGAAGACAACGGAATGTTGGTTCTAAAAACATTTAGAAGAAGAGTTATATTGAAGCATATGTGATCCTCTTAACTCCTCTCCATATTCAACAAAATGTTGAATGCATTCAAGGAACCTGGATGTAGCATGAGTCTCATGGTATACATGCTAAATTCTCACTTGAACTACTTTTCCAAGAATATTGGAGACTACAGTGAAGAATATGAGGACAGATTCCACCAAGATCTCGAGGAATTTGAAACAAGATACCAAGGCAGGTGAAGCATCACACTGCTCGGCAACTACTGTAAGATGATGAAGACGACCACACCAAGACGTGTTCATAAAAGGAGGCCAATCGGAAGCATATTGACGTGGAAAAAAACGAGGTTATATTAAGGAATGTTCTTTTACATCCTTCCTTTCCTAATTTGTGTTCTATGACGAATAAGTTGTTTATAAAACCTCAGTGTACGTACTGTGACATACTTGCCATAGCTATTAACAATATTGCAGGATTTAGTAATTTCTAACTGACTGGATTACGATTTTCCTAAAACATCATAAAAGAAGTTTGACTTAAAACCACTGCATTTGTGTATTGAGTGTTATACTAATTTTTGTTTTGCAACAAATCATGACGTGATGGAAGGAAACCGTTCACTAGTTCGGATTTAGCTCACCTGAAACACATTAAGGTACAACTCGAAGTTTGTGTAATATTGTGAAAGTGAAAATTTGTTGTCCAATGTTATATATACATTAGCAGTAAATATGTGCTATTTTCCTTTACGGATGGAAACTTTCGCAAAGTAAAAACCAGAGCTAAGTTTCAGTTTTGTTTGTGATATTCATCATTGGCACAAATGAACTCATAGGAATTAAGCAGTTTCATGCAACTTACCTTTTTCACTGTTGCACAGTGTCATCGCAGTTTGTAGACGTTATCTGATTATTAAAACAGGCTACATGTAGTACACAGAAGAGTAGATTATCCTCCTGAAATCTTAACATTTGTTGCCCTGTTGTACATTTACAATACGTGTCCATGACACTGACCGGCAACATAAATGTTAGAAAGTAATGCTTCATTTCAATAACCAAGCATCTAAAAATGTGTCTTGACTTACATTGCCCTGGAACATGTTAAAACCAGTTTCTGCTTAAGATGTATTTCCATAGTTCATTCGTAATTTTTACCATCAGGAATACTACGTCTGAATAAACAATTTCAGCTATGTCTGCTTTGTTTCGACATTTGATTTTAAATATTGCATGTACATAAAGGTTCCGCTGTCATGGTATGTGATTTGCGGATTCCTAGAGTATCTCGTGGCATTATTTCGCACAAGAACGGTACGAGTAAGTTAAAACGTAGCAGAATCAATATTCTGATAAGTCTGAGAATTTTCGAATTGTACAGTAGAACTGTAAACAATTTTTTTTGTGCAATAGTTCTGAAAGAAGACGTTTTCTTAGTCTCCAGAAATCTAGGGCATCCAATTCAACAGATTCATTTGCGTCCAGACCCAAGAATTCTGTTTTGAGCTCCAATTACACTTTGCATCTTATCTGACTATATCATGACGGCTATAAGTATGGCCAGCACACTAAGGCAGTTGAGTTTAGGTGGAGATTACAGACTCTTATCGTTTATTAATAAAATACGGTGT
Organism: Schistocerca americana; assembly: GCF_021461395.2. Taxonomy (NCBI): domain Eukaryota; kingdom Metazoa; phylum Arthropoda; class Insecta; order Orthoptera; family Acrididae; genus Schistocerca; species Schistocerca americana. The sequence goes on along the minus strand of NC_060125.1, from coordinate 228,246,863 downwards.
TGAAGTATGGACTGAATTGCTGATGAAGTCCCCCAGAACTTTACTAAAAGCTTGATTTTCCTGTTCATGTATTTACATTTTCATAAATGTGACATTCCACTCGGAAAAAGCAGTTGGAATTGGTTGGCTTTTGTAAATAAATATTGAGTCGCCATATTCATCGTAAACAATCTAAGCATTTGATCCAAAATTATTTATGGATTGACGTCTTTTATATTCGTTGTATTTAAATTTGTGATGATTCCTGTAAGCGACCTTCCATAAACTCTGATATTCATTTTCATTTGTAAGACAATTCAACAACGCGGATTCAGCATCAGTGCCTTCGCCGCCACATATTGCTAGATGTTTATTAACTATGCCAATTTTCTACATACCTATCGCACATTTTCAGTTACTAACCTTCGGAATACAGTGAACATTAGATGTATTACTTATATATGCAGATATAAATGTGGGACACTGAAACTGTTATTGTTTGGGCTTTTGCTCTTAAAATTAAGGTTGTACATTAAAAGACGCACAGAACTCAGTAAACAATTTTTTTGGAGAATACATGATGCTAATAACGGTAATCTTGAGATTTGAACTAGTGCGTCTTAGAGAAGCTACCACCCTTTTTTATAAAAAAATTACGTTGGTATGCTTAAAACGCGTTTCACTTGCTGTGTATGAAATAAATAGGAAAGTAAGGGTGAGTGGGAAATCATAAGAAATTGTACAGAGACTATGCTTAAACATTAAATACTTTATTTTTGGTGATCACATGCTATGCTAATATGTTAATACACAAGGGATGATGTGTGGTGAAGGTCGAAGAACAGGGTCTTCACACCTGCAAAGAAGAGAATTGTCTCATTAGTCACACTTTCTACAGACATGCAGCTAATTTGTTCTCTCTTAAAACTGATAACTAATATTTTTTCCATTTATTTAGCAATGTAAATTAAATTAGTTATTTTTTTATTCAGGCAACCTGTCTTAGTCAATAAACTTGGCTGGTTTCACAAAGTTTCACAAATGGACCACTACTGCTATGTTTCAAACAGTTTGTCATTTAACTGTCGATATCTTGGAGTGAGAGCTACAGTGATAGGATAAGTTTGTCTGAATCGTATACTTCGTTAACTACTGTTGCTCATGGAGTTCATATGAGCAGGATATGCTACATCGAAAGCTTGAGTTCTTAAGATTTCTTTGTGGTTCTCAGGATGTTTGTAATCTGCATTATATACCAATTGTGGTAGTTAACAAATTTCGTATGACTGCCGGTCTGACGTAAGCTTTCAGTTACCTTGCCACACTGTGTGTATCGATGCTTTCTATATACGCACATCCCGACTAGGCCTCGCGCGCCTAAACTTCTGGTGCCTTTTCGTAAGGCAAGGCACACAAGTTGCGGTTTTTGATGGTACTAACACTTTCAATTACAGATATAGAATTATTTTTAAAAATTCTTTAGCAGTAATAGCCTACAAATTAGGCGATCACGACGTCGAACACTTCAGTAACAGGTACGTCAACAAACAGAATACTTGTCTATTCCTAAGTACGCATACTTATTTGACACGAAGGCAAAAAGATTGGGAAGCTTCTAAGTGGGTACCATCGACACTTGAAACCTTAAACCTAAACTGAAATTCTACATCAACATGACTACTCTGCAATTCACAGTTCAATGCCTGGCAGAGGCTTAATCGAATCACCTTCGAGATATTTCTCTACCGTTCTACTCCAGAACAGTGCGCGGGAAAAAACGAATGCTTCAATCTTTCTGTGCGAGCTCTGATTTATCTTATTTGATTATGATAGTGGGCGCCAACAAAATATTTTTACACTGTAAGGAGAAAGTAACTGATATTTCACGAGAAGATCCTGTCTCAACGAAAAGAGCCTTTGTTTTAATGATTGCCACCCCAATTCACGTATCGTATCTGTGGCGCTCTCCCCCTATTTCGCTACAGTACAAAACGAGCTGCCCTTCACTGAACTTTTTCGATGCCCTCCTATCTGATGCGGATCCGACACCGCACAGCAATATTCAAGAAAAGGATGTACAAGCATAGTCTAGGTAACCTCTTTAGTACACCTGCTACATTTTCTCAGTGTTCTGCAAATAAATCAGTATCTGGTTTGCTTTACAGACATCTATGTGATCGTTCCAATTTAAGTTATTGGTAATTGTAATCCCTAAGTATTTAGTTGAATTTACAGCCTTTAGATGTGTGATTTATCATGTACCCGAAATTTTGCGGATTCATTTCGGTGCTCGCGTGAATGACTTCACACTTTTCATTATTTAGAGTCAATTTCACTTTTCGCACCCTACTTACATCTTGTCTAAATCATTTTGCAATTTGTTTTGATAATCTGATGACTTTATAAGACAGTAAACGACAACATCATCTGCAAACAATGTGTGTCATAAATCGTTTATATAGATCAGGAACAGCAGAGGACCTATAAGACTTCCTTGAGGAACGCCTGATATTACTTCTGTTTTACTCTGACTTTCCGCCAGTTACTACGGACTGTGACCTTTCTGACAGGAAACCACGAATCCAGCCGCGCAATTGAGAAGATACTCCACAGGCACGCAATTTGAGGAACGGTGTCTAAAGCCTTCCGTCAATCTGAATCAATTTGACACCCTCTGTCGATTCCACTCATTCGTGAGAATAAAGAGCTAGTTCTGTTCATGAGAACGAAAGTTTTGAATCCTTGTTGGATGTTCGTCAATAAATCGGTTTCTTCGAGTTGGCTCATAATGTTCGAACACAGTACATGTTAATAAATCCTACCGCAAATAGACGTTAGCGATATGGAACTGTAGTTCAGCAGATATCTCTTGTTCCCTTTTTTGGATATTGGCTCGAGAGGCGTAATTTTTTAGTCTTGAGATACTGATCGTTAAACGAGCTATTGTGTGTGTGTAAATCTATTTAAACTTGAGTCTGATATCACTCATCTTATAGATGAACTGGAAGTTATGACACATTTTTATATTTTTGCAACACCATGTACTTACATAAACTTTTACATTAAACGTCAGTGGTTATAACAAATGGAACGTCTTAGTACATTCAGTCGGATAGCGTTACAATTTGGAAAGCAGGTATTGTACGCGTATAAGGAAATTGCTTACTGTGCTTGGTGATTTTTACATTGAAAGTGCAAATGCGTAAGTTTCCATCATTTCTCATGACAACATTCTGATAAGAGAAGCCGGATTGCTACTTTCCGATAAGACGAGGTAAGCAAACAAGCGGCATCGCTGAGCCTCTGGGTTTCTGTTTGTTTAGCACGGCACGTGTGCAGCTAGACTTTAACTGAGCAGGCGGTTCTGGACTGGCCGTGTTAACACATGTGACCTCGGCGCGCATCAGCAGCTGCCGGCGACACCGGTTGACGTCCGTCAATTACTCCCTCTTATCTGCTGTCGCCGTTGCCTCAATTGCCGCTGCGTAGTGCCTCCCTCCTCGCACAGTAACTAGCTCCATTAGACAGATTGGAGGGTGGTGACGTAATTGTTTATGACAAGTATACGCTCTTCTGCCAAGACGCGTTGTAAAATTGTACCATTCAAGTCGCGTCCCCTCGCTATTTTAAAACGTACAGCACAACAGGAAAGTGTGTAAACCTATTATTAGTGAGAGTAGCTGCTATAGTGTTCGCAGTTTTGCTCTCTTATTTCTAGAAAATGATCTTTACTTGAGCAGCTGAAGTTGTGTTTTTGCGTCCTTTCTGATATAAATAAGGGGAATTTAATAGACTTCGGAAACGAGAGGACAACACCTGATTTAGACTTTAAACAAGTAGTCTGTACGTTCGAAACAAGGTTACTAAATAATAAGGTTGGGCAGTAAGCGCTCTGCTCTGCCATTGGCTGGCCTAGTGACGTCAGCGTGGAAGCAAGCGCTCACAAGCAGATGACACGGCATGCTCGTTTACGTCAAGTTTTTGGCGGAAGATTTTGTTTATACCAGAAATGAGATGTCTAAACTGCTTTTCTGCTGCTAAAATATTACAGTTAAAACTGATGAGTTATATTCTTTCGCAGCTTATGCCTCACACATAGGTAAAATGTCAGATCACAACCACACTGACACACTTGAAATTCGAAACCTCGCCTCAAATAAATCAAACTATTCATTTAATCGCATTGAAATGAATTTACTTAAGAGCTCGAAGTTGCACACACTTGTTTGTAAGAACAGCATTCCTTCTTTCTAAAGCCGCTATAGTATTCATCAAAGTAACTTTATCTGTCTCAAAAAAAAAAAAAACCTGTCATCTGTACATGTGCTCTTATTATGATGTTTCTTATTTGGTGACAGCTTTTCCAGAATTTCCAGAGATTTATGTAGTTCTTGTTTCTTATACCGTTTGGTTCTGTCTTCTGTTGCGGGTGACACATTGACAGTCTCACTACTGCACGGTAAATTGCGCGAAGGAACTGCATCTGGCTTGAGCATTCTTTTTCGGGGCAAATTAAGCAATTCAGGCTGTAAATCCCTGAAGTAATCTGTTTCTGCTAAATGGCGAGACCATATTCTTGCATGCGCAACATTTACACTGTCTTTCCCTAAACATTTCGACAACCATAGTTTTTGTAATGTTTCATTACGCGGGAAACTGATACATTACGTCAGTTCCCTTTGTGCTCCAGTTGTAGGAAAAACAGCCAGTTACAGCACAGCCTGGCATTGTAAAAATTAATTTTCTCACTCACTTGTAGAATCTCCAATAAGAATTTCACAGGACGAGCCATAAACTATAGTGCTGGCGAACACAATGTTGATTCCGCTGTCCACTATCGCTAACTATTTCAGTTCCGAATCAAATATCAATTACAGCAAAAACCGTTAACACTCCCGAATTCCGAATGTTTCCGCTGTTGACTGAGTACCTCAGAAGAAAGAACTCAATCAAAATACTCCTTCAAACACAAAACAACACAAGAAAAATAATCACACACAATTCGAACTGTGTACTGTTTGGCACAGCTACTTCCACCGTGACGTCATGCGCACAACTGAGAAAACACGTTGCTTTCTGCGCCCCCCTGCGTTCGAAACTAATTTGGGAGCTATGTCGTCTACAGCCCTTTATCATTGCGAAATACATATTAATATTCTAAATAGAATCGAATTGGGATCAGAGTCTTAGTAAGCTTCCTAAGCAGCGTTATGAATTTTACAGTTTTCTAAGTGTTTTATGTTACATCCTCCATATGAAACAGGAAAACAAGCGCCACAAGTTTTGTTAGTCTTAAAAAGTTTCCTGTGCAGCCATTTTGGCAGCAGCTGTATATAAATTACATATTTTGTTTTGTTTATCTTGTGTCCCCAGACGCGTTTCAACTTAATGTAGTTACAAGGCATCTTGAGTGGGTGTCAGATCAGCGTCATTATTTTTAAGCCATACGCTTTCTCTCATGTGGTTAACTGCATCAAAATTTGCATTTTCCTTTTGGCTACCGTTTCCAAAATTAGTGACCAACAAAAAAAAAACTGCAACCTTTCAACCACTATGTCACATGCGAGAAAGCTGTTTGGCTAAAAAATAATGGATTAGACAGTGATGTGACAACCACTCAAGATGCTTTTAACTATTGTGAAACGCCTCTGGGTGCATGAGAAAAAAAAAGTTATGTGCAGCATGCAAAAGGCTGTTTTTCTTTTGAACTACTGTAATTTGTAACTTATTTATGCAGAATACATCAAACAGAACCGCTTCATTTTTATCTTGTCTCTTTATTAATACACTGTAAAATGCTGTAACATACTGTGGAAGATTGAGGGCCATTGCATAAAAGATTTCGTAGTGCCTCAATTCACTGTACTCGTATATAAAGCGTACCATGTAACGTTTTCGACGATCTTAGGAAGCTAAATGTTGAGCGTATTTGCCTGTGTATTAAACTGAATTCGAATTCCTTCGGTTAAGTGAGTTTTACGTTTATAAAGAACTTCGCGCCACTAACGGAAACGAAAAGCTATATTTGACGTAACAGATATAAATTAAGGAATTTTGTATAGTTCCTGTGAACTATTTAATATGTTTTAACTTTATCATCAGCATGTGTTTTATCAACTCTGCGGCAATTACACGAGTTACACAGGTTCGAATAAAAACAATGGAATACATTTCTGTCGTTATATTAATTCGTTTTATTGCGTGCATCACCTTATGAATGTCTTTCTGTTATGTGGATGGCTGAACGGGTGCTCGTAAGGGGCAATAATCATTTAAAGAAATGCTCACACAGGAAGAAGGTGAATCTGATGACCCTAAAATTTTTATGAGAAACGCTTCGTTTGTATTACAGAGGTCCTATGTTTGTGCGCTGTGTTAGGCAGATCTAAAATGACGTTAAAGTGTCTAGTTAATGTAGTTCGTTAGACAGAAAGAGAATTGTCTTCATTATACAGATAGAAGGTTCGACCATTAACAGCGCTATAAAACAGTTTTACGTATTATCATTGTTAAGAGACATTTTTCCAGCACTTATTTAAGAATTTATTACTTGAAGCCTGTATCTAAGCAATTAAGGCCAAAATATCAGGTCTCCCATTCAGTTGAGTTCCGTATTGGCTGCCATTTCCCAATTGCTTACAGATGTGAATTCGGTTTAATCTTCGAAAATTACCTTACAGGAAGGCAGCTGCACCCGGCAGCTGAGAAGAACGAATGCTGTGGGTGAGGCCTAGGACCCCCCCCCGTCGACTAGACCGTTCGCCGGGTGCAAGTCTTTCGATTTTACGCCTCTTCGGCGACTAGCGTGTGGATGGTAATGAAATGATGATAACACAACACAGAGTCCCAGGGCGGAGAAAATCGCCGACCCAGCCGGGAATCGAACCCGGGCCCTTAGGATTGACAGTCTGCCGCGCTGATCACTCAGCTACCGGGGCCAGACAGGGGTGATGTAGCGAACAAGAGACAAGATAACAGTTCTTTCCGTCAATAACTTCCATCTTGCTTGGGCATCATAATTCGCCGGTTATGGGCTCTGTGTTTATTTCAGTTTTTATTTAAAGCTACACTTCTCAACAGCGAAGTTCTTGTGAAAAGTAAATGCGGACGTCAGATGCACGTTAAATCGAAAGACGGACGAGAAAACGCTACCATTGTTGTTTCAGCTGAATAAAACGAAACTTGAATCGGAAAAAAGACATTTCACTAGTTGTATATCAGTGGTAATAAATTACTGATACAGCAGTTACTGATACCATGTATACAAAATGGATAAATTTGGTCGATATTATTTCTTTAGTAAAGGAAGGAAGGAAGATTGGAGTTTAACGTCATGTTGACACCAAGGTGCCGGCCGTTGTGACCGAGCGGTTCTAGGCGCTACAGTCCGGAACCGCGCTGCTGCTACGGTCGCAGGTTCGAATCCTGCCTCGGTCATGGATGTGTGTGTGATGTCCTTAGGTTAGTTAGGTATAAGTAGTTCTCAGTCTAGGGGACTGATGACCTCAGATGTTAAGTGCCATAGTGCTCAGAGCCATTTGAACCATTTTTGACGCGAAGGTCATTGGTGGTCGATATTTCAGAAGTATCAGTGCACTGCAGATGTGAAATGATTTAATACATTTGCGTTGTTCCAACCTCTATAAGTCACTCACAGTTTGCATCCAAGAAAATGTTTTTAGAACAGTGAGAGCTATCCTGTCAAGAAGACGTCACGCCCCTCGCAGCCACATTCCTACCGCACCCGTTGTTGTCAGCTAGTACACTACCCATTGAAATAAAAACAAACTTCCGCGCATCTTTCAGAATTTTGTGACTTCACTGTTCCAAAGTGTTGGTCTGCGACACGCCACAAACGATACTAATGTATCGCACGGAGACGTGCTTCGCATGAGGAAAAACTGCGTACTGCCTACCCTGAGACACTACATTTATTTTTTTAAATTTTACATTAAGCTGCACAGCTATTTAGCTAACTGCTATGTTAATTACATATTTATTTGCTACGGTTACAGTGAATTTTCTTTGCATCTCACTCTTTGTTAATGGACACCCTGCAGCCAGGCGCGGACCAGTATGCTTACCTTGGTTGAGCGACTGTGGCTAGCTCACTTGGAGGTTGTGGAGGAGCCCTTGGTGCCACACGCGCAGTTAGTGCACGTACAAGAAGCTCCGCACTTGCAGCCGGCTCCCTGGCAAGCTGCAACACCAAACAACACCTGCTGTACTGGCAGCACACGTGGCGAGGTCCGCTACACACGGCGGTAATGTGCTCACTTCGCAAGCGCTTCGCTGGGCAAGAATGTTGAACGTCCCAATTTCTTTACTGCTGCTTTCAGAAGCGAAAGGAAATCGCGTAATTTCCGAAGTGTACGTGATTTACGTAGTGGGTATAAGGGGTGTTCCTCCAAACAGTCGACATGCTCATTTTTTTCTGCTATTTCGGCACATATTTACAATTTCGTTTTTCTAGCGTGATGCTGGAGTCAGCCCAAACAAATAGTGCTCATCCTACGACACCCGGTCTCGACCCGGAAGCGTTGATTTGTTTCCCGTTACAAACAAAAGCATTTCTAAAGCGGATTTTTATGTGCCCATTCGATAGAGCTGTTCCAAATTATTCTAGTGCGACATTCGTTTCAGCGATGTGTGTTAACAGGAAAAGCAAAACACGAAGACAAACCAGTACTCCAGAAGAGGCGTTACCGCCCCCGGTCCGCTATCGTCATGCACCGGTACTACCGTCGCTGCTGGTTATTCCTCGTGCTTTACTGTACCTTCTTATACATAAAAATAAAACAATACATGGCACTTTAACTAATTTGGGATCTCTCGAATGGGCACGTAAAATTCCGGAATAAAAATCATTTTCTTTAGAATGCGAAACAAATCCACGATTTTCCGTCCCATGATAGACGTGATGAACAGTAATTGTTTGCCCTGATTCCAACAGCACACTGCAAGAAATAAATTGGAGATTTCTGCCGGAAAACCAGGGAAAATGTGCGTGTCGACTTTTAGGGGTTTCCAAACGTTTCCTCTACGGAACACTTGGAGAATCCCGGTATTCTGATGGAACAACTTGTTTGTTTTAAAGTTAGCCAAAACTTTCAAAAATGGGAAAAACGTCTTTAATTCAGTGACTAATTCAACTGTAAATCATAAGCAATAGCTTAAAAATTATAACAAAATTTTAAGAAATAATTAGTATTGTCAAAATGTCGAAGAAGAGACGCCGTGTTATGTTTAGTTTTCCCCCATATTTTGAGAGGTGGTAGTACGTACAAAAGCAATCAAAAAATTCCACAAGCATAGGTACTAAAATGTATAGCTTTTTTAAAGAGCTACTAGTTCATCTCCGCTACTACGAAACACTTCTTTGCTAGACTAATAGGACTTAACATTGTACCAAACAGGTTGCCTGGTGAAACGTTTCTTCAGTTGCCATCAAATGACTTGTCTGTCCTGATGGAGGGAGTACTATTCCATAAACGTGTTTGTGTATGATGGAGCACCAGCTCACTTTCTCCGAAATGTCCGAGAACGCCTCACACAAACATTTAATGGGCAACAGTTTGATCGGGAAGGTCCAGTCGTTAGCCATCTCGGTTTCCCGATCTTAATCACTTGGATTTTTGGTTGTGGGGACGCTTGAAACCTTCGGTTTATACAAGCCCCATTAATGACGTACAACACTACAGAAACGCCTCATCAGTGAATGACAGAGCATCCGTGGTCAACCTGAAGTTTTCCAGAGTGTACATGATTTCCTAAGACGTCGGGCAGAAGCTTGCCCTGCTATGAATTACCATATCGAGCATTCCTTAAGCGATGGTTTGCAAGTGCTGCTGATATGCAACAGCGAGCAGATGTTATTAAAAGCTCTGCTGTTTGAAAGTAACACAATAATGTTCTCATTTGTTTACTCCTGTGTTTATTGCGTTCTGTATGTCGTTCCTAATAGAAAGAGCTTGAAATAGAACCGTTTAACAGTAGCAACGCTGAGAAGTTCCCATTGCTCTTTGGGGTATGCATTTTAGAGCCCATGTTTTCTGGATATTTTTCCTTCTTTTCGTACATAATAACTCCTCTCAAAATATGGAATACTTTTTTAACACACTAACGGGTTGATGTACACTGTACAAATACGGAAAAATAGAAATGGCTTCCACCCCATCATCAGCTACAATATTTGGTAACAAACTTCTGAATTTATAACCATGTAACCAGTCCCACGCAAAAGACAAATAAAAATGTTGGGTAGTTTCTGTACACATATATAACTAAAATACTGCAAAATACCCGTCATTTGAAGTAATGTGCAGCTAGAACCGAACTTTGAACATGTAGGTGAGGATATTAGTAAAAGGTTCCAACGTGATATGCCATGGTGGTTGTGTACTACGTACGCTAATTAAGAACCGCGCTGCACCTTGTACCTATGTAAAACACAACCCTCTTATGAGCCTGCAATGGTTCGAAAGCTGGATGGTGGGCAGAAAACTTTTAACACTAAAAAGCAGCGGGTCGCAGCCTCGGTATAAATAATCCGCTAAGTCAACCACAGTCGGGTCTATTTATCTAAATGGATTAGATAAACTTTTGTAACATGCACGTATTATCGACAGTGTGCGTGTAGTAAACATCGGATAATACCACAAGACAGGAAGAGATGGTCAACATCAGAGCACTCGAAATATTGATCACTTTAAAAATTCTGTATCTCTGTGGCAGTATGAAATCTGACGGACGTATAGAAGTGGGTAAAAGTTCGCTGAATGCGTTGTTTTTGTAAATTATATAAGCATGTACTCCGGAATGAACAAGTCCTCTAAAGGTCAAAACAGACTACCATTCATACTTCATCCACATAATACATGGCTTAGAAAACACCACAACAAACAAACATGTTGACAACATACTGTAGGAAGGGGAAATTATGTTCTTACAAGTTATAGTCCAGAAAACTAGGATTGATGGGGTATGAAATGAAAAAACTTAGGAAAGTAGCTGAACCGTACACATCCTTCAAAGAAACAGTAACAAGGTCACTTTTGAAATGTTTTGGCCATGTCAGATGAATGGAAGTGGCAGGGATAGCAAAACAGTGTCTACAAATAGATGCGACTGGCAGAAAGAAGGCAGGTAGGAAAACCAAGAAAGAAGTGGCTGGAGCAAGTGAAGGAGGATATAAGTACAATATACCGTCCTCAGACAGGAATGGCACAAGGACAGACACAAACTGAGCAATCTCGTAAACCATACCTGGCAAATGGAGTGGAAGTGGGATGAAGATGATGACAGAAACAACAGGGCTGAATAGGAGCAGAATTGGCGTGAGTGAATCTGATAAACGAGTACTTACTGCCTCCGGTTCCGCAGCATGGGTCAGGCATGTTTGGTAGAAGTAGGCGGCTTCAGCGGTTGCGGCGAGTATTCAGCGGCGTCCTGCGACGAGATGCCGGTGGCGTGGGCCTGCGCCCCTTATGTAGGCGGCGCACTTGCTGTGGTGCCGTGCGCAGCAAGCAGCCGGGCCGGCCGGCCCGCGGCCAGTGCGCACGCGCGCCGCTACCCTTCTCAGTGCAGCGCTACGTCACACTCCGCGACCGCGCGTGGCCTGCAGCTGTGACCGATTCGCGGCCACGTAGCCGCGACACGGCCCGCTGTTCCCTGTTTACTCACACGGTGCCGATAACAAGCCTATACAAACTGCCGCTTACATACGCTGCTGCAGTGTACTACTGTTTACCAACAACATACAGGCAGCGAGCGGAAACTAAACACGGCTCTCCTGGCAGGCTCATTACATTCATGATATTAATCTACATCTTACGTAATTATACCAAATGCGGTGGCAGTTTTCTCCTTCACATTTTGAACTCGTACACGTCCGTGGTCACAGGCAAAAGGAAGAGAAAATAAAATGTCTACTACTGCCTTCTTTACACCCGGAATTATAAAGTCAGTGTATTAACACATTTTACTATTCCGTGCCTCAATCTGTACAAACGGAACCCTTCAAGGATCGCTTTGTTGCCTGTCTGTTCGACTGTTAAGATCCCTTTTTTTCAGGAACAGGCGGACGTATCAAGCGCACATTTATGTTACGTTTTAAGCTCTATGGTCCCTTGGCGGTGTAAAAAATTTAAGCTCCTAAGGCCGGTATTACAATATCGTATTTCTTTGTCAAAGTCGATATGTCAAATATTTATCTCAAAGGAACGTGAAGGTGTAATAGGGAACTTGACAAATCTCGCCTGTCATCAAATAAATATGGTCAAATCTAGGGCCTCACCGTAGATTTGATCATAAAAGTCGTTCGTCTTCTGTTCACTGCAATGTCAAATGTAACCGCTTGGAGCGCTGGCGTCGCTACAGCTACTTGACAAATCCGTAGTGTGTTTGTAAACATGGCTACAAAGTTGGTGTGTTCCTTGGAGCCATTTTTTTAAATAAAGTTGCTTCGACTAGGGAGGGTGGGGGGAGTGAGTAAGGGGCACAGATCATGCTATTAATTGTGTGTTGATGGGCAAGTGGAATATGCTTTGGCGACATAATTATGTCCACAAACACACTTACAGTCATCCACCTCTACATCTGAAACATCCAGGCAGCTTTCCAGCAAGCCGGAGTAGAGGATGTGGTCACATTATAAAATAGCTTTCCATTCTACTTTGTCTATTTTCGAAATCCGGATGCCACAAGTTAAAAAGCGCTGTTTCGTACTTCTTAGTTATTTTGTAGTTGTTGGAACACGAATTCCATTATTTAAATTATTCTAAAATAAAAATAGTTTTTATTGCCCATATAGTACAGTAAACATTTATTTACCTTTACATATTCCTCCTTCACAGCTTTACAAACTGCTTCACACGTTTCTGGAATTATTTTCGTTAATGTGCAATGTGATATAAGAGTGCTGTGTTGTAAACTAGAGTAGCTATCTCCTGTATCAAGAAATCCCAGTCTCACAGTTTTTCTGTCTTCTGCAGGTATAACATTTTGTAATATGGGACGCAAGACCGCTACGGTCGCAGGTTCGAATCCTGCCTCGGGCATGGATGTTTGTGATGTCCTTAGGTTAGTTAGGTTTAACTAGTTCTAAGTTCTAGGGGACTAATGACCTCAGCAGTTGAGTCCCATAGTGCTCAGAGCCATTTGAACCATTTTTTTTGTAATATGGGAAGCCACTTTACTGAGCAGATACTGAAATACACTCTCGCCCATTCGTAAGTAATTTATATGTAAGACTTCACATCCTTCACTTGCAGCTCTCGTAATAAATTTTACTAAACGCTTTTATTATCCCGATGTAATACCTGTGGCTTCATCCAAGTATGTTTTCTGTTCTCCACCGCTTTTCATCCAGATACACACACAATGCAACTGTGGTACTAGCAACTGCAGCGCATAACATGTCGTTGTCCACCATCTTGAAATTTGACGAAAAATATGACGACAGTGTAATACTCCTTTTTAGCGCCACGACAAAGATTTTTGTAAAAGAAATTTGACGAATACTTGATCATATTTCTTTGTCAAACAAATACCATAGTGTAATACCGGCCTAAGTCAATGAGATGAAAAGATTCAGCCATTTATGACACATATTTTGAAACTTGAGAACTCACTCATCAAAACCAACAGGGTATTTTCCTTTGACCCGCAACCATGAAATTTGGCAAGACGCAAGGTCTCGCAGTGTAGATACAGTAAAATACCTGAAACTTATTAGATTGTAATTGTATCACATAAAATACATTATTTTGCCATTTGAAAATACATTGCACTCATCATCCGTCAGAAGCATAGTAGACGAATATTACTGTATGCAAACATAAAATGGAAATTCCAGTCATGATTTAATACGTAAGAAACGTGTTTTTCTAAATCTCTTCTCTCTCTCTCTGCTCACTGCACATATATTTTTAACTTACTACGGTAACCTCAGTACGCGAGTCCTACTCTCAGTTGGCCAATATTTATTCTGAGATCGACCGGTTTTTATGAAAAAGTCATTATGTGCAGTCGCCATTGAGCTGCTATAATCCTGCCATAATCTTCATTGTACAGTCGTTATGCTGAACAATTTGACGTATCTACACTACTGACCATCAAAATTGCTACACCACGAAGATGACGTGCTACAGACGCGAAATTTATCCGACAGGAAGAAGATGCTGTGATATGCAAATGATTATCTTTTCAGAGCATTCACACAAGGTTGGCGTCGGTGGCGACACCTACAACGTGCTGACATGAGCAAAGTTTCCAGCCGATTTCTCATACACAAACAGCAGTTGACCGACCTTGCCTGGTGAAACGTTGTTGTGATGCCTCGTGCAAGGAGGAGAAATGCGTACCATCACGTTTCCGACTTTCATAAAGCCTATCGCGATTGCGGTTTATCGTATCGTGACATTGCTGCTCGCGTTGGTCGAGATCCAATGACTGTTAGCCGAATATGGAATCGGTGGGTTCAGGAGGGTAATACGGAACGCCGTGCTGGATCCCAACGGCCTCGTATCACTAGCAGTCGAGATGACAGACACCTTATCCGCATGGCCGTAACGGATCGTGCAGCCACGTCTCGATTCCTGAGTCAACAGATGGGGACGTTTGCAAGACAACAACCACTGCACGAACAGTTCGACGACGTAGCAGCAGCACGGACTATAAGTTCGGAGACCGTGGCTGCGGTTACCCTTGACGCTGCATCACAGACAGGAGCGCCTGCGATGGTGTACTCAACGACGAACCTGGGTGCACGAATGGCAAAACGTCATTTTTTCGGATAAACCCAGGTTCTGTTTACAGCACCATGATGGTCGCATCCGTGTTTGGCGACATCGCGGTGAACGCACGTTGGAAGCGTGTGTTCGTCATCGCCATACTGGCGTATCTCCCGGCGTGATGTTATGGGGTGCCATTGGTTACACGCCTCGGTGACTTCTTGTTCACACTGACGACTGAACAGTGGACGTTACATTTCAGATGTGTTAGGACCCGTGTCTCTACCCTCATTCGATCCCTGCGAAACCCTACATTTCAGCAGGATAATGCACGAACGCATGTTGCAGGTCCCGTACGGGCCTTTCTGGATACAGAAAATGTTCGACTGCTGCCCTGGCCAGCACATTCTCTAGATCTCTCACCAATTGAAAACTATGGTCAATGGTGGCCGAGCAACTGGCTCGTCACAATACGCCAGTCACTACTCTTGATGAACTGTGGTATCGCGTTGAAGCTGCATGGGCAGCTGTACCTGTACACGCCATCCAAGCTCTGTTTGACTCAATGCCCAGGCGTATCTAAGCCGTTATTACGGCCAGAGGTGGTTGTCCTTGGGTACTGATTTCTCAGGATCTATGCACCCAAATTGCCCGAAAATATAATCACATGTCAGTTCTAGTATAATATATTTGTCCAATGAATACCCGTTTATCATCTGCATTTCTTCTTGGTGTAGCAATTTTAATGGCCAGAAGTTAGAGTCGGTCAGAGAGACATGCACAGCTACCCGAAGTGGCTAAGGCAACCGATCGCGATAAATAAGAAATCTGGGTTCGGTCCCTGCCCAGCTCAGATTTTTAGATTTCACTATTGGATAGCAGAAGAACGCTGAGGTGACAAAAGGCATGGGATACCTCGTAACACAATGTCTGACTTCCCTTTGCCCGGCGTCATGAAGCGAATCGACGTGACATGGAATCGATAAATCGTTGGAAGTCCCCTGCACAAATACTACTAACCCACGCTGCCTCAAAACCTTTCCATAGTTGCGAAAGCGTTGCCGTTTTTTTTACTACTTATATCCATCCGTCTTTTTCTACACCTTACACCTATTTTCCGGAGAATTTCGAACATCTTCTACCAGTGACAAATTCCATTAACTTGTCTCGATTTTTCTTAAGTCTTTCTTCAATTATCAAGCGCACCGCCAGAGCTGCTTCTCTAATGAATCTACATTTCCTAAGGGCAAACTGATCGTCACATAACTGATTTTCAATTTTGTTTTCCATTCTTCCATATATTATTCTTGTCAGTAAATTCAGTGCAGGTGCTATTAAACTGAGTGCACGATGGTTTTCACTTACCTAGCTCTTACTGTCTTCGGGACTCAGTCGATGATATTTTCCCGAAAGTTGAATGGTAAGTATCCAACCCAATAGGTTCTACACACAAGTAGTTTGGTTGCCACTTGCCCCAGTGATTTCAGAAATTTCGAAGGAACATTCTCTATGTCGTCGACTTGTTTGATCACAAGTCTCCCGTAGCTCCTCGTAAGGAGCACGGGACTAAAATGTTTCTCAAATTTTCTCAAAACTAATAAATCTTCGACTTTAAATGAAGAAACTGACACATCAGTAAGTCCGTCCATACGAAAAACGTTATCGGAATACGCCGAAAAAAAGTAAAAAGACTGCTTTAATTTTTTAAAACTTATCAGCACACATTCTATCTACGACATAGAAAGTTGCTATCATACCACACCATCAAATATTAAATGTACGAAATAGTACCTTACTGTATCCGTTAAAAGAGTAGCCTGTCTAGTAAAATTTACGTGGTGCGTCGCAGGATAAAATAGTGTTATGGTTAAAATAGTGTTCTGTAGAATCCACGTTGTTCATACAGCCCGCAAAGCACACCGAAAGTTTTAATCAAACATTTCCAACAACCGTATTCTGAACAAACAAAAATTATTATTATTTCAGTTTGGAAATGTATCTTCATTGCTGTGTAACAAATGCACTAACGCCCCCTGTTGGGAATTGCCTTGAGAACTACGCGAACAACGTGGATTCTATCAGGCCACTATTTTTCCCTGTCAAGTAGCGTGTAAATTTTACTGTTACGTTTTACAGGTTACTCCTGTAGCCGATAAAATAAGGTACGTTGTGACATATTTGATGTGTGCTAGTACGGTGTAATAGCAATGTTGCATATCGTAGAGTATACGTTTTCTGAACCAAAATTTCCTGACACGTGTTAAAAAGTAAACTAAACTCTGCCCGAACGGCCCATGAAGGCCCAACGGTACTGACCGGCCGCCGTGTCATCCTCGGGCCACAGGCGTCACTGGATGTGGATATGGAGGGGCATGTGGTCAGCACACCGCTCTCCCGGCCGTATGTCAGTTTACGAGACCGGAGCCGCTACTTCTCAATCAAGTAGCTCATCAGTTTCCTTCACAAGGGCTGAGTGCACCCTGATTGCCAAGAGCGCTCGGCAGACAGGATGGTCACCCATCCGAGTGTTAGCCCAGTCCGATAGCGCTTAATTTCGGTGATCTGACGGAAACTGGTGTCACCACTGCGGCAAGGCCGTTGGCTCCCAGACACCTTTTAATGAACATTAATATGGCGTGCGTCCACCCTTTGCCTTTATGACAGCTTGAACTATGCTTGGGACACTAGCAGTGAGCTACCTGAATGTCTGTGAGGGAATGGAAGCGCATTCTTCCTTAAGAGCCGAAGCCAGAGAAGGTAGTGATGTTGGATGCTGGGGTCTGGAGCGAAGACTACGTTCTAACTCATCCCAGAAGCATTCTATTGAATTAAGGTCTGGGCTCTGGGCAGAACAGTCCATTCCAGGATTGTTATTGTCCACAAACCATTGCCTTGCATATGCTGCTTTGTGACTGGGTGCGTTGTCATGGTAAAACAAACAATCATCTTATCCCAACTGTTCTCTACTCTGTGTAGGGCAAAATGCTGTAAAATGTGTTAATATCCTTTCGTGTTGTGCCGTCCCAGCGACAATTGTGTCGTAAAGACATTTATTTTTTTAAAAAAATGCTTGGAACGAGAAGTGTATTTGGCGACAAAATAAATGCACACGAACCTTACTCGTCTCACCGTGTAAAATTTTCCTGTTTTATAGTAAGTATTAAATTTGATCTTAGTATCAAGGAGTAAACTCTTCAAATGTAATAACTTCTATGCTATTAATAAGGGAGAAGAATGCTCCTAGATTGTTCTTCTCTTCCTTTCTCTCTTCGCTTGTTTCTCGTATCAAGAAGCAGACATCGTGAACCACGAAAATAATGTAAGCATTTATACTGTTAACCTTGAAATTATAGTACGTTAAAATTTACATATGAGTTATTTCGATGTACAGTGAGCCCATGTTCTTTGCATTGAATTAATTTTTCTTAAGACGTTTACAGCTCCACAATTTTAGTGGCCGCTGCTTCAACGGACGCCATTACGCGTCGACCATAAAAGCGTAAGCATAGCGGAAGCGCAGAGATCGCCCGCTTTAATATTTAACAAACATTTTGTTTCACAGCAATGAGCCGCAGCGGAGAGCCACATCTGTTTTAAGATTTTACTTTTCAGCTTACGCTGAGAGCCGGGATTCGACTACCACAGCCTGAACATTCTTCGAGTATTGTGTGGGTCCACAACAATTTCAATATTTGTGTCCATGCTCTTAAAGTACAAAAACGCCGAGGGTAATTATAATACTGTTGTGTTTTCATTCTCAAGTAATATTCTTGGAGGTAAGTCAGGCCATTATGTTTGATGATTTTACTGCTCGGTTGTGAATTACGTAAAAGTAAAACCAATTTTGAAATAATTTTCTAAAATAGTTAAATAACTGAAAAGTCAAAAATCAAAGTGTGTATTTAAATCCCTTTGAATGACAGATTTCAAGTAAAAATCATTTAACAGTTTTTGCATATTGGACCACACAATTACATTCAAGGCCATTTTTAGACACCGAACAAATGACAAAAACATAAATAAATAAATATACTCCCCTCGAAGAGCCACTTTAGCATTTAGCATTTTCTTAAGCGCAATAAGGAGACTGTTGTGTCTAGACAAGACAGCCTAGACACAATGAGAGGAAGCCGAAAGGTACGCGCTAAGCTAAAGCAGGATGGCGTGAGGTCTGAAACAGGATACGTCATGAATGCTATAAAGAAAAGTACGTATTTTCTGGAATACTTAACTTTAATCCATCCTTTTGGTACATCTGGAGATTGTGGCGATACAAGTGAGACTCTTTAGATACATGCAATGTTACTAATGGCGCCTTGCTAGGTCGTAGCCATTGACTCAGCTGAAGGCTATTCTAACTATCTGCTCGGCTAATGAGCTATGCTTCGTCCGTGTAGTCGCTAGCAAAGTCGTCCGTACAACTGGGGCGAGTGCTAGTCCGTATCTCGAGACCTGCCTTGTGGTGGCGCTCGGTCTGCGATCCCTGACAGTGGCGACACGCGGGTCCGACATGTACTAATGGACCGCGGCCGATTTAAAGCTACCACCTAGCAAGTGTGGTGTCTGGCGGTGACACCACAGAGACCACACCCCAACCAAGAAAAAAAAATGGCTCATTAGCTCTGAGTACTATGGGACTTAACTTCTGAGGTCATCAGTCCCTAGAACCTAGAACTACCTTAACCTAACTAACCTAAGGACATCACACACATCGATGCCCGAGGCAGCATTCGAACCAGCGACCGTAACGGTCGCGCAGTTCCAGCCTGTAGCGTCTAGGACCGCTAGGCCACTCCGGCCGGCCCCAACCACGAAAAACATCCCAATACCGTAACACCATCTCCTCCCTTACTTCACTCTTGATTCTGCACATGATGGTAGCTAATGTTCGCCAGGCATTCGCCAAAACCAAACTCTGTAATTCGAGTGCCACAGGGTATGGCGTGATTAATTACTGCAAATACACTACCGGCCATTAAAATTGCTACACCACGAAGATGACGTGCTACAGACGCGAAATTTAACCGACAGGAAGAAGATGCTGTGATATGCAAATGATTCGCTTTTCATAGCATTCACACAAGGTTGCCGCCGGTGGCGGCACCTACAACGTGCTGACATGAGGAGAGGTTCCAACCCATTTCTCATACACAAACAGCGGTTGACTGGCGTTGCCTGGTGAAACGTTGTTGTGACGCCTCGTGTAAGGAGGAGAAATGCGTACCATCACGTTTCCGACTTCGATAAAGGTCGGATTGTAGCCTATCGCGATTGCGGTTTATCGTATCGCGACATTGCTGCTCGCGTTGGTATCGATCCAATGACTGTTAGCAGAATATGGAATCGGTGGGTTCAGGAGGGTAATACGGAACGCTGTGCTGGATCCCAATGGCCTCGTATCACTAGCAGTCGAGATGACAGGCATCTTATCCGCTTGGCTGTAACGGATCGTGCAGCCACGTCTCGATCCCTGAGTCAACAGATGGGGACGTTTACAAGACAACAACCATCTGCATGAACAGTTCGATGAGGTTTGCAGCAGCATGGACTATCAGCTCGCAGACCACGGCTGCGGTTACCCTTGACGCTGCATCACAGACAGGAGCGCCTGCGATGGTGTACTCGACGACGAACCTGGGTGAACGAATGGCAAAACGTCATTTTTTCGGATGAATCCAGGTTCTGTTTACAGCATCATGATGGTCGCATCCGTGTTTGGCGACATGGCGGTGAACGCACATTTGTAAGAGTGTATTCGTCACCGCCATACTGAGGTATCACATGGCGTGATGGTATGGGGTGCCATTGGTTACATGTCTCGGTCACCTCTTGTTCGCATTGACGGCACTTTGAACAGTGGACATTACATTTCAGATGTGTTACGACCCGTAGCTCTACCCTTCATTCGATCCCTGCGAAATGCTACATTTGAGCAGGAGAATGCACGACCGCATGTTGCAGGTTGTGTACGGGCCTTTCGGGATACAGAAAATATTCGACTGCCGCCCTGGTAAGCACATTCTCCAGATCTCTCACCAATTGAAAACGTATGGTCAATGGTGGCCGAGCAACTGGCTCGTCACAATACGCCAGTCACTACTCTTGATGAACTGTGGTATCGTGTTGAAGCTGCACCGGCAGCTGTACCTATACACGCCATCCAAGCTGTGTTTGAGTCAATGCCCAGGCGTATCAAGGTTGTTCTGGGTACTAATTTCTCAGGATCTATGCACCCAAACTGCGTGAAAATGTAATCACATGTCAGTTCTAGTATAATATATTTGTTCACTGAATACCCATTTGTCATCTGCATTTCTTCTTGGTGTAGCAATTTTAATGGCCAGTAGTGTAACTTGTTTCCAGTCATCCACTCTCCAGCGGCGTCACTCTCTACACCAAGCGTCGCCTATCATTGACTACGGACACATGTGGCTTGAGGAGCTGCTCTACCATTGTACCCTACTGTCTTTAACTTTCATAGCACAATCTTTGTGCCAGCTGGTCTGCTGGTCGCACTTTGGAATGCTCGACAGTCTTTGTCCATCAGTACAAGAGGTCTGCCTTGTCTTGGTTTAGCTGCAGTTGTCCGTCGCGTTTCCACTTCACAATCGCATCACCCACAGTCGATTAGGGCACCTTTAGAAGGGTGGAAGTTTACCTGATGAATTTGTTACTCAGGTGAGGTCGAATGACTAGTCCACGTCCACAGTCACCTCTCCTGACCGACCTCTTCTCCTCTTACTGCTTCTCTACTGACAACACAATACCTCCTGCGTCCTCTTATAGTGCAGGTCCATCTCTCGTGGCACCCACTGATCAACTGCACATTACACAGGGGTGTCGGACACTTTTGATCAGGCATTATACATTGATCAGCCAGAACGTTATGACCACCTAGTTAATAGCTGATATGTCCACCTTTGTCACGGATACCGGGGGCGACATGTCGTTGTATGGAAGCAAGGAGGGCTTGGTAAGTTGCTGGAGGGAGCTGGCACCACACTTGCACGCACCAATCATCTAATTCCCGTAAATTCCGGTGAGAGGATCCACCAGCTCTGTCACCACGTTCAATCACACACAGATGCGTTCGATCGGGTTCAGATCTGGAGAGTTGAGGGGCCAGCACATCAACTGGAACTCGCCACTGTGTTCCTCGAAGCCCTCCATCACAGTCCTGGCCTTGTGACATGGCGCCTTATCTTGTGGAAACACCGTCATGAAAGGGTGTACGTAGTCTGCAATACGTGTACGATGCTCCTTGGCCGCCATGGTGCCTTGCGCAAGCTCCATTGGACCCATGGCTGCCCACGTGAATATTCTCCAGACCATAATGGAGCCGCCGCCAGCTTGTCTCTGTCCCGCAGTACACGTGTCAGGGAGCTGTTCCCCTGGAAGACGACGAAATTCGCGCCCTTACATCGAAAGAGGTATCAGGATTCATCAGACCATGCAACGCTCAACCACTGCGCTAACGTCCACTGCCGATGGTCACGTGCCCATTTCAGCCGTAGTTGGCGATGTCGTGGTGTTAACATTGGCACATTGAAGGGCCGCCAGCTGCGGAGGCACATCGTTGGCAGTGTTCGATGCACTGTGTGTTCAGGCACACCTGTACTCCTCCCCGCATTAATGTCTGATGTAAGTTCCGTTACAGTTCGCCGCCAATCACGTTTTACCAGTCTGCTCAGCCTACTACATCCGGCATCTGTAATGAACGGCGGCCGCCCAACCCCACGCCATCTGGACGTGGTTTCATCTTGGTTTCGCCACGTGTAGAATACACTTACCGCGACACTCCTCGAACACCAGACAAGTCGTGCAGTTCCCGATATGCTCGTGCAGAGCCTCCGGGCCATCACACCCTGCCGTCGGTCAAACTCACATAGCCGGCCGCGGTGGCCGAGCGGTTCGTGTCGCTTCAGTCCGGAACCACGCGGCTGCTACGGCCGTAGGTTCGAATCCTGCCTCGGGCATGGATGTGTGTGATGTCCTTGGGTTAGTTAGGTTTACGTAGTCTAGGGGACTGATGACCTCACATGTTAAGTCCCGTAGTGCTCAGAGCCATTTGAACCATAGATAGATCGCTCGCCTTCCCCATTCTACACACAGAGAGCACGTTCACTAACACTTCATGTATTGTGCGTATGTCTGACTAGCAGTCATTCCTCGTCACGTGACGCTGCTGTCACCTGGAAGGCCCTATATCGATAGTAGGTCGCTGGTCATAATTTTATGGCTGGTCAGTGTATGTATATCAGTTATTTTACTTTTCTTTACAGATCTTATGACGGTTCACGTGAACCAGAACCAGTAATTCTAAAACTTAAAACAATCTAGACGTGCAATGAAATATTTGTTAGACAGAAACAAATTTCAGAAGTACTTTCTGGGCTTTTCCTAGTTTCTTGTGTGATGGAGAAACATATCTCTCGGTTGATAATCTTGCCATTGAGCGCCCGTAAGCACCAAACCAACCACCAAGAAATCTCTCAGCGGAAATTATCATAAAGCATAATGCCACTACCTGACTGACCATAATGAAATACCTGTGCATCCAAAACCGATTGAAAATATTAATAAATACTCATAAGTTCATGGCGTTCCTGTTACAGACAGTATAATATGTTGAGATGTAATCAGGCTTCACGTAATCTCTGGGTAGCACCCTATGGGCTCGTGCGACGATAAGATTTAATACAATGGTATCTACAAAACATCTTCTTTGTGGTGTTAACCACGCCGGGTCGAAGTCTAGAAAAATTTTCCTTCTAGATCACAGCGCGGTGGACTTCACAGAAATGGATATTATCAGATGGAACCTCAACTCTCCACCAGCAGTAGCACTCACGAGGAAGATGGGAGCTTACCAAAACAAACCGACGCCGCGTAGGTCAAGAGTTAATATTTGTTCTGTAACTGGCAACTTCCGGTGGTGGTCTGTGTATCTGAGGATCTCATAACAAGCAGCGGACTACAACCCAGATAGGAAGCTTCCGCCCTGTGCTAAAGTCTGTTGCTCCGTAACAGCCCAAACCGGTCATTATTGCTGAGCACGAAAACGCCGCGGACACTTTCATTGCTACATGAGCGTCGCGGAAGGGGGGGGGGGGGGGTTGTCGAGTGTCATAACATAGACGGTATACGCTCTTGCACGTATTTATCTATTTGATAAATTATTCTTTCATTGTCCCATATCCGCCTTTCTGTAGTACAGCTTATGCGGTGACGCTTGAGTTAGAGGTAGCTGGTTCGATTCTTGATGGTAACAGAAGTTTTCATTGCCAGTATTTGGCCGGGCAAGGGAGGAAAGGTGGTGATTTAAGATTCCTAATCACTGAAAGTCGCGCCGACGTCAAGGATTAGATCCCAAATCATTGCTAACTCCCTCAAGCACCACGTTTAATACAACACAATTTTCAAAGGAAGAACCACAATTCGGAAACCAGTTTTCCGTTAGGTCTACAACTTTGCTTCCGCCGTTTTTCTATAGTCGGCAGTAGCGGCAAGTGGGGTTCAGGTGGTTGGTCATACGTGTACTACAATAAGCTTAGGCATCTGTAAACATAATGCAATAAAAATATTAGTCGATTTGTGATTGCATCATAAGGTTATTCTCGATTAAGTACGTAAACTTACTTACCCATTTCTCGCCATTTGCGGGAAGTTTTGATTTTCTGCCATAACATGAAGAAATCTGCGGCTGTGGCTCTTAAAATGCTGGGTAAGTCCAATGGTGGGAGAACTGTTAGTGGAAGGACGTGCAGAGAATGTTTTCAACGCCTTAAGAACGGTGACTTTGATGTCGAAGACCGGGATGGCGGTGGAAGACAGAACGTTTTCGTAGCTACTGAAACAGTCGAAGACACTCACAGGACATCATTATCGAATGCAATTGATGCGTCCGAGCCCAGCACTGAAACACAAACGCCCACAACACAGCGATAGACACGTGAAGGTAATTTTGCAGCTGGTCAGTGCTCGACCCCATGTCGCAAAACCCGTCAAAATACACATGGAAACGTTGGAATGAGAAGTCCTATCCCTCCCGCCGTATTCTCCATACGCTGCTCTCTCTGACTACCACATTTTTCGATCAGTGGCATACAGTCTGGCTGACCAGACCTTCCGATCTTATGAACAAGTGCAAAATTGAATTGATTCATGGATCCCCACAAAAGACGCCCAGTTCTTCCACCACCGGATTCGTATGATACCCGAAAGAGGGAGAATGTAGTGGCCAGCGATGGGCAGTACTATGAATCATAATTGTTTTATAAGTTTTTCACAATAAAGCCCCGAACTACGAGAAAAAATGGCGGAAGCAAAGTTGTAGACCTAGTATATCTAGATCTACTGGGGCTGGAGAAGATTGTGTAAACACCAAGAACACAAGACATTACCACGTCTAATACGGTTTAGGTTTAGACTCATCTGTTGACACTGAAAACAGCTTCCAGTAGTCTCGGAATGTATAAACAAAGGTCCTGTATGGCTTTCAAGGTAATCTTATACCACTATTCCGCAGTTATAGTGGCAACTTTAGGTGACGATGATGGATGTGGACAGCGATCACACACCCATAGCAGACCAAAAAGGCTCAGCAGTACTGAGATCTGTTGACTGTGGTGGCCAGGCGAGAGGCGATAATTATGACCGTGAACTCAAAGCCTGTAGTCTTGGAACACAACATCGCCATTGGAGAACAAACATTGTGCCATGGGGTGGACGTTTCACCCAGAATTGTCAGATAATCCTCGACAGTAATGCGACTTTACAAATGGTTCAAATAGCTCTCAGCATTATGGGACTTAACATCTGAGGTCATCAGTCCCCTAGAACTTAGAACTACTTAAACTTAACTAACCTAAGGACATCACACACACCTATGTCCGAGGCAGGATTCGAACCTGCGACCGTAGCGGTCGCGCGGTTCCAGACTGAAGCGCCTAGAACCGCTCGGCGAGCGACTTTACAGGGCAGCCATTGGACCAATCGAATACCACGATATAACTGCCCAAATTATCAACAAATCCCCGCCATGTTTCACTCTTGGAACGTAAAGACGGCCAGAAGTTGCAAACAAGACTCATTAGACCAAATTACTTCCTTCCATTGCTTCACAGTCCGGGTAATCTGGCTTTCGCATCGTGTTTTCCTGTTTCCAACAAGCAACAAGACAGCAAGAATCACGTTGCCGGATCAGTTGCAATCATGAGCTCGCCTGAAGAGGACGTTATTGTGGAGTACCATTATTTAAAGCTCAAAAAATTGAAGAAGAAAACGAAGTACTGGGTGTATCCTTACAGTGCTATTAACCCTTAACTGGCGAGGTGTCTTTTCTGTAACGCATACCACCTCGAGGTGGCGTCCCTGGAACCCCTATGTTTAAACCGAGACTTAAGGCAAAAATCATCTGAAATTTTTAACTTATGCTACTCAACATTTATTTTTACAACTATTTAAGTCTTGTTTAAATGGTTCTAGTTTATTTTATTGCACTAAACAAAGCCTGTGGCATTTTACTATTTATCACGCAAAAGCACATAATTTTGTATGGTTCTTTTAAATAGTACACACAAATAGACTGTTTGAGGACTGAATTTTACATTCAGAAAAATTATACACTCTCTGCAGCAAATAAATTTGCAAATAAAACTAAATTCCTGGGTTCTACATCTACATCCCTACTCCGCAAGCCACCTGACGGTGTGTGGCGGAGGGTACCTTGAGTACCTCTATCGGTTCTCCCTTCTATTCCGGTCTCGTATTGTTCGTGGAAAGAAAGATTGTCGGTATGCCTCCGTGTGGGCTCCAACCTCTCTGATTTTATCCTCATGGTCTCTTCGCGAGATATACGTAGGAGGGAGCAATATACTGCTTGACTCCCCGGTGAAGGTATGTTCTCGAAACTGCAACAAAAGCCCGTTCCGGGCTACTGAGCGTCTCTCTTGCAGAGTCTTCCACTGGAGTTTATCTGTCATCTCCGTAACGCTTTCGCGATTACTAAATGATCCTGTAACGAAGCGCGCTGCTCTCCGTCGGATCTTCTCCATCTCTTCTATCAACCCTACCTGGTGCAGATCCCACACCGGTGAGCTGTATTCAAGCAGTGGGCGAACAAGTGTACTGTAACCTACTTCCTTTGTTTTCGGACTGCATTTCCTTAGGATTCTGCCAATGAATCTCAGTCTGGCATCTGCTTAAACTTGCGCATAGGTACAAAAAGAATGTCAAATTGACATTCATTGCTGGGAACTGTATTTTTCTTATCATCACTCAGAACACATGCGATTTTAACAGACACTTTAAGTATTTCAGTTAAAAAACAGACAGATCCCGATCACAACTTTCCTAAGTCCTTCCTCTGAATGATACTCTTGTTCGATAGCAGTACTGTGATCACTGGCTAATATAAAATCGTCGTCGTTTTGGTTTTTTTCTTTATCTACATCGCTGACACCTTCCTCCATAGACCGGCTAACAATTTCATCAAACTCGGGAAAGTTAAAAATGACACATTCGTGCCAACACATTTTGAGCTATACGGTACCGTATTGAAGAAGACTGGTACGTAGTTCACGAGGCGCGGTCTAGGAGACTCCAGCACCTATCAGTAACTCGTGTCAACAATAAACACAGAAGGCGATAACACAACGGACAACAAAACATCGTAGACTTGGCAATTTAAGGGGAGTAGGCGGAGTATAGAAGCATGCCGTCACAACTAGCCTTGGAGAGCGAGTTCTAAAATTTTCGTGCGGCCTGAGACCAAGCCTCGTGAGTGAAGGGTTAATATCAAATACAGTTTGGCTGTGGTGTTTCATCAGCTGTCTCAGCACAAATGCCGCGAATTCTAAAGAATGAACCCAGACAGTTTCAATTTTTTAGAGCCACTAATATCAGCTAGTCTGAAAAAGCAGGACACAAGTTCTCAACTTGCTATTTCTCTTGCTGAGAAAGTAAGTTGGTGAAAGTGTGCGAATGACGTTAAACTGCCACCATCAGTAGTTTATTTTTAGTAAGAACATCTAGTGTGGTACTTTATTCAGTGAAATACATGTGTAAGTAATGATCACAAATGTAATAGCTACAGGTATCCATTATCTTAAGGTAGAATGTGATTCAGCTTCAGACGTATTCACAAGATATGTTGCTGGATCTGAAGTCAGAACAGTCATCATCAATATTGAAGCAGTGGCTGCTGAATTTTGTGAAGAGATAAGCAATGCATCTGAAATAGAAGAAGCCCATGATAAAGAGGACAATTCCAACGTCTCCTTCTCGGTTACCTCCAGTTATTCATTCAAAAGTTACAGACATTTTGTCTTTAGAGCTATTCTGCACCTGTCAGGAATTTTACTTAAATCAGCGAGCATGGACTGAAAAAATATCGAGTCAAAACACTTTGTGTCTTTTCATTTCATCAAGTTTTTTTGTTTCCAGATAGTCGGCAGATGCTTTCTTGGCATCAGTCTTGTTGGCGCCAGAATTCCGTGTGTGTGTGTGTGTGTGTGTGTGTGTGTGTGTGTGTATGTGGAGGGAGGGGGGTGGTGGTTGTACCACCACGCTGCGGTCAACCACATCACTTTTTTCTTGGGACGTTTGACGTATACGGCAGCCTCAGGGTCTATGGCAGACTGCTTGCATCAAAACTGCCACGATGTCTTCAGTTTCCTCAAGCGGAGGTATATGCCCAGTAGAGGGAGACCCCTTCACGTACAGACCAAGACATGAGAGGTGGGGGCCAAATAATGTGGTTCCTTGACTTCAGACAAATTTTGCTCCAAACTACATAGTTTAATATACTGCAACAGTTTGTATATCTGAAATAATTTATTTCAAAACTCTTTTCATTTTTCAATGAATTAATTTTTAGAATACGATTAGCATATTACAATCACAGACCAAAACTGTAGGTTTGTTATCTGAGTAAGAAAGTGGACAACGAAATTAAGGAGTTAAAGACGATGGTACATATTCCACAAGCTTTTACCTCCTTCTTTCATTTCGGTTGCTATCTTCCTACCTGCCAAGCTGGTCATATTTGCCTCCGATTAAGATACCGTTACGTAATCCTATAGCAATAATTTCTCCAACAAGATGGATGGAAAGGATCATCTTCGAGCAGTCCTCCTGTGTGAACGACACGCTGACAGTAGGTAGCACAGAAAGAAATGCGCAGGTCAAGACGTCTTCCCGTCTTGAAAGCACAGTTGTGAGTGAATGCTTCTACTTGCATCGGCAGCACAGAAAAAAGAGAAACACGATGCAGCTCCGCATAGCATTAAGTGTGGCCATAGCGTCGCTTCTGACGCGTCACAGCCGAATGTCAAAACGTATCACGTATTTACTCGAAAATAGAAAGAGTTACGGCTCTCCTTTCAGCGTTAAAACAATTTCGATATGTTAGCTGTATTTCTCACGCAGCAAGATATGGCATAAAATGCACCAAACGTAAATTGGCAGTGACTACATTTTTCACGGCAAACATAGAAAAACTACAGTGTTTTCATTTAGTTCACAATAACTATGGGGCAATAGCGAAAAGAAAACCAGTTCAGCATCAGGCTGTGATACCAGAGATGTCAAAAAATCATTTTTTTACCGAATAGTTTCCTCAGAATCGCCAGAGATGGTGTCGCCAAACGTGTCCTTCGTTGGGTTTCCTAAAACCGAACAAAAGAACGATACAAAAATTGGACATGGGGCGGTAGTAATGATCGAACCCGAGCCAAAGGCTGAGCAATCTCGGGCGCTATCATCTAAGCTATGGGAGTAACTCACACTAATTGTATCTGGCGGGTTGCTTGAATTTGTGCGTGCAACAACCTGATTGGCTAACTTCAATGGTAATTAACTCGGAAATGGTGCAACTTATCGATTTTTTTCTTAACAATTATTTCTCAGTGCAACCTTCAGTGACCGTCTGTCACGATCACTCAACACACACTTTCCTCCGTGTTGTGAATTAGTGGATATTTTTCTGCTTTCTCTGTATGCGGTGTCAATCTTCGATACGGAACCTCTTGAAACATCAAACATTTTGGCTATCTTGGTTACTGAAGCATTCACCACACGAGCACCAACAATATGCTCGCTTTAGAAGTCACTCAGTTCCGACATAATGCCCCCCTCCCCCCCCCCCCCCCCCCAACAGTACTGAACACCTCTTTGACACGACTGACACCTGCAATGTGTTGAGACATTGCACAGGTGCTGTTCGTGGTCAAATACAACAGCGCAACCCACTTGGTTGTTGTGTAGTCCAAAGACTGGTTAGATTTAACTCGCCGTGCTACTTTATCCCGTGCAAGCCCCTTCATCTCCGAGTAACCCCCCCCCCCCCCCCCTTCCTCGTTGTCCCCTCACGCTTCCCGCCAGTACTAAATTGGTGATCCCTTGGTGCCTCAGAATGTGTCCTACCAACCGGTCCCTTCTTCTAGTCAGGTCGTACCGCAAATTTGTCTTCTCCCCATTTCTACTCAGTACCTCCTCGTTAGTTTCGTGATCTACCCATCTAATCTTCAGCATTCTTCTATAGCACTACATTTCAAAAGCTTCTATTCTCTTCTTCTCCGAACTATTTATCGCTCATGTTTCACTTCCATACATGGCTACACTCCATACAAATACTTTCAGAAAAGATTTCCTGGCATTTAAAACTATACTCGATGTTAACAAATTTCTCTTCTTCAGAAACGCTTTTCTTGTCATTGCCACTCTACATTTTATATCCTCCCTACTTCGGCCATCATCAGTTATTTTGCTTCCAGAATAACAAAACTCATATACTACTTTAAGTGTCTCATTTTCTAATCTAATTCCCTCAGCATCACCCGATTTAATTCGAGGACCTTCCATTATCGTCCTTTTGGTTTTGTTAATGTTCATCTTGTGTCGTTCTTTCAAGACACTGTCCATTCCGCTCAATTACTCTTCCAAGTCCTTTGCTGTCTCAGACAAAATTACAATGTCATCGGCAAGCCTTAAAAGTTTTGTTTCTTTTCCATGGACTTTAATTCCTACTCCAAATTTTTCTTTTCTCACTCCCTTCTCAACACTACTTCCGTTTCGTCCCCACGACTGTTATAACTGCCATCTGGTTTCTGTACAAATTGTAAATAGCCGCTCACTCCCTGTATTTTACACTTGCCATCTTTAGAATCCATGTGCATCTATGTTCAAGCTCGCATTTCTCACCGTATTTGCACATTTTTGTGCAACCCTTGTATTTCCCAACTAGTTCTGATTTATGAGCACTTGCCTTGTTCAGAATAAACAAAGGAACGTGAATAAAGAAAAGAATCAAATAAAAGAACCCTTTAAAAGCTTCATGGGGAGCTCTACAGTAATATAAGTACTGCCATCTTCAACAGGCATACCTCTGTCTTCGTATGACATCGCCCACAATTTAGCATTCTTTCCTTCGCTATTTTCCGTCCGTCCATAGCGGTAAATTCCTTCCGTATCGTGCAATAAAATTCGTGATGTCCTATAAACATCGAAATGATTTCTTTTAATATTCTAGTAAGCATAAACAAGAACTGCAACACGAGAAATTCCTCGAAAATCACAAGTAGGTAGACGTGTCTGTCTCTATCTTTACTGCTGGTTCAGTACCACGTACTCTCGGCCAGCAGTGTTTGCTAGGTGAGAGTGGCGTGGTGGAGAGCTGGCTGTTAACGACAGGTGGAGCGGTAAACGTGGCTCGAGCCACTGGCGAGGAACAACAGATCGCCGTTACTACTTAATGCCTCTCTGTGTCAGGCTGTGGCCCGCCAACGCCGCTGCAGCATTCCGCGAAGCGCGTATTGCCCTCTCGTTATGGCAACCGTTACGTGCGGGCTACCATATTACGACTGCAGTAATTTCTCAGCGACTAGCAGCTGCAAGCGGCAAACAATGGGTACTTCCAGGCAATTATAGCATCTAAAGCACTTCCAGGAGAAGGACGACAATAGCGACCTGTGATTTGCCTCTCAGACGTGGCTGTACACTTCGTCAGTATTCAAACGCATCACAACAAGTTTTTGAGAAAGCTGTGTTAGTAAAGCAGTTACACGTCTCAGTACACATGATTTACTATCAGACTCCCAACTCGGCTTCTGGAAAGGAATATTGGCAGAAAATGCTTTCCATTCTTTTGTGTATGAGGTACTAGTAAGACGAAACTACGAGGGTCACTCCAAAAGAAATGCACACTATTTTTTTTTAATCCATCTTTTATTCCACATGTTTGAAAGTTTTACAGTGTGTAGATACATTCCTTAGAAACAATATTTTCATTTCTCCCCATTATTTCCATACCTCTCAACTGCCTTACGCCATCTTGGAACCAGCGCACGGTTAAATTTTGGACCATCCTGTTGGAGCCACTGTTTGGCAGTGTGCACAAGGGAGTCATCATCTTCAAACCTTGTTCCAAGAAAAGAGTCTTTCAGTTTCCCAAACAGATGATAGTCACATGGAGCCAGGTCAGGACTGTAAGGCGAGTGTTTCAGTGTTGTCCATCCGAGTTTTGTGATCGCTTCCATGGTTTTTTGACTGACATGTGGCCGTGCGTTGTCGTGCAAGAGCAAAACATCCTGCTTTTGCTGATATGGTCGAACACGACTCAGTCGAGCTTCAAGTTTCTTCAGTGTCGTCACATATGTATCAGAATTTAAAGTGATTCCACTTGGCAGGATGTCCACAAGCAAGAGTCCTTCGGAACCGAAAAACACCGTAGCCATAACTTTTCCAGCAGATGGTGTGATTTTGAATTTTTTTTTCCTTGGGTGAATTTGCGTGATGCCACTCCATTGATTGCCTCTTCGTCTCTGCTGAAAAATGATGGACCATGTTTCATCACCTGTCACAATTCTTCCAAGAAATTCATCTCCACCATTCTCGTACTGTTCCAAAAGTTCGCTGCATACTGTTTTTCTTGTTTCTTTGTCAGCCACTGTCAACATCGTGGGAACCCACCTGGCACAAACCTTTTTTAATGCCAACACTTTCAGTATTCTGCAAACACTTCCTTCTCCTACCCCAACGTAGCGTGACAATTCGTTCACTGTGATGCGTCTGTCAGCAGTCACCAATTCGTTAACTCTCTGCACATTGTCTGGAGTGTGTGCAGTACGAGGCCTGCCGCTGCGACAGTCCTCAATATTGCCGTGCCCGCTTTCATCACGTAACCTGCTTGCCCACCGACTAACTGTACTGAGATCGACAGCAGCATCTCCATACACCTTTTTCAACCTCTTGTGGATGTTTCCCACTGTCCTGTTTTCACAGCACAGGAATTCTATGACAGGACGTTGCTTCTGACGAACATCAAGTGTAGCAGCCATCTTGAAGACATGTTGTGACGGCGCCACTCATGGGAACAGGTTAAACTAAGTTTGAAGGCAAGCGGGAAGGATGTATCTACACACTGTAAAACTTTCACACATGCAGAATGAAAACTGTATTTTTACAAAAATAGTGTGCATTTGTTTTGGATTGACCCTCGTATAGTTTGAGGACAGCAGACATGCTCTTTGATTTGAGAAAAGCTTTGGATTGTGTGAACCACACATTTTTTGCGTGACTTGGAACATAACGGAATTAGGGGAAAACTTCAACAAAGGTTCACTCCCTACCCGAAAAAGTGGAAAGCAGAAGCTTGTTCACCAGTGCCAACAAAAAGAGATGAGGTTTGAAACTGACTGATCATACGAAGTAGGGAGTGCCACAGTGTTCTGTTCTTGGTCCACTGACTTTCTTGACATACAGGATGGTCAGAAACTGTCCGAAAAGCTTGTAAGCGTGTTGCTATGACATAATGTTCGTTCCCCGGAGGTGATGCCATGTTTCAAGAAGACACGGCTCCTATTCACACAGTCGTCCAGGAATGTTTTTGTGACCTCGAAGCCGGCCGGTGTGGCCGTGCGGTTCCAGGCGCTTCAGTCTGGAACCGCGTGACCGCTACGGTCGCAGGTTCGAATCCTGCCTCGGGCATGGATGTGTGTGATGTCCTTAGGTTAGTTAGGTTTAAGTAGTTCTAAGTTTTAGGGAACTGATGACCACAGATGTTAAGTACCATAGTGCTCAGAGCCATTTGAACCATTTTTTGTGACCTCGAAAATGAACTGTCACGTCTTCCTTGGCCACCAGGGTCACCAGACCTCAATATTCACTGGTGTCCGAAATCAAAGGAACAAACCGAAATTTTGCAAGGTTGCGCTTATTTTGCTACAAAAGTGTATAAACAGCTGATAGTAAAGTAGAAACAATGTAAATAATACAGAACGTAAGCAATTGCAACATGCATAACATTAGACAGAAATGTTCTTCGTTTTTACCTACTTAACGGATTTGCACGCACATTCCGAATGGCTCTGAGCACTATGGGACTTAACATCTATGGTCATCAGTCCCCTAGAACTTAGAACTACTTAAACCTAACTAACCTAAGGACATCACACAACACCCAGTCATCACGAGGCAGAGAAAATCCCTGACCTCGCCGGGAATCGAACCCGGGAACCCGGGCGCGGGACACACATTCCGACATCTGGTTAATGTACTCAGGGCGGGGTGTGACCAACACTGGCAGCAGTACACGGCCGACAACAATGGGCCATGCTGCGAATGATGTCATCAATCTTATGTTGAGGCAACAAGGCCCATTCCTCCTGTAGAACTGTTTGCAAGTCTTGGGGAGTGGTTGGTGGATGCTGACGCGATGCAAGGCGTCTCCATAGTACATCCCAGACATGCTCTATGAGATTCAAATAGGGAAGGCGAGCAGGCCACACGCCATGCGTGGAGTATCTTCCGTTTCTGAGAAAACATCAACCACCTATGCTCCATGAGGTCGAGTATTACCGTCCATCAACACGAAGTTTGAGCCCACACCACCTCATAACAACCGCTCATGTAGTCCCAAGATCACGTCACAATACCTGACAGCTGTCAAACCTTGCCGATGCACTCATATAGTTTCAAGAAGAGATGCTCGAGAGGTCAACATAATCCCTGCCCACACCATTAGGGATCCTCCTCGATATCAGCCTCTTTCCACAATGTTCAGTTCCCGAAATCGTGTTTCAAATTCCTTCCAGACGCGAATCCGTCGAGAATCATTCTCCATACCACTTCGGGACTCATTGTGAAAAGAACGTTGGCTCACTCTTTGACCGGCCAGGTCGCGTGTTGACGACCCCACTCTAAACGTTCCCTTCTGTGAAGATATGTCAGAGGTATACATGATGCAGGTCTCCAACAATAAAGCGCCCTCTGTCGAAGCCTTCTGCGCACTGTTTGCCTCAATACAACACGTGCAGTGGATGCTGTGAGGTCAGATGCCAGCTGCCATGCTGTGCTAAGTCAGTATCATACAGTCAAACAACGGTCCTCTCTTTTCGATGTCATACGTGATTGGCCCAGCACTGGCCTTCAGAATACAGTTTCGGTTTCTAAAAACTGTCCCCACATCCGAGAAACAGCAGAACTCTTCACATAAAACCATCGGGCCACATAAGTTTGCGACTATCCTGCTTCCGTTCTTCCTATGGGCCTCAACCACAGAGAGTCTGGTAGGCGTCTTCTCTGTGCCATACTGCACCGTCTGCGTACACAGCGATTGTGGATGTGGGATTCCGGTAAACACTACCCCGTTTGATAGGTACCCTGATGTCACTGTTAGTGTGGTTGTGTCTGCTGACCAGAATGACATCTTCTGAACATGTTCGTACCGACTTCTGTCGACAGTTTGTATCATTATATCCTAAATTAGACACATGAAGGGGAAATAGCGGTTTGTTGGTTTAATTTTGGACGCCAGTGTAATTGAGTCTTTGTGGTCTACGTTGGAGAGAAGGATGCTTGATCGGTATCACCTCTGTCGTCGTTCCCTGAACTTGCAACTACGAGGCTGTAAGTAAGAATGGTATACGATTCGCTTGAAAAGCATACAACGTCCGTATTTATCCGTTTTCAATGACAACATGTTTCCTACGCCGTTTTATAGACGGTAATGTGTTGTGTTTTTGGTGTTTCCTTCTTTTTTCTGTCGACCGCCTGCTCATTTTGAAATTATATATTAATACCTTCAGCTACTGTCGGGCGTTGACATATATCAACGGGGACAGGTGAAAATGTGTTCCCCGACCGGGACTCGAACCCGGGATCTGCTGCTTACATGGCAGACGCTCGGTCCATCTGAGCCACCGAGGGCAGAGAGGATAGTGCGACTGCAGGGACCATCTCGTGCACGCCTCCTGCGAGACCCACATTCTCACCTTGTATGTCCACACACTACATTCGTAGTGTCCCTACCCAACACATATAAGTATATAGTTCTGGCAATACCGTTCATGACCTTCCTCTTCTGTGCGGATGCACACATATTACCCGAACTCTTACGGGACTTGGTAAGAATGTCTTCCACGAGTAATTTTGTGAGTTCATGTACATCGAACTTTATCAGTGCAAGTGATTTCATATTATTATAGTGATTTTTCATCTCAAGGATTCACAACTATTTACAGATTTCTTAAAGTAAATGTTTCTAACATATGTGTGTGCATAAATAAATATGTATGTTGACCGCATAAAACATAACACATATTCCTAAAGCTGGGGTTAAGTATTTATTGTAATGGCTAATTTTCAACAGATTATTTATATCTTCAGTGTTTGTTGGTGTTACACTACTGGTGTGCTTGCATTCTGATGAATATGTTCTTGTGCTTCCAGCACCATAAAGACTTGCAAGCACAGAGTACAAATTATTCACATAATTTTCCACCTTGACGTTATGTTTATTTTCATGTAATGGCTTTGACTAGGTTTAGTAGTGCGTTGCTTATATGCATTTCGTCATTTATCTGTTGCTTGCTACTAGTATTGATTTTTGTGGTAATTTCCTTGAATTGGAATGATAGATTTGTTGTGATTACTTATTGCGATAATCCCCATATCTTGTTCTACATTTGTGGAGTGACAGCTAAGCTGTTTTGAACATTCTGCAAATGTGTAATGATTAGTATCGTATTTCTAACATTTGATATATTGTTTCTGTGTCCAACATCTAGGACACTGAGGGGGCTAAAATTAATACACTTAATTAGAACAATGAGTAAGTATTACTCTCGTAGTTACAACAAAACTTGTCTTTGCTCACCAGGCTCGGCTGTAGCTATGCGGTTCAGAACACACTAAATGAGCCACGTTTACTGAGTGGCGAATTGATACAAGTTCAGAATGGCCGTAATGTGGCTTCAATACAGTCACTAGAAAACAGAAGTTCGTAGACACTTGTTGACGCAATTCTTAGAGCACTGACGAGTAGGCACAGTTCACAGGAGACTGAAGTCTCTTCACTCCCCGGCAGTTGACACACGCTGTGCCACGGCTAGCAGGCAGTACGACGACCTTACTCCGACAGGATCTTCCTGGAAGTGGGCAGGATCCGACCTCGAACAGAACTGCCCTCATGTCCTCTGGCGAAGCTGTTTCAGGATACAGGCACGGCTGCGGCTCCTCAGAACTACGGGAGGCATGGCTTCATCCTAACACCTCATTGCCACCTAATGATAATGCTTTGCTGTAAAGTATCTCTTTGGTGGCCGATCTCGATACTCGACGACACCGCATATATCTCCCCCCTCCCCTCCCCCCCCCCCCCACAAACATCTGTCAAATGGTTCAAATGGCTGAGCACTATGGGACTTACCATCTATGGTCATCAGTCCCCTAGAACTTAGAACTACTTACACCTAACTAACCTAAGGACGTCACATACATCCATGCCCGAGGCAGGAATCGAACCTGCGACCGTAGCGGTCACACGGTTCCAGACTGAAGCGCGTAGAACCGCACGGCCGGCCACACCGGCTGGCAAACATCTGTCCCGGCGTCAGGTATGCAGATGGGGAACGACGGTGGTGGGGGCAGTGTGTTGGGGGGGAGGGGGCAGACTGGGAATGGAGCGCCGACGCAGTTGCGGAGGTAGGTGGCTATTTGTTGTCGATGCATACAGCATGTTTCCCTTCATCGTTCCAGTGAAGCCTACCACAGCAGTCAGCGCAGTATTGGCTCTTGCGTCGATCTGGTTCAAATGGCTCTGAGCACTATGGGACTTAACACCTGAGGTCATCAGTCCCCTAGAACTTAGAACTACTTAAACCTAACTAACCTAAGGACATCACACACATCCATGCCTGAGGAAGGATTCGAAACTGCGACCATAGCGGTCGCGCGCTTCCAGACTGAAGCTCCTAGAACCGCTCGGCCAGACCGGTGAGCCGTGTCGATCTGCACTGAAGGCTTAACTGAGGTGATAGTGTCAGATAATGAGTCACAATTCATGTCTCAGGAGTTTTAACAGTTTTGTGCAGACAATGGTATTCAGCATGTCCTTACAGCGCCCTTTCATCCATAGTTGAATGATGAAGCTGAACACTTCGTAAGGGCCTCAGAACTATGGGAGGCACGACTTCTCCTAGCATCGCATAGGCGCCTTGTGATACCGCTTTGCTGTGCAGGATCTCTGCAGTGGTCGATACTTCTTGCGCCACTCTTGATACTCGAGGACGCCGTAGTTTCTATCTAATCTTGGCCAACAAAATGTAAAAGATTTAGTACACACACACACACACACACACACACACACACACACAGACAGACATCGACAATGAAAGCCATAAATTATGTTATTTAATTGTCCACAGGCATAACCTCTAAAACACTAACATGATAAGAAACAGAATATTACACAATCATTGTTTCTGCACGAAGTCAACATACTGGCACAAAGAATAGAACATAAATGAATATTTTTCTTTACATGATACAGTTAACCAAGTGACCCGCCAGGGTAGCCGAGATCGCAAACGCGCTGCTTCCTGGACTTGGGTCGGCGCGCCAGCCTCGGATCGAATCCGTCTGGACGGCTGGCCAGCCTGGTTGTGGTTTTTAGACGGTTTTCCACATCCCACTAGGTGAATGCCGTGCTGGTCCACACGTTCTGCCTCAGTTACACTACTTGCAGACATTTGAAACACGTTTACACAACTCCATGGCTTCCACTGGATGCAGACAGCTGGGGTGCACTCATTCCATCCCGGGGGGGGTCTGGGATGGGGGCAGGAAGGGTATCCGGCCACCCTCTGCAACTAACACTGCCAAATCAGTAGTAACAAGGCCGACCCCGCATTGCAGCAGGAATAAGTCCTCAAGAAAAGAAACATGCAGTTAACCGAGTATCAGTTTAATTACGAGGGCATGCTAAATGGTAATGCCTTCAGATTTTTTATGTGAAGGCGTTACTTTTCAGGACCCTCTCGTATATTTCACGTTTGATTACCTGTAATTATTTGTGCTGCTTGAAAAGTAATATTTTACTTCAATCGAAAATTAATTTTTTCTTTTCTAATACTAAAGACCTGTCTATAAGTTTACAATCTTTTAATTATAGACACACCAACTGCAACTCAGTGAGCTGCTTTTATTTTACAATCAGTTTCGCTGTTTCAGACCATCTTCACACTTTCAGGTACATGAACATTAACATATATGAAACAGACTTGTGGATTAAAATATTAATGTTCACGTACCTGAAGATGGGAAGGTGTTCTGAAAGACCGAAAATGGTTTTAAAATGAAAGCAATTCATCTAGCAGTTGTCAGTGTTGATATATATTATGGGTTTTGTAAGTTCTTACCAGCTCCTCAGTTTTTTGATGGAAATCGCGGTCTGTGCATTACTGGTGTTCAGTCTTATAGTGACAGGTTAACTCATTATAGGCCAACAGCCTTGCCGCAGTGGTAACACCGGTTCCCGTCAGAACACCGAAGTTAAGCACTGTTGCGCTGGGCTAGCACTTGGATGAGTGACCATCTGGTCTGCCGAGCGCCATTGGCAAGCGGAGTACACTCAGCCCTCGTGAGGCAAACTGAGGAGCTACTTGACTGAAAAGTAGCGACTCCGGTCTCGGAAACTGACATACGGCTGGGAAGTGGTGTGCTGACCACATGCCCCTGCATATCCGCATCGAATGACGCCTGTGGTCTGAGGATGACACGGCGGCCGGTCGGTACCTTTGGGCCTTCAAGCCCTGTTCGGGAGGAGTTTTTTAGTTTTTTAACTTATTATATACTTTTATTCGAGACTAGATAAATCTATTTTGTACTTCAGTGTGAGTTGAAGTCTTCAAGAGAAAATCACTTCAGTTTTGTTTTATGAATATCATATTGGTTTGTAAATGGTCCTCGTTATCAGCTATGAAAATCATTAGTGGTTATATGCAGGTATAGGACGAAATAACAAGAACAGTTGTGTGATCACAGTTCTCAAAGGAAACCTCTCATATACCCCTACTCTCCAGTGATGAAACATGCTACCTTGTGGGTAAACATGCACAAATGTTGAGAGGTGGCTAGTCATTTGGGCTAGTCTTCCTTTCACCTAACTGATCTCAGTTGAAGACCATATGCAGATTAGGGCACTAATGTCGCGTTTAAAAGTCACAGTGACTAATTCAATGGACAGTATGGAGGACTGACTTTGATTAGGCTTGGTGTTGTTTGTTATGTAACTTCTCGTGCTGTATTTCGAGGTGAAAAAATTGTGCTCATGTTGGAAACACGTCTTCCTCTAGGCGGCCAGCTAATGCTGTTCTCGAGCATGGAGGCTGCTGGCAATGTAAATAGCAAAACAGTCACTTCATGGCAGAAAGTTTAGAAATTGCGAAGGGCTGAGCTCAGATATACTGAGCGACAGGTGAAGGGTCGTGGTTGCCACTATCCATCTGCGGGGAATGCTGACCGATGGGCCTTAGCAGCGGAGGGTAGAGCGGTGTTACGCAGGGACATGCAATGAGCAGGGTATGAGACAGTTCAGTGCAGAGCCCGGCGGCAGAGTTTTTACAGCTCCTTCGCCGGATCGCGTCTGCACAAGGCGCTAACAATTGGTCCCTGCAGAGGAGAGAATGTTCCTCAGCTTTCACGGGTAGTAATGACAACGTATTTTCGTGAGCCTTCTTGAGAACCACCATTACAGCCTGTGAAAGAAAACTTCTCGCTTCAGTCGCCGTAATGGGTCGCACGGCTAAACACCTGCCACCAAGGCAAACAAGGAATTCTTGCTTGTTTTTTAGGGACGTGCTGGTTCCCACGGTAGCGTTCCCACGTGAAGGGAGGTCTTGTTTGTCGCTCTGACTGTGACGTCGAGGTGTATACTGGAGGATGTGTGTTCCATGTCGCAATAGAGAGAGAACTTGTCGAAAAGGATATGCCTCTCTGTTCGAGGGAGGCAGTACCAAGCAATATAAAATATACTACTGTCGAAAAACACCATTCGCAGCTAGCCACTGGTGGGCTGTGCTTTTTGAAGCAGCTCCACGTAGAGCATATGGGTTTTGAAGGCACTCAAGACTACATAGCGGGTGTCTCAGTTTTGATGTTGTGAGGAGAGGAAGTGTGTCACGATTTAGCAGGAACCGTGATCTAGCACTGCACGTATTCCCGGCTTTGTCAATTGTGCTGCAGCACTTTATATGTTATTTCTAATTAAAAGTAACTATGTTGGCTCAGTGTATTTCACTCTTGTGTTTTTCTGAGAATACATCTGTGTAATCACAGTAATCATCTGTAATTTCAGTAGAAATCAGGGCATGTAGCTCAAATGGTTCAAATGGCTCTAAGCACTATGGGACTTAACATCTGAGGTCATCAGTCCACTAGACTTAGAACTACTTAAACCTTACAAACCTAAGGACATCACACACATCCATGCCAGAGGCAGGATTCGATCCTGCGACCGTAGCGGTCGCGCGGTTCCAGATTGAAGCGCCTAGAACCGCTCGGCCACAACGGCCTGCAGGGTATGTAACCCTTTTTAAAGTAACTTATATGAGAGAGCTGAAGTAATGGAGACTCTGTTACATTACACCCATTTCAGCTTCACCATTAATGCCAAAATATTAATTAGATAAAGTAAGATCTCTGTTGCGCATAGTGCATAGTGAAGGGTGACTCTGTTACATATTACCTGACAGACTGATGTGAGGAGAGGTGGTCGTGCGGTAGCGTTCTCGCTTCCCAAGCCCGGGTTCCCGGGTTCGATTCCCGGCGGGGTCAGGGATTTTCTCTGCCTCGTGATGACTGGGTGTTACGTGCTGTCCTTAGGTTAGTTAGGTTTAAGTAATTCTAAGCTCTAGGGCCGGCCGACGTGGCCGTGCGGTTAAAGGCGCTGCAGTCTGGAACCGCAACACCGCTCCGGTCGCAGGTTCGAATCCTGCCTCGGGCATGGATGTTTGTGATGTCCTTAGGTTAGTTAGGTTTAACTAGTTCTAAGTTATAGGGGACTAATGACCTCAGCAGTTGAGTCTCATAGTGCTCAGAGCCATTTGAACCATCTAAGCTCTAGGGGACTGATGACCATAGATGTTAAGGCCCATAGTGCTCAGAGCCATCTGAACCATTTTTGAGGAGAGGCATCCGATATTGCCAAAACAGACTCGCACCATAAACGTTTTGTAACATCTGTTTATTAGTAGCAGTGACAGAGGTCGGTTAAGAACTATGCTACGGTGCAAAGCCTTCGTTATTGTTGCTCTCTAAAACCTCGAAACAGGCGCGAACTTTGGGGCTACTCTTGACAGATTCGATAACGAAAACGGCTTCCCTTAGCAATGTCGAGAGAAGTACTGCGTCCATTGTAACGGCATCATGCATCAAATATGGAAAAGCATCATCTACCACCCGCGACATTGGTCTCAAGTCAAAGCTTACTCAGACAGAAGGGTTTTGAAGCGGACTGCTGCCTGAGGGCACAAGACAACAGTATCTGCTGTGACATCTAAGAGGAACACACATCTACAGTAAAATGTGTATAAGTCGTGGCACACCAGTTCACTTTCCCTTTGCACAAATATCCTCTGTACCCCATATGTCGATAACTGTCAACCCTTTGGTAGCGACCAGTGGGTACGATGGAGGGGAGGGGAGGCTCGATAGCACTTGCTTGGTGAGTGGCCCGAGAAACAAGGTTGGACTGCGTTCGTTGAGACGAACTTCTGTGGTAGCTGTACCCTCGCTACGGACGTCAGTGGCAAACGGATGCGGCGCGTCTTTATCACCATGGTGTTTACAAGCACATCGCGGCGAAACGGTTCAATAGCCTGAGGCACGTTGTTGTTGTGATCTTCAGTCCAAAGACTGGTTGGATGCAGCTCTCCATGCTTCTCTATCCTGTGCAATCCTCTTCATCTCTGAGCAACTACTGCAGCCTACATCGCTCTGAATCTGCTTACTGTTTTCATTTCTTGTTCTCCCTCTTCATCCGCCCCCCCCCCCTCCCTGGCTTCCCTCTAGTACTAAACTGATGAGCCCTTGATGCCTCAGAATGTGTCCTACCAAACCGATCCCTTCTTCTAGTCAGGCTGTACCACAAATTTCTCTTTTCCCCAATTCTGTTAAATAGCCCCTCATTAGTAATGCGATATACCCATCTAAACTTCAGTATTCTTCTGGAGCACCACATCTCAAAAGCTTCTATTCTTTTCTTGTCTAAACTGTTTATCATCCAAGTTTCACTTCCATAGATGGCTACACACCGCACCAATACTTTCAGGAAGGACTTCCTGACAAATCTATACTCAATGTTAACTAATTTCTGTTCTTCAGAAACGCTTTTCTTGCCATTGGCAACCTATATTTTATATCGTCCCTACTTCGACTATGGGCAACGGCCTTCCCATAAGGGATACACCGGTTGCCGTGAGATCGCCGAAGTTAGGCGCTGTCGGGCGTGGCCGGCACTTGGATGGGTGACCATCCAGGCCACCATGCGCTGTTGCCATTTTTCAGGGTCCACTCAGCCTCGTGATGCCCATTGAGGAGCTACTCGACCGAATAGTAGTGGCTCCGGTCAAATAAAACCATCATAACGACCGGGAGAGCGGTGTCCTGCTCAGACGCCTCTCTTATCCGCATCCTCAGCTAAGGATGACGCGGCGGTCGGATGGTCCCGATGGGCCACTTGTGGCCTGAACACGGAGTGACACTTCCATCATCATCAGTTATTTTGCTTCCCAAATAGCAAAACTCATCTACAGAAGTCCCGTAGCGCTCAGTGCCATTTGAACCACTTTAATGGTGAGCTCAGATAAACTTACTTGTGAAATACACTCCTGGAAATGGAAAAAAGAACACATTGACACCGGTGTGTCAGACCCACCATACTTGCTCCGGACACTGCGAGAGTGCTGTACAAGCAATGATCACACGCACGGCACAGCGGACACACCAGGAACCGCGGTGTTGGCCGTCGAATGGCGCTAGCTGCGCAGCATTTGTGCACCGCCGCCGTCAGTGTCAGCCAGTTTGCCGTGGCATACGGAGCTCCATCGCAGTCTTTAACACTGGTAGCATGCCGCGACAGCGTGGACGTGAACCGTATGTGCAGTTGACGGACTTTGAGCGAGGGCGTATAGTGGGCATGCGGGAGGCCGGGTGGACGTACCGCCGAATTGCTCAACACGTGGGGCGTGAGGTCTCCACAGTACATCGATGTTGTCGCCAGTGGTCGGCGGAAGGTGCACGTGCCCGTCGACCTGGGACCGGACCGCAGCGACGAACGGATGCACGCCAAGACCGTAGGATCCTACACAGTGCCGTAGGGGACCGCACCGCCACTTCCCAGCAAATTAGGGACACTGTTGCTCCTGGGGTATCGGCGAGGACCATTCGCAACCGTCTCCATGAAGCTGGGCTACGGTCCCGCACACCGTTAGGCCGTCTTCCGCTCACGCCCCAACATCGTGCAGCCCGCCTCCAGTGGTGTCGCGACAGGCATGAATGGAGGGACGAATGGAGACGTGTCGTCTTCAGCAATGAGAGTCGCTTCTGCCTTGGTGCCAATGATGGTCGTATGCGTGTTTGGCGCCGTGCAGGTGAGCGCCACAATCAGGACTGCATACGACCGAGGCACACAGGGCCAACACCCGGCATCATGGTGTGGGGAGCGATCTCCTACACTGGCCGTACACCACTGGTGATCGTCGAGGGGACACTGAATAGTGCACGGTACATCCAAACCGTCATCGAACCCATCGTTCTACCATTCCTAGACCGGCAAGGGAACTTGCTGTTCCAACAGGACAATGCACGTCCGCATGTATCCCGTGCCACCCAACGTGCTCTAGAAGGTGTAAGT
Organism: Schistocerca americana; assembly: GCF_021461395.2. Classification (NCBI taxonomy): domain Eukaryota; kingdom Metazoa; phylum Arthropoda; class Insecta; order Orthoptera; family Acrididae; genus Schistocerca; species Schistocerca americana. The sequence continues at coordinate 228,201,959 of NC_060125.1, read as the reverse complement.
CAACTACCCTGGCCAGCAAGATCTCCGGATCTGTCCCCTATTGAGCATGTTTGGGACTGGATGAAGCGTCGTCTCACGCGGTCTGCACGTCCAGCACGAACGCTGGTCCAACTGAGGCGCCAGGTGGAAATGGCATGGCAAGCCGTTCCACAGGACTACATCCAGCATCTCTACGATCGTCTCCATGGGAGAATAGCAGCCTGCATTGCTGTGAAAGGTGGATATACACTGTACTAGTGCCGATATTGTGCATGCTCTGTTGCCTGTGTCTATGTGCCTGTGTTTCTGTCAGTGTGATCATGTGATGTATCTGACCCCAGGAATGTGTCAATAAAGTTTCCCCTTCCTGGGACAATGAATTCACGGTGTTCTTATTTCAATTTCCAGGAGTGTAGTTATTCTTATGGGGAAGCCTACCAGCCTTGTCGCACCCTCGTTGTCTGCTACCAACAGGTTTCGAAGAAAAAAAGGAGAGTCCGGGAACGAGTTGAGTGTAGTTATCGGGGCTATGCTAAAGTTTTTCGTGATCCTTGTGAAGTCATTAAAGTGTGTCGAGTGGGAGCAAGATTCGCGACTGAGTTTGTCACAGCGGTTAAATAATTACCCAATTTCCAAAGACACTGGCCGGAACCGTTGAGAAATTGAAACGGTTATTTTGACTCTGTTCCTTAAACAGCACGGTATTTGCTAAATTCCATGTATTTAAATTTTATTAATTTATGGAAATCTGAACGAGTTCCTTTTAAACTGTGTATATATTTCCTTCACACGTTCCAGGTAGCTTAGTAATTGTGCCTGTAAGTCCTAGAGCTTGCACTGACGGCTGACGAGCGTTTCGTATGTCATGGCTTAGTGGTGTCCTGGTACCGCTACGTGGAACTATTCCGTCACCTGATGTCAGTGGCTAAGACCACTGGTTCCGGGAGTGATGCCTAAGTCTGTTCTTACTGTAATTCTTGAGACAACGCGCAGCCTTACTGACGTGTAAAATTTAACTCTTTAAGTGACTCTGAACGTAATTTATTTAATAGAATGCTGCGTAAGCTTTTAACTGGTCCTTAACATTTTAGTGTCTTGCAGTTTTACTTTCGTCTCTAATAGATATTGTCACAGTAAGAACTCTTCGGCTTGTAGCCAAAGTAATCTTCTTGAGTTTAGAGTTAATTGAGCGTTTCAAGGTTTAAGCGAGAAGTTGCGATTGAGTTTTCTTTGCAACGTTTTCTTGTTTAAGTCTATTGTGGACGTGATCAATTAAAGGCGTAATTAAGATCCTGTTTGTACTCTGCGAAATTTTATCTGTAATAAATATGCTCTTAACTATTATGTGTTTATCAGCTAACCCAGACACTCACTAGTCCATCACCTAGCTCCTGGTTACGATATTGCAGTATTATCGAAAACTGTGTAGCGTGAACGGCATGTGGCAAACATTCACAATAGAGCGGCTATTCTAAAACCATTTGATACGCCACACCATGCCATGAAAGTGCGAATTTCCTTTTTTAATTATTTATTTACTGACCTTCGGTTGCACCCATACTGACAGTCCAAGCACACATTCTCTTAAAAAGTTAAAACAAACTGAATTTTTTTGGTGAATAATGCAGAAAATCAAACATGCAACTTATAGGTAGTTAAAACAAAACAGTACAGACAGAATTAGAAGTAACGAAGTTAGTATCGCGAGCCTACAAACTGGAGACACTAATTACAAGAGAGCATCCTCTGTCAGCTCAATTGAAAGGTTACCATGCGAAAGAGGCTAAGCCTCAGTCCTACATAAATTGTGTTTTCTATTACGTTAGGTGGGATGTGAAAAGGGCTTTCACATACTGTAAGGCTGATGTGGGAACTACGAAGATGGAATGAGAGGTGACTCCTATGACGTGTTCATACTAAATGAAGTAAGTGCGGAGTATGTTAAACGAGTTGGCTATACTGGAGACACAAATAATAGACTTCCTTTTGCTCCTGCGTTTTGTAACCTGTCTTCCTTGCCAGTGCAATGGATGGTGAAAACAATTTGAATAATTCCGCAAAGGGAAGTAAGAGAAAAACTGGTAATTCTAAAAGAAAGCATGAGTAAAAGTGAGGAAATATTTTGTTCCTTATAATATAATGAAGACCACTGCAACAGCTCGCAATAAGCAACCATTTTAAGTTATTCAGTTGACAGGCAGTTATTCTATGGACTTTCAGCAAGCAGCTGATGAGTTCATTAACACAAGTAAAGTTACTACTAATATAAGATCTACCCCTTGGATTAAAACCAACATGATTCGAGCATTTCAGAAAAAAAACGACATTCCCTGATATAGATGGACGGGAATTATTAAGAGTGTTGAAACAAACGGTGGCAAAGTGAAGATTTCAAAACGATCACACTCATTGAGGTCACTGGTGCAAAGGGATTGTATTGAGAGAAGAAAAAAGATGTCAGAAGTATGAGGAAAAAACGTGTCTGAGATGTACAAGCAGTTTTATAGTGAAATGTGCCAAGACTGAACAGTAAAATGATTGCTAGAGCTAGAAATATTACAAACAAATCAGCTTTTACGTGTTATTTAGGTATCCTGCCAAGTGGTGACAACTTGCTTTCCTAAAGTCAGTGATCAAGTGTGAACGTCGAGTTAGGGTATATTTATGTCCTCGTTATTTAAATAAAGTTTTTTTTTTGTAAATGACATGCAAAGTACAGTTTGTTACGTAGCCCCCTTAGCATGATAACCCTTAAATTGTTACTCATGTTATATCCCATCAACAGATGTGTCTGCGTTAGGAGAACCCCGTCAGAAGCCTATCTTGTTAACAGTCTCCGTCCTAGAGTGAAACATTATGGAATTTCAATGATGCTGTAGCGAGCGATGTTACAACCTGGTTTTGGACCACTTGCCTTGCGTGGAAGGATTACAAAGCGGGGTTCTCCTGAGTATCCGTCTTTACCCAACATTCTAAGCTGTGTATCCTGGTTGGCAAAGTTTCTACCAACGCTACAGGAATGCATTTGCTTAATGGAGACAAACTTCATGAAACTATCCCTGACATGATAACGAGAAAAAAGGTAATATGGACACATGGTCGGAAATGCATTCCAAGGAATGTACACCCATTTGGAGATAAAACATCTTTGAGAGTCCAGGTTTCAGAGATTGATAGCACTCATCAGACAAGTGGAAATGTTCCGTCCATACTACTGTTTTAGTTCCACAAGCAAAAGGGCAGTGAGCTGGAGGTCCATAATGTAGTAGCCACATTATCCTTAGTACCACCAAAGCCACCTCTTCCAGCATGGGAGACAGCGTCACATGCGGGAAGCGCAAATATGCCTTGCCTGTGAGATGTTGTGGGACGATGACTGGTCCCACGAGGTGGTCACCAATAATCCCAGCTGACACTGAGGATGAACCAGTGTTGATGGTTCGCTCCTACCATACCATAGGGATTCTCCTTAACCTACAGGTGGATGTTGTGTAAGTTGACGATACCGCCTCTCCTATAGGTGCCCTCATCTCGAAGTGAAATGAATGGACAGTAATCGCAGTACTGTGGCGGTCAGTGCGATGCACTGTCGATAAAACCGTCACTTCGGAGGCAAGTCCGTGGGTAATAAGACCCCACGCTTTGTAAGTGATACGAACAGTGGCAGTTGTCATGGAGAACGTTGGACGCGGTTGTCTGGCTTTTTCTTGCTGGCATGCCATCTGCCTGATGCTGATACTGGGGTCACTATGAAAGATCTTTATCTCCACCTTCAAGTGGATGCACCAGCATTGGAATCCATTTCCAGTCATGTGTCCATCTGGACTTCCTTACTCCTTGTACTCTCACGGACCGTTACCTGTAATTTATCCCCATTTAGCAAGAACGCCATGTATGAAAAATGAAATGATCTTGTGGCATCCAGGGAAGTTTGGCCGCCAGGTTACATGTCTTATTTCAGGTGACGCCACGCTGAGCGGCTTGTGTGTCAGTGATGATGAAATGATGATGAAGACAAAACAACACCCAGTACACGAGCGGAGAAAATCTCCAACCCAGCTGGGAATCGAATCCGGGCCCACTGCATAGTAGGCAAACACGTTAGCACTGACCTAAGCAGGCGGACATCGCCATATATACTGTTCATATTCACGCTTCTGGAATTGTATGAGACTGGTTTAATCAACACCGTGTCGAAGTACAACACTTCGAGTGGCCAGTCACTTCCCAGATCTTATAGGGTTCCACGTAGGTGCGCATACAGAGAGATCCAGAAAAATGTACACACTCTTTGATAATCAGTATTAATGGAGCAAAATGATATACTGTCACAATTCTTGCACGGGGGTGGGGAGGTTGTTTTTTGTGTTCAGAGTGATCCCCATTAGCAGCCAAACAACGTCGATGTTGACCGAACTACGGCTATCATTGTTGCCCGTCTAATAGCCACCTAGCGCTCCTCGATGCTTTCTCGTTGCAGCTGGATTCTGTTGATAAACTTCATGTTTCAAGGTCTCCCATAGATAGAATTGAAGAGGTGTAAGGTCTGGAGACCGTGGTGGGTACTCAACTGCTCCTCTTCGAGCCATCCATCGTCCAGGTAGCTGTTCATCCAAGTAGGTTCTGAAATCTCTGTGGTAGTGAGGCAGAGCGCCATCTTGTTGTAAATAAAATGTTTCGTTTCCAGATATTTGCAGCATATGAAGATACACCTCACCAGTTATGGTACCTTCAAAGAAGAATGGGCCAATCAGACTTCTCAATGACAAACTAAACCACAAATTAACACTTGGTAGATAAACATGTTTGTCCACATGACGTGAGAATTTTTACGAGCCCAGTACACACAGTTCTGGCCGTTTACAGTGCCGTTCAGTTTGAACTGGGTCTCGTCCAACCAGATAACCATCCCTGCAAACCGTTGATCCTCACGAGGCATGTCCTCAAACCACTCGCAGTACTCCATCCTTCGTTCTGGGTCATTCTTGTTCATAGCGTGCAGCGATCTTGGAGTGTACGCCTTCCACTTTGCACCTTCAGAATTCGTCGTACCCATGATCTGCTTGCTTCGCTTTCACGTGCACCCTGCTTCACAGATTTTTGAGGTGACCTAATAAAATGTTGCAACACAGCGGAGCTGGAAGCTGGACTTCATGTTTTTGGTCGGCCCGATCTTTCCTTACGCACATCCTGAACAGTGCCGTCGGCTTCAAATTCATCCCGAATACGATAAATTGTTGTACGTGTTGGTGGCTTATTCCGTGCACATTACGCCATTGCCGTTCTACCTCCACCATGTTTTCGTACTTCCAGTACCACTACAATACAGCCTTGCGTTGCTCATCCATTGCTGGACTGTCATCTGCTGGAAAGTGCGCAAAATTGCAATGATGCGTCATTTTGTTCCAAAGATCATAACTATCAAAGAGTGTATACAGTTTTCTGGACCCCTCTGTATTTTTATCGGTGACTAAGACAGTGTACCGAACAATATTACATAAGCTTTTACTTAATTTGCAAACTAATAATTACAGCTATTACAAGTAGTATGTTTTAGGTTGGTTAGCATCTCGAAATACATGTGGCAAAAGCAAGCCAGGGAGCAAGCCATTAATGCCAGCAGATCTTGTGCAGACAAGATCATATATTAAATCATGTGACATGTTTGTGGGACGACTGTTAGATACAGCGAAAAAGGAGCTAACACACTGAAGTGGCTACATATTAATGCACCAATGAGCACAATATCTGGACATATATCCCGAACTCCCTGGATAACCGAACTTCTGTGGCGTACTTTGGGATAAAAGGAAACTTTCAGAATTAGCGACTTTATTGCACGAGGTGTGGGCACATACACCACTGAGTATTGTTCTTGATGTGTATGTGTCTGTCCTACGTAGGATGGCAGCTCAAAAGCATGCAAAAAGACGGCATACAGCTTGCTAATAAAGATTTTGTGTCTTTCCACATGTGCTCATTACTTCACGTTTTCAGAAAACTGCGCATTCTTCAGAACATAATCTTTTTATTTTTTCTTGTTATTTACCCACGCTCTCTCAACACAGTTTGTCATCTCCTGTGGATCTCAGCTTTTTATTTGCGAAGCTACATTATTTGAAAGTTGTCTTGTACTGGGTCGCTTGTTATTGCGCACTTTTATGACATTAGAGCTTCTCATGAGTGTTGTCGTATTGTGTTTTCCTTGTATGTTTTATTGGTTGTAGGTACACGCGGCGCTTTTCACAGATTTTATTGCTTCGCTGTTACCTGACATCACAAGTTTTCCCCGACAAGACGAGTTTATGAAGACTTTTTGCGCTATGTTCGTCGAGAAACCTTGCGTTGCTGCCAGATTTAATTCACAAACACGGGGAAAGGGCAACAGGGGCTTTTATCCTCTGTAGAGTGGTCATATTATTTTGCCAAGTCCCTGTGTATTTTCGTCTGAGTGCAAATATCCCATGAGTCTTGAACATCGGTCTGCAAAATATCTTATTTCCAAAACCACACATTAACCTCAGCTGTAGCTCCTATAGTTTCTCAGCATTTCCCGTTCAGGATCGGCTTACAGAGCGGGTATGTTTATTGCTCCACTGCTCCCTTGATGGGATTTGAAGGCACATAGTATTCCACATGGTAGTGTCTGCTGTACAGACAGGGTTCTGGTCTGAAGAATATGCAGGCCGATCCGTTGGCGCGATGTCCTCATTGTCTCAGCGCCGCGGGCGGTTGTGTGGAGTGCGCCGTTATTGCCCGGAAATTACACCGAAGAAATGTCGTGCACGTCTCTCCAGTATTAATATTACTCACCTTACACCGAAGTCAGCTCGAAGTTATTCCACGGGTTTCTTCTCCGGTACGTGATATTGCCCAAACGATGACACCATATACACTGTAATTACCAGTTTTCAGTATGCTTTAGGTGTAGTAGTGTTTTCCTGCTTAGTTAGTTCCGTTCACTAGATCATATCACGATAATATTGTGTGTGTGTGTGTGTGTGTGTGTGTGTGTGTGTGTGTACTCATACTGCACTTATTGTCTTCAAACTATGGGAAATTACGTAACTCAGAGGATACACACCCAATGAAATTCAAATACTGAAAAGAATGTGTCAAATAGCTGATATTTTAATCAATACTGTAAGAACTAAGAATATTAAATTAATAACTATCCTGGGACTAAGACAATGTTGTAGCGTTTCACCCACATTATTTAACATGTAAACTGACCATAACATTAAAGAATGAGATAAGACTCGAGATAAAAGTAAATCAGGACACATCAATGCTTTTTTAACTGTTTGCAGATGATTTACAGTCATACGAAAAATAGAAGATGCTCTGCAAAGATCTATGTATAGACTTGAACAAATAGTCAAAAAACATAACTCAGAAATTTCGGTTCCTAAAACGCGAGTAACGGCATTTCAAGGAAAATGGCCAGTCCTTCAAAGACAATTATCAACAGAAAACACATCTCTCATTTCCGCTATTTAGGAGAGTTACAATAAAGATCGGGATATAGAAACTAAGATTCTTTTAATACATATAAATAGAATGTTGAATAGTAAGAGCAAAAAGGTCACCAGAATCAAAACTCACAAATGACAACACCAGTTTTAATGCATGATATGAGTCTTGGGTGCCTATATAGGACGTGAGTAAGAACCAAAAGTGGATGTGAGATTTTTTAGGAAGGTTAAAGAATGCACAAAATTAGATAGAACACGTCAAGACATAAGAACAGAACTCAATGATTATAATATTGAGGGGAGACTGAACGGTTAAAGAAATAATAGGAAAGAACATTCTAGGAGAATGAATGAAGATAAATCAGCGAAGCAGTTAAGAATGAAGGAATTCCTCCAGCTGTATTTAAGGTGTCGATTTTATTTTGGCACCTAGTTTCAACGTTGTAAAAACGTCATCTTCAGGCCCATACCGCACGCAGTTGACGTCAACAAGGGTATGGCGTGAAGATGACGTTGTTACAACGTTGAAACTAGGTGCTAAAATAAAATCAACACCTTAAATACAGCTGGAGGAATTTCTTCATTTTTAATATAAAGTTATACCAGCTGACGTCCCACTGTCTTCCATTTCAACTATGGATGTACGAAGAAAGCAGTTAAGGGTTTATAAGCCACATGGAAGAACAGATCCTGGATACCGAGGAAAAGATCCGAATAACTCTGACTGTGAAGACGAAAGAGGAATCTTGCCTAGACCATGAAGTACAGAAGCTGATCAAGCAAACGTCTTTAGCTGTCAGGCGGACATTCACCAGCATGAGTGCCCTGCTTGTAACTGTATTTGATACGAAGATGTGAACAGCAGTACGTCCTTTTAAAAAATAGCTAATACTTTTTATTTCGTAATTAACTTCCTCTCACGAACTTTCCAAAAACGTTTCACACTGTACCACCCACGTAAACTTTACATTATTAGAAACGTTAGTCGAAACTGCCTTAGACCCCCTGTAGAACTCACCTACCCGAGGTAACGTAACTCGTCCACTTGCTGGAGTTGATAGTAAGCAAAATGGAAAATCAAGGGAAGTTCACGGTTATTTAGTCAACCGTCTTCAGCTGAAGGTTTGCATGACTACAATGTACACTGACAAACAGAAGATTGAAATACTATTTGTGTATGGAGAATGTAAGGTCGTAGGACAGTAATTCCACAATTCTTATTTACAATCCAGGTACTCTAACGTCCCCGAAGCCGCATCAAACGCTGGGTCATTCTACTCACAAAGACCTTCAAATGAAGATGGTTTGATTGAAGGAGTGGTCTGCACTTTCCTTGAGTTTTATTTGTTTACCATCAGCTCCAGCAAGTGTACTTACCCTGGATAGCTGCGTTGTACAAGTGAGTCAAAGCCATTTTTGAATCACTTCTCTAATAACGAAATGTTAACGTGAATGGTACACTGTTTAACGTATTTGAACAGGTCTAGGAGAGGAAGAAAATTACCGAATAAAAAAATTGGGTGCTGTTTAAAAAAGACGTACCGTTGTTCAAAGTTTCAAGAAAGGCAGCCGTGTTGATTAATTTCCCCTTGGCCGGTTTACAACATTTACATGATATTTACTTTGCTACTGAACAACAAATTATTTAGGATGGTCAAGGTAAATAGGACACTCTGTACATAAAGACTATTTGATCAAAAGTATATGGAACATACCAGTGGACACTGGTAGTGGGATGAGAGGATTCTGGGTACAATTTTGATATCAAATTTATACGCAAAAATAATGAAATAGATCAATTAATTACTGCCTCCCACCCCCGCGGATGACGGCCTGCGTTTTCCCCAGCAGGCACTTGGATCTTCACCTCGTCCCCCTTCCCACCCTCCCCCCCCCCCCTACCGCACTAGAGAGAATTTCGAATTTTGGCAGAAATTTCGAATTTTGGAGAGAAATTTAAAAAATTGTGGGAATTCCAAAAATGGAAGGAATTTCTTTGTCCCAAGGCTGTGCTGACGTCCCACGTCCCCACGTCTGGGAATTGGCGGGAACTTCAAAATGGCAATGCTCTTTCCAGGACTCGAACCGCGGTCCTTCTGAACAGAGAGCCCAAGTGCAGCCATCCACCACCAACACATGGAAAGGAGGGAAGGTTAGGTTAGTGTACTTACTTTGGTTGAGAAACTAGAGTAAAGATCAGTCCGAATTACGTTATTAATCATACAGATCAGTTTTAATTACACAACTACATGTATAGCGCTACAAAAGGAGCGCCTAAAATCACAATACAACTCAAAAATTGACGTTGCCATACAACAGGTGTTATCCTGCTGGGAAAAAGTTTCATATGGGTACATAAAGAGAGTTACTATGCCTTCAGTTACCTAGTTTCAACTACTTTTCAAGGTCATCCGACTATCCAATTTCTCAAAAATGGTTCAAATGGCTCTGAGCACTATGGGACTTAATTTCTAAGGTAATCAATTCCTAGAACTTAGAACTACTTAAATCTAACTAACCAAAGGACATCACACACATCCATGCCCGTGGCAGGATTCGAACCCGCGACCGTAGCGGTCGTGCGGTTCCAGACTGTAGCGCCTAGAACCGCTCGGCCACTCCGGCCGGCCCCAGTTTCTCCATCAGAAGTATACGCACATGCATAATACTATGTAGGAATGTCTTAGGATTTATGGTAGGCTAGAGAATAAGAGAAGCAAATATTCTACTACGAAATCCTTATTAACTTTTGCACATACATAAAACAACTCTTTCCTTTATTTTTGTTAGGTTTAGTTTTAATAATGTCCAACTTAATTTTTAACTTTTAAACTTTTTAACACATCTGAATCATCTATTTGATTCTCCAGCCAGTAATTTGACAAATACAAAGAAGGTATATTCTCGAATTCCAGTAGATATCTATTTTTTTCCTGTAAACTACTTCTTTCGAGGTTTTCTTATTAGTTCTGTTGCTTCCGCCAATTCTTCTACACGACCGGGATTTTAATTTTTCCTCTTATTTCCTGGATGAGACTGTTGTTATAACACTCCACGTCTCCCGGGGTGTAGGGTGCCACTTCTTCTGATGCACCTTTTTGTGGAATTTCAGTATAGAACTTCTGCTAACGAATTGTCACTGAAGGTTGTTAATTCGTTGGCTTTAAGCTCTGCAAACGCTTATTCGGTTGCCAAGTGTATGACATCAAGCTAACCACATTTCGATAGAAAGTCACCATCCTTTTTAAGCAGATCCAAGGGGTAGTGGAGTTTGATAAACAGATTTTTCGTATGTCCAGTAACGTAGTGAACGTTCTCCATTACGCCGCTTTCGGCCAGGACTCCAACATATGGACACTTACCACTGCTCTTTACAGTAAATGCTATTATCTTGTATTCCCTAGTCGTGGCCAGATTTCTTCACATACTGTGTTTAAAGGCATGAGTAAAACTGACCTGCACATCAGCAATAGCTTCTTTCTTTTCCATTTGCAGCTTATATTCTTCCTTTATGGCCGTTGTCTTCTCCACATGCACCAATTCTCTTATCTTTACTTCGATGTCTTCCATTTCCAGTTTCCTTTCCCGTGGTCATAGCACATTAACTGTTCTTAAAGGCGTAATTTCTTTAATGGGGAATGGTTTAAGACTGTGTGATATATTTACTCTTTTCCTAGGACTTGCGAAATAACTTTCGTCTAATCAACCAATCCCAATTCTGCAATATGTATATCGGACGGTATTGTGGAGAACAGTGTTCTAGACAGAAAAATAAGTTTCTCTTGCTTTAAAATAACACTTCTGTATAATACTTATATCGTCTTTATTAGAGTCAGAGTTAAGAATCTCAACTTAGCTTATACGTACATAATTAAAACTGTATGCAGATGGAACGTAGCTGATACACTTTTCTCGGTCCTCAGTATCTGGAAGACTTACTTGTGTATTTGTCAATTTTCGGGTATTCTTGTTACCCCTGTACAAACTGTAGAACGTTATTAAACATAACACAATTTTTGTGTAAATTATCCGTTAACTGAGTCCATATGGAAGCAAGTCGCACAGAGAAAAGTGGAGCACATTGTAAATACAGTTTGTTGGTGTCCAATACATGTAAACATTCTTGCACAGGGTCGAATACATGATCCATTCTGTAGTTGTATATCGTAGCCTCCAACCTGGTAATTCCATGCTGCTTTGCCAAGGAAGACCTAAAAGTTTCTCGTAGTCGCATGTCTGGACACTTTGTAAAATCTGTAATGCGGTTACCAGCATCTTTGTTCACTTCCGGACTTGTGATTTGACATATAAATTTGTTATGTATCTTTACCCTATTGTTGGAGCTTAACCAATTTCGACAGTCTATTCCAACTGATTTGTCGTTGTTCACAATCACATTGCTGTTTCTCTGGCGATCTCCGTCCATGCAGAAGACGTGCGTTGATATTAAGGAGTCCCACTTCTCTATTTTGTTAAAAATTCCGGCAAAAGCTTGCGTTGTGTTCAAATCCAGAAGGTAATAGTCGTCTCTACATGGCTGTTGCAATATTCCAGGCCTCTCTTCCATTGAACATCCATTTTAGCGCCAGGCTAATTCGACCTAATATGGTATAACCACAGGATGTTTATATTTCCTCGAAATAGTTTCCTATGCTTCCTTGTCAATTTTTTCCCGTATCCTTCTGCCTGTCACACTGTCGTTCGTTTGTAGGAGAAAAGGTAGCTTAGCCTTGACGCCATGTCTCGCAGAACGAAATTGGAGATTTTACTACGTATATAATAGTTAAATGAGCCACACATCTCCTTCTTTAACATTACAGGCCGTCCTCTTTCTAATTGTTCTTGACAGTCCACTCGATCACAGATTTTAACCACCATAATGTTATCACAAAACGATTCTGTAAATGGTGTAAGCACATCATCATTCTTCTTGCTTACAAGGGAACCTCCCCAACGCACCCCCCTCAGATTTAGTTATAAGTTGGCACAGTGGATAGGCCTTGAAAAACTGAACATAGATCAATCGAGAAAACAGGAAGAAGTTGTGTGGAACAATGAAAAAAATAAGAAAATATACAAACTGAGTAGTCCATGCGCAAGATAAGCAACATCATGGAAAGTGCGAGCTCAGGAGCGCCGTGGTCCCGTGGTTAGCGTGGGCAGCTTCGGAACGAGAGGTCCTTGGTTCAAGTCTGCCCTCGGGTGAAAAGTTTATTTTCTTTATTTTCGCAAAGTTATGATCTGTCCGTTCGTTCATTCACGTCTCTGTTCACTGTAATAAGTTTAGTGCCTGTGTTTTGCGACCGCACCGCAAAACCGTGCGATTAGTAGACGAAAGGACGTGCCTCTGCAATGGGAACCGAAAACATTTGATCGCAAGGTCATAGGTCAACCGATTCCTCCACAGGAAAACATGTCTGATATATTCTATACGACAATGGTGACGGCATGTGCGTCACATGACAGGAATATGTTGTCGACCCACCTAACTCGTACACTTGGCGAATGGGTAAAAAGATTCTTCTGCCTTGCCCGATTTAGGTTTTCTTGTGGATGTGATAATCACTCCCAAAAAAGTGATGAAAACATAAGAGTTTGTCACATAAACTGCAACAAATGAATGCAACAGTTTCACAGTCGCACAGTTTTTCCTGTGCTCTGTCAAAACATGTTTTTAACGTTTTCAGATTTTTCCGTGTGTAGACCGTCAAATCCTGCATACGTCCAAGCAAATCTGAACATGTCCTGGATTTTTGGAGAGCGAAGTTGATTATATAAAAAATTAGACTTTTCACTCGAGGGAAGACTTGAACCAAGGACCTCTAGTTTCGTACCTCCTCACGCTAACCACGGGACCACGGCGCTCCTGAGCTCACATTCTCAAAGATGTTGCCTATTTTGCACATGGACTACTCATTTTGTATATTTTCTTTATTTTTTTCATAGTTCCACACAACTTCTTCTTGTTTTCTCGATTGATCTGTGTTCAGTTTTTCAAGGCCTATCCACTGCGCCAACTTATAACTAAATCTGAGGGGGGTGCGATGGGGAGGTTCCCTTGTTAGTAGTATACCGTTTTTGGTGTAATTTATGATGCCAATGTCAGATACCAGATGATTCAGATTTTGCTGTAATAACCACAAACCGAAGAGTTCGTCAGTTGGCCTTGTCTTCCTCTCTAATTGCTGAGGGATGTTTAGACCTTTGGTGGAATCCATCTTGACACTTTCAACTATCGCGGAAGACAGTTGCGGCTGACAAGCCTCCTTTTATACTCTTAAAGATTCAAGATGGCAGCACTTCCGGTAACATGATTTCCGATCATACACTCTACTTAACTCCTATCCCAGTTGCGCTATTTTGTTTGCAAGGTATCCATGTCAGGGAAGGAGACTGCTCTTCGCGATTACACGCCTGTGCCACATCGCATAATCCCGCTATCATGATCGGATACAGTGCTACACTACTCATCCGTCTATTGCGCTATACCACCATCCCGAAACGCGTCCGGGTACAGTGTTACAGTCGACGGTACGAATATTGCGCTGAACCGCCCCGCCCAAACAAACGCATCCAAGTACAGCGCTACACTACATTCTGGATAATATGCTCGCTCTATCCGATATATAAGGATGGTAATCGCGAGATACAGCCTCCCTCCCTGCCACAAACACATTGCGGTTGTCAAAAACAAGGTAGCAACGCCAGAAGATAGCAACGATTGCAGGATGACCTCCAGAAAAGTGATGAAAGGTGCAGGCTCTGGCAGTTGACCCTGAACGTAAATAAATATAACATATTGCGCATACATAGGAAAAGAAATCCACTACTGAATAGCTACACTATTGATGACTAATCGCTGGAAACAGTATCTGCCGTTAAAATATCTAGGAGTAACTATCCAGAGCGGTCTTAAGTGGAAAGACCAAATAAAACAAATAGTGGGAAAAGCAGGTGACAGTCTCAGATTCATAGAAAGAATCTTAAGGAAATGTAACTCATCCACGAAGGAAGTGGCTTATAAGGCAAAACTTTGAACATAGCTGCTAAGTTTCAGTGACAGTGTCAGAACTATATTGTAACAAATAAGCCCTCGGTCACAAATATTAAGTCAAAATTGACCTGGTTTCGACGATACTATGAGCGTCGTCCAGAATTAGAGTAACTGTACTAAAACATTAGGTATATAGTACATTAATAAAATTAAAGTTTGTACTGACTCGAAAAGATGCAGTACTTACAAGTCACATATTAAAAAAGATCTAAGCCGGAGAGGCGACGTCATGAACACTTGGGAGATGGCGAGCCGCTAAGGGCTGCTCGTACTGTGAACAAGGGTTGCAACAAGACTGAGGTGCCCACTTTAGAAAGTGTGGGCAAGTAAACATGATGTTGCTACGAGCGCCATCTAGTAGCCGCAGAAAAAACTAGGCTACTGTACATTCAAAATTAGACACATGAAATTGTGATGCAGCTGATTCAGGCATAACGTAAGCATTAATAATAACAGGATGAAGTTACATATTTATCTGCTTTAAATAGAGATACATTTTGTAACGTTATGACATACAAGAAAACAGCAAAGATGTGACAGGAAAACAACATTTCGATAAACTGCATGAGGAAATCTGAATCAAAGATCAAGCAATGGCTTTATACAGTAAAAAAAGTTTTTATTTCGCAGCTGCAGCTTTTTGTTGAGAATGAGGTCATCATGACGAGTGAGATGTTTGAAAATCTCCAATTGACTTAATATTTATGACCGATGGCTTATAAGGCATTTTGAAACGTCCCCTTTGAACAATTATACATGACTGTGCTTAAACTGATACACAATATTTTTTTTTAGCGCAACGCAATCTGACTTTCAAAAATCCCTACAAAAGAATGGCCCTGACTAACATTAAACTATACCTTTCACAAATCACTTACCTCACAAAAATCTTCGCTGCTCAAGCTACTGCAATACAGCAAGCGCCACTACTGCCAGCTAAATAAAAGATTCAAACTATGGAAGGCACTAACTACTGATAGGGATAGTTAGCAAATGAAAGATATTAGTAGAGAACAAACAATGTATTTACCTTGATATCATCATATATAAATATAGCAGTTCATGACAAATTACAAAACTCCGCCATCTCTCTCCCCACATCCACCACTGCTGGCGGCTCACCTCCAACTGCGCAATGCTACGCGCTGTTCACAGCCAGCTGCCTAACACTACAATGGCGAGTATTACAACAATGCAAAGCAGCCACAGACTGCACACAGCACAGCCAGTGATTTTCATACAGAGGTGGCGTTACCAATAAAAAAACCTAAACAGCCTACTTACATAGCCCCCATGCTCCCCACAAAAAATTTTACAAATTGGATTGGGCAGTGGCCAATACAGATTTGAAAAAAAATTTTCATAATTACAATAACAAAGAAATCAAATGCACACACTTATTGATACAACGTTGGTCAAAAGCTAAAATTTTGTCACAGTCCATAAAGACAGTCCTGATCATTCATCACGGTAAAATATAGTGTTTTTCTCAAAGTCTGAGCAGTAAAAGAAAATGCACACGGAAGTAGTGGATTTCCATGCAGTCTTGAAGAAGTAGTGTTGTCCTTCCAACGGAAAGACAGTGCTGACTCTCGACATGCAGACAAGTATTGGGTCACAACAGAGCAAACCCACAGCAGAGTCATTCGAAGTTTGGAAGAATATTGGTAGGTAGGTCATCACAGAGCAGACCCACTGTAGTCCTGGTAGAGATTACGGTATTGGTGGGCCACCAGAGGTGCAGACCCACTGTAGTCCTTGTAGAGATAATGGTAATGGTGGGCCATCAAAGATGCAGACCCACTGTAGTCCTTGTAGAGATGGCCAGCAGCCATCTGTTGCGATCTGTTGCGACTGTGCAGGTGCACAATCACCATCGAAGAGTCTTGCGGAGAATAGAGCAAGTCCATAACCACCATTTGTGCATTCACAAAGTTTTTGGAATTGTCCTTAGAACCAGCAATGCTGTTATCCAGTCCCTTGCTGAATTATTAACACACGTGCAAACACTAACAGTCCCAACTTCTCACATATTGTCCATATACTATGACCAACAGAAACGTGTGCAGTGAAATGTAACTAACAAGTTAATAATATCATGAACTGGTGACAATTACAATTTGGTAACATAAAAATACAATAACAAAGGTACAGGGGACGTTTCAATTTGTTCGGCCGATTCTTAAGTATTGTTCAGCTCTCTGGGATCCCTACCAGATAGGACAGATGAAATAGATAGAGTAGATCCAACGAAGAGTTACGTGTTTCTTCACGGGATCGTTTAGTCGGGACGAGAGCGTTACGGAGATGCTCAACAAACTCCATTGGCAGACGTTACAGGAGAGGCGATGTGCATCACGGAAATATTTACTATTGAAATTTCGTTAGAGCACATTCCAGTAAGAGTCGGACAACATATTACTTCCCCCAACATATGTCTCGCGTAATGACGATAAGGAGAAAATTCCTGAGTGGGTTGGAGGGCTCAGTTAGTGGTACAAAAAGTACCGTCCACCACACACACCATTATGTGGCTTACGGAGTATGATGTAGACGTAGGTGTACATTGAGGTTAGCATCACCGTTTCTTTCATTACGAGAGCGAACGACCCAACGTTGCACATTACTGATGTCGATACAGTCATCACCGTTCACAGCTTTTTCTTCGTACATCCGTAGTTGAATTGGAGGACAGTGTGCGTCAGCTGGGATAAATTTATATTAAAAATGAAGGAATTCCCCCAGCTGTATTTATGGTGTCGATTTTATTTTGGCAACTAGTTTCAACGTTGTAACAACGTCATCTTCAGGCCCAACACCTGTTGACGTCAACTTTGTGCGGCTGATACTGGAAGTCAGTGGTGATATCTCACCATTGACATCTAGTATCAGTATTAGTTGAAGTCAACAAGTGTATGGGCCTGAAGATGACGTTGTTACAACGTTGAAACTAGTTGCCAAAATAAAATCGACACCATAAATACAGCTGGGGGAATTCCTTCATTTTTGATATAAATTTATCCCAGCTGACGCACACTGTCCTCCAATTCAACTACGGATGTACGAAGAAAAGGCTGTGAACGGTGATGACTGTATCGACATCAGTAATGTGCAACGTTGGGTTGTTCACTCTCGTAATGAAAGAAACGGTGATGCTAACCTCAGTGTACACCTACGTCTACATCATACTCCGTAAGCCACGTAATGGTGTGTGTGGTGGAGAGTACTTTTTGTACCAATAACTGAGCCCTCCAACCCACTCAGGAATAAGTGCGTGGGCGAATTTCTTCATTTTTAACATAAAGTTCACAGCTTTCGTTCGTCGATGGATTTCAACTGGATGCACGTTACTTGTAGTTATAATCTGGATTTCAGGACGCCGTTTCACGCGCACCAGCGTAGTTACGCTACGAAGCAACATGTTACACGCTACAGTTCGGATCCCTCTAGCGGCAGTGTATTACAACCTGCGTAGCGGGAAAGTCGACAGTGTAGAATGCATGACACGCAATACCTCAACCGATGTTGAGAACCGAATAAACAGTTCGGAGACATTATTTTTCAGCAGGCCCTACCTAGTACCAGACAATGTAACGCAGTGTATTTATTTTTTTATCGTATTGACTTACACAGAAAAAAAAGTGATCGAGGTGGAGCATTATGAAAAGCAAAAGCATTTCTCAAAGTAGGTCTGTTTCACTAATATACTTTTTTTTATTCATTAATCTGACTGCTTTGATGTAAGCCACCATTAATTATATGTCAGAATCTTCATATCAGAGTACCACTTGCACCCTACTTCATTTATTATTTGTTGTTTGTATTCCAGTATCTGTCAACCCCCATATTTTTTACCCTCTACAGCTCCTTGTAGAACTGTATCATGGAAGCTATTCCCTGATGTCTTAACACATGTCTTATCACACTGTATCTTCTTCTCGTCAGTGTTTTTCATATATTCCCTTCTTAACCAGTGCAGTGGGGAATCTCCTCATTTTTATCAGTCCAACAAATTTTCAACGTCCTTCTATACCATCACATCTTAAACATTTCGATTCTCTACATTTCCGGTTTCCCCACGCTCCATTATTCATTACTGTACAAAGCTGTCCTCCATGTGTACATCCTCAGAAATTTCTTCCTCAAGTTAAGGACTATATTTGATACTAATAGATTTCTTTGCCCCAGGAGTGCCCTCTTTTGTGTTTTTACGTCGTTTCTGCTTCACCTGTCACGCCTTACTTTTCCTCTAAGATATGGTCAACATGGGAAATGTCCTTAACTTCGTGTACTTAGTGTTGAGTTTATCGCTATTCTTGTGGTAGCGGCCCCTTATCAGTTAGCGAGCCCGCATAACAGACAAGCAAGGTGGGTTGCCGACCTCCTTTAAAGAGCTCAGATCAAAACATTGCCAGTGGATGTAAACAGCAACAGACTTTCCACATAAACACGGTATTACTTCGTGAAAAGTCATGTGACAGAGATCCACCAACTGGAACTAATGTGATTACATGTAGCACTCCAACGAATCGAGATTATAAGCACACCAGCAGAGTCAGACTGGCCATCTCGAGGGTTGTCTCCCCTCACTTCCAAATTGGAGGATTACGCCGCCTGGTCTACCCTCAGGGTGCAATCGACGCTTTTGGAAGAGCCCCCTGCCATTGTCGTCTGCCCGCCCGTCCGCCGTCGCTGCTGCCAGCCATCCGTCCATCAGCTGCCGCCGCCCGGTGCTCGCCGCCGCCGCCCCCCGTTTTAGTTCTTTTCCCACTTTGGCGACTCCTGTCATGGACACCCACACTACCACCATCATTTACAGCTCCCTTTTCCTTGCACCCAGCCTTATCTCGTAGAGTGCCTCCTCTGGGCTTAACCCATCTACTCCACCTGCCCTTCTATCTCCTCCTCATGCCTGTGTCCCCACCTGTATGTTTCTCCTGCTCCTGCCTCTACCCTTGCTCCTTCCCCAACTCCTGCCCCCACTCCTGCTCCTGCTCCTGGCCCCTCCTGCTGCTATTGCCCACTGAGAAGACTTTTCTTCCTCCCCACCCACCGTGCTACAACTACAAAAGAGTCACCTCCCCCCCACTACACCACACCCACCACCACAGAGCACCCCAGCTCCCCTCCTGGTGCTGCCACCTCACAAGAGCGACCTTCCTTCCACCACCTCCCAATCCATCCAATCCCTCACCTCTCTTCACAGGGCACACCCGCAAAAAAGGCTCCCAAGCACCCAAGTGGTGACCTCTCCTCCACACCCACCTCCAAAAAACCACCGCCTGACTCTCGTCCTTCTCATCCCCCCACAGACACCCCCCTCCTATTAACTCCACAGCCCCTGCCCTGTATACCTCTGTATTTGCCAACCCTGATCCAAAATTCCTAGATGCCTGCACCTTCTCCCTCTAAATCTGCAAATACATCCCCAGTGTCCCCATTCCCCAATTTATCCCCCACTGTCCTCATTAAATCCCCCTCTCCCTGTAGCCATACTGCTCTCCTCTGGTGCCTTCCATGCATCAACTTTGACCCCCATGTGTCCGTCACCCCTTTCCTTGCATCCTCCTCTCCTTGTCAGCCCCAAGCCCCTCATTGTCCACCAACCCTCACTGCCGTGATCACAAAGCTCAGCCCTGTGATCACAGAGAAACTGAACACCCACCCACCCTAGAAATCTGCGTGGCCCACCGTATTTACAAATCCTCTGACCCTACCTACCTCATGTGTGTCTTTACTGAGTCTCTCTCCTCCATTGATCACCTCCTCACTCAGGGAGTCCTGATTTTCAACTGCCACCACCCTGTTCACCTGTCCAATTCCCCTCCTCAATCCTACTGCTGACAGCACTGTCTCATGTACAGTGGCCACCTCACCCAAAACCGCAAGAACCCCCCTCCCACCTGCCCCCATTGTAAAGCCTCCCACTTCCTTAAACAGTGTCCTAACATCACCTCTGCTCCCTCCTGCAACACCTGCAATGAACACCCCCACCTACTCCTCCAAATGCAAAGCCAAATCCCTCCCACCAACCCTAATCTCACTGTTCCCATTCGCCCCGTCGACCAGCCATCCACCCTAACAATTCCCTCCACCCTCCCCCTACAGCTGAAAATATCATCCAGTTCCTGACCATCATCTTGCAGAACATCCACCTCTTCCAACACCCCCACACCCTCTATCAGATTTCCCTTGCTGCCCACTGTGATTTCCATTTGAATACCTACGTTACCTACTCCCACAACCAGGCCCACTTTATCTTCACCCACCTAGACACCCTCGTTTAATCCCCTCTCTCCTCCCCTCCGCAGCTTCCTGTCCCCTCCCACCTCATAGCATGTCAACTGTACTGTCTCCTTGACCAAAACATTCGCTCCCTCCCTGCCAACAAATACCTCTTCATGCATATCCTATCCCAGGGCCAGGTCGACTCCTTCATCCTTAATGAAACCTTCCTCCAACCTCACGATGTTGTCTGCACCTCTCCCTATCTCCTCCACCTCACTGACAATCCTCTTCCCCTCGCCCGATGTGGGGTTGCTATTGGCCACGTCAAGCATATCTCTGTCCAGCCACAACTCCTACTCAATGACCCGACTGAACACATTCTTCTCAGCATCTTTCTTCCCTCCCTCACCAACACCTGTGCCACTATCCATACTGGCCCCACAGCTCCCCTCCCCTATGACTTCATTTCCCATGTTCACCATATCTTCTCCACCTATGTGATTGCTGCTAACCTCAACATCCACAGCCGTGACCCTGACACCCTTCGGCAGTGGTATCAGTTCCTTGCCACCCTCCATGGTGACCTTGTTCCTCTCCCATAACACACCTGTCCTGAAAGTAACACCACCCCAGATGTTATCCTCACTTCCCCAACCTCCTTGGTCATGTCGCCAGATGTCCTTGATTCCATTGGTAGTGATCTCCTCCATGTCCTTCTCACCATTTCCTCTGAGTGTGGGTCCCCCTGCAGCCCTGCACCCCGTTGCCCCTCCAAAGTCTTGCCATGACTACCATCATGCCGACTGGGATGCTTACCAGGAATCCACTGCCTTACAGGTCGAAAGTCACCCCCTTACCTTTCGCCATCCCGCTGACATCACTCATGCCTTTTTCTTCCTCCAGAAGACCATCACTGATGCCGTGGAGGCCGACTTTGCTACCAGTCTCATCCACCCTCAGTGCCCTACACTTCCTCCACAGGCTGTCTTCTTCTTCATAAATCCTGCAGGCTCTATCACTCCTTCCTCTGCACCTGTGACTGGGATACACTCCTCTGCCACCAATAACTACAGCGACACATTTGGAACCTCCTTACAGCAAAGAAACGCCGGGACTGGCACCAGACATGTACAAACCTCAAGTCGACCCTCCCTGTCAACTTCTCCAAGTACTAGTCAGCCTTCTACCATCTTACTGGTAACCATCCCACCCTGTGTTACCCCATTCTCCACGAAAATTGCCCCTTCCCTGACAACCTCAGTAAGGCTAACCATTTTGGTTCCTAACTATCAGAGTTTTTCTCCATTCCAGATGAACCCCATTTTGATTACTCCTTCTTCTCCACCATCCTTGAGCACACTGATAACTCTGTCCCACTGCTTGCACCTACTTTCGAACACTTGGATCAGTTACCCCCCTCAGACAAACACTCCCGTCACTGCATATGACATCACACTCATCCTCAGCTCCAAACGCAACACCGCTCCTGGTCACAACGGTGTCACCTGCCATCACCTCAAGGAAGCTCCCCCGTCCTTCCTGGCTGTGCTTGCCACTCTGTACTTCCTCTTCCCACCTGCTTTTACCCTGACCTGTGGAAGATTTCCCATGTCCTGCTGTCTCCTAAACCCAGCAAACCCCCGTCTGACACCTCTTCCTATTGTCCCATCTGCCTCACCTCTGTGTTCAGTAAGGTCTTCAAATCCATCTTCTCCCACTGTCTTCATCGCCGCTTTAAGCAGCACCACCTCCTTCCCATTACCCAGTGTGGCTTCTGGCCCTCCTTCTCAGCCGACGACCAGCTCCTTAATCACACAAATCTTCTTTCCCTCCAACTTAACTTCCATCGCTCCACTATCCCTCGACCTCCAGAACACCTACAACTGTGTCTGGCATCCCAGGCTCCTCTTCAAACTTCAAACCTTTATTCTCCCTCACAGTTTCGTCATCTCGTTGTTTCCTTCCTCTCTCGTCGTTCCTCCTATGTCACTATACACAATTCCAACTCTGACACTTTCTATCCCGCCGCCAGAGTGCCCAAAGGCTCCGTCCTTTCCCCTCTCCTCTATATCCTGTATACCGCTGATGAGCCCAAACCTCCCTTGCCTGTTCATCTCCTCCAATTTTCTGATGACACCGCCTTCCTGGCCCTTTATACTACCCTTCAACAGTACCAACGTACCCTCGATACCTACATTGACTGGTTCACCACTTGGTGCAACCAGTGGTTCTTTCATATCAACCCCTCCAAGACCCAGGCAATCATCATAGGTCCTACTACCTGCTCTTTCCAGCTCTACGATTTTTACCTCACCATTTATGGTCGTCCTGTCCACCTCACTCCTGCCCTGAAATACTTTGCCTCGCCCTTGACTGTCACCTCACCTGGACTCCCTATCTCCTTATGATCTAACACAAGGCCGACAATAGAATCTGCCTCCTGAAACTCCTGTCTGGCCAGACATGGGGACTCCATCCTTCCGCCATCCTTCACACTTATAAATCCTTGATCTGCCCCATCCTCTGTTATGCCAGTGTCACTTGCATTTCCACCCCTCCCAGATTCTATAAAGCCCTCCAATTCCTAGAACGTCATGCAGTCCACGTTGCCTTCTGTATCTGCCTTCCATCCCCCACGTGCATCCTCTACGACCTCATCCCCTTCCCCCACCTTCTTCTTTTCCTCTACGCATTCGCACCCTGTACATCATCTGCTGACTCGATCCCCCTAACCCCCTGGTTTCCCCCTTCCTCTCCACCCCCAGCCCCAGCCCTGTGCCTTTACTGTTGTGTCCTGCTCTTTCTCCACACCCTTCACCTCCTTTCCCAATGCAACTCCCGGTTGATGAGTTTCGCCCTGACATCTAACCCTCCTATCAACTCTAACCCCACCTTCACCCCCTCCTGATGAGGGCTCCCTCTCCCCTGCCCGTCCCTTCCCCTGAGTGGTTTACCTTCCTCCTACAGCCCCCTGTCTTTCCTGTGTCCTCCTTCTGTGTCTCTGTACTCCCTCCTGCCTTGTCTTCCCTCTTCATCTCCTGCCCCATCCGTCTCCTGCCTCTTGGTGCGCCCCCTGCCCCCCTTTTCCCTCTTCCTCCCCCCCTAACCCCCCACCCCCCACCGTACCTTCCTCCTCTGTCCTTCTGTCCCTCAGCAGGTCCTTACCAGTGGTTTTTATTCTTCGTGTGTGATACGTCATTTATGGTGGTTTCTTAAGTGTCTCACTCTGTGTGTATTTTATACTGTGGCCGACTTTGTGTTTCACTCCAGTGTATTTTGAGTGCCCCACGAGGTGCCAGCTGTGTTCTTTTAACTTTATGTTGACTTTTTAACTGTCCCCCAGTGAATGTCCCTCTATTAGTGTATACTTCATCTTCCATTATCTCAGTTTCCTGTGTTTTTATGTTCCCCTTTTTTTCCCCTTTTTGTATATGAGTTCCTCTTTTTATGCAGTTTTGTAAAGCCGCTCGCCTGAAGAGCAGCAGACTGTGTTGCTGCCAGCCCTCCCTGCCCATATGGGACAGGGGCATGAAATTACAATAAAGGAAAAAAAGTCAAACCGGCATTGTGTACCTACAGCTAGGACAGCTCCAGCCAATACCTAGGCCAGCTCTATCCCAGTAGACACTCGCTGTAGCCTCCAGTAGAAAGTTGTATTTTGTTGGGCGTAACGTCACTTTGTAGTTGTGTAGAATAGTATTTTGGTTATTATTTCTTTTCATTGTCTTGTACTGTTATCTGACTTTTGCCATCACAAGAATTATTCTGCTTCTTGTTGTTCTTGCGTTTGGAAATTAGTGTACACCAAGAAGGCGTTTTAGTTAAATAAAATGTGTTCAAACTTGATCGTTAGTTCTTTTCCTGCCGACTGCGAACACTACAATTCTCATATTTGTTGCTTCTCAAAACTTCCTTATCTCTTCGGTTTACTCTCAATCCACACTCATTAGACCGTTCATTTCATTGCAAACTGCACGACTTGTCGAGTGTTCTAGGAGTGCTGTGGTGAGTGTCCTCAACATGGGGCGAAACCAAAGTGAAGCTACATCCATATGTCGTAGGGATGGGCGGCCACTCCTAATTTCAGATGTCGGACGTCGTAGACAGTCTGCAGACTGGTAAAACAGGACAGGTGGGAGAACTGTGGCAGAAGTAACATCAGACTTTAATGCTGGGGAGTGTACAAATATGTCTGAACATACAGTGCACCACACACTCCTAACGATGGGCCCCAGCAGCCGACGATCGATACGTATGCCAATGTTAACAGCATGATATCAGTAACTACAGATGAAATGGGCATGTGACCATCGGCACTGGATGTCGGCGCAGTGGCAAAGTATTGCCTGATACGATGAATCCCGTTACCCTTTGTCATGCGCGAATACGTGGTCAACCAAGGGAACAGCTCCTTCATACCTGTACTGCAGGACAGATTCAAGTTGGGGAAAGCTCCATTATGCTCTGGAGAACATTCACGTTGGCATCCATGGGTCGAGTGGAGCTCGTGTAAAGCACCAGGAGGTTGGTTGGTTGGTTGGTTGGGGGAAGAGACCAAACAGCGAGGTTATCGCTCTCATAGGATTAGGCAAGGATGAGGAAGGAAGTCGGCCGTGCCCTTTCAAAGGAACCATCCCGGCATTTGCCTGGAGCGATTTAGGGAAATCACGGAAAACCTAAATCAGGATGGCCGGACGCGGGATTGAACCGTCGTCCTTCCGAATGCGAGTCCAATGTGCTAACCACTGCGCCACCTCGCTCAGTGCACCAGGAGGAGCAAGGAGTATCGTATACTGGTTGCATAGACTGAGCGTGTGGCACAGTGATGAGCACAATGGGCTCGAATTCGGGAGGTTCACAGATCAAATTTGCATTCGGCCATCCTGATTTAGATTTTCCGTGATTTCCCTAAATCGCTTCAGGCAAACGGCATTTTAAAGGGCATAGCCAACTTCTTTCCCCATCCTTCTCTAATCCGATGGGACCAATGACCTCTGTTTCACTCCCTGCCTCCAAATCAACCAACCAACCTGGTTGCACACCACGTACACCTCTTTGTGATGATCATGCTTCCGACAGTAATGGCATTTTTCGACAAGATAACGCGCCAAGTCACAAGACGAGGAGCGTGATGGAGCGGTTCGAGGAACACAGTAGTGAGTTCCAGTTAAGCTGAAGGACTGCCGACTAGCCAGATCTGAGCCCGATCGAACACATCTGGGATGTGATTGAACGTGGCGTCAGAGCTCATCGCCCGCGTCCCCGGAATTTACGGGAGTTATGTGACTTGTGTGTGCAGATGTAGTGCCAACTGTCTCCAGCGACCTACCAAGCCCTCATTGCTTCCATGTCACGACGCGTAGTCGCTGTCATCCGTGGCAAAGGTGGACAAAAAAATGTTTCAAATGGCTCTGAGCACTATGGGACTTAACATCTGAGGTTATCAGCCCCCTAGAACTTAGCACTACTTAAAACTAACTAACCTAAGGACATCACACACATGCATGCCCGAGGCAGGATTCGAACCTGCGACCGAAAGGTGGACATTTCGACTATTAGGTGGGTGATCATAACGTTCTGGCTTATCAGGGTATCTTGCGATAATGCTACAATATGGGAATTCCGCAATGTAGATTGAATCGGTATGGCAGTGTGTCTCTGAATGCCAACAAAAAATAGAGTGCCAGAACTAGAGGTCACGGAAAAGATTGAAATGAAACACACGCACTGGAACTCTGTGTAAATTTATTGTGCACGAGTACAAATGGAACAAAAATGAATCAAAACCAACTATTGTCTTTCAGATCAGACCTCCAGTGAATAAACACAGCGTTTCCAACGATGGGGAAGTCTTGAATGCCATTGGCATTGCTATCAATGTGTGCCACCTATCGCTGAAATGCCCGTGAGGATATTCGCCCCCTTCGCAAAGCGTTTCAAAGATTGTGGAATGAGGTCGAAATCGCACGGACAGAGGTCTGGTGAGTAGGCAGGTGAGGAGGATCCGTCTTGTAACACGGAGAAGCTCACACTGAATGTTTCAGACGCTAATACCGAACCATCCTGGCAAGCTGTCGTAATCTGTCAGTTGATTTCGGTAATGTTTTCCGTGGACTTTCGAATGTATTTACTGCGACTGCGGTGACGCCACACGTTCGCACTATATAACATACACTCCTGGAAATTGAAATAAGAACACCGTGAATTCATTGTCCCAGGAAGGGGAAACTTTATTGACACATTCCTGGGGTCAGATACATCACATGATCACACTGACATAACCACAGGCACATAGACACAGGCAACAGGGCATGCACAATGTCGGCACTAGTACAGTGTATATCCACCTTTCGCAGCAATGGCGGCTGCTATTCTCCCATGGAGACGATCGTAGAGATGCTGGATGTAGTCCTGTGGAACGGCTTGCCATGCCATTTCCACCTGGCGCCTCAGTTGGACCAGCGTTCGTGCTGGACGTGCAGACCGCGTGAGACGACGCTTCATCCAGTCCCAAACATGCTCAATGGGGGACAGATCCGGAGATCTTGCTGGCCAGGGTAGTTGACTTACACCTTCTAGAGCACGTTGGGTGGCACGGGATACACGCGGACGTGCATTGTCCTGTTGGAACAGCAAGTTCCCTTGCCGGTCTAGGAATGGTAGAACGATGGGTTCGATGACGGTTTGGATGTACCGTGCACTATTCAGTGTCCCCTCGACGATCACCAGTGGTGTACGACCAGTGTAGGAGATCGCTCCCCACACCATGATGCCGGGTGTTGGCCCTGTGTGCCTCGGTCGTATGCAGTCCTGATTGTGGCGCTCACCTGCACGGCGCCAAACACGCATACGACCATCATTGGCACCAAGGCAGAAGCGACTCTCATCGCTGAAGACGACACGTCTCCATTCGTCCCTCCATTCACGCCTGTCGCGACACCACTGGAGGCGGGCTGCACGATGTTGGGGCGTGAGCGGAAGACGGCCTAACGGTGTGCGGGACCGTAGCCCAGCTTCATGGAGACGGTTGCGAATGGTCCTCGCCGATACCCCAGGAGCAACAGTGTCCCTAATTTGCTGGGAAGTGGCGGTGCGGTCCCCTACGGCACTGCGTAGCATCCTACGGTCTTGGCGTGCATCCGTGCGTCGCTGCGGTCCGGTCCCAGGTCGACGGGCACGTGCACCTTCCGCCGACCACTGGCGACAACATCGATGTACTGTGGAGACCTCACGCCCCACGTGTTGAGCAATTCGGCGGTACGTCCACCCGGCCTCCCGCATGCCCACTATACGCCCTCGCTCAAAGTCCGTCAACTGCACATACGGTTCACGTCCACGCTGTCGCGGCATGCTACCAGTGTTAAAGACTGCGATGGAGCTCCGTATGCCACGGCAAACTGGCTGACACTGACGGCGGCGGTGCACAAATGCTGCGCAGCTAGCGCCATTCGACGGCCAACACCGCGGTTCCTGGTGTGTCCGCTGTGCCGTGCGTGTGATCATTGCTTGTACAGCCCTCTCGCAGTGTCCGGAGCAAGTGTGGTGGGTCTGACACACCGGTGTCAATGTGTTCTTTATTCCATTTCCAGGAGTGTAGTTCCCATGACTTACGGAATGACCCTCGTATGAAAATGAAATTGCACCATGTGTTACACAAACAGTTTGAATTCCCGAATCAGACGTGCCAACTGTTGTTCTCAGAGTGCAGCACGTTCACATGAAGTGAAAACGGAGACTACACAGCTGCGAGCGTCAGCAGTAGCGTGGTTTGCAAAAACAAATCACTGGTTACTGTGCAAAGAAATTATCATAGGTTGTGTGGGTGTGATCCACATGACGTGAAAACAGTTAAGGGATGGTATCGTAAGTTTCTGAGGACTGGAAGTGTTCTGAAGCATTCTGTCGGTGCACGTCGCAGTGTTTCGGAAGAGATAATGGACGATATGAGATTAGCGATTCTCAGAGGCCCACGTAATTCAATTCGGCAGGTATCTAGGCAGCTTAATGTACCCCGAGAAACATTGCATCGTTTAATATACCAGCGTCTTCGTCTGTGAACGCACGTAATTCAATTCGGCAAGCATCTAGGCATGTTAACGTACCCCGAGCAACGTTGCATCGTTTAGCACATCAGCGTCTTCGTCTGCGCGCTTACTAAGTCCAAATTCTGCAACATCGGATGTCGCTCGACAAACAAGTGATAACATTTTGTTACGGACATGCTACAGCGTATCGACATGAATGACAGCTTCCTGGAAAGATGTTTATTCTCAGAGCAGACATCCTTTAAGGCCAGGCTCTCATTCAAAACCGTTGAAAATTCGATTTGTACTGCATTTTTTTTAATGATGTATGTGTCTAGATTGTTGAGACGAAAAGTTTTTTTAATCCGTGCGTTGCAAAAGTTTCCACTGCCTACTGTTCGGAGCAGTGTCACGGCCGCAGAGGGACGCTCTCAGTCAAGTCGCCCAGCTCAGGCAGAAAACGTGTCGTGCAGTGACGCACGTCCACATCATGTATACTACAGTATGCATGCAAAAATATTCACTGAAAAATTTGACGAACAACGTGTGCAGGCTGCCGAACACAGTATATCCAGTTCATCCCGAACGGCTTTTCTCGCCAAAAAGAACGTGGGAATTGCTCTCCAGGAACAATTCGAGTTAGAGGATGGGTTGATAAACGGTCCTTGAATTGCAGACTATTTTGGTCAAAATTGGTCAAACAAAATTTTTGGTTTACCATATTGGATTAGCTATTCTGAATTCTGAAAATATAATTTCATATTTGTGTTCAGCGACATCAAAAACGTATAATAACATGTGGTTTTTATGCAGATTGAACTAATAATTCATATAAAAGTTTTCCCTCAAACAGGTTTTTCTCGAGAAGAGATTTTTGAAAACTGCGTGCAGCATAAAATAAAAACGGTTCAATCTATTAACTTCTACCTTTGATCCCCAAAAAGTAAACTGTTTGCTTGGGAGCTTACACCGATAATACATGAAATTCCTTAATATTAACAACCCATAAATCAAGCTGAAAGTCCGAGTTAGCACCATATCGTTAAATTTAAGGGCGTTTCATTGTGGTTAGGTATAAGTTCCCATGAATTTAATGTAATATCGACTGATGTTATCCATTTGTGATTTCAGATAACTCCTGAGGGGCTACACTAGACGCAATCTGCGTACTTCAAACTCGCAGGCCCTTTTCAAACCATAATTACGGGCGCCAATTTTTTGTATTGAAAATCTAATATAAAAGTATGATCAATCATAATATCCCAAATAGATCCTTTGTATGTCTTTTCAATCCCTCAAAAAAAAAAAAAAATCCAGACTTTGCCTGGAGCCGGCCGCGGTGGTCTAGCGGTTCTAGGCGCTCAGTCCAGAACCGCGAGACTACTACGGTCGCAGGTTCGAATCCTGCTTCGGGCATGGATGTGTGTGATGTCCTTAGGTTAGTTAGGTTTAAGTAGTTCTAAGTTCTAGGGGACTGATGACCTCAGAAGTTAAGTCGCATAGTGCTCAGTGCCATTTGAACCATTTGCCTGGTTTTTTTCGCTCATTTGAATGAGAACCTGTCCTTAATTGGCTTAATGTTAGGATTTGAGGCTCGCAACAGCCGTACGCTATCATTGAACATGTTCGTGATAGCGCTTAACTGAACGTCTTGTGCGGGCTCATGCATCACAGGATTATTGGACCATTTTATTTTTCAGAAAACGTAGTGAAATACTCGAAGAAAATTACATATACTTCGCGCCATCCATCATAGAAAATCCCGAGCACTATATTTAAGAGCTAGCCGGCCGGAGTGGCCGTGCGGTTCTGGGCGCTACAGTCTGGAACCGAGCGACCGCTACGGTCGCAGGTTCGAATCCTGCCTCGGGCATGGATGTGTGTGATGTCCTTAGGTTAGTTAGGTTTAATTAGTTCTAAGTTCTAGGCGACTGATGACCTCAGAAGTTACGTCGCATAGTGCTCAGAGCCATTTGAACCATTTTGAACCATTTAAGAGCAGAAAATAGCAATACAGGATAATCAAAAGGTTGAGCATGTTGAAGGAGCTGCTAGAGGATTCAAAATAGGAACTTACGGTCTTGGAAGTAATGCTAAGCCAGAGAGAGCTTTGGGATGTCAGGAGCAACAAGGAATATCAACTCACCTGTGCTTTGATGTTCCACAAAGGTAGTGTACAATTTCTGTGTACATGCAACTCCTTGTCATTCAAGTGTGTTCCGTTGTTAGGCCGTTCACGTCTTGACTATCAGTTCATCTGTATGCACATCTGCTTTTCATTCCTGCGTTTTCAGATAGGAAGGAAAAGTGAAATTAGATGGCCACCTCATCTCCATGACATGGCGCCTCTTGAGCATTTTTTTGTTTATTTATCTCATATTAAGAGCCTAGGGACGTGACACCAGTTTCCGACGATGCAACACTTCTCGTCAGTATGGTTGAAGCGAATGATGAAGTTCGTACAATACAAGGTGTACTTAGAGTGCGCCAGAACTTTGGTTCAAAATGGTTCAAATGGCTCTGAGCACTATGGGACTTAACATCCATGGTCATCAGTCCCCTAGAACTTAGAACTAATTAAACCTAACTAACCTAAGAACATCACACAACACCCAGTCATCACGAGGCAGAGAAACTCCCTGACCCCGCCGGGAATCGAACCCGGGAACACGGGCGCGGGAAGCTAGAACGCTACCGCACGACCACGAGCTGCGGACACCAGAACTTTCTACGAAGATGTTATGCCTGTACTGAATATTGTGGTCGTCATTTTCAACACTTCTGTAGTGTACAACGTTGTTAACTTATCAGTACATCATGTTTGCTAAAGTTAAGGCGCGAGAGCATCGCTTGTCATTAGCTTACACTGGCTCAGGATATCTTCTAAGACCATAAGTTCCTATTCCTAACTTTTTGCATTTAGACTCCTTTGTCAGCTTCTTCAGTTTGTGCGCAATCTTTTAAATCACCTTATGTTTTTTAGTTTCCTTCGTATATAAACTATAGAGACAGTGCAACAAAATTAGGTAAATAATAATAAATAGGTAAATAATAATAATAATAAAATAGGTAAATAATATTTAGCACAGAGCGTTCAGACGCTAGTGCGTCTCAAGCCCCATCCATGCAGTATCCGGAAATCTATCGGTGAACCTTATCCTTCACCTTTATGACGGCTTGAACTTTTCTGGAGACACTTTCAGTGAGAAACCTGAGCCTCCGTGGGAGAACGGCAGCGCGTTCTTTCTCAAGAGCAGAAACCAGAGAAGATAGTGATGTTGGACGCTGGGGCTAAAGAAGTCGACCTTCTAACTCATACCAAAGGTGTTACATTGAGTTCAGGTCGGGTTCATAGCGGGCCAGTCAATTTCACGAATGTTACTGTCCACAAGTCATTGCCTCTCAGATGCTACTTTATGACAGGGTGGCAGACAGTCTTCGCCTCCGAAGTGTACGCAATACACAATGCTGTAAAGCGTGTTCATATCCTTCCGCATTTAGCGTTTTCTTTAGCATAATAATGAGATCACAAATAAATGGTTCAAATGGCTCTGAGCACTATGTGACTTAACTTCTGAGGTCATCAGTCCCCTAGATCTTAGAACTACTTAAACCTAATTAAGCTAAGGACATCACACGCATCCAAGCCCGAGGCAGGATTCGAACCTGCGACCGTAGCAGTCTCGCGGTTCTGGACTGAGCGCCTAGAACCGCTAGACCACCGCAGCCGGCTCCAGGCAGAGTCTGGAATTTTTTTTTTGAGGGATTGAAAAGACATACAAAGGATCTATTTGGGGATTATGATTGATCATACTTTTATATTAGATTTTCAATACAAAAAATTGGCGGTCCAACTAACCTGCAGTGATGTGAGCAGTTAGAGTTCAAGTGTAAAAATAGACGGGGAAAGAAACAATATAGCTTAATTTTTAAAGAGACTGAAACAATATTCGGCAAAAGTCCAGGACTACCGCGCGTTTCTCATGTGACCAGACGAAAAGCATAAAATGCTCTCGTTGTCATCTGACATAGTATTCCATTTACAAACAAGAGTCATGAAAATTCCTAACTCAAACACAGGGTAATTTTTCTAAGCGAGCTATGTGCAATCAAAAGCATACTGCAGGGATTTTACCGTACTGTTAATAGTGAAGCCACTGAAGGTATTAATTACAATCAGTCGTCTGGTAATCTTTTAGTTATTTTCTTAACCCAATTCGAGAAATACATTTCAGTTCTGGAATTGCCATCTGCCATGTTGATAACGAGTCGATCAACAGCAGAATCCACGAAGCTACTCAGGCGCCGCATTTTCTCTTCTTCTCTCATGATGTGCCGTTCTATATCCCGCCAGCGTTCGGCAGTGACACGTGAAAAACTAGCGTGCCAGTATGTCTGGCAGCTTAACGGTCATGTTACCTCTCGGGCCACATCCCTTAACTTGACTCCAGATCAGTTCTGTTTGGTTCATATTGTAATGGTACAGTGGCAAACATAAAAATGCAGCATTTGTATGGTGTGGTCGATGCAGTAAAAATGATTGTTTCTCATGTTTCTACGGCACACATCTACATCTGTGGTATAAAACAATGGACATAGTCCAAATTAAGAGTATTTTGTTTTTCATTTTTGTCTTAAAAATTAAATTTTTAAGTTTTCTTAATTTAAGCAACCTTTATTAACAGTCTTTCAAAAAATATCGACAACTGAGAATTTATATTTAAAATGAAAACAGGAATTTCGTGTGCGATATGTAA
Source organism: Schistocerca americana (assembly GCF_021461395.2). Taxonomy (NCBI): domain Eukaryota; kingdom Metazoa; phylum Arthropoda; class Insecta; order Orthoptera; family Acrididae; genus Schistocerca; species Schistocerca americana. The sequence goes on along the minus strand of NC_060125.1, from coordinate 228,168,442 downwards.
TTACATGATGAATTTTACAATTACGAAATGTTGGTATTTCAGATAGAACGAGGAAAAGAATTTGAGACAGGCGAGGCTTGAACCAATGAACCATGAAATGCAATAGGTTATCATAATACTACACTGCCGATTCCTTTATAAATCGAATGTGCAGTTGTCAACAACTACATCTAATACAGCCCCTCGTAAAACTTCAAAGACCATTTATCTCTAAATTTATGACAAAAATCAAGAACCAGCTATTTCTGGGCACTTTTTCACCGTGTTCCACACGGAACAGGAAGCAGCAGCAGCCATTTTCATACTGCCGTATTAAGAGCCGACAATCAGAGCACAACAGTGCAGAAGCTGTGACTGTACGCGATTTTTGAAATAAAAACTACATAGCTACAGCGTGATTAAGAGAAACGTTGATCGCTGTTAATACATTTGAATATCTTAAAGCTTCATTTAATGTAACTTAGTAATAATATATCCACGATGTTATTCAATCTGTATATTGAGCAAGCAGTAAAGGAAACAAAAGAAAAATTTGGAGTAGGAATTAAAATCTATGGAGAAGAAATTAAAACTTTGAGTTCGCCGATGACATTGTAATTCTATCAGAGACAGCAAAGGACCTGGAAGAGCAGCTGAACGGAATGGACAGTCTTGAAAGGAGGATATAAGATGAACATCAACAAAAGCAAAACGAGGATAATGGAATGTAGTGGAATTAAGTCGGGTGATGGTGAGGGAATTAGATTAGGAAATGAGACACTTAAAAGTAGTTTTGCTAGTTGGGGAGCAAAATTACTGATGATGGTCGAAGTAGAAAGGATATAAAATGTAGACTGGCAATGGCAAGGAACGCGTTTCTGAAATTTGTTAACATCGAGTATAGATTTAAGTGTCAGGAAGTCGTTTCAAAAAGTATTTCCATGGAGTGTAGCCATGTATGGAAGTGAAATATGGACGATAAATAGTTTGGACAAAAAGGGAATAGAAGCTTTCGAAATGTGGTGCTACAGAAGAATGCTGAAGGTTAGATGGGTAGATCACATAACTAATGAGGAGGTATTGAATAGAACTGGAGAGAAGAGAAATTTGTGGTACAACTTGACTAGAAGAAGGGATCGGTTGGTACGACATATTCTCAGGCATCAAGGGATCACCAATTTAGTATTGGAGGGCAGCGTAGAGGGTAAAAATCGTAGAGGGAGACCAAGAATTGAAAACACTAAACAGGTTCGGAAGGATGTAGGTTGCAGTAGGTACTGGGAGATGAAGAAGCTTGCACAGGACAGAGTAGCATGGAGAGCTGCATCAAACCAGTCTCTGGACTGAAGACCACAACAACAATAATATATCTAATACGTAAGTAGGACCTACTTCCAAGAGCGTAACAACACCGGTGTAGGTGTGCTATGGCTTCTGACCTATCATCGCGTTCGTGTTTGTTTGCATCAGGTTATTCTTATGATGGAGTATATCTAGACTGCAGATAGGACTGTGGATCTCGTGAGTGATTCCTTCTGCTCATTTCTAGCGTTTTTACAGCCACTCTCCGCAATACTCGACGGTCCCTGTCGGGTAGAACATGAGATTTACCTGGTCTTTGTTTAGCTGTGGTTGTATATTCACGTTTGCTCTTCACAGTCGCATCACCAGCAATCGACTTGGGCAGCTTAAGAAGGGTACAAATGTACCTGATGGATTTGTTACTCAGGTGAAATCCAATGACTATTCCACATTCGAAGTCACCGAGCTCTCCTGAGGACACATTCTGCTGACACTACTTCTGTACTAATAAAATAATACTCCCCGCCTCCTTTCATAGTGGCAGGGTGGTTGGTTGATTTGGGGGAGGGGACCAAACAGTGAGGTCATCGGTCCCATCAGATCTGGGAAGGGTGAGGAAGGAAGTCGGCCGTGGCCTTTCAAAGGAATCATACCGGCATCTGCCTGATGCGATGTAGGGAAATTACAGAAAACCTAAATCAGGATGGCCGAACGCGGATTTGAACCGTCGTCCTCCCGAATGCGAGTCCAGTGTGCTAACCATCCCGCCACCTCGCTCGGTATAGTGGCAGGTGCGCCTCTTGTGACATCTAGCGGTCAACTCCACTTTACATATGCCTGTCCGGATATTTTTTCATGGTACATTTCCACACTGCAGCGAATGTGAAAGAAAGATCGACTGAGCATCCCGTTGGTGTCGACGTTTTTCGCAGTGCGCTTGCAATCATTTAATACTGAAAACACACTCTGAGACAAAAACAAACGATGCACCAAGAAGCAGTTACGCAAGCTAGTCACAAACTGATATTCATACTGTTATCGACGGAAAATGGAACACTGTAAACTTTGGCGGCCGATAGATGAATGAGCGACGCTGCAGCGCAATTTCACCGCATGGCTCACAAGGATTCTAAACAGGGGACATGTCCATACAAGAGCATACAGTCTTTGCAAACCTCATTCCGTGTACTCAGTTGGACGATAACTATGCCTCGCGAACAGATGTGTGTACAGCATACGCACATGTCAGCATTTAATAGAGGAAGAGTAGCCGGGCTCAAAGAAATCGGTCGATTTAATCGGCGAATAGCTCTGCATTTGAATAGGAGCGATGCCACTGTTGGACAATACAGGCAGGAATGGGTAGACCATGACCGAACTCAGTGTCAAGAAGGAAATGATCATCAAAAAATGATTCAAATGGCTCTAAGCAAAAATGGTTCAAATGGCTCTGAGCACTATGGGACTTAACATCTATGGTCATCAGTCCCCTAGAACTTAGAACTACTTAAACCTAACTAACCTAAGGACATCACACGACACCCAGTCATCACGAGGCAGAGAAAATCCCTGACCCCGCCGGGAATCGAACCCGGGCGCGGGAGCGAGAAAGCTACCGCACGACCACGAGCTGCGGACGACTCTAAGCACTATGGGACATCTGAGGTCATCAGTCCACTAGACTTAGAACTACTTAAACCTAAGTAACCTAAGGACATCACACACATCCATGCCCGAGGCAGGATTCGAACCTGCGACCACAGCAGCAGCGCGGTTCCGGACTGAAGCTTCTGCAACCGCCGGGCCACAGAGGCCGGCTAATGGTCGTCACAGAGAGACAAGCATAGAGAGACAAAAGAACGTGAGGACAGAGCAAACGTCAGAGAGGAACTCAGCGCTCCGGATTCATCATTATCATCGATCCGAAGTGCAACTGGTGCTTCAGTGACCTCAAGAACCATTAACAGGCGGCTCACAGAGAGGGATCTGAGCTCACGGCGCCGCTTGCGCCGACTGCCATTGACCTCTGTACACCAAGGAGCCCGTTTATACGGGCACACTCGGTCTGGAATCTGATTCACTGGACTAGAACTGTCCTGAGAAATTAGCCCCGATAACCAGCGAAGACGTGTCTGGAAATGCTCCTAACAGCGGTGAGATGCCATCCTGACTGTCGCCTGCCAACCATGAGTGATGGTCTGGGGAACCATTTCTTTTATAGCAGGACCCCTTTGGTTGTCATCCGCGGGAGCCTTACAGCACAGCCGTACGTCGACGGCATTCTACGCCCTGTTTTGTCGCCCTTCATGGCAAACCAGCCTGAACTTACATTTCGGCAATAACATGCCTGCTCGCAAACGGCGTTAGTTTCTACTGTTTGTCTTCATGCTTGCCGAACCCTATCTTGGCCAGGAAAGTGACCGGATCTCTCCCCAATCGAGAAAGTCTGGAGGAACATTGTGAGCGGGTTCCTCCAGCCATCTCGTGATTTTGACGATCCAACGAGCCAATTGCACAGAATTTGGCACAACATCCCTCAGGAGGACGTCCAACAACTATATATATCGATGCCAAGCCGAATAACTGATTGCATAAGGACCAGAGCTCGACCAACGCGTTATAGACTTGTTCAATTTGTAAAGCTCTTCCTCTTGAATAAATCATTTAATTTTTGTGAACTGGTATTCATTTGTTGGTCTTTACATGTACATCTACCGATTTCCGTCACATTAGGATATTTCCTTCATGCTACGTCGTTTATTTTCATCTGTTTGTAGCAGCCTAAATGAACTGTAGATTACTCACATAAAAACGGACCCAATTCTATTCATTTTGTGTCATTTTCCCTTTTCAATGACTGACGATGTCTTCGCATTTCCTGGTTGCTATCATCCAGTCAGTTTTTTTTATCTGACCCAGGAACCCACTGTCCGATGCTCGCGTGCCGGAAAGAATGTAAGATTAGGTTTCAATGTCCCGTCGCAAACGAGGATATTTGAGTCAGAGAACAAGCCCTGGATGGCAAAGAACAAGGAAGGAAATCTGGCATGCCCTTTAAAGAAACCATTATGAGAAGGGAAATCTCAATTATAATGGCCAGAGGAGGATTTGAACCGCCTTCCTCCCGAAGGCGAATCCATTGTCTTACCACTGCGCCAGCTGGTCTGGTCGCGTGACCGACCCCAGCGAAGAACTAGAATAACCTTTACAGAGAATGAATTTCTTGTATTTGTCAACTTTGCTTATCCACTGCTACTTTCTGCTTGATCGTCCGTGAAAGCCAGTTTCTTGCAATGGGCCTACAACAGTTTCACAAGAAACGGCAGTTCCAACCTCGAACGCAATTGTTTGCGCCACTTGCGACACATTTTGAGTTGGATTTCTTCTCGTCTGCTACAAAACTCTTCTCTGACATATCACGTTTTCTGTTTTTCCTTCCTTTTCTTCTTTACTGCGCTCTGCGCATTTGGATTAGGATTCATCAATAGTTTTCTGCTTGTTACCGAGACTTATTCGAGCAGGATTTCTCTATTTCAATTCGTCGTGTAATTTTGACGATTAAATTTCAAGACAAATTAGTAACTGCTGCTCTTTTAGGTGCTATCTCGATATAATGTAGAATCCTTCTTAGCTGTTAGTGGTACAGTGTTGCGCTCTAGCCATGGTGGCCGAGTTGACATGCACTTCAGCGTATTCCAGTTCGTTGGAACAGTTTATATTTGTCGCTTACAAATTTCACCAAGGAAACTGCTTGTTTGTGGATGGATCGTGCTCGAGGAAAATTTATGACGTTATGCTTGCCATCGTCGAGACACAAATTTGGACCGAGCGAGGTGGCGCAGTGGTTAGACACTGGACTCGCATTCGGGAGGACGACGGTTCAATCCCGCGTCCGGCCATCCTGATTTAGGTTTTCCGTGATTTCCCTAAATCACTCCAGGCAAATGCCGGGATGGTTCCTCTGAAAGGGCACGGCCGACTTCCTTCCCCATCCTTCCCTAATCCGATGAGACCGATGACCACGCTGTCTGGTCTCCTTCCCCAAAACAACCAACCAACCAACACAAATTTGGGGAAGATGTCCTATACGAATACACAGGAAAATTTTATAGCTTCCAACAGTACTTTGAATGCCATTTCTTACGATTAAATTAGAACTGTAGTAGATTATTGTTACTCGTGCAGGCAGCACCTAGTTCTGAACTCAGAACGACCTTTTGTTAGTAGTCAGAAGCCTCAAAACTGAAAAGTAATTATGGAAGACATTATCGGTATAATGTAGAAAAAAGAACACTAACAGCAATTAAAATTGGGCTCCATGGCTTCTGGAACATAAGATTAGGTAAAATGTGAATTAGTGGTCTTAAAAACGTACATTGAAAATATAATATTGTAGAAAAATGGAATCACAAATGGGAGGGAACTGAAATGTCCAAGCAGCATTTCAAAGGTTCTAACCAAGTGAAAATTTTCTGTTGCTACTTATATTTAGCAATAACTAACAAACAGAAGTTTAGCAATGACATGCCACATAGGTCGTGATAAAATTCCTATGTTCTCCCTTCCGAACAATAACTCGTAAGTTCGTTTCGGAAGATACATCCATACATATTATAAAAATGGATGTATGTGTTTGTGTATGTTCCACACCTCCTCCTAAACCATTGGAGCGATTTCAACGAAACGTGGTACATACATCCCTTACTGTCAGGCAACAATCGCTGTGGGTTTGAGAACCACCACAGAGACGTTTCCAAAATCGCGTTGTAGTCACGTGGAGCAGCTGTACTTATACACTGACAGGCCAAAACATTATGACCACTGCCCACCGCGACGTTGAATGCTGCCTGTGAGTGGAGCAGGCGCTAACAGCGTTCGTGGAAAATTTGGAAATTTGTGATAACGTCCTATGGGACCAAACTGCTGAGGTTAGCGGTCCTGAGGCTTACACACTACTTAGTTTAGCTTAAACTGACTTACGCTAAGGACAAAACACACACCCATGCCCGAGGGAGGACTCGAACCTCCGACGAGGGGAGCCACGCGAACCGTGGCTAGGCACACAAGACCGAGCGGCTACCCCGCGCGGCAGCGTTCGTTCAGGTGTAGCGCCTGTTCCGTTCACAGCCACCATCCGCATCATGGTGTGGGTCTGAAGATATTCTAAAACAGACCGAAACCGAAAACCTGACATAAAAAAGTTTATTGCCGTCGTGACTGTCTATATTCAGTTTTAAATAATAAATAAACCGCTGTATTCTAGAGAGACATGTTGTCAAAAATTACTCCTCTGTATGAGTCCAACAGAGGAGCAAGAGCAGCGGAGGCAGCTAGATACATTTGTGCCGTGTATGAGGATAATTACATTGGGCAGAGCACAGCAAGAAAATGGTTTTCTCGTTTTACGGAGGGTCGTTTTGACATCAGTGACTCTTCACATTCAGGAAGACCTTCGGGATTTGATGAAGATCGTTTAAACGCACTAATCCACAATGACCCTCGGCAGCGTGCTCGAGAACTGGCAAATGTGATGAACTGAGATCATTCCGCCATCGTGCGATAGTTGCATGCAATGAGAAAAGTTCATAAATCGAGTGTCTTGGCACCGCATGCTCTAAGCCAAAATTACAAATTTCAGCGAGTGGCCTTATGTTCATTCTGCTTGCTCTTCATCAATTGGTTCGTGAACAACACCGACCGTTCCTATCCTCTGTCGTTACTAGTGATGAGAACTTGTGTCTTATACTAACGTAAGGAAAATAAAGGTAAGGTTGAGCCCAAAACAAAGCAACAACTCGGCGTACAAACACCTGCACGCATACGCAAAAGATAATGTTACGCACCTGGTGGATCAGCGAAAGTGTGGTGTGCTACGAATTGCTTCTCCCCAAGTGTGACCGTTATTGCTGCTGTTTGTTGTCAACAACTGAGACGTCTTGCAGACGCAGTCCTAGAACAACGACCAGGAAGACTGCGTAAAGTGATCCTATTCCACAATAACGCCCGCCCGTATTCTTCTAGACTGAAAAAAAACACTACATGTGCCGGCCGCGGTGGTCTAGCGGTTCTAGGCGCTCAGTCCGGAACCGCGCGACTGCTACGGTCGCAGGTTCGAATCCCGCCTCGGGCATGGATGTGTGTGATGTCCTTAGGTTAGTTAGGTTTAAGTAGTTCTAAGTTCTAGGGGACTGATGACCACAGATGTTAAGTCCCATAGTGCTCAGAGCCCTTTGAACCATTTGAACCACTACATGTGGGTTGCATTGGGAAATCGTTCCGCAGCCACCTTATTCATCTCATCTTGCGCCCTCAGATTTTCATCTTTTCTACTCTGTATCGTACAACCTTCAAGGAACTTCCTTTCCGGATAAAGTGCCGTCCGGACATGGCTCGACGAATTCTTCGCCTGAAAATCACGTGATCCCTAAGGTCGCTGAATCGAAAAGTTACCCCATCTTTGGCAGACTGTTGTAAATAGAGAAAGAGATGTATTATTTATGATTTCAGAACAAAACGAGCCTCGGCTGCGAAATTATTGAACGTCAATGACGCGTTTCACCGTTTTGGGGCATCATCAGATTGTGTAAAAGTAGCTGGATGCGTGACTTCTCAGTTATAAAACTTCGTATAATGTAAAATAGACAACAAGGTAACCGGATATATAATCCGACCGTTTGTGGCGGACTTTTAAACCGGTTGCCGCAACAGCATGCGGAGATGGAATGGGAAAATTTTTATATTATTGATGGTTCAAATGGCTCTGAGCACTATGGGACTTAACTTCTGAGGTCATCAGTCCCCTAGAACTTAGAACTACTTAAACCTAATTAACCTAAGGACATCACACACATCCACGCCCGAGGCAGGATTCGAACCTGCGACCGTAGCGGTCGCGCGGTTCCAGACTGTAGCGCCTAGAACCGCTCGGCCACCACGGCCGGCTATATTATTGATGACTGAAGTCTCTATTATGGTTGGTTGGTTGGTTGATTTGGGGGAGGAGACTAAACAGTGAGGTCATCGGTCCCATCGGATTAGGAAAAGATGGGGGAGGAAGTTGGCCGTGTTCTTTCAAAGGAACCATCCCAGTATTTGCCTGAAGCGATTTAGGAAAATCACGGAAAACCTAAATCATGGTGGCCGGACGTGGGTTTGAACTATCGTCCTCCCGAATAGAGTCCAGTGTGCTAACCACTACACTACGCCACCTCTCTCGGTGTCTCTGTTGTTTGTATCTGTTGCGTTTATTAAACTTATGGGAAAACGCTGCGAACTTGTGCACGAACCTAATAGTAATAGACATGTGGAGCCCGCGGTAGACACGTCCTTCGCAAAGCGAACGACTGCGAGACCTCAGTAAGAGGGGCATGTTTCTGCTTAATTTAATTCCCTGTGGAGTTTCCTTGCGAATGTGGATGTTACATTAAACAGATATTACTAGGGGATTTCATAAAATAAGTTACAAAGTATTGTGAGATGCCAACTAACTTTTATTGAATGTAGGATTGTACTTGGATGCATGACACCTTTTTTCGGCATACTCACCAAGTCTCTGCAAACGATGGTCATTCAGTTCCTCGACGATAGAAATGCGCTCCTTGGTCACGGGGCCATTCGAGAATTGCTATGTGATCGTCTTTATCTTCGTAAGATCTCTGTCCTCCCAGATGTTTTTTCTGATCGCTGGAAAGATGGATGGCGCAATAGGGGAAATCCCGATCAGCATCTACGCCGTGTTGGTCAATGCGGCAACATTGCATTTGGTCTACATTCCGGCAGAATTTCAAGCTTAACCTGTGTTTTGCCCATCAGATTCCTACTGTCCCTCGTACTTCAACTTTGGAGAATATTTCCAGCCGTCGAGCCATTGCAGTCGCACACTGTGATGATCCTTTTATCCGTATCGCAGCAGATCTGTTTCTGCAGGAAAGCCGTTGTATAAGTTATACACTTGGCAATAGAAGCAGTATACTGCAACGAGCATTTTAAGCCACTCTGTATGTTAGTAACCATGTCAAATCTCGCGTTGAATGTGTAAGAATGTAAAAAAAAAAATTTAACTGTTACTCCGATTAGTAATTTTTCTTATTTTATCTTGTAAACCTACGACAACGGAAATAATGCGAAAGTCCGCAGCTCGTGGTCGTGCGGTAGCGTTCTCGCTTCCCACGGCCGGGTTCCCGGGTTCGATTCCCAGCGGGGTCAGGGATTTTCTCTGCCTCGCGGTGACTGGGTGTTGTGTGATGTCCTTAGGTTAGTTAGGTTTAAGTAGTTCTAAGCTATAGGGGACTGATGAGCACAGATGTTAAGTCCCATAGTGCTCAGAGCCATTTGAACCAGCCATAATGTGAAAATCAGTACCCCCTCACATCGGGTGTCCAATGAGCAATGTAAAACACTTTTTTCTGAGGGCAGATTGGTTTTATTTAGCATTCCAATACACCATATTATTCCCCGGTCTTTTGGCTACACAAACCTATTTTTCAGCACAATCTCCATTCAATGTGACGGCCTTACGCCTCGTTACTGGGAGGGCATTCCTGCCTGCATGGTACCACCGTACTGATCGATATCGGAGCCAACATTGTGCTGTAGCAATAAGTTCCACACCACCGACGTACTGCTTCCCGTGGAGTTTATCCTTCATTGGGCTAAACAGATGGAAATCGGAAGGTGCAAGATCCGGGCAGTAGAAAGCGGTCAAATACGATTGACTACCCCATCAGGTGGACGAGTGTGTCAGCACTAACAACAGAGATGTCCAGATGATCAGCGAGGTGTGTGACTGTGACCCATTGATCACCGCTAATGAGAGTGTCTGCACGTCCCAATGGAAGGAGTCAGAGCTGTGTGGGATCGGACGATACGCGGGAGATCGGACACGTTTGTGCGAGCTTCTTGCGATGATGACAGACGCCCCGCCTAACGACCCACTGTGCTTTTGTTCACTGCCAGGTCTCCGTAGCCATGCTGCAAGCGGGTGTGAATATCTGTGATGCTCTGGCTTCCCGCCAAAAGAAACTTGTGGTGTCACCGCCAGACACCACACTTACTAGGTAGTAGCCTTTAAATCGGCCGCGGTCCGTTAGTATACGTCGGACCCGCGTGTCGCCACTATCAGTGATTGCAGACCGAGCGCCGCCACACGGCAGGTCTAGTCTAGAGAGACTCCCTAGCACTCGCCCCAGTTGTACAGCCGACTTTTCTAGCGCTGGTTCACTGCCTACACACGCTCTCATTTGCAGAGACGACACTTTAGCATAGGCTTCAGCTACGTCATTTGCTACGACCTAGCAAGGCGCCATATTCAGTTACTCTGAATGTATTCTGAACAGATAATATTGTGAATCATTTACCGTCAAGAGCGACGTTCATCATTAATGGATTCAAGTTAAGTATCAAACTACTTACGTCCGCTTTCTGAATTCTAATTCCCTGTCATGTTCCAGACCTCACGTCAGTATAATTCTTCCATCCTCACACCAGCCTGCGTGAGCTAAAACGCGCGCATTTCGGCCTTCTCTAGTAACACGGTGTTGGCTCTTCAGCCAACACAACAAAACTCAATGACAAATCTCTGCTTGAATCGAACCCCATTTTGAAAGAAACATAACGCCATCACTCATCGGAACTTCACAAAACTATATAGGCTGAAGCGTGAATATTCCAGGATACCCCATAACAAATTCCACATGTTTCCAACGGAAGTTGTTCGAGTAAAAAATGTGTTGCATTACTCATTGAATGCCCATGGTAGGTTCAGTATTCCTCATTTGAGTTATGTAGTACTGTCATAAACGAGCTAGACCGTTTAAAAATGTAAATGCAAATGTGGAAGTTTTGCACCAATGCATAAAGCGAATGTTACGTGTTGAAACAGAGGTATTACGTTACAATACTTCGTTTCTCTGATTTATCCCGCCAAACTACGAACTATGCGGTTCTGTTACTATTGTGTGAAAAAGTGAAGCGGATGTAATGCCCTATTCTTCTACACAGTCCTTGAAAATGTAGCTATAGCTACGAAATGCGTTGGACAGTATTGTTGTTGTTGTTGTGGTCTTCAGTCCTGAGACTGGTTTGATGCAGCTCTCCATGCTACTCCATCCTGTGCAAGCTTCTTCATCTCCCAGTACCTACTGCAACCTACATCCTTTTGAATCTGTTTAGTGTATTCATCTCTTGGTCTCCCTCTACGATTTTTACCCTCCACGCTGCCCTCCAATACTAAATTGGTGATCCCTTGATGCTTCAGAAAATGTCGTACCAACCGATCTCTTCTTCTAGTCAAGTTGTGCCACAAATTTCTCTTCTCCCCAATTCTATTCAATACCTCCTCATTAGTTATATAATCTACCCTTCTAATCTTCAGCATTTTTCTGTAGCACCACATTCGAAAGCTTCTATTCTCCTCTTGTCCAAACTAGTTATCGTCTATGTTTCACTTCCATACATGGCTATGCTCCATACAAGTACTTTCAGAAACGACTTCCTGACACTTAAATCTATACTCGATGTTAACAAATTTCTCTTCTTCAGAAACACTTTTCTTGCCATTGCCAGTCTACATTTTATATCCTTTCTACTTCGACCATCATCAGTAATTTTGCTCCCCAACTAGCAAAACTCCTTTACTACTTTAAGTGTCTCATTTCCTAATCTAATTCCCTCAGCATCACCCGACTTAATTCCACTACATTCCATTATCCTCGTTTTGCTTTTGTTGATGTTCATCTTATATCCTCCTTTCAAGACTGTCCATTCCGTTCAGCTGCTCTTCCTGGTCCATTGCTGTCTCTGATAGAATTACAATGTCATCGGCGAACTCAAAGTTTTAATTTCTTCTCCATGGATTTTAATTCCTACTCCAAATTTTTCTTTTGTTTCATTTACTGCTTGCTCAATATACAGATTGAATAACATCGGGGATAGGCTACAACCCTGTCTCACTCCCTTCCCAACCACTGCTTCCCTTTCATGTCCCTCGACTCTTATAACTGCCATCTGGTTTCTGTTGTCACTGAAGATGAAATATTATTACAGGGGCTTGCTAAAAAGTAATGCCTCCGAATTTTTTACGTGAAAACTCTTACAGCTTCTTAAATAAAACTAAAGTTATCAACATTCTTCATCTTTATTTTTCATGTCTACGTATTTATTTCTGAACATAGTCAGCCTAGCGTCAAACATATTTCCCCCAACGAGAGACCAGTTTGTTGATACCGTCACTGTAGAATGTTTGACTTCGTTCACAGAGGTACAGCCTCCGCTCTGCTTGGACCGCTTCATCACTACTGAAGTGAAGTCCTCCGAGGTGTTCCTTATGTTTTGGAAAGAAATGAAAATCGGTTGGGGCCAAGTCGGTACTGTACGGCGGATGATCGATAACAGTGCACCCAAGGCGCCGAATTGCTGTGGACGTGGCAGCGCTTGTGAGTAGTTTGGCATCGTCGTGCTGAAGGGTAGGGTGCTCCATGTATGGACGGACTCTTCGAATTCGAAATTAAATTAAAGCACACTGTTTCTCACGCATCGACATAGTTACGTTACGCACTACCACGTTACACGCTACCTACGGCCGCAGGTTCGAGTCCTGCCTCGGGCACGGATGTGTGTAATGTGCTTAGGTTAGTTAGGTTTAAGTAGTTCTAAGTTCTAGGGGACTGATGACCTCAGATGTTATGTGCCATAGTGCTTAGAGCCATTTGAACTTTTTTTTCCGCAATTCGGAGCCCTCTAGCGGCAGAGGGCTGCGAATACGTAAACTCGGAGAGTACAGATGCAGATTGTTAGTTTGTTAGTGAAGTTTACTTTATTTAAAATCTTTGAGAATTTTCACATAAAAAATTCGTAGGAATTACTTTTCAGACGGCCTCAGAATGCATCCCTAAGCTAAAGAGTTGTTTGTTCTTTTTCCTCTAGTGCTTTGTTATAACATCAATTCTGTAAGAAGACACTTGGTTGAATTTTATTCTTCGCGACACGAATGTTTAATTGTATTTGCTCTCAACGAAATATTCAGATATCAGATTTCTCGTGTATTTTAATGTGAGATAGATTGAATACAACGAAGAACAGTTTAAATTGCGCGCTACAGTTATTTCACTAGAGTAAGTACTCTTTTTATTACGCTAGTAGTAACGTGAGTGCATCTGATACGATGAAAAGCTAATACAGACGCTACCAACGTAAAGGATGACGTTTTTAAGAGTAACAAGTATAAGGAGAGGAAAGAAAGGGAGAGAGAAATACCAGAGAATACCGAACTACATTGACGCGGGAGGTACCACAGATTGTACGGCTGAAAACGAATAAAAATGGTTTTAAAATGTAGAGATGCGTCTCTTCTACTAGCCATTTGTGTGCAACCAACGTGAGTACAAGAATACAGCAGAAAAGACGCTGAAAGAATAGTAGTGTGACAGACAATTATGAGCAGCAGATTCGTGAATGAGGTATTACTTGAGGAAAGCTGGAAATTTCCTTGAAACTACTAGATGGAAAAAAATCCCAGCACCAACAAATAATTCATGTAAAATATTGGAATTTACGGAATACACTTGTGTAGGTAAGATATTTAAGTGGTTAATGTTGCAAGGTCAGAGGTTAATGTGAATATCGTATCGGACCTCCTTTTGCCTGACGCAGTGGAGTAACTCCACGAGACATGAACTAAACGAGTCGTTGGAAGTCCCCTGCAGAAATATTGACCAATGCTACCTCTATAGCCGTTCATAATTTCGAAAGCGTTGCCGGTACACGATTTTGTGCACGAACTGACCTTTCTATTATGTCCCATAGATGTCCGAGTGGATTCATATCGGGCGATCTGGATGACAATTTCACTTAGAATTAATGGAGGAACAGAATCGTCCTGTATAAACTTGTATTTTTGTGTAGATGACGTGTTAGTTGTACTTCCTTCAGGATCTCCCTGCTCTGTATCTATGTAACGAAAACTAATATCTATCTATTTACAAAACACATACGTAATAACTCTAAGACATCTTCCAGCCAAATCATGCAACATCAGTTTTGTAAATAAGAAACTTTTTTTTGCTAGGATTTGTTTTATTGTTCAAGACGCGTTTCACCTTTTACTTTAAGGCATTTTCGTTGGAGTCTAAAATTATACAATTTTGTTTTGATGTGCGACATTCGTTAGACCATGAAACAATTCACGTCTTATTTTTTGCGCCAATAAGTGATTACTTACAGTTATCCAAGTTTTTGGCGTTTCCTCTCGTCTGGTCACATGCCGGAGGTCGCACTATAACGTTACTTAAGAAACATAGCCACATTTTCGCGTTACGAACTTTTCTTCGCAATTTTCATGTTCTTTGCGCTAATTGCTGTGGGGCGCTGTAATTTTTCTGTCACCAGCTGTGGATATTTTACCGAAAATTTCAATTTAAAGTCGTAGCTACGTTGTGTTCACACGTTATATAACTAGTATTAAAAATATAAAGTGTGTTGCCAACCTAACGATCGCCTCTTCACTTGTGTTCTATTTATATCTACGCGCGCGGAAGAGAAATGTTTTGTTGAGGGGTTCATGGAAGAGTGACGGGAAAGTGGTTGTTGGTATTACTATGATAATAATCATCTGTTGGAGTGTTCTTGTATTATTTTATCTGTTCACGTAAACAGTGGCTTGTTTTCTAAATATACTTGAACATTCAACAGGGTTTTCTTTTCTGCTTTCGTTTCTTGTTTGTGATAATTTTCTTGCAAAGTTAAGAGGTGTTTTTTATTGATTGTTCTAATTCATTTCATGTCTTCTTCTGTAAAGGTTGACTTGTGATTGTGTTCTCTTAGGTATTCTGGAAATATGGAGTGGTTTGTCCCATACTTCAAGGCTCCCGTGTGTTCTTTTTGTACGACACGAAACGTTCTCCCTGTTTGTCGTACCTAACATCACAAGTGTTACACTGTAATTGATATACACTTGCTTTCTGGTATAAAACGGTTTCTTTTATTAGATTTGGGATGTAACTTTGGATAGAACTGCTGTTGTGTATGGTAATTTTCTGTTTTGCCTTTTGAAAATACTTGTTATTTTGTGTATGAATTTCTCTTTGCTCGTCATTGTGTAACATCTCGTGCTTTCTTCTATCTTTTTATGAGTATCCCGTGTAGTTGTTTTGGTCCTGAGTGTTTCTAATTGCGCTTGGTTCAGTTGTGTTTTTATCTGTGGCTTTGTGTTTTCTGGCCATTTAAATTAACTTGTAAATCATATTAAGTTTGCCCGAATCTCCGTTATTAGCACTTTAACTTGTTGCTTACCTTTAACGAAGAATTTGATAATATCTGCTAGCGGAATTGATTACGATCAATCAGTCACTCAAAGTCCACACTCTGTTTGGATATCTACTATCTGAACAGAATTTCTAGACATTATTTCTCCCAAAGAACAAGATTTGTGTCTTTCTGTCTGCTCGCACTCGTTTACGAATGGCCACTCGAAACACGGGTGAACGGCGGAGTCAGTAGAAATCACAGCTCAGGTAAGGCTTTCACCTTGCTACCAGTTTACCCCCTCTCCCATCTTTGTTTATATTAAGATAGCGTTTAACACTAGATAACAAGCAGACACAATTACAAGAAACAAAACGTCACCGACATTTGTTTCTCGTAAATGGTAATATCAATCATTCGTACCGAGCGCGGTAGCGCAGTGGTTTGCACACGGGACTCGCATGGGAGGACGACGGTTCAGATCCGCATCCTGCTCTCCTGATTCAGGTTTTGCGTAGTGGCACTGGCGAATCCTGTCAGCAACAAAACAACACCAAGGGAGCTCCACAAGTAACGAACTGGAAGACGATATGGAATTCCAAAACCATTCATCAGTGGTGTAAGTGCCTATATCAGGAAAATGTGGTGCTGAAGGCATAAAACTTGGACTATGGAAATATGGAAGGAAGTCATTTGGTCAGATGAGTCTTCATTCACACTGCTTCCGACTTCTGGCCGAGTTAACATCCCAGGAGTGAGACATGGCGTGGTTTCAGTAATGATATGGGCAACCACATCGTGGCATTTCATGCCACCCACCGGCCTGGAACTCTGCAAGGTCGCAGTATTGCCGAGGAATATGTGAACATTTCGGCCTATCAGCTGGAAGAAGTGGAGGTTCCGTCTGGTATAAAGTAAAAGCATACTTCGAGACGGCGGAAATCCTCACAAACTGTATCCGTTGCATGTAATGATGCTGTGTTATTATGACCTGTTATTACCTACACTACTGGCCATTAATATTGCTACACCACAAAGATGACGAACTACAGACGCGAAAATTAACCGACAGGAAGAAGATGCTGTGATATGCAAATGATAGCTTTCCAGAGCATTCACACAAGCTTTGCGCCGGTGGTGACGCCTACAACGTGCTGACATGAGGAAAGTTTTCAACGGATTTCTCGTACACAAACAGCAGTTGACCGGCGTTGCCCCGTGAAACGTTATTGTGATGCCTCGTGTCAGGAGGAGAAATGCGTACCATCACGTTTCCGAATTTGACAAAGGTCGGATTGTAGCCTAACGCGATTGCGGTTTATCGTATCGCGACATTGCTGCTCGCGTTGGTCGAGATCCAATGACTGTTAGCAGTATATGGAATCGGTTAGTTCAGGGGGGTAATACGGAACGCCGTGCTGGATCCCAACGGCCTCGTATCACTAGCAGTCGAGATGACAGACATCTTATCCGCATGGCTGTAACGGATCGTGCAGCCACGTCTCGATCCCTGAGTCAACAGATGGGGACGTTTGCAAGACAACAACCATCTGCACGAACAGTTGGACGACGATTGCAGCAGCATGGACTATCAGCTCGGAGACCATGGCTGCGGTTACCCTTGACGCTGCTTCACAGACAGGAGCGCGTGCGATAGTGTACTCAATGACGAACCTGGGTGCACGAATGGCAAAACGTCATTTTTTCGGATGAATTCAGGTTATGTTTACAGCATCATGATGGTCGCATCCGTGTTTGGCGACATCACGGTGAACGCACATTGGAAGAGTGTATTCGTCATCGCCATACTGGCGTATCACCCCGCGTGATGGTATGGGGTGCCATTGGTTACACGTCTCGGTCACCTCTTGTTCGGATTCACGGTACTTTGAACAGTGGACGTTACATTTCAGATGTGTTACGACCCGTGGCTCTACCCTTCATTCAATCACTGCGAAATCCTACATTTCAGCAAGATAATGCACGATCGCATGTTGCAGGTCCTGAACGGGCCTTTCTGGATACAGAAAATGTTCGACTGCTGTCCTGGCCAGCACATCCTCCAGATCTCTCACCAATTGAAAACGTCTGGTCAATGGTGGCCGAGCAACTGGCTCGTCACAATACGGCAGTCACTACTCTTGATGAACTGAGGTATCGTGTTGAAGCTGCATGGGCAGCTGTACCTGTACGCGCCATCCAAGCTCTGTTTGACTCAATGCGCAGGACTATCAAGGCCGTTATTACGGCCAGAGGTGGTTGTTCTGGGTACCAATTTCTCAGGATCTATGCACCCAAATTGCGTGAAAATGTAATCACATGTCAATTCTAGTATAATATACTTGTCTAATAAATACCCCTTTATCATCTGCATTTCTTCTTGGTGTAGCAATTTTAATGACCAGTAGTGTATTACGTGCTCTATATTTCGTCATCATCAAGGACTGAACCACTTTTGGTTTCTTATTTTGATCAACCGGTCTTCCTTCTGGTTCATTCCATGGCTACCGTCGCATCATTTGTATAATTTACACTGAAGTATTAACATGGAAATAAAGGACTGATAGAGCTGATTATAAACTACTTACAGCGAATGTTTGTTTATGCGAGCTGTCTTGATTTTCTACTAAAGAAAGAAACAAGATTGACTTTTCTTATGTCGATAAAGTGCTACAGAAGTGTTACAGGAAGAATTACAGACGTAACAAAACCTTCATCTTTCATGAAATTGCACTTATTTTTAGTTTTCGGTTATACTTCAGCAGTGACGTTGGTGTTGTTGTTACTTGCATTCTTGTTTCAATCTCTCCCAATTTTTTCTGTACTTCTTTATATCATTTTTAAATTTAAATCCGGTACGTTTCTTTTCCAATATCATCATTTCTGTGTCAAGTAATATGTAGCCAGTTATTGCCGTCATAAATATCGTCTCTGCACTCTTTATCCTGATGTGTCGCTTAAGAACTGTCTAAAATTCACATGCTTACAACAAAGCCAGTACAGCCACTGGCAGTGTATGTTTTCTGTTATTATTAGGATACCGTATACCGTCTGTTTGTGCTACACTGATCCCGGAATTTCTGCAGCTTTGTACTCACATCATTATTTGATGTACACTCTAAGACAAAAAAACAGCGACGCATCACGGAGGAATTACCGAATGGGACAGAAATCTGTAGATGTTATGTACGTATACAGACGAAAACATGATTCCAATTTCAGAAAATATAGGTGATTTATTCAAGAGAAAGTGCTTCATAAATTGAGCAAGTCAATAACTCGTTGGTCCACCCCTGGTCGTTATGCAAGCAGTTATTCGGCATGGCATTGATTGACCGAGTTGTAGGAAATCCTCCGGAGGATTATCGTGTCCAGTTCTGTCCGACTGGCGCATTATGAAGTCAAAATGCTGACCTGTTTGGAGGACCTTGACTACAATGCTCCAAACGTTCTCAGTTGCGGAGAGCAACAAAATGGGGCGTAGATTATCGTTGACGTGCGACTAAGGTTGAAGATACCCGATTGGTAAAACACCATGTCCTGCTGCGTGAAGAAGTCCGCAAGTGCCTGCTACACATCGTCGTCCGACAGGATTGTCGACCGTTCAAGGCCTTTTTTAAGGAACCATAGGGGTGACAATCGCTTGGGGAGAGATCAGAACTATAGCACTGGTACTCGAGTGTCTCCCACGTGAGTTGCCGTAACTTCTGCGTTACGAGATTTACGATATAGGTTCGTGCGTTATCATCAAGCAGCAGCAACCGTTTTCCCGGCCTTTCACCTTAATTACGCCATCTACATTCTTCATTTTCCGATGCGTAAGTACCGGTGTTTGCCCTTCGGCAGCTAAGAAAAGAATAACAGCACGTTAGTCCTGTTTGACACATTTCGTAATAAACTCGATATAGTTCACGTTTCCGCAGTTATCGCTCGCACGTCGGAAAGAGAACAATGCCAGACTAATGTCTTGCCAACATATCGGTGCTTATTTACCCGCATCGGAGTCGTGCTACGTAGCATATACATTTCAGCACCGACTTCAGACTGAAACGTTACGATCGCCTCTTATACACTACTGGCCATTAAAATTGCTACACCGAGAAGAAATGCAGGTGATGAACGGGTATTCATTGGACAAATATATTATACTAGAACTGACATGTGATTACATTTTCACGCAATTGGCGTGCATAGATCCTGAGAAATCAGTATCCAGAACAACCACCTCTGGCCGTAATAACGGCCTCGATACGCCTGGGCATTGAGTCAAACAGAGCTTGGATGGCGTGTACAGGTACAGCTGCCCACGCAGCTTCAACACGATACCACAGTTCATCAAGAGTAGTGACTGGCGTATTGTGACGAGCCGGTTGCTTGGCCACCATTGACCAGACGTTTTCAATTGGTGTCCGATCTGGAGAATAGGCTGGCCAGGGCAGCAGTCGAACATTTTCTGTATCCAGAAAGACCCGTACAGGGCCTGCAACATGCGGTCGTGCATTATCCTGCTGAAATGTAGGGTTTCGCAGTGATCGAATGAAGGGTAGAGCCACGGGTCGTAACACATCTGAAATGTAACGTCCACTGTTCAAAGTGCCGTCAATGCGAACAAGAGGTGACCGAGGCATGTAACCAATGGCACTCCAAACCATCACGTCGGGTGATACGTCAGTATGGCGATGACGAATACACACTTCCAATGTGCTTATACCGCGATGTCGCCAAACACGGATGCGACCATCATGATGACGTAAACAGAACCTGGATTCATCCGAAAAAATGACGTTTTGCCATTCGTGCACCCAGGTTCGTCATTGAGTACACCATCGCAGGCTCTCCTGTCTGTGATGTAGCGTCAAGGGTAACCGCAGCCGTGGCCTCCGAGCTGATAGTCCATGCTGCTGCAATCGTCGTCCAACTGTTCGTGCAGATGGTTGTAGTCTTGCAAACGTCCCCATCTGTTGACTCAGGGATCGAGACGTGGCTGCCCGAACCTTTACAGCCATGCGGATAAGATGCCTGTCATCTCGACTGCTAGTGATACGAGGCCGTTGAGATCCAGCACGGGGTTCCGTATTACCCTCCTGAAACCACCAATTCCATATTTTGCTGACAGTCATTGGATCTCGACCAATGCGAGCAGCAATGTCGCGATACGATAAACCGCAATCGTGATAGGCTACAATCCGACCTTTATCATAGTCGGAAACCTGATGGTACGCATTTCTCCTCCTTTCACGAGGCATCACAACAACGTTTCACCAGGCAACGCTGGTCAACTGCTGTATGTGTATAAGAAATCGGTTGGAAACTTTCCTCATGTCAGCACGTTGTAGGTGTCGCCACCGGTGCCAACCTTGTGTGAATGCTCTGAAAAGCTAATCATCTGCATATCACAGCATCTTCTTCCTGTCGGTTAAATTTTGCGTCTGTAGCACGTCATCTTCGTGGTGTAGCAATTTTAATGGCCAGTTGTGTAATATATATACCCAACATCTAGGAGCCGAATCCAAAATCGTCAGCCAACGTTAGGAGCTTCGTAAGATTGTTGTTTTCCCGCTCAGTAACAAACAAAAATACTTAAAAAGACTGTAAGTAATCTTTTACGAAGTGCTTAATTTTAATGAATGTTGGTGAAAACGCCCGTGAGTTAAGTAAAGCTGGCCGCTTACGTCAGTGGGAAAGGGTTAAGTGGGGCGGGCAGTGCAGGGTTAGAGTTTATGAGGGAAAGAATGTTTTATAGTTTGTCTTCCAGTGACGACAGCTCATGCACGTTTGTTACCTCGTACCGATCATCTGCTATAGTATAAAGCTCAAACTCAAAGCAACACTGAGTTGTCCAAGCACATTACAGCAATTATCATCTTCAAATGTGGTACATATTTTTAAAAAGAAATTTAAATTAAACGAATGCTGTTGTGATACAATGCAATGAGTAGAAGTAGCATTATGTAAAGATTTGATATCATGTCTCGTTTTGCACGATTCGCTTAAATATAAGTACAATTACTGTTATTAATTAAATGTGCTGCGGCCCCATCGTTCCTGTTTCACCTGAAGACGGGCTTATAATCGCCCGAAACCTGTCGTAAATGAACAAATAAATTTTTTACAAAAAAAAATGGTTCAAATGGCTCTGAGCACTATGGGACGTAACTTCTGAGGTCATCAGTCCCCTAGAACTTAGATCTACTTAAAGCTAACTAACCTAAGAACATCACACACATATCCATACCCGAGGCAGGATTCGAACCTGCGACCGTCGCGGTCGCGCGGTTCCAGACTCTAGCGCCTAGAACCGCTTGGCCATCCCGGCCTGCAAATATTTTTTTTTTTTTTTTTTTTTTTTTTTTTTTTTTTTTTTTTTTTTTTTTTTTTACAACTGGAATGTTTTATTATCTGCTTCCACAACGCTCATTTGGGATGTCCTGTCAACCAAACTGTATATATAAATAATCTTCAGGTCACAAAGTCAACACAACAAGATTTCGTCAGGCTAATATGGTGTCGCAAAATTGGGCGCGCTATAAGGGTGGTTGCAATCTGAAACAGATAACCGTCGAGACGAAGTGTTCCAAATGGTGCAGACTTTTTAACGGTCAGGACTTGGGGGTCAGCAAGCAGCTTATTGCACTCGTACTATAGCTGCTCTATTGAGGACTAATATCATTTACTGCACAGGGTAACAGTGGTTCTGCCGCATGGGATTTATTATTCTATTTCAGGTAATTTTGGTCTGCTAAACACGAAAATAATGTTGTTGTTGAATTGACTCTACTTATTGAGATAAAGGTAGCCCATTTATACTGACAATTAAATTACAAAAAAGAGGAGAATACTTTTTAAAACGTTTATTTTAAAGCTATCGGATAATTTCAAACGAACAAAATGCTATAAATGATACAAAGAATAATAAAATTAATCATAACAACAAAAACTGAAACGTCCCCTTTTTGAACAATTATACAAGACTGTGTTTAAACTGACACACAATATTTTTAGCGCAACGCAATCTGACTTTCAAAAATCATTACAAAAAAAATGGCCCTGACTAACATTAACCTATGCGTTTCACAAATCGCTTACCTCACAAAAATCTTGGTTACTCGAACTACTGCAATACAGCGAGCGCCACTACTGCCAGCTAAATAAAAGATTCAAACTACGGAAGGCACTAACTACTGATAGGGATAGTTAGCAAATGAAAGATGTTAATAGAGAACAAACAATGTATTTACCTTAATATCATCAAAAGTCATAATATATATAGCAGTTCATGACAAATTACAAAACTCCGCCATCTCTCTCCCCACATCCACCACTGCTGGCGGCTCACCTCCAACTGCGCAACGCTACGCGCTGTTCACATCCAGCTGCCGCTGCCCAACACTACAATGGCAGACAACAATGCTAACTAGCCACAGACTTCACACAGCACAGCCAGTGATTTTCATACAGAGGTGGCGTTACCAATAACAAAACCTAAACAGCCTACTTACAAAACATATAAATTACTATTAAGAACAACGTTTTGTATTGAATTTTCTTTGGTGTTTTTCGTCTGAACAGTTTCTCTGCAAGTTCCAGCAGTAGTCTGCCATCGTATGGCGATCCCAACGGCCTTGATACGGGGTTACAATTATTGAACTACATGGAATAAAATCGTCATAACTTCTGAACGTGCGTTAGGCCGTTCAAACTGAACGGTTGGCCGTGGGGCATGATGGGAATTAGTATGCACATGTATGGTGTAGTTTAGCGACGAAGCCCACTTTCATTTGGACGGGTTCGTCAATAAGTAAAATTGGTGCATTTGGGGGACTGGGAATTCGCATTTCGCGATCGATAAGTCTCTTCACCCTCCACGAGTGACTGTGTGGTGTGCACTGTCTAGTCATGGAATAATCGGTGCGATATTCCTTGATGGCACGGTGACTACCGAACGGTACGTGAAGGTAGATTTCATCCCCATTATCCAAAGTGACCCTGATTTCCACAAGATGCGGTTCATACAAGACGGATCTCGACCCCCTAGAAGCAGAAGAGTTTTTGATGCCCTGGAGGAGCACTATGACGACCGCATTCTGGCTCTGGGGTATCCAGATACCACTCGCGTGGGCCTCGATTGGCCGCCATGTTCTCCAGATCTGAACACATGCGACTAAGTGTACAGCAATAACCCCAAAACCATTGCTGAGCTGAAAACAGCCATTCAGGAGGTTATCGACAGCAACGATGTTCCGACACTTCAGCGGGTCACGCAAAATTTTGCTATTCGTTTGCACTACATCACCGCCAATGATGACAGGCATATCGAACATCTCACAACCTAAATCCGAATATGTGCAGTGACGTTTACGTTTTGAATAAAGTGTGTGCAAGCCGTAGTTTAGAACTACTTTACGTTTTTTTTTTTCATAAAGCTCAACAATTGCCACCCTGTGTCTTTCCTCCACAATCCTGGTGGAACCGTTCCCCTTGTTCTTCGCTGTCATCGCCCAGCTTGTCAGGAAATTTATCTAAAATGACCATGCAAAAAGTGCAATTTGACACTCATGTTAGCTTCTAGGTTCTGGAAATTCTGGAGCATTTTCTATACTATTTAGGAATATTGCTCAGCTCGGTGATTCCCCAAAAAATTTCTGGCAACTAATACAAAGCTTGTCCGTCCTTCCAATTCAACTTGAGTCATGTGGTTTGTGAAACCATCGTTGTTTACAACAGTATGGATTTTTGGGCCATCAAAAATTCCTGCTTTTAACTTTTCTATACTGAGACCAGAAATGATTGACAAATATATTTGAAGCAATCGCCATTCCTATCTAAAGCCTTAAAAAACTGTTTTATAAGCCCAGTGGCGGAAGAATGATTTTTTCCTTACTGATCAACGATTCATCAACGATGTTATCTTTTCCTATAGTCAGGTTCATTCTCGGTGAACAGTCTTTCCTTCTATTTTTCCTGTCATAGTTGCCAAATTCTATTTATATCAGAATTAGCGGCTTCGTTTTGGAATATTTCCCAGCTGAGCAAGCGGGTTTCAGGCCACAGAGAAGTTCCTGCGGCCAGGTACTGGCCTAATATCTTCCATAGAGGCTGGTTCCCAAGAAAACGTAAAGACATCTGTCGCTTTCGTAGGCCTAACCGCGGCATATGACACAGTCTGGAGAGAAGGGATGATGTACAAGTTACTAAAAACAATCCCATGACGAAAAACTGTAACTCTCATCAACATCATGATAAACATTATATATTTCCGTGTTTACGTGGGAGAAAACCCGAGCAAGAAAAGGAAATTAAGTAAGTGTCTACCACAGGGCTCCGTCTTAGCCCCTTATTATTCAACCTATATATCTCTGATCTTCCCAATACCAAGACAACAAAATTCTGCTACGTGGACGATATCGCTCTTGCTTATAGAACCAAGGATCTCGAACAAGCGGGGGCAATTCTCACAGAAGATCTAGCCTATTTTAGAAAGTGACGACTTAAACCCAGTACAAGTAAAATTGAAGTATGTACATTCCATCTAACAAAGAAACAAGCTAACGCGGAGCTCAGAGTGAAACTTAACGGGAACAATCTTTGCCATAAGAAGCACCCTAAGTACCTTTGTGTCACCCTTGATCGCACCGTTTCATACAGGAAACATTTTGAAAATAACACTGCCAAGATAAAAACTCGTAACAATATTATTCAAAAATTGTGTGGAATGACATGGGGAGCTTCAGCAGATATCTTGCGCACGTCATCGACTGCGCTGGTCTTCTCAGCGGCCTAGTATTGTGCCACAGTATGGCTAAACAGCTGCCACACCAACTTGACCGACGCCAGTTGAACCACAGTATGCGGTTAACAACTGGGGCAATCCAACCAACACCGATTTATTGGCTTCCTCTGCTGTGCAACATCAATCCACCTGCAATCCGTAATCCGCAGAAGCGAGGCCTTGCTTAGGGTATACCGCAAGCTACAGGAGAACCTGGAATTACCCATACAAGAAGACATACCGAGTCTACGACGAAATAGACTCCGTTCAAGAAAGCCACCATTACGGCAAGCGGAACAGCTAGATGCCAGCCATACCCGGCCGAGAGACCTGTGGGACCAGAGCCGTCAACTTATTGAAAACCTGAAGAGCGTGAGTGATTCCCAAAGTATAACTGTGATACTCCTGGCACAGAATTCGACAGGAAACCGTGGTTCAAATTGAACAGAGCTCGCACTGGGCATGGATGATGCACAGACTCTCTTTACAAATGGGGAGCTACAGAGTCTCCGGTTTGTGACTGTAGGGCTCCAAACCAGACAATGAAGCACTTTATAGATGAATGCCCCTTGCGTTCGTTTCGGGGGAGTTGGACCGACCACATGAAATCTGATCATACACCTCTTAGTTCAGGGGAGCTGTAGCGACCTCATGAAAGCTGATCATACAGCTCTTATATGGATTAGGAACTTAAATATTGACATTTAGTTAGGTTTATATGTAGTTTTGTATCTTCATATTCTTGTTATATACTATTAGTAATATTACATACCTGTATTTTTTAATCTGTGTGTGAACCATACGAACACATAAAAAACAAAGACAAAGGCACTAGGTCAAAATGGCTCTGAGCACTATGGGACTCAACTTCTGAGGTCATTAGTCCCCTAGAACTTAGAACTACTTAAGCCTAACTAACCTAAGGACATCACACACATCCATGCCCGAGGCAGGATTCGAACCTGCGACCGTAGCGGTGTCGCGGCTCCATACTGTAGCGCCTAGAACCGCATGGCCACTCCGGCCGGCAAAGGCACTAGGTCATATTCAGTCACGGGCCATATTGAGTACAGTTACCCCACTTCGAAAAAGACACTTTAATGAGTGTGTATTAGTAAAAATCGTGTATTTTTTATAGAACGGTTTATCATGAGAACCAGAGTGTATCCAAACGAAATGATTTATAGGCTAAGTATTTCATCATCATATGTATCTAAATAGCCTCTGTAAACTTATGACGCAGAAAAAGAATTCCCCCCTGTGTTATACATATCATACACTATGTGATCAAAAGTATCCGGACATCCCCAAAAAGACACGTTTTTCATATTAGGTGCATTGTGCTGCCACCTACTGTCAGGTACTCAATATAATCGATCTCAGTAGTCATTAGACATCGTGAGAGAGCAGCATGGAGCGCTCCGCGAAACTCACGGACTTCGAACGTGGTCAGGTGATTGGGTGTCACTTGCGTCATAGTCTGTACGCGAGATTTCCAACTCATAAACATCCCTAGGTCCACTGTTTCCGATATGATAGTGAAGTGGAAAAGAGAAGGGTCACGTACAGCATAAAAGGGTGCAGGCCGACCTCGTCTGTTGACCGACAGAGACCACCGATAGTTGAAGAGAGTGGTAATGTGTAATAGGCAGACTTCCAGCCAGACCATCACACAGGAATTCCTAAGTGCATCAGGACCCACTGCAAGTACTATGCCAGTTAGTTGGAAGGTGAGAAAACTTGAATTTCATGGTCTAGCGGCTGCTCATAAACCAATCATCACGTCGGTAAATGCCAAACGACGCCTCTCTTGGTGTAAGGAGCGTAAACATTGGACGACGGAACAGTGGAAAAACGTCGTGTGGTGTGACGAATCACGGTACACAATGTGGCGATGCGATGGTAGGGTGTGGGTATGGCGAATAGCCGGTGAACGTCATCTGCCAGCGTGTGTAGTGGCAACAGTAAAATTCAGAGGCGGCGGTGTTATGGTGTGGTCGTGTTTTTCATGGAGGGGGCTTGTTTTGCGTGGCAATATCATTGATGTTTAAAGCACCTTTTTGCTTCCCACTATTGAAGAGAAATTCGGGGATGGCGATTGCATCTTTCAACACGATAGAGCACCTGTTCATAACGCACGGCCTGTGGCCGAGTGACTACATGACAATAACATCCTTTTAATGGACTGGCCTGCACAGAATCCTGACCTGAATCATACAGAACATCTTTGGGATGTTTTGGAACGCCGACTTCGTGCCAGGCCTCACCGACCGACATCGATACCTCTCCTCAGTGCAGCACTCCGTGAAGAATAGGCTGCCATTCCCCAAGAAACCTTCCAGCACCTGATTGAACGTATGCCTGCGAGGGTGGAAGCTGTCATCAAGGCTAAGGGTGAGCCAACACCGTATCGAACTCCAGCCTTACCGATGGAGGGCGCCACGATCTTGTAAGTCATTTTCAGCCAGCTGTCCGGATACTTTTGATCACCTAATGCACATCATTTAAGTTAACAATTAGTAATAAGACTGATGCATATGTGGCCTGAGATGCCACTCCACATTGTCAGTATTGGCTCCCGAGCAAAAACGTTTGGCGCCCGCTGCTCTGGAGCAACAGTGTGGGCCGCTAGTTGCAGTTTTGTCGCCTCGGTGTTCGCCGCTTGTGGTCTGCTATTGTTCCCCCAGGCGTGGAATGTCCCGGCCCTCTGAGGCGGAGCTTTCTAGCAGAAGTAGGGCGCAGCACTGTTAGCGGACAGACCACAACCGCGAACGCCGTTCTTGCTGTGTGGTGGGCGCCGGCTCGCGTGGGACAATGCCCCCGGCAGAGCTCGGCACGCCGGAAATCTCCCCCAAGGTAGCCTAGGCGAGCAGCCGCTGTCTATTTTAACTAGATCACGGATAACGCAATTACTGGCGCGTGAGACAATAAAGGCCGCGAGTTTTGCAAAGACTGCAGTTACCTTCGGAAGTATTTGTGCTGCATTTACGGAGAGGTCTGCCTTTGGTTGCCATCTCGGTAGAATTTTTTCGTATTGACTAAACAGAAGGATTCCAGTCCTTCAGTCAACTATCTGTGTCACCGATGATGGGTTACAAATGACACAAACAATAATGTCAGAGTGCACTCAAAGTAAAAAAAAAAAAATGGCTCTGAGCACTATGGGACTTCACTTCTGAGGTCATCAGTCCCCTAGAACTTAGAACTACTTAAACCTTTCTAACCTAAGGACGTCACACACATCCATGCCCGAGACAGGATTCGAACCTGTGACCGTAGTGGTCGCGGGGTTCCAGACTGTAGCGCCTAGAACCGCTCGGCCACTCCGGCCGGCTGTGAGAACTCAAATCGTAGTTTTATTACCGAAATACAGGGCGGTCCATTGATCGTGACCGGGCCAAATATCTCACGAAATAAGCGTCGCACGAAAAAACTACAAAGGACTAAACTTGTCTACCTTGAAGGGGGAAACCAGATGGCGCTATGGTTGGCCCGCTAGATGGCGCTGCCATAGGTCAAACGCATATCAACTGCGTTTTTTAAAATAGGAAACCCCATTTTTTAATGACGTATTCGTGTAGTACGTAAAGAAATATGAATGTTTTAGTTGGACTACTTTTTTCGCTTTGTGATAGATGGCGCTGTAATAGTCACAAACATATGGTTCACAATTTTAGACGAATAGTTGGGAACAGGCAGGTTTTTTAAATTAAAATACAGAGCGTAGGTAAGTTTGAACATTTTATTTCCGTTGTTCCAATGTGATACATGTACTTTTGCGAACTTATCATTTCTGAGAACGCATGTTGTTACTGCTTGATTACCTGTAAATACCACATTAATGCAATAAATGCTCAAAATGATGTCCGTCAACCTCAATGCATTTGGCGATACGTGTAACGACACTCCTCTCAACAGCGACTAGTTCGCCTTCCGTAGTGCTCGCACATGCATTCACAATGCACTGACGCATGTTGCCTGGCGCTGTCGGTGGATCACGATAGCAAATGTCCTTCAACTTTCACCACAGAAAGAAATCCGGGAACGTCAGATCCGGTGAACGTGCGGGCCATGGTATGGTGCTTCGACGACCAATCCACCTGTCATGAAATATGCTTTCAATACCGCTTCAACGGCACGCGAGCTATGTGCCGGACATCCATCATATCGGAAGTACATCGCCATTCTGTCATCTTGTAGTAACATCAGTAGAACAATAAGTAGGAAATCAGCATACATTGCACCATTTAGATTGCCATCGATAAAATTGGGGCCAGTTATCCTTCCTCCCATGATGCCGCACCATACATTAACGCGCCAAAGTCGCTGATGTTCCACATGTCGCAGCCATCGTGGATTTTCCGTGGCCGAATAGTGCATACTATGCCGGTTTACGTCACCGCTGTTGGTGAATGACGCTTCGTGGCTAAATAGAACGCGTGCAAACTCTTGTGCCCAGTGGCAGAACTGCTCACGACGTTCAGAGTCGTCGCCATGCAATTCCTGGTGCATAGAAATATGGTTCGGGTGCAATCGATGTTGATGTAGCATTCTCAACACCGACGTTTTTCAGATTCCCGATTCTCGCGCAATTTGTCTGCTACTGATGTGCGGATTAGCCGCGAGAGCAGCTAAAACACCTACTTGGGCATCATCATTTGTTGCAGGTCGTGGTTAACGTTTCACATGTGGCTGAACACTTCCTGTTCCCTTAAACAACGCAACTTTCCGGCGAACGGTCCGGACACTTGGATGATGTCGTCCAGGATACCGAGCCGCACACGCCCGTTGGGCATTTTTATCATAATAGCCATGCATCAACACGACATCGACCTTTTCCGCAATTGGTAAACGGTCCATTTTAACACGGGTAATGATGTATCACGAAGCAAATACCGTTCGCACTGGCGGAATGTTACGTGATACCAGATACTTACACGTTTGTGACTATTACAGCGCCATGTATCACAAAGCGAAACTGTGGTCCAACTAAAACATTCATATTTCTTTACGTACTACACGAATATGTAATAAAAAAATGGGGGTTCCTATTTTTAAAAAACGCACTTGATATCCGTTTAGCATATGGCAGCGCCGGCCGGGGTGGCCGAGCGGTTCTAGGCGCTACAGTCTGGAGCCGCGAGACCGCTACGGTCGTAGGTTCGAATCCTGCCTCGGGCATGGATGTGTGTGATGTCCTTAGGTTAGTTAGGTTTAAGTAGTTCTAAGTTCTAGGGGACTGATGACCTCAGAAGTTACGTCCCATAGTGCTCAGAGCCATTTGAACCATTTGTGAACCTATGGCAGCGCCATCTAGCAGGCCAACCATAGCGCCATCTGGTTTCCCCCTTCAAGCTAGACGAGTTTCGTTCTTTGTAGTTTTTTCGTTTGATGCTTATTCCGTGGGATATTTGGCCCGGTCACTATCAATGGACCACCCTGTATAATACACTGACGGAAAAAATCGGAACACCAGAAAGCAATTAATGTAGAGTAATTAAATTTCGGAAATACATTTGCGCAGCTAACTTATGTAAGAGATTTATATTCCAAGATCACAGTTGAATGTAAGCGCGAGATAAACCATTGCAAATGTGAAATGCTGGTACTTTAATAACCGGTGTAACAGCCGCAATGTTGAATTCAAGCACGCAAACGTGCATGCATTGTGTTGCACAGGTGTTGGATGCCAGTTTGCGGGATGGAATTGCATGGCTTTTGCACTTGGTCAGTCAATACAGCGACGGTTAATGCTGGTTGTGGATGTCCGATGATGTCCCATATGTGCTCGAATGGAGACAGATCTGGTGATCGATCAGGCCAAGGAAACATGTCGACACTGTGTAGAGCATGTCGGGTTACAACAGCGGTATGTGGGCGAGCGTTATCCTGTTGGAAAACATCCTATGGAACGCTGTTCATGAATGGAAGCACAGCAGGTCGATCACCAGATTGACGTACAAATTTGCAGTCAGAGTATGTGGGACAACCACGAGGGTGCTCCTGCTGACGAACGAAATCGCACCATTACTAAAGGTGTAGGTCAAGTGCGTCTAGCACGCAGACTGTTGGCTGCAGGACCTCAGTTGGTCTCCTTCTAACCAACACACGGCCATCACTGGCACCGAGGCAGGACCAGCTTCATCCGAAAACACAAAATACCACCACCCTGTCCTGCAATGAGCTCTCGCTTGACACCACTCAAGTCGCAAACGGCTGTGGTTTGAGGTCAGTGGAATACGCGCTACATGACGTCCGGCTCGGAGCTCTCCTTGAAGTAACCGATTTGTAACAGAGAAGGGAAAGCAGAAAGGTGGAAGGAGTATATAGAGGGTCTTTACCATGGCGATGTACTTGAGGACTGTTGTGGCTTGGCAAGACAGCCAAGCCACTAGGAGGTGAAGCCGAAAGGCACGCGTTTAAGCTCACGCAGGCTGGCGTGAGGTCTGGAACTGGACAAGGTTTTGAGTCTAGCAAATAAAGTACGTAGCTGTTGGAATACTTAACTTTAATCCATAATTGGTGAACATCGGTCTGACGGTACATGCATCACAAGATAAATAGCAAATGATAATGGCGCCTTGCTAGGTCGTAGCAAATGACGTAGCTGAAGGCTATGCTAACTATCGTCTCGGCAAATGAGAGCGTAATTTGTTAGTGAACCATCGCTAGCAAAGTCGGCTGCACAACTGGGGCGAGTGCTAGGAAGTCTCTCTAGACCTGCCGTGTCGCGGCGCTCGGTCTGCAATCACTGACAGTGGCGACACGCGGGTCCGACATATACCAACGGACCGCGGCCGATTTAAAGGCTACCACCTAGCAAGTGTGGTGTCTGGCGGTGACACCACAAAGACTATCATGGAAATGGAAGAGGATGTAGATGAAGATGAAATGGGAGATACGATACTGCGTGAAGAGTTTGACAGAGCACTGAAAGACCTGAGTCGAAACAAGGCCCCGGGAGTAGATAACATTCCAGTAGAACTACTGACAGCCTTGGGAGAGCCAGTCCTGACAGAACTCTACCATCTGGTGAGCAAAATGTATGAGACAGGCGAAATACCCTCAGACTTCAAGAAGAATATAATAATTCCAATCCGAAAGAAAGCAGGAGTTGTCAGATGTGAAAATTACCGAACTATCAGTTTAATAAGTCACAGCTGCAAAATACTAACGCGAATTCTTTAAAGACGAATGGAAAAACTGATAGAAGCCGACCTCGGGGAAGATCAGTTCGGGTTCCGTAGAAATGTTGGAACACGTGAGGCAATACTGACCCTACGACTTATCTTAGAAGCTAGATTAAGGAAAGGCAAACCAACGTTTCTAGCATTTGTAGACTTAGAGAAAGCTTTTGACAATGTTGACTGGAATACTCTCTTTCAAATTCTGAAGGTGGCAGGGGTAAAATACAGGGAGCGAAAGGCTATTTACAATTTGTATAGAAAGCAGATGGCAGTTATAAGAGTCGAGAGGCATGAAAGGGGAGCAGTGGTTGGGAAGGGAGTGAGACAGCGTTGTAGCCTGTCCCCGATGTTATTCAATATGCATTTTGAGCATGCACTAAAGGAAACAAAAGAAAAATTCGGAGTAGGTATTAAAATCCATGGAGAAGAAATAAAAACTTTAAGGTTCGCCGATGACATTGAAATTCTGTCAGATATAGCAAAGGACTTGGAAGAGCAGTTGAACGGAATGGACTGTGTCTTGAAAGGAGGATATAAGATGAACATCAACAAAAGCAAAACGAGGATAATGGAATGTAGTCGAGTTAACTTGGGTGATGCTGAGGCTGGTTCAAATGGTTCAAATGGCTCTGAGCTCAATGGGACTTAACATCGATGGTCATCAGTCCCCTAGAACTTAGAACCACTTAAACCTAACTAACCTAAGGACAGCACACAACATCCAGTCATCACGAGGCAGAGTGGTGCTGAGGGAATTAGATTAGGGAATGAGACACTCAAAGTTGTAAAGGAGTTTTGCTATTTGGGGAGCAAAATAACTGATGATGGTCGAAGTAGAGAGGATATAAAATGTAGACTAGCAATGGCAAGGAAAGCGTTTCTGCAGAAGAGAAATTTGTTAACATCGAGTATAGATTTAAGTGTCAGGAAGTCGTTTCTGAGAGTATATGTATGGAGTGTAGCCATGTATGGAAGTGAAATATGGACGATTAATAGTTCGGATGAGAAGAGATTAGAAGCTTTCGAAATGTGGTGCTACAGAAGAATGCTGAAGATTAGATTGGTAAATCATGTAACTAATGAGAAGGTATTGAATAGAATTGGGGAGAAGACGTGTTTGTGGTACAACTTGACTAGAAGAAGGGATCGGTTGGTAGGACATGTTCTGAGGCATCAAGGGATCACCAATTTAGTATTGGAGGGCAGTGTGGAGGGTAAAAATCGTAGAGGGAGACCAAGAGATGAATACACCAAGCAGATTCAGAAGGATGTAGGTTGCAGTAGGTACTGGGAGATGAAGTAGCTTGCACAGGATAGAGTAACATGGAGAGCTGCATCAAACCAGTCTCAGGACTGAAGACCACAACAACAACAACATCAACAACCTTCAGCTGCTCCCGGGCGTTGATATATATCAACGGAGGCAGGTGAAAATGTGTGCCCCTACCGGGACTCGAACCCGGGATCTCCTACTCACATGGCAGACACTCTATCCACCTGAGCCTCCGAGGGCACAGAGGGTAGTGCGACTGCAGGGACCTACTGTGAAACCCACATTCTCACCTTACATGTCCACACACTACATTCGTAGTGTCCTTACCCAACACACTCATTGCTCTTGGAAGACATTCTTACCCAAGCCACGTAAGAGTTCGGGTAATATGCGTACATCCGCACAGAGCTGCAGTCTGGAACCGCAAGACCGCTACGGTCGCAGGTTCGAATCCTGCCTCGGGAATGGATGTTTGTGATGTCCTTAGGTTAGTTAGGTTTAACTAGTTCTAAGTTCTAGGGGACTAATGACCTCAGCAGTTGAGTCCCATAGTGCTCAGAGCCATTTGAACCAGCCATCCGCACAGAAGAAGGTCATAGTCGGCATTGCCAGAACTATATACTTAAATGGATATGTCCGAAAGAACAGACACCATATCCATATAAGTCTATAACTTTCGTTCAGGTGGCATAACTTCTTCCTGGTGTTGCGACTTCTTTTTTCGTCAATTTATATACAGTCGTGACACTCAGTCCTGTGAACTTGTTACCTTCTGACAATTGTACACACACTAGCACTTGCAGCGGTAAGAAATCCAGTCGTCACTTAACGTCATACGTGCCAGAAGATTGGCTAATCACATTGAAACGAGAGGATGTAAACACAGTATTTCGTCCATAAGAACACCTGTTTCTGTTTCTGACTGTTGTCCCGATAAGTTAATTTTCATATCTTCTTCAACGACAGTAACTATTAGTTTCGTGCACATCAGTGACAAACCTAAATACACTCATGCTCATAAATTAAGGATAATTGCAGGACAATGCTCACGCACGTACAGTGCAAGCTGATACTGATTTGTTTGACTGACGGGGCTGCTAAGTGCTATACCACCTCCTGCACTCCCCTGACTTAAGCCCTCGTGAGTTCAACTCAATTTCTAAACTGAAGTACACACTTCAGTGCATTCGCTTCAGAACTGCTACAAATTCGTCGGGCAATAGACCGCGCCGCTCGAACTGTCAAAACAACTGGCACTGCTAACAAGGGAACCACCCCATCGCACCCCCCTCAGATTTAGTTATAAGTCGGCACAGTGGATAGGCCTTGAAAAACTGAACACAGATCAATTGAGAAAACAGGAAGAAGTTGTGTGAAACTATGAAAAAATAAGCAAAATATACAAACTGAGTAGTCCATGCGCAAGACAGGCAACATCAAGGGTAATGTGAGCTCAGGAGCGTGGTTAGCGTGAGCAGCTACGGAACGAAAGGTCCTTGGTTCAAGTCTTACCTCGGGTGAAAGGTTTACTTTTTTTATTTTCGCAAAGTTATCATCTGTCCGTTCGTTCATTGACGTCCCTGTTCACTGTAACAAGTTTAGTGTCTGTGTTTTGCGACCGCACCGCACCGCAAAATTGCGATTAGTAGACGAAAGGACGTGCCTCTCCAATGGGAACCGAAAACATTTGATCGCAAGGTCATAGGTCAACCGATTCCTCCACAGTAAAACACGTCTGATATATTCTATACGACACTAGTGACGGCATGTGCGTCACATGACAGGAATATGTTGCCGACCCACCTAACTTGTACACTTGGCGAATGGGTAAAAAGATTCTTCTACCTTGCCCGATTTAGGATTTCTTGTGGATGTAATAATCACTCCCAAAAAAGTGATGAAAACAGAAGAGTTTGTCACATAAACTGAAAATAAAAAATTAAAGTTTTCACTCGAGGGAAGACTTGAACCAAGGACCTCTCGGTCCGCAGCTGCTCACGCTAACCACAGGACCACGGCGCTCCTTATCTCAAGCTGTCCTAGTTGTTGCCTATCTTGTGCATGGACTACGCAGTTTGTATAATTTGCGCATTTTTTTACAGTTCCACACAACTTCTTCCTGTTCTCTCGATTGATATATGTTCAGTTTTTCAAGGTCTATGTACTGTGCCAACTTATAACTAAATCTGAGAGGGGTGCGATGGGGAGGTTCCCTTGTAAGAGTATCCTAGACTTCCACGTCGCTGACAACGGGTTATACAGAGTGCTGGTGACTACTTTGAAGATCAGTAAAATTTTGAAACACGTATCTGCTTTGTACGAGCAGTAAATAAATAGTTGCCACTATTAAAGTTCCAACCCTCATAATTTACCTGTCACGGACGTATAGATCAAGAAAAAGCAGCAACTACGGAAGCTTCGTTTGCATTTCACTCATATATAGTTATAGTTAATGGGGTAATTCCAGGTGTTCAACCGAAGTGTTTTCATATTACACAATATTTCCATACACACTAGGATTCTATCATTAAATAAGCATTATAAATTACAATACACGAAAACAACTTGAACCAGGACAGCGGTTATAACCTTTGTGGTGCGTGGAGGTGAGCTCTCGATGCTGAGGAGAAACAGAGAATCGCAGTGAGTTCTTTACGTTCCTACGGCTTCGCTGGCGTCACAGTCTGGGACTTAACATCTGTGGTCATCAGTCCCCTAGAACTTAGAACTACTTAAACCTAACTAACCTAAGGACATCACACACATCCATACCCGAGGCAGGATTCGAACCTGCGACCGTAGTAGTCGCGCGGTTCCGGACTGAGCGCCTGAACCGCTAGACCACCGCGGCCGGCAATGGGGCGGACAAGCGTAGTGTAAGCAGTCTCTTTGGTAGACCTGTTGCACCTTCCAAGTGTTCTGCAAATGAATCGCAGTCTTTGGTTTGCTCTACCCACATTATTATCTGTGTGATCGTTCCAATTTAGGTTATTTGTAATTGTAATCCCTAAGAATTTAGTTGAATTTACGGCCTTCAGATTTGAGTGACTTATTGCGTAATCGAAATTTAGCTGATTTCTTTTAATACTCATGTGAGTGACTTCACACTTTTCTTTATTCAGGGTCAATTGCCACTTTTCGCAGCAGGGGATTGGCATAAGTCAAATTATGAAATGCCATTTCTGCCATGTCCGGACGGGTTCTACGCGGCAGTAGTGAGTTTTGATACACGGTCATTCGAAGGGCGGAAAGAGCTCCACCGAAACGAAGGAGACGTGACCACACGCCCGCAGCAAAGCTGTTGAGCAAGCTCTGTGGCGCAGTGCCGACTAACCAGCCCGACGGTATTTTCCACACCTCATCTCCAGCACTGCGAGTGCTTGGCGTAAACATTGCGCCACCACGCAGCGTGTTCCAAGGGGTGGGCGGGATTCAGGATGTCAATAAGAAGGAAGTTGCAGCCAGCACCCATAAAAAGCTCGGCTAAATATTGAAACAGATTTCGTTAAAGCACAATACAACTTGGAAATTGATCAGGCACGGTTGCACAGCAAACGGATGGGGTAACTTCAAGTACGGGAAGGGGGGAGGGAGGGGGGGGACAAATTTCAGTTTCTGAAGATAATTTCGCAAACATACGCTACTGGCCATTAAAATTGCTACACCACGAAGATGACGTGCTACAGACGCCAAATTTAACCGACAGGAAGAAGACGCTGTGATCTGCAAATGATTAGCTTTTCAGAGGATTCACACGAGGTTGGCACCGGTGGCGAATGTACAACGTGCTGACATGAGAAAAGTTTCCACCTGATTTCTCATACACAAACAGCAGTTGACCGGCGTTCCCTGGTGAAACGTTGTTATGACGCCTCGCGTAAGGAGGAGAAATGCATACCATCACGTTTCGTTTGGCGACATCGCGGTGGACGCACATTGGAAGCGTGTATTCGTCATCGCCATACTGGCGTATCACCCGGCGTGATGGTATGGGGTGCCATTAGTTACACGTCTCGCTCACCTCTTGTTTGCAGCAGCTCGGAGACCACGGATGCGGTTACCCTTGAGCTGCATCACAGACAGCAGCGCCTGCGATGGCGTACTCAACGACGACGAACCTGGGTGCACGAATGGCAAAACGTCATTTATTCGGATGAGTCCAGGTTATGTTTACAGCATCATGATGGTCGCATCCGTGTTTGGCGACATCGCGGTGGACGCACATTGGAAGCGTGTATTCGTCATCGCCATACTGGCGTATCACCCGGCGTGATGGTATGGGGTGCCATTAGTTACACGTCTCGCTCACCTCTTGTTCGCATTGCCGAAACTTTGAACAGTAGACGAAACATTTCAGATGTGTTACGACCCGTGGCTGTAACCTTCATTCGATCCTTGCGAAACGCTACAATTCAGCAGGATAATGCACGTCTCGTGGTCGTGCGGTAGCGTTCTCGCTTCC
This sequence comes from Schistocerca americana, assembly GCF_021461395.2. NCBI lineage: Eukaryota > Metazoa > Arthropoda > Insecta > Orthoptera > Acrididae > Schistocerca > Schistocerca americana. The sequence goes on along the minus strand of NC_060125.1, from coordinate 228,130,232 downwards.
CACGCCCGGGTTCCCGGGTTCGATTCCCGGCGGGGTCAGGGATTTTCTCTGCCTCGTGATGGCTGGGTGTTGTGTGCTGTCCTTAGGTTAGTTAGGTTTAAGTAGTTCTAAGTTCTAGGGGACTGATGACCTAAGATGTTAAGTCCCATAGTGCTCAGAGCCATTTGAACCATTTGATAATGCACGACCGCATGTTGCAGGCCTTTCTGGATACAGAAAATGTTAGACTGCTGCCCTGGTCAGCACATTCTCCAGATCTCTCACCAACTGAAAACGTCTGGTCAATGGTGGTCGAGCAACTCGCTCGTCACAATACGCCAGTCACTACTCTTGATGAACTGTGGTATCGTGTTGAAGTTGCACGGGCAGCCGTACCTGTACACGCCATCCAAGCTCTGTTTGACTCAATGCCCAGGCTATCGAGGCCGTTATCACGGCCAGAGGTGATTGTTCTGGCTACTGATTTCTCAGGATCTATGCACCCAAATTGCGTGAAAATGTGATCACACGTCAGTTCTAGTATAATATATTTGTCCAATGAATACCCGTTTATCATCTGCATTTCTTCTTGGTGTAGTAATTTTAATGGCCAGTAGTGTATAATTCTCATTACACGTACCAAGCGAGGTGGCGCAGTAGTTAGCACACTGGACTCGCATTCGGGAAGACGACAGTTTGAACCGCGTCCGGTCATCCTGATTTAGATTTGCCGTGATTTCACTAAATCGCTTCAGGCAAATGCCGGGATGGAGTCTTTTAAAGAGCACCGGCTACTTCCTTCTCCATCCTTCCCTACCCGATTGGATTGGACCGATGACCTCGCTGCTTGGTCCTCTCCTCCCCCCCCCCCCCCCCCCCCCCCCCCGCTTTTGGTATTGAGAGCGTAAGATACTGTTCACGGACGTATTACTGTTAGCAGCATCGTCACATAGGGTAGCTCCGCAAAATCTTTCCTAGAGGAGAAAACTTTTTGCTGGTACGCGGCTTCATTTTCTCTCTTAATTCTACCATCGACAACTGTTATCAGCTATTCGTGAGATAACAGCGAATTTGAAGTCAGTATTTCATCCTGGAACTACATACTCGTACATAGCCTGCAAACCACTGAAAATTGTAGAAATAACATCGTGTGACACTTTACCTGCTGCTCAGTTCATCTTTATTGTGCGACCGAATTCGGTCAAACACCATTTACCGCCACCTATTGTACAGACCACACGGACACAGGGAAATTTCGGTCGAAAAGAATGTTAGAAAACTGAAATAAAAATACAAGTAATACCATTATTTGCCAACTGCAAGACTTACACATACAAGGTGTTCCTCCTAAGATACGTCAGGTGCGTTTTCTCTGCTGTTTCGTAATATCTTCGCAATTTCTTTTCTGCAATGTGCAGCTGGAGTCAGACCAGATATTTACCGCTCGTCGAGTCTTTCATGCGACATCCATTGTCGATGGAAAGCGTCGATTTGTTTCCCATTACAAACATATTATTTTTAACGCTGAATTTTCCGTGCCTATTCGATAGAGCTGTCTCAGGTTAGTGCCGCCCGACATTTGGGTTATCGATAAGTATTAACTGAGACAGCACTGCCCTGGCCCCCACTGACTGCTACCGGCCTTGCTGCTCAATCGCTGCTGGGGGACTTGTTATTCCTTGTGTTTTACTGTCAAATGGTTTAAATGGCTCTGAGTACTATAGGACGTAACTGCTCAGGTCATCAGTCCCCTAGAACTTAGAACTACTTAAACCTAACTAAGGACATCACACACATCCATGCCCGAGGCAGGATTCGAACCTGCGACCGTAGCGGTCGCACGGCGTGTTTACTGTCCCTCTTATTATATATCGATAGGACGAGTATCGGGCTAGACTAATTTGGGACCGTTCTGTCGATTAAAAAAAGGACAGACAAACACCGTTCGAACAGGCCTTGAAGGCCCAACGATACCCACCGGCCGCCGTGTCATCCTCAGCCCTTAGGCGTCACCGGATGCGGATACGGAGGGGCATGTGGTCAGCACACCGCTCTTCCGGCCGTTGTCACTTTTCGTGACTTGTCAATCACTAGCTCCTCAAATGGCCGCTCTATCAATTGGACACGTAAAATATCGCTTTAAAAATAATATTGTTTGCAACGGGAAACTAATAGACGTTTTCCGTCGACAATGGGTGTGGCATGAAAGACGTCGTTAGTTTTTGTGTGGATTGACTCCAGCTACGAGTTACAGAAACTTCAGAGTAAATGCTCCTGATGACTCTTAGGAGGGACACCAGATATATATTTATAAACAATGTTTAGTCATGCAGAGATAGATGCATGAAGTGTCAATTACAGACAACTATAGAGCCTATGTAGGCTCTCTACAGACATACAATTAAGGCTTCCAGGGCCGGATGTTTCAGCTGCCGAGAGTTCTTCCGGGTTGTGGTCCATGGAACTCTTCTATCCCTGACGTTTCGTCCAAAGCTACGTTGTACATCTTCGAAGGTGTTCCTGGTTGTGCTGAGTCTTACGTCGAAGAGCGGCCTAAATACCGTGGAAAGTGGGCGTGGTCTGGATTTCACGTGATAGCAGAGATAAAGCTTGTCAAGGATAAAATATAACTATCGATCATAGTATGTCAAAGATAAAAACTTCTCATCGATTCTGTAGTGCCACTGTCCATATATCGCTAAGTTTCATTGTTTCTTCTTTTCTGTTAAAATTATCCCCATGTTTATATATTTCGATGGCGTCTCTATATAGCCGTGGATGACAGTTCGTCATAGTACATAAAACCTTAGTTTCCAGAAATTTCATTAAGTGATGACCCGACTGAAGAGCATGTTCCACCACGGCTGACTTGTCTGTTTTCCCTAGTCGGCAAAGACTTTTATGTTCCTTCAACAGTGTATTCACACTTCGCTTTGTAGTTCCATAATAGACCCTACCACATGTACACAGAATCTTGCATACACCACTTGCAGACAGAGGGGGATCCACACCACGCCCACTTTCCATGGTATTTAGGCCGTACTTTGACGTCCGACTCATCAGTCGGCAAGACTCAGCACAACGAGGAGCACCTCCTAAGATGTCCAAAGTAGCTTTGGACGAAGCATCAGGGATAGAAGAGTTCCATGGACCACGGCCATACAACCCGGAAGAATTCTCTACAGTCAACCATGCAGATAACTGTCCAAAGAATATATAAAATAAATCATCAAATGCCTTCATGACTAGTTCTGTCTTTGTAACAATATAACAGGGAAATTTTCAATACATTTTTTGTTTCACAGTTCGATCTGTTCATTCAAGATGGATCGTTAAGACATTACGAAAAATTTCTGTCTCGTCATTGAGATCCATACCTTTCTCTGCTGTATGTAATATAGTAATAGTGTTTTCAATTTTATCTGCCACACGCCTTTCACTCTTAAATAGGTAACAAGAACTAATGGAGAGCTTCTGTCGATGGTACAGCGTACTTCGTACGGTATCCATTTTCTTCTACTGAAACGTCCCCTTTTGAACAATTATACATGTCTGTGCTTAAACTGACACACAATATTTTGTTAGCGCAACGCAATCTGACTTTCAAAATTCCCTACAAAAGAATGGCCCTGACTAACATTAAACTATACCTTTCACAAATCACTTACCTCACAAAAATCTTCGCTGCTTAAGCTACTGCAATACAGCGAGTGCCGCTACTGCCAGCTAAATAAAAGATTCAAACTATGGAAGGCACTAACTACTGATAGGGATAGTTAGCAAATGAAAGATATTAATAGAGAACAAACAATGTATTTACCTTGATATCATCATATATAAATATAGCAGTTCATGACAAATTTCAAAACTCCGCCATCTCTCTCCCCACATCCACCACTGCTGGCGGCTCACCTCCAACTGCGCAACGCTACGCGCTGTTCACAGCCAGCTGCCTAACACTACAATGGCGAGTATTACAACAATGCAAAGCAGCCACAGACTGCTACGTAACGTTGCCAATAAGAAAACATAAACAGCCTACTTACATAGAGAAAACATAAACAGCCTACTTACATAGCCCCCATGCTCCCCACAAAAAATTTTACAAATTGGCTTGGGCACTGGCCAATACAGATTTGAAAAAATTTTTCATAATTACAATAACAAAGAAATCAAATGCACACACTTATTGATACAATGTTGGTCAAAAGCTCAAATTTTCCCACAGTCCATAAAGACAGTCCTGATCGGTCATCACGGTAAAATAGTAGTGTTTTTCTCAAAGTCTGAGCAGTAGAAGAAAATGCACACGAAAGTAGTGGATTTCCATGCAGTCTTGAAGAAGTAGTGTTGTCCTTCCAACGGAAAGACAGTGCTGACTCTCGACATGCAGACAAGTAATGGGTCACAACAGAGCAATCCCACAGCAGAGTCATTCGAAGTTTTGAAGAATATTGGTAGGTAGGTCATCACAGAGCAGACCCACTGTAGTCCTGGTAGAGATTACGGTATTGGTGGGCCACCAGAGGTGCAGACCCACTGCAGTCCTTGTAGAAATAATGGTATTGGTGAGTCATCAAAGGTGTAGACCCACTGTAGTCCTTGAAGAGACAGCCAGCAGCCATCTGTTCCGACTGTGCAGGTGCACAATCACCATCGAAGAGTCTTGCGGAGAATATAGCAAGTCCATAAACCACCACTTGTCCACTCACAAAAAATTTGTTTGACCTGTCCTTAGAACCAGCAATGCTGTTATCCAGTCCCTTGCTGAATTATTAACACACGTGCAAACACTATCAGTCCCTACTTCTCACATATTGTCCATATACTATGACCAACAGAAACGTGTGCAGTGAAATGTAACTAACAAGTTAATAATATCATGAACTGGTGACAATTACAATTTTATAACATAAGAATACAATAACAAAGGTACAAAACACATCATTAAAAACATAATAATACAGATAACATTTGTAGTAATAGGGGCTTTACAAAAGAATAGAAATAAACATATACATCAGTGTTACAGGAATTATGACATAAGTAAATACATAAAAGATCAGAATAACTTTTGAAACATCAACTTTACACATGAGCATTAAACAGAACAGAATTAATAATATCTAACATCTTTACAAAGTAAATAACATATTATTAATGCCAATTATATTCGAGGATAACAGTATTCCTCATCATAGTGAATGTAGCTTAGTATTAGAAAAATTCTACAATATAAGTCTTATCAGATAAACATATAAATACAGGAAAAACATAAATACCCAAGGGTACACAAACATATAGCGGAATAATACAAGGAAAGGACAGGGTTTGTTTTACTGCAGTATTTTGCAAACAAAACTTTCTTTACTTCTCGGAGATCTCCCTTCATTCTTCATTATTTCCAAAAGTCCTCTCTATACCTGCTTTCTGTACTTTTCTCGTATAGCCTCTCAGTGCATTTCTTCAAATTCATCGCAACTCATTCTCTTATAGGCTACCCCCTCTTAAGCTAACTTAAATCTACTGAGCTCAGATGCTAAACTAAGGGACAAGGCAATGCAGCAGCACATAACACAATTAATATAAACAGCAATGAAAAAAAATGGAAATTTGCAAAGCAAGCTACAGTAAATATAAATTACCAAGCAATTCAACATTACAACTAATATGAGGCAATGCGCAACAAACAAGAAAAATAAACCTGGCTTAGCAGAGTAACACAAATTGAAATTCAGTAGCACTATGCCTGGTAACCAACAACAGAAAATGAAATAACTTATACCTAAACATGACATAGCTCAAGCAGAAAAAATATTACAGTAAAAACAACAATGCAGATAAGGGAAATGTATATTCACATCTTAATGTCTATGTAATTAAAGTGGTGCACCACAACAACTTATTGTAAAAAAAATATTACCATGTACTTGAAAAGAAAATTATGTGTCCAGTTACTGTTACTAGTCCCTTCTTATTGTTCTTTCCTTTCCAAGTGCTCCTTTTTTTTAAAGAATGTGGATTACAAAATTATCATTTAATAGATCTGTTGACAGAAAGTGTTCACATTAGCAAATGCATCTAAGTTTATTTTATAAAACTAATGCTGTAACACAGCTGGAAAACAGGTATCAAATGAAATAAGCAATTACGCAAACCAAAGCATAAAAATATCATTCAATAGTCATGTGACATTTCATAAGTTAGTAGAAATTCTCTCAACTCTCGTAGAAAGACGCTTGCCGTAATGAGGTGTGCAGATGTAAAAATATTTCTCGTCATTTCATTAGGCATTTCAGTAAATATCATAAATTACGAGCTCCACAGTATGCTTTCAACAAGGAAATGTCAATAGCGAGTACAATGGCCTCCCCTTTTTTTTCTACCTGTGCCGCTGAAAGGCTAATGGCTTTTCTTCGGGCGGCTGTCGCCCAGGTGGGTGCCCGCGACGCATTACATGCAGGTGGTCACTTAACTTTCTTACGGAAATATTTACGACAGCAGTTTCCGCTACAGTGACAGTCTCACATAAAAATATTTCACAGGTCAAGAATTAGCATTGCAAATCTGTAGAAAGAAAATTCTATAAATATAAGTGTCCAAATAAAATATTCGTCAGCATTGTGATACAGTCACGCATTTACGCACATTTCATAACTCTTAAAGCACGATTCTTGGTTTCCAACATACTTCTTATTCCTCATATACGGTAGTCTCATCTTATTGATCATAAACATATCTCAACAGCGTAGTACACATCGTCGTCGTAATAACAACATCATAACACCTCAGTCAAATCTCAAAAACGTCGTAGCTTTCTATAATAATTTCAAAACCTAAAAAAAATTCTCTGCTCATTTCAATAGTGTCATCTACCTCAAACGTACTTTAAAATCATGCTCCCTTACCAGATACATCATTCAAAGCTCTCATAGTATCACAATGATTCCGAAAAAATATGAACAGTTTACAAAGTACAGACAAAATACAGTTTCATAAGTGTGAAGTTACCCAACTGTGTATTGCGTAAACATGTGACACTGATGTAGTAAAAAAATGTTTATCTCTCAGTTAAATGATCAGATAGCTGTGTAATTTGTGTGTTAGAGAAATATGGTACCGAAGTGTAAAGTTGTATAAGCAAATACCATATTAGCTAGGGCTCTTTGTGCTTGCCAAACACATGGTACACAAAGTAAGCGTGTACCCCCCTGAGGATTATTGTAATTATACCCTCAGGTGTTACAGATTACAGCAATGGAATGAAATGTATCACGGAAAACTTTCTTTGTAATTCAAAAATCTTTAAAAATAAATGTTTTAAGTACAAAATTAATCACTCAAATACGTGTCCTGTAGCGCTAAATATGCATCTTGCTGTAAGATAATCTCTGTGGAAGTGTCGTAGTTATCGTCCTCCGAAAGCTAAGTTCTGCAGAAGACAATGTGCTTACCTCATGATAAACGAAAGTGAAATGCTTTGCGTATAGATATCTTAGTTATTACGCTTATTGTTGTGGTAAAGAACGTACTGTGCTGTAACGTATTGTTGTGCTACGGAAAAGGCAGTCTCATTGTAGCTATACTACAAAAGTTACTACTAAAACATGTTTTACTTTCCAGAATAAAACAGAAAAACTGTGCAGATATAAAACAGAAACACCGCAAAAGCAACATTGTATATTGTCACTCATTAGTAGCGTCGTGATAAAATCGTGTAGCTGTCACATAAACTAACCACTGTGTCATCTGGTATCTCACAGAAAGTACTTTAAACCCAGAATGTATTTTCAAGTAAACCAAAATGTTGCATTAAAATCTCATTAGCAGTACCAGTATGTGTCCTAAGTATGTAAGCCTGATAGTCGTTACGTAATCGTGCAACTAACAAGCAAGAATGTACAAATACAACACTGTGTCGTCTGTTCACTATAACAATGTATTCGTAATTTCTTGTTTAAAAATGTTCCCTAGGTTCTAGACTGGATATTTAACTTCAAACATTGTTGCATGTTAACAGTTTCTTAAGTCTGACACAGCATACTAGTAATGTAAAGTGAAAAGTTATATGGCAAAGACAAAGTTAAAAAGCAGATTATCTTTCAATAAACGGTTTTACATGTGAAATGTGGTGTACACCTTTACTCTTCCTAGTACGCAGAGTTTCAACTTCAATGCAATTATCGTGCGGTATACGTCGTTAAACAATACTGGAATTTTTCTTAAGGTTAGCGTCTATGTCATTTTTCTCTGAGCCAGCCGGCGCAAGCGGCTGCCTGCGGTGCGAGTCATTGTCTGTCCCTTTGTTGGCGCGCGTCGTTATTGGGATTTGGAGACCTAACTTCTACAAATTCACCGTGACGAGAAGGCCCTGCTCTGTTTGAATCCCGCCAGTTCTGATGCAATTCAGGTCTGTCGTTATGATCACATCGTCTGTCGTCATGTCGGTAGTTCCTGTAGTTTCTTTCTTGTCGGTTAAGTGGTGGAGAATTTCTCCCTGAATCGTAACTGCGCGCTGGACCGTTGCATCTAAAGTTATTCTGTCTCCCGTAATAATAATTATTTTGGTTCCCATATTGTCTGTTTCTCTGATTGTCTCTGTGATAGTCACTACCGCGGAGAGGTGATCTTTCCCTGTAATTATTACTACTCTGCCAACGGTTGTCGTACGGGTGGTGTCTATTTTGGTCACGATTTGCGTTGTAAGAATAGACCTGTCGTGTCCAGTTATTGTTTCTGTCGTCATGGAATTGTGACGGATGTGACCTGTAGTGATTGTTTTCCTGTTTTCACATCCCGCGACTGTCTGTGTCAATTTCCAGTTCTTGTAACAGTCCCTGAAAAGCCTCAATGTCTTCTTTGCAACGTCCTGCTAAAATAATATGTCGTAAATGTTCAGGCAATTTGAGTAAGCAAATGTGGATGAGTTCTGAGGGGCTGTATGGGTTTGAAAGATACTGATTCTTATGCAACATGTCTTCAAAATATTTCACAAGACTGGAGAATTCAGATTGTTCGAAATGTTTCATCATTATACCACCATGTTTTACGCGGTCTTGTGTAGCTTGAGACCAATATGCTGAGAGGAAGGCATGGTAAAATTCTCCTTCACTGTGACAATCGTGAATGACCGATCGCATTCTTACAGCTGGTTCGTTCTCTAAGTGGCCACACATAAATTCTAATCTGTGTTCTAACGACCAGTTGGGAGGAAAACAATGAGAGAATTGATGGAGCCACGCTTGTGGATGAATGTCGTTGCCGGAATTCTTAAATGTTTTGAATTTACGTGTAGTAATGAACAGCTTATAGTCAAAATCATCATGTCGGCGAGTCGCATGTCGGTCATTGTTACTTCGTTTCGGCGGCTCCATCTCAAAATCCAATGCGCCTTGCCAATTTCTTTCATAATTTCCGAAGTGTCCTGTGTTATTATTTTGTGTTTGTTCCGTATTTCTATGTCCCTCTTCCCGTATTGGAGCGCGAGTGTCCTCTGAAATACGTAATTCTTGTATTACCTGCGTCAACTGATCTTGTACTTCCCGGATTTCTCTTTTGTACTGTGTATTGATTTGATTTTGATTTTGTTTGAATTTTCTTATTTGTTCATACTCTTCTATGTCAGTGAAGGCTACGGGTCTTGTGTCATTCAGATCATCTACCTTTGTAGATAAGTTAGTGACCTGATCCGAAAGTTCGGCTACTTTCTCCGATAATGTACTTATTTCCTCCATGTGTCTTTCTGAACCAATTTTCAGGGTATCTACTGTGTCTTTTAAGTTTTCCTGAGTTCTTGCAAGTTGCGTAACCGAATCGGTAGATGCAACTGAGTCAATTTTAGCTTGCAAGGTCTCATGATTTTCATGAACAATAGTTTGCAGTTCTTTTATGGCTGCTTCGTGATTCTGTAATACATTTTCATGACGCGAAAAAATAGGTTGGAAATGCTCACAAATTTGTGTTTTTACGTCATTACAGACCTTTTGACATTTCGATTCGATGTTATGTAACTCAGTGGTTAAATCTTCACGTGTTTGTTCAAGTGCAGTGTCTAACTTTTGAAGATTTTGTTCCATTGTGTTTAATTTTTTGAGATTTTGTTCCACTGTGCCTAACTGTTGCTGTGTTTGTCTCTGGTGTTGTTCCATTGTGTCTAACTTTTCAAGCTTTTGTCCCATTTGTTGCATTAATTGTAATAACAATGCACTGGTGTCTGAAACATGTTCCTCAGTGCTTTTCGGCAGTGAAGTTGCACCGGCAACATTCACATTTTGACAAGCAGAAAATGTTTCTTGACTCATTTGAGAAAACGGTGAGGATCCAAAACCTGAATCTACAGTATTTGCGAGATCGTGTCGTGTCATTTCGGCATCCTGAGGCGAGCTATTGCCGACCGATCGATCGATAATGCTTCCCTCTTCACTAATTGTTTCACTGTCCACGCCATTGTTTGCCGCCCGCTCCATTTCCCTATGCACAATTACCAAATTACTACTTTGCACATCAGTTAATTCATTACTCGGTGGCGCTAACACACTGCTTTCGTTTTCACTGTCATTTCTCAGTTTACATTGGAGCCTAGTATTACGTTTTTCACACGCCATTATTGTCACAGTATTTCACACGACAACACAGAAAAACACAATTTGAAGAGCAAAAATAGGGGAACACATTAACATAGCACTGAAAATAATATCTAGTTAATTGCAGCTGCGAAATACTTGGTGCAAATCTACATGCATGCCACAACTGTTTTACTGTACAACAATGAAAGACTGCAACTACAAAGGAGATTCTCTCTACAGTTACACGCTAGCAATAAACAAAATCTACACTAATTACACAAACTACAAGAAAAAATCAGAAGATTCCAGTGAGGTATCCTAGGCTAAGGGTCGACATATGAAACGTCCCCTTTCAACAATTATACACGACTGTGCTTAAACTGACACACAATATTTTGTTAGCGCAACGCAATCTGACTTTCAAAATTCCCTTCAAAAGAATGGCCCTGACTAACATTAAACTATACCTTTCACAAATCACTTACCTCACAAAAATCTTCGCTGCTCAAGCTACTGCAATACAGCGAGTGCCACTACTGCCAGCTAAATAAAAGATTCAAACTATGGAAGGCACTAACTACTGATAGGGATAGTTAGCAAATGAAAGATATTAATAGAGAACAAACAATGTATTTACCTTGATATCATCATATATAAATATAGCAGTTCATGACAAATTTCAAAACTCCGCCATCTCTCTCCCCACATCCACCACTGCTGGCGGCTCACCTCCAACTGCGCAACGCTACGCGCTGTTCACAGCCAGCTGCCTAACACTACAATGGCGAGTATTACAACAATGCAAAGCAGCCACAGACTGCTACGTAACGTTGCCAATAAGAAAACATAAACAGCCTACTTACATAGAGAAAACATAAACAGCCTACTTACACTACTACTTTCTCCAATGTAATATTTATTGCAATCATTGTGCTGCACTTGCTATATTTGGTTGGTTGTAATTAAACTTGCGTCACTTTAGCCAGTGTAGACGGAAAACTATTCACCATATGGGCACCCAACTTTGCAGTAATGATTTTCAGATTGTGTGCAGCAGGACTTGTGTTGTTATAGTGTTAAGTGTCGTGACTGCCGTCAGACACCGGTACTGTCAGGACGACGTAGGGTTGAAACACAAGCATCAATGTGCATCACAGTTGTAGACAGTCAACAAGTGTCTGGATCATGTGAGCAGGGCTTTACTCGTATAGTTATTTTATCAAATAACAGCACCAGACGCATTAAAGGAATACGGAAAGGTCCTCTTCCCGCACCTTGGCTGTAGAACACGATTGATAACTTTTAATTAACTGGTAATTTGGGAATCGCTCCCGGGAGAGGTCGATGGCCAATTGTGCCACAAATTGTAGAAGTTACTGTTGCCATGGCCGAGACTTTTGGACGTAATGTGCGATCTTCAATCAGTGCACAAGTTGTCTCGGCAGCTGAATATTCGAAAAGTGCTGTGAAAATTTGTGAAATGGTATTCGTACAAACTTCACATTACTCACCAATTTTTGCCACGTGGCTCAGACATTCCAGTAGACTTTGGTCTCACGTTTCTTGCAAAGGGTAGGACTTGACGACATGTGCCCTTGGAACATTTTGTGGAGTGATGAAGAATACTTGTAAGCTCACTGGGGCAGTGAACACACAATTGTCGCATTTGTGGATCGTCACCACCAACGAACATTTATGAGGTTCCCACGCACAGTGAACATGTGTGTAGCGGCACCACTGTTTAAGGTAGGAAAAAGTTAGATTCAGTGCAACATTTCTGAACGCACAAGTTACAGTCAGGCATGGGCCTGTTACCAGTAAGTTACGCTGACCAGCGGTTGCGATGTAGAATGGAGGCCACAGGGCCGTAGAACTGCTGAAAAGAGTAAACACAGCGGTTTGCATGGCGCAAGTTACAGGCAGAAGGGGCGCACTGGCCCAACCAAGGTGTTATGAGTATATGACTCAGAGCGGCGCGTTAGCAAAACAGAGGCGCACAGTAGCGTATAAATAGGTGCCGGTTTTCTAATGAGGGGGATTCAAGTGTGGCAGCTCTCCTGGATGGCGGGGCGTGTCATACCACTGGCCACACGCAGCAGCAGATGGGGCGCCAGCGTTCCAGTCCACAGCGGATTGCTGGGTGGACCCTCTGAGGCCAACGCGGGTCCGTAGCCAGCCAGCAGTGCGCCACTCGACAGCTCGCTACTGCAGGCAGACTTGTTGCCTCCCAACACACACTGGAGGCATCCAGAGGCGAGGGCCACAAATTTGGCTGTCGGACCGCAGACGCTTGTTGTCGCCCGCGATCTTAACCACGACGGCGCAGAAGCACGCAGCGGGCCGCCCTCCGGCTCCCAGCAAGGAGCGCTGAGGCAACGGGGATGAAGGCTGCTGAGTCGGCTGGCAGCACATCCTGATGTCATCAATACACCGCGGCTGCCCGGCCGTCCGGTGCAGTACGTTCCTCGGGTCACTGAGGTGGCCCTTCCGTGCCAAGCTGTTTTGCAGACAGCAAAGTGGCGTCCTCAGCATTGCGGGGCCCTGTGATGCAGACAGAGAGGAATGCGGCACTATAGCTGGGAATAATAAAAAGCTTGAAGATCATAGCCGAGTTTTAATACGGCGCATCCTGAGAGTTTCCATCCATGTCCCACATTCCTCCACCGCACGCCAACGTCTACATTTGGCAGTGACAGCTACATGTGCCACTCTACAGGAGAGTGGTGCTTTGGTGTTCTACCTCACATTGCTCGTTAGATAACTCGATATTCTGCAACACATTTGGAGAAAATCGAATCATTAGTCAATCCTTCCAAACTGGGTGGCCATCGAGATCACCAGATTTGAACCTGGGTGAATTTTGGCTGTGGGGTTACCTAAAGGACAGGGTTTGTAAACGGCGCGCCAACGCATGCTGGTGGCTCAAGACGAGCACAGCGAGGGAGGCAGCCAAGATTCTGAGATGTCTCGGGCACCATGAGAGCAATCACTAGCGCATTTCCAGACTGTCATGGATGCAGATGGATGTCATATTGACCAACTTTAGTAACCTGGAATGTACACATGGCATGCAATTAAAAAATGTTACCCCCTCATGTGGAGATTAAAATGTTTGTCTTTAAATGATTCATTCGTTAGTTCTCTACTGCATGGCCTTACAAATGTTGACGGCCACTGTGGTCGAGCGGTTCTAGGCACTTCAGTCCAGAAGTGCACTGCTGATACAGTTGCAGGTTCGAATCCTGCCTCGGACATGGATGTGTGTGATGTCCTTAGGTTAGTTAAGATTAAGGAGTTCTAATTCTAGGGGACTGATGACCTCAAATGTTAAGTCCCATAGTGCTTAGAGCCATTTGAACCTTACGACTGTTTCCACAAAGTTTTATGGTCCTACAATCATTCATTTGTCATGGGGGCCGTCCCAAGTAGCGGAACTTTAGTTAGAACCACCCTGTAGATGATTAGATTGGAACTGTCTGTGACAGCTAAACTGGCCAACAGAATGTATTAGTGTTGTTCGTTTTTAGTGGTGTTACTGGGCATCGTAGGGTATAAAAGGGGCGTGAACAATGTCGGATGTTGGGTGATCACTGTGAAGCACATGAAGATGATACGTACTCGATGTGAGACAGCGTTATCATCATGTGACAAAGTTTGAAAGGGGACTCATTGTGGATCTCCACTACACCAGCTGGTCGAATCGTGCAATATCTAGATTTGTGGGGCATTTAGATGTTCCAGTAGGCCAATGCTAGACTTGATAGGAGTGTAAGGGCAGATACACTCGTCGTCAAGCTTCCAGTCAACCACATCTAATCACCTTAATGGAGGCACATTGTAATGACTTCACATGTGCGCCTCCTTTAGAGAACAAGTAAGAAATCACTGCAGTATTCTTTGTCATCATGCACCTTTGTTTGGAAACAACAAATTTATCGTTCCACGCGTTGGAGTGGCGACTTGTCTGGGAACTGTTGACTGTTGATGAAAGGGATCGCGCTCAGCGAAAACTCACGATTCTGCACAACCAAAGATGTCCCCATTGGCGGGTACAGCAGCGATCTTCGAAGAGCGTCCCATTCCTCCAAAGTTTTGGAGAGGTACAGCGGTGTTATTCCTGGTGTGTTGGTGTAGGGACCCAACTTTTACGACTTCCAGTCGCTGCTGTTACTGAATAAGGGAACTCTGAGTAGGACTGTTGATGCCGTCTGACTAAGGCCTCCCGTTGGGTAGACCGTTCGCCAGGTGCAAGTCTTTCGATTTGACGCCACTTCGGCGACTTGCGCGTCGTGGGGATGACATGATGATGATTAGGATAACACAACGCCCAGTCCCTTGAGCGGAAAAAATCTCCGACCCGGCCAGGAATGGAACGCGGGCCCTTTAGGATTGACATTCTGTCGAGCTGACCACTCAGCTACGGGGGGGCAGACAGGACTCTTAATAAAATATCGATATATCGATATTTTTACCGAAATTATCTGTACATATTGGTGTTACGTATTCGCCGATATATCGATTCAGAAATGGCAATATCGAGTGCCGATATTTTTATTTTACTTTTTTTTCAATTTTCAGTAAATTGAGGTTGAAGTAGAACATAATTTTATTTTCACTGCGTCAAAAAGTCCTAGTACTTTTTGACCTTTCATCCCGTCCAGTATTTCTCTTTGACTGTGTGAAGCAATTATATGATACACGGAGAAGAAGTCCGATTGCCCTGGGGGATGGCGGTGTCAATGGAATATCAAGATTTCCAATTTGAAGAAGTAGAACACCATTAGCGTTAATAAACAATTTTTAGCGCAATTAGTGTACTATTTATTCTCATTGGCATTCTTCAAAAACAGTTGATGAAAATGATGAATAAAAATCTAAATAACAAGACTGGTCTTTGCAGTGTGCGGAGACGTGTGAGGCGAAGTGCTGACGTAATCGGCGCTCGCCTCTACCAACAGAAACTACTACGTTTAGCTTCATCACGCAATTTTGCCACTACAACTGGTAGGTCGCCGGTGTCTGCAGAAATTAAAAAACTGGGAAGTCAGCATGAAGTGTTCCAGACAAATTTTATATGTGACGAAACCGAACAACAGACCCATCGGACACCTTTTATTGTGAAACTTGCAGTTACCATTGTTAGTAGAGTGCTTATCGCCAGGCGTGAATGTGCATCGTTTTCCTTTCGATTCTTCTTCTGAGAGTGATAGACAGGCTGCTAGTTTCTTGACGTACAGAATATCTAATAATAAATCAATACTAAATATGCAGCTCTAAAACTGGCGGTATGTTTACAACGTGCAGCCGATATTTTCATAGGACGGTACATCGATAATATCTTCCGGCGACATATCGATATTTTTTCCATATACCGTGAGCCGATAATGATATTTTTAAGAATATCGATATATCGCATTCCCGATATTTTTAAAATATATCAACAATCCTACTCTGAAGGCATAATGGTACGTTTCGGACAATCTGCGTCCTCTTGTGTTACCCCTCATGCGGCAGTATCGTCGTGCCATTTTCCAATAATACAATGCCACCCATGTCTCTACGGACTGCCTGCACATTGATGGAGTAGTGCCGTGGTCAGCAAGATCCCCAGACCTGTCCCCGATAAGTGTGGGAGCATCTCGTACGACAACTCCGTCCCATTGTAAGTAGACAGGACATCAAGGACCAGCAAGTCCCAGCTTGCCTCAGGAGACGGCAGCCTACAGCTACTTTATGATACACTTCCCAATCGAATTAGAGGATGCATCGTGACCGGGGGGGGGGGGGGGGGAGAGGTCTACTTCATACTGTTAAGTAGGCTCATACTGCCAAGCCGTTTGTAAATTTGACTCAATTTTGTAATCACCGAAATAACATTACTTATCCCGTCAACCGAGCAATTTCTTTTTGTTTCATCCTCCCTTTGCAGGTGGCTCACTTTTTTTGTCAGGCACTCTACTTACATCTGAGAACAAATGAAACAATCTGCTGTGAATCAGTCTGTAACCATGACAAACGGAAGATTTAGTGAAAGATTAGTCATTCTGATTGTTGTTCTGAAAATAACAAGAACTGACTACAGAAATATGAAGCTTTTTTCAGAGGAATTGAAACGACTTCCTGGAAGGAAGGGATAAAAGCAAGTTATTCGGTCCAGACCGTATACCAATTACGTTCCTTTCAGATTATGCTGATGCAGTATCTCCATACTTAACAATCATATACACCCACTCACTCGACAAAAGATCCATACCCAAGAATGGGAAAGTTTGTAAGGTTTTGAGGACATAACAACAACTGTGTAAGCTGTAAATATTTTTGGTTTAATGTTGCAATCTTATCACAGAAATACATGCATTTATACAGTTTACAATGTGACAATGTTACGACAGTTGTCAAACGAACACATCTCGTCCTCAGAAAGTGAAATAATCCTAAACACAACAATGGTAAAACTTAACTAGAAGTATCTTTACAAAATTATTCTTACGACTATGTCATCGTGTTGGCCAGTACTATGATAGATCATCCGATTTCGGTTCAAAGTTCGGTACTATTTAGGGTGACAATCAAGTTTACGGAGGATGGTTGGTTTTGTGACAAGTTGAGCAAAAGATTACCCAAGGTCGCTCGAGTTTACAGTGGACACAAGCTGGTGCACCAACAAGTTTACACCTCTGCTCGCGTTATTTGCCTTAGCTGTGATCAGCTGTCGTCTGCATGGCTGCTTTCGTCTTCTGAAATTCTGGCTGCTTTCGTCCTCTGAAATTCCTATAAAAACTAATTAAGTCTTTGCTGAGTTTTCCAGCAGAAACTCTTCCTATGTTTCTCGTTATGCGAGAAAACGTGTACTCATCCCCAGTCTTGGAATATGGCTATATGCAAGCGCATGGCTGGAGCAGTGTGCTTATTAAAATGCCCTCTCAGTCCTAGCAAGAACAATTAAATAACTCGCTGGTTCGTTTCTCCACAGTTGGAGCTCAAAGACGCTACAGCTAATATCTAGCTGAATGTCAGCCGCAGTGAATGCAGTGTTCACACAAATTTCTCCTCTGCGTCGTACAGAGCGTTATGTGCCCCGTTCTTCACTTGACACCAGTTCAGAAAAGTGTCCCCGAAAATTTCGGTCTTGTCTTTCTTGTAGCCGAACTGCCTCCCCACCTCGGTTCTTTCGTTCTCCACGACACGGTTTTTTCGACCAATAGGAGCATTCCTCTTATTTTGTGGAAATATCGCCAGGCCCCTACCATTAAACTGCGTCGAAATCTAGGCACTTCACTCCTTCGTAGTTCGTTTCCGCCAATCAGACGTTTTGTGTTCATTTTCTCACGCACTGTTACAGAGTGGAACGCTAGAGAAATAGTCTGAAGGTGGTTCAAAGAACACCCTGCCAGACACTTAAGTTTCAATTGCAGAACAGGCATGATCAATTGAGATCACAGCCGATCAGGGACGATATGATGATTGGCCAGGCTCTGCCTGCTTAAGGCATAGGCTCTGTCAATGTAGGCTGCGGCTGCATGAAGTAGCCCCCAGGGGCTCAGATTCATTTGCTGGGTACGGGCTTGGTGACCCCGGGGATCCTGAGCTGGGGACTGGTAAGCGCCGCCTGTCCTCTGTCACCGTAAGCTCTGGGCATACTTCAACGACCACTGTGCGGCGCGGCGGTGGAATGTTGTGTGTCTCAGGGAGTGGGGATCTTGGCTTGACCGCCCGGATTGCGAGGATGGAATAAACCTCTATAAACAACCCCTCAATCTCAAGGTGTGCTGCGCGCTGATGAGATGCATGGCTGTTGAGGTGGAACAGTCGTTAGCGGGCAACCTCTGGGAAACCTGCCGCACCTCAGTTGTATAAGGCTTACCTAGGCACGCGGGGCTCTGTCTAGGTGGACGTCTAGTTCCCTAGCTGCTCGTGGGACCGAGATGGATCCTTCGAAATCCTCTTTTCTTCCTCCCAGCGGAAAGGGTGGGCCGCTGGAAGGTTCTAACACCCAGTCTCTTAAGAGGGCTCGTGCAGTCAGTCCCCCTGACTTTGACAAGTCCAGTCTTAAGTAACAGAATGCATTCTGGTGATCCGAATGTGTTTCTCATTGTGAAACGGAAGGAGTGTAGTTTCGAGAAGGTTTCACCCTTCTATATACAAAAGGGATTGGAGGGAATCTGTGGCTCCTTAAAATCGGTGAAGCGCTTACGTAATGGGACCTTGCTAGTGGAAACTTCCACTCCCCAGCAAGCAACTAACCTGCAATCTGCTAAATGCCTTGGAGAGTATGCCATAGACACTGGACTGCACAGCACCTTGAACTACAGCAAAGGTGTTGTGACGTGCCGGGATCTAGTTGACATTCCCAAGGAAGAACTGCAACGTGAGTGGGCTCCGGCAGGTATCGTTGATGTTCAACATATCATGAGGAGGGTTGCTGGCAATCTTGTCAAATCCGACTCCTTTATTCTAACCTTCAGTAGCACGAAACTTCCTGAACATGTGAAAGCTGGCTTTCTTCGCCTTAGTGTGAGGCCTTATTTCCCGACCCCAATGCGCTGTTTCAAATGCCAGCGTTTTGGGCATACCACCTTAGGGTGCAAAAGCGACGCGACTTGTGGCAACTGTGGTCAGGCTGCTCATGACGGAGTTGGTTGCTCCTCTCCAGCCAAATGCATCAATTGCTCTGGGAACCACCCTGCTTGGAGTAGGGACTGCCGAATATTTTTAGAGGAACGCAAAGTCCAGGAAATAAAAACAACTAAGCGTATCCCCTATGGTGAGGCCAAGAAGATCTTTAAGTTGATGCAACCTCCCACATTTGCTACATCTTTTGCCTCCCTGGTTCAGAAGCTTACTCCAAAAGTCGATGCCTCCACGCAGACAGAGGTGGTGAGTGTTGGCACTAATACATGCAGCTATCAGTGCACTTGAAACGCAGCCAGTTTTTCAGAGCCAGTAGCCCCTATTCGAATGGCAGACAAAGGTACAGTGGCGAACTTGGGCCAGCCCCTCGCGCCTCCAACAGCTGAGGTTGTTCCCAAGCCCAGTGCGCCAATTACCACTCCCACATCAGCTCCCCCAAAGTCCACCAAACCACAGAAAGCTACTGTACAGCAGCAACAGCGGGTCAAATCCCGTAGTAAACCGTCTGACCATGCAGATGTGGTTTTCCGCGAGGCTTCCTCTGACTCTTCCCCAGAGTTGATGGACTCCGATGTATGTGTGGGGCAATCATCTCGCCCCACGCCTGCCCCTCCACCTGCTGCAGTCTCCCCGCCCCGTCGGAGAGACAGGATGAAGGTGCTACCCCCTTCATAGATGGCTCCCATACTCCAGTGGAACTTGCAAGGGTCCAGGACGCATGTGGAGGAACTTCGTCTACTCTCTCAGGGTAGACCACTGTGTCTCTGTCTCCAGGAGACGTATTTCCATCCATCATACTCCCCTGAGATACGAGGCTATACACTCCACAAAAAGGACGACCTGCGTGGAGAGAGAGCTAGAGGAGGCGTAGGTATTTTCGTCAGGACGGACTACCACTCCTCGCCTCTCTCACTTACGACGACTTTACAGGCCGTCGCTGTGTCCGTGCACGTGCGTCATCCATTGACTGTATTTTCACTTTACTTGCCCCCACATGATGCTCTTGATGAAGCGGCCCTCACCGACCTTCTTACACAGCTCCCCCAGCCATTCATTATTTGTGGTGATTTTAATGCCCACAATGTGCTTTGGGGCTCTGCAATTACCTGCCCCAGGGGTAGAGCGATTGAGAGGCTTCTCCTGTCATCCTGTGCCTACTTGCTCAATGGAGGACAGAGTACTCATTTCTGCACGGCGACTGGGTCGTTCTCTGCCATTGATCTCTCGCTTTGCTCTCCAGCTCTTGCCGCCAGTGCTCACTGGGAAGTGGTTGCTGACTTGCACGGCAGTGATCATTTCCCAATCTGGATTCACCTACCAGATGGCGTGGGGCCCGAACGGAGACCACCACGATGGGTGCTCAGTGGAGCTGACTGGACACTTTATAGCCAGTTGGCCCAATTCGGCCACTGTGCGAATATTGAAGTGTGGGTGGATCATATTACCAAAACGGTCCACCACGCCACTGCAGCATCCATTCCACAGTCCGCAGGCCACCGGAAGAGGCCACCTGTGAGTTGGTGGGGTGCCGAATGCCGCTCTGCAATCAGGACCAGGCGTGCGGCTCTGCGTCGGTTCAAGTGTCGGCCGACTGCTGATAATCTTGCAGTCTTTCGGGTGGCGAGGGCAAGATGTCTACGCATTATTCGTGAGAGCAAGAAGAGGTCGTGGCAAACGTTCCTGAACACCATTAATCGTTCCACCAAAAGTTCCATTGTGTGGGAGACCATCAGGAGAATTTCTGGCAGAGGAGGGAGGTGCCCCATAGCTGCTGTAATGACTAACGGCACTCTCCACACGGATCCGTGAGACATTGCCCAGACTATGGCAGCGTATTTTGCCACAGTTACTGCAACAACCAGTCAGGATCCAGGTTTCCAGCGCCATAGAGCGGTTGCTGAGAGATGTAGTCTGAACTTCCAGTCCACCTCTCATGAAGTTTAAGTTTACAACTGCCCATTCTCTATGTGGGAGCTGGATTCTGCATTGTCTGGAGCTCGTGACACATCCCCTGGTCACGACAGGATCCATTACAGTATCCTATGGCACCTCACAATGCGCAACAGAGAACTCCTCCTCGCACTTTTTAATGACATTTGGGCGTCAGGTCACTTTCCTGACGCGTGGCGTGAGGCAGTTTTAATCCCTTTTTTAAAACCTGGGAAAGACCGCACGAGCCCAAGTAGCTACCGTAGTATTGCCCTCACTAGTTGCATAGGGAAGACCTTGTAGCGGATGGTCAACCGCCGCCTTGTCTGGATGTTAGAATCTCGGCAACTCCTTAGTCGCTTTCAGTGTGGGTTCAGGAGGTTTCGTTCCACCTTCGATAACCTTGCCCTCCTGGAGGCGGCTATACAACAAGCTTTCCTCTACCGTCATCACCTTCTAGGTGTACTTTTCGACATCGAGAAGGCCTACGATACCACTTGGAGGCGTCTCATCCTGGAGCAGCTTCACGAATGGGGTTTTCGTGGTTGTATTCCTCTTTTTATTCAGTCTTTCCTCTCGCCACGATATTTTAGATGCCGAATTGGTGACGTCCTGTCTGATCGCTTTGAGCAGGAGAATGGTGTCCCTCAGGGTAGCGTTTTAAGTGTGACTCTCTTTGCCATCGCTATTAATAGCATTACGTCCATAGTGAAAAGTCCTGTCCAGTGTTCTTTGTTTGTGGATGATTTCTCTTTGTTCTGCTCTTCTTCAAGCCTTGCAACGACAACTCGTCAGTTGCAACTTACGATTAGGCGTTTGGATGACTGGGCGCGGAAGAGTGGTTTTAAGTTTTCCACCGAGAAGTCTATGTGTTCTTTTTAACCGTTCTCATTCGATTTTAACCTTTCCTGAGTTGCGGTTGAGGGACACTATTCTTACTTTTAAAGACACGGTGAGATTTCTGGGGCTCATTTTTGACTCGAGGCTCACGTGGTTACCTCATCTTAAAGACCTGAAACGGCGGTCGCTTCAGGCTTTAAGTATTTTAAAATGTCTTAGCCACAGTACATGGGGAGCTGACAGGACTTGTCTGCCAGTTTTACAGGGCGTTTGTGCGATCTCGGCTCGGTTATGGGTGCACGGTGTATGGGTCTGTGAGGCCTTCTTACTTAAAGATTCTAGACGTTGTCCACCATGAAGGGCTTCGGGTTGGCCACTGGGGCATTCCGAACTAGCTCCATACCAAGCCTCTGTGCAGAGGCTGGTGAACCGCCACTTCATATGCGGCGACGGCTACTTACAGTGCGCCAGGCGTATAAAACCTTGTCCACACCATACTCCCCTGCATACCATACCGTTGCTCAGCCTCCTCTGGCACGATTGGTTCATAACCGGCAACGTGCGACGCAGCCCTATGGGATTCGCGCACAGGATTGCCTCGCTGCGATGTCTATGGCTGGTCTTCGTGTTTTACGTCGCGGTTGGAGCAGATCTCCACCTTGGCTCCTCCGGAGACCCAAACTTATTTTAGATTTGACTAATTTTAAGAAAGATGGCACACCAGATTTTACGTTCCAATCTCTGTTTTTTAACATTTTAGATGTGCATCACGGTTTCACTGTCGTTTATACTGATGGCTCCAAACAGGAGACTTTCCTTGGCTGTTCTGTGGTGTTCTCTGATCATGTTACCCGGATTCGCCTCCCTGCTGAATATACCGTTTTCGCGGCGGAGCTCCACGCGATCCTGAAGGCACTGGAGCAGATGCATCGTGTTCGGGGCGATCGATTTCTTCTCTGCTCCGATTCTCTTAGTGCCTTACAATCACTGCAGAACCTATACCCGACTGAGGAGATGGTCCAGCTGATACATGACCAACTGTACTTGCTCCAACAGCGAGGTAAAGAGGTATCCTTCTGCTGGGTGCCTGGTCATGTTGGCATATGGGGCAATGAACAGGCTGATCGGGCTGCCAAGGAGGCCTGCAGAGAGCAGGATGTGGTCCAGTGTCCTATCCCCTTGCAGTCAGTCATCGCTGCACTCCACAGGAAGTGCATGGGGTTGTGGGAGGACGAATGGCTGGCGGTGACGGCCAATAAACTGCGGTCGGTCAAGTCAACCACTCGGCCGTGGCGTTCCTCCTGTCGGTTGCTCAGGCGGGAAGAGGTGACCCTCACACGTCTTCGGATCGGGCACTGTCCTCTGACGCATAGCTATTTATTACGGCGGGAGGATCCTCCGTTTTGTGATGCTTGTGGTGTGCACATCTCTGTCCGGCACATTTTAACAGACTGCATTTTATACCGTGATGCAAGGGCAGAAGCACAAGTTGATGGGGATCTGCCTTGTGTTTTAGCTAACGATGAGACGTGTGTGTCTAGGGTTTTTAAGTTCTATGATGTGTCTGGACTCTAGCCTAAACTTTTAGGCTGGAGGTTTTAGTGTGTTGCAGAGTGGCTGACTCCTCCCTTTTCTCCTTGCGGTCAGCCAGCCACTTCCACGTGCTACATTGTTTTAGCTCCCTCTACCATTTTCTTCCTGTGTTTTCCATGTTTTACTGCTGACGCCCTGCTTCATCCCACGCTTCGGTGTGGGTGAGCACATATTTTTCACTGATTGTTCCGCGTGTTTTATGTTCCGTTTTATGTCAATGTTCTGAGTTTTTTTTTTTCTTGACACCCGTCGCACTATGATACTGAACGGGCGCTGAAGACCTTGCTGTCGTGCGCCCACAAACCCCTCTACTACTACTACTACTACTACTACTGCATGAAGTACCTCTCATGTTACTATTACAGAATGTGCTGTTTGATTTGATCTCTTATCAGCCAGCTGATTTAGTTATTCGACTTGCTATGTAGAAAGAATAGTCGTAAAAGTCGGCCGCAATGGCCGAGCAGTGCTAGGCGTTTCAGTCTGGAACCATGCGGCTGCTGCAGACGCAGGTTCGAATCCTGCCTCGGGCATGGATGTGTGTGATGTCCTTAGGTTAGTTGGGTTTAAGTAAGTCTAAGTCTAGGGGACTGATGAACTCAGATATTAAGTCCCAAAGTGCTTTGAGGCAATACTCGTAAAATTTGTGTTGCGCACTAGTCATAGGGATATCTGATACTTGACGCGTTCTACTGGGTAACTCACATGGGAAAGTTGAGGTGAGAAGCTCAAACACCACTCTGTCTGCCCTTTATCCTCGCGGGTTCCGAGTCATTACCCCGGTTGCTCAGTCTTCCTGTTACACGCTGGTGTGCCAAACTTAAGGACGAAAGTAACTTACACATAATGTATCACTGCCATGTTTGCGCCATACATAGGAAGAAAGAAATACGTTATAAGATAAATCGCGGCGACATCTGTGTACTTATTATCTTTGAATAAAAGAGTCGTTCCTGCTCGTCTCATTGCGTGGTTCTTACCGCTGCGTTTTTTACCACACTACAGCTGTTCTTTCTATGTATGGTACAACTTTCATCGAGTTATATTACTTGGGAGTGACACATCACGGGAAATTTACTTTTGTCCTTTAGTATTGCACACTGTTGTAACTTCATCGTAATTATCGATTTTCCTAGTTTTCCATTTTTCCTTTCCCATTATTCATTTTATCTTTTTTATTCCTTTCCTTCTCCGCGCCCCATTGGCCCTCTGACCTCAGGGGTTCTGGGGCATTGCCCCTGTTGCCCCAGTCTAATCTTTCCTTGCTGTTATCGCTAGATGCTTCCCTTCGTTAAAGGGTGGCTGTTTTTCGCATGTCCTCTAAGAGTAAACGAGAGACGCGGCGTGTCGCAGTTCTCAACAATACAGAGGTCTCAGCAGAGGACAACGCCGTCGCTGAGCAACAGTTCGGGACGAGGCGACTGACGAGCAACGCGAAAGAGCACGTAGCAGCCAAGCTCAAGAGGAATTTGGGATACTAACTGGTGGCTCTCACTGATGATCCAGTAGTATTGGCAGCTATGAAGTCGCTTCGTGGTGCGTATTTTGAGTTTAATTTTTTATGGCGTTATTGGTTAGCATATTCTCATTGATTTCGAGAGACCTTCTATAAACATCTCTGGTGTGTATGAGAAACATAATACTATGTCTTCTGTTGTGGCGGGAACTCTAACGGTCGTCGACTTATGAGCCTTTGTTCTTCACGGTAAATGAGATTTTGTTCTGATTCACCCTCTGTATCTTGGTCTTCGCTACGGCTGCACAGCTTTTCTTACAATACCCGATTCGTTTTCCTTTCGTTAAATAGCTTAAGTTTTTCTTGTGATAACTATTCCGATTTCCTGTTGGTATAAACATGTATACACAACTGCGTACCGCAGCCTACATTTGAGCTCAGTATACTTTGCCATCCATACTTTGATTTCTTTATAATGAATATGTTCTTTTTGTATAAATTCGCGCTGTGTATCGTAGTTCCTTTACAGCTGTATAGTTTTTCTCGATGCTGACTGAGTTTCTTTCCGACAAATGTCTCTCTTATTAATATGTGATTGAGAGGGTATTAATTGTAACTGGGAATATTTATTTTCTCTATGCAGCAAATATAATCGAAACCGAATATTTTATTTATACTCAAAATATGGGAAATAATATGATGTTATACTCGTTATATTGTTTATGCCGCCTGGCGCATAGTTACTACGTCACTGATTAAAGTCAACAGCTAGTATGGCAATGCCACTTCACGAAGCAAAGACAGTAGTCAGAAGATGCGCCACCTAAAAGCACCTGAGTTCAGCCAATCCGTGGCGCCAAAAATACAGGCGCAAATCTACTGCACCTTTCTCCAGAAGCACAACATAAAATTTCACCGGCACATCTATATGTACGTCTGTATGATTACTCTGTAATTCACACTCACATGTTTGGCAGACAGTTCATAGAACCACTTGCAGACCATTTCTTGACGGTTCCTGTCTCGAAGAGGATGTGGAAAAAATCAACACCTAAATCTTTCTGTGTGTGCTCTGATTTTTCTTACGTTATAACGATGGCCATTTCTCCCTATGTAGCTAGGAGTCAACAAAATGTTTCGGCGTTCAGAGGAGAAACTTGGTGATTGTAATTTCATGAAATGATCTAGCCTCAACGAAAAACATCTTTGTTTTAATGACTGCCACCCATACTCGCTTCTCATATCCGTGACACTACTTCTCCTGTTTCAAGATAATACAAATCGAGATGTCCTTCTTTGCACCTTTTCGTCTTCGGTTCGCCTTCCCTGGAACATTCACTATGTGAAGCTTCCAATTTAAGTTTCCGTAATTGTAATTCCTAGGCATTTAGACGAATCGACAGCTTTTAAGTTTTTGTGATTTATCGTGCATCCGTAGTTTAAGGGAATATTTAAGTATTTATACGGAGGATCTCACTTATTTGGTTCGAATCCTGCCTCGGGCATGGATGTGTGTGATATCCTTAGGTTTAAGTAGTTCTAAGTCTAGGGGACTGATGACCTTAGATGTTTAAGTCCCACAGTGCTTAGAGCCATTTGTAAAGAACAGCATATGGCCTATAACGCTTCCTTGAACGGTATTTTCACTCTGCGGAGAGAGCGCTGATATGAAGCTTCCTGGCAGTTCCCGAGTTCGAGTCTCGAACCGCCACGCAGTTTTAATGTGCCAGGAAGTTGTAATATTCGACATATTTATTCTACATGTTTACATAGTGTACATATTTCCAGCTCTCTGCCACTAGAGAGTGCTGAATCGTAGCGCGTGACAAGGCGGTGTGTAACGTAATTATGTCGGTGCATGAGAGACAGCCTGTTGTAATCGAGTTCCGAATACGAACAGTTCGTCCACACATGTAGCATGACAATGCTAGACCACACACGAGCGCCGCTACATCTGCAGCAGTCCGACGCCTTCGGTGCACTGTTATCGATCATCCTCCATACATTTCCGATTTGGCCCCATCCGATTTTCATCTGTTTGTAAAACTTAAAGAACACCGTCGAGGGTTTCACTTTGATAGTGATTACACGGTCGAAGCAGATGTCAACAAACTGGTTCCTTGTTGGGAGAAATATGTTTGTTGCCAGGGTGAGTTGAGAAATAAATATGTAGACATGAAGAAAAAAGATGTAGAAATGAATAACGTTCGTTCTGTTTACAAAGCTTCAAATGTGTTCACATAAAACTTTAGAGGCATTACTTTTCAGTTGCAAGTTCTTTCAATTGGCCGCCATTCCGGTGATTTGAGCGCCCTTAAGCTACACCTAATCCTACCGGTGAAAGGGGATCTACAGATTAGTTGTGGAACCAGAACTATTTTTTCTTGTAAATATATGCAGATATTGGACTCGTATTCGGAAGTATAGCGCTTGATATCTCCATTTGACCGTTCAGAATTAAGAGTTTTCGTGATTTTCCTAAATCGCAATAGGCGAATTCCGGGATTGTTCCTTTGAAAAGGAAACGCCCCATTTCACTTGTGCTCCATCTCCAATCACCTCGTCGTAGACGGTACGTTAATCTCTTTATCTTCCTTCCTTCTATTGTAATGAATATTTTTTGCTCTGATGATTTTGCTTAGAATTTTACAGTTCAATTTGTATTCTGATTTGATACTGTTATTATCGATCTTCCTTGACGCTTGGTCGGCACGTTATTCAGATTTTTTGTAGCCTTGGGTGTGGAGCATTTAATCCACTTGCACAGGCTACTTTTTCAAAGTACATAGCCCAATTCTACAGGATATATGTTTTTCATTAATATCAGTAATGCTGTATACATCTTTCAAGTCTATATTTCCCAAATATATCTTGAAGTCATTAATTCGTTTTCCACTTATTACTCTTCTGGTTTAACTAAAGGTATTTGCACTGAGAGCAGTCTGTCAGATCCCCCTCGTATCTTTCTGACTTTCTCCACTGTACATCTGCTTTTTGCCACGTGCTACCTGTTTGCTAGTGTTACCAGCTTCTCTGAAAGAAGTGTGTAGTTGTATTCCTTAGGTTTGCGTGATTCGCAAGTAATGATACGGGCGCGCTCTCCTTACCCCTTTCCCCAATCAGCTTATATGAAAACGAAGTCCAACAGAGTATAAAGACAGATAAATTGATCAAAGGAACATAGGGAGGTGCTGGTGTATGTTTCACTATTTGCACTTTGAGTGAGGCAGTCAGCTGCTGTAATGAAAAGTCATTTAAGATTCATTTCTGCTCGTAAATTCAATGTAAGCATAAGTAGAGATGTGATCAAAAAATACGTTGAATGAATTTTTTTAGCAGGACGTCAAGTTGGAACACGTGCTCACCTGTCAGTCGGAGTCCAGAGACGCTAGGGTGTGGTTGTGTTTACTGTGTCTGTCGCGCATCTTGGATTTCGAACAACGCATGAACATTAAGTTCTGTCTCAAACTACAGACAAGTGGCAAAGAAACTCATTAAGTGTTGAAATTGGTGCACAGCGATAATGCTGTAACTCTGAAGACTCTGAAAAGGAACTAAAAAATGTTGTAATTTAATTTCAAAGATACAAGAAGAAAATTTGTTCGACTGTCATACCAGAGGAATACTCTAAAAAACTTTTTTATCATTGAGAGACAAAGGACTAATTTCGAGATTCTTTTATTACTTCTAGTATTAACTACCTTTTTGTTCTGATGTGCTGGCGTAAAGACGTACTGTATAGTTTCATGTCTATGTGTGTGTTAAATGATGAAAAATGTGTTTTATAATTTCTGTCAAGATCAAGCCTAAATCCCATACCAATGGAGTAAAATTATTCTGTTAATTCGAGAAGGCGAATTTTAGATGGAGGCGACGATCTTTACGACGGCGCTGCTCAACAATAGAGGTACGCGATTGTGCTCACTACTTTCCTTTGGTGGCCGCTAAGATTAATTTCGATGTGTTTTTGCCGAGTCATTCAGAACCTGCAATCTTCTTTTTCGTATAAAAATAGGAATCCGATTGAAAAAGAAGTATTCTTCAATTTAAATAATTGCAATTCTTTTACCCAGGCCACGGGGAATGATAGTACGTGCCTCTACCCTGATTGTACGTTCGCAATCTCCGAGTGTGTTACGACGTAATTATTTTCACACAAAAAAAATTAAGATAGATCTTTCTCATCAGACCGCAACCACTCGTACGCGAATGTACCTACCCTCTGAATGTGTCTAGTCAGTCGTGCGCATTGTTCTAAAGTTTTTCTGTTAATATTCTGTGGATTGCATCTCCGCAATTAATTTTTGTTTATGCCGCAAATCGCACTTCACGCGAAGTATTTATTACGCAAGATTCAGGCTCCATTTAATGTCAAAAAAAAAAAATCCGAAGTACGGCTGACTAAGCAAACCGCTACAATAATTTCATATCTCTACAACTACAATAACAAAAAACAATAACAAAAAAACAAAAACAATAACAGAGAGAGGGTACGTTACAACTCTTTACAAGTGGTATGAGTGATTTAAAAGCGGAAAAGAGTCGTCAGAAGACGAGCAACGTCCATTAACGTCAATGACCGAAGAAAACCTGTAAAAAATGCCAAAAATTGTTCGTTCAAACGGGCAAATAACTATCTGAGAGCTTACCGAAGAACTTGGCATCTCATACCGGACCGTGCAAAGGACTTTAACCGATGATTTGGAAATTATACAAGTGAGTGCAAAATTTGTTCCCATACTTTTGAGTAATGAATAGAAGGAAAATCGTGTGCCAGATCGCACGGAGTTGAAGGACATTTTCATTCAGATCCGGACTTCGTATCCAAAACTGTAACAGGAGATGAAACTATGGTCTATGGGTATGAGCCTGAGATGAAAATTCGGAGTTCCCAATGGAAAACCAGTGCATTTTCTCCTCCTCGGCGTAGTACGATCAGAGTACGTTCCAAGGGACAATACGGTAAACGTCGAATTTTACAAGGGTGTACTGCAATGTTTGCGGATCTACGTACAAAGAAAGAAACCAGAAAATGGGCCAATGGCTTTCTTTTTCATCACTACAACGTGCCGTGCCACAACTCGCTTTTGATATGGGAGTTTTTGGCAGGAAAAACTGTTACTGTCTATCCGCATCCGTCTTATTCACGAGATGTAGCACCACGCGACTTCTGGCTCTTCCCAAAATTTAATACCTTGCTTAAAGGAAAATGTTTTGATATCATTCTTGACGTTGAGAGAGCCACGACAGAGCAGCTGAACGCCCTTCCGAAAGTGCTTCCAGTCATGGATTCAACGTTGGGATAAGTCCATTACTAGTTAAGGAGAGTACTTTGAATGAAATTGAATTAAATTCTATCATTTTTGATCACATCTAATAATTGCAATCAGCCTAGTAGCTAGCTTCTTTTAGTGAAATTTAGATAGACAATTCGAACCAGTACTCCTCATGTCATGACATGGAATAAGGAAGACAGGTTTTATTGAAATAACAGTATTATTCGTCTGATGCAATTCTCGAGTCGTGTGCCTCTTTCGGCAAAGCAGCCTGTTGTCTCCCTCACACAATGGAGAGTACCTTACCACCCTCATGTAGTATATATAGGTAACACAATGGCGAATGGACCCTAGTGAGTTCCTCTCAAACATGCCAGGGGTCCCTCACGCAATAATTTCGGTGGAATGTGCTGTGGGTGACAGCTTTCTGATTGACGATGAGATAATGCCACCACCAGACATGCCGACGTCAGGAGCGGTTACCTGAACCGTAACAATCTTCGTGGTTCAGTTAAGAAGTTTCGGAAATGGTTTGAACGGAAAGGGAAGACGTGAAATGTTCCAGTTGTCTCATAGGCTGCGGCGAGACTACAATTCTCACTGACCTCTAATATGTTGGCGTGGATTTTTCTGGGACTCATAAGACAAGTGGAGGGGAATCCAGTGGAAAATTTCCTCTATTCTGATAGGTCAGAAAATAACCACGAGCCGTGGTTGGCTGACGCGGGTTTTTGATGGAATTATTTTCGGTGAGACGCCAGAATTCCGAATTCGAGATCTGTGAGAGGCACACTCGCTTTCGTTGGAGGTCCGAGGCTGGTAGGAGAACGGTAAGTGTTCTCGCTGCGGTGTTAAAATGTAACTGAGACTAGCATCCTGTGCAGTTTAGGAAAGTGGCTACTACGTTGAGTCGTTTACAGCCGTAGTCCTAATTCTTAATTTTATTAACCCAATTCTTTCGCGATGCAGTACTGAATGTTTATTACAGTGGATATTGTGTTGCCATGACTCTCTTGTTAACTTGCCAAGTGCACGTATTACTTCCTGAGTAGCACCTCTCCGTGGATAATGGGTGAACCAGTTATTCCTGCCACATCGTTTAAAGTTGATTCACTCACGATCTCTCGAAGCAACAGTTCTTTTATAACGTATTCCCAGTATCTTGAGGGCCAACCATACGTTTATTAACGGTAATTGGGACAGTTTAATACTTCATTGTGTCTTGATATTTTGAGCAATGACGTTCGTTATGTCAGTTTTTCCCGTGTGTGTAGACTATTGTAAAATAGGTGTGCAGCAGTCTAATTCATTTATATATCATTGCCGTAGTTAATTAACACCATATCACTCTGATTATGGATTTAGTAAGACCTTCAGCCATACTTAAATATGACAATTCCGTGGTGCAAGTCTTTTTCAAATGCAGCTTCCAATCGGCCTACAAGCCATATGATATATTCCCTTTTTTTGCGTTAGTAATAGATGCTCAGACCTCTGGCGAACCTTGTATTGAGACAGCAGTAGAATCAAGCATTTAGTTGATATCCTCCACTAGTAGAACTGTTTCAACAAAGTGGCTTTGCAGTTTAGGGTGTCTACATAATGGTATCAACAGAAGTACTATTGGTTCTCACAACTCTTGTTGTACTCTTAAACTGCAAGAAGGACAGATAGATTATTTGAGATGCAGACCAGGTACGCCCTAAAATATTGAAATTAAATTTTCACTTACCGTTACGTCATACAGTTTAGAAGTTAAAGAGCTTAGTCGTGCATCAAGTTGTTTCGTAAGTAACTCAAAATCACTAATTGAAGTTTAGTGCATTGTGACTGTTACCATTTTCGTCTCCTGAATTTCTGTTGCTATAGCACGAGCTTGATATTTTGGTCACCGCAATATCTAAGAGCCTCAATGTTTTTATAATTGTATCTCTCTTAAATGAGTGGTAGCTCCTCCTTCGACCTCACTTTCCAGAGAACTTAGTGCCCTCTGAATAGCAAGTAGACTCTGACGAAACACCCAACAGGTATCTAGTTGCGAATTAACGTTGTCAATCATTGCGCAAATAATTCTGAGTCTACGTAATGCCTTCAACAGTCTATTTTACTGTTTACATGAGAGGCTTCATTTTCGAGGATGCTGAAAGTTTCGACAAGTTTGTCGAACGATTCTTCTTATAGCTCCGTTCCTGTGGCATCCTATGCAACTGCATATTCTCAGATTTAAAGGCCTTAGGACTTATCTTGATTCTTTCTAGTGCTATACACTGATCAACAAAGCTACAGATAATTATTTTTAACACCTACTGCAACTTTTCGGTCGTTATATCTCTTACTTGTGACAATTACGTTTATCAGTGCTTAACAAGTCAGTGAACCTCTCTTTAAGTGCATAGATGACGTGCCTAAACTTCTAGTACGTTGAGGCTAAAAATTTCGTAGATCTTACAAATTGTTCCAAATACACGGCTTTTAGGCTCTATAGCTCATTTAAGGACTGAATTTGAAATATGACTTGATTGTTTATTTGCATACCAATGTCTACACCTCTCTAAAGGCATGCTTCCGTATACCACTGGCCGCAATAATTGCTCAGATCCGGACCCGCTCGTTCTACAGATTCCATTAACTGATATTCCGGTCGTAATGCAGATTTTTCTTTGACCTCGGCAAAGCAGATAATTATCCACATATCCTTACATGTTAGTGAGTTCCAGAACCAGCTCTATTTATTCCAGATAGCGATAGACTTTAACTGACTGATCGTTTTTGCTAATTTTCCCTGTCCATTTTAATTTTTCCTAATTTTTTTCCTATATTCCCTTCGTGCGCCATGGGTCCCATGTCGTCGAGAGCACCGAGTGAGGTGGCTGAGTGGTTAGCAAACTGGACTCGCATTCGGGAGGACGACGGTTCAAACACACCTCCGGCCATCCTGATTTAGATTTTCCATGATTTCCCTAAATCGCTTCAGGCAAATGTCGGGATTGTTCATTTGAAATGACACGGCCAATTTGCTTCCCCATCCATCCATACCTCGAGCTTTTCCTCCACCTCTAATGACCTCGTTGTCGACGGAACGTTAAACATTAATCTCCTTCTCCTGGTCGGGGGCCTCTGGACACTGGTCCGGTTGCTCCTGCCTAGTCATGCCCCTGCCGTCGAAGCTGTCATACGATCTCTGACAGATCAGAACCAGTTCTGTGGGTCTGGAAAGACAATACCACAGTACATCGTGAGAGAGATCTGGAATCCACGCCTAAAGGTGGCTCGTGCAGTAAAATTATGTGGAGCAACTGCAAGATGAGCTTTCAGTACACAGATATACGAGGATGAGTCACATGAAAACCTTAAATATTTTTTTAAATATTATTTATTGTGCAGAAGTGGTACAAAGCTGTATCACTTTTCAACATAATCTCCCCCAAGCTCAATGCAAGTCCTCCAGCGCTTACAAAGTGCATAAATTCCTTTAGAAAAAAATTCTTTTGGTAGTCCGCGCAACCACTCATGCACCGCGTGGCGCACCTCTTCATCAGAACGGAACTTTTTTCCTCCCATTGTGTCTTTGAGTGGTCCAAACATATGGAAATCGCTTGGGGCAAGTTGTGGTGAGTATGGCGGATGAGGAAGACATTCAAAATGCAAGTCTGTGATTGTTGCAACTGTTGTACCGGCAGTGTGGGGCCTTGCATTGTCATGTTGCAAAAGGACACCTGCTGACAGCAATCCACGTCGCTTTGATTTGATTGCAGGCCTCAGATGATATTTTAGATCTGTGTATGATGAACTGGTGACAGTGGTCCGTCTAGGCATGTAATGCTCCAAAATTACGGCTTTTTCGTCCCAAAAGAGAGTCAGCATAACCTTCCCTGCTGATGGTTCTGTTCGAAACTTCTTTGGTTTTGGTGATGAGGAATGCCGCCATTCCTTGCTCGCTCTCTTCGTTTCCGGTTGGTTGAAGTGAAACCAGGTTTCGTCTCCAGTAACGATTCTTGCAAGGAAGCCATCACCTTCTCGTTCAAAGTGCCGAAGAAGTTCTTCACAAGCATCAACACGTCGTCCTCTCATTTCAGGAGTCAGCTGCCGTGGCACCCATCTTGCAGACACTTTGTGAAACTGGAGCACATCATGCACAATGTGGTGTGCTGACCCGTAACTAATCTGTAAACATGCTGCAATGTCATTCACTGTCACTCGGCGGTTTTCCTTCACTATGGCTTCAACTGCTGCAATGTTCTGTGGAGTCACAACTCGTTGTGCCTGACCTGGACGAGAAGCATCTTCCACTGAAGTCACACCATTTGCGAACTTCCTACTCCATTCGTAGACTTGCTGCTGTGACAAACATGCATCGCCGTACTGAACCTTCATTCGTCGATGAATTTCAATAGGTTTCACACCTTCACTACGCAAAAGCCGAATAACAGAACGCTGTTCTTCCCTGGTGCAAGTCGCAAGTGGGGCGGCCATCTTTATACTGATACTGCGACAGTATGTAGCACGCTTACCAACTTACAGGAAACGGCGCGAAATTTCGATTTGTTATTACAAATTTAAGGTTTTCATTTGACTCACCCTCGTAACAGCATTAACCACGTTGCCGTGTCAGACCATAGCGTAATACAGACTAAATACACAAAAGTTTATTAAATTTGTCAGTGGACAAGGATGGGAAGGAAATCGGCTCTAGCCATATTAAAGAATTCAGCCTCAGCCATATTAAAGGATTCAACCTGCAATTCGCCTAAGTTGCGCATGGAAAGAACATGCACTCTTTACTGTGATGCGTGACAGTTGTTTGGAGTTCTCGAGTAGCTAGCAGATATTTGAAAAGTACAGCTTTGTAGCTTGGATCTGCTTAAAACATTCTAAAAGACGTAAACAAAGATGTGGCAGGTGCCACAACGTGCAAAGACGTAAAACTAAATCGTATCGGCAGGGTCTGTGTGGTGTTTTAATTTCATAACCAACCAGTTCCACTACCATAATCCAGTTCAAGCGTGTTTCTCTGCAAGCAATAAACGCTTACTTCTCTGTACACTCACGAGAGCAGAGGTAGATCATGGAAAGTAGAGGAACAGCGCACACTCCAGCAAAAATTACTATTTTGACACATTCATCATAAGTAACTCGAAAACCGCCTGTGTGCAAGACTTCTGCAATTTCTCTGCTTTTATTATGCGAAATCAATTTACATGTAAAAAACAGTACAATGAAGTTTAACTGCAAATACCATAAAGATACGATTGTGCAGAATTCCCCACCCCACTGGGAATTGTGCGCTTAAGAAGGGAAGCTCATGTAAATGCGAGTGACAATAATCATCACATAAATTATGTGGCAGTTTGTGTTAGGAAATTAGAATACTGAAGTGTATTTAAATAGCAACACGGAATGTGTAATCACTTTCATTTTCACATTTCAAACATTTTTAGAATGTTTATTTCTTGGATAAGCAGTCACCAAAAACATAGTCGTTGGTTGTTTTCTTCAGTAAATGCTGCATGAGTCCAGGCACAGCATCCAACACACCTTTATCACAGTTCTTTATCTTTACTTGCTTCTCCACTTACTGACCTTTCGTGTCCGGGTCATCAACTATCGTTACGGCGCAGAATCGCGCTTTTTATCGTGGGGGAATTGGTGCACGGTTCCTGTTTAAACTTGGATCATGGGGTAAAAAATCTTGGTTTAGCAAGGACTAGCGGCCATTTGAATAGCCGTTCGAGCATATGTCTTACTGTAGCTATGTTACAGAATATTACGCAAGATTTGAACGACGAACCGTAGCTGATGCCCAGGCAAATTGTGCTACTCGACTAATTCCTTTTGCAAAAGATTTTATTTGGGCTGCAATTAACGCACACCTAATATCACCACCTGTATATGCACCGTTTGGATTTTACCTGAAAAAAGTCATCCTCAAATAACATTGGCCTGGAACGAGCCTGATGGTTCAAATTTGGCCCATCAGTGTACCGGACTCGTTCTAAGATAATTTTTAACCGTTTGAAAACTCATGCTTCCATTGGATTTTACGTACAAAACACACATTTTTCTGGGATATTTTGAAGCACTGCACTTCCGTACTTTAAAATTGTACGAATCGGTTCAAACTTTGCACGAGGGTAGAGAAATGGACAAAGTTAAAACGAACTTTTTAATCCAATAATCTTTATCCGTTGTCGACATACGATCGTCTAAAATCGAACTAAATGTAGCATGGAATCCTCGTTCTTACGTGAACTGAATGCGCGGAATGGTTTGAAGTGAATCAAATAAATAAAGAATGCGTTCTTACGATAAAATTCAGAAATCGCTTTCAAAAATTTAACTTCATTCGGGTTTTACGTGCAAAAACCACGTTCTTTGTGAGTTTGTTTTACGTGTGCCTCTTTTATGTTTCAAACTTGCCCCTTCCGCCGGAGATTCCAGTCCTCCCTCGGGCATAGGTGTGCGTGTTGTTCTTAGCGTAAGTTAGTTTAAGTAGTTTGTAAGTCTAGGGACCGATGGCCTCAGCAGTTTGGTCTCTTAGGAATTCACACACATTTCATTTCATTTCAAACTTGTGCGAATCGGTGGAAATTTTGTAAGAAGGTAGACAAATATATGTAATTAATGATCGTCCTGTTTTGATAAAGCTTTATCCGCTGCCATTATCTAAGCAATACGGTTCGAAAGACAATAAAGAAACGTATACTGGACCAGTCGTCGTCCGAGTTAATAAAAAACTACGTCGGTTGGCACACTACGGCGGTCTAATGCCAAAATTATCCTAGAGTAAAAGTTGTAAACCAAAATGAAAAACGTTCTCATCGTAGCACATAAAAAGGCGAATATGTCCTGGGCAGAGATGCGTATATATATGAAGGGAACCAGCTTATCTGGCAGTTTCGGAGGCATTTAAATCAAAACATCTTGACATATTCCCCGTTTTTTACGAGTTAACCCTACTTCCCTAGCGCAGCGAGCTCTCTTACAGAATCACCCTCCTACAGGTATGGTGTGGAGTTTAAGAACAAATAGACACGAATTTATATTTTTATAGAGAATTTGGTGCATTTAAAATAGGAGGTATCCCATAGTGAGATGCATCTATAGTAGGAAGTATTCCAGAGTGGGGATGTTGGCATCCTAAACTTTAATGACACGTTATGTCGTATTACAGGACATGACAAATGAAGTTTTGGATGACATGTGGCATGTGTCTTGTAATACGACGTAACATCAGATATCATGTTAAAGTAAAGTAAAAAAGCTCGGATATGTCAAGATGTTTCGATGTAAATGTCTTTGAACCTCCCAGATAAGTCGAGAAGCTAGTTTCCTTCTTTTACAACCCTAACTCTGCCCAGGCCATATTCGCCTTTGTTTTGTCCTACGATAGGAGCTGGTTTCATTCTGATGCTGCACATTTGCAATAATCGGCCACATGGATGGCTTTCTCATTTGTTGTGATAAGGTTCGCCACCGTGAAAGCTTTGACTATTTTTGGGCGTACCATTAAATGAGATGTTGATGATCTTGCATTGCAACACACTCACAAGAGTCTTTCTCTTTATATCCTCATTTTATCAGGTTGGTATTCCACCATGTGAGGGCAGTTCTTTAGCGGTTAAGCGCCTTCGATGTCGGAAACGGTAGATGATTCGCAGCAGCCAGTTGTTCTTTAGGTTTTATTGGCGTGTGATTAGTTTCACCATAAATTTTCTTGCCGTACTTCAGGCGGCTTATCTAAAGGGTTGATGATTCGCATAAATCTTCGCCGGGACTTCAGTCGGCTGTGCCGCGTTTTGGTAGCCATACAGAGGGCGCCTGTGAACATCAGACTGTTTCCTCATCTCATTTCGGCCTCAGCTGCAACTTGCCTTCTGATGTGGGTGGAGCTATGCCGACAATGGGACAAATTTCTCGGAATGGCGTTGGTTTTAGACAACCAGACACTACACGCAGTGTCTGGTAAGTCGACACATTTGGCGTGTGGAGAGCTGTACCAGACAAGTGCTGTATACTCTGTTGCAGAGAAACATTGTGCGAGAGCCGATGTTCTCATAATTTCAGATTGACCTCCACAATTGGTGCTGGTGCGTTTTCGGGTGATATTATTCCTCGCACATTCACTGGGGTGAGAAATGTAATGAAATAGCGATATACACAGAGATGGGGCTAGTATCGCGTACACAAGATAAAAAAGTGGAGTAAATTGGAGGAGCTGTCACTTTTACTTAGGTGATTCATTTTAAAAGCTTTCCGACGTGCGTATATTAGCAACGACGGGAATTTTACGTAAGTAAGTAAGTATGTGGTAAGATCTTATGGGACCAACTGCTTAGGTCATCGGTACCTAAGCTTCTTGTTGTTGTTGTGATCTTGAGTCCAGATATAGGTTTGATGCAGCTCTCCATGCTACCCTGTCCTGTGCAAGCTCCTTCATCTCCCAGTACTGACTGCAACGTACATCCTTCTGAATCTGCTTAGTGTATTCATCTCTTGGTCTCCCTCTACGATTTTTACCCTCCACGCTGCCCTCCAATACTAAATTAGTGATCCCTTGGCGCCTCAGAACATGTCCTACCAACCGATCCTTTCCTCTAGTCAAGTTGTGCCACAAATTTGTCTTCTCCCTAATTCTATTCAGTATCTCCTCATTAGTTATGTGATCTACCCATCTAATCTTCAGCATTCTTCTGTAGCACCACATTTCGAAAGCTTCTATTCTCTTCTTGTCCAAACTATTTATCGTCCACGTTTCACTTCCATACATGGCTACACTCCATACAAATACTTTCAGAAACGACTTCCTGACACTTAAATCTATACTCGATGTTAATAAATTTCTCTTCTTCAGAAACGCTTACCTTGCCATTGCCAGTCTACAGTTTATATCCTCTCTACTTCGACCATCATCCGTTATTTTGCTCCCCAAATAGCAAAACTCTCTAAGCTTACACACTACTTAGTCTAATTTAAACTGACTTACGCTATGGACAACACACACACCCACGCCCGAGAGAGGACTCGAACCTCCGACGGGTGGAACGACGCGGACCGTAACAAGACGCCCCAGACCGCGCGGCTACCCCGCGCGGCCAACAGGAATTAAGGGGGGTAGGACGTCAAACGGGACGACTTGGAGCAGGAGAGACACCACAGGACATTTTAGTTTCCACTGCCTATACTTTTCAAAATAAATTTATAAAACCTTGTCAGAGTGACCAGAAAGGATTCAGGATTTACACTTATAGTGGTGGAAGTTCAAAAATATAGGCAAATAATTTGTTTTTTTACATATGTATTTCACTTTTTTTCACATACCGTTGGCCGCATGTGTTGCTATAGGTACACTTTTCTTCATAAGTAAGGGAGATTCTTCGATGAATTTTGCACAGCATACAAACCATACTTACAGGTGTATGAAACTC
The DNA here is from genome assembly GCF_021461395.2 of Schistocerca americana. Lineage (NCBI taxonomy): Eukaryota > Metazoa > Arthropoda > Insecta > Orthoptera > Acrididae > Schistocerca > Schistocerca americana. The sequence continues at coordinate 228,090,538 of NC_060125.1, read as the reverse complement.
TAGAATTTTCCAAATCTATTAAAAATTGTGGTAAAAATGGAGATAATTAACTATAAAATATGAGTTTTTTCTAAACATGAAGTTTAAAATATAACAGCACATTCATTTTTCCATAAATTAAGTAATTTCTAGAGTTTCATACACCTGTAAGTATGGTTTGTATGCTGTGGTAAATTCATCGAAGAATCTCTCTTACTTATGAAGAAACGTGTGCCTATAGCAACAAACGCAGCCAATAGAAGTGAAAAAATGATGAACTTTCACATGTAAAAAAAATTATTTTGTTATGTTTTTGAACTTCCACTGCTATGTTTGTGAAATCTGAATCCTTCCTGGTCATGCTGTCAAAGTTTTATGAATTTATTCGTAAAAGTATAGACAGTGGAACTTAGAATGTCCTGTGGTGTCTCTCCTGCTCCAAGACGGCCCGTTTGACGTCCTACCCCCCTTAACAGACTTTGAACGCGGAATGGTAGTTGGTGACAGACGCATGGGACTTTCCATTTCGGATATCGTTAGAGGATACAATATTTCCGGATCCACAGTGCCAAGAGTGTGCCGAGAATACCACATTTCAGGCATTACCTGTCACCATGGACAACACAGTGGCCGACAGCCTTCACTTAACGACCACTACTAACAGACGGAGACATCAGTGTGAGGTGTACGACGAACGTATCTGGTGTTAATAGACTATGACAGCAGACGACCGAAGTGCGTGCCTTTGCTAACATCACAACACCGCCAGCAACACCTTTCTTGGTCTTGTTATCATATCGGTTTGATCCTTGACGACTGGAAAACGGTGGCCTGGTCAGATGTGTCCTGATTTCAGTTGGTAAGAGCTAATTATAGATTTCAGGTGTGGCGCAGACCCCACGGACCCGTGGACCCAAGTTGTCAAAAAGGCACTGTGCAAGCTAGTCGTGGCTCCATAACGGTATAGGCTGTGTTTACATGGAATGGAATGGTCCTCTGGTCCAACTAAACGGGTCATTCACTGGAAAATGGTTAAGTGCGGTTACTTAGAGACCATTTTCAGCCATTCATGGACGTTCCCAAACAACGAGAGAATTTTTATGGATTACAGTTCGATATGTCACCGAACCACATTCTGTACAGTTCGAGCGAATGGTTTGTTCACTCAGATCGCCCGACATGAATCCCATCGAACATTTACGGGACATGCACAAAATTCTGCACCGGTAACACTTTCGCAGTTATGGACGTCTATAGAGGCAGCATGGCTGAATAATTCTCCAGGGGACTTCCAAAGACTGAATGAGTCCATATCACGTCGATTTGCTGCACTACGCTGAGCGAAAGGAGGTCCGTCACGATATTAGGAGGTGTCACATTGACTTTAGTCACCTCAGTGTACTTTTCCCTTAACGTTTTGACAATGCTTCCGAGATGTCACATTTCTGTCTAGTCGGATACCCAAATATTCCGGCGAGTAATCATCGTTCACCTCCTAATCCTGCCCCATCACTTTCAATCGCCTAGATGCTTGGTTGGTTTGTGAGGGTTAAAGGGACCAGACTGCTACGTCCATCGGTCCCTCCTACGTGCTTCTTATTTTCTGAGCGGAAGGCACATACCTGAGTTTTACACGGACGTCGGTTGAGGAAATTTTCTCTGCAGTAGACAGCTACCTCTTCGACAGTTCGCATGTTTAACTTCTACTTCCTCAATAGACTTTTCTTGTGTGGCCGAGGCAGTATTATTGACATATACACACATCAAGAAAAGTTTTGCATCACCTCTGTTCCGAGAGTTACGGAACCTGTACAGAAAATTGGAGTAGAGATCAACATAAACCTCATTTCCGCCATTTTTATTGCTCATGAAAACCACACAATCCACAAGACGGCCGGAGTGGCCGTGCGGTTCTGGGCGCTACAGTCTGGAACCGAGTGACCGCAACGGTCGCAGGTTCGAATCCTGCCTCGGGCATGGATGTGTGTGATGTCCTTAGGTTAGTTAGGTTTAATTAATTCTAAGTTCTAGGCGACTGATGACCTCAGAAGTTAAGTCGCATAGTGCTCAGAGCCATTTGAACCACACAATCCGTGTTTTACCACCATACAGCGAGATCTTCAGAAGTGATGGACCAGATTGCTGTACACACCGGTATCTCTAATACCCAGTAACGTGCCTCTTCTATTGATGCATGCCTGTATTCGTCGTGGCATACTATCCACAAGTTCATCAAGACACTGTTGGTTCAAATGGCTCTGAGCACTATGCGACTTAACTTCTGAGGTCATCAGTCGCCTAGAACTTAGAACAAATTAAACCTAACTAACCTAAGGACATCACACACATCCATGCCTGAGGCAGGATTCGAACCTGCGACCGTTGCGGTCACTCGGTTCCAGACTGTAGCGCCCAGAACCGCACGGCCACTCCGGCCGGCGGCACTGTTGGTCCATATGGTCTCACTCCTCAACGGCGATTCGGTGTAGATTCCTTAGAGTATTTGGTGGGTCACCTCGTCCATACACAGCCCTTTTCAATCTATCCCAGACATGTTCGATAGAGTTCATGTCTGAGGAACATACTGGCCCACTGTAGTCGAGCGATGTCGTTGTCCTGAAGGAAGTCATTCACAATATGTGCACGATGGGGGCGCGAATTGTCGTCCATGAAGACGAATGCCTCGCCACTATGTTGCCGATATGGGTGCACTATCTGTTGGAGGTTGGCATTCACGTATCGTACCGCCGTTACGGCGCCTTCCATGACCACCAGCGGCGTACGTCGGCCCCACATAATGCCACTCCAAAACAGCAGGGAACCTCCATCTTCCTGCACTCGCTGGACGGTGTATCTAAGGCGTTCAGCCTTACCGGGTTGCTCCAAACATGTCTCCGACGATTGTCTGGTTGAAGGCATATGTGACACTCATCGGTGCGAAGAACGTGATGCCAATCCTGAGCGGTGCATTCAGCATGTTGTTGTGCCCATCTGTATGGCGCTGTATGGTTTCGTGGTTACAAAGCTGGACCTTGCATGGACGTCGGGAGATAAGTTACGCATCATGCAACGTATTGCGCACAGTTTGAGTCGTAACACGACGTCCTATGGCTGCACGAAAAACATTATTCAACATGGTGGCGTTGCTGTCAGATTTCCTCCGAGCCATAACCCGTAGGTAGCGGTCATCCACTGCAATAGTACCCCTTGGGTGGCCTGAGCGAGGCACGTAATCGACAGTTCCTGATTCTCTGTATCTCCTCCATGTCCGAACAACATCGCTTTGCTTCACTCCGAGACGCCTGGACACTTCCCTTGTTGAGAGCCCATCCTGACACAAAGTAACAATTCGGACGCGGTCGAACCGCGGTATTGACCGTCTAGACATGGTTGAACTACAGACAACACTAGCCGTTTACGTGCTTCCTGGTGGAATGACTGGAACTGATAGGCTGTCGGATCCCCTCCGTCTAATAGGCGCTGCCCATCTTTGGGGTTTAGTGACATCTCTGAACAGTCAAAGGGACAGTCAACATCTGTCTTCAGGAGTTCTGGAAACCAGGGCGATGCAAAACTTTTTTTGGTGGGTGTATAAACTGTCTCCTCTCGGCGTTTATAGGTTTGTCTTTTGTATAGATGTTATATAAATCTGGTGACATGGCACTGCCTTGGGGCAGGCCTCGCCTTCTCCAGTGGCTCTTCCTCCTCTGTAGTGTCACATAAAAATGTCCGTTTTGAAGGAGAAATTCACTGATTTTGTCATTCTCCACTGATAGAACACAACTACACTACTACGTGTAGGTAGTGATGGCAGTGAGCCAGTAAACAGGTTATCGTAATCATCTCAGAATTCACCACTCTTGAGACTTCACTGAATGTTACAAACGGTTAACAAACCAGGTGAAAATAAATTGCTGCATTTTCGGCGAAATTCTTTTTAGATACCAACCAAAGCAGAGGTGACAGGTCACCTTGCAAGTGCGGGCATGGAGAGACACCGCTTAATATTTACAAAAAATGTGTGTATAGGCTTCAGTTTAGAACGGCACTTCCCCTCCAGTGCTCGGCATTTCCCCTACAGAGCCTGCCTGCAGCCCTCGCCACTACCGCCGCCCCCAAGCGTGCCTTCGACCTGCACATCCATCGACCACAGTATTCTGTGCAGACTCTACACCAACACAATGGGATGCTTAATTCAGCATGTCATCTTGGCCATACGCAAACACTATAGTCCAATTCTGTGACGTCTCCTCGTCAACCCATCTTACTGCACTCATTTCAAAGACCAGATTGGTGTACACACATCACTTTACTGGTACTATTAATGTTACCGGTGTAGTCTCATATGACTATCTGATAACAGTTCTATTCCACCAGTGTCTCTCAAGGGGGTGACTAATATTTTGTCATGCAAGATTTATAGCTGATGTTTCGAGACAAACGGATCGTTACTGAATCTTGTAAAAACTGAATACATTCATTTCAGTACATCTCATTGTTCACTATAACTTGTAACAATAATCTATGCAAGTAGGCCAATTAATTCGCAGTGTAATAGCGATCACTTGAATGTATCTTTCAGTTTGTAGCTGTTATTTAATTTCTTAACAGGTTGAAACTCGAATCGGATCTCTAGTCTTTCGCGGGCAATGCTGATATCAGATAAACCGTCCGTTTAGAGCTCATAATCCGCCGCTAATCTACAGTTTACTAAAGTCCTTCTCCTCGCTGGACAGTCACCGCATGGTGAAAATATATAATGGAGAATAGCCTTACCAAAGGACCGGAAGCTATTTTCACAATAAGGAAGTATGAATCACTTCCAAAGCTCAGAAAGGAGACTTAATGAAAAGCTGTAGTACTGCCACATTTGCAGAACGCATGATTACACCTACATATGATTAAAACGTGAAGGAACTACTTAATTTGGCATATTTCTATTCCTTAATGAGTTACGAAGTCATCTATGTTACTAAACCGCTGTCCCAGAACCCAAAATTTCTTACAGGTTGCCTGCCTAACGGCTTCCATAGGCCAAAAATGTATTTCAGTATTTCATATAATTATCGACCGAATTTAAAAATTTAAACTGATGTCGTAGTCTGAGAGACAGTCTAAGAGATATAATTTTGTGTTAAAGAATTAACACATTAATACAAGCATTATGTAATTATGTGGTGTCTGTACTTTCAGGCTTGTCAAAAAGATCCAGCAGTCACCATGAATTAAGACACAGAGGAATTACAGACACTGGTTGTGAGCGGGCATTTATTGAAATCAATGCGGAAAGTTGAAAACTTGTATCAGACCGGGATACGAAGCCGGGTCTTCTGCAGCCATCCGGACACAGTGGTCACGGACTACGCTAGCTAATGTAGTCCCCCTTGCTCATTATCCTCATTACTTGCGGCATTTCACCGATTCCCCTAAGAGATCGAGGCTGGTGTGCATCTGCAGTGAAGAGATCGCTAGTCGTCGATTTTAGGAAACCAAACGAACACGTTTGGCAACTCCGTCGCAGCCGCGCCGCTTGATTTTCAGCGCACAACGGGCTGATTGCCTAAGTTCAATGCTAATTAGCTCAGAAACGGCAAAACGCTTCGAAATTTTTCTTAACAATTATTTCTCAGGACTGCCTGCCGTGCAACACCTTTACAAGCTTTTGATGCTGTTTCTCACAAGGGAACCTCCCCATCGCACCCCCCTCAGATTTAGTTATAAGTTGGCACAGTGGATAGGCCTTGAAAAACTGAACACAGATCAATTGAGAAAACAGGAAGAAGTTGTGTGGAACTATGAAAAAATAAGCAAAATATACAAACTGAGTAGTTCATGGGAAGATAGGCAACATCAAGGACAGTGGAAACGCAGGAGCGCGATGGTCTCGTGGTAACGTGAGCAGCTGCGGAACGAAAGGTCCTTGGTTTAAAGCTTCCATCGAGTGAAAATTTTAAATTTTTATTTTCAGTTTATGTGACAAACTCTTATGTTTTCATCACTTTTTTGGGAGTGATTATCACATCCACAAGAAAACCTAAATCGGGCAAGGTAGAAGAATCTTTTTACCCATTCGCCAAGTGTACAAGTTAGGTGGGTCGACAACATATTCCTGTCATGTGACGCACATGCCGTCACCAGTGTCGTATAGAATATATCAGATGTGTTTTCCTGTGGAGGAATCGGTTGACCTATGACCTTGCGATCAAATCTTGTCGGTTCCCATTGGAGAGGCACGTCCTTTCGTCTACTAGTCGCACGGTTTTGCGATGCGGTCGCAAAACACAGACACTAAAATTATTACAGTGAACAGAGACGTCAATGAACGAACGGACAGATAATAACTATGCAAAAATAAAGAAAGCAAAATTTTCGCTCGAGGTAAGACTTGAACCAAGGACCTCTTTTTCTGCAGCTGCTCACGCTACCACGAGACCACAGCGCTCCGCAGTTGACAGTGTCCATGATGTTGCCTATGTCGCCCATGGACTACTCAGTTTGTATATTTTGCTTATTTTTTCACAGTTCCACACAACTTCTTCCTGTTTTCTCAATTCATCTGTGTTCAGTTTTTCAAGGCCTATCCACTGTGCCAACTTATAACTAAATCTGAGGGGGGTGCGATTGGGAGGTTCCCTTGTGAGCATCCTCTGGGTCTCGAGGCACCGAAGCTCAGGACGCACCAACTACGCTCCCTACAGTCATGCAGTAGGCCTATTTGAGAATCAGAGTATCGTACGCAGCTACTTCGCTTAGCGTCTTCAAACAAACTTTACACATGATTTCAAATATTTTCCAAACTTTTTCTCGCTTATGTGCCTAAAGTAAATAATTATTACGTTGACTCATTTGAAAAGTAATTAGACGCCTGAAGCAGTTTTATATGTGGGAGTTCGATTCTTTAATGAAACGAAATTTTCGAATTACTAATGCTCGTTATAAGAATTGCATGCGGCGTTAAATCCAGAACGTCCTGCAGCGACGTGTTTGAAAAACGTGGAATTACGGTTACCATTTCACAATACTCCCTTATATTCATGTTCTTTCTTGATGCTAACATGTTTTGGGGAAAATGTCAAAACTGATTTCGAACCTATAAATAAAAACAATTGTCGCAAAGACGTCAAGAGACGAACATTGGCGCATAAGGATCAGGCACATGTGTGCATGTGTATTCAACGACCTACCAGGAGATACTGAATGTCTTTTGGATGGCATAGCGTAGTTTACCATAGATTAAAGAAGTTTTCTTCTATTAAAGAGTAATTCAAAATTCTTCTTAAAACTGTTAGTTTTCCTTACGACATAATTAATATTAGCGATTTAAGATTGTAATAATTACTGCACTAAGCTATCTTATTGTCTTACACTTAAATGAAATGATGTCTGCATTTTCTTTCCATCTCGCAGAGATTCATGTTCGTAGGAAACATGGAATATAGCTCATCTGATATGAGCTGATAAATACGGGAGAGAACTGGGTAATTGTGTGCAGCGGTTAATCGTATACATTCAATATTTGAAGCTTGCGATAAACGCGATACTTCCGAGTACTGTTGTCTTTAAGCAACGAACAGGAATAAGGAAAACGGCGTCATTTGAGCTGTAGAATGTGTGAGTGTGAAGCAAATAAAATAGCATATTTTATGGTTATTTTCTGCAACAGGAGAATAAGTTTACAGTTATTATTGATTTGTTATTATTGATTTAGTTAAACTTTAATATATTCTGAAAACCTGTAATTCACTGTATCATTGCATGCATCTAAATATGTCAGTTCAACATACAGAAGCTGAATGCGTTAGTATGCTACTGCAGACGGAGAAAATAGTACGCTGAAAGAAATCAGGTACAGACCCCCGCCCGGAAAATAAGCTGAAGACAATAAGAAATTTTAATATAGATTTGATTGAAGAACAAGAATGGGAAAGCAGTCCGTGACTGCTTTACAGAACAGCCAGAGAAGAAGAAAAATAAAACCAGACGTAAGGAGTAAACAGCAGAGTAAAAATGTCGTGTGACTAGGGCCTCCTGTTGGGTAGACCGTTCGCCGGGTGCAAGTCTTTCGAGTTGACGCCACTTCGGCAACTTGCGCCTCGATGGGGATGAAATGATGATGATTAGGACAACACAACACCCAGTCCCTGAGCCAAGAAAATCTCCGACCTGGCCGGGAATCGAAGCCGGGCCCTTAGGATTGACATTCTGCCCCGCCGACCGCTCAGCTACCGGGGGCGGACAACAGCAGAGTCATTGGAGGCACTGGATAATTAAAGCATTTGTTATGACGATGACCCCAACACACTCATTATTCGTGGAAGACATTCTTACCATGTCGGACATGTCCGAAAGAACAGACACAACATCCATATAAGTATATAGTTCTGGCAACACCGGCCATGACCTTCTTCTTCTGTGCGGATGCACACATATTCCCCGAACTATTACGGGACTTGGTGAGAATGTCTTCCACAGGTAATGAGTGTGTTGGGGTGGAACACTACGAATGTAGTGTGTGGACATGTATGGTGAGAATGTGGGACTCGCGGGAGGCGTGCACGAGATAGTCCCTGCAGTCGCACTATCCTCTGTGCCCTCGGTGGCTCAGATGGATAGAGCATCTGCCCTGTAAGCAGGAGATCCCGGGTTCGGGTCCCGATCGGGGTACACATTTTCACCTGTTCAAAAATGGCTCTGAGCACTATGGGACTTAACTTCTGTGGTCATCAGTCCCCTAGAACTTAGAACTACTTAAACCTAACTAACCTAAGGACATCACACACATCCATGCCCGAGGCAGGATTCGAACCTGCGACCGTAGCGGTTACGCGGTTCCAGGCTGAAGCGCATTTAACCGCACGGCCACACCGGCCGGCTTTCACCTGTCCCCGTTGATATATATCAACGCCCGTTAGCAGCTGAAGGTATTAATATATTTCTAATTTCGTTCTAGACGGCTGCAGGTCTTCAATGGCGCCTGTTCTTTCGGACATATTTCCGAAAGGACAGACACCATATCTATATAAGTATACAATTTGTAACAAGTCGTTGTGCAAGCTGGTGGTGGCTCCATAATGGTGCGGACTGTGTTTACATGGAATGGACGGGTCCTCTGGTCCAACTGAACCGATCATTAGCTGGAAATGCCTATGTTCGGCTGTTTGGAGACCATCTGCAGCCATTCGCGGATTTCATGTTCTCAAAAAACGATGGAATTTTTGCGGATCACAATGCGCTATGTCACCGGGCCACAATTGTTCACGACTGGTTTTAAGAATATTATGGACAGTTAGAGCGAATTTTTTCGCCACCTATCACGCATTTATGGGATATAATTGGGAGGGCAGTTCGAGCGTAAATTTCTGCACCGGCAACATTTTCGCAATAATGGACGTCTATAGAGGCAGCATGGCTCAATATTTCTACAGTGGACTTCCAACGACTTATTGAGTGCATGCCACGTCGATTTGCTGCAGTATGCCCAGCAAAAGGAGGTCCGTCACGGGCTGGGAGGTATCCCACGGCTTTAGTCACCTCTGTGGATGTTTCACAGTTTTTTAAATTACATTTCGAAATCAATAACAAAAAAAGTGCACACTGTTTGCAGTCGTAGAGAGAGGTGAAAAGTACGAACCCGCTACATCGACCATTTGGTAATGTTTTAACTTCTGTACGTAGATACACAACAAAAGAGATCTTTATTTAAGTCAATGGGGGCTCGTTCTCACAGATTCAAGCAACCTCAAAGGAAACAACGAATCGTCTGAAACATTTCGCCCGTTTTCCTGAAAGCCACGGTTACTTTGTTCAGTTCCGGAAATTTCGGATTCAGATGACTGATCGTTAGTTGAAGCACGGCGCACAAAGCGACGTGTTTCGTCAGCGCGCCTTGTTTTCGGGGTGTAGGACAGGAGATAACGACAAGCTGACAGCGAGTTTGGCTGCGTCGCACCGACTTTGAGGCCTTGCACAACAGCGGCTGGTGGCTGCGACCTTCTGGAATGGGACTCATATCCCATCTTGCAGTGGTCTGAAAAGAATACACTTATAAAGCAGTATGCCACGCCCTAAGGGGTAAAGAATTATACACAAAACAAAGATGCTGTACGAAAGAGTGGTTACGAAGGCTCTGATGTTTCCAACAAAAGTCATACTATCAAATTATCTTAGCAGTAGATAAACACAAGCTATGAAGGAAGCGATTACCAAACATTCTATCCCACGTCATGTCCATCTGTAGGGTCCCTCCTGTCTGAAAACAGTTCTTATTTCTTCCGAAATATGCTCCCGGTATTTTAGATGAACTTCAAGCTTTGATTAGATATAGACAGGCAGGGAGTCAGCGTGGATCGGCAGAAGAAATAATCCTGGCACTGACCTCTAGTGTTTTAGAAAAACCGCGGAAACCTAAATCTTGACAGCGTCTCATAAAAGTGTTGTCTTATACCAACCGTACCTAATAACGTTATAACTATGAAACTGCGCAATATCATTCCGTTTCCATTACCGATAACATAAAAATGTGATTTATAAATAGGAGTAACACTGGGACTACCTTGGAAAGTGTTTTGTCAACCAAGCAATTCATTTTGCTTGTGTATTTCAGAAATTACTACTTTTATCATATTTATTTTACAGAAAAACTAGACTACTTTTTCACTAGGAAATGGTGACAAACTTTTTAAACGTTTTGTACCACTAGTTAACGACCTATATTTCCACAATTTCTCCTTTGCCGTTGAACAGATAATCCATCACGCCACAATAAAAAGTCCTCACCAACTGCCACAGACACTTTCACCGTCTTTCACAATCTCCTCATTCTGAAAAATATCTACGAAACCCTCAGTCAGGTGCTAAAATAATGACACGTTTGTTTATAAATAACTCATCTGCTACCAGTCACGATTTTATTTATTTTATTTTTCTCACGATGCGTTTCAGGAAATGATTCCCATTTTCAAGTGCGTTTTTTTGTGTTTGTTATGTCATTCCTATGTGATGTTGTCGATGTGTGAGATTCTGCTTCATTTCGTTGACTTTACTGCAACATATAAGAAAAAAAGTGGTTTTTAGTTGGTTGTCGATCTTTTTGAGAAGTTAGTGGCGAAATTTAGAAGAATTTGTACTTACAGTTTCCTTATGGTCCATTTGTGTAGAGTCTCACACACACTCACAAATGGACCATAAGGAAACTGTAAGTACAAATTCTTCTAAATTTCGCCATTAACTTCACAAAAAGATCGACAACCAAGTAAAAATCGCGTGTTTTCTTATATATTTGAGTAAAGTCAACGAAATGAAGCAGAATCTCACACATCGACAACATCACATAGGAATGACATAACAAACACAAAAAACGCACTTGAAAATGGGAATCATTTCCTGAAACACGTCGTGCGAAAAATAAAATAAAGAAAATCTTGACTGGTAGCAGATGAGTTATTTATAAACAAACCTATTGTTTTCACAGTCGCAGGCTTTCAGAACCATTTATAATGGATCAAATTATAAAATAATTAAAATCTGGCGCGTCTAATTCTTGGCTGTATATGTCTGTAGAAATCCTTCCAATTTCCTGTGTAGCGTTCAGAGTAAAGAATGACTCTGCATTGTTGCTTAGAACAATATGAGAAGGTTGTTTCAATCGACGAAGTCTTAGAAGACGACCGAGGCACTTCCTTTTAGTAGCAAAATTTATTTATTTATCCTTCCAGTATTAGGCATTCTACTACGCATTTTGCATTATGTTCCTAACGACACATGTTATAAAAATACTTATATTTAATATGGGTTACAGTACTGCATCTACATCTTCATCAAGTGACTTAACGGTGTGTGGCAGAGGGTACTTCTGATACCACCAAGTAATACCCCTTCCCTTTCCATTCGCGAATGTCACGTGGGAAAAATGATTTTCGGTAAGCATCTCTGTTAGCTCTCGGATTTTATCGTCTTGGTCATTTCGTGAGATGTATGTGAGAGGGAGGAAGTAATGTGTTGTCCGAATCTTCCCGGAAAGTGCTTGCTCTAAATTTCAATAGTAAACCTATCCGTGATGCACTACGCCGCTCTTGTAACGTCTGTCATTAGAGCTAGATGAGCATCTCTGTAACGCGCTCGCGCTGACTAAACGAACTCATGACGAAAAGCGCCGCTCTTCGTTAGATTTTCTCTATTTCTTCTATTAGTCATACTTTGTAAGAATAAAGATCCAGAATGATTAACAGTACGGAAAAACCGGTGGAACAAGATCCTCGTAAGGTACCTCCTTCCTGGATAAGTTACATTTCCTTAAGATTCTTCCTATGAATCTGTCTGACATCTGCTTTTCCTGCTGTTTGTTTCATGTGGTGCTTTCACTTAAGATCTCCCTGGATAGTGATTCATAGATATTTTACGGTAGATGCTGTTTCCAGCAATTTGTCATTAGTACTGTAGTTGTGGAGTAGAGGATTTCTTTTCCTATGTAAGCGCAATATGTTCCATTTATTTACGTTCAGGGTCAATGCCAGAACCTGCACCATTCATCAGTACACCGCAGGTCATTCGGCAAATCGATACTGTCTTCTGGGGCTGCTTCTTGTAGACAAAAATGGTTCAAATGGCTCTGAGCACTATGGGACTTAACAGCTATGGTCATCAGTCCCCTAGAACTTAGAACTACTTAAACCTAACTAACCTAAGGACATAACACAACACCCAGTCATCCTTGTAGACAAATGCGTCATCTGCGAACAGCCACAAAGACCTTCCGAAGCATTCTACTAGATCATTTATACACATTGTAAACAATAACAGTCCTATCACGCTTCTTTGGCGTATTCCAGAAATAACAATTTTTAATTTACTTTCGGAAATTGTGCCACGAAAACAGCGATCTAATAATCGTATAATTTATTTAGTAAACAGTCATGGTTGCATACATGTTGTTACTTTTTATTTTTAGATGGTCGGTTCCGATCTACTACAGAGATCATCATCTTATCTACATTCCTTGGTGATAACAGGAATCGCTGGCGTGGAGAACACTGTCAGCACGGACGGGCCTGCTCCACGCCAGCGATCCCTACCATCACCAAGGAATATACGAGGGTTGGGACTTTAATAGTGGAAACTGTTTATTTACAGCTCGTACAAAATAGATACATGTTTCAAAGTTTTACTGACCTTCAAAGTAGTCACCAGCATTGTGCATAACCTGTTGCCAGCGATGTGGAAGTCGTGGATACTCTCAGCAGCGCCAGTTTTGTTGACAATTAGAGCAGTGCCGTCTATTGCCTGACGAATTTGTAGCAGTTCTGAAGTGAATGCCGTGAAGTGTTTCCTTCAGTTTAGAAATCGAGTAGAACTCGCGAGGGCTTAAGTCAGGGCAGTGTAATAGGTGGTATAGCACTTAGCAGCCCCATCAGTCGAATAAATCAGTAACTGCTTGCACTGTGTGTACTTGAGCATTGTCCTGCAAAATGATGATCAGGTCCTGCAGAAACTGTCATCACTTCTGTCTCTAAGCTGGTCGTAGGTTGTGTTCCAAAAATGAACAGCATAGAGACAGAAGTGATGACACTTTTGCAGGACCTGACCATCATTTTGCAGGAAAATGCTCAAGCATGCATAGTGTAAGCTATTACTGATTTGTTTGACTGATGGGGCTGCTAAGTGCTATACCACCTACTGCACTCCCCTGATTTAAGCCCTCGTGAGTTCAACTCTATTTCTAAACTGAGGGAAACGCTTCACGGCATTCGCTTCAGAACTGCTACAAATTCGTCGAGCAATAGACCGCGTCGCCCGAACTGTCAAAACAACTGGCACTGCTAACAGTGTCCTAGGACTTCCACATCGTTGGCAACGGGTTATGCACAATGCTGGTGACTACTTTGAACGTCAGTAAAACTTTGAAATGCGTATCTACTTTGTACGAGCTGTAAATAAATAGTTGCCACAATTAAAATTCCAACCCTCGTATTTTAAAAGCATACCTTCATCCGCTTTCTCGACGTACTCCATTAATCGTATCCGGTAAGGATCCCACACCGCGCAGTAGTACTCCCAAGAGAGGACGGACAAACGTAGTGTAGGCACTCTCTTCATTAGCTCTCCTGCATCTTCTAAGTGCTCTGACAATAAAATTCTGTCTTTGCCTCGCCTTCTACACAACGTTTTCTATGTGTTCTTTCCAATTTAAATTGTTAGTAATTGTAATACCTATGTACATAGTTGAATTTACGGCCGTTAGATTTGACTGATTTATCGTGTACCCGAAGTTTAACGGATTCCTCTTAGCACTCATGTGGATGACGTCATACTTTTCAATGTTAAGAGTCAGTTCCCAGTTTTGGCATCATTCTGATATCTTGTGCCCCGGTAAGGACCAACGAACAGCATAGTGAACGCATTATTTTAACCGAAATAGACACGAGCCCACGCATACCACAGTAGTATAAGTTTATATGCCAACTAGCTCCGCAGATGACAAAGATATTGAAGAAATTTATGATGAGATAAAAGAAATTATTCAGATAGTGAAGGGAGACAAAAATTTAATAGTCATGTGGGACTGGAATTCGATAGTAGGAAAAGGAAGAGAAGGGGGTAAGGAATGAAAGAGGAAACCGCCAGGTAGAATTTTGCACAGAGAATGACTTAATCATAGCTAACACTTGGTTTATGAATCATGATTGAAGATTATATACGTGGAAGAGGCCTGGAGACACTGGAGGGTTTCAGATAGATTATATAACGGTGAGACAGAGATTTAGGAACCAGGTCTTAAACTTAAGACATTTCCAGGAGCGGATGCGGACTCCGACCACAATCTATTGGTTATGAACTGTAGACTAAAAAGGAAGAAACTTCAAAAAAGTGGGAATTTAAGGAGATGGGAACTGGATAAACTGAAAGAATCAGAGGTTGTAAAGAGTTTCAGAGATAGCATTAGAGAACGATTGACAAGAACGTGGGAAAGAAATACAGTAGAAGAAGAGTGGGTAGCTTTGAGAGATGAAATAGTGAATGCAGCAGAGGATCAAGTAGGTAAAAATAGGAGGACTAGTAGAAATATTTGGGTAACAGAAGATATAATGTATTTAATTGATGAGAGGTGAAAATGTAAAAAATGCAGTAAATGAAGGAGGCAAAAAGGAATACAAACGTCTCAAAAATGAGATCGACAGGAAGTGCAAAACGGCTAAGCAGGGATGGCTAGAGGACAAATGTAAGGATGTAGAGGCATATATCACTAGGGGTAAGGTGGGCACTGACTACAGGAAAATTAAAAAGACCCACATGTATGGATATCAACAGCTGAGGTGCAAAACCATTCCTAAGCAAAGAAGGGAAAACAGAAATTGGAAGGAGTATGTAGAGGGTCTATACAAGGATGATCTCCTTGAGGGCCATATTATGGAAATGGAAGAAGACATAGATGAAGATGAAATTGGAGATATGATACTGCGTGAAGAATTTGACAGAGCACTGAAAGACCTAAGTCGAAACAAGGCCCCGGGAGTAGACAACATTCCACTAGAACTACTGACAGCCTTGGGAGAGCCAGCCCTGACAAAACTCTACCAACTGGCGAGTAAGATGTATGAGACAGGCGAAATACCCTCAGACTTCAAGAAGAATATAATAATTCCAATCCCTGAGAAAGCAGCTGTTTACAGGTGAGAAAATTACCGAACTATCAGTTTAATAAGTCACGGCTGCAAAATACTAACAACTATTCTTTACAGGGAAATGGAAAAACTGGTAGAAGCCGACCTCGGGGAACATCGGTTTGGATTCCGTAGAAATGCTGGAACACGTGAGGCAATACTGACCCTACAAATTATCTTAGAAGATAGATTAAGGGAAGGCAAACCAACGTTTCTACCATGTGTAGACTTTGAGAAATCTTTTGACAATGTTGACTGGAATATTCTCTTTCAAATTCTGAAGGAGGCAGGGGTAAAATACACGGAGCAAAAGGCTATTTACAATTTGTACAGAAACCAGATGGCAGTTATAAGAGTCGAGGTGCATGAAAGGGAAGCAGTGGTTGAGAAGGGAGGGAGACAGGTCTGTAGCCTATCCCCGACGATGTTCAACTTGTATATTGGGCAAGCGGTAAAGGAAACAAAAGAACAATTCGGAGTAGGAATTAAAATCCATGGAGAAGAAATAAAAACTTTGAGGTTTGCTGGCAACATTGTAATTCTGTCAGAGACAGCAAAAGACCTGAAGGAGCAATTGAACGGAATGGACAGTGTCTTGAAATGAGGATATAAGATGAACAACAAGAAAAGCAAAATGACGATAATGGAATGCAGTAGGATAAAACCAGGTGAGGCTCAGAGAATTAGATTAGGAAATGAGACACTTCAAGTAGTAAATGAGTTTTGCTATTTGGGAAGCAAAATAACTGATGATGGTCGAAGTAGAGAGGACATAAAATGTAGACTGGCAATGGTAAGGAAAGCGTTTCTGAAGAAGAGAAATTTATTAACATCGAGTATAGATTTAAGTGCCAGGAAGTCTTTTCTGAAAGTATTTGTATGGAGTGTAGCCATGTATGGAAGTTAAACATGGATGATAAGTAGTTTCGACAAGACGAGAATAGAAGATTTCGAAATGTGGCGCTACAGAAGAATGCTGATGATTAGATGGATACATCACGTAACTAATAAGGAGGTACTGAATAGAATTGGGGAGAAGAGGAATTTATGGCGCAACTTGATTGGAAGAAGGGATCGGTTGGTAGCACACGTTCTGACGCATCAAGGGATCACCAATTTAGTATTGGAGGGCACCGTGGAGGGTAAAAACCGTAGAGGGAGACCAAGAGGTGAATACACTAAGCAGATACAGAAGGATGTCGGCTGTAGCAGTTACTTGGAGATGAAGAAGCTTGGGCAGGGGAGAGTAGCTTGGAGAGCTGCATCAAACCAGTCTCTGGACTGGAGACCACAACAACAACAACAACAACAACAGGTATCTTTTCTGAAAATACAGAAAAACAGTGGAGAAAAGCGCAGTTTGTAAAAAGTTAATCATCCAGAAGGGGAGAAGGAAACGAAATGAAACTCCACCGGTTGAGATGGTATCTGATTTTATCCCAGTGACTTCAAAATTGAGACAAATTCACAAATAAGTTGGCAGTATGAGCCCACTTATCCGTATGACGGTATAGCACTTTGACCTGGACGCAAGCACTGATTCGGCTGAGAAGGCCGTTATAAGGACGTTGTATCCTCTCCTGAGGCAAGCTGGCCCACAACAGTTGCATCTGGCATTAATAACCTGGATGCTGCTTGCGTCACCGACTCGCTAGGCGCTCAGCGGGCAGTGCGGCACTATGCTTTCGAATTTTTTCAAACTGTTGCATCCTCGAGCCCCCGGTTCGCAATGTACGCTCCCGGTTGCTGAGTAAGGGATAACACTTTATTAATAATTATAGTACAAAGTAATGTCTCCAGTTACAGTTACATTATCTGCAAGTACACCAAGTCCTTTCATCTATACGTGAATTTTTTCATCATTATTAACTTTTCTACAAGAGCGTGTATACAATGTAAATGGCATGTTACTATAAACATAACTAGGATTACTTTGGGTCTTCGGATCAATACCACAATGCCACGTCTTCTAGGCGATAACATCTCGATCGGCGAAAGATTCAAGTCCAGGAAGGGAGGCGTTTTCACAACGAACGATGGCTAGGGTAAACCAACCACTACCGGAATTTCCAGTAGCGAGGTCGAGAGTAAAATTAACCCTGCAGCCACGAAAGAATATAGGTCCATTTAATATAGCTGCTTGGGCTGTTCCATTTTGCCCAAGTTTGTCTCGAGGCTAATAATATGTTTGTAGACAGGCATGCGGTGGCGGCGTTGGCGATACACACGTCGACGAGGCATAGTGCTTCAGTGCTGTTGCAGATAGAGCTCACAGCGGAATGATTCCGCGACGTAGTTGACGTCCGAGCTGGCCCCTCACATGTTCTATCGGGGACCGATCTGGGGATCTTACTGGCCGTGGGGAGTACTTCAACATCACTCAAACACTTTATAGAGACACGTGCCGTTTGTGGACGAGCCTTGTTCTGTTGAAAAATGGCATGAGAGGTAACACGTAAGGATGCAGGATGTCAATGCCGCACTGTTGAGCCGTCAGAGTTCCCTTAACCAGCACAAGTCTTGAATTGAAGCCCACACACTATGACACCAGGAGGAACACCACGATGCGTGGGAGAAGGAGACGTTCTCAGGTCACTGACGATGTTCATTCGGGGCTGAACACGATGTGACGCCATTCACCAGCAGCCCACGCTTCCAGGTCAGAGCATCACTCCAAACGCAGCCATTTGTGTTGTGGTGTTAGCAGCCCACGTATAGGATGATAACCACTTAGTCCAGGTGCTACTACTCTCCAGACAGTGGTGTGGGATGACAGAACGTTGCGAAGAGTGACGCCTGTATATGAGAAGAGTAGAAGGACGGATCCTCAAAATTACAGACCAATATCCTTAACATCGGTTTGTTGCAGGATTATCGAACATATTCTCAGTTCGAATATAATGAATTTCCTTAAGACAGAGAAGTTGCTATCCATGCATCCATATTCCTAGACTTCCGGAAAGCGTTTGACTCGGTGCCCCACTACAGACTCCTAACTAAGGTACGAGCATACGGGATTGGTTCCCAAATATGTGAGTGGCTCGAAGACTTCTTAAGTAATAGAACCCAGTACGTTGTCCTCGATGGTGAGTGTTCATGGGCGGTGAGGGTATCATCTAGAGTACCCCAGTGAAGTATGGTAGATCCACTGTTGTTTTCTATCTACATAAATGAGCTTTTGGATAGGGTGGATAGCAATGTGCGGCTGTTTGCTGATGATGCTGTGGTGTACGGGAAGGTGTCGTCGTTGAGTGACTGTAGGAGGATACAAGATGACTTGGACAGGATTTGTGATTGGTGTAAAGAATGGCAGCTAACTCTAAATATAGATAAATGTAAATTAATGCAGATGAATAGGAAAAAGAATCCCGTAATGTTTGAATACTCCATTAGTAGTGTAGCGCTTGCCACAGTCACGTCGATTAAATATTTGGGCGTAACATTGCAGAGTGATATGAAGTGGGACAAGCATGTAATGACAGTTGTGGGGAAGGCAGATAGTCGTCTTCGGTTCATTGGTAGAATTTTGGGAAGATGTGGTTCATCTGTAAAGGAGACCGCTTATAAAACACTAATACGACCTATTCTTGAGTGCTGCTCGAGCGTTTGGGATCCCTATCAGGTCGTATTGAGGGAGGACATAGAAGCAGTTCAGAGGGGGGCTGCTAGATTTGTTACTGGTAGGTTTGATCATCATGCGAGTGTTACGGAAATGCTTCAGGAACTCGGGTGGGAGTCTCTACAGGAAAGGAGGCGTTCTTTTCGTGAATCGCTACTGAGGAAATTTAGAGAACCAGCATTCGAGGCTGACTGCAGTACAGTTTTACTGCCGCCAACTTACATTTCGCGGAAAGACCACAAATATAAGATAAGAGAGATTAGGGCTCGTACAGAGGCATATAGGCAGTCATTTTTCCCTCGTTCTGCTTGGGAGTGGAACATGGAGAGAAGATGCTAGTTGTGGTACGAGGTACTCTCCACCACACATCGTATGGTGGATTGCGGAGTATGCATGTAGTAGATGTAGATGAAGAGTCCATTATTTATTGTTTGATGGAAGAGACAGATGTGAAGGAGTTACGATGTGCCTGGTGCACAGCACAGGGATCCTCCCTTGCGGTAGTCACATGTGGTTGACCAGAACCATGATAACGAGTATGCCTGCTGTCATGTTCCTGTACGGTCCAACGTTGGGCCTCTGTCACATCAGAATGCACCCGAAACGTGGATGCTGCACGATTCGACCATCCGGCCAAACGGAGAACGACTATGAGGCCCTCTTCCAAACCCTGTCAGGTGCTGATAAAGCTCCCTCGCATGGATACAGAACATCTCCCTGTCCTTCACAGTGATGACCCAGCAACAAGCTGTAATCGAGTTTCGAATTCGAAGAATCCGCCCACACATGGAGCTACCTTTCCTTCATCATGACAATGTCACACCACATACGAGCTCTGAGGCATCTACAACAATCCGACGCCTTGGATTCACTGTAACTGATCATCTTCCATACGGTCCCGACTTGGCCCCATCCGTTCAAAAATGTTCAAATGTGTGTGAAATCTTATGGGAGTTAACTGCTAAGGTCATCAGTCCCCAAGCTTACACACTACTTAACCTAAATTATCCTAAGGACAAACACACACACCCATGCCCGGGGGAGGACTCGAACCTCCGCTGGGACCAGCCGCACAGTCCATGACTGCAGCGCTGTAGACCGCTCAGCTAATCCCACGCGGCAGGCCCCATCCGTTTTTCATATGTTTCCAAAACTTAAAGAACACAATAGTGATGAAGTGATAAAAGCCGACGTGAGTATGGTTCCATCAACAAAGTCAAAACTCTACAGTTACGGCATAAACAAACTCGTCTCACGTTAAAAGAAATGTGCCCGTCACCAGGGTGACTAGGTTGAGAAATAAATATATGGACATGAAGAATAAACTTGCAGACTGTTAATATCCTTTGTTTTATTTAAAAAGCTTAACGAGTTTTCACATAAAAGGGTACGAGGCATTACTTTTCAGCACTTCCTCGTATATTATATACCACTTAAATGTGTAGAACTAAAACATTTACACTACTGGCCATTAAAATTGCTACACCACGAAGATGATGTGCTACAGACGCGAAATTTAACCGACAGGAAGAAGATGCTGTGCTATGCAAATGATTAGCTTTTCAGAGCATTCACACAAGGATCGCAACAGTGGCGACACCTACAACGTGCTGACATGAGGAGGGTTTCCAACCGATTTCTCATACACAAACAGCAATTTACCGGCGCTGCCTGGTGAAACGTTGTGATGCCTCGTGTAAGGAGGAGAAATGCGTACCATCAAGTTTCCGACTTTGATAAAGGTCGGATTGTAGCCTATCACGATTGCGGTTTATCGTATCGCGACATTGCTGCTCGCGTTGGTCGAGATCTAATGACTGTTAGTAGAATATGGAATCGGTGGGTTCAGGAGGGTAATACGGAACGCCGTGCTGGATCCCAAAGGCCTCGTATCACTAGCAGTCGAGATGACAAGCATCTTATCCTCATGGCTGTAACGGATCGTGCAGCCA
Source organism: Schistocerca americana (assembly GCF_021461395.2). NCBI lineage: Eukaryota > Metazoa > Arthropoda > Insecta > Orthoptera > Acrididae > Schistocerca > Schistocerca americana. Next base: position 228,069,332 of record NC_060125.1, on the reverse strand, counting down.
CGTCTCGGTCCCTGAGTCAACAGATGGGGGCGTTTGCAAGACAACAACCATCTGCACGAACAGTTCGACGACGTTTGTAGCAGCACGGACTATCAGCTCGGAGACCGTGGCTGCGGTTACTCTTGACGCTGCATCACAGACAGGAGCGCCTGCGATGGTGTACTCAACGACGAGCCTGAGTGCACGAATGGCAAAACGTCATTTTTTCGGATGAATCCAGGTTCTGCTTACAGCATCATGATGGTCGCATCCGTGTTTGGCGACATCGCGGTGAACGAACATTGGAAGCGTGTATTCGTCATCACCATACTGGCGTATCACCTTGCGTGACGGTATGGGGTGCCATTGGTTACACGTCTCGGTCACCTCTTGTTCGCATTGACGGCACTTTGAACAGTGGACGTTATATTTCATATGTGTTGCAACCCGTGTCTCTACCCTTCATTCGATCCCTGCGAAACCCTACATTTCAGCAGTATAATGCACGACCGCATGTCGCAGGTCCTGTACGGGCCTTTCTAGATACAGGAAATGTTCAACTGCTGCCCTGGCCAGCACATTCTCCGGATCTCTCACCAATTGAAAACGTCTGATCAATGGTGACCGAGCAACTGGTTCGTCACAATACCTCAGTCACTACTCTTGATGAACTGTGGTATCGTGTTGAAGCTGCATGGGCAGCTGTACCTGTACACACCATCCAAGCTCTGTTTGACTCAATGCCCAGGCGTATCAAGGCCATTATTACTGCCAGAGGTGGTTGTTTTGGGTACTGATTTATCAGAATCTATGCACCCAAACTGCGTGAAAATATAATCACATGTCAGTTCCAGTATAATATATTTGTCCAATGAATACCCGTTTATCATCTGCATTTCCTCTTGGTGTAGAAATTTTAATGGCCAGTAGTGTATGAATACTACATGAAATACCACATGACGCCTCGCAACAACAAAAAAGCAGAAAATAATGGAAACTCCCTATGGCGGTCTCTAGTGCACGTTCTTTCATATGATCCTAAAACCAGTAACTAGATTCTAACATTGACCAGGAGACATCATGTGTTCCTAGGTACATTATCCTCCGGGTACAACGCTCTCACCTGTCAAATAGACAATAGCGATACACCGACATAGAGGTATAGTCTATAAATATTTCTGGTCGTGATTTTAATTTATTTAGAAGTTAGTAATTTTCGCCAAGATGGCTGTTTCTGTTGAAAAAAAGCTCTTCGTAGTGAATACAACAGAGAGGCGCCAGAGAAACGATTCTGGCCATTAGAAGAACCCAGTTCCCGCTAGCCTAAGATAACTCTGCCAATGAACAGTTAGGTTGGCTATGAAAAGTAGAGCCCCCTGCTCAGTCGTCCATTTTCTTCGATACCCTACGTTTTAAACAATCCCTACAGCAAGAGCTCTGCCTCACTGGGACAAGATTTCTTTTGCCATCAAGATGTGCTTTCGGTGGTAACACATTACGAGAAAACTTAAGCTTTGGAACAGCAATCGTTGAAAAAGTGACAGATGCAACGAAGCAGCACTTACCAACGGAAACTACGCACAATAATTGTTTCGTGTAGTTTTCGTATTCTCCATTTTGCCAGAATGCTCAGCACCCTCTGTCAGTAGACGGAAGTATATTCATTCTCTTCTGTAGGCCCCGTCCTATCTGTAAACTAATGCCAGATAGGCGAAGCAAACTGGCCTTATCCTAGAGCGTATAGAGCGACAAGTCACTCTCCTCTAACATGGGCTTAACTACACAAAGGTCGCTTATTCAGCTTTGATAGAAACCATAATATTTTAACTTTCTACGTACCTCTTTCTAATAATGGTATTGGCATTGCTGACGTATGCTCTAGTAATTGCATAGTTTCAAATAAAACGTATTTCCGCGAAGGTGCTCGAAAGATGCCGAATAGAAAATTTAAATTACTGGAAGAATACTGGGACCGAAAATTAAATCAGTAACTACGTAGAGGGACTCATTTCTCAGTCCTGTTATTTTCTTGTGTGGTGAGCACCTGGTCGGTTCCTTAATTTGTTAGTTTATAGAAAATTTTAATTTTTAATTACAAGTTTATGACTTTATCCATAATGGATATGAGGTCGTCTTTGTAAAAATCAGTGTTAAAATGTTGGCTCAGCCATCTACTTACTTTGTAGAAAAAACTAAAATTTACATATTTCGAAGTTCAAGCCTTCATCCTCAGAACAACTGTACAGGATTCTCTAAAAGTGATCAGTATACAACATAAACGAGAACAATAAAAATAATAATATATTTTATTAATGATATGGCATTATTTTTGTAATAATACTATTTATTTTTTGTTGTTCTCTTTTGTATTTTGTATTAGTCACTTTTGGAGAGTTTTGTACAGTTAAGAGGGGCGCTTGAAAAACCCGTGCAAAAATAAAAACTACTTATGTGTTTGGGGTAAACATTTTTTATTTTTCGACATAGTCTCCTTTTAGACTTAAACTCTTCGTCCAATGCTGTTATAATTTGTTGATCCCTTCCGAATAATAGGAACTCTCCAAGTCTGCAAAATAGCTATTAGTTGCTGCAATTACCTCCTCATTTGAATAAAATATCTTTCCTGCTAGCCATTTCTTCAAATTGGGGAACAAATAGTAGTCCGAGGGAGCCAAGTCTGGAGAATAGGGGGGATGTGAAACGAGTTGGAATCCTATTTCCATTAATTTCACGACCACAACTGCTGAGGTGTGTGCTGGTGCATTGTCTTTATGGAAAAGGACATTTTTGCGGTCCAATCACCGCCGTTTTTCTTGCAGCTCAGTTTTCAAACGGTCAAATAACGATGAATAATATGCGCCTGTAATAGTTTTACCCTTTTCCAGATAGTCGATGAGGATTATCCCTTGCAAATTCCAAAAGACAGTCGCCATAAACTTTCCGGCCGAAGGAATGGTCTTCGCCTTTTTTGGTGCAGACTCTCCCTTAGTAACCCATTGCTTAGATTGTTGTTTGGTCTCAGGAGTATAGTAGTGTATCCATGTTTCATCCAAAGTGACGAAACGACACTTAAAGTCAAAAATAGCTCTGAGCACTATAGGACTCAACTGCTGAGGTCATTAGTCCCCTAGAACTTAGAACTAGTTAAACCTAACTAACCTAAGGACATCACAAACATCCATGCCCGAGGCAGGATTCGAACCTGCGACCGTAGCGGTCTTGCGGTTCCAGATTGCAGCGCCTTTAACCGCACGGCCACTTCGGCCGGCACTTAAAGTCCTGCGGATTCTTCCTGAACACCTGCAAACCATCCTTGCAACACTTTACACCATTCCGTTTTTGGTCAAGCGTGAGCAATCGCGGAACCCAACTTGCGGATAGCTTTCTCATGTCCAAATGTTTATGCAAAATATGAGTTATCCGTTCATTCGAGATGCCCACAGCACTAGCAATTTCACGCACCTTAACTCTTCTGTCATCCATCACCATATCATTTATTTTATCAATGATTTCTGGAGTCGTAACCTCCACAGGGCGTCCAGAACGTTCAGCATCACTTGTGCCCATATGGCCACTCCGAAAATTTTGAAACCTCTTATAAACTGTTCTAATCGAATGTGCAGAGTCACCGTAATGTTTATCAAGCTTCTCTTTAGTCTCCTGAGGCGTTTTGCCTTTCATAAAGTAATGTTTAATCCCCACACGAAATTCTTTTTCGGCCGATTTTTTGACAACCACTCGACTTCCTTGATTCACACGAATGCCGAACACAAAGAAATAGACCAATATCGCTGAAACTTGGTGTGCGGTCTTTCCAAAGATGCTACTAACTAAACATGACCTCGTTACGCGCCGGTGGTGCCATCTCTCGGGCTTTGCACGGGTTTTTCAAACATCCCTCGTATTCCAAGCACGTAGGCTCGACCTTTCAAACGCGTAAATTCTAATGTTTTGTATATTGTTAACAAGGTGGTTGAGGTGACATTTTACCATCAATGTTCCGTGTACAAAATAAACTCAATTCAATTTTGCTTATGCCTCCGAATCTTGTAGTTGGCTTTATAAGTCTAGTACGAAGCCATCTGAAATAAAATAAATAAGCAATTTGTAGATATAAGGGAGGGATTAAAAAGTTTCCGTTTGAAGGCCGTACAGCCCAGAATCGGTGGGCCAATCAGGTAAAATCGTTCTGAGCACTGAGGGAATCGTCCCACTGTCGCACAGGTTTGGTAAAACGCCGTACCCTACTGCTTGTAGAAGTCTGTAGCTGCATGCTGCATATCCTCAGGACTCATCGACTCTTTAAGGACTTTTCTAAGGGAACGAAGCGATGATAATCGCATGGGAAGACATCAGGACTACAAGGAAAGTTCTCGAGTGTCTCCCACTGAAGTTGGTGTTATCTTCTACGTTACAGCATTTTCGACGTGGGGACGTGCGATGCAGAGAACTTGACGCACCATTCCACAACAGTGGTTTTCGAGAGGCATGTCCCATACCCACTCTCAATTCTTCGATGGATATATACCGGTGTTTTTCCTTTCGCAACCAAGAAAAGAATAACAGCACATTTTTACTGTTTGGACGCATTTGGTAATTACGTCGCCATAGTTCACGTTTCCGCACATACCACACACATGTTGTACAAGCACGAATTCCATATTAATCTCTTGTCTACATATCGCTGTTCATACATATACATCGGAGTCGCGCTACGTTGCATATACGCTGCAGCAAAGCCCTCAAATGGAAAGTTTTTGATTGCCCCTTATACACTACTGGCCATTAAAATTGCTACACCACGAAGATGACGTGATACAGACGCGAAGTTTAACCGACAGGAAGAAGATGCTGTGGTATGCAAATGATTAGCTTTTCAGAGCATTCACATAAGGTTGGCGCCGGTGGCGACACCTACAACGTGATGACATGAAAAAAGTTTCCAACCGATTTCTCATACACAAATAGCAGTTGACCGCCGTTGCCTCGTGAAACGTTGTTGTGATGCCTCGTGTAAAGAGGAGAAATGCGTACCATCACGTTTCCGACTTTGATAAAGGTCGGATTGTAGCCTATCACGATTGCGGTTTATCGTATCGCGACATTGCTGCTCGCGTTGGTCGAGATCCAATGACTGTTAGCAGAATATGGAATCGGTAGGTTCAGGAGGGTAATACGGAACGCCGTGCTGGATCCCAACGGCCTCGTATCACTAGCAGTCGAGATGACAGGCATCTTATTCGCATGGCTGTTACGGATCGTGCAGTCACGTCTCGGTCCCTGAGTCAACAGATGGGGACGTTTGCAAGACAACTATCTGCACGAACAGCTCGACGACGTTTGTAGCAGCACGGACTATCAGCTCGGAGACCGTGGCTGCGGTTACTCTTGACACAGCATCACAGACAGGAGCGCCTGCGTTGGTGTACTCGACGACGAACCTGGGTGCACGAATGGCAAAACGTCATTTTTTCGGATGAATCCAAGTACTGTTTCCAGCATCATGACGGTCGCATCCGTGTTTCCCGGCACCGCGGTGAACGCACATTGGAAGCGTGTATTCGTCATCACCATACTGGCGTATCACCCTGCGTGATGGTATGGGGTGCCATTGGTTACACGTCTCGGTCACCTCTTGTTCGCATTGACGGCACTTTGAACAGTGCACGTTACATTTCAGATGTGTTACGACCCGTGGTTCTACCATCATTCGATGCCTGCGAAACCCTACATTTCAGCAGGATATTGCACGACCGCATGTTGCAGGTCCTGTACGGGCCTTTCTTGATACAGAAAATGTTCGACTGCTGCCCTGGCCAGGACATTCTCCGAATCTCTCATCAATTGAAAACGTCTTGTCAATGGAAGCCGAGCAACTGGCATGTCACAATACGCCAGTCACTACTCTTGATGAACTGTGGTATCGTGTTGAAGCTGCATGGGAAGCTGTACCTATACACGTCATCCAAGCTCTGTTTGTCTCAATGCCCAGGCGTATCAAGGCCGGTATTACGGCCAGAGGTGGTTGTTCTGGGTACTGATTTATCAGGATTTATGCAACCAAACTGTTTGAAAATGTATTCACATGTCAGTTCTAGTATAACATATTTGTCGAATGAATACACGTTTATCATCTGCATTTCTTCTTGGTGTAGCAATTTTAATGGCCAGTAGTGTATTAGTCCTACGGGGAACAAGTTTGCAGTACAACACTACAGCCGGACGAACTCGTCCAGGGTACAGTGCGGGCACAATGAAACTTTTCTGCAATAGCTTTTGTGTCTGATTTGAAATCATTTGCACTACCTAATGAAGAAGAGAACTGCAAAAATCCCTTTGCTGTCAGGCTATCGTTGTCGCGAATCCTGAGGACATTTTTAGTGCTACTTTTGCTTTGGCAGTTATGACACCGACTTTGGTTTGCGCTCTTAGGATAATAAAGGCGCCACTACGTGAAACTGAACAGGGCAGTTTTCCAGAGCATTCCCAGGTAGGCATGTGGAAACTTTAGATCACGCATTGTATTCTCCACAGTTCTTTCAGAAGTGGATCGAAATGATCGTGTGTAGTAATGGAACAGTGTACTGTACCCTTCGACTAGCTCGCCGACAGTTCACAGAGAGAAACGCTTGGTTGAAACGGTTGTGGCGCAGTAACAGGACGACGAGGAAGTTTTATCTTTTGTTGCTTACTAAAGCGTGTGTCGAGTAGATGACGCACCACTGATGATTCACGCGTTTGGTAGCTAACATTCCACGCACGAAGCTGTCACTGCAGCCACGCCTAGGGAAATTTCCTTGCAGTTGCGCCGAATGGCGTCACCCGCACTTTTCTAATAGGCGCAAGCAGGAAAATAGTCAGCTAATTTTATTATTTATTTGTCCGATGATATCTTCTTTCTTGCACAACGAGCAGTGATTGATTTTATATTCAAGACGTGTCGTAAAACAAAAATTACTACTCACCCTCGATTTTGAGCTGAAGATAATAGTTGGACACATGTTCATCCCATGTGTAGAAGAAAATGCACAGTTGTTCAAATCGATGTAAACGTCAAAATTAATGGTATCTCTATATCAGTTGTCTAGGAAACTCAGATATAATTTTGGAGCTCTTATTTACTTTTTGCAGTAAATCAGTTTACTTCTTGTAATCTCAGCTAGCTGAGAATTGTTCGTAACATTTTACGACTAGATTAAATAGGAGTGAATGCAGTAATCAGTTGATGTTGATATATTCATACGTACTCAGTCGTAATAGAAATTTATGAACTTCAGTGGTATGGTTATACATATCACCTAAAAGCTAAACATGCATTTTCGTGCGCTACTTACAGACGACTGACTCCTTTCGAACAAACATACGATGTTGCAGCTATAAATGTATTTGTATTCAATTAAATATTGAGGAAGGTTGGTAGTAGTTACTGCTAAGAAACGCATTTCCATTTATTAAGCATCTCCATATATTGTGTTCAACTGTTTTTATTACAATTAATGAATGAGAAAAGAAGCTCAGTGCAAAACAGTTAATCTTCAAACTATAATTTAATCAGTTTCCTTTAATTTACGTCTATGGTCACAATCTTTTCTGTTATATGTTGTTTCTCATATGATATGCTCAGGTAAAGTTCTCCAAAAATGAATAAACCATAGAATATCGTATTTAAACCATATATGTTATATGTTGTTTCTCATATGATATGCTCAGGTAAAGTTCTCCAAAAATGAATAAACCATAGAATATCGTATTTAAACCATATATGTTATATGTTGTTTCTCATATGATATGCTCAGGTAAAGTTCTCCAAAAATGAATAAACCATAGAATATCGTATTTAAACCATAAATTGAGGAAAATGGCTGGTCAGGCTGGAAAAGGAAAGTAAGAGACTTGCAGGACTACGATGAAGATGCGTTGGATGTTATTGACCACAGATTAGTGAAGCCCCAGTCAATGGAAAAGGGTGCTGCAGAAATACAAGTCAAAAAGCACAAGGAACAGTTTGAATTAGATCGTAAGTCAAATAGTTATGCAAAGTGTGTGATAACAAGCGCTATGAGTGATTATGTGTGTCAAAAATTAAATTCCTTGAAGCGTCCTTTTCAAGCCACATCAAAGGATCAGTTGTTTAAAATTTATGCATACTTTTTCTCTTCTAAATGGATACCACTTTCTCCTCATACTCTTGTGGCATTTTCTGAGATATTTTCGCATGCTAAGTCCGTGACGTTTCATCAACCTGTAGCACTAACGGCCTCCACTCTTAAAGTCGGTTAAGTTGCGCTGTAGCACTAGTTTATGAGCGTTTATTTGAATCATTTTTGTATTAATTCCAGTGCCATTTGGACGGTATCCTTCATTTCAGTACGCCATCTTGTAGTTTTGGCCATTTTGAATTCAGTCTTCTACTTGCACATTTAGTCTTCCTCATTTTTTTAGTTCTTGTTTACTAGCCAGCCAACTGCAAATAGCTTTTCTGTTGGTGGAGGACAGAAATGCCGCTCTGTTTCCATGTTCTTCTGCATATGTCATTGCTTTCAATTTATAGCGCGTATCATATGAATATCTGTTATTTTTTTCCATTACGAAGCTAGCTACTAACAAAAATATTGCATTGTTACCAATAACACAAATGACTTTCTGTTCAAGTCCATTGGCATCGTCTACTGCAGTGAGGCATCATAGGCTAGGTATTTTCTGTGATTTGTCAAATGCATTTGATTGTGTGAACCACAACATCCTTTTAAATAAATTAGAATTCTATAGTGTCACAGGCAATGCTGCAAAATGGTTCAAGTCATACCTCGCTAACAGGAAACAAAGGGTGTCGGTGCAAGGGACTAGTGAATTAAGTCATCAGTCATCATCAGAATGGGAAGAAATTACATGTGGTGTCCCACAAGGATCCATCTTAGGGCCATTGCTTTTTCTTGTGTACATTAATGATCTCTCATCAGTTACACTGCCAGAAGCAGAGTTCGTTTTGTTTGCAGATGATACAAGTATTGCAATAAATAGTATGTCGAGTGTAGTTCTAGAAAGATGTGCTAATGATATTTTCATAGATATTAATAAATGGTTTAAAGCCAACTCACTGACATTAAACTTCAAAAAGACTCACTATATGCAATTCAGAACCTGTAAGAGGTTTCCACCCAGCATATGCATAGAGTATGAAGATGAGCAGATAGAAGAGGTTGACAGTCTTAAATTCCTGGGATTACAACTTGATAATAAATTCAGTTGGGAGGAGCACACCACAGAGCAGCAGAAACGCCTTAACAAATCTGTATTTGCAACTCGAGTGTTAGCAGACATAGGCGGCATAAAAATGAAAAAACTTGCATACTTTGCCTACTTTCATTCCATAATGTCATATGGTATAATATTTTGGAGTAACTCTTCAAGTCAAACAATAGTTTTCAGAGTCCAAAAGCGTGTAATACGTATTATGTGTGGAGTAAATTCACGGACGTCCTGTAGAAACCTCTTCAAAAGAACTGGGTATACTAACTACTGCCTTTCAGTATATTTACTCCTTAATGAAATTTGTCCTAAATAATATATCTCTTTTTCCAACAAACAGCTCAGTTCATACATACAATACAAGGAACAAATATGATCTGCACAAGGACATAAAAGCATTTACTTTAGTTCAAAAAGGGGTCCACTACTCAGGAACACTCATCTTCAATACTTTGTAAGCAAACATAAAAAATTTAGTTACAAATAAAGATCAGTTTAAAAGGAGCCTGAAAGACTTACTAGTGGTCAACTCCTTCTACTCCATTGACGAATTTTTTAATAGAAACAAATGATGTATATACTCATACTATTAGTATTGTTATTTCAGCTAAAAAAAATTGACATGTTCCACATCCATGAGGATCTCCTCAGCACGGATCTATGGAACGAAAAACTAATCTAATCTAATCTCTAATATAGGTAGTGTTCTGGGTTTGGGCTGGCGGGGCGTGAGGGCGACAGCGTTAGCAAGCTTGAGAATCCCCTCAACTCATTTTCGTCGCATCAGTACATTGCTGCTGTCAGTTGAATCCAATGTTACCAGATACAGATACGTAGGTGTTACATCGAATATATGGCCATTTTTAAGACTGGGCGGGAATTTTAAATCAAACACTGGACATGTTTGTATTAATTTCGAGTATAAGAGGCACTTGAATTTTGGAGGCAATTTTTCGAAGAAAAAACTGCGTCTTCAAGTACTTAAAATATAGTCCCTGGTAAGGATCCAAGATAGATGAAAAACGCTTAAAAGCCGGTTGAAAAAGCGCAATGTATGCCGCTTCCTTCGTGCATAAGTTACATTTCCTTAAGATCCTTCCTATGAATATCAATCTGGTCTCTGCCTTTATGTGATCATTCCACTTAAGGTCACTGTGGATAGTTACTCCTAGATATTTTACGGTAGGTACTGTTCCTACCAATTTATAAATCAATAGTGTAGTTGTGCAGTCGTGGATTTATTTTCCTATGTATGGGCAACATGTTACGTTTATTTATGTTTAGAATGAGCTGTCAGAGCCTGGACCATTCATCAGTGCTCTGCAGGTCATTCTGCAAATCGATACTGTCTTCTGGAAGAAGATCAAATTTAACAGACAATATGTTACATCATTTCACATTTCATTATATATATATATCCTTGCATCCTGAGTTTCACTCCAACTTCTGCAACTTTGTTTCTTCCGCTGCTTGTACATAGAGATATACAGAGGGGTCCAAAAAAACGTATCCACTGTTTAAAATTCCATAACTTGCAAACTAATTGGCGGAGTTGTCTCATTTTTGGTGAAAGTGTAGCTTAAAGTCCAACTTAAAGATATCACTGTATGTGTTCGAAATGGTCACCATTAACATTCACACACAAACGATGCCGCCGAACTGCAGCACGTACTGACTGCAACGTGTTCAGTTGCATATTTACACATGACAGTACGATGGATTCTCGAAGTTCATCCAATGTGCGTGGCTTTTGTCGATGAACGACGTCCTTCAGGGTTCCCCACAGGTAAAAGTCCAGAGGAGTTAGGTCTGGGGAACGTGGTGGATACTCCACAGCACTTCTACGGCCTATCCACCTTCCTGGTAGATTTTCGTCGAGGTACGCCCTAACACGAGTTTGGTAGTGGGCTGTGGCACCGTCTTGTTGAAAGTAAACTCTTCTGTCTCCATACAAGTCTCGGATGGCAGGTAAAATGGATGTCTGAAGCTTCTGAAGGTGCACCGAACCGGTAACTGTGCCGTCAAAGAAGAATGGCCCAATCAATCCCCGGTAAGACAACCCACTCCACACATTTACTCCTGGCAAATTCACGGCTTTGTCTACATGAACGTTCGGATTTTCGGCGGCCCAGTAGATGCAATTTTGGCGATTTACTGTACCATTGAGTTTGAACTGTGCCTCATCAGACCACACAATCATCTCTGCAAACTCTTCATCGTTGCCCACCATGTTAGTAATCCACTCGCAGTACTCCATTCTACGATCTGTGTCGTCCTCGTTTATTGCGTGTAGCAATCGTAGGATGTAGCACTTCCACTCTGTTGTCTTCAAATCACTAAAGGACGTCGTTTATCGACAAAAGCCACGCACATTGGATGAACTTCGAGAATCCATCGTACATTCATGTGCAAATATCCAACTGAACACGTTGCAGTCAGTAGTTCGTGCTGCAGTTCGGCGGCATCGTTTGTGTGTGGATGTTAAGTTGGACTTTAAGCTACACTTTCACCAAAAATGAGACAACTCCGTCAATTAGTTTGCAAGTTATGGACTTTTAAACAGTGGATACATTTTCTTGGACCCCTCTGTAGTAGACGAGAGAAACTGCATCCTTTCCTATATTACCCATGAACCCTTATACCATGTACTTATTTTTCTAATGGCTTCAAACGTCTTGCACCCATGCACAATATCGAACGATTTTTCCAGGTCGAAAACCCTGTGAAGTTGTTTTGGTTTTTTTTTTATATCTATTTCCACGATCAGAAGCAGCGTAATAATTGCCTCCCTAACGCCTTTACTTTTCCTAAAGCAAAACTGATCGTCATACAACAGATTCAGAATGCGTCTTTTACTCTCAAGTGCAATGGGCGCTGCTGTGAAACTTTATAACATATTAGAATTGTACGCCGATGCCGGATTCGATCCGAGGACCCTCCATTTCACGGCAACGCTCTTCCCGCGTCAGCTGCCAAGCCGCGACCCATGACCTGCCTTCGCAACTTCTGTCAGCATTCCTGTTCTACCTTCTCCGCCAAGAAATTTCAAAACACTGCACCTCCTGCTGCTTTGAAAACAATACTCTAGCTGTGCCATTTCTCTCCAAAATCCTTTCCTCTATGAGTGACAGACCAGCATGGTACGTATGAGAGTTTTTGTACAGTTTGGAAAAAGTGGGAAATAGTTGCTGACAGAAGTGAAAAGGAAGGAAGGAAGATTAGAGCTTAACGTCCCGTCGACAACGCGATAATTAGAAACGGAACACAACTTCGGACTACGAAAGGATGGGGAAGGAGATCGTCCGTGTCCTCTTCAAAGGAACTATCCCGGCATGTGCCTGAAGCGATTTAGGGAAATCAGAAAAAGTTTGAACCTGGATGGTCGGACTGGGATTTGAACCGACGTCCTCCCGAATGCGAGTACCGTGTGTTAACCACTGCCCCATCTAGCCCAGTTATAGGAGTGGACCTGTGCGGAGAGGTCATGAGTCGTCCCTTGCCCTCTCAGAAAATTATTTACAGTTATCAGTACGGAATTTGTAAACCAGGTCAAATGGCGAGAAACAAAAAATGTTGGCTCTTCATTAGCTGCATCCACAACCTACAGGCTTTCAGATGTATCGTTTGCATGCAAAGAGTTTCAGTTGTGTGATAAGCACGTGCTCTTTAAACAGTCCTCACACGCTCAGTGTTATTGAAACAATAATATTTCGGCAACATATTGCCCGAAATGTGAGGCCAAGAACGTCACAACACCGTATTGTTGTGCAACATTCATGTTTGTGCATGTCAGTTAAAACTCTGCCTTCATATTGATTGTACACGCCGCTGCTAAACGATGTTGATATGTATGCCGGCTGAGTTACGTGCCTTGCAAAAAAACAACCATAAACCAGGGAGAACGAGCGAAACAAGCCCGAGAAGCTTTCTTAAATGGTTCAAATGGCTCTGAGCACTATGGGACTGAACTTCTGAGGTCATTAGTCCCCTAGAACGTAGAACTACTTAAACCTTACTAACCTAAGGACATCACACACATCCATGCCCGAGACAGGATTCGAACCTGCGACCGTAGCGGTCGCACGGTTCCAGACTGTAGAGCCTAGAACCGCTCGGCCACTGGGGTCGGCAGAAGCTTTCTTAGCAGCGTAGATTTGCAAGTCAGGGAAACAACTAATTACAAATGAAACAAGTGAATTGTATAATTTTTCATGCACATGTGCAGTTTTCTGTTTATTTCTCCACTGTAACAACCGTTGAATGTGGCATAAAGCAAGTATGCTGCTGACACCTTACACGAGAGCTTTCAACAGATGTTAGAAAAATAAATATATATGCTCATTGAATAGCTGACCAGATCTTATTCACCAAATCTGTCGTGACACCAAGATCTTCAGTTTTACTGACGTTTCCTAATCAATGACGAAATTTTTTCATAATGCTGCTTTCATATACGTCTCCTGTCCACTTTCTAATCTTTTTCGTTTTTTTTTATTCATTGCGGAAATTCATTTGGAGCGAATTTAATTTCTCAAGGTCTCGGCAAGGACTGACGTGTATTGCGCAATACTACCCTCACACGATACGATATTATTGCGTAATATCGAGATATATTGAACGTGCGTCAATATTTCTGAAGATGCCTGTCATCTCGACTGCTAGTGATACGAGGCCCTTGGGATCCAGCACGGCGTTCCGTATTACCCTCCTGAACCCACCGATTCCACATTCTGCTAACAGTCATTGGATCTCGACCAACGTGAGCAGCAATGTCGCGATACGATAAACCGCAATCGCGATAGGCTACAATCCGACCTTTATCAAAGTCGGAAACGTGATGGTACGCATTTCTCCTCCTTACACGAGGCATCACAACAACGTTTCACCAGGCAACGCCGATCAACTGCTGTTTGTGTGTGAGAAGTCGGTTGGAAACTTTCCTCATGTCAGCACGTTGTAGGTGTCGCCACCGGCGCCAACCTTGTGTGAATGCTCTAAAAAGCTAATTATTTGCATAAAACAGCATCTTCTTCGTATCGGTTAAATTTCGCGTCTGTAGCACGTCACCTTCGTGGTGTAGCAATTTTAATGGACAGTAGTGTAATATCGTATTCTGAGGAGAAAGTTCGTGATTGAAATTTCGTAAGATCCTGCCGCAACGAAAAACGTCTTATTTTAATGATTGCCGCCTCAAATCGCGTATCATATCCGTGACACTATCTCCCCTGTCTCGCGAAAATACAAAAAGAGCTCCCTTCCTTGAACTTTTCGGTGTACTCCTTCAGTCCTACCTGATGCGGATCCAATACGGCGCAGCAGTACTCCAGAGAAGGTCTTTAGTAGACCTGTTGCATGTTCTACGTGTTCTGTCAATAAAACATTGTCTTTGGTCCGCTTTCCAGACATCTTTATCGATGTGATTGTTCCAGTTTAAGTTATTCTCTATTGCAATCCCTAAGTATTTAGTTTAATTTACAGGCTTTAGATTTGTCTGATTTGTCATGTATCCGAAATTTAACTGATCCTTTTAGTACTCATGTGGATGCCTTTATATTTCTACTTGTTTAGAGTCAAATGCCACTTTTCGCACCATACAGATCCCTTATCTAAATCATTTTTCAGTTGGTTTCGATCATCTGATGACATTTATAAAACGGTAAATGACAGCATCGCCTGTAAGCAATTTAAGAAAGCTGCTCAGATTGTCTCCTAAACTACTTATATAGATTAGGAACACCAAAGAACCAATAAAATGTCATTGGGAACGCCAGATGTCACGTCTGGTTTACTCGATGACTTTCCATCAGTTACTACGAACTGTCACCTTTCTGACAGGGAGTCAGTAATCCAGTCGCATAACTGAGACTATACTTCACAGGCATGCAATTTGACTAGAATTCTCTTGTGATAAACGTTGTTAAATGCCTTCTGGGAATCTAGAAATGTGAAGTCAATTTTGGCTCCCCTCTCGATGGTTGTCAATGCTATGTATTAAATAAGAGGTGCATATTTCTATAGCAGTATTCGTCTGTGTGTATTTGTGTCATAAATAAAATGAAGCTCTTCTGGGAAAGAAACTGATACAGTGTAGCTACTTATTGAATAAATGCAGTACTTCTTTTACAAAAACTATTTTCTGTTCATAGTTTTTTTCATAGTCATAGTTCATTGTTTTGAATCTTCTTGTGCATAATAATTTTCAAAGATCCGTGGTACAAAGAATGTCAGCAAGAGCACTGCCCACGAAAGGTGAGGATCTGGGTTCGACTCCCTGCCAGATCACAATTTGAATCTGTCACGGAGTATGCAACAGTTCCCCAGCTTTTCATTATTCTGTATGCCGTTCTGGGCAAAAAACTGGATGCATGAGGTGTCAAGCTGACTGTGCATTAATTCCCGACGTGTGTGTCACATAAATTTTGGATCAGGCTGGCTGGCCACAGAATGTGGGGACCACAGCCAGACGATTGTTGACTGCGACCTCTGAAACGTTGTTTACGTACTAAGGATTATCACGAGAGACAATAATTTACTTAATAGAAACCACTGCACGCCAGTGCGTGGCAAGCCGAAACGCAGTGTCAACACAGGGGGGGAAGGGAGAGGGGGCCTTATGTTGGGTGTTTATCTGAGGGAGCCGCCCGTGCGTACGTGACAGCTGAGTCGCCTCTGTTTACTTCAGTCTCTGCGGCGAAGTGACAGCGACGTGCGTCTTGAAGTGCTGAGAGCCCACTTAGGGAATCCCTAGCCTGCCAGGCTTCGTCTGTCTGACCATTTGTTACGACGTGGTCAGTCGCACCGTACGCACGCGGAAGGCGTACTGTATCAGCCTAGTGCAGAACAAGGAGCCCAGCAACTGATGCGGGCAGAGCGAATCATATCAGTTTCGTTCAAAGAGAAGAGATCGAATAAACGAAGTACTATTTCTCATAAAATAAAACTAGAAACTTTTGAAATAACTAATTAATCGTCAAAGATACTATTGCTACTACTTTATAACACAATGACGACACTCTGCCCTCCTAGCATCACTGGGTAAATATGAGGGTATAAGCACATTAGAAATATATAATCTGCCTTGTTTTCAAAACTATTATTTTCAAAATATATGACTTTCTCCCTCTGAGTCAATTATATCCAATGATGTTTCGCACATTTTTATATTTACGAGGGGCGTTTGAAAAGGTTGTGCAAAGTCCGAGAGATGGCACCACCGGCGCGTATCGAGGTCATGTTTAGTTAGTAGCATCTTTGGAAAGAACGCACACCAAGTTTCAGCCATATTGGTCTATTCTTTGTGTTTGGCATTCGTGTGAATCAAGGAAGTCGACTGACTGTCAAAAAATGGACGAAAAAGAATTTCGTGTGGTAATTAAACATTACTTTACGAAAGGCAAAACGCCCCAGGAGACTAAAGAGAAACTTGATAAACATTACGACTCCAGAAATCATTCATGAAATCCATGATATGGCGATGGATGACAGAAGAGTTAAGGTGCGTGAGACTGCTAGAACTGTGGGCATCTCGAATGAACGGGTACATAATATTTTGCATAAACATTTGGACATGGAAAGCTATCCGCAAGATGGGTTCTGCGATTGCTCACGGAATCGTGTGAAGTGTTGCAAGGATGGTTTGCAGCTGTTCAGGAAGAATCTGCAGGACTTTAAGCGTCGTTTCGTCACTTTGGATGAAACATGGATACATTACTATACTCCTGAGATCAAACAACAGGAGAGCTTCTGTAAAGTTTGGAAGGTAGGAGACGAGGTACTGGCAGAAGCAAAGCTGTGAGTACCGGGCGTGAGTCGTGCTTCGGTAGCTCAGTTGGTAGAGCACTTGCCCGCGAAAGGCAAAGGTCCCGAGTTCGAGTCTCGGTCGGGCACACAGTTTTAATCTGCCAGGAAGTTTCATATCAGCGCACACTCCGCTGCAGAGTGAAAATCTCATTCTGGAAACATCCCCCAGGCTGTGGCTAAGCCATGTCTCCGCAATATCCTTTCTTTCAGGAGTGCTAGTTCTGCAAGGTTCGCAGGAGAGCTTCTGTAAAGTTTGGAAGGTAGGAGACGAGGTACTGGCAGAAGCAAAGCTGTGAGTACCGGGCGTGAGTCGTGCTTCGGTAGCTCAGTTGGTAGAGCACTTGCCCGCGAAAGGCAAAGGTCCCGAGTTCGAGTCTCGGTCGGGCACACAGTTTTAATCTGCCAGGAAGTTTCATATCAGCGCACACTCCGCTGCAGAGTGAAAATCTCATTCTGGAAACATCCCCCAGGCTGTGGCTAAGCCATGTCTCCGCAATATCCTTTCTTTCAGGAGTGCTAGTTCTGCAAGGTTCGCAGGAGAGCTTCTGTAAAGTTTGGAAGGTAGGAGACGAGGTACTGGCAGAAGCAAAGCTGTGAGTACCGGGCGTGAGTCGTGCTTCGGTAGCTCAGTTGGTAGAGCACTTGCCCGCGAAAGGCAAAGGTCCCGAGTTCGAGTCTCGGTCGGGCACACAGTTTTAATCTGCCAGGAAGTTTCATATCAGCGCACACTCCGCTGCAGAGTGAAAATCTCATTCTGGGAACAATCTAAACAATGGGCTACCAAGGGAGAATCTGCACCAAAAAAGGCGAAGACCATTCCTTTGGCCAGAAAGGTTATGGCGACTGTCTTTTGGGATTCGCAACGGATAATCCTCATCGACTATCTGGAAAACGGTAACACTATTACAGGTGCATATTACTCATCGTTATTGCACCGTTTGAAAACCGAGCTGTAAGAAAAACGCTGGCGATTGGACTGTAAAAAAGTCCTTTTCCATCAC
The DNA here is from genome assembly GCF_021461395.2 of Schistocerca americana. Taxonomy (NCBI): domain Eukaryota; kingdom Metazoa; phylum Arthropoda; class Insecta; order Orthoptera; family Acrididae; genus Schistocerca; species Schistocerca americana. The sequence goes on along the minus strand of NC_060125.1, from coordinate 228,051,303 downwards.
GACAATGCACCAGCACACACACGTCAGTAGTTGTGGTCGCAAAATTCATGGAAATAGGATTCCAACTCGTTTCACATTCCCCCTGTTCTCCAAACTTGGCTCCCCCAGACTACTATTTGCTCCCCAATTTGAACAAATGGCTGGTGGGACAAAGATTTTATTCAAACGAGGAGGTGAATGCAGAAACTAATAGCTGTTTTGCAGACATGGACAACTGCTATTATTCAGAATGGATCAACAAATTAGAACAGCGTTAGACGAAGTGTATAAGTCTAAAAGGAGATTATATCGAAAATAAAAGGTTTACCCCAAACACGCAAGTTGTTTTTATTTTTACACAGACCTTTCAAACACCCCTCGTATAACGCATTAAAATTTATTCATGGTTTTTTGCACTGGGTACAACTGAGGTCAAAATGACCCCAACTTAAATTGTTTGTTTGTTCCTTGAATGTAACATTTATGAAAATACAGTGAAGAATATTATGTTCAACAGGTATTATACGAAACACTGCAGCAATAGAAATATTATTTCCTACTTATTTTTGTTCCCATTGTTAGGGTTTCTCGGATCAGCTGTTATTGTACTCTTCCTAGTACCACTGGGGCCAATATGACCCTATAAGTACATTGGAAAATCATATCTACCATGTTTTCAAAGCTATTTTCTTTGTAAAATATTTGACTTTCTCTCGCTGAATCAGTTTTATTCAATGATGTTTTATTTAGTTTTATGTTTGCAACACATTAAACTTTACTCAAGGTTTTTGCACTGAGTACCACTGGGTTCAAAATGACCGCAATGTAAATTTCTTTTTGTTTCATGAAGCTAATGCTTGTGAAAATAGAACCATCACTGTTACACTGAACAACACTAATCTACATTCATATGTTAGTTCATTAGAAATACCATTATATCCAGCGTAAATCAGTTGTGGTCTACATGACCCCAGAGGTACTCAGTAAGACAAAATATCGTGCTAGTATGATGATTAAATGTTATGAAGACGTGTTGAAGAGCGTGTTGGTCAACATACGGCAGTATAGCAGCGATTCTATGTGGTGATAGAATGAAGGCTTTCACGACCATATGATATTGCAGCTGGTAAACCTTTTGGGCTATAACGTCGTGGTCCACGAAATTCTTCTGTTTTCCTATGCTTCGTCCAGAACTGCGCTGGACATCTTCAGAGGCGTTGCTCCTCCGTTGAGTCGGCAAGAATCAATGGAGGAGCAACGGCTCTGAAGATGTCCAGCGCAGTTCTAGACTAAAATTCAGGAACAGAAGAGTTTCGTTGACCATGACGTTATACCCCGAAAAGTTTTCCAGCAGCGATTCTGCGTGGGTTTGACAGGTCCTTGGTAGGTCTCTGGAATTGTGTGGGACCACATGTCTACGCACAGGTTACACAATTCTCATAAATAACGGGCCAGAGGCACCCGATAGCATCTGACTCGTGTTCCATCGGGTTCGGATCATGCGAATTTGGTCTTACAAGGCATCAACGACCGTTCATTATCACATAAAACTACTGTAGCACGATTCTCGCCTTGTGAAAAGGACAGTTATCCCACTGAAAGATTCCATCGCTGTTGGGAAAGACATCAAGCATGAAAGGAGGCACTTGGTCCACAGTAACATTAAGGTCTGTGGGCTGGTGCATGTTTCGAGTAGGCGTTCACGTGGATGACTGCGTATCCAGACACGAGCATCGACGTGACATAACAAGATATTTCATCTGGCCGGGTGATATGTTTCCACTGATGCAATATCGATGACCCCGTGACAACTGCATTAGTAACTGACAGTGTCGTTGGGTCAACATGGGAAAACATAGGGGTCGCCTGCTCTTGAGCCTCATGTTCAATAATATGCGCTCAGCGGTGTGCTCTGAACCACTTGTGCCTGCACCAACACTGTTCTCCATCCTCAGATCTGCCAGAAACCTCCTCCTACCTTGTATTACAAAGTGGTCAATCCTCCGAACTGCACGTTCTGTGATGCGCCACGGACGTCCAACACTTTGTCGCCTACTCGTTGTTCCACTGTCCTTCAACCACTCTCCATCGATTCTCACAACACCAGTGCGTGAACTGCCCCTCAGCTTGGTCTTTTCAGACATGCCGGGCCGTAAAAATCTGTCCTTTGTCAGAGTTGCTTAGGTCAAAGGATTTCGCCATTTGTTGCCCATATCGTCGTACATATTTAAGTGCTGTATAATACACAAATAAAAAAAAAGTTTCGCATCACCCCAGTTTCCAGAACTCCTGAAGACGGAGGTAGACTGTGGATATTGTATCACAGATAAAGACCCTTTGACTGTTCAGAGATGTCACTAAACCCGTCCAAAGATGTAAACAACCATGCATAAGCAGCAACTATTAGATGGAGGTGGTCCGACAGCTGATCAGTTCCAGTCATTCCACCAGGAAGGAGGTACACGGCTCTTGTTTTCTGTAGTTCAACTATGTCTAGACGCTCAATAGCGAGGTTCGATCGCGCCAGGAAGGGCGCCAGGATGGGCTCTCAACGAGGGAAGTGTCCAGGCGTCTCGGAGTGAACCAAAACGATGTTGGTCGGACATAGAGAAAATACAGAGAGACAGGAACTGTCGATGACGTGCCTCGCTCAGTCCGCCCAAGTGCTACTACAGCAGTGGATGACCGCTACCTACGGATTATGGCTCGGAGGAACCCTGACAGCAACGCCGTGTTGAATAATGCTTTTCGTGCAGCCACATGACGTCGTGTTACGACTCAAACTGTGCACAATAGGCTGAATGATGCGCAACTTCACTCTCAACGTCCATGACGAGGTCCATCTTTGCAACCACTACACCACGCACTGCGGTACAGATGGGCCCAACAACATGCCGAATGGACCGCTTAAGATTGGCATCAAGTTCTCTTCACAGACGAGAGCCGCATATGCCTTCAACCAGACAATCGTCGGATACGTGTTTGGAGGCAACCTGGTCAAGCTGAACGCCATAGACACACTGTCCAGCGAGTGCACCTAGGCGGAGGTTCCTGCTGTTTTGGGGTGGCATTATGTGGGGCCGACGTACGCCGCTGGTGGTCATGGAAAGCGCCATAACGGCTGTACGATATGTGACTGCCATCCTCCGACCGATAATGCAACCATATCGGCAGCATATTGGCGAGGCATTCGTCTTCATGGACGACAATTCGTGCCCCCATCGTGCACTTCTTGTCGATAACTTCCTTCAGGATAACTAGAATGGCCAGCATGTTCTTCAGACATGAACCCTATCGAACATGCCTGGGATAGATCGAAAAGGGCGGTTTATGGAGGACGTGACCCACCAACTACTCTAAGGGATGTACGCCGAACCGCCGTTGAGGAGTGGGACAATCGGAACCAACAGTGCCTTGATGAACTTGTGGATAGTATGCCACGACGAATACAGGCAAGCATCAATGCAAGAGGACGTGCTGCTGGTTATAAGAGGTACTGGTGTGTACAGCAATGTGGACCACCGTCTCTGAAGGTCTCGCTGTATGGTGGTACAATATGCAATGTGTGGTTTGCATGAGCAATAAAAGGGGTGGAAATGATGTTTATGTTGACCTCTACTCCTATTGTCTGTACATGTTCCGGAACTCTCGGAACCGAGGTGATGCAAAACTTTTTTTGATGTGTGTATGTTGAAGCTTTCGGAGGATACATTTGACTCTTCAGTTACAGACATTCATAATGAACAAAATTTTATGTAAGATTGAACCATTATTAATGGCATAAACGCATATAGCTCCAAGTACACGATACTAGAAGCAAAAATGTCCAATAAACATGGGCTCCAAAGAACATGCCTGATGAAATACGGGCACTCTTCAATTGCAATCTCTTTGCTTTTCATTGAGAGCTGGTAGCATGGACCAAAACGAGAGAAAAATGCCCAGTAAACATGGGCTCTAAAGTGCATGCCCTAAGAGCTATGAGCATTTGTTCATCTTCACTACTATGAAACCCATCTCTTGTACTGAACAAGTTCTCACAAGTCTTAAGGTACGCATTTTAGAGCTCATGTTTACTACACTTTTTTGCTTCAATATCGTCCACCTTCAGCTGTACCCTTTAGGCTATTAACTATGAGTTATTTATTTTATTTATTTACACATCAAGTTCCGTAGGACCAAATTGAGGAGCAAATCTCCAAGGTCATGGAACGTGTCAGTAGATGAACTTACAACGTAAAAGTAATAACAGATAAAAATAAAATGTTTATGAACTCAAAAAAAGTAAAGCCAAAAATTTAAGTAAACGCAGTTAACAATATAACATAAGAAGCAACTTAAGTTTTCAAGGAACTCCTCAACAGAATAGAAGGAGTGACCCATGACGAAACTCTTCAGTTTCGATTTGAAAGCGCATGGATTACTGCTAAGATTTTTTAATTCTTGTCATAGCTTATTGAAAATGCATACAGCAGGGTACTGCACATCTTTCTGCACAAGAGTTAAGGAAGTCCAATCCAAATACAGGTTGGATTTCTGCCGAATATTAATTGAGTGAGAACTGCTTACTCTTGGTAATAAGCTGATATTGTTAACAAGAAACGACAGTAAATAATTATATATGAGGGCAATATGAAAATATCCAGACTAGTGAACAGGGGTCGACAAGAGGTTCGTGAACTTACAACACTTATTGCCCGAACCGCCCGTTTCTGAGCCAAAAATTTCATTTTACAATGGGAAGAGTTACTCTAAAATATAATACCATACGACATAAGCAAATGAAAATAAGCAAAGTAGACTAATTTTCGTGTCGAATGATCACTTACTTCAGATACCATTCGAATAGTAAAAATGGCTGCTTTACGTCTTTGAACAAGATCCTGAACGTGGACTTTCCATGACAGTTTACCATCTTTCTGAACACCTACAAATTTTAATTGTTCATTTTCGCTATCATATGCCCATTCTGTGAAATTAAAACGTCGGGTTTTTGTTGAATTGTGTGTTAGGAACTGTAAAAACTGAGTCTTACTGTGATTTAGCGTTAGTTTTATTTTCTACAAGCCATGAACTTAAGTCATGAACTGCACTATTTGAAACAAAGACAATGTGCAAACAACATCCTTTACCACCAACTTAGGATCATCAGCGAACAGAAATACTTTAGAGTCACCCTTAATACTAGAGGACATATCACTTCCATAAATAAGGAACAGGAGTGGCCCCAACACTGATCCCTGGGGCAACCCCGATTTGACCATACCCCACTCAGACCCCACATCACAGCCACTCTCAATGCTATGAATAATGACCTTTTGCTGTCTGCTGTATACACTATATATTTTTAATACTAGTTACATAACGTGCAGACAGTTAAGCCATACTTTGTCGGTCGTGCACTTTCTTGTACCTTGACATTAAAGGCGGTCTTCTATCATGGAAGACGTGGTATTTGCTAATGAACTGAGTTTCTTTAATATCCTAACAATATTCCCTATCTTGAAAACGAGAATTTTAATTTGTTGTTAATGGCTTCTATTTCAAAATGTTTTAAACTTGCAATTGATCTTTGATAAAAGTTCTTCTTGTTCTGATATCACTTACTGGTTATTCATGTGGAGAAGAGTAATTATGTAACACATGGACCATTAAATACGAGTGCAGTATCTGCAAAATCTTCTCGATTGCAACACTTCTAAATCGGAGACGAATATTTTTATTCTGTAAGCACATGACCATGTTGCGCCTGTGAACAGTTTTTCTCATATAGAAAAACCTTAGTTATCCAGAATAATTTCGGTAATTTCAGAAAAACTAATGCAATGCAGCACACACAAAGTGAATGCCACCATTTAAAAATGGAATAAGAAAATACATTGTCGGGAAAAAAAGTTAGTACACCTGGAAAGATAATGTCGATTTTGAAGAGCTGAGAGCATATGCCACCTGGGGGATAGTAGACATACTGATAATGGTTTCAAAGTCGTCTGCCAACAGATAGTGTAGTGATATACGTAGCTACCAGAGTGCCATCTGTGTCTACCCTTTAACAGGGAATAATCGCAGCCCTCCGGGCCACCTTCTGCAGTATGCCGATGACACCGCCTTCCTTACCCTTGCACCTACCCTTCAACGGTCCCAACGCCTTCTCCTGAATCAAAAAAAAATGGTTCAAATGGCTCTGAGCACTATGGGACTCAACTGCTGAGGTCATTAGTCCCCTAGAACTTAGAACTAGTTAAACCTAACTAACCTAAGGACATCACAAACATCCATTCCCGAGGCAGGATTCGAACCTGCGACCGTAGCGGTCTTGCGGTTTCAGACTGCAGCGCCTTTAACCGCACGGCCACTTCGGCCGGCTTCTCCTGAATCACCTTGACCTTTTTGCCACGTGGTGTAACCAGTGGCTTCTCAAAATCAATCCTTCCAAGACCCAGGCAATCATCGTAGAACGTACCACTAGCTCCTTCCAGGTCCTTGATTTTTCCCTTACTGTCGGCACCCGTCCTGTCCGCCTCTCCCCCACCTTCACTTACCTTGGACTCACTACTGACCGTCACCTAACCTGGATCCCTCACTCCACTCTATCCAATCCAAAGCCCACAACTGCCGCCATCTCCTTAAACTCCTCTCTGGCCGGACGTGGGGGCTGAACCCCTCTACCATCCTCCACACCTACATATCCTTAATCTGTCCCCTCCCCTGTTATGTCAGTCCTGCCTGGATATCCGCCTCCCCCCCCCCCACACCAAAATTCTGTCCCCCTCCAGATCCTCAAGCGATAGGCACTCCACCTCGCCTTCCGTATACCCCTCTCATCCCCCATGCAGATCCTCTATGACATGATTCCTTAGCCCCATCTGCTCCTTTACACCCTTCATCGCCTTTCCCGAGGTAGCTGCCATCAACTTCCCCTCCCAGATGATGCCCTCTCTCACTCCACTGATCCCTCCTGTAAACTTTGACCCTCACCTCCCCCTCCCTCTGTCCTTTTCCCAGGCTCCCTCTCCCTGCCCCTTCCATCCTGGTTTTTCCCCACCTACCCTCTCTTTGACTCCATTCTCTCCCCCCGAGTCCTTCTGCTTTTCCCTTGAAACATCCCCTTTGAACAATTTATACACGACTGTGCTTAAACTGACACACAATATTTTTTAGTGCAACGCAATCTGATTTTCAAAAATCCCTACAAAAGAATGGCCCTGACTAACATTAACCTATGCGTTTCACAAATCACTTACCTCACAAAAATCTTCGTTACTCGAACTACTGCAATACAGCGAGCGCCACTACTGCCAGCTAAATAAAAGATTCAAACTTCGGAAGGCACTAACTACTGATAGGCATAGTTAGCAAATGAAACATTTTAATAGAGAACAAACAATGTATTTACCTTAATAGTCATAATATATATAGCAGTTCATGACATCCATTCTGTACTCAAATATCCACCATCTCATTTCCCACATCCACCACTGCTGGCGGCTCACCTCCAACTGCACAACGCTACGCGCTGTTCACATCCAGCTGCCGCTGCCCAACACTACAATGGCAGACAACAATGCAAACTAGCCACAGACTGCACACAGCACAGCCAGTGATTTTCATACAGAGTGCTACGTAACGTTGCCAATAAGAAAACCTAAATAGCCTACTTACATAGCGCCCATGCTCCCCACAAAAAATTTTACAAATTGTTTTGGGCAGTAGCCAATAATGATTTGATAAAATTTTTCATAATTACAATAACAAAGATATGAAATGCACACACTTATTGATACACTGTAGGTCAAAAGCTAAAATTTTCTCACAGTCCCATAAAGACAGTCCTGGTCATTCATCACAGTAAAATTACAGTGTTTTTTTCTCAAAGTCTGAGTAGTAAAAGAGAATGTACACGGAAGTAGTGGATTTCCATGCCATCTTGAAGAAGTAGTGTTGTCCTTCCAACGGAAAGACAGTGCTGACTCTTGACATGCACACAGGTAATGGGCCACAACCGAGCAAACCCACAGCAGAGTCAATCGAAGTTTTGAAGAGTATTGGTAGGTCATCACAGAGCAGACCCACTGTAGTCCTTGTAAAAATAATGGTACTGGTGAGTCAGCAAAGACGCAGACCCACTGTAGTCCTTGTAGAGACGGCCAGCAGCCATCTGTTGCAAATGTGCAGGTGCACAATCACCATCGAAGAGTCTTGCGGACAATATAGCAAGTCCATAAACCACCACTTGTGCACTCACAAAGTTTCTGGAATTGTCCTTAGAACCAGAAATGCTGTTATCCAGTCCCTTGCTGAATCATCAACACACGTGCAAACACTATCAGTCCCTACTTCTCACATATTGTCCATATACTATGACCAACAGAAACGTGTGCAGTGAAATGTAACTTAATTTGAAGAACTGGTGTCTATACAATTATAAATTTACAACATGAAAATACAATTACAAACGTACAAACTACATCATTAAAGAACATAACAATACAGATAACATTTGTAGTAAAACAGGTGTTACAAAAGAATAGAAATAGACATATACATCAGTGTTACAGGAATTATGACATAAGTACATACATAAAAGGTCTGAATAACTTTCGAAACATCAACTTCACACATGAGCATTAAAACAAAACAGAATAAATAATGTCTAAACATCTTTACAAAGAAAATAACATAGTATTTGACAAATTCTACAACATAAATCTTATTAGCTAAACACATAAAGACAGGAAAAAGACAAATACACAAGGATACATAAACACATAGCGGAATAATACGAAAGGAAAGACAGGGTTCGTTTTCAGGGTAACATTTGGTACTGCAGTCCAACCCAAAACTTCATTCCATAGATCTTTCGTCTTATTTCAACATTTGTTTCCACCAAAAAAAAAAAATCCTATCCAAGCATGATTTCTGTAATCTGTTCACATCCTCTTTCAAAAATAGTTTTTCTCCACTGTACACTACTTTCTTTGGCCAAACCATTTTCTTATAGCTTCTCAAAGCATTTCTTCCAATCCATCATATTTAGTTTCTTATATAGTCTACCCCCTCTTAAGCTAACTTAAATCTATTGAGCTCAGATATATATACCAAGGTACGAGGCAATGCAGCAGCACATAGCAAATTAACACAAACAGCAATGATAAAAAATACAAATGCCAAAGCAAGCAGCATAAATCAGCAGAGCAATTGCAATATTACATCTAATATAAGGCAATGTACAGCAAACAATAAAAATAAATCAGTAGTAAAACTGGCTTAACAGAGTAATATAAAGTCAAATTCAGTAACACTATGCCTGGCAAGCAGCAGCAGCAAATGCTATAACTTATATCTAAACATGACAAAGCTCAAGCAGAAAAAATAGTACACTAAAGATAACAATGCAGATAAGGGAAATGTATAATCACATCTTAATGTCTAAGTAATTAAAGTGGTGCACCACAAGAAGTTATTCTACCAAAAAAGTTACCAAGTACTTGAAAAGAAAACTATGAATGCAGTTCCTGTGAAGGTAAATGTCTTTTTTGTGCTCCCTCATTTTTTTGAAAAAATTATTATTTACTCGATCTGTAGACAGAAAATATTTATATTAGTACATCTATAAAATTTTATTTTAACCAATGCTACAGTGCCGCTAGAAACTAGATATTAAACAAAATGAGCAATCACTCAACTAGAAAGACAATGGATGTAAAATGTTTCTCATCATTTCATGAGGCATTTTAGTAAATATCATAAATTAAGAGCTCCACAGTGTAATCATATGTATTCAAGTTCGAGCGTGTCGTATTTGCGATGCTTTCTACAAAGGAATGTCAATAGCGAGGATAATGGCCTCCTTTTTTTTTTTTCACCTAATGGCTTTCTTTTGTCAGACGTCTACCTCTCAGCTGGGCGCCCAAAACGCATTACGCCAAGGTCACTTACCTTTCTTGCTGATATATTTACGACGGCAGTTTCCGCCACAGTGACAGTCTCATATAAAAATATTTCACAGGTCAAGAATTTGAGTTACAAATCTGTAGAAACAAAATCCTATAAATATAACAGCGTCCACAAAATTTTCGCCAGCATTGTGATACATTCACGCATATACACACATTTCATAACTCTTAAAGTACGATTCTTGGTTTCCAACAACCTTTTTCACAAACCAGAGTCCCTAACCACTACTCATTATTCCTTACCTTATTCGTCGACACTTCTTCAATATTTCATCATAACAGATACGTAGCATAATCAGATAACTCATATAGCATCAGCTTACTGATCATAAACATACCGCAACAGCATAATACACAGTCATCGTAACAATAACATCATAACACCTCAGTCAACTCTCAAAATCGTCGTAGCTTCCTCCAATAATTTCAAAATCTAAAAAAATTCTCTGCTCATGTCAAAAGTGTCATCTGCCTCAAACGCACTTTAAAAATCATGATCCCATACCAAATACATCATTCAAAGCTCTCATAGTATCACAATGGTTCTGAAAAAATATGAACAGTTTACAAAGTACAGACAAAATACAGTTTCATAAGTGTGAAGTTATCCAACTGTGTAACTGCGTAAACATCTGTCACTGACGTAGTAAAAAGAATGTTTGTTTCTCTGTCAAATAATCAAATAGCTGTGTAATTCTGTGTTAGAGAAATATGGTACCGATGTGTAAAGTTGTATAAGCAAATGCCATATTAGCTAGGGCTCCTTGTGCTTGCCAAACACATGGTACACAAAGTAGGCGTGTACCCCCCTGAGGATTAATGTAATTATACCCTCAGGTGTTACAGATTACAACAATGGAATGAAATGTATTACGGGAAACCTTTGTATTATTATCCTTCAAATATCTTTAAAAATAAATGATTTAAGTACAAAATTAATCACTCAAACACATGTCCTGTAGCGCTAAATGTGCGTCTTGCTGTATGATAATCTCTGTGAAAGTGTCGTAGTTATTGTCCTCCGAGAGCTAAGTTCTGCAGAAGCAATGTACTTACCTCATGATAAACAAAAGTGAAATGCTTTGCGTATAGATATCTTAGTTATTACGCTTATTGCCGTGATGAGGAAAGTACTGTGCTGTAACGTATTGTTGTCCTATGGAAAAGGCTGTCTCCTTGTAGCCATAGCACAAAAGTCACCACTAAAACATGTTTTACTTTCCAGAATAATACAGAAAAACTGTGCAGATATGAAACAGAAACACCGCAAAAGCAACATTGTAAATTGTCACTCATTAGTAGCGTCGTGATAAAATTGTGTAGCTGTCACATAAACTAACCACTGTCTCATCTGGTATCTCACAGAAAGTACCTTAAATCCAGAATGTATTTTCAAGTAAACCAAAATGTTGCATTAGAATCTCATTAGCAGCACCAGTATATGTTCTAAGTATGTGAGCCTGATAGTCATTACGTAATCGTGCAACTAACAAGCAAGAATGTACACACACAATAACACTGTCGTCTGTTCGCAATAACAATGCATTCGTAATTTCTGTTTAAATAAGTTCTCCTTGGTTCTTGACTGGATATTTAACTTCAAACATTGTTGCATGGTAACAGTTTCTAAAGCATACTAGTAACGTGAAGTGAAACGTTTTATGGCAAAGACAAAGTTAAAAAGCAGATTATCTTTCAATAAACGGTTTTACATGTGAAATGTGGTGCAATCTTTTTTCCTTTCTAGTGCGCAGAATTTCAACTTCAAAGCAATTATCATGTTGTATACGTCGGTAAGGACTGCTAAAATTTTTCTCAAGGTTAGCGCGTTATGTTATTTTTCTCGGAGCCAGCCGGCGCACGTGGCTGCCTGTGGTGCGAATCATTGTCTGTGTCTTTGTTGGCGCACGTCGTTATTAGGATTAGGAGACCTAATTTCTACAACTTCGCCTTGCCGAGAGGGCCCTGCCCTGTTTTAATCTCGCCAATTCTGATGAAATTCAGGTCTGTCGTTACGATTATATCGTCTGTCGTCATTTCGGTAGTTGCTGTAATAAATTTCTTGTCGGTCACGTGGTGGAGAACTTCTCCCTGAGTCGTAACTGCGCGGAGGACCGTTGTGTCTGAAGTTATTCTGTCTCCCTTGATAATAATTGTTTTGATTCCCACATTGTCTGTTTCTATAGTTGTCTCTGTCACATTCATTACGATGGAAATGCGATCTTTCTCTGTAATTATTACTCTGCCAACGGTTGTCATACGGGTGGTGTCTGTTTTGATCACGATTTACGTTGTAAGAATATCCTTGTTGTGTCCAGTTATTATTTCTGTCATCACGGAATTGTGACGGATGTGACCTGTAATTGTTGTGCTCCTGTTTTCGCGTTCCGCGATTGGCAGTGTCAATTTCCAGTTCTTACAACAGTCCCTGAAAAGCTTCAATGTCGTCTTTGCAACGTCCTGCCAAAATAATATGTCGTAAATGTTCAGGCAATTTGATTAAGCAAATGCGGATGAGTTCTGAGGGGCTGTAAGGGTTTGACAGGTACTGATTCTTGTGCAACATGTCTTCAAAATATTTCACAAGACTGGAATATTCTGATTGTTCGAAATGTTTCATCATTATGATGCTATGTTTTACTCGGTCTTGTGTGGCTTGAGACCAATATGCTGAGAGGAAGGCATGATAAAATTCTCCTTCACTGTGGCAATCGCGAGTGACCGATCGCATTCTTACAGCTGGTTCATTCTCTAAGTAGCCACACATATATTCTAATCTGTGCTGTAATGACCAGCTGGGAGGAAAACAATGAGAGAATAGATGAAGCCACGCTTGAGGATGAATGTCGTTGCCGGAATTCTTAAATGTTTTGAATTTACATGTAGTAATAAACAGCTTATAGTCAAAATCATCATGTCGGCGAGTCGCATGTCGGTCATTGTTACGTCGCTTCGGCGGTTCCATCTCAAAATTCGGTGTGCCTTGCCAATTTCTTTCACAATTTCCGAAGTGCCCTGTGTTATTATTTTGTGGCTGTTCCGTATTACAATGTCCCTCTTCCCGTATTGGAGCGCGAGTGTCCTCTGAAATATGTAATTCTTGTATTATCTGTGTCAACTGATCTTGTACTTTCCGGATTTCTCTTTGGTGTTGCGTATTAATTTGATTCTGATTTTGTTTGAATTTCTTAATTTGTTCGTACTCTTCTGTGTCAGTGAAGGCTACAGGTCTTGTGTCATTCAGATCATCATCCACCTTTGTAGATAAGTTAGTGTGAACTGGTCCGAAAGTTCAGCTACTTTCTCCGATAGTGAGCTTATTTCCTCAGTGTGTTTTTCTGAACGAAGTTTCAGAGTGTCCATTTGTGTTGAAATCGTATCTACTGTGTCCTTTAAGTTTTCCTGAGTTTTTGCAAGTTGCTTAACCAAATCGGTAGATGCAACTGAGTCAATCTTTGCTTGCAAGGTCTCATGATTTTCATGAACAACAGTTTGCAGTTATTTTATGGCTGCTTCGTGATTCTGTAATGCCTTTTCATGCCGCGAAAAAATAGGTTGAAAATGCTCACAAATTTGTGTTTTTACGTCATTACAGACTTTTTGACATTTCGATTCAATGTTATGTAACTCAGTAGTTAAATCTTCACGTGTTTGTTCAAGTGTGGTGTCTAACTTCCGAAGATTTTGTTCCATTGTGTCTAACTGTTGCTGTGTTTGTCTCTGGTGTTGTTCCATTGTGTCTAACTTTTGAAGTTTTGTTCCATTGTGTCTAACTTTTGAAGATTTTGTTTCATTGTGTCTAACTGTTGCTGTGTTTGTTTCTGGTGTTGTTCCATTGTGTCTAACTTTTGAAGCCTTTGTCCCATTTGTCTCTGATTTTGTTCCATTTGTTGCATTAATTGCAATAATAATGTATTAGTGTCTGGAATCTGTTTTTCTATGCTTTTTGACAGTGCATTTTCACCGGCAACATTCACATTTTGACAAGCAGAAAATGTGTCTTGACTCATTTGAGAAAACGGTGAGGACCCAAAACCTAAGTCTACAGTATTTGCAATATTGTGTTCTGTCATTTCGGATTCCTGAGGCGAGCTGTTGCCCACCGATCGATCGATAATGCTTCCCTGTTCACTACCTGTTTCACTGTCTACACCATTATTTGCCGCCCGCTCCATTTCCCTATGCACAATAACCAAATTACTACTTCGAATGTCTGTTAATTCACTACACAGTGGTGCTGATAAGCTACGCTCGTCGTCACTATTATTTCTCAGTTTACTTTGAAGCCTAGTGTTACGTTTTTCACACACCATTATTGTCACAATATTTCACACAATAACACAGAAAAGCACAATTTGAAGAGCAAAAATAAGAGATCACATTAACATAGCACTGAAAATAATATGTAGTTAATTGCAAGCGCAGCTGCGAAATACTTGGTGCAAATCTACATGCATGCCACAACTGTTTTACTGTACAACAATGAAAGACTGCAACTACAAAGGAGATTCTCTCTACAATTACGCACTAGCAATAAACAATAGCTACACTAATTACACAAACTACAAGAAAAAATCAGAAGATTCCAGTGAGGTATCCTCGGCTAAGGGTCGACATATGAAACGTCCCCTTTGAACAATTTATACACGACTGTGCTTAAACTGACACACAATATTTTTTAGCGCAACGCAATCTGACTTTCTACTGGAATACAGCGAGCGCCACTACTGCCAGCTAAATAAAAGATTCAAACTACGGAAGGCACTAACTACTGATAGGCATAGTTAGCAAATGAAACATTTTAATAGAGAACAAACAATGTATTTACCTTAATAGTCATAATATATATAGCAGTTCATGACATCCATTCTGTACTCAAATATCCACCATCTCATTTCCCACATCCACCACTGCTGGCGGCTCACCTCCAACTGCGCAACGCTACGCGCTGTTCACATCCAGCTGCCGCTGCCCAACACTACAATGGCAGACAACAATGCAAACTAGCCACAGACCGCACACAGCACAGCCAGTGATTTTCATACAGAACGCTTCGTAACGTTGCCAATAAGAAAACCTAAACAGCCTACTTACACCCTCCACTGTCTTCCCCACTCCTGTCTCATGTCTGCCCTGCCCCCCTTTTTCTGTGCCCTCTCCCTCCATCGGCTCCCCCCTTTTTTTTGCTTTTCTTATCCTTCTCCCCCCTTTTTTTCCCTCGTCTGTCCAGTTCCTCCCCCCCCCCCCCATGCCCATATGCCTTCATCTTCTATAATGCAGTGTTTTCTGTGAGTGTTCAGTGTCGTGTGTCCCCGTGCAAACAGAAACCAGACTATCGCTTTGTTTTTTAACTGTGCCTGTCTATTTTTTAATCAGCATCACTGACCCTTTGTTTTTTTATGTTTTCTTCGCAACTTTTCACCATGTACCAGTTTTAAACAGTCACAGTTTTATCACCTGTTTTTATTGTTATATCACGTCCGCAGCTCGTGGTCTTGCGGTAGCGTTCTCGCTTCCCGCGCACGGGGACCCGGGTTCGATTCCCAGCGGGGTCAGGGATTTTCCCTGCCTCGAGATGACTGGGTGTTGTGTGTCTTTCATCATCATTGACCCGCAAGTCGCCGCAGTGGCGTCAGCTAAAAAGGACTCGCACGACGGCGGCCGAACACCCCGCATGGGTCTCACGGCCAACAATGCCGAACGCTCATTTCATTGTTTCTATCCTCATTATGTTTTTAACTTTGCTGTAGGCTGCTGAGCAGCATATTACGCTGCTGCCAGGCCGCCCCCGCTCCCTCTGGGGGGGTGGGGGGGGTGGGAATCGAAATCCGATAAAGAAAAATAAATAAAAGCCATAAGGCTCAGTGTGGTGTAAACGTGTGAAGCAAGCAGGCAACCATGACACAGAGACGCATTTAGGATCCTTACAGCCAACTGAGCGAGTATGAAAATGGTCAAATTGTGGCGGGATGGTCCTCTAGCACAATTGCGACAGAAGTTGGACATGCCGTGTCAGTCGTGCTATGATGCTGGTATCAGTGGTCACGTGAACATTCTCTCACCCTTAGGTGAGGTTCTGGATGTCCACGCAGCACAGAATCGTCGATTGTAACGAGAACAGTGACAGATGGTACAGCTACCACAGCACAGACAAGAGCGTTTGTGAGTCCAGGCATGTCAACACGTGCTGTTGCGAACTGCTTATTAGCAATGGGACTATGGGCATGCACACTTGGAGCCCGTCTTCCCCTCACGGCAAAGCATTGAAGTGCACGCCTCGATTGGTGTTGTCCGAGGATCACTTGAAATGGTGCGCCTTGGTCTTCAGCAATGAAAGCAGATTCTGCCTGCACACAAATGATGGTCGTTTGCGCACACGAAATAGACCTGGTGAGCGCTATGTCGTAGAGGGCATTGGTCCAAACACAATAGCCCCACTCCAGGCGTCAGTACATTGAACTACTTGCTCACTCTGAGAAGACTCTCAGCTTGGTGGTTGACTTGAGTAGCTGTATCCATAAAAGCCGAATGGCTTCCTCAGCACAGCCGACCTGGTCAAACGTAACTGACAGATAAAGCTATGTCAGTGCTCTACGTATTTGTAAACGAAAGCAGAGAAGGGTCGCACAAATTTTGTATGAAACTGAGTTTGAAATGGTTGAATGTTTAAATTTACTGATGTGTTCAATGAAGATACTGTCTGCACGCAGTACTGAAAGCCACACTCGGTAGCGACCAGAAACAAGTGAATACCGGTCTGATGTCATACACTGTCTCTGACTTCTATCGATACAGGGTAACCCATAGTTCATAATGTGACGCTATATGGAAAACGAAAATAGTTGTCTATTGACTTTCGTGCCGGCCGCTGTGGTTTGCGGTTCTAGGCGCTTCAGTCCGGAACCGTGTGACTGCTACGGTCGCAAGTTCGAATCCTGCCTCGGGCATGGATGTGTGTGATGACCTTAGGTTAGTTAGGTTTAAGTAGTTCTAAGTTCTCGGGGACTGATGACCTCAGATGTTAAATGCCATAGTGCTCAGAGCCATCTCTCTTTTTTTTTTTTCGTGATCGTTCGATTCACAACATGCGAGACGAACAAGACGTTCAAAACAATAACATCCACTACAAATAGGGAGAACTGGGGGTTACGTGTTTCCTTTACTGCAGAGTATGTTAACCTCGAAGTTACGTCGTTTATAAATATGTAAAATTCTGCATTCGTGTGGACTGGGCTGTGTATAAGGGAGACATTACAGTATTAGCAAGAATTAACTCCGAAACTTACTGAAAAAGTTCTACTGTTTTAACATGTATGCCTTCATCAACCCCAAAAGTGAGACGACTTACAGCTGAGGGCAATCAGCATCAGCATCGAATCCACTAACGTACATATTCAACAGTGTTCATTGAAGTGTCTCAACAACATAAGTTTATTTTTAGAAACTATGACAACTGGTTTCAGGAGTTGGTCTGTAATTACACAGAGGCGACCGAAGTCATGCAATAGCGACTGCACATACACAGATTGAGATAGTATCGCCTACACAAGGTATAAAAGGGCAATGCATTGGCGGAGCTGCCATTTGTACTGAGGTGATTCATGTGAAAATGTTTCCGACGAGATTATGGCCACATGGCGGAAATTAAGACTTTAAACACGGAATGGTATTTGGAGCTAGACGCATGGGACACTCCATTTCGGAAATCGTTAGGGAATTCAATATTCCGAGATTGACAGAGCTAAGAGTATGCCGAGAATACCAGATTTCAGGCCTCTCGTCACGTGCAACGCAGTGGCCGATGGTCTTCACTTAACGACCGAGAGCAGCGGGGTTCGCGTAGAGTTGTCAGTGCTATCAGACAACACCAAGTGAAATTATCGCAGAAATCAATGTGGGACGTACGACGAAAGTATCCGTTAGGACAGTGCAGCGAAATTTGCTTAGTTTTTTCATAGTTCCACACAACTTCTTCCTGTTTTCTCGATTGATCTGTGTTCAGTTTTTCAAGGCCTATCCACTGTGCCAACTTATAACTAAATCTGAGGGGGGTGCGATGGGGAGGTTCCCTTGTAAGAGCTAATGGTAGGGTTCGAGTGTGGTGCAGACCCCACGAAGCCATGCACCCAAGTTGTCAACAAGGGACTGTGCAAGCTGGCGGTGGCTCCATAATGGTGTGGGCTGTGTTTACATGGAGTAGACTGGATCCTCTTGTCCAACTGAACCGAATATTGACTGGAAACGGTTATGTTCAGTTACTTGGAGAGCATTTACAGCCCATTCACGGACTTCATTTTTATGGATGATAATACGCCATGACACCGGGCCACAATTGTTTGTGACTGGTTTGAAGAACATTCTGACAGTTCGAGCGAATAATTTGGCCACTCAGATCGCCCAACGAGAATCCCATCGAACATTTATGGGACGTAATCGGGAGTTCAGTTCCTGCACAAAATCCGGCACCGGGAACACTTACGCAATTATGGACGGCTATAGAGGCAGCATGGCCCAGTATTTCTGCAGGGGAGTAGTTGCACTATGCCAGCAAAAGAAAGTCTAACGCGATATTAGGAGGTATCCCATGACCTTTGTCACCTAAGCGTAGAATGGATAGGTAGCCATTCCACAGTCGAATTAAAGCAGCAACTCATTAGTCTCACGGTCAATGAATAAATGGACTCAAAACACTGTGAATCTCTCGAACACGCGCCAGTCCTGGTAAAATTTGTTGTAGTAGAATTACGAAAAACGTCACATTGGTGGTTAAAGATGTACTTCAGCTGAAGACATTTTTGTTTGGCAAAGAAGTGTCCTAAAAGAACTAGTTCTTAAAATTTCTTTTATTATTCTCTTATTCTTTTTTATATGGCTGAGACTAAGTTGTCTTCCAATTCTTTTTCAAATGTGTCGCTTTTTCTGTGCTTTGTGGTAGTTTGTTTTACCAGGTGTTTTGAATATTTATTGGTATTTGCTTGTTTCATGCTTAATTTGTAAATTAATAGGGAGAGAGAGAGAGAGAGAGAGAGAGAGAGAGAGAGAGAGAGAGAGAGATGGAGGGGGAGGGAGGGAGGGAGGGAGAGCACTCTTATATTTATGTAACATCGAATATTACGGAACAGTCCCAGAACCTTGTAGAAACGTAAAAGTGAAAAATAAATTTTCAGGTTCGGCAGAAGGCGAACTTGCTATACAGCTACATTACACTCTGTAACTCAACGCTAATTATCACTACACGATGGTGAATGAACGATATCTTGCCTTTTGTACTGTAAATCAGATCTCATGAATGCTTTAACTGCCAGTAGGTTAGTTATAAGAAAACCTACCAAGAATGATGTGTTGTTATAAATCTTCTTTGTGCCATTGCCTTGAAACGTCGTACTTTCAACACAAGCAAGTTAAGGTATCAAATTACTGAGTCCAAGCATCAGGCGTCGAACGTTAACGAAAGCCGATAAACAGTTCCTGTGGTCTTAGGTAAGTGCGTGTAACATCAAAATGATTTTATGTTTGCACAAGTCTTGTGAAGCATTGGTTCCCCATGGATACCGCAGTTCTCGACGGCCACTCTGCCGAGACATTGTTTTGCTGTACGGCAGGTATCGTAGAGATACGTGCAAATACCTTCTGTCTTTAACCTTTTGATATTGTCTGTTCACAAGAGAATAAGGTGGCAAATCAAAAGTATAATCATGGATTCAATGCTGGTGTAGGCTATTAGAGCCCAGAGCCATCTGGTATTTACAGCTGTAAGAAGGGCGACGAAAGGCGAAATAGTTTTGAGATTTTACGACAGATGCCTCTTAAGTCGCTATGTCACTAGTTAGAATCCGTTAACATGTTCTATCATTCTCCAGAATGATACTTAACTGATTGTTTGTATGTCCCCATGCCGCCTGTAAAACTGCCTGTTTTTTATGAAAGAAAAAGTTCTGCAAAGTAAGCTGTATAGTTGTCCTTTATTTGTTGTCCGATTGACCAATTTCGACTCTTTCTGGCATTTGCCAGCACTTATAAGCAGTACACTGTGTTCAGGCGTACAATCGAAAATAACACTCCACAAGCAGTTTTCAAGTCTTTAAAGTGTAGATAAGGGATTATAATGTATAGCAAATCAGAGTATAAGGAACAAATGATAAGAATATGGGACGTAAAGTTGACTGCTCGTACAGACTAAGAAATGGGATATAATCGTATTTTATTATTACGCTTTATTAATATATATATTAACAACACAAATTACATACATTCCAACAATACAAAAATGAAAGAAAAAACACACCGGAACGGAGGTGCAACATTTGACAGATTATGCTTACGGTGATTTACAACCTTATATTTTAATTATTGATGGAATTCTGGTATTTGGAAACAGATCGTGCCCCTTTCTGTAAACGTGTGTCACTTTTTACAAAAGAGATAAATTCCTTACAACTATATTCAAAATTTACACCAACCTGAAGTACTGTTTTCATTAGATCTACACTACTCTTGTTTCGTGCATTACTCCAATTAACTATTCAGTAAAGAAATAATTATTTCTGTACCTGCATTTGATCCAGGCACACTGAAAACAAATCCAGCTACCTTTAAAAGATTAAAGAAGTGGAAACCTAAACCCATTTTTACATGCATTTCCTTCCTGGGGCATGGCATTTTTTAAAACATCATAGTAATTGGTAAATTCCTCATACAAAGCATCTTCATCAACTTCGATCCAAAGATATATCAGACATTTCTGAATGTGCTTAAATTTAAGTTCAGATACTAAACTAAATGGTATCCAATATTCTATTGAAAAAGTTTCATCAAATTTTAAATGCCGGTTTAGATATTCAAGCAATGTGGAATAGAAATCTAGAAAGTCTGTCTCCGTAACTGTCCTAGAATACGTCAATTCATTTAACATTTAGTGTGTAGCAATAGCAAAAAAATTGTCAGCTATTCATTGATTGAATTTACTAATTACAGTTTTTACTCTTTCAAGAGTATCCATTTACCTTTTGTCAGCACATTCTGGTTTCTTTGTATTCCATTTTAAGTTACCATTATGAGAACAAAATAGTAAATACTACTGTATAATTAACTTCCACTTTATGACAATCATTACTACTTTTAAAATAACTTCTTATGAGTTCCCAATTTTAAATTATCCTTTCCACAGCAGGAGATAGTGTTAACCACATGGTAAGAACGTGGCTGAGGATTTCACTCATTTGTACTCATTGAAAAAATAGAGAATCCTTCCTCCTTGCAGAAGAGCAAAAATGGTCATATAATTTTAAAACTACATTTTTCTACATCGACGCTTAAAATATCTCATGAAGTTTTACAGCATTATGTAAAACATGATTCGAACAATGAGCCTTTAAGATATTTCTGTAATACACCTGGAAACATTTAAATAGTGAGACACAAGGGAAGTTTTCAACAAGTTGTGAATGCCCATGGCCGATTCATCGCTTTGTTCTACAAAGTCTAAAAGCTTATGTTGTACTCCAAAATCTGAATCAACATGTTGTTGTTGTTGTTGTCTTCAGTCCTGAGACTGGTTTGATGCAGCTCTCCATGCTACTCTATCCTGTGCAAGCTTTTTCATCTCCCAGTACTTACTGCAACCTACATCCTTCTGAATCTGCTTAGTGTATTCATCTCTTGGTCTCCCTCTACGATTTTTACCCTCCACGCTGCCCTCCAATGCTAAATTTGTGATCCCTTAATGCCTCAGAACATGTCCTACCAACCGGTCCCTTCTTCTTGTCAAGTTGTGCCACAGACTCCTCCCCAATTCTATTCAATACCTCCATATTAGTTATGTGATCTACCCATCTAATATTCAACATTCTTCTGTAGCACCACACTTCGAAAGCTTCTATTCTCTTCTTGTCAAAAATATTTATCGTCCATCTTTCACTTCCATACATGGCTACACTCCATACAAATACTTTCAGAAACGATTTCCTGACACTTAAATCTATACTCGATGTTAACAAATTTCTCTTCTTCAGAAACGCTTTCCTTACCATTGCCAGTCTACATTTTATATCCTCTCTACTTCGACCATCATCAGTTATTTTGCTCCCCAAATAGCAAAACTCCTTTACTACTTTAAGTGTCTCATTTCCTAATCTAATTCCATCAGCATCACCCGACTTAATTCGACTACATTCCATTATCCTCGTTTTGCTTTTGTTGATGTTCATCTTATATCCTCCTTTCAACACACTGTCCATTCCGTTCAACTGCTCTTCCAAGTCCTTTGCTGCCTCTGACAGAATTACAATGTCATCAGCGAACCTCAACGTTTTTTTTTCTTCTCCATGGACTTTAATACCTACTTCGAATTTTTCTTTTGTTTCCTTTACTGCTTGCTCAATATAGAGATTGAATAACATCGGGGACAGGCTACAACCCTGTCTCACTCCCTTCCCAACCGCTGCTTCCCTTGCATGCTCCTCAACTCTTATAACTTCCATCTGGTTTCTGTACACATTGTAAACAACCTTTCGCTCCCTGCGTTTTACCCCTGCCACCTCAAGAATTTGAAAGAGAATATTCCAGTCAACATTGTCAAAAGCTTTCTCCAAGTCTACAAATGCTAGAAACGTAGGTTTGCCTTTCCTGAATCTATCTTCTAAGGTGAGTCGTAAGGTCAGTATTGCCTCACGTGTTCCAGTATTTGTACGGAATCCAAACTGATCTTCGCCGAGGTCGGCTTCTACCAGCTTTTCCATTCGTCTGTAAAGAATTCGCGTTAGTATTTTGCAGCTGTGACTTATTAAACTGATAGTTCGGTAAGTTTCACATCTGTCAACACCTGCTTTCTTTGGGATTGGAATTATTATATTCTTCTTGAAGTCTGAGGGTATTTCGCCTGTCTCATACATCTTGCTCACCAGATGGTAGAGTTTTGTCAGGACTGGCTCTCCCAAGGCCGTCAGTAGTTCAAATGGAATGTTGTCTACTCCCGGGGCCTTGTTTCGACTCAGGTCTTTCAGTGCTCTGTCAAACTCTTGATTCAGTATCGTATCTCCCATTTCATCTGCATCTACATCCTCTTCCATTTCCGTAATATTGTCCTCAAGTACATCGCCCTTGTATATACTCCTTCCACCTTTCTGCTTTCCCTTCTTTGCTTAGAACTGGGTTTCCATCTGAGCTCTTGATATTCAGACAAGTGGCTCTCTTTTCTCCAAATGTCTCTTTAATTTTTCTGTAGGTGGTATCTATCTTACCCCTAGTGATATAAGCCTCTACATCCTTACATTTGTCCTCTAGCCGTCCCTGCTTAGCCATTTTGCACTTCGTGTCGATCTCATTTTTGAGACGTTTGTATTCCCTTTTGCCTGCTTCATTTACTGCTTTTTTATATTTTCTCCTTTCATCAATTAAATTCAATATTTCTTCTGTTACCCAAGGATTTCTATTAGCCCTCGTCTTTTTACCTAGATGATCCTCTGCTGCCTTCACTACTTCATCCCTCAGAGCTATCCATTCTTCTTCGACTGTATTTCTTTTCCCCATTCCTGTCAATTGTTCCCTTATGCTTTCCCTGAAACTCTGTACAACCTCTGGTTCTTTCAGTTTATCCAGGTCCCATCTCCTTAAATTCCCATCTTTTTGCAGTTTCTTCAGTTTTAATCTACAGTTCATAACCAATAGATTGTGGTCAGAGTCAACATCTGCCCCTGGAAATAATCTATCTGATACCTTCTAGTATCTCCAGGATTCTTCCATGTATACAACCTTCTTTTATGATTCTTGAACCAAGTGTTAGCTATGATTAAGTTATGCTCTGTGCAAAATTCTACCAGACGGCTTCCTCCTTCATTTCTCTCCCCCAATCCATATTCACCCATTATGTTTCCTTCTCTCCCTTTTCCTACTCTCGAACTCCAGTCACCCATGACTATTAAATTATCGTCTCCCTTCACTACCTGAATAATTTCTTTTATCTCATCATACATTTCATCATGTGCAGAGCTAGTTGGCATATAAACTCGTACTACTGTAGTAGGCATGGGCTTCGTGTCTATCTTGGCCACAATAATGCTTTCACTATGCAGTTGGTAGTAGCCTACCCACACTCCTATTTTTTTATTCATTATTAAACCTACTCCTGCATTACCCCTGTTTGATTTTGTATTTATACCCCTGTATTCACCTGACCAAAAGTCTTGTTCCTCCTGCCACCGAACTTCACTTATTCCCACTATATCTAACTTCAACCTATCCATTTCCCTTTTTAAATTTTCTAACCTACCTGCCCGATTAAGGGATCTGATATTCCACGCTCCGATCCGTAGAACGCCAGTTTTCTTTCTCCTGATAACGACGTCCTCTTGAGTAGTCCCCGCCCGGAGATCCGAATGGGGGACTATTTTACCTCCGGAATATTTTACCCAAGAGGACGCCATCATAATTTAACCATACAGTAAAGCTGCATGCCCTCAGGAAAAATTACGGCTGTAGTTTCCACTTGTTTTCAGCCGTTCGCAGTACCAGCACGGCAACTCGGTTTCGGTTAGTGCTGCAAGGCCAGATCAGTCAATCATCCAGACTGTTGCCCCTGCAACTACTGAAAAGGCTGCTGCCCCTCTTCAGGAACCACACGTTTGTCTGGCCTCTCAACAGATACCCCTCCGTTGTGGTTGCACCTACGGTATGGCCATCTGTATCGCTGAGGCACGCAAGCCTCCCCACCAACGGCAAGGTCCATGGTTCATGGGGGTAGGCTGAATCAACATACCGTACTGAAAACATTTTCCTGTTTTGTGGTTAGACGCATCAGTACAAATAGAGAAACATAAACCCGACTTGGATGAGTCTTTCAAAATTTCAGTTAAATCTGATACTCTTCTGGGGCCCACTACTTCTTCCACGTGATATTCAGATTTAATTCGACCACACTGAATGTTTTCTGAAATACACGAATCACTGATCACTTCTTTAGATACTTTCACGTTGCAATTCACGCTATTATAACAGAGGTTATGTTTTACATTGAGATATACAAATGCCAGTTTTCCTGCAGTAGTGCTCCTTCATCCTTTTTGAAGAAGTTGTTTGAAGTTGTTTGTCTGCTTGACTTCCCTTTCCCTTTCTCTCCTTGTGACCTACCAAGACATAAAAATAATTAAGCAATCACAGCTGCATTTCCTATATTACGAAATGAGTAGCATAAAATAAATAATGACTATATGACTATAAATCACATTACTGATCCAAGTTCTGCCAACACTGAAGACAGTGTGTTGCCACCATGTACAGTACTAAAAGCCTTCTTGCAGAAAGAACTATGTGCTTTACGACAACTATTCTTTACATGTGCAATCCATGAGTACGTTTCCATGAGATACACACTTAACTTTTTTATTTTATTCCTTGGTGAATTTTCTTTTCCACTGTGCACACCAGAAACGCTCATCATCAACTCTTTATAAAATACAGGATGTTTCAAAAAGGACATTACAACTTTAAAAATTTATATAAATTTATTAAAAGAAGATATAGAGCTGCATTTAGTGTTATTTTGTAGGGAAACACATCAAACTAAAGATGTTGTATGTGACATCGCTTGGTTATCCTGCACACATCCCATCGGAAGTCAGTTTCTTCCCAAACTCGCTGTAGCATTGCAGGTGTAACTTGCTCAGTGGCGGCGTTAATTCTTGCTCTAAGTTCAGGTAGAGAAGCTGGCACAGGAGGTAAAAACACGATATCCTTGATGAATCCCCATCAAGAAAAAAAAATCGAGTTGTGTCAGGTCTGGGGAACATGGGGACAATGCAATTGGCGTATCACAGCCAATTCATTGATCTGGAAAGCGCTCACTGAGAAAATCCCGGAAATCAGCCAAGTAGTGGGGTGGCGCACCATCTTGCATGAAGTAAACATTTCGTTCTTGGTCATCCTCATCGATCTGCGGTATCAAAAATCTCGCTCAACAACGTCGTCAGATGTGCTTGGAACGACCTAATGATTTCCCGTGTCTTACCGAGCAACCTGTTTCTGCTAAACATTTATGCCACTCATAAATTGTGGACCTACTACGAGGATCTTTAGCGTACTTGGCACGGAAATTACGCTGAGCTGTTATCGCCGATTTCGATTCTTCAAACCCAAACATACAGCTGGCACGCTCGGGTCCAGTGTTAGTAGCTATCTTAAACGAAACTCCTTAGGGCGTGATTCGGCACTAGCAAACTGCGCGAGACAAAACTTGATGTATTTCCCTACAAATTGACACTACAATCACCACCGTAGGTACTATGAATTAATTTATATGGAATTTCAAAGTTGTAAAGTCCTTTTTGAAACACCCTGTAATTCAATGCACAGCTGGTACATATTGTCCTAACTAAACAATTGAGCGATAGTGAAACAGTTATACCTCGTTACGCGTCGAGATGTATCGAGCGGAAGCAAACGAAAAGTCATATTGGCGTGCTCAAATCATCTACAGGGTGTTTCAAAAATGACCGGTAGATTTGAAACGGCAATAAAAACTAAACGAGCAGCGATAGAAATACACCGTTTGTTGCAATATGCTTGGGACAACAGTACATTTTCAGGCGGACAAACTTTCGAAATTACAGTAGTTACAATTTTCAACAACAGATGGCGCTGCAAGTGATGTGAAAGATATATAAGACAACGCAGTCTGTGGGTGCGCCATTCTGTACGTCGTCTTTCTGCTGTAAGCATGTGCTGTTCACAACGTGCAAGTGTGCTGTAGACAACATGGTTTATTCCTTAGAACAGAGGATTTTTCTGGTGCTGGAATTCCACCGCCTAGAACACAGTGTTGTTGCAACAAGACGAAGGTTTCAACGGAGGTTTAATGTAACCAAAGGACCGAAAAGCGATACAATAAAGGATCTGTTTGAAAATTTTCAGCGGACTGGGAACGTGGCGGATGAACGTGCTGGAAAGGTAGGGCGACCGCGTACGGCAACCACAGAGGGCAACGCGCAGCTAGTGCAGCAGGTGATCCAACAGCGGCCTCGGGTTTCCGTTCGCCGTGTTGCAGCTGCGGTCCAAATGATGCCAACGTCCATGTATCGTCTCATGCGCCAGAGTTTACACCTCTATCCGTACAAAATTCAAACGCGGCAACCCCTCAGCGCCGCTACCATTGCTGCACGAGAGACATTCGCTAACGATATAGTGCACAGGATTGATGACGGCGATATGCATGTGGGCAGCATTTGGTTTACTGACGAAGCTTATTTTTACCTGGACGGCTTCGTCAATAAACAGAACTGGCGCATGTGGGGAACCGAAAAGCCCCATGTTGCAGTCCCATCGTCCCTGCATCCTCAAAAAGTACTGGTCTGGGCCGCCATTTCTTCCAAAGGAATCATTGGCCCATTTTTCAGATCCGAAACGATTACTGCATCACGCTATCTGGACATTCTTCGTGAATTTGTGGCGGTACAAACTGCCTTAGACGACACTGCGAACACCTCGTGGTTTATGCAAGATGGTGCCCGGCCACATCGCATAGCCCTTCGTCTTTAATTTCCTGAATGAATATTTCGATGATCGTGTGATTGCTTTGGGCTATCCGAAACATACAGGAGGCGGCGTGGATTGGCCTCCCTATTCGCCAGACATGAACCCCTGTGACTTCTTTTTGTGGGGACACTTGAAAGACCAGGTGTACCGCCAGAATCCAGAAACAATTGAACAGCTGAAGCAGTACATCTCATCTGCATGTGAAGCCATTCCGCCAGACACGTTGTCAAAGGTTTCGGGTAATTTCATTCAGAGACTACGCCATATTATTGCTACGCATGGTGGATATGTGGAAAATATCGTACTATAGAGTTTCCCAGACCGCAGCGCCATCTGTTGTTGAAAATTGTAACTACTGTAATTTCGAAAGTTTGTCTGCCTGAAAATGTACAGTTGTCCCAAGCATATTGCAACAAACGGTGTATTTCTATCGCTGCTCGTTTAGTTTTTATTGCCGTTTCAAATATACCGGTCATTTTTGAAACACCCTGTATAAAGGAAAGCAGGTGACAAAGAGCATCAGAGCAATCAACATCTAATTTAAAAGAATGAATGCGGGAGTTCTGAAAATACGGGATACATGCTGCAAAACATGGGACCCGGGAATTTCGACCAAATACGGGATTACCAGGGATATACGGGATAGTTGGCAGTCCTAAATCCATCCAGACGTCGAATAATGCATCTGAATTGCATTCTGAGATCGAAAACATCGCACTAGAAACAAATAACTATTTCATCTCGTGCGTAAACTACCTTTGGTTTATTTTCTGCAAAACTGTACATTTTCAGCCTTAGCTCGGACCATTTTCCAGTACCTAAATACATTTGCTGATTACTGAAACTTGCGATGGTAAACACTGCTATACAAGCGCTTTTATTGTTTATTGTTGCTGTTTAGCTGAAGCGTAGTTTCTAAAAAGGCTAACAATTTAAAATGCGCGTGTTTTTAAGGCGATTAAAACTGGCTACTGTACGCGGAAGAATTTATATAAAATATTTTTTTAATACACTCGGTTGACAATTCTCATAATGCAACAGAGCATTATATTTCACTACCGCTACAGGAAATGAGCAACAGGTGAGAAGTGTTATGGAGGAAGAATATTTTGGAAAGGATGAGGGACGGGAAAGTTGAGGGTGACGAGTCCGAACCAAGCGTTTAGAAAGAGCGGGAGAAATTTGAGTGGTGGAGGGAAGGGGCTGTGACGTGGAGAGGAAGGGAGTATTCTGGAAGGGTAGGCGGATCTCGTAGCGGATTTCGTGGTCAGACTGGCGGGAGTCGGTTAACGTTTCGTTGGTGTAGGATGTGGAGAGTAAGTAGGTGTAAGGTTGTGCGATGTGTTGTTACTAGTATGACAATGGAAGACAAGAGTTAACAATCACGGCTTAACACATTCACTACCACTGCGAAGAATGCATTACACAATAGGTTGTCAGAGAATCAGTGATGATTTACTGCTAATTATTGCTACACTATGTGATCAAAAGTATCCAGACACCAAAAAAACATACGTTTTTCGTATTAGGTGCATTGTGCTGCCACCTACTGCCAGGTACTCCATATCAACAAACCTCATTGGTCATTGGACAACGTGAGAGAGCAGAATGGGGCGATCTACGAAACTCACGGACTTCGAACGTGGTCAGGTGATTGGGTGTCACTTGTGCCATACGTCTGTATGCGAGATTTCTACACTCCTAAACATCCCTAGTTCCATTGTTTCCGATGTTATAGTGAAGAGGAAACGTAAAGGGACACGTACAGCACAAAAGCCTTCAGGCCGGCCTCTTCTGTTGACTAACAGAGACCGCCGACAGTTGAAGAGGTTCTTAATGTGTAATAGGCACACATCTATCTAAACCATCACATAGGAATTCTAAACCGCATCAGGTTCCACTGCAAGTGGAAGGTGAGAAACGGATTTCATGGTCGAGCGTCTGCTCATAAGCCACACATAACGCCGCTAAATGCCAAAAGACGCCTCGCTTGGTGTAAGGAGCGTAAACATTGGACGATTGAACAGTGGAAAAACGTTTTGTGGAGTGACGGAATCACGGTACACAATGTGGCAATCCGATGGCAGGGAGTGGGTATGGTGAACGACCATCTGCCAGCATGTGTAGTGCCAATAGTACAATTTGGTGGCGTTGGTGTTATGATGTAGTCGTGTTTTTTATGGAAGGGTCGCACTCCTTGTTGTTTTGCGTGGTACTATCACAACACAGGCCTACATTGATGTTTCAATCACCTTCTTGCTTCCAACTGTTGAAGAGCAATTCGGTAATGGCGACTGCATCTTTCAACACAATCGAGAAAGTGTTCATAATGCACGGCCTGTGGCGGAGTGGTTACACGGCGATAACATCCCTGTAATGGACTGGCATGCACAGAGTTCTGGCCTGAATCCTATAGAACACCTTTGGGATGTTTTGGAACGCCGACTTCGTGGCAGGCCTCACCGACCGACATCGATACCTCTCCTCAGTGCAGTACTTCGTGAAGAATGGGCTGCAATTCCCCAAGAAACCTTCCAGCACCTGATTGAACGTATGCCTGTCAGAGTGGAAGCTGTCATGAAGGCTAAGGGTGAGCCAACACCATACTGAATTCCAGCAACTCCGATGGAGGGCGCCACGAACTTGTAGGTCATTTTCAGCCAGGTGTCCGAATACTTTTGATCACATAGTGTCTGTATCAGTGCGCCAGTGAAAAGGGAAGCCTCCTGATTGTATGCAGGTACAATTAGTGTCAGTTGCTCTCATAGTAGAAAATTATCATTGCTACCATTAAGCAGCACTTACACAGCATAAGTAACCGCAGTTAAAGAAACAAGTTTGGAATTGAAAAAGAAAACGAAATAATAATTCTCACTGATTGTTTGGAGCAATTAGAGCATCGAAAGTGGAACAGCTGTGTTTACCGTGTGGTAGAATTAATAATTCCACCACAGAAAGAAAAGACTGTGAAAATAAACTCGCTGATCTACGTTGGTAAAGGGGCATTTAGGTACTCGGCATAATGTAATAGTAGATGGTACTGCAAAAATAGCTTCAAAGATGAAGCCCCGTTATATACACAGCTTCCGTATTGTTTCTCCATGTTTCAACAAAAGAGGCATACGATTAATGGGAACAGTCGTGGCCACTATTGCAGCAGAAAGAGGGTTTTTTGTTGGCTTCAGTCCGGCGCATCACACCAACGAAACTGTGGTACAACCTGAAAAATCTCCCAAGGAGATATGAGACAGCAGTACATTAGAACAAGTTTGGGGCCTTCATGTTTCCCTGCATACCTCTACAGGATTGTAGTGATGGATTCTCTCACACGCAGTAAGCATTCAGAAGACGACAGATAGCTCAGCCATACCACTTTGGGATGCCTATATATGCTCCATAGCCATACAAATTGTGGGAAAACCCCACAAAAATGAAGATATCCTTTCCAACAAATATTAGAACCTTGATTTGTGAGAACACCGTCAAAATTAAGGGTTTAATAGCGTGTTACCTGCAAGAAACTCTGACACACCGAATAATAAATTTATAATTTTTTATATGAATAAAATAGCTGTATGCTTTAAAATTTTAATTGTAGTCGCAAACCGAAGCAATTTTAATAGGTATATTGTTTCCTGCAAAAAGTCAGACAATTAAAAAATTAAAAATAAGTATTACCCTTGACTGTCTCAAAAACGCAAACAATTAGCAACTGAATTACAATGACTTCAGACATAAATGTAAACTAGAAGTACTGACCTTTTTCCCCTTTGCTATCTCAGAGGAGACGAATTTGTAAACCGTCAAATAACTAAACATCTACATCTACGTTATTACTCTGCTATTCAGAATAAAGTGCCTGGCAGAGGGTTCAATGAATCACCCTCAAGCTGTCTCTCTACCGTTTCACTCTCGAACGGCACGCGGGAAAAACGAGCACTTAAATTTTTCTGTGCGAGCCCTGATTTCTCTTATTTTACCGCGATGATCATTTTTCCCTATGTAGGTGGGTGCCAACAGAATGTTTTCGCAATCTGAGGAGAAAACTGGCGATTGAAATTTCATGAGAAGATCCCGTCGCAACGAAAAACGCCTTTGTTTTAATGATTGACACTCCAATTCACGTATCATGTCTGTGACACTATCTCCCCTATTTCGCGATAATACAAAACGAGCTCCCCTTCTTTGTACTTTTTCGATGTCATCCGTCAGTCTCACCTGATGCGGATCCCACACCGAACAGCAATACTCCAGAATAGGGCGGACAAGCGTAGTGTAAGCAGTCTCTTTAGTTGACCTGTTGCATCTTCTAAGTGTTCTGCCAATGAATCGCAGTCTTTGGTTTGCTCTACCCACAATGTTATCTATGTGATCGCTCCAATTTAGGTTATTTATAATTGTAATCCCTAAGTATTTAGTTGAATTTACAGCCTTCAGATTTGTGTGACTTATCGCGTAATCGAAATTTAGCTGATTTCTTTGAGTACT
Organism: Schistocerca americana; assembly: GCF_021461395.2. Classification (NCBI taxonomy): domain Eukaryota; kingdom Metazoa; phylum Arthropoda; class Insecta; order Orthoptera; family Acrididae; genus Schistocerca; species Schistocerca americana. The sequence continues at coordinate 228,019,357 of NC_060125.1, read as the reverse complement.
CATGTGAATGACTTCGCACTTTTCTTTATTCAGGGCCAATTGCCACTGTTCGCACCATACAGATATCTTATCTAAATCTTTCGCAAGTCGTTTTGATCATCTGATGACTTTACAAGACGGTAAATGACAGCATCATCTGCAAACAATCTAAGACGGCTACTCAGATTGTCTCCTATGTCGTTAATATAGATCAGGAACAATAGAGGGCCTATAACACTTCCTTGGGCAACGCCGAATATTACTTCTGTTTTACTCGATCACTTTCCGTCTATTACTACGAACTGTGACCTTTCTGACAGGAAATCACGAATCCAGTCGCACAACTGAGGCGATACCCGGTAGGCACGCAGTTTGGTTAGAAGACGCTTGTGAGGAACTGTGTCGAAAGCTTTCTGGAAATCTAAAAATGTGGAATCAATTTGACATCCCCCGTCGATAGCCCTTATTACTTTATGAGTATAAAGAGCTAGTTGTGTTTCAGAAGAACGATATTTTCTGAAACAATGCTGACGATGTGTCAATAAATCGTTTTCTTCGAGGTATTTCATAATGTTCGAATACTGTATGTGTTCCAAAATCCTACTGAAAATCGACGTTAGTGATATAGGCCTGTAATTCAGCGGATTACTCCTACTTCCCTTTTTGGGTATTGGTGTGACGTGAGCAATTTTCCAGTCCTTAGGTACGGATCTTTCTGTGAGCGAGTGGTTGTATATAATTGCTAAATATGGAGCTATTTTATCAGCATACTCTTGAGAGGAACCTGACTGGTATACAATCTGGACCTGAGGCCTTGCCTTTGTTAAGTGATTTAAGCTGCTTCTATGTTTCTCATCTTGGCAGTTGTTCTTGATTGGAATTCAGGAATATTTAAGAAGTTGTAGTGTACACGTAGCATTACACGGTCAAAGTAAACTCCACGTAAATCATTCGTAACAACCTCATTTTCGCTACGTGTAAATCACTGCATGTGTTACACAATTAGCCGTCTCAGTTATTTCAACGCGTTTGGAGATGTGCAGTGAATTACGGTGATAGTTTCCAGTCAGTACAGTCTTTTCAGAAGTTTTGGGCGTGATGTGTGAGGCCATTCATGCATCCAGTTCCTGCTGTTCACAATGGAAACACGAAAATTTCTTTAAAATCGTCAGTGCTCACCCTGGGCAGACTCGAGTGGTAAACACATTCACAATGAGACCACGTGCTTGCCTCAATGGGAGTTCCTGAACGTTGCGAAGCGTTGGACCGGCGTTGGTGACTGGCTTGCGTGGTAAACATATTTACAACTGCAACGTGAAATGGCTTTCCACGCAAAGGAAAAGGAGCAGCGGATAGCGGCACTGCTCGTATGGCGGAGAAAACACGGCACTCACAACAGCAGAGTCTCGTAGAGATTGGCAAACTGAAACACGTAACTGTTTCGAAACAAATGAAACAGTACAATGTAATGTTTCGATACGCTGTCTCGAAACAGTGAAACAGTTTGTGTTTTGTAATCTAACAAACCTACACATTTTATCATCTTGAATGTCTACTGTATAAGTGTGCCCATATAAACATAAATGAGGTGCGAGAGCGCTAATCATATCGCAGAAAGTATGAAACTATCACTTAGGCGTCTTGGCAGTTTCGTATTTCCTGAAGCAAATGAGCTGCTTTCGTGTCGTGTGACTTTCATACTTTTCATTTGGCTGAGGACAGCCATAGCTGAAGACAGAAGAACCACCACGAACGGAACTGGAGGTGGGAGCAAACTGCAGAAACAGCGGATATGGTACTGGGATTCCCACATTCCGTTAGTATGGGTAATATACCCATCTTGCTAATTTCTATGCACACAAAGGGAATCATTGTGGATAATAGGCACAGTGACTATAGACTCACAAATAATGTCAAATAATTCGAATAAATAACAAAATATAACAGAAAAAATTTTGTCTTTCAAGGTGTTTCGAACTGTTACTATAAATTCACCATGCTTCCCAGCCCTTTCCATTAACCATTACACTATCAGTGATATGTCAAACAGATTGCTTGCAATTATACCTACATCAAATTTATGTATATGTCTAATAACTGTCACTCTACGCCTTTTTTTTATTCAAAATGTTGTAGGCTTACTTGCGTTTCTTAATATGATTAATGTACATGACCAGAGAAACGCATGTTATAAAAAAAAGTGTAATTTAACTGAATGATTTTCACATATTTATTATTTTGAATGTGAATAGTATGCGTCGTTTTATTGTTTGGTTAGTGTTTATAAAGCAGATGTTACGCCATTTCGGAATAGGACAGTCAGATAGAAACGAAGCTTTATTTTTGGATATCTTAAGCTTCATGCTATTGCTTGTCAAAAAGATTTCGACACTTGAAAGTGTTTCACGAAATGGTATGTTGTGTTTCAGTACCTGCGCCGAGCCCGAATCTCGTCCGACACAGAGCGGAATGAAACATCACTGTTTCGATAGAATTAGTCCGTTCCAAGCACAGGTGGACTGAAACAGCCTTATTTTGAAACAACGATACAGTTTCTGTGTCTGGCTAGAGATCGAATCTGGTCGGGTTATCCGAGACAGGGGCGGAATGAAACACCACTGTTTCGAAACAGTGAACCACAGCCGTTCCGAAACACTGAAACAGTTCCACGTATCGATACACTGTATCGAAACATTGAAACAGTGGCCAAGTCTAGTGTCTTGTGTTTCACGTGGCCAGCGCCGGATACAAACCAACAGCCGGGGACAACAGCTCGTTGCATTGCTCTCCATCGATAGCTCACCCGTAATATTGTGGTACATTTTTCACAAATATTTGTCTATAGATACAGTGACCCCAAAAAGTATTCGTCCGACCACAGCGCACAGAATATAACAAACAATGTCATAAAAATATAGCTAACAAGGGAACCTCCCCATCGCACCCCCCTCAGATTTAGTTATAAGTTGGCACAGTGGATAGTCCTTGAAAAACTGAACAAAGATCAATCGAGAAAACAGGAAGAAGTTGTGTGGAACTATGAAAAAAGTAAGCAAAATATACAAACTGAGTATTCCATGGGTAACATATGCAACATCAAGGAGGGTGTCAGCGTAGGAGCGCCGTGGCCCTGTGGTTAGCGTGAGCAGCTGCGGAATGAAAGGTCCTTAGTTCAAGTCTTGCCTCGAGTGAAAAGTTTAATTTTTAATTTTCAGACAATTATCAAAGTTCAGGCACTCACACATAATCAACTTCTCTCTCCAAATTTCCAGGACATGTTCAGATTTGCTTGGACATATGCAGGATTTGATGGTCTACACACGGAAAAACTTGAAAACGTTAAAAACATATGTTTGGACAGCGCACAGGGAAAACTGTGCGACTGTGAAACTGTTGCATTCATTTGTTGCAGTTTATGTGACTAACTCTTATGTTTTCATCACTTTTTTGGGAGTTATTATCACATCCACAAGAAAACCTAAATCGGGCAAGGTAGAAGAATCTTTTTACCCATTCGCCAAGTGTACAATTTGGGTGGGTCGACAACATATTCCTGTGATGTGAAGCACATGCCGTCACAAATGTCGTATAGAATATATCAGACGTGTTTTCCTGTGGAGGAATCGGTTGACTTATGACCTTGCGATCAAATGTTTACGGTTCCCATTGGAGAGGCACGTCCTTTCGTCTACTAATCGCACGGTTTTGCGGTGCGGTCGCAAAATACAGACACTAAACTTATTAAAGTGAACAGAGACGTCAATGAACGAACGGACAGATTATAACTTTGCGAAAATAAAAAAAGTAAACTTTTCACTCGAGTAAAGATTTGAACCAAGTACCTCTTCTTCTGCAGTTGCTCACGCTAACCACGGGACCACGGCGCTCCTAAGCTCACGTTGTCCTTGATGTTGCCTATGTTGCCCATGGACTACTCAGTTTCTATATTTTGCTTATTTTTTCATAGTTCCACACAACTTCTTCCTGTTTTCTCGATTGATTTGTGTTCAGTTTTTCAAGGCCTATCCACTGTCCCAACTTATAACTAAATCCGAGGGGGGTGCGATGGGGAGGTTCCCTTGTAAGAAACGAACAATAACTATTTCCTTTAATCGGTTAATATCTACATTTAAATATTAAACGCTGTTTACTTTCATATGTTGCTTAATTTTTGAGCAAAATGATTTGTAATCATGCCACAGTTGATGTCAAACAAGTATTCGTGTAGTATACAGGGTCCCATGCGTGATGCACTGACACACATCCCTCTCCATTTCCTTATGCTGTTGTTTCATATAAATGGCTCTGAACACTTTGGGACTTAACATCTGAGGTCATCAGTCGCCTAGAACTTAGAACTAATTAAACCTAACTAACCTAAGGACATCACACACATCCAGGCCCGAGGCAGGATTCGAACCTGCGCTCGTAGCGGCCGCGCGGTTCCAGACTGAAGCGCCTACAACCGCTCGGCCACTGCGGCCGGCTGTTGTTTCATATACTGTAATGGATAATTCCCTCTCTCTGTTCAAAGCCGGTTATTGATATTAAAGCAATATGGATCGAAACCGTCACGAAACTACAAAAGAAGAGAGAGAAATTTGCAGCAAGTGGTTTCGTAAAGGACAGTCTTTTCAAGAAATAGGAGAGACCATTGACAAACCTACTAGTACAGTGAACGCTATTATATACAGGTTTAATCGGAAGAAAACGTGGTAAAACCAATCAGGGAGCTGTCGTTCTGAATTTCTATCCGAGATGGAAAAACGTCAGCTACTTAGAGAACTCCAGAAAAATCCAAAACTAAGCGCTCCAAAACTTACTGCTGCAGTACTAACGCTTACAGGAAAGACTATTTAGCATGGCCTCTAAGAAATGTTCATTATGAAGCTGAGTATGGAACCCAAACAGCCCCAAAGAAATCATACATCAGTAAACTCAACAGAAGGAAGCGAGTTGCATTTGCAAGAGAACATGTTTGATGTCTATTTACTGACGAGAGTCGATTTGAACTTTAAGTCGAACTGGAGAGTAACAGTGTGCAGAAAAAAATAATTGTGGGCTTGAAGAGAGGGACCTGAAGAGAGAAACATTACAGTTTCAGTTAAACATGGAGGAGGTTCAAAACCTGTGCGGGCTGCATATGTGCAAATGGCGTGGGAGATTTGCGATTTATTTATAAAATTATGGAGCACAAGGTTTACATAAACTTCCTAACAACTCACCTATCCAGACGTGTGAGTAATGTGGGTCTTTTAGGGGATTATATTTTCGTGTAGTAAAAGTAATAAATGAGTTTTGCTGTTTGTGGAGCAAAATAACTGATGATGGTCGAAGTGGAGAGGATATAAAATGTAGACGGACAATGAAAAGGAAAGCGTTCCTGAAGAAGAGAAATTTGTTAACATCGAGTATAGATTTAAGTGTCAGGAAGTCGTTTCTGAAAGTATTTGTATAGATTGTAGCCATGTATGGAAGTGAAACATGGACGATAAATAGTTTGGACAAGAAGAGAATAGAAGCTTTCGAAATGTGATGCTACAGAAGAATGCTGAAGATTAGATGGGTAGATCACATAACTAATGAGGAGGTATTGAATAGAATTGGGGAGAAGAGAAATTTGTGGCAGAACTTGACTAGAAGAAGGGATCGGTTGGTAGAACATATTCTGAGGCATCAAGGGATCACCAGTTTAGTGTTGGAGGGCAGCGTGGAGGGTAAAAATCGTAGAGAGAGACCAAGAGATGAATACACCAAACAGATTCAGAAGGATGTAGGTTGCAGTAGGTTCTGGGAGATGAAGAAGCTTTCACAGGATAGAGTAGAATGGAGACCTGCATCAAACCAGTACCTGGACTGAAGACCACAACAACAACAACATTTTCACGTAAGGCTATGATCGAAAGGTTCCAGCTCTAGATGCAAGGATGTGGCTGTTGTACATATAACACTCCCCACTAGATGCCGATACCACCGCAATCCCCAAGCTTTATGTGAACTTTCTATACGAAATAGTATGTGAGAAAACTGAATGTATGTAAATTTCTAACACTTTCTCCTCATGTAACGAGGATTTTAAATATCATATTCAATTGCTGAGCAAAACTGACTGTGTTGCCGATGTGAATAGTGTGGTGAAATAACATTTTAAACTTCATAACCAGAAAAATTTGAAATGAAGAAGCCGGCCGGTGTGACCGAGCGGTTCTAGGCGCTTCAATCTGCTAGTTAGATTTAAGTAGTTCTAAGTTCTAGGGGACTGATGACCTCAGATATTGAGTCCCATAGTGTTCATAGCCATTTAGACCATTTTGAAATGAATAAATGCCAAACGAAACTAATTTTGTGCTCAGTGAAAACTATAACTAAAACTCAGCACCGAAGTACATTTCGAACGTTGCGTGATATGAAGTGCAATGTTAGGCTTGGAATACGAAAGAAAATAGCTGCTTGAAATTACCGATATTGTACACTGAAAATTAAACTGCTTCCTAACACGACACCTGAAAAACCCGACTATACACAGTTTTCTCAAGAATGCAAGGTGAGATCCGCCCTGAAATAAAGTGACTTACCTCTTGCTCAGCTTGCTGTTTTCGTGTACGGAGTACTGAGGTTCTCGAAAGCTGATACAAATCAGCAGATGCAGCAGCGAAAGGTAAATAATCTACTCTAAATTTTTTGTTTGCCAGAAACAGTCTATGACTACATGTGGCGTAAGGTGCATTACAGACACGACAAAATATTCACACTTTACTATGAATAATGGAGGTGGGTTTTACTATAAAGGAAACCTTTCTTGATAAATTAAACTGATTGACAAAAAGACTGCACAACATAAGACTAACAATCACAGATTTCTCTCGTTACAAAGAAAATACAAATATACCTTTCAAAATTCTTCCAAAATCTTCATCAAACAACTAGAACAAGAAATTACTATAAATGTATTTTCGTCTCCATATTAAAGTACACCAGAAGGCTTCTCCAAGATCCACAAAGAGCAGATCTCTTTCTCTGAAAACTCAACTGCTCCTTACTATGCCTCAAATAAGAATGCTCCAGCGCTGCACGACTGACTAGCAAGTCAGGCGCAGACAGAACTAAACACAGTCAATAATCTTACTCACTACTCAGGCAGTGACCAAACGTTGCCCTTTTGAGTCTGGTTTCCCCAGATATTGTTCTTATGTTCCAGTACAACTCCTCCCTAGATCTTCGCATCCACCTCTCTCCACCTCTTTTGGGACCCAGTATTTTTATCAGTATTTTTCTCTCTTCCTTCTCTAGTTGTTCTGCCCCATTTCTTCCTAGTGTCATCGTCCCAGCAGCATATAATACTGCATTCCTCACCGTTGCCTTGTAGTGGCTTATCTCTGCCTCTGTGGCAGAAGGCTGACATCTCCTTTATCCTCTCTGTTATTCCCTCCTTGCTCCTGTTCCTTTCTGTTATAAATTCTTCCACGTATTTAAATTTGTCCACCATTTCCACAGTGCCTTCCGGTGTTTCCCAGTCTACAGTGGTATTTAATGACTTTGTCTTGTTATAGGCGATCCTCAGTCCCACCTTTCACGCTACGTTACTTAAGTTGTCGAGTTGTGTCTTTGCGTCTTCTTCCGTCTCACTTACTATTGCTATGTCGTCTGCAAATGTTAGGCAGTCCACTTAAGCCCTGTTGTCCTTTTTGTCCCTCACATGGGTCTCTGGTATTCCCATTTCCTCGTTTATTGCTCTCCACTGCCTGATCACTTCGTCCAGTGCTAACCATAACGTCCTATGTACACAGCGTCATTTCAGTGTTGCAAAAGAATGCTTATTTTGCATCGTAAATTGCCTATCTTTACCTATGAATGTTTAACTATCTTCATGTAAATATAAATCTGTGTTTGTTTATTATTTTCTCCTTTTCATTGATTTACAAACAAGTCCATGTCCCTGTTGTATTTCATCCTCACAATCTTCTACAATCTATACAATCTTAAACATAAACTCATGTGATAGAGGAGTGCTTTTTTGAGTAATTGTACTTCCAGATCTGTGCACTGTGAATCACTTAAGTGCATGACAGAGGTTACATTCTAGTTTACCAGCTCGTAGGGCTTCTCGCCACACCATTCATGTACGAAGCACGGAAGGAATGGTTGCTTAAATGCTTCTGAGAGCGCTGTAATTAGTCTACTCTTGTGTTCGCGATCACTGCCGGAATGATATGATACTTAGTCTTTTTTTCTTTGTTGTTATTTCATTCCCCAGCCCCATTTGGGCAGGGGAGGGCTGCCAGCGGTATAATCCGCCGCTCTTCAGCCGAGAGACAATACCGCTATTAAAAAGATGAAACAAAACATACAAAAAGGCGATAACAATGGGAACATGAGAACATAAGGGGGAGACAGTGGGGGTTAAACTATATGCTTACAAGGAGACATTCATTGTGAGACAGTTAAAAAAGATTCACATAAAGATAAAAACACACTTGGCGATGTGCATAGCACATAAACTACATCAAAGTTACAAGCACAACATAAAAGCTGGCCTCTTTATTAAAAATCCCCACCAGAGCGATGGCACTTTAAAACCATTGCACCAGCTGGTGCATACATGAGAAGAGTTAAAACTGCCTGGAGGGACCTGCCAAGGGAGGGGAAGCCTGAGAGGACAGAAGAGAGGGGTGAGGAGGGGGCAGCGGGACAGGGTGGCACTGGAGAGGATCGGATGAAAAAATGGGGTCGAGTGGCACACCAAGCGGCAGGAGATGGGCGATGTGGGAGAAGGAAAGCAAGTCAGGAGGAAGTGCAGACACGAAAGGGGTTTGCTGGAAAGGTAGAGGCCATAGGAGGGAGGAAAAAACCGCTCAGGGAAGGGAAAAGGATGGGAGAGGGAGCCCTGAGGAGGGGGGGGGGGGGTAAGGGGGGTTAGAGTTGGTAAGAGGGGTAGATATCAGGGCAAAGCTCATCATTCAGGAGGGGTAGGCGCTGGAAGGTGCATTGGTAAAGGAGATGGAGGGCGTGGAGATGGAGAGAGGCCAGAACACAAAAGAAAAAAAAAAAACTCGTGGCAATGGGAAGGTGGGAGGGAGGATACGAGACACAAGGGGGTGAGGGGGATGGAGTCTGCAGACAATGTACAGGGTTCAGATGTGTTCAAGAAAAAGAGAAATGTGGGAAGGGGATGAGGTCTTATAGGATCCGTGTGTGGAACAGGAGATAGATATGGAAAGCGAGGCAGAGTGCATAGTGTTCGAGAACTTGGAGGGCTTTATAGAATCTCAGTGAGGTGGAAATCCAGACGACGCTGGCATAGCAAAGATGGATCAAGTATTTGAAGGTGTAAAGGATGATGGAAGGATGCAGTCCCCATGTCCAGCCAGACAGGAATTTCAGGAGATGAAGTCTATTGTGGGCTTTGTATTGCACTGTAAGGAGATGGGGAGTCTAAGTGAGGTGACGGTTGAGTGTGAGGTCAAGGTATTTCAGGGTAGGAGTGAGTTGGATACAATGACCATAAATTTTCTTCTTCCTCTTCTTCTTCTGCTGGTGCCTTTGTCCTGCATTGGACACGGGGTTAGCATGTTTAAAGATGGATCTGGCATGGTTAATTTTAAGGGGTTTCCAAATGCCCTTCCTGCCACCAGCCCATACCCCTGGGAAGGAATGAGTGTACCCCAGCTGTCTGCATCTAGTGTAAACCATGAAATAGTGCAAACGTTTTTCATGTGTCTGTGAGGTGTGTAACTGAGGCTTGACATGGGAACGAGCCCAATATTCACCAAGTGGGATGTAGAAAACTGCCTAAAAACCACATCCAGGCTGGCCAGCACACCAGCCCTCGTCGTTAATCCACCGGACAGATTCGATCCGGGGCCGGCGCGCCTGCCCGAGTCCAGGAAGCAGCACATTAGCGCTCTCGGCTAACGTGGCGAGTTATAACGACCATAAATGGTAAGGTAAAGATCGTGGAGCTGGGAGGAGAGGTGGTACTTCCTTTGATGATTGCCTGGGTCTTGGTAGGGTTGATGTTAAGAAGCACCAAGTCGTAAACTGGTCGAGGTGGGTTTGAGGGTTACGTTGGAACTGTTGAAGAGCAGGATAGAGGATCAGGAAGGTGGTGTCAGTTTGATAGGAAGGAGTTTAAAGAGGGGCCTGGAATACCATACATAGGAGTTCTGGTGGTCGAGAGAAACAAAGATAGCATAACAATGGGAGTTAAGTTGGGTTGAGAGAAGGTTTCTAAGATTAATGAGCTGGTTGTTGGTAGAGAAGGAGGGCCAGAAGCCACTCTGTGTAAGGGGAAGGAGGTGGTGCTGTTTGAGGTGATGATGAATACATTGGTACAGGACGAGCTCTAAGTCCTTACTGAACATGGTTTTGATGCACATGGAACAATAGGAAGAGGTGTCAGGGGGGTACTGAACATGGTTTTGATGCAGATGGGACAATAGGAAGAGGTGTCAAGGGGGGTTTGTTGGGTTTAAGGAACAGGAACAGCAGGATGCAGGAAGTCTTCCACAGGTCGGGGTAAAAGCCAATGGAGAGGATAATGTTATACAAGATAGCAAGGACAACCAGGAAGGAGGGGGGGGGGTGATCCTTGAGGTGGTAGTAGGTGACGCAGTTGTGACCAGGGGAGGTGGTGTGTTTGGAGTGGAGTATGAGCTTGATGTTGTGTGCTGAGGGGGAGTATGTAAATCTGAGGGGAGTATCTGATCCAAGTATTGGAAACTGGGATGAGTCGTGGAATGGAAGTATCATTGTGTTCAAGGACAGTGGGGAAGAGGGTGTAATCAAAGTACGTTAAAGTATATTTGTGCGTTATTTCGATGCACAGTGAGCCCTCTTGTCATGTTCCTTGCATTGGTTTAATTTTTCTTAAGACGTTTACAGCTCCACAATTTTAGCGACCGCTGCTTCAACGGACGCCACTATGAGTCGATCTAAAAAGCGAAATCATAGCGGAAGCGCAGAGACCGCCCGCTTTAACATTTAACAAACATTTTTTCACAGCAATGAGCCGCAGCAGAGAGCAACATTAGTTTTAAGATTTTACTTTTCAGCTTACGCCGAGAGCCAGGATTCGACTACCACAGCCTGAATATGATGGTAAGAGGAGTATTCTTAGAGTGTTCTGTGGGTCCACTATAACTTCAATATTTGAGCCCATGCTCTTTAAAGTACAAATACGCCGAGGCTAATTATCACAGTTATATTTTCATTCTCACGTAATAAGCTTGGAAGTAAAAATCACTTAATTCATCCATATTGGACCACACAATTCCATTTACGCGTGTTTTTAACGACACCGAACAAATAAATAAATAAATATACTCCTCTAGAACAGCCACTTTAAGTGCCCATACTTGCATGGCGACCATTCAAAAAGATCTACTGTCACCTCTGCTTTGGTTAGTATCTAAAAAGAATTCCGCTGAAAATACAACAGAAGCAGTGATGTATTTTCGCCTGACTTGTTAACATTTGTAACTTTCCAGAAAAGCGTTGTGAGTGGCGAATTGTGAGTAAAACCTACATTTCTCTTGTTGGCGTGTTAAAAATTGCTTCTTTTGCCACAATACAGCAGAGTTTTCACTATGTCACCTCACTAACATGTTGTGCAGAAGCAATAGCGAGAGAATTCTGAAACAGTAGTTTATTAAGTTTATAAAGTGAGGAACTGAGGAAAAGTGGGATCAATAGCTTACGAAAAACCCTCAGGACAGGTTTTGACATGTCGGATTGAACCGTTCCCTTGTAAGCAAGGTGGTAATAGGGCGCCATACTGACTGACCAATTTGTTCCAGTACCACTTTAGTCTGCATGAAATGTGCGATTAAATCTAGATTTAGAACCACGTCACACTTAAAAACCACAACAAATATAATACTTTAAAGTTCTTTCAAATGATAGAGCACAGAAATCAGTTGTCCTTTACTTGCAGGTTTTATTCGGCAAATCTAGATTTCGGCTAGTGTCTAGCCATTATCAATGCACCACTTCGTAGTATCGATGCATGTGTTAATAGGTCAGTCCCCTGTTCTGGCTTCTGCCACAGTTCTTTCAAGACCACTGTCAGGCACCCGTTTGTGGCCAAGGTGAACTGATTTGGCGTTAATGTGCATGTACTTTACTGGTATAGTGTAAATTGCATACAGATGGTGACCTGAAGTAAATATTTCAAGGTAACTATCATCAAACTAAGCTATTACCTGAATAAAGTGTTCTTCACTCTCAGTTTTGATCACACAGATTGTCAACAGCATGAACAACGTATAATTTTGTTAGTGAAAGTAAACTAATGCAATGCAAGTAAACTAATGCTAGATTTATCACATTTTGCTTGCTTTATTAATCAAGTTAATTAAATATCGTTCATGCTTTTCCATTGTTATCCAAGGACCTGATCTGTGTTATCCTAACTGGCCGACCAACATTTTTGTTGAAGCAGCTGCAGCTTTTCTTGGTCATGACAGATCTGTGTTATCTTAACTGGCCGACAACATTTTTTGTTGAAGCAGCTGCAGCTTTTCTTGGTCATGACATTCTTTAAGGTGTTCTACTTTTTTATGTGTAGAAATCAACGTGGCACATAATTTCTGAAGACAATACTTTCCAGTAATAGGAAAATCATTTTTCGGTACAACTCTAGATACAAACTCTAGATACAAAAACATATGCTTAAGTTAAGTCTTAAAGGGAATGGTAAAAGGATACTTTAGTGAGACAACGCTGATCCTATTCTCTTAAGCCAAACATCAACGTACATAAACTACGTTTCAAGATGTGCAACTGACATTTCCATCCCATGAAGACTGGTGAATTTTTCAGGAACTTTTGTCACAGATGAATGATCACAGTAACACATTGCCTTTAACCATGTTTTATTCACTTTTTTTCTAACAATGATAGTCATTTTATTCTGCACAATTTCGCTGAATTCATTTATTTTCAATACTGAAAAGTTTTGTCTGTTCCTTTTTAATGGGTGTTGGGAGCAGTAAGTTCATAAGGAACCAATTCGACGTACTAAGATTTATTAGTATCTCACTACATAAGTCTTAACACAAGCATTTGCACTGAACTACAGATTAGTCTTAAAACAGCGATGCCAAAAAAAGAAAAATTATATGGTAACAAATACTAAGCAGTTACAGAAACTTTAATACCCACTAATTTCATGTTAGGAATTAACATTAAGAAATTACTGCACAATGGTTTCTTGTATCTCATTATCTCCAGATTCCCTAGAAGGAGCACTCTGTGCAACAGCTGGCTGATTTGTGTGTACGATGGGAACAATACGCTCCCTTGATTCAGAAGGCGGCAATGTCTTGAAAAATTAGAAAAGAATAATAAAATATTGGCAAATTTCATTCATAAGTCGGAAAGTAATTATAGAATTCTTTATCCAGACTTACCTTCTTCGGTGCTGTTATTGTAAGCACACCATCTGCCGACAGTTTTGACACCATTTGGTCAACTTCTATGTCGTCTGGTAACCTGTAACGCCGGGTAAATTGACGAGAAACGTAACCATGTCCATCCTTTCGCTCGTCATGTTTTCCCTCGACAACGACGAAGTCATCAATCTTTTTCACAGATATCTCATCAGGTCTGAATTGTTGCACATCAAGACTGACCTAAAATAATTTAAAATTCTTCATTTTATGCATGATGTAATCATGCTATAAGGGGATGTTTTAAGGGGATGTAATTAGATTATCTGTCCATTTAACAGTATTTTTTTAAATCTAAGCTTAACCTTTTTTACCTTAGTGCCACTAAGGTCTTCTTGCACAATTATGATCTTTACACTGCATCACATTAAAGTTTCAAGCAATATCAAATACTATTACGAGGGTTGGAACTTAAATAGTGGCAACTACTTATTCACAACCGATACAGTTACATGTTTGCACCTGTTACTGTGCTTCAAATTGGTCACCAGCGTTGTGTAGAACCCGTTGCCAGCGATGTGGAAGTCGTAGTATACCGTTAGCAGAGCCTGTTCTGCTGATGGTGCGAATGGAGCGGTCTACTGCCTGTCGAATCTCTGGAACAGTTCTGAAGCGAGTGCCACCAAGGGGTTCCTTCATCTTCGGAATCAAATCAAAGTCACAAGGACTTAAGTCCGGGTAGTATGGTGGATGGTACAGTATTTCCCAGTCCCATCGACCGAACAGAGCAGCCACAGCTTGAGCTGTATGCGTCCGCGCATTGTCGTGCAAATTGATGGGTGGGTAGCGCAGAAAGTGTCTCCGCTTCTTTCGCAAAGCAGGTCGCAGGCGATGCTCCAAAAACGAACAGTAATACTGAGCATTGACGGTCTGCCGTGGAGGAACGTAATGCGTTAGGATAACACCACCACAGTCGTACACTATAACCACCATAATTTTCACCATACTGGGGCTCTGACGCACTTTCGACTTTCGCGGCGACCCATAATGACGCCATTCATTGGATTGGCGTTTCAGTTTTGGCTCGTACGATGTGGCCCATGTCTCATCCAGTGTTACGATACGGCATAAGAAAGCCTCTCCTTCGCGCTCATAGCGCTCCAAGTTCGTCTGAGCAGCGACCACCAACGCAGCAACAGCATACACATCTTCAGATATGCTCGGACGACCTGCCCGATGCATGTCTGCCACAGTTTGCCGACCTTGGTTGAAGGGTTTTACCCAACGTGCCACCGTTCTGTAAGGCAATGTCGATTCCCTGCATGCCTCTTGAAGACCTCGATGACACTGTCGTGCTGTACGACCTCTGGCACGTTCAATCTTGATCCAACTCCGTTGTTCCTGTTTCGGAAACATAGTGACACCTTTGCATTAGACCGCTAGCTCACAAGTGACTCTGTTTCCCTTGATTGTGCGCGCGCCAGTGACGTGGGACGGTCGAGTCCATTTGCTCGAAGGTAAGGCAGCGACAATAGTAGATTCCATTGCATAGTGCATAGTGTTGCCACTATTTTAAGTTCCAACCTACGTATTTCTTAAGAAACTCTTAGCCAACAGTACCACAACCAATAATCACAATGTCAGAGAATTAATTAGCTATCGAGCTCCTTATCAATGCAAGCCAGTTCTGAACCAAGAAAAGATTGTGTCCGACTTGCCTCCATTACGGCTAACACGGGAACAGTTGTTGAAAGGAGCAGCTATGTAAGAGACCTTACAAGGATGACAAGAAATTAAATGGTAAAACATTTACAGACAATGGACTGTGTAACTGCGTCAACGAACTAAAATACAGGGCTTTTCAAAACAATGTGTGTTATTAATAAAAATTAACATTTTAATTAATAATACATAATTTCCATATATATATATATATATATATATATATATATATATATATATATGTATATATATATATAACTGTCCATCAATCTTTGTATTATTTTATTAATTTATTGTAAGGATCCGGTCATTCGGATAAGGGAATACTGGAAATTTATCACGAAAGATAAGGAACAGAAGTGTGAATCTTCTTTCTAAAAACGGCAGAGAACGCACACAAACGCACAACAGATCGCAAATGAAATAACCCATTTACCCCTGACATATATGCAGATCTCCTTTTACAATACACCATAATGAGGAGACAACAAAAGATACTTCAGAATTCACAACAAGAAAGATATTCCATATCAACGAACCACACATCACCGAACCCTCTCCACCGCAGGGTCCTTGCCACAGTCAGTGACACTTCTCACTTGCAAATACACTGAAGCGCCAAAGAAACTGGTATAGACATGCGGATTCAAATACAGAGATATGTAAACAGACAGAATACGGCGCTGCGGTCGGCAACGCCTTTATAAGACAACAAGTGTTTGGCGCAGTTGTTAGATCGGTTACTGCTGCTACGATGGGAGGTTATCAAGGTTTAAGTGAGTTTGAACGTGGTGTTATAGTCGGCGCACGAGCGATGGGACACAGCATCTCCGAGGTAGCGATGAAGTGGGGATTATCCGGTACGATCATTTCCCGAGTGTACCGTGAACATCAGGGATCTGGTAAAACATCAAATCTTCGACCTCATTGCGACCGGAAAAAGATCCTGCAAGAACGGGACCGACGATGACTGAAGAGAATCGTTCAACGTGACAGAAGTGCAAACCGTCCACAAATTGCTGTAGATTTCAATGCTGGGCCGTCAACAAGTATCAGCCTGCGAACCGTTCAATAAAACATCATGGATGTGAGCTTTCGGAGCCGAAGGCCCACTCGTGTACCCTTGATGACTGCACGACACAAAGCTTTACACCTTGCCTGGGTCAACACCGACTTTGGACTGTTGATGACTGGAAACATGTTTCCTAGTCGGATGACTCTCGTTTCAAATTGTATGGAGGTGATGCACGCGTACGGGTATGGAGACAACCTCATGAATCCATGAACCCTGCGTGACTATTGAAGCTGATGGCGACTCTACAGTGGTGTGGGGCGTGTGCAGTTGGAGTGATATGGGACCCTGATAAGTCTAGATACGACTCTAACAGGTGACACGTACGTAAGCATCCTGTCTGATCACCTCAATCCTTTCATGTCCATTGTGCATTCCAATGGACTTCGGCAATTCCAGCAGGACAATGCGACACCCCACACGTTCAGAATTGCGACAGAGTGACTCCAGGAACACTCTTCTGAGTTTAAACACTTCCGCTGGCCACCAGTCTCCCTAGACACGATCATTTTTGAGCATATATGGGATGCCTTGCAACGTGCTATTCAGAAGAGATCTCCACCCCCTCGTACTCTTACGGATTTATGGACAGCCCTGCAGGATTCATGGTGTCAGTTCCCTCCAGCACTACTTCAGACATTCGTCGAGACCATGCCACGTCATGCCTCTGCGTTCTCGTGTGGGCCTTACACGATATTAGGCAGGTGTACAATTTCCTTTGGCTCGTCAGTGTATATTCCAAACTTGGGTCTTTCGCTTCCATCTCGTCTTGTACAACGAAAATCTTTAGATTCACATGCTTTGTTCTTTCCGAAGACTCTCAGAAACTGTGAGATATCCATGAGAGGGTTCAGAGCGACTTAGATTAGCTCCCCAGTCTGCATCGATATACACTACGAAAAAAAACTTCGCACCACGAAGGAATTATCCGAATGGGACAGAAATTGGGAGATGTGATGTATATGTACAAACAAATAAGTTTCAGAAAAACTGGATGATTTATCCAAGATATCTGCTCAAATTGAGTAAGCACATAACGCGTTGGTCCACCTCTGGCCCCTAAGCAAGCAGCTACCCGGCTTGGTATTCACTGATGCAGTTGTTTGATGTCTTCCTGAAGGATATCGTGCCAAATAATATCCAATTAACGTGTTAGATCGGCAAAATCCCGAGATGGTTGGAGGACCGTGTCCATAGTTCTCCAAACGTTCTCAACTGGGGAGAGATCCGGCGACGTTGCTGGGCAAAATAGTGTTTGGCAACAACGCAGACAAACAATAGAAACTCTCAGCGTGCCAAGACGTACCGGTCCGTTGTAAGCACGCAACGGATGACGACCAAAGTTGATCTGCTGCAAAATGAATTGGCATCCTAGATCATGAGTGCTGGATGACGGGCCGTATAGCGAGCGACAGTCAGTTTAGTACCCCACTGATGTCCAGGGCGCCTCCAGACACGTCTTCACTGGCCATCGGGTTCACTTCGCAGAAGGACTTATCACTGAAGACAATTCTATTCCAGCCAATGATATTCCAGGCCGAACACGGAAACTGGACAGAATCTGGCACGTTATCCTTCAGGAGGACAGCCAACAACTCTTTTTCAATCAGTGCCATGCCGAATAATTGCTTGCGTAAGGACTAGAGTTGGACCAATGCTTTGACTTGGTCAATTCGTGAAGTCTTATCTTTAATAGATCATCAATTTTTTTTTAAATTTTACTCATTTGTTTGTGTGTACTTGTACATCACATCTCTAACACTTTCCGCCCCATTTGGATAATTGCTTCCCATTTGGATAATTGCTTCGTGGTGTGTCTTTTTTTGTCTTAAGAGTGTACATTTCCATTTTATTACCAGTGCTGCGGTAACCAAAGGCATCATTTATTACACCTCGCAAATAACATAGTTTACGCTTGACAGTAGGGCATTGAGTCTCACTCTGAATGCCGCTGAACTGGCTTAAAGTCGTTGACTATGATAAATCTGGGCATGTACCCGTTGCCGAGTGTAAAAGACGTCCACTGTAGTCTTTTATTTTTATGCATAGTGTTCGTTGAGCTTGTCTTCATCTGTCGTAATGTGTAGCTTTACATTCCTAATGAGTGGATTTACAGTCTTCCATTTATAATTCCTTTAAGGTTCCATTTGGATATGCTGTTTGGCCTAAAATGTGGGTTCCATCTTCTTAACTGACTGCACATGCCGCGCTATTCCAAGGTCTTTGACTTTAAAGTCAGTGCTTAAGATATTTTTCATTTTCTTTATTTCACTTTTCGCCCCCATACAACATTTTATCAATCACATACGCAGTTACTGTGAGTTCACGCTATAGGTCACAGTAAAAACATAGGTCAGTTGCTGATCACGGGATCCTTAGTTTGAACAGGAACTCGCTGAATGTTTCATTTCTTCCTCTGCCGAATTGATGCAACCCGTAGATGCACTTTTCTGCCGGTTCACTCGCCATTGTTCAGTTCCTCTTTATCTGGTATGCCCCTGAATTTTCTTTGTAGTCTGTTAGTGGCATCTGTGAAACCATTGGGAGGTCCCACATAGACTTCATTTTCTTCCAACATCAAACGCTGCAACAACATCTAAACTGTGTCTTTCCCATTCTCTTTCAACTGCTATTCCCACAGGTAGTTGCATGGTTTTCATTTCCACAACTTGGCTGTAACGGTTGTCGAAATCAATTCGTGGTTTTTGCTCTTTACTTACAGCTACCACTCGTGCTCTACGAGGTGTGGCAATGAAGAAACCGGACTGGTACTGCTTGTTGTGCGCATTTCCGGCTTCGTCGATGACAAAGAGGAAAGTGGGGGAATAACCTTGGCATTTGAGACCTTAACTTTTCCCGGCGAATTGAATGTTCAAATAATTTACGGGTTTGCTACCGGGTGACGTCGTCGACCACCGCCGATATTTCGGCAGGAGCGCACCCTGCCATTCTCAAGGCACAACTGCAAGGAGATAGCAATGTGCAAGGGAATTTAAAACCTCGGTTCACAGAGGAGAAACAAGGAAGATACCACACAGAACAAGTAACCGCAAAGTCAACACACAACCAAAGATAACCAACACCAAAAATATCGATAGTGACTATTAATCAACAGGTGAGGCAGCCCTAATTCTGTCCCTCTGTTTTTTGATGAGAGATATAGCCGGATTCCAAGCAGCATTCAGACAGAATCCACCATCTCTGTTTATAAGGTTGCTTGATAGTTTGATTTCAACAGCTTCCTTAATGACACTATCCCAATAGCTGGACGTGCAAGCCAGAATCTCCGTGTTGTTGTTTTCTATAGGATGACCGGTGTCAAGGCAATGTTCTGCAATAGCGGAGTTGCTCGGCTGTTGTAAGCGTGTGTGACGCTTATGTTCAATACACCGGACTTCCACAGTCCTGATTGTCTGACCAATATATGACATGCCACAACTGCAAGGAATACGATAGAAACCAGCCTTACGCAACCAAGATCATCTATTACGGACGCCAACAGGGCCTTAATCTTAGAAGGTGGTCGAAAAACACGTTTAACATCATATTTCCGCAAAATACGGCCAATCCTGTCACAAACGCTTCCTGCGTAAGGCAAAATTGCCGTAAACTTAGGTGCCACTTCGTTGCTATCGTCACTCACCCGTTGCACAGAAGACTTGATAGCGCAAGGCTGATGTCTATCGTATTCCTTGCTGTTGTGGCATGTCATATATTGGTCAATCAGGACTGTGGAAGACCGGTGTGTTGAACATAAGCGTCACACACGCTTACAACAGCCGAGCAACTCCGCTATTGCAGAACATTGCCTTGACACCGATCATCCTATGGAATACAACAAAACGGAGATTCTGGCTTGCACGTCCAGCTATTGGGATAGTGTCATTAAGGAAGCTGTTGAAATCAGACTACCAAGCAACCTTATAAACAGAGATGGTGGATTTTGTCTAAATGCTGCTTGGAATCCGTCTGTGTCTCTCATCAAAAAACAGAGGGACAGAATTAGGGCTACCTCACCTGTTGATTAATAGTCACTATCGATATTTTTGATGCTGGTTATCATTGGTTGTGTGTTGACTTTGCGGTTACTTGTTCTGTGTGGTATCTTCCTTGTTTGTCCTCTGTGAACCGAGGTATTAAATTCCCATGCACATTGCTTCCTCCTTACAGTTGTGCCTTGAGAATGGCAGGGTGCGCTCCTGCCGAAATATCGGCGGTGGTCGACGACGTCACCCGGCAGCAAACCCGTAAATTATTTGAACCTTGGAATTCTCCCTGACACGCGTACAAAGTATCATGCCGTTGTGGTGGTTCGTATTGGCTGTGAGCCTTCTTAGAAACGGGTCGTGTATCTGAGCTCCATCAGTATTATGCTACTTTCGAAAGTGGCACAACGTGTTAACAAAATTCCTCACATAACTTGGAAAATCCGCCACATACTATTTGCAGAAACAAGTTTATGGTGATGAGTATATCTCGTAAGCAAGTTTACGAGTGGATTAAGAGGTTGAAGGGTGGTAGGGAAGACATCGAAGATGATCCGAAATCGGACCATCCTTCCACTTCGAAAATTGAAGAAAATGTGGAGAAGGTCAGCAGAACTGTTCATGAAGACCGCCGGCTGAGCATTCGGGCAGTTTCAGAACTTTCCTGCATCAATGAGGAAACAGATTTTGGACGACGATCTGGGCATGACAAAGGTTTGTACTAAATTGGTGCCAAGAATCCTCACAAAAGAGCAAATGCAACATCGAGTGGACTGGTGTGCTGATGCTCTTGAAAACATTGAAAATGACCGTGATTAGCTCAGCTAAGTAATTACGTGTGATGAAACATGGATATTCCAAAACGACCCAGACACTAAACGACAATCCATGTATCGGAAGAGCCCTCAGTCCCCTAGAAAGAAGAAGGCACGCTTGAGCAAATCAAAATTCAAAGGAATGATGATTGTTTTATTCCATATACGAGGGGCTGTCTACATTGACTGGTTGCCTGAAGGTCAGACTGTCAACCGAGCTCATTATGTAGCCGTTATGAAGACCCCCGTGAACGTGTGTGACGAAGGAGGCCAGATCAGTACGAGAATCGCTCATGCATTCTTCGTTAGGACAACACGCGCGTATAGGCGATATCTGTGAAGAGATTTTTGGCAAAAAACATTCCAGTGATGAAACATTTGATGACCTTTGAGCATGTGACTCCTTCTATTCCAAAAACTCAAGTCCGCGCTCAAAGGAACCAGATTCGAGTCCGTGGATGCAGTGAAGAAAAAGCGACGAGCTTCCTCAACAGCATAATAGAAAGACACTTGCATCACTGCATCCAGTAGTGGCAAATTCGCAAGGATCGAGGAGAGGCCTACATTGAAGAGGACAACATTTCAGCTGTGTAAGTTTTTTCAATAGAAACCTGGAGAATGAGTCCTGTTTCTTCATTACCAAACCTCTTTATGTCTGGCAATCCTTCCATTTTTACCGTAGTTCCGCCTGAAAAACCTTTTCGTTCGTATCGTCTTTGTGTTGTCAGTATGTGGTACAAGTGTCCAGGTTTGGTTTCTTATTAGGTTTTCCAGTTATTCTGACATTGTTTCTTGGCATTCGTTTTCATCGTCAGCTGACATAGCGTCCTGTACGCTTTGTGGATTTCTTTTCAACTACACACACGTTTTCATGTAGTTTTCGTTTATTGAAAGTTCACGGTTATCAGCTGTTGAAAATAATCGCTCTCAGTACTCTCATCCCCCCTCCATTTTGTAATTTTTTTTTTTCAATTTTGCAGAAATCGAAAACGAAATCTCTGGCAATCGTTATCCGCGCGGGATTAGCCGAGCGGTCTCATGCGCTGCAGTCATGGACTGGGCGGCTGACCCAGCGGAGGTTCGAGTCCTCCCTCGGGCATGGGTGTGTGTGTTTGTCCGTAGGATAATTTAGGTTAAGTAGTGTGTAAGCTTAGGGACCTATGACTTTAGCAGTTAAGTCCCGTAAGATTTCACACACATTTGAACATCTTTTTCTGGCAATCGTTATGCTGCTGTTTCCGGATTCCACAAGGATTTTATGATTTCTGAATGTCAAAACATTACATGAAGTTGTCCTTTTGGTTCAAATTAGCCACGTCGGGTTTTCGTTTTTGCCCATGCACGACATCCGAACAATCGCGGTGATTAATGTTCGGTTCTCGCCCAAGCCATCGTTTGCCTGGACTTCCTCAATCATTTGCTGTAGTCGAAAATTATTGCTCAAGTAATTTGCAGTTGGTGTTGCTTCGCTCCAGAAACGTCGTGAAATTCCACTTTCCAAAAGCATACATCGCAGTGTTTGAAAGGGTTTGGTTGAACTGTTCTGCAACACCGTTTTGTTGAGGTGTGCCAGGGATGGACAACTGCATCCAAATGCCGTCTCTTCGCGGATATCCTTCGAATTATTTAATCATGTATTCACCATTATTGTCCGGACATGGCATTCTCTTTCTTTTCTGTTGGAAATTTTCCGCACACGCTTTGTATTCGTTGAATGACAAACACTTCTGACTTTTAGTAAATATATTACAGCGTATCTCGAGTAATGATTAATGAATGTGACAACAGAGGTCGCTCCGCCGTTTGTGGGCCAGATTTGGGTTTCATCTCGCCTTCACAGCACATACTGTTCAACCGACTTATCCGGTCATCGGAAGCTTAGAGTGTTGTTCCACTACATTTGATCTATTTCTTAGTTTTATCAACGTGAATGTGGCCTCGCCTTCGGTGCCATAAAACTGTTTGCCGACTAGCTGTTAAGATTTGCAACAGAGCCACGTCCATGCATTGAAATACTGGATTGTCTTTACCAATGTATTACAAATTGTTTTGAAGCTTCGCGACCATTTCCCCGCTTTGTTTCACGATTCTAGTTTCATCTCACGTTAACGGTACCATCACTTCTTTATCGGTCGCCTGACACACGTATCAAATTACACGTGATGTCTGGAATTTGCAAAGTATTGTGTAAATCGTTGCTCTCCAGAGTCTTCTGACTAGTATAAGCGCCCTATACCGAAACCAATACTTCGCAAACATCCACCACTAGCTAGTTTTGCTGACTCTTCGCGTTCGGTCAAAGTGACGAATTTCTAATATGTGTTCTGTTGCTCCACGGGCCAGAATCCACACTTTCTTTCGTTCCCTCGGAGAATGGTGTACGTCGCACGTAAAAACTTAACAGTGTCCAACATGATTTCACTTAATTCATTTGTAGAATGACGTTTTATGCCAATGTGTTTCGTTTTGCTGGCAGTGTTACAGAATTTGAGGATATTTTGTCTGCCTCCTATTATTGGTTTGCTTCCACGTTGTTTCAGACGTGATACCCAAATTGTTGACAATATTTACCAATATATCTGTACTGATGACAATGAAATCATCTTAGGTCGCGGCCTCGGCTCTGGCGCAACAGTGGAACAGTGTAACACATCGCACACTATCAGGGGTGACAGTCCGTCGCCAGTTGTTACGGCATGAGTTACGTGCGCGTAGTCCACTTCTCCCCTACCTTTGACGGATGTGCAGTAACTTGCTAGTCGACAGTGGTGTACGGAACGGCGTCACTGTGGACAGTAATGGCATCAGGTAGTGTCTTCGGGCGAATCCAGGTTATTTTTGTCTGAAAATGATGGCCACATTTTGGTTCGTTGCAGACAGGGGGAGCGGTATCACAGTGGCTGTTCACATAAAACATACAGCGCCAGCTCAAAGCCTTATGGCGTGGGGTGTTACTGGGTACGAGAAATCACAAAAAAATGGCTCTGAGCACTGTGGGATAATAAGTTGGGAATGTGGGTCTTACGGGAGGCGTGCCAGAGATAAGTCCCTCGAGTCGCACTATCCTCTGTGCCCTCTGTGGCTCGGGTGAATACAGCGTCTACCATGTAAGCAGGAGATGCTGGGTTCGAGTCCTGGTCGGGGCACACATTTTCAACTGTCGCCGTTGACTTATATCAACGCCTGTATGCAGCTAGGGGTATTCATTTCATTGTAAGAACACATTATTCATACTGTTGCGAAAACAGACAAAGCTCTGAATGTCTTATGTGCTGCAAGTCGTGCGTGGTGGGGTGCTAGCCGGACAAAAAAATATGGTTCAAATGGCTCTGAGCACTATGGGACTTAACATCTGAGGTCATCAGTCCCCTAGAACTTAGAACTAATTAAACCTAACTAACCTAAGGACATCACACACATCCATGCCCGAGGCAGGATTCGAACCTGCGACCGTAGCAGTCGCGCGGTTCCGGACTGAAGCGCCTAGAACCGCTCGGCCACCGCAGCTGGCGACAAATCACAGTTCGTGCTTATCCAAGGCACGAGCGGTCTAAAGCGCTGCAAAAAAATGGTTCAAATGGCTCTGAGCACTATGGGACTTAACATCTGAGGTCATCAGTCCCCTAGAACTTAGAAGAAATTAAACCTAACTAACCTAAGGACATCACACACATCCATGCCCGAGGCAGGATTCGAACCTGCGACCGTAGCAGTCGCGCGGTTCCGGACTGAAGCGCCTAGAACCGCTCGGCCACCGCAGCTGGCGACAAATCACAGTTCGTGCTTATCCAAGGCACGAGCGGTCTAAAGCGCTGCAAAAAAATGGTTCAAATGGCTCTGAGCACTATGGGACTTAACATCTGAGGTCATCAGTCCCCTAGAACTTAGAAGAAATTAAACCTAACTAACCTAAGGACATCACACACATCCATGCCCGAGGCAGGATTCGAACCTGCGACCGTAGCAGTCGCGCGGTTCCGGACTGAAGCGCCTAGAACCGCTCGGCCACCGCAGCTGGCGACAAATCACAGTTCGTGCTTATCCAAGGCACGAGCGGTCTAAAGCGCTGCAAAAAAATGGTTCAAATGGCTCTGAGCACTATGGGACTTAACATCTGAGGTCATCAGTCCCCTAGAACTTAGAACTAATTAAACCTAACTAACCTAAGGACATCACACACATCCATGCCCGAGGCAGGATTCGAACCTGCGACCGTAGCAGTCGCGCGGTTCCGGACTGAAGCGCCTAGAACCGCTCGGCCACCGCAGCTGGCGACAAATCACAGTTCGTGCTTATCCAAGGCACGAGCGGTCTAAAGCGCTGCAAAAAAATGGTTCAAATGGCTCTGAGCACTATGGGACTTAACATCTGAGGTCATCAGTCCCCTAGAACTTAGAAGAAATTAAACCTAACTAACCTAAGGACATCACACACATCCATGCCCGAGGCAGGATTCGAACCTGCGACCGTAGCAGTCGCGCGGTTCCGGACTGAAGCGCCTAGAACCGCTCGGCCACCGCAGCTGGCGACAAATCACAGTTCGTGCTTATCCAAGGCACGAGCGGTCTAAAGCGCTGCAAAAAAATGGTTCAAATGGCTCTGAGCACTATGGGACTTAACATCTGAGGTCATCAGTTCCCTAGAACTTAGAACTAATTAAACCTAACTAACCTAAGGACATCACACACATCCATGCCCGAGGCAGGATTCGAACCTGCGACCGTAGCAGTCGCGCGGTTCCGGACTGAAGCGCCTAGAACCGCTCGGCCACCGCAGCTGGCGACAAATCACAGTTCGTGCTTATCCAAGGCACGAGCGGTCTAAACCGCTGCAAAAAAATGATTCAAATGGCTCTGAGCACTATGGGACTTAACATCTGAGGTCATCAGTCCCCTAGAACTTAGAAGAAATTAAACCTAACTAACCTAAGGACATCACACACATCCATGCCCGAGGCAGGATTCGAACCTCCGACCGTAGCAGTCGCGCGGTTCCGGACTGAAGCGCCTAGAACCGCTCGGCCACCGCAGCTGGCGACAAATCACAGTTCGTGCTTATCCAAGGCACGAGCGGTCTAAAGCGCTGCAAAAAAATGGTTCAAATGGCTCTGAGCACTATGGGACTTAGCATCTGAGGACATCAGTCCCCTAGAACTTAGAAGAAATTAAACCTAACTAACCTAAGGACATCACACACATCCATGCCCGAGGCAGGATTCGAACCTGCGACCGTAGCAGTCGCGCGGTTCCGGACTGAAGCGCCTAGAACCGCTCGGCCACCGCAGCTGGCGACAAATCACAGTTCGTGCTTATCCAAGGCACGAGCGGTCTAAAGCGCTGCAAAAAAATGGTTCAAATGGCTCTGAGCACTATGGGACTTAACATCTGAGGTCATCAGTCCCCTAGAACTTAGAAGAAATTAAACCTAACTAACCTAAGGACATCACACACATCCATGCCCGAGGCAGGATTCGAACCTGCGACCGTAGCAGTCGCGCGGTTCCGGACTGAAGCGCCTAGAACCGCTCGGCCACCGCCGCTGGCGACAAATCACAGTTCGTGCTTATCCAAGGCACGAGCGGTCTAAAGCGCTGCAAAAAAATGGTTCAAATGGCTCTGAGCACTATGGGACTTAACATCTGAGGTCATCAGTCCCCTAGAACTTAGAAGAAATTAAACCTAACTAACCTAAGGACATCACACACATCCATGCCCGAGGCAGGATTCGAACCTGCGACCGTAGCAGTCGCGCGGTTCCGGACTGAAGCGCCTAGAACCGCTCGGCCACCGCAGCTGGCGACAAATCACAGTTCGTGCTTATCCAAGGCACGAGCGGTCTAAAGCGCTGCAAAAAAATGGTTCAAATGGCTCTGAGCACTATGGGACTTAACATCTGAGGTCATCAGTCCCCTAGAACTTAGAAGAAATTAAACCTAACTAACCTAAGGACATCACACACATCCATGCCCGAGGCAGGATTCGAACCTGCGACCGTAGCAGTCGCGCGGTTCCGGACTGAAGCGCCTAGAACCGCTCGGCCACCGCAGCTGGCGACAAATCACAGTTCGTGCTTATCCAAGGCACGAGCGGTCTAAACCGCTGCAAAAAAATGATTCAAATGGCTCTGAGCACTATGGGACTTAACATCTGAGGTCATCAGTCCCCTAGAACTTAGAAGAAATTAAACCTAACTAACCTAAGGACATCACACACATCCATGCCCGAGGCAGGATTCGAACCTGCGACCGTAGCAGTCGCGCGGTTCCGGACTGAAGCGCCTAGAACCGCTCGGCCACCGCAGCTGGCGACAAATCACAGTTCGTGCTTATCCAAGGCACGAGCGGTCTAAAGCGCTGCAAAAAAATGGTTCAAATGGCTCTGAGCACTATGGGACTTAACATCTGAGGTCATCAGTCCCCTAGAACTTAGAAGAAATTAAACCTAACTAACCTAAGGACATCACACACATCCATGCCCGAGGCAGGATTCGAACCTGCGACCGTAGCAGTCGCGCGGTTCCGGACTGAAGCGCCTAGAACCGCTCGGCCACCGCCGCTGGCGACAAATCACAGTTCGTGCTTATCCAAGGCACGAGCGGTCTAAAGCGCTGCAAAAAAATGGTTCAAATGGCTCTGAGCACTATGGGACTTAACATCTGAGGTCATCAGTCCCCTAGAACTTAGAACTAATTAAACCTAACTAACCTAAGGACATCACACACATCCATGCCCGAGGCAGGATTCGAACCTGCGACCGTAGCAGTCGCGCGGTTCCGGACTGAAGCGCCTAGAACCGCTCGGCCACCGCAGCTGGCGACAAATCACAGTTCGTGCTTATCCAAGGCACGAGCGGTCTAAAGCGCTGCAAAAAAATGGTTCAAATGGCTCTGAGCACTATGGGACTTAACATCTGAGGTCATCAGTCCCCTAGAACTTAGAAGAAATTAAACCTAACTAACCTAAGGACATCACACACATCCATGCCCGAGACAGGATTCGAACCTGCGACTGTAGCAGTCGCGCGGTTCCGGACTGAAGCGCCTAGAACCGCTCGGCCACCGCAGCTGGCGACAAATCACAGTTCGTGCTTATCCAAGGCACGAGCGGTCTAAAGCGCTGCAAAAAAATGGTTCAAATGGCTCTGAGCACTATGGGACTTAACATCTGAGGTCATCAGTCCCCTAGAACTTAGAAGAAATTAAACCTAACTAACCTAAGGACATCACACACATCCATGCCCGAGGCAGGATTCGAACCTGCGACCGTAGCAGTCGCGCGGTTCCGGACTGAAGCGCCTAGAACCGCTCGGCCACCGCAGCTGGCGACAAATCACAGTTCGTGCTTATCCAAGGCACGAGCGGTCTAAAGCGCTGCAAAAAAATGGTTCAAATGGCTCTGAGCACTATGGGACTTAACATCTGAGGTCATCAGTCCCCTAGAACTTAGAAGAAATTAAACCTAACTAACCTAAGGACATCACACACATCCATGCCCGAGGCAGGATTCGAACCTGCGACCGTAGCAGTCGCGCGGTTCCGGACTGAAGCGCCTAGAACCGCTCGGCCACCGCAGTTGGCGACAAATCACAGTTCGTGCTTATCCAAGGCACGAGCGGTCTAAAGCGCTGCAAAAAAATGGTTCAAATGGCTCTGAGCACTATGGGACTTAACATCTGAGGTCATCAGTCCCCTAGAACTTAGAAGAAATTAAACCTAACTAACCTAAGGACATCACACACATCCATGCCCGAGGCAGGATTCGAACCTGCGACTGTAGCAGTCGCGCGGTTCCGGACTGAAGCGCCTAGAACCGCTCGGCCACCGCAGCTGGCGACAAATCACAGTTCGTGCTTACCCAAGGCACGAGCGGTCTAAAGCGCTGCAAAAAAATGGTTCAAATGGCTCTGAGCACTATGGGACTTAACATCTGAGGTCATCAGTCCCCTAGAACTTAGAACTAATTAAACCTAACTAACCTAAGGACATCACACACATCCATGCCCGAGGCAGGATTCGAACCTGCGACCGTAGCAGTCGCGCGGTTCCGGACTGAAGCGCCTAGAACCGCTCGGCCACCGCAGCTGGCGACAAATCACAGTTCGTGCTTATCCAAGGCACGAGCGGTCTAAAGCGCTGCAAAAAAATGGTTCAAATGGCTCTGAGCACTATGGGACTTAACATCTGAGGTCATCAGTCCCCTAGAACTTAGAAGAAATTAAACCTAACTTACCTAAGGACATCACACACATCCATGCCCGAGGCAGGATTCGAACCTGCGACCGTAGCAGTCGCGCGGTTCCGGACTGAAGCGCCTAGAACCGCTCGGCCACCGCAGCTGGCGACAAATCACAGTTCGTGCTTATCCAAGGCACGAGCGGTCTAAAGCGCTGCAAAAAAATGGTTCAAATGGCTCTGAGCACTATGGGACTTAACATCTGAGGTCATCAGTCCCCTAGAACTTAGAACTAATTAAACCTAACTAACCTAAGGACATCACACACATCCATGCCCGAGGCAGGATTCGAACCTGCGACCGTAGCAGTCGCGCGGTTCCGGACTGAAGCGCCTAGAACCGCTCGGCCACCGCAGCTGGCGACAAATCACAGTTCGTGCTTATCCAAGGCACGAGCGGTCTAAAGCGCTGCAAAAAAAATGGTTCAAATGGCTCTGAGCACTATGGGACTTAACATCTGAGGTCATCAGTGCCCTAGAACTTAGAAGAAATTAAACCTAACTAACCTAAGGACATCACACACATCCATGCCCGAGGCAGGAATCGAACCTGCGACCGTAGCAGTCGCGCGGTTCCGGACTGAAGCGCCTAGAACCGCTCGGCCACCGCAGCTGGCGACAAATCACAGTTCGTGCTTATCCAAGGCACGAGCGGTCTAAAGCGCTGCAAAAAAATGGTTCAAATGGCTCTGAGCACTATGGGACTTAACATCTGAGGTCATCAGTCCCCTAGAACTTAGAAGAAATTAAACCTAACTAACCTAAGGACATCACACACATCCATGCCCGAGGCAGGATACGAATCTGCGACCGTAGCAGTCGCGCGGTTCCGGACTGAAGCGCCTAGAACCGCTCGGCCACCGCAGCTGGCGACAAATCACAGTTCGTGCTTATCCAAGGCACGAGCGGTCTAAAGCGCTGCAAAAAAATGGTTCAAATGGCTCTGAGCACTATGGGACTCAACTGCTGAGGTCATTAGTCCCCTAGAACTTAGAACTAGTTAAACCTAACTAACCTAAGGACATCACAAACATCCATGCCCGAGGCAGGATTCGAACCTGCGACCGTAGCGGTCTCGCGGTTCCAGACTGCAGCGCCTTTAACCGCACGGCCACTTCGGCCGGCTAAGGCGCTGCAGTCAGACCGCGCGGCTGGTCCCGGCGGAGGTTCGAGTCCTTCCTCGGGCATGGGTGTGTGTGTTTGTCCTTAGGATAATTTAGGTTAAGCAGTGTGTAAGCTTAGGGACTGATGACCTTAGCAGTTAAGTCCCATAAGATTTCACACACATTTCAACATTTTTTTAAAATCCAAGGCACTATGACCACTGTAACCCAAGTGAATTACATCCCGCTGCCAGCAGCCACACCCTTTCTGCACAACATCCAAGAATCCGTTTTTCTGCAAGACAGTGCACAACCACACGTTGCTGCACAAATACGTGCCTTCTTGGTACCACAGGATGCCAGTCTTTTGCCCTTGGACTCCAGATCACCTGACTTGCCAATCGAAAATGTGTTGGTTGGTTGCTTACTTTAAAAGAGGGGGGGAAGGGACCAAACTGCGAGGTCATCGATCCCTTGTTCCCGGTAAAAGAAGTACACAAGGGAAAGAAGAAAATGGAGATGTACAGCACAATAACAGGAGAAAGGAAGAACCAACAGAACGACAGAAGGACAACCAACACTAAAACGGACAAAACAAGAAAAGAAAACCACAGAGAGAAGCAAGAAACAGGTAGAAGGGATAAAAACAAGACAGCAGATGACCGTGGCTGGCCGACCACGAGAATATAAGGAAAAGCCAGGCACTCTTTTGATTAAGCTCGGATTGTAGCCTATCGCGATTGCGGTTTATCGTATCGCGACATTGCTGCTCGCGTTGATCGAGATCTAATGACTGTTAGCAGAATAAGGAGTCGATGGGTTCAGGAGGGTAATACGGAATGCCGTGCTGGATCCCAACAGCCTCGTATCACTAGCAGTCGAGATGACAGGCATCTTATCCGCACGGCTGTAACGGATCGTGCAGCCACGTCTCGACCCCTGAGTCAACAGATGGGGACGTTTGCAAGACAACAACCATCTGCACGAACAGTTCGACGACGTTGGCAGCAGCATGGACTATCAACTCGGAGACCGTGGCTGCGGTTACCCTTGACGCTGCATCACAGACAGGAGCGCCTGCGATGGTGTACTCAACGACGAACCTGGGCGCACGAATGGCAAAACGTCATTTTTTCGGATGTATCCAGGTTCTGTTTACAGCATCATGATGGTCGCATCCATGTTTGGCGACATTGTGGTGAACGCACATTGGAAGCCTGTATTCGTCATCGCCATACTAGTGTATCACCCGGCGTGATGGTATGGGGTGCCATTGGTTACACGTCTCGGTCACCTCTTGTTCGCATTGACGGCACTTTGAACAGTGGACGTTACATTTCAGATGTGTTACGACCCGTGGCTCTACCCAACATTCGATACCTGCGAAACTCTACATTTCAGCAGGATAGTGCACGACCGCCTGTTGCAGGTCCTGTACGGGCCTTTCTGGATACAGAAAATGTTCGACTGCTGGCCTAGCCAGCACATTCTCCAGATCT
Organism: Schistocerca americana; assembly: GCF_021461395.2. Classification (NCBI taxonomy): domain Eukaryota; kingdom Metazoa; phylum Arthropoda; class Insecta; order Orthoptera; family Acrididae; genus Schistocerca; species Schistocerca americana. The sequence continues at coordinate 227,987,564 of NC_060125.1, read as the reverse complement.
CTCACCAACTGAAAAGTCTGGTCAATGGTGGCCGAGCAACTGGCTCGTCACAATACACCAGTCACTACTCTTGATGAACTGTGGTATTATGTTGAAGCTGCATGGGCAGCTGTACCTGTACACGCCATCCAAGCTCTGTTTGACTCAATGCCCAGGCGTATCAAGGCCGTTATTACGGCCAGAGGTGGTTGTTCTGGGTACTGATTTCTCAGGATCTATGCACCAAAATTGCCTGAAAATGTAATTACGTGTCAGTTCTATTAAAATATATTTGTCCAATGAATACCCATTTATCATCTGTATTTCTTCTTGTTGTAGCAATTTTAATGGCTAGTAGTGTAGAATGATAAAATCCATCATCACGTATAAAACGTAAAACTAAATTAGCCGATGAGGTGTTGTCAGCTAAAATTAATGACAACGACTCCGGTAACTGGAGAGTCCGTCGCAGGGCAGCCATAGAAGGACAGCTCACCAAGTTATGGGCCACTGGCAGCCAGGCGACGCGCCGACACTGAGGTGGGGCATCACTGCGCAAGAGGTAGCCGTATGTCACCCAAGCGTGGCCAATGCGGAGCCGACAGAGAAGCTAGAGTCCCTGCGAGAGGCCCGCGTGCAGATCTTCCAAACATTCGTAGTCTTCTTAATGGCACGCAGTTTGTTGTGCATACTGAGGTTATGCCATTCTGTCTCGCAAAGCCGTAAAACCTAGCGGCGTAGTACTGAACGCAGGTCAGCTGCAGAGAAGCTGATCTCCATAAGCGGTTTCGGCGTAGCCTGTTTGGCCAACCTGTCGGCAAGTTCGTTGCCTGGGATGCCGACGAGACCTGGGGTCCAGACGAACACCACTGAACGACTGGACCGTTCCAGGGCATAGATGGAATCCTGAATGGTCGCTACCAAAGGATGACGAGGGTAGCACTGGTCGATAGCTTGTAGGCTGCTCAAGAAGTCAGTACGCAGAAGAAACAGCTCCCCAGGGCCTCAACAGAGGTGTTCAAGAGCATAAGATACAGCCACCAGCTCAGCAATGAAAACGCTGCAGCCACTGGGCAAAGAATTATACGCGAAGCCGACGTGACCATCAACCATCGAGCTGTCGGTGTAAACAACTTATTGGCCTCGGTACATGTGAAGAATCGAGAGGAAGTGGCAGCAGAGAGCCACGGGGTAAACTGAGTCCTTTGGACCATGCGAAAGGTCCAGGTGAAGCCGCGGCCTAGGTGTACACCATGGAGGTGTACATGAATGGACCTCAAGTACAGGCGGTAAAGACAAGGACTCCAGTTCAGAAAGAAGGGATCGGACACGAACTGCGATTGGAAGCCCTGACAGGGCCGCCAATGCGGGAGATGAACCGACGTGGGGGGAAAAAGGGAGACAGTAACTCGGATGTGCAGGAGAACTATGAACGTGTGGTACGTAACTGGCCAGCAGTTGTGCACGCCTAACCTGCATAGTCAAGACGGTATTGAACAAGGGCTCTGCAGAGCAGCAGCAGCGTAGGGCGATCTGCACTCCAGTTGGTGTTGCTCAGGCAATGGAGGGCATTTAGGTGTTACCAGCACTTCTGCTTAAGCTGACGAAGATGAAGGAGCCAAGTCAATTGGGCGTCGGAAACCAGTCCTAAGAATCGATTACGTCTCCACTACAGTGAGTGGATCGTAATTAAGGTGAAGTTCTTTTTCTGTATGATGGTACGACGCCGACAGAAGTGGATAACACAAGACTTTGCGGCCGAAAACTGGAAACTGTGGGCTAGACCCCATGACTGCGCCTTGTTGATGGCTCCCTGTAGGCGCCGCCACCCATACGATGTGGCAAGCATATGATGTCGCCAGATCGTGTCATATGCTTTTCGTAAATCAAAAACGATGACAACCAGGTGTTGGCGTCTGGAAAAGTCTGTTCGGATGGCAGACTCGAGGGACACAAGATTATCAGTGCTATTGCGACCCTGGCGGAAGCCGCCCTGGCATGGGGCCAGTAGGCCACCTGACTTCAGGACCCACCCCAACCGCCGACACACCATAAGGTCCAGCAGCTTACAAAGAACGTTGGTGAGGCTGATGGGCCGATAGCTAATCACATTCAGCGGGTTTTTACCGGGTTTTAACACCGGAATGATGGTGGTCACCCGCCATTGCGAGGGAAAGACACCATCGAACCAGATGCGGTCGAAGATGAAGATGAGATGGCGCTTGTAGTCAGATGAAAGATGTTTAATCACCTGACTATGGATCCGATCTGGCCCAGGAGCTGTGTTGGGACAGTGTGCAAAGGCACTGAGGAGCTCCCACTCTGTAAATGGGGTATTATCGGATTCACTGTGGCGTGTAGTGAACGAGCGGACTTTCCCTTCCAGCCGCCGTTTGAGAGTGCGAAAGGCTGGGGGGGTAGTTCTCTGATGCAGAGGCTCGAGCATAGTGCTCAGCAAATTGCTCGGCAATCGCGTTTGCGTCGGTCGATAACACGTCATTTATGTGGACACTGCGAACACCTGTTGTGGTCTGGTACCAGAAAACACATTTGATCTTTGCCCAGACTTGGGAAGGTGACGTCTTGCACCCAATGGTCGAGACGTATCTCTCTCAACGCTCCTTCTTCCGTCGTTTGATACGTTAGCGAATGCGTGCACGGAGCCGTTTGAAGGCTATGAGATGCTCCAGGGGAGGGAGCCGCTTATGCCACTGTAGAGCTCGCCGACGATCTTTAATTGCCTCAGCGACTTCCAGCGACCACCTAGGGACTGCCTTTCGCCAGGGCCACCCTAAAGAGCGAGGGATTGGTTTTCTGCCGCAGAAACGATTGTTGTAGTCACCTGCTCAACCATCACATAGATGTTACCGTAGTGTGGGGGAGATTCAACGGTGATAGCAGAGGAGAAAGTTTCCCAGTCCACCTTGTTTTAAGCCCATCTGGGCAGGCGTCCGTGGGACTGACGCTGGGGCAATGACAGGAAGATGGGGAAATGGTCACTACCACACAGGTCGTCATGTACTCTCCAGTGGATAGATGGGAGAAGTCCTGGGCTGCAAATTGATAAATCAATGGCCGAGTAACTACCATGAGCCACACTGAAATGTGTGGCGGCCCCAGTATTTAAGAGGCAGAGGTCGAAATGAGACAGTTTTGACATCTCTGCCACGGCCAGTAAGCATGGCACCATCCCACAAGGGGTTATGGGCGTTAAAATCTCGCAGAAGTAGGAAAGGTTTAGGGAGTTAATCAATCAGTGCAGCTAATACATTCAGAGGTACTGCACCATCTGGAGGAAGATATACACTGCAGACAGTTATTTCCTGTGTCGTCCTTACTCTGACAGCCACAGCTTCAAGAGGGGTTTGAAGGGGCACAGGTTCACTATAGACCGAGTTTAGGACATAAACGCAAACTCCACTTGACACTCGGTTATAGTCGCTACAGTTCCTGTAATACCCCTTACAGTCACAGAGAGCAGGGGTCTGCATTGCCAGGAACCAGGTTACCTGGAGAGCAATGCAGAAAGCAGGTGTACAGCTTAATATTTGCGTAGCTCAGCCAGGCGTTAGAAAAAATCGCCGCAATTCCACTGGAGGATGACGTCATCGTGAGACTGGGAAGGCATGGAACATTCAATGAGGCAGTTTACGCCTCAAGGTCACCTGCTGCCTCCAACTTACTGCCTGAGCAGTATATATCCATTGTGTCTGAGGGTCTGGAGAGATGTAGGTCCTCAGCGGACGCCAGAATCTCCACCTCATCCTCAGATGCAGAGCTTGTAGGTAGCAGTGGTGTGGGTGCCACCGCAATTGCCTTTGTCTTGGGGATCTACTTTTTGGATTTCTCTCGTTGTTCCTTGGGTTTCCCCAGCTGGGAGGACTTCACTGATCCAGTCTCCGGGACTGAGGATGAACGTGAAGCCCTATGACCAGCTGTTTTTGGGCTCTTCAGCCACTGGCGGTGTAGTGCCTCGAGAATTTCGGGGTAAATTCTAGAGACACTCGCATTTCACCATCTCGAACACACGATACTTTAAGGATGAGTGTGTGAGAGTGGAAATGTGTCTACTGCACCACAGTTTATGTGCGTACAGGACGGGCGCGTGTTACGAGAAGACTAAACTTGTGGTGGTCTATCAGGCTGACAATTGGTGGCCGCACATGCCTTGGAAGCCATATGTCCAGTACAAGGAGTAATTAAGGGCTACTTTGTGGCACTGAAATAGTAGTGACTGTTGGGAACAAACGAAATATGTTTTATCTAGAGACCCATATACTCTGTTGTTGGACTTGCTAGGAGCAAGAACTGTTTTGACAAGTGTTATTAAAACCAAAAGAGACTGTAATGATGTATGTTAAGTACTAATGTTTTCCGGGCGGGGTTGATTTGCGAGAACTGAAAGCGCATGTGGAACTTGTGTAGTTGTTTTATTGTGAAGAAGAAAATATAGCGAAGTTGATATGAAAGTATTCTGAGAGTAAGCAATAATTTCAAAAGTAGAGAAGTAGTTCAGTATCATTTCCCTAACCAGCACAAAATCTTCAGAGAAGAACATTGTGAAGATCGACACAGCTGGCTGTCCTGAGAAGAAGATCGGCTGCACACAATATGTAAATCACCAGCGATAAATGTGTGAGTCTTGCACCCCACTACCACACAGTGTCCGGTCGCCAGGAAAACATTAGAGCAGGTGTCGTCTCTCCCACTAGCAGAAACCTGGGAAGGGAGTGACCCAAGGGACCGTTCGTAGCGAGAGGAGCCGAAGAAGATTTACGCTTCTCCAGTGCAGAAGTGGGGACTCATATCCCTGGTCGTGGGGGTGTTGTTCTCAAAGTAGATGGTGCAAGAGCAACAGAGAGGGAAGTGCCTCCCACCATCAAGGGGGCAGGTGCAGTCTTCTGGCTCTGGGAGGTGACTGGGGTTGGCGGAGCTGTTGGGGCTAGAACTGTTGTAGCGGCGGCGTAAGACGATGTCATACATACAGAATGTAGGCGTTCAAATTTCCTCTTAGCCTCAGTGTAGGTCAGTCGGTCCAGGGTCTTGTACTCCATGATTTTCCTTTCTTTCTGGAAAATCCTGCAGTCAGGCAAGCAAGGCGAATGGTGCTCTCCGCAGTTGACACAGATGGGAGGCGGGGAACTTGGAATATTGGGATGTGATGGGCGTCCGCAATCTCGACATGTGACGCTGGAAGTACAGCAGGAAGATATACAGCCGAACTTCCAGCATTAAAGCAGCGCATTGGTGGAGGGATATAGGACTTTACATCAGAGTGGTAGAATATCACCTTGACCTTCTCAGGTAATGAATTACCCTCGAAGACCAAGATGAAGGCACCAGTGGCAACCTGATTATCGCTCGGACCCCAGTGGACACGCCGAACGAAACGTACAACTCACCACTCTAAATTGGCATGTAACTCATCGTCAGACTGCAAAATAAGGTGCCTGTGAAATAAGATTCCCTGGACCATATTTAAGCTCTTATGGGGCGTGATGGTTACAGAAACATCCCCCAGATTGTTACAAACGAGTAACGCCCACGACTGGGCAGAGGATACAGTTTTGAACAAGACTGACCAATACCTCATTTTGGACAAGCCCTCCACCTCCCCATACTTGTCCTCTAAATGCTCAACAAAAATCTGAGGATTCACCATCATGAAAGATTCCCCATCAGCTCTCGAACATACAAGGTACCGGGGCGAACAAGAGCTGCTGCCATCGTTAGCCTGACGTTCCCCCCATGGTGTGGCCAGCGAGGGGAACAATTTTGGGTTGTACTTCTGTGCACTGAATTGAGCCCATGAATGCTTAGAGACTGCTAGTGTTTGACCCCCAGCAAGAGATGCTGTACTACACTTCATTGCGTGTCATCCGCCCTGATTCCACCCACTCCGACGAGCGCCCCCCCCCCCCCTCCTGGCACGACACCCAGCCACTGAAAAGGTTACCTGGCAGGATGGCTATTGCTGGGAGTCCCGATGCCCCACGGTGGCGGACATCTACTCCTCAGCATACCGTGGGGAGTTAACGGCACAGGCATCAGCAGAGTGATCCCTGTATGGTCAGGGGGCTACAACCAACAAGGTATATGGTGGCCCCACCACAACAGACTGTCTACCGTGCTTGATATCAAGTGCAACCAAGCAAACAAGTCCATTATCATTGTCAGTGTAGAAAACGATACTGCAGTTGATGGAAAAATATGCACCCAGGAGGGTGACCTCGGCCAGCAATTTGAGAATGAGCAGAAGTGCAGATCCACGTTGACGAGGGATGTGATGGGTCTCAGGGCATGATGGACACGATGCACAACGTAAGGCGCCCTTCCCTAATTGGCTCGCTCTTCGGGAAAATTTTGAAAAATTGTGGTCAAACCCTACAGGGGACTATCACATAAAGGCCGAAACATGTGAGACTTCTTTTAGTGACCTCTTACGGCAGGCAGGAATACCTTGGACCTAATCTAACGCCCAGACACACAGGGGGTTCTCGGAGAAACTGCAATTAAACTGCCATAATCTTCTACCCTGATACATTTCTTGTGGTGTGTGAACAATGCTGATGTGATGAGCAGAATGATCTGAAAAGGCTGTGTGCCAAAATAGGTGCACTATGTAATATGGCCTTTAAAGATTACAAGATGTTGCTTGGCGAAATTTGGAACAAGTGGTAACAATGAATATACACACATCAAAAAAAGTTGACTGTGGATGTTGTGTCATAGACACAGTCTTTTAACTGTTCAGAGATGTCACTAAACCCTCCCAAAGATGTAAGAAACCATACATGAGCAGCGCCTATTAGACAGAGAGGGTCCGACAACTGTTCAGTTCCAGTAATTCCACGGGGAATGTGGTACACGGCTCGTGCTGTCTGTAGTTCAACCATGCCTAGACGGTCAATACAGCGGTTCGATCGCGTCCGCATTGTTACTTTGTGCCAGGAAGGGCTGTCAACAAGGGAAGTGTCCAGGCGTCTCAGAGTGAACCAAAGCGATGTTGTTCGTACATGATGGAGATACAGAGAGACAGGAACTATCGATGACATGCCTCGCTCAGGCCGCCCAAGGGCTACTACTGCAATGGATGACCGCTATTTACGGATTATGGCACGGAGGAACCCTGACAGGAACGCCATCACGTTGAATGATGCTTTTCGTGCAGCCACAGGACGTCGTGTTACGACTCAAACTGTGTGCAATAGACCGCATGATGCGCAACTTCACTCCCGACATCCTTAGCGAGGTCCATCTTTGCAACCACGACACCATGCACCGCGGTACAGATGGGCCCAATAACATGCCGAATGGACCACTCAGGATTGGCATCACATTGTCTTCACCGATGAGTGTCGCTTATGCCTTCAACCAGACAATCGTTGGAGACTTGTTTGGAGGCAACCCGGTCTGGCTGAACGCCTTAGACACACAGTGCAGCAAGGTGGAGATTCTCTGCTGTTTTGGAGTGACATTATGTGTGGCCAACGTATGCCTCTGGTGGTCATGTAAGGCGCCGTAACACCTGTATGATACGTGAATGCCATCCTCCGACCAATAGAGCAACCATATCCACAGCATATTGGCGAGGCATTCGTCTTTATGGACTACAATTCGCGCCCCATCGTGCACATATTGTAAATGACTTCCTTCAGGATAACGACATCGCTCGACTAGGGTGGCCAGCATGTTATCCAGACACGAACCTTATCGAACATACCTGGGATAGATTGAAAATGACTGTTCATAGACGACGTGACCCACCAACCACTCTGAGGGATCAAGGCCGAATCGTTGTTGAGTATCGGTTGGTTGGTTGGTTGGAGAAGGGACCAAACTACGCGGTCATCAGTCTCTCCGTCCTCAGAGTAACTAAAACCGATAAAATCCCATACTAGGAGAGGGAACTACAATGTCCATAAAATGTTAAACTAAAGACAGGGAAGGAAGGAAAAGGGCGGAAGAAGATGTGAGGGAAAGAAAGTGACTAATGACAGGGGCGGGAAGGAAGAAGCACAGGAGACAAGAGAGACGCTCAAGACGTAACAGATGCCATAAGGAAAGGAGTGGGAAGGCAGAGGGCCGGGATGAACCACCAAGCCCAGTTGAAGCCAATCCAGTCAGGGCGAAGGGTGGAGCAAGAGGGCCTGCCATCCCCTCTACTCACCAATAAGCTGTAAGGTCCCTCCCTTAAATAAGCCATAAAAACCCCCATCACGAATAAAACGTAAAACGAGATCCGCTACCGAGGCATTGTCAGCCAACACCAGGGACAGCGAGTCTGGAAAGCTTAAAGTCCGTCATAGGTTGGCTAAGGTGGAGCAGTCCAATAAGATGTGAGCCACAGTCAACATCGATCCACAACGACAGAGAGAGGGGTCCTCACGACGGAGGAGATAACCGTGAGTCAAAAAAGTATGGCCGATGTGCAGCCGGCATAGGACGACAGAGGCCTTACGAGAAGCCCGTAAGGAGGACCACCAAGGTGTTGTAGAATCCCTAATTGCCCTGAGCTTGTTCGGTGAAGAAAGAGTGATCCATTCTGCATCCCAAAGGCCCAAAATCTGACGACGTAATGCCGAGCGAAGGCCTATTTCCGGAATGCCAGTAGTAAGAGATGGCCTGGTACTAGCAGTCGATCGGCAAGTTCATTGCCAGGAATCCCAACGTGGCCTGGGGTCCAAATGAAAACCACCGAGCATCCACGTTGAGCGAGGAGAGAAAGGGAGTCCTGGATAGCGATTGCGGTGGGTGGCGAAGGAAGCACTGGCCGATAGCGTGCAAACCGCTCAATGAGTCACTACAGATAGTGGAGGATAGTCCTGAGCAGGAGTGGATATGGTCCAGTGCGCGCAAGATGGCTACCAATTCTGCAGTAAAAACACTACAGCCATCTGGCAGCGCCGTTTAGGAGTAGGAGAATCTGGATCAACAGTGCGTTCATGAATTTGTGGACAGTATGCCACGACGAATACAGACATGCATCAATGCAACAGGATGTGCTACTGGGTATTAGAGACACTGGTGTGTACAGCAGTCTGCGCCACTATCTCTCAAGGTCTCGCTGTATAGTGGTACAACATGCAATGTGTGGTTTTCGTGAGCAACAAAAAGGGCGGAAATGATGTTTATGTTGATCTCTATTCCAATTTTCTGTACAGGTTCCGGAACTCCCGGAACCGAGGTGATGCAAAACATTTTTTGATGTGTGTACTTTAGTATGCACCCTAAATCTTATTCTCCTAATCACTACGCACACTTTCGTGAGAAAAGTTTTGTTAAAGTTCCTGATCGATGAGAGAAGATGGAAACTTTTGATCTATTTATCGATTTTACAAATGACCAGAACTTTTTAGGGTTTACCAGTAGATCTATCCCCAGGATAAAACTGGAAAGTTTTGGCTTCACATGTAACTATTTTTACAGCTGCACTAGTTACCATGAAATTCTTTATATCAGTCCTGACTTTCTCTTCTGAAAGAGAAGTGTAAACGTTCCCTAATTGCCACCATTGAACCATGGTGTATATCTATGTATACAGTGTGGTTTAAGGCGTATGTGAAAAATAATCACAACAACGGTGTTTTACTGACATGAACTTCAAGGGCAAAGTCCATTTTATGAGAGGGATGTTAGGAACTTGCTTTGTGAACCTGCTGCCTTTGATGAGCATTGTTCCTGTAGTGGTGCTGTATTCACTAACACCTGTCATTCTGGAGAGTCTCTAAAAGACTGAGCATTTAAAAAGGAGGACTAAAATATTTCTCTGCTCACATGGGATAAGAGACTAATTGTGGCAGCTGTCAGTTTGGCAGTCACTAATACTTAGTAAGATGTTTCTGTCACTAGAAATGTACGCATAGTTTTCTCACTTGCTACTTGGCTAAATTAGCACCCCCCACCTCTACGAACTTCTCTATTGTCAGCGTATTTCCATTTTGCATTTTGATTCATTTTCGATGTTCCTGGAGGAGTAAATTCTGGAACTATTCTGTTAGGACTTTGGCAGTTAACTTTCAATATTTGATACCGTATCCTACCAGTTGTAGTAATTTGTTCCGCAGCTATCCGGTATTTGTTTATGTATACCAAGAAGTACTTGTCAAAAAATCTACAGCTAATCTCATGGCAGTTTTTAGACTCTCCAGGTGACTACAGAGCGCTTCAGTAGTTCTGTACACGATGCTACAAATTGACAGTTGCGCTAAGACACTACAAATGGTGAAGAAATTGATATTAAAGTATGCGTTTCACTTATGTCCTGGGAATCAAATGGGTTGAACGAGCTTTGAAATCAAAATGTTCTATTTTGGAACGGATTTCTCGAAATGCCATTTTAACTGGGACACTGCCATGTCTTCTTAGGTTAACGTCAGCAACTCGTCGTTTTGCGGTTAGCATTGCTGACAGTCACGAGGCCCCAGGTTCGATACCCGTCCGAGTCGGGGATTTTCTGCATTCGCGTGTTTCGGTGTGTTTCGCTATAATCATTTCATCATCGACAAACAATGTGCCGAAGTAACGTCAAAACTATTTGCACCAGGCGACCGAACTTCTCAGAAGTGGACTCCATGCCAAAAACGTCATACGTACATATCACTTTTTAGGATATTTGTTGCTTGTCCTGTAGGACAACTGATTTGTGTATCAATTAGTGATAGTGTGCCGTGACACCAAGTACCACAGAACAAGCTATAAGTGGCTCCCAGACAACACTTTTCTCTCTTCAACTTTTCACATGTGGTTGGCACTACTCTGCAGCCCGAGAAACGAATGACTTCTGCAAACATTTTTGTTGAAAATTTGTATTGCATGTCTCACGCTCTTTCCGTATTTGAGAGTAGCTTAGTATAACCTGACTACTAGCAAATTTTACTCATATTTCTTTCTTTTTGTTACGTTTTATGCCCATTGATAGTAAAGAAAGTCACTTAAGCGTGTTTGAGTTCACTGGAAGTTACCTATGTTATGTGAGTCCAGATCAGATAATTATCTTAGTGAAAATTGTGAGAGCAGAATAATTTAATTCACAATCCAAGAAAGTTAAGAAATCTCAAAATTTTAAACATGGCTGAAGCAGCAACTGTTAAACATTTTCACGGTAAAAAATAACAGCCAAACAGTTGCAGGATAAAGATTTATTTAAATTCTTGACCCGATTTCGGTATATCTAAATATACCTTCATCAGAAGCAAAAATAAACTAAAATCACATCCTGCGGTGGAGATGAATAAAGCAATGGTGCCGCCTTTGGCACGATTGTTTTATGCATCTCCACTGCAGGATGTGATTTTAGTGTATTTTTGCTTCTGATGTCGGTATATTTAGATATACCGAAACCGTGGTCAAAGATTTCAATAAATCTTTATCCTGCAACTGTTTGGCTGTTATTATTTACTGTGAAGTTAAGAAATGAAGATTTTACTGTTTCACAATGATTCCCAGTTACAAGTAAATGAAATTCCGTTATTTTTGTACATCTGGAAGGTGAACTCTGAAAATTTTATTACACAAGAAATGAAATTTCATTTCATAGTCACTGAGAAACACTCTCTCACATGTTGCTGTTTCAGGAACAACCACGGTTTTGTTCTGTTCTCAGACACAGTATAGTTGAAACTGTTACATTTGTAATAAAAGGGTTCAATGGGAAGTTATTCCATGTTATTTTTGAAATATCCTTCAATTTTATAACAACTTTCTAATAAGTTTCGTTGATGGATCCTTATACAAGCCATTCTTAAACTAAACTGTATTGGTCAAAATTTTACAACAGGAACAAGTAATTATTTCCAGGTAATTAAACCATCGATTGAAATTTTATTAAGCGCAACCTTATGTGGCTCAGATGGCCCCTTTTCTTTTTTTTTTTTTTTTTTTTTTTTTTTTCAAAGCAGAATACCAAACCTTTGTAGTGATATTTGATTGCAAGGGCATTGAGCTAATGTGAACTTGGCAAATTGTTGGGCTTTACTTATAGTGCATCTTTACTCCCAAATAATCTTAACTGAGAGCACACTCCCTCCTCACACAGATTTCCAATATAACAAAGCCGGACCAAGTTACATAGTTGGTCTCACTGGCATTTTTCGTAGTTTATGAATATGTGCGTAATATGCATCAAAATACTCATCGCAAACTTTTTATCTAATATACGTTTTCTTAATTTATGTTGCAGTTTTAGTTTTTATGATGAAAAGTAGTTTAAATATGGCGCGAACATGCACATTAAGCGTGCCCCATACGGTCGATAATACAGCACATTTTTTTTCTGAAGAGCAAAAATAGTGACTGTCTATGGGTGACACAGAAAGGTTGTGCAGTGATATTGAGAACACAAACTTTTGCAATATTTAGCGGAAATATTGTGCCGCCTGTGGGCAGTATTGACAATATACACTCCAGTCTCTCGCGTGCTACAGACTGGATATCAATGTATACACGATTCGTTGTTTTGGTAGCGACAATGAGTTCAAAACCAGACGAAAGAACGTTATGATCAGAACTGTGCATCGAAATATATGAAAAATTGTCGACACTGGGCTGTCGGAGCAGACAAGTACAAAAAAGCTAAGAACGAATAGTGTGATTTGTTGCTCAGAAAATAGGGGGAAGGCCACAAAGGGCTATATTTTTAAAAATTAATTCATGTAGAATCATGAATAAAAGTATACGAATATTTATGTGTGTATATACATTACCTACTAGAATATATTCGTTTAGTGCACGTATTACTTTGCGACACGTTTCCGTAACTCTGTCACACACTTTAAGGCAAAACTGCACTTGCAAATTCGAAGTCTTCGAAAGAATCGCCAGTTGCAAGGTATTTTAGCATGTGGATCATCGGGATGCAAGCGTCCGCGGGGGAGCGGGGGGGAGGTCAGGACACTAACATTTCCATTTTTTATATAAATGAGTTGGTTGATTTTGTAGGTAACAAAAGACATGTCCCAGAGAACAGACGATCATGGATGAATATGTGTTACATGTAAACTACTGTAACACCGGTACCGTATTAAAACAAACTATTATACAGCAACTATTAAAGCCATAATATTGTATCACTGCGACCAGCCCCGTGGTGCTACATTTGGCTGAACGAGAGGTTTAGCAACAACGCCTGTTTCTGTTGACCACCATAACAAGTAATGTAGCAGATGTTGGACCATCAATACACAAAAAGTCAACGTCGATGCTCTCAAGTTCTCGCGAGTTATTTTTGACGCTCGTTGACCCAAGTTTTGATTCACTTTTCTTTCTGCTTGCAACGGAGTAGAGCACTTATCACAGTAGCAACGTCTTTATCGTCAACATCGAGACTCACGATTGTTGCACAATTTTATTAGGCAGTGTAGGGAAAACGTCGATAATATTCGCACAGCATTATTGTGCAGTATTATTGGCTGTCTAGGGGTCGCTTTAGCCTACGCAACAGACCAAACTGTTACCACAACCTTTATTTGGTGTTCACGTTGGTTGAGTTTGCCATCTCGCAATTAAATTATCACTTTTCACCCTAATATAGACCTCAGGCGCCTCTACAGATCAGTCTATCGTGACAACCAAGATTTCGGAGGGGGGGGGGGGGAATCCAATAAAAAACATTCGAGTGAAAGTATGAGACAAAGAAAAAAACACGGAACTGGAGAATTCTCTAGCCAAGGCCTTTGCAGTACGAAATGCAATAATTTCCAAGAATGATTGCCTATCGAAGTCGAGGGGTCCAAACGATGGAAATACAGAAGCGTCCGATCTTACCCGTCGGCTTTGACCCATGACGTCACAAATACCGCGGAAACGACTATAAACAATTCCAATATGGCGGATATAAAAACATCGCATACGTATTGTAAACACTGAAATACACAAGTTTCACAAAAAGCCTAATGACTGTGACGGGACAAGCGTGGGAAATTAGGGGTTTTTGGGTGCGGAGAAACTAAATATACAGAAATGTAGCCACCGACCGCCATTCAAAACCACGCAAAACAACGAAATAAATCAACATCACAAAACTGACCAAATACCAAAAAAGACATTCCTATCCATAATCGGACACTTCCCTTAACCTATATAGCTCAACAGAACCTACCGATCACATCCCCCAATAGAAAACTAAGAAACGAAAGCTTCCCTTACACCTACATACATCGGCACTTATGCAGTTTAGCAGGTACGGAAAAAATTTTTCATTTTTTTTCAAAATTTGATCATCATGTGTCGTTATGCGGTGGGGGGAGTCTGCAGTGCCCCCCCATCCCCCCACAGGCTTCATTAGTGTCAAATCAATATTTTCGAATCATAGGCGGCCGCTGCCGCGGCCGCATTCCAAAAAAAAAACTCCCAACCTAACCTCAAGTGGGCTACGCTACAGATCAATATGTTCATCAAATTGCTTCATATTACGTATACATGTTCATTAGTGTCAAATCAATATTTTCGAATCATAGGCGGCCGCTGCCGCGGCCGCATTCCAAAAAAAAACTCCCAACCTAACCTCGTATTCAGGGCTACGCTACAGATCAATGTGTAGGTCCCTTACGTCACGGGTCAAAGCCGACGCGTGAGATCGGATGTTTCCAACCTATACCCAATACACAAAACATACATAAATAACCAAAAAAAAAAACGGAACTTACCTCAAAAAAGTTCCAGCTCCACAAACTAGATTGGCCACCACAATCACACACAAATGCACACACGCACGCACGCACACACACACACACACACACACACACACACACACACACACACACACACACACACACACACACAAAAACACACACACACACACCAACGAAAAAATACTGAACTAAAATAAAAACCCAACCCACCCAAACGTCAACCCCCTCCCCCACAACTCCAAAATACAACACACAAACACTATACAACAAAATAAACCACCCACCCACCTACCCAGCCCACCCTAACTAACCACTTTCGGTCTATACATTTTACCCACAGCCCTTAAAAAAACCCGAAGAATGCAATAGCCCTCTGGGACACTCTTCCGCCAACAGTACTCATCTAAATGAGACTGAAGGTTGGAAGAGCGCCTCTTCCCCCTCCCAAGAACTGACTTAACCGCCCCCCACATCCCCTCAATTGTGTTAGTGCAAGCCCCAGTATCATAATTCTTAAACTCTAGACTGTGGTTCACTACTAAATGATTAAATCCCCTCTCACCCAACCCCCTATATGAAGAAAACGCATCTGAAACTACTGTGGACCCCGGCTCTACATACTCCTCAATTAACCCCACTAATTCAGGCTTCGACCTCCCCTCCACAACCCTAAAAACACATTCAGTACCCCCACCCCCCTGAACAACAGCCCCCCACACCCAAAGACCAGCCACAGACTTCCGCCTCCCATACTTCCTTTTACCAAACTGCGACTCATCCACCTCCACAAGCACCCCATGCCCACCCAACTTACCCCTGTACTTAATAAATTCGGAACACACCTCACGACAAAAGGAATACCAGTCTAAAACAGTCCTCTCACTCACACCAGTCTCAAACGCGCAAAAACTCTGCCCGCAACTATAACAAAAATAATACGTAATAAGCACAATCTCACGCATGGCCAATCTAGACTTCTCGAACCAGGTACCACGCCTTACAGAACGCCATACGCCATCTTTCCGGCAACACCACATGTATCCGTCCCTGGTCCGAGAGTCCGGAACTTTAACCAATTTCATAGGTTCACCGCACACACCGCACTTCACGACCTCGGCAATTAAGCCAAATAGCTGAAGAAATTTAATCAGCTCTAAAGCTGTCTCCCCCATCATCGCCCTCAACCGAACACTGTTAAGGCGGTCTTTCATATCCATTCCTGAACAAAAAACCACAACCAAATACACTCAATAACAAACTCACCCGACGTACAGCAATGAGCATTAAATTAACCATTAACTCACTAATAGAAATTCCGCTTCAAATCCAACACCTGAGCAACAGAAAACTGACCCCACCACACGAAACAAACGAAACAAACGAAAACCATGAACACACCACCAGAGAGCACGACAAACAAAAACAAGACATCTACAAACACGCCACAATCGCAAATCAAACTCCGCGCCGTAATGACGTCACACACCACAACACGCTTACGTCACGGGTCAAAGCCGACGGGTAAGATCGGACGCTTCTGTTGACCCCAAACGATACATATCGAGCGTGCGAGCGTGAATCGATCATGTGACTCTGTTGAGGGGCGTTATGAGTATGTTTACGTTTGTCGCTACTGTAACGACAAAAGACAGCCGTTACAAAGATACTTGTCACTGCAAAGAAGACGACTTACCTCACTCGTCGTCGATGTTGTCGTCATGTGAAAGTCCATTACGGTGGTCTGGATGGATAATTTGGATGAGTCGAACCATGTATTCTTTCCGAAACTCGTTAGTTTTTCGCACTGTCCGCAATGAAAGTGTAACGGTATTTCAGCATCGAAACTGTTCTTACGATGTTTTACACACTTCGCACCACCACAGTCTACACACTCCATTCTTCCCTCGTCTGGTAGTAATCCATATTTGCGACAAAAAGTCGAACAATTTTCTTCCCTGGATAAACATGGAATTAGACTTTTCCATGTGACAGAATCCGCCGAGGAAACGTCAAGTACAACAGATATCCAACTCACTAACGATATAAATCGTCTGGGTTTCCCTAGCAACTCACGAATAATTCGAGGAGGTATGTAGTTTAGAGCAACTAATGGAACGAAGAGAAACAGATAATAATGACGATCACAAATAATTGATCAGAACACCCGCCAGCGGAGTCGCATGATCGATTTACGATCGCACGCTCGATATGGATCGTTTGGACCCCTCGACTACGATAGGCAATCATTCTTGGAAATTATCCGAAATGCGGAATCGAACATATTTTTATAGCCCTCCTCAAACGGAATTTTTTTTTGTCGTGGAGAGAGGGAGGTATGTATTGCTCTGTGAGCGGCTCCAAGCAAGCTAATCCTCGTTGTCCGTAACTTGGCAATAGTTATGGGTGAAACCTCTCATCTCCCAGAAAACATGCTCTTAACTTTCCACGTCGCTTTTTAGTATGATCACACGTTCATGATATGCCTATTAGCTGGCCCATTTTAAACACTGTGTGTTCAAATCCCAATCTCTTAACTTCCAAGCCATAAAGCTCACAAAGTAATTTTACTGAAATGTACGTGTGTATAGGATGAAGAGAGGGGAGGCGGAGTGGGAAGAGCCCAGAAAGTTTGCCGTCTAAGAACTTCCCTCCCGTTAGTACAACAGTTTTGTGTGCGCTAATGAGAAGGCATATAACAATTTTTTCCACTTACCTCAAACCCTTCCTTATGTATTATGTTGGGAGCTGCACTTAGACAAATAGGCTGATAACGCAACGGCCGAGAAAGTAAAGCTGCAAGCATTCCAAGGCCGAAACCTTGATCGTATTGGGAAGTTGGCTGGTTTAATTCTTCAAGCATTCTATACACCAGCGGTAAAGCCGCCATCTACTCCAGACATTGAAAATAAAGTGAATACCTTAATATGTTCCACAATTCATTAGCAAAAATAACATGCACGTATAATGCAAAAATTATTTTATACACAGATGTTAACTCTTACCTTCTCTGTTTTAAGCAACGACAGTTGCTACTAACGACACAAGGCAAACAAACGAGCTTAATTTGTCAAGAACACTTGCGTACAGCCTCGTGGATGATACACATTTATTTAGGAAAGTTTTTCACGTCGAGAACTTGCGCGATTCCAAAGATTCTAATCGATAATCAACATGTGGCGAATGTTTGCAGCAAAGAACTTAAAACTAATGGAAACAGAGTATCGTATAAAATATAGTATCGTAATTTTATATTGTAGAGAACTTAAACTATTTTATTTCTGACTTTTCTTTTTTTTTCAAAATTAATGACGCAAATAATATACGCCTGTCTGCAAAACTACTTACACCGACGATAAATAATAATCACTGTGCTACAGATTATTCACATCCTTAAAATATAACGATAAAATAAAAATACTTGTACGAATGTAAAATCAGTGTGTTGACTTGGTGTCGGAAAAGTTTGTATAGTTTTTTAATTGTATCTATAGTTGGAAATCAGATGGCGTAAGAAAATACACAGTATTAAAAAAGTGGTCGAAACGCCAGATGAGAAACAATACATTTATTGCACCCGCAGCTCACAAACTCGTAGAAAATGGAAACAGTTACTAATTCGTGAGGTATACAGAGTGGTAAACCGAAAATCGGTCCCAGGAATCTCAAATGACAACTGGCACACATAAAATAACACGCTACATGTAGAAACGTCCGACCGTGCTTTCCAACAACTGTGGTACGTTAGAATGATACTTTGAGTACTGAGACATAAAAATTATGTTACAAAATTGCGTGAATAAATATTTAAAAATGATAAGTAAACAGAAGAGAGTGACATTAATAAAAACGGCAAAAGTCCACGCGAAAAATATGTCGGTACGTACCCAGAAACGAATTTCATGCGAATGACATAACGAATTAAGAAATATTTCGGAAGCCAGTCAAGGGCGTAACTTGCCACCTTCAGACTCATATTTTACAAAATTTTATTAATAACTTTTATGAATACGAGTGTTCATTGTCGCGTATGCCTTGCTTGGCCAAGAATGCCACAGGTTTCCAATTCTTTCGATGCAACTATATTAGTAACTTCATAAATCAGAAAAATAAAATAAAAATTTTTACCGAATTGCACTACTGGTCAAAAATTTTCGATATCTACCAAAACTATGGATTTGTGGTCAGAATATAGATTTCGATGTTAATATTCTGTCATATCCCCATTCTGCTAATAAAACAAGTGTAAACATGTAAAGAGACTAAGCACCTCTGTTGTTTATTTGACTGGTTGCTCACCTAGAGGGGCACTGACGAATAGTCACAACCACACTGACGCAGTGACGCATACAGAAAACTCTCAAGGGGGCGCTAAAGATATCCTGAGTTACCTTTACTTCTACCGTAATAAAAAAAATAATCAAGTCACATGTAAATTTTAAGAAAGTTTTATTTAATCTGATTATAAATATATGCAAGACAATGCCATCTTATAATATAAAAAAGTTACAATTGTTTTTCTCTTCCTTAAATGATGAATTCTATGGCCTATTCATCCTGGCAAATTGGTTAATTACATCGTCAATAGGACAATCAATGTCACAGTGAGTGTTCAATGAATCTAAACCATTAAGTCGAGCCTCCTCCATTGTCGACCTCAGCCATGTCTTTGTACGCCGTAATGTTAAAAAAACTTCCTTCTACTGTAGCAATAGATGCAGTAGACAAGCAAATATTTTGTACAGCGTGTGCAAAGTAGGATAGTCAGATCTAGGGCAAATAGACAACGCTTGCGTAACAGAATCACGATCATTACGGGCGTTTATGCTCGTTTTCTTGTATTAATACATGACAATCAACTGATCACTCTCAATCTTGATACCGAGCGAGGTGGCGCAGTGGTTAGCACACTGGAATTGCATTCGGGAGGACGACAGTTCAATCCCGCGTCCGGCCATCCACAATTAGGTTTTCCGTGATTTCCCTAAATCGCTCCACGCAAATTCCGGGATGGTTCCTTTGAATGGGCACGGCCGACTTCCTTCCGCGTCCTTCCTTAATCCGATGAGACCGATGACGTCGCTGTCTGGTCTCCTCCCCCAAACCAACCCTCACTCTTGACTAATCTTCACACTTGCACTTGCTACAACTACGACTTTTTATTTATTCATTCTTCAATCTTAATATTTCTGCTTCTGAATGTAAACTAGCTTCCTATTCGCGAATAGTCCGTATTTATAACGCTGCGTATCGAAGATTCTCTGTACAAGAAAACAGTAGAATATTCGTGGCTTTTCTCGAACAAATGCCAGACAGAATAACGTATCGAGATCATTAGAATGGCCGCGAATTTTCTCGTAGGTATATGTTAGCTATCTATGGGCCAGACAGAAACGTATAAAATGCGATGGCGCTGACACGCGTGCTACATAGGAAAGTATAACTACTCGATAACACGATTCAGTCGAGTCGACTGACGAAAGAAACGAACGAATAGCGTGCGGCTGACTGGCGGGGGCGGTGCGGGTGGCAATGCGGTCGTCCCCGCAAGGAGGGGGAGGGGGGAGGGGCGGTCTTTGTCACTGCACTGACGTGCATTTACCTAAGACGGTTCCAATCTAATATGCCTAATTCCTTCTGCTGTCTGCGTACGTGTAGCAATCAGTTTATAGTACATTGTGTATATCTAAACGTGTGTTTGCATACATACATTAATCCTTGTTCCATAGTTCATGAATACGACATTTCGTAATGGTGTGGAACGTGTCACTTTAACATAAGTTTTATTTACACAAAATAAGTAATTAACTTTTTTTTTTTTACCTGATCAGGGTCATACCACATTACCTCCTAATGGGACGGATGCAGGAGATTGGAATTGTTGGAACTGAAAAACGTGCTGTAATTATAGCTCTGCATCAGGAAGGCTACTCTAGTAAGACAACAGCAATGGCGTAGCCCAATGTACGTACAGTGGTGCAGTGCCAATTCAAATGCGTCGCTATCTGGAAGACCTCGAGGAAATCATACATGGAAGATCTGTTCATGTGTGTACAGAATAAGCGTCAGACGACTCATACTGCTCACGAACTTCGCGAGGAAGTGAGTAGTATGCGAGCAGCTCCTGTCTCAACAGCGCAACGTCGTCTCCGTGGACAAGATTTAAAGGGGTATATAACGGCAAAAACCTTTATTACGCAAACAAAATAAGGTGAACCTATTGCAATAGACAGAGAAACATAAAAACAGGATCACGCAGCAACGGTTCAAGGTGTTATTCACGGGCGAGTCCACGTTTGAAGTATTTAGAAGCCATCGCCGAATGTTTGTTCGTCGACTTAGTAGAGAATGGATGAAGAGCAGTGTGTGACGTCAACAGTAAAGCATGGTGGGGGGTCGGTCATGATGTGGGAGTGTTTTGTGGCTGGTGCAGTCGGTAGCCTAGTGAGAATTAATGGAACATTAACTAAGGAACGACATCACAGGGTACTGATAAACTATGCACTTTCATAAGGCAAGAGACTTGTTGGTCGTGGGTTTGTTCTGCGGCAGGACAGTGATCGCAAACCTACTTCTAAATTGGACGCAGGGTGTGACACTACAAAAGAGAAAGGCGAGGAAGTGAAAAAGCTGATCTGGCCATATCAGTCACCTGACTTAAATCCCACTGAACTCTTATGGGGTGAACTCGACGGGAAGGTCAGAAAACGGAGGTCATCAAATGTTGAACATGTATGGAATAATTTACAAACGTGTTGGACTGCAATATCTGTAAATGCACTAAAAAATCTAATCTCCGGAATGCCAAGAGTTTGTTCAGCTGTTCTGAGGGCAACCGGTGGATACTCTGAAAAGCCTAAAATCTAAACCGTACTGTACTAAACCGTACTTAAAGACACAGAGAGAAAATATTTATTTTGCTGGTCTATTTAACTTGTACATCGTGTCTGTACATTGAAATTGTCATGGGCGACCGAAAACTTTTGACTGTAGTGTAGATGTTAATGTGCAGCTTAATGTTGCCAGTTACTGTGTCTAGGTCATTTTTCCTGGAATACAGCTACTGACTGGTATTAAAATGCCCTTGTAGAAAGGTATGTTTAGTCCGGTTTTGACACATGCGAAGGCTCTGTATTTGAGATTAGGCCTTGCGTTTAACTCTGTTTTTCTAGAAGAATGCCAGGCACTTTTCACTTTACAGTTTATTTCTTCTGCTATCACTAATTGTCATCAGCTATCCAAAATACAAAAACTGTTGTTCATTTTCGTCTGGGTGAGGCAGTTGAACATACATTGGCTGTCAAGTCGTAACTCCTAGTTTAACAAAGATTGGATTACAATGGTCCATCCTTTTGCTAGAAGTAATGATTCTCACTATCTTCTTCTGGAGCAACAATACGTTCAAGCTTTTCAGTTCCCTCAGAAGGTAGATAACTCGTGAAAGCTTGCCACATATGTGTACAGCGTGCTGTTTACAAGTGAATTTACTGTCGTAGAAGAAACTTCATTGAAAATAACATGTCTGTTGTACATCCTTGCATATTACTCATTCCCCCTAGTGAACGATATTAGACTCCATGTCGTCTTCGGTAAAAGCACGTCAGTATCGTGAATATTCATCAATGCTCCTCTAGGTGAACAGCCAGTCAGAAACACTACTGAGTTGCTTAGTCTTTAGTCTTTACATGGAATTTGTTCATCTGAGCTTATGCCATTAACAAAAAATCAGAAACAACAGAGAGGCCCTAGTAAATATTTCTTTTCACATGAGACTGCTCCTTGTACTGATATCACTCGTCGTTTGTTAGATAGGATTCAATGGTTGACATGACACCTCCATTAATAAAGTAGGATTTTAAATGAGCAAGCAAGGTCATGTCGCATGCAACTGAAGTCCTCACGAAGATCGCAGGCTACCAATGCTGTAGACTACCTTTCTTCAAAAGCTTTATTAATCTTTGTAGATAGGTGCAGTGCTCCTGTTGTCATGGACTTGCCCTTCCAAAAACCGTGCTGTTCATCATGGAAGAGATCAGTCTTCAAAATAACTTGGAACTTGGCGTTTCGCTGTAGATACTATTACCTTAGCCAGTGCTGGGAATATGATGGTAGATTTGGAGCATGAGATTTGACTGCGGTCCCATTTTTTTATAACTATTCATGTATATCTACATTTACATGACTACTCTGCGATTCACACTAAAGTGCCTAGCAGAGGATTCATCGAACCACTCTCATGGCATTTCTATACTGTTCCATTCTCCAACAGCGTGCAGGAAAAACGAACACTTCAGTCTTTCTGTACGAGTTCTGATTTCTCTTATTTTATTACGGTGATCAATTCTCCTCTATAGGGGCGCATCAGAAGAATATTTTCCTATTTGGAAGTGTCCATTCCTGTAGCAACACTGGAGAGTACAACATTTGTTTGTGAATTATTTAACAAGCTTCCAACTAGAAGCGACTTATTTTCATTTACCTGTGTGATTAATAGTC
This sequence comes from Schistocerca americana, assembly GCF_021461395.2. Classification (NCBI taxonomy): domain Eukaryota; kingdom Metazoa; phylum Arthropoda; class Insecta; order Orthoptera; family Acrididae; genus Schistocerca; species Schistocerca americana. Next base: position 227,964,462 of record NC_060125.1, on the reverse strand, counting down.
TAATTCTCAAGTTTATTGCATGTTTGTGTATTTGCTGGCACAGTTCTGAGGTTTAATAACTGTAATTGTACGGATAGGAACTGTGATTGTAGTGTTCACTTGCGAGCTGAGTGGGTGACCCTTCGCTCACAAATCCAGGCAGCGCTGGCTGTCGTCACACAGCTTGAGGCTCTTGCCAATGGTCGTCACTGTGGGGAACTGGATGTGGGGACATCCAGCTCGTCCCACGTGTCCTCTGACCAGTACACTACTGTGGCCACCCTGGTTACTGCACCCACTGAGGTACACCCCTCACCCATGCTCGAGTGAGAGGCTGTTCCCAGGTTTGGCAGGCAGAGAAAGTCTGACGAAAATATTTCATGTGTCATCTGTGTCTGATAACACCCTGAGCCAGATGCAATCGCTTGCCCTGTTTCAGACAAGACCTGGGCAGTCACAGAGGGTGAGGTTACTGGTTGTTAGAAGCTCCAACGTTAGACGTGTATTGGACCCCTTAGGGATATGGCTGCCAAGGAGGAGAAGGAATAAGGTGTGCACTCTGTGTTCATACTGGGAGGAGTTGGGTTGATTTGGGGGCAAGAGACCAAACTGTCAGGTCATCAGTCTCATCAGATAGGGAAGGATGTGGAAAGAAGTCGGCTGTTCCCTTTCAAAGGAACCGTCCCAGCATTTGCCTGAGGCGATTTAGAGAACCTAAATCAGGGTGACTGGACGTGGGACTGAATCGTCATCCTCCCGAATGCGAGTCCAGTGTGCTAACCACTGCCCCACCTCGTCCAGTACTGGGAGAAGTCATTCCAATTGTGGAACAGGTGTTTCCTGATACCATGCAGAACAGAAGTTGCAGCCAATTGCAGGTGGTGGCTCCTGTTCGTATTAACAATGTGTGGCGCTTTGGATCGAAAGAGATTCTCTCCGATTTTGGGCGGCTAGCTAAAGTGGTGTAGACTACCACTCTTGCTTGCGAGATGGAGGTAGAGATCACCATCTGTAACATCATAGACAGGACCGATTGTGGACCCTTGATACAAAGACAAGATAAGGATCTGAATCAAAGGCTCAGGCGGTTCTGCGTCCGCGCTGGCTGTAGATTCCTCGACTTGCGCCATAGGGTGGTGGATTTTTGCGTTTTTTACCTAATAGGTCAGGGGTCCACTACACGGAGGAGGCTGCTACACGTGTAGCAGAGTGGAGTGGACTGTATTTTTTTTATTTGGGGGAGGGGAGGGGGGGAGTAGAGGATGTCGAGAAAGAACAGAAAAGGCATCAGTCTCAAAGGGTGCAAGTCAAACACCGGATGAGGCCAGACCTAGCAACATGTAGGAATTATAGTTGTAAATTTTTATAGCTGTATTATGGAAAGAACCGGAGTACCAGCTCTAATGAAAGCACTGAAGCTCAAATCGTTAAGGCTGACTAAAATCGGAGGCAAGTTCACCCGAAATTTTTATAAAGGACTTAACGATGTGCAGAAACGATAGATTAAATACAGATGGTGATGTCGCGTTCGTTGCTGTTAGAATTGTTGAATCCTGCCTTTCGTCGAATATGGGATGTCTGGGAAACCTGCTTTCCTGGATCGCTAGACAACATTTAAACAAATCGAATTAATGAGTTTTATTGCAAAAGGAAAAAAAATGCAACACTTAACTTTGTGTTAAACAGATGTGTCGCAAGCAAAGGGAGACAGACAAAATAAGATATCTCTTCAGTACAACAGTTCCATGTTTGAGCTACATAGAATGTACATGCAAAGTAACCAGTGTGGACGCTTCTGTCCTAATCGCTAGTCTTGACGCTGCTGTAGATCTGGGCCGCGACCAGTCAGCGCGGCGCGCATGTCCTCTATGCATAGAGGCCGCTGCCTTCACGTTGTCGTCCTGGAGAGGGGTCGGTCAGCGTACTATCGCCTGACGTCTTCTTGACGGCCCTCTCTGCTCTCTCTTATGACTGACAAACACTTCCGGTCAATTAGGATTTTTAAATGACACACGCACCTAACATTTCCTGTGTTTTACTACAAGCATCTATTCAGAAGAAGAATGAAAATCTGGATAAGTGCAGCTATAGTTATAACCGAATCGTTATCACGCGACTACTTTTGCATGATAACGATAGAAAGACATTTTGATAAGAAAGATAAAAATAAGAAATACTTAGTGAAATTTGGAATAAATGAACTGAATCTGTTACGATTTTAGATTACAAATTGCTTAAGAAAGGTCGCCAGCTCACTGTGTAAGCGAAAATTACTGTATGATCAATTTTTATAGGCTGGATTTACGAACAAATCACTGAATAGGCGAGAACGGAATCAAAAGCACTGACTAGAGATCAGATCTAACAACAAAGTTAATGCCACGTTTTAAAGTTAATCAGAAAACCAAACCAGTAAAATAATCTGTACTGAACACATGCAAATAAAAGCTAACTGTTCGCAAAACAATTCGCTCACCGAATATCTCTGCGTTACTCACTGTAATGCTAACTAATACCGATTTTATAAATGCAAATATTCGTATGTACTTGTTTTCTATTATAGTAAGCTATTCCTGGAAAGTTCGTAATGTTTCGTTTTGCGAAGAATAAGATTGGATTGGATTGTTTGGAGGAAGAGACCAAACAGCGAGGTCATCGGTCTCATCGGATTAGGGAAGGATGGGGAAGGAAGTCGGCCGTGCCCTTTCAAAGGAACCATCACAGCATTTGCCTGGAGTGATTTAGAGAAACCACGGAAAACCTAAATCAGTATGGCCGGACGCGGAATTGAACCGTCGTCCTCCCGAAGAATAAGACACTACACTGTTATGGAATTTGAAAATGTGAGCAGAGTTTGAATGCACACAAAAACACGGAATGTATTACTCTGAAGTAATATTTTGTCAACATTCATTTCAATTATGCTTTTACTTTTTTACTGTAAGCCATTTTTCTTCAACTAGTTGTTCTACCACGCAACAAAGTTGACTGGTGTTACATGACAATTTTGGATGGTTCTTAATTTTGTAAGTTGCATTTCTATATCTTATTTACCGAAATTAAATACGCTCATCACCATCAATGTTCTACTATTCTTTCGGGCCTTATTAGGTAAATTACTGAGATAAAGTTCATTCACATTGTAACTGTTGTTGCACTAAATACTGTTATTCAATTAAGAAAAACCACTACGCTGGCTTGCCTCGTACAGTCTAGAGACGAAATTGATAGGATCTTACTTTGATGAGTTGTTCCTGGTGTGATGTAAGGGATTATTCGTCGACTATGTAGTGCAACAGGCTCTTCTCGATCGCTCCGCATGACAAGTTTGGGCCCATAATGCTCTTCTTGAATATTAATTCCTCTTGATGAAAATGGACCGTGTCGTGCCCGTTTGCAATCACACAATATGTCTGGTCATATATTTAAAAGAAGCTATTCCTGGCAATCCCTGCACCGCGTCTGCACTTGATCACTTATCACTAGCAACTCTCACCGCCGACTGCGTCTGCCCGACTCCGCGCTTACGCGCGCAGCGACAGTACTCCTTACGTGTTTGGGTCTACACAGTAGCAAACCTCCCTGATTAGGCCAGCATATTCATTGGATAATAATTGCAATACTATTTTTATTTAGTTCATAGGAATTAATTCTTTGACATTTAATGATATGACACCATTAATAAAATAATAAAAGATACATAGAACAGAAATTACATCACAGTTACATTACGGTCACACAATTCATTATGCGAAAACATTATTAGACACTGTGTTGTTGTGTTTCAAAGTGATGTATGTAGTTCCTGTAAGATAGTATGGGTAGAGGCTACACTTGACAAGCGGAATAAATTTAAGAACATTAAAGAAAATAGTTCCTTTTACTGGTCCCCTGCCGAATGATACAGTTGTTGAAAGATACACTCATACAGTCACAGTTGGTGTTGACTTACCATCGATATGTTGGGGAAAATACATACACTACTGGCCATTAAAATTGCTACACCACGAAGATGACGTGCTACAGACGCGAAATTTAACCGACAGGAAGAAGATGCTGTGATATGCAAATGAGTAGCTTTTCAGACCATTCACACAAGGTTGGCGCCGGTGGTGACACCTACAACGTGCTGACATGAGGAAAGTTTCCAACCGATTTCTCATACACAAAGAGCAGTTGACCGGCGTTGCCTGCTGAAACGTTGTGATGCCTCGTGTAAGGAGGAGAAATGCGTACCATCACGTTTCAGACTTTGATAAAGGTCGGATTGCAGCCTATCGCGATTGCAGTTTATCGTATCGCGACATTGCTGCTCGCGTTGATCGAGATCCAATGACTGTTAGCAGAATATGGAATCGGTGGGTTCAGGAGGGTAATACGGAACGCCGTGCTGGATCTCAACGGCCTAGTATCACTAGCAGTCGAGATGACAGGCATCTTATCCGCATGGCTGTAACGGATCGTGCAGCCACGTCTCGATCCCTGAGTCAACAGATAGAGACGTTTGCAAGACAACAACTATATGCACGAACAGTTCGACGACGTTTGCAGCAGCATGTACTACCAGCTCGGAGACCGTGGCTGTGGTTACCTTTGACGCTGCATCACAGACAGGAGCGCCTGCGATGGTGTACTCAACGAAGAACCTGGGTGCACGAAGCACGAATGGCAAAACGTCACGTTTTCGGATGAATCCAGGTTCTGTTTACAGCATCATGATGGTCGTATCCATGTTTGGCGACATCGCGGTGAATGCACATTGGAAGCGTGTACTCGTCATCGCCATATTGGTGTATCACCTGGCGTGATGGTATGGGGTGTCATTGGTTACACGTCTCGGTCACCTCTTGTTCGCATTGACGGCACTTTGAACAGTGGACGTTACATTTCAGATGTGTTACAACCCGTGGCTCTACCCTTCATTCGATCCCTGCTAATCGCTACATTTCAGCAGGATAATGTACGATCGCATATTGCAGGTCCTGTACGGGCCTTTCTGGATACAAAAATGTTCGACTGCTGCCCTGGCAGCACATTCTCCAGATCTCTCACCAATTGAAAACCTCTGGTCAATGATGGCCGAGCAACTGGCTCGTCACAATACGCCAGTCACTACTCTTGATGAACTGTGGTATCGTTTTGAAGCTGCATAGGCAGCTGTACCTGTATACACCATCCAAGCTCTGTTTGACTCAATGCCCAGGCGTATCAAGGCCGTTATTACGGCCAGAGGTGGTTGTTCTGCGTACTGATTTCTCAGGATCTATGCACCCAAATTGCGTGAAAATCTAATCACATGTCAGTTCTAGTTTAATATATTTGTCCAATGAATACCCGTTTATTTCTTCTTGGTGTAGCAGTTTTAATGGCCAGTAGTGTAGATACATGTTCAAAGCTTGTGGTAAGCACAAAACTTCGCCCTACATAATACTACTTCCTTCCTCTGAAAATTATTTTTGGCAATTAGCTCAGGAGCCCATTCAAAGTTAAATGGTTACGGAAACATACTTGACTTAGCAGCAAATAATACTGAACAAATAGGAGCATAATGATAGATACAGGGATTAGTGATTACGAGGTCTTTGTAGAGGGAGTGAATATCGTAACATTGAAAACCTGCCTAAAATACAAGTAAAATATATCTAGTTAAAAAGAGAGATAGGGCGTGTGGGACGTCTCCAGACACATCTTCGGGCTGGACTCTCATTTGCTGGAGTTGAATTGTCTTCTCTGATGAGCCCCACTTCGAAGTGAGCCCCATGACCAGCAAAGACGTGCCTAGAGACGCCCCAGGCAGAAGTGGGGTACCAACCAGACTGTCGCCTGCCATACAGCCCAACAACCAGGAGTGATGGTCTCAGGTGCCATGTCTTTTCATAGCACGGCCGCTTTGGCTGTCATCCACTGCACCCTTTCAGCACTGTGGTACGTCGACAACATTCTACACCCCGTTTTGTTACCCTTCATGGCAAGCCATCCTGGGCTTGCTTTGCAGCAAGATAATTCCAGCGCGCACATGGCGAGAAATTCTACTATTTGTCTTTGTGTTACCAAACCCTCCTTTCGCCAGTACGGTCGCCGGATGTCTCCCCAGTTGAGAACGTTTGGGGCATTATGGGCAGGATCCTCCAACCACCTCGGGATTTTGCGACCTAACGCGCCAATTAGACAGAATTTGGCACGATATCCCTCAGGAGAACACCAACAACTTTATTAATCAACGCCAATCCGAATAACTTCTTGTGTGAGGATTAGAGTCAACCAACGCGTTATTGACTTGCTCAATTTGTAAATCTTTTTCTTTTGAGTAAATCATCCAATTTCTCTGAAACTAATCATTTGTCTGTCTGTACATCACATCTACCGATTTTTGTCCCGTCCAGATAAGTCCTTCGTGGAGCGTCGTTTCTTTTTCTTTTTTTATAATGGTGTGTGAGAGATTCTGTAAAGCTTGAAGTTTGGAATATGGGGAAGAGATGTTGACAGAATAGAAAAGATGAGACGAGTTCTCCAGGTGTGCTTTGACAGCTGAGAAAATCATTTATAGTCATCTGTAAACATTTTGTAAACCACGTCAAATGTGGAAAAACGACAACTGTTGGCTTTTCATTACACGTCGACAATCCGTGGGCATCTACGAACTATGGGCTTACAGATGCGTCGTCTGCATGCAAATATTTTCAGTTTTAAGACCGTTATGTGCTAAATAGCTTTGTCTTAAAATCTGTTACGCTATATTTTAAATAAGAGAACAATATCTCTGTTGTAGTAGGTGTCTGTGTACATATGTATTGTAAATAAAATTAATCTCTTTTGAAAAAGAAACTGATTTGTGTAGGTACTAATTCAAGAAATACTGTAGCCCCTAAAAAATATTTTATGTTCATATTTTTCCCATATTTATAGTTTATTGATTTATTCTTCTTATGCTGTCGTAATAAAAAAAGTTAATGATAAGAAAATGTCAGCAAGAGGCGAGAGGCAAAGATCTTAATTCGCCTCCCAGTCTGGCGAATAATTTCAATCTATTAGCAAGTACGCAACAATTCCTCGTTTTTCCTTTATTCTGTATATTATTCTGGACATAAACTTGGATACATGAGCTGTTTAGCGGAATGTGCGTTAACCCTCGACGTGTGTGATAATGTAATTTTGGATCAGGCAGGCTAGTCTCAGAATGTGAGGACCATAGCCTGACAACGGTTGACTACGACCTCTGAAACACTGTGTTTATCCGCCAATGCTTATCAAGAAAGGCAATAATTTACTTAATGGAAACCACCTCACGCCAGGCAAATACGTAAAGGTTGCTGTATCAACGCCAAGAAGAGAGATTATTCTGGATGTTTATCTGAAGTGGCAGCCACGTATGAATGACAACTGAGACGCCTCTGTATACTTCCATCTCTGTGGCGAAAAGACAGCAAGGTAGGTTTGGAATTGCTCCGTGCCCTTTTCGGGAATCCCTAGCCAGCGCTGCTTGGCGTGTTGGACTATTAGGTACAACGTAGTCAGTCGTACTGTACTCTCATGGGAGGCGTTCTACCGTATGAAACTAGCACAAAAGAGCTACGCAGGATCTTATGGGGCAAAGCAAATCATATTAGTTTCGTGGAAAGGAGAGGGATGGAGGAAACGAACCACAATTTCTTACAAAATAAAACTCGAAACTACTGAAGTAATTATGTTTATTAATCACCTAACACAGTAATACTACTACAATATAATACGTTGACGAGCCAAAACACTATGACCAACTATTTAATGTCGTGTTGGTTCATCACTGAAATGCTATACAGCACGATTTTGCATGGCATGTATTCTATAGGTTGTTGGTACGTTGGTGGCATAAAACCTCTGCTCACAGGTGACACAATTCTGGTAAATTACAGGCGAGAGGTTCGTGAAGATAGAGCTGGTGCTGGATAGAATCCCAGATTTATTCCATCCGTTTCAGATCAGGCTTATTTGGTGGCCAAGACATCAACGAGTGTTCATTATCTTGCACCTAAAAACACATAGTTATCATGCTACAAGACACCATTGCCGTCGGGGAAGATACAAAGCGTGAAGGGACACTGCAGGTGATCTGCAATAAAGTTCTCTTAGCCTACAACAGTCGTCATGCCTTCAATTACTGCCGCAGTCCGATGGAAGCCCACCATAATACTACCCCTACCAGCCCACGCCCAAGGCAAGATGCACGTTTCGAACTTCCGTTCAACTGTATGACGACATATCTGGACACGACCATCGATCTACTGTAACGAGATCCGGCCATGTGACGTGTTTCCATTGGTGCATGTTCCAGTCACGATGATCCTGTGCCAATTGTAGCCATAATTGACGATGTCGTTGTGTCGACATGGAACACGTATGAAATGATAATTAAATCAAGACCATAAACTGTCGACAGGCGTTGATATACATCAACGGGGACAGTTGAAAATGTGTGCCCCGACTGAGACTCGAACCCAGGATCTCCTGCTTACATGGTAGACGCTCTATCCATCTGAGCCACCGAGGGCACAGAGGATAGTGCGACTGCAGGGATTTATCTCTTGCACGCTCCCCGTGAGACCCACATTCCCAGCTTAATGTCCACATACTACATTCGTAGTGACCCTGTCCATTACACTCATTACTCGCGGCAGAGCATCTTACCGAGTCCTGTAAGAGTTCGGGCAATGCATGTGCATCCGCACAGAAGAAGAAGGTCAATGACCGGTTAGCCTCAACTATATTAAGATGGTATATGTTCTTTCGGACATGTCCGAAAGAAGAGATACCATCTTCACATGGAACACATATGGGTTGTTTGCTGTGGAGCCTCATATTCAAAGTTTGCTGAACTATGTGATCCAATCAGTTGTGCCTGCACCAGCACTATACTTCATCGCCTGGTTTGCCAAAGACCACTGCCTATCCTGATTTACAAAGTGTCCTCCACATTTTGTTATGAGGCATAGAGATCAGACACGTTACCTTCTCGAGGTTTCATCATCCTTAAACCACCAACCATTGATGTTTATAACAACAGCACAAACAAAAGTTGATCAGCTTCGTTGTTCCCAAGATGCTTGTGCCAATGTGCTGGGCCATAAAAACTTATCCTTTGTCAAAGTCGCCCATGTCGTTGGATTCCCCCATTTGCGGCCCGTATCGTCGCTAAAATGACAGCTCGTTTAAACTTAAATTTATCGGTGTTATATGTGGGCTGCGACTGTATTGTAAGATTTTTATGAAACAACGTATCTTCACAAATAACATAAAACTGACAAGGGGCACTTACTGGACCTATATGAATAATTGGAAACGTTTATTCATGGCACAGTACATGGAGACATGTCACTAAAAGATAAACTTGAAAGCAATAATATTTACTTCTTTAAAAATTTCTGCAGTTCTGAATGACTGTTTCATCGAAAAGATTAGTCTTCTGCCACGACATAAATACATCTAGATATAAATGTTTCATCTTCAGTGTATATTAGTGATTTAGCAAAAGAAAATAGTTTATCTTAATTTTTAAGACTCTTTGGATTGATGTAAACAAATGATTGCGGAAGTTGGTTGGTTGGTTTTGGGGAAGGAGACCAAACAGCGATGTCATCGGTCCCATCGGGTTAGGGGAGGATGGAGAAGGAAGTCGGCCGTGCTCTTGCAAAGGAACCATCCCGGCATTTTCCTGAAGCGATTTAGGGAAATCACGGAAAACCTAAATCGGGACGGCGGGACGCGGGGTGATTGTGGAAGTGTCGTGATGTACTTGTTATTGTGTCTTCTGTGCCAGACAAGGAATTTACCAACAAAAATATAAGTAAATGCTCTAACAAATGACTAATCATGGTTCAAATGGCTCTGAGCACTATGGGACTTAACTTCTGAGGTCATCAGTCCACTAGAACTCAGAACTACTTAATCCTAACTAACCTAAGGACATCACACACATCCATGCCCGAGGCAGGATTCGAACCTGCGACCGTAGCGGTCGCGTGGCTCCAGACTGTAGCGCCTAGAACCGCTCGGCCACTCCGGGCGGCGACTAATCATGCTTATCACATGATGTCCACACTGTAACATACTGTATTTATCTTCCTGAACAGGCCTCTTTTTCAGCAAAGGAAAGTAACCTCGCTTCATATGATTACAATGTAGAAGTAGCTATAAGTGCGTCTTTTGCTGATAGCACTAAGCCGAAACGAGTCCTGCTAATAAGATACCCCACTTGCCACTGCTTCGCTTACATACTTACCTTACTGCGTCACCAGTCCGCGACGTCACCAACTGGTATTCGGTCTCGCCTCAGGTAGCAGACATAATGTTTGGACTCATCAGCTTAAATACAAATACCTACTGGCTACAATTTTCTGAACTGAGGGAGTACATCGTACTGCTTGCTCACTCTAAGAAGACTCTCACAAGGGGAGGCCGCCAATTGTGAAATTCAGATTCGATTCATACTGTGCATAATAAAAGCTCATGGCCAGAGGTGTAATGTGGCAAAGCACCAAGATGCACTTCTCAGCCGTTGTCGAGAAAATCGACAGCTAAAAGAAACCGTTGCGGTGAAATACTCTCTACAATTTATAATTTTCTACAGCGTTGTGGTGCAGCGGTAAGCGCTTGGGTTCGTAATCCGAAGGTCGCCGGATCGAATCTCGCGCCATGCAACCTTTTTTTAGTATTTGTTTTTTGTAATTCAAATATATATATATATATATATATATATATATATATATATATATATATATAATTCCCGGCAATCAGTTGCAACAATTATGCATATAATAAGTTGTTGAAAGTCGTTTGTCGGGGAAAAACTGGCGACTTCGAACATCATTATGTTTTCCGCGAACAAAGTTGTATTTCACAAATGTTATTAATTGTCTTCATAACGTTAACCACGTATAGTTAGAAACGATATTCCGAAACGAATACGTATAGGGTAAGTCAAACGTTCGAATTAGAATAGAGACCCCACGAACACAAATTTGCTGTGGCAGGTATGAAATATAAACTCGCTCGTTACACTTGAAGGACAGATGTTGAATGGGCCGAAACGAGCCGCCGCATAACAGCGTAGTTGCCTGCAAACTTCGAAAGAAGGTAGATGCGGTCCCTAGCGCAACTTATAACATCGTCTAAAATCAGTGCGGACGGGAGAGCTTTGGTACACCCTGTTAAACAAACGGAAAAATGAAGGCGGTACAATTGGAGAGCGATCCGCCTTCACCAACATGCATAAGCAATTCATTAATAGATTACAAAAAACTAATAATAAAAAAAGCTGTATGGCGCGAGATTCGATCCGGCGACCTTCGGATTACGAACCCGAGCGCTTACCGCTGCGCCACGACGCTGTAGGAAGTTATTGATCATAGAGAGTATTTCACCACAACGGTTTCTTTTGACTGTCGATTTTCTCGACAACGGCTGAGAAGTGCATCTTGGTGCTTTGCCACATTACACCTCTGGCCATGAGCTTTTATTATGCACAGTATGAATCGAATCTGAATTTCACAATTGGCGGCCTCCCCTTGTCAGACTGATGGCTGACGTCAGTAGCTGTATCGATGAAAGTGGAACGACTTCCTCGGCGCAGACAACCTGGTCAAACGTAACTAGCAGCTGACAATGCGTTCAGTGCGTCTACTTACATGCAAACAAAGGCAGAGGCGATAAAAACTGCACAAGTTTTCCATGAAATTGTGTTTGAAATGGTTAAATATTTAAATTTACTGATATGTCCAATAAAAATATTGTTTGCACACAGTACTGAAAGCTGTGGTTGATAGCGACTCGAAACAAGCTATTACTTATCTTCGGCTTTTATCGAAGCAACTACTGCCCCTATGGGAACAGCAACTTCCCATCAGCCACCGCGATGAGAGTCTGTTTAGAGTTAAACATTAATGTCTAATTTGCACATATTTTTTTGCTGCCAGGCAGGTATCTACACGCGAATGACGTCTGTGTTTAATCTTGTTTTGTAACTTATGACAGTGATTGGCCACCAGAGAAACACCGCGAAACGAAGGTGCAACACTATTGGAATCTTTTAGAACCCAGAGCCATCTTACATTTTCATCTGTAAAGCGGAGAGTCGCGAACGGTGAAATTGTTTTGAGCTCTCACAGAAAATGGTTCCTTGATACCCTTGCTATTAGTTTGTATCTGTTACACATTCATTCTTCTGATTGACTTTTTTTTAACCTGAGTCCTCAGTTGCTCAGATTTTTTTAAACAAGTCCTTACCACGCGCAACTGCGAGCTTTTGGTATATTTGGTCTTGGACCATTTTCCAGTACCTAAATATACTTGCTGATTTTCAAAATATGCGATGGCAGTTACTGCCATGCTATTACCTTTTCCTTTAAGAGTTGCTGCCCTTCAGTAGAGAGCAATAAATGACATAGTTCCTGAAACCATTAAAAATATAAAATATCTGCATGTTTTTAAGATTATTACAACAGGATACTGTACATCGAAAATTTTAAGTAAAATATTGTTTTTAAGTACACTCGATTGGCGATTGTGTTTACAGAAATGGAGCAGCGTACTTTATTGAAATGACAAGAAATAAGCAGTAAGTGAGAAGATTTGTTAGAGTAAGAATGTTTTGGAGAGGATGTGGGATGGAAGAGTTGTGGATGAGGACCCCAAGCCAAGTGTTTGGAAAGGGAAGGAGGACTTTGACGGTGGAATTGGGGTGGGGTTGGGGGAGGCGGGAGTGAACTGTAACTGTAACATGGAAAGCAAGGGACTATTCTGTTACAGCTGGAAGGATTAGCAGATCTCTCGGAGGATTTCATGGCCAGGTGGGAGGAGGCAGCACAAGTTTTGTTGGGGTGGGTGTGGAGAGCATGTAGGTGGGCTATTTATAGGTATAGGCATGACGACAGAGTAGAAGTGGTAACAATTACGGATTAACCCTTTCACTAACATTGAGACGTATGTGCTCCATGACAGGTTATCAGAGAAACAGTGGGGAATTACAGCACGTTACTCTGTGTATCGATATCCCACTAGTAAAGGGAAGCCTACTTATGGGTTATAGAATGCTTATAATTAGACACTTCAGGTGTTGGCTGTGTTGTCTTCAAGCTTCTTTATTATGACTCAGGTCCGTATTGTCGCATAGAATTACTTTGTGCCTACAGGTAAGCACCCAATGACCAGATTTATGCCGCGATCTGTCACAGACCTGACGACAGGGTACATTCCTGGTGCAGGCAGATCATTCAGTGCCGTTGTTTAACATGAGGCCTTGCACCAGACGACCTCTAAGTGTTCTCATGTTCATTCGATGAAACAGTGACTTGCACGGGATCATCAAGACTGGAACGTGCACCAATGTCGACTGGTCGGATAAATTATATTATTTGTTACACTAGGTTGACGGTCGTGTCCAGATACGTCACCATCCAGGAGAACAGCTGCTCGAAACATGCATCATACCAAGGGCGCAGGGCGGTGGGGAGCAGTATTACGCTATGGGGGATATTTTCTTGGGGTTCTATGAAATCTGTGGTAATAGTCGAAGCATTGATGACAGCTATGGACTTCGTAAATTTTACTGCACGCCATCTGCTGTTTTCCTTCATGCTTGGTGATAGCATCTTCCAACGGGATAACTATCTGCGTCACATAGTCAGAGTCATGTTCCAGAGGGTTTACGTACATAATACTGATGATTTGGCCACCAAGTTCGCCTGATCTGAAGCAGACTGAACACCTCTCCGATGCCATCACGCGCCAGCTGCATCTCCGCATACATCCAGCCAGTAATTTACGGGAATTTTATAACTTGTTATTAGGGAAGGGAGTGAGATAAAATTGTAGCCTATCCCCGATGTTATTCAATCTGTATATTAAGCAAGCAGTAAAGGAAACAAAAGAAAAATTCGGAGTAGGAATTAAAATCCATGGAGAAGAAATAAAAACTTTGAGTTTCGCCGATGACATTGTAATTATGTCAGAGACAGCAAAGGACTTCGAAGAGCAGCTGAACTGATTGGAGTCCGCAGCTCGTGGTCGTGCGGTAGCGTTCTCGCTTCCCGAGCCCGGGTTCCCGGGTTCGAGTCCCGGCGGGGTCAGGGATTTTCTCTGCCTCGTGATGACTGGGTGCTGTGTGATGTCCTTAGGTTAGTTGGGTTTAAGTAGTTCTAAGTTCTAGGGGACTGATGACCATAGATGTTAAGTCCCATAGTGCTCAGAGCCATTTGAACCATTTAAACGGATTGGACAGTGTCTTGAAAGGAGGATATAAGATGGACATCAACAAAAGCAAAACGAGGATAATGGAATGTCGTCGAATTAAATCGGGTGATGCTGTGGGAATTAGATTAGGAAATGAGACGCTTAAAGTAGTAAAGGAGTTTTGCTATTTGGGGAGCAAAATAACTGATGATGGTCGAAGTAGAGAGGATACAAAATGTAGATTGGCAGTGGCAAGGAAAGCGTTTCTGAAGACGAGAAATTTGTTAACGTCGAGTATAGATTTAAGTGTCAGGAAGTCGTTTCTGAAAGTATTTGTACGGAGTGTAGCCATGTATGGAAGTGAAACGTGGACGATAAATAGTTTAGACAAGAAGAGAATAGAATCTTTCGAAATGTGGTGCTACAGAAGAATGCCGAAGATTAGATGGGTAGATCACATAACTAATAAGAAGGTATTGAATAGAATTGGAGAGAAGAGAAATTTGTGGCACAACTTGACTAAGAGAAGGGATCGGTTGGTGGGGCATATTCTGAGGCATCAAGGGATCACCAATTAGTTTTGGAGGGCAGCGTGGAGGGTAAAAATCGTATAGGGAGACCAAGAGATGAATACACTAAACAAATTCAGAAGGATGTAGGTTGCAGTAGGTACTGGAAAATGAAGAAGCTTGAACAGGGTAGAGTAGCATGGAGAGCTGCATCAAACCAGTCTCAGGACTGAAGACCACAAGAACATTAGACGTCTAGTGGCACATACATCCGTGAACTTATCAAGGTCTAGGGCTGGGTAAACAATACTCCCGTTCGAACAGGCTCGAGATTTCCATATACGCCGCAGCGTTCGATACAGCATCGATCTTGTTCGAACATTCGCGTGACCTTTGACTCACGTGGTGCAAGGGATAATACGCAAGAAACTACGAACTAGCCACAGCAATAAGCTAAGACTCTGCCTAATATTTGACAGTTTCATAAAACACTGGAGGAAATAGCATTACATCCTACAACTGCAACTCTTACTGTGTTTGAACAAATTTACGATACGGGTTCTCACAATGTACCGGCATGCATGGATAGATAAAGATTCGTACTGATTTTTAAGTAAATGTAGGAGACAAAGGTGAAAGCGATGTGCTCAAAAAATATTACTTGACTGAAGCCAGTATAATATTTTATAGGGGGCATTCAAATTAAACCCGGTCACTAGTGTAAAGCAACGATAACGATTTTGTTAACTCGAAAATGGAGTTATACACAGTAAATATACTCAAAAATAGTCGCCAAAACTGTTGACACATTTATCCCATTGCGACACTAGCCGGTCGATTCCATCCGTGAAGAAGTTAGTAGGCTGCTATCGGATCCAGGCTTGTACCCAGTCACACACTTCGTCGTTCGTTGTGAATCGATATCCGCGATTAGCTTGTTTTAGAGGTCCAATCACCGATGGATCTCGTCCACGGTGATTCTGCGGTTGTCCAAGACTAAAGCATTCACTTCCGTAACCATTTCCGATGTGATGACGATGAGTCTGTTCAGGACGAGCATCGTTTCCAGTGCCTCGCGCCTCTCGAGGAATCGTTAGCGCCATTCCACAACACGTGAACGACTCCGTCTGCACTCACCGTACACAGCCTTCACCCGTCGATACATTTCACGGCCTCCAACTCCCTCCGCCGCCAAACATCGAATTACTCCTTCTGGTTCCTGCTTATTCGCCCTCACGTTCGGTACTGGACGATAACTTATGTGACCATCTTCTCTTCGGCGTGAAAACACACTGGCGCTATGCAACATCGAACGGTGAGCATGCGTCAGTCTCTCTACCATTAGATGGCGCCACCATATCCGCAGTTAACGTGGTACCACCTTCCGTGTAAGGCAAAGGTAGACGCACTAACCAGGTTTCATTTGAATGAACATCATATTTGTTTATGAGAGGCTGTAATAATTCACCAAGTAGGTTGCAAATGAGCAATTCAATCCCTGTCCACATATTAGAACAACAGGGAAAAGCGTTATCCGTTTGAAAACAAGACGTCAACATTCGGATGAAACAATCAAGACAGTTAATCAAGAATTAAATGTCGAACAAAAGAAATACATCGCAGTAAATTAACTGTAATTCTTATCGCGAAAATGAAATTTGGAAATTTGTGGTAAGTTTCTATGGGACAAAACGGCTACGGTCATCGGTCCCTAGGCTTAGACACTACTTAATCTAACTTAAACTAACTTACGCTAAGAACAGCACACATACCCATGCCGGAGGGATGACAGGAACATCCGACGGGGGTAAGCGCGAACCGTGGCAAGGCGCCTCGGACCGCACGGCTACCGCGCGGGCGGGAAATGAATTACAGGTACAAGTCAACCCCCCCCCCCCCTCCCCAACAAACGTCACTAGATCGCCGGACGAGCGAAAGTTCGGGAACTAGACAGTGTCATAACTGCAATTGCCGTTGTAACGCATGACATGCACACTTGAAGAGCATTCGGGAGGACGACGGTTCAATCCCGTCTCCGGCCATCCTGATTTAGGTTTTCCGTGATTTCCCTAAATCGTTTCAGGCAAATGCCGGGATGGTTCCTTTGAAAGGGCACGGCCGATTTCCTTCCCAATCCTTCCCTAACCCGAGCTTGCGCCCCGTCTCTAATGACCCCGTTGGCGACGGGACGTTAAACACTAACCACCACCACCAACACACTTGAAGAGATTTCAGTTCGCGTTTCACAGTTATTATTAAAATCCATAAGGCGTTAAATACGCTAAGACATATCGTTGTGATAGTACCAACAAAAGTCTGTACGTCGCAGTCCGTTCAGAAGTTCGACCAGAAACTGAGGTTTCCCTAACTGTGATATTTTGCCCCATCAGTATTTTATAATGTAGTAGCATTAGTAAGTATGATGATTAATAAACCCAACTATTAAAATTGTTTCGAGTTTTATTTGATAAAAAATTGTGCTTCCTTTCTTCCACCCCTTCCCATTTCACGTTGCTAATATGACATAATTCGCAAGACTCCTCGCCTTTTCGTTACGCGGAACTGAAGTGCTTTACTGTCTGTTATACAGCACAACAGACAAGGACGCACAGTGCTGCCAACATACTATCAACTCAAATGAGTCCCTACTGTACCTTACAGGAAACAAAAATTGGATTACCAACTGGAGCGACGTTAGGGGTTAACAAAAGACGAATGTCAAACAAAACTGGTTTAACAAAAAAGTCCAGTTTCTCCTACCATAAAAACGGAACGAAGGTACACATCTATGAGCAGCACAGCCAGCAATATCAACAATATTTGAATGCACACATTGTGCTTACTACATGATGTCGAGTTGGAAAACAGATTTAGTAACTGATCGGCAATTTTATTTTTCCTACAGCATTTTAAGCTCTTCACAATTGACGCATGCTTTACTACATCACTGTCGTCATAGTGTCAGTAAAAAGAGGCAGCAATAAGACTTCAGAAGTTACAGCTCGAACATATTACACATTTCTGATGGACATTCGCTGGATATCTAAGGGGAGGAGGACCAGACAAAATGCGCAAGCATATATACTTATCGGTATTAACATGAATTTATTTCTATATGCAAGCCACTTTGGGTGTTAATTTAGTCATCGTAGTTACACTATGATCCAGATAAATTTTCTCTATTTTTTAAGTAAAATGAAAATCGCTAACCATCTCGACTAGTACTAACAGCAGTTCTGTATTGGCCGGACAGACTAAGGGATCCTGCTTTACACCCTCTGATACGAGGAGATAGAGGCCATTCTGTTCAACAATTTTTCCCACACACCAGCTCTGTCAGGCACTAGAAAGGCGACGACTGTTTAGTGTGACGGGTCACTGGTGGTTTTGTTGAAAGTGAATACCTGGTTCTAATTGTCGACTCCACTAGCTTCATTCATTATGAAAGGAAAAAATAAGTAAAATATTAATTTAAATGTAAAACTAATATAAGCTAGCTGTGATGTTAAGAGAGACCTGTTACTTGTGGGAGGGGGGGGGGGGGGGGAGCTAAATATATAAAACAGGTTAATACTGACAGTCTAAATGCAAACTCATTTGTATCATCATAGTACACTCTAGTTCAGTTAATGAGATAACTGTTTAATGAAAAAGATGACAACGTCTAACAACTTACACAGTAACCTCACATAGGCAAGGGATAGTCCTAAAACATTTTCTTTTGACCTTGGCTGGTCAGTATCCACTGGACTGGCATTCTTTTCAGGGTACACATAATGGGTAAATCAGTAAGTTCAAAAGGGATTGTGTGTGGGATCATGAAAATAGTACATGTAGCTTTCCGAGAAATTCCACATGTGGATTTATTAAACAATAATAGAACGGGCAACATCAACCAGAGCCCATAGATATTAGTTTAAGTTAAATCGGCCCCACATTTAAGAAAATAATCAATGGTTCAGTAAAATTCAGTGCTTGCACCTCTCAGTTGTGCTTATGAGGGGCATTTGAAAAGTTCGTGCAAAGTTCGATATATGGCACCACCGGCGCGTATCGAGGTCATGTTTAGTTAGTAGCATCTTTGGAAAGAAGGCACACAAAGTTTCAGCCATATTGGTCTATTTCTTTGTGTTTGGCATTCGTGTGAATCAAGGAAGCCGAGTGATTGTCAAAAAATGGACGAAAAAGAATTTCGTGTGGTGATTAAACATTACTTTATGAAAGGCAAAAGGCCTCAGGGGATTAATGAGAAGCTTGATAAACATTACAGTGACCCTGCACCTTCGATTAGAACAATTTGTAAGTGGTTTCAAAATTTTCGGAGTGGCCATATGGGCACAAGTGATGCTGAACGTTCTGGACGCCCTGTGGAGGTTACGACTCCATAAATCATTGATAAAATCCATGATATGGTGATAGATGACAGAAGAGTTAAGGTGCGTGAAATTGCTAGTGATGTGGACATCTCGAATGAACGGGTACATAATTTTTTACATAAATATTTGGACATGAGAAAACTATCCGCAAGATGGGTTCTGCGATTACTCACGCTTGACCAAAAATGGATTCGTTTGAAGTGTTGCAAGGATGGTTTGCAGCTGTTTAGGAAGAATCAGAAGGACTTTAAGCGCCGTTTCGTCACTGTGAATGAAATATGGATACATTACTATACCCCTGAGACCAAATAACAATCTAAACAATGGGTTACCAAGGTGAATCTGCAGCAAAAAAGGCGAAGACCATTCCTTCGGTCAGAAAGGTTATGGCGACTGTCTTTTGGGATTTCCAAGGGATAATCCTCATCGACTATCTGGAAAAGGGTAAAACTATTACAGGTGCATATTATTCATCGTTATTCGACCGTTTGAAAACTGAGCTGCAAGAAAAACGCCGGTGATTGGACCGCAAAAAAGTCCTTTCCCATCACGACAATGCACCAGCACACACCTCAGCAGTTGTGGTCGCAAAATTATTGAAAATCGGATTCCAGCTCGTTTCACATCCCCCTATTCTCCAGACTTGGCTCCCTCGGACTACTATTTGTTCCCCAGTTTCAAGAAATTCTGGTGGGACAAAGATTTTGTTCAAAGAAGGCGGTGATTGCAGCTGAGCTATTTTGCAGACTTGGATAATTCCTATTATTCGGAAGGGATCAACAAATTAGAACAGTGTTGGACGAAGTGTATAGGTCTAAAATGAGACTACATCGAAAAATAAAAAAGGTTTACCCCAAACATGTAAGTACTTTTTATTTTTGCATGGACTTTACAAACGCCCCTCATACTTGTTCAGAGTACCACACACTACCAGCGTCTTCAGTGTAGGCACGTGGTAACATATAATGCCATCATGCAGTAGGAAAAGAGCCACATGTACATACATTCTACAAACCGTACTACAAGGAACTTTCTCTTCTACAATGCAGAATCAAAAGAATGCTACAGTGTTCTCGAGAGAGAAGCTGGTCTGTGGACACATGCCAAAAGCTGAGAAATTTCATTAATTAGAAAATCTCAAACCAGAATAGAATTGACTATAGACATAGGTATTTAATATACTCTGAAAGTGGAGTTCTACTCATTTATCGATAGCATCGCAACCTCCACACACTCTAATGACATGTGGATGGACATGGCCAAACTGAGAAAAACAATGTTAATTTTATATATCAGAAATGAATAGAAACTGAACGTGAGTTCTGGTATTAAACAGACACTGGAAGCTAAAATCTGTTCATTTAGCAACGCTATTGGGTCAAACACACTCTTTGGCAGACATGTGGGAGGACATAACCAAACCTTGAGAAGCCCTTGTAATTTTGTACGTTGGAAACGAACAAAACTTGAATATGGCACAAGTATTATACAGACAGTTAAGATGTATTCGCAACACTATTGGAGCCTGAATGAGATTTTCAATCTGCAGCGGAGTGTGCACTGATATGGAACTTCCTGGCAGATTAAAACTGTGTGCCCGACCGAGACTCGAACTCGGGACCTTTGCCTATCGCAGGCAAGTGCTCTACCATCTGAGCTACGAAGCACGACTCACGCCTGGTCCCGAGTTCGAGTCTCGGTCGGGCACACAATTTTAATCTGCCAGGAAGTTTCACTATTGGAGCCTACTGACATTAGTGGACATATGGGGGAACATTAGTCAACTGAGGAATGGAGAAACTAAGTATTTCACCACAAAATTATGTTAAAAACTATCTGTTCCCAACCACGCATTGCTGTGGCTCACTCTGATTAAATGAAAGAGAAAGAAAAGGGAAAGCATATTTTTATAACATGTATGGGAATTGGATATACCTACTGATCTGTTTCTCTGTCCATCACCTCCTCCCTTTTTATGTCCACATTCTCTTCCCTCGTCTCTCCATCTCCTCTTCCTCTTCTCTCTGTTCATTTTCTGTTTGCTAACAACGTTTCACTACTTTATATATATATATATGATTAGCTTACATGTGTTCAAATGTGTATTACAGTAAAGTGTAAAAATTTGAAATAAATCAGTCTTGTACATTTTGAGACTTTCCCCTTTCTAAGATATACAATGTTGAACATAAACATTTACATTTTGATTTACACAGATGTATATCTTCGTGTGTTCAAAATATTAAATCTCTGAAGGATTTCTTTGAAATTTTAACACAACGCGCATGTGTTTATACACCTAAAGGAGCGTCATATGGTACATAAATAAATATATTTACTACATTTTTATTTATTATGTAAATATATTTATGCACCATGTGGCGCCACCACATGAATATAAAAACATGCACATATTTAAATATAACATAGCATCAAAAAAAAAGAAAAAGGATGAAGAACTATCGGAGATTTACGGTTTTGAACTAACAAAGATTTACGTTTTTATTTATATAGATCTAAATGTACATGCTCAATAGACAGACGCGAAAAATATGATCACTTATTACTGATTTATGAAAATATAACATTCTCTCTAACACTGTTCAAGTGAAAAGCATATTTACTTTGAAATTCTTGAGTGCAATGACAGTGAATTTACTTTTGAACATAATTAAGCAAGACATGGTTCCTTCATACTATAGCTGCACATTGTTTAAGCTTGTCCTACACGAAAAGCGGCTCCCTCCGATATTCCAATAATTCACATACACACTTTGTGGAGTTACTCAAACTGACTGCTGAAGTCGTTTTTACCATCCTAACGCTGAAAAGAAATTGTTAATCGGAATATTAACTCACTTAAATAATATGCCAATACCTTCAGTGTACAATTGCGGAGGGCACTGCAAATACATCTGCCGTACCTCACACCCGGAAGAAGTGTGCCGTCCGACAGATTACTGCTTGATGCCTATCTTAAGAAGTGGAGGTGGCAGTGGGATGGAGGGGGGGGGGGGGGGGGGGGAGTTACTCAGAGAGGATTTGTGCACCCTCGCCAACTTTACAGGACCCGCTAGACCAAAGCAACCTGCCTTGCTGGCACAGTTAAACTTCTCTGCGTTTTTATAACACCCCAAAGACCGGTAATCTGATGTCACAGACTATTAATTTTCGTCACCCACGAGTTACAACTTTCACTCAAATGTATCATCCATTCTCTTCCACACACAGACACAGGATTTTTATACAGACACAAGGACGCCCATACTGGTGGCCAAGACCCCTCCTCTTCCCTGCTCTCAGGAAAAAGAAAAAAAATATAGTGAGGTCAGGTGCTTTTCTTTCACGAAAATCATTTAAAAGTTGATGTTACGAAGGCATTTAACAGGGTCAGAACTGGAACTTTCTCATGGCTACTTATAAACTGCCATTCATCTTCGAAAATATAAAAATACTCCTTACCATCAGGTCTAGCCCCTACCCCACCCCACTCCTACAAACTATGGCATGAGCGCCCTTGCACGTGAATAGAGCTGGTGCTGTTTACTCCTATATGGGGACAGAAATAAAACTAAGACACTTTTCCTTCGTCAAGGCTAGCTGCAGTCTCAAACAGGCACCAAAAGGCAGCGAAACGACTCAATGACAAGACAAATTATATGAAAAACTCTGGTACTGCGCGCCGCGGAATTCGAATCCCCGCCAGACTTTATGGATGTCGAAGACCCCTAGAGTTATCTGCACCTTCGTGCCGTAAGCTGTGGCGGCGCGCGTGTCCTGGCACACATTTTGTGTGAGGGCGCCACAGTGGAACACGTGGTTCCAGTGACCAATAGCCCGGATAGAGTATTTAAGCGCCTGCCTCTCGCTCATCCAGCACCCCATCCTCCATGACGATCGCCCCTTTCCTGACAACCTCAGTAAGGCTAACCATTTTGCTTCCCACCTATCCGAGGTCTTCTCCATTCCTGACGATCCCCATTTTGATTACTCCCTCTTCCCCACTGTCCTTGACCGCACTGACACCTCTGTCCCCCCGCTCGCCCCTAGTTTCCAGTATTTGGATCAGTTACCCCCCTCAGACATCAACACTCCCATCCCCACACAAGACATCACACTCGTCCTCCGCTCCAAACGCAACACCGCCTCTGGTCATGATGGCATCACCTACCGTCACCTCAAGGAATCCCCTCCATCCTTCCTGTCTGTCCTTGCTACCCTGTACAATGTCCTCCTCTCCACTGGATTTTACCCCGACCTGTGGAAGACTTCCCGTGTCCTGCTGTTCCCTAAACCTAACAAAACCCCCTGTGATACCTCTTCCTATCATTCAATCTGCCTCACCTCCGTGTTCAGTAAGGTCTTCGAGGCCATCCTCTCTCGCCATGTTCACCACCACCTTAACCAGCACCGCCTCCTTCCTCTTACCCAATGTGGCTTCCGGCCTTCCTTCTCCGCCGACGACCAGCTCCTTAACCTTACCAATCTTCTTTCCCTCCAACTTAGCTCCCGTCACTCCACTATCTTTGTTTCCCTTGATCTCCAGAATGCCTATGACCATGTCTGGGATCCCGGGCTCCTCTTCAAACTTCAGACCTATGCTCTCCCCATCAACTTCGTCCATCTCGTTGCTTCCTTCCTCTCCCATCGTCCCTCCTATGTGACTATCCACAATTCCAACTCCCGTACTTTCTACTCCTCTGCCGGCGTGCCCCAAGGTTCTGTCCTTTCGCCTCTCCTCTATCTCCTGTACACTGCTGATATGCCCAAACCTCCCTCTCCTGTTCATCTTCTCCAGTTTGCTGATGACACCACCTCCCTAGCTCTTTATCCTACCCTTCAACGGTCCCAACATACCCTCCAAACCCACCTTGACCAATTCACCGCTTGGTGCAACCAGTAGTTCTTCCATGTTAATCCCTCCAAGACCCAGGTGATCATCATAGGCCGCACCACCCGCTCCTTCCACCTCCATGATTTCTACCTCACCATTTATGGCCGTCCTATCCATCTCATACCTACCCTCAAATACCTTGGCCTCACACTCGACCGCCACCTCACCTGGACTCCCCATCTCCTTACCATCCAAAACAAAGCTCACAACCGCCTCCGCCTCCTGAAACTCCTGTCCGGCCGGACGTGGGGTCTGCATCCTTCCACCATCCTTCACACCTACAAATCCTTGATCCGCCCCGTCCTCTGTTATGCCAGCGTCGCTTGGATTTCCGCCCCTCCCCGGCTCTATAAAGCCCTCCAAATCCTCAAATGCCATGTGCTCCACCTCGCCTTCCACATCCGCCTTCCGTCCCCCACGCGCATCCTCTACGACCTCCCCCTTCCCCCACCTTCTCCTTTTCCTTGAACACATCCGCACACTATATATTGTCCGCCGCATTGATCCCCCTCACCCCCTGGATTCTCCCATCCTCTCCATCCCCAACCAGTTGCCACGCCTTTACTGTCATGTCCCACCCTCTCTCCATCTCCACACCCTCCATCTCCTTTCCCAACACAACTTCCACCTTCTACCCCTCCCGGATGATGAGCTTCGCCCTGACGTCTACCCTTCCTACCAACTCTAGCCCCATCTTCCTGCCTCCTCCTCAGGGCTCCCTCTCCTCCCCCTCCTTCCTCCTGAGCGGCTTCCCCCTCCTACTCCTCCTCCATCTCTTGTGCCTCCTTTCAGTGTCTCTGCGCTCCCTCCTGCCCTGTCTTCCCTCTTCATCTCCTGCCCCACGTGTCTCCTGCCTCTTCGTGACCCTGCTGATGCCCCTCCTCTCTTCATCCCGCCGCTTCCCCAGCTGCCCCATGCTCTCCCCTCCTTTTCCATCCTCTCTGACCTTTTCCCTCGGCAGGTCCCACCTCGCAGTTTTATTCTTCGTCATGTGTGCTCCAAGTGGGTTTTAAGTGTGTTGTTCTGGAGTGTTTTTACTACTGTGACCGACTTTTAACCTGTGCCTGCACATTCAGTGTCTTCTCTGTGTTTTAAGAATCGCCAACTGTGTGTTTTTTTTTTAACTTTCTGGTGACTTTTTTAACTGTCCCCCATGAACGTCTCCATGTCACTGTATATTTTACTTCCTTTTTCTCCCCTTACTCTGTTTTATGTTCACCTTTTTTATCTCCTTATATATGTATCATTTTATTCTTGTTTTAGTTGTAGTGTCACTCGGCTGAAGAGCGGTGGATTGTGCCGCTGACAGCCCTCCCCTGCCCATATAGGGCAGGGGAATGAAATCACAATAAAGAAAAAAAAAAGCTCATCCAGCGAGTCTAATCGTTGCGTAAAGGCTGGTTCCCACTAGAACGCAGCAGCGCGTCGTGCGGCAACGGCAGCGGCAAGCGCGTCATGCGGCAACGGCAGCGGCAAGTGCGTTGTGCGGCAACGGCAGCGGCATGCGTTTTCCGCTTTGACGTGGTGGCTCACGGAATTGGCGCTCCCATCTGGAAGCGGCAGACGCTAGCTGTAACCGATGATGGACAGCCACTGAGGTAAGGGGCGGGACCCACTGAAACGCCCGGTGCGTTTGATTAACTATATCTTATGCCTACATGAAGGAAAGACGAAGTTGGGTGAATACATACCAATTTTTCATTTTCTGTACAATGTACTCTTTCACATATTTCATTATTCATGTTTTCTCATTTCACCATAAACAGATTTCATGACTACCATTCACGGTTGTTCATTATCTCCT
The DNA here is from genome assembly GCF_021461395.2 of Schistocerca americana. Lineage (NCBI taxonomy): Eukaryota > Metazoa > Arthropoda > Insecta > Orthoptera > Acrididae > Schistocerca > Schistocerca americana. The sequence goes on along the minus strand of NC_060125.1, from coordinate 227,938,698 downwards.
AACACATTGAAACAATGTACGACAAAAGAGATTATTCAGACAGTTAAGCGAGACAAAAATTTAAAATGTGATACGGTAGCAGTTACAGGAAAACAGTAAGAACACAAAGGCTTGGGGAAGGGATGAAAGTGGAAGCCACCTGCAGCACAGAGCATAATGTAATCATCGCCAGCACCTTGCTTAAGAATCATGAAAGAATAATACATATTTGGAACAAAGTTTTCAAAACCAGATTTTAAATTATAAGACATTTCCCGGTGCAGACACAAACCTACAATACTTTATTGGTTACGTGCTGCAGTTTACAACTAAAGAGACAGTAAACAGTAGCAAATTAAGAAAATGGAACTTGAATAAGTCAAGACCCACAGTTTTTAGATAATCTTAAAGTTACCATAATGCAACGACTGACTGAAACAGAGGGAGGAATCAGCTAGAATACGAATGGATATCTTTGAGAGAAGAAGTGGTGAATGCAGCAGAGTATGTGAACGGGAAGAAACTACAGTAGAAATCGTTAGATAAAACGTGATATATTAAATTTGACAAGAGGGAAAAATATAAAAATGCAGCAAATAAAGTAGGCCATGGGAAATGTCTAAACATGACGTTGACAGAAAGTCCAAAATTGCAACGCGATTTTGCACTTGGAAAACATAGGGGAATGAAAATGAGAAAGAACAAAGAAAACTTTGCTCAAAGGAAAAGCAACTGTCAAGAACTCATTTGGCAAGCCAGAACTAAGCGAATAAGAGAAGGCTAGAAAGTGGTAGGAATATGTAGAGAGGAGAGAGGGAGGGGTTGTACAAACTAACATAAGCACAATGTTAGATTCCTGCGAGATGTCTGAACACGCAAGGCAATACCGATCCTACCATTTAGCTAAGTAGACGCACTGAACAACTACGAAACTGTGTTTATAGCATTTGCCTGTTTAGAGAAAGGTTTTGACAATCATAATTAAAACATTCTTTGAAGCTCTGGAGATGTCACCGATAAAACACAGGGCCGCAAGATTATCTACAACTTGTACAGAAACCAAGCTGCATTTCTAAGACTTCAATGACTTGAAAGGGAAGCAGTAACTGAGAAGGCAGAAGTAGAGAGGATATAAAATGAAGACTGTGAATAACAAGAAAAGCGTTCTGAAAAAGAAAATTTGTTCACATCGAATATAAATTCTAACGATTGGGTACTATTTTACAAAGGTATTTGTGTGGAGTGCGGTATTTGTGTGGAGTGCAGCCTTGTATGTAAGTGAAATGTGGGCGATGAACAGTTCTGTCAAGAAGACAATGGACGCTTTCAAAACGTGGTGAACAATAAGAATGCTGAAGATTAGATATGAGGATCGTGTAACTAAAGAAGAGGTACTGACTTAAACAGAGGAGGAAGAGGAAACTACGGCACAAATTTGACTACAAGAGGGGTAAGTTGACAGGACATATTATGAGGCGTCAAAGAGTGAGGACAAAGGGGTTGGGTGATAGTATTCTGATAATAATCATCTGTTGAAATGCTATTCTACTGTTTTATCTATTAATGTAAGCAGCGAATTTACTCTTCCATGCACTCCTCCACAGAACATTTAAACCAAAACTGAAATCAGCTGAACACCATATCTATCAACCACTGTCTGACAACTACTGCATTCACTTTCAACTTTCTATAACTATCACTGGCTAGCCACACACACATACAGATATAAGGAGAACAGAAATAAACAAACATTAGTTTTCAGCATATAATTCCTTAGGTTGGCAACATGCACATAAACAAACCATACAGGAAGGGACATGAGGTGAACACACTGTAGTTAAGACTTCAAATCAGTGTTTTCGGTAAAATGTCTACAGCTAGTGACAGAAGAAAAAAGAGCGAACATGAAAATGTGCTTATGTTCCATAATCTTAAGTTTTAGTTCAACCTCCAGCATGTGACCAGGTGAGGGGAAACGCAGATGTCCGTCAAAAACTTGATTCACTGTAAGTAATCAGTTATTCACGTAAAAAAAAGATGTGAACTGTTTTATGATCTGCAAGTATCACATATCAAAACAAAACTGAATCATTGTAGATTCCTCCGAAGATGTCTTAAAGTAAAAGGCGAAACGCGTCTTGAACCAATAAAGTACACTGGATAAAGAAAAAAACGTTTGTTACTTCCAAAGGAAATAATTAATAGCTGTAGATATATAGCAAATTACATCTTATGACATACCAGCAAATTTGTCTCGGTTTAACTTCTCCTTCCACATGCTATTAAATGCCGTTTAAAAAAATTCATCTATCCCTTCCGAAAAGCTGTAGTTTCTTTCATATCTCGGTAGATAAACAGATTTCGGATATTTATCATGCGACGAAATACATGACTTTTTTACAAGTTATCGTTTGCAAAAAAACACGTTTCGATTTCCTGAACCGTTTATGAAATTTGCAATTGATACAGCCACATGGTTTACGACGAGCAGGACGAAGTATCAGTCGCGTCGCGAGCGACCCGTGCGCGGTCACCGCACACCCCGTCCGCCGACATATCATTCAATATCTCGAGAATGGTGATAGCTATCGTTCTGCTCTCAGCTTTAAAAACGATTTCGATATATTGACTAAATTTCATACGCAATAATGTATTACCTAAAATGAACTATACGCAAAGTCCACACAATGCGTTTTTACCTCTGCACACTCATTAAAATTTCGTGTAAATGTTTACGTAAATGCGATACAGCAAGTAACCACGACGGATACCGAAAATAAATTCGGTCCTTTATCGAGAGAAGATATCAGGCTGCAAAATGCCCAAGAATCAAATTTTTCTACAGAATTGTTTCCTTGGAATCGGATGATAAGTATTTCATAGCTGCCGTCGCGTCCGCACCAGCGGTTCGGTGAAAGTTCGTGTGGCCGGGGGTTCCGTACCTGACGTCACGCCCAGCGCGTTCTGTGATTGGCGGCGCGCACCTGGAGCGCGGCACGCGGCAGCGGCAGGGGTTCGACATGGTCAAACAGCGACGCAGAGCCCGCCGCGCCGTTTCGCTGGCGGCGTTTCCATGGCAACCACGCCGCTACCGTGCGGTTTTGACGCACGGCAGCCCTAGTGGGAACCGGCCTTAAGTCTTGACACATCGCCTCAACAAGACAGCGTGTTTGCCGTTCTTTGTTTTCTTACTAGTGAACGTCTTGGATTCGTTTGGTTGTCTCTCTTATTCGATTGCTTCTTGCGTGTTGTCATCTTAAGGACTCTCTCCATCATCTGTCGTTGTTTCGTGTCCGTCTTTTCTGTTCGTTTGTTTGTTCAGGGGCCGCTCTCCGTTTGGTCCCGCCGCGCTTTCTTGGCCTCCCCGCGGCCGTTCCGGTCGCAGTTACCACAGCTTACAACAAAAACATCTAACAAATCCCTTTCTACGTTATTGCTCAGAACTTCCTTTTTTCATCATAATATTAATGCATGAAAGAGTAGATCTCCCTCTCTCTGATGCATTTCGAGAAACATTCTGGCCAAATGCATCTGTTCCTGCTTGTAGATAGCACTCAGCAAATGTGGCACCTATCTTGCACAGATTTTGCGATAGTGAAGATGGTCTGTCAGGATCTTTGCGATAGAAGAGCGTCCAGTTGCAGCCCTAGGAGGTAATCGCATTAGGATGTTGTCAATGGTAATGCAACGATCTTTCTCCACAACAGATAGTTGTTTTGCTGCGAAAAAAACGAATGACAGAGCACAGCTCACAAGCGGACACCCTTTGAAGTGACAACTCCATGCTAGATGGCAATGTACTGACAAATTACTGCAGTATTCGTCGTAAACCGGTGTGAGCATTGACAACATACACCAGTCAAATTCGCCAGTACTCACCTGTCATGGGGCCAGCTTATTTTGCAGAGAAATATAATAGGGAAACTCACATATTTGGACGATCCTCATATATCGACATAGAACACCAGTACCATGGCACTTTTGTGGACTCAGAGACTGAAAGAATAGTAATAAATATTGGTTCGGAAAATAGTGATAAAGACAGTAATCAGGAAACCAAGACCACCACAGCTACTGAATTAGATGACACCTTGACTGAGACCTACAATGCAAGAGAGCAAACTGATACCACTGATAAACTTATTAAGTTCGACTTCAGATGCAGCTCAACAATAAATTATTGTAAACTATATGTAAGCACTATTTAATTTTATTTTGTAAATTGGTTTAATTTAATTTCAATTCACTCTAAAACAAAAGGCTTAGTATAATACTGTGCAGCTATCACGGAAGATACTTTTATTTGACAGTTATTATCCTCAATCAAGGTGCTTACTCTGCACCTCACCATGAAAAAAGCTATGTACTCAATCAAGGTTTGTTGTCATAATGCTGGTAAAACAGATAACCCTACTGGCATGCTCCGGAAAGCATCACTTCAAGTACAGAAGACAGTTCAAGAGACAGATTATGGTGTTCAGCGCTCAAGAATAGATTGTGGCAACACAGCACTGATAAATAGCATTGTCGGTGGTCGACCAGAACCCCGGGCGTAAACTCTGACAATCAGTTTGGCTTATGGCTTTGATGTGTTCAGTCGCTTGTCTTGCATACACTTTGTGCAATAATTAAAGTGTTCTAGAGTGTAGCCAGATTTTGTGATTATTCACCATTGTCATCGCCTATACCCTGTAGAAATATGCTGGTGGCCCTGGACGACTGTCTTCGCACATAATTTCATCATTTCCAGCTTATGCACAGCTACAATGCTGTCGTCGTCCTCCCATTGTGCCACGCAATTTACTGCCTGTGGACAATGTTTTTCATACTACGACTATGGCCGTTATGGATAATGTTGAGTCCTCGTCGTACAGAAGAATGGGGTCATGAGGTACCCGTGCCAGTTTGAGCTCATGCAAAGAGACCATCAATGTTTTCCCATTGTGCAAGATGTCAAAGGCATGTGGACCATGCTTGACAATAGGAAATGAGCCACAGCAGAGCTGTTGTAGTGAGTGTTGGATCGTGTCATCACGTAACATTACTCAGTCGCAATCTTGACAGTGCCTCGTGTATGAAGATTCTTCAGGTAGTGTATGCAGTATATGGTAGCACCTGAGAATTGTGAATGTGTTGCTTCACCTATAGCACTAATGGCAACAAGTCTGCTGGGTCGGGAGTTAGGGTCAGGAGAATGAACTCTATTAGAAATGTAAGAAATTTGCTGAGGAGGGCTTCTGCAAAGGAAGCCCGTTGATCCTTCTCTAAGTGCTGTATGGTCACGAAACAGCACCCATGGCATGTGAGTGCAGTCTTCAGAGCATGATGCCACAGCTCTATTGAGCCCATTACTCTGTGGGTGGCACACAGTTGTACAATTGCAGATAATGCTCCAGACGTGGTAGAATACCTCAAACAGAGTAGATTCAAATTGTCTCCCTTGATCTGCAGTAATTGTTTCTGTACAGCTGCAGTGAGATATCCACATGTTGATGAAAGCTCAGGCAGTGGATTCCACTGTGAAGTCTTTCAGAGGCATGGCTTCGACCCAGTGTGAGCCTTGATCAGTTACTAACAAAAGGTATTGGTCGCCTTCTGATTCTAGGAGGGGGCCAATGAGGTCAAGGTGTAGATGTTGAATTGTGCAAGCAGTATATTAAAATTACTAAGAGGAGGTTGTGTATAGTGGCCAACCTTGCTGCATTGGCATGCCAAGCAAGCCTGCAACCAAGAGTGGCAGCCATGTTAGACATTTGACCAAATAAACCATTTGGTTATGAGCTGTACCACTGGTCGAATGCCCAGACGAGTCAGCTTCTGAAACTGAGGTTGAGTTCTGATCTGTGAGACATGTCAGAGGATGCAGGTGTCAGTACCACAAATCGCTCACCATTCAATGCGAAGGTTTGAGGCATCACTCTGTAGTAAGTCTGTGATGGATGAAATGTAGTTTTGTTTGTCCACCAACTTGGTGTAATCAAGGTTGGGTGAAATAATATTGATCCACAAGAGGTAGCAGAGATGTGAAAAGCTGGCTTGTTAAAACTGACACCTGTATTTTAGTTCTGGATTACAGGTATTTTTTGGTATTTGTTTGTTCTCAGTTATAACAATTGTTTTTTTTATTTTCTTACTAATAACTGGGTAAAGAACATGAATATCAACTGGCCATAGCAGCAGTGCTAAAATTTTTGGTTTTTAAATAAATCTTTTTTAAAAAAAAGGGTAATTTTTATTCGTAAAATTTCTGCTGCTTTGAAATATTGTGTTATTATAGAAAATGGGAGAATTAGTCAGTACTATTTTAATAATGATGCTGACAGTAATGAGCAAAAGACACTTGGATAAAAATTGGTACACCATTGCTGAGACAATTTGGTATCTGTTACCATGTGGTGAATACTGCTGGTATGTGTGTACCATCCATAGTCTGGAAGCACTCATATGTTACTAAGTGCAGTATCAATGAAGTCAATGCCACATTTACTTTAAAAGATTAAGGAGTCACAACAAACTTGTGATTTCACATAAGGAGGAAACTTAAAATTCTGTAGTTCACTCATAGTTTACAATAAAAATAGAAAGTAGCTGATCCATTACCTGTGCCTACATAACATGCACAAGAGGTAGTAGAGATGTGAGAAGCTGACTGGTTAAAACTAGAAGGAGATATCAAGGTGGTAAGGTAATGACCACGGTTCTCTCTTCTAATCATCAATACTTTTATTACACGACAAACGTACAGGTCGAAGACTAGGCAGGAACTGAGGTCCCGGAAGTATACAAAACAAAGATCAACTCGAAGACATAATACACATATGATGTTCTGGCCTATCGATCCGTGGATTGATGCCACATACCCCCCCCCCCCCTGCAGTATGGAGTACGTACCCGAACGTTGGGGGGGGGGGGGGGGATGGCGAGAGTTTAAGTGTGTTACAGTGAGTTTCTCCACGTCTAATGGCACGGGGCGTGTGAGAGGAGATCGTGGAGCAAATCCTGGAATGCTGATGCTGAAGTCTTGAAGCGACGTCGGCGGTCGTAGAGTCGGCGGCCGGTGCGGGAGCACTGGTGTGGAAGGGTGTCGTCGGCAGGGAACCTAATTATCACCTTTCCATTTGGCCTAACGTAAGCACGTAGGATGCCACACGTAGTACTTTGAGAGATTTTGAAACATTTCACTACACGTGACACATCACCTAACGGGTCACACGAATCTTCACACGCAAGCGGCACTAACGCGGTATCACCACTAACGATGACAAATAAACCACAAATGTCATTAGGATGAACGTGGGTAGAGAGCTCTTAAGTGGCGCCTGCTAACGGAGAGGTATGCTGAGCCGGTGGGTTGGGGAAACTGTAGCACGGTGAGGGCGTTGTGCTGCGAGTGGAGGGGTTAGTGTCAGACAGTGAGGTCTGAGTGGGCGTGGCAGGAACCTGCAGGCTGCACCGGTTAGAAGAGTGGTGCAGTGTGCTGTCGCACAAAGATGGAACTGTTATATTAGAGCCCTGGGAGCTGGGGCCTCTGCTATGGGAGCCGGGAGGCGGAAAACCCCGGAATGAGTGTGTGCTCGTTGACGGGGCCGGTGTAGGCGTGAGTTTACTCGAATCGTGAGCAGAGGAAGAAGGCCGAGGGTGGCCAGAGAGCATGGTCTCTTCAACGGTGGGTGAGGTAGGAGGAAACTCGATGCGAGAAGGTTTAACCCTGTTGAGGGAGACAGTAGCTACTGAGCCCTTCATTATGATGTCCATTGTGTTACTCGTTCATTTGACAACTCTGTACGGGCCTGTGTAAGGGGGCTGTAATGGGGCTTTCACAGTGTTGTCGCGAAGGAACACAAATTCGCAAGTGTCGAGCGCCTCGGGAACATATGTGTGCGGTGGAGTGTGGCTGGAGGGGGATGGGGGTTGAAGCTTGTTACAGTGTAACCTCACCCGTTCTACCAAGGACGGCAGTTTGGACGGTTTGGCGACTGGAGTAGGAGCAACAAGTTCGCCTGGCAGTGTAAGGGACTGGCCGTAGACGAACTCGGCCACTGAGCCTTTAAGGTCTTCCTTGAAAGTGGTCCGCAAACCGAGTTAGACGAATGGCAGGGCTTCCGTCCAAAGGAGGCCATGGCAACGTAGGGCCGTCTTAAGCATCCTATGCCAACGTTCCACGAGACCGTTGCTTTGGGGGTGGTATGCTGTTGAATGAATTTTCTTGATGCCGCACAGCCTACATAGTTCAGAAAACAAGGCAGACTCAAATTGACGGCCTTGGTCGGTCGTCAAGTAAACAGGGCAGCCAAAGCGTGAAATCCAAGTGTCTGATTCGGATGTAATATTGGGTAGCAGGGCAGCTTCCACCCAACGAGAGGTTCTGTCTATAATAGATAGCACGTATCTGTATCTGTAGGATTGGAAAAGGGCGCAGGTCATCCCCGTTTTCAAGAAGGGACGTCGAACAGATGTGCAGAACTATAGACCTATATCTCTAACGTCGATTAGTTGTAGAATTTGGGAACACGTATTATGTTCGAGTATAATGACTTTTCTGGAGACTAGAAATCTACTCTGTAGGAATCAGCATGGGTTTCGAAAAAGATGGTCATGTGAAACCCAGCTCGCGCTATTTGTCCACGAGACTCAGAGGGCCATAGACATGGGTTCACAGGTAGATGCCGTGTTTCTTGACTTCTGCAAGGCGTTCGATACAGTTCCCCACAGTCATTTAATGAACAAAGTAAGAGCATATGGTCTATCAGACCAATTGTGTGATTGGATTGAGGAGTTCCTAGATAACAGAACGCAGCATGTCATTCTCAATGGAGAGAAGTCTTCCGAAGTAAGAGTGATTTCAGGTGTGCCGCAGGGGAATGTCGTAGGACCGTTGCTATTCACAATATACATAAATGACCTGGTGGATGACATCGGAAGTTTACTGAGGCTTTTTGCAGATGATGCTGTGGTGTATCGAGAGGTTGTAACAATGGAAAATTGTACTGAAATACAGGAGGATCTGCAGCGAATTGACGCATGGTGCAGGGAATGGCAATTGAATCTCAATGTAGACAAGTGTAATGTGCTGTGAATACATAGAAAGATAGATCCCTTACCATTTAGCTACAAAATAGCAGGTCAGCAACTGGAAGCAGTTAATTCCATAAATTATCTGGGAGTACGCATTAGGAGTGATTTAAAATGGAATGATCATATAAAGTTGATTGTCGGTAAAGCAGATGCCAGACTGAGATTCATTGGATGAATCCTAAGGAAATGCAATCCGAAAACAAAGGAAGTAGGTTACAGTACGCTTGTTCGCCCACTGCTTGAATACTGCTCACCAGTGTGGGATCCGTACCAGATAGGGTCGATAGGAGAGATAGAGAAGATCCAACGGAGAGCAGCACGCTTCGTTACAGGATCATTTAGTAATCGCGAAAGTGTTACGGAGATGATAGATAAACTCCAGTGGAAGACTCTGCAGGAGAGACGCTCAGTAACTCGGTACGGGCTTTTGTTAAAGTTTCGAGAACATAGCTTCACCGAAGAGTCAAGCAGTATATTGCTCCCTCCTACGTATATCTTGCGAAGAGACCATGAGGATAAAATCAGAGAGATCAGAGCCCACACAGAAGCATACCGACAATTCTTCTTTCCACGAACAATACGAGACTGGAATAGAAGGGAGAACCGATAGAGGTACTCAAGATACCCTCCGCCACACACCGTCAGGTGGCTTGCGGAGTATGGATGTAGATGTAGATGCAGAACCCTCGGAGGGGGTGAGGGGGCCCACCAAGTCGATGTGAACGTGCTGGAAGCGACTGGGAGGAGCGGTGAAGCTGCCTAGTGGGGGCGATGTGTGCCGCGAAACTTTATTTTGTTGGCACGGACTGCAACCTTGGGCCCAGGATTGGCAGTTGCGACGCATGTCGCGCCAGATGAAGCGCTCTGAAATGAGTCTGGAGGCTCTCACACCTGGATGAGCTAGGTTGTGTAATTTGTCGAACACTTGTCTCTGTAGAGGTTTGGGTATGAAGGGACGCAGCGTACCAGTTGATTTGTCACGCCAGACCTCACCTATGACACCGGGAAAGGTGGATCGCACAGGTTTGAGTGACGTGCTGTGATCGGAAATAAGGTCTGTAGTGTCCTTGTCGGCAGACTGCAGCTGAGGCTAGTTAGAGAGGTCTATCAGAGTTGTGAGAGCGCCGACACGAGACAAAAAATCTGCGACCACATTATCTGCACCCTTGGTGTATCGTATGTCAGAGGTAAATTGCAATATAAAGTCCAAATGACGGAAGCGTCTAGGTGGAGGGTCAGTCGGGGGGTTCTTTACAGCAGCAACCAAAGGTTTATGGTTGGTTAAAATGTAGAAGTCCCTAACCTCAACCTCGGCGCGAAAGTGTTTCAGTCTCGTAAACTGCCAAGAGCTCCCTATCAAAGGATGAGTACTTCTTTTGAGCGCCGTTGAGCTTCTTAGAAAAGAACTGCAAAGGAGAGGTAGTATCTCCGAGGGTTTGGCTGAGGACAGCACCTACTGCGGTATCACTGGCATTCGCGGTAATAAAAAATGTAGCGTCCGGATGCGGGTGGGCAATAGTCACTGCGTTTGCTAGTAGGTGCTTCAGTTTGTCAAAAGCTTGTTCCATGGCAGGGGTCCAGGGGACCAGGCGGATACCGGTCGTATTTTTGCCAGCAAGGGCATCTGTTAGGGGAGCCTGAACGTCGGTGCGGCAGGCAAGTGCTTCCTATAATAGTTAACTGTTCCGATGAACCTGCGCAGCTCCTTAAACGAGTGAGGGGGTGGCAAATCCAAAACAGGTTTGATTTTATCCTCGGGAGGAGTGAGGCCCTTAGCTGACACGATGTAGCCTAAGAATCTTACCGAAGTCTGGTGCAACTGGAGCTTCTTATTATTCAGTTCAACACCAGCAGCGGTAAGAGTGTCTTTAACAATCTGCAAATGTTCCTTGTTCTTTTGCAAAGTAGGACTGAAAATAAGAATGTCATCCAAGCAAACGAAACAAAAATCCAGATGAAACAACACCTTGTTTATGAATCTCTGCCAAGTTTATGCAGGTTGCGGAGGCCAAAGAGCATGAACCGGTACTGAAAAAGGCCGAAAGGCGTTGTAACAGCTGTCTTTTCAATATCCTCTGGTGCCATCGGAATTTGATGATAGGCCCTCCTACAGTCCACTACCGAGAAATATTTGGAGCCTGCAAGAGCATGGTTAAAATCCGCGACGTTAGGAACCGGGTACTTGTCTATGATAGTTCCAGAGTTCAACCTAGTATAGTCGCCACCCATACGCCAGGTGCCGTCGCTTTTTGTGACGAAGTGGATAGGCGAAGCCCAGCATCCGGCAGATGGTTCGATGACGCCGGCTGTTAAAAGATCGTCTATTTGTTCGCGAGCCACATTCATGAGTTCTTGCTTGAGACGGCGTGGTCGGCAAGAGATGGACGGTCCGTCTTGCAAGCGAAGTTTGTGGGCGGTGCCGTCCGTAACCACGGAAACGCGCGACGCGGTACACAAAGCGACTGTCTGTGGTGTAGTGTGCGCGGCGGCCGCTAGGCTGGTTTGTGGTGCGGACGGTGAAAGTTTGCATAAGTGCCAACTCTTGGGTGGCTGGGAGTGACAAACAAGTGAGCTACGCGAAACAAGGTTGGCACACTGTTTATTAGTGACCGAAGGCGCCGCTGTCGAGCTTGGGGGCGGTAGCTGGCGCGAATGAACAGCTGATGGCAGTAAATCAAAAACATTAACCTGCGGCTGGGAAGTTATCTGCCCAAGCGAGGAGGGGGATGAATGTGCGCTCGAATTAACACAGTTAGAGCTGGCGGGAGTGCGGACACTGTACAGTTGATGTGGCACACGGTCACAAATGCACTCGGGCGCGAGAACACTGTAGTGGCACCGACTAACCTTGTGTGTTGCCGAGGCGTCGTCTGCTGCAAGCTGCTGCCGTGCCAAAGATAACTCGTTACTTAAGTCGTTGAAGCGACGGCGTAGCTCAAGTTGTTCCAAGCGCAGGCGTGTAGACTCGACACGCTCCGTGAGATACTTATTGGTCCATGACGAGAGCTCGGAGGAGGGATTATTACACTTCCTAGCCAGGTGGACCTGTTTAGCAGTACTATTGACACTCGACGAAGCACACGGGATGTGTTCCTGCGTAGGGTGGTAGAACACTGTATTCTTGACGAGGTCAGGCCACAGTTTGTGGTGTCGTAGAAAGTCGATGCCCAAAATGGGATCGTCGATGTCAGCCACCAGGAAGGACCACTTCAGGTTGCACTCAGGCGAGAGGGACACTGCATATGAAGTAGAGCCTAAGCACGACAAACTAGATGAGTTTACAGCACATAGGACAGTTTTGTGTGGTCGGGTATTTTCGGTAGCAAGACGAGATGGAAGTAGGTAAACATCTGCACCCGTGTCGATGAGAAAGTTTGTGCCAGAGTTCAAGTCGCGGACATAGACTCGCCCATTTGAAGCATTAGTGTTGGACACAGAATGGAGTGTGGGACGGTGCCTGTTGTTTACGTCGCAGGAGGTGGCGCCGCTGCCTACCTATGGTTGAAGTTTGGGTAGGAGCACGGCGGTTTACAATTGCGTGCTTGTTCCCCAAATTTTGCATGGAAGAAACAGTATTTATGGGCAGACGTCTGCTCTTGCGAGTGGTCAGAATCTTCCGTGGAGTCAGATATGCTCTTGTTGTGCGGACGTGAAGGTGCCGGTAGTGCGGCGAGCTTGACAGATTTAGGTTTAGTGGGGCGTCCACGTTGGGGCCCTGGTTGTGGTTGGAAATTGGCATAGCTGCCAGACTGCTGGGCACGGTGTTCACGTAGTAGAGTGGAGTAAGCTTGGTTGGCAGTGCACAATTGTTCGCTATTTGGTCTATCTTCATAGGCGGAGATGGCCGTTTGGACAGACAGAGGCAGCTTTTCCATCCAAATCTCAGTGAGTGTGGCGTCTGGCATGTCACATTCACCGATGAGAAGTCGAAGGCATCGCCACAGCTGGGACGGAGATCTGTCGCCGAGGCACTCTTCATAGAAGAGCTGTCGAACATTTTCTCTTCTTGTCTTGGAGACACGTTCCAGTATTGCTTGTTTAGCTGTAGCGAACTTCTCGTTCAGAGGAGGTGACGTAACCAGGTAATAAATTAAGTCGACACAGTCGTGGAGGTGGTTCATGAGGCATGTGAAATGGGCATTGTCATGAAGTGCACAGACACTGAAACTTTGCTCGACCAGGTTGAACCAGAATTCCGGGTGAGCAGGTTTGAATGCCGGACATTTCGGTAGATTTGACGAACTGGCAGTCGAAGAATGTGGGCCACCGTTCACGGACGCAGGAGTAGGCAAGTCAAAGTTAACTCTGCGTCGTGAAGGCAGTAGAGAGGAAGCAGACGTGTCGGCTGTGTTCATAGTAGCTGGAGGGGAAGCGAAATCCGTTAGCAGGAAGCCCGGTGTGGAGCGAAGCGGGACTGGTTGTTGCGGCAGAAGGTCAAAGTGGTCACGGCGGTTGCTCAACAGGTTATTATGCAATTGGACCTCCACATCTGCAGCAAAATTATCCATCACATTGTCACTGATGAGCTTGGTGGAACCCGATGCACTCAAATTACTGCACTGATGAACACTCGGGGTAACAGGCTCGCGAATGTCATTCACATAGTGTGCAACCGGTGCGGAGTGATACACATGTGGAGCTTGCACATTCAAAAAGGCATCCTGTTGTGGCACATTATGAAAACTATGCTCCCCACTATTTACAGTACTTGCATTAAAGTTCGGTATCAGTGTGTAGTGCTTTCTTGTACTGCTGTGCGGCGAAAACTGAAGCACTTCGGGGCTAACAAAGCCAAAGTCGGAAACCACTGCACCTGACGAGGTCCCTGGGTTCTCGAGGCTATAGGAGTGTGGAAATTCACATCGGGCACTGACTACAGCTGGCGTGCTTGAATTTAGTTACTGTTGCTGGTGAAAACCGGGTGGCGTCGGCCTGTTGTAGAAGGCCATTGTGTAGTGAACAAAGGTCCATGCGGAACACGGAAGCTGGTGCAGTAGTCACTTTGTACTCTGTTCGACGGATTATTCGAACTTCGGGGTCACCACTGAAGGAGATATCAAGGTGGTAAGGTAATGACCACAGTTTTCTCTTCTAATCATCAATACTTTTATTACACGACAAACGTACAGATCAAAGACTAGGTAGGAACTGAGGTCCCTGAAGTATACGAAACAAAGATCAACTCGAAGACATAATACACATATGATGTTCTGGCCTATCGATCTATGAATCGATGCCACAAACTGATACCAGTATTTTAGTTCTGGATTACTGGTATTTTTGGTATTTGTTTGTTCTGAGTTATAACAGGTCTTTTTTTATTTTTTACTCATAACTGGGTAAAGAACATAAATATCAATTAGCCATAGCAGCAGCCCAGCTTTTGAAAATGGACAAATTAACATGAGAAACAGAGTTTCTCAGTTTCACTTTTCACACTTTAGCACTAACTATTATAATGCCCAAATAGTGGTATGATCCTTCATTACAACATGATTTCAGAGAAGAGTTTCTAAAAATTAGAATCAATATGAGAATACTGGTGACTTTTTGTAGTATTCAACCACTTATCAGTATTTGGAAAAAGCAGTGAATGGTTGATGGACTAAGTTTTTTTATTTCTCTATTTAACTTCATATTTTGATTCTGTGCATCTTGAAACTCAGGGAGTCAATATTTTTCACAGGCATAAAAAAACGAAAATCATTTGTTTCAGAAACTGGTCAGTTTGAGTGGTTTTAACACTCAGGTTAAACAGGCCTTGAAAAAAAAAAAGTACAACCAAAAACCAGTTGTTTCAGTGATGACCGCCATCCCCAAGAGGTAGTCAGCAATGATGTCAGCTGCATGTAAATTTTGGACATCAGTTGTGCATTGTACAATGAGATCAAGGTGTCGAGGGTTCACATCCTTCGATGGATGACATACTGCAATGGTCAATTGTCTATGTTCTGTGTAGATCATGGCATGTCTGCCATCAGCATCATCCCCGAAATATTGAACAGCTTTGTACACAGCAAGTACCGCATAATCAAACACAGACAATTTTACTTGCAAAGCCAAGATTATTCTACAAAATAAGTGCAATGATTGCATTTTATCTGCCACAACTTGTTGTAGGGCCTGCCTGATCGCTGAATCTCTAGCGTCCATAGTGATGGTGAGTTGTGTGTCCATTATCGAGTGTGCCAAGTGGCCATTTTTATGAGGCAGTTTTTGGCATGGTTGACTGCAGCTTGCATGCCAGGAATCCATGCATGTGCTTTGAAGGGTGGCAAGAGCTAGTTTAAGCCTAACTTTCACTGCCCTTCAAGGTACCACTCATGGTACTTGGGGTTGACAGAAAAGATTAAGGTATCATAAAGATGCACATAGCAACAGCCCAATTTGAAGAGAATGCCATCAATAAACCACTGACAGGTTTGGGTTGCATTTTTCAATTCACAGGGCATGAAATTCAAAGAGACCAAAATGTGTAATGATTGCAGTCTTAGAGACACTGTCCGGATGCATAGTTACTTGAAGGTAGGTCTTTCTGCAGTCAGCAACACTAAAGACAGTCAGACCCATGAGGGAATATATACAGCCTTGAATGTAAGGAATTAGATAACCCTTGTGTATTTTTCAAGTATTGAGAGCTCTGCAATCACAAAAGAGTGTAACAGAACTGTCCCTTTTTGCGCTAGTTTGGTGGGTGAGACCAGGAGCTTTCTGAGGGGTGAACTACACGTGACTGTAGCAGTTCGTGTCAGCCACCACTTTTGCTGCCTATAGAAGAGCTGGGGCCAAGTGGTGTGCTTTGTAGCAGACTGATGGGTTGGGAGTCATGAGAATGTGGTGCATAATGCCATTGTGGATAGTCCACTGATGAAGGTTCACCCACGATGCGGAGAGGTTGGGACACATGATCAGTGTACGGCATACTGAAGCAGAAAGCACCATACTAACCTATGTGTGCTGTGATGTGGTTGAAAGCACTGGCAATGTAGTTGGTTGAGGTGGAGATGATGGGGCACGGCCATCATGGCTGGGTGTTGTAGGCATAGATGTAAAATCAGTTACGAGTGAGAGTCTCTCTCATACAGCTCATCAAATATGAGTGCATCAAATATGCCATTAATTTGTTGGAATGGGCTTACATTTTCAGTGCAGAGCATATCTGATGGTTTATGTGTTTCCAGGAAAAGCTGGTGCATCAAAATGATAGCATCTGTGGTCGCAATGCACTCTTTTAAGATGACAGAATGCATTTTATCATTGTGGCTAGGAAGTATGGAGGAGCATGTGCACAGGACAAGACAGGGTCAAGAGAAAAAAGCCCTGGGATGAGACAATGAGTTTTGTAGTGAAGAAATGCAGAGTGTTCCAAATCCGCAGAGGGATGGAAATTTCAGAGGAAATCAATCTCCATCACAGGTTCACTGATGCCAGTAACAAAGAAGGTGCACGGGTGCTGCAAATCCAGGCTGATTTGTAAAACGCAGTACTGTTCTGTACACAGAGATTTAAGAATTATGGAAGTATGGAGCTGTAATATGGTTGTGTCAGGAAACAGTGCAAACATGTCCTTTGGTACTGTGCTGAGATCTAACCCTGCATGGATGAGTAAGTATGCGTACAAATTACGGATTTTGGGAAGCCGGAGGGAGACTGGCAGTTTTGTATAGCATTGCCAAAAGGGCGTGATACCAGTGAAATTGTGACCTTGAAATGATGGTGGCAGCTGATGTTGTCAGCTGAGAGACTGACGTCATGTACAGCCCACAGAACAGTGTCTGGGTTGGAGGTGGTGCAGTCACCATTTTCTGTCATTGGCTCGGCTCAGCTGTGACGTGAGCAGCAGAGATGTAATGCTCCACAGGGAGGTGGTGTCCTCGTAATTAACATACTGCCTATGTTGCTATACATTGAATATGCTATCCATGAAGCTGAGCTTCTTGTCGACTGGTACTGCTTCATGTGCTATCATAGCAAGCTGCAGTTGAGGCAGAACTCTGACAATCCGAAGCATCCATAAAGTGGTGTCCAGCATCAGATTTGTGTCCAGTAATGTTAGCATCTGACACCACAGCTGAGATGTTGTCTGATCAGCAAGTTGTTTATCATAGATTGCTTGTCAAAGCTGTTGTCCTGGGGTGCGAGATAAACATTGAAGCAAGGTGGATTTGGCCATTGCATATTTGTTGTTCCTTGACCAATAGAAAGTTTTAAAAACTGAACCGTGTGACATTACACGTACTTCCTCACACGTTGTTGTGTGCTCTGGCATGCCATAATAATGGCCACCATTGTCAACCTACTATTAGACTTGGTGTAAAATTCAAATCCATGTACATTGATTCCAGATTCCAGTACTCAGTTCGCATCCATTACAACCGATCCCATGACATTGATGATGGCAGCATGCTTGGCCAGGTGGCAGATCAACATCACAAACTTAGACTTGTAGTACAAAATTCCTAGCCATGACAATAAACACATTTCACTGTTGCAAAATACAGGGTCAGTTGTTCCAGTCAAAATGGTGGTAACTTGGGTTGTGGAGCAATCCTCTGAAACAATGTACTGGCCAGTGTTGTGGTACTATGGAAGTCATGCAAAATGGTATGACAGAGAAAGTGTCAGAAGACACTCATAGCATGGCTGCTAATTCTGTAATGATGTCCATATTGTGTGTCACACATGGCAGTCACATCGTCAAAGAGCAGTCATGATGCAGATATCACAGTTGTCACGGGATCGGTTGTAATGAATGTGAGCTGAGTACTGAAATCTGGAACCGAAGTACATGGATTTGAATTTTGCACCAAGTCTAATAGTAGGTTGGTCAATGACAGCCATTGTTATGGCATGCCACTGCACACAACATTGTGTGAGGAAGTATGTGTAATGGCACACAGTTCAGTTTTTAGAACTTTCTGTTGGTCAAGACACTGGGAACACAGGAGATGCACATCACTCGATGATGCACTTGTGAGGTGTAGTCATGGGAAGTGGTTGGTGTAACAGACACAGTGCAAGATGGCTAAATTGTTAGTGCATAGCAAGTCGGAATGGAACAAAAAGTTCCATCAGCATGGTTGTCATGGTAGTCATGTGTCACCAGTGTGGTACATTTGCCTAACTGGTATCAGGAGACACAGTATTAATTTATCCAATATGATATAGTGTGATACACTTTTACTGATACAGAGAGCACTACAGCACAACCTGTGACAGTTTGCATTCTTTATTTCATTGTTTATTATCCTCAGTGTCGATGTACTGCGTCATGATACTGGGTGAAAAAGGGGTGTGGAAGTACAACACTGACTAATTTAAATAATGTAGCTGACAGGTGTACATAACCTTTGATAAGCCTCATTAACAGGTTGCAGTTAACATCCACATACTGCTACAATAGTTTGTTGTTGAACATCTACAAGCAGTAAAAGCCTAACCACAAAGGTCACAGTTCTTAAAGAATAGAAAGGTACATATGGAGCAGACACTATCATTGTTTTAACATATGGCCAAATTGTGTTACACTTATTTCACGGATGCATTGTTATTGACCTAACCAATACAGGTTTCTTGTCTGAAACTTAGCCGTGGACTGACTGCCTCAGAACAAAAAATTGGGCCCTTATATATCCTCACAATAATAGGTGGCGAAACTACATATTGTTCACAGATAAATTTACAGAAATTACAATTAAAACTTAACTAATTAAATTAGTACATTGAAAAATTGGTTCTTCTTAACAGTTTCTTCTACTACAAGGGTTAAGCCAAATTATTTGTTTAAATCATGAAATTAACAAATATAATTACACAAACAATAATTTTGACAAAACTATTAATTACTTTGGAATTAATTAAGGGCTGGCTTTGCTAACATGTTTTCGAATGGAGCCAAATAGATACTTTAAGAATACTAGTATTTTGTCTTCCAAATGTTTGTAATTAGTACAGAATTTATATATGTTTATATATTAACAATATTGTATTGTACTGTATTGTATTGTAGAATTTAAGTTATGAAACAATCACTGATTTCACTCTATAATGAAAGTATTAATTAGGAATAGTCAAAATAAATTAGGAAATCAATTATATACATAAAACTAAGCACATAATTAGATCTTATGTTATATTCTTTAAAACTGAGGGCCAACCACCCTCTTTCATTAAAATGCACATTACACTCATGTATGTTAATGGTAATTAAATTTCTAAGCATGCCAAAATATGAAGGGCAAAGTCACAGCATTGTAGCCTACCGCAGGGCTCCATTTTGTGCAGATTCTCAATCCTTTAGGGATACCAGAATAAAATATGCTTCACAATTCCTTGAACTGTTGACCAGAGGAGAGACAATTCCCATGATACAGTTTGAGCAGGAGTTGAGACGTGTGCTGCACATTCGGCTATAGCTACAACAAATTCATCTACATCTACAGTTACATCAGTTTGGCTACTCTGCAAAGCACACTTAAGTGCCTGGCAGAGAGTTGATCGAACCACCTTCACAATAATTCTCTATTATTCTGCTCTTTAGCAGTGCACAGAAAAAACGAACACCTATTTTTTTCCATGAGAGCTCTGATTTCCCTTATTGTATTATGAAGATCATTTAACTTTACTGACAACTGCCTCTCTCTCCCTGCTGCACCACCTAATTCACCTGTTTCTTCAAGTTTCTTGATCATATTCTTTAGTCCATTTATTAATATGGAGCCTCTTTCCAACTGTTTCTGTTGGCAATATTCCTGCAAAGAAGCACGGCTATTGCTGCTGTTCAAATTAAACAGCTTTACCAGCAGCGTACAGACTTTCTTTTCAGTAGCCATTGTCTACTTAACTCTTTACACCAACAGTCACCTCACAAAAGAAATCAACGTGTGTCACAAAGTGACAATCATAATACTGACATCAAACATTTCGCATTCTGACTGCTTTCAGTGCAATATTTTCACCTGGTGGCAGAAAGTGTAACTATTATTTTTTTATTCAATTCATGATTTATAATGCTCCAAATTGTGATAGTGTTTTGTTTGGAATTTTTAAATTTTTGTGCTTTTTTGATGCCACATTGAAGAGTTTTGAAATACTGCTTATAGAGCATTTTTAGTCTTCTTTACAGTTAGTCAGTTGCATTAAATAAAGCTCTCTCTTATTAGGGCAAGATGTTTTGATCCCAGATGTTAGTCATGCATTTTCTTGGCTTTGTTGTGTGAATTTCAATGTGACCATTGTCCTATAAGACTTCTTTTCCTGATTTGCTGTATTTACTGTTGAATCTAGAATCAAAATCTTTGCAACGCCACATTTTTGTAAATATCTCACCAAATTACTTGTGCATTAACAAATCACATATTCTCTTCCTTGTCACAAATACAAACTACATTTAGTGACCCCCTTCATAGTTCCATATGCAGAACCATTATAAACCTCAAATTTCATCTTTTTTCTCTCAAAACATGCATATACTGTTAATATAACCATGCTTTGGAAGACTGCATCTTCAGGGCAGGTCAGCAGGTCCATGCAAATGGCCATGTCCAAGCAGGTACTTTCTCTCATGGAAGCAGCTGTGGTCACAATCTCTTGCTGAAAATGCACATTGTCCCTCAATATAGCTCACCACATGCAATATAAAAAAACTATTGAACAACATCTGTATATTTCTACACGGCATGTTATTTTATAACCTGTAGTTGTGAGTATGATTCATTAGTAAGAAGGTGTAGTGATATGCATCACTTCTCTGGAGTGGTACGTATCACCATATATTCCCCAAATTAGAATAATTATGTCTCTCTAAATACGAGGGGGGGCCCAAAAATAACTGGAATTTCTTTCTAGAAAGCATACACTGTATTGTTTTCAAATACAACCTTAATCTCCTTTGAAGTACTCTCCATTAGCATTAATACACCTGTCCAAACGTTCATTCCAGTGTTCAAAGCACCTTTCAAATTCGTCCTCTTTGATACCTGCTAGCACTTTCATGACATTGCGTTTTACATCTTCCACATCCACAAAATGCTTCCCTCTCAAGTCTCTTTTCACCCTCGGAAATAGGAAGAAGTCCGAGGGTGCTAAATCCGGTGAATAGCGTGCGTGTGTCAAGGTAGTTGTCTCCGTTGAGGCCAAAAACTGGCGAACGCTGAAAGCCGTGTGTGCAGGAGCATTGTCGTGATGCAGAAACCACACGCCAGAATCCCACAAAGCCAGACGTTTTCGTGACAAACTTCTGCAAAGCCATTTCATAACCTCCAAATAGAATTGTTGGTTTACTGTCTGGTTTTCAGGGACAAATTCAGAGTGTACGATCCCTTTGATGTCAAAAAAACAGATCAACATCGTTTTCACATTCGATTTCACTTGTTGAGCTTTTATTGGTCGAGGTGATCCAGGTGACTTCCATAGTGATGACTGTTGTTTACGTTCTGGATTGTACCCATAGCACCATGACTCATCACCTGTAATGATTTTGTTGAAAAAATGTCGATCATCTTTGAACGCATCCTTCATTTTGAGACAGGCTTGAACACGATGATCCCTTTGATCTCCAGTAAGAAGCTTCAGCACAAATTTTGCTGCCACTGTTTGCATCCCCAAATCGATGGTCAATACGCGCTGAATTGAGCTCCAGGACAACCCGGACAAATTCTCAAGTGGGTCGATTGTCCTGCATCGATCTTCACTGATGAGATCACGGATTTTGTTGATGTTGTCTTCGCTTCAAGCAGTTGAAGGTCGACCAGAGCGGGGCTGATCTTCAGCCACCATTTCTCCCTTTTTAAATCGAGAAAACCATTCGTACACTTGCATTTTACTAAGAGCATGGTCTTTGTAGGCTGTCTGCATCATCACAACAGTTTCTGCTGCGTTCTTGCTGAGCAACAAACAAATCTTCACTGCCGCACGTTGTTCGTAAGAACTAGCCATTTCCTCGTGTCACATCTGCACTGTACGCACACTCAAAGAACTGCCAAAGAAACCACACTTCTCACTGTTGGGTGATGTCGTGTGGCAGAATGACTCAGCAGAGCTCCTACTACAACCCTCTGGCGGTGCAACCTGATACTACAAGTACATGATGTGCAGCATTACGATTCCGGTTACTTTTGGGTCCCCCTCGTATATCTACATATTATGCACACTGTGGAATGTTTGCACCGTTGAGATATCTTCAGATGAGAGTAATAACCTCTTTTGATGCATTTCTTCACCTATAAAATAACCATTATGAACATGATACTTGCAGTAACAGCCACCTGGCATCTCTATGAACCCTGCATTGGAAAATTAACAACAAATATATTACTGTGAGAGTAATGTGCTCCACATCTGAACATAAGACTGCTTTATCATGATGAACAATTCTGGTAATCTTTCTGTTTTATTAACCGGGATGCCATATTAGTATAGGTTAAAAATTGAATGGATTTTATAGGCATCTAACTTATAATACGGAACTTCAATCAACAGAAGTGTTCTAACCCAAGAACAATGTAATTTATTGCTCGAACAGTACACACACATGAAAGACAAGGTATAATACAATTAGCAGTACAAGCGGCCAGTGGAGCCTTGCATTCTGGCCTATATAGTCATTAGTTGTAACAGAGGGTGCAGTTGGCAGGCACACAAGCAACTACTGTCCTATTAGCAGGCCAGATGGCCTCTAGTGGCCAAACCAAGCACAAACTTCATGAGTGAACTATGAGGTGGTGCACACACAAAACTGGTAGTTACAGTACTCCTCTGTGAAGAACTGAGCACCGTGCTCATGTCAATTTCTTCAGTGGTTGATGTAGGTTGTTGAGTCGAGCAACGTGCTGCCACTGGTGGAAGAAGGTAGTGGTGAAGTTGGTGGAACAGGCAGCACTGGCTGCAATGGAGGCAGCAAAGGCAGAGGCATTGGATGTGACAGCATGGGAGCCGGGGTCCCGCTGTGACTCCTGACAGCTGAAGGGGGCACCACTGTAGAGGTGACAGTTGTGAAAATGTCAGCAGTGTTGGCAGCAAGGGTGAGGGCACCAGCTGTGATGTAGGAGATGGCCAGGCAAACAGAGGATGTGGGGGTGGCGGAGGTGCACCCGGTGTGCAGCCACCCATGTGAGGTCATAGCTGGTCAATGTATCACGACACCTGCCTCTCAGCCATGTGGATGACACAGAGGCATTGGCCAAGGGAACTCTCGACTACTGCCGGCATTCATTTTGGCCAGCAGCCAAACCCGCGAGCCCAAGCAGCTGTCAGGCTGGATGCGTTGCAGTGCCAGCAGATGGCCTAGCATCAGCCAAAGCAGATGTAGCAGAATCCAGGACTGATGACTGAGCGACAATTCTGCTGGACTCTTATCACCAACAGGAATGAACACATAAGAACTTAGGAACCGGTCAAGAGTTACTTCTGGCAACACGTTAAAAATGTATTTTTATCTGAGTCTTAAATGTTCATACTAGTCATTCTGTTTCTGCATTCAATTGAGGGCAAACAGCATATTTTTTTACAAAATTTTTCAGCTTGCTGAGATATGAACTGGAGCCCATCATCGGTAACTAATGTATATGGAAGATCTTCCATTGCAAAAATTTTTGGTAAAGCAGAAATTGTTGCCACCACAGAAGTGGACAGACAATGCACCACATACAGAAACTTAGAATAAGCATTAATTACAAGCCAGCAGAAATTCAATAAAGGTCCCATAAAATCTGCATGAATTCATTTCCAAGGCTGCTGTGGGTCTGGCTATGGTGACAAAGAAGCCCGGGGAGGTGCCTGATGGGTGGCGCATTGTGGGCAGGTTGCGACAACTCACACCATGTCCCCATCAATGCCTAGTTAAAAAACATGTCTGCATTGTAACAGTTTTGTACGTGACACATCTCAGTGGCCCACATGTAATAAATGCATGACATCACGCCGTAGAGCAGATGGAACTGCAACCCAAGGAGCTGTGTCCTCTGTAGGTAACAGCAGCACTCCATCCCAAACAGAATGATGGTTCTACAAAGCAAAATAATTTCTCAATGGAGCAGAAGCACAGCCTAAGGGTTAGTCTGTCCAGCTGCACTGCGCAGAAGGTACAAATTTACTTCAAACAGGATCCACAGCTATTGCAGCTGCAATTTTAGTCCACTAGCACAAAAACCATGAACAAAATTTTGAACTTCTATGTCTAAATGAAAACATTTTTGAAGCCACATTGACCATTAATCAACAAAGACACTTTCAGAAATATGAAAAAGTTGTCAAATACTGCTTTCAGTCAAAAAATTTGTTGTTAGTCTGTCATACAAAGTGACATCACCTCTTACTAGGTTAAACTTCTCTTTCTCTCTCTCCACAGGATGATCACAGCAGTCATGTAAAGAAACTTTAATATCTGTATATACTTATTTTAATTGTTTTTGTAATGTCACTATAGCTTGATGATGAGGTATCACCTCTAACTTGTCACTAAATAAATAATTTAGCAGTCAACAAATTTTGTGACTGGTAGCAACATTTGAAAACCTGTTCCATATTTTCTCTTTATCAAACTCTGGGTCCAGACCAATCATCAAATCCAATAATGTGTCAGCATTTGTATGTTGTGCTGTAGGTCAAAAATTAGTCTCATAATTGTATTGTGACAGGAAAAGAGCCCATAACTGTAAGCAATGTGTGGCTTTATTTGGCAAGGATATTGAAGGATTAAAAAGGGATGCCAGGGGTTTGTGGTCTGCGATCAGGTGAAACTCAGACTTGTATAGAAAAGCATGAAATTTTTTCAGAGCAGATACAATTGCTAAAGCTTCTTTCCATATCTGGGAATGATGCTGTTGTACTGAATTTAAGGATTTAGAGGCATATGCAATAAGGTGTTCAGAACCATCCACATACTTATGAGCAAGGATGGCACCAAGGCCAAACTGAGAAACATCTGTCACTAACACCAGGTGCTGGCCTGGCTGAAAAGTGACCAAACAAGGTGCCAACTACAGCTTGGATTTAAAAAACTTGAATGCTCAGTCATAAGCCAGGGACCTGCAGAAAGGAACATCTTTACGTAATCATGCACGGAGTGGTTGTGCTACAGTAGCAGTGTCTGGGATGAAATTGTGGTAGCACACAATTCTGCCTAAAAATGCCTTTAATTCCTTGATGCACGCGGGGTGTGGCAACACAGCAATGGCATCAATATGATGGCGCAATCATTTAACATCAGCATGTGACACTTCAAAGCTAAACAAATAATGGATAATTGAAAAAAAACTATGTCTTGTCCAAACTGGACTTCAACACTGCAGACTGTAAAATAGAAAATAGAGCATGAAGGTTCTGCAAATGTTCCTCAGTAGAGGCACCAGTCATCTAAATGGTTGCTGCATCCTGTAATTGACACAATAAGTTGCTCTAAAAAGCAATAAACAATAGCTGATGTGCTTGCCGCTCTAAAAGGCAAATGCTGGTAATGATAAAGCGCAAATGGGGTTTTGATAATAAGATGATGTTTAGATCTCTCATCAAGCAGCAGCTGTAAATATGCCTCTGCCAAGTCAATCTTTGAAAAATAATAGTCCCTCGATAATTTTACTAACAGCTCATCAGGGCACAGCAAAGTATAGGTATCAATGTTTGACTGTGTAGAAATAGATTTTTTTTAAATTGGTGCAGGAGTATAATAGCATAATTTAACAGACGTTTTTTAACTATCACCAGTGGTGCTGACCATTCACTGGAAGAAAGAAGTCAAATAACATCATGGGATTGAAGATGATCTAATTCTGTTTTTACTTGATCCTGTAAAGTTACCATTGCTGGGCAGGCCGGAAGAAAATGGGCCTGGCAGACTGTTTTATTGTAATATGATTCTGAAATTCTGTTACACAGACCAGTCCTGGAGAAAACAGAGAGGAAAATTCAGCACAGAGAGCATCTAACTGTTGATATGGAACTTGATCAGAAGCCAAATGCACTTCGTCACTAATGGAGATTCCAAACAATTTAAAATCGTCCAAACTAAACAGATTTTCAGTGTAAGCATTGTCCACAACTAGGAATGTTAAAGAATGAACCATGGCCTTGTAAGTCACAGGTGCAGAAAACTGTCCAAGAATGAGAATCTGTTGATTGCTATAACTCACCAGCCTCTGTGATACTGGAGTTGGAGGGGGAAAACCCAAGTCCACATAAGTCTGAGAATTCACCAATGTTGCTGCTGCTCCTATGTCCACCAGCATTCTCAGTGGTTTGTTAAACACATGCACTTCATTGTGTAACTTGCTTTGAGACACCATCACTGCTGACATACTGTTCACATCCATGTTCATTTCATCCTCACTCAGGTTTGGAGAGTAGTAACCTACAGAGGCAATGTGTCCTTTCTTATGGCACCTATTACATCTTTCCCAGTGCTTAGGACATACAGTCCATTCATGTTGAATGAAGCAGTGTGCACATGAAGGCAGCAGAGCACAAGGCTGTCACTGTTGTGATGCCGATTATCTATAGGACACTGAGGCATCTGCTCATTCTTGAACTTTCCTCTCAGGAGCAAAACATACAACTGCATCACAAATCATCTGATCAGCATAGGATTCTCTATGAACATTTGCCACAAAATTACGATGATGGCTAAATCCACGTAATTCTACTGCCCATGCTCTATATGACTGTTTTGACCACCTTTGGCAGCAGTAAAACTCCACACGAGTAGCAATAATGTGATTACATTTATGGTGATAGGTAGAAAGTAACTCACACATCTGATGGGAAGAAAGACTTGAAGGTTCTTGTAAGGGGGTGAGCTGACACAACAACTGATACCCATGAGGTGAAATCCTCAACAAAAAAAACGGCCTTGCACAAGTTTCAGTCTGTCACCCCAGATGCCTGGAAATGTTGCTGCAGACATTTTTTTGTAAGTGATTCTGCTGCTTTGTCTTATGCATGGAATGGCAGAGGATATGTTGTAGGCAAGGCTGCAGGCTATGCCAATGTAGTAGTTAAACTGGAATAAACAACTGTCAGCACTGGCTGTTGCTTGAGAAGAGATTTAAGCACTGCCTCCAGGAAAATTAAACTCAGAGGACTAATGAGTGAAGTGGAACACATGGAATTGAATACCATATATGTTGCCAAAAAGTATTCTAATCAAAGAACACTGTAATTTATTGCTCAAACAGTACACACACATGGGAGACAAGGTGAAATACAATTAACAATGCACAAGTGGTCATCGGAGCCTTGCGCTCTGGGCTATACATTCATTAGTCCCAACAGACAATGCAGTCAGCAGGCTGCATATACAACTGCTGTCATATAAGCAAGACGGATGGCCTCTAGTGGATGAACCAAGCACCAACTTTATGCACAGAATAAGAAGCGGTGCACACATATGATTGGTAGTTACAACTAGAACTGATCATATTTACAAGCTGTAATTATGAGAAATAATCTTCAAAACGTTGACCACACATGTGCAGTACAACAGACTCTGGCCACCATTTCATTATTTTCATAATAGGTTTTATTTTTTTCCTAACCTTAATTTTGGTGACATTATTTTGTGTTTAAATAAACAGAAATTTTTTCATAACTTCTATATTTCCTCTACGTTTTTCTGTTTGTTTTTTGGTCTGTATTATCTTAGCTATGCAACTTCAGACACTTTTCATGTCCTCAATACTTTCCTTTTTGCCTAACTTCCATAATCTTTTACAAATCAACATAGTTTTACTCTACACAATGTCGGAGTGAGTCGAAAAAATTAAAAAAAAAATTATTACAATTGAAATTAAGTTATACTACTTTTAGCTTGTTCCTCAGACACATCCTTTCTCTCTTTCAAATCAACTTTCCTTCTTTTGTCTTCTGAGATGGTGTCCCCATATACAATACCCTCCAACCTATTCCATACCTTAACACAGGAGTAGGTCCTCTCTTGGTGCACATACCTTGTCTCCCACTTTATAACTAATATATTAAGCAGCCCCTACATTATCAATAAAATTGTGCAGTACTCCATATTACACAATATTATTGACCTCCTGTAGTTAATATTGACTATTGTGCAATATATTGTGTAATACACTGAAGGCTCTAACAAAATTAGGTCTACATCTACATTTATACTCCGCAAGCCACCCAGCGGTGTGTGCCGGAGGGCACTTTCCGTGCCACTGTCATTACCTCCCTTTCCTGTTCCAGTCGCGTAAGGTTCGCGGGAAGGACGACTGCCGGAAAGCCTCCGTGCATGCTAGAATCTCTATAATTTTACATTCGTGAACTCCTTGGGAGGTATAAGTAGGGGGAAGCAATATATTCAATACCTCATCCAGAAACTCACCCTCTCAAAACCTGGACAGCAAGCTACGTGGCGATACAGAGTGCCTCTCTTGCAGAGTCTGCCACTTGAGTTTGCTAAACATCTCCATAACGCTATCACGCTTACCAAATAACCCTGTGACAAAACATGCCGCTCTTCTTTGGATCTTCTCTATCTCCTCGGTCAACCCGACCTGGTACGGATCCCACACTGATGAGCAATACTCAAGTACAGGTCGAACGAGTGTTTTGTAAGCCACCTCATTTGTTGGTGGACCACATTTTCTAAGGACTCTGCCAATGAATCTCAAACTGTCACCCGCCTTACCAACAATTAATTTTATATGATCCTTCTACTTCAAATCGTTCTGCACGCATACTCCCAGATGTTTTACAGAAGTAACTGCTACCAGTGTTTGTTCTGCTATCATATAATCATACAATAAAGGATCCTTCTTTCTATGTATTTGCAATAGATCACATTTGTCTATGTTAAGGGTCAGTTGGCACTCCCTGCACCAAGTGCCTATCCACTGCAGATCTTCCTGCATTTTGCTACAATTTTCCAATGCTGCAACTTCTCTGTATACTACAGCATCATCTGCAAAAAGCTGCATGGAACTTCCGACACTATCTACTAGGTCATTTATATATATATTGTGAAAAGCAGTGGTCCCATAACACTCCCCTGTGGCATGCCAGAGGTTACTTTAACATCTGTAGACGTCTCTCCATTGAGAACAACATGCTGTGTTCTGTTTGCGAAAAACTCTTCAATCTAGCCACACAGCTGGTCTGATATTCCGTAGGCTCTTACTTTGTTTATCAGGTGACAGTGCGGAACTGTATCGAATGCCTTCTGGAAGTCAAGGAAAATTGCATCTACCTGGGAGCCTGTTGCACAAACTGGTTAGACTGTGTAGTCTCTGGCTAATACAGTATGGACTGCATTTGTTAGCCCAGTGTCGTATTTTAATGCTCTCTATGTCCATTCAAAAGTCATTGTTATAAAATTTGATGATGATGAATTGCATTTCTTCAGCTAGTCATATAGCTATGTAAATGTGTAGTTGTATAATACAATTCTAGAATGGTTCTTGCAATGAGAAAACTGCTGTAATACTGATCTTATTTTGTGGATGTATTTGTGGCTCCAAATGTTGTCTTCTCTATTGGATGATGAATAGATCCAGATTTGTCAAACATTAGTGAATATACTCATTCACATTTTCATCACAGTTCGGTTTATTTCCCAACCAGAAATGGAAAACAATGAAATTTATGCATCAGATTTCTGCACTTTGACAAAAAGAGTCTTCTTGTGAGCATACACAGATTTAATACTGATAACTGTCCTCAGTTAACAAATTTGTAAAACATTTCAAATGCATTTGCAATGTAAATCACAGTTTTCAACATAAAAAGTGAGACATGGCACACA
This sequence comes from Schistocerca americana, assembly GCF_021461395.2. Classification (NCBI taxonomy): domain Eukaryota; kingdom Metazoa; phylum Arthropoda; class Insecta; order Orthoptera; family Acrididae; genus Schistocerca; species Schistocerca americana. The sequence goes on along the minus strand of NC_060125.1, from coordinate 227,908,895 downwards.
CTCTGTCCACAGCACAAATATTAACTTACAAGTCTGCAGCTAAACAACGACTGTTGCACTCTCACTCGAAATAAAGACTAATTAACTTTTGGCATGTATGACAAATGTTATATTACAGCATGAAGCTTTAGATCATTCCAGAACTGGTAATTGGTCAAAATTAACTTTTGCACATACTTTCCTGCATACATGAGTGAACAATTACAAAGAAAATATGCTTTTGAGGTTACATATCATTTTACATAATACTGAAATAACATTTTTGTAAAAATTACAGGGCATGCAACATCACCAAAATAATACTTGTTTTGTATTTTTGTCCATAAGACCGTTTATTTATGAAAAATTGAGGTTGCTTTTGAAAAATTATAACAGTTCTTGATTTAATGGGCAATAAAGTGTTATGAGAAATTATGTAATCAAGATACTGTAAATTACAAAATATATGCCATTTCTGGTCAAATAAAACAAACTGAAGTTACACGATAATTAACTTCTTTTAAAATAAAAAAAATAAAATTGATGTTCCAAAGTAATACAGAAAAACTTGGAAAGTTGTGAAATGTAAAATAAATATTTTCACACAATAGACTGATCCCATAGGCTCCCCTTTGTAATTTAGACTTGCAATTTTAGGTAAAACACAGCTGAAAAATGGATGGTATCACAAATTTCAGTAAACAAGCTTAGTATTGTAATCTACTATATCTCAAATGTCCCTGTAATTCTCGTTCATTATCTACATCTACATCTCTACTCCTCAGACCACCATGAGGTGCATGGCAGAGGTTATGTCCCATTGTACCAGTTATTAGGGTTTCTTCCTGTTCCATTCACACTTCGAGTGTGGGAAGAACGATTGTTTGAATGCCTCTGTACATTCCTCTTATCCTCACAATCATTATGTGAGTGATATGTAGCGGTTTGTAATATATCCCTAGAGTAATCATTTAAAGCCAGTTCTTGAAACTTTGTTAAAAGACTTTCTCAGGAGAGTTTGTGCCTACCTCCAAGGGTGTGCCAGTTGAGTTCCTTCAGTGTTTCTGTGCACTCTCCCATGGATTAAACAAACCTATGACCATTCGTGCTGCCCTCCTCTGTATATGTTGAATATCCTCTGTTAGTCCTATCTGATATGGGTCTCACACACTTGAGCAACATTCTAGAAACAGTCACACAAATGATTTGTAAACTATCTTCTTTTGTAGAATGATTGCCCTTCCTCAGCAGTCTACCAGTAAATAGTCTACCAATAAACTGAAATCTACCACCTGCTTCACCCATGACTGAACCTATGATGATCATTTGATTTCATATCCCTACAAAGTGTTACACCCAGGTGTTTGCATGAGTTGGCCGATTCCAGCAGTGACTCTTTGATATTACAGTCATACAATACATTTTTTCGTTTTGTGAAGTGCAAAATTTTACATTTCTGAACATTTAGAGCAAGTTGCCAATCTCTGCACCACAGTGAAATCTCATCAAGATATTTATGCTGCTTCTCTCAGATAGTACTTCAATATACACTACTGGCCATTAAAATTGCTACACCAAGAAGAAATGTAGATGATAAACAGGTATTCATTGAACAAATATATTATACTAGAACTGACATGTAATTACATTTTCACACAATTTGGTTGCATAGATCCAGAGAAATCAGTACCCAGAACAACCACCTCTGACAGTAATAACGGCCTTGATATGCCTGGGCAATGAGTCAAACAGAGCTTGGATGGCGTGTACAGGTACAGCTGCTCATGCAGCTTCAACACGATACCACAGTTCATCAAGAGTAGTGACTGGCATATTGTGACGAGCCAGTTGCTCGGCCACCACTGACCAGACATTTTCAATTGGTGAGGGATCTGGAGAATGTGCTGGCCAGGGCAGCAGTCGAACATTTTCTGTATCCAGAAAGGCCCATACAGGAGCTGCAACATGCGGTCATGCATTATCTTGCTGAAATGTAGGGTTTCACAGGGATCGAAGGTAGAGCCACAGGTCATAACACATCTGAAATGTAACGTCCACTGTTCAAAGTGCCGTCAATGCGAACGAGAGGTGACCGAGACATGTAACCAGTGGCACCCCATACCATTACACCGGGTGATATGTCAGTATGGCAATGATGAATACACGCTTCCAATGTGCGTTCACCGCGATGTCGCCAAACATGGATGCGACCATCATGATGCAGTACACAGGACCTGGATTCATCCGAAAAAATGACGTTTTGCCATTCGTGCACCCAGGTTCGTCATTGAGTACACCATCACAGGCACTCCTGTCTGTGATGCAGCGTCAAGGGTAACCGCAGCCATAGTCTCTGAGCTGATAGTCCATTCTGCTGCAAACGTCGCCAAACTGTTCATGTAGATGGTTGTTGTCTTGCAAATGTCCCCATCTGCTGACTCAGGGATCAAGATGTGGCTGCACAATCCATTACAGTCATGTGGATAAGATGCCTGTCATCTTGACTGCTAGTGATACGAGGCTGTTGGGATCCAGCACGGTGTTCCGTATTACCCTCCTGAACCCACCAATTCCATATTCTGCTAACAGTCATTGGATCTCGACCAACGCGAGCAGCAGTGTCATGATACGATAAACTGCAATCGTGATATGCTAAAATCCGACCTTTATCAAAGTCGGAAACGTGAAGGTACACATTTCTCCTCCTTACACGAGGCATCACAACAACGTTTCACCAGGCAACGCCGGTCAACTGCTGTTTGTGTATGAGAAATCGGTTGGAAACTTTCCTCATGTCAGCACGTTGTAGATGTCGCCACTGATGCCAACCTTGTGTGAATGCTCTGAAAAGCTAATCATTTGCATATCACAGTATCTTCTTCCTGTTGGTTAAATTTCGTGTCTGTAGCATGTCATCTTTGTGGTGTAGCAATTTTAATGGCCAGTAGTGTAGGTAACTGCATCATCTGGGAAAAGCCTGATTTTACTATTAATATCATCTGTAAGGTCATTAGTATATAATATGAACTTCAAGGGTTCCAAAACAGTTCCCTGGGGCACACCCAAAGTTACCTCTACATCTGATGATCACTCTCCATCCAAGATAACATTCTGTGTCTTCCTTACCAAAAAGTCCTCTATCCAGTCACAAATTTCACTTGATATCCCATATGATGGTACTTTTGACATTAAACATAGGTGTGGTACTGAATCAAATGTTTTTCAGAAATCAAGAAACACTGTATCTACCTGGTTGCCTTGATCCAAAGTTTTCAGTATGTCATGTGAGAAAACTGCGAGTTGGGTTTCACATGATCAATGTTTTCAAAATCCATGCTGGTTGCTATTGAGGAGGTCACACATGATTAATTTTGAGCTCAAAATATGTTCTAAAATTCTACAACAAATTGGTGTCAAGGATAGTGGATGGTATTTTTGTGGATCACTTCTACTACCCTTCTTGTAAACGGGTGTGACCTGTGTCTTTTTCTAAGAACTGGACACAGCTTTTTGTGTGAGTGATATACGATAGATTACAGTTAGAAGATGGGCTAATTCAGCCTCAAATTCAGTATAGAATCTGACAGGGATTCCATTGGGGCCTGGAGCTCTGTTCAGTTTTAATGATCTCAGCATTACAGTATGCTAAACTGTTTATTTTGCACTATTTCTTATGTTTTGATGTGTAAATGGCTTCAAAATCACACACATTCATTTGAAACTATTGGAAGTATATAGGAGTTTGCCAGCCTTAAGGTGTGTTAAATGAGTATAGTAGTGGCCAAAACAAAAAAAAGAACGTGGCTGCATCAATTGCCAAAGCCAGCACAGACTGCCGAGATTGACATTTACAACAATGAGTAAGTGTGTATCTTCAACAATTTTACTGCCTTTGTCTGTTCTGTTTGCTATTGTCATCCATTGCTGGTCATGACTGAAGTGTTCTTGTATCATTGTATGTATATTTTATGAATAAAGTGGTGCAATTTGTAGCAACAGTATCCACGTATTATTCAGCATGAACACCGCCCGAACATTCCACATTGGTGGCCCATGACAACTGTACATATTCTATGTACTTTGCACACGTGCAGTGCTGCCTTCCAACCAAGACAATGGATGTCTGGAACCACTCAAGTCCAAAACTGCTATTGAAAGCAACTACCACCTTCCTTCCACATGCAAACACTGATATGCTGGTCCCATACAACAACATTACATGCTACCTTTTGCAGATCTGATTGACTTACATTCAAATGAGGTGCAGCACAGACTAATACATGCAAGTTCTATGGTATCCACAGTGAACTTTAGTGCCCAGGGACAACATTGCATTCTTACCTCATCTGATCCATTGTGTGCTTCCATGTCAGTTTTTGAGGTGTTGACTCTGTTCCTACCCTCCTACCCCTTGGTGAAATTTGCCAGCCAGGTCACGCCAGAAGGAAATTGAGTTTTCTATCGCATCATTGCCAATCAATGGGCTCATGTCTGACAATATTCCCAGATTGTCTCACTTAAGGCCACACAGAAAGTTTTCCAACGATGTTTCCATTATTCAGTGGGTGTTACCTAAACTACATTAGTTCCTACCAGAACAACCACAAGCTTGGTTCACCATTATTGAATTCATGTTCTCTGCTCACAAAATGTTTGAAATATTCCACATTATTGTGCCACTTGGAAGAGCAGGCTTATATCGTCAGTGAAATTATCATATCACAATTTGCTTTTAGTAAATTTGAGGCAGCCAAGGCATCATTGCTTCAAAGACTGTGCACATCACCTAAGCAGAAAATTCGGTAAGTTATTTTCTTGGAATAGTTGAATGGACAAATGCCTTCACAGTTCTGGCACCACTTAAGGGCTCTAGTGGATCTCATGTTAATTCTTGACAACAGACTGTGGGCCATACAGGAAAGTAAATTGCCTCATGAGACTCAAGCATCTTTAATATGCAACAAAGGAGTAGTACAAGAGGTTACGTTATGGATGGCTGACCACATTTTTGCATTACGTGATGGCCTTTGATACTACCCAGTAGCCACCAGCAGAGCATGTACTCGGTGCCCATATTGTGCTGTGGCACAGCAGGCAACTATTTCATGATGTGTCCCCTAAGAAGTTGTGGCAGCAATCTTGGGGTCCTGCTCAGCAGACAGTAAACCAGAACTGAACATGCCTGACATCACCCAATGCTCCCATCACAGGCTAATGCCTTCTGATGGCCAAGATACACTACAGATTAGCTGACAACAACAAACCACCCAGACCCACCGCTGGTCTGGCCGCTAAAACTGGCCTGCAGAACCCACAGTGGTGCTGGTTCCATGGGTGCTTTGGTACGGCTCCATGTAAGTGCTCTCCCAGTCGTGAGCACCCAAACACCACTCGCAATCTTCACTAGGCGTCAGAGGTCACGATGTTATGAATTATGCCAAAACCACAAGTGTGAACCAAATTAGTTTGCTTCCAGCAGTTGACAACAATGGCTGCCTGGTTGGCTGAGGATCCAAAATCAGCATGATACTGAGTACCACCACCCTTCAATATGTAAATGTCTCTTATCTCATCTCAAAGCAGCAACTGGTTTGATTGTTACAACATATGTAATTACCATATGGAACTTGGACTTCGGTACGGGCCAAACTTTCACATGGCCTTTCATGCAATCAGAAGTGATGAACCCTTGTTAAGGGCAGATTTTCTCTACAATTTCCACTTGTGCACTGGCCTGTGAGAAAGCATGCCCTTCAACAGGACACTGGGCAACAGTGTGCCGTGTATGATCAGGAGGCCTTTGGTATAGACTGTTTCACGTACTGGGCAGGCGTTCACATCTCCTGTACATAAGCTCCAACAGTTGTGTTCTTCACTTCACAATCAGCTGGCTGTAACTAATAAACTGTATTTGTAAAACAAAAGGGACAAAGTTGCACTACAAAATGATAATTCTTCGTTACACAAAACTGTGTGATCAGTGGACACAAGTGGTGGGAGGGTTAAACATCAGCTTTCATCATTCAAAGCCAATGTTGACCTTCAGTCACCACAAGAACACAACCTCATGGGCGTTTTGTGGACTGTGAAGGACCTACAGATGACAGTGCAGAACTTCCTTAACAATCACAGGAATGAAAAAGAGTGTAGATAATTGATCAGATGCTCACTCAGGTTTCACTGGACTTGTATGGACTGGACATCCAGGTAATGACTGCATACACTGTACCCAAAGAGGAGCTTTGCTAACCATCCAACACTGCATCTCTCAGTGGAATTATCATGGTCAACATCATCCAGCCTCCATAACATCATCCAGCCTCCATAACAAACTTCCTTCTGCGCCAACAACACACCTTCAGATTAGTGACAGCGTAGTTCGTGGCATGCCTTCCCCACAAGTGTGTTTAGTGCTTACCAACATATCATCCCACCATGGTAATCAAGGGTGAGACAGTGAATGATATTGAAACTAGAGAGGGATCACCCAGTTTTTTTCAGGGCACAACGCCTCTCCCCTGACAAATTACAGAACGCAGAAGCTGCTGTAAACAAGTAGTTAACTAAGGCCATAATATGCTCTTCAAACAGCACATCAGCTTCACTGATTAATTTGTTTCTGAAAAAGACATTACATTTTGAATGTACTTGGAACTTTCCCAGTAGGTATTCAGTACCAAATATACAAGATTCCTCCCTCTATTATCAAGTGCTTACTTGGAAATACTAGTGCCAATTGAGGACATTCCTATAATATTTTTGGTCATTCCTTGTCACCTGAGGAAATCAGACTGATGAAAGACAGGATGAAATTAATTCATCTAATGCCTAGGCCTACAACTTACCAAGGATGAAGAAAGTTTTTAGACATGATAAACTTCTATTCGTGACATATTCCATAGACAGCAGAAAGTCAGGTGCTACTGACCAGTGCCCTTACAGGGACAAAGGGGAAACAAACTGTACCATGGCCGATAGAGATGTTATGAGCTTTCGAATTGATTAAATGATTCTTACAGAATGCTGTGACTTTGGCTTACCTCTCGCCTATGGCCCCTTTCTCTATCAGGGCTGACACAAGTGATGCTGCTATCAGAGCAGTTTTACTGCAGGTGATGAAGGTGATGATATCCAGCGACCTCTACATATTTTCTCTTCATAAACTGAAAGGGTCCCAACAGTTGTGGTTGGCTTATGACTGAATTGCTGGCACTGTAGGAGGTAGTGAAATACTTTAAAGAAAATAAATAGTGTCAATTGCTAACACTTTTCACGGACCACTGCCCAATGGTCCATGGTAACTGTAATCCAAGTTGAGATGTGTCCCCTCCCCCCACCCCATCTCAACCCCCACCTGGACTTGATTGTGCAATTTTCAACTGGCATCCAACATGTGGATGCAGGGGAGGGGGGAATGTTGTGGCAGATTACATGCCTCACATTCACGCTCTTAGCGTGCTGATTGATTTCGAAGACTTAGCTACAGCACAGGATCAATACAAACAGCTAAGGCTACTCTTGAATGACCCAAACATGAGATTGCAGATACAACATTTGGACAACCAATTCTGGCGAGCGCCTGTGGTGTGCCCCACCATAAGGATTGTTATGGAGCATTGTGTCTGGCTGAGAGTTGAGGCAGATTGCAGGAAGTGATCACGTGACTGCCTTCCTTGCCAGAGCAGCAAAACGGGATGCCACATATTCCTGCCACAAGGCACCTTAACAGTATGTAAAGGCCATTTTTAATATGTACACCAGGATTTGGTTGGACCTTTGCAAGAATCTTACAGCTTTGGGTATATCCTGTCAGCCATAGATTGTACAATGCAGTGCATTGAAGCCATTCCCTTGCATGATTAAACAATGGAGTCTATGGCATAGTCATTCATAAATATGTTGATGTCACGGTTGCCGGCATGTGGATTGTCGGTAGCAGCAGGCCTTAGCTTGCTACTTCTTCCAGCTGCAGCTAGCTTTTAAGTTTAATTCAAAGCAAAGCATGACTTGACAATTAGAGCCTCCCTTACAAACTGAAAGATGGAGAATCCTGCTTTTGATATGGTTTATGCCTGGTATCAGAAAAAACTTTCAGAATTTTTGGGATTGTGGGCATCCAAAGGGAGTGTCTTTTTGAATAAAAGAGGTATTTAAGATCATTTCAGTATATTCTGAAATTCTGGCATCCAAATGGGTGTGCCCAGTGCAGAAAGACAGACCACTTATGGAGTGATGGGTTTTTAGTGTTCTAAAAATGGATATTTCAACCACGCCTCAAGGGTCTGTAAATTACTTAATTTAGCAACCAGAAAATAGTGTGAAACACGTTATTTGTAATCTACAATCCACTTGTCCACATTTTAGCTCACCGGGATTCAGGACTCAAAAATAAATTCTTACTCACTGCTTGCAACGAAGAGCAGAAGGTTTGAAAAATTCAAAGTTCACTGATGATATTAAAAAAAACCTATTGTCCTACACACATAGACTTTAAGCACATAATTTTTACTACTTTAGCTAGCACCTGGCACAGTGCAGAGCCTAAATCTCCTCAAAACTACATTATCTATAAAATTCTCATCTGCAACAAATTTTTCTAGTAATTTGAAATACAATTCTGCTTTCCTAAAAGTGGTAGGTTTTAATACTCCAGTCACCCATGTGAGACACAAAATGCACTACACCAAAATGAAAGCGGTTTTTAATTGTTTGCGAAGCACACAAAAGTTCAATTTCTAACAGTTTGATAAAAGTGTGAACTTAAAGTTTATCACTCGAAGGGTGTCTGTACACAGCCATCCAAGGCTCACATCCCTGGTCACGGTTAACATCACAACTTCAGTAATGCACAAAACAGGTGGGGGAGTGCTGCTGGGCAGCTTCAGAGAAAACAGTAAGCAGTGAATGGAAACAATCAGATTTATAAACACAAGTGGTCGAGGAATGTGCTCTCACATTCCTCACTGCATACACTGCTAGAGGGTCTTGCCAATTCACGTGGTGTCCATGCTGTCCATGGTGCAGTTGTGAAACTCTACAACTCTGAACAGCCAACACTGGTGCATTCATCTCAGTATCAACGTCCAAATTCAATGATGATACTAAATCACCCCTCCCCACCTTTAAAGGTGCATGGGATTGGGGATGACCAGAACTGTGCTTCATCTGCCAGGGCAATGGGGAGCATTGTGTGGGTAAGCGCCGCCATTGGCTCCACTGGCATATCAATTTCCAATGTTTCTAGAATGAACTTTTCACTCTACAGCGGAGCGTGCGCTGATATGAGACTTCCTGGTAGATTAAAACTGTGTGCCGGACCGAGACTCAAACTCGGAGCCTTTGCCTTTTGCGGGCAAGTGCTCTACCAACTGAGCTACCCAAGCACAACTCACGCCCCGTCCTCACAGCTTTACTTCTGCCAGTACCTCATCTCCTACCTTCCACAGTTTTAATCTGCCAGGAAGTTTCATATCAGCGCACACTCCACTGTAGAGTGAAAATTTCGTTCTAGAAACATCCTCCAGGCTGTGGTTAAGCCATGTCCCTGCAATATCCTTTCTTTCAGGAGCGTTAGTTCTGCAAGGTTCGCAGGAGAGCTTCTGTAAAGTTTGGAAGGTAGGAAACGAGGTACTGGCAGAAGTAAAGCTGTGAGGACGGGGTGTGAGTCATGCTTGGGTAGCTCAGTTGGTAGAGCACTTGCCCGCGAAAGGCAAAGGTCTCGAGTTTGAGTCTTGGTCCGGCACACAGTTTTAATCTGCCAGGAAGTTTCAATTTCCAATGTTTCCATCCCAGTGGGATCTTGTCATTTGCTGCATGGTCCACTTGAAGTTGCAGTGCTGCTGAGGCACTGAGACTGTCAGCAAGTGCCCTGTCAGAGGAAGTGGCTCAACTGCCATGGGCTGCCAGTGCTGTGCCAGTTTGGTTATCAGCTGCTGATGTTGTTGCTACTAGTGGTAATGATAAAGTGTGCACAGGTTGTAATAGTACTGTGGCCATGCACAGAATAGGAACTGAGCAGCACCAGCTGTCTGCAATGTGGTCACTGAGGGTAATGGGGCTGGAAGCCCCTGCACTGTCTCAAGGAGTGGGGATGGCTCTCGAGTACATTGCAGCCGCAGCTGGTATCGGAGATGGATCAGGTGCTCCTGCCCAGCTGCAGTGAAGAACATTTGGCACCCCTTGTGGCTGAGAATGATGCCCAGTTCCCAGTCCAGCTTACAGCCCTACATACGAGCCAACATGGCGGCACTGTGCTGGTAGCAGGGTGTGAAACTGGGGCTCGTGGGTCATAGGGGAGCCTGCAGTAAATCCAGGAATATGTGCAGCCTGCATCTATGCACTACCTCAGCCGGACTTCATACGTTAATTGCGGTGGACCGGTAGGTGTCAAGAAACACTGCTAAGTCCTCATCAGTGGGCATCGACACCAGTGCCTTCCTCAATTGTGACTGAAGGTTCTAAACAACCACTTCACTTCTGAGTCCAATGCTGGGTGAAGAGAGACAGTGCTCATGTGCTGTATGCCATTACATTAGCAGAATGCCTTAAATTCTACTGAAAGAAATTGAGGTCTATTGTCAATCATTGATGTCTGGTGGGCTCCCTCTAAGATGAAAATGGTAGTGAGTGTTCTGACCATAGTGTACGCAGTCACAGTAGAGATGTGTGGCACATATGGAAAATTAGAGTTTATCAACTGGCAGCAACCCTGAAAAGGGCCAGCAAAGTCGATATGCGCTCTGTCTCAAGGGCGCTCAGGCTGGGGCTGTGGGAAGAACTTCTTGCTGGTGAGGCTTGGCTTTGCCACTGTCTATACCTGGCCAATGAATGTGGTACCGAGCTAAAGCTTTGATCCTCCACATCACCCCATGGGTTGTATGTAGCAGCTGAAGGATGTGACAACAGTGTAGAGGGGGAACAATGACACAACATTCAGCATCATCTGTAGGCAACTAAACTACTCCTTTACTCCTTGAACATCAGGCATTGTATGTTTCCTAGCAAAATAATTTTGTGACTCTGAGTCTGACCCTTTCAGGCGACTCTCTGCCCAACCACTTTGCACTGCTGACACAACTAAATGCAAGCAGAGATGATGCTTAGCAGCCAGTGCTATTTTGTGAGCAGTGATTGGGAAATCTCATAAGGTGTGTTGCATAATCTTGTCTATGGCAAAACACACTGCTTCCAAAAGTTCAAACGCAACATTGTGGCCAATGGAGAGGCATGATAAAGCATAGGCTGGCTATCCAGTGGGCCAAAAACGAATGAAATAATGGCAGCTGCTCAAAAACGGAGCCCAGCATTGCAAACACCTCATCGTTTTGTCTGGAAGATTGGAACATGTACTAAAGACAGAAATGAGTGATTTGTGGTCTGCAAGTAAAACAAAATGAAACCCCACAATTAGGCCCTGAAGACCACACAATAGTCAACTAACTGGGAGAATTTATTCCCATAGAGGAAAAAGTGGAATTTTTTAAGGCCATACACAATGGCCAAATGTCTCCTTCCCATTTTGTGAAAAATTTTGCCACAACTGTGGGAGTGACTTAAAAACAAAAGCTGTTGGTTGCTCTTTACCATCAGCATTCTCATGTGACGGGGCAGGCCCAATCTCATATTGTGACATGTTGGTTCCAAGGGTCAGGAGATGGCCCGGTGTAAATGTCACTAAGCATGGGATGACCTCAGGTGTGTTTCCAACTGAAAGAATGTTTTGTGGCATTTGGGAGACAGAACAAATGGAATGCCTTTCTTCCTCAGATAGTTCAAAGAATGTATGAGGTGAGCTGCCTGAGGAATAAAGTTTGTGTAGTAGTTTATTTTCCCCAGAAAAGACTGCAATTCCATTAAGTTTATCAGGCACAGTACCTTCTTGATTGCATCATCATGCTCTGTCATTGATATGATCCTTTTACTGCTTAACATATGCCCCAAACAGCACATGGACAGTGCAAGTATGTGCTCTTCCCTAGTAGCACACATCATACAGATCTCATCCAAATATTTTATGTACTTTGAAATACCAATAATTAATTCCTCTGTGTATCTTTGAAAATTCCTGGTGCTGTGGCTATCCCAAAAGGCTATCACTTGTATTTACAATTTCTTAAGGGACTATTTATTAATAGGATTATTTGCATCTCTGCATGTATAGGTAACTGCAAGAATGCATCTTCAAATCAGTCTTTGGAAAACAATGTCATTGTCATCACGCCCCCCCCCCCCCTTAGGTTTAAACATTAAACCTAGAATCATCAACAGCATACAGACAAAACCTGATTAGAAAACCAAGAGAAATAAGCATGGGCGATCATGTCACTGTATACGAATGGTAATGTCAGCGACTGGAAAGCTTCAGATATATAAATACAACAGCTGACGAACATGCACTCACTTTCTCCATTGCCTATGCTGCCAGATGGTCTTGCTAATTCATGCAGCATCCAACAACCCATAGTGCGGCCGTGAAACCAAATAACTTTGAACAGTTAATGCAGATGTGTTCGTCTCCATATTGATATTCAAATCCAGTGACAATACTAAAACAAAGATCCCCATTGCGAAGCTTGACACTGAATTGTTTGACAAAAGACTTTGAGTGAATAAACCCATGAGACAACTTTTCAGGTTGCTTATATACTCTCAGTTATCTCAGGAGCAGACAGTGGAAATGAGATACTGCTTCAAAAACACCTGTGCCCCTGCCTCCATGCTCAGAAAGCGCCCTCTCTTCACATTGAATTACTAGTAACTTTCCCAATTGCGTTTGTATCAACCCTTTTTTTCCTATCATAGATCCATGCTTAAAGAACATTTCACTTTAGTTTGATTTTTATATCTTATATAGCTGGCATGATGTTTTAAATGGAACTTCAAGTGGTCTTTACCATCTGAATTGTCCCTTCTGCATCCCTGTACCTTGTTAAATCAATTAAATGTTCTGAAATTTGGTAGATCAAAATTGTTTCCTATGCAGAATATTATGCTGTAATCTCTGTACTCCTCTTATACCCAAACAGAGAATAATCTACAATTTTCTTAATTTTTATCCAAAATTTACAGTTTCTTTAAAAATTTGAAAATCACTGATGGTAACTTTATGAAACCTTCCACGTCATATTTTTACACCAAAATACACATATTCTTAAAATTTCAACTTTGTAACTTTACACCCTGCTGGATGCAAAATAGTGATTTTTAGGGAAACTGAGTCAGTACTCCTCATGTCTACACCATTCTACTAGCAAATTACATAATTGTAACAATATTAAAATTTTGTGTTACATGGTTGCATAACTCTCTGTCTGGCATAAGAACAAGTAGGATTACACTTGGTTTGACCTTGGGGCTGTGTGGAAACTAGGCAGCTCAGGCACTTGCTTCCCCTCACACTAGACAGTCAAGATGGTCACAGAAGATGACCTTTTGCAGCACAAGTAGTTCAAGAGCTATTAGGAGACAGAGGAAAGAATATACGTGTGCTTACCTGGAAGCCAAAGCTGAAGAGAATGTTGGCCTGCAACTCAATGCTCTGGCCAGTCCTGTAGCCAACACATAATTATATATATTATGGCATTCCTCCTGCCAGTTGCTCAGGCAGTATGCAGTGACCCTCACACATCTTAGAATTGGGCCCTGCCCTCTCACACATAGCTTTTCACTACAGCAAGAGGATCCCCCATTTTGTAATGCACATTTCTGTCCGCCATATTTTAACAGAGTGCGTTTTACATCATGATGGAAGGGCAGAAGCAAATATTGGTGGGGATCTGCCCTCTATTTTAGCTGATGGTGAGACGAGTATGACTAAACTTATAAAGTTTTGTGATGTGTCTGAACTCTGGCCTAAACTTTTAGGCTGGAGGTTTTCGTGTGTTGTAGAGTGGCTGGCTTCTCCTTTTTATGTTCTCATGCTCAGGCAGCCACATCCATCTGCTGTATTGTTGTAGCTCCTATACCACTTTCTTCTTGTGTCATTAATGTTTTGCTACTGATGCAATACTTCGTTCCCTGGTTCTGTGTGGGGACACACATAGTTTTCCATCTTTTGTTATCTATGTTTTACGTGCTGTTTTATCTTCCTGTTTTGTGTATTTTACTGATACTCATCTCAATCTGTTTTCGTGCAGGTACTAAAGACCTCGCTGTCATGGGCCCATACCAACATGACCATGTCCATGTCCACTACAGTAAAATCTGAATGCTTGGTGCTCCATAGCTTTCACATATTTATTAAAAGACATCATATATGTGCCATGAGCCGACCTCGGGGAAGATCAGTTTGGATTCCGTAGAAATGTTGGAACACGTGAGGCAATACTGACCTTACGACTTATCTTAGAAGAAAGATTAAGAAAAGGCAAACCTATGTTTCTAGCATTTGTAGACTTAGAGAAAGCTTTTGACAATGTTAACTGGAATACTCTCTTTCAAATTCTGAAGGTGGCAGGGGTAAAATACAGGGAGCGAAAGGCTATTTACAATTTGTACACAAACCAGATGGCAGTTATAAGAGTCGAGGGGCATGAAAGGGAAGCAGTGGTTGGGAAAGGAGTGAGACAGGGTTGTACCCTTTCCCCGATGTTATTCAATCTGTACATTGAGCAAGCAGTAAAGGAAACAAAAGAAAATTCGGAGCAGGTATTAAAATTCATGGAGAAGAAATAAAGACTTTGAGGTTCGCTGATGACATTGTAATTCTGTCAGAGACAGCAAAGGACTTGGAAGAGCAGTTGAACGGAATGGACAGTGTCTTGAAAGGAGGATATAAGATGAACATCAACAAAAGCAAAACGAGGATAATGGAATGTAGTTAAATTAAGTCGGGTGATGCTGAGGGAATTAGATTAGGAAATGAGACACTTAAAGTAGTAAAGGAGTTTTGCTATTTAGGGAGTAAAATAACCGATGATGGTCGAAGTAGAGAGGATATAAAATGTAGACTGGCAATGTCAAGGAAAGCGTTTCTCAAGAAGAGAAATTTGTTAACATCGAGTATAGATTTAAGTGTCAGGAAGTCGTTTCTGAAAGTATTTGTATGGAGTGTAGCCATGTATGGAAGTGAAACATGGACGATAACTAGTTTGGACAAGAAGAGAATAGAAGCTTTCGAAATGTGGTGCTGAAGATTAGATGGGTAGATCACGTAACTAATGAGGAGGTATTGAATAGGATGGGGGAGAAGAGAAGTTTGTGGCACAACTTGACTAGAAGAAGGGATCGGTTGGTAGGACATGTTTTGAGGCATCGAGGGATCACAAATTTAGCATTGGAGGGCACTGTGGAGGGTAAAAATCGTAGAGGGAGACCAAGAGATGAATACAGTAAGCAGATTCAGAAGGATGTAGGTTGCAGTAGGTACTGGGAGATGAAGAAGCTTGCACAGGATAGAGTAGCATGGAGAGCTGCATCAAACCAGTCTCAGGACTGAAGACCACAACAACAACATATGTGCCATGAACTGCACTAAAAATGTTTTATTTGGCAAAAGCAGTTTCAGGTTCATAACCCATCATCAGTGGCATCTGATACAGAGGAACAAACAACTGTATGTGCACCGATTTCTACAAAATAATTGTACATATGTAGCAGTAATATAAGTGTACTTAACATTAAGCACTTCTATAGCAATGACATGCTTACCAGTTAATTCATCATGGCCTGAAATATATTCTATAGCACTGTACACAGTTTTTCCTTGCCTGTTTTGGCTAACCATGATCAACATTAATCTTCATCACGTGCGTTGTGTCATTTGATTGCTACCGTTTATGTCAGACATGATCAAGAATTGTCACTGCCTAAAATTTGACAGTTTACTTACATTACTGCTATATATGTACAGTTATTTTGTAGAAATCTAAACACGTACAGCTGTTCGTTCCTCTTTATCAGATACCACTGATGACAGGTTATAAACCATAAAACCAATTTTGGCAAATTAAACATTTTGAGTGCAGCTCATAGTGTATAAAGGATGTCTTTAAATGCACTAAAACTTGTTAAAAATGGTATCACATGGGAATACAATAATTTTCCAAATTGGCCAAGTTTCCAGATTATACAAAACACAATAGGTTACATAAAATTTGACAAGTATCATCCACAAAAGTATAAATTTGTGATCATGCACATACTTGTGTATCTTCACACATTAAGTGTTAAATATGTCATCTCTGAATTTTTACTCCAAATTTGTTTATTGTTGTATGTACATATATATTATTCCTGTGTTGATTTGCTTTATGTCTCACTTTTTTTCACCACATTAAGGAGGGAAACCTGTTTGAATTTCTTGCTCGAGGTTTTTTTTTTTTTTTTTTTTCTTAACAGTTTTTTGCACAGTTCTGTCTGGGAGAAATGTGTGTGCTGCAAATTGCATATCACCATTTATGCACAATAACTTCTTCAGGAGGATCAATCTTTTCAGGGACATATTTTGTTGCTCCTCTTCCTGATCACCTGTGTTGCAAATTTTTTGCTGAAGTGAAAATGGAGGGAGTAGATAGAAATTCATCACTTAGAATTCAGTCATCTGCATTATATTAAATGTGTTCCATTTTAATTAATTCAGCAATTATTGCTTCATTTTCACAAGTTTTGATGGCCGCTGAACCTCTTTCTTGACCTCCAAACCCCACTTTGTTAAAGCACTTAGTAAAAGTTTCAAGCTTTATTTCCATTACTGACAAGCCAGTCCAACTTACAGCATCCAAGACAGAAACACACCATGCAAAAGCTAACAGTTTTGGCTGTAGCACTAAGAATAATAAGAGACTGCATCAATCATCACCTATAGTGGGATATGAATGTTTAGATAACCCCCAGTCTATGGGTTGTGAGAGGATGGTTTAACCTGGCTTGATTCTCACCAATTTCACATTTGGTAACTTCACTTATGGGGCAGGTCACATTGCCTACAAAAAGGAGAACTTGGCAGTTTTCCTTTTTCATTCTCCCATAAGAATGCTCACCATCAATACCTTTTTATTGCTTCAACAAGTGACTGTAAGCTCACTGATGTCAGTGTTTTTGAAACACTGTGGTTTCTGCCATTTTTCCAGTCACCTGTGGCTTCTCCATTTTATCTAACATGTTTCCACACAGCAGTACAGTCTTTCCTTGCACATTCTTCTACCAGTGCACTTTTCATCTCTAATTGCTAGAGATATTGAAGGCAGTGCACAATAAACAGTTCCAATTTTTTTGTTTTGTGTGAAGGCGCAAAACCAACTGAGGTCATACATGCCCGTGTCATGACCTTACAACACGAGTTAGCAAAAGAAGTTTACAGCAAAGTCCAATCGACAGAAGGAAAGAGTTAAAAACTAGAACTTCCCCTTGGAGAAAGACTCACAAAATACACCATAGAGACAGCAGAAGTCCCACACTGGAACATAAGTGGTTAAAAAATTGGTACTGGATCAGGAAATTGTGAACCATCAAAGGTTAATGACAATCAGTACAAAGTGGTGGGGGATCACCACAACATATGGCGATACCTAGCATGACAGTGCCCAATAGGCAAACTAGCTAAAATGATCTCACAAAAGGGCCGAGAGGAGGCCGGCCAAGATATTGGGAGAGGTTTAATTGCCCAGAGCTTGTTCCCATGAACAGAAGACCAGTGGCGATGCCAAAGTGACACCATTTGCAGACGGCACACGGAGATCATCCGAAGAAATAAAAGAGCTAGCAGACTGAGGTAGGACTGCAGTCTTGGCAGCAGCCTCGCTTCCCATCAGACAGACGTGACCAGGAGACAGCACACAGCACGCAGACGCTCTGGAGGGCATGAGAATCTGTGCACATGATAAAGTCCATATCGCCGGATGAACTGAGTGGCCTGATAGAGGGCGAAGAGCTCTACTGTAAAAATTGAGTAGTGTTCTGGAACACTAAAGTCGGTGTAAATGAAGAAGCGACATCCAACACCACAGTTGGTCTTAAGATTTATCAGTGTACACAAAGGTGGTACCACGAAATCGTGCACAAAGGTCGAGAAACTTACAGCAACAGACTGAATCTGGAGTAGTGTCCTTGGGAAGAAAATGAAGTCCAAGATGAACATGGGCCGCCACGTGAAGCCAAGGCTGTGAAGGGTTCATACCCATCAGGAACATGAAGCAGCAAGCGAAAGCAAACTCCAGGAGCTAACAAAAGAAGGGTGTGCCCCGTACTGGCAGTCAAGAGAGTCACAAAAAAAGGGGCCATAGAATGGGTGGCCGGGCATGGAAGACAAACTGCGAGCATTTCCGCCGAGGACATCACATCGATATGATAGTGTTAGTTCAGCAGATTCTGCATAGAGACTCAATCAGGCAAATGTAAAAGATACCAGGGGCCAAATGTATTCCACGATGGTGGATTGTGTTAAGACAGCATAAGATGGACATGCAACGAATAAACAAAACACCCATAGTCTAGTTTCAAACTGATAAGGGATCAGTATAAATGGAGGAGGATGGTCCAATCTGTTCCCCAGGAAGTACCATTTAGGGCACAGACACTTAGGGACCCAGGTATAGCATGTGGCCAGGTAAGACATGTGGGAGGACCACAAGAGTTTTCTATCAAGCACGAGTCTCAGGAATTTTGTAGTTTCAGTGACCAGAAGAGCAACAGGCCTGGTAAAGATTGTGAAAGGAACCCCTTGCACTGCCAGAAATTCATGCAAACCGTTTTGTCAACGGAAAAATGAACGCCACTGTTGATGCTCCACAAGTAAAGATGATTGAGACATCAAGTAGCCAAGTCTGTGGACAATCGCAATAGATCTCAAAGTTGTCAACAAAAAGGGAGCCAGAGATGCCTAGCTGGAAACACTCCATAGTAGTGTTAATGTCTTTAACAAAGAAGACGACACTCAGGACAGAGCCTAGAGGCACCCTGTTCTCCTGGATGAAGGTGTCTGACAAAACCAAGCCCACACATAACTTGAAACCTGTCATAAAAATTCCTAAAGGAAATAGAGCAAGTGGTCTTTGAAGCCCCATGTGTATGAGTACACAGAATACAAATCCCCCAGCAAGTGTTGTAGGCTTTCTCCAAATCAAACACAGGTACAGTCTGGTATTTCCACAGAGAACTTTCAAAGACATGTGTTAACAAAGTGACGAGATGGTCAACTGTGGAATGGCACTCACTAAATCCAAATCATCCAGTGGTTAGTAGATGGCAAGACTATCAATATACCAGCTGGTCATGAATCTCACTATCCATCATCTTGCAAACAGCTGGTGAGAGAAATGGGCCAGTAGCTATGAGGAAAGTGTTTGTCCTTAACCTGACTTAGGTACGAGGGTAGTTAGAACAGTTCTCAGAACACTATAGAAAAATAGTATTTACATCATTGAATCTAATCTACAAGGAGACTACATTGTCTCTTTGTAGATTAATGCACTTGGTCCAATGATGTTCCAGTGCCTTGATACCATGTTGAAAATCAGTTTCCTCCAGGCCTGCAAAATAGGTGTCAACTCCAGCTATCAATTCTTTGTTTGAAGTTAATCTTCATCCACAAAGAAAAATTTTTAGTTTTGGGAAGATATGAGTCATATTAGGTGAATAACACAGGTGTGGTAACAATTCATACCTTAGTTTGTGTAATTTTGCCATGACGACAGCATGTGTGTGGATGCGCAGTGTTTTGATGGAAAAGTACTTTCTTCCTTGCTAATCGTGCCCTTTTTTCTTTATCTTCTGTTGCAATTTATCCAGGTGGTTAGCATAGTATTCCCCAGTAATTGTTTGCCCCGTGGGGAGATAATCTACAAACAGAATCCCCTTCGCATCCCAGAACACTGATGCCATGTCCTTTCCCACTGAAGGAATCTTCTTTGCTTTCTTTGGTGGCAGAGAATCAGCATGTTTCCACTGCTTTGTTTTGTGTCTAGTGTATAGTAGTGACCTGTGGTCACAAACAAGCACAAAAAAAATTTTTGTTCATTTCTCCTAAACCTGCCCAAAGATTGTTCCGATATGCCCATTCTCATGTGTTTTTGATCCAATGTAAGGCACCCATCTTGCAGATAACTTTTCCATATCAATTCTTTGGTTAAAATGTGATATACCCTTTCAGATGACATCTGGCAAACATCAATTCCACACACTTTCAGTTGATGATCCTCAATGACCATTTTGCACACTTTTGCAATGATTTCTGGAATAGTGACACCTGTGCCGACCACTGCGTGGATCATCCAAGCTCTCCAAGGAAGGAGCAGTCCCCCAGTGTATTCTGGAAATCAGCATGAATGTCCTTTGCCTTCATACCTTTATGAAGTACTTAATCACTGCTCGAATCTCGATTTTTCCATCTCCACAAATCACTATGCAGGAACAAGAGAGCCACATCACCGCCACAGCTCTCTTCGTAGTGCACTGACGTGGCACATGTTTACAGGCAACTGTCCAACAAATACCATGCGAACAATTCGTTGCGATAGCGCTGACCTCTCATGGTGATTCCGAGAACATTTCAAACCACCCTCGTATGTTTATGATAGTGGCTTCGTGCCAGCATCTGGGAAACATGCCATCTACTGAAATGTGATTGTGCATATGAAGGAGAAAGAACTTGCCCACAATAGACATGTGCTGTAACATCTGAATGTTATTCATCCAGCCATCTCGGAAGATCAGGATGAGGTGAGAGCACGGTCAAGCTCCCTCGCAGCAAAGGCAGCATTGTAGCATTCATGATTCTGAGGGGAAAAAGATACCATCCAGGCCTCCACTTGTCTCCAACAGAGGAAGGCAGGCTTATAGTTGAATGGGCTCCAAAACCACCACAAAATAGTGGCCCAAGGTGTTTGAGATAGCAATGGGGTCCACAATGACATCTGCTACAATCAGGTCAGAAATCGGGGAAACAACATTTGTCTCGGGGCCGACAGAGGTTGCCCCCACATGACGAAGGGAGTGCAACTGTTTAAAGCACTAGTAAAGGAAATTCAGATAGTTTTATACTATCTGAAAGTATGCAACAACACTGCGCACACAACTGTTTATAACAAACAGTTCACCATTGTAGGATGATGGTTAAAAATGCGGATGGTACATCTCCGCACACTAATCTTACCACAGCATGCTTCAGTTCACCAGGTGACCAGGATGCAGCTCAGTAAAGTAGAAGTTTGAGATACTGAACATTCTGCGGCAGGTAGGGGTTAAGCCTCCAGTTGGCCTTTAAATGCTGCTAGTTGGGTTTACAGGCAGGTGGGGGGTTGTAGCAGTCAGCAAACTGACAATGCATGGGAAATGATCACTCAAGTGAATGTCAGAGGGAACAGACCACTCTGACAAGCAGGGATGCCCAAATCTGACTAGGTGTGCGTGGACTCTGAAAGGAACGTGGGTGCTCCAGTGTTAAGACAAATGAGGTAGGGTTGATTGAGGTCAGCCAAGAGGGAATCTCCGACAGGTTCTCGAAGAGAACCAAAGGAGATATTTGCACAATAAAAATTAAGTAAATACATAAATAATTAAGGCAAGGGAGGTTACCAACTGACCAGCACTACTTCCTACGAATCTAATGCCATCCCGAGACGGGAAGAGGTGTGTAGGATGCTGCAATTAAAGAAGCAGCCACAATTCTTCCTTGTTTTATCTACTGCCACAAATTTTCCAGTGGAGAAGCATAACAAAGAATGGGGAAGAGCGAACAAACTAAGGGCAATCACCTTAGCAGCTGCCAAGTGTAGACTTCCAAGACTCACTGCTACACAGCACAGAGGCTGTAGGATTCTGTTCCAAGAAATCTATAGAGCCATTGGCATTTTCCTTGTGTGCCTGTGGACTCCGAAGAGGATCTCCAAATCAGGGAAGACGACCGACTGCCTTTGTTCATTTTCATAGAACCTTTACAGTTGGCAGATGAACACTAAGATGTTTGTTGGCTGGAGGGATGTAAAGCCTGTACTCGTGGGAGTGTTGCACATGATTTCGGTGCACGGGGTGAAAATTAGGTGGCTTTCTGTGCAACTGTAGGAGAAGACGGATGCTACCACAATATTGGGTGACTTCCCAACTGCGGTACTGAATCTGAGGTCTCAAGTTTGCATAGCCAGGGCCTTCGTAGAACGAGGTATAGCCAGAATGATACTTTAAGTGCCAGATGGTAAAATGCACAGCCTTCAACTACCCAAAAACTTGCTAGCAAAAGGGTAAGGAACTTTTTCCTTTGCCCAATCACAGATAAAAATGATGAGCTGGCATCGCCATCATTACAACTTATGCAGTGGGAAGGAGGATGCAGGCAACTGCTGTCATGAGCATCTCTAACACAACAACACAACACATTTGGCCATGTTTTGACAGGCCACGTGAGTGGTTATAATATTGGCACTGGTAGCAACACATCAGGTTTGGAATGTATGGTTGGATCCTGCTGACTTCATAGCCTGACAATCTTCGATGGAAGTACTAGTCGATCAAATGTGAGGAAACACACACACACACACACACACACACACACACACACACACACACACACACACACACTTTTACAGTTCCACATTTATCAAGGTATACTTTATTTCAACATGTGGAACTGAAATTTTCAGCAGATTAAAATAAATCCTCAACAACTTCCACCACCGTTTGATGTTTTCATGAACACATTGCCTTTAAAAACTTGCTGCTCGTACTGTATCCTGACAATTTTCTGTCTTTTATTCAGCACAAATGTTATTCTCGAATTTTCACTGTCCGAAGTTCCTTTTTGTGTGGGGAGAGCATTAAAAATCATGAAGAATCCATTCAACATAAGATTTATTATAATTTAACTACATATCAGTCTTAACATAAGCATTTGCCCTTAACTACAAATCAGTCTTAAACACAAGCAGCTATGCTGCACAAAAATCAAAAATTATTTGATAACGAATATTAAGCAAGTACAGAAACTTTAACACCAAGTAATTTTATGTCATGTATTGACACAAATTATTGCTCCATATTTTCTTGTTTCTCGTTATCTCCAGCTTCCTTGGGAGGTGCACTCTGTGCAGCAGCTGGTTGATTTGTGTGTACAATGGGAACAATACGCTCCTTTGACTCTGAAGGTGGCAATGCCTGAAAGAATTGTAAGATATTAGTAGAATATTGTCACCTTTTCAATTCTTACTTTATGAAAATTTTAGAATACTTTACCCACACTTACCTTCTTTGGTGCCGTTATTGTAAGCACACCATCAGATGACAGTTTTGAAACCACTTGCTCAAGCTCTACATCATCTGGTAACTTATAACGCCGGGTAAACTGACGAGAAATATAACCATGTTCATCCTTTCGCTCATCATGTTTTCCCTCAACAACAATGAAGTCATCCATCATCTTAACAGATATCTCGTCAGGTTTGAATTGCTGTACATCAAGACTGACCTAAAAAAAAATTTTTTTTTTAGCTAAGTTTCCCATTTTAAACATGATGCAATCATGACATTTATTTTAAGGCAATAACATTTCCTAACAAATTTTTATTGTCTTGTTAAACATTTTCATTTTACCTCAGTGGTACATGTTCTTACCCAATTATGAACTTTATACTGCTTCACATCATTTCCAGAAACGATTCTTAGGATTCTCTTAGCTACCATTACCTTAAAAACCAGCAGCAAAATTCAAAGGATTGCGAAAAAATAAGAGGCAATCAATTTGCTGTAAGCTGTGTATGATGCACACAAACCCTAATGCTCCAATTTAACTATTTCTACCTGTCACAATCTTATGTGTGTGCTGCGTGGAGTGCTGCTGCAAGTCAAATCAAGGAAGGGGAATAACTAAAGCCGATGAAGTCTGTTCCACGACATGGATATGGATCAACCATCAACTACAGGTTAGTAGTGTTACTGTTATTTGCTTACTGATCAGATTTCTTTCCTCGCTGTTACATCTTACAAGGGAACCTCCCCATCGCACCCCCCTCAGATTTAGTTATAAGTTGGCACAGTGGATAGACCTTGAAAAACTGAACACAGATCAATTGAGAAAACAGGAAGAAGTTGTGTGGAACTATGAAAAAAATTAGTAAAATATACAAACTGAGTAGTCCATGCGAAGATAGGCAACATCAAGGACAATGGAACTGAAGGAGCGCCGTGGTCCCGTGGTTAGCGAGACCATCTGCGGAACGAGAGGTCCTAGGTTCAAGTCTTCCCTCGAGTGAAAATTTTAATTTTTTATTTTCAGTCTATGTGACAAACTTATGTTTTCATCACTTTTTTGGGGGGGGTGATTATCACATGCACAAGAAAACCTAAATCGGGCAAGGTAGAAGAATCTTTTTACCCATTCACTAAGTGTACAAATTAGGTGGGTCGACAACATATTCCTGTCATGTGACGCACATGCCGTCACCAGTGTCGTATAGAATATATCATATGCGTTTTCCTGTGGAGGAATCGGTTGATCTATGACCTTGCGATCAAATGTTTTCGGTTCCCATTGGAGAGGCACGTCCTTTCGTCTACTAATCGCACGGTTTTGCGGTGCGGTCACAAAACACAGACACTAAACTTATTACAGTGAACAGAGACGTCAATGAACAAACGGACAGATCATAACTTTGCGAAAATAAAGAAAGTAAAATTTTCAGTCGAGGGAAGACTTGAACCAAGGACCTCTCGTTCCGCAGCTACTCGTGCTAACCACAGGACCACGGCGCTCCCGAGCCCACAATTTCCTTGATGTTGCCTATGTTGCACATGGACTACTCAGTTTGTATATTTTACTAATTTTTTCATAGTTCCACACAACTTCTTCCTGTTTTCTCGATTGATCTGTGTTCAGTTTTTCAAGGCGTATCTACTGTGCCAACTTATAACTTAATCTGAGGGGGGTGCGATGGGAAGGTTCCCTTGTTAGAAGCTTACAACAGAAAATAATTAACGATAGTATTTGATAGCCTCTTTTGGGGGAGGGGGTGGCAGCAGAAACAGCAGCAGCTGCAATTCATATTGCTTAACATTTTGAACTTTTCTTCAAAATTTGTTCAACAAATTAATTACCAGCAACAATTACACTACTTGGGTAATGTTCACGTACTAGTCCAGGTGAGTTCAGTTAATTTCCTTGTGATACCTGGATTTTGTAACTGTTTTACTTCACTGTCTTCCTACAGCTTGGGAGCCTGGCTATTACGTGGTATTTATCCCAGGGCACCAATAATGACTACATCAATTTTAACCTACTGACAACACTCATATCAAGTGGTTTTAGATAGCCCCTCACAGGGGACGATCACCCATCTGACCAGATTTCCAGGTCATGATGTAGCCTGGGAATTGTGTTACAAAATACCGCTATGTGTGTGCACGCACAGCATGGCACCATCCTGTTGGAACCATACACCTCCTACACCCATTTCATTGATATGTGGACTTATCTGTCAGGAGGCACTGAAACTGCTTGTTCAGTTAAAATTATTCCTTCAGTTAAATTATTCTAGCTCCTAATACGTAGTTTACCTCATTAACTGTTACCTGCTGTTAATGTAGGGTCAATGGAAGTGGTCTCTGAGGGGGAAAGGAGGGGGGGGGGGGGGGTTGTAATCACGGCTCCAATTGTGTATATTCTGCCAATTTTCAAATAAGTGAGCCTCATCACTTAAGGAAAATAAGTCACCAGACATGAAAACAAGGACTTGCATGCACTTTCTCAACCAACAAAATTGCATTAAGTTCCTGCACCAGTCAATTTGCAGGTATTTTAGTTAATGAAGGTCTCACTCACAGGATGAGTACACAATCAACAGCAGCTGCAGCTGCAAATTTCAAAGCAGAGTAGCGAGTGGATTATAAAACAGAAAGCCCACAGTTTTCTTCACATCACCAGTTTACCTGAAGTTTTTTTGAACACTAATGCTGGCTAGGAACAAACATAGGGCACAATATTAAAACAGATACAGAATGCACACAGCATGGCGACAATCGAGCGACCGTTCATGTATATTCCACTTCTGCCCACTTCATGTTGCCAACTAAGTTGAGCTATAACTATGCCCCACCTTCAAATTGCCTACCTCCACTCTCTTCTGAGCAAATTTTGCTTCCTGGTGCCAATTTCAAATAAATCAGTCTCTCTGTACCATTCTGTCCATACGCATTAAGGAATTTTGTTGCAAGGAATTCCAGAGAATTCTGCCAATTTTCTAGCCATAAGTTTGTCCTTAGCACCAGCTTTGCAGTTTGGCAATATTCTTGAAAACTTCTTAATGCTGTATCTGTAATTTTATTATTTCACCCTACACTAAGACTTAAAATGCTTCTAGTACTGTACCTTCATATTAACGTGCTTTATTTCATTAAATTCCCTCTAACCACTAAAGTGTTAGTGCCAAGGAGTGTTTAACAATAAGCAACAAGGGCTACGTGTTAAACAATCTTATTTACACTGATATGCTTTGACAAAAACTGACTCACCTCCTAGAAGAAGTGGAAATGTTTTCTAGAAATTTAACTTATTTGGTGTGAATAAATAACAGAATGAAGTAACTAACAAGAAGATATCCCAGCAATACAATCTAATTTTTGAAGCTATTTATACAGTTATGTAGGCTCTAGTGGGCCCTCATTTGCAATTAACTGAGGAAAGAAAAATTCGAATGTGTGTGTGACACTCAGTAGCATTAAAGTCATGTCCAGTCTGGTTGCATGTTGGAATGGGTAGGATAACTTAACACGCATAAGGTTGTCAGTACCAAATCAAGCCAGGTGCACATTTTTTTTTAAATTCTTACTGAAATCACTTCAATAGTAATTTTTATTGAACTCTTTGCTCAAGTGCAATTTTAAGTATCGATTTCGATTTAATTTCTTTTGTTTTAACACCCTGTGTTCTGTCTACATAGTTATACTCCTATCTATTTCTCATTTTTCTTGAATTTAGTTTTACTTATAAAAGTTATTTTGTTCATAGTGCAACAGTTATTTAGGTTATGTTATGCACGTATTACAATTACCACGCAAAAAATTGCACACCTGGTAAAAAACTACATTTTTCACAACACTGCACAAATACAGTTCTTTAACAGATTGGAATCCTCAACCAATTCAGTATTATAGATAAATGTAATTATGTTCATTTTCACAAAAATTCCAATTGGAAAAAAAAAGAAAAAAAAGAAAAAAGAATGACAAAGAAAAGTGAAACAAAGTAAAAAGTTCAGTGATTAAAATGATGTGACAAGGGAATAGAAATAAATTACAATTAAACTAATTAATAGAATAAAAGTGAAGTAATTTTGATAACTATTCTAAATAGTTGAGCACCTGACAAGGGTTGAACTGACAAGTTCATGCACAGGAAGCTGTGTATGAACACACTGGACTGAGCACTATGTGACTTAACATCTGAGGTCATCAGTCCCCTAGAACTTGGAACTACTTAAACCTAACTAACCTAAGGACATCACACACATCCATGCCCAAGGCAGGATTCGAACCTGCAATTGTAGCAGCAGTGTGGTTCCAGACTGAAGTGCTTAGAACCGCTCGGCCACAGCGGCTGGCCAACCACACTGGGTAATGGAAGGATTTTGTGCGTGTTTAAATGCCACAAAATTCTGACTCTTGTCAATTACTTGCAAACGAGGGCCGCTCCGGGTGAATGGCTGCAGTCTGCCACCCTTTGGACCTTAATTTACGTCACTGTGTAGATAGTTTGGAAAAGTCTTATTACACCACTGGGGACCTCTCCTTGTAAGGGCAAGAGAGCCAAGCTACTGGGTGCAATACGACTAACAAATGTAAGTACAACTATGAACGAGGATGACACCTACAATTGACAACCTCCAAGGAAGAATGCTGTTTCACAAAACCATAAAATATGTGATTAAATTGGCAGAATCTCCTCAATTCTGAAACAAAGTAAATGGAGAAAACAGCATTAACCCAATTTCAATTCTAGTGTTAACACTTTTGGCCTCATTGCCTGGACAAGGAAAGGCCTTACAGAAACACAGTAGAATATATAAGAAAGGCACACAAATTATGGTAACAATAATCAAGACAGTTTTTGAAAGACTACTTTATGCGAGGATGGAGGCAGGAATCCAACATATTGGAACAGCTGCAAGAAAAGTTACTTTGCAATCTGAAGTATTATTTCCCCAAGTTACTCATCAATCCATACATCCTTGCTGCAATTTTTTGTGAACATTTGCACATGCTCTGCATGAGCACAGGTAAAGTTTCACTATCATTACTTCAAGGGATATAGTCATTTGACCCCATAGTGCAACTATCAGTGCACTTGTGGGTTTTTGTCAACTTTCAGACAATACCGCCAGTAATCTTTCCTCGGAAGAAAATAAACTGGGCCATTTTTTTAGTTTGTATTCTTAAACAAAATTATAAGTTATTTGCATTTGGAGAAAAAAAAACTTTAAAAATTTGAAATTTAGCTTTTTATTGACTCCAGAAGTACTTGAGGGGTACACCTGAAACCTTGGCATTTAATAACTTGCCAATACAAGGTCTTCAAATATGAAATTTCATTCTACCACTTTAGAATAGTTTGGAAATTTAAGGTAAAGTTGATTTCTCTAAAAATGCTGGAAAGGCCACAGTCTAAATCAGAAAGTGCTTTGTTTTTCCAATGCAAGCATACAAGGTAAGAAACTGTTTGTGCATTGTGAATAGGCCATTATTCCAGTAGTACTCTAAATTAGAGATCTTTTGATATGTCTTACAGTTAGTACTCCCCGGAATGGCAATCTAAAGCCTTCATGCCTAGAAAGTGAGACAATCCTAATTAAAAAAGCTTGTGTCTTTTCAAGACTCATTACCGTGTTTATGCTATACCTACAGAATCAAACTGGTTATGAACTTCATAATTTAACCAATTAGGAAGGCAGTTATGGTACAAATTGTAACACCTGTTGCATACAATGTATAAATAGCCTGGAGGCTTTATACCAGACTGCTACATTGAGTAAATTTTGTAGAAGTTCACAGCAGTCTTACGAACTTTTTTTGAATGTAAGTTATGGAAAGTTAGTAATATATATTATGTAATGCTACTGAAGTGCTAGTTTAATTCTGGTTTAAGGTATAGCATACTCTGTTTGCTATTAATGTGGAACAGTGCACACATGAAAATTTTACGTGTGTTGATATGATCATCAATCGTGGCTTCGTTTCTGCTGGTTCCTTTTAAAGTGAGAATGCCAGCATCACTATTGGTGGTACACCCAACACTTGGTTAACAGCAGCCACAGGTTAATTTTTTTTTACTACAGGTTCCAATGCCTGACGAGGTTTTCTTCCACAAAAATCCCATTTTTGTAACTGTCAGAGGCCAAAGTGAGAAGAGGTCTCTTAAAATCCTAAGCTTATGTTTACATTAAGCTACTTTAATTTCTTCTTTTACAGGTTTCATTAAATTGTTGTAATATAATGTCATGAGGGAAACTATACTGCTGGCCAGATTTCACTGATATACCGAGCCCTGGGGCACCCCATAATTAACTTTTTAATATTCAAAATGGTACACACTTCCCTCCTGAGCAATATGTACTCGTTTCCTTTCAGTTAACTATGACTAACCACTTGTAGGAAATACCACGGACACCATAATTACACAGTTTTAACAGCAATGGGTTATGATTTATAAGATCGAATGCTTTGGAAAGCAGAACTAAATTTTATATTCTAAGATATTGTAATGGTCTTGCGCAAGACCTGATCAACTACAATTTATTGATACTAGCTAAGTGGTCAAACTTTTTCTTATGTGGGACATTCGTGACTTCAGTTTTACTAAAACCTTAATACTAGCCAAACTTCCTTTAGGGAACTTGCGTTTGATGGGCAATGTCTCTAATGGCAGTGTGGTCAGCAACACCCTACTCTCTGGGGAGCCTAGCATCAAGTTTGATAAAATATCCTGAGAATCAAAACCTAAAAAAATTTGAAAGAACATTACTGCAGTTTAATATAAAAAAGATGTACTGACAAGATTGATCAGACTCAGACCATTATTGACAATAATTCAAGTAGTGAATGTTAAGCAAAAGTTCTGGAAATAGCAATCCAACTATCATAGTTTAATGTTTTTGTATACAAAAAGCAAAGTGAGGTGTCAGGACTCTAAGTTAAAAAAACAGTTTTTAAAATAATTCTGAAGAAAATTTGAAAATGCACAGCACATTTGAGAAGTAAAATGCATTTGCCAACACTCTAAAGCACGATTTTCATAGTCTCCAAAATGGCTTGTCACAAGCAAGTTCACAGTACGCAATAGATCCTCAAGAAAATAATTAGATATTATTTAACCCAGGACTCAAGTGAACTAACAGAGCATGGAGAAAGAAACAGCAGAAGTGCAGGCAATCAAGAGAAGTAAAACCCAGTTTGATAGAGCCACAGCAAATTCTAATCATGAAATTAAAAATGGCCTAGGACATAAATACAGATTTAGCCAGAAGAGTTTAAACACAGGTTTTAACAACAGATTTTAAACTCAATGAGAACTCTGAACAATAGTGACAAAGTTAACAAAAATATAATGAACAATTTTAGTTATTGTTCAAAATTTAAAAGAAAAATCATCAGGGGTTAAACATCTTAGGAGCAACCATCCCACTCAATGTTCCTGGAACATTGAAAGAACTTAACATAATTCAGAAATTAGAATTCACGAAATCAGGAGTTGAAATATCGATCTTCTCTAATAAAGCATGTGACTAAAGAAGTAATTGAATCTCTTTTGGATGGATGGAGAGAAATAATCCAAATAACTAGAGACTAGTATCTAGCTAGTTTATATTACAAGTGTTTGTGTGCAGTAAGTTAATCACATTCTTACAGAATTTTAGACTTACAGTACAACATGGTTTCCAGAAAGGGAATCTACTCAAACCAGTATATCAAGCCAAAGAGTGTTATAGACGCATTAGACAAAAACTATCTGCTATGTTTCTGCACGATCTTGTCTGATGCCTTTTGACAATCAGCCATACAGCACTGAGAAATGTGAAATATGGCATACAGTAACATACAATGCAATAGATAAAATGCCCTAAAGTAGTATGTGATAACATAACCTGGACACAGGTCTGTAATAGGTGATTTTAAGGAACACCACAACGATCTGTACAAGTCAAATATCTATTAAACTTATTTGTAAACAATATTAAATTCAGAGAGAACTATGAACGGCTGTATGCTGATGACACCACAGTGAATGAGAAACAGTGGTCATGAGAAGAGAGTCGAGTTCACATATATGCATAGACTAAACAAGATGGGAAGAAACTACTTCTACAAAATTTTTGGGGGATTATAGTTGACTAGCTTCAATGGGAACATATAGACAATGCTTGTTAGGACCATCTACAAACAATATTTCATGCAGAACTGCCTTCAACAACCTTAAAAAAAAAAAGTTTCTGGAGTAGAAAAAATATGTAAATAATGAGGAATATTGTTATAACTAGTATGTAGTGCAATCATACTGAAAATATTCAGTTTATGTAAATAACTTATGTTTTACACTTAATATGTAGGCTAAATATTTTAAGGTATTGCAATAAGTTGACCTATCATATATTAGGAGTGCACAAACTGCAAACAGTCAAATGAGAAAACATGTGGGCTACGAGATTCGTTGTGGACAACTTTTTAGTCTTCACTGATTCTTTGTGAAGGCGTCTTTACCACTATTAATAGATGCCTGCTTGGCGAAGTTACTGGAATTTCTTTTGCGATGGACGCGGCGGGAGGGGGAGGGGCGGTATGCATTGTTCTGTTAGCTGTTAGAAGTACCCTAACCCTGACTGTCCTTAGCTGAGCAACAGATAAGGTGTTCATTCTCCGAAAAATTTCCTTTAACTTACGAGAGGTTAAAATTACACACCTTGAACTGGTAAACCCCGCCGCCGCCAAAGTAATTTCATGAAATCGTAGCTTTCCATTCATAATAAAAAAAAAGGACGGGGGGGGGGGGGGGTTGGGGGCACGAGGGGAAAAGGGAGAAGGATCTAGAAATTTTAGCGTTTAGGAAGTTCCTCACCCCACAGCCCCTTTTTGAAGCTTAAAACGAACCACTTTTTTTTTGACAACGTAGATAATTTTAACACTTACCTCAAACCCTTCCTTCTTGTTTTTGATGTTGGAAGTACCACTTCGGCTAGTAGGCTGATGGCGCCAAGGTCTATAATAGCCAGATAGCAATGGTACAGAAGTAATACGAGGAGCTACGAGATCGTCCGCAAGCATTCCCAGACCGAAATTCTGATCGAATAGGGAAGCTGGCTGGTTTAGCTCTTCAAGGAGTCTGACAACCATAGGTAAAGTCGCCATCTATACCGGAATAACAAAAACATCAATACTTCAAATTTTGTAACAAATACAAGACAGAACAACTTGCAACTACACTCCAAAAATTGATAGTATACACACGTTTCCTCTTACCTTTTCTGTTGGTAGCAACAACTGCTTTGAATGAAAAGGCAATAAATTAACCAGCGTAACTCGACGATAACAATAGCGAACGGTACACGACACAATCTTTCAGGGGCCGCTGGGCGCTGGCGTTTATATAGGCGAACTTCCCGCGTCGAGAACTTTCGTGACTCTCCTGGCTCTAATCGATAATCAACATGTAGCGAATGTTTCTAGCACAGAATTTCAAACCAATGTATACAGAGTATTGTAACAAATGCAAGACTGTGTTCGTAATTTCATATAACAGAGAACCAAAAATTGTTTGTTATTTCTGATTTTTTTTTTTTTCAAAATTAATGACACGATAAGTACATACCTTCTACTGCGAAACTACTTTGACTGATACTAAATAATAATCAATTGCTATTAATTTTATAAATACATATAAAATACAATGGCAAAATAAAAATGATTGTACGACACGAAAATTAATGTGTCTATTTGCGATTTGATTGCTGGAAAATGTATGTAATTTTTCTAAAGGTGGGCTATTAAAAGTTGGAAAGCAGATCGCGCAAGATAAAAACCATACTACTTATTGTTCCTATAGATCACAAACTCTTAGAAAATGAAAAATTACAAAGTTAAAATGTCTGCAAAGAGGTAAATCGAATAACAGCCCCAGTAAACTCAAATGACAGTTACAAAATATAAAGTAACGAAATACCGTAGAGAGAGAGATTTTTGACCGTGCTTTTTAACAACTGAGATTCATTCGTACGGTATTGGGAGTAGGCTTACTATTGGCGTATAAACTATTTTACGCAAATGCGTGTGTAAATATTTAAAAATAAGAAGTAAGCAGAAGAGAGCGGTTGTAATAAAAAAACTGAAACTAATATGATGTAAATAGCATAAGGGACACAGAAATATTTCGGAGTCCCAGTCGCGGACGTAACTGGCGACTATCAGTTGCTTATTATACAAATACTTACAATAACTTATGAATATGGTCGTTGTTTGACGCGTATGCCTTGCTCGTCCAGAAATGCCGCAGGGTTACAGTTCATTCGTTTACAATATGTTAGTACCTTTGCAATCCAGAAACATAAGTATCTTAATAAATTAGGGTCCCAGTACCACTTAATGCACTGCTTAAAGCTGTCACTTTCTGTTGTGACATCCTTTCCATGAAAAACAACTAATAATTGATTAAAAATGCCCTTACAGTGATACCTATTTAGGCCTAGTGTGGTTTTGATAAATGAGCAGCATCTATATTTGGGATTAGTCCTTTCATTTGACTGTTGTACTAAAAAAGCACTGGGCAGTTTTTACTCTTTTGTTTATTACTTCTGTTACCAGTTGTTGTCATCAGCTACCAAAACACAAAAACTTATCATGTTCAGCTTCATGTGAATGAAGCAGTTGAACACATATTGGCTGTAAATATTCGTAACTGCATATCTAGCAAAGATAAGTTTGCAGTTGTCAAATTATTTTTTTTTCCTAGATGTAATTATTCTCACTAGTTCCTTCTGTAGCAACAATATGTTCTCACATTCTGCAGAGCGACCTCATAGCAGAATATGATAGCAGACGTTGCTGTGAAATAAGGCATAGCAGGCCAACAGCCTTGCTGCAGTGGTAACACTGGTTCCCGTCAGATCACCGAAGTTAAGCACTGTCGGACTAGACTAGCACTCGGATGGATGACCATCCGGTCTGCTGAGCGCTATTTTGGCAAGCGGGGTGCACTCAGCCCTTGTGAGGCAAACTGAGGAGCTACTTGATTGAGAAGTAGCGGCTCTGGTCTCAGAAACTGACATACGGCTGGGAAGCAATGTGCTGACCACATGCCCCTCCATATCCGCATCCAGTGACGCCTGTGAGATGAGGATGACACGGCGGCCGGTCAGTACCGTTGGGGCTTCCGAGGCCTGTTAGGACGGAGTTTAGTTTAGTTTAGACTGCCAGTAGGTATTATCTGTAATAAAGCATAACATTTTCCACAGAAGGTAGAGGGCTAATGAAAGCTTGATGCATACATGTACAATGCGCTCTTTCCAAGTTAATGTACTGTTGATGACGATATTTCATTGAAACGAACATTTGCTCATTGTACAGCATGCAAGTTACTCTTCAACCCTAGTGAACAATATTAGGCCCCTCTGTCAGCTGCGAACTGTAGAAGCCGACAAGTTGTCCATCTGAGCTTAGATCAGTGGAAAAAAAAAAAAAAAAAAAAAAAAAAAAAAATATATATATATATATATATATATATATATATATCCTCATGGCATACTGTGTTGCAGTTTCACAAAGGACATGTGTTAGTTCCTTCTGGACTGTGAAGATGCTGCTGTGCCTCTTGCAGCAACTCAAGATTCCTTTTCTGCCACAGTCAACCATGCCTCCCAGTCAACCTGAAAAACTGAGTCAGCTGACATTAATATTTGCACAAACTAAGTTGACACTCAGTGCATTGGCTGTTGGGAGTGACTGTAAAAAGGAAATGCCTTTACGGTCACTCCCATCAACCACCACTCCACGTGTTAACTTAGTTTGCACAAATAATACTATCATGCATTTTATATCTTGACACATGATTTTCTTATGGAAGCAGTAAATATGTCAAGGTGCTGTAGTTATCTCCTTTCATTCTTTCCCACTACTCTATGACTTCTAGGTAAATTAATCTTTGATTGCGTAGTGTGCATTACTTATGAAGAATGTTTTAGCTGCCTTTTTACAGATGTATTTAGTAATGCTTTTCATTCCCTTTGGCAAGTCATTATTCAAATTTATCCCAAGATATAAAATTCTATTTTAAGTTTTTTGTTCATTTTTCCCAGGTAAATGTAATTACAAATTTATTTTATTTAAATAAATAAATAAAACAAATAAATGTATCAAGAATCAAGAATTTTTATTCATCATTGATCCGTTTACAATGAAATAGGCTTTGTCATTGGAGTATAATACAGAAAGCAGTTAACAAAGTGAGCCATCAAGTGGATGAACAGGTATGTGACTATCATAACACAGATGATCACTGTGCATCAAGATGAAAGACATTAACTGAACCTACAACTTCAAATGTAGATTCAAATTGCTCTCAGAGGAATACAAACAGAGACAAACTACTTACTTTTTTACAAGTTAACATATGTTGTATTAGAAATAAGATATTAGAATTAGAACATTTATGTAACACTGAACATGTAGATGTTATATGTGTATCTGAGCACTGGTTAACCCAAGAACAAGTAAATATGTTTGTTCCCCAAGGGTATGTTGTGGGAGACATGATATGTAGAAAACAGAGAAAAAATGGTGGTGCTGGAATTTTTGTCAAAGAAGGAATAAAGTTTTCTAGAAATTATGTATCTATATACTCCTCAGAACTAGATGGGGTGTTTAGTTGTGTAAAACTAATGAATGAAAATATAGTGGTAGTTAATCTTTATAGGTCGCCAGATGGTGATGTAAATTTGTTTATTGAACAATGTGAATTAATAGTTAGAAAAATATTGAAGAGTAAAATAAAAATTGCTATATGAGGTGATTTCAACATAGAAATGGTAAACACACACAGAGGCCAGTTGCTAGGACATTTTTGAATATGCTAAGATCATTGTACAAATAACCGTGCCACACATAGGAATGCCTGCATAGACAATATTGTTGTGAATTTGCATAGGGAAGATTTTACTGTCAGCCTTGCAGGAAGTGTACCTGCAGATCATGAACCACTACTCCTTACACTCTGTAAGAGGCAGCCAGTTAAAAGTGAAGAACCTAGAGTAGTAATGATATGAGGACAAAAGGAAAAATACATAAGTATATTTGTTGATAAATTAGGAGGTGCAGATTGGGACTTCATATATAATTGTCAGTCTGGAAAAAGGGAATCTGAAATTACCTTTGATAACTTCTTTAAAAAGTACACAGATTTATAGTATTGTTGCTCATCAGTAAAAAAAAATTAGATATCCAAGTGAAATGAAAAAGAAAAGTCTGAATTGGTTTACAGAAGAGCTAGCAGAAATTAATGGAAACATGCATATGCTGTACCAGATACATAAGCAAGCCGCTAACCAAGGAGCAGAACAGAGCTTGAACATTCAAAGGTCATATCTGAAATGCAAGAAATACTACAAAGCTAAACTTCTTCTGGCAAAAAAATCATGTTGTTGTTGTTGTCTTCAGTCCTGAGACTGGTTTGATGCAGCTCTCCATGCTACTCAATCCTGTGCAAGCTTCTTCATCTCCCATTACTTTCTGCAACCTACATCCTTCTGAATCTGCTTAGTGTATTCATCTCTTGGTCTCCCTCTTCAATTTTTACCCTCCACGCTGCCCTCCAATGCTAAATTTGTGATCCCTTGATGCTTCAGAACATGTCCTACCAACCAGTCCCTTCTTGTCAAGTTGTGCCACAAACTCCTCTTCTCTCCAATTCTATTCAATACCTCTTCATTAGTTATGTGATCTACCCATCTAATCTTCAGCATTATTCTGTAGCACCACATTTTGAAAGCTTCTATTCTCTTCTTGTCCAAACTATTTATCATCCATGTTTTACTTCCATACATGGCTACACTCCATACAAATACTTTCAGAAACGACTTCCTGACACTTAAATCTATACTCGATGTTAACAAATTTCTCTTCTTCAGAAACGCTTTCCTTGCAAAATAACTGATGATGGTCGAAGTAGAGAGGATATAAAACGTAGACTAGCAATGGCAAGGAAAGCAAAAAATCAAGAGAACTATATAAAAGGGCTCCCAATAAATGCAAGGCAGCATGGCAAATAATAAAACAACAGAATACACCAAAATGCACAGAAACAGCTCTGCTTGAACCCGAGGAATTAAATCAATACTTTTTAAACTCAGTTAAAGAAATAAGTAACAGTATTAAAGCAACAAATTCATCTGCAGTGGACCTTGTTGGAACACCACTGCCTGTTAACCTGGTATTTCAATGGAGGACTGTCACACCTGCCGATGTTATAAAAGCTGTATCCAAATTTTCATGTTCTAAAAGTATGGACTGTTACTGGTTATCAAATAACATAATTAAAAATACAATACACTCAGTCGCCAAACCATTAGCTTTTATTTTTAATAAATATGTAGAATTTGGAGTATTTGCAAATGCACTTAAGGTATAAAAATTTGTCCTAGTTTTTAAAAAAAAGGGGACAAACATCTTCCACAAAGCTACAGACCATTCTCTATTGTTCCAATATACTCAAAGATATTTGAGGCACTGACACACGCACAAATAAGCAGCTTCTTTGAAAAACGCTATATCCTATGTAGCAATCAGTTTGGTTTTTGTAAAGGCAGAAAAACAACAGGGGCTATCTTGGAAATCATTGACCAAACCTTAACAGCTTTTGAAAACAATAACATGGTGTCACTGGTATTATGTGACTGAAGCAAAGCTTTCGGCTGCATCTCTGTTGACATAGTACTGGGGAAACTAGAGTTTTATGGGTGAGAGGGAGCACTTTAGCTGCAATAAATTCTTATTTAAGTAACCAAAAACAATTTGCTTCAGTCAGAAATGTAAATTATTGCATAATGGAAATCAGCACAGATGTACCACAAGAGTCTATCCTTGGACCCTTCTTCTTCATTGTAGCTATTAATGATTTACCTTAAAACATAGCCCACCCTCTCGTGTGTTATGCTGTCGATACAACACTACTTACCACACATCAGAACATTTCAGAGCTGAATAAACTAACAAAAGAAACACTTGATAAGACCCTGGACTGGTTTGCAGCCAATCTTGATAAAACCCAACAACTTTTAATGGGAACATCAAATGAAGTAGGCAATAAGTCGGTAAAACTCTTAGGTATTCACATTGACTCTAAACTCTATTGGGAGGAACATGTCAATCACGTATGTGAAAAAATATCTTGAGTGGCATACCTCATCTTGAAACTAAGGGAGGTAGTGGGCTTGGAGTACATTAGGGTGACATACTTTGGGCTATTCCAGTCACATATTTCATATGGTCTGATTATATGGGGACACTCCCCTCACATCAAGAACATCTTGAAATTACAAAAAAAAATGTCTTATGCATAATATGTAAAAGAGGTCATAGGGAGCACGGTCGTCCTCTTTTTTCCAGACTCAGAATACTCACAATTATAAATTTATACATCTATGTGTCTGTACTCTATATTAAAATAGTATTTCAGAATCTATTGCCAGAGGAGAAATACATGAACACAACACATTGGCTAAGGGTAATTTAGACATATCACGCCACAGATTAGCAAGAACAGGAAATTCCCACAAAGTAAACCCACACAAAATGTCAATAAACTGCCAATTCGTGTTCAGTCTATGGATATATTTTTTTAAATTAAGCGGTACTGCTGGCTGTCAGATCATCCATTCTATGACATTAAAGAATTCTTTGAGATGCCTGAGGAGGATATTAGCATTTAAAAGTTGTCTGTCATTAAAGATATTATGTGTGCTGTGGTTAATCATGTGTAATTACATAGTGTATACAATAAACAATACAATAGTACAGTATATTAGAGTATAGTATAGCTTATTGCATTAACTTTTAGAAGCTATCCTGGTGTAATTTGGTACACTGCCATGCTTGAAATGTATTCTTAATGTACTGACACTTGTTTATTTTATTATCCTGTATGATGAAGCCAATATCATTGTAAAATGATCTATGGTGAATAAAATTCTTGATGTAGTAATACATACATAGTAATAAAATAATCTAATGTCAGTTGACTGTAGTATACAGAATGAGATTTTCACTATGCAGTGGAGTGTGCTTTGATATGAAACTTCCTGGCAAATTAAAACTGTGTGCAGGACCGAGACTTGAACTTGGGACCTTTGCCTTTCACAGGAAAGTGCTCTACCATCT
Source organism: Schistocerca americana (assembly GCF_021461395.2). Taxonomy (NCBI): domain Eukaryota; kingdom Metazoa; phylum Arthropoda; class Insecta; order Orthoptera; family Acrididae; genus Schistocerca; species Schistocerca americana. The sequence continues at coordinate 227,869,589 of NC_060125.1, read as the reverse complement.
GAGCTACCCAAGCACAACTCACGCCCCATCCTCACAGCTTTACATCTCCCAGTACCTCGTCTCCTACCTTCCAAACTTCACAGAAGCTCTCCTGTGTACCATAAGGCTAAGCCATGTGCCTACAATATCCTTTCTTCCAGGAGTGCTAATTCTGCAAGTTTGCAGGAGAGCTTCTGTGAAGTTTGGAAGGTAGGAGACGAGGTAATGGCAGATGTAAAGTTGTAAGGACAGGGTATGAGTCGTGCTTGGGAAGTTCAGATGGTAGAACACTTGCCCGTGAAAGGCAAAAGTCCCGAGTTCGAGTCTCAGTCTGGCACACAGTTTTATTCTGCCAGGAACTTTCAACTGTAGTATACACATTAAACACAGCAATAGTGAAATATATTACAGGAAAATTTCTAAGCTACACTATAATATAGTATGGTATAAACCCTGTACGTAATACCTGGATAGAGTATACAAGACATAATTATACTGAACATAATCACAGCACATAATAATGTAATAAATTATAGGAAGATTTGTTAAATGCTAATATAATCCTCAGGTTTCTCAAGAAATCTTTAATATGTTGAAATGGGTGATCTGACAGCCAGCTATACCACTTAATTTCAATAATTTTAGATCTTTAGTCCAAGTGTAAGATGCTAATTTTCTGAAAAATCTGAGTGGGTTCACTTTATGAGAATTTCCAGTTCTTGCTAACATGTAAATTTAAATTAGCTTTAGATCTGGTATTTTATTTGTGAATTCCCCCCCCCCCCCCCTCCCCAGCAGCAAATTATGAAATATTATTTTTAATAGTGTAGAGCATGGACACACAGATGTATAAATTTGTAATTGTGAATATTTGGAGCCTGAAAAAAACTGAGGACAACAGTGCTCCATATGACCTGCTTTACACATTATGCATAAGACTTTTTTTTTTAATTTTTAAAACATTCTTTATGTGAGGGGAGTGTCCCTATACTATCAGACCATATATCATTTGTGACTGGAATAGCCTAGTAGTGGATGTCACCCTAAGGTCATCCAAGCTCACTACATCCCTAAGTTTCAAAATGAGATATGACATCTTGTCACATGCATGATTGATATGTCCCTCCCAGCAGATTTACTTTATTTGACGTACCCATAAGGAGTTCTGATTTTTATCAGGTTTACACAGGAGCTTATTAGCTGCAAACCAGTCCAAGGCCATATAAAGAGTTTCTTTTGCTATTGTATTCAGATCGAAAATCGCTTATGTGTGGTAGGTAGTGTTGTATCATCAGTGAAATATATAACAGAGTGACACTCGCCATATAGAGGAGATGCTGAGTCACAGACAGGCACACCAAAAAGACTGCTAAAATTGTGAATTTTCATGTTACTTCACCATCATTCCCCAGATCCCTCAACATCCACAGAAATAACTGAAATTCACCACCTAAAAATTGATCCTGACCTTATAATCATATCTGCTGACAAAGGCTCCACCACTGTGGTTTAGAACCACAAGGATCACCCAGTGAAAGGACTTTACTAGCTGTCAGACTCATCCACCTACAAACCCTGCCACAGTGCCACTTCCCAGAAATACAACAGGATCTCCAGTCTCTTTTCAAATCCTGAGGCCCATCCCAGAAGCTCTTCCTGAGTCTATCTCTCTCCTCTCACCTACCACTCTACGGAACCCCTAACTTCTACTTTATTCCTGAAGTCCATAAACCCAACCACCCAGGACGCCCCATTGTGCCCAGTTACTGTGCCCCCAATGAGTGAATCTCTTGTATACCAACACCTTCAGCCTATTACCTGTAACCTACCCTCCTATGTAATAGATGCCAACCATTTCATCCACTGAGTCTCCACAGTTCCTGTTCCTTTACCACATGGCGCCCTGCTCGTCACTGTTAATGCCACCTCCGTTTACACTAACATCTCTAATGCTCTTGGCCTTGGTGCTATTGACATTACCTTCCCAACATCCAACTAATTTCAAACCTGCAACCTCCTTCCTGGTCACCATGACCAACTATATCCTTGCCCACAGTTACTTCATCTCCAAAAGCATCACCTACAAACAAATCTGTAGTATGGCAAAGGGCTCCCATGTGGTACTATCTTACACGAACCTATTCATGATTCTTCTAGAGGAATACTTTCTAACCACTCATAATCCCAAACCCCTCATCTGGTTCAGATTCATTGATGAGATCTTCGTGATCTGGATCACAAGTGAAGGCACCCTACCAACATTCCTCAAGAACCTCAACACCTTCTCCCCCATTCGCTTCACCTGATGTCTCCAACCCAACAGGCCACCCACCTTCTATGGTGTTGTCCTTCACCAAAAATACTGACTACATCAGTATATCCTGTTACTGTCCCCTTTCCCCTACCCTGCTACCACTCCCCCTCCCTGCTCCAGGCTCCTCGAACCCCCCCCCCCCCCCCCCCCCGCCCCACCCAGACCCATGCACAATTGCTCACAGTCTGGCCACAGTGGCCAGAGTCAGTAGTCATATGTTCGTCAATTGTGCTTGCATGAATGTGTGTGTCTTTTGTCTACTTTAGAATGAGGCCTTTTGGCTGAAAACTCTCATGTGTAACAGTTTTTTTGGTGTGCTTGTCTGCACCATAGCATCTGCTCTATACGATGAGTAACAGTCTATCCTTCTCGTTGTACTGTCATTATTACATCCTGAATTTTACATTGTTTGATAGGACAGAGTGAGCTACATTACTGGATAAATCATTGTTTGCTGTAATGCAGAAGAAGGATCCAAGAATAGATCCTTGTGGAACATCTGTGCTAATTTCTTAAGGGGAAGTTTAGATTTCTTTTTAAGACAAGTTGTTTTCTGTTGTTTAAATGAGAGCTCATTGTAGCTAATTTTCTTCCACACACCCCATAAAAGTCCAGTGTTTGATGCACAGTTTCCAAAACATCCATTGTTGTATTTCTCCCCTTGCAAAAATCAAACTCATTGTTACATAGGAGATTGTCTTTTTCAAAGTAGCTGCTTATTTGTGCGTGTAGCAGTGCCTCAACTATATTTGAAAATATTGGCACAATTGAGACTGCTCTTTAGCTTTGGGGAAGTTCTTTGTCCCCTTTTTTTTCGCAACTGAGATAACCTTCCACAAATATTCTGAAGTGCATACTGTTTGTTTTACTTATGCTTCACAGTAATTTAATACATAGTGCCCAATTGTTCACATCCTTCAGGGTTCAATTTTTTTCTGTAACAGTAATTTGGGGTTTTTGTCAGTGACTACAAGGTTCTGTCATCAACAAAGTGAATTTTTTCTACGTATCTTATACTGGCTGGAAAGTCATTGATATATATATATATATATTTGGGAACTTGCTCTTCAATATATCCTCTCTTCCCGTTATCCACCAGGCCTCAATCTCTGCTAATTTCAAGTTGCCGCCACTCATACCTCACCTGTCATTCAACAACATCTTTGCCTCTGGACTTCCGCCTCGACTGACATCTCTGCCCAAACTCTTTGTCTTTATATATGTCTGCTTGTGTCTGTATATGTGTGGATGGATATGTGCGTGTGTGCGAGTGTATACCTGTCCTTTTTTCCCCCTAAGGTAAGTCTTTCCGCTCCCGGGATTGGAATGACTCCTTACCCTCTCCCTTAAAACCCACTTCCTTTCGTCTTCCCCTCTCCTTCCCTCTTTCCTGATGAGGCAACAGTTTGTTGCGAAAGCTTGAATTTTGTGTGTATGTTTGTGTTTGTTTGTGTGTCTATCGACCTGCCAGCGCTTTTGTTCGGTAAGTCACCTCATCTTTGTTTTTATACATACAGGGTGAGCCATAAATGAGGAAAAATATGTTGTGCAAATTGTCACACACTAAGCTACAAACATAAATTCATTTTCCACATGTTCCTACATCAATAAATGACAATGCAATTGAATGGTAAAAATCTGGAAATATGGAATGGACTTTTGGGTGTTACTGTGCGCCGGCATTGGCCAAGGGGACAGATCAGCAACAGAGCACAACATGCAAGTGTTGTAGGTAGTCTAGCCGCTCATGAGAAGGCGAGGCATGCGGCGTCAAGTGATGGTCAGCATGACACTGCGAGCAAGGACAGTGCCCACATCTATCCCGTACCGGTTACGCTGGCCAGTATTATGTAACGTGGCTAGTTGGCATAGGGAAAGGAACGTGAGGAGGGGCTGCACTACTGTACATGCATGTTTTATAATTTGGTTTTTGTGTCCCATACTTAGTTTTAAGAAACGAGTACAGAGATGCAGAATACAAAATACAACAACACAGGCAGTTAATACAAATGAATACAATACAGCTGTACAAATCAAAACTAACATAGAAACACATGACCAGAAGCTGCAGTGGCGGTTTATAAGTACTGTTCGAAATGACAGCCACGGTGTGTATGGCAAAGTTGAACTCTTCGCAGGAAGGATTGCTGAACACAATCCAACATGTCTGTATCTGTTTGCATAATGTCACAGACATGTTGTATTCTGCGTTGAAGGGTGTTGACATCAACAACCTCTGCTTCATAAATCACAGATTTCAGATGGCCCCCCAAAAAGAAGTCCAGTGGACTCACGACTGGTAATCTTGCTGGCCATGCTACAGGGCCTCCACAACCGATCCATTTCAAAGGGAAGGCATTGTCCAGGTGGTGTAGCACTGTGCTGCTGAAGTGAGCAGGAGCACCATCATGCATGTACCACAGATTGATACGAGAGTCCAAACTAATGTCTTCCAATAATTCTGGTAATGTAGCATTCAGGAAATGCAGATACCGCTCTCCTGTAAGCCTTGGTGGTAGCACATGTGGCCCTATGAGATGGTGATCAATAATACCACACCAGATATTGACACCACATCATTGTTAGTACCCTCGTATCACTGTGCTGTGGGTTTTTTTTTTTTTGTGCCCACTTGTGCCAATTATGTGAATTCACTATGCCCTCCTTCATGAAAGAGGCTTTGTCAGTGAACAGTATTGTTTGTGAAAAATGCTGGTCATGGGTCTGGCACCGTAGGATAAAGTTTCAAAAGTCCAGCCTCCTCTGGTAGTCTTCTGGCAATAATGCCTGTACCTTCTGTATATGAAAGGGATGGTAATGGTTTCTATGGAGTACTCTCATAACAGTAAATTGTGACATTCCGACCGCAGTGGCGAGAGACCTGGTGCTTATTGTTCAGTCATCCGCAACAGTTTCTAACACTTTTTCTTCATCATCCGCACTGTACGTTGACGGTCGGCCACGACCACTAAATCCTAGATATTTTGCTACACATGCAAGTGCCTGTCCACAGAGTAAAATGTTTTTGCAGATGGAAGGCGCCAGCTAGCAAACCTCTCATGATACAGTTGCCTTGCAACATCAGCTCTTCCATCTGCAAGCCCATAGGTGAGGTGGATGTCAGTGTATTCCTCGTTTGTGAAACTTGCCATGGTATTGTAGTAACACTGCAATTTGGCCATATCAGCTGTCAACATGGCAAGTATTGGGCAGAATGAGCAGCGCAGAGGTGTTGTAAACACATCATGCACACGGCGGTTTTACTTCTGCTGTTGACCACTCTTTCCGCTTACAGGACACACATTATCTAACATGGGACTGTACACTCTGTTACCACCGGCAACGTGTGATTCACAAGTTCTGATACAATTTCACATACATTTGTTCTTTCTTGTATCTTTCAAACGCTGGCAGATACACATCAGCTCATTGGTGTGTCATGTGTTGTATCTATGGGTGAATGACATGTCATGATCGTGAGGTACGTCGGTATCTTGTTCAATGGTTAACAGGTGTTTTTGTTTTACGTACACAGTACACAAAGGAGAAGGAAATTAACAATGGTGCACCATGTGTTACGCATAGCAGCATGTGTTCCTTGACATATTTATGACTCACCCTACAGGCAGTATAAGATACATAGAAATACATAGAAAATACATATGTATCAAGAACAGTACTAGACTCAATACTCTACTCTTAGTAACACATATGTTTATATTTTTCTTATCTCAGAGCTTTTATATCAAAAATTTACTATCAGCAGGTGTGTGAAGTATCTTCACCATTTGCACATTATTTTCCATTCACAGCTGAAACCATTCATTCACCGTTCCCCTTACACTTAGCATATCTAGCTTGCTTAGTAGTATTTTATGGTAAACAGTGTCAAAAATCTTGGTCAAGTCTAAGAAAATGTCTGCAACACAGTTATCCCTATCAAGAGCTTCAAGTACCACTTTTGTGAACTTTGTAATGGCTAATGTTGTACTTCTCCCACTTCAGAAACCAAACTTTGCTCCATTAAAAAGATAGTATTTACTCATTAGCCTCTCTTTCATGACTGATTCAATTAGTTTTGAGTATGAAGACAGTAGTGAAACTAGACTGTAGTTTTCAAGGGTACCACTCATGCAATGCTAACTCTGAACTAAAGGATTCATTTATTATGTTTGTTATTGGGGCTTGTATGCTATATGCCTTCAGAACAGAGACAGGAACTTCATATATGCCAGCTGACTTCTGATCTTTCTTCAAAATCTTTATTAATCTCTGTAATTAGGTGCACTACTGCTTTTATCATGGACTTGTCCCTTCTAAAAACCTTGCTGTGCATAATGAAAGAGGTTATTGTGTTCAAAATAAATGAAGAGTTGACTTTTAATTGTAGATTTCATACCTTAGCCAGCACTGGGAGTATGAGGACAGATCTGATTTCACTGAGGTCTCCTTTTTTGTAACTGTTACAGTGCATGCTAGTTTTAAGAAGTGTGGGAATTCACCAGAAGATAGGCATTTATTAATTAATTTGGTCATTGGGTGAATAATGCAACCAGTTATGTTTCTGCAGCAGTAGAGACCATGGTAAATAGAAAAGAAATTAAATGCGCATTTTTTTAAATCTTGGAGAAACTCCAAAATGTAGCAACCTAGATATTTCAGTTGAATTTTGTCGTAATACTTAGACTTCCCTATTTCCTTCAAATTTTTATTGTATTTAGCAGGCAAACCATTAACAGTTAAAAATAATCATTAAGTAAGCAATGGTATGTTATAATTATCCATTTTGGGGTTACTGAAAGACATGAGGCCTCTCCCTTATATATGTAATGTATGTCATACAGGGGTAATAAGAACATACTTAACCTTAGTTCTACCAGCCGTGAAAATTTCGCTGAAACTGGAATATCCATTCTAGCTATCAGACATCAACAAAATACCAAAATTAACTTAAACAATGGGAAGTCCAGCTTGGAATATCAACAATATTATGAAAAGGATAGATTGCTACTCACCATAATAGTGACACGTTGAGTTACAGACAGGCACAACAAAAAGATCATTACAAACTTAGCTTTCAGCCAAAGACTTCTTAAAAAAAAAACCACACACACACCACATGCACAATCGCATGAGCGAGCACATCTGATGCATACATGACTGCTTTCTCCACCCGCTGCAGCCAGAATGCAATGGTGCCATGTCAAGCAGGTGCAGCAATTCAGAGCGAAACAGGGAAGGGGAAGAGATAGCAAGATATGGGTGAGGGGAAAGGAGTCAATGCTGCCTGATGGAGCATGTAAGGACTACATGGTGCCTGGACAAAGCTGCCTGGTGTGGTGGCAGGAGGCTATGGAGAGGGGAGAAGAAGGGGGGGGGGAGGGAACTAGAAGAGGAGAGCAGCAGAGGGGGGAAAAGACCATTGGCATTGGCAGAGAGCAGAGCACAATAAAGGTGGGGGACCTCAATTGGTAGGAGGTGATATACTCCATCCTCTTTGTGTCTGCTCTTTGCCAACACCACTCTTGTGGAGTCTGCAATGAATTGGTGACATTGTGGCAAGCTGCTGTGGGAGTCTTGTCTGTTGTTCTTACTCTGGTATTCTGTTGTCACCAAGTTAATTCTAATTGGTCCAGAAGGCTAAGCTATGTGCCAGTGCTTTCCTTCTACCGAGTCCTCCAGAAAGTGGTGAGAATTTTTGTACTACCTGTACATTCCTTCACCCTGGTTACATCTGAAAGCCAAGTTATATTTATTCTCATGTTGACATTTGAACAGTGCTGTGACCTCAAGTTGGTTATGTTTTGTTAACACTCAAGTCAATAGCTATTGAGCATAACAAGTGTATAAGAGCCATCCCTTATGTTTTAGTTATGTTGATTAATTTTGGTAACAAATCTATGTTTCATGTATTTCTATCCATATATTCTTCTTTGTTAATGCTTTGTAGAGACCACCTTGATGACTGATGTTTTGTTAAAAACCCAGGAAGCAGACATTTGACAGTGGGGCTTGTACTTGGTTATTATTTGGAGCCAGGCTCTTCAGTTATCTGGGTTTTACTTTGTTATATTGTAAACTAGTCAACATTTTAATTTGTCATGCTGTAAGTTAGTCAACAGTAATTAATACTTGGTTTTATTACAGAAAACTGCTATTTAATTCTAAGCAGCCACTATTGTTTCCTTGCAACTACCACTGTTGATGTATCAGCTCCTATATGCAGATACTGAGTGAAAATGCTGTGTACCAGAAATTTACATTATTTGGTATTTGTGTATTTAATCTTTAGATTTTGAGGTGTTCACTAGCTGAAGTTATGTAATTATTGTTGCTCCATTTAAAATTTGTTCAAGGCCTATGAAATTGATGTCAGCTGTGAAACTTCCTTTTCCTGAACTTTGGTTGGTGTGTAAAATTAGTGGTTTCAGCTTGGTTTCATGTGGATCACCATCACATTGTTAAGCTGTCATTTCTGTTAGCACAATGTCTTCACAAATTGTAATGAGAAGTACACTGCATGTGTTATTCATCCTGTGGAAGTTAAAACAAGGTTTTGTGTTTTAACACTGAAGGTGAATTTCTGTGTAATAAATTATTTTAAAAATAATGGGCAGTGTAATTTTGGTCCAGCACCTTACCATTTCCTCCCAGCTCCTACCACCACACTTACCATCACCAGGTTTACTGAAATGTGTAGATGGGAGTTCTTCTTACAACACATAATCTGCTCCCGAAAATATCCTGGTCTCAACCCAAGGTAACCTACTGTCTCCACATTCTCCTCCCAATAGTTTCTGCCCCCTCTGTCCTATCATCTTATCCCTATTCACATACCCCCACCCTCTTTGTGTGCCATCCTCTGCCAGTGTACCCGCCTGTCTTTCTCTCTCCTTGCTCCTCTCCTTTTCCATTATGTTTTGCATGCAACGACAGACTATCTAAGAGAGACCAAGTACTTAAACCAGTAATGGTGTACATCCCATCATATTTTTAAGAACATATATCTCTGCTTGTGTCTGTATATGTGTGGATGGATATGTGTGTGTGTGCGAGTGTATACCCGTCCTTTTTTCCCCCTAAGGTAAGTCTTTCCGCTCCCGGGATTGGAATGACTCCTTACCCTTTCCCTTAAAACCCACATCCTTTCATCTTTCCCTCTCCTTCCCTCTTTCCTGATGAGGCAACAGTTTGTTGTGAAAGCTTGAATTTTGTGTGTATGTTTGTGTTTGTTTGTGTGTCTATCAACCTGCCAGTGCTTTCGTTTGGTAAGTCACATCATCTTTGTTTTTAGATAAAAAATTTAATAACTTATATTAGACCTAAGACAAAGTGTACACTTAAGTATCTTTCATTTCAAGTAAGGAAAAAGAGTGTACTAAGACATCATGTTTTCCATGTCCAGAAAAAAATAGAAAATGCAAGATGGTTCCATGTATTTCATGTCAGAAAAAAGGAGGTATTACTTTGTACCAAGTGTTCCACATTAGAAAGAAAAAAATTAACACATGGACACACAGCACAAGTAATGCCACTGTCCAGAGAACACCTAATAGTGAAAGCTACCACAACTTTAATGCTTAAACCTGAGATTGTTGTAAAATATTTCTATCTAATAATAATTATTATAATAATTTTTAGTATTTTTGCAAGCAATTTACTGGCTATAGTTTTAAGGGGAAGAAATTTTCTATATTTTTTTTAATAATTCACTGATTGTTAATTTAGTTGTTATTTATTAACTAGGGATTAGGATATAATTTTTTACAACAGTCAGCTGTATATGAGTAATTTCTGGATAAATGTTCCTGATTAAGACATAATCAAGGACGATACATTTGTATGACATACGTGGCAGTGTTACTGTATTTATCTAGTATAATAGTGAGTCATAAAAAATAAGCTGTCATGAACAGTAAGTGTGTAATAGGAAATAAAGTTTAGTATTGGAAGCAGTTGTTACATTACTATTAAATTTGACTGTCACAGAATTGAGGCTATATTATTTAATATTGGGGCAATTAAAATTAGTACCTTTGTTGGTGAATAACCAAATAACCAAATCAAATAAAATATCAGATTATGAGGCATACTGCAGTACAATAGGCCAGAAGCGGCAGTTCATATTTGTTGTAATGCTAGGCTGGACAGAGATTCTCATTGTAGCTATGTTGTAAGAGTTACCAGAATTTTGAGATTTAACAGGAAAAGATAATCCCATGATAAAATTTACAGAGGCAAGAGTCTTCAAATTTAGTTGAAAGGGCCCAGTAAAATATGGTTAGGGAACTTAACAGGATACCATGTAGTATCGAAGTAGATCCATAACGCGTGTGCATTATCATCCTAGTACTAAAGCAAAATTTGTTAATACATGTAAGTGAGTTGTAAGCTGCAAAACCCTGTAATACTAAGAAAGAATGTAATGATATGAAATTTGGATCTACCTCAATATGCCTTGTAGGTGAGTGATCAGTGTGGCTGAATACCACCATTTGATTCCTGGCCAGAGCAGAGATTTCCTCCACTCAGGAATAGGATGTTGTGTTGTCCTCATAATCATTTCAAATGGCTCTAAGCACTATGGGACTTAATATCTGAGGTCATCAGTCCCCTAGACTTAGAACTACTTAAACCTAACTAACCTAAGGACAGCACACGCATCTATGTCCGAGGCAGGATTCGAACCTGTGACTGTAGCAGCCGGGCGGTGCCGGACTTAAGCACCTAGAACCGCTTGGTCACAGCGGCCGGCATAATCATTTCATCACCACTGACATGCAAGTCACTGAAGTGGTGTCAAATAAAGAGACTTCCACCAGATGGCCGAAATCCCTGAAGGAGACTCCCAGCCAAATTATGCCATATGCACATTTTAGGATTTATTTCTATGTGCCAAGTGGCCATGTCAGATCTTATGTCATTCCATAAATCTAACAATATGTATTTATTCTTTCAGTCATATGATGTGATCTGTGCCAATAATTTGTGGGCTACTTGTAAGTTAATATACACTAAGTAAAGATGTTATTAACATTTAAGCAAACATGGCTCACGTGACAAGCAGTAAACTGTAGCAACATCAGTTCACTTTGCTTTTTATCAGCCCACTAGTCATTAGCATGGATTGCTTCATATGGCTGCAAGAGAGGGAGAGAGAGAATAAGTGTTTTGGAGTGCACTGTTCAGAACACATTCTTGAACAAAGGGCTGCAGAGCAGATGACCCCTATGTGTTGTTCCAATGACACTGTCAGTTACAATTTCAGTAGGCACATGATTTTCAACATTGGATTTCGGATCAGTTGACACATGTTGTCTGGTCAGATGAATCACACTTCTTGTTATATCAGGTTGATGCTTGTGTCCAGATAAGCCATCATCCAGGTGAACAGCTGCTCAAAGTGTGTACTACACCACAGTTTCAGGCCTGTGGAGGCAGTATTATGCTATGCGGAACATTCACCTGGACTCTCAAGGGACCTGTGGAAGCAATCAAACACACTATTATAGCTATGGACTGCATGAACATTATAGTGGACAACTTCCATCGCTTTATGCTTAGTGTCTGCCCCAATACAGTGATGGCATCTTCCAGGAGGATAACTGTCTGTGTCACAAGGTCAGAATCATGCTATAGTGATTTTGGGGAGTATGATAGTGAGCTCATGTTGATGTCTTGGCCACGTCCGGGATGCTTTCAGGTGCCAGCTCCATACCCACAAGCCACCATCCTATAATTTATGGGAATTGTGTTCCCTGTAACAAGACATCTTGTGCCACATACCTCTAGAAACATACCAAGGAGTTGTCTCATCCATGGCATGCAAAACTACTGTTATATTTGCATTCTGAAGGTGGAGCAACATGATATTAAACCGGTGCTCATAATGTGTTAGCTCATTAGTGTATGTACTTTCCTTAGTAGTCTATTGGCTATACTCCACAAATCACTGTGAAATGCATGACGGAAGTTACTTTGATGGACTGATTTTTTGTTGGTACAATTTTATCTTGAAGCATGAGTTGTATATGTGATATGGGACGTGTCAAAATGTGGATGCAATTCTGTTTAGTATTAGCAAAGAAGGAAGTGAATGTCAGCAGGTATATTCTTACAACTGAAGTTTATCCATAATTGTTTGAGGGTAAGTAAATATAAGGGTACACTAATACACAGCAATAGTGAAAAATGTAGGCAAATTGAAACTACATGCCTATTATTACAACCTAAGATTATCAGTAATTGTTTGAATAATATTTATTTTTAGTATTCAAAAATTCTTTTACAAGAAGAACAGTGCTTTATTAGAAATGCCTTTAGTTTTATTTTAAATACTAGATGCATAGCAATTTTTACTTCCTCTAGCATTTCATTGCATAGTATGACACCAGTATTAATTATGCTCCTCTGGCCAGAATGACATTTTGCAATTTGATTGTTAGATATTTGATTGACTTTTGGTACAACAGTTGTGTATATCCTTCTTCTCCAGTAATTTACATGTTTGCAAGAGGTAGTCTCTACTGAATAAGATAAGTTTTGTACATGAATAAGCATGGGACATTCAAAACACAAGCTCAGTAAAGTGAAGTTTACGAGATCAGTTTCTTTAAGTCCACAAATTAGTCTTAGAGCTCCTTTTTGCTTTCTGGAAACTTCCATGCTAAGTGTTGAGTAACACCAGAAAATGATCCCACATTGAAGCAGTAGTTGGAATTATGCACAGTACGCTGGAAGTGCTGTTGTTTTGCTTGTTGCAGAATCTACTACTTTTAGACCATAACACAGGGACAAGAGTTTCTCTGACAAGTTATTTACATCTGTGTCCCATATCAAGTCCTCCTGAAGTTACAGACCTACAAGATTTGTTACATTTACATTTACATCTTTTTAAGTTTGCTTGAATGGGCATTTGGCCAGACGGTGCACTATAGACTGCCAGGTTTCTGGGTTGCATCCACTAAACAATATGCTGGTGTTGTCAGCAAATAGGATAGTTTTGTGGGGATTCATATATACAATGAGGTCATCCACATAAATCAAGAAGAGTAATGGTCTTATGATTGGATGCTGAGGTAAACCATATTTTATTGGTAATTTGCAGCAAAGGAAAGAATTGTTTCTTGTTTTGTTCAGTGTGTGGAACTCATGCTGAAGTGATACCGTCTGCCGGCTGCCTGTAGTTTTTTTTTTTTTTTTTTTTTTTTTTTTTTTTTTTTTTTTTTTTTTTTTTGTGTGTGTGTGTGTGTGTGTGTGTGTGTGTGTGTGTGTGTGTGTGTGTGTGTGTGTGTGTGATACACCTCTTATTCTTCATCTTTATAATTTTCCAAATAGGATTTTGTGATACAGGACACCAAAGATTTTGGAAGGACTGGGAAAATACCTGCAGCTGTTTTACATTGACTGAAAGATTTTAAAGTAGAGTAAGTGAGAGTAAAAGTACTCATTTCTGGTCCACTGAATATTTGAAAAAACTTACAGTGGTATTATATCAAGTATACATGCAACATCTAGTTGGACATCTTGGTAACATCATGTGAAAATTTCATTGTCTTCCACGAAATATTAGAGGAGTAATAAAAGTTTTCCTAAAAAATAATTTTGTTTAGTCCTACCAGATGCTGTGAGATGAGATTGTGCAGGCTTTGGCAAGAGTACGCAGTGCATACTTTTACCTTCAGCTGAAGAAAATAAAAAAGGATTATAAATAAATAAATGGGAAAACAAATTAGGAACTCTTTATTTTATCGCAAATATCACATGAACATATTACATTATAATTAATAACAGGCTTTTTGTACTGCTGTCTTACAAACTATAAAGTAATTGTCTAGCAAGGGTTACTGGGTATAGCTTTGGATGTTGATGTAACTAATAATAACAATGAATCAAATATACAAATTACTCAATAGAACAATTGAAAGGAAAAAAAGCCATTTTGAAATTAAGAAACTTTAATATGATTAAATAAAAATGAGGAAAGTAGAAAGAATAGCGGTTACCTATCCATACTTACATTTTAATGATATTTTTAGTAAATTAGTAAGCCAGACAAATCTTCTGGAAAGCTAATAGTATTGGTTTTTACAAATGCTTTTAATTTTGACTTAACCTTCCTCACTTCTTTCCTGAAATCACAATGTTTCCGGGAGGTGCTTGTAAAAAAACTCCATTGTAGTGTAACAGAACACCCTCTGAAGAGTCATTTAAGCCTCAGATATCGATATAAAATATTGTCAAACATTCAAATATTGCAGTTTGATACTAATTGCTATGTGAATTACACAACAGTCTATATGGAAGTTCTGGTTAGAAACCAAATAGAAAGTTCATGACCACAACAGATTCAAGAATACTTAATATTCAGACTCTGTAATTGGTAAGAATATTTTTTGTTAACATTGAAGTCACTAATTAGCTGAATTCTTTAGTGACTACCATTGTTGACTAGAATTTAATTGTCCTCATATGCTGTTAGCATTGTATGCATTATTTTATCAAAGCCTGCAGTACAGTAGGTCACCACAGTAAAGAACTTGCTGCATTGTTTGTAATTAAAGAGAAATTATGCAATCCTTCATTACAAATGTAAACAGATACCGATTTTCAGCCTTAGCAGTAATTTTGAACTATGTGGCTACTGTTAAATGAAAGCATATGCGATTTGTAACTCCAGTTTATGTTAGGAAAATGACACAACTTACAATTTGATTCTAAATTAATCAAATCTAATGTGCATTGTTAATTTCTGCATATTATCTTGTTTCACACTTGTAAATTCTTTATTTCACAAGCTACCTATACATACTCATCAGGAAATAGTGAACCTAAATTAGACTGTTCACAGTTTATCTCTGTGTATTAATTTGCTATTATAATTTTGTATTGTAAACAGTACTATTGATTGTTGCTAAAAGTATAAATATACATGAAACAGCACTGCCATTACCCAGACTGTAGCCAGTTTTAGAGAGTCAAGATGTAGTCAGTTTGTAATGCCAATTGTTTATTAATGCTCACCACTTACGCAGTAATAAAAGAACTCATTGCAACTCCTGAACTTTCATTAACGATTTCCACAATATGGCAAGACTGCTACAGTTCCTTACAGTAACATATTATGGATAACAGGACATCAGCAGCAAAGCAGATATGGAGATCTAAACATTGAGTCTTAAATTCCACTGCCGAGTTTACATTGCTCAAGAACTTTATTGACATTTTCTTTCCTATTAGTTTCTGTCTAAATTTTTGGTACGGCACTCATGGAACAGACAACACTGACTGTTTGCCCCCATTCTGCAGCCACTGATTTCACCATTTCTATCTTTTGGGGCAACATGTTTAGGGAGCTTATTAGGGACAGTGTGAATACATATCTTATCTATGTTGTAAATATGGATGGTAGGAAAACAATATTCCCTTTTTTCACAGACGTGAAACCTTTGCTATTTTCAGAACATCTGGAATGATAGTAGTTACTAGAGAGAGGTTGAAATTTTTTGCTAATAGTATAGCTATGTGGTGAGCATATGCTTTTAATCTGAAGTCAGGTAATTCACCAACACCAGTTGACATTGGTTAATGATTTAGTTCTAGTTACAATTTCACCAGGATTGATTTCATACATAGAGGCATCTTAGATCACAACTTAGTTGAGAAACATGGGACTGATCCTTTACAGTTCTCCTGAATGAGGTCCTCAGGTAGTGAAATGAAGTATTCACTGAATTTTTTCACAGTACATTTGAGTGTGACTTCATAGCCCTCTAGTGTTAAAGATACAATCTTTCTTTTGATGCTGAGTAACATAATTCTTTATAACTGCCCACAAGAATCTTATTTTGTTTGAAGAGTTTCTGATCATATTGTCATTCTGCATAATTTTAGTCTGTCTGGCTGCTCTACCATAGATTCTTTTGCACGGTTTCAAATAATCTGCAAATTCTTTGGTAGACCTAAATTTCTTTACAGAAGTTTCTGCAGAAAGCTGTTTCCTATGCTAGAAACTTTCATCCATTTAGTTACTCACTGGTAAACCTCCACCCCCATCCCAGTTCTTTAAAGTATCAAACTCATATATGAAAATAGCTTCTAATGTCTGATTACATTACAAAATAGTTAATGTGTTAAATATTTGACATTAATTATGTAAAACCTTTAGGCTGAAGATGCAAAACCTATTTATATCAAAATTCTTAGTTTCAGATTATTCACACACAGACTAACGAAAAACTCAAAAACAAAACTAAATAGGTGATAACCCATTCATGTGATCTTGTAAGAACTTTATGGAAAATATGCTGCATAGTACCAAACTATTTATTTTAAGCTTCATCATAGCAAAACTTTCTAAAAGTTTTGAAATTATATATAAAGTTCATTATAATTTGCTAACTACTGTCAGTCTCAAATACTGGGTAATTTGCACATCATAATTACACTGGCACAAGACATACATAGTTTCTAATCATAATATTGGCCTTACTGTGTTAAACAAAGTAAGACTATACCTCAATATTATGAAAAAGGTAGATTACAACTCACCATACATTGGTGATGTACAGGCACAAGAAAAAGATACTAAACATGTAAGCTTTCAGCCAGAAGGCCTCTTCTGAAATAGACAACATACACATATAAATTCACACAAATGCCACTCACACACACACACACACACACACACACACACAAGCACTGTCTCTGGCTTCTAAGGCCAAACTGCGAGGAACTGTGCACGGTGAGAAAAGCAAGTTCATGAGAGCATACAGAGATGCACACACACACACACACGAGCACTTTCTCTGGCTTCTAAGGCCAAACTACGAGGAACTGTGCACGGTGAGAAAAGCAAGTTCGTGAGAGCATACAGAGATGAGGGATGAGATGAAGATAGGGTAGGGCAGCTAGTTTCAGTAAGGAGGTTAGATGGAGGGCAGGGTGAGGGCAGAAAGAAAAGGAGAAAAGTAAACAGACTGTGAGTGTGCTGGTGGAGTAGAAGGCTGTGGGGTGCCAACATGGAAGGGATGACTGAGTGAAAGACACTGACTCACTAAGGTTGAGGCCAGGAGGGTTATGGGAACATAGGATAAATTGCAGGGAGAGTTCCTCCTGTGCAGTTCGGAAAAGCTGATGTTGGTAGGAAGGGTCCAGATGGCAAAGGCTGTGAACCACACATTAAAATGAAAAACATTGTGGGTGATGTGCCCAAAAGCTGGGTGGTCCAGCTGTTCCTTGGCCACAGTTTGTTGGTGGCCATTCATCAGGACAGATAACTTTTTGGTTATCAAGCCAATGTAGAACAAAGTGCAATGGTTGAAGCGTAGCTTGTTGATCACATGACTGGTTTCACACGTAGCCCTGTCTTTGGTGGGGTAGGTGATGCATGTGACCAGACTGTATGGGACAGATCCTGCATCTATGTCTATCACAGGGATGTGAGTGATGAGGCAAGGGGTTAGAAGCTGGGGTTGTGTACATATAGACAAGGATATTGCAGATGTTCAGTGGGCTGCAGAATACCACTGAGGGAGGGGTGGGGAGCATAGTGGGTAGGACACTCCTCATTTCAGGTCATGAGAAGAGGTAGTCAGAAAGCTGGTAGAGAATGTGTTTCAGTTGCTGTAGTCCTGGATGGTACCAGATCAAAAGGGATAAGCTCCTCTGTGGCAGGACGCTGGGACTTTGGGAGGTGGTTGGCATCTGAAGAGATAAGGCACCGGAGATCTGTTTCTGTACAAGATTTCTTGGTATGGAATGGGTGGCATCTGTTGAAGTGGAGGTACTGCTGGTGGTAGGTAGGTTTTATATGGACAGAGGTACCTTTGAGATGGAAGTCAGCGCCGAGGAAGGTGGCTTGTTGTTTGAGGAGGACCAGGTGAAGTGAATGGGCGAGAAGGTGTTGAGGTTCTGGAGGGATGTGGTCAGAGCATCTTCATTCTCAACCCAGATCATGAAGATGTCATCAGTGAATCTGAGCAAGGTGAGGGATTTGGGATTCTGCTTGTTCAGAAAGGATTCCTCTATATACCCCATGAATAGTTGGCATAGGATGGAGATATGTGGGTACACATTGCTATACACCCGATTTGTTTGTAGCTGATGCCTTTAAAGAAGTAATTGTGGGTGAGACTGTAGTTGGGTCATGGTGATCACTGAGAAGATTGTAGATTTGGAATCCTTGGGCATTGGAAAACGTGGTGTTCAATAGTGGCTAGGCCAAGGGCATTAGTGATGTTAGTGTAAAGTGAAGTGGCAACAACAGTGATGAGCAGTGCACCATGTGGTGAAGGAACAGGAAATGTGGAGAGTCAGTGGAGGAAATGGTTGGTACCTTTTATGCAGCACAGTAGATTGCAGGTAACAGGCTGAAGGTGTTTTTCTACAGGAGCAAAGATTCTCTCAGTAAGGCACAGTAACTGGCCACACTGGTACAAGCTGGGTGGTTGGGTTTATGGACTTTATGAAGCATGTAGAATACAGAAGTGTAGGGAGTGGTAGAGGTAAAGAGAGAGACAGACTCTGGCAAGAGATCCTGGGATTGGCCTAAGGATTTGAGGAAAAACTGGAAATCATTCCGGATTTCTGGAAAGGGTCATTGTGGCAGGGTTTTTAGGAGAAGAAATCTGACAGCTGGTGAAGTCCTTCTGGCAGGTAATCCTTTCAGTTCAAAACAACAGTGGTGGAGCCTTTATCAGCAGGTAGGATAACAAGGTCAGGATCAGATCTTAGGTGGTGGATTGCGGTTCTTTCTACTAAGTAAGGTTAGTTTGCATGCTGAGGGATTCGGGGAATAATGGAGAGGCAAGTTTCAGGGTTAAGAAATTCTGGAAAGTTAACAGGGAGTGATTAGGGGGCAGCAGGAATGGATCACAGTTCAGAGGAGGAGTGAACCAAGTCAAGGAAGGTTCAACATTAGCCTTATGTTGAAACTGATTGGCAGGGTTGGTGGTAAAAAACTGTTTCCACTGTAGGGACTAGGTGAAGGAGAGAAGGCCTTTAACAAGTCCAGAAAGATTGAATTTGTGAGTAGAGCAAAAGGTAAGGCCTTTGAAAAAGACTGAGATTTGTGTGGGGGCTAAGGCTTTTGAAAGAAAGGTTCATGACTGTGTATCGGGTATGTTTAGGTTCTGAAATCTGTATGATGGTGGGAGGAAGTTTTTGAGGGTGCAAAAAATGTATAAGGTCTGCAGTGTGAGGGTGGGGTAAATGTAGTAGGTCTGAAATGTAGGGTTTGTCAGCTATGAGGGAATGTGGGGGGAGGTCTGGAGGCTGTTGTAGAGATGTTGGATAGTGGTAATGCAAGGTGGGAGTAGGAAGCAAAGAGGATGGAGAATCTTTTGAGGTGGTGTGCATGCTGCTCTAGTTCCTATGCAGAAAGAGTTTCAATGTGTGAGATGGGATCCAGGCAATTGGGACTGCACAGCAGAAGAGTTTCATAGATGGAGAGGAGGTACTGCAAGGGGGTTTGGACCTGTTGGCATGGTTTTGCAGGACTATGTTGGAAAGGGTTAAGGGCAGGCAAAATCTGAACAGATGGACATAATTGTGGAAGGATGGGTTGCAGTCAGAGATAGGTAATTTGATGGTAAGGCCATTTAGGGGACTTCCATGAGCCAAGCAACAACGCAGGAATGGTATGTGAGAGTTGGTTCTGGCTAGGTATAAGGAAAATTTTTGTATTGGTGCAGATGGAAGAAGCAAGGTTCCTTGTTGGAGGATAAAAACATGTAAAAGTACGTAAATAATGTAGAAATACATGTGAAAAAATTCACAAAAAACAACAAAAATACATGGGAAAAATCACAAAAAGGGTGAACTGGATGAAGTATGAGGAAACAAGATGAAAACCAAGGCAGTAGGCCAATAGGAAAAACTGAAAATGAACTGAAATTGAGGTGAAAACACAACGTGATCAAAGATAAAAATAAGAAAAAGAATGTAATGTGGGTTTCAGGTCTGTGGGAAGATATGCATGAAGAGAGGGGGCAACAGATGTTACACACATCTGATAAGATGAGATTAGTATGTGTAAGTTTGAATAAGGGAGGAGAACTTGTGGGGTGTGGGAAGGGGTTGACAGCATGACGTACAAGTTCGTATGGCACCTGGTTCAGATTCACTGGCGATATCTTTGTGATCTGGATTGGCGGCAAGGACACCATATCCACATTCCTCGAGAACTTCAACACCTTCTCCCCCATTTGCTTTACTTAGTCCTCCACAGCCCAACAAGCCACCTTCCTTGATGCTGACCTCCACCCCAAAGACGACTACATCAGTACCTCTGTCCATGCCAAACCAATCAACCACCAGCAATACCTCCACTTCGACAGCTGCCACCCATTCCGTACCAAGAAGTTCCTTCCATACAGTCTAGCCAACCATGGCCAGGGTCCCACTGAAGCATTCACAGGCCATAAATACCTTCCTAAACTTGTACAGAAACAGATCTCCCATGCCTTATGTCTCCAGACACCCACTACCTCCCAAGGTTCCAGCGTCCTGTCATAGAGGAGCATACCCATCATTACTCAGTACCATCCAAGACTGGAGCAACTTAATCACATTTTCCACCAGAGTTTCAACTTCCTCTTGTCATGCCCTGAAATTAGGAATGTCTTATCCACTATCCTCCCAATCTCTCCCACAGTGGTATTCCGCTGCCCACTGAACCCACACAATATCCTCAGCCATCTCTACACAACCCGCACACCCAACCCCTTGTCTCATGGCTTTTATCCCTGTAATGGCCCTAGATGCAAGATATGTCCCACACATCCTCCTCCAACCACCACATACTCCGGTCCAGTCGCAAGGACCACCTATCCCATCAAAGGTAGGGCTACATGTGAAAACAGTCTTGTCATCTACAAGCTGTGCTTCATGCTGGGCATGTATGACAACCAACAAGCTATCTTCTGGATGAATGACCACTGAAAAATTGGGGCCAAGAAATAGGTGGACCACCTTGTTGCTGACCATACTGCCTATCACAATGTTCATTTTAATGACTGCTTCACATTCTTTGCCATCTAGATCCTTCCTTCCAACCAGCTTTTCTCAATAGCACTGGTGAGAATCCTACGTCCCTGTAACCCTCCTTGCCTCAGGTTTATGGTGTGTTAGTCATTGTCCTTCACCCACCTATCCTTACCCTGTTCCCACTCCACAAGCACATCTACAGTCTGTTTACTTTCCTCCTTTTCTGCCCCTAATCTGCTCTCCATCTAACCTCCTGACTGCACCTAGCTGCCCTAACCTCTCTCCACCTTATCCCTGTGTGCTTCCAGAAACAGCACTTTACCTTCCCCCACCCATACCTTGCTCTGCATCCCCCTCCTTATTGCCATCATGAAGATTGCTTCTCCCATCATGCACATTTGCTCACAGTCTTGCCTTCGCAGCCAGAGACAGTAGTCATTTGTGTGTGAGCTGTGTTTGTGTAAATGTGTATGTTGTCTATTTCAGAAGAATGCCTTCTGGCCAAAACCTTATGTATACCTCTTAATTTTTAAATGCTGTCAATAATTATAGGAAATACCAGAAATGATATGTTGTTGCCCCTGGAAGCCATTAGACAGGCAACCTGCAATAAGACATGTGTGACCTTTTTGGCTGTTTAGTAATATATACTTATTATTGTTCTTAGATTTGAATGTTGTTTCTTCAGTAGGTATTGCTATATTAAAACGGTGATGGAAGATGTTCTGAAAGTGCAACATGCTATCAACATTGCCCTGAATGGAATTTTTCACCCAGTTTTCCCTAGTTTGTAAGACATTAAATGTTCCAATGTTGTGTTCAGAGAAACAAGTACTTATTTGCAATTGGATATGATGGAATTTGTACAGTCTGTTGATCTTGTTTATAGTGTATTGTGAGAATCAGACTGAATGTGTTGGCCATGTTTATTAAAGCATTTTCTCGTTGTACAAGTTATTATGGATCTTCCCATTCTCTTTACATATGGAATTCATGAAGATTGAGTGCTTAAACACTGTAATCAGTCTAATCTTGTCTGTGTGACTCCTATGGGAGAGTTGACAACCAAGTAGAAGAATTATGATGAAGATAAAGAAGGAAGTGTTAAATAGGGGGTTGTAGTATTTTCCTAGATTCCTCAGTTAAAGCTGGTTCTTGTAATTTTGTAAGTAGGGTTTCGAAAGATGGTTTCCACGTATCTTCAAGCATCTGCCAGATCAGTTTTCTCAACACCTTGATGGAGCTCCCTCCTGTGTAGGCTTAATGTCCCCTGTAAGTCCTATTTGATATGGCCTCAGCACAATGATATTCTAGGATGGATCAAACAGATGTTTTGTAAGCAATATCCTTTGTAGAGAGATTGCATTTTCTTAGTATCCTACTAATGATTCACAGTCTTCCACCTGCTTCACCCACTGCTGCACCTATATGATCACTGCCACTTTGTATCCCTACAAAATGTTACACCCAGGTATTTGTATGAGTTAACTGATTTCAGTTGTAACCCACTGATACTGTAGACACTATTTTACATTTTGGAACATTCAAAGCAAGCTGCAAAGCTTCCCACCACTTTGATATCTTATCAAGACCTGACTGAACATTTTTACAGCTTATTTTTCAGTTTGTACTTCATTATAATTACCTGCAAATAGTTTGAGTTTACTATTGTCTTCAAGGTCATTAATACAAAATACGAACAGCAAGGAGTCTGATACACTTCCCTGCAGTGCACCTGAAGTTGTTTCTATTTCTGTTTTTGACTCTTCATCCAAGATAATGTACTGTCACCTGTCTATCAATAAATCCTCAATCCTGTCTCAAAATTTGCTTGATGCCCCATATGACTGAAGTTTCAGTAGTAGAAATAGGTGTTGTTCTTAGTCAGATGCTTTTTGGAAGTAAAAAATATATTGCATACATTACATATGCAAATATACTGATACATTGCTTTCAGATGAAATGCGAGAAAAGCACGTGTTGGGTTTTTCATGCTCATTGTTTTAAGAATCCATGCTCGTTAGCATTACATCTGAGCTCAGATTATGTTCTGAGATTCTGCAACTGAGATTCTACAACTGGTATTGGATGGAAGTTTTGTTGTACTTTTGTAGACATTTGTGGCCTATGCTTTCTGCCAACTACTGAGCACAGTATTTTGTTTCAGGGATCTACAGTATATTGTGGTTAAAAGATGGGCTACCCCAGCCATGAATTCTGTACAGAAATTGATGAGGTTTTCATGGGCGCTGGAGCTTTGTTTAGTTCTAGCAGTTTCAGCTGTTACTCTACACTACTGACATTAATAGCTATATCATTTATGTTTGCAGTGGTATGAGAATTACATTTTGGTAATACAGCTGGATTTTCATTTGTAAAGGGACATTTGAAAACAGTGTTCAGTATTTCTCAATGTCAAGTCCTCTGTTATCCGTGTCTGTATGCTCAACTTCAGAGCCATAAGACTAGATGTTTCTGGGTTTTGCAGGAGATCTTTTGATTACATTCAAGTACAGCAGTTATTCAGAGCTTCACACATTGCCCTCTTGACAGCCAAATGCTTTTCATTCAGCCTCTTCTATCTGCAGCATTACACTTTGTTTTACATCTATTATGCAGAAGGTGCTATTTCTTTAGCAGTTCTTTCTATTATTTTTAATTTTTTTTATTTTTGCTATGACAGTGTTCTATGGAGGTCCCTCCCCTTATGAACTGTACTGCTAGGTACATACATATCCGGTGCACTGTCAACTGTTTGCTTAAACATGAGCTACAGTTCATCTGCATGCTCTTGTACTGAGCCAAATGCCTTACTGAAATGCTTCCTCATCTAGATTACTGAACATCTAAATCTTCCTACTTGTTTAAGATGCCTTTTGTGCTTTGGTAATCACTGTTGCTAAACAGACACATGGCCTCTGATTGAAAGCGGACATCCTCAAGAGGACAAGTCTGCCATTAGATCGAATATATTTCCATCATGCATGGGCTTCCAAACTGTTCTGTTCTGGGTAGTTTCCAGAGAAAGCATTTAGTACTGTTTCACTGGATGTCTTACGGCTGGCACATACAAAGCAGTAACTACCCCAGTTGACTATTCAATGATTAAAATTTCCTACAATGATGACAGTATGATTAGAGATCATAATTATTTACTAGTCAGTTGAGGTTTTCTGTCAAGTTTTCAATGACATCTGGAGGTGAATCCAGTGACCACTAGAAAGTGCCATCTATATGTTTATGCCTACAATTCATACTGAGTTTTATCCAACCAATCTCACACACAGCTTCAGTTTCTATTTGGTAGTCCTTCACCCTGAGAAATGCATGAGTTTTGTGCTCTCATACAGATAAGTGATTTAAACTAAAATAAAACTTAGTTTAATACTGATAACTAATTAAATACATGTATTGGTCTGTTTTTCTTGCTTTCTTCACATATTATTCCAGAAAACATGAAAAGATCATAAAGTAGAGTTACAGTCATATTTTTGTTTACCTTTTGGCACAGTAAACTTTAAAAAATCTCATTTAATTGTTGTGTTTTCTTTTGAGCAAGTTAAGTACAGCATAACTTTCCATTGCTTTAGTTCTTATCTGCTAAATGAAGCGTAAATTTAATTTTCTGGCTCTAGAAACTATGCATATAGTAGCTTTGTATACATACATTTGCAAGTATGCCTGCAGTGACACTTTCTGTTTGCCTCCACCTGTAGCAGCAGATGATTGTCTGCACTGACCAAAAATGAGTGATCAGCAAAGTGCCTGCCAGAAAAGTGCCTGCCAGCCAAAATACTACCACATTCCCCCAGCACCTCCACTGGTCACTTCCGATGGAGGTAGAGCTTAGATGGCAACACTTTCTCAACACCATGCACACAGAACAATCACTCAAGTGCTCTTTTCTTCTGCTTCAATGAGACAACACCTCCTGTCCGTACTCTCAACAGCTCTCTCATGCAACGCCATGTAGCTCATGTCGTCATCTGCCACACTTCACTAGAGTACGTGGGGACAGCAGGATATTGCACTCACATCCAGTGTCAGTGTTTTGTCGCAGTTGGGTCAACAGAGAAGTGCTACTGTGTCTTCTGTGCTGCCTTCCTGAACCATGGTACCTCAAGGGGCTTCCCTTGACTGCAGCTGTACCAAGCCTGATGCCAGATGCCTGGTTCATCCCCCTGGCATCAGCACCTGGGATACTGTGTGCAGTATGGTGTAAATAGTGCAGTGAAGAGCAGAGTGTGCCAGGAGTACCAGATGGGTTTATTACCGTTCTGTCTCCTGCCATTTTGGCACCCCTTTACAGCCAAGTGCGCCACTGAAGTGAGTTTCTCCATGCCGGCAGACGATACTGAACAAAGCATTGTGAACCATCCATTGCCCGCCCTGTTCAGAGACTCCACCAAAAGTGAGGTCATCCCTTGACTAAGAGGAAGTAACTCGTTAAACTTTATTGCAGGTTTTAGCTTTTCGGAATAATATCTGCAAACCAGCTCACATACCTCTTCCAGCACATCCCATTATTTTTTGATATTATTAATTAGTGTACCTCTATAGGCATGTAGGCCCCCTAAAAGCATTGAAGGAAACTTAAATCATGCCTTCACTGCTCATCTACTCTGAGGGCCCTACCAAACACCACCAACACCTATGCAAATTTTTTTTCTCACCTACAGGAAGCTGGAGTGATCCTCAACACAGCAAAATATATTTTTGGGGTGAGCGAGGTTGAATTCCTTGGACACTTAGTCTCTGCCACTGGCTCCCACTCCCGCCCCCTCCCCAAGACAGAACAGGCAGTAGCAGATTTTCCACCCCGTACTACCTTCAAAGGTCTCCGGCATTTCATTGGATTGATCAGCTTTCCCATAACCACCTTGATGACGCCACTGCCACCTAAGGGCTGCTTACTACAGCACTCCGTGGTGATAAAAACAAAGGCAATAAACTGGTCCCTTGTACCCTGGCCATGATCAAGAGCTTTGGAAAAACAAAATGGGACCTCAAAAAGTGGCCCTTTTGGCCCACCTCCACCACAGTGCCCCACTTGCAATGGTGTTGGGAGTGAGCCAGACACCTATTGGGACTGTCCTACAACAATGCGTGGACAATGTATGGCAACCACTCGCCTTCTTTTCATCCAACCTCTCTGATACTCAGTGCTGCAGGGGTGCATTTGGATATTATTTACCTGGAATTTGCATATGAATCAATTTTTACTCAAAAGAAATTATCTCAAAATTGCCATACCATACATATTTCATGTATTTGTGTGACTGGATACATTGAATTACGATTATTATTAGTTATAGTAGTAGTAGTCCCCCATTCGGATCTCTGGGCGGGGACTACTCAAGAGGACATCGTTATCAGGAGAAAGAAAACTGGAGTTCTACGGATCGGACCGTGGAATGTCAGATTACTTAATCGGGCAGGTAGGTTAGAAAATTTAAAAAGGGAAATGGATAGGTTAAAGTTAGATATTGTGGGAATTAGTGAAGTTCAGTGGCAGGAGGATTAAGACTTTTGGTCAGATGAATACAGTGTTATAAATACAAAATCAAATAGAGGTAATGCAGGAGTAGGTTTAATAATGAATAAAAAAATAGGAGTACGGGTAAGCTACTACAAACAGCATAGTGAACACATTATTGTGGCCAAGATAGTCACGAAGCCCATGCCTACTACAGTAGTACAAGTTTATATGCCAACTAGCCCTGCAGATGACGAAGAAATTGAAATGTATGATGAGATAAAAGAAATTATTCAGGTAGTGAAGGGAGACAAAAATTTAATAGTCACGGGTGACTGGAATTCGGTAGTAGGAAAAGGGAGAGAAGGAAACGTAGTAGGTGAATATGGATTGGGGCTAAGAAATGAAAGAGGAAGCCGCCTGTTAGAATTTTGCGCAGAGCATAACTTAATCATAGCTAACAGTTGGTTTAAGAATTATGAAAGAAGTTTGTATACATGGAAGAACCCTGGAGATACTAAAAGGTATCAGATAGATTATATAATGGTAAGACAGAGATTTAGGAACCAGGTTTTAAATTGTAAGACATTTCCAGGGGCAGATGTGGACTCTGACCACAATCTATTGGTTATGAACTGTAGATTAAAACTGAAGAAACTGCAAAAAGGTGGGAATTTAAGGAGATGGGACCTGGATAAACTGAAAGAACCAGAGGTTGTACAAAGTTTCAGGGAGAGCACAAGGCAAAAATTGACAGGAATGGGGGAAAGAAATACAGTATAAGAAGAATGGGTAGCTTTGAGGGATGGAATAGCGAAGGCAGCAGAGGATCAAGTAGGTAAAAAGACAAGGGCTAGTAGAAACCCTTGGGTAACAGAAGAAATATTGAATTTAATTGATGAAAGGAGAAAATATAAAAATGCAGTAAATGAAGCAGGCAAAAAGGAATACAAACGTCTCAAAAATGATATCGACAGGAAGTGCAAAATGGCTAAGCAGGCATGGCTAGAGGACAAATGTAAGGATGTAGAGGCTTATCTCACTAGGGGTAAGATAGATACCGCCTACGGGGAAATTAAAGAGACCTTTGGAGAAAATAGAACCACTTGCATGAATATCAAGAGCTTCGATGGAAACACAGTTCTAAGCAAAGAAAGGAAAGCAGAAAGGAGGAAGGAGTATATAGAGGGTCTATACAAGGGCTATGTACATGAGGACAATATTATGGAAATGGAAGAGGATGTAGATGAAGATGAAATGGGAGATATGATACTGCGTGAAGAGTTTGACAGAGCACTGAAAGACCTGAGTCGAAACAAGGCCCCTGGAGTAGATAACATTCCATTAGAACTACTGACAGCCTTGGGAGAGCCAGTCTTGACAAAACTCTACCATCTGGTGAGCAAGATGTATGAGACAGGCGAAATACCCTCAGACTTCAAGAAGAATATAATAATTCCAATCCCAAAGAAAGCAGGTGTTGACAAATGTGAAAATTACCGAACTATCAGTTTAATAAGTCACAGCTGCAAAATACTAACACGAATTCTCTACAGACGAATGGAAAAAGTGATAGAAGCCAACCTCGGGGAAGATCAGTTTGGATTCCGTAGAAATGTTGGAACACGTGAGGCAATATTGACCCTACGACTTATCTTAGAAGAAAGATTAAGGAAAGGCAAACCTACGTTTCTAGCATTTGTAGACTTAGAGAAAGCTTTTGACAATGTTGATTGGAATACTCTCTTTCAACTTCTGAAGGTGGCATGTGTAAAATACAGGGAGTGAAAGGCTATTTACAATTTGTACAGAAACCAGATGGCAGTTATAAGAGTCGAGGGGTATGAAAGGGAAGCAGTGGTTGGTAAGGGAGTGAGACAGGGTTGTGGCCTGTCCCTGATGTTATTCAATCTGTATATTGAGCAAGCAATAAAGGAAACAAAAGAAAAGTTCAGAGTAGGTATTAAAATCCATGGAGAAGAAATAAAAACTTTGAGGTTCGCAGTTGACATTGTAATTCTGTCAGAGACAGCAAAGGACTTGGAAGAGCAGTTGAACAGAATGGACAGTGTCTTGAAAGGAGGGTATAAGATGAACATCAACAAAAGCAAAACGAGGATAATGGAATGTAGTTGAATTAAGTCGGGTGATGCTGAGGGAATTAGATTAGCAATTTAGACACTTAAAGTAGTAAAGGAGTTTTGCTATTTGTGGAGCAAAATAACTGATGATGGTCGAAGTAGAGAGGTTATAAAATGTAGACTGGCAATGGCAAGGAAAGCGTACCTGAAGAAGAAAAATTTGTTAACATCGAGTATAGATTTAAGTGTCAGGAAGTCGTTTCTGAAAGTATTTGTATGGAGTGTAGCCACGTATGGAAGTGAAACGTGGACGATAAATAGTTTAGACAAGAAGAGAATACAAGCTTTTGAAATGTGGTACTACAGAAGAATGCTTAAGATTAGATGGTAGATCACATAATTAATGAGGAGGTATTGAATAGAAATGGGGAGAAGAGGAGTTTGTGGCACAACATGACTAGAAGAAGGGATCGGTTGGTAGGACATGTTCTGAGGCATCAAGGGATCACCAATTTAGTTTTGGAGGGAAGTGTGGAGGGTAAAAATCGTAGAGGGAGACCAAGAGATGAATACACTAAGCAGATTCAGAAGGATGTAGGCTGCAGTAGGTACTGGGAGATGAAGAAGCTTGCACAGGATAGAGTAGCATGGAGAGCTGCATCAAACCAGTCTCAGGACTGAAGACCACAACAACAACAACAACAACAACAACATAGTAGTTTGATTACTGAAAAGTTTTGCAATAAGACATTAAAAATCTGTTGTAAGTAAATACATTTCCTCTTAAAAATTTAACATTGAAGCCAATAGAATAACTTTTTAATGCAACTTCTTTGAAGTCATTTATTTGTAGGAAAATGAGTTACATATCAGATGTGCTTGTAAAAAGTTGTATGACTGGCCTTGTTACAACTGATTCTACTGTGAGAATAATTGTATAGAAGCGTTAATAAAATGGAAAAGTTCAAGTAGTGTTTCATTTAAATGGTATGCATAAAGAATTCTGAAACCCGTAAACAATTTTGTAAGCAGGGCTATCATAAATCCCAGAATAAAACTGTGTCTACAATGACATCTGGATGGAATGGACAATGAGGAGAAGATAAATAAACTCACTTTTTAATAAAATCAATTTATAATTCGTGCTCTTACTTGTTGCCAAGGTTTGATGAAATATGCTGCAAGAAAAATCACAGGAGATACTAGTGAGGCTTGCTGAATGAAATAGCTTTAATAACTCTTAACATCCGACTTGGTAAGATTAGAAGTTGATTAGAATTTGTTACACTCCAAGGAGGAAGAGAGTTCAATAAGAAATTAAAAGCTTTTTTTTCTCAGCCAGTTTGAGTTGAAAACATGTAGAATTTGTTGTGGGACATCATGGAATATTCTTACTACAGGCTCTATTATTTCATGAAGTTCCAGAGGGTGGCAGCGTTACATGCAGCCTTCGAAATAGCATCTTTAATGGAGATGCATTCCAAACAGTAAGCTGGCATCTAAGTTCTTTTGGCGGAAAACCAGAACATCACAGATATTCATAGGCATTTGCAGAATGTCTGTGGAGACCTGCAAGTGAAAAAAGCATATTGAATAGCTGGGCGAGGTGTCTGTCATCATTGCAACAAGATTTCACAAACATGTTCAACATCTCATGTGCCTGATAGCTGCATACAGCTGTGACTCCCACAGCCTGGATCTCGCACCTTCCAACTTCCATCTGTTTGGCCCAAAGAAGGATGCACTCCACAGGAAGCAATATACGGATGATGGGGAGGTTATTAACACAGCAAGATATTGGTTCTGGCATTGACCATTAGAGTGGTACAATGGAGCATACTGGCCCTCCCAATAAGTTGGCATAAGGCCATCCCATTGAACAGAGATTACATTCAAAACAAGGGTTTTTCTGTACTGGTGTCCTGAACAAAACCAACCTGTTTTCAGAAAAAACCGTGTTCCATTACTTATTGAATGCCCCTGGTATTACAGGTCCCCTGTAACATCTGTCCAGATATTTTAAAGACGACATAATAATAAAGAGATAGGCCATTAGCTCAGAGTATCAGAAGGCTCTTTTCCCAGTTTCAAGGCAGAAATTATCTTGGTTTTCCTCTGTATTTCTGGAATACTGTTCTGCTTTAAATAGTTATTGTAGGATTCCATAAACTTTTTCGGCGTTGTTGGTTCAATTTTATTTATCTGCTCCGTTCAAATGTCAGCCAAGCCAACTGCTTTGGTATTCTTTTATTGTTGTATAGATTTTTGAAGCTCTTCTTTGCAAAACAGGGGTGAGAGTTAATGCATTTCTAGGTGTTCTCGCCTCTGTATCATGTAACATAGTCTGCTCACACAGCTGGCAATACACCACCTGCAAAGAAGGTATTTGAATGTGAATCCTGCTCTGGCAAATAGTTTAAAGGTGCACTGCTAAAGAATAAAACCATGTGTATACTATTTGCAGTATCAAATGAGCTTTTACTGTAGCATTTAGTTCAAGATATAAAGCTTTTCTATCCTCAGAGAAAATATCAGGAACACAGATTTTTAGAATTTTAATAGCTTAAATTTTCATTAAATGGACGAGTTACAGTTCCCTCTGCCACACACATGGATTGAACACCAAACTGTAAAGCACACAGCAGTAACCACAATAATATGTGACATTATTTTTATAAAAATGTACTAATACTGTGGCTGACATACTATCACATCATGACCACACTAAAGTCCAAACCTGAAAGCAGGGTTGCCACTGAAATGCAATACTTAGGACTGGAAACACATTTCTTACAAACACAAATGTACAGCCAGAACATAACCGACCTCCTGGATGAAGAGTGCAGCTTTATACAAACATCAAATATTCTCAACATGAGATACTTCAAGAACCATCCAGAAGTAATAAATAACAAAAAATCGGTGGTGCCAGACAGCAACCCTGGGCCGTAGGATACACTGCATTACAGCTTGTGACATTCACTCCTGGAGAAACAGTGTCCTATTTCAGAAATTGTCATTGGATGTGACTACAGCACCATCAATCTAGATCTGGTCAATGGTCCTCTGTGTGGTGGAGCTATTGAATCATCACGTTTTGCACTTGTTGTTACAATCTCTCCATTATGATGAGCATTGAAGGTAGCCCTTCCCATCAAAGCTTTGCCATCAGCAAGTGGGTCTTCAGTTTCCTTGAACCTCCCACTATCAGTCTGTGCCTCTGGACACTAGTAGGGCTTCATACACATAGGACATGGATGATGTCTCTGTGCTTCAGTCTTCCTGTTGAAGGCTCATAATTCTCAACTTCATACATGACATCCGACAACCAACAAAGACAACAGAGCACAAAGTAGCACTTTAGTAGCTTTTCCATTAGTCCTCTTTCTGCACAGGCATATCTCAGTGGCTGGTGTTTACAGTGCTCTCAGTCTCCCTCCTGAGTGTCCAGGGTCAATAAGCAAGGCAGCTGCCTTGTTTCTTAGGTCCTGGTGATGAGGTGTTTCAAGTAGTCATCCACAATATCATCCAGTTGAAAAGGAAACAGTGTATCTATTGTCATTTCAGTATTGCAATTGCATCCAAGGAGCAGAAGCAATGGTGTGAAGTCTGAAGTATCTTGCTTTGCAATGTTGTATGGAAAATGTCATGGCGAGCAGTATTATCTCCCCATCTCAGTGTCTGACATGAACCTACATCAAGAGCGAATCTGCCAAAGTATTATTCAGGCATTCTGTGAGTCCATTTGCCATACTACAGGTAATGTTGCAACATGAAATTACCTCTGATACTAGTATCAGAGCACATCACAGAGGGTGCTCCATGGTTGAAAATTATGAACTTTGCTATTTCCCTTCTTCCCTCTGTTTGGCAGCAATATTATTTAATGCAGCAGAGACTGAGATTTCATCCATGCCCCTGTATTCTGCCAAAGTATCTAATGAAATGCAGTTGGTGTCATGTTTGTGTCTGCTTTTACATGCCACTGTGATATCATACTCCTGTAGCCTCTGCACCCATTTCACCAGGTGATCCGACAGATCCTTCAGGCTAGTCAAGCCAGCACAGAAAATAATGGTTTGTAACTAAGGTGGATGGTTTGCTAAATAAAAATGGCTGGAAACTGTTGATGGCCCAAACAAATGCGACTTAGAAAACACCCTGGTAGTATAAGCTATGACCTTTTCAACATCTTCCTGGATTTGTCTAGAACTGCACCTATTCCATAGCTGCTAGCATTGGTGTGAAGGTCTGCCTTGGCATTCTCATCATGTGGTGATACTAGCCTGGGGAAGATGTTAGTGCCTCCTTAACACTAGAACAGTGAAAGAGGACTAAATTACCTATGTCATTCTTTTTTCTTCAGTTTCATATCCAACTTTTTACTGCATTTATGAAATCACATAGCTTTTCCTAAATTTTCTCTCCTCTTTACAATGATGTATGAGGATTTATAAAATATTGATATTTTCTTGGACATTTCATTCGATATACCTAGAACAGTGGAAGGAGTAAATCTGCCACCACTGCAATTTCTCTTCTGGATATACCTACATAATCCAACAATGAAGCTGCACATATCAGTAATCATGCAGAGTTGTTGCTGCTCATTGTTCTGTCTTGCCACATACATGTTTCAATCTGCCACAGTTTGTATATCATGTCATTTGGGTAATATTCTTTGGCCATAAAAGATGTTTTCGAACATGTCTCATCAGCGTGGACTTTCTGATGAAAAACTTTTACATCTCTTAGAGAATTCCAATGTTGAATCAGAAAGTGACTTCACTGATGATAATGATGATGATGAGGCGGATTCCGTACCAGAGACAAGTGAAGATAAAGACATTGTGGGCGAGGAGAAGTCAGTGGAGGAGGGTTCAGATGTTGAGCTACGTCAGTCCTCATCTCATACATCACAGCAGACCCATTTGAAAGCCTCTACAAAGAAGGTCACTAGTGATGGAATCGAGTGGGAGATGGCCGAAGTTCCATCTTCTGGAATAAGGTCAGCTGTGAATTTTCTAAACGAGACAGGAAGTCGCAACTTATGCTTGCCAACGAGTAGATGACTCTGTCATCAGTGCTTTCCTTCTTATTTTTGATGAAGAAATACACAGAATCAAATGCTCAAAAAGTACTGATTGTGTACTGGCGTAAGCTGTCGCCAGCACAATGGGTGGCAAAGAGGTTGTGAGAAGATTGACAGAGGCCAATGACAGAAGCGCAAGAAATGCGCCGCCAATGCCCTTTCGGCCACCAGTATTTAGATCACCGCCACGGACCAGAGGGCCCAGTCAGACATAAAGTGAGTCAATGAATCAAGTCATCAGCTGCAGCCCAGTGGGAGTCGCAGTCACACATATGTTTGTAAGCACTTTGTATGTATCAAAACATGTGGTGTGTATTAGAAATCCATTCTGTGACAAATCTGAAGTGTTCAGTGAGAAAAATGTACGTGTGCAACGATAAGAATGCAGTGGGAATGTTTTCACATCTGTTGGATGAAAACTATGAAAACAAACGCTCCAAATGGACGTTTCACATAAGTCACATCCGATGCAAATCTGTAACGCAACCATCTGTGTGACGTGCTTATAATTATGTATTATTTATATTTTAGGACAATTAATCTGTAAAAAAATGCACCACATGTTGTAATGAAGGCATGAAAACCATTTGAAGATGAATCGTAATGATTCGAAACTGGTAACAGTACAGTTTGAATAAAGGAACTGAAAATAAATTTGTGGCTGACTGCTATCTCAACACCGTCAACATTTGTCTTCAAATAACAGCCATGGTCTCCAACCATGTCATCATATGACAAAATTGTAGTCACAATTAGCTCAGCCTCTACCTCAGACAGGCAGCACACAGAGACCAGAGAAGTGTACACAGTGGACTTCTACTTCACCAGCAGTGAAGCTAACGTGGACTATTACAGAGGGCTTGTACCACAACAAGATAAGTAATTTTCTGTTCTGATAAATATAGAACACAGTTAATACATGCATGCAGTTGTGTTATAGAAAGAGGATTCCCATGGTACAAGCCTACAATGACAACGAGACAACACAAAAGTTTGGACTGTATCACTTGAGAAATTTGAAAAATTGATAGTGACATATATGTTCATGGTGTCATTTGCACAAAAGATATGTCTTTGGATGATCCTTGGTCGCATTCTTGGGGGCTTAGTTTCATCAAAGATGTTAGGAAAAGGGATAGATTTTAAGAGCTTCTCAGATTTCTCCATTTTGATCAAACATCAACCTTAGCTCAACAACCACTAGCCAATACCCCCAATTGGAGTATCTAGTGAATGGTGATGGACTGTGTCCTGATCCACAGAAAAAAATGCAATCACAGATTTCCTGATTCCAATGCACATTCACGATGTGAGAAGTTCTCTCAGAATGTGCTCATACTACCAACGTCTCACAACAGACTTCTGCATCAGGGCACGTATCTTGCAAGAACTACTGCAAGGGAACATCAGATTTTTCTGGAGGAAGGTGTAAGAAAGATCTTCTCTTTCCTTACACCTAGGACAGTGGAGTTTTTGACATTCCTAAACAGAAGAAAGCAGTCAGTTTGACCCTATATAAAACATTTTCATACTTGACTTAAATGAGTACTTAATTTTAGCGTACATTAATCAATCCCTACCTTTATGAGAGTTTTAAGATAATTATTTAACATTATGATAAACACCTCACTTATCTTACTGATTTATCGTTGCTCATGTTAATAAGTTTTGTAAGCTGTGGACTTTTGTATATTAAACAATGTAACAATATTATGGAAAAGGAAAGTTGCCACTAGCCATGTAGTGGAGGTGCTGGGTCACAGATAGGCACAACAAAAAAGACTGTCACAAATAAATTCTTTGACTTATAATTGATGGCAGTCTCTGTGATAACTAGGATAAAATAGGTTTAGGTTACAAAACTTATTAGTAATGGAAGTGTTTGTGACAAGATGGTAGTTTTGGGCTTGGGGCCAGTGACACTATCATACAGCAGTTGGAATAAAAATGCATTGCCAATTCATTCCACTTAACAGGTGGTACACACACCTGGTGAGTGGCACACAGGTGGTGATTTAGGGTGGGAGATGCTGCTTGATCAGCTGCTATCCCATGTGGACAAAGTTACGGGTATAAGCTAGTTGCACTATGTGATCAAAACTATCCGGACACCACCAAAAACATACGTTTTTCATATTAGGTGCATTGTACTGTACTGCCACCTACAGCCAGGTACTGCATATCAGCGACCTCAGCAGTCATTAGAGATCGTGAGAGAGCAGAATGGGGCACTCTGCAGAGCTCGTGGACTTCGATCGTGGTCAAGTGATTGGGTGTCACTTGTGTCATACGTCTGTGAGATTTACACACTCCTAAATATCCCTAGGTCCACTGTTTCCGACGTGATAGTGAAGTGGAAACATGAAGGGACACGTACAGCACAAAAACGTACAGGCCTACCTCATGTGTTGACTGACAGAGATCACCGACAGTTGAAGAGGGTCATAATGTGTAATAGACAGACATCTATCCCGACCATCACACAGGAATTCCAAACTGCATCAGGATCCACTGCAAGTACTATGACAGTTAGGCGGGAGGTGAGAAAACTTGGATTCCATGGTCGAGAGGCTGCTCATAAGCCACACATCACACCGGTAAATGCCAAACGACGCCTCACTTCATGTAAGGAGCATAAACATTGGACGATTGAACAGGGGGAAAATGTGGTGTGGAGTGACAAATCATGTTACACAAGCATGGCGATCTGATGGCGGAATGTGGGTATGGCGAATGCCCAGTGAACGTCATCTGCCAGTGTGTGTAGTGCCAACAGTAAAATTTGGAGGCAGTGGTGTTATGGTATGATCATGCTTTTCATGGAGGGGGCTTGCACCCCTTGTTGTTTTGTATGGCACTGTCACAGCAAAGGCCTACATTGATGTTTTAAGCACCTTCTTGCTTCCCACTGTTGAAGAGCAATTCGGGGATGGTGACTGCATCTTTAAACATGATCGAGCACCTGTTCATAATGCCCGGCCTGTGGTGGAGTGGTTACATGACAATAACATCAATGTAATATACTGACCTGCACAGACTTCCTGACCTGAAACCTATAGAACACTTTTGAGATGTTTTTGAACGCCGACTTCGTGCCAGGCCTCACCGACTGACATTGATACCTCTCCTCAATGCAGCACTCCGTTAAGAATGGGCTGCCATTCCCCAAGAAACCTTCCAGCACCTGATTGAACATATGCCTGCAAGAGTGGAAGCTGTCATAAAGGCTGTGTGTGGGCCAACACCATACGGAATTCCAGCATTACCGATAGAGGGTGCCACGAACTTGTAAGTCATTTTCAGCCAGGTGACCGGATACTTTTGATCACATAGTGTATTTCTGACTACACAAGCAACCACTGCTTGTGACTGTTGCTTTTTCAAGAGACGTGTGAAGTGTTTTCCGCACTTCCAGGCTACTGCACTGTAGTTCTGTGTCCTGTAGTCAGGTTGTCTCACAGTATTTGAATTTAATTTCTAACAAATGTTTACATCTTACCATTAGAAGAGTAATGGACATGCCTTTGTATTTGTTGTGCTCTTGTGGAAATAATGTTGCTGACATAGCTTTAATTAAAGATGAAAATTATTGTCTTTGATTAAAATTTCAAATTCAGATATCTTGAGGCCATCATACCACTTTACTGTTAGCTTGTGTTAATTACCATGAGCCCTCTGCTTTTATGTATGCATGCATGGTAAAGTACAAGTTTTAATTACTAATGTTCGCATCAAGCTGGCCACAAAAGAATGGATGACAACAAGTGTAAGCAAAAAATTGTGTCCGAATCCATAGTATTTAACGCAGATAGACAAATAAGTATTTTTTAATACTGTACAACAGTTAAATACTTTGGTTTGCCACAAATCAATTGCCATTGTAAAAGAATATATCTGATGTCATTTTGAATCAAAATATGCTGATCTGGCGAAGTTGGATGATAACGAGAGGAAAATCAAGGTGTCAGATTAACCAAAATCTTTGTCTAGTCAACACCAATTTTTCAAGAAAGGAATGACATAGAATGAAGTGGCTACAAAAGTAAGCTTCTTAATTTCTAAAGAAACTGGTGCTGCTGGAAAACCTCTCATGGAAGGCAATTTCTTAATAATGTGCATGGCGATCGCTGTATCAGAACTACTTCTAGTCATTATGACCACTGCCCATCGTGAGACTGAATGCCACCCACCTGGTGCCGTTGTGAGCATGGCTCGGAAATGAAAGTATACAAACAGAGCAAAGGTGAATGGGGTATTGCTTTTGCGATGATATAAGCTGCAAATTGAGAAATCCATCAGCATAAGCGATGCTGGGAACAGGCATCACGGAAAAGGTAAAACTGGTCGCCAGTTGCGTGCTACTGTTGCGAGCACCTTGGGAAAGTGGCTGAAGAACTGTGAAACAACGAGTAGTCCACCAGGTGTGGACGTCCACACCTCATCATAGGGCATGGAGATTGGCAGCTTGTCTGCTCTGTAAAACAGGATAGGCGGCGATCTGTGACAGATCTAACAGAGTACAGTGGTGGTGCAGGCACAAGCATTTTGGATCTCTACTGTTCAGTGCAAATTGTTTGGGCTCCCCTGCATACGACTCCTACATGCTGCCATGTTGGCCTAAGAAAACCATCAATTATGATTTCAGTGAGCATAGGATCTTCAAGATTGGACTGTGGATCAGTGGTCATATACCACTTGGTCAGATGAATCATGTTTCTTGTTACACCAGGTTGAGGATCGTGTACGGATATGCCATGATCCAGGTGAATGACTGCTTGAAACTTGCAATATGCCACAGGCACAGGCAGGTGGGGACAGAATTATGCTATGAGGGACATTCACTTGGTCGCCCATGGGACCTATGGTAGTAATGGAAGGCACAATGACTGTGGTGGAC
Organism: Schistocerca americana; assembly: GCF_021461395.2. Lineage (NCBI taxonomy): Eukaryota > Metazoa > Arthropoda > Insecta > Orthoptera > Acrididae > Schistocerca > Schistocerca americana. The sequence goes on along the minus strand of NC_060125.1, from coordinate 227,830,763 downwards.
TACATGAACAATATTGTGGACAATCATGCTTATGTCTTCCCTGATAGCAATGGACTCTTGTAGCGGTGTAAATGTCTATGTCACAAAGCCGGAATCATGCTACAGTGGTTTGAGAAGCATAATAGTGAACTCATGCTGATGCCTTGGCCATAAATTTGGCTGATCTGTACCTGATGGAAATCAAGTGAAACACTATCAAGCAACAGTTTCTCTCCCACAAGCAACTGGTTTATAATTTACAGGAATTGCATGACCTGTGTATAGACATCTGGTGCCACATATCTCCAGAAACTTACCAAGAATTTGTCGAATGTATGCCATGTAGAAGTGCTGCTGTATTGCAATCCAAAGGTAGCTCCGCTCAACATGCAATTAAGCAGGTGGTCATAATGTTTCGGCTCATTAGTATATTTCCAGAAAAAAAATCAAGTTTTGAGAAGCTTGTCCAGAATATATGTCAAAGAAGCATGCATACACTGCCAACCTTCAAAACCAGTTAAGAAAGAATGCTGAAGAATACATATACCAACATAAATGATACTGATCAGCTTTTAGTTTTCACTCATGGTGTTGATAAAAATTTCAGTATCATAGAAGAATTGGTAGGATTGTGTTCCATGAAAGGGTGAGCACCCGATGGAGACATCTCTAACGAAGTGAAAGAATGTGTCACACAGAAACTGGGTTCGACTTTTGAAAATATTGTGGCCATTTGCACCGATGGAGCACCTTCTATCTGTAGAAAGACAATTGGTGCAGTATCACTACTGGAAGAATATGCCGGAAAAAGAATAAGCAAATTCCACTGTATGGTTCAACAACAAGTGTTACGTAGCAAAGTTCTGGGAGCTGACCATATGCCAACTATGGTTCCTGTTATCAACTACACCTGATCAAGAGGGCCTTAAAACCGAACATTTCACGGATTTCTTGAAGAACCACTGGGCAAGAAATTTGAGGATTTGCTGTATCATACAGAACTTCATTGGCTAAGTCATGGGAAAGTATTGCAGAACTTTTTTTGCACTAAGAAAGGAAATAATCGGCTTTATGAAAAACTATCCAAAGGATTTTCCTATTGAAAAATGACTTGTGTTTTCATCTGTTGGCTGCAGCACATGCTTTCAAAATGAAACTTACACTCTTCCAAAACCAATTGTTGAAAGCAGACATGACCCATTTTCCTACTAGCAAAACAATTTCTTCAGATTAACATGCTGTGCTAGGGAGGAAATTTTCTCACAACAATGATAACTTAATTGAAGAATTCGACAATATGTTTGCTCTGTCAAAAGAGGAGGACATCATGTTCAAGGGGGTTGAAGATCCTTTTTCTGTAATCCTAAAGGAGATCATAAAAATTCAGTGTTCTCCAATTAATAAAACCAAGCAAGAGAATGTGGTCTTCTTGTTTTCTATAAACGCTTGGTCAAAAATAAATTTAATAACCTAAGAGACACAGCAATAAAAACATTCAGTATGTGTGGCAGAATTTACATGTATGAATGAACTAAAATAAAAGCAAATTGCACACTTGTTTAGCTGATGAACATTTAGGACACATACTAAGAACTTCAATGTCAAGTATGACTCCAGACTTTGAAAAACTTATAGCTGACATGCAATGCTATGTCTCACATTACACCTTTGTTTCAGTTTATCATCTTTTTATACTATTTTCATAAATAATTGTTTGCCATAAAAGTATGCTATTAAAACTGTCATTCCTCCCTGTCTTTAAAAAAGTTTTTTTTTTAATAATAATATTTTGTAGATCAAGTATTTATTCTCAAGAGTTCGAAAAGAATTTTTTTGTAGTTTTACAAAGTTTAATATTTCAGGTTGCTGTTTATGTTACATAGTCTACATCTGTACAGTACGTCAGCTATTTCTATGTCACAGTTCAATGAAAATATATAATAAAGTAATAATTGATAACCGGAATAATGATTAATTTTTGTTAATTTTAAAAGACTATATTCAACACAATTGACCAAGAAGTCTACAGTGACCCGCACTTCGGATTCTAGTTTTGATTTGGCCCCGGACTACTTTTGAGTTGTGTAGCACCACTTTACAAAGCCTTTAGAGGACTGGTGCAGTTTGGTTAGTCTGCCCCACCTTCCAGTAAGAGGTGTTTCACTTCTAATAATATCACTTTATTGAGTTGTTAAAGTGTACATCAGACCATTTTAACAAGACATTTCGAGATTTATACTGCTGAACCACTGTGGACAAACCCCTCTTCACCCCTGTATTTAGTTGGTGGTCACAATCTTGACAAACAATTTTTTAAGAGCAGCAACATCCATTTGCCTTAGAGTAACTTCAAGAACAGCCTAATACGTTTTATAATAGCTTCCCACTCCTTAAAAACTTAGTTTATTTTTTACACTAACTACTGCTCAAAAGCTGCTGTTAGTCAGAAAAAGAAATAAAAACATATGCATGTGGGGTATTTATTGGAAACACACACGTTGGACAAAATTATATGAAATGTCTGGTACAAACGATTCATTTCTACACCTACATCAGTTATGTACTGACATTATGTTGTTTCCTCTTTGTATGATCTCATCTTTGGAAAAAATTCTGAGCTGCCTGTAGGGCTGTGATCTTTATTGATCACTTTTTAAAAGTTATTTGCTTGCATTTGGCATACATGGGTTACCATCAAATCATCACATCAGATCTAGTTTATCCATTTAGTGGTAACATTCGGCACATCGTGACAACCTCTTATGACTAAACACAACAGTGGAAGAAAATCTGAACTTACTAAAAGGGACAAAATGACAGGACTGTTGCCTTTACAAAGAATAGTACTGGCATAGAAAGTAACTTCCAAGGTTTAAAATGTACTAGCAAACAGTATCAATTATGTGTCAAGGCACCTGAATACACCAGTCAGGATGGAGTTGCTATTGCCAAAACACTTGTAATCAGCATGAAATCGAGGAACAGAAAAGTGGAATATTGAGCAATCAAAACATGTAATGTCATCCAACTAACGAACTTTCACAGTGAGTCCTACAACAGTGTGTGTTTACTTTTTATTGCCACTGGCACTAATAGGTCCCACTTCTTTTGATAACGGTTTATTCCAACTGCACTTATATTCCCCACATCCTGGGGTAATTGTACATATAAGTACAGTACATCTGTATTTTCAGCTGGAAACATTCCACTGCCTTCTAAATCTCATGTGCTCTTCAAGAAGTATGTTTGTGTGTCCTTTGGTGACAGCTCAAGATCTGCTTTGGAGAAATCATTTATTGTGAAACTTCCTGGCAGATTAAAACAGTGTGCCGGACCGAGACTCGAACTCAAACTCTTCATACTTATTATGTTTACTACTGTACAACCATTAGCAGTTTTCATTTACTAGCTCAGGTACAATTCTTAGGTCCTATTTTCAATCTAATGCATCTTTAGCTTTTATTTAAGAAATAAGCCGAACACCATAGTACTCTTAGAGTACCATCTGGGCATGTGCGCATTTTTCGTGTATTATTAGAGTAGTTTGTTGCTTTGTTTTGTGTTATATTTTACTAGCTTTGTCTATCTAGTTGTATTTATTTTCAGTTCAGTGACACCATACATGAATATATAGAGCGGTCAAAGACATCATTCATCTTAGCCATAGGACACCACTCATCTACACCATGGATGTGAACACTAAATCACCATTATGGTTCATCTCAGTGCACAATGAAAGAGGCATTGTAGGAAGCCATATTGGAACTAAATGTGAAGGTGGCAAAAAGAAGTGAAAAATCCACTCACATATGAAGGGAGGGCTTGTGCACAGCCCAATATAGACAACACAGTAGCTAATGAACATGTGGACAGAAAGATCAGAACCTGGAAAGTTGAAAGAGGCCTCACCATGAGTGACCACATCATTGAAAACTTCAAAGCTGACTCTGTAATGATGGTGCATTAAACACATTAAAGACTGGAACCATCTGTGGAGTATTTTCCACTGTTCGGACCCAGTGGAAGTAGATGGCAACAGACACAAAAGGCCAAGAACTCATCACTGTAATACAAGACACTACAAAAGGACCAATATCAGTCATAAGACAAATGGACTGGAGTTCACAAGTACCATGGAAGGAGGGTCCCCAGAGACTGACAACAGAAGTCACAGGGGGCAACGAGATTTTACCTGAAAGGTTGCACTACAGAAGAAAGAATTTGCAAACTGGCCAGATACAGCACTCTGAAGCAGCAATTTAAAAGTCGCCTATGGTATGCATGAACAGAGAGCTGGAACTGATTTGTGGCACATAACATACGTCAATCCTTGGGGCATGTTATATAGAATCATCTGCCGAAAGATAAAATCTCTGTATGTGTTATCAACTCCAAATGCCCAGATGACAGCATGAAAAACTGGCGCCAATCTGCACAGTTACTGATGGACGCTTTCCAGACGATATTGCAAAAAATGTATTTGGCGGACACAGGATTGCAGAACTAAAGTTGGGAAGCATACTGTGGAGACAGGGTAGTTTGTTCATTTTCTGAAGAGAAGATGAGGAAAGAAATCACCTGGTGCTGAAGACACCCCAGCTTAAGTTCTACAAGCCCTTCATATGCATTTAAGTTTATGTTTATGCCAACTCTACAATGTGTTTGATTATCTTGAAACAGGGTGAAGACAAGGATTCCTTAGCTCCAAAGTCCTAGAGACCAATTTGCCTTCTCAACATCTTAGTGAAAGTTCTGGAGAAGCTGCTATGCAGTAGACTACAGTAGAAAACACTACTTCACGGAATGAACTCGCAACACTATGGTTTCAGAAGTGAGAAGACAACAGAGGACGATGTAAATGAGGCGATAAGACTTCTGAAAAAAGATGTGCTTCAGTGTGTTGTAGTCATAATAGTTGACATCACTGGGGCGTTCGATTACTTATGGTGGCCAGCACTTTTTGACCACATAATGGACTTAGGTTAGGTTAGGTTAGGTTACACTGCTCATGAGCATCATACAACTGCTTTAAGAACTACTGTGAAAACAGAGCAACAGGGTCATGCCTTGAGACGCTAATGAAAGGAATTTCGAAAGGCTGACCACAGGCACTGTTTTCTGGGATCTAGTACTTGAGTCAGTATTTCAGGTGTATGCCAACAACCTGATTAGCATTCTGAACAGAAGTTCCAGAAGCAACCTGGAAGATGTATGTAACATAATCCTTCAACAATTACATCAATGGTGCCAAGATGTCAACATTGTCTGTTGTGCCTGGAAAGATCATATACATGCTCTTAAAAGGGAATCTTTTAACAGACCTGACAATGAAATTAAGTGACAGATCCAAAGGAGAAAGCCTGTCACCAAATACTTAGGAGTCTTCTTGGATGAAAGACAAAATTATAATGCACATATTGAAGAAACAAGCAACAAAACCGGGTATATTATGAGCAAAATTATTAGTCTCGCCAGTTAAGATTACAAGATGCAAACATAAGAACATATCATAATGCTATTTTAACTGTGACCATGGGATACTGTGCAAGAGCTTGGGTGTAACTACTTCTGCTCATAAAACCAGCATGGACAGTTAACATGGTGCGATGTGGAATTCTACTTTGGTTAGGAGTGGCTTTTGCACTGTGCCAGTTGACGTGTTGCAAGTAATACTTGGAATATGTCCATGCAATCAGATACAGAAAAAAGTGATGTATTGGCTGAAGAAAGAACAATATCCTGATTCTGACAGGAACTGAATCAGCATGGAAGAGTCAATGTCAAGAAGATACTGCAATGCAAGGCTGAATGGCACATCTTCGGCAACATTGCTGACGCTATTTCAAGAAAGGTTTGGATAGTATGTTATCTTATAAATCAACATCAGTCTACTGCACTACAAGAGGTTGCACCAGAAGACTGAGAAGCAATACAGAGAAGTCAGCTGAAGTCAATAGCTGCGGCAGAAGAACAGGCAACATCTCATACCCATCTATCATAACAATACCCTAGAGAAAGGCAGCTGTGGACAGTTTCTTGGCAGCCAATGAACTAGAACCAAGATGATGTGGGTTGCCACGCGGCTATGCTCCTTACCAGCAACAATGATACTTCCTCTGAACATGGGAATCGTCCCCTGCAACTAGGGAGCCAACAAACAAGAGAGGCAGATGCAATCCCAACACCTTCCTCAGTGGCCAAGGAACTGGCAGCAAATGCCTGTGAACCATGAGGCAATGGAGTTCGTTGTGGAACGTGACAGCCAAGAACTGATGAACAATTGTAATAGTAGTAGACATAGATGCAATGGTAGGTGCAGTATTTAACTGTGACCATTTATTTTTATTATTGTAAATAATAGAAATAATTATTGTGTAGGTAGTAATGTATGCAGCATAACTTGTCTAAGAAAAATACAGCCTCAGTTTAAATTATAGGTAACAGGCTACAATGGAATGGGATGAATGAATTAATGAATGAATAAATAAATAAATAAATAAATAAATATCTAGTTCTATAAATGTAAAGCTGCTTTTAGTGTTAGCATGGTTCTCATTGTTATAAATGTTTCACAGAAGTATCACTTTTCGTGTGTCGACAATACTTACCAATGAATAAATTGTTGCAGCTGTTCTCAAACATTTGTCAGGTGGTGGTGATATGGAAGTAGTGCATGGTGGTGGTGATGATGATGATGCAAATGACACTAACACTCCTGCAGATTTAGGTTCTGATAGGGTTTTTAAAAAATCTTTAGCTTTTGAAACAATTTTTGAAAGAGAGATGACAGAATAAGCACCAGTGGAGCTCGAAATCAGTGTACCTGAAACTGTAGAGAAATGTGGAACACAATAGATAAATGGTTGCTTGCATGAAAATGCTTGCAAAAGTAGAAAGGTGGCAGAGGCCGAAACCAAAATCAGTGGAGGAAGCATAGATGACTCAATCATTTTATTCTCTGGTAAAAATTCAATTAAACAACACAACCAAAAGAAGCAGTTAACTGTGGTGTACTGCAAACCACTCTTGCCTTTAATATTTATCAAGAGAGAAATGAATTTCTGGAGGGGTAATCTGAAAACCGTGTTATGAGAAACTGTAGTTTCAGGTTTATCAAAGAAGTTTCGGGACAAAAACAGGAGGCTGGTCTTCGATAACTTTATTACTCACTTTGCCTTTTGCAAAAAGCAGAGAAAACATGGCTTGTGGGGTAATCAGGACAAACAGGAAAGCTTTCCCATTGGCCCTTTAACTTTCTAAGAGTATGAAAATAGATGACTGATTTATGGGACATCGTCCTCTGGAAACACAAGAAAACTGTGTATCTTGCTTCCAGTTACCACAGAACACAAGATGTGTGTCCAGAAGGCAGAATAATAGCACTAAACTCAACATTTGGTACCGTACTGTAGTATACAATTGCAATATTTGAGGTGTGAACCATACCGACAGATTTAGATATGCCTATGGCTTGGAAAGAAGATCCAAAAAGGATTTTTTTCAGTGTTTATAAACAGTACTTTGAGCTGTATGGAAAGATTCCCATTTAGGAGTTTATGAGAAATATTGCTCAGAGACTGATGGGTCGAGGAACGTGAGGTATGTAGTCGAGGTGCTATCTAGATCAAACTCAGAATGTTTATTTTCTGCAGTATTCTTCTGCTACTGTAAAAATATTATTTTTGCTGAATTCAATTTAGAAACTATATAGTTGCCTTCCTAATATTCATTCATTGGTAGTCTTAAGTGCATCAGACAGTACTACAACTACCACCTTTGTAAAATGGAGGAAAAGAAACAGAATTCCAAAAAGTTCACGATCATTTTCTTACCATTTACTGCTGTGATCTATAAAAAAATATAAAACAAAAAAACTCGAAAAAGTATGCACAGGACACTATGAAAGCATCCAAATATAACGCATCACAAGTTCTGTGGTCGTTTGTACAGATATATTGTTTACAGTGGGTTCTGTACCCACATTGACAGGCAGGGTAACTAGCAAAGCCCACAAAACCATTTAATAGGACCATGTTCCCCAATGGAGCTCGCAATGCTTTCACTAAGTGATTGTATCTTCCAAGGTAAGTGATTTGATGAGCATCAGGACTAAATAACAAGTCTTCCCTGCCCTCTACAACAATCAAGTTTGAATATAAATCAAGTATGGACAATACTGGGACACAATCAAGAGGACAAAGGATGCGTAACATAATTTGTAATTTTGTGCAATTAATTTTTCATGTTTAATCATTGAAAATATCTTACTTCTACTTGGTCCACTTATAAGATCACACATTCTACGCAGCAATTCGGAATCAAGTCTCACTATGTAGGTTGGTTGTGGAAAATCACACATTTTACATGTCTTCTTAACCATAACATCTATTATAACTGAAGAACTTATCTATAACATCTATTACAACTGAAGAACTTACTCGAACTCCAGATACTACAGGGAAAAAAATTATGAGTCTCGCATTAAATCAGCTTAAATTAATAACAGCTACCCCATCACACAATTTATGCATTACATTAATTTATACAAAATACAATTTTAAATGGCTTGCATCAAAGGTGGTTCCGTATTTTAAATTGTAATGTTATGTTATGTTATGAACAATACAGGAGTGCCATTAAAATTTTACATGATCTTCAGTCTCTTATCACATGTACTTTCACTTGTTGCATGACCACAAAATAAGACTGTAAAACGTTTATTTGACTGTGAGAAATGTATTTTAAACGTCTGATGTGAGGTAAGAGCAAACTGAAGCAACACTCTCAACAAAGAAGCAAGTGGGCACAAATCACTTCTGATGAACTCCCAACCATTAAGGAAAACACACTTTGTAAGTACACGATAAAAAAAGCCTTTGAAGTCTCAGTGTTGTGAATTAAGAATAGTATTTTGTTCTCTTATAACAACAGTATCTTGTACACTACGCTGGTATTATTTTGTTCTCATTCATAATTTAATCACAATCCTACTTCCTAAATTGAAGATTTCTATCACTGTAAAAATGAGTTTCCACTTTTTCATTGCCTCTATGTTTCCCACAACCTGTATTCCCCTCAGAAATATTTCTACGTTGTCTATTTGCAGCTTGTAGTGTATGCGGAACAGTATACTCCCTGGCAAGTTATCAAAAATGAGTTCTTAAAGCTTTGGAGATCAAGCTCAAGCACAACTTGGGCCACAATGTTGTGTTAAAAAGAAAACACTTGAATATAGGTCAGGAAGCAATTTTTTCGATATGATTCATGCAAAATAACTTGTTCCAAAAAAGCCAATAAATGCTTTTAAAATAGGTATAAATTAAACAGTTGAAAGGACCAGGATGGAATATCAATAATATGGAAAAGAGATATTGCTACTCACCACAATAAGGCACTGAGTCACCAACAGACCCAAGGAAAAGAAATATTCAGCTCTCATACAGAGTTCTCCTCCATAAGCAGCAAAAACACACACTCGCACAAGCAAGTAAGACAGCATTGTGCTTGTGTGAAAAAGCTTCCTACTTCTGAAGAAGGACTTTGTCCAAAAGCTCAATATTATTACATTAGGTAAATATAGTTCAGTTTTAATCTCGCTCTAACTGCTTCATGATATGGCCAATAAGGGCATCAGGAGAAAGAAACCACAACATTTATAAATTTTCTTTTCTTTATTTGTAAAAAAAGTAATACTTAAAAATATATAATTTAAAAAAATGTTAAATCCAGTCTTACAACTGCAGTGGATGAAATACATAAAAAGTAATTAAAGGAACATACATTACAGCTTCTTTTCACAAAATGGACTGATTTTGTACTATGTATAATTAAATCTTTCACATGAGTAATATTTTTGTGAAATTTATTTTGTCTCTGCTTTCTCCTGTTTATTATCTGGGTTCTCCTCTGCTGCATCAGTGACAGCTGGTTTATTTGTCTGGACAATAGGGACTACACGTTCTTTGGGATCTTTTGATGGTACCTGTAACAAAGTAATATGCAGAAATGTTATTTCTGATGTATTATCTCCACAACTTATGTTATGTCCTCAAGTTTCTTGTAGAGTTGATAATTTCCTTTTGTGAACAATATTTTGATAACTGACCTAACCTGCAGGTGTCCTTAGTCCTGTTCTAGCAGGTCTGTACTCTAGTTATAACAGCAAGCACACAAAGGACAACTGTTCCAAACACCACACGAAGATGTCTAGGTCAGTCTTCAAACCAATGCACAAAAATGGTGTAAAGACCTGGGGACCTTGATGGTCAAGTAAACGTAACCGTGTCTACCAATCCATCGATCTGGATATGGTGGGTTTAGATGTGTCATCAGGCAATTATAAGAGGTAATCAAAGTTTCCATTTGAGAGCATTGCTGCAACGCAGACATCCATCAGAGAATGAAGAATGTGTATGGAGCAGCATGTTTGCCAAAAACTACCGTTGTGGAACAGTGCACCAGGTTGTTCTTGGTCTTAATTCAACACAAGACACTGGTCAATCAGGAAGGACAGGCTCATCCATAGATCAACTAAAGTGATAGACACTAGAGTACCCATCCTGTAGTCCTGATGTCTCCTCATGTGATTATTGTGCCTTCAGTCCCTTAAAACAGGCCTTGCAGTGTCAATGACTCCTGTTAGACAAGGATGTGCAGTAGACAGCAACGACTACTTCACATAGCAGAATACGGTTTTTACTAAATGGGTATGTTCAACCTAGTGCATCGATGGGGTGATTGTCTCAATGCTCAAGGCAATTTTGCCTGATTGGTATGTCAATTCCGGACTGTACAGCCTTCAAACAAACTTTTTGTTCACCCACTATAGAACGTGCAGGGGGTCCCATCATGCTGCAAGAACAAAGTCAAAGGAACCTTACTGTCTACTGTAATACTGGTAGCTCATTTTCAACAGTATAATTTTCATTATCATAAAATACCTTATATTGTGATGCATACTTACCTTTTTGGGAGCTGCAATTGTCAGAACTCCATCTGATGATAACTTTGATGTTACAGCATCTATATCAATATTATTAGGCAACTTGTAACGACGGACGAAATGTCTGGATATGTAGCCATGTTCATCTTCACGTTCCTCATGTTTTCCCTCCACTACAATAAAATCATCTTGCATTTTTACTGATACTTCATCAGGCTTGAATTGCTGGACATCAAGATTTACCTATGAAAGAAACAACAGTCAACACAAAATCCTAACAGAAATTTTATGCTATTCTGTTTCATACACACAAAGGGATTGCATCTGCAACTAACTTCTTATAGTTTCTCTGCTGACATTTTACTCCACATATGAGTCAACCTAATTCAATCACCAAAATTTTGTTTATAGGACACAGCATTTAAAATTACACTTAATACAGTACATTTTAATATTTACTATGTTTAACTGAACTCCTAGATTCAGGCTTAGAACACCCACCCACATTAACAAAACAGAAGCTATAATATGAAAAATAATGATTAGATAGCTACAAAATGAGCCTCTATACCAGTTTATGAATGCCACACGAAACTGGAAGTATTCCAAACTAATAGTTATTTCAAATATAGGTTCTACCAAGATGTAGTGCATTGAAATGGATACATAAGTATTTCACCTGGTTGGTCATACTGATCACATATTTAAGTACAGAGCGGTTATAATTAAACTTTCCCTACCTATCATGTTATAATATGGAAACTGATTACCGTACGAGTACCAAACTTAGTAACATTAATGTTAAGGACATAGGGAAGAGAAATAATGCAGAGTCAATTCAACTGAAATACTTTTAACGTGCTGCTACGGTACATCATACCATTACTGCAACAAATGGGGCTCAATATGGTGCCCAGCCCATCAGTGTGCAGAAGAGTTTGAAAGCATAGGATTGCATTCTGCACCGCAGAACGAAGCATGTCCATAGGCATGCTGGCTACAGCAAATGTGTGAATGTTCCCCTGGTAAACCCTGTCCTTCAGGTAGCCCCACAACCAGAAATCACAGGGAGTGAGGTCAGGTGACTGTGCCGGCCAAGCATTTGGAAACAGTCGGCTGATAATTCGAACATTTCCAAATGTGTTTAGAAGAAGTAGGTGATCATGATCGATGTGCACTGGGGCCCACCTTGCATGAAAACTGTTGAGTTCAATGTGTCTCTCCTGTACGACCAGTATGATACGCTGGCTAAGCATACCACAGTGATGCTGGCCAATCACACTGCATGTCTTTCCTCCTTGAGCATCAACCTGTTCAAAAAAGAATGGGATAATGATGAATGTGGACTTGAAGCCACAGCATAAGGTGACACGTTCACCACACAGGCACTTCAAGCACAGTGACTCGAGGTGAAAATCCACATGCTCGGCAATTCTGTGTGTTCACCTCACCCGTCAAAGAAAAACAAGTTTTGCCTGTCCATAGCATGGTCCAGCACTCATCAACTTCAACCCTTGCGAGAAAGTGGAGAGCGAAGGAAACATCTCATTGCGTGTCCTGTGGTACAAGCTGCTGCATGATATTGATCTTGTATGTATACCATTTGAGAATGGTCTGAAGCACGTTCCATACAGTGGACCATGGGATGTTCGACTGTCGTGACATAGCACTCGCACTGCCTGACGATTAGGAATTACACGCAGCATTGTCTGCCATAGCAACAGCAATTTCATCAACCACCTGTGGTGCAACCGGTTGTCGGTACCTTCCCATAGTGACGTCCAGTTCTCCTGTCGATTAGAACTACTTCATCGTGCTCTGCACAGCAGATGGAGAAAGAGGACCCTCCCGGAAAAGGAGATCGTAATTCGGATGCTCAGGAGAACTACGAATGTGTGCAACATAACTGGTGAGCAGTTGAGCACATCAGAACGTCGGATCCACAATGGAGGGACTCCAGCCTCTGCCAGGACACTGGTCACCGGACTCATTCTAAAAGCTCCCGTCGCTAGGTGAATGCCACAGTGATGCACTGGGTCGAGTAAAGGCAATGCTGAGGGCGCTGCCGAACCATAAGCCAGACTCGCATAGTCAAGGCGGGATTGAACAAGGGCTCTGTAGAGCCGCAGCAGCATAGAGTGATCTGCACCCCAGTTGGTGTTGCTCAGGCAACGAAGAGCAATGAGGTACTGCCAACACTCCCGCTTAAGCTGATGAAGGTGAGGTAGCCAAGTCAATTGGGTGTCAAAAACCAGTCCTAAGAATCTAAACGTCTCCACTGCAGTGAGTGGATCATCATCAAGATAAAGTTCAGGTTCTGGATGAACGATCTGATGCTGACAGAAGTGCATGATGCAGCTGAAAACTTGAAGCCATGGGCTAGAGCCCATGACTGTGCCTTGTGAATGGCTCCCTGTAGGTGCCGCTCAGCAACACAAGTACTGGAGGAGCAATACGAAATGCAGAAGTTGTCCGCATTCAGAGAAGGGGAGACAGACAGCCCTACTGCTGCTGCTAGGCCGTTAATGGCCACCAAAAAAGATACACTCAATAAAGAGCCCTGTGGAACGCAATTCTCCTGAATTCGGGGTGAACTATGGGAGGCACCAACTTGGACACCGAAAGTATGAACTGACAGGAAGTTTTGGATAAAAATCAGGAGCGGGTCCTGGAGACCCCACCCATACAATGTTGCAAGGATATCGTGTCACCAGGTCATGTTGTATCCTTTACGCAAGTCAAAAAAGACGGCAACCAGGTGTCGGCGCCTGGAAAAGGCTGTTCAGATGGCAGATTTGAGGGACACAAGATTATTAGTGGTAGAGTGACCTTGACTGAAGCCGTCCTGACATGGAGCAGTATGCCACGTGACTCCAGGACCCAACCCAACCGCCACCACACCACATCATACATTCCAGCAAATTACAGAGAATGTTGAGTCTGATAGCTATCCACATCAAGCGGATTTTTACAGAGTTTTAGCACCGGAATGATGGTGCTCTCCCACCACTGCAATGGAAAGATGCCATCACACCAGATCCGGTTGAAGATGGTGATGATGATGATGATGAGATATCGCTTGTAGTCAGACGAGAGATGTTTTATCATTCAACTGTGGATCTGATCCAGCCCAGGAGCTGTGTCGGGGCAATGTGCAAGGGCGCTGAGGTGCTCCCACCCTGTAAATGGGGCATTATAGGGTTCACCGTAGCATGTAGCGAACGAGAGGACTTTCCTTTCCAGGCTCCCATGCTCTGAGGGTGCGAAAGGCTGGGGGAGGTGTCGGGGGGGGGGGGGGGGGGTGTTCTCAGAGACAGAGGATCGAGCATAGTGCTCAGCAATCACAATTGAGTCGGTAGAGAGCTTGCCATTGATGTTAACGCCAGGGACACCTGTTGAGGTCTGGTACCCATAAAGACGTCTGATCTTCGTCCAGACTTGGGAAGGTGATGTATGGTACCAAATGGTCGACACATACCTTTCCCAACACTCCTGTTTCCGTCGTATTATAAGCAGGCGAACACGGGCATAGAGCCACTTAAAGGCTATTACATGCTTAGGGAAGGCTGCCACTTATGTCGCTGTAGAACTCCCCGATGCTCCTTAATTGCCTCAGTGACTTCCAGTGATGACCAAGGGACTATCTTTCGCTGGGGGCTCTCTAGAGAACGAGGGGTCGTGTTTTCTGCTGCAGAAATTATGGCTGTAGAGACCTGCTCAATAACAACATCGATAACACCACGTGGGGGAGATTTGTCAGTGACAGCAGAGGTGAAGGCTACCCAGTCTGCCTTGTTTAAAGCCCATCGGGGTACATGTCTGTGGGCATGACACCGGGGGAGTGACAGGAAGACGGGGAAGGGGTCGCTACCACACAGGCCGTCATGTGCTCTCCAGTGGATAGATGGGAGAAGTCCCAGGCTGCAAATTGATAAATCACTGGCTGAGTAACTACCATGAGCCACAATGAAATGTGTGGCGGCCCCAAAATTTAAGAGGCAGAGGTTGAGTTGGGACAGTAAATTTTCGACATCTCTGCCATGGCCAGTAAGCATGGTGCTACTCCACAAGGGGTTATGTGCGTTAAAATCTCCCAAAGGTAGGAAAGGTTTAGGGAGTTGATCAATCAGTGCAGCCAATACGTTCAGTGGTACCGCACCATCTGGAGGGAGATATACGTTGCAGACAGTTATTTCCTGTGTTGTCTGCATCCTGACACCCACAGCTTCAAGAGGAATTTGGATGGGTGGGGCACAGGTTCACTACATACCGAGTGCAGGACATTAACGCAAACTCCACCTGACACTATTATATTTGCTACAGTTCTTGTAGTATCCCCTGTAGCTGCAAAGGGCTGGGGCCCACATTGCCGGGAACCAGGTTTCCTCGAGGGCAATGCAGTAAGCAGGTGTGAAAGCTTAACAGCTGCCGTAGCTCAGCCAGGTGGTGGAAAAAACTGCTGCAATTCCACTGGTGGATGATGTGATCGTGAGACTGGGAAGGCATGAAACACTCAATGAGGCAGTCTTCGCCCCAAGGACACCTGCTGCCGCAGACTTATTTCCGGAACAGGCTATAACCATTTTGTCTGAGGGTCTGGCGAGATCTAGGTCCTCAGCGGATGCCAAAATCTTCACCTCATCCTCAGACGCAGACCTTGTAGGCAGCGGTGGTGTGGGTGCCACCGCAATTCCCTTGGTCTTGGGGGGGTCTTCTTTCTGGATTTCTCTCGCTGATCCTTGGGTTGGCTAGGAGGGCTTCACTGATTCAGACTCCAGGACTGATGATGATCGTGAAGCCCTACGACCAGCTGCTTTAGGGCACTTCGGCCACTAGCAGAAACCCGGGAAGGGAGTGACCCAAGGGACCCCTTCCTAGCGAGAGGAGCTGAAGAAGACTTCCACTTCTCCAGCTGAGAAGTTGGAGAAGGTTGGGGCGACAGTGCTACCGAGGTAGGTGGTGCGGGAGCAACAGGGAGTGAAGTGCCCCCCCACAATCAAGGGCGCAGGTGTAGTCTTCCAGCTCTGAGAGCCGACTAGAACTCGCAGAACTGATGGGGCTGGACCTGTTCTCGTAGCGGCAGCATAAGAGGTCATCGCCACAGGATGTAGGCACTCAAATTTCCTCTTGGCCTCAGTGTAGATCAATCGGTTCAGGGTCTTGTATTCCATGATTTTTCTTTCTTGCTGTAAAATCATGCACTTTGGTGAGCAAGGGGAATGATGCTCGACACACAGACGGGAGATGGGGAACATGGAGTATTGGGATGGGGTAGACGTCCACAATCTCGAAATGTAATGCTGGAATTACAGCAGGAAAACATATGGTCACATTTACAGCACCACATTGGGGGAGGGATATATGGCTTGACATCACAGTAGTAGACCTTGAACTTCACAGGTAATGTGTCACCCTCGAAGGCGAAGAAGGCACCAAAGGCAACCTGATTATCCCTCAGACCACAACAGACGCGCGAGACGAAATGAACTCTTTGCCGCTCAATGCCCTGGACCAAATTTAACGTCTTATGAGGTGTGATGGTAAGGGAAACATCCCCAGCTTTTTACAAGCGAGCAATGCCCGTGACTGGGCAAAGGATGCTGTTTTTATCAAGACTGACCCTGACCGCATTTTGGACAAGCCCTCCACCTCCCCAAACTTGTCCTCTAAATGCTCTACAAAAAACTGAAGTTTCATCGAGACAACGCAGTTCCCATCAGCTCTCGTACATATGAGGTACCGGGGTGAATAAGGCTCACTGCCATCCTTAGCCTGGCGTTCCTCCCATGGTGTGGCCAGGGAGGGGAACGCTTTAGGATCATACTTCCTTGCATTGTACTGAGACTTGAAACGCTTAGAGACGGCTGGCATTCGATCACCAGCAAGTGATGACGACGTACGCTTTATCGTGTGCCATCCACCCTGATGCCACCCACTCCAACTATGGAGCCTCCCCACGAGCGCCATCCAGCCGCAGTAAAGGCCACCTGGCAGGATGGCCATTGCCAAGAGTCCCGATGCCCCAGGGTGACTGGCATCTACTCCTTGGCATACAGGGGGGGGGGGGGGGGGGGGGGGGGGGGGGAGTTAACGGCACAGGCATCGGCAGAGCGATCCCTGTATAGCCAGGGGCTTCAACTAACAGGGTACATGGCAGCCCTACTACAACAGACTGGCTACAGTTCTGGATATGAGGTGCAAAGAATTCCATGGTCATCATCAACACAGAAAACGACAGTGCATAGTGGGGGGCGAGCGAGACTGCAATGCCACAACCAGAAAGTGGGCTAAAGATCTCGATGCACGATGGACATTATGCAGCATGTAAGGCGCCCTTCCCCACTTGGGTCGCCCTTTGGGAAAATTTTGAAAAATGAAGGTCAAACCCTACAGGGGACCACCACATAAAGGCCAAAAGGTGCTAGACTCCTTTTAGTCGCCTCTTACGACAGGTAGGAATACCTCGGACCTATTCTAACCCCCGGGCCCACAGGGGGGGATTTAAGGTTATGTATTCTTTGCTAATCAAGATGAATCAATTATGACAGGGGGGAATCTAAAATTAGTGACCAAAGAGGACACAGACAGGGACTGCACATAGACTGGGCAGGAATGTAGGTCAGCCAGGGAGCACACCAAGACAGTTCGGGCACATGCAATAAACACTGTGCCTGGGCAGCACAGTGGCTAACACAACTGCCTAGTACACAAGAGATCTTGGGTTCATGTCACGGTCGAGCTTACATTTTCAGTCATTGCTACCATTTCCAGATAAAGTTGATGTCTTCAGTTTCTTCCCTCACCCCCTCCACATTTTCAATTTACATAATATTGTTACTCTGTTCCTTTCACACAGAGCTGGGGTAAGAGATTACAACGTTGTCTAGTCGTTCTTTCCCAAAGCTGCCATGGTTTCATTCGTCAGTTACCACCTGAATGTGACATAGCCCTATAACATTACTCCTTCTTAGTGCTAAGTCTTTGCCTCAGGGATTCAGTAACCAGATCTTTGTCTACTGTTCATGTTGCTCACCCTGACTTCGTGGATACTGTTTTAAAACTGTCTGAGGACAGTTTACGAAAGAATTTTTGTTCAGACAGGAGCAATGAAATTGAAAATGAATGTAATTCAGGAAAGGAACAGAGCAAATGTGAAGACAAAGAGATCAGAGTGACAGAAATGGAAGTGTAGGGACTGACTCTTTAGCTAAAGGTTCAGCTAGAAATATATATGATCAAAACAAATATCACTCATCGTCAAAGCCTCTTTCAAAGATGCCCAATGCCATTATTTTTGTGCATAATGGACATAAGAGAGATAAATGTGTTTGTCCTTCACAATTCCTACAAAGACAATATTCTAGTAAGCAAATTCAACTTTCTGAAGAAGCTTGGAAATTCATTGCTAACATTACAGATAAGAAGTGAGACAACACCTACCACATGCCCCGTGAACTTCGTGCAACCGTTCAGTGTTTTGGCTGTAGGGGACCCTCTATCAGAAGTCATAGTAAAATGACCGGAAACGAGCAAAACATGCTCCACCTGTGATCCAAAAAGATGAGAAATATGCTTCTATTTGCCACTGTTGCAAGAGGGGCAGCTCAATTTGTATTATTGTGAAACGGGGAGAGAGTGCCATGGATATGATACATGATTTGCAGTGGCAGTCATTAAAACAAAGAATTTCGATGCAGCAAGCCCTTCTCATGAAATTGCAATCGCTAACTTTCCCCTCAAGAATGTTACAGTATTTTGTTGGCACCCACATAGAGAAATGATCGTCATCAGAAAATACTGCAAATCAGAGTTTGCATGGAAAGATTTAAGTGTGTGTGTTTGCTTGTTTGTGTTTCGCCCCCCCCCCCCCCCCCGCTCTGTTTAAGAGTGGGAATGGTAGAGAAGTAACTTAATGTGGGTGGATGAAGCCTCTGCCATGCACATAATTGTGATTTGCAGAGTAATCATGTAGACAGATATACCAATTTAGCTTGCATTCTCTACAAAACTTTACAGTGGGAAGGAGACCCAAAACTTAAAAACTACACAATTAATTTTGATTTTTTAAAATGTTTTGTCGAAGTTTTTATGTTATTGTTCAATTAACAATTAAAAACTGCGAAGAGTAAAATTTTGAGCACAGGCTATTAGAGTATTCACAGCATTACAGTTTCATGTAATATTACATTCATTTTGTGTAGTTTTCTATTTAAATATGTTTTTCTCCTAAACAAATTTTAAAAATTTATGTGAATATATTTTCGTGCGGTAGTAACGTAACCTTTTACATAAAAAACCTAACCACTTCACTGAAAGTACTGAATGCAACTTTCATGATTATTTAAATATAACTATCTCTCAGACCACATCTAGGACAGCGACTGACAAAAAATGACCTGGGACAATGCAACAAGACAATTACCTGGGAAACTAAGTGTTAGTAGGAGTATAACTGTTCCACACATGATGTAGATAATGTTATCCTACACGAAATCAAATGCAATTCGTTTCAGTCTTTCCTGGTCTTACCAAAACTAATTATATTTAATCCATTAGCAATAGCCTGTGAAATGACAATATGTCCCAAATTACTGAGGAAGGATAATCTTTCCTGGAAACAATCCACATATCAGTAAACTAGTTATTTTAGTTAAGCCGCCCTGTTCCCCCATGCAACATGAGATTGACCAAGCGAACTTTTAACAATGGTAAACAATGTATAAAGTACGTAGTATAACAGAAGCACACACATACGCAATAAACCTTTTACATTGCAATGTGATACATATTTTTTTGCTGGATAAACATAAAAAATATCAGTATTGAAGTGTTAACCTCAAAGCCTTCTTTCTTGTTTCTAATGTGCGATCTTCCGCTTCGACGAGCCGGCTGATGACGCCATGAACGCAGATATCCCGATCGTAAGGGCATAGCAGCCAATCGTGGGACAAATACATCGTCAGAAAGAATAGTTGGCTCGAGATCAGCACTCAGCAAGCTCGGCGCCCGGTCAAATTCAGTTGACATAGCGATAAAAGGAAAAAAAGCCATCTGAAAAACATTGAAGAACGCGTAACTTTCCTAATAAGTTTCACTTATACGTCTACAAAACTGTTTTTTCATTGCTACTCCCTACCTTTCCTCACACACAACTCTACAATGACAACAAACTATGAAGTATTGGGTCTTCTTTTACCGAGAAAAAAATATTGGAAACGTATCGCAATAGAAACAGCAATGTTTGTGACAGGATAAGGTTTGATTGCAAAGCTTCTCTGCAGCCTAAACAAGATGAGGATATGACGTCAAACTGGCATACTGAACGTTTCCGGTGTATGTCGATACATCGAATGGCGAGTACAAATCGAATTCATGTGCAAGTAGCTCTAGCGAGAGCCATTCGTGTGCAGTCTCTCACGGAGCCTTCGTGTTGAAGGAAAGAATATTGAACAGGATAAAAATGTATAATTAATACAGGGATAAATCATAAAGACTTCTGTTGCAGTCTAGTTAACTATATAGTATCTGTTGATTTTGTGGTCAAATATCCATATGATATATTTGAATAATGAAATGCAGTGTTACCAAACGTACTCCAAAAACAGTGCTTGCAGAAACCAAAAACGCGTGTAATTGCTTTGGTAGAAAGGAATAAGGCATATGTGACTGTAGGCGTTCCCGGCGTCAACTGTAGATGAAGGTTTCTCGGATCTCCAGCTGGGTGGTAGCGCTGACATCTCGCGACGTTTCGGGAAGTGTCATACTACCCATCTTCTGGCGAAGTGTCGAGATTAGCGGAGAGCGGGCTATTTATATGCGAGGTCACCCCCCCTCCACTAGACATCGGGTGGCTGCAGTGGACAGGCAGCGTGCGCGCGGTGGTGGGGATACCAGTTGCCCCCGGCGGCCGCGTTCAGTTCTCGGTGTAAGCATTCTGTCTGTGTCCGCGACGGAGGACGTTGACGGGCGAGATCCCGACGGATTGCCGCTATCGCAGGGTTCCATGCTGCGCTGAGTTGGTATCCCTCACCTCTGTTGACCAGATTGTCATGAATCTTTATTTCTATGGATTCTTTGATAATGCTGGCCCAGAAGCCAGATGCTCGGCACATTACCTTCAACTTGGAAAACACGAAGGTACTGTGCCGAGCATCTGGCTTCTGGGAAAGCGTTATCAAAGAATCCATAGAAATAAGGATCCATGACAATCTGGTCAAAAGAGATGATGGATATCAACTCAACGTTGCATGGAACCCTGCGATAGCGGCAATCCGTCGGGAGCGCACCCATCAACGTCTTCCGTTGCAGACGCAGACAGAATGCTTACACCGAGAACTGAACGCGGCCGCTGGGGGCGACCGCTATCCCCACCACCGCGCGCACGCCGCCGGTCCACTTTAGCTTCCCGAGGTCTACTGGAGGGGCGGGGGGGGGGGGGGGGTCCACACATGTAAATAGCCCGCTCTCCGCTAATCTCGACACTTCGCCAGAAGATGGATAGTATGACACTTTCCGAAACGTCGCAAGATATATCCACACTACCACCCAGCTGGAGACCCGAGAAACCTTCATCAACTGGAATAAGGCAGTTGGTACAAAAATATTCACTTCAAACATGGGCCTGAATCTCGTATAGGGACTTCCGGTAATACGACTTTGGATCTCTGCCAGGTCGCTTGGAGCACTGCACGTTTATCAGTCCACCATATCGGGTTTAAAGTCCTCCGTATTTGTCTTAATTTCGTAGTAAAGTGGAGCTGTTTTCATTGCATTACACTCCTGATTACGGCTACTTGTGTATATTCCACATTTTCAACTGCATTGTGAATATGTTGCTTGTATCCCGCTTGATCTTTGCTCACATCTGTAATAGTGTGTGGAGTAAATGATTCCATAGCTTCGTTTCATATAAAACAGAAAGTTGTTGCATAGGATACTGCTCTGTGGCTATTTGTTCTTGCCTACAGATCCATATGTGAAGTGCCAGATTTAAATTCATTGAAGGTATATTGTACGTATTCTGCTTTATTTTAGTTCGCATCCAGCATCCATTTTTCGTACTTTCTCACATTTGATGGAGAGCTCCATGTTAGCAGCTTTTGGCAGAACTGGTGTTTAACTTCATTACATCTTGTCATGGAATGAGTATGCATCTCCACAATGAATGGTGTTGCTTCTTGCATCGGATTTTCATTTGTAGTATTAGTCACATTTATTATAGCTTCTATTGCACTGAGGGGCGCGACAAGAGGCTTAAGACAATGCTGTGAGGTGCTCAGCTGGTGCAGGTCACAGTGGCGAACCATATGTTGGAGGCAGAGTTTATGATAGCATATGCATTGATGGTTTCTGTATGAATGGTGGTGGAAAAGCAGGGGACATAGTGGTAGCAGCATGTCTTTACATGGCTAGTTTCTCACAAACAGGACAGTTGTGTGTAAAGCCACCCGTTCTCACCATGCAGTCTCCTGCTTCTGTTCACAGGTTACAGAGGTTGCGAAATAAGACTGTTCCAGAAGTAACTTAACGTATGTTAACGACCAATAGTTTGTTACGCAGCTATTCCCATTGTGTTGTTGCTCCCACTGAAGGCAACAGCAAAATGTGCAAATAACACAAAGCATCCTAATACTTATGCAAAACACTTCCACATTATTTCCCAGGACGGGGGTCACCCTATTTCTTCACATCCACATATTAATATAACTCTACAACATCAACTTAGCTCGCTGATCTACAGATGATAGTCGAGTATAAGTAACAATATTCAATCGATATGTCATATTAACCATGTCATCTTTCGTAAGGCCCTGTTTGCACTGAGTTGCAGTTATAATAAAAACATTCCTTATTCCCCAAGTGTACAAGAAAATAAAGTTATAAAGAAGGCAAAGTAAAAGGAAAAAGTGAATCACTTCATACTGCAATACGATATTTGACACAGGGTTCTAGCGGTTACGGCGACAGTGGGTGAAACAGTGAGTGTTGTAACGTCTGTAGAGCGCCCCAGCACGCATATAATCGCTTACTCGCACTGGTAACCTGATAAACTCTACCAGGATTGTCGGAATCTAATAGTCTGCTAATTTTCTTGCAAATTCTAAATACTGGTATTATGTCTGTGTCTTGCATTGAAACAGAAACCCACCCCCATCAAAGTTCCTTATTCCAAAGCGCCAATCGCTTTAGGTTTTTGCTGGACTCAGTGCTTAAGCAAAAGGTTTTGCACAAGACCGCAAGCTCTCGCTACTGTTCACAGGGAGATGCTCTTGGGGCAGAAACTTACCCCGTAATTGCACGTGTGTGGAGTAACGAATCTGTTCAAGTTGAAAGATGAAATAGGCTATAGATTGTGTAACGAAAAATGAAACTGAAGAAATCCTACAGATCGCGTGAAATACTGTCATTTCTGATAACCTTCCCACTGTTGACTTAATTTACGTCATGACCAACAACTGGCAAAAATTATTTTGCAATGGACACAACATGGGACACAGCATGTGCTGGCAGTGTGACCCAGCCACAGTTTCTCTAATTTCTGATCGTGTGGGAAGGGTCATTATCTCATGGGATGTCAATACAAATAGTCCACCTTCCTCACAAGATAGCACAAGAAGAACTGCTTAATGCAAAGACACATTTTATTGCAGTGCATGTAGAATCCTATCAGTGTCATAAACTGACCCACGAGTTGTACCAGGCTTGAGTGGCCAAATTCCACAGCCTCAGTCCTGAACGTCAGTTTGTTTGTTAGCGATGCTCATCATAGTTCCTATGCTGATTCTGTCACTATGACGCCATCGTTTGCTTGGTTCCTAACAAGGAGGTGCACCAGTATGTATTAAAGTGTGAGATCCAACTTAGGTTAAAATGTTAGATGTTGTTCAGTATCACAAGGTATCTTGTGCTACTAGTGCTTAGACTGAGGCATGATGTGACATGACTGGGTGACTCCTGTTCCTGGTTGTTGGGAGTCAGTCAGTTCTTGGGGGGAGGACGACCTGGCAGCTGTGCAAATGCAGCCCCTACACTGCAATGGACAGTGACTTGCCAAACAACAACAATAATCACAACAATCATAGCAATGGCAGTGCTCTGTACTCCCATCTTGCTCATAAAGTCATGGAAACCCCAAATCAGGATGACCAGATGTGGGTTTGAACAATTGTCCTCCCAAACACATGAGAGTGCTATGTGCCCTAATCGCTGGCGACTATAACAACTGTAGGATAAGGACATACTACATCTGTGTGTCATTCCCAGACGCCTCCTGTGGACATGAGTATGGATGTTAATTGTGTGTCTCCAGTGCTTACAAATCATAAAAAACTATTTATCTAAGTGCAAGTGAGGTACAAAATGCTCTGCCTACAAGTGGACAATGATGCAGCCATGATTTAACTGAATCAGTAAACTTATTTGGACTTGAGGTCTGCAGCGTTGACTACTGGTACACGACATTTGGTAATTTACAACTAGCAGCATATTTCAATTTTGGGGCAATTTATTGCTCCCACTGTTCATAAGCCTGTGGTTTGTTATTTAACTTTCTGGTAGCGGATGATGCTGGCACTACAAATTTATTTGGGATGATATTTTCAATGCTTTTGGTTTCTGCATGTCAGATAATGTGCGCCTTTTCACAGACAGAGTCCCTTACCAGCAGTTAGATTGCTTTTGTTCTGATTTCTTGCCTATTTTCTCTGATGGATTAGGTTGTGCCACTAATTATGTGGCGCACATTACCCGGAAACCTATGGTGCAGCTGCACTTTTTCCGTGCTCGCCCTATTCCAGTGGCTTAGCGTGATCAAGTGAAATCGCAATAGGTGAGGCTGACGTCGTTACAGGTCATACAGCCTATTACACTGAGTGAGTTTTCTACCCTCCCACCCATGACTGTTAAAAAACCAACTGGTCATCTTTGGCTCTTTGGTGACTATGTTTCAGGTAACGCTCAATCTATCAGTGACACCTATCCTTTGCTGCATCCAGACGAGTTAATGGCTAAACTCGACAGGGGCCAGTTTTCTCCAAAACTGATTGATCTTAAATCTATTTCCGTTGGATGAGGTCTCTAAACACCTCCTTGTGATTGACATGCCCTTTAGTTTGTACCAATATTAGCACCTCCAGTTTGGATAGGCTAGCACCTCAGCGATTTTCCATCATCTTTTCGCTCAACTGGTGATGTCCATTCTGTGGTGCACCAACTGTCTCAATGACATCATCGTGATGGATGCATCCACAGAAGAACATTTACGTAATTTATGCACCTTGTGTACCATCTTACGTACTGCAGGGTTGAAATACAACTTGGCCAAGTCACACTTTTTCCATCCATTGTGTATTTCAGGTTTGAGGTTTCCCAGGATGTCATCAGTTCGCCACGGTCACAGCCCTGCCTCACCCTACATATGTCAAAGAACTATAAGCATTTTTGCTAAAATTGTTTACTATCACAAATTTATTCCAGGTGTGGTCACATTGGATCATCCCCTCCATGAGTTGCTTCACCAGAACGTTCCTTTTCAGTGGACGCTGGCCTGTGCACGCACGTTTACGCTTTTGAAATGTAAATCACATTCTGCTTCTTGTTTGGCTACTTTCTATCCAAAGTTGGGCCTTGCATCTGTCTTGCTAGAACTATGAAAAACAGTTTCGGCCTGTGGTGAAGCATGTCAACGCTAGTGCACTGCCCATGCTTCTGATGGGGCTGGATCCTACTTTTGATCAAGATGAACTCTTTTGTTTTCACTTATATGTTAATGTGTAACTTACAGTGGAAGCGCATCCTATTACAGCCTCCTGGATCACAGCAGCTGTCGCCGCCAATCTGGTTTTGAATCATGTTGTTCACCTCATTCAGCACTGTTGGCCAGACAGGACATGAAGCAGGGCTTCTCATCTTCTGGTAACTATTTTGCCTTCTTTCACCGTCTTTTGGTATTTGATGGTGTTGTTCTCTTGTCTACAGACAGGCTATTGCCTATTGTTGTGGTCCCGGCCACCCGATGGTGGGATGTGTTTCAGTTCCTACATCAGACTTGGGGGCATCTTGTACCAACTTATTGGTCTGTCAGCACACGTTTCAGCACTGCATTGATAGTGACATTGTCTTTATGTCATGGCCTGCTCTGAGTGTTCTACCCAACAGGTAGTGTTATGGGCAATGCTCTCTCTGTGGCCTGCATGCATCCATGTTGATTTTGTGGGGCCCTGACTAAAAGCTTACCAGCTATTTGTGATTCCTCATTTCTCTGAGTTTCCATATGATATCCACTGTACTTCCAAAACTGTTTCTATTGAGGGATTGGCTCGTATGCTTGAGACTGGATAATGGTCCATATTTTGTGTCTCAGGGCTTCCACGATTTCTGCTCCTGTCAAGGCATTCGCCACATGACTGCTCTTCGTTTTTACCCCCAGTCTAATGGTGAGGTGGAACGTTTCGTCTGCTTGTCAAGGTTCAAACAAAGAAGTATATTGTGGAAACCTCCACGACGATGTCTTGAAATGCTTCTTGGGTTCCCACAGGTTTGCGCCAGTGGAGGATCAGAGTCTGGCTGAGATGCTCCATGGTTGCCAGCCACACACCCTCCTGAATCTCCTCATGTCACCCCACCAATGCCTGTTGGCGCAACCATCGTTGTGGTTCACTCCTGGATCCAGGGTCTGGGCTTGGGGTTTTGGCAGATGACTAAAGTGGATTCTGGCCATGGTCCACAGCTGCCGAGGCCACCACCTCTGTATGGTGTGCGCCAGTGATGAGCTGGTTGCGCGACACCATGACTAACTGTGTCCACATGCCACAGCGAGGACCACGGAGCCACTGCCACCACTTCTGCCTTCTCCCTCAGTGACTGTCCCAGCCTTAGCAGGCATCCCTGCTGCAGGGTCAGACCCACCCTCCTTGTGGATGTCGCTGCCTCTGGCCTCTCCTTTGGGGTCCAGTCCCCCAGCGCCTGCTGTGTGGCCTTCCCACATTGCATCACTGCCACAGGCAATTGTGCCTCTGGCTGAGCTGGTGTCTTTGGATACTTCAACACCGGCATCCCCAGCATCCCTGACTGAATAGCCAGTGCCATCTCTGTCAGGATAGTTCCACCACTTTGAGGGACTGGATGTCAAGATCTACCAGTGCCCTTATCACTGGTCATCTTCTATAGTACTTCACGAGGGTGCTGCCGCTGTGCGTCCCCATGGACGTGATACTTCCATCCCTACTTGCTGGTTCCGGTCTGGAATCTCTTTCTACCACTGTTGTCACCACCTGCAGCATCAGCTGCAGAGGCCATGGATGTTTCAACAGCCACCCCGACATTTGCGTCAGTGGAGTGCCCTTTCCCAAAGGAGAATGGATGCTATAAGCCTGCACGTAATGGTTGGACATATGCCGCAGCACCAGGCCACTAATGCCCTCCATTTTGCATATTCCACCAGTGGCATCTGTGTAGGCTGGCTACTTGAGGTCGCCTGTGGTCAGCCACATGACACAGAATGGCACCCACCAAGCTGTCTATCTGAGCCCTCCTCTTTATAAGCACAATGCAGGTGGCACTCGCTCTTGTATTGTGATCCTACTTATTGTCAGCAACAACTAGTATCTGTATCTAGATTTTTTTTATGTTCTCAACTGTTGTTTACTTGCATGTGGATGAAGAATAAACTTTGATTCCTTGTGACTGTGTTGTTGTTTGTGACTTACTGTATGATTCTCAAAGTACTGAACTACAAGTGTCTCCTATTGATGGATTTAAGTCACTGTTGAACAGGATGCACAATTTATTGAAATAAACTCCTCCAAATGTTCTGCTGCCATGCACAGTCGTCTGCCTGACAATATGTTTTTATAAATAGAGAAAGAGAGCACAGCTTTGCAAGAAGTCAACACTGGATATTTATGCAGCGAGATTGTTCTAGGAATAATATCCTCTGGGGTTCTACAATTTCACTATTAAATAAGTGAGACAAAATAACAAAAAAATGAAACTTCCTGGCAGATTAAAACTGTGTGCCAGACCGAGACTCGAACTCGGGACCTTTGCCTTTTGCAGGCAAGTGCTCTACCAACTGAGCTACCCAAGCACGAGTCACGCCCCGTCCTCACAACTTTACTTCGGCCCGCAAAAGGCAAAGGTCCCGAGTTCGAGTCTCGGTCTGGCACACAGTTTTAATCTGCCAGGAAGTTTCATATCAGCACACACTCCGCTGCAGAGTGAAAATCTCATTCTGGAACAAAAAAATGGTTCAAATGGCTCTGAGCACTATGGGACTTAACATCTGAGGTCATCAGTCCCCTAGAACTTAGAACTACTTAAACCTAACTAACCTAAAGACATCACAGACATCCATGCCCGAGGCAGGATTCGAACCTGCGACCGTAGCGGTCACGCGGTTCAGACTGATGCGCCCAGAACCGCACGGCCAAATCGGCGGCACAAAATAACAAGAATTAAGTATCCAGAGTTCTTTATTCAGCACAGATTGCAGTTTACTGGAAACCACATGACCGATTTCACCTAGTACAACACTGACCTTCCAAAATGCATCTTCCATTATTCCCACAGACTGTTTAAGAATCTCCAGTTTCTTGATACTGTTGGAATCCATCTGAAGTTACTTGCAATGTATGAAATTGAATTGAGCACTTTAGAATTGTTGACTACTGATGAGGATCCACTCACAGACACTGAAGGGTCACAAGAAAAATTCTCCAGCACTGACTTCACAGCTTCAAAGTGCTTACTATAAAAAATTTCTGGTTTAGTTCATGTTACCCATTTTGTTATCACTAGCCCCAAAGGCGGAGGTACATCCCATAGCTGCAGCTGTAGCGGTGAACAAGATAAGGACATTTCAAGAAAACCTTCTTCATTGGTTGTTTCAATGTATTTACTTCTGGGAATTTATGAACTGATATATGACTGTCTATGCCACTCTTTGTAATGTATGAGCTGTACATGTAACATGCACTCGATAAAATACATTAAGGGATATCCCCACTTTCAACATTTTTGGAGCTGGATCTGTGTATGTCAGTAGGACTTTATCATCTTTTATGCCATCTGGCCATAGTCCTGTAAGTCCATTATTAATGAATCTAGCAACTGTTGAACTATTTGCTACCTCCAAAGCTTTACAATAACTTAAATAGGGGTTAGATACAGCCTCAGACTTCAACTTGCCCATACTTAGAAATGGTCTACAGCACTCATCATTTCATCAGCAGAAATCCATATAGGTGATCTGTCAATGCAAGCCCCGAATTTTTATAACATATCCACATGGCAAGAATCCAGGAAATTCTTCTTGAGACTGGACTAGTTAACAATGTTGGAGTTGCAGTATTTCTTTACGAAATGTTTAAATCCAGGTACCTGAAGTTTGTTCCATGGTATGCTCCCTGCAACAAATGCAAAACACAGTTCATTGTAAAATTCAGTATTAGATGATGCTGCCTGTCTCTACAACTGTGTAAGTAGAACCTGTTTCTTTGAAGAAATCTGTTGTTTATTCCTAATATGCAGATTGCTTTGTAAGTGTTATTTAGTTTGATGTTTCATTGTACAACCTATATGTTTATCACGTTTTCCAGAAGGCTTTTTTTTCCATCAATGGTTAAATACTTGGTACAGAAATCCACATTTGCAGTTTTAATGACAATGAAGACACAACCAGTGCTATGGTTAACTTAAATGCAGCTGATTTTACACATTGTGAAGTGATTTACACAAGAAAGGAAATCGTTAAGCATAACAGGATTGATGATAGTATGAGAAACACAATAATAAAACTTATTTTTTTTCCTTTCTAACAGTGTAACGAAAATGTAAGGGACACAGAGAAATGTATAATAATTCAGCAATAGTCTTAAACTATGTAAAATTATGTTGTATAGTGTGAAATATGTATTATATCTTAAAATATTTAAAAATTGTAAGTTAAAACTTAGAAGGAAGGCTCCTTTCTGTGTGATACGTCAACATTTTAGTTTTTCATATAACTATATATGGAAGAACAGAGAACATAATTACATAAAATCTGGGCTCTAATGAGATACAATCTTTAAACTTGAACTACATGCATTTAGATTAAAATACTTCTATTAGGACCATAATAACTGTTAATTATTTCACATTATTTGGGACTACAATGTAGAATTGGCAGCACAGCCACAGGTTGTGGTGAGACACTATTGCCAAGGCAAGAGAGATACGATGTTGGGGGTTGCGAGCAGTGTGACTTAGCAGCTGACAGCTTGGTCTGCAGGCAGACAGTGCGACTGTGAGGGTGACAACATGGCTCGTGTGCTACAGCAATGATAGGTGAGTGACATCAACTTGTGGACTGTACCGCTGGGAGATGGCAGGTCATGACCGTCGAATGGGCTCTGAGAAATGCTGACTCACACACAGTGCCCATGTGAACAACGCACTGCCTCGCTGCAAAGCCCATTGAAATCAAAGCATGACACGGCTTGTCCTGACTGGCAGGCAACACTTTGCAGAAACTGACTTTGGCACCTATGGCAGTAGAATGTGCAGATGCAGCATGTTCTGGACGGCACTGCCAGTGTGCTGCTACATCTACACAGTGACATAACAGCAGTGATGTTTTCTCACCTTGGTCACACAGAACTGAACATGAACGAATGTTTTGCAGACTCCCTTAGAACTGAATGGTGCGGTATACGAACTTCTGAAACCAATTTGGGACAGGTGCAAGAGGACGTGTTCTGGTCAGGATGAAGAGAAGAGAATCACAATGGTGTGTTTTGAAATAAAATAATGAAATAAAGTAAACTTGGATTATATTCCGACGTTTTATGTTACAGAAAGGCTCGCCCAAGCATGAATGTAGGGCAAGTCAACCAGTATGGGTGATAATTTAACACAGGACTAGGAAGAGGGAGAGGTGGTTCAAATTTGAGGTAGCTAGTGCTCTCTCAGGGAGACCAAAGACAGAGGCAGATGGAGAGAAGCCACCTGCTCGGTCTGAAAGCTGGAATGTAAGAGAGCAACTCTACTGTTCTCTAGTCTCCAAGGCATGGCCGCAACTATCACACCCCTTTCACAGGTCTCCTGTTGGCAGCAATTGGACGTCTGTGACTGGTTGATTCAGCATACTAGGTGTGATCAAAAAGTAAATGAATTTTTTAAAAAAAGAATCTTTATTTATTCATCACCTTCAGATATAAAAAAATTATGCTGGCGTTTTTCGCAGAGCCTGGAAGCACTTCTGGAACTCAGTTATCGTTATGATGTTCGGCTCCCTCAGGGATTCTGTTTTTATCTCCTTCATGGTTATCCTCAGCCTTGGGAATAGAAAAAAGTCGGAGGTTGCCATGTTTACAGTGGTTGAGGGAACATAACGGTTTTGCTTTTTGCCAAAAAATCACAAACAATCATTGAGATGCGAGTAGGAGTATTATGGTGATACTATTTTCATGGGCGGGTTTGCCACAAATCTGGTTGTTTTCTTCAGATTGCTTCTTGCAAACGGCGCATAACTTCCAGGTAGTATTCCTAATCGACCATATGGCCATCGGCAGAAACTTATGATGCATTGTAATTGAAGAAAGCAGTGATCGAAATTATAGAGTTTTTTTGTCTTGGCTCTTCAGGCAGTTTCCATTTGGACGATTGGACTTTAGTTTCGACGTCATACCTGTGGACCCAAGTTATAACCTTCTTTAAAAGTTCTGGATCGTTGACGAATTTATTCAGCAAAAAAAAAAAAAAATGGTTCAAATGGCTCTGAGCACTATGGGACTCAACTGCTGAGGTCATTAGTCCCCTAGAACTTAGAACCAGTTAAACCTAACTAACCTAATGACATCACAAACATCCATGCCCGAGGCAGGATTCGAACCCGCGACCGTAGCGGTCTTGCGGTTCCAGACTGCAGCGCCTTTAACCGCACGGCCACTTCGGCCGGCATTTATTCAGCAATTCTTGATAAGTGTCTACATGATGTTTTTGGTCGAAATTCAAAAATTTCGGAAAAAAGTTTTGCTGCTACACGTTTTACACCCAAAACATCCGAAATATTTGTTTGGAATGAGACAAGCCTCAGAGATGTGGGTGGTACTGGGAAACGAAATATCTAGGGTGGAACAAATAATAACTTAGGCCTAAACCCATTGTGTTTGTTCTGGCATCCAATGGTTCGTGGTCAGCATCTGTTCACCACTTTGGTACAGCTGCTACAAATATTTCTTAATGTCAATACTCAAGTCTTTAACATGTCTCCAAAAGAGATCACCACAATTACCTTCAACTTGAAAAAATCGTTATGGAACAACAGGAAAAATATCCACTACCCCAGGCCCCAGTAAATATAATGGTCTCTCCTGGTCATCGGATTGTGATGGATGAGAAACATCATGAGAAAGAGCTGAATCGGAGCTTCCAAATACCTATTAGCAAACACTATACTGGCATGCTCAACACAAATATGCTGGTCAAGACAGGCTAATTCAAACAGCTTACAGATGTTCTGGAAAATTTTCACATCAAAATCCTTGCAGTACAACAGATGTGTTTCACAGATGAAAACCATTTGAAGACAGAAAACTACAGAGTATACAGAGGAAAACCTGCTGTTAGAAGAGGTACACTGACAATGTTTTGCACAGGATTTGCGATTCACAAATTAGTCATAGACAACATCGTAGATTTCAATTCAGTATCCGGATGAATCTCTACAATAACCTTCAAATCAGAAAAAAAATATTCACAGTCATCAATGCACATGCACCAACAAACGATCACGACAGAAAGAAACCGCAAGACTTTGAAGAAATAACAAATAAAATTCCAGAAAGACATGTTAAAATTGTATTAGAAGACTTCAGTGCACATCTAGGCAAGGAGAAGAAGTACAAGCAAATCACAGGCCCATACACAAAACACAAACGCACCAGAAAGAATGGGGAACACGTCATGCTTTACTGTCAAAATTTTAGCTTAAAAATTATGTCAAAGTAATTTCAGTAACCAAAACGAAAACTCACAAAGAACAAACTGTATTTTTTCCAATGTAAATTCTTATCAATATGGATACCGAAGAACTTTGGAATCTTCACCCTATTTATTATTTCCTCACCATGTGTTGCACTTATCATTGGTGTAGAACCTCTAGATGAACAGAAGAGAATATGTCGTGTCTATTTAAAACTGAGGGTGAGACCAAATACAGGGCTATTACAAATGATTGAAGCGATTTCATAAATTCACTGTAGCTCCATTCATTGACATATGGTCACGACACACTACAGATACGTAGAAAAACTCATAAAGTTTTGTTCGGCTGAAGCTGCACTTCAGGTTTCTGCCGCCAGAGCGCTCGAGAGCGCAGTGAGACAAAATGGTGACAGGAGCCCAGAAAGCGTATGTCGTGCTTGAAATGCACTCACATCAGTCAGTCATAACAGTGCAACGACACTTCAGGACGAAGTTCAACAAAGATCCATCAACTGCTAACTCCATTCGGCGATGGCATGCGCAGTTTAAATCTTCTGGATGCCTATGTAAGGGGAAATCAACGGGTCGGTCAGCGGTGTGCGAAGAAATGGTTGAACGCGTGCGGGCAAGTTTCACGCGTAGCCCGCGGAAGTCGACGAATAAAGCAAGCAGGGAGCTAAACGTACCACAGCCGACGGTTTGGAAAATCTTACGGAAAAGGCTAAAGCATAAGCCTTACTGTTTACAGTTGCTACAAGCCCTGACACCCGATGACAAAGTCAAACGCTTTGAATTTTCGGCGCAGTTGCAACAGCTCATGGAAGAGGATGCGTTCAGTGCGAAACTTGTTTTCAGTGATGAAGCAACATTTTTTCTTAATGGTGAAGTGAACAGACACAATGTGCGAATCTGGGCGGTAGAGAATCCTGACGCATTCGTGCAGCAAATTCGCAATTCACCAAAAGTTAACATGTTTTGTGCAATCTCACGGTTTAAAGTTTACGGCCCCTTTTTCTTCTGCGAAAAAAACGTTACAGGACACGTGTATCTGGACATGCTGGAAAATTGGCTCATTCCAAAACTGGAGACCGACAGCGCCAACTTCATCTTTGAACAGGATGGTGCTTCATCGCACTTCCATCATGATGTTCGGCATTTCTTAAACAGGAGATTGGAAAACCGATGGATCGGTCGTGGTGGAGATCATGATCAGCAATTCATGTCATGGCCTCCACGCTCTCCGGACTTAACTTCATGCGATTTCTTTCTGTGGGGTTATGTGAAAGATTCAGTGTTTAAATCTCCTCTACCAAGAAACGTGAGACAACTGCGAACTCGCATCAACGATGCTTTCGAACTCATTGATGGGGACATGCTGCAGCGAGTGTGGGAGGAACTTGATTATCGGTTGATGTCCGCCGAATCACTAAAGGGGCACATATCGAACATTTGTGAATGCCTAAAAAAACTTTTTGAGTTTTTGTATGTGTGTGCAAAGCGTTGTGAAAATATCTCAAATAATAAAGTTATTGTAGAGCTGTGAAATCGCTTCAATCATTTGTAATAACCCTATATGTATGTTTGGACTGATTATGATACTAATGTCTCTGCAAAAAGAGCTAGTTCTGCTCGTTATATACTAGATGGTAGATCGTTTACATAAATGAGGAACAGCAGTGGACCTAAAATTGAACCCTGGGGAACCCCATATGTGATTTATCTCCAGTCAGAATTATGTCCCTGGAGTATATTGCTTGAATTACTAAGTACAACAGTCTGCATTCTTTTGGTTAGATATAACATTATCCATTGGTCCTGTATACCATCAATCCCATACAATGTCAATTTATCTAGAAGAATACTGTGATTGACAGAGTCAAATGCCTTAGAGAAGTCGCAGAAAATAGCAGTCGCCGCTATTTTATTATTTAATGCTTTTGAAATCTGTGAGTGAACTTGAAAGTGGCATTCTCTGTAGAGCAACCCTCCTGGAACCCAAACTGTGAATTGCTAAGGTTACTGTTGTTGCTAAGGTGAGATAATATTTTAGAATATACCACCATCAGAATTGATTTGGGAAACTTTTAATATTTATTTTGCATTTAGCGTGAGTACACTATTTAGCCATTAACAGCTGAAAAAACTGGAATTTCTTTAACTTGGAAATGAAATTAATTTCTTCAGTATTTGACAAACAAAGAAAAGCTTAAATATTAAACACTAGTGATCTCTATAGTATAGAGATCCCTGCTAAACAGTGGAGTACACACCAAGAAAAATTTTAAAATGTCTATACCTTAAGATTTAAACGATTTGTTAAGTTGATGATAATTGCACCTTGTCTGTAGTTCTGTGGTCAGATTTTAAAATTGCTCACAAAAAAAAGCTTATCTGACATCGAGGCACAGGCCTGCCATCCTTTATTAGAAGACTAATACTGCTTGTTGGGAATGGAATCCTAAGATTTTTAACTTCTCTGACGAATTGTTCTCTACATTGTGCTTTGGGTAGGCAATGATTAAATGATGAACATCCAAAACATCTGACTTTTTGTATTCACGAGTGTCAGAATTCCTAAATTGTATAGAAGAAAAGCTGTCATGATTAAATGTTATTCTTGATTGTAGAAACAGCTCGGTAGTGTACAGGTATGTTGTATAGGTAAGATGGGTATGTGGGTATGAGGGATTGTGTCCAGATATAATATTTTCCTTTATTTATAGTTGTGCTTCCTATTGCACTTTCCACTGGGATGTGAGTTCTAGTTTTAGTTGTTATAAAACGTTAGTGAGGGGTCTATGTATCTAAGAAGTCTCCAGTTATAGCAGCTTCCATGGCGAACGGATCTACAGTTTTTTTATACAAAATACCTGTGTGGGCTTTAATCCAAAGTAAATAAATATGTAGAGCATTCTGTTATTTCATCATCTTACTCAATAACAAGTTTACTGCTGTTTTTCTCTCAATTCCTGCTCTCTATAACACGAAGACTCCTTTTTGACTCATAGATTATAAAAATCCTTTCATATCTAGGTTAAATAGCGCTTAATTGCTTTCATGATTGTTACTGCTTCTGCCACATAAGAAGAGACTGACGAAGGGAGCTTATACTGTTCAAAGTAACCCATTCTTTGACTTAAGGTGGAACACCAGATGTTACCTACTGATGTGATTCTTGAGCCATCAGTGTATGTGCATAGAACGGTTTGCTCCAGTTTTCAAGGAGGTTTATGTTGGCTATCACATTACGTTTGCTGTCAGAGTATACACTAAATTCCAAGAAATGTTCTGGAGTGGAGGAAGTGCAAGCAAAAAGACCACTGAGATACAGGAAGACTTGCAATAATTTTATATATATGTTTCAGCGCCTGAAAACTTATAAAAAAAGTCTGGAGGTTGATATAATGTTCTGTTATCCAAGATAGCGTGCAGCATTTCACATTCGTTAATTACTGGTAGATAATGAGCGCTATCCTTTCCAATTTATATTTGCTGGCGAGGCGTTGATGCCAAAAGTGAAGAGGCATTTAAGTGTCTCTACTAAGAACGCATTTGTAACAGTTTGTGTCAATGCCCCAAGACAAGTCGAGATAACAGCTATGTACTGAATCATATTACTTTTCTTTCTTTTCATTTCTTTTCTTACATAAAATATATATGTAAACTGAATGTGCAATAACCAAAGGTAAATTAACTAGTTGTATTGTGTCAAGGATAATATTGTGATACATCGTTAAATATCTGTATGAAACAAAGTAAGAAATACGCTCTTCATTTTTTAAATTCATGTATCTTCCCTTTTGTTCCGGAAAGTGGTAGCTTATGGACATATACTTGGATCCGTTATACTACCATTGCTAAAAATGTGTATTTTAACCATCCATTAAAAGTATTATAAAAAATAATTAGAAAAGGAATATTTATTCCCACAGTTATAAGTTCAAATCCTGTCTCTTCATCATTTCACTCGCTGGCAAGAGCCTGCATCAAGAGGTGTGGTGCAGACAAGAATAATTCACACGATATCTGGAGGAGTGTTCCTGCATCAACACTGTCACACTCCAGATTAAACACATTGGAATTAATGTGTAGGTAATGATTCAGACTTAATAGGCATCGATAAAACATGGTTTACTTATACTAAAAATATTGTGCTTCATTTGACAGATCAACAGTTTCAATGGTTGTGGTAATTATTTGGTACCACACACTACTGGAAGCAGCAGTACATAATGCAATTTATATTTATTGACCTTGAATGTAATGATATTAAAGGTCTGTTGATACTGGCATCAGTTAAAGTTCACCCAAGATTGTGCACAGATTCACAAATTACCTTCAATTTTTTTCAGCTATTCTTTCCAATCAATTATTCCAATTATTCAAGCAATTATTAATTCAATTCTATTTCCACATCACTAGTCAATGGCGGCCGTTGAAAGGACGACTTCGAGCGAAATATGAAGTAATCTTTCAATTGCTGAGATAAAAATTTTTGAGATAAATGATTCGCATTATTGTGACAAGGAACTAGTGAAACTTTCGTTTTATTTGTTACATGTCCACAAGACTGGGAATTATAAAACCATTGAAGGAGCAAATTAAAATTAAATTCTGCCTACAAACGAGATGCGCCGGGAATGCTGATTTCGGCAATAAAGCTAGGAAGCTGCTATGCTGAATGTTTATGTGGCTACACTTGGCGCCATCTCTCTGGCAATAGATTATATCTTTTCCTTCAAATTAATATCTTTAACAGAAAGTGCATTTCTACAGAATAGACGAAAATATGTACAAAGTTATCATTAAAGTACAATATAAATCTTTTAAATTATATAAGATGTTCAAATGTCTGTGAATTCCTAAGGGACCAAACTGCTTAGGTCATCAGACCCTAGATTTACACACTACTTAAACTAACTTACGCTAAGAACAACACACACACACACACACACACACACACACACACACACACACACACACATACCCGAGGAAGGACTTGAACCTCCGATGGGAGGGGCGCGCAGTCCGTGACAGGATGTCTCAAACCACGTGGCCACACCATGCAGCAAATTCTATAGACTGTGTCAGATAATAACCAGGTTCAAAAATGGTTCAAATGGCTCTGAGCACCATGGGACTTAACATCTGAGGCCATCAGTCTACTAGAACTTAGAACTACTTAAAACTAACTAACCTAAGGACATCACACACATCCATGCCTGAGGCAGGATTCAAACCTGCGACTGTAGCAGTTGCACGGTTCTGGACTGAACAGCCTAGAACCGCTCAGCCAATCTGGCTGGCTAACCAGGTTCATTAGTGAATATTCACCTAAACCTACCTTAATTGAAAGGTACCAATACAGGCAAAATTTCATTTTTGAGGAGTTTTATTCATAATTTTGTTAAAACCTATTCACAATGGAGTCAAAGAAAATGGCCATTGTTGAAAATTCATAACAAAATGCAGTATTCCAAGATGTTGGAAATCCGAGCTTGGCAACCATTGAAGGTAACGAGCCAACTAGTTAACTAGCCAATGACAACCTAAACAATGAGCTTAGTGTCCCACTACCAATAAATGACGACACTGGTAATATAACAAATCATGATGGCACTTTTATGATGCTCAATGAGACAATTTGTCAGTTCTCACCAGGAAACATTTCTTCAAATAGTGAAACTGAAATGCACAACAGCAAAAACTCTTTTGATTACATGCTCACGACGTCGCGAACGCAAAAACGGGAAACTGTTCATAAAAACAAGGCAAATACTAATGAGACACACGATTTCACACAACTCATGCAACAAATAACACAACAGTTTATAAATCAACAGGAATTTCAGGAAAGTGTAACACAAAAACTTAAGGGTATGACACAGCAGTTCACAAAACATTAGGAAAATATAGGACAACAGTTTAAAAAGCAAAATCAGGCATTTAGTGATTGTGAGAATAGTATTAGTCAACAGTTCAGCGAGGTGAGGAAAACTATACACACTGAATGTCAATTTATATAGAAGAATACTGTGATTCACAGAGTGAAATGCCTTAAAGAAGTCATAGAAAATAGCAGTCACCGGTATTTTATTATTTAATGCTTTTGAAATCTGGGAAGTTGACATAGCTAGGTAATCAACTGAAAGAAGAAATAATTACCAGCAACTCCCACAATATAATTACGTTAACAGAGAAGTATCATCCATAGACGATAAACAGAAACAGCTTGCATGTGAGTTACAACACCTTAGTGAAGCATATTCTCAAATTCAGGAG
Organism: Schistocerca americana; assembly: GCF_021461395.2. NCBI lineage: Eukaryota > Metazoa > Arthropoda > Insecta > Orthoptera > Acrididae > Schistocerca > Schistocerca americana. Next base: position 227,791,594 of record NC_060125.1, on the reverse strand, counting down.
ATGCAATCCCAAGTTGATGTGTTGGTAAAAAATGTTACGGACAGTGTGGCGACATAAATAAAAAAAGTTAAATTTATTGGTTTTTTGAAAAGAGGAAAAATTATGGACATGGAAATGTAAGTCTAGAATTTTTGAAAGGCTTTTTTTACGGATTGTATTGACCGGCTTGAATGCGGACAAATTCAATGCTGCATGTAATTTGCCTGTAATATAATTTACAAGTCTGATTAATTACATTTTTGAATTCTATGTCATTGTTAATTTTATCAGAGTTCTCACCTTAGACATAGAATTAGTCCTTCTGCCACAATATTAATTCATTAGTCGCCATCGATGTTCTTCTCTTTGTTGACAGTGTGTATCTTCCTGAGTCGGCATCAGTTCACTTCACGAAGTCGGTGGAAACCAAGGTATACAATGCTACTTCACTTTAAATAACTCTCGTAAAACTTAGATACCTCTCACTATTTTCTTTATTCACAACACAATAAGACTTGCTCTGCTCGTCGCACAAACCATAAATACTAAAAAAATATGGCTGCCATTCCGCACACACCAAAAATTACGTCCATCTTCTACAAGGCAACAATCGAAAGTGTCTCTTAACTCCTTCATGGAATATGAGACAAAAGAGAATCCAATGTGAACAGTACAAAGATTATAATATACATGCCTCTCAATTTTATCTTTGGCGCAGCCTTTAAGTATTGTATGTCTCTGTGTCGGAATGTGCCATGACAGGATGCATTCGGCAAGCTGCATGATGTGTGCAAAAACTTAACCAAACTAGCATAAAGGTTAAGTCAAAGACCGGAGCAGTTAAGTTTAGAGTGAAAATTTGGCAAAAAAAGAGAAATAAGATGTGTGCAGATGTAAAGGAAATAACTGAAAAAGCTCAAGCAGGGTTGCTGGATAAGGAGAGCACCCTTGCTGAAAATCTAGTGTCAGAGTGCAAGATTTATGTAGATACAGTAAATGAAGTTCTAAAAGAGAAAGAAAGTCCGTTTCTAGCTAAAATAGATACAGGTTTAAAGGAAGCAGAGGAAAGGTTATGCGCCAGTATTGCTAAAATTACAAACATTCCAAAAAACATTTGACAGAAAAAACCTATGCTTTTAGAGAAGTTAGATACTTTCACTGATTACCCACATTATGTGGCTATACCATCGAAGGAAAATAGCGAAGGTTGCAGAATGCAACAACACTAGCTGGCAGCTGTAACTGTCGAGCAAGTGCAGTTCCAATGCACTACGCCACAAGCGAACATAAACAAGCCTGCCACTGATTGCACGGCGTGTTTGTCAACCTTACTTGCAGATGAAGGATTACTTAGGCATCTATAATATGCTGCACAGAGTAGCCATGTGAGGCACGTTGTCATGGTCTGTGCGGCTCCCCCCGTTGGAGGTTCCAGTCCTCCCTCGGGCATGTGTGTATGAGTTGTCCATAGTGTAAGTTAGTTTAAGTCAGATTAGGTAGAGGGTATAATTATGGTCTGATGACCTTAGTAGTTCGGCCCCATAAGATCTTACCAAAAATTTCAAATTTCATCAACAATTTCCGATATTTACCTCTGAAGGGAAAAGAACAAATCTGGTGATCTTTATCAGAGCATTTCGAAATGTTTTACTTCATACCTGGACCAAAGCCTAAAAAATTTGATTTGTTGCTGGATTCACACAGGGTGGCGTCCTGCTATTGGCTATGGTATGGACATGGCGGAACATTGCCACTGCTATGAACAGTTTGAGAGAGCCTTTCTATATAAATATTTGTCTGAGAGACTCAGCTCCATTCAATAGCAAACATGGAAGCTTAAGGAACTATTTTGAAAAATACGTGAATAAAAACAGATGCTGGACGAACCTGGTATCTCAAGTAGATGTGCTGAAAATTTTAAAGAGCCATCTACCTGCCCTCATTAGGGAAAAACTCATTACCATTCTGGAACCTGACACTGAATAATTTCTATCTGTAATGGACTCAATAGATTTGATATATGAACAGAGACCAACACAGCCCAAGCCTGTTAATATGCAGATAGTGCCACAGAGATTTATGGACCAAGAAGGGAAATGCGGATTCGTAGTACACCCAGACCTATAGTAATGGTAATGGTAATCACAATGGCAATGGAGAATGCCATTAATTAAAGGGTGGATATAAAAGAAATGGGTAAAAATTTAACAAAAACAACTACAATCGGCAAGTAGCGTGTGATCAGCCTCTACAATATGTACAATGGCAATAATCAGCCAGTAGCCTGACAAACACAAAACAGTACCAGACAGCCGAACAATCCACAGACAGACGAATTCAGTCAGCAAAGTAACGCACATATGCCATATAACATGCAATGGCAAAGAGAATTTCAGTTGAGGGCCTCACAGGATACTAACTGGCGTAATCAAACAACAACAGCCCAAATGATAGAAGTTACACCTAACCCAGAGACGGATGCCACCACAACGCCAGACAATGTAAACCAGTCATGGTAGGCCCTCATTCTGTCACCTGAGAGGTGACTGGGCACGAGCTTGATTGGCACTTACTTCATCAGATACGACCAAGGTAGTGATGTGAAAGATGATCTGTATCAAAGTAATGAGGTTCCACAGGAATAGTTGAAAGAGGGCAAGGTACAAACTGCTGTTAAAGCCAAAATATTTGACTTTGACGTACCCATTGTGCTTGACACAGGTATAACGACTAATTTGGTGTCACAGGGTTTCTTTCAAGAACTGAAGAAACGTGGACATATACCTACACTGCCAGTGCAAAATTGCAAGGTACAAACTGTGACTGGACAGAAATCGAAAGGATTCAAAATACAAGCTTTAATTCCTGTCCAATGAGGACAGTTTTCTGTAGGATGAAATTTTTTGATAGTAGAGAAATTAATAGTTGACTGTTTAATTGGTATGGATACATTTAGGACATACCAAGTACAAACTGACATAGGTAAGGGACAATGTCATTTCACAGTAAATAACCAATTATTAGCAATAGACCTAATCAGGGAAAGTACTGATATATGTAAAACTGAAGTTGCTCATAACTTTGAGGTCCAATTGGTAAACCCCATAGCTATGTTTATCTACACATACAACAACGAACAGTCGGTAGCAGAAGAGGTAAACGTCGACACAATAAACTCGATGGTACGTGAAAGTTCTTAGCTCAAGAACAGCAAGTGGAACTTAGAGAACTGATACTTGCTCATATATGTCTATTTGAAAAAATTCCAGGTATCAATAAGGACTTTGTGTACAAGATGGAAGTATATCCTCACAAAACTTTTTGTCCTACTTCATACCCTATCCCATGGAGAAACAGGGAAGTAGTAAGAGAAGAAATTAACAGGATGCTTGAATGGGGCATAATACAATCATCATTTTCCCCTTATTGTAGTGCTATTTTGGCTGTGAGTAAGCCAGACAGCAAGGTACAGTTGCTCCTTGATCCACGTAACATTAATAATATTATTGAACCAGTAGGAACATGTCCAGATAATTTAGAGGAACAGCTTATGAAATTACATGATGCTAGATTTCTTACTATAATCGATCTCTGGTCCTCTTAATGGCAAATAAAACTACATGAAGAAAGTCAGACTTATACTTCCTTCGTATGTGGGGGCAGGAGCTTCGAATTTCAAGTATTGCTATTTGGATTGAACATAAGTGCAGGTGTAGTTATCTCTGCTCTGGACATAGTGCTAAGATCCAAACTTTTGAGTAAGATAACAGTATATGTGGACGACTTTTCAGTCACCACACCCACTTGGGTAGAACACTTAAGTTTAATTAAACAAGTATTGAACTGCTTTTCCAGACATAGAGTAACAGCAAATCACAAGAAATCTAATTTTGGAAAAGAAAAGGTAAAATTTTTAGGACACATAATCTCTTCAGAAGGTACACTGTCAGCTCCTAAAAAACTTGAAACCATTAGGAAGTGTCCTGTTCCTCAAAACAAGAGTCAATTAAACGCATACTTAGGCCTAGTCTCATTTTTCTGGAAATTTATCCCTAACCAACTGACGAACAGTGATGCTTTGCTCAATCTTCTCTGTAAGAACAGATCTTGGTTATGGGACAAGCAACGTCAAACTGATTTCGAGAACATAAAGCAAATCTCATTAAATGCTAATATTCTATCTCAGCCAGACATGACGAAGGATATTTGCTTATACACCGACACGTCTTCTCAGATTCTGGGTTCATGTCTTTTTCAAATAGTAGAAAAAGAGGGAAAACTAATTCCTAAAATAATTAGCTTCGCCAGCCACACATTATCCGAAGCTGAACGTTCATATTCAGTTGTGGAATTGGAGGGTTTGGCTGTTATTTGGTCCTTTAAAAAGTTTGAATATTTCCTTTGGGGTAAACACACAAAAGTATACTGTAGCCATCAGTCCCTAACGTTTTTGTCAAATTGTAAATTGCTACACCAATGGTTAGCCAGGTGTTGTTTGTATCTTCAAGAATTCGATTTTGAAATAGTATACATAAAAGGAAACCAGAGCATAAAAGCTGATGCTCTTTCTTGATTACCACAATGCTTAGAGAAATTTAACGATCTTTTAGAGCAGGAAGGTGAAATAAGAGCTATGTTGATGGAAGATAAAACACTCTGACCATGCTATGTCCACATGTGTAAACACATGGAGCAATTACAGTACAAAGACACACTATGGAGTAAGGTAAGAACGAAACTTACACAAAATGGTGAGGAAAAGTTAAGAAGGTTTCTCACTATTCACAATGGTATTCTGTTCCATAGGGACCATCTCAAACCAGAACAATGGCACATGTGTTTGCCAGAGAGATATGTGGATGATTTTATCTTGCACAGACACACACAACACTTGGGGCCATTGTGGCAAGCAAAGGGCACTGACAAAATACCTAAATATTGTTATTTCCCCAACATTAGACGAAGGGTACTACAGGTGGTAAGAAAGCGTATGTCTGCCAGAAAGCAAAACATTTAACATCTCCAAAGACATTGAACTACATCCCATTGTGGCTAAAAAAACCCGTTGACAGATATCTTTGGATGTGGATGGACCCTATCCCAGAGGTAAAGGCGGTGTAATGTTTATAGTAGATCTATATGATATTTTCACAAAATGCATAAAATTGTATGTTGTACAGAGCTCTACAGCCAGTTCACTTATAAGGCCAATCAAACAGGATTATTTTGCAAGAGTAGGAAAACCAGAAGTCATGTTAAGAGATAATGCCTCGTATTTTTATAAGTTGTTAACAACCTTCCCCATACATCAACTGGATTTACACCAGATGAGCTGATGTCCAATTGCAAAGAAATAGATGAGTGGCAGAAATCTTTGCCAGAGATACTGATACAAGAATTATCACTGGAGGATAAAATGAAACAAGCAGGGCTCAACCTTGAAACCTGGGCTAAATACGGGAAAGGAATTTATGATAGCAAGATGAAAGATACAACACAATATTATATAATACAAAAGGTATTTCTTGGAAGACATTCTAAATCCATAAAAATTGGAAAACTGAGTCATAAGTGGCAACTATTATACTCCAGGCTATACATAATTGCTAAATCCCCTACCAGGGAGCATACAGATTGGTACACATGAACACGGGAAAAAACAAGGGCCTTTACCCACACAAAGACTTGAAAACCTTTATATATTGAAAGAAGGGCTGTATACGCTCTAAGTTGTTTATATGTATAATAATATTAGATTTAGATTGCTGGAAAGTCACATTCCAGAATTTATGCTGTTAGTTATTAAGGAAAATTTTGTTTGTATTTTTTATATGTCAGATGTGTAAACGTTAAGATGAGTGGTTGTAACAAGCAAGAATTTTACTTTTGTGTGTGTAGAGACGATGTACTCTAAATACAATGCTTCGCCTTGAACCTAGCCCAGTTCTAAACAAATAAATGAACTTGTGAAATGCACAGTGGCGTGCAATGCAATACACAACTCGCCGCAACACAAGTTATATAAGAGCAATGCAGCGCTTGTGCATTGGGAAACAAGCTGGTCAACAAACTGCAAGTGCATGCGCGCCAGACAGGCACAGCTAGAAGTGTAGGAGCGCCAAAAACAAAACAAAAAAAAATCTGATAACCTACAGCCTGCACTAGCATTTGTAAAAACTTATCAAGTAAACAGAGACATAGAAAATCAAGGGACAGTCTATACTACAACTTCGACTATGTACACAATACACACATACTAAGGTAAGCTAACGGGTTATATACACAGGAAAAGGATGTTAAACTACGAGATACTTACTTAAGTTATGCTACTATATACATTATACCTACATATGTACAAATTTACAGATTTAAGTATTGAAAGTGCACACACTAATCATACTTGATAGAGGAGAAAGGTCTTGCTAAAGGTAATCAAGCCAGTACAGTATAAGTGCCGAACCGAATAAGAAGTCGCACCACACCTCCAATACACTTTATCTTTCAGATTTATAAGGTAAGTAGAGATGCACACATGACATAAAGTAAGTTTTGTGTTAACACAACTGCACACTGAAGTGAATGAATATATGAAGAAACTATTAGTAACCATCCGGCCACCATACACTTATCTATGAAGATTTAGTTTTAAGTTAGTATTAAGTTTTTCTTCCAGGGTATGACGCAACCTAAAGTGAAGGAAGATAAATGCTTGTAGTGTTAGGTACCATATAAATGTAAGAAAGGACCGCACCGCAAGTAAATACAGTTCTGAGTTTATGATACACATGAATGTGATAGTGTGGAAGTATGTGAAGAAGAAAACAGTTGCAGTATGTCACATATCATGATGCTGCACTAAGGTTGAGTTCTACCAAATAATTAAGGGGCCAAAATCTAACTACTGTGAGCATCAACTACCCATGAAAGTGTCAAGCACCTGAATTACATTGAAATTTTTATCCCATTTGTTACTAATGTAAACATTGTTTTACACTCATTATACTTAACATAGTGTATTGATGATACAACTCTGTAAACCTCAGCACATAAAATGGCTATCCTTTATACAATGAACATAACAAGTAAATATTGAGCTGCACTTTCAAACTCTGAATAAGTATTTGATACCATTGGTATCATCATATTTGAATTGTGCTTTGAAACAACAAACTATTTTGTTCTTGGGATCACAGTTAAGTCTATTAATTCTATGCATAATTATCTGAGCGGCGTGAAGTAGCTATTATAACGACTATTGTTTACTTCTCTGATTCTTTTTGAATTGATAAATACGCAATTTATACTATAAATGAACACAGAATCTACTGTTGTATAAATGTTAAATGAAGCATGTATAACCAAACGAGAGTAAAATGTGTACTCATATAATTGGAATCGAATAATGTAACGAAATTGAAATCTGACAAAATGTACTAAAACCAAATGACAAGTAATGACCCTATATATAAAAAGGGAAGAGAATAAGTTACAGACTATAATGTATATAGCGACGATAATGGCATGTCAGCAAATGACTAGGATAAGTCTATTTCGTAATTGTATTTGTATTTCATTATGTTAAGTGTTCAGTATGTGGAAAAGGACACTACAGAATCTTAATGTAATGCAACTGTCTCAAAGATGCTCAAAAACAAAGCGCAAAAACATACGAAACCTGGCTGCCAAGTGTTAAATGTATATGTGTTGAAACAATACGTCGGTGTGCGCGTGGTAAACTAAAAATGGTAATACTTCTTGTAACATGAATTTTCTGTGCTTGGCAACGTTGTAAAAGCAGCAAGGAACTTACCTTGTCGACAGATGTCAGATGTACACCTGGTCTTCCCACTGAATAAATGAGAGCAATGAGGTGAAATAAATTCCTCGGGCCGCTGATATGGAAACCAGTCGTCACCACATCGAAGATTTCACAGAGGATCGCGCCGCTGAACACGAGCTTCACGAATTTGTGCCGGGAAAGCCACTGTAAATGCACGACATGGACACTCTGGCACTGTACTGGACATGTGAGCACGAACTGTGGTGGTGTGCGTGTACTTAGCAAGTGAAACACTGTATGGATGCTGACTTACAATAATGGAACTATGCTGTTACAGCATGCACTTTGTTAGGAGATAAAACTTATAGACACACATCAAAAAAGCTTTGCATCACCTCTGTTCCAAGAGTTCCAGAACCTCTATAGAAAATTGGAATAGACATCAACATAAACATCATTTCTGCCTTTTTTATTGCTGATGAAAACCACACATTGCATATTGTACCACCATACAGTGAGACCTTCAGAGCTGGTGGTCCAGAGTGCTGTAAACACTGGTACCTCTAATACCCAGTAGCACATCCTCTTGCATTGAAGCATGCCTGTATTCGTCGTGGCATCTATCCACAAGTACATAAAGCCACTGTTGGTCCAGATTGTCCCACTCCTCAGTTGCGATTCGGCGTAGAACCCACAGTATGGTTGGTGGGTCACGCCTTTCATAAATAGCCCTTTTCAATCTATCACAGACATTTCCGTTAGGGTTCATGTCTGGAGAACATGCTGGCCACTCTAGTTGAGCGACGTCGTTATCCTGAAGAAAGTCATTCATATGATGTGCACGACGAGGGTGTGAATCGTCGCTTATGAAGACGAATGCCTCGCCAGTATTCTGCCGATAGAGTTGCACTGTCGGTCAGAGGATGGCATTCACGTATCGTACAGCCATTACGACGCCTTCCATGACCACCAACGGTGTACGTCACCCCCACATAATGCAACCTCAAAACAGCAGGGAATCTCCATCTTGCTGCACTTTCTGGATAGTGTGTCTAAGGCGTTCAGCCTGACCAGATTGCCTACAAACATGCCTCTGACGACTGTCTGGTTGAAGGCATATGAGACACTCGTCGGAGAAGAGAACTTGATGCCAATCCTGAGTGGTCCATTTGGTATGTTGTTGGGCCCATTTGTACTGTGGTGCATGGTATCATGGTTGCAAAGATGGACCTCACCATGGGCGTCGGGAGTGAAGTTGCGCATCATGCAGCCTATTGCTCACAGTTTGAGTCGTAACACGATGTCCTGCGGCTGCATTATGCAACATGGTGGCGTTGCTCAGAGTTCCTCTGAGCCATAATCCGTAGGTAGCGTTCATCCACTGCAGTAGTAGCCCTTGGGCGGCCTGAGGAAGGCATATCATCGACAGTTTAGTGTCTCTATATGTCCTCTATGTCCGATCAACATTCCTTCACTCCGAGACGCCTGGACACTTCTCTTGCTGAGAGCTCTTCCTGGCACAAAGTAACCATGCGGACGCGATCGAACCACGGTATTGAACATCTAGGCATGGTTGAACTACAGCCATATAAATTGATAACTATTCAGGATAACTGCAATGGCCGAAAATAAATGCTCTGCCTGTACTGTGCAGGATTATCAAACCACAAAAAGGGAAATAAGCTCAGCCACTGTGCACCTCCATACGACGTCAGTGCACAGTGGGGGTCAATTGCACTGAATCATATTATTTTTCTTACTTTTCTTACACATAGACCATTCGTAAACTGAATGAACTATGAAGCAAAGGTAAATTAACGAGTTGTTTTGTGGCAAGAATAATATTTCGATACATCATTAAATACATGTATGAAACAAAGTAATAAATACACTCTTCAGTTTATTAATTCATGTATCTTCCCTTTTGTTTCGCGAAGTGGTAGCCTATGGACATATACTTGGATCTGTCATACCACCATTGCTAAAAAAATGTGAATTTTGACCATCCATTAAATGTGTTATAATATGTTATTATAAAAGGAATATTTATTTGCACGATTAGAAGTTCAAATCCTACTTGTTCATCATTTCACTCGTCGCTGAGATACTGCATCAAGAGGTTCGGAGTAGACAAGAATAATTTTCACAGTAACTGGAGGAGCATTCCTGCATCAACATTGTCATACTCAAGACTAAACACAATAGAACTAATCTGAAGGTAATGACTCAGACTTGATAGGCACTTATTGAAGATGGTTTACTTGTACTAAAATATTATGCTTCTTGTGACAGATCAACAACTTCAATGGTTGCATTGATTATTTGGTACCACACACTACTGGAAGCAGCAGAACATAATTCAATTTATGTTTATTGACCTTGAATGTAATGATATTAATGGTGTGTTGATACTGTTATCAGTTAAAGTTCGCCCCAGATTGTGCATGGATTCATAAATTATATTCAAATTTTTTTCAACTATTCTTTCAGATCAATTTTTCCAATTATTCAAGCAATTATTAATCCATTTCTGCATCATTATCCAACCTAATTTACACATATACTTGATGCTGACATTAGCATGTACCATGCAACCACACTCAGGCTTGCTCCTAATTAACGCCTTATATATGGTCAATAGAACTTTATAGTTTGCATCCCACCAAATTCTGGTTATAGAACTTATGATTTTCATGTTTTGACGACAGGAATTAATGATGGACTTGATGTGAAGAATACATCTGAGCTTGGAATCGAACGACATCTCCAAGAATTAGGCTGATGGTTTAATTTAGAATGAATAATTCCTTGTGTGCATTTCATTGTGATGTACATGTCGTCTTCAAAAAATTATAACTGAAGACTTTGAAGAAGAAATTTGAAGGCATTTGCATGTAACCAATCATGTACTTTTATCACTGCCTCTATTAGCTTGCCGATTGCGGAATCCTCCATGGAACCAGACGAATATAAGGTTATATCATTAGTGTACACCTGGACGAATAATCTCATCGAGACTGCTTGAGTAATTTGATACTTTTCAATATGGCGAAAAGTGAAGTTAGCAGATTATGTGAAACGTGTAAGAAAATAGTAAAACAAACGGACATAAGTGTGATTTGTGGATTATGGTGTGGGAACTTGTTTCACCGTGAATGTGTTGAACTTACCAACAGTGAAGATCGCCTGGTAAATAGTTCAAAAGGAAAAAATAAGTTCTGCTGTGGTGCATGTGAAGTTAGTTTACACAAAGGACCTTTGAAAATGGCGTCTACAGCAAAATATCAACAGCTTGTTACTGGAACCAGTCATAGCAGCAGTGAAAAAGTGAAGGTAGGTGACGATATAACAGTCAGTGATGAATGCAAAAGTTCTGATCTGCAAGACAACTCACGAAAACAAACCTGTAAAGGACGTGGAGTTGAACTGCTAGAAATAGAAAATAGTGATTGTGATGTAAATAATACGAAAAACCATCTGAGATTAACCAGTGCAGTTGAAGGTTTAACGAAAACAGTAAATCAACTAATAAAAGACAGTTGGAAAACGAGAATACAACTCAGTACAACGATCGCCACAAACTGTAGATTAGGAAAGCTAGCATCACATCTGACAATATCATCTCGCAAAAAAAGGTGGAAAACCCCGAAAAAATATCACACTGATTGCTAAAAATAGCAACATTAAATGTCTAATAGCAAATATAGGGTCGACTACTGAGCCTGTAACACACAGCTCTGCTCCATTTATTCGAAATTCAAATGTAAGTTCGTCAAACCTCCTGTATTACTTGAAAAACAAAGTGAGTGTGCAAACGAAAAATAAATTTAACCACAATAGGCGAGTTGGAACAAATAAACGACAGTAAATCAATAACCCACAGTGTAAACCAGAATTTCTGTGTGAATACTTCCAGTATTTCCTCTTACAAAACAAAAACAGGGCAAGAAAACATTCCAACAACGACAGATGCATTTAACAAATCGGAACAAATAAATAAGCCTACCAATAAAGAGCTTACAGTCCATGAAGCGACAGAAGATCGATGTGTTCGCAATACTTCTTTGAACAATTCGAAAATTGGAGCCAGTATAGATGAAACCAGTCCCTACATCTTCGCCAGACCTTCAGACGAGAAACCTTCACCCAATACAGATACAAATTGTCGTGATGTACAGCGTAGGAAAAGAACTTTTCAATCTACAGATCAGCAAGTATCATTCATAACACGAAAACAACAACATACACAAAGCGAAGCAGAATGCATCTCCACAACCAAAAATGCTGTATGCAACTGCACGAAAGAAAAGTGTAGATGAAGAAAGACCTCAAGCATCTGCCATAGCATCAGTCAGAAATTCAAGTACTAGAGAAAGAAAAAATCAGATAATAGGCACTGGTGAAGAACAAGGAATGCTATATGGCGAGAAAAGAGCATTGTTTCATTTAGTAAAAGTGAAAAACGCCACAACAACTGAAATAGTAACCAAATTCCTTGAGAAAATCTTTCCAGGATATAGAAACTTTCATGTAGAAAAACTGGAAACAAAGGGTGTGAACAGCAGCTTCAGGATTGGTGGAAGGAGAAGGTGATGGACACAACACTATAATCAAGGAATATTGTTGTCAGGCGTTTTTTATTCCGGAGATCGACCAGTGCCCCAGTAAAATAGTGCCTGAAATAATAACCCAAGGCCCCATAATATCGCACAGAAGTAACAGTAGGGATAGTTATAGCAGTTATTAATATACAGTGTTTAAGAACCAAGGTGGACGTACTATCATTCTTTGTAGAAGAAGTCGAACCAGATGTTTTATGTATCTGTGAACACTGGTTAGATGAAGCAGAAGGTGACTATTACAGAGCCATTGAATATTTGGACATGGTAAATTCATGGTATCGAACTACTAAAATTCATGTTGGTGTATCTGTATATGCAAGCAAGACTCTTAGTGTAAAGGAAATAGACTTAAAAAAACTTTTCCACAGACCTAGATCTAGAATTAGCTTCACTAATGTTACAGATATTGACCTTATTATTATCTCTGTGTACCACTCAGCAGATGGTAATTTTTAAAACTTTATAGCACAAATGGAAACCTGTTTGTCCTACCTAACACGTCTTAAGTCTAAAATTGCACTGTGTGGAGATTTCAACATACAAATAGGTGGTGGAAGCACTAAAGAGAGAGTCTTCATGACTTTGATAAATAGCTATGGGCTGTTTGTTGCAAAGCGACTGCCAACAAAAGGCGATGCCTGCCTTTACACAGTTACCACTAACCTCAATATCTGGGACTATAATATCAGTGTAGTTGAACCAATGATTGCTGACCATAGTGCATTAGTAATAGAAATAAGTTTGAAATGCTCGAGTCAACTGCAACCAAGCTCATGGCACTCCAGTTACACATTTAGTAAAAGGATCATAAAAGAAGAAAGACTAAATGATCTTAAAATAGCCCTGTCAAGTGTAAACTGGCAGCAAAAAATTGCAGGAATGGGGGCCAGTGTCTCATTCGAATGTCTGTTCCAATCATTAAAAGCTGAATTTGATGATTTATTTCCAGGAATGCACAAGAAGTATCCTACAGGCAAAGCTAAAGGAAGGGACAAACCTACTACAGGGAAGATGTGGTATACCCCTGAGCTAAACAAATTAAAATGCATTGTGCTAATTTTCAGGGACCGTATGAAAGCAGATAGAGATCTCCCATCTAGAGACCTGCTTCATTGTAACTATGTAAGAGCCAAACGAATTTACAGAAAGCAAGTGGAGGAGGCAAAAAACAGATACAATGACAGGTTGGAATCTGGTAAACGAGTGCAGAAAAAAGCCCACCTCAGCCTTAAATTCCGGTAGCCCTGACACCTTCAATCAGTACTTTGTTAGGATAGTGAAAGACACTATTAATGAAATACCTGACTCGGGCTTAGTCCCCATAAGTAACATGAGAAACATAAGCAGTAGCACTTTTGAAAACTGGAAGGAAGGGCATCCTAAGGATATCGTAAAAATAGTTAAGTCATACAAGAGCTCAGAGAGCGAGGATATCTATGGTACATCTTGCACAATGCTGAAGAAAATTATTCTAGAGTCTGCTCAACCATTATCTATAGCAATTAACAAATGCTTATCCTCTGGTGTCTTCCCAAAATTTCTTAAACTAGCACGGACAGTACCAATCTACCAAAAAGGTTGATCCGTGTGAAGTGTCCAGCTACATACCAATTTCTATCATTCCTATTCTAGCTAAAGTTATGGAGTCTGTTATGAAACCCCAGTTGCAGAATTATTTTAAAGTAAATAAGCTCTTCCAGGACGCAGAGCATGGCTTTCGCAAGAGAAAGTCAACGTTTACGGCAGCACTGGTTTTAGCCAGAACAATAGGCAAGGATTCAAAGACAGAGAAAGTGTGGCACTGACACTCTGTGATCTTAGCAAGACTTCTGACTGCATTTCCCACAAGATACTGCACAATAAATTGATGTGTTACGGTGTCGGAGGTGTTGTTCTGGCAACTTTTCAGTCTTATCTGGAAAACCGGAGACAAGTGGTATCAATTCATGGAGCAACATCACAAGAACAAAATCTGGTCATGGAGTACCCCAAGGGTCCGTCATAGGGCCTCTCCTGTTCCTTATTTATGTCAATGATATGGGTTATAACAACAATATGTTACAGATTTCTGATGACACCACCCTTTTTGCCAAAGGAAGAACTGCTGCAGAATCACTACAAGAAACAGATGTACTCTTCCAAAACATTAAAGAATGGTTCATCAAAAATAAAATGAAAATGAATGAAGAAAAAAAAACTCAACATCTGATATGCACCCTTAACAACATCGGATGCCATGAGAATATAGAGGCTGTCAAACTGTTGGGCTTCATAATAGACAGGAAACTAATAATGAACGAACACAGAGCGTATGTGTGTTCCAAGCTCTCCCATGTAATAGAGCTTCTGAGGAGGCTGAAAGGTGTATTAAGTGACCAATATCTCATAACAGTATATTATGCCCTATTCCATAGCCACATAAATAATGGCCTATGTTATGGGGACATTCTGCAGGTTGTAAGGATGTGCTAATTCTACAGAAAAAAGCTCTCAGAATAATCACATCAAGCAAAAGACAGGAGCACTGCAGGCCTATATTCATGCAGTTAGGAATTATGACAGACTTCAGCCAGTATGTGTTTTTATGTCTCGTCAGCGTGAAAGAAAACCAAGGAGTCTTCAGCATGAGGCAAGATATACACAATCACAATACCCGTAACAAGAGGAGCATCGAAATACCCAGGTGTCGACTGACGGGAACGCAAGACAGCTTTCCAGTGGTTGCCCTAAAGGTGTTCAACTCACTGCCTCAAGAAGTGCAACCCATGCCGCTAGGAACATTCAGAAGGAGAGAAGCACAGGATCTGAAAGAACGCCCATTGTACTCCATTGGTGAATTCTTTAACAGTGACCAAAGTGAATGGACAAACAAATATTGTTTCTATTAAGTATACATGTCTTAATTTTGTGAATATTTTTTAAATGTATATATGTAATTAATCTTGACGCAGTCTGTCCAGTCATGGTTGGTAAACGACACAGATCTAGTAATAAAGTAATAAGGATTGCTCCCTGGAGTAAGTCTCTGGACAGAACCAGAGGTTCTACTAACTGTTTTCGGCGTTCCGTTCCATCATTTATGAATCGATCTTGACCATTAAAGCTTCTGAATTATGGAAAAATAAGTAGCGCCATATGAACAGTACATATATGGCAAGTTTGCACCTGCCACCAATGTGAAAGGGACCTTTCACTTGCTATATTCGCGAGTGCTGTTGAAACGCTTAATCAATGATTACCCACGCATCCCAAATGAGCAGAAACATCGACCAATTGACGAAATATTTTTTTGCGTTATTGAACACGAAGTCAGAAAATTGGAATAAAGTAATGAAATCTCAAAAAGAAAATTGCTGTTAGTTGATGGCAAATTACCACTACGTTCCCAGCATTCAATTTTAAGTTCAGATCCACATGTAAGTTCGCTGTCTATGCTTCGACAGAAACGGCGAAGAGAACTTTAAATACATAGTAGCCAGAATTAGAATAAGAGAAATATCACGTGGCAAAAATTTCGTAATATAGAGGAGATAGTGTCTCTGCCGTCAATGACATAAATGAAAGACAGAATGAAATTTTTTATTGTAGTAGCAGAGAAAGTGTTTAAATACAATATCAGACTCCGCAATCATATGACTTATGTAATAGAAATAAAATGCCTGTTATGTTTTCGCAAGCAGCAAATGTTGCTGCATTTCGTTCCTCATTATTTAGCGCGTCTTTTAGACATTGAGTTCGTGATGTTAAGCTGGCAACAAAGAAGCGGAAGGGTGAAACGAGTTTGTTTTTTGAGCGAGGCTATTTCGAAGTAAAAAGTCCTGATGAAGTATCTTTTTCGTGTCTAGCTGTCAGTTTTGAACGTGACAGCGCAGTGTTTCCGAGAGTAACCAAAATTGACCTTTAACCCTTCTGTCCAACATTATGAAATGAGTGCCGGTAGTTGTAATATGCGACTGATGTAGGTCGACAGCATTAGCTGCGATGTTCTGATTAATTATTGTATTTCGAAGGAATGTAGGTCTATTCAATAAGTGAAATTGTCATTTCATATCCATAGATACACAAACAAAATCCCGACACCAAACTAAGGTTAGTTGAAAATTACTGAAGTACCTTTTCAAGGCTCATTTAATGTTGGTTCTGTACTGCTGCAAACTATGTAATTTATATGGCATCAGCTTCAGATTTGTTTTATAGCTGACCGAGTTGATACATTTGAGAAATGTTAATGACACTTAAATGAATTACAGGGACACATGAGTATTTTAAGGTATGCCACTTGGAACAGATGTAAATTAGGACCAACATTGAAAGAAATGGGTAGGAGTACACGCATTTTCGCATCTTCTCCCGCACAAAGAAGAATTGGAGTGTTATGTCGAATCCTAAGCCCGCCTCATCCAAACAATGTTAGCGCTAGCAACCTTCGTAGAAATTCATCAAGTGGTGAGTATTGTTACATGTGGATCATATAGTTTATAAAATGGAATTGGAAGTTAAGTCCGATTCCTCGCAAATTGTGCAGTAAATTCATACCTCTGACCAATTCTCTTTATGAACCGTCTCATGAGGATGAAGTCATGTCTGTACTATTCTGCTCGTTTATTCACCCTAATGGCTTTGTTGTAGAGGTACAAGTGAAATGAACAATTAGCAGAGCTGCACCAAATTTGCAGTACGTCCATTTGATCTGTCAGCCTCATAAACACTTTTCAAACTTTTAAGATCATTACTGAACAGTCACATTAATTGAGTCTTAGCATTTGTGTGTTGATACTGACTGTGGAATGTTCTAGTTAACTAAAGTTGGATTAGGCTGTTACAGATAGTGCTATAATCAGTGCAATGATCAGTTTTGAAATGTGCTGCCACGGAATCTATAATTTATTTGTCCAAACAGTATTTTTCATTGAGGTGTGGTAGTCTACTTCAGACATTAGGTCCAAGAATGATGAATATGAATATGATCAAGACAAATTATGTAACACACTCTTCATTGCATTTATATAAATTTTCCTCACTGTTCAGTATGGCTATCAGCATACAAGTCTACATTTTTTTGCAATAGCTTGTCAGTAAAATGGAATTTTGAAAAAGAACTGTGGCATGTGTTTGATATGTGACAGAAACTTGTTACCTTATTCATCTGTTTTCCTTATTCCATTCATTCTTATATATTTGTGCCATTCTTTACAATCCAGCAAATGTCAGAATTCTTCAAGTGCTTTTGTTCCTGTTTTTTTGTTTATAAATCTACTGAAGAAATTGTTTAATGTCTGTCACAGATAGCTCCAAGAATTTTTAGATGGAAGTACAAGGGTGGGCTGAAAAGTAATGGATGCCTCCGAATATTTTATGTAAACTCTTACAACTCTTAAAATGAAGCAAACTTTATTAACAGTCTACATCTCTAATCTTCATGTCTACATATTTATTTCTCAACTTAGTCACTCTGGTGACGCACACGTGTCTTCCAATGAGAGTTCGATTAGTTGATACCGCCACAGTAGCATGTTTGACTTTGTTGATGGAGCCACATCATCACCTTTGCTTGCACTATTTCTTCCCTGCCAAAGTGAAGTCCTCGAAGTTGTTCTTTATACTTTGGGAAACATCTTAAAATAGGATGAGGCCAAGTTGGGATTCGAGGATGATAGAGACAGTGAACCCAATACTTCGGATTGTTTCAGATGTTGCAGTGCTCCTGTGGGACCTAGCTTCATCTCCATACATAGCTTTCATTCTTCTATAGATTTCAATTGGAGGCATCTTTTCTATGGTTAGAAACTTGCCTCTAGCACACTGTTTCTAAAACACCAACATAGTTATGCTACACACTGCCATGTTACATGCTACAGTTCGGAGGTCTCTAGCAGCAGAGTGTTGCCACTTGTGTCATCGAAGCAGGAAGTTGACTGAGATAGGTGCTAACCATTTAATACCTCAACCGATATTGAGAACAGAATAAAACATTACTTTTCTGCACTCCCTCATACATAAAATGAGCTCACATTTGCTTGTAGCAGCCCATAACTTTGAATCAAAAGCAGTAACAGTGTAATTTTCTCATTTGTATTTTCACAAGAGAACAGTGACAGTGTAATTTTCTTCTTTGTATTTTCATGAGAGAACAGTGGCATTTATGTGGTAGATTTAATGGCTATTCAGAATATTCATAATTTAATTATGATCATATTTGAAGCCCCGAAAAATTCCTGCATTTAACTTCATGTTTCTAGCTGAGAAAGGTTTAGATTTTAAATTTACTGGTGGCCATTGAAAGTGAAAGACAATGAAGGTGGCTTGCACAAATATCAAATTGTCATGATGTCTACTGTATGAAAGAGGGTAACGTTTTAGTGCAACTGCACAAAACAGGTAGGTATAATGGAATCTACGTTATGTATGCTAGGAAAGATTGAGCACTAGGTTTCTCAATCAGGAATCACATTTATTTGTGAGAAGATAATGTTGTGCCCTGTGTAAGAAGTAGAAACATCCAACAGTGTCTCTTGGCATTTGGCAGTGTGGGATCATGGCCTATGGAGACTGCAGGTTATTGTTACATGATATTGGTGCTTGCATTGGTTGAAATCCCGCCACCATTGTCATGCAAATAACATATTCATGGGTTCAGGGAGAGGGGAGGGAGGGGGGGGGGATGAAGGGCATACTCAATGCCATGTAGGATCTCAATGGCCCTTCAGGACTTCCACCTGAAAGGAAAGATGCATTTGCTCAGCCATTCAGTATCGCAAAGCCTATCACCTATGCCTGGGATCAGGAAATGGGATTCTTTGTAAGGCGACAAGTATTGACAAAGACACTGTGATGATGTCTGGAGTCCATGAGCTGTCAACACGGTGATCATTGTTGGGGCTTCTCTGGACAAGACATCTGATGAAGGTGAGCAGATAATGGGACACACAACTAGAACTCTGGACGTAGGGTTACCATCATGTTGTCGTTTTAGACAAGTGTTGGTTCTGTGTACAGTAGCACAATGGACATATCTGTATGTGGAAGCTCCAAGGAGAAGGAACATTGCTCGATTGCATTTGTCACAATCATCTGGGCCAGCACCTGGTTTAATCGTATGGGTTGCTACACAACACATCACCTTTGGTTCACACAGCTGGTAATGTGGACAGAAGTTGTTATATTGTGATGTGTTAAGGCTAGTGTCAGTGCCCTGTCTTTGACATCTCACTGATATTACTCTTCAACAAGATAACACATAGGCGCATGGTGCCTGATAACAACAGTGTTAGGCTGTTACCCTGGTCAGGACATTATCGAGATCTGTCACCCATTGAGAAACACGTGGTCATGGCATTCTGAGAGACTGGCAGGCTGCCAGTCACTATGATGTACCTGTATGTGCTATCCAAGCTCAGAAGGAATTTTTCACTCTTCAGCAGAGTGCACACTGATATGGAACATCCTCACAGTTTAAAACTGTTTCCAGGCCGAGACTTGAGTTTGGGACCTTTACCTTCAGTGGGCTAGTGGTCTACCAACTGAGCTACCCAAGCACAACTCATGGCCCATCCTCACAGCTTTACTTCTGTCAATACCCTGTCTCCTACCTTCCAAACTTATTTGCTATTGGTGGCAGCAAATCTGCGAGGACAGGTTGTGAGCTGCACTTTGGTAGAACACTTCACTGGCCATGAAAGGCAAAGGACTTGAGTTGAAGTCTTGGTCCAGGACAGTATTTCTTAAGCTCAGATGAGCTCATTGCCCAGCCAGGTTACAGCCATTATTGCTGCCAGAGGTGACAGCTCTGTGTTCTAAATTTTGCACAGTTTATACCCCCATATCACATACAAATTTAAATCGTGTAATCTTTGTACTACACTGTTTACATGTGATAACTAGAATTTCATTATCTATCCTTCCTAGTGTTTCAGTATCAATGGCCAGCAGTGTGTATAAAATTTCATCACATGACAACAATTTTAATGCAGTTTTTTATCTAAATGATGCAATCACCTGAATGAAGATGCTACAGTTTGGTTCTCAACTAGATATAAATGGTAGAGTAGTCGTTATTCATTGCATAATGGATATATAAGGTTTTGAATTTTTTGACATCAATTTTATACCATTGAGGCAATGGCCTTGCCGCAGTGGATACACCGGTTCCCATGAGATCACCGAAGTTAAGCGCTGTCGGGCGTGGTCGGCACTTGGATGGGTGACCATCCAGTCACCATGCGCTGTTGCCATTTTTCGGGGTGCACTCAGCCTCGTGATGCCAATTGAGGAGCTACTCGACCGAATAGTAGCAGCTCCGGTCAAAGAAAACCATCGTAACGACCGGGAGAGTGGTGTGCTGACCACACGCCCCTCCTATCCGCATCCTCAACTGAGGATGATACGGCGGTCGGGTGGTCCCAGTGGGCCGCTTGTGGCCTGAAGACGGAGTGCAAATTTTATACCATTTGTTATGCAATGAGTAATTCAGTTTGATCAGTTAGGATGGGGAAAGATTTTTACATCCACATCTCCATCTATTCTGAGCAAACCACAGTGTAGGACATAGAAAAAGGTTCTTTCCATTATACTGCTCCTTCTATTCTGTTCGGATATGGACTGCAGGGATGAAGAATGCTTAAAAGCATCTGTTCATACCATAAGTAGTTTCATCTTGTTTTGACAGTTGGTACGGGAGCCATATGTCTGAAAACTGTACTGTCCTCCTAAATCATTCAGTGGTGCTTTTTTTATTTTTATTTTTTTATTAGGGGATTCTCCATCCCACCCAGATAATGAGAGCTGTAGGAGACCACAGGATATTAGTGTAAGATCCAAAGCAATGCCCCCCCCCCCCCCCCCAACAGATGAGACTATTAAAATACTAGTAATTAGCTGCCACAGCATTCACAACAAAATTCCAGGGTTTGGGGCACTCTAAAGTAATGGTGCTTACACAATACTTTGTACAGAAGGCTGGCTAAAACCTGAAATCGACACCAGTGAGATTTTTTGAATAAATCATATGTACATATCAACTGGATAGGCTACTGGGAAACGGAGGTGGTGTATTTACTGTTGCGTTTATTGCAGTGGACAAGAAATTCAAATCCACAGAGAGAAAAATTGAAGCTGCATGCTAGATCATGTGAGAAAGACTGCAAGGCTGGGCATAAACTTGTAATTGAGTTCTCTTTTGACTACCAATCTCATCTTCCAGTTGTAACTGGAAACTATAGAGAAAACCTCAAATTGCTACTGCATTTGTTCCCCAGTCATACTGTCATCATTAGAGGAAACTTTCATTCATCCAATTATTCACTTCAGTAATAATAAGGCATTAAGATAGATACTGCAAAATAGTATTAAATGCCTTCTCTGAAAAATACGTAGCACGGATAGTTTGAAGTGTTGTAAGAACACTATCTTTGTACATAATTCTAATGTAATCTACTATAATTAATAAACATGTTAAAAAGCCATCATTGTTTTTGTTTTATCAAGTAGCCTATATGTTTAAGAGTAAATTAAAACAAATTTGAGCATTCTATCAGGTCTGAGACTGTAGATATTGCAATTCTTATAAAACAAAACATCCGTTAAATAAAGAAAAAAAAATACATACATATATTTTTTTTTCATAGAAAATATTAATATATTTTAATAGTATCATTTTTATCTTCAAATATGTATAATAAATAAACTTGCTGCAAAAATTCATGATGTTATCTAAAAGAGTTTTTAAGATAAGCAGTTTTAAAGTTTTGAATACAAATTAAATTTACCATTTCCAAAGGTTCGGAAAACGCAAAACATAAAAACTTTAAAAATTTATAAACAAAAAACCTATAAGAGATACAGCAAAAAAAATTTGCAGGTGTTGTGAGGATGGTATTAGAACCATTTGAGCCAAATTTCATGAAAATCTAAGGAGGTGGGTGTAAAATTTATTTTTTATTGGGTGATTTGATATGGAATGAAATTATTCCATTATGGAAATATATTAGATATGATGGAAACAAATAGGCCTGCCTTTGAGGATATCCACACTGAAACTGGTTACAGTGTCTAGAAGGCAATTTTCATAATGACGATTAGCAAAGTATGAAAGTATTATAACCTTTAATCACCAATAATTGCGTGGATATTCAAACACACTCACTTAGAAACAGTAGCTCATTACATGATAACAACTCAGTATCTCTTATTCGACTCCCGTGCCGTGACATGCGGCCAGCGCCGTTCGTAGCTAGCTGGCGCTCCCGCGCTCAGCCGAGTTGCGGAGCGCCTCTATCGCCGTTTGCGCGTACTGTCGTGCGGCACTGTTAAATGTCGTGGCACTGTCACAACACTTTTCCCCCCTTGAAAAAAAAAAACACTCACTTCCTTGGAGACATGGACAGTGCGGAGACATCCATGGCCTCTTGTGAGGTCCTGAGAAGATCCCGCGCAGAGACAGTAGAGTATGGTCAAAAATGTCCAGGACGGAAGCTCGTGCGTGGAACGTGCCTCCTGGACGAGATGATGGCTGAAAACTCCGGAGCATTCATAGGTGCCGTGGACCTGGGGGTGTGCTCCAGCGAGGTGGGTCCTGGAGAAGGCGGCGTCGCGACTGGGGCCGGTTCCGGCGTACTCGGGAGTGGTAGCGACGTCGGCTGCATCAACACGTACGGTAGATCGGCAGCAGTGACAGGACTGGCTTCTCGGGCTGGTGGAGGCGAAGGAAGGGGTGGTGGCACCGGCGTGGCCACCACTCGTGGGCGCATCTGGTCGTAATGGTGAACAACCATGCCGTCGTCCGTACGAATTTCATAAAGCCGGTGGCCGCGAAGAGCCTTGACCAACCCTGGAATCCATTTAGGGCGAGATCCATACCCTCGTGCCCACACGTCGGTGCCCACCGAGTATTTTCCCGCACTAGGGGGGACAGCACAAGGCCTGACAGGGTGAACCATGTGCAGTAGAGTGCGCGGTTGGCGGCCATGTAAGAGTTCAGCAGGGCTGCGATCACCCAGAGGCGTGAAGCGATAAGAACTCAGAAATTGCAGCAGAGCGTCATCTGTGGAAAAATCACTAAGGAATTTTTTCATCTGGCTTTTGAAAGTGCGGACAAGGCGCCCGACCTCCCCATTCGATTGCGGATGGAAGGGCGGTGCTGTAACATGATGAATCCCTTGTCCAGTACAAAAATCACGGAAGGCCTGTGAAGAGAATTGAGGGCCATTGTCCGTGACGATCGTGGATGGAAGACCTTCTAGCGCAAAGATTTTGGACAAAGCCAGCGTCGTCGCCGCAGTGGTGGGCTACGGACATCGAACAACAAACGGAAACTTCGAGATGGTGTCAATCAACAGTAGCCAATAAGTACCGAGGAAGGGGCCGGCAAAGTCAGCGTGCACCCGTTCCCATGGCTGCGTCGGATCAGGCCACGGAGAGGGCATTCTACGAGGTGCAGCCAGTTGTTGAGCACACTGACCACACCCAGCAACCATGTGGGCGATGTCCAAATCAATACCGGGCCAATAAACGTGCCTGCGGGCCAGGGACTTAGTCCGAGAAATACCCCAATGGCCTTCATGCAACAGTTTGAGAACATCTTTGCGAAGAGAGGCTGGCACCACGACCCGTGGAGATGCGCCATCCGTGGCCAGAAGAACAACACCATCATGAACAGACAGACGAAGGCGCAAGGCATGGTAGTTGCGAAGGGGATCCGATGCCCGGCCCTTGGTCCTGTCCGGCCAACCCCGTTGAACAAAACCGATCACCTGAAGCAGGACCAGGTCCCGCGCAGTAGCCGACGCGACCTGCGAACCTGTAAGTGGAAAACCCTCGACCGCACGACGTTCTTCCTCATCAATGTGGAAACAGAGCAGTTCATCACGATCGAAAACCGGGTCGGGGCCCATCGGCAATCGCGACAATGTGTCAGCGTTGGCGTGCTGGGCCGTCGGGCGATAGTGAATCTCATAGTGAAAACAAGACAAGTATAAGGCACAACGTTGCAGGCGGTGAGCTGCCTTATCCGCAAGCGACGCCGATGGGCTGAACAGAGAGACCAGCGGCTTGTGGTCGGTGATGAGGTGAAACTTAGAACCATACAAAAAAACGCTGAACTTTTTTAGAGCATAAATGATAGCGAGCGCCTCCTTTTCGATTTGAGAGTAACGCCGTTGCGCATCGTTGAGGGTCTTGGAAGCATAGGCGATGGGTTGTTCCGACCCATCCTCATACCGATGGGCGAGAACAGCCCCTAGGCCATACTGTGACGCGTCAGTCGCAAGAACCAAGTGCTGATCCGGACGGAATGTGGCAAGACAAGGCGCCGACTGCAAATGAGCCTTCGGCGGACAAAAGCCTGCTCACACTCGTCAGACCAACAGAAAGGGACGTTTTTACGTAACAGCTGATGCAGAGGATGAGCTACCGCCGCCACGGATGGAATGAATTTGTGATAATAAGCAATCTTGCCTAGAAACACCTGAAGTTCTTTGACCGTAGACGGCCGGGTTAGAGCGTTAATGGCCGCATCGTGCTGACATAGAGGACGTATACCGTCACGGGACAAGTGAAAACCAAGATACACAATGGAGGTTTGGAAGAATTGTGACTTGTCCAGATTGCACCTCAACCCAGCCGAATGCAAAACCCGAAACAGTGAACGCAAATTGTGAAGGTGCTCCTCAGTGGAGGCCCCCGTGACAACAATGCCATCCAGATAGTTTATGCAGCCGGGAACGGAAGCCGTGAGCTGTTCCAAAAACCGCTGAAAAATGGCCGGCGCACTAGCGGTGCCAAATGGTAACCGCTGGTACTGATACAACCCACAAGGAGTGTTGATGACGAGAAATTCCTTGGAAGAAGCATCCAACGGCAACTGATGGTACGCCTCCGATAAGTCACGTTTGGAAAAGAACTGGCCCCCAGCGAGCTTGGTAAATAACTCCTCAGGACGGGGAAGAGGATAAGTGTCAATGAGGCTCTGAGCGTTGACAGTGGCTTTAAAATCACCACACAATCGCAGACTCCCATTTGGTTTAGAAACCACCACGATTGGCGATGCCCATTCGCTGGAGGTAACAGGAAGGAGAATCCCTGATGCTGTTAACCTGTCTATCTCAGCCTTGACAGGTGCACGCAATGCCACCGGAATAGGGCGTGCCCGGAAAAACGTAGGGCGAGCTGTAGGTTTAAGAGTAATGTGGGCTTCAAAATCCTTGGCACGACCCAGACCAGCAGAGAACTCAGACGAAAATTCAGAACACAATCCATCCAGCTGTTGATACGGAATATCCTCAGATATGAGGTGCACATCATCATCAATGGAGAACCTGAACAACTGGAAAGCATCATAACCGAACAGGTTTTCAGTGCCCGCATGATCCACCACATAAAACGTGAGGGGCCTAACAACAGACTTGTAAGCAGTGGAAGCATCAAACTGGCCAATGATAGGAATTTTCTGTTTATTATAAGTTCGCAGATTTCGCGTAACTTGAGACAAGCGAGGGGAGCCCAACTCCAAATATGTGCGAGAATTAATGAGAGTTACTGCAGAGCCAGTGTCCACTTGCATGCGAATGTCTTTATCCAGAACACGAACAGTAACAAACAACTTATTTGTTTGAGAAAGCACACAGTTAACATCCATGTCCGATGCCTCGTCCTCGTCGACAGGAACTTTAGGGGACTGACACACAGAAGCAATGTGGCCTTTTTTCCTACATGAATTACACGTGGCCCAACGTTTTGGACACACGGCCCTGTCATGCTGTACGAAACAACGTGGACAAGAAGGAGGTGCGGAACGAACCTGCTTCTGTGGTTGCTGTTTTCGCTGCGAACGTTGCGGCCCAACGCGACGTTGTTTACGCGAGTGAACTGCCGCCACATCTTCGTTCTCCTGTGAAACAGGCAAATGGTTCGTGTCGAAAGTTGACTGTACAGCGCCTACATCACACCACGCGACTATTTGCGTGCCAGCAGCGTGAGACACTTCAAAGGATTGAGCGATGCTTAGAACTTCTGACAACGATGGGTTTGGCAGTTGTAGGGCACGTTGCCGAACTTCTTTATCAGGAGCAAGCCGTAGAATAGCATCCCTAACCATTGAATCAGCATAAGACTCATGATGAGTGTCCGTGACAAACTGACATTTCCTACTCAGACCGTGTAGGTCCGCCGCCCAAGCCCGGTAAGATTGATGGGGCTGTTTACGACACCGGTAGAATGCCACGCGGGCGGCAACAACGTGGGTGTTTTTTCGGTAATGGTTAGACAATAAGTCACACATTTCTTGGAAGGACAGAGAGGCAGGTTCCCGCAGAGGGGCTAACTGAGATAGCAGCTGATAGATTCATGGGGAAATCCAAAATAGAAGTAACGACTTACACATAGGAGCGTCGACAACGCCGAAAGCCAAGAAGTGTTGCAGCAAACGCTTCTCATAATCCTCCAAATCTTCAGCGGCCTCGTCGTAAGGAGGGAATAGAGGCAGAGAAGAGAAAGACAGACGATGAGTAAGCGACGTCGACAACGGCTGAATAGCAGCCGTCAGCTGTGTTTGTTGTGCCTGAATAGCAGCTGTCAGCTGTGTTTGTTGTTCAATGAGCGCTTGCATAAACTGTTCCATGTCTGCCCCGTCACGAACACAAATCCACAACGCAGTGAAAATATCCCATCCTCGTCGCCAAAAAGTATTATAACCTTTAATCACCAATAATTGCATGGATATTCAAACACACTCACTTAGAAACAGTAGCTCGTTACATGATAACAACTCAGTATCTCTTATTCGACTCCCGTGCCGTGATATGCGGCCGGCGCCGTTCATAGCTAGGCGGCACTCCCGCGCTCAGCCGAGTTGCGGAGCGCCTCTATCACCGTTTGCACGTACTGTCATGGCGGCACTGTTAAATGTCGTGGCACTGTCACAACAGAAAGGCAATTGGAAGAAGTAGGAAGATTGACATGTTTAGTAAATTAGATGAAGAGGCAGCATTGTAGTATCTCATATAGAAATTGAAACATTTAGTTCTGAGCAGTAGCATGTAGGTAACAGTTGTTCAATTTCAGGAGAATAGTTGACCAAGCAATGAATAGATATAGATGTGGTAGATCAGTTCATGATGTGAGGGATACTCTGCGGTACACAATCTCATAAAAAAAAAACTTCTAAAGACTCAGCGACTACTGCTCAGCATGTGTAAATAGAGAGATGCTAAACGAATTGCATTTAATTCTCAGAAGCACAATATATGAAACATTCAATGACTACTGTAGCAAAATCTTATTGAAAGACCTCTCACAAAACATAAAGAAATTGTGTTTATGTGTAATGGCATCTGTGACACCAAAATTAGTGTACAGAGACTTGTGGATGCTGTGGGAACTGAAATTGAAGGTAGGAAAGCAAAAATGGAAAAGTTTAATTCTGTTTTCAAATATTCTTGTACAAAGGAAGATTCAGTAGTAAAGGCCCAGTTCCTTCCTCCACCACTACGGAGCTGTGTGATACAGGTATTAGAGTCAACAGCATTGAGAAACAGCTGAATTTGTGTAATTGAAGGAAGCTCCAACCTAATGGAATGCCTATTAAATTCTGTGTAGAAGTTGTGGCTCATTTAGCTCCTCATTAACCATACTGTACTATGTGTGTTTGAATAGCTCAGGACTTGCCTGCAAAAAGTAAAGTTCCCAGGTCTGAGTCTCAGTTTTCATCTGCCACGAAGTTTCATACTATACTGTAAATCACTCAAATGAAAAGCTGTGCTCAGTGGTTGGAAGAAAGCACAGGTTACACTGGTTACAAGAAGTGATCTGTGAAACTAACATCCAGTGTCGTTAACATCCACCTGTCGTAGAATCTTTGAATGTATTCTGAGCTGAAACATAACGAGGTATCTTTAACAGAATCACCTCCACCATGCCAACCAGCATGCATTTCCAAAACAAAACCCAGTTCACACAACCTTTCTCATATAACATTCTGATAGAGAAGGGAAAATTAATGTGGAGATATTTAAAAAGGAAGAAGTAAGTATATATTTGAAAAAAATCGTAGTGAAAAGAACGCTTACATACTATTTGCCAGACAACAGTAACAACTATTGGATTATTCTGAAACAATTTGTCTTAAAGAGAAGAATAATTTTAAGAAACCACAGGTAAAGAAAACATGCAAGAAGATGGAAGAAAGAAAAAATATAAAAATTCTGCCTTAGAGGTAGGTAGAAAAAGATTTAAGGTTCTAAGTCATCAGCTTCAAAGATAAAATGATAAAGGTAGGGGGGAATGGCTTCAACAGGGATTTGATGAACTACAAAGGAAGGGGAAATATGATTTGATGTATGGGGAATAAATAACTTTGACTCTGGAAAAAGAAAGGGGAAGGCATACACTATGTTGTTGATAAAAGATGATGTTACTGGAAGAATTATGAGGCAAAAGGTCGTCCAGATACTTTATGCATGGAGATAAAAAATCTCCAGCAATTATGGAAGACGTAGAGATGGTCTTTAAGGGAATAATAATGAAAAAGCAACTGGCAGAGATGAGATTCTGATTGAACTCGCCATAACTTTAAGCCAACGAAAGGTGAAAAGACTGCATTTGTGCAGCGACATGTTTGAGAAAGGCGAGTGACCAGATAGTGTCACAGAAATGGTGATGGTGCCAATACCAAAGAAAACTAATGTCACTAAATGTATGGAATATATTACAAAAAGTTGACTAACTCATTTGACAAAAATTTGTCTAAGAATATTGAATAAATATTTGCAATCTAAAGTTGAGGAACAACTGGTTGTAGAACAGTTCAACTTCAGAAGGTGCAAAATTATGAGCTATCCAATTACATTGTTACAAATAATTGGGGCAAAATACGTAGAAAAAGGTCAGGGAATCTGTACAGCTTTTGTTGACGTGGAAAAACCATTGTGAGAATTTGGCGGACTAAACTTTTGGTTTTCCTGAAGCAAATTGGAGTCAACTGAAAAGAAAGGAGGCTAATAAGCAATCTATATATGATGCAAGTAAAAGTAAGTAATGCTGTAAGAGATTTTTTAATCATGCCGCAAGCATCAAAAACTGCATATAACGACAAATAGCGGATGAAATTCATAAAGATAAAATTTGTAAAACTTAAAATTGTGTACCAATGTACATGTAACATATAATATTGTATAGGGCTAAGACATTTTTAACCGAAAGCTGGACACATCTAGCGCAGTTGGAGGTAACCTTCACAAGCTCCTCAACAGTGAAGATGCTTGGACATAGTTCGCACTGCATAAGGTGGGTAAAAGTCTGCTCATGGCCACAATAGCAGTGGTTTACGTTTGTTTCTTGCAGTCTTTTCAAAGCTCTTCACAAGCCCACTCATTTATATGTCCTGGGCAAAGTTCTTCCCTTGATACTGACCATTCTTGCATTTTTTTCTGGCCACATTTCTACTCTGGCTTCTTGTGATGTATTGCTGAGATTTTCTGTGTGTGCAGGAAACTCATCAATTTAAGCCTATAATGGTATCAGAAAAGAGAGTGGACCATAAGTGTAAATGATTTAGTTTTTTCCTTCTTCACATCTGACATTAGTGGGAGTGATACCGGCAATGCAGTATGCTTGTCAGTTGGTGTTGGTCTAAAACAGCCTACGATGATGCAACATGACTCATTGAGTAGTATGTCCACTTGTTTGGCATGATTGGAGTTATACCACACAGGATATGTGTATGCAGCTTAGTAGTGCAAGGCTAAAGCTGTCGTCCTTGCTGTCCTAGGTTGTGCACCCCATGTAGTCGGACAAAACTATTATACCACGAGCAGAAAAATGGGAGGCATACAACCAGCATCAAATGGTAAAAAAGGTTCAATCACCCACTACATCATCAAGCCTGAGATGATCGTATGCCAACAGAATGGGAGACGTTAGTTCAGTACCTACTCAGAACTATGTTGCCAGGTGATACAACAATGGAAGACACGGAGTACCATCAGCATCTTCGCTCTGAATTACTAGAGCAGCATGTGAATAGTAGTGTTGTGATTCCTTACCCAGGAGGAAGTGAGGCTGGCAGTGATGAAGTTAAAGAAGAAGAAAGCACCAGGGCCTGACACATTATGGCAGAAGTGTTGCACCGGATATTAGACCTAGTTGTACCATATATAACAGAGTTATTAAACATATGTTTCTTACAGGGATCAGGACCTGGAAAATCTGCATATCATTGTACTAAAAAAAGAGGAAGAGAAAGCATTAAGAGAACCAAAATCTTACAGACAATTTATTTGGTAAATGCTCTAGGCAAAGTACAGGAAAAACTCTTCTGTTATACTACCTGGCCATGGAAGTTTTCAGCTGCAATAAGAATGTGCTACGATACAACCTTAATTATTATTTTGGGCTGCAGGTCGAGTGTTTGGGCTCATGGAGATAAGGACAGCATGGACTCTATGGCAAGCACAGAGAAGTTTACTCCAATGCCTGACAGGCACGTAAGCCATAAGAGAGGTGTGCACAGTTCAAAATGGTTCAAATGGCTCTGAGCACTATGGGACTTAACTTCTGAGGTCGTCAGTCCCCTAGAACTTAGAACTACTTAAACCTAACTAACCTAAGAACATCACACACATCCATGCCTGAGGCAAGATTCCAACCTGCGACCGTAGCGGTTGTGCGGTTCCGGACTGTAGTGGCTAGAACCGCTCGGCCACCCTGGCCGGCGGCGTGCACAGTATTGGCTCAAAAGAGGTGAGTATGAAAAGGCAAAAGGAAATACTGAGAACAAGAGCCACATTGAGTAAGGAGATAATGGCAAGTATTGATAAAGAATGTCAAGGAATCTGGGAGTGGGTAGAGACAGGGAGGAGAACTTACCAGTTATTTCCTTCTGACCAATACTCTAGCTGTCGGGGTTTGGTCCCTGTCTGAGCTCCTTACTGGAAATATAAGAACGCACCACAGACAGTTGTAAATGTGAAACAGTCACACCTCAGACACATCATCTGAGGCTGTCCCAGTAGACAAGATGTTACAGACCAACAGACCAGGATAGGAATGTCTTTGGTAACACAGCAGTCTGTAACATAATAAGGAATGAGGAACTGTGGCATAAGCTGAACTCACTGATAGTTGAAATATCAGCTTATGAACTGCAAGCCTTCATTGCTGAGAGACAACTAGGAAGAGGCCATACATCATGACAACGAGACCCACCATGGCAGATCATCCACGTACAGCCGCCTTCTGTAAGTAGTGAGGAGATAAGCCTCAGGGAGGACCAAAAAGGATTCCCTGAGACCCTAACAGCCATCTTCCAATTTCTACCCCCTGGGTGGCACAGTAGTACATCCCCTGTGAAACCTGAGTTGTGCTTTAGTGTGTTGGGGGCTAACTATTGAGACAAATGAGAAATGTAGCTTGGTTGTGGTACCAAGTACAGTAGTGTAGTGTAGTTTAGTGTAACGCTGTATAATGTAGTGTTCTATTTTAGTGTTGTCCAGAATTACAAATTATACAATTTACGATTCTGCAGTGGAGTTTAGTAGAGTAGCATGTGTTTTCTCGGTTCCGAATGGAGGTATACATCTACATCTACATGGTTACTCTGCAATTCACACTTAAATACCTGGTAAAGGGTTCATCAAAACACTTTCATACTACTTCTCTACCATTCCACTCTCAAATGGTGCGTGGGAAAAAGGAACACCTAAATCTTTCCGTTCGAGCTCTGATTTCTCTTACTTTATTATGATGATCATTTCTCCTTACGTAGGTGGGTGTCAACAAAATATTTTCACATTCGGAAGAGAAAGTTGGTGATTGAAATTTTGTAAATAGATCTCGCCGCAAAGAAAACTGCCTTTGGTTCAGTGACTGCCACCCCAACTCGCGTATCATATCAGTGACACCCTCACCCCTATTGCACGATAACACAAAACGAGCTGCCCTTCTTTGCACTTTTTCGATGTCGTCTATCAATCCCACCTGATAAGGATCCCACACTGTGCAGCAATATTCCAGCAAAGGACAGACAGGTGTAATGTAGCCTGTCTCTTTAGTGGGATTGTCGCATCTTCTAAGTGTTCTGCCAACAAAGCACAGTCTTTTTTCCCCCTTCCCCACAATACTATGTATGTGGTCTTTCCAATTTAAGTTGCTCGTAATTGTAATTCCTAGGTATTTAGTCGAATTGACAACCCTTAGATTTGTGCAATTTATCACATACCCAAAATTTATCGGATTTCTTTTAGTACCCATGTGGATGACCTCACACTTTTCTTTGTTTAGTGCCAATTGCCACTTTTTGCACAATACAGAAATTCTCTCTAGATCATTTTGTAATTGGAATTGATCGTCTGATGATTTCACTAGACGGTAAATTACAGCATCATCTGCAAACAATCTAAGGGGGCTGCTCAGATTATCACTGAGATCATTTATGTAAATGAGTAACAGCAGAGGGCCTATGACAGTACCTTGTGGAATGCCAGATATCACTTCTATCCTATTCGAAGATTTACCGTCTATCACTACGAACTGTGACCTCTGTGAGAGGAAATCACGAATCCAGTCACACAACTAAGACGATACTCCATATGCACGCAATTTGATTAATAGTCGCTTGTGAGGAATGGTATCAAAAGCCTTCCGGAAATCTAGGAATATGGACTCTATCTGAGATCCCTTGGCAACAGCACTCATTACTTCATGGGAATAAAGAGCTAGCTGCGTTGCACAAGAATGATATTTTCTGAATCTGTGTTGGTGACATATCAGTCATTTACTTCAAGATGATTCATAATGTTAGGGTACAATATATGCTCCAAAATCCTACTGCAAATTGAGGTCAGTGATATGGGTCTGTAATTCAATGGGTTACTCCTATTTCCTTTCTTGAATATTGGTGTGACCTGTGCTACTTTCCAGTCTTTAGGAACAGACCTTTCGTCAAGTGAGCAGTTGTATATGATTGCTAAGAAAGGCACTATAAGGCACTATTGTATCTGCACACTCTGAAAGGAACCTGATTGGTATACGACCTGGACTGGAAGACTTGCCTTTCTTAAGTGACTTGAGCTGTTTCGCAACACCTAAGATATCTATTTTTATGTCACTCATGCTAACATCTATTCTGATTTCGAATTCTGGAATATTTACTTCATCTTCTTTCGTGAAGGAATTACAGAAAACTGTATTTAGTAACTCTGCTTTAGTGGCACCATCATCGGTAACATTTCCATCGCTATCGCGCAGTGACAGTATTGACTTTTTTGCCACTGATCTACTTTACATACGACCAGAATCTCTTTGAGTTTTCTACCATATTTTGAGACAATGTTTCATTGTGGAAACTATTAAAATCATCTCGCATTGACGTCCGCACTAAATTTACCTGTTTGCCAAGTGGACAAAGAGTTGTAAGTAGAATTCTTCTATTCTCTTTTGTTATAAATTATTTTTAAAAATGTGCATCCTCCCCTCCCAAACCATAATGTATAGTTATTCTAACACGTTTGAAATTATGTTAAAATATTATGTGCTGTATTCATGCCAATTAATGTGCAACATTTGGTCTCTTCTATTATCTTGATAATACTAAAGGAAAATTGCAAAAAAAAAAAAAAAAAAAAAAAAAAAAAAACCGTGTAGTGCCTGCTAGTTTGTGCATGTTGTTGATTCTAGCAACTACTTTATGCACTGTGTTCATACAATGTTTCCTGTAAGTGATTGCTTTATTTATTATCACACCCAAGTGTTTTGTGGTAGCACAATGCCGTAGAAGTATTCCGTCTCTGCTACTTATAGTGTTATTGATGGCTGTCTGTTCCTTAGGTGAAAAACATGGGTTTGGATCTTTGAGGGGTTAGGTTTGAGGTTGTTTTTCTTGTGTTAGACAGCCAGTTGTTCAAGGGCTTCTGATAGTTTCTTTCCATTGGTCTCAAACTTGTTTGCAGAGGCTGCAGTGGCACAGTCATCTGTATGTATAAAACTTTGAGTGCCTTCTGGGAGTGGCTGGTCATTGGTATAAATAAGTACTGAAAAACAATAGAGCCAGGAAGCCATTCTTTTGTGTTCTCCACCAGCTTCTTTGCCACTGAAAATTGATAAAGAATCTTTTATTTTGGTGAAAAGTTCCAGTCATTTGTCTCGTGTTATAATCTTTGCTTGGTGCGTACACTTTCCAAAATAGTAATTGGTGGTTGACTGCATTATAAGCAGTTGATAAATTTAACAGAGGCCCAGCACTTCTTCTTTCCACAAATCCATCTTCGCTGTTGATTGGCGACTCCATGGAGTGCTGTGTGCACAACGACCATATATGTTAAATTAAAAGGAAGGTCAGCGTTGGTCATAATATTGATGTTTTATTGATAGCAGAATCGATTTTCGATCACATAGTGATCATCTTCGGTGCTGTACACATTAAACTCAGACACTGGTATCAAGTTATCAATAACCAAAACTGAGAAGCAATCACAATCAATTGTGATCATCTTCAGTGCTGTACACATTAAAATCAGACACTGGTATCAAGTTATCAATAACCAAAACTGAGAAGCGACCAACGCATCTTCACTGTGTTGTGTTAGTTTCAGTACCTGCAGTATGCAACATTTACCAATTATGAAGCTGGCGTATTGCGGGATTTGCAGAGTCTCCATCACTTCTGTGAGGCTGAATATCGTCCTTTCAAGAATTTTATAAAGATGATATAGCAATAAATCTGGCCTATTGCTGTTAAGAACATATGGTTCTTTGCCATGTTTTAAAATAGCTGTGACCCGGAAATTCCTCCAGATCCAGATCTTTGGCATTTTGCAGAACATCAAGCAGTTATTCACTAAAGTGTGAAAACGTTTTTGGCCATGGGTCCACAATTTTTTTATCTTATCCAGCCATATGGCAGCCTTGCACATTTTGCACTTATTGATTGCCTAATATGGTCTGTCATACTGAATAACTTCAATATTTCATTTTTCTCATGTGTGGCCTCATTCTGTTCTGCTGTTTTTGATGTTTGTGTTGCGTTTATCGAGAGGCCTTCCATTTTTTAGCAGCTGATGTGCAGTTTGATCTGATTTTCCATGAGTATGTTTTGTTGTTGCTGTGGGGTCTCTGGCTAGGCAGTTGAGAATTCTTACACGTATTGTAGCTGCTTTGATCCATACCTATTTCTTCCATTAA
Source organism: Schistocerca americana (assembly GCF_021461395.2). Classification (NCBI taxonomy): domain Eukaryota; kingdom Metazoa; phylum Arthropoda; class Insecta; order Orthoptera; family Acrididae; genus Schistocerca; species Schistocerca americana. The sequence continues at coordinate 227,756,047 of NC_060125.1, read as the reverse complement.
CCTGACAGATTCTCTTTTGCATTGGATATTGATGAAATGAAGAAATATGCATCTGCAAGAGCTTCTGCTCCAAAGGAGTTCCATTTGAAAAGAGTGTAATATTGGTCCAAGAGTGCAGTTGTGTCGGAGCAGGCCCTTTTATGTAGTTAGAACAACATCCTCCCATAATGGATGGTCTAATGCAAGCCCCAATGGTGTTTGTGAAGCGATCATATTCTTCTGGGACTGGACTGATCATTATCAACAGCCAATCAAACCTGTCTCACTTAGCCTTCCGAAAATTATGTCACCTCCTAAACTGTGCTTTTTGTGGTTGGATAGCTGGTAGTATTTGGAACATTATTAGTCAGTGCTGTGAGTTTGGAATTGGACAGACTGATCTGAAACAATGCTAAGCTGCCTTCTCACTCACGAAAAGGAGGTCAAGACTGTTTCTGCAGTGCCTCCTTCTGCTGTTGAACATCAGAAGCTTGTTGTGAATAAGTGGCAGTCAGCTGGATTCTACCCATTTCAGGACAGCTTCACCATGTTAATCCTCCTTTGCATAACCCCACATGTTGGTTACTGTCAAAGTCACCAATGATGAAGAGTGCTTTTTGTTTAACAACGTTTCCTGGCAATTTAGAGCTGAAATTCTGTTTTGGAGGCTTATACACTGAAGTCAGCATGTCCGTGAACTCGACCATGATGTCAGTTCTATTCCCCTCAGTGCTGCATATGTCATCTTCCTGCAACTAATTTCATTTGTGGAACTTTGGGATGTCGGTCTATATGCTTTTCTTACACATGGAGTATGTCTGATTTATTTGATTGATGTAACTTGTGTAGCAGTTGTTCTTTGCAAGATGAAATACTTTCACTGTTCACAGAAATGATGGCCGAAACTGATTCTGATAAAAGCTTTTAGAATCGTTGAAAGGCATTTCAAATCACTGTACTAACTGTGATGCTTCTGGTTGGAGAGAATTAGCCAGCTATAGCTGTTCTCCAGGGGATTTCCTGAGTGTAGTGGTACACTCTAGAAGGAGGCTTCTCTCATGTTACCCAGGATGGGAGATGTGGTGACAGAAGAAATTAGAATTGGGAGATAGGTTAGATGAAGCTGTTTGTTGCTTTTCACATATCCTTTTAAATGATTTAGTTAAAAACTGCTTCCAACAAAAGAATGGCGTGACAATAGAGGAAATGTTAATTACATCTATAAGATTTGCTAATGACATTTTATTGATAAGTGGAAATGAAAAGGCAACTAAGAATATAATAAAAGAACTGAATGCCATCTCTGAGGAATATGGAATGAAAATAAAAGTGAAAAGACCTAGCCAACGGTTTTCAGGAGGCAGCCAAATAAGATGTAGAGTGAAAAATTGTGATGAGTTATTAGAACAAGTTGATAACTTCAGATATCTAGAATGCAAAGTAAGCAGTGAGATCACATGACATCAAGAAACAAAAATAAGGGTAGCTATTGCAAAAGTAGTGTTTTATAGGTGGAGTTTATTTTTGTGCTCCATTAAATAAACAGTTCAGGGAAAGATTAATGAAGTGTTCTGTATAGAGTGTTGCCCTGTATGGTGCTGAATCATGTACACTGATGGATGGAGGAGAAATGCTTAAAAGGCTTTTGAGATGTGGAGTTTGAGAAGAATAGAAGTTGTCAAATGGATAGATAAAATAAAAAATGAAATGACTTAAAAAATGAAGGTGGATGAGAAAATACAGATGCAAACAGTTAAGAGGAGGAAATGAATTTTGCTGGGATATTGGATGAGGAGACATTGATGGTGGAAAATGGGAGGACCTGCTTGGTAAAAGTGCATTTCTAGTGTCCACATTTATTGCACTGCATGATGATGTTGATAACAACCTGCATGATGAATATAGGAACTGGATATGATGAATCATGAGTCAGTTGTTGGTAGCCAGTTAGAATGCTCGTTCTTGATCTCCTGTTGTTCTTAAATAAAGTTAGCTGATGTTTTGTTATATTAGGTTAGAATTTTCACCAAAATTGGAAACAGGACATACAAGTAGGTTACTGCAATGGAAATACTGTGTGGCTAGGGCCGCCCCGGTGGTTAGACCATTCGCCTGGTGCAAGTCTTTCGAGTTGATGCCACTTCGGCGACTTACGTGTCGATGGGGATGAAATGATGATGATAAGGACAACACAACACCCAGTCCTTGAGTGGAGGAAATCTCCGACCCAGCTGGGAATCAAACCCGGGCCGGTAGGTATGACATTCTGTTGCGCTGACCACTCAGCTACCAGGGGTGGACACTGCAATCATGAATGTGTATCTTGGGCTTCACTACATGTCAGTCTACTATAGCAATTGCATTTCTGTATTGAGATTTTTTGGGTTTAACTAACTCACAGGCAAACTATCACATTCCAACCAAACCAAGGCCTTGACTGTGTTACTGGTCTCTCTGAAGCACACTCAGTTTTCTTTCTGCTCTCCACATGAAAAACAAATGTAATCGATTTGTATCTTATGCTGAAAGAAATTGTGAGATTCAGTGATTCTACTGTATACTATTATCCAATTGGCAAACAACACAAGAACAGTAAAGACCGAAGGTGCACTTTTAACCACGTGCTTTATGGGCAGAACACTATCATTGTCACCACCACCACCACCACCACCACCACCACCATCATCATCATCATCATCATCAACAACACCACATATGCTAATCATTCTCTCTATGTTACTCTGCTTCCAATGTCCCTATAATGGTGTACATGCGGGAGCATTAGTTTATCCTACATGCCGCTCTGTTCAGTCTGCCATACTCTTCTGATTGCCCTTCATTGCTCCGCTATAAGGATGTGAAAATCAAGACTATCAAAATATTGAGTTTTGGAGCATTTATTGTATAAAGAAATGAAAGCTTTTCGTTCAGTAATACAATTTTTCATTCTTGCCTGACTGCTTAATTTTGATTTCAGATTTTTAATAACTGATAAAAGAAAGCTGTTGCAAAATGTGTCACTAATTGAAATGTACAGCTCCAAATAAATGTCTTTCATCACATAGTAAACGTGTTCAGCACGTCCACATTTGCTGAACAAATTATTATAACTTTCATTATCATTTTTGCATATTCTGAATTTTAACTATGGCTTTGTGCGTGATATTCAAGACAGTTATGTAACTTTATTAATATTTTTAATTTTTAATGATAACTATAACATGCAGAGTTTTCATGAAATTCACTTTTTTTCCAGATGTGGCTCATATCAAAATAGGCAATGTCTCCAAGCCATTGAGGCCAGCAAAATTAAAGCAGTATGTTCCAGTTAAATACTGTAAGTAGTAATTGAAAGTAAACATATCCGCGTGAGCTTAAATAGAGATATTTTTGTATGCTAGAAAGAGGGAAAAAATATAGACAAAAATCAACATGTTAATTCATAAATAATTAGAATTAGGAAATTAAGATCAGAGCTGAAAACTCGTGCTGTTTTAACCATAAGTGTCATAACTGCACAATATAACTATATTAATATTGGCATTGTAACAAAATTATATTGGCATTATAACATCATAGAGAGAAAGCAACAAAAGTCAGGTTTTCAAAAGCGAATACTCTTTCTTCAGTTTGATAGACAATAAGGAAGATAGATTCTGTGTAAATATTACAAAATGGCAGATTAAATTATAAATAACTCGCATAGAAAAATGGAAAAAAGTTCTTTTGGTGGTGAGTGTCTACCAGTGAAGTGGGTGACAGGAGATTCCCGGAAAATGGTACTCTTGTTTTTTCTTCTTCGTTTACATTTCGAGAGAGTACACTGCAGTCTACTGCCATTCCGCACTGTGAATTTCCATGAAAACTTGTGCCCTGCTGGCAGGGACAGATTTACAGATAGCAGTGTCTTAGGCCAGATCCGTATTGGAGCCCTCCCCCACCTCATGATCCCCTCCACCAGTCCATTAACTTTTTTTTTATATTTATAATTTTTGTATACTTTTTGTTCCCCTGCCAAATTAAGATTCCATGTTACAATGAAGTTACTTAAAAGAAATGTATCATGCAGTCCATATGCATATTCACTGCCAAAATTTTTACATGTATGACAATGCCCTTTTTTTGTTCAGTAATTTGCTACTGATTTCGAGCAACACTTGGATTCTTCATGATGCTCATCATATTGAATGAAATGTAGCTGACTTGTGCAGTGATGACAACTGACAATAAAAACAATGTTCACTTGCACACAAATTGATGTGAAGAACGGCTATACAATAGTTGTGGCCAGAGTCATTAACAACCTTTCAACTGAACTCAGCAATGAGCTAAACATTTTCACAAGATGAAGAAACTGCAACAGTTCCTGAGGCAGTACTGTTTGATTATTTACAACCAGTTTCAGAATAATGTAATGCCATCTTCTACACCTACATCAATACTCCATATGCCACCCGACAGCGTGTGGTGGAGGATACTTCTGTTGCTGCTAACTGATCTCCCTTTCTTTATTCCACTTGTGAATGGCATGTGGAAAGAATGATTGTCAGTATGCCTCTGTGTTATTTCCAATTTCTGGAATTTATTCATCTTGGTCTTTTCGAGAGATGTATGTGGGAGGAAATAATATGTTGTTCGGCTGTTCCTGGAAAGTACTCTCTCAAAATTTCAATAGTAAAACTCTCAGTGGTGCACAACGTCTGTCTTGTAGCTTCTGCCACTGATGTTTGTTGAGTATCTCTTAACACACTCACACTCACTCTCACTAAATAATTCCATGACAAAACCCACTGCTCTTCATTGGATCTTCTCTATCTCTTCTGTCAATTCTACTTAGTAACAGTCCCAGATTGATGGACAGTACTTAAGAATCGATCGAACAAATATCTGGTAAACAACTTCTTTCGAGCTTGACGTACATTTCTTAAAGATTCTTCCTATGAATCTTTGTCTGGCACCTGCTTTTCCTGCTGTTTGTTTTATGTGGTGATTCCACTTAAAGTCGCTCTGGATACTTACTCCGAGGTATTTTATGGTATATACTTTTTTGAGCAATTTGTCATCAGTGGAGTAGTTGCAAAGTAGTGGATTTCTTTCCTGTGTATAGGCAATATGTTACATTTACTTACATTCATGGTCAACTGCTGGGACTGCGCTATTCATCAATCACCTGTAGGTCATTTTGCTAATTGATACTGTCTTCTGGCAGTGCTACTTTCTTATAGACAACCACACCATCTGTGAATAGTCTTAGAGAGCTTCTGACACTTTTTAGTTGATCATTTATGTATACTGTAAACCGTAACGGAACGGCCCTATCACGCTTGAATGGGATACTCAAGAAATTGCCTTTACATCTGTCAGTTTTGTTCTATTAAGAGTGATGTGTTGAGTTCTTTCTGCAAGGAAGTCCTGAATCCAATTGCAAATCTGGTCCGATATTCAGTAAACTCATAGTTTTTTCACTAGACAGCAGTGTGGGACAATGTCAGATGACTTTCTGAAGTCAAGGAACATGGCATCACCCTCAGCACTGGATCTTGCTATGGATCTTGTGGGGGAACAGAGTGCTGCAGAGTTTCGCAAGATCTTCATTTGTGGTCTCCGTGTTGATTTTTATTTTTATAGAGGAGTTTTTCGGTTTACAAAAAATGACCCATTTTCTTGAGCATAAAACATGTATAATTCTAAAACAGACTGACATCAACGATATAGGCCTATAATTGTGTGCATCTGTCCTGTGACCTTTCTTAAAAATGGAAATGACCTGCAATTTTTTTCAGTCACTAGATACCCTTTGTTGCTCCAGCGTACTACGATAAAGTGCTGCTAGAAGGGGAACAAGTTCATTCACATAATCTTGTAGAATTTTACAGGTATCTCATCTAGTCCTGATGCCTTTCCATTATTAAGTGATAGCAGTTGCTTTTCTAATCCATGATCAGATTAGATGAGAAATGATGATTGAAAGGAGAGACCATATTAATGATTTTCTGCAGTGAAACAATTTCAGAAGACCAAATTCAGTATTTTGGCCACCTGCCTGTTATCTTCTGTTTCAATACCTTTATGGTCATTGAGTGACTGAAAAGATGATTTCAGCCCGCTTACTGATTTTACAGAAGACCAAAACCTATTGGGTTTTTAGTCAGATTGTTTGACAGAATTATACTTTCAAAGTCATTGACTGGTTCTCTCATTGATATTCTTATGCTCATTTTCACTTTGTTCACCTTTTGTTTGTCTGCTACATTTTGACTTCTTGAACCTGTGGTGGTGCTCTTTTTGTTTCCATAGCAATTTTCAAACACAGCTATTAAACCGAGGTGGGTCTTTCTCATAAGGCTTACTTGGAACATGCTTGTCTGAGGCATGTTGAATGATACTTTTGAAATTTTTGCATTTATGCTCCACATCTTTGTCTTCAGCATTGAATATTTGTTGCTGGCTACTTAGATGCCCTGCATTTTGTATCCAGTCACTCTTGCTGTGCATGAATATTTTCCTACCTTTCTTGACATTCCTTGTAGTACCTGTACTGATAGTTGATATCATTGCCTTATCATCTCTGATACCTTCCTTTCATTAACTGATTTGATAAGTTCAGGTCTGCTGGTAGCTAGGAGGTCTATGACATTTCTTTCTTGATTTGGTTCTCTAATTATCTGCGCTACGTAAATTTTGGATGAGACATTCAGAATAATGTTTCTAGCACCAGTTATGACCCTCCCAGTCTGTACCTGGCAAGTTTGAAGTCACTCTCTATTACAACAGCGTGATCAGGAAAGTTATTAACAATATTCTGCAAGTTCTCTCTGAAGTGCTCTACCACTACAGCTCCTGACCCAGGCAGTCTATAAAAGCATCTAATTACAATTTTTTGACCGACCTTTGATGCTTAATTTCACTAATACTTCTTCTGCCATACAATAAAGCATAAAAGAACTAAGGCTGTCTTCTACCCTATTTTGTCTGTGGAATGGAAGTTCCATGTCCTCATTTATAAACTAAGATCCCAATGGCAACAACTATCTTGCTTATCTGACTGTACTAACAGGATTTTTCCTGTTAATATGGCCAGACGAGCAAGATGGTGGTTGCTATTGGAATCCTGTGTTCCCTATTTTATAAACTGGGACACTGAACTTTTGTTCCACAGACAACGTAAGGTGGAAGACAACCTTATTTGTGGTAAACCTTATTGTATGCAGGAAGATAAAATTAAGTTATTCTAAAACTGGTCATTAACAATAGAATAGTATTGGTTCAACAACTGTTGCACTTTTCTTTATTTTGTGGAAATGGAAATGTGCAGTTGCGGTGCCCTACAAAAAGAACTCTGTAATGAACCAGACACTAGCTGGCTACAAGTTTGCGTTCTATATTTTCCAGTTTTTTGCAAGGTTTTATTTTTATTTTTTTTAATTTGTGAGTGTGAATGTGTCAAAATCTATGCCTGATGGTTGGTCAAACTATTTAGAAATACCACCTATGGTATCTTATGCATGTTCAGTAGCCTCACTAATAAGCCTATGGATATTATAGCTAATTCCTTATAATTTATGCCCTCTGTTGTGTGAAATGTGCTATCTAGACACTTCTGAATTTTGGGTTTATGCTTTGTAGGTCACTGTTGGGCATATTATCTGTAACTGTTTTCTGAAATTATGATGCTACTGGTGGATGGTCATTGGGCCTAAAGCGCACAAACAGGTGGAACACTATGCAGTGTCACAGAATTGACACTGGCAGAGCACAAGTCATGAGGCATATTTGCAGTCTAACTTCACTATCCAGTTGTTTGAACACAAACATATTATTTGACTTTTGCAAGTGTGTTTTCATTTTTGTAGATGATTTAATTTGTAATAATAACCCAAAATGTACAGTATTGGCCCAAAAATACGCCACCACTGCGTTTAAGCTGCACCCCGAAATTTCGATGAAGAAATAAAAGTAACAAAATATTTTGCACAAAAATAAGCTGTACATTGACTGAGAGGAGAAAAAGTACCAGAAATTTATTTATACTTATATGTAAGTTGTAGGTATGTACTGTAAACATTTCTTTTGTCATTTTATACAATATATTGGCGACATATTTTGTCTTTCTTACTCTCGGCACCATCAGTACCACTATTCATTACTTCACTGTCACTCCTATCATTTCCTTCATTCTCTTCCCACAGTATGTCATCCTGACTGCTATCCAGTGCATTTGATATGCAGCATTTTTTGGACCCTTTAATGATGGACTCTGATGATATTAAAAGGACCATGAAGCAAGAATCCATTTGCACAAAAAGGTGACTGGTGAATTCTTAATCTTACTCTATAAGGACATGGTTTTCTTCCAGGAGCTAAACTGAATACATTTTTCGGCGGTTGTCATTGAACAGTTTATTTATGGCTACATCTTGTACCTACAGTTTTGAAGTCATTCCTCCAGGTACTGTGACAAGATCTGTCTTTTACGCAAGTTCATCTTTTACTTCAGCTGTTAGATATTCCATAATAGCATCCAAAGCTAACAAGGCTCTCTTAGCAAGCAGTGCTCCAGGTCTGTGAGATTCCAAAGAGTAGACAACCCGTCTACCATCAGCTGTGTTATTGCTTGCCCTTTTCTTGGTAGCGAATCACTAACCCCATAGGAAAGTTTTGTTTGGGTGTGGTGTTTCTCTTTGGAATGAGATAAGGGACTAACTCTCCCTCATCAGGTGTAACAGCTAACATCACAGTTGTTCTTCATTCCCACTTTCCCTCAGTGATATACTTTTTGCCCCTTTCATGTCTACTGTTGTATTGCTTGACATGTCAAAAAATACTGGTGTCTCGTCAGCATTGCCAATATGATGAAAAGGGTATGAGTGACACTTTCGCAACTGGGTGATGTAACACTGGAAGTTGACTTGCTTCTCCTTGAAATATGGTGGCATTCTTTGTGCTAGTGTGGCACTTCGTCGGAGAGGCCATTTTTCCGCATAAGTCAACAACACCAATCAATACTTGGCCAAAATTCTTCTTGTGGCGTGTTTAAGATTTTTGCAATTTCCAAGGCCTTCAGTTGTGTAATTTATCAAGAGATGCGCATCCCATATTTCCTCTTGTCGTGCACATGGGAAAGAATGATTACTTCAAGTTCCACATACTTGCCATATTTCGGTCTCCTAAACGATTTTCTCATTGAGACCACCGTCTTCCATTTTTCTTCTGAAACAATCCAACGTTGCACGTTACATTTGTCCAGTCCATACTTATTTCCTGCCTTTCTGTTGGTTGTGGTTTTGTCATAACACACAACTGTAAGTTTGAAGCTTGCTTCATAACTATGCTGAATTCCTTGGCTTGATGATGCTTTTCACTCCGAATGGTAGTTGAAGTTCATATCATCGCTGTTCCAAATATGAGCAATATGGATTTGATACATTTCTCCAGAATCTTATAAATAATGGATAGTTCCAACAGAGCATAGCGAGCTGCAAGTGTAATTAATGTTGCTTCATGCACCTACACTTGGCATTTCATTTAGTGCTCAGCTGGTTTTGTTCACCGATAGTCAACAGCTTTTTCTGAAAATTCTGAGCAGATCTAAAAATGTTGCAAAGCTTTGGTGACACTATATTACCCAGTGCCTGAATGTCTGAACGTTGTTTGCTGTTTTGGAAACACCTTAAACAACACAAATTATGGATTATTAAAAGACACATTGACCTCCACAAACAACACAATATGTAGCACACATGGATAAATAAAATACGTATTTACCTCCACAAACAATGTAATATGGGAGTGCAGTCCCTAGGTATTTTGGTGTGAGCTAAAATGTATATCATCTGGGAGTGGACAAATGTTTTTCAGTATCAGTCATGAAATTAATATCATGTCTAGGAAAGCACTGCAATCTCTACAATCATCTTTGGGTTGAGGAAAACTGCCTTTGACTTCAGGCTGAAGAAGTGTGATCAGTTCTACAATAGTTGTGCAATTGTGTCTGGTTTCAAAAATTACCGTCTGGAGTTTGTCATTTGTCACTAGAAGGGAACATGTACATAGATGTAGCAGTGAAATTTCTTTATGTCTTTAAAACTCCATTATTTATTTTTTGAGGTGTGAATAATTTATTTTTATTTAGGAATGTACATTGGAGCAGAAGAAGTGTGGCATTGCAGGCAGTTAGAATGTCAGTAACCTTACAAGGCCTTGGTCTGATACGGAGATGTATTGATGGCCAAGACCAGTTGATTTCTTGCTGCTTAATAGGTTATTTATGGAATCAAATGAGGTTATGTTTCAGCATTGTGAATGAGTGAGGTGACACAGTGATTAACACATTGGACTTGTACATGGAAGAGTAGTAGTTCATAATATCATCCTCAAATTGCTGAAAGCAAATGGCAGGATGGCTCCTGTGAGTAGGACACAGCAAGTCACCCTCCTCAAGCTATAAGGCTGCATTAGCACAGTAGTATTGCTGAAGAAGACTAAGATAGATAGTCTTCGTGTTGATTAACTATATGAAGTCAGTATTGATTTAAAAATAGCACCCAACTATATCGAGTGGTCTGTGATTCAAATTTAACTGATGACAGAGCACTGATTTCATTTTCTTTCTTTCACAGTAGAGGAAAATATTCCACAGGACATGCTTGCACACCTCCGGTGGATGCTGCAGAAGGATCTTTTGGGCCAAGATATATTTTTGATTGGTCGTCCAGGTCCTCTCCGTAGACAGCTTGCGATGCGTTACCTTGAAATGACATCTCGTGAATTGGAATATGTTGCTCTCTCTCGGGACACAACAGAGGCTGATCTGAAGCAACGCAGAGAAATCAGAAGTGGCACTGCCCACTATTTTGATCAGGTGGGCTGTTAGATAAAGCTGAAATTTTTATACTTTTATTGCATTTACATGGTTCTGAAAATGTGTTAAAAAAAAAAAAGAAATTCTGCCCATGAAAAACAACATTCTAATTGATGTGATGATAAAATGTATCTAATATGTTCTTTATTAACTTTCTGTCCTTATTTTTGAGTGCTGTAGAAGTTCAGTGTATATGTATAAACTGGGCATTTTTAAATTAAATTGATTGTGTTGTATGTTCTTGTTTTCTCATAAGAAAGAGTTATTGGCCTTCCATTCTTGTGTGCCTATGCAATTCTCATAAACTCATGCAGAACTACAAAATCAAACAATACAGTACACTATTTTTGATCATATTGAATAGTTTTTTAAATATACACTAAAAAACAAAAAAAGTTTTGGAATTGATTATGTGTTTATTTTTCATTGTCAGGTTTATGAAATTGTCAGTTATCTATGTACTTGAGGAAATGTTGTAGAAGTACTACACTTAAAAAAAAATGTATTGTGAATGTGGTAATTTTCTTTTGTGTTTGCTCTTCTCTTAACAGAACTGCATAATGTGTGATAATTTTCTAATTATAGGGTGTTCAGAAATTCCCATTACAAACTTCTACTGCTTGCAGAGGGGAGTGACTACATAAGATTTTGAATAGAAACCCATGTCCAGAACCATATTGTTTCTGTGTTGCAGCTGTTTGAAAACATGAGTGCGAGGTAGATATGCAACAGGGTAGTTGTGGTTGGGGCTGCTTGTGTCGAATCGGATGATGTCATTTGAGATCTGTCCTACCTCCCTGAATTGGTTCGAGCACCATTTATGTGTCTGTGAGAGTTATAGTAACACTGTTGAATACACATTTGCAGAATACACCGACATGATCCTTCCAAATGGAGAAGCTCATGCTAATGGAAGAGCTGCTCATTGCCTTTATCAAGATCATTCTCCGCAGTGTTGGACTCCATCGCATACCCTTTTCATCAACAGCTTTGAGGAAGAATATCTTCCTGTCAGCAGACATGACTGTGGTGCTCCAAGGAGATGCCGCACTCCTGAATTGGAAGAGGCCATACTGCATCATGTTGAGGAGAACCTGTCGACAAGTACATGAGCAATTTGTTTGGCTAATAATGAATGGAACTTTAAAACAAGTGATGTACTGGGTCATTCCTATTCAATTACTCGTAAAATTGGTTGCGTTTTCAAATGGTTGTAGCATGGAAATAGTATGTTTCTGGGACATGGGCTCCAATTCAAAATATTATCTACTCACTCCCCTCTACAAATCTTAGAAGTCTGTAATGTAAATTTCTGAACACACTGTATAACAGCAGCTTTTCTCATATTTTCATCTCAGTTGCCTGAAGTAGTTCTGTCCAAATGATATATAATTTTTTCCACTCATTTCTGCACTGCAACGAGTTAATCTTTAACATTTGGCAGTTAATTTTAAAAATGTTCATTCTCTTATTAAAGGCATGTGTAATATGCATGCATCAAATACTGTAGGTATTCTTCCCTAGTACTTTATTTCTCTCATCGGTACTTGTATAAGAACAGTCTGTAGTATACAGTGTGTAAACAACAACTGTTTATGGTGTATCACGTTGGTGTAATGGACGCCAAGATAAAAAACTTTATTAGGACATTTGTGGTCCATCAAGCCATGAAGCAGCCTCAAATTGGCCTACAAAAGCCACCTAAACTACAGCACTTGCATGAAACCAGATGATTTTCAGTATGCTCTCGCTTTCTTATGCCACTGGCTTAGTTCGCCATTTCATTAACAGTATTAACTTAAACTCTCTATGCGGGTAATGAAAGAAAAAAAGGCTTTTGTAAACTTAATGCAAAAACTAATTAAATTTACAGTTTGGTCAAAGATTAACTTTTACAGGCACAGTTGTTTCATAGTAATAAGACAAGACAAACAAAAGATTTAATTGTTAATTTTATGATGTTAAAACTCACAATACTTCAAGGTAAAATTTACACAAACATCAATTTTACGTTTTGTAAGTGTAAGAACAAGGAATTTTTAATATTCTGTGACGATTTTAGCCAAAATCTCTTGTGGCACACATCAGTTGTAGCTGAGGTGACTTTCATGGGCCAATTTGAAGCTGTTTGCTGGCTTGATAGACTACAAGTGTCCTGTATGGATTTGTCCACTGTAACTTCACCTACACCATTTTAGTATGTTGTATACAATTATTGTATAAACCCTGTATATTGCTTTATATCCTCTGTACATTATATGTTAACAAGTTTTAATTTATGTTTTCTTTCCCCATGGCACATGGGTGTAAGTGTATGAATCAGTGTCCTATTTAACAGTTCAGCTTCAAATATCTTTCAGTACTTCATTAGAGTGCCTGTTTCAGAGTATTATTGTTCAACAAGTCATGTGTGGTTTATCTTTTAACTTGTATTTATCAGACCAGAAGGAGAAATTTGAAAAATATTACAGAAAAAATTATACACTATTAAATACAAAAGATAACTGAAGCATTTTAAATGAGTAGAGAAATATGTGTATGAAGAGCATGCTTGCAACTGGACTTCCACATTGACAGTTTGGCCTGAGGTATTAGGCTTTTACAACGTCTTTTGTCTAATGGAGTTTGATATTTTGACAAAATTAACTGTCCTTTATCCTGAAGAAGTTGTAACTTGAACTCATCATTTCAAGTGTAATCTTCATGCTCTGTCATCAACAAAGTAAACTAACTGCAATTTTTTGTTTATTTGTGCAATGGACCTGTTGATTGATGACATTAACTCATCATCAGTAGAATAGAACAGATTTTCTTTTTTTTAATTTGTCTTTCATACAATTGGCTTTGTCAAAGTTTACAGCAGTGTCAAGTTATGAACAATAATCAATTACGTATATAGAAAATAAAATAGAAAATAGCTACTAGCATCTTTAAGAACTAAAAGATTTCCTTTATCGCTTGGGGGGGGGGGGGGTGAGTTTCTAGGTATTCTTCAGTTGAATAGAATTCACTGTATTTTAGCCAAGTTTGTAATATGCTGGTACTGTATGGGCTGAATGTGGTACCTTATTGACAAATTTTATATGGTGGTGTGCCCATGCACATCATTTCTCATGTTGAACTTTTCCAGATTTTCTCTGCCGAGGCATTTGAAGTGGTTTCAATGAAAAAATACACAAGCTAGGGTGCTGTACAGATAATTTGTGTGTTCTTCCCTAGAGAGCTTTTGGTCTATGAGCTGTCCAAGTAGATTTAGTGATTTTTCATTTTTGTTTACCCTTAGATAAAAAATTATTTCTTCAGTTTTTGTTTGGTTTATGCACAGCTTGTTGGCATGACACCAGTCATTAGTTATTTGCATCATTTCTCTGGTGTTAGCTAGCACACTTTGTAAATTCTTGCATGTTGTTGTTAATGTCACATCATCAGCATATAGTATATTTCATGGTATACCATGTGAAAAGTCATTAATGTAGCAAATAAAAAGGAAAGGCCCAAGAACAGAGCCTTGGATCATTCCTCTTTCTATTGGGTTTTTATTGGGAGTATTGCTGACCTCTGCTTATTTGTATAAATAAGCTGTAAGCTGTTGCTTAAATAAAATTTGAGTAAACTGAGTGATTTACTTTCTGTGCTATAATGTTCTAAATTTATGATGATTATCTCATATGATACTGAGTCAAATGCTTTGCTTAAATCAATAAGTGTTCCAGATCTTAATAGCCTTTTTCACACCCTTCATAAACATTATTCACCAAAGCATAACTGCTTTTTCAGTTGATAGATGAGACTTGAATCCAAACTGTTGCTCATTTAAAGTTTTGTTGCTTTCAAGATAGCTATGGATCTATTTATGTATATTTATTGTCTTGGATATGATTGGCACTATTAAAATGGATCTGTAGTTACTTGGGAGGTTTTTATCACCTTTTTTTATACATAGGTAATGTAACTGTGAACTTAGACATTCTGGGAAAATTCCTTCATCTAGTACTCTGTTAGACAGTGAAAGAAGTGGCATTTTTATTTCCTTTGCTGAGCACTTTATGATGAAATTAATGAGTGCAAAATAGTCTTCAGTTTTGGAAGTGCTTAGCTTGTGTATTGATTTATGAATGATACTTGAAATAATTAGTGTCCACATAAATCTCTCACTTGTTTGTTTAGCATGAGCTTTCGCACCTAATGTAGAATTATTGAGTGGAGTGGTAGTGCTGGCAATATCTGCAAAACATTCATTGAGTGTGTCACTGTCAATGGGGATACTGTTTTCTTCATTGATATTATTAATTTCCCTTTTGATGATACTCTAGGCAGCTTTATATTTATTTTTGGAATTTAAAATATCCTCATCATTTGCAGTGCTCCTAGCAGTTTTTAAATGTCGGAGTTTTCTCGTATTTATGCAATTTTTCTTGTCCTGATCAGTTTTATGAGACATATCTTTTAGAATTAATGGCAGTATCTGAGTTTGTTCAGTTGTGGAGTGTACCAGTTGTTGATGTGATGCTACTTATCTGCCATATCAGTTCTATGAGGTTCATTCAAATGAAACCTGGTCAGTGCATCTATTCTTGCCTTACGCGTAAGGTTGCACCACGTAACTGCGGGTATGGTGGCGCCGTCTATGGTAGAGAGACTGACACGTGTGCACTGTTTGATGTTGCATACCGCCAGTGTGGTTTCATGCCGAAGAGAAGGTGGTCCCACAAGTTATCGTCCACTACCGAACATGCAGGCAAAAAAGCAGGAACAATGAGGAGGGATTCGATTTTTGGTGGCGGAGGGGGCTGGAGGCTGTCAAATGTATCGACGGATGAAGGCTGTGTACAGCGAGTACAGTGTTGTGGAATGGCACAGATGATTCCTTGAGGGACGCAAGTCAGTCTGAAAAATCTATGCGCAGTGGTTGCCCCACCAGCTGACCGCAGAACAGTTCAATACTCGAGTGCCGCTGTCTTTGAGTCATCTGTAATGTTATTATGAGGAGAAATACGGCTTTCTGTCGCGTATTGTCACAAGTGATGAAACATGGTGTCCCCATTTTGAACTGGAAAGCAAGCATCAGTGCAAGCAGTGGAAACATGCAACTTCACCCCTTCCAAAAAAATCAAAGGCCATGCACACCAGTTCTGGTAAGATCATGATGTCCTATTTTGACCACAAGAGGTCGCTGCTTGTTGAGTTCCTGGAATGGGGAACTACCATCAATGCTCAGCGTTATCAAGCCACTTTACAGAACTTTAGATGAGCCATCAAGTTGAAATGCCGAGCCATGATGTCCAATGGCGTTATCCTCCTACATGATAATGCCTGCCCACACACTGCCAATGGGGTGAAGAGGACACTGCAGCAGTTTCGGTGGGAAACTCTGGAACATCCACTGTACAGTCCTGACCTTTCACCGTGTGACTTTCATGTGTTTGGACCTATAAAACAAGCTATTGCCGTACATCGATTCGCAACGGATGACAAAGTGTGTGACTGGTCCAGGCCTGTATCCGACAGCAGCCTACTAGCTTCTACAGGGATGGAACTGACCGGCTAGTGTCTCGAGGGGATAAATGTGCCAACAGTTTTGGTGACTATTTTCGATTAAGTGTACTGTGTATAACTACATTTTTGAATTAATTAATTTGTAACCATTACTGTTCACTAGTGACCGGGTTTCATTTGAATGCCACTTATGTATCTGTTCATTACAGAGGGGCATGTCTTTTCTACTATCTACTTAATCTCTGTCAGGAAACTGGGAAAGCATTTGTCGTTACTTTTGTTGTTATTCATTATATGAACCAAACCATTTCCTTTAACTGGTCTATCATATTGTGTACATTGGTTTCTCCTAGTAGTCTATATGTCACTTCTCTTCCTCCAGTATCGAGAGGTGAATTTTTGGTTTAGCCCTGCGTGATCTGGTATTCCAAATTCTATAATGTCACATTCAAGAGTGTCTCTGTGGGTATTACTAATTTGTTATCAAGAACTGAATTTCAGTTTGGTGGACATTTTTTCTCTTTGTACTTATATTTACATTAATATCACCTACAGTTACAACTTTATGCTGTTTGTATTCAGACAACTTATATTGTCTCTCTTTTATTTCCTTGGTATTAAAGTGTTTTGATTTTAATGTAAGATGTGGTTGGGGTCATTTGGAAAAAGGTAAAGGTTATTTAATACACTGTTGGCATTGCGTATATTCTGCATGCATGTAAGTGCGATAATCAGAGATGCTACGCAGGCAAAAATAATAGTAAAAATTGGTACAATTTTCCTTGTAATGGTTTAATTACATTATCCAAAATCATGGCTAGCCCAAAGATAATCAGAAGTAGCATAAAACTATTACTATTATTGCCCAGTAAATTAACTGTTGTGAAGAGAGAGGCGATATAACCACCTGTGTGGTTTCACTTATATCGTACTGGCTTCAGTTTGGTTAAGCATTTACGTGACAGTAATAAATTCAATTGGAAACTCAAAGATATTGTGAAGGAAACATAAGCTTTGTTGCCTACTGCAGTTAAATTTATCCAAGCAATTCTGTAACAATTTTGATAAAATGAACTTTGCAAATATTAATGCTTGAAAATTATTATCAGTATTCAAAGTATATTTTATGTTAACTTGAGGGTGAAGCTCAGTATTTAATATTTTAATTAAATCCCACATAATAGCCGTCTGTGCGCCATTATGACAAATGAAGGCCAGATGAGCAACCATCTACAAAACTCACTTTAAATAATTATTTTCACATAGCTATTTCCCCAGGGAGGGTGAGGGTTTGCATAAGAACAGGAGCAATTCACTTTTTATCATATATTGTAACAGAAAATATGTACATCAAATACTTAGTGTTTTGGAACAGCTAAGCAACTTAATTCTTCAATAGTAGAGACCAAAGTAGTGTTAAATCTTTGAACCAACTCTTTTTAACATTAATGAGACAGGATTTCCAAGGTTACAAAGAATGTCTTTACATTGTTTAGTTATTCTTTGATACTAAAATACATTTTAATTGACATTTTTAGCACAAAAAAATATCATATTAATGGGTTGTAGGTTTATAATTATCTGTGGAAAACACGGATCTATTTCAGACTCTTTCACACAGTGTTCATTGATACACAAAACACTGCAATTAATTGTATCAAGCCAGTATTGCAGTTCATGTGAATGAGGAGGATACTGTTATTAATACAGGAGGGTACTTTGATTTCATTGGGCCTTGCATGTTCATTTATTTTCACTGGGTGATCGAAAGCAGCACAATTATCTGAATGAATTAGTCTGCTGCAGTTCCCTCTTAACGTAGTTTCTACTCTTCCTTCCCTTGCAATGCCATTTTCCATTTAAAAAAAAGAGGAGGAAGAAGAAACACCAGGCACCTTAACATGTACCGAAAGACTATTTTTTAAAACAAGTCTGTTGTGTTTGCAAATTTCATTTATAATGTTGTTTATCTCTTGACACAGAAATTTCTTGCCATGGTAATTTGGACGTTCACCATGTTCAGTATGCAGGGTTTTCTGTAGTCAAGGAGAGGATGCAGATTTATGTGCAGAAATGAAAGACATGGCAGTTTTGCAATAGAGATCTGCATCTCTCTCTCCTACCAACAACCCATAATCATAGCATACCAAACAAACAAGCAAGAAATGCCTTGCCTCACATGCTAACATTCCATATTACTGAAACATCTAATATGGTTTTCCTGCATGTTGCTTGTTATAAATACTGACTGATATAGCCAGTGTAGTCCTCAGTTTGCACGGACTGAAACCAAATAGTCTTTTTCTTGCCTGAGGACAACACACACACTGTCATTATCAGCTAGAATGACAAAAAATTGAGATAAAATGGTGAAATCATTTGTCTAAAAGTAAGAAATAAAATAGATAAGAGTAACATTGATATGACTTTGGATGATGCTGTAAAAAATGTACAGCAAATGAGATGCCAATTCAGAATGCACATTCTCATTCCTATTGTTTGAAGGATTATCTATTGAAAAATTTTTGAGGCTGAAAAATTGTTGGAACTTTTTTGCACACCTTCAGGAATAGGTGATAGAAATATGTGAAGGTCACACAACAGCAGACTGCAAGCTCTACACGGTCCCCCAGACAAATATCCTCTGGTACTCTTTAAGATTGTCCACATATGTAGCTGAGTGGTTGGTGCAGCTGGCTACCATATGGAGAATCTCGGTTCAGCTCCCATTACTGCTGTCATTTTTTCTTTCATGGTTGAATTTGAAGAGGGAGCTACTTGAATGAGAAATAATAGCAGTTCTGCTAAACCAAGGACTGGGAGAGCAGTTTGTTGACCCCCCCCCCCCCCCCCCCCCCCCTCACCCCTCTGTGCCACATGCAGATGATCAGATGATCTCATTGCTTGAGGATGACATGGCAATTGGTTGGTCCTTATTGGATTGCCTGTGGCCAGAATTGCAATGCTTTTTCATTAAAATACCAAGACTCACAATGATCTTTAAATTCTCAATTGGCACCTCATTTGTTGTGCATGATTCCATGCATCATTCAAAGGTATGTAAAATGTTTCTCTAATCTGTTTTATTTCTTACTTTTAGACAAATCATCTTACTAGTTGTCTGACTATTTTTAGAGTTTCGTACCTCAGTTGGTAAAAGCGGAACCCTTAGAAATCACTTTGTTGTCTGCCTGTCCGTCCATCCATCCATCCATCCATCCATCCATCCATCCATCCAACTGATCAGAACTCTTTTTCTCAAGTATGGGTAGACTTATCAAGCTGAAATTTTTCTCCTATGTTAAGATCTACGGTTCCTTGGTGATGTAAAAAATTGAAGCTTCTAAGTCAATGCAGTCAAAAGATCCAGCCATTTATGTCACATATTTTATGTCCTCAAACTCACTCACGAAAACCTACAGTGGCCTTTGACCTATAATCATGAAATTTACC
Source organism: Schistocerca americana (assembly GCF_021461395.2). Taxonomy (NCBI): domain Eukaryota; kingdom Metazoa; phylum Arthropoda; class Insecta; order Orthoptera; family Acrididae; genus Schistocerca; species Schistocerca americana. The sequence continues at coordinate 227,736,258 of NC_060125.1, read as the reverse complement.
AAGAAACAAGATTTCACACTACAACCAAAGGAAAAAATCCAAAAATTGTTAATTTGCACCTAGATCACACGAAAAAAAGTTATTTGTTATCAGAATGTGTGTCTGTCCATCTGTTAAGATCTCTTTTTCTCGGAAACAGGTGGACATGTCAAGTTGGAATATATGTCACATACTAAGGTCTATGGCCCCTTGGTGGTATAATAAATTTACCAAGAAACAAGATTTCACGCTACAACCAAAGGAAAAAATCCAAAAATTGTTAGTTTGCACTTAGATCACATGAAAAAAAGTTATTTGCTATCAGAATGTGTGTCTGTTCATCTGTTAAGATATCTTTTTCTCGGAAACAGGTGGACATGTCAAGTTGGAATATATGTCACATAAGGTCTATGGCCCCTTGATGGTATAATAAACGTTAGCTTCTAAGTCAATGCAGTCAAAAGATACTGCCATTTATATCATATTTTGATACTCACAAACTCACTCATCAAAATGTACAAGGTTGTTCTCATTGATGTAGAACTGTGAAATTTTCCAAGAAGCTAAGTTTCACAGTACAATCATAGGGAAAAATCTAAAAATTATTGAAACTTCCTGGCAGATTAAAACTGCAGGAGAGCTTGTTGAAGTTTGGAAGTTAGGAGACGAGGTACTGGCAGAAGTAAAGCTGTGAGGATGGGTCATGAGTCGTGCTTGGGTAGCTCAGATGGTAGAGCAAAGTTCCTGAGTTCGAGTCTCGGTCCGCAAACAATTTTAATCTGCTAGTAAGTTTCATATCAGTGCACACTTCTTTGCAGAGTGAAAATTTCATTCTGAAAATTATTAATTTGTAATCGTTACTCACTATATAGTGGAGAAGTTGGGTTTCAGACAGGCGGCACAACAAAAAGACTACTGATCACATAAGCTTTCAGCCAGAAAGCCTTCTTCAAAGTAGACAAACACACACACACACACACACACACACACACACACACACACACACACATATTCTCAAAAATTGAGCTCACATACACGTGACCAATGTCTCTAGCTGCTGGAGCGACTGCAAGCAACTGCGCATGATGGGAGAAGCAATTTGGGTGGCTGGGATAGCTGGAGCAGGGAGGGGGGATGCAGAGCAGGGTACAGATGAGAGCCAGTAAAGTGGTTTTTGTGGGAGCATACATGGACAAGGTGGAGAGAGGGTTGGGAGGTTAGATGGCGAGGAGGGGACGGAAAAGAGGGGAGTAAAAAGACTGTGGATGCGCTTGTGAAATAATTGGTTGTGGAGAACAGAGAAAGGAATAGGTGGGTGAAAGACAATGACTAACAAAAGTTGAGGCCAAAAGGATTAGGGGAACATAGGATCTACTGCAAGGAGAGTTCCCACCTGCGCAATTCAGAAAAGCTGGTTTTGGTAGTAAGGATCCAGATGGCACGGGCTGTGAAACAGTCCTTGAAATGAAGAATGTCGTGTTGGGCAGCGTGCTCAGCTGTTTCTTGACCACAGTTTGTCGGTGGCCATTCATGCGGATGGACAGCATGTTAGCTGTCATGCCCATGTAGAGTGAAGTACAGTAGTTGCAGCTTAGCTTGTAGATCTCATGACTGCTTTTGGAGGTAGCCCGACCTTTGATAAGGTAGTAGGTGATGCTTGTAACCAGACTGGACTAGGTGGTGGTGGGAGGGTTTGTGGGACAGGTCTTGCATCTAGGTTTATTACAGTGATATGAGCCATGAGGCAGGAGGTTGGGAGTAGGGTTGTGTAGGGATGGATGAGGATGTTGTGTAGGTTCAGTGGGCAGCGGAATACCACTGTGGGAGAGGTTGGGAGGATATTGGATAGGAGATTCCTTATTTCATGGCATGAGATGTAGTTGAAACCCTGGTGGATAGTGTGATTCAGTTGCTTCAGTCCTGAGTGCACTGCAATACGTTGCAACAAGATAAAGGTGCTTACATTTAAAAAATGAATGCCCATTATGTTATTTATAGGGAATCATGCTTTCATTAACTCAAACTTTTGACCAATGACATGTTAAAATAAGTTAGGTCTTTCTGAGAATGTAATTAGCTGATCATATCATGTAGGCTTGCTTAGCTTGTATGTATATTAAGCATCTATGAAGCATAACATCCTATAATGTCTCGTGCAGCAGGAGAAGATTAGGTAGGTGGAAAATTATGCCTGAGCCTGTGACCTAAAGTCCAGGAAGTGTGTGTTAAAAGTAGTTAACAATCTGTAGCCACCATGTGTCTAGGTTGCCTTCCAGTGAGACCTGCCATCAGTGCAACTGAATTTATGTTGGGTAGTACAACAAAAATTACTGTTGCATGCTGTGAATGTATGCTGATGTATTCTAAATGCCAAGATATTTGTTGACACTGTCGAGTACATCAAGACGAGTCTTCATGAAATTACAGCCTTCTTTCAACAAGATTTCTTGTGCTCTAAGAGAAGAGTGGCAGTCACATAAAATACCTGTGAAAAGCCGTTTGCTCTATAGATAATAAAACCTCTTAATATAAAGGATGTTGATAACCAAGATGTTGAGCACCCTAAACAAATAACAACATCTTTAATAGGACATAATAGCTCCTACTTCTTGTACATACAAATATATCACAGACAGAGTCATGACCAATTTTTCATGGTGAACTGAAGGTTATGGATTTGGCAGTTATGTTGAGCTGTGTTTCTGTTTATGTATGGATGGGGATTTCCTCATAATACGGACGTACAAGAACAGCTTCATCACACGAATAGTGCATATTTTAGTATAGAGTCCACAGTGAAATTGGATTGGGACAAGAAGTTACTTTTTATGGACGAGACAAATGCTGTATATTTTAAATAGGCCCATAGAGATTTGAATCACGATAGTAATAGTATCTACAACCAAATTTGCAACTTAGTGCTCAACCTCTTTGCATTTACATATGTCTGTCTGTGTATGTGCGGATGGATATGTGTGTGTGTGTGTGTGTGTGTGTGCGTGTGTGTGTGTGTGTGTGTGTGTGTGTGAGCGCGCTCTGCCTTAAAACCCACATCCTTTCGTCTTTCCCTCTCCTTCCCTCTTTCCTAATGAAGCAACCGTTTGTTGTGAAAGCTTGAATTTTGTGTGTATGTTTGTGTTTGTTTGTGTGTCTATGGACCTGCCAGCACTTTTGTTTGGTAAGTCACATCATCTTTGTTTTTAGATATATTTTTCTTACGTGGAATGTTTCCCTCTATTATAACCACATATATATATGTCTGCTTGTGTCTGTATATGTGTGGATGGATGTGTGTGTGTGTATACCCGTCCTTTTTTCCCCCTAAAGTAAGTCTTTCCACTCCCGGGATTGGAATGACTACTTACTCTCTCCCTTAAAACACACATCCTTTCGTCTTTCCCTCTCCTTCCTTCTTTCCTGATGAGGCAACAGTTTGTTGCGAAAGCTTGAATTTTGTGTGTATGTTTGTGTTTGTTTGTGTGTCTGTCGACCTGCCAGCACTTTCATTTGGTAAGTCACGTCATCTTTGTTTTTAGATATATTTTTCCTACGTGGAATGTTTCCCTATATTATAACCATATATATATATGTATATATATATATATATATATATATATATATATATATATATATATATATATATGATATCAATATAATGGAAGGAAACATTCCACGTGGGAAAAATTATATATAAAAACAAAGATGAGGTGACTTACCGAACAAAAGCGCTGGCAGGTCGATAGACACACAAACAAACACAAACATACACACAAAATTCAAGCTTTCGCAACAAACTGTTGCCTCATCAGGAAAGAGGGAAGGAGAGGGGAAGACGAAAGGAAGTGGGTTTTAAAGGAGAGGGTAAGGAGTCATTCCAATCCCGGGAGCGGAAAGACTTACCTTAGGGGGAAAAAAAGGACAGGTATACACTCGCACACACGCACATATCCATCCACACATACAGACACAAGCGGACATATTTAAAGACAAAGAGTTTGGGCAGAGATGTCAGTCGAGGCAGAAGTGTAGAGGCAAAGAAGTTGTTGAAAGACAGGTGAGGTATGAGTGGCAGCAACTTGAAATTAGCGGAGATTGAGGCCTGGCGGATGACGAGAAGAGAGGATATACTGAAGGGCAAGTTCCCATCTCCGGAGTTCGGATAGGTTGGTGTTGGTGGGAAGTATCCAGATAACCCGGACGGTGTAACACTGTGCCAAGATGTGCTGGCCGTGCACCAAGGCATGTTTAGCCACAGGGTGATCCTCATTACCAACAAACACTGTCTGCCTGTGTCCATTCATGCGAATGGACAGTTTGTTGCTGGTCATTCCCACATAGAATGCGTCACAGTGTAGGCAGGTCAGTTGGTAAATCACGTGGGTGCTTTCACACGTGGCTCTGCCTTTGATCGTGTACACCTTCCGGGTTACAGGACTGGAGTAGGTGGTGGTGGGAGGGTGCATGGGACAGGTTTTGCATCGGGGGCGGTTACAAGGATAGGAGCCAGAGGGTAGGGAAGGTGGTTTGGGGATTTCATAGGGATGAACTAACAGGTTACGAAGGTTAGGTGGACGACGGAAAGACACTCTTGGCGGAGTGGGGAGGATTTCATGAAGGATGGATCTCATTTCAGGGCAGGATTTGAGGAAGTCGTATCCCTGCTGGAGAGCCACATTCAGAGTCTGGTCCAGTCCCGGAAAGTATCCTGTCACAAGTGGGGCACTTTTGTGGTTCTTCTGTGGGGGATTCTGGGTTTGAGGGGACGAGGAAGTGGCTCTGGTTATTTGCTTCTGTACCAGGTCGGGAGGGTAGTTGCGGGATGCGAAAGCTGTTTTCAGGTTGTTGGTGTAATGATTCAGGGATTCCGGACTGGAGCAGATTCGTTTGCCACGAAGACCTAGGCTGTAGGGAAGGGACCGTTTGATGTGGAATGGGTGGCAGCTGTCATAATGGAGGTACTGTTGCTTGTTGGTGGGTTTGATGTGGACGGACGTGTGAAGTTGGCCATTGGACAGGTGGAGGTCAACGTCAAGGAAAGTGGCATGGGATTTGGAGTAGGACCAGGTGAAACTGATGGAACCAAAGGAGTTGAGGTTGGAGAGGAAATTCTGGAGTTCTTCTTCACTGTGAGTCCAGATCATGAAGATGTCATCAATAAATCTGTACCAAACTTTGGGTTGGCAGACTTGGGTAACCAAGAAGGCTTCCTCTAAGCGACCCATGAATAGGTTGGCGTACGAGGGGGCCATCCTGGTACCCATGGCTGTTCCCTTTAATTGTTGGTATGTCTGGCCTTCAAAAGTGAAGAAGTTGTGGGTCAGGATGAAGCTGGCTAAGGTGATGAGGAAAGAGGTTTTAGGTAGGGTGGCAGGTGATCGGCGTGAAAGGAAATGCTCCATCGCAGCGAGGCCCTGGACGTGCGGAATATTTGTGTATAAGGACGTGGCATCAATGGTTACAAGGATGGTTTCCGGGGGTAACAGATTGGGTAAGGATTCCAGGCGTTCAAGGAAGTGGTTGGTGTCCTTGATGAAGGATGGGAGACTGCATGTAATGGGTTGAAGGTGTTGATCTACGTAGGCAGAGATACGTTCTGTGGGGGCTTGGTAACCAGCTACAATGGGGCGGCCGGGATGATTGGGTTTGTGGATTTTAGGAAGAAGGTAGAAGGTAGGGGTGCGGGGTGTCGGTGGGGTCAGGAGGTTGATGGAGTCAGGTGAAAGGTTTTGCAGGGGGCCTTCACCTGACTCCATCAACCTCCTGACCCCACCGACACCCCGCACCCCTACCTTCTACCTTCTTCCTAAAATCCACAAACCCAATCATCCCGGCCGCCCCATTGTAGCTGGTTACCAAGCCCCCACAGAACGTATCTCTGCCTACGTAGATCAACACCTTCAACCCATTACATGCAGTCTCCCATCCTTCATCAAGGACACCAACCACTTCCTTGAACGCCTGGAATCCTTACCCAATCTGTTACCCCCGGAAACCATCCTTGTAACCATTGATGCCACGTCCTTATACACAAATATTCCGCACGTCCAGGGCCTCGCTGCGATGGAGCATTTCCTTTCACGCCGATCACCTGCCACCCTACCTAAAACCTCTTTCCTCATCACCTTAGCCAGCTTCATCCTGACCCACAACTTCTTCACTTTTGAAGGCCAGACATACCAACAATTAAAGGGAACAGCCATGGGTACCAGGATGGCCCCCTCGTACGCCAACCTATTCATGGGTCGCTTAGAGGAAGCCTTCTTGGTTACCCAAGTCTGCCAACCCAAAGTTTGGTACAGATTTATTGATGACATCTTCATGATCTGGACTCACAGTGAAGAAGAACTCCAGAATTTCCTCTCCAACCTCAACTCCTTTGGTTCCATCAGTTTCACCTGGTCCTACTCCAAATCCCATGCCACTTTCCTTGACGTTGACCTCCACCTGTCCAATGGCCAACTTCACACGTCCGTCCACATCAAACCCACCAACAAGCAACAGTACCTCCATTATGACAGCTGCCACCCATTCCACATCAAACGGTCCCTTCCCTACAGCCTAGGTCTTCGTGGCAAACGAATCTGCTCCAGTCCGGAATCCCTGAATCATTACACCAACAACCTGAAAACAGCTTTCGCATCCCGCAACTACCCTCCCGACCTGGTACAGAAGCAAATAACCAGAGCCACTTCCTCGTCCCCTCAAACCCAGAATCCCCCACAGAAGAACCACAAAAGTGCCCCACTTGTGACAGGATACTTTCCGGGACTGGACCAGACTCTGAATGTGGCTCTCCAGCAGGGATACGACTTCCTCAAATCCTGCCCTGAAATGAGATCCATCCTTCATGAAATCCTCCCCACTCCGCCAAGAGTGTCTTTCCGTCGTCCACCTAACCTTCGTAACCTGTTAGTTCATCCCTATGAAATCCCCAAACCACCTTCCCTACCCTCTGGCTCCTATCCTTGTAACCGCCCCCGATGCAAAACCTGTCCCATGCACCCTCCCACCACCACCTACTCCAGTCCTGTAACCCGGAAGGTGTACACGATCAAAGGCAGAGCCACGTGTGAAAGCACCCACGTGATTTACCAACTGACCTGCCTACACTGTGACGCATTCTATGTGGGAATGACCAGCAACAAACTGTCCATTCGCATGAATGGACACAGGCAGACAGTGTTTGTTGGTAATGAGGATCACCCTGTGGCTAAACATGCCTTGGTGCACGGCCAGCACATCTTGGCACAGTGTTACACCGTCCGGGTTATCTGGATACTTCCCACCAACACCAACCTATCCGAACTCCGGAGATGGGAACTTGCCCTTCAGTATATCCTCTCTTCTTGTCATCCGCCAGGCCTCAATCTCCGCTAATTTCAAGTTGCTGCCACTCATACCTCACCTGTCTTTCAACAACTTCTTTGCCTCTACACTTCTGCCTCGACTGACATCTCTGCCCAAACTCTTTGTCTTTAAATATGTCTGCTTGTGTCTGTATGTGTGGATGGATATGTGCGTGTGTGCGAGTGTATACCTGTCCTTTTTTTCCCCCTAAGGTAAGTCTTTCCGCTCCCGGGATTGGAATGACTCCTTACCCTCTCCTTTAAAACCCACTTCCTTTCGTCTTCCCCTCTCCTTCCCTCTTTCCTGATGAGGCAACAGTTTGTTGCGAAAGCTTGAATTTTGTGTGTATGTTTGTGTTTGTTTGTGTGTCTATCGACCTGCCAGCGCTTTTGTTCGGTAAGTCACCTCATCTTTGTTTTTTTATATATATATATATATATATATATAAAAATAATCATTACCTTTGTTGACTTCAAAAAGGCGTACGACTCTATCGACCGGAAAACTCTCTTCAAAATTCTAGCAGGATACAAAGTAGACAACAAAACACGGGCTACCATAGAGCAAACTTTAACCAACACGACCTCCAAAGTAAAGTTCTGTGGGGAACTATCAGAGCCCTTCGAAATTCGCACAGGTGTCCGACAAGGCGATGGCCTCTCACCTCTCCTTTTCAATCTGATGTTAGATAAGGTCATAAAAGAATGGGAAACATCACAACAGGGGATAACCTTAGGAAACCTACAGATTAAATGCCTGGCTTTTGCAGACGATTTGGCGATTGTCACGAAAGGTATAAAGGAAACAAAAGACGCTATTGAAAAACTGCACGAAATCGCTTTCAAAACTGGACTACAGTTCTCTTACGAAAAGACACAGCTTATGAGCACAAAGAAACTCTCATCTCTGAACACAAAGTATGGCACGATTTACAAAACAGCAAACTTCAAATACCTCGGTGAAACACTACAAATGAGTGGACATAACAGAGACTCAAATGAAGAAAGAAAGACTAAACTGGACAAGGCATACAAAGTAGTGTGGAATCATTACAACAAGAAGTCTATCTCACAAAAAGCCAAATTACGCCATTACGACACGGTGGTGCTCCCCGAGGCACTATATGCAGCAGAGACCACACTAATCCGAGGGCATTCACGTATCAGACAATTAGAAAAAGTAGAACGGAAAATACTTAGGAAAATATTTGGCGCAACTAACAACAATGGAATATGGATCAAGAAACCTACAGAGGAACTGTACAAACATACGGAGACAATCACAGAAAAGATTAGAAAACGCAGACTACAATTCTATGGACATCTATACAGAATGCCATCACACAGGCTGACCAAACAGATCTTTGACTGGGTAACCACTAGAAACAACAAATGGGTGGCAGAGGCAGAAAACGACCTGAACCAGCTCAACATAACAGCAGACACAATAAACGACAGAATAAAGTTCAGAAACATCATTAAGAAAAGTAAACTACATGAGATACAATGCGACAAACGAACAGGCATAAAATGGACCGAAGAACGAAAGCAAGATCACAGCCAGAAGATGAAAGAAATATGGGCAACCAAAAAGGCAATCAAGATGAAGCCGAAGACACGAAGCCGACAAGAAGCATGGACAGAGGACCGGAAACAGAAACACAGCGAGCGAATGAGGGAAGTTTGGGCAGCAAGGAAGGCAGCAAAAGGAACTGGCCATGTAGTTTAGTCCAAATGCGCTCTTTAAGGGCAAAACACCAATATATATATACATATATATATATATATATATATATATATATATATATATATATATATATATATATATATAAAAATAGAGGGAAACATTCCACGTGGGAAAAATATATCTAAAAAGAAAGATGATGAAACTTACCAAACAAAAGCGCTGGCAGGTCGATAGACACACAAACAAACACAAACATACACACAAAATTCTAGCTTTCGCAACCAATGGTTGCCTCGTCAGGAAAGAGGGAAGGAGAAGGAAAGACAAAAGGATATGGGTTTTAAGGGAGAGGGTAAGGAGTCATTTCAATCCCGGGAGCGGAAAGACTTACCTTAGGGGGAAAAAAGGACAGGTATACACTCGCACACACACACACATATCCATCCACACATACACAGACACAAGCAGACATTTGGAGGCATGTTTGCGGAGGGAATGTAAATAAAACTTAATGGGGTCGTTGTGAAGGTGTTGTGAGGGTGACATGGTACTAGAAGGTGGAAAGTGGAACACGAGGCTGAAATGAAAATGAGAATAAATATGAAAAAATATATGGGGAGAGATAAAGGTAAAATTAGAAAGCAAATGGAGATCTGGTGTGAAAAAAGGCGAAAAAGGGTTGGTTAGGGCTGGGCTATGTTGATCCTGTGGTGAACTTGTGTAGGTAGATAATGATGTGCATAAAGGTTAGGTGGTTGTGTTGCCGCCAAAACACGTTAAAGGGTGGAGAAATTCGGGAAAATTTCGTAAAAACTACGTGAGGATGTATTAAAATGAGTGGTTTGGTGGTGGCAGATTATGGAAATGAAGCTAACAATTGTTTGATGAAGAAATAATGACGTTAAAACCTGTGGGAAGCGGCTAAAAATGATCGGTGATGTGAGAAAAACGGAAATGGAAATAAAGCAAAAGTTATTAAAACTGCCGAAAGGGTTGTTTAATAGCTGAAAGGAACTGTTTGTGGACTGGAAACGGTGGATTTTATAGCAGCAAAGCGGAAAAAAAAATTTTTTTGGTTATGGTTTGGAAGTGATTTACGTATTATTACGTATTATTGAGTGTATATCGACGGGATAAAATTGTATACTGGATTACGGTAAAAAAGGAGAAGGTGAATAGAAAGTGATGGCAAAAACAGAAGGAGGAAATAAGACGACAGAAAAGACTTCGAAATGTAACAGTGACAATAACAATAACGATAACAATAACAAACGTGATTGTTGGCTTCAAATTAATGATATGAATATAATAGAGGGAAACATTCCACGTGGGAAAAATATATCTAAAAAGAAAGATGATGAAACTTACCAAACAAAAGCGCTGGCAGGTCGATAGACACACAAACAAACACAAACATACACACAAAATTCTAGCTTTTGCAACCAATGGTTGCCTCGTCAGGAAAGAGGGAAGGAGAAGGAAAGACAAAAGGATATGGGTTTTAAGGGAGAGGGTAAGGAGTCATTCCAATCCCGGGAGCGGAAAGACTTACCTTAGGGGGAAAAAAGGACAGGTATACACTCGCACACACACACATATCCATCCACACATACACAGACACAAGCAGAAATGTCTGGTTGCGAAAGCTAGAATTTTGTGTGTATGTTTGTGTTTGTTTGTGTGTCTATCGACCTGCCAGCGCTTTTGTTTGGTAAGTTTCATCATCTTTCTTTTTAGAGATATATATATATATATATATATATATATATATATATATATATATATATATATATATATATATAAAAACAAAGATGATGTGACTTACCAAATGAAAGTGCTGGCAGGTCGACAGACACACAAACAAACACACAAAATTCAATATATATATATATATATATATAATGGAAGGAAACATTCCACGTGGGAAAAATTATATATAAAAACAAAGATGAGGTGACTTACCGAACAAAAGCGCTGGCAGGTCGATAGACACACAAACAAACACAAACATACACACAAAATTCAAGCTTTCGCAACAAACTGTTGCCTCATCAGGAAAGAGGGAAGGAGAGGGGAAGACGAAAGGAAGTGGGTTTTAAGGGAGAGGGTAAGGAGTCATTCCAATCCCGGGAGCGGAAAGACTTACCTTAGGGGGAAAAAAGGACAGGTATACACTCGCACCCACGCACATATCCAAATATATATATCCTCTGGAAACTACCCAGTAGATTTCGACAACCACCATATATAACTGCTCAAAATGTAAAATGCTGGAAAAGTATTAGTCTGGACAGGATTATCCAAATTGTTTATAAAAGATTATGAATTTTGTACGTGCAAATTTATCAATTTCCTTGCATGTGATACACACTTCTTCTTGAGCTGTAATAGTAATGTTACACAAAAGCACAGAAAATGGGACAGTACACGCCCACATTTTTCAACCACGGTCATTGTGGCAGTGTTACATGCTATTCTGAGATCTGAATACATTAATTTACGCAACTGCTGCTTGGTAGACATCTTCTTAAGTTTTTAACATACAGACTTGCTCCATAGTATGGATGCCCAACAATTAAGTCTTGGCTGTAACTGAGATGATTGGATCATGGGCTTAAATTTAGTGTGTTTGTGACGGCTCACATTAATTGTCCTGCAGTAGCATTGTGGTGTAACAGATGTTGTCCTACATCTTAGTTTCTCTTTTGTCGTAGAGTGCAGTAAGAGCAGCCATTAAAGGACGAATACTTGTGTTGGAGGGCATTGAAAAAGCTGAGCGGAATGTTCTGCCTGTGCTGAACAATTTGCTGGAGAACAGGGAAATGCATCTTGAAGATGGACGATTCTTAATACCAGCAGATCGTTATGATAAGCTGCTTAAGGTAAAAGCATCATTTGAAAGACTCATTGGTATTATGGATAATGTAAATTTAATTATCATTAACAATACTATTAAACATGCAATTTCATTGTCTTTTTTGTGATAATAATTAACAAATAGACATTCTGTAGCAAAGTAATAGCCAGAAAAAAAAGACCTTACGTATTCAAACTACATTTGCCACATAGGGTTGCATCCTCCATAGGGACGTATGAAAATTGCTTGTGAAGAAATGCGGTGATGGACTCTTCCTTGAATCTGTCTATTTTCAGTGCAGTTTCAACACTGCAAATATTACTCTGGTACTTGTAAGCTAAGATGTAGCACTATTGATGATTCTGGTTTCATGGCTCTGGAACCATTGTGGAGATACTCCAACATTGCCTGCTCTGTCAGGTTTGGATTAATTATTCTTTTGTATTCTGTTAAATTACTTCATTGAGCCTAACATCAGTTATTGTGAAAAGAAATCAATTCATAGTTTTCATTCTGTGGCATCTTGCTAAGATGTATGGGCATTATATCTGATTATAGCCAGATATTATCTTATTTTGCATTTAATTATAGGAACACAGTCAGGAAGAGCTCGACCGTTGGCAGTTGGTGCGAGTGAGTGAAGACTTTCGTGTTGTAGCACTGGGTCTTCCTGTACCACGTTATGTTGGAAATCCTCTAGATCCACCTTTAAGATCACGTTTTCAGGCTAGAGATATAGGAAACCGCAGCTTCAAGGTATGAGCAGAGCAGCCTATACATATGTATCAATCTTTACTGTATCTTTGTAGTAAAGCTTTATTTTCTTTTATTGAATTAATTGCTGTCATATGAATTTAAACAATGGAATGAGTAAAATAATGTCACACTGTTTAGTGGAGACAATGATTAGTAGACAGACACATAAACCAGGTCTTTAACAATATTAGCCAGCTTAAAAACACACACACACACACACACACACACACACACACGCACACACGGCTTTGGCTGAGGTAAACATTAAAGAGACAAGGGTAAGGAAGCTTCCCCAAGAGCTACTCAGAAAAGAGGATAGGAATATAATGAGCCATTTGGGCACTGAAATCACTGACAATAACTCTAGGTGACTAAATACCAGACTATTCCTCAGTAGTATGGTTACTAATTTAATGTGTGTTTATATGTACATGAATTTATTAAATGGAATTTTTTTCTTGGTAGGTTGGATTTTATCTGACAATACAAAAGCACAGAAAAAACATTTTTTTGTTATGTCTTGTAGCTTTGAATGTAGTACATTTGATGTTATTGGGTTGTGGCTCTGTTTTGGTGGCCTTCTGGGACTTAAGTATGCATGGAGTGTACCATATGTTTTGAACATCCTAGAAATGCTAAATTTTATATTTGTTTGTGTAACAGGGCACTTGCAGTCATGAGATATTAAAAAAATGTCCAATGAAATAAGGTTGTGCAGGAAAAATTTAACAACATAATATATGTGAGGAAAAATGGTGTTATAAGATATTAGTCAAGAGAAAAAATTAGAAATGCTGAAGAGAATTTTCAGGCAACAGAGTTCTTGTTGGGCTCAATGTGGTTGTCATGAGAAATGAAGCTCTTCAGAATAAATACATGACATATTTAATACAATTTAACAAGTTTGAGAGTAGAATAACAGTCCAAAGATTAAAATGATCTGACTTCAGCTAGGATGTTGATATCCATACCATTTTCATCAAAATGCATAAAGTATTTAATGTAGATCAGACTGTTTTTTGAAATAGTGCCCCATGGGAAATGGGCACCTGCAAACCAATGTCAGCTTTCATACAGGCAGGTGCAGGGTATATAGCCTAACTACCATGTGGCCATATTGCGTGGCATTCATGCCTTGTTGTGTTGCATGCGTGAGCTGTTTGCCCACCCCCGGCTCCAGGTGCTCGGCTGAGATGTACCGTCATATTAGCTATGGCCCAGCAGTCTGACTGCCCGCAACTGATTTGTTTGCCCTCTTCTGTGTGGGCAATCGAGATATAACAACATGATGTAGATGTTATAAATAAATCAAGTGTACTGATGTAGTCAAATTATCCCTAGAATAACAAGAATGGTATAAAATAGAATTGTTTTTATAACAATAGTATGATGTACTAGTCTCTTATGTTTCCTTTTTATATTGTTTATTGGTTAGGTTTTTGTAATCCTATTACTGTAGATTATGCCTATGATTGGTTTTGAGGATAGAGTGTTAGTAATAATATTGATCATCATCTAATGTATTAACACACTTTAAATCCACAGGAGCAGCTGGAACACCTGAGATCACTGACATCTAATGTAGATCCAGCACAGATATCTCAGCTTCTCTCCTGTTGTCATGCACTGCTCTCACAGGAATCTGCATCGCTTGGTCTGCCAGATTTCCCTGCAGACAACCTACCTGTTGCTGTGCGTCTCTTGGTATGTAGATTTCACAAAGTATCTTTCAAGTGTACCAGAAGGTCCTTCTCTGATACATTATTATTTTCATAGTCAATCAGATAGTATGATGGTGCTTCAATAAGAATATACGTATTTCGAAAGCATATATTTATTAAACTGTAAGACATACAACTAACAGAATCGGGACCTTCAGTATATTAGGACATGTTTCTATAAAACAGGTATGCCTCGTCATATTTAAAGCATATAATTTCACATGTATATCAATAATACTTTACATAATGGTCTATTTTATTGTTTTAAGCTGTAGACAGTTTGCTAGTTGTATTTTTTTTCCATATTTTGCTGCAGATCTGAGGATGGTCATTGCTGACCGCAGCCAATTGTCTGATGACCTACAAGTTTGTGACCATAGATGTGAAATAAAAGAAATTTTTTTAATGTTTCTAATAACCTTTATGAAGATCTGAAGATAGCAACTTAGTTTTACTTATATTGGTTATCTACAATAAAATTTTTATAGCGATCTTGGCTAAGAAGTTCTTCTTCTTCTTCTTCTTCTTCTTCTTCTACTAAGTAATGACAGATATAATTTCATCATGGACATCAGTTTCATTTCGTTGTCATCAGATATCAAGACAAACTGGATGGTAATTGTGATAAAAACAACTAGTACAGAACAACACAGTCAATAAAACAGGCTCCAGCTCAGTGTTTGATTTAAAAGACAAGGCTGAGAACTGGCAATATATACAAATGACAACAGACTCTGAGTAAGTTCAAAAGTTTGGTAGCAGCATATACCACATGCCATGCCAGAGCATTAAGCTCGAGAGAAACTTTAGGGAGTGGTGATGGTGATGGTGGTGGTGAGGAAGTAAGCAGTGGTCCATGGTAAATTATAGTTGCTGTGGATCACTGCAATTTGTGTTGCTTCTCAGAGTGAACCACAGGGCAGAAAGGCATCAATTTGTACCAATATTGTATAGGAAGAAACTGCTGGATAGAGCACATGGTATGGTCAGTCCTGTTCACTATCGATATCTCCTAGCTTGTCGAGGGTGAAGATACTAGATCCCTCAACATGAAGTGGCCTAATTCTAATTGTTCGTCTATGGAGGGTGGGGGAGGTGTGAAGTCTTCTGCAGATCACTGCAGTGAGGCTTCTGCTGACAGTGGCCCTTCCTTATAAACCCCTGGACATGAACTGGAATTACTCAAAGAGTGTATGTTGCTGACATTACGCTAATTGCATTCAGCAACTCTGTGCTGGGTTGGAGTGGCCCCAGCTATTAAGGCATCACTTTTAAGTGAGGAATATAGTAAGGAAAGTTCTGGCAGGATGTAAATAATTTAGGTGTAAAGGATACCACTCGCCAAATAGCAGAATTGGTGAATCTTCAAGAAGAGTGCAAGCTAGGAATGCAAGAGGGAGGGGGTGGCAGGAGCACAGGCTAGGCACGTGACACATGGGTACTGGACCTGATGAGCTGTGGTGTGCATGGTAAAGATGATACAGAGGCATAGATTGGGAGGGGATGACAGAACAGAGGAAGAGGAGCTGTTACATAGAGGGGTATGGGGTCTGAGGGTGGGAGGATTATGTTGTACTGTAGCTTGTCAAAGAATTTCTTATGAAAACAGCAAAGTTTTCATTCAATTTTGTACGTGCCTTTTGATGAGTCAATGCCTCTGCTATTTGGTGAGTGGTCTCCTTTACTCCTAAATTATTTAAGAGGAGTTGCATGATTCATCTTCCAGTCCAGCTCTTATTTGGAGTAGAACTTTTCCCTGCAAGCTTCCTCCCACTGTTCTACCTTTACATACATCTTCTTTTAGTGATACTGTTGGTTCACTGTTTTCCACAGGTTGTTTCTTGTGACAAAGTCACAGCTCTTAAGCTAAATTTATCTATATTACTCCAAAAACAATTGCATTGGGTCCTTGGTTGTGAAGATAAAGGGATTAATAACCCTGCTGTTGAGTTCCTTGGAAACCCCATGATGTAGCACCTCTGTACTCCTGATGATGGTTTTTTCCCAGTTACCATCATCATTATGCTATGCTGCTGGAGGGAAGTGCTGAGGATACATGGATATTGATGGTCGTATGTGTGGATGAACATTGTGTCCTCTGGGTGGAATGTGTGCTGTGCTATAGAATATGGTTACTGGTCTATTGGGTAGAGGAACAAGAGCAATATCTTTGGCTGGTAACTGTGTAAGACTTGATCTCACTCTTGCTCTTTATTAGTGTTGTGTGATAATATTCAGGAAGGTTGCATGTCATATTGCAACCCAATTCCTGTGGTTTGAAATTCCATACAAGTCTTTCACCTATATCATTCATTGAGAGCATCATTTACAGCTACATCTTCAAGCTTAATCTGCAAATCACACTTAAGAACCTGCCAGATGGTTCATCGAACCACCTTCACAATAATTCTCAGTTATACCACTCTTGAACAGTATGCAGAAAAATCGATCACCTATACCTTTCTGTGCAAGCTCTGATTCCCCTTATTTTGTTATGATGATCATTTCTCCCTATGTAGGCCAGCATCAATAACATATTTTCGCATTTGGAGGAGAAAGTTGGTGATTGAAATTTTGTGAGTAGATCCTACCGCAACAAGAAACGCATTTGTTTCAATGGTGTCCTCTCCAAATCCCTTATTGTATCTGTGACACACTCTTCCTATTTGTAGATAATATGAAATGTGCAGCCCTTCTCTAAACTTTCTCACTGTACTCCATTAGGACTATCTGGTAAGGATCCTACACTGCACAGCAGTACTCCAAAAGAGGGCAGACAAGTGTAGTGTAGGCAGTCTCTTTAGTAGATCTGTTGCATCTTCTGACTGTTCTGCCAATAAAACACAGTCTTTGGTTCACCTTCCCTACAACATTTTTTTAAATGTTCTTTCCAATTTAAGGTGTTTGTAATTGTAATTCCTAGGCATTTATTTGAATTTATGGCTTTTAAATTTGACTGATTTACTGTGTAACCAAAGTTTAACAGATTCCATGTAGCACTTATGTGGATGACCTCACACTCTTCACTATTTAGGATCAGTTGCCAATTTTCACACCATATGCATATCTTCTACAAATCTTTTTGCAATTTGTGTTGGTCTTCTAATGACTTTACTAGACAAGATAAATCACAGCATCATAAACAAACAACCTGAGATGGTTGCTCAGATTGTCACCTAAATCATCTATATAAATAAGGAACAGCAGAGGGCCTATAACATTACCTTGGGGAATGCTAGAAATCACTTCTGTATTACTCGGTGACTTTCTATCAGTTACTTTGAACTTTGACCTCTCTGACAGGAAACCACAAATCCACTCACATAAATGATACAGTATTCCATAAGCACGCAGTTTGATTACAAGCTGCTTGTGAGGTACGGTGTCAGAAGCCTTATGGAAATGAAGAAATATGGAATCAATTTGAAATCTCTTGTCTATAGCACTCAACACTTCGCGTGAGTGTGTTTCACAAGAATGATGTTTTCTAAAGCTGTGTTGACTGTGTGTCAATAGTCGTTCTCTTTGAGGTAATTCATAATGTTCAAACACAATATATGCATATCGGTGTTAATAATGTGAGCATGTAATTTAGTGCATTACTCCTATTGTCTTTCTTGAATACTGGTGTGACCTCTGCAACTTTCCTGTTTTGGGAACTGATCTTTCGTTGAGCGAGCAGTTGTATATGACTGTTAAGTGTGGAGCTATTGCATCAGCATGTTCTGAAAGGAACCTAACTGGTATACAGTCTGGACCATAAGACTTGCTTTTATTAAGTGATTTAAGTTGCTTCACTACTCCGAGGATATCTACTGTACTTCTAAGTTACTCATGTTGACAGCTGTTCTTGATTCAAATTGTGGAACATTTACTTGATCCTCTTTGGCGAAGGAATTTTGGAAGGCTGTGTTTAGTAACTCTGCTTTGACAGCACTGTCTTCGATAGTATCTCCATTTCTGTCACACAGAGAAGGCACCGCTTGTTTTTTGCTGCTAGCAAACATTGCATACAACTAGAATCTCTTTGAATTTTCAGCCAGGTTTCTATACACAGTTTTGCTGTGGAAACTATAATAAGCATAGTGAGGCCTTAGCACCCAAAGACAGTGACCATATGTGTGAGTTGTGCTGGAGTAAATGTGTGAGAGTTTTCTACTTTGGAAGGACTTTGTCTGAAAACTTGAATATTTTTACCATTCTTTTTCACTCTGTCTGTCTGCAACTCAATACCTTGTGTAATGATCAGGATGCTGTTCTTTCCATATTGTGGTTATTCCATCCTGGACTTTACATTGTTTAAAAGTAACACTTGAAATTTTTTAAAAATTGGAAATGAAGAACAATAAATTTCAGTAAAATAATTTTGCATTAAACAATAACATTTTATCTGAGAAAAGTTATAGTAAGTTTATAAAATATTTGTTATTTTGATATGGACCAGTCTAATCAACATATGTTTCTCACAGGATACTTTTCCAACTATGACAGCATCTGAGGTGTTGTACCGCCTGTATCCATACAAGAGTTTCCTTCCTGCAGAGGGAGTTTCTGCTGTGGAAGATGTGCTCCAGACATTCCAGATGTTGCAGCAAAAGACTGTTCCTTTAACTGTTGAAACTGTGACCCCAACTGGTGGGGATTCTGCCCATATCAGGTTAGCTGGTGGTTATCACACAACTGATGTTGAGGTGAGTGTTCTAGTTAACTGAATCAAAGTAGTAGCTTTCTTTCTCATTTATATAGTTAAACTTAACTGGAATAAGCATTGAGTGCTATGGTGATAGTTTATTGCCTGTACTGTTTTCATATTGTTTGTAATTTGCTTGTCTATAGTTACTGTTTGCCTTGGCTTGTTCCACATCCTTGAAGATTCCCCTTCTTATTGAGATCTTGGGAGTGTTATGAATTATCAGTGTGTTCACTGATGTCAACATTAAAAATAGAACCATAAATCAGGCAAAAATGGACAGCAACTCAGAAAAGGGAAAGAAGGCCAATACATTATTCTGATTGGGGAAAGTATCAGAAAAAGCATCTGGTTTATTGTAAGGAAGTCCAATAGAATTCTTGCTATTCGCAGTATTTTATGAATGAATTAGCAGATGCTGTTTACAGCTGACACTGTTCTACATCTACATCTCCATCCATACTCTGCAAATGACCGCAAAGATCACGGCAGAGGGTACGTTCCTTTATACCAGGTATTAAGGTTTCCATTCCATTCATAAGGAGCATGGGAAGAACAATTGTTTGAATGCATCTGTGCATGCAGTAATAATTATTCTAATCTTATCCTCAAGATCCCTATGAGAGCAATATGTTAGGGGGTTGTAGTATATTCCTAGAGTAATCATTTAAAGCTTAGTTAATAGACTTCTTTGGGATATTTTAGGTCTGTCTTGAAGAGTCTTCCAGTTCAGTTCCTTCAGTATTTCTGTGACACTTTGGATTAAACAAACATGTGACCATTCTTGCTGCCCTTCTCTGTATATGTTCTACACTGAAGCACCATATCCTTTGTAGATTGATCGCAGTTCCCAAGTAATCTGCCAATAAACCAAAGTCTACTACCTGCTTTATCCTAGACTGAACCTATGTGATCATTCCATTTCATATCCATATATAGTGTTACACCCAGGTATTTGTATGAGTTGGCCAATTCCAACAATGACTCATTGATATTGTAGTCATAGGATACTATGTTTTTTCCTTTTGCAAAGTGCAAATTTTTTACTTTTCTGAACATTTAAAGAAAGTTGCCAGTCTCTGCTCCACTCTGAAATCTTATCAAGATCTGACTGACTATTAATGCAACTTCTTCATTATAGATTACTGCAGCATCTGCAAAAACCATGATTTTACTATTAATATTGTCTGCAACATCATTAATATACAACATGAACAGCAAAGGTTCTAACACACTTCTCTGGGACCCACCCTAAGTTATTTCTACATGTGATGATGACTCTCCACTCAAGATAAGATACTGTGTCCTCCCCACCAAAAAGTCATCAATCCAGTCTAAAATTTCAGTTGATATGTCATATGATCATACTTTTGACAATAAGCGTAGGTGCGGTACTGACTCAAATGCTTTTCAGAAATCGAGAAACACTGCATCTACATGACTGCCTTGATCCAAAGCTATCAGTGTGCCACATGAGAAAAGTGCAAGTTGGGTTTCACATGATTGATGTTTTCAGAATCCTTGCTGGTTGGCATGGAGAAGGTCATTCTGTTCAAGGTTCCTCCGTTAGATTTGAACTCTGAATATGTTCTAACGTTCTACAACAAATCAGTGTCAAGGGTATTGGATGGTAGTTTTGTGGATCACTTCTACTACCCTTCTTGTAGATGGGTGTGATCTGTGCGTTCTTCCATCTACTGGACATGGTTTTTTGTTCGAGGGATCTATGATAGATTATAGTTAGAAAAGGGATTAACTCAGCCACAAATTCAATATAGAATCTGTTACGGATTCCTTTAGGTCCCGGTGCTTTGTTCAGTTTTAACCATTTCAGGTGTTTCTCAACACCTCTGATACTGATATTGACTTCACTGATCTTTTCAGTGTACAAGGATTAAACTGTGGCAATTCTCCTGGGTTTTCCTTTGTAAAGAAAAATTTGAAAACAGAGTTAAGCATTTCAGCTTTTGCTTTGCTACCTTCAATTTCAGTTTTTGTCTCACACTGGAAACCGGAAACTAACTTCGGTGCTGCTACAGCTTTTACATATGACCAGAATTTCTTTGGATTTTGTGAAAGATCATTTGACAATATTCTGCTACGGTAGTCACTGAAGGCTTCATGCGATGTGCTCTTGACAACCAAATGTGTTTCGTTCAGCATCTCTCTGTCTATAGCCCTGTGCTTTGTTTTATACCTATTATGTAGTAATCTCTGTTTCTTTGGAAGTTTCTTTACATTGAATTTATATTATGGAGTAACCCCCCACTATGAACTGTTCTATTAGGTACATGTCTAAACTTGAGCCATAGGTCCTATACATGTTCATGGCCTGTGCCGAACATTTCATTATAAAAATGCATAGTTCGGCGGTGGTATGTACTGATAAAATTTTCTCGGGCTTCCAACCTCCACTGCTTTAAAATTCATGAGTTTTCAGCCAAGTTCTCCTCAGCCATTGTCAGGTGGTGACTGTCGGATGATTGCTGCTTTTGTCCCTATATAGCTGTTTTCATTGTGCGCTTGCCATGCCCGCTTCAACTGTCCAATGGCTACCGTCTTTATTGAGGGTGTTGTCAGAAATTTTTAACTCTATCACTTGTTTTATAACACTGTCCCAAAAACTAGTACTCCGTATAATAACAGATGTCTTAGCAAATGCAGTTCAGTGTCTGTTTTCTAAAGCATGTTCCACCACCGCTGATTTCTCAGGATACCGTAGGTATAAACATCTCTCGTGTTCCACATGGCGCTGTTCAATAGTACGTACAGTCTATCCAATATACAACTGTCACCACCTACATGGTATTTTATATACTCCTGGCATTCTGAGTCCAAAACTGTCTTTCACAGGCCTCATTAGCTGTCAAATTTTAGCTGGTGCCCCAAAAACCGTATTGATTTTATGCTTCTTTAGAAGCTAGCTGATCTTTCCTGTTATAGAGCCATAGAACAGCAAGAACACAAGCTTCTTCATGCCATCCTCGGATGTTTTCTGCTTATGTTTCTTTGACAAAATGGCTTGTGGAATCTGGCAGTTGTCGTAGCCATAAGTGGCTCTGTTCCTTTTGAAGGCTTTCAGCATCTGAAACGGCTTCCGCTCAGTGCACGAATGTCCTCAGAACAGAACTTTTCTTTGGAGAGTGGTGATTGCTGGTAGCATGCAGCTTTTCCTTGATCTTTATCTGGTGTTTATGTCTGCTTACTTACAACCACTAAGTCATTGAGCTTAAGTTCTTTTCCCAGTGATATTTTGGTCATCTGTGTTTTAGTTTCACATGGTAATTAATTACAAATAACTGCTAGTCACTTATGAAATATTTGCTTATTTTATAAGTGACTGATCCCAGTTATCAGTATTTATGTTCAGTTAATATGCAGTCATGGTGTTCTACAATATCCGTAAGGGATAAGCTTAATGTAAAGTCTTATGTACTGTGAGCTATTAATTTTGAGATGTACTTAAAATCACTGTCACGGTTTTGCATATCATTATCATTGCTTGTTACTCATCACTTAGCATAATATTTTCAATGTGGCTGTCAGGCGAGAATAAAATCCATGCCAATGTATTTATTTACAATTTAGGATCACAAAATTTGTTACAGGTGGTTCATGGTAATGGAAATAATGTTCCTATGGCTGCTAGTTTCATCCCAACACCCTACCAGGAGCAGCTGGTGGCGCAGCTTCTGCAGTCTCACTTTGCCTCTGATCTGTGCTTAGTGGGACCCCGAGGCTGTGGGAAGACAGCTACTGTGTCCAGGTTGGCTGGTTTACTGCGATACCATGTAGAGCCCATTGCTCTGTATCAGGTAATAGTTGTCATGTATGTATGTGAAAAGACACATTCTTTGCAGAGAATGTATCATCTAGGAACACACAAAATTTTATGCCTATACAATGGTTTATATAAATTAGGGAACATAAGGACAGCAATAACTACCACAAAACATAAAGCAATCGACAAGACAGCTAAATATGTTGTTATCACAATAGTGCTGCACAAAAATACTACATGCAAATTTAGGGCAGTGTTATCCAATTACCACATGTGCTCTGCTAACAATAATGTTTCTGAGAGCTGGACAGCAGTTAGAGCTGTGTAGGTGAAGGAAGTTAGTGGGATAAGCAGCTTGGCTGAACTGTGTCAAGGCACTATTTATCTGACTGGCTGCAATGGAGAGCCATCTGCAGAGTAATAATACAATTAAACTCAAATTGTCTCTCTTAACACACCATTCGTTAGATAATTTAGACTTAACATTGACTTAGTTCCTCCAACGCTAAACTGTATATCGGGTAACAAATTTCCTTGTGCGAACTTAATTAGCTGCAGGTTTTCAGCTTCTTTCCAGTTTATGTCCATGTGTTGAAGATTCTTTATAAAAATTTGTTGCCAGGTGTTACGAAGTCTTCCTCTACTTCTGTATCCATCCACAGCTTCCCCGACAATGCTGGTTTTGGGAAGTCTTCCATCTTTCGTATGTAGAACATGCCCTGAAGGCTTCAGTTTTCTTTCACCAACAGTTTTGTGCAGACTGTTGCAGTATTTAATAACTTGAAACACAGAAACTGATCTTCCAAATTTTTTTCAAGCATTGATAGTGAAAAATGTTGAGCTTGAGTGCTAAAAATGGAAATGAGCATACGGCATTGTGGGCTGGGGAGTGTGCTGATTTTACTGAAATTTTCCAGTTCTCACATGAATATATGGTCACTGGTAAGATTCAACATTTGGAAAATACAGGATGGACTGTAACAGTACTATGAAAAGTATAGTTTCTACTCACCATATAACAGAGATGCTGAGTCACAGTCAGTCACAACAAAAAGACTGTCAGAAAATGAGCTTTCGGCCAACAGGGCCTTTGTTAAAGATAGAACATATACACACCCTCATGCAAACACAACTCGCACACATGTGACTGCAGTCTGCGGTCGTGTGTGAGAGTTGCATTTGCGTGAGTATGTGTGTATGTATATTCTATCTCTGACGAAGACCTTGGCCAAAAGCTCATTTTCTGACAGTCTTTTCGTTGTGCCTATCTGCAACTCAGCATCTCTGCTAAATGGTCATTGGTAAAATGATAGAGGAATACAGCCAAAACTTTCTGGACATACTTTTGCCATATGGATCACATGTACTGGAAGAGTGCAGAAGTTTTCCCAGTTCTGCTGCTGATGCCTATGTGTGTGTTCCCATTATTACAATTAGGCTGATCAGATTTGGAAGTTGGTCAACATCTTGTACTTTCTTTTGCACTATAATTTCAGTAAACACATTTTCACTGTTTATGTACATTTCGTGCCTTATCACTGTTTTTTACTAAAGTCCACCTCATGTTGGAAGGTGGCTCAGTTTTCAGCCGTTCTGCGCATCTCCCTCCACTAGCCACTGGCAGCCAATAATATTCAGTCTCTTTTCGAGCAGCTACAAGTGAGTTACAGGTAGACAGAGAGAATCTCGCTAGCCGTTCTGCGCATCCCCCTCCCCTAGCCTCTGGCAGCCAATTATATTCAGTCTCTTTCCAAGCTGCTGCAAGTGAGTTACAGCTAGACAGAGAGAATCTCGCTGCTACATGCTTCACTGTTGCTGTACTTCGTGACAACCAAATTATTCATTCAGCTATCAGGTTTTTGTTTTATTATTTTTTTTTTTTTATTCGTGTAGCAGTATAGTTGCGAATCTGTATCTGTAAATGTTTAAGTGTAATTAAAAAAAAAAAGAAGCGAGGTGACGGCAATAAATCTGAAATATTTCACAAGCAGGCGAGAGGGATTATTTACCGCATTTATAATTTTTTTGAACGTGAATTTGAAAGCAGGTCTCCTACTGTTGACATTTGAAGACAAGCACGGACTCTTAGAACCATGTGATATCAACAAGAGAACTGTAAAGAGAATTGCAAACGAAAGTGTCAGAGCTGTTGGAACCGTAGAAAAAGTTGATTTTGTTTTGATTGGAAAGCATCTAAATTGCAAGGAACCTGTAACACAAAGGGATGGTTTTAACAACGTTGTTTTAAAATGCTCCATGTCAATGATGAATGCCTGACATCACAAAAACGTGTTACAGTTTTGCAGGAGAAAATTAGTTTCAATGATAAGCGCTTCATCAATGTAAAGAATTTTAAAAGAGGTTGGTTCCTGATATGGCAAGAAGAGAGTTTTTAGTTCAAAGAAGTAACTTAGGTGCAGCACGAACTACATCCCATATAAAGATTCATGATACAAGAGGATGAGGTAGTTCAACAGTGTATTATGTTGATGAAACATGGGTCAGTTAGAACTGTTCCAGGAAATTTCTGGAAAATGAGTGATGGTACTGGCAGTTTTAGAGTTTTCATAGGAATAGGTTATTGGATAATTATTCTGCATGCTGACTCTTCTTCTGGTTTTGTTTCTGAGAGTAAACTTGTGTTTACGTGTAAGAAAAACAGTAGTGACTACCATTCGGAAATGAACGCTGTCAGTTTTGTGATGTGATTCACAATTCTTGTCATACCTTGCTTCGAAGTCAGTCATTGCGAATTATACTTCAACTGTAACAGAGAAAACACCAAGTATAAACACCAGAAAAGTGGATATTTTTCCCTGGCTTAAAAATAAAAATATTAAGCACAGTATAAACCAGACTCGTGCTGATCTCCTGCAGGTCGTTAATTTATACAAGTCACATGACAGAACGTACAAACTTGACTTCCTTGCACGTGAATGGGGTCACACAGTTTTGCGTTTGCCCACGTGTCACTGTCAGTTTAGCCCTGTTGAATTAATTTGTGCAAAGGATAAGGCTATGTCAGAGGTGGGGGGGGGGGGGGGGGGGACATTCAGGATAACATTCACTAAATCGCTTATGCATGAGGCAGTAGGCAACATCCCATGTAGTGTGGGCAGAGTCTGTGCGGCATGCTGAAAAGCTTCATTTGATGATGGATACAAGCCTTGAACCTATCATCGTAAATTTACCATCATATTATTCGGAAACGTATTCAAATAGAAGTGATGGTCGTATTGCGATGTAGACTTTGGAACAAATTGATAATATTTCTTAGTTTTAAAGACTCGTGGTTTAAAAAATGTGTTTGTCAACATATCAGTTGCATACATAATAATGAGAACTTCTTAGCCTTTTGATTAGGACTTTTATCCTTTGAATTATGCAGATTGTAATGTTCAACATATTGCCCAAGGAGAAGTTAAGTGTCTCCCGCCAAGTTGTATGCTCTAATAACATGCTAGAAAGCAGCTGGAAAAATTCGTCAAAAGTCTGACATTTCCACATGGGAACCCCCGTCATTTTCAAGCCATGAACTGGATAAGGCGCTAAAATGACAGTAACTGTTACTTTTCGAGATATCTTTGGTCTTCGATGTTACCAGTTATCATTCCCTGGAGTTATTCACAGATCATGGTTAATTGTTTGCTTGTTCAATGGATTATAAATGTGGTCTCTCACTGTAATGTCGAACGAGTTAGTTTACACTCATAATGACTGTTAACAGCGAAAACTACAACTTCTTTATGATAGTCTTTCCATTAGTCTTTTTTACCTCTAATTCTTTTTTATGCACAGTGATCATGCTTGAATACAGTCAGACACACAAATACACATACGTTATATACATTTTTAAAAATTCTATTGAGTAGAAGCAGTTGTCAAGCAAATATCATGATTTCAGTTTGTGCTCGAAGTTAATTTTGTTGTGTATTAAATTTTTGCTTATAATAGAATTCAAATCACAATAAATGATAATTATTGCAAGCAGTTTCAATGATCTTGCTGTTAGACAATTGTCATTTTTGAGAAATGTACTTCACGTCTTCACAAATGTGTGTCAGCTGTTCTCGCCTCCCTACTTTATGTGGAGTAAATCTGTGGAGCAATGGACACAATGTCATCAAGACTTGAATTAATATTTCGCTCATGATGACTGGTCAAAATTGGTTTTAATATTTACTATTCCCCTCATAGATTTGAATGTATAATACTATGTACTATAGGCAAATGAGCCTGACTTGTCCGTAGCAATGCAGTTCGCCAACGTGGTCTTTGTTTGCCCGCTCTCTGCTGCCGTGCATGCCCATTTCTCATCACTTCACTGCTCTGCCTGTATGTGCGGAAGCGCTGTCTTACATGACGTGAGCTATAGCCCTACATAACTAGCCATTCCATATAACGAGGTTGACATTAGTTGTAAACCTTGTGGTGTTTCTGCCAGAAGAAAAACCAGATCTGTAAGCACAGAGTGCTCATTCTATCATGCTCATTCTATCATATCTCTATGTTGGAGTTGTACATAGTTTTTCTCATTATGAAATCTATGAGTAATATGAAAAAGAATGATCACAAAAATGGATCCTTGTCTGATACCTGTCAGAATGCTAAAGAAGAACGTGTTCCTACATTCGGTTCTTATGCAGCAACTCAAGTGTAGATGGAAGTTTCTGAAAATATCAAAGAGATGTGACTGTAGGAGTATCAGTATGACTTAGACAAAATTTGTAATTGCAACTAGCTCTAAATATAGAAAAATGTAAGTTAATGCCTATGAGTAGGAAATGTAATGTTTGAATACAGGATTATTAGTGTACTGCTTGACACTGTCATGTTGATTAAATATTTAGGTGTAATGTTGCAAATGATATGAAATGGAATGAGCATGCAAGGATTGTGGTAGGGAAGGCAAATGGTTGACTTCAGTTTATTGGGAGAATTTTAGGAAAGTATGATTCATCCATAAAGGAGATTGCATATAGGGCACTAGTGTGACCCATTCTTGAGTACTTCAGAAGTGTTTGGAATCCACACCAGATCAGATTGAAGGAAGACATTGAAGCAATAGGTTTCAGCAACATGAAGGTATTATGTAGATGCTTTGGGAACTTAATTCGGAATCCCTGGAGGGAAGATGACATTCTTTCCTAGGAACACTATTGAGAAAATGTAGAGAATGGCATTTGAAGCTGACTGGAGAACAATTATACTCCACCAATGTACATTTAGTAAGGACCACAAAGATAAGATGAGAGAATCTGGGGCACGTATGGAGGCACATAGATAATAGTTTTTCCCTTGGTTTGTGAGTGGAACAGGGGAGAAAATGACTGCGGTATAGCCCTGCTTTTACGTTCCCAGAATTAATGTTTTCCCACCGTTTACGACATTTTTATCATTCCTGTCAAATTTCCTATGGCCATAATGGTAATTTGCACCCGATTTTGTGTCAACATATTTATAATTTTCCCGCAATTTACGCAAATGTTTGTGGAGAAAAAATGACACTGGCCATCCAGTAGTGTTTACAAATATTATGTGGTTAAGTTTCTTGACACCAAGGCACTCTACTCAGCGGATTTGAACCAGTAAACATGTAAAAGCTGGAACAATTTGTGCCCTATCTCCCACTGCTGCCAAGCTTTACTTGGCTTGGTGGCTGATGGGAGTAACTAGGTTTGTTTGAATGAAGATATTATGACCAATCACAACCATTTCCAAACTGTCTCTACTGCTCAAACACAGTTTTGTGATCATTGTGATCATCATGACACCTTTGTCGAACTATATTTAGCATGTTTCAGTGTTTGGCCACTTGGAGTGCTAGTTGACACCATCATTCACTTTGTGTTGCCCAAATGTTTTTAGTCTCAACACAGTGCTGGTTATGAATTTTTTTCATGCTGAGAAAAATGTGTTTCAAGGATTTATTCTTGTTGTTAAGTGCAGTATTTACATATGTGTTTTTTGTGATGCACAAACAAACAATGTGAGTGATATTTTGCTTGTGTGTGGTTTTCTACATAACTGAAGAGGCACAATACGTGATAACCTCAAAAAGACGACTGCAGTGAAAGAGACACAGAAAAACACATATTTGCACTTGACAATGAGAAAAAATTCTTGAAATGTGTCATGCTAGCATGAAAAAATACATAATTAGTGCAGTTTTTCATTCTTTAAATGATGAATGACAGCTGCAGGCTTTCAGAAACATTGATTATGATGTATGAAATTGAATCAAACATTCCTACTTCCCAGACAGTTATCAGTTCCAGTTAGATCAGCAGTTTTTATTAGATAGTAAACCTTTATTAGATAATGAACAAGGCCCTGACAAGTCTTTTGAAGGGTGTTATGTTCGTATATCGTACCTAAAGCGCAAAAATGCAAGGGGTTAACTTATACATAACTTTTACAACTTAAAACATTATTTCCCACATTTTACATTTTCCCGCATTTTACACTTTTTTTTTTTTTTAAGTCCCTTGAACCCTTGAAAAGTGTAGAAGTGGGGTTTCACTGCAGTAGTAGTACAGGGTACTACTCCACAACACACCATGTGGTAGACTGTGGAACACGCATGTAAATGTAAATGTAGGTGGTCAGGAAGGAACTCCATGTAGGCTTACAACATTCCACAAATATTCTCAGTGTATATTGTCAATTACTTTTTTAAAATCAGTAAAGTTTAGGTGCCATGGGCAGTTGAGTTCTGTGCCTTGTTCTATTATCAAACAGTGGAAAGTCCAGGATGGAATAACAATAATACTATGAAAAAGATAGGTTGCTAGGCACCTCTGTGTGGTGAGTAGCAGTCTATTCTTTCCATTGTCATTGTTATGATATGTTTCAGAGAGCAAATATTTGTTCAGGGCAGGAACTCCCACTTCGAAAGCTTGTCTGTTCTTCCATTAGTGAACAATCTGCTGTTTCTTGTATCCTTTTTTAGAAGAATGAGGCAAAAGACATCGCTTTTCAGTGAAAGAAACATAATATATCTCCAATTTGTACATTCTATTAGATTCACTTTCTTCAGTTCTCTTCCCACACCGCTCAGGCACTTAAGAAGCTCCTCTTCATGTCTAAATAAAAACAATTCTTAATCAATTATGGGACAGAATTATTGACCAGTACTTACCTTCTGGAAACAAAATGTTATTACTGTTGATACACACGTAAAAGTACATAAACTATCCTAACTTTCAGAACTAATGGCTAATGATGTAGTGAGACCACTACATGTGGGTCTGTCTCATCCTTTTCTTTTAACCATACACAACCTGTCCCTCTCCTCCCCAAGAAAGGAACTAAAAATTCTGAAAACTGGGATTGCGTTGTCACTTTTACTTTTATTGTGTGTATATTAACAGAAGTAAATATTTCAGCTCCTGAACGTAAGTGCTGATCAGTAATTTTATCTCGTAATGTGCTAGTTTTTGTCTGTTTAGTATTCCTTTGATACAGTTGAATCTTACTTCCAGTTTGGTGATGAATTTGTAAATACAAGTTTATCAGATAATTTTAGGTCAGTAGCTCATATTTCTGAAATTTTATCATTTATTGTTAAAATGTATTTATTGTTTCACTTTTAAGATAACTGTAGTAGCATCTCCTTTGGAAAGCAATTGTGCATGTATACTATAAATGCTGATGTGTAACTAAATAAAAGTGATGTTTTGACAAGTTCCATATTCGGTAAATCATTGCGTGGAACCAAATAACTCATATTAAATAAAAAATAAAATAAAGGGGCTTATGGAATGTAAATGTTCACACCCATGTCCACTTCCCCCTGCCTCATAAGTAAAACTTGGGAGAACTTCTATACTTACACAAATTATAAACTCACATAGCTATTTCTAAGTTTTAGTCTTCATAAGTAAAATTCATTCTTGTGTGTATTTCAAAACTTTGAAGTCATGGATGCAAAAATGTGCACTCCTTCTTTAATCGTTGTATAAACATTATGCTAATGCAGAACTTATACTAATAATTTTAACAAATAAAACTTGTCAGATTATTTCCCTACCGACTTTCTATGGCTACATACCATGTGTAGATCATTAGGTCATTCTAGGAAAACTACATGCTTGTGCTGTTGAAGGGAGTCTCTTTTGCGTGGATGGACCCATATCTGAACAATAGAAAATGGAGGGGTACAGTTAACAAATGTCACAGGAAGAAAACCAAATTTGGATTGGGGAGTCTTTAAATATTATGTGTAGCAAGATTAGGTACTTGACCTGCTCCTATTCTTGGCCTATATAAATAATTTACCAGTGACATTGAAGGATTCTTCTCCTGAAGCCAGGAGAATAATGGGAGAGGCTTACAAATGGCTCACAGCAAGCATAATCTTGCAATACTGGTTTTATGCAAGTCCAAATAAACAAAAACCATAGGTAGAGGTTAACGGACACACTGGATGGGACAGCATGGGTGAGGATCCTGGGCATCCATATGAAAAATAAACTGTGGTAGCACTAGCATGTGGGTAGGTAAACCAGAGAGATCAGTTTTACCTGCTTTACACTTAAAAATCACTCTCATTGTGTTGACATGCAGACAGGATTGTTAACATAAGTGGCATACTTCCACTTGGTATTGTCCTATGACGCATCCTTCTGGGGCAGTGCAGTTTCAGTCAAAAAAGCATTTATTTCACAGAATCATATACTAAGATTATTATATGAAGTTGATACCAAACATCCGTCACAACACTGTTTAGGGCCATATGCTCCCTAACAGCATTTGTGATTAATAATAAAAAAGTGAATTTAGGCTGAATTGTGAGATTCACAACCACAATACTAGAGGTAAAAATAATTTCTGTACCTATCATGCATCTTTGTCTAGGGAATTTTGTATTATGGTTCAAAAGTTTTTAACAGGATGCTGGTCGACATCACAGAGGGAACAGTGAAGACACAACTGTTCAAAAACAAGGAAAGAATTCCTTACAGCTACTCCTTGTATCATCTTCTACTGCTTCTTTTTCTGTGTTATGCAAGTTCAACATTTCTGGCAAGTTTCTGGCCACTCCTTTTATAATTGAGTGAAATATTTGGACCCTAGGACCTAAATTCCAGATAACGCTAATGTTCTGTTAAACACTTTTTCAGATTGCAAGTAAATTGTAGCATTCACTGTTGTTGTCACTTTTTATTTTATTTACACAGATAACCAGTTTGGTCTTTACAGCCATCAGCATAGTATTTACAAGAGGTAAATAAAACTCAAGATATCTCAGAATTTATTTATCATTTGTTTTTGTTTTCTTCTTGTAGATTTGATGAAAATTGTAAATTGGTTATGTATACAAATGAAGTAAAATGCAACCAAGACAGAATGCTATGATTTATTTAGGTGTAGATGTCAGTGGTCTCATCCAAACTAAAAAGTGATTTCATTTCATTCTGAATATTTTATGATCATTCAAAACAGATTTCATGATAGGTAGCCCAGTCAACAAAGACCGAAAAAGGGGAAAAATTTGTGTAGTTGCAGATTTTTATACAGTGGCAGGAGGCAGTGCCATGGACAACATATTAAGTCTTGATGAGTGGGGCATGAGCGTGTGGGTGGGGGAGTGTTTTATATATTGAAAATCACTGCTTCTAACAAAAGTGTTTCCCAGGACAATATTAAACTACATTAAATATCCTACAAAAGTTCCTACTAATGTTTCATATTATTAAAAATGACATTTTAATGGCATAAAATTCATGTTTATTGTTAAATGAAGATGGTTAAGTGTAAACATTAAATGTATATACTACATCCAAGCATATTAGAACCATTTCAAGGAATAAATTGTATTCTGCAGGTGTGCATTTATTAGCAATGGGACTATAGGCGCACACATCCCTAGCCCATCATCCACTCACGCCACAGCATCAATGTGCACAGCTCGACTGGTGCCATAAGAAGATCATTTAGATGATGGAATGATGGACCATGGTCTTCAATGATAAAAGCAGATTCTGGCTGCACATAAGTGATGGTCATTTGCATATGCAATGTAGACCCGATGAGCACTATCTTGTAGTGTGCATTTGTCGAAGACACAGTGGCCCCACCCCAGACCTTATGGACTTGGTGCGATAAGCTACAACTATTGTTCAACTTTGTTATTTCTGGAGGGGTGCTAACCAGCACTGGTATGTGCAGGATGTTGTTAGACCTGTTCTTTTGCTTTTCTTTCAACAGGAAGGTGATGTCTTGTTCCAACAGGATATGCTCACTCACACACTGCTCGGGAAAATCGACATCCTCTGCACGGCATACAGCAACTTTCTGGTCACCACGGTCTCCAGACTTGACTACAATCGAGAATGTGTGGGATGTGATGGGATAAGAAGTGACTCGTGCGACTCATCAACCAGCAACCTTGACAAAACTACATGAACAGGTCGAGCAAGCATGGCATAACGTATCCCAGGACAGATTTACCATCTGTATGATACACTGCATGTCAGGTCTACCTGCATTGCCACCCATGGAGGCTACACCACCTATTAATATGGATGTTTCAGTATAGATTGATACCTGTTATCTCAGAACCACTTGCAGTCTGTAAACGTAATCATTTCAGTTACTCCACATGCACTGTTGCACAAGAAATCTTGAGTGGATCTGAATCCTCTAAAAGAGTGTACTAATTTTTTTCCAGCAGTACATTTCACATAAAAACTCAATTAACATCTGCAAATAAGTACACATTTAATAAACTGAAAATAACTCTTCTTTATAAACATGAGCACTGTGAAGATATTTTGTCTACTAACCTAGGAGAACTGGACACAAAATGCTGTGGAGGTATAGTTTGTCTGTAAACTGAAAAGTGAGCAGCACTCATGCTGCGGTAAGTTGCTCTTCCTGAAAGAACGATACCTTTGCCTTATACTGTAATTAAGAATCAATGTCCCCTCTCACTGTTCTGAACAGGGTGCAGAGATTTATATAGATTCTGTCCATATGTGTTTCTGATAACTTGCATCTGTATACCATGTAATGTTAACACACCTTATGGATAGTAAACATCCCCAGGCAAGTCTGCACATTGCACTGCTAGTGATTCAAAAGGCAAGTGGCAGAAGGTTGAGAAACACTCTGTAGTTGCTTCGTGTGATGTAGTTTGCAGACCTATGAAGGAGGCAAGTGCATGGTCACAATCCAGCGACCTGCAGTCCCTCATGCATCTATTCCCCCCCCCCCCCCTCCCCCCTCCATCCCTGCTCCTCATGATCATCGCACCCCCAGAACACAATTTATCTGTTAAAAGGGTTCTGCTGCACTTAGATGTGGTACATATATTTAATATTTGTTATTAACCAATGTTTTTTTACAATAAACATGAGATTTGTAACATTAAAATGCTGCTTTTAATAATTTGCAATTTTTCCAATCCCTGCAATGTGGTAGAACCTTCTTTGCAAGAAATT
Organism: Schistocerca americana; assembly: GCF_021461395.2. NCBI lineage: Eukaryota > Metazoa > Arthropoda > Insecta > Orthoptera > Acrididae > Schistocerca > Schistocerca americana. The sequence goes on along the minus strand of NC_060125.1, from coordinate 227,701,994 downwards.
TTGTCCTGGGAAATATTTTTACTAGAAGTTGTGGCTCTTAAAAAGAAAAGGTTATCTTTAAATGCTCCCTCACCCCCATGTTCACACCCCACTGGTCAAGATGTTTTAGTATGCCACTCATGGCACTGCCTCCTACCACTGTGCAAAGATTTATGGCTAAACAAATTTTTTCCCTTAATTTTCCTATGACTGGACTAAGCACTCATTCAGATTTTCTGCTTTTGTGGATAATCCCCTTCATTATTGGGCTGTTTGAGAATGCCTCCACACTTAACTCAAACTTTGTTCCTGATGTTTCCAAATAAAACAATTTTATTTCCAGTCAGTTATTACTAGTTTATTTTCGAATCACGTTCAGATAGCTGGTCTCATTGTGGACCTTTAGAAGTTGATTAATAGCAGCACGTTCAGCTGTGGGAAGTTACTGAAGATGCCACCTCCAGGCAGATCAAGAACCACAATAGGACTGGTTATCCAAAGAAGACATAAATGTCAAACCTTGTGATAACTGTTGAAGTTGTTCTCAGTTATGGCTCAGGATAAAACTGTTGTATAATAAGTAACAATTACTGATTCTCAGCCATCATATGGATAATTTAAACATATTATGTTTGTATTGTCATTTGTCTGAAGCTTCCACCTTATCTTAAGTAGCTGCCTTGTTCAGTCTGAGATTTTCTATTATTTTGCTTGCTTTGTAAGTGCAACATCTCTAGCTGTTTGCCTTTGTATGTTTGTTAAATTATTTCTTGTTTCACCTTAGCCTATATAATCTTCATGTTCTTAGTCTGAACTTGTTACTTAATTTAACCTTGTATAGATCCTTATTCTTAAATAAATTATCGTAATTTACACTTATGACTTCCATCTCCCTAAGTTTATTTCTGCCTTCCCCCCAAGTTTATTTCTTTTTGAGTTTTTATCCTTTTTTACTCTCTTTCCTTAGAGGTCATGATCACGTTTTATATAGTTTCGTAATGTAGTAAGACTATATGCATTATCTAAGCTGAATATTATATAAAAAGTTGACGTTTTTACATTACAGGACATGACCTCACGTGATCTCATTCAGCAAAGGACAACACTTCCTAATGGTGACACAGTGTGGCAGAATTCCCCTTTGGTAACAGCAGCCTTGGAAGGGAAGTTGGCCATTCTAGATGGAATTCACAGGATTCATCCCAGTACTCTGGCTATTGTTCACAGGTAAGAAGAGTTAGTCAGAACTTTATTATTGAGCGTAGGTTGGTGTGTAGGAAGAAATACAAAAAGGAAATAGATTTTTATATAACAATTCTGGGTATTATTGTTGACTGCAGGGACAGGAGGTATAGAGGCAAAACAACTAGACAGCATATGAAGATGTGAGTTTTGGAATAAGGTGACAATTGTAATGCTAATGTTGGAATGAGAGACAGAGACAAAGAGGGATAGAAATAAAGAGAGAGGGAGAGAGAAGTAAGATGAATTGTTTTTGGTTTTCAAGATGGACACCAACCTGATGACCTTTGTTGTGGAGGGGATGTATCCGACTGCCAACTGTACACCTGGACTAATCGTAAATTACGTTCAGCTTTTTCCCCCACCTGTGTTCAAAGTGTATGTGTGTGTGTGTGTGTGTGTGTGTGTGTGTGTGTGTGTGTGTGATATTTGAACATAGGTGGGGAAAAAAGCTATATATATATGTATGCATTGAAACATGCAGTGTTCAGTAAATAGTAAATGGAGAAGCAACTTATGACTATATTTTTCAGCCTGCTCTGAGATGTGGTAGTTTTGCAATTAGGAATTGGTCCTGTCAATAAGTTCTGTATTCATACTGTAATTCATGACAACAAATGGCTTTTGTATGACACCATTCTTTGAAGTTATTCCTCAAATGCGTCATTATGGAATGTGCTGCCCATGATGACATCTTCCGTGTCCTTCCATTACACTGTCAACTGCTTGTTTCTGTATGCCATTGCATTGTATTAACATCATCAGTATTCTTACTTGTTAGTTTATCAACTAAATCTGCACTTGTGTATGTGTTATCAATGGAAATACTGTAACATTTTCCAAGAAAATTATGAGCAAGCTCCAAACCATTTGAGAAACTATTTTCTCGTCAGTATAAAGACTGCCATAATTTATGTCCTCTCAAGTATTAACAATAAGAACTGAAAATCTGCTACGTTTTGGAGGCATAAAGTGCTCCAACCAAAATGTCCTTTCCAGAGCAGTTGATGTTTTTCGATAGTAATGTACTGTGTGACGTATGTCTTTATGTGCACCTCAGATGTTCCATAATCAGTTCTAATTGGAATAGTTTTGTGCTCACAGTACCATGGGATGTTTTATGATACAAAGTGGAGCATTTCAACAAAAGATGAAACCGCTTTTCATTCACTAGTTTCTAAAGAATGGTGTATGCCATCCATGAAAAGTACTGTTTGTGTCTGCCTTGTGCAGAATTCCCTGAAGAATAAATAGTCCAGTCACTGTCTTCACTTGATCATCTGTGTGTCTTGCCAGCAGTGGACCATTTACCTTGCTGCTGAATTTGGAGTAGGAGCTATAATTTATTGGGTCAGCTGTCTGTTGCTGAAAGAATCTTTTTACAAAAGACTGAAAGGTGCACCTTTATGCCATTCTTACCAGTTAGATTAGATTAGATTAGATTTACTTTCATTCCAATTGATCCGTAGTGAGGAGGTCCTCCAGGATGTGGAACATGTCAGAAAAACAACAATACATGACAAATATTTAAACTAAAACAAATAAGCTAATGTACCATTCCACAGGTCCCAAGTGGAGTGATCGTCATTTTTTAATGAACACTAAGAGTCATTTTACAAATACTATTGCACTGAATTTAAAATAAAAAAGTTTTATATTTATTTATAAGGTAAGAAACATGTAATACAACTACTGTAATACTTATTTACAATGAACACATTACTGCACTGAAATGGTGCAGAAGTTAGATTATACTTACACACACACACACACACACACACACACACACACACACACAAATTTTCAGTGAACACATTACTGCACTGAAATTGTGCAGAAGTTATGTTGTACTTATATACAAATCAGTTGGTTTTCCTCAGAAATTCATCAATGGAGTAGAAGGAGTTGGCCACCAATAAATCCTTTAGGCTTCTCTTAAACTGAATTTCATTGGTTGTTAAGCTTTTTATGGCTGCTGGCAAGTTATTGAAAATGTGTGTTCCTGAATAATGCACACCTTTTTGTACAAGACTAAGTGACTTTAAATCCTTGTGAAGATTATTCTTATTTCTAGTATTGATTCCATGAATTGAGCTGTTGGTTTGAAAAAGTGATATATTTTTAATGACAAATTTCATTAAGGAATAAATATATTGGGAAGCTGTAGTTAGTATCCCTAGTTCCCTAAACAGGCTTCTGCAGGATGTTCTTGAGTTCACACCACATATAATTCTTACTGCACGTTTTTGTGCCCGGAAAACTTTAGCTTGGCTTGATGAATTACCCCAGAAAATAATCCCATATGACATTATGGAATGAAAGTAAGCATAGTATGCCAGCTTTTTCATTTTTATATCCCCTATGTCTGACAAAATTCGCATTGCAAACAGAGATTTGTTAAGACGCTTCAGCAGTTCTGTGGTGTGCTCCTCCCAGTTGAATTTATTATCAAGCTGTAATCCCAAGAATTTAACACCGTCCACTTCTTCTATCTTCTTGTCATCATATGTTAGACAAATACTCTTGGGACACCCCTTACAAGTTCTGAACTGCATGTAGTGTGTTTTTTCAAAGTTTAGTGACAAAGAATTGGCTAGGAACCAGTGATTAATGTCTACAAATATTTTATTGGCTGATCTTTCTAAGACTACACTTGATTTGCTATTTATTGCAACGTTTGTATCATCAGCAAACAAAACAAACTTGGCATCTGGTAATGTTACTGATGAAAGGTCATTGATATACACAAGAAAAAGTATGGGCCCCAAAATGGAACCTTGTGGGACCCCACATGTAATTAGTTCCCAGTTGGATGATGCCTGATAGCTTGATACATGTCTCTTTCCTAATAACACCCTTTGTTTCCTGCCAGAGATATAAGATTTGAACCATTTTGCAGCATTTCCTGTTACACTATAATATTCTAGTTTACTTAAAAGGATATTGTGATTTACACAGTCAAAATATACCAGTTGCCTGCAATTTTTTGTCTAATGAATTAAGTACATTTTCACTGTAAGTGTAGATAGCCTTCTCAATATCAGAACCTTTTAGAAATCCAAACTGTGACTTTGACAGTATGTTATTTGAGATAAGATGGTTATAAAGACGACTGTACATTACTTTTTCGAAAATTTTTGAGAATGCTGGCAACAGTGAAATTGGACGGAAATTTGATGCTATTTCTTTATCTCCCTTCTTAAACAGTGGCTTAACTTCAGCATATTTCAGCCATTCGGGAAATATTCCACTGATAAACGATTGGTTACACAGATAGCTTAATATGTTACTTAGCTCAGAATCACATTCTTTAATTAACTTTGTTGATATTTCATCATACCCACTAGATGTTTTTGATTTTAAAGATTTTATGATGGACATTATTTCTGTTGGGGTAGTGAGGGTCAAATTCATATTATGGAAGTTACTTGAAATGTCTGGTCTGAGGTAATCCATAGCAGCATCTACCGAACCTGACAACCCCATCTTTTCAGTAACAGTTATAAAATGTTTGTTAAAAAGTTCTGCAACACTATACACATCTGTCACCAATGCATCATTTACTCTTAATGCTATTTGTTCCTCTTCATGTCTGGTTCTACCGGTCTCCTCCTTCACTATATCCCATATTGTCTTTATTTTGTTATCTGATATGACTATCTTTTCCTTGTAGTATATTTGCTTTGACATCCGTATTACAGTCTTTAATATTTTGCAGTATTTCTTATAATGTGCTATAGCATCAACATTGGAAATGTTTCGGATTGACAGATACAGTTTTCTTTTTGTTTTACAAGATACCCCTATTCCTCGAGTGATCCATGGCTTCTTTGTAGACTTTGCTCTAACCTTGGTAAGTTTTGGGGGAAAGCAGTGTTCAAATAAGGTAAGCACTTTATTAGCAAAAATGTTATATTTTTCATTCATGCCATGAGCACTGTAAACATCAGTCCAGTGAATGTCTCTGAGGAGTGTCCTAAAATAATCAATTTTTGGCTTACTGATTACCCTCTTGAGCTCAGATTTAACAGATTTTATATCCTGTTCAGTATTAACATTTAACAGAAGGAACTGCATGTCATGGTCTGAGAGGCCATTGACTATTGGTTTTGTAATATAATTTTGTTCATTTGACTTTTCTATAAAGATATTATCAATGGCTGTTTGTGAGCAAGTGGTTATCCTAGTGGGGAACTTTACTGTGGGAATTAAGTTGAATGATAGTGTTACTAACTCAAATAGGTTCTTATTGGGAGAGTCTTTAAGGAAATCTACATTGAAATCACCAGCAACCACTATTTCTTTGTTTTTGGTTGTTAAATGGGCCAGTACAGCTTCAAGGTGGTTTACAAACAGATTAAAGTTACCTGCAGGTGCTCGATATACACTTAATATTATGAAAGATTTTTTGTGAAAATCTAATTCTGTTGCACATGCTTCCATATGCTGTTCTAGGCAAAATTTATGAATGTCTATGTTCTTAAATTTATGACAGTTCCTGATGAATGTGGCAACTCCTCCTTTCTCCATTTCTGATCTACAATAGTGAGATGCTAACCTAAACCCTGTAACACTTAAAAGTTCTATACCAGTGGTCACATGATGTTCAGAGAGGCAGATTATGTCAGCTGGGTTTGAAGACTCTAATTCATCTATGCAGATAGTTAATTCATTAATTTTATTTCTCAGTCCTCGAATATTTTGATGCAATAAAGATAGCTGACATTTCACATTGACTGACTTAAAATTGGATGGAGTTAAAATATCTGCTGACAGTTGAAAATTCTTAACCAATGGCTGTTTATGTTGATGTAATAAGCTGGAATTATGTTTTTTGATTTCTTTCTCAAACTGAAGGTTTGTCTCAGTTCTAACCTCTCTTAAAATTTGTTTTCTTTCTGTCCTCCCTACCCTAAAAAAGGGTCTTTTCTGAATCCTATAACCACTGGTATTTTACCACTCATGACAGTGCCTCCCCCCTTTAACTTTCCTGCTATTTCCCCAGCCAATTTACCCTTCCCCTTCCTGTTGAGGTGAAGGCCATGCCTAGTATAATCCCACCTACTGACAGAATCAACATGAACCACACCAATGTGTGACCCCGCACCCGACATGAGCAGCCGTTCCAGCTCCAAATTAACTCTCTTGACAGAAGAGTTCAAATGAGGTCGGTCATGGCGCCCAAGAACAGATACAAACTCAACACTGGTATGCCTCGATGCTGATGCAATCTTCGCCAGGTCACACTCTATGCTGTACCCAGGATCTCTGTCAATACTGTTACCTGCCCCACCCACTATAACCACGGTGTCTTCCTTAGTGAAATCTTTGCAAAGTGATCCTAAATCCTCTGTCACCTGCTCCAGACCAGCACTAGGTTTAAAAAAATTGGTGACCTGGTATTCTGATCCTAGTTCATCCTGCAAGAGTTGGCCAACACCTCTTCCATGGGAACTACCTAACAACAACACTTTCTTTCTCTTTACTGATTTCCCTACATTCTTACTTTTCAATTTGCTGCTGAAAGTTTGTTGTGCCCTGTCTACACCTGTAACTGCTTGAGGCTCACCAGCTTCTAACTGAAGCAACAGGTCAAATCTATTTTCCACATTCACCATAAAGCTGTCAGACAAAGTTCTAGGCCTGTTCCTCCTGTTGCCTGTTGCCACTTCCCACCTCTCTTTACCCTTCTCCCTCCTTAACCTGTCAAGATCTCCCCTGGCCTTGTCTAACTCAGCCTGAAGGGCAGCAATTTTCCCCTCCTGTTCCAGTATCTTCCTATCTCTACTACAAATCCTACAAAACCACTGATGAGTCTCATTTATTTCCCCTATTCCCACGCCACTACAGTCACCCACATGGAAAAAACTACAGCACCCATCACACCAAAGCCCCGACCTAACAATTCTACGGCAAGTCAAGCACTTTTCACTCATGATAAACGTAATAATTTATTAAGAATAAGTCAGTTAAATTACAGATAAACACGAAAATATGGTTACACAAATTTGGCCTATACGCAACTGTGTGTAAACAAAAACAAAAGTGCAAAGTTTCTGAAACAACAAGTTAAACTTTACGCTACTTTCCGGAAATGCTAGTTAAATAATGAAGAGGTACGCTAAGTTAAATTGCTGGAGAGAGCAAGGAACAACTAAACGAAATTCTATAGATTTGCTGCAGCAGAACGTAAACAGAAAATACGACTGTACGGTCTTTTCGCGTTTTCTGCTATATTAGTTGGCTGGTGAGCTGAACTAGCATGCATGAAAGCATATTGTAGCATCTGTTGTAGTGCTGTTTTGTCATCATATTATTCAGTACCCTTATCACTTTCATTTTCCTCACCATCTGTCTCTTGCCATCTCTCATGGCTTTCAACAAAGACAGCATCACTTGCTAAAAGCACCCATTCTATTTCTGAATTTGACACTGACTTCTTTCTGCCAAAGTATCATCCACTAGCTACTCATAGCAAGAAGAAAACAGTGAGAAAATCATATTTTTTGGCTGTCACTAGACATTTAAATTGGAGTTCAGTCTAGTTGAGTGGGTGTTTTGACTGATGGGAGAGTCTTCATAGATCATGAATATGACATTTCGTAATGATATGGAATGTTTCAGTTTAACATAAGTTTTTTTTTACAGTTACTACTTGATATCTAAAAGTTCATCTGTTGAGTAAAATGAGTTGTCATTCAGAAATTCTTTTAATTTGTTTTTAAATGTTGGTTGGCTATCTGTCAGACTATTAATGCTATTTGGCGAATGACCAAAGATTTTTGTAGCAGCATAATTCATCCCTTTCTGTGCCAAAGTCGGTGAAGATAATCCTTTCTTCTAGTGTTGTAGCTGTGCAAGTCACTATTATTTTTGAATTAAGGTGGATCATTAATAACAAATTTCATATGTGAATACTGCATTTACTCGAATGTAAGCCGCACTTTTTTTCCGGTTTTTGTAATCCAAAAACCCGCCTGCAGCTTAGAATCGAGTGCAAAGTAAGCGGAGGTTCTGAAAAATGTTGGTAGGTGCCGCCACAACTAACTTCTGCCGTCAAATTATGTAGTGCTACACAGGCATGCTTTGCAGGCACAAAGATAAATACTGGCGACAAAACCTCTGCATCAGTAAAAAAAAAAAAAAACAAACGAAACTACTAGAGTGAGACAACAGCAAAAGCGGAATAATATACATATAATGTCATGTTTATATTCGTATTATTCTTATGCCTAATAGTGATACAGTCAGAAATGAAGCACGGCAATTGACAAGATTTTTAAATCTAAGATGACTAATTTCTGTGCAGAATGTAATGTACTACAGAGGTGTCTGCAAACATTTTCAAACGGAGAAAACTTTTCGCTAAACTCTCGTTCAGAACATCTTCTATCATACGCAGTCTATTATCTGGTTCTTGTTGATCATTATCAAAGAAAGCAGCAGTGTAAGTAACAACAATTAGCAGTCTTTTGCCATTGTTTCGCTAATGAGATGATTCCTCTCTCTCTTTTTTTTTTAATTATAAGCGGCGGTAGTGTGCACAAAAGCAAGCCATGCCACGAGCGGTGATAGGTCATGAACACTCGTCATCAGAATGCGATGAACAATGCATGACACAGTACAGTAATGCATTTTCAGCTTAGAGTGAAGTAAACACCTATAACAAAGTGAACGGCACTTATCAGGTCAAAGAAAAATAAGGAATCAATTCAAACCAGACGAAGCACGTGAAAAAGTAATGGTACCGGTATAAATACGGACAGAGCACCTGACGCATAGCAATGGCTACATGGTAAAGCTTAACTGCTAAGCATAAGACTTGAACCAAACTACGGTAGCTGTATCGTCATTCATTCAACCTAAATTGTGTCTCATGTTACAATGGACCAACTTTGTTTTGATTTGGAGGTGCAGCCTAAAACTTTTCTCTCCCCTTGAATTTCGAGTCTCAAATTTCAGGTGCGGCTTAGATTCAGGAAAATTTTTTTTCCTTGATTTCGAGTCTCATTTTTCAGGTGCGGCTTAGATTTGAGTAAATACGGTATATCTATTGCGAAGGTACTGTGAAGATCCTGAGTTCCTTAAATACATGTCTGCAAGGTGATCGTGGATGGGCTGCAGCTACTAATCTGATTACACAGTTTTATGCAATGAATACTTTTTCTCGTAATGATGAATTATCCCAAAATATGATGCCATATTAAAGCAGTGAATGAAAATAGGCCTGGTAGGCTAACTTACTGATATGTTTATCGCCAAAATTTGCAATAACCCTAATAACATATGTAGCCGAATCATTTCAGCAGATCATTAATGTGTTTCTTCCAGTTCAATTTCTCATCAGTGCACACACCCAGAAATTTTGAATATTCTGCCTTAGCAACAGACCTCTGTTCAAAGTCTATATTTATCAATGGTGTTGTGCCATTTATTGTACAGAATTGTATATACTGTGTTTTCTCAAAATGCAGTGAGAGTCCATTTGAAGAGAACCTATAATAATTTTCTGAAAGACATTATTTACAGTTTCCTCAGCTGATTCTTGTTTGTTGGGTGTGATTACTATTTTGAATCATCAGCAAAAAGAACTAACTTTGCACCTTCATGAATATAGAATGGCAAGTCATTAACATATATCAAGAGCAATAAGGGACCCAAGACTGAACCCTATGCGACACAATTCTTGAAACCTCCCCAATTAGAGGACTCTGCTGATTTCTGCAGAGTATCTGAACTGTTAATTTCAAACTTCTGCATCTTCCAGTTAAATATGAATGAGACCATTTGCACATTGTCACACTCATACTGCAATACTTAAACTTATCTAGAAGAATTTCAGGATTCACATAGTCAAAAGCCTACTAGGCACACAAAAGAATACTCCTGGAGTGATTTACCTTTGTCTGTGCATTTGTCCCTATTGGTGTACTGATAATTTTGTTTTAAGCAATAAGTGTACACTGCCTTAGCAAATGTCACGAGATAGTGGGGCACAAATGGCGCAGATGTGTTGTATGTGCACCACACGCCACCTGTGCCAACTGCTGTTGTGTAGGAGACCTTCTGAGAAGGTTGTGCAAGTGATATGTGTAACATGCATTGTCACTGTGAACTGATGCCGTTTGAACAGGGTATGGTGATTGATGCCCGAGGAATGGCAATTTCGATTTCAGCAGTGGTGCAAGGATTTGACTTCATCCATTAAACTGTGTTCAGGGTGTAAAGTGAATGGTTGAATGAGGGTGTCACAGTCTACAACACATGAAGTACTGGCCGTGCAGCACCCTCGATGACCATGACCAACGACATCTGAGATGGATCGTCAATAGTGACAGAAGGGCAACAGTGGAACAATCACAGCTCAATTCAACATAGTATGTGCTAGACATGTTTCCCAGCAGACAGTCCATAAGAACATGGGTTTCTTCGGGTATAGCACTGCACAGTAGTGCAACTGTTAACCCAAAGTAAATGAGCGCAACTGCTTGCATTGGTCACCAATCACCAGGGATGGACCCTGGAACAATGACGTAACATGATACGATTGGATGAATCATGTCAACTGCACTATACCAAAGGGAGACACCGTATGTGAGAGCAGACCGCATGAATTGATGGATCCTGCCTGCCAAGAAGATGTGGTCCACAACAGTGGTGTCTCTGTTATGGTCTGGAGTGCATTTTCCTGGGTATAGAATGGTCCCCCTAGTTGCTCTGGAAGGGACTTTGAATGGTCTGAGGTATTTGAGCTGATTGGGGACCATCTCTGCTCATTTTTGACCTTCCAACAGCCTGCTGGTTCTTCATTGTTTCAAAATGATAACACGTCACCATATCACTCGCACGTCAGACTGAGATGACCACACTGAAGCCCAAATTTGAACCCCATCAAGCATATCTGGGATGTCATGGAACACAGGCTCAACACCATAGATCCTGCACCCATTAACAGACCAGAGTTGATTGCTGCTCTGCAAACAATTTGGTGTCAGCTGCTTCCAGAGGAGTACCAGGAGCTTATAGATGTACTTCCACAGCACCACTGCAGTGCACACAGCCATAGGAGGCCCCATGTGGAATTAGGTGCCTATCCCATGACATTTGCTTAGTCAGTGTACAGTGTATTACATGTAATATGAAGTTCTTTTCCCAATTCATATCATGCTTTCTCTGTCAAATCCCTCCTGCAGTAACCTGGGAGCTTGTAGCTGTTTTCCACTTCCCTTACAAAGCTAATGTTCACTACCTGCTCATGCCTCTTCGGGTGAAAGCAAGGCAGAGCTGTGTTTGAGGACACAACACAGCAGAGATCGCCTGGCAATGTGAACACCGAGTGACTTGTAACAGGTTGGTAAGACATTGCAAGTGATTTACTGGTGAGTCCCTGTACAGTCACGCCATCTGTGGAACCCTACACAGGAAGAGATCATCATTTGACTGTGTACCAACTCACATCATCAGTGAATCTTATTCGTGTTATTTCGTGTACAGGGGCCTTAGTTTTATAACTATAATTCAAAGAATGGAAAATCCAGGATGGAATAATGACAATATCATGGAAAGAATGGGCTGCTACTCACCATACAGAGAAGACGATGAGTTGCAGACAGGAACATAGGCCTTCTTCTAAGCTAGAATGTGTGATGACCACTGTCTCTGGCCACTGAGGCCAGACTGAGATAGTGGTCATACATGTGTGAGTTGTGCTTGTGTGAATATGTGTGTTTTCTGCTTTAGAAGAAGTCCTTTCAACTGCTATCTCAAATGTATAGCAATCTATTCATTGTGCCTTTCTGCAATTCAACAACTTCTTTATATAGTGAGTAGCAACATATCCTTTTCATAATATTGTAGTTCAAAGAACTTTATTGACAGCAATGACTGACATACTGAAAGAATTAATCTGTAAATAACTCTGGTTTTGAAAGTTCCTGACAGATTGAAATTGTATGCCAGACAGAGACTCAAACTCAAGACCTTTGCATTTTGAGGGCAAATGCTTTGCCAACTGAGACACCCAAGCATGACTCATGACCCATCCTCATAGAAATGCTGCCACTCTGGTTTTGATATATATTTTTAGCTTGCAACATTAAGTGTTCTGTCGTTTAAGTAATTTCAGGCTGTTGAGGATTTATTTTGTAAAATATTAAAAATGTTTCAAAGTTTGTAGCCAAATTTTTTTTGCAACAGGTTGGTGCATGATAGAGAACTGACACTCCATGATGGGCAGAGACTGGTGCGACATGATCGGTATGATGAATACAAGAAGAGGTATGGACTAACAGATAGAGATCTTCAGGAATCTGGTGTCTTGCGGATACATCCTGCATTCCGCATTGTCGGTCTTGCTGAGCCTCCTGCTGTTGGTGAGCCAAAAGCTTCCTTCTCTTTGTGGTACTAATACTATTGTTACCAGAGTATCTGTGATGCTATCTCTGTGAGCAGATTAAAAGTAATTTTAATGTGTAGGATTTTATATTTATTGAAACTGCTGGCTTGTTTCTATTAACATGAGCAGGGATGTAATCAGTTAGGTTCTCAAAATTTTTTCTATAACAGATTGCAACTTGTCTTACCTCTCTGCTCACTTAAAAGTATTCTATGTTCATCTTATCTTTATTGTATGGAATTGGATGGGGTCTGGAGCTGTCTGGTGAATTTTATAAGCCAACACTGGGCACCTGATGATGGTAGCATGCTACTGAAACATTTCATGCCAAACTAAACACTGAAACAGACTAAACATTGAAACAGACTGCTTTTTCTGTCAGTGGATCTCTTTTTCTCCTTTTCTCTTTTCATTCATGATTTTCTATGTATCACACTATGCGACTGACTCACCCCTTAATGTGATGGCAGTTTATTTTATATGCAGAATATTCCTCTCTCTTACGTGTGAGGGAATTGTACATCACTAGAAAACTTTTTTATTAATTTTAAAGAATGAAAACTCCATTTAGCTACAACAACAATGTAGGAAAAGGTAGATTGCTACTTACTGTAAAGAAGACTCCTTAAGTTGCAGACAGCAGAGTTAAAAGACACTTAAATAAAGTTATCAGCCACTGCCTTCATCAGTAAAAGAGAAACACATATCATTCATAAACACAAGCCAGCAACTCGTGCACGCATTGCTACCAACTCCAGCAGCTTGGACCGGAGCAACTATCTCATGGGATACAAGCAGCAGTCTGGAGGGAGCAGGGAAGGAAAAGGGGTAGTAGGGTATGGGTGGCTGGATAGATGAATGCTGTATGGTGAATTGTGCAGGGGCTAGAATGCCAGTAGGTGTAGCATCAGGAGGTAGTGGGGCTGGCAGTTAGTGGAAAAGGAGTGGAATGGGCAAAGATGGATGGGTGCAGTGGCAGGGGTGGCAAACAAAGAGGGTGGGGGATCAGAATGAGGAGAAGATGAGAGGACAGTGGGGGTTGAAACTGCTGGGTGGAGGGTATGGGGACAGTAAGTAACAGTAGGTTGAGACCGGGTAATTGTGGAGAATGTGTTGTAAAAATAACTCCCACCTGCACAGGTCAGAAAAGCTGGTGGTGGAGGAGAGGATGCAGATGGCTCGGGTAGTGAAGCAGCCATTAAGCATGTTATGTTCAGCTGCATGTTATGCCACAGGGTGATCTACTGATGGAGTAGGATAAACCCGTGACAGGTCTGGAATAGGAAGTGCTGGATGGGTGGATTTGGGCAGGTCATGCACCTGACTCTTCCACAGGGATATGATCCTTGTGGCAAGGGGTTGTGATTGGGAATGGCATAGGGATGCACTAGGGTATTGTGGAGGTTGGGTAACTTTGTGACAGAACACCATTTCAGGAGGGGTGGGAAGGATCTCATGTAGGATGTCCCTCATTTTGGGCATGATGATAGGTAACCAATGTCCTGGTGAAGGATGTGGTACATTGTTCCAGTCTGGGGTGGTAGTGGGTGACGAAGGCAGCACTCCTTTGTGGCTGGTTCTTGGCGGTTGTGGGAGGATTGGGGGTGTGAGGGGAAACGGCACAGGAGATTTGTTCGTATACTAGGTCGGGTGGATAGTAGGTGTCTGAGAAGGCCTTGTTGAGACTGTTGTCATACTGAGAGGGATAGCTCTTGTCACTGCAGATACGCCATTTGCAGGTGGCCAGGCTGTGTGGTAGAGATTTTTTGGTGTGGAAGAGATGACATCTGTCGCAATGCACATAATGTTGGTGATAGTAGATTTACCATGTGTAGAAGAATGAAACTGGAATTTCCATATAGATGATGCTAGCCATCATTGTAGGGCCCATGAGAACATGTCTGCAGTGCCATCTGCTTTCTGTAACTGTTGACAATGAATGCCAACACACAGTAAGCCAAATTCCATACATCAGTATCTGTTTCAAATCCATAAACATGTTGAATTTTGTGCCTGCAAACTACGATTTGCGGACAGAATTGGTTTTCTGTTATCATTTGATGAAAACTGGTGCAGAATTGCATTGATTGCTTGTTGAAGCATTCGGCGAACAGGTTCTTGGGAAAACGCAGTGTTTCAAGTGGTTCAAAAAATTGAAAAGTGGTGATTTTGATATGAGAAACAATGAGTGTGGGAAACCACCAAAAAAATTCAGAGACAATGAATTGCACGCCTTATTGGATAAAGATGGTACTCAAACTCAACAGGAACTTGCGGAACAATTGAATGTGACACAGAAAGCCATTTCTCTTCGGTTAAAAGCTATGGGAAAGGTGCAGAAGGTGGGGAAATGGGTTCTGCATGAACTTGGTGAAAGACAGCAAGGAAATCGAAAGACCACTTGTGAAATGCTGCTTGCCAGATACCAAAGAAAGTCGTTTCTCCATCGAATAGTGATGGGTGATGAAATATGGATATATTTTGAGAAACCTAAGTGTCGTAAATCATGGGCGAATCAAGGCAGACCATCAACATCCATTGCCAGACCAAATCACTTTGGAAAGAAGTTTGTGTTCGATGGGATCAGAAGAGAGTCATCTATTATGAGCTGCTAAAATCTGGTGAAACTGTTAACACTGATCGCTACCAACTGCAGATGATCGATTTAAATTGAGCATTACATGGAAAATAACTGTAATATGGAAAAAGGCAATACAAAGTCATATTTCTCCATGATAATGCCCCATCACACACAGCAAAATGGGTCAGGGAAACTGTCAAGGCGTTCAGTTCGGAAATACTAGGGCATGCGGCTTATTCTCCAGACTTGGCTCCATCCGATTATCATCTGTTTGCATCTATGGGACACACTTTCACTAAGCAATACTTCAATTTGTATGAAAATGTACGAAAATAGTTCGCTGACAGGTTTGCTTCAAAAGAAGAACTGTTAATTTTTTTTTGCTTAGCATTCATAGGTGGCCAGAGTGGTGGGAGAAATGTATAAATAGCAATGGAGATTATTTTGAATAAAATATTGTTTACCAGTTGCAAACAACAGACATGTAATTGTTGCAACAAAATTCTGGCTTCATACTTTTACACCTGCTATTGTGGACAAAGGTGAGATGGAGCCATCAAGAGGAGGTGGTCAATGTCTATGAAGGTGGCATGCTGTGTTGAGGACCAAATGAAGTGGATGGTAGAGAAAGTGTTTTGGTTGTGAGGAAATAATGATAGGTTGTCTTCGCTCTGGGTACATATCATGAAGATATCATATGAACCTAAACCAAACTAGGGGTTTGGCATTTTGGGAGTCTAGGAACGGCTCCTGTAGATGGCCCATAAAAAGGCTGGCATAGGAAGGTGCTTGCAGGTGCCCATGGCTGTGCTGCAGGTTTGTTTGTATATCTTTTCTTCAAAGGAGAGTCCAATCCCCTATGCTACCCTGCACATCCACTTTATTCTTGCTCCCCAAAATCCACAAACCCAACACTCCTGGACGCCCTGTTGTGGCTGGTTATTGTGCCCCCACTGGAAGAATTTTGGCCCTCATTGACTAACACCTCCCTTAATCTAGCCTTCCACATCAAGGACACCAACCACTTCCTTCTCAAACTCTCCACCATCCACATCCTGGAATGCTACTTGTCACTGTTGATGCCACCTTCTTATACACCAGCTGCCCACGGTCTTACTGCTATTGAACATTGCCTTTCCCAATGTACTTCAGACTCCAAACCCACAACCTCATTCCTCATACACCTTACTAACTTTATCCCAACCTACAATTATTTCTCCTTTGAAGGGAATGTATACAAAAAAAAAGAAAAAGAAAAAAAGAAGAAGAAGAAGAAGAAATCCATGGCACAGCCATGGCCACTTGCATGGTACCCTCCTATGCCAATCTGTTTATGAGCCATCTAGAGGAGACCTTCCTAGCCTTCCAAAATGCCAAACCCCTAGTTTGGTTCATGTTCATTGATGATATCTTCACGATCTGGACTCAGGGCCAAGACACCCTATCATTGTTTCTTCACAACCTCAGTACTTTCTCTTCCATCTACTTCACCTGGTCCTTCTTAACCCAGTACGTCACCTTCCTAGACATTGACCTTCTCCTCTCTGATGGCTTCATCCTCACCTCTGTCCACATTAAACCCACCAATCGTGAACAGTATCTGCATTTCAACAGCTGCCATCCTTTTCACACCAAAAAATCTCTCCCATACAGCCTGGCCACCTGGGATGGCGTATGTGCAGCGATAAAAACTCCCTTGCTCAGTATGCTGATGGTCTCTCTAAGGCCTTCATGGACAGGCACTATCCCTCAGACCTAGACCACAAACAGATCTCTCCCAATCCTCCTACCACACGCAAGAACCAGCCGCAAAGGAGTATCCTCTTGTCCCACAGTACCACCCCAGACTGGAACAACTGAACCCATCCTTTGCCATGGCTTTGATTACCTATCATCACGCCCTGAAATGAGAGACATCCTACTCGAGATCCTTCCCATCTCTCCTAAAGTGGTGTTCCTCTCCCCCCCCCCCCCCCCCCTCCCCTCCAACCCCCAACCTCCACAACATCCTAGTCCATCCCTGTGCCACTCCCAACCCCAATGCTTTGCTACAATGATCATATCCCTGTGGAAGACCCAATGCAAGATCTGCCCAAATCCATTCACCCAGCACCCCAGCACTTCCTGTTCCAGTCCTTTCACAGGTTGATCCTATCCCATCCGGGGCCAAGCTGCCTGTGCAATGTCATTTAGCAGCTCTGGTGGAAACATTGCACAGCTTTTTATATCCACCAGGATGAACGACCACCGCCAAACTGTGGCCAAGAGCAAAGTAGATCACCCTGTGACACAACATGCAGTTGAACATAACATGCTTCATTTCAGTGGCTGCTTCACTACCCGAGCCATCTGGTTCCTTCCCTCCACCACCAGCTTTTCTGACTTTGCAGATGGGAGTTATCCTTACAACACATTCACTGCCATAATTATACCAGCCGCAACCTACTGTAACATATTATCCCCGTATCCTCCACCCAACAGTTTCCACCCCCTCTGTCCTCTCATCTCCTCCCCTTTCTCATCTCCCATCCTCTTTGTTCGCCGCCCTCTGCCAATGCTCTAACCTACACTACTTCTTTTTTACTCCAGTTTTCCCCAAATTCCTGCCCCACAACCTCCTGACGCTGCACCTGTTAGCGTTCTAGTTCCTGCACACTTCGCCAGATAACATTCATCTCTGTGCCCACCCATTCACTACTATTCCTTTCCTTCCCCGCCCTCTCCAGATTGCTGCTTGCATCCCACGTGACAGTTGTATTCTAGTCTGAGCTGCCAGAGTTGGCGGCCATGTGTACATGAATGTGCTTTTGCTTGTGAGTATGACTGGTATGTGTTTCTCTTTCACTGATGAAGGTTGTGGCTGAAAGCTTTATGTAAGTGTCTTCTGATTGTGCTGTATGCAACAGAATGTGTCTTCTTTATTGTAAGTAGCAATCTATCTTTTCTTACATTGTTTGTACTAGTTTTAATTTATTTATTTCAGCCTGAACTTCTATATCCATTAAACACATAGCTACTGGTCTGTCAGATTCATTAGTTAGAACACTGAATTTATGTTTGGCATGGTTTAGTTTAGATACCTATTTGACTATCAAAAATGATGTTATGGTCTCCCATTTCAGGGAGATGCTCAGATGGCTACTGAAGAAAATTTAGTAGTTGATTTCTACTTTGTCCATCTGAGCTGGATCTCCATATCTAATGATCTTAATGTTGATAACAGTTAACTCTGGTTGTCTGTCCTTTCTGTCAAATCCCTTGTCTGAATTAGATGGAATTTCCTTTTGTGCCACTGTGATGGGTAAAAATTTGTGTGTTTGCAGGTTCACAAGGTCGAAATCAGTGGCTGTCGAGTGAGTTATTAAGTTTGTTTCTGTTTCACGAAATGCGACCCCTCTCATTGGAGGAAGAACTACAGATCATATCACATCTGGTAAGTATATTTACGTGGTAATGAATTGTATTAAGTACTTCTTTATGGAAACAGAAACATTGCAGGAGGTTGTTTGAGAATTTGTTATTTCTATCAAAAGTTTGCAGAATTTCTTGTAGTATGTAATCACTCATCCATTTGATGGATAAGTGCAACATATTCTGGAAGTTCCAGCACTTGCATTATGAATGTAGTTATCTTTATTGTGTTTAAATAATTTTCAAGCATATGATATACGCCAATTTGAATTATCAATGGGTGTATCTTTTCAATTCATTTCTGCAATGGGATTTAAGATAGCTGTCATATCCATTACTTATTTGTGGATGTCTGAATTAGAGTGACACCCATTCTAGTTGTATTTTGAGACCAAAAAGTAATCAGCTGGCAGTAGGCTTCAGACATATCATTTGTTCAGGGAAACTCATTGACGAAATCATCGTGGGTTATCAACAAGTATCAGCAGTAACCCAAGAAAATTTCATTTGTGAAATTCAAGGAGAGAGCCTGCAATCACATCATGTTACTCACTTATTTACCAAGTTACTGTGATCATTACCATGCTGTGTAATAAGCACTTGTCACTGGAAAGGATTTCATTATTATAATCATTAGTGCCTCTCTCAATTTTAACCCCTATATTTTCATTGTGCCCTTGCCATTTTTGATATTTACTGGAATTCTCAGTGAAATTTATAGCTTTTAAAGTATCAGTCAGTTGTTTTTTGTTATAAATTGGGAAAAAATGTGTGTGAAAGTTGTGATCCCTATATTGCATATTAATATGTGAGCAGTACCCATAATACTACTTCTACCTTGAAAATAGTATTCTCATTGGTTGTTGTATCTGCATTTTAACTGGTAATCAGGCTTTTTTGTGAAACTCATACCATGTGTCAGAGGACCACTATCCTGCACAATATTAACACCTTCTCTCCAGTTCATTTCACTTTTCTCTCTTCGACTCTATGTGCTGTCATTTTTCGTGTCTTTTTTCCTCTGCCACTCTGACAGGTCCATAAGAGCTCCTGTTCATTATAAGCTGACCAAGAGACAACAATACATGTACTGGGACAGCTGCTACTCCTTCCACTCCAGATGATCTCGTTGCAGGGGGTTGACGCATCTGCCATCCCTCTGCCAATATACTGATAATTTGCCAAGGCACTACCACAAATACTTGGTCCAGCTTCACTTACTAACCAGGCGCAGATTAGTATACCCTCATTATGCAGAAAGTAATCTCGTTTAGGCTATAAAATAAAATACTGGAACAGCAAAAATACCGCAAAAATTGTACACCTATACCTTTGCATTTTTCGTCTTCTCATGGTATTACAACCTGCGCAGGTCTTAGCTTGTATTTTTCTTCTTCTCATGGTGTTAAACCCTGCACAGGTCTTAGCCTCTTCAAGTTTTCTCCATTCTGCCCTCTTCAGCACAGCTCTTTATCATCCTCTGACTCTGAGAGATTTTATACCTTCTTCCTTGTCATTTATCCACTCCTTCCGAGTTCTTCCCCTCTGTCTTCTTCAAGCTGGCCTATATTCATAAGTATTTTTAGTTGTTCTTCCAGTATCAACCCTAAGGACATGTCCAAGCCAATTTGTTCTCCTCCTTTTTAATGTTTTTATAATGTCAGCTCCATGTACAAGATGATCCAGCTCACTGTTCGTTCTAGACTTCCAGAAACCATTGTTATCCTGAACAGCCCTACATATCTTACACAGAACCCTGCATTCAAACAACCTAAGCTGCTGTACATCAGTACTCATTAATGTCCACATTTCACATTTGTAGATTACAACTGGCCTGATCACGACTGTATAAATTTGCGGTTTCATTTGTCTGTTTAATAACCTAGCGACACGAGAAAGCATCTTTTACCACTTAGGGTGCACAGTTTCATTTCAGTTGACATGGAATTAGACATATTAATTTTACATACCAGTTATTCAATGTTCGGCACATGTTCCAAACTGAGACTTGTTGCTGATAGTTTATCCAAGTTATTATTTTCCTTCTTGGTGGAATGCATGTACTTAGTCCTCATTTCATTAAGAGCAAGGCCTCTAGGTAGTGTGCCTTCTTTCAGCTCACCTATTGTTCTCTCTGGTGAAACTCTTCTCTTCTAATAAGTTCTGTGTCATCGGCATATCTGGGTTCACTTTGTGCCTATGTAACCAGGTATTCAAAGCTTTTGAATTCCTGCTTCAAGAGCTAGCTTAAAAAGCATAGAGTGGACATCCCCTTGTCTGACTCCTTTATTAATATCTGATTTGTTGTTGAACTATTAGGCTGAAATCCACACTGATACTCTCCCAGTATCCCTTCTGCATATGGAACTAGCCTTTTGTAGATAATACTGGAGAGAATCTTTTAGGTTACATACAGCAGGGTAATTCCTAGGTAATTTAAACAACAATCTCTGTGTCCTATCTTATGGATTGCTTGGATTACACCTAAGGTCCACTCTTCCAGAATTCTGTCCTGATTCCATATCAATTTGATAAGTTTGTGGATTCACTTATGGAGACCAATTCCCCTATTTTTCAAGTGTTCTGCAGTTATTCCATCAGTTTACCTTCTGTACTTCCTGTAATATAGGTTGTTCTATCTCTGGATCTGCTGTGGAATAGAGTGGCTGCTCGTTCTTGGTAGGTTTGCCCTACAGAATTCCATTGATGTATTCTGTTCATCTGTCCAGAACATCTTGTTTGTCTGTCAGTAAATTTCCCTCTTTGTCCGTACATACTGTTATTATTTGTCTATATTCTTGACTGCCCTCTTTAATTCTCTTATAAAATTTTCTGCTCTCATTCCTTTGGTGCTCTTCCATCTTCTCTAACTTTCTCCTTACGGCTTCCTTTTTTTCCTTCTACATACCCTTGCTGCCTGTATTCTCTTTCTATTATATGATGCCTGGTTTTATCTTATATTTCACTCTGAGCACTTCAGTCTTGCTTCCTTTTTCTGTTCCACTGCATGTCTAGATGTGTCATCATTTTTAAGTCTCCTTGTTTCCCTCATTATTTCATGTACTGTTGTCAGAATAATTTTTTAAAAATTTTTTGAAAACGTTGTCAGCGATCTTATATTAATATAACTGCTCAATTCAGCGGCATGGATCGGTGTAGCCTGCTCCACAGAAGTGGAAGTCCACCTGCTGTTCTGGAGTCTGAAGATGATCCTTAAGGTTTGAAGCTGGTCACTCCTATTAAAAGACATTTGCGATCAAGACTGTTCTTTTAATTATCATAATTTTTTAAATTGAGTTCCATTCTTTGTCTGTATAGTCTTCACCATCTTTTGTTTGTAACTCCTGTCACAATCTCTTCTGATACCCTTAAATGGTAGACCCATTTTTCAGTTGTTCTGTATTTGATTCTTTACTCTGGTACTATTTCCTTTGTCTGTCATAGCAAATTTTTGCTCAATTTGGCTACTACTAGACAATGGCCAGAATTGGAATTAGATCCTTGGAAAGTGTGCATATTTTCCATGTCGGGTGCCCACCTCTTCGATAGCAATTTATAGTCTATTTGGTTTGCTTCAGTTTATTTGCACTATTTTCTAGGTCCCTTTGTAGATATTTTTCTTAGGGAAACAGTTACTTACTGCCTTCAACTTGTTCACAGAAGCAAACTTGACAACCCTCATACTGTTATGAATAGTTTTATCACACAGACTTTCCTAGCCAGACATGCTTCTGAAAGCCTCTTCTTCGCCCAGTTTGGTTTTATAATTGGCAGGCACTGTTATGGAGCTATATCTAGGTATTGTACCACAAACCTCATGTAGCTGACTCTGCTGTTGGTGCATGTACATTCACGAAGGTCACATAGTGGAATTTGTCTTTGATACACAGAGTAAATATTCTGTCATTAAATGGAGTGAAAGCAATAACAGATCTATGCATATCCCTGGAGGCTCAACTTGTCTTTTGTCCTTTCCTGACTAACATAGGGAGAATTTGTGCTTATGAATCTTACCGCTTCCATTCAGCCTGATGTCCTACAGTGCAGCAACTCCCATTCCATACCTTAGCATCTCTTCCGCAATACTATTCATAGTGCCTGCCTGCAGCAATGTATGCACATTCCATTTTCCAGATTTAAGCACTGTTATATCTGTGTTCATGTTCCTTGGCACAATTCTCCTTTGTAAGGATAGTTCTTGTTAAATTTGTCATGATGATAGGCTTTTTACACGGCAGGGGTATCGACTGTGCATTCAACCCTTAACCTGGATGACTGTGCTTTCATTTCAGTGTTAGCTCCCTGAGAGTAGTTGATGACCCAATCTATAGAGCCTCCTCCCCCCCCCCCCCCCTCCGCCCCTCTCCACCCTATGGTATGGGACATGCTTCATATGGCTCCTCTGCTGGGGCTCACAGCATTGATGGCATCACCGCTTTTTTCTTGATATGACCTGCTTTGTGTGTCACCAGTTGGGGCACCTAGCAAGTGTCTATCTCAGTCAGTATGCAATAATAACAATGGCCATCAGCATTTTGTGTGCCTTCTTGCCAGTGCCCATAGCAGCAGCAGCAGCCAGGATGCACAAGCTTATGTTACAACTGGAAATGGAATGGAGCAACAATTGATTTTCAATTGGACACAGGGGCAACCGAGTCTCTGGTTAATGTGGACACCTACTGGCGCATTGGCTCCCCACAACTGTGCCACCTTTCACGGAGTGGTGGTGTACAATGGCCAGTCAAGCCCATTGTGGGGTCAGATTGTAGTCCACACTAAGTATAAACATGTAGCTCGGCAACCACCCTTTTTGGTAGTCAGTGCTTGGGTGGCAACTAACATTTTTGGCTAATCTGCTTTCATGGTGTCTGGTTTCCAAAGACAGTATAAGTGAACCTCATTTCAAATGTGATACTATTCACAGAACTTGATACATTATGTGCACAATACAAGCAACTGTTTGAACTTGTATTAGATTGTGCAACTTGTATTTGATTGTGCAACAGGTTTCTTAGATCATATATCCTTAAAGTAATCAGCAGTGTCTAAGTTTTGTAGACCACACATCCAGTGACGTTCACTATGAGTGATCAAGTTAAAAGTGGAACTTGATAGATTGCAAAGTATGGGAATAATATCCCCAGTGTCATCTAGCCAGTGGGTAATGCCCAGGGTCGTAGTTAAGAAGCCAAGTGGATCACACAGAATTTGTGGTGGTTTTAAGTCTACCGTTAATGCTCAAGGAAATGTCGCTATGTATCTAATTTCTCATATGAAGGAATTGTTGGCAAAATTGGCTGGTAGCCATTATTTTTTTAAGAGGGATCATGTTACTCATATTTTACAAAGCATTTTATCATTAATATGCTGTTCACCATGTGTCATTTAAAAAGTTGCCATTTGGAGTCACCATTGCTCCTGCAGTATTTCAAGAAACCTTTAGCAACTCATTCAAGGTATTGCCAACTGTGTTTTACTGTTTATATGACTTGCTAATTACCATAGCCACACAGAAGAAGCAACTATGCTATCTACAGGCGTTGTTTGAGCAGCTCCAAACCTATGGTCTGCAGTATCGCTTTGACAAATGTAGTTACTGTGAGCCAAGTATAAGATACCTAGGACATACATGAAGTAAAAGAAGGTCTCACACCCACCAACCCCTAATGACATCAAAGAACTTCAATCGTTACTGGAAAAAATTAATTATTATGCAAAATTTATTCCCAGTGTGTCCCAGATTCAACATCCATTCAATTAGTTGTGTAAAAAAGGTGTTAAATTTGTTTGGTCAGAAGTATGCTGGATGAATTTCTCACAACTTAAAAAGTGCCTTGAATTAGCTCCGTATTTAGCACATTCCATTCTGGCAAACACTTCGTGCTTGCCACTAGTGCACCAGAATGTGACATTAGTACAGTGCTGTCACACAAATGTGCCAACAGCATGGAATAGCCCACTGCATTTGCATCTAAAACGTTAAATGAGACAGAGAGAAATTATGTGAAGGATAGATTGCTACTCACATAAAGATGACAAGTTGAGATGCAGACAGGCACATTTGAGCAGTCGGCCAAAATCTTCTTCAGAAAAGAAAATATTTCCCCCTCCCCACCTCTTCCCTCCCCACAGCTTCACAATGCTGCACCTGGCAGCTTTGTCCTGGCACCATCTATTCCCTGCACAATCTGCCAGATGGTGCTGACGTTTCACTATCCCTCCCCCTTTTCCACCCCACTCCAAATTGCTGCCTCCATTTGACACAACACAGTTGCATCCTGGCCAAAGCGGTCGGAGATAGTGGGTATATGTGCTTGCTTATGTAAATGTGTGTGTTTTCTTTTATGATAAGGCTCTATCTGGAAGCTCAAATGTGTAACAGTCTTTCTGTTGTGCCAGTGTGTCATGTTTATGGTGAAAAGCAATCTAGCCTCCTGATAATATTCTTGATGTTCCAACCTGGACTTTCTATCATTTGCCACAGAGGATTTATTCACAAATTCAGAAAGAGTTGTTGGCTGTCACATATGGACCAGGAAGTCTCATGTGCATCTCTATGGTTCTAAGTTTCACCTAAATCACCAATCAGAAGCTCGTCATTTTGCAGTTAAATCCCTATTTGAAACTACCCGATAAGAGGGCACAGAGGCTGCAATGATGAGTGTTGTCCCTGCATAACTATACCTACAAGATCGATTAATGGCACACCGTGCAGCACTCAAATGCTGGCACAGTTTTCCACATGCTATGCTGCCCAGGTTCAGAGTATGACAGGCACGAAGTACTGTGTTTTGCTTAAGATGAAAACCAGAGACACAGACTTTACTAATTCCTGATTACGGCATGCAATGTAACATCAGAAATGGGCTATGATCCATTTCTTCGCAGGGTGGTGTTTGCTGTACAGCAGGGCTGCTAGCACCTGCCTAAGGGCACTGACCCAGACTGACACACCTAGTTTTCATTATGGCACAGACTTAATATCACTGATGGTGTCATATTCTTGGCTCCAGTCGATTCTGAATGCCAGTTGGTAGCTCGTTCCATGCTCTGCACGTGTATTGGCCTAGTGTTGACATGACCATGTACGCACTGTCTGGAACTTACTGGCCTGCACCCAAAGTCAGTTGGCACCTGCACAGTTTCAGTCCTGGGCCATGCCCCAATCACCTCTTGCAAAGAGTGCATGTTGATGTCGAATAATTGCCTTTGATTTATTGAGAGAACTTTTTTAGAAAGTGTGGTTCATCTGTAAAGTAGACTGTGTATACAATACTAATGCAATCCATTCTTCAGTACTGATCGAGTTCTCGGGATTCCCACCAGGTCAGATTAAAGGACAACATAAAGCATTCCAGAGGCTGGCTTCTAGATTTGTTACTGGTAGGTTCAGTTAACATACAGATATTATGGGCGGGAATTCAGATGGAATCCCTGGGGGGGGGAAGGTGACATTATTTATGAGTAGTATTAATGAGACAATTTAGAAAACTGGCATTTGAAGCTGACTGCAGAATGATTCTACTGCTGCCAACATAAATTTTGTGTAAGGACCACGAAGATAAAATAATAGAAATTAGGGTTTGTACGGAGGCATGTGGACAGTTGTTATTCCCTTGTTCTGTTCGTGAGTGGAACAGGAAAGGAAATGACTAGTAGTGGTGCAAGGTATCTTCAGCAATCCACCACATAGTGGCTTGTGGAGTATGTATGTAGATACAAATCAATTCATGGAGTCTGTGCTTCAGGATTTTTGTAAAAAACTTGAACTTCAACATCAGTCAATGCAAAATCAATGCCACTACAAAAATACTGATGGACCGTGAAATATATCAATAATCTTTGTAGTATTGACATTCACACTGTAGTCAGTCTCTACATCTAAAACAGTCTTGTAAATAGTAGGATGCCACATCCAATTTGGAAGCCAACCAGATGGTCAGGACCTTCAAAATCCTGATGCACAAGTTAATGATCAGAGCCAACTCCATGGAATCATTCACCAGCTTCCTTACCATGTGCTGGTCAACATCTGTGAATGGATGTAGTCCAGCCAAAACTTTACGTGACTGCAGGTCCTGCACCCTTCTCAACTTGCTGTGCATGTCTCACCATACTCATGCACGCATGCACGTGCTCACACACCCATCCAACCCCCCCCCTCCCCCTCCCCCCCCCCCCCCCCCCCCCACACACACACACACACACAGAGCCTGCGTTGAGAAGCAACAGCCTTCCAAATCCCCATCTGACCATTCACTCTTAGACTTCCCATTACCAATTATGTAGGTGAATGCTGGGTGGCCACAAGGCCTCGTTTTTGGCCATAGGGGGCATAAAAATGCTTGAGGTTTGCAATCAGTCAGGAGGATCTAGTTAGGCATCAAAATCAGTTCTGCCCACTATGAGACTTACCATCCCCCTCCCCCCTTCCCCTCATCTGCTGGCTGGGTATGAACTAAGTGCCAGGGACAAGCCTGGCTGCTGTTGTTAACAACTTCCACCCTCATGTTAACCATCAACAAGAGGTTGACAATCACTGATGATAGGAGCTGAAGGAGATGGAACTGCTTCCACCTCGTAAACCAGTTCTAGCTCCCACCACCTGCAGTGAACCCCTCACCACACAATCAATGGAGTTTGAGCATTTCCAAACTGAGGTGCCCATGCAGGCTGCCCTCTGTCCCCATCTCCGTCATGAGCAGAATCCACTATCCTGCAGGCTGGGTCAAGATGCACCCAAGAACCCATTGACTGGTTGGAACTTTCAAAAACAGCTTTGGCTTCTGTCTCAGATGATCACATTGAGGAACTATCATGAGAGGCTCTCTCTCTGTAAAAGGGGGGCGGGAGTGGAGAGTTAATGTCCAACAGATGTGGAGTCCCGACCCAGACCAAGTATCAATATGGAAGACAGTCAGAGATACTTGGGCTTCATACTCCAGCTGCAGCTTGCTCTAGCAAGGGACGCTAACACAGCTGCAAGTATGTCATTTGGAGCCATGTGCTGAGGCAAGACTGCCCTTAAATACCAAAACCTGTACCTACCAGTCAGTCGGTTGTTAGTCATTGAAGCTGAAGCCTTCAGTGCTGCTGGATTTGCTCCCTGGACTGTTTGTATAAGCATAAGACAATTTGCTACACTCTGGTCTTGTTTTTGGTTTACTGTTCACTTCATAAACTCTGCCGTCATTGACCTTAGGAACCACATGTTTGTTCCTCCAGTCTCCGTGTTGCTGCCAATGTGAGGTATCGTAAACTGTGTTCTGTCTAAACAGAGTATGACAGAAAAACATTCTGTTTCTATACAGCATAGATTTGTGTTGAATGTCAAAAACTTTGAGATTTTTGGCCACTAAAAACATATTACAAAACTGATTTCACACTTAGAAGGATTTTTAATTTGGCTGCTCGTTTTAAAGGGTCTACAAGTGAACCAGTAGTAATGTGACTTTCTCGCTCCTTCATCTCTTTTTCATGCTACATGAAAGCAAATATTACCTAATGTGTAGTCTTTGTACAGTACTACCTGAGGCTGGAACAAATGAGTTGCATCTGTCACTAAGGCATTGACTACTAATCATGCCATGAAATAATGAGTATCCTGCTGACTCAAAATTCACTATTGTCTTGAAAAGTGCTATTCTTTTCTCTGTTTAACATACGAAACATCCTGTCCCATCCTTATGCTGCTGCCGTTACCACCCTTTTGCCACACAGGTCATGTGTGTTTGAAATATCCAATTGAAGGACTGTCCATCTAGTCTGGGCCTGGCCTGTATTGAGAAGCAATAGCCTTCAAATCCTCATCTGGCCATTCGGTCTTAGGCTTCCCGTTACCAATTATTTAGGTGAATGCTTGGATGTATCCTTAGACAAGGACATGTCCAGCTCTCTTTCCTTCCCTATCCTGTTAAAACATGTCTTCTGTCTGTGATGCTCTTATTGTAATTTACCAATTCATAGAGCAAGCCCATCCTGACCAGTCTGGTCGCATTGTATCCCATCCCTTAAAGAGGCAGATCACATGTAAAACCATCTGTGCCATATATCAACTTTACTACAATCACTGCTTAGCATTTTATGTGGGCATAACCACCAGTCACTGTCAATCTGTTTGAATGGCCACCTTCAACCTGTAACTGAGTGTAAGCATGACTAGTCATTTGCAAAACATACAGGTTAACAATGTGCTCATTGTCTGTGGCCACTACACAGCTTTATTACTTAGCAGCTGTGTCCCCAATTGCACCACCACCAACACACAGCCCTTTTCGTACCCTACATCAGTATCTTAGTCTCCACTAAGACCTGTCAGCCACCTGCTTTTGTCCCAGTTACCTCTCAATTCCAGTGATTGCTTGGGACTACTGTGTTGTAATAACCATTACATTTCTGTTGAGTCCGCCCTGATAGCTGAGTGGTCAGCGTGACGGAATGGCTGCGCTAAGGGGCTCGGGTTCAATTCTCAGCTGGGTTGGGGATTTTTGTCCACTCAGGGACTGGGTGTTGTGTTGTCTTTGTCCTCATCATCGTGTTATGTTGTCTTAATCATCCTATCATCCACCAGGGTGGCGACAGGAAGGGCATCCGGCCACCGCTTCGATTAACCTTGCCAAATCAGAGGATAACCATGCCAACCCTGCGGAAGTGCGGGACACAGACACAAGGAAAGAGAGGGAGAGGGAGAGGGAGAGGGAGGGGGAGAGGGAGAGAGAGAGAGAGAGAGAGAGAGAGAGAGAGAGAGTACATTTCTGTTGAAACACTCTCCAGAAATGGCACAGTGGTTTCTCAGCAGTCAGTAATTTACCTGTGTTTTTCCTCTGTGACCAGATTTAAATGATTTTTGTGGTGTGTGTGTGTGTGTGTGTGTGTGTGTGTGTGTGTGTGTTAGTTATCAAAGGATTCGCTTGAAAAATGGGAACCATGTTCATAGAATTCCAATGCCATACACTTTCTTTTGTGTTTCAATACCTGTTTCTCCATTTGTTAGTGTTCGCAACTGACATCTGTGTGATGGTAATAGCATAATATTGACCAAGCATAGCAGATGACATAGTGGTAAGACACTGGAACCACATTCAGGAAGATGGTGGTTCATATTCCTGCGTGATCCAGATTTATGGTTTCTGTTGATTGCCTAAAACTCTTAATATGAATGCTTTGGTGGTCCCTTTGAAAAAGGACATGGCCGCTTTCCTTCCCTTTCCTGAACTCTATTGACCACTTCATCAGCAAGACTTTATACCTCTATCTTCCTTTCTACACAGTGTTGTGTGATTACTCATGTTATATTTTTGCAATGTCTGAAAATAATAGTGACAATTTAAGAAAGTCTGTAGGTTGAAATTGAACTGAAAATAACATGTCTTTTGCAGTATGGCACACAACAGGCAAGGTTAATGTCTGGCATTATAGACTTTGCACATAAACTACGCAGTTCCACAGACCCAACATTAAGGTCATTAGCAAACTCATTGTCAACACGACAGCTTCTGAGGATAGCACGCCGTCTGTCGCAATACCCCATGGACAGTCAACGAGAGAGTATTCATCGTGCATGCTTGTCTAGGTTAGTGGTTTGCTTTGTCAGAATGTGTGATACACGGGACATGAATTAATATACAAAAATATCTTGGTTGATGTTTAAATAATAATATGTGTTTGTATATATGGGAAATGTATTTCCCAAACTCTAATAGATGAGACAATAACGGAAGCTTGTATATTTGCCTGTAAAGCAGTTGTAATTAAAAATTGCTTTAACAGAACAGCACATCTCTTAACAGTGTCACAAGGTAGTGGTTGTTAGGCATTACTAATATCTTTAATTATTGCATTCAACCACATGACAGTGTTCTTCTTGTTGAGCTGTGCATTTTGAGAGAACAATCTCCCACCTACAAGTTCATTGCAATGGAACAACATTGAAAGTTGTCCCTCCAGAAAAGCATTTCTAACATAATGTGGTCGTCAATTGTCCCACAAATTGTTAACAGTTGTCCTGTCCACACATAAAAAAATAGTCATACTATATTTTTGTAATACTTTAACATAGGACAGCATTCAAAAACCAGTACATATTACTGACATGCAGGTGACACAGATCTTCCTCCAACCACTGCTCATATTGGCAGCATGTAGCAGCAGCCTGATATCTCATTCTTCTGCCAATCATCACAGTATTGGGAACCCACAGACCAGATACACTACTATACCATGGTGCTGCAAGCTGTGTGATCATCCTGAGCAGTGCTTGGAAGAAGTCCTGTGTGGCCTGCATGTCAGTAACATGTGCTGACTTACGGATGATGTGCTGCTACTTTCAATTAGATTGTTATTGAATGACTTTCCTAAATTTTTAGGTTTTTGCCTCCTTTGGCTAGGCAGATATTGGACACAGCACTAACAGAAAATGGATTCCCAATTGAACAAGCTGAAATGGAAGAATCAGCTATTAAATGTGATGTGGATGAAAATGTGGTGCAGATTGGTCAAACTGTTGCACCTCGATACAAGACAGCAGCAAAGACGAAGATTCCAGACATAACATTCTTCAACATCCCTCAGGTAAGCCACGGTGGACCCATTTTCAGTATTGTGTGTAATATGAAGCAGGAAGAGAGGACTTTTGAGATATGGAAATTAGTCAATGATTGTTGCTATAAAACTGCAATCTTAAAAATCTGAATTGTAATGTTAGGAAATGGAGAAAAATAATCAAGCATTTCAAAAATGAGATGATAGGAGAGTCAGGATAATATATAAAATAACATGGGTGAAGGTGAGTAAGAAAAGGTAAGCCAGATGTGGTCATTGGATGGTTTTATAGCCCCTCTGTGTCAGGAGTTGTAATGGCAGAGTACTTCAGAGATAGCTTGCAGAACATCATAAGTTTCCTAATCTATATCTGCATCTGTGCAATTACTTTGCAATCAACACTTAAGTGGTTGACAAAGGGTTCATAGAACCTCCTTCTCACTGTTTTTCTATTGTTCTACTCTGAAACAAATATATAGGTACAAATCAACAAAATATTTTGACTTTCAGAGGAGAAAGTTGATGATGGAAATGTCATGAAAAGATCTCATCACAGTGAAAAAGGCTTTTGTTTTAATGATTACCATGACCGTAAACCCCCACACCTTCTCCGCAATTTCATGGTATTGCTGAATGAGCTGCCTTTCTTTGAATTTTTTCAATATTATCCATGAGTCGCATTTGGTGAGGATCCTTTACTGCACAGCATTCAATGAATTTGAAAATATAATTTAACTGATCAGTCTGAATGAAATGGCAGACAATAGAGAAAAGTCAGAAATACTGAATTCACTCTTTCAAAACTGTTTCACTGTGGTAGGTCATATTATGGTTCTTCCTTACAATCATTGCATGAACATCAGAATAGCGACTTTTGAGTTATATAATTGTGGAATAAAAAATGAATTAAAATTGTTCACTGGTGAAAAAGCATGTGGACCAGATGAGATATCAGTGAGATTCTACCAGAGATTATGTGTAAGAACTTGCTCCCTTTCTAGCAGTAATTTATCATAAGCCAATCGACTGACCATTTTCAAGAAAGGTGGTAAGAAAAATGCACATACTTATATGCCTGTATCGTTGAATCAGACTTGCTTACACATTAGAATTATTTTTGAGAATGGAAATATCTTCTACAAAAATCATCATCAATTACACAAACGGAGATCTTGCAAAACTCAGACTTGTTTACACATTAGAATTATTTTTGAGAATGGAAATATCTTCTATAAAAATCATCATCAATTACATAAACGGAGATCTTGCAAAACTCAGCTATCACTGTTCACTGATGAGGTGTTTAGCATTGTAGACAGTGGTGTTCAGGTTGATGCTGTGTTCCTTGACTTCAGGAAGGTGTTTGATACAGTTTGACACTGTTGTTCAGTGAACAAAATATGAACTTGCCAAGTATTGTACCGTGTTTGTGATTGGACTCAGGATGTCCTTGCAGGTAGAGCTCAACATGCTGTTCTTAGTGAAACTAAATTGGCAGATGTAAGGGTAACTTCAGGAGTACCCCAAGAAAGTGTAATAGGACTTACTGCTTACAGTATGTATAAATGATCTAGTGAATAACATTGGAAGTTGCAAGATCTCTTTCACAAATGGTGCAGTTGTGTATAGGGATGTATCAGTGCCATAAGACTAGTGATTTGCAGGAAGATGATTGGTGCAGGAACTAGTAGTTTATCATGAATGTAAATAAAGATAAAATATTGCTCATAAATACGTGAAGAAATCCCCCACTGTTCTATTACACTATTGTTGACAAATAACTTGATGGAGTAGCTAGGAATAACCATCTGAAGTGATCTAAAGTGCGATGATCACATAAAACAAATTGTAGGAAACACAGATGACAGGCAGAGATTCATTGGAAGAATGTTAAGGAAATGTAATTCACCCACAAAAGAAGTTGCTTAAAAAGCACTTGTTCAACTTATTTCAAGTATTGCTCTTTAGTAGGGGAAATTTACCAGATTGGATTAATAGAAGATATAGAGAAGATGCAATGAAAAGTGGCACGTTTTTTCACGGGATTGTTTGGGTGGTGGGAGAGCATTCTGAAGATGCTCAACAAAATACAATGGCAGACATTACAAGAGAAGCATTGTGCACCACAATGAGGCTTGCCATTGAAATTCTATTCTTCCCATGCACAATTCATGAATGGAACATGGAAGGAAGGCGTGCGTGCATGCGTGTGTGTGTGGTCTCTCTCTCTCTCTCTCTCTCTCTCTCTCTCTCTCTCTCTCTCTCTCTCTCTCAGGATCTCCCAAATTCCTGGACTGATTTCAGACAAATTTGGTAAACTCCCAGCTCCAGTGGTAGCAGAGATAGGGACGAAAATGTTTCTCAGCCCTTGCCATTTAGGTTGCCATGCACAACAGGCATGTTCTGTGGAAAAAGTGTCAAACTACTGTATTGACCTGCACTAAACGTTTTCCAGCCCCTGACCTGTACGATGGCCTTCATGACAGGCGTGTCAAGCGCAAGTAGTATCGGCTTGCTTTATCGACCTGGTGTGCAGGGCAGCCTACACATCAGGGGCAAGAAACAATTTTCCTGCCCCCAATGTGTATGCTGCCCTGCATGAGAGTTGTGTTGGAGTAGTATCAACCTGCTTTGTTGAACTGCAGGGGCTATACCTGTGGATGGGCATGGCTGGGGGAAGGTTGAGATAAGTAATGAAGGGGATGGACACAGAGAGGAGGCAGGAGCAGATGGATGGGGAGGTGGGGAGAGAGCAGGCAAGAGGGGATGGACAGAGGGGGGGGGAGAAGGAAAGGGGGAGTTAGAAACAGGTAAGGATAATGAAAGGAGAAGAACAACAAAGAGGGTGTGGAGGAGGAGGTGGTGGTGGAGGTGGTGGCGGCTGTAGAGATAGATGGGGGACAGAGGAGATGGACAGTGGGAGGGGTAGGAGGAGATGAAAAGATGAAGAGAGTGGTGAATAGAGGCTAGACAGAAGTGGGAGGATGAGGTGGACAGAGAGGCAGAGGGAGGAAGAGGTGGATACAGAGAGGTGGGAGGAGGAGGAGGAGGTGTATAAAGTGTATGTGTTGAATGCACACGTGGGTGAATCCACAATGGAAAGGCTAGTGTACCTATAAATGACAACCAACGCAAACTTGTATATATTAATTGTCACACTATTTTAAGAGAGACCCACAACAACATAAGTTAAATTAACCTAGTCCTTAAATGGCATTTCTTTGGAAAATCTTGTCATGGTATTTTATGTCAGTGTATAATAAATCAGATATGTACCTATCGGCTAGCCAGCCAAATTGCTTAGATACGAGTCTTGTTTACTGCCAATGAGATTACAGTGAACTTGGATATACTGGGTAACTTCTGGCTTTTTCTTAGTCTCTCTCATTTGTGTTGTGTGCATTTGCTATTTCCCTGAAGTTCATGCCATTGTAGTTTTGGCAACTCATATGCAGACTTTACAGCAAATTTCTTGGCCAACATATCGGATAATACTTTAAGGTTGGTCATTTATCAGAAATAACCAGTTAGTTTTTAAAAGATATTTAATTAACATAACTGGAATATTTGCTCATGGATAGGCCAAATGGCTCATGGCTTTTTCATAATTCCACTGTTGCCACTTTTCTTTTGAGTTTTAACATCTACATAACAAGGAATTCGTTAGAGATGAAGCTGTAGTTTTGATTATAGTGGGGAAAGAAATTGGCTGTGGCCCATTTTAAGGAATGTTAATTTGATCTTCATACTGTTTTAAATCATTTAGAAAGAAAATTAAAAGTCAAGCTTTCTTATACAAATTAGAGTGTGCATGCAGTTTGTTCACAAGAAGAAGAGCGAAATATGAGAGAGTTGCAGGGATCAGAATAAGCAAGCCCCACCCTCCAACTCCCAGCACATAGCCTGCCTGAAGGGTGAGGGGCACTGCAGAGGGGGAGGAACAAGCCCCACAAACATCAAGCATTGCTGGCAACACTCTTGCGTTCACATACAATTTGTGCGCCAAACAGCAGTGACATCTGTTAGCTGCCACTGTAACAGCTGTCAACTGCTACATGTTGCACATCTGCGAAAAACAGGTGTAATTAAAGTTAGAGGGTTCATGAAATCAAAATTGATAGTTTCATCTTGAATGATGGTGGTTGTGGCTACTAAATCTGTATCAGTTCTCATAGACAATTCAGAACTAAAGAGAACCAGTCGTAAAATTTATGTTGTGGCAACAAAAAGAGAATGAGAAAATTTTGAACATTTACCCACATGTGTAATGATGAACTGTATTTAAATGTAAATCACTCAGTGTCAGTCTTATTAAGTTCCCATCTGTGCATGATGCATTATTGTTGCTACTTCTTGATTCAGCAGTACCAGTATTAATAATAATTTCATGTATTGTGAATTCAACGACACTGTCGTGCTTCCAGTAATCTCCTTCCACTTGCTGGCCCTTCCTGCTTTGTGCTTCCCACTCATCAACAGTTACTGACAGAAGAGATTCACTTGCAATATTCAACAGATTGTCTTTGGCCATGTCCCTGAAATGTTGTGCTCCCTAAACAACGTTTTACTTTTGCCCATGCCAGTTCTATCGCACTCAAATCACAATTATAGAGTGGCAAGCGGACAACCGTGTAGCTTTTGTCACTTTCCATTTCTTTGATCACATACATTTTTTAGCAGATCTGTGTTATTGAATTAAAGCAAACAGAGCCTGCATCCTCATGCTCTCATTACGGGCAACATGTCTCGTTTGAGCCATTGCAAGATCTTCGTTTCGGTATTGTACAGTGTGGGTGTTTTGTCCACCAGTTTCTTATGAAGTGTTGTCCATCACAGTGAACAATGTTGGAGAAAGACTTGGGAGAACCATATTTGCAAATGTTTGATCATGGTAATCACCTTTTGTGGATGTAGCTCAGAATTTTAGTCGGTTCTCCCAACGAACTCCTTCTTTGATCCAACACTCCAATAGTAAGTCTCTTGGAGGAGTTTTCCCACTGCATAATGCTGACAACATCCTCCTTCCAATGTTTAACAACTGTCATATTACTGTGTATCCAAGTTTCATGCAGGTAGAATATTTTGGTGGCTGTTTCCCAAATGTTTGATTTATACTGTGAAATGCAACCACCAACGAGTACTGTCTCCACACTGTAGCAGTAAAAGCTCTTATTCTGCACTTTTTTCCATGTGAATCCCATTGGCAACAAAATGTTCCACAGAGATGTAACAGCCTGAGTCCAGTCGATTTCCTCGAGTATTGCTCAAAGTTTCTGCAGACTGGGACCTACCTTCTGTACCATGCAGAAGTTTTCAATTTCTTGTTTCAAGACACCCTGTCAAAGTTATCCAATTGGATTTTCCCAGCTGATCTTGGCCTAAGTGAAAAAGAGTTAAAAAATAATGTCAGAAAGTAGGATTAAATTTTATGTAGAATGTATAGTTACAAGTAACAAGGAGAGGTCCCAAGTGGAAGACTGACTTGTTGAAATCACTTATACAGTAGTGTTGGTTATGCTCCCAGATGTCTCATGATGCAGCCGTAGTTAATTGAATAACAATAATGATGGCAGTCATTTCTTTTACAAAAGACCATATAGTGACAGCAGCCACTGCTTGGAATATTGAAAACTCTATCAGCTGTACTAATATGCTTTGTCATTGGACTCATTTATTTTATTTATTAGACTTCAATAAAAAAAAAAAAAAAGGATTTTCACACAGCTGAAGTGGTTTTCTCTTTTCCAAATGTATTTCTGTTATGATGTGGATGGAACAACTCTGTATTTTTGCTTGCATGATCACAACCTTCAGCAAAATATTAATTAGTTTCCTTGCTCCACTCTGTAATGTACTATCCATTGCCTCTCTCTGAGGAGTGGGAGTAGTATTTGATGTTGCCCATGATAGGCCAGGAAGCACTTCGTCACTCAACAGATGTACTACTTATCTACACAACAAAACAGCACACTTCACAATAGCTACATATGCAATGTTCTGTGTTAGATGCTGAGGCTGGCATAGCTGGATGCAAAAAGTGAGCAGACTGAAGTTGACCAACTCCTACTGACTTTTGGTGATTCATAAGTAGGGAGTCCTTGCCCCTCTCTTTGTGAGCAAACTGTACATATTTCAATGGCATTATAGTGTCTCAGAGGAAAAATTTTCCAGTAATTGCACTATTACCTGGGATCACCCGGTTATAGACTTTAACAATCTTACAGAGGCTTCTCCTTACATCATTGAAGACTGTCCAATTTGTACAGCTGTTTATAATTTGACAAGTTACATGAACTGATTGAAAGTGCTGACTTGTTTCACAGTATTTAACATCAGTTTGTAATTAAGTGTAATTTATCTGGGCTTTTTTGTAACTGCATTTGTTTACTGAATTACGATGTAAACTATGACCTCCAAGACAACGACAATAATAATAATAATAATATGCGGACACTTTAACGTAGCAATGTTATGTGGGGGTGGGGAGTTTGAACTGTGGTTGTGAGAGGTACTGGTAGAGGTTGGGACTGAACTATTCAGTGTATGACACTTCCAACTTAAGTGAGCAATAGTACAGCAGCTGTTGCCACTTTGTTTTGGGTTGTGCATTGCTTGTTGTTTTCTTTTCTTATTTTGAAATGAGTGGAGAGACTAATCCTGGTCCAGCATGGGATTTAGTATGACATTCACAAGACCAGAATGTATCAAAGATTCCTATGACAGTGTGTTACTAATAATAATAATAATAATAATAATAATAATAATGTGCTGTGGTTTTATCATTTATCTACTGTTAAACACGAGTTTAAGGGCATATCACCATTCACTCTTGATGGGGGCGTGTGTGTGTGTGTGTGTGTGTGTGTGTGTGTGTGTGTGTGTGTGTGTGTTTTAAAATCTTTTTGCTGTAAAGAAAAGTGAAAGCTCTCAATCCATGCAGCAGACATCTTCTATACGCCATGATCTGAACTAGAAATATATATTTGTAAAACTGGTTTTTGGGTTTGTAACTCGTCACCAGTGGCATCTGATACAGAGGAACAGATACTGTATGTACATTGATTTCTGCAAAATGATAACTTATATATGGCTCATGGTGTATGGAAGTGTCCTTTGTTAAACAGCACCAAGCATTCAAAACATCATCTTTATTTATTTTCAGTATAAGATATTACATTATAGTAATAAATGTCTTTTTGTTTAAACCTTTAGACAGCTTTTTGGAGTCCATTGTTATTATACTTTACGTGTATTTTTTGCAGCATCTATCAGTACTGGAATGGATGCTACAAGATTTCATGCTGGGTGAACACCTTCTCCTTGTTGGCAATCAAGGTGTTGGGAAGAACAAGTTGGCTGATAGGTTGCTCCAGCTGCTGGGCAGACCGAGAGAATACATTCAGTTGCACAGGTACATTTCTCCAGCTTCCTGCAAAGAACTGGGTACAACATTTTAGGAGAACAAGACAATTATCTTCTAACTAAGGCATAATCTTAAGTATTAAACTGAAGGGTGTGGCTTAGCTAAATAGAAGAATGAAAAATAGTATATATATAAATTTCAGTTTGTACTCCGGTTACTTTTGTTCTCTTGAATATTTTCCTTGAATATTTTGTTTTATATTCTCTTGTCTTCCAAACTCTCTAATATTCTCCCATATGGTCCTTAATCGAAGGGGTCAGCCTCTTCCATACTCTTGAGTCATTGAAACTAGAGAGATGACATGTCACATGTAAGAAGAGAATTTTTAATATTAAACGGCATATTTGTGACAATGAACATTTTTGACATTGGACTACCAGCAGTGGACACTACCTGTGAACAGCATGGTCAGTGTTTGATACACAGTTTTAGCATCTCAATAAGCTTCATATCACTAGTGGTTTCCTTTTGAGATGCTACAGCTAATGACAGGGGATATGCATTCTGCATACTTTGCAGTCACTATTCCCTCTAGTTTCATTTATTGTTCTGGAGGAAAAGTCTAGTAAGTGCCACTTATCCTTTATTACTGCAACCTTTGTGCATTCTCTTTAGTGAATGCCATTAGTTGGATTTTAATGTACGATAAAGAGCAAAGATCTTGTTTCTGTCGACTTGATCATGAAGAAGGCATTTAGAGAAAAACCTGGATGCCAAGATGTAACAATACCATAGAAGGAAAGTTGCTACTCACCATATAGCGGAGATGCTGAGTCGTGATAGGCACACTAAAAAGATTCACACAATCATAGCTTTCGGCCATTAACACACAACCACACACACACACACACACACACACACACACACACACACATGGTTTTTGTAGATGTTGAAGCCTTCAATGTTTCTGTACTTACATCGACATTACACAAGCAACCATACATTCTCTTGGATAAAGTACATGATACACCAGTGTTATCACCACCTCACTATCCACTCATGTTGGCATTCATCAAACAATGGAAAATCCAGGATGGAATGTAACAATAAGAGAGAAGGAAAGTTGCTACTCACCATATAGAGGAGATGCTGAGTCGCAATAGGCACAATAAAAAGATTCACACAATCATAGCTTTCGGCCATTAAGGCCTTTGTCACACACACACACACACACACACACACACACACAAAGCGCAACTTGCACACACGTCTGCAGTCTCGGAGAGCTGAAACTACACTGCGAGCAGCAGCACCAGTGCATGATGGGAGTGGCGACTGGGTGGGGGAGAGGAGGAGGCTGGGGCGGGGAGGGGGAGGGATAGTATGGTGAGAGTGGCGGGCAGTGAAGTGTTGCAGTTTAGATGGAGGGCAGGAGAGAAGGTACGCATGGGGGAGGGGGTAAGTAGTGGGAAGGACAGAAATAAAAATAAAAATAAATTAAGAC
Source organism: Schistocerca americana (assembly GCF_021461395.2). Classification (NCBI taxonomy): domain Eukaryota; kingdom Metazoa; phylum Arthropoda; class Insecta; order Orthoptera; family Acrididae; genus Schistocerca; species Schistocerca americana. The sequence goes on along the minus strand of NC_060125.1, from coordinate 227,661,979 downwards.
TGGGTGTGGCGGTGAAATGACGGCTGCGTAGTGCTGGAATGGGAACAGGGAGGTGACTAGGTGGGTGAGGACAGTGACTAACGAAGGTTGAGGCCGGAAGGGTTACGGGAACGTAGGAAGTATTGCAGGGAAAGTTCCCACCTGTGCAATTCAGAAAAGCTGGTGTTGGTGGGAAGGACCCATATGGCACAGGCTGTGAAGCAGTCATTGAGATGAGGGGTATCATGTTTGGCAGCGTATTCAACAATAGGGCGGTCCACTTGTTTTTTGGCCACCAACTTGAATACAGTCATGAACCTTTCCTCCAGAAGCCTTAGCCCCAAAGAAATATCAGTGCTTTCCAAAGGTCTCACCTTTTGCCCCACTCCCAAATTCAACCATGCAGGACTAGTTAAAGACCTTCTCTCCTTCTCCCGGTCCCTACAGTGGAAACACTTTTTTGCCACCAACCCGACCAATCAGACTCAACCAAAGACCAATATTGAACCTTGTCTAACTCAGTTCACTCCGCCATCTAACCCTGAGCCACCCCCACTGTCTCCAAACCACCCCCTGTTAACTTTCCAGAATTTCTTATCCTCGAACCTTGCCTCACCATCATTCCCCAAATCCCTCAACATGCATACTAACCTTACACCCACAGAAAGAACCGCAGTCCACCATCAAAAAACTTATCCTGATCTTATAATCCTGCCTGCAGACAAATGCTCCACCTCCGTTGTTTTGAACCGCAAGAATTACTTGGCAGAAGGACTCTGTCAGCTGTCAGATACTTCCTCCTACAAACCATGCCATAGTGATCCCATTCCAGCAATCCAGCAGGATCTCCAGTCACTACTCAAATCCTTAGGCCCATCCCAGAACCTCTCCCCAGAGTCCATCTCTCTACTTACCTCTACCACTCCCCCCACTCCCACCTGCTTCATGCTTCCTACAGTCCATAAACCCAACCACCCAGGATGCCCCATTGTGGCTGGTTACTGTGCCCCCACTGAGAGAATCTCTTCTCTCGTAGACCAACACCTTCAACCTATTACCCGGAACCTATCCTCCTATATAAAGAATACCAACCATTTCCTCGACCGACTCTCCACAGTTCCTTTCCCTTTACCACACGGTGCCCTACTTGCCACTTCCCTGTACACTAACATTCGTAATGCCCATGGCCTTACTGCTATCGAACACTACCTGTCCAGACGCCTTATGGATTCCAAACCAACAACCTCCTTCCTAGTCTCCATGACCAACTATATCCTCACCCACAGTTACTTCTCCTTTGAAGGCATTACCTACAAACAAATCCGCATTACGGCTGTGGGCACCCGCATGGCACCATCATATGCTAACCTATTACGGGGCCATCTAGAGGAATCCTTCCTAAAAACCCAGATCCTAAACCCCTCACCTGGTTCAGGTTCATTGATGACATCTTTGCTATCTGGATTGAAGGTGAGGACAGCTTATTCATATTCCTCCTGAACTTCAACAACTTCTCCCTCATTGGCTTCACCTGGTCCTACTCAACCCAACAAGCCACCTTCCTAGATGTTGACCTCCACCTCAGAGATGGCTACATCAGTACCTCCGTCCATATCAGACCTACTAACCACCAGCAGTACCTCCACTTCGACAGCTGTCACCCATTCCATACCAAGAAGTTCCTTCCGTACAGCCTAGCCACCCGTGGTCGTCGCATCTGCAGTGACGAGCAGTCCTTCTCTAAATATACCGAGGGTCTCACTGAAGCCGTCACTGACCGTAATTATCCTCCCACCCTTGTACAAAAACAAATCTCCCGTACCTTATTTTTCCAGTCTCCCACCACCTCCCAAAGTCACACAGTCTGGCCACAGAGGAGCATCCCCCTCATAACTCAGTACCATCCGGGACTGGAACAACTGAATTACATTCTCTGCCAGGGTTTCGATTACCTCTCGTCGTGCCCTGAAATGAGAAATGTCCTACCCACTATCCTTCCCACCCCTCCTACCGTGGTATTCTGCTGTCCACCAAACCTACACAATATACTCGTCCACCCTTACACAACCCCTGCTCCCAATCCCTTACCTCATGGCTCATACCCCTGTAATAGACCTAGATGCAAGACCTGTCCCATACATCCTCATCCTCCTACCACCACCTACTCCAGTCCAGTCGCTGACATCACCTATCCCATCAAAGGCAGGGCTACCTGTGAAAGCAGTCATATGATTTACAAGCTAAGCTGCAACTACTGTGCTGCATTCTATGTAGGCATGACAACCAACAAGCTGTCTGTTCGCATGAACAGCCACTGACAAACTGTGGCCAAAAAACAAGTGGACCACCCTTTGCTGAATACACTGCCAAACATGATACCCCTCATCTCAATGACTGCTTCACAGCCTGTGCCATATGGATCCTTCCCACCAACACCAGCTTTTCTGAGTTGGGCAGGTGGGAACTTTCCCTGCAATACATCCTACGTTCCCATAACCCTCCTGGCCTCAACCTTCGTTAGTCACTGTCCTCACCCATCTAGGCCCCTCCCTGTTCCCATTCCAGCACTACACAGCCGTCATTTCACCGCCACACCCAGTCTTAATTTATTTTTATTTTTATTTCTCTCCTTTCCGATACTTACCCCCTCCCCCCCTGCGCACCTTCTCTCCTGCCCTCCATCTAAACTGCAACACTTCACTGCCCGCCACTCTCACCATACTATCCCTCCCCCTCCCCGCCCCAGCCTCCTCCTTACCCCCACCCAGTCGCCACTCCCATCATGCACTGGTGCTGCTGCTCGTAGTGTAGTTTCAGCTCTCCGAGACTGCAGACGTGTGTGCAAGTTGCGCTTTGTGTGTGTGTGTGTGTGTGTGTGTGTGTGTGAGACAAAGGCCTTAATGGCCGAAAGCTATGATTGTGTGAATCTTTTTATTGTGCCTATTGCGACTCAGCATCTCCTCTATATGGTGAGTAGCAACTTTCCTTCTCTCTTATTGTTACATTCCATCCTGGATTTTCCATTGTTTGATGAATGCCAAGATGAGTGGATAGTGAGGTGGTGATAACACTGGTGTATCATGTACTTTATCCAAGAGAATGTATGGTTGCTTGTGTAATGTCGATGTAAGTACAGAAACATTGAAGGCTTCAACATCTACAAAAACCATTTCTTATCAACTCCAAGGCAGCACACAAAAATAGTCATCCATATAGATCCCTTATAACATATTCACTTGTATTATGTTCCACTCCTGTGTTGCATCACCTTTTAGCAGGATAAGCTAAAAAAAATAACATTTTTAGTTAGAGGAGTAATAGAAGTTCACCTCTTGACTCTAAGAAGAAATACCTTCGGTTTATTACATCCACATTTTATACAATAATAGTTGCTTTCTTCGACCAAAATACATTTTACTCTCAGTTTTTCAAAGTTCTCATCCTGTTTTGCAGTTAGGTGGCTCTCTTTTACTACCTATGTAACCAGAATTGTTCCCAACCTTCTCATGCACTGATGTGCCAAAAAATTATGATCACCTGCTTAGTCCGGTATTACACTACCATATTTATTTATCAAAGAAATTTGATAGTATAATAGGGAACCTCACTGTAGATTTGATCATAAAAGTCATTTGTCTTCTGTTCACTACAGTGTGAAATGTAACTGCTCAGAATGCTGGCATCGCTACAGCTATTTTACATCTGTAGTGTGTTTGCAAACATGGCTGAAAAGTTTAATTGGTGTGTTCCTTTGACTCTTTTTAAGAATTTTACCTTGATTGAGTGGGGGTGAGCAAGAGGCACAGTCCATGCTATTAATCATGTGCTGGTAGGAAGATCAGATATGCTGCAGGTGACTTCAAATCCACAGTCACAGCTACAGCCATCGACCACTACGTCTAGAAACATCCAAGCAGCTTTTCAGCAAGCCAGAATAGAAGAGGAGGGCACACTCTAAAATGCTGATAACAATAAAAAAATTCTTAACTCTCCATTCTACTTTGTCTAATTTTGAATTTTGGATGCCGCAAGTTAAAAAGTGTTTCATCTTTTTCATACTTTTATTAGTTTTGTAGTTGTTTGTAGTTGTTGAAACACTAAATTATTCAAAAATAAAAATATTTTTGATGCCCATATAGTGTACTAAACATTTATCTTTCTTCAGATAATGCTCTGTCAGTGCTTTATAAATCACTTCACACATTTGTGGAATTGTTTTGGTTAATGTCCACTGTAGTATTCGAGTGCCGTATTGTTAGCTAGAGTAGCTCTCTCCTGTAGTAGGAAACTGCAGTGTTATGGTGAGCTTGACTTCTGAACGTACAGATTTTCTCAGCTGAGTATTCTTTTTTTTAGTATGATGGGCCACTTAACTGAACAAACACTAAAACACACTCTCATCCATTCATAAGTAAATTATGTAGGGCTTGATGTCCTCCACTTGCAGCTCGTGTAACAAATTTTGCTGAATGCTTTTATTATCTTGACATAAAACCCACAGCTTCACTCAAGTATGTTACCCTTTTTTTCTGCTGCTGCAGCTCCAAATGCTCACACAATGCAATTGTGGTACAAGCAACTGCATCACATAATAACAAATTGTTGTTATCTGCCATCTTGAAGCTTGATGAAAAACACGATGTCAGTGTAATACCCAAAGATCTTAGTCACAGAAATTTGATGAATATTTGATCATATTTCTTTGTCAAAGAAATATGATAGGTGTTATGCCATCCATGTAACACAAAACAGCAATTCTGTGTGACATGAGTTTGGCAAATCCTTGGTAGGTTTCTGGAGTATGTGGCACCAGATCTCTGCACACAGATCAAGCAATTCCCGTAAATTATAGGATGATGGTTTGTGGGTGTGGAACTGTCACCCAGTAATGTCCCAGGCATGTTCCATTGGGTTTAGACCAGCCAATTTTCTGGCCAAGACGTTAATGTAAGCTCACTATCATGCTCTTCAAATCACTGTAACACAGTTCTGGCCTTTTGACCCTATCATCAAGCCCAAAGGTGTCATTGCCATCGGGGAAGCCATCAAGTTGAAGCAGGTGGTTCAGAATAATGTTCACATAGTCTCAAGCTGTCCTGCTGCCTTTGATTAGTGTCACAGGTCCCACAGATGTCCAGGTAAATGCTCCAATAGCATAATACTACTCCACTGGCCTGCGTTAGTGGTGCAGTGCATGTTTTGAGCAGCCATTTGCCTGGATGTCAGTGTATCTGGATTTGACCATCAACTTTGTGCAAGAAGAAACATGATTCATCTAGTATCAATGATATCATGTCTCCTGCAGCTATAATTGAGAATGTCATTGAATTAACATGGAAACACACAGTAGGGATCTCCTGCTATGGAGCCCCATGTTCAATAATTTGTGCTGAACGGTGGTCCCTGAAACACTTACACGTGCACCAGCATTGTACTCTGCTGTAACATCTGCCACAGATTTGCTTTATAAGAGCAGTCAAGCCTCTGACCTCCACATTCTCTGATGAGCCATGGACTCCCAATACCTTGTTGCCTACTCTTGGTTTCACCATCCTTCATCCACTTTCCGTAGTCACTGATGACAGTAGCCCACAAATAGCTGTACAGTTTCACCATTTCCTAGATGTTTGTTCCTAGGCATTGACCCATAACAAATTATTGTCAAAGTCACTTATGTCAGTGGATTGCCCTATTGTTTGCACCTGTATCTTCCCCCTGTTTCTCTGCTCTGCTTATATGCTCTCATACTGTTATCACATGACCACAACACCACAAAGTGACATTTGGTCTCACAGTGGCCTGTGGTCATAATGTTTTGGCTTGTCAGTGTTTTTCCCCAGAGCATGTCAACACAAATTCACAATAATATTATGAAAAGTCTTTTTATTTCTATACATTGTACCACCTACATCTCAGATTCCATTCACAGTTATAAAGTCATATTTCAAAAGCAATGTCATGACATTGTGCCCTCATAGTGATGTTCCAAGCTGTTAACTATCCACAATTAACAGACAGAATGTGTCAACCTGAACATACAAGATGCTCCGAAGACATGGTTCTTTGTTTTCCAGTTGTCTACCCTCTTTAAAATAATATTCGTATTTTTTTTAAAATCAACATGCTCACATACAAATTTTGGCTCATTCACAAATAACCATAGCCAGAATGGCTTCACATCTAAATAATCTAAGTACACTGGATCACAACAAGACGTGTACAGTCCAGTGTGGAGATTATGTGACTCATGCTTTCTATCCTTAACACCAGCAGGTCGCATGCCTACTGAAACCAAGCAACGTCTTTAATTTCAGCAAGAGATTGTTCATTTCTAATGTGTAGAAACTTTTTCCCAATGATTTTTACCCTTACACAGCACAGAAAAATACATGTATATGTACTGCTAAAAGAGCCAAGACCATTGTCTCCAATGAAAATACATTTCCCAAAGAAAATGCAAGCTTTCCATATATTCTTGCTGTCCTGTAACTAACATGCATAACTCAAATTGTGTTGCTGTCCACAGCTTTGCTGTCTTTGACACACAAAGGAGAAAGAAAGTGGAGGAGGGGAAGAAATAATCTCATCAAACATGAGAGGGAAGAGTAACATTATTATTTGATAGTAGTGATAGTTTCTCAGATATTGGTGCTGGATGGTTAAGCACAACCCACAAAGTGCCACAACTCCTTCCCAGCCTGTCACTCGAACATGCCATTTCAGTACCAGAGAAATGGAAGGATAAAGTTAGACTTCATTGATAGACAATTCTTATCTTGGTATGAAACTTGAATGATACAGAGCTGATGTGGAGAAATTAAGGCTCCAGATGCAGAGAAGCACTCTTTGCATCTACTTACAAAAGATCTATTTTGTACCTGACAGTGTCTCTGTGCGTAAAGATGTCTGTAAGAAGAACAATCTAATTTATGGAGCAAGATGAAGAGAACATAGCTTTAATTACTACAGAAAAACGTCATTCGTCTCCTGTTTCCATCGTCACAGACTCTAGGAGATGGTAACTGTGTGTTCAACTGTATTTCATCCCCTCATCTCCAAAAGTAGTCATTCAGGGTCTCTTTCAGTATGTTGTCCCCTCAAGACATTACAAGATGGCGGCAAAGTTGAAAGTGTATAATGTGCCTCCACGAAAAAATGTAAATTTCGGTAGTAAAAGGAAAACGTGTGCAACTTGTAAGACTGAAATACAGAAGCTGAACGGATATCCAGTCTACAGTTTACAACAGATGCTCAAAAGGTGGAAATAAGTAAACTACAATCTGAAAAACGCGAGACGCTAATGAAGAAAGAAGACTCGGTCTCGGGAAAATGGAAGAGAATGACTGAAGGAAGTTGTACTCATAAGGTAAAAGATGTGAAAGACAGTGAAAATTTAGTGCAAAAAAACTTTTTTGAAGTGCTTTCTGCTGTGGATTCAGTGAACACGTTGGTAAGGGTTGAAAAATTGGAAAACAAAGTAGGCAAACCGTTGCTCATTGTAAGTAGGTCAAACAGTGAAAATACTGCGTCAGGAGATATTCCAAAAACTCCGAAAATAAGTGCGCCCACCTACACTACCACAGACTTCAATGCAACAAAGGAAACTACGTTAAAAAAGTTATCTCCAGCAAAACTGCAAACTGAAGAACATTTAGAACACGTGCGGCAAAAAAACAACACTAGTCAGGTGAGAAGAAGAATCTTAAATCCTCCGGTTACAAAAAGTGCGAAACACAAAACAATCTGTGTGTAAGGTGATAGTCACGGCCGTGAAATTTCCGCAGTGTTGATGAGAACATGTAGTTTCAAGGCATCTGGTTTCATAAAGCCAGGGGCTCCATTGAGTGAAATAACGGACCTAACAACATCAACTGACGTAGCTAGTTTGAATAAAGACAATTTCGCCGTGTTAATAGGAGGATCAAACGACGTCTATAGAAACGAGACACACAAGGTGATTACAGAAATGAGGAAATGTTTAAATAATTTAACCCACACAAATGTACTCATTGTGAATATCCCACATCGTCATGATTTACCACCCTGGTCGTGTGTGAACCGCGAAATTAATGTTGCAAACGAGTGTATCACTGAAATATGCACTAACTTTAAGAATGTCGACATTGTAGACATAAACAGATTGGAGCAAAGGTTCCATACAGTCCGTGGACTTCATTTAAATACGCCAGGAAAGAAATTACTAGCCGAAAAAATATGTACTCGCATTTCGAAGAAGAGTGAAGAAAAAAGTATAAGTGACAAACAAACAGAGATTAAGAAGTGTTTTAGACGAGTTCCAAGCTGTGCCATCGGCCAAACGCGAATTACCAAGTGGTTCAAACCGATTAGGCAAGAAACAATCAATCAAGTCGTCAGTCAAATGAAAATTACGAAATGGTTTAAACCGAAGAGGACAGATGTAGATGAAGCAAAACTTATACAAGCTCCAGAAGTTAACTCACCTGCTGATTGCCACCAGCGAACAGAACCCACACACAAGAAACATACAGAAAATTTTTTAGGGTAAATGCTGTATTAGAAATGCCATTAGATAAAGAATCAGAAACCGTTTCAACTAAAGTTACTAAGTACCCAGATTTTGCTATACTACACCATAACGTTCAGTCACTCACAAATAAAATTTCCATGTTGGAAGCACTACTCCAGTATGCACTAAACATAGATATAATTTGCATTACTGAACATTGGCGACGAAATGACAAAGTAAAATTAACCTCAATCTCAGGATATAGATTAGCAAGTCATTTTTGCTGAGAGTTTTCCAAACATGGTGGCTCTGCTATCTTTGTGAAAGAACAAATAAAGTTCTGTGATGTCAGTAAAAATTATATTGACTCAATGGAAAAAGACTTTGAGCTTTCCATTACCAAACTGCCAGAGCTTAATTTCATAGTTATTAACATATACAGAGCACCAAGTGGAAACCTGTCAGTTTTCATGAATAAACTAGAGGTTCTGTTGAACAAGATCAGTACACTAAATATGAAGATAGTGCTTTGTGGGGGTTTCAATATTGATTTTTCAAAAGACAGCAGCAGCAGAGATGCTTTGATAAATATGACCAACACATTCAATACGATCCCCACAATACACTGTCCAACAAGATTAACAGAATGTACAAATTCCATTATTGACCAAATGTTCATCTCAGAAACAACTTACAGATTCACAAGCAGAGTACTGAGCATGGGTTATAGTGATCATGAGGCACAGCTGCTTTGTATAGAAATGCCAACAAGTAGCATCAGTTCCGGAAAAGTAGTTGAAAAAAGAACCTTTTCTGAAGATAACATTAGAATTTTTAATCTCTTACTGGCGAAGGAAAACTGGGAAAGCATCGCCACTCAGAAAAATGTTGATAGCATGTACATGAGTTTTCAGAGCATCTTTGTTCACTATTTTAATGTAGCATTTCCGAAAGTAGTAAAAACAGTAAAACCTAACAATAATAAGCAATGGGTAACTAAAGGCATAAAAATTTCCAGTGAGAGAAACAGATTTCTGCAGTACTCTTGTAAGAAATATAGAGTAACCCAAGAATTCGCAGATTATTCAAAAGCCTACAAAAGAATCTATGGTAGAGTAGTCAAAGAGGCAAAAATTATGTGGAATGATAATTTGATAAGAAACTTATCTAAGAAAATGAGATCCACGTGGAGAGTTATAAAGAAAGAAACTTGTAGTTCAGTGCCAAAGAAAAAGAATGTATCATTAACACTAGAAGGCTCAAAAGTCACAGACCCAAATTCAGTTGTGGAAAAATTCAATGAATACTTCACCTCACTAGCTGAAGACCTCATTCAAGTACACTGTCAAGGTCCAGTCTCAAGTTTCTCCAGCAAGTCAGTGACCTTCAATGCTTCTATGTATGTGTATGAAACAAACCCCAATGAAATTATAAGTAAAATTAAATCATTAAGCAATAAAATGTCAAGTGGTCTTGATGAAGTACCTGATTTCATATTAAAAGCATGTGCCCACCACATAGCAAACCCCTTGGCAAAAATTTTCAACCTCTCTTTAAAAACTGGTGTATTCCCAGATATTTTTAAAATAGCAAAAGTTTCACCACTGCTAAAAAAAGGTTCTTCTGAAAAAATATCAAACTACCGACCCGTGTCACAGTTAAGTTCCTTCTCAAAAATTCTAGAAAAACTCTTTTATGACAGGCTTTTAAGTTTCATAAATAAATATGCACCTCTTACAGTACAACAACATGGTTTTAGAAAGTCTAAATCTACACAGACAGCAATTTTCGAATTCTTAGACTGCATTTTAAAATCCCTTGATCAACATAAATTAGCTGCAGGTATTTTTCTAGATCTATCAAAAGCCTTCGATGCCCTGGACCATAACATTCTGCTCGAAAAATTAGAAAGACGAGGAGTAAGAGGTGTATCATATAGCTGGTTGTGTTCATACCTAAAAAACCGCAGGCAGAAAGTAGCACTTCAGTATGAATTCAACAATATGAATAAAACAAGAAACAACTCCTTTCTTTCTAGGGAATTACCAATAAAATATGGTGTACCACAGGGCTCAATCCTAGGTCCACTACTCTTCTTGATTTATGTGGACGACTTAGTTGAATGTATGAGTCCCACAAAAACTGTCCTGTTTGCCGATGACACCAGCATATTGCTCACTGGATCCAGTCCAGAAACTTTGTGGTCCACAGCAGAAAGTTCTATGAAAAGACTCTCTGAGTGGTTCACAAAAAACAAACTCATTATAAATACTGAAAAAACTCTGTGTGTCGATTTTCTTTTAATTCCTCCAACTAATCGAATGTCTATTCAAGCCCAATTAAAAAATGATCCCCTAGAAAATGTAAGTGTCACAAAATTCTTGGGTCTTTGGGTTCAGGAAGACTTAAAGTGGGACACACATATAAATAACTTGTGTAGAAAACTATCTTCTGTGTGCTATGGCCTAAGAATTTTAAAGGCTACAACAAGCAAAACAACAGTACTGCAGGCATACTATGCACAGTTCCACTCACTAATCCGATATGAGATCATTTTCTGGGGATACTCAACTCACAGTGTAAAGGTTTTCAGAATGCAAAAAAAAAGCTTTAAGAATAACTTGTGACCTTAAAAAGATGGAGTCCTGTAAATCCCATTTTACTGAGCATGGTGTTCTAAATGTTCCAAGTTTATTCATTTATGAAACTATCTTGTTCACTAGGGACTACCTCCTGAAAACAGGCAAACTGCTACAGAACAAAAGTGTACACAACTATAGTACCAGAAGGGAATCAAATATACATCAAAAATATCACAGAACAACCACCTATCAGAGGAGCATAATTAACATTGGTGTAATACTACACAATAAGATACCAGAGGAAATAAAAAATGCTACTCATCCAATATTTAAAGCTAAACTAAAGGCATTTCTAATAAAGCACTGTTTCTATTCTGTCAGAGAATTTCTGAATAAGTAACAAAATTAATTGTAGTAGGTACCTAATTTTAATTGCTAATACTATGTATTATTGTAACTTATCATTGACCTGTCCAATATCAATTGTACAATTTGTGCTATATGATAAAACTGGACCAATAAAAAATCAAATCAAATCAATTCTGTACTAAATTTACATTGAAGCACCGCTACAGGTACTCTTTGCTTTCAGCATCATTCAGTTCACAGTCACATGCAGGCTCTGCTCACTGATGAATGACTGTCTGCCTCCATTTATTGACTTCTATTTATTTAGCAAAGAGAACACAACCCAAAAGTAAGCTGCCAAAATAGATACACAACAGGGTACATTACAAGTCATTGACAGCGTGTGTGTGCTGAGAGTGTGTCTAGGACTGGGTGTGTCATTTCACCAGTATGATGCACAATTGTTGTTACTACCATACAGAAGTGTCACAAAATACTACTTTTCACTTGGGATGTTAGTTTTCTTTGCTCTCTGACGTGAACTGTATAACATATTCATAAATGGTGCGTCCCGGTCTTACGTAGGATGTTTGGGTAGGATATTTTCATTAAGTTCTTTTTTATGTTGTCCCTTTGTTCAAACAGAAAAAAATTATGTTGTCTGTGTGGTTACAGTTATATATAGTAAAAAGCCTTATTTGTGTATCTGTGTTCTTTCCTGCTCCTAGGGACACAACAGTACAAACATTGACCCTGCAACCAACAGTGAGAGATGGTGTCGTGATATATGAAGACTCTCCATTAGTACAAGCTGTGAAGAGTGGTCATGTATTGGTTGTAGATGAAGCAGACAAGGCTCCCACGCATGTCACTTGCATTCTGAAGGTATACCCACACTTTTCAAAACAACAATATAAAGTACTCACTGTCACTGTGTTTACTACTTTTGCGTGTTAAATTAGTTCTGCAGCCAGTCTACTAATGGTAAACCCATGGACTATTGGCTTCTATGTTCACTTTACATTGCCAAGAAAGTAATTGGTTACACACCCTTAACACACACTTTACCAAATGCATGCTCTGAAGATTAATGAATAAAAATAAAATGCAGTCTCAGTAATTTTTCTAATTAAAAGAAATAATATACTCAGATCAGTACACAAAAGAAATGAGAATTAACAAACAAGATACTTCCCATTTATGTGGCCTCAGTGTCCGTAGTTGCTGTACAATTACTTAGGTTATTTCAAGCCCATTTTTACAGCTAATAAAAAAAAGTGTCTTTATTGCACTGTATATGTTTCATTTGATTCATTTAAAGCCTTCAGTGGCAGCATATACCTGGAAGCATCATCTACACATACATTTTCCAAATAATCCTGCATTTGACACTAATGGGTATAATTTCACTTTGGTATGCAGCACTACACTTTTCTTAACAGAATGTTGCACAACTGTTTCTTTAAGTTCTCAGCAAAGATCAAAACATTGCTCCACTATTGTTTGTTTATGTTTTGCATGGATAACAAATTATTGCAGAAGCAATGTTTATTTATTTTATCTTCAGGGAATGCAAATAAACATCAGTGGTGCAATATTTTGTCATGTATTATGTCTAAAAATGTGTATTGCTACAAGTCAAACTGACATGCCAAAAATGTCAGTGTCAAATGCAGGACTATCTGGAAAATGTGTATGCAGTTAACACTCCCACATATAAGTAGAAATCAGATGAAAGTTCTACTAAAGACAATGTTTTAAATGATTGAAACACAATGCATGTGGTAAAATAAGTGTGCATTTCTTATAGTAGTTGGAAAGATGTTTTGAAATATCTTCAATAAGAGAATTTCCGTCTACATGGGACATGCTGTCTCACCGTATTCTAGCACATGAAATGTAAGCATACATCAGTGGCCGAATTGTTTCACACATTTGCCTGCTTTTTGCTGTGGTTATACTAATTTTACAAGCATTCTCTGTTTATCGTTCTTCATTGTCTGTCAATATTCATCATGAATTGGTCTTTTTTGTGCTTATGGCATTAGATTATGAACAAAATAATCTAATCACGTAACAGTTGCATTCAGTATATGAAAACCATCATCCTAACTGTCTGATAAACTTGTGCCAGCTGGCTCCTACACCTGATGTTGAACTACAACTTCTTGTCCACCTGTGACTGACAGCAGTTTGCTGATCTTGCCCAATCAAGATAAAAGAATGAGAAGTAGCAGAAATGAGAACAGTGAGAAACTTAACATCAGGATTGATGGTAATGAAGTAGATGAAGTTAAGGAATTGTGCTACCTAGGCAATAGAATAACCAATGACGCACAGAGCAAGGAGAACATCAAAAGCAGACTAGCATTGGCAAAAAGGGCATTCATGGCCAAGAGAAGTCTGCTAGTATCAAACATAGGCCTTCATTTGAGGAAGAAATTTCTGAGATGCACGTCTGGAGTACAGCATTATATGTAGTGAAACATGAACTGTGGGAAAACCGGTACAGAAGAGAATCGAAGCATTTGAGATGTGGTGGTACAGACGAATGTTGAAAATTAGGTGGACTAATAAAGTAAGGGATGAGGAGGAGGCTCTGCACAGAATCGGAGAGGAAAGGAATATGTGGAAAACAGGGATAAGGAGAACGGGCAGGATGATAGGTCGTCAGTTAAGACATGAGGGAATGACTTCCATGGTACTAGAGGGAGCTGTACAGGGCAAAAACTGTAGAGGGTAAAAACTGTAGAGGGCAAAAACTGTAGAGATTGGAATACATCCAGCAAATAATTGAGGATGTAGGTTGCAAGTGCTACTCTGAGATGAAGAGGTTGGCACAGGAGAGGAATTCGTGGTGGGCCGCATGAGACCCGTCAGGAGATTGATGACTAAAAAAAAATTCCTAACCACTCATGGGATCTGTGTAAAGCCTCTTCCATTATCTGTGGTTCGAATGGTCTGTGGTCTCTTGGGCAGTGTTAGCACCCAAACTCCAAATAAACGTCATTTGGCTAGTCCAACAGTTGTCTGTAAATGTAAGAGAAACCAATGCTACTAATGAACCACATCCTGAGGTGGATAATGTATTTATGTTTGTTAGATGTTTAGGAGGTTCCTTTGAAAAATTGTACGTCCGTGTAGCTCTAGAGGGATTGGCAAGGCAACTTAAATCTATCAAGAGTCTGTGAAATGACACACTCCTGATCGAGACACTGAAAGCTACACAATTAAACAAGTTGTTAAATGTCAAACTGTTTGGAAATATGATACTAATTGTGAGCTCCAGACTGGGCTAAGTTTTTGTAAAAGAGTTCTAACATGCCGGGACATTATGGATATAGATACCAAAGAAACATAATACAAATTGGAAAACAAATGTGTCACTGACATACCAAAATTCATGAAAAAGGTTGATGGTGAACTTCAAAAGTCAGCATATTTTATCCTGATAATCAATCTGCCGAAGTTGCCTGAGTGTACTGCATCAGGCATACTCCAACTTAAAGCTGGACCATATGTGCCTAAGCCTATGCGTTGCTGTGTCACTACTTTGGTCACACCACCATGGATTGTAATGGTCAGGTAATGTGTGGAAGATGTGACTTCCCACAAACCATGTATTCAAATGTACTTTCCCACCCATGTGCATCAATTGCTCCCAAGCCCATCCAGTTTGTAGCAGGGAATGTTCTGTCTTCGTGGAAGAGATAGAAATACAACAGATTAGACACCCAAGGCATATCCTATTCTATTGCGAAGGAGGTATTTAAAACCATACAGCCACACACTTCCATGAAATCATTTCCCTCCACATTGAAGTAGACTGTTCAGAAGATTAGTGTTGGCACTGAACTGTGACTATTGTGCAGAGCTCTTCAACCTGCACCAATAAATGCAGCTGCAATTGCACACTTCTGGCCCCACAACCAAGCCTTCCTACCGCTGAAATACTGATGGTTGCCAAGTTAATATCGGAAAGAATAGCACACTCTCATGAAAGACAGTTGAAGAGACCCAGCAAAATGTTTCTGTTAAAATGTCCATGATGCCATCCCCAAAATGCAGGATGGGGGATGAAAATCAACAGCTAGAACGTTCAGGTCTGAAACCATCAGTGTAGGTGACCTTGTTCATGTTTGACGGTTTAGGCGATGACCATACTATCCATGATATTGACATTGACAACAGCCTGAGGTCAGGTTACCTCCTGAAACCACATTTTAAAGTGACTAAGAAGCCATCTGGATTCTAAGATCCAAACAAGGTCTTTCTCATGCAGGTACCAAGGGCAAAACTACAATAGTTACTCAGCCGTGTGTGGTCGTTGCTACGCTTTAAAGTGGAATTGAAATTGCCTCTTGCCAGAAGACAGGAAACTGTCCTGACACCCAAATGAGGTTAGAAAGAGTGAAAAAATTTCTTTGCTACACACTGTGAAGTGTTATTACGACTGTAGTTTACCTGACCGCATGGTGTATCATGAGCTGCATATAATGCAGAATCCAGCTCCCACGTGGAAAAGAGGCAGTTGTATTCTTCATCAGTGGTGGAACTGAAGTCCTAACTCAGCCATTCTGTGGTCTTGGAAAGTTAAAATCCTGACTGACATTGGTGCTAACTCTGGCAGAATAGGCTGCCATAGACTGGGCAGCATCTTGTGGGTTGGTCTGGAGACTTCCATTTCCCACATGCTGTGATGCAGTAAAGAGCTATTGGACACCTCACTCCTCTCCCAGGAATCATCCTAGTGGTCTTCCATATGCGTGATATAACAGTACTCTTAGGAGAACAGTTTACAGTGGACATGAACTGGTGCGACAATCTCTTCTTGCTCTCTCTAATAATTTGGCAACATTTTTGCTCACTACCAAAAAGGCTGCAAGATTCTCTGTAGTTTAGTTGGCACTTGAACCTAAGCAGAGCTGTTGGCCTGGTCCTGATCGCAGAGCGGCATTTCGCCATGGCACAGGCTGCCTTTTCAGCTGGCATGAATACTGCAGAATGGATGCTTCAGTGGCATAATGGGTCATGTGGGTAATATCATCCACCCATACCTGGACACCTTCACAGTGTTCAGACACATTAAGTGGGCTATAAAGTGTCTAGTATGCCCTACTGCAAAACCGTTGCACTGGCTTTAGTTTGGGCACCATCCTATCTGATAGGCAAATCCAAACAGAAAATGATCATGAGTTCAAGTCATCAATCAGTTCCCACTGAATAGTGTCTGAGGGCGGATAGCATAGTGACAGATTAATAGCAGTGAACAACCCAATTGCAATGCTGAAGCACATGCTCCATCCCACCTTTAACAAACATGCACATGAGGATATGAGAACACTCTTCTTTGTTCTACCCCTGGAGCAGGATGTTGCAGAGTCCAAAACACATTGTGTGTGTTAAAATCACCACATAGGATGAAGCGATATGAGAACTGAGTAAGGTGGTCATGGAGAGGCTATTCATGTAGCACCTCATTTGGGGGCAAGTCGAGTGAGCAGATTTCAGCATATTATGCACATGAACATGCACTGCTACTGTGACTGGTTTTTGGCTTATTGTGAGGGAGAGAAGCGAGAAGTGGTAGATGGTGTTTATGCAAATAGTCACTCTTCCTTTAGCTCTCTCTTCACTAATGTCATCCTTTTTGTGGAGACTGTAGCCACATAGCTCAGGGCCATCAGAGAATTTAAATGTGTCTCTTGAAGGCAGACACACAGTGGACTACCCTGACCAATAGACGTAGTTCCTCCAAATGTGTCCTCAACCCATTCAGTTACCAATGAAACTTGGAAGCCTTCTTAACAGTGGCATTTTCCTCCACCTTTCCCCCTGACATTCCTCCGTGTTGAGGAAATTTTGCAGTGGAGGGGAGAGGGATTACTTGACAGACTTAAGGATTCCCTCAGGTAGTCATTGACGTGCATACCATGGATAGTATGGTCATCACATAATCCATCAAACATGACCAAGTAACATACACTGATGGCTTCAGACCTTATTGTTCTATTCTATTGATTTTCATCCTCATCGTGCATTTTGGGAATGGTGGAACAGCTTTTGTAACAGAAATATTTTGCCAGGTCTCTTCAAATGACTCCCATGAGGGTCTGCTATTCTTTCTGATATTTAATTTGTAGGAAGGCTTGGTTGTTGGACCAGAAGTACAGCCTTGCAGCTACATTTATTGACATGAGTTGAAGTGCTCTGCTCAGTTGTCAAAGTTCGGTGCCAACACAAATCTTCTCAACAGTCTTCTTCAATATTGAGAGCAGTGATTTCTTGGAAGTGTGTGGCTATGTGCCCTTAAATCCCTCTTTTGCAATAGAGTAGGGGATGCATTGGGTGACCAATCTCCTG
This sequence comes from Schistocerca americana, assembly GCF_021461395.2. Lineage (NCBI taxonomy): Eukaryota > Metazoa > Arthropoda > Insecta > Orthoptera > Acrididae > Schistocerca > Schistocerca americana. The sequence continues at coordinate 227,644,219 of NC_060125.1, read as the reverse complement.
TATTTCTTTTCCTTCTGTGAAGACAGGACATTTATTGTTAGTAACTGGATGGGCTTGGGAGCAATTGATGCACATTGGTGGGGAAATACAAGGGTCACTCCAAAAGAAATGCATACTATTTTTGTAAAAATACAGTTTTCACTCTGCATCTGTGAAAGTTTTACAGTATGTAGATACATCCTTCCCGCTTGTTTTCAAACTTAGTTCAACCTGTTCCTGTGAGTGGCACCATCACAGCATGTCTTCAAGGTGGCTGCTACACTTGACGTTCGTCAGAAGCAACGTGCTGTCTTGAATTCCTGTGCTGCGAAAACAAGACAGTGGGAAACATTCACAAGAGGCTGAAAAAGGTGTATGGAGATGCTGCTGTCGATTGCAATACAGTTAGTCAGTGGGCAAGCAGGTTATGTGATGAAAGTGGGCACAACAATATTGAGGATTGTCCTTGCAGCGGCAGGCCTCGTACTGCACACACTCCAGACAATGTGCAGAGAGTTAACGAATTGGTGACTGCTGACAGATGCATCACAGTGAATGAATTGTCACGCTATGTTGGGATAGAGGAAGGAAGTGTTTGCAGAATACTGAAAGTGTTGGCATTAAAAAAGGTTTGTGCCAGGTGGGTTCCCAGGATGTTGACAGTGGCTCACAAAGAAACAAGAAAAACAGTATGCAGCGAACTTTTGGAACAGTACGAGAATGGTGGAGATGAATTCCTTGGAAGAATTGTGACAGGTGAAGGAACATGGCTCCATCATTTTTCACCAGAGACGAAGAGGCAATCAATGGAGTGGCATCATGCAAATTCACCCAAGAAAAATAAAATTCAAAACCACAACTTCTGCTGGAAAAGTTATGGCTATGGTGTTTTTCGATTCCAAAGGACTCTTGCTTGTGCACATCATACCAAGTGGAACCACCATAAATTCTGATGCATATGTGAAGAAACTTCAAGCTCGACTGAGTAGTGTTTGACCACATCGGCAAAAGCAGGATGTTTTTCTGTTGCACGACAATGCATGGCCACATGTCAGTCAAAAAACCATGGAAGTGATCACAAAACTCAGATGGACAACACTGAAACACCTGCCTTACAGTCCTGACCTGGCTCCATGTGACTATCATCTCTTTCGGAAACTGAAAGATTCTCTTCGTGGAACAAGGTTTGAAGATGATGACTCCCTTGTACACGCTGCCAAACAGTGGCTCCAACAGGTTGGTCCAGAATTTTACCGTGCGGGTATACAGGCGCTGTTTCCAAGATGGCATAAGGCAGTTGAGAGGGATAGAAATTATGTGGAGAAATGAAAATATTGTTCCTAAAGGATGTGTCTATACACTGTAAAACTTTCAAACATGTAGAATAAAAAATGGATTAAAAAAAATGGTGTGCATTTCTTTTGGAGTGACCCTCATACATTTAAATGCATGGTTTGTGGGAAGTGGAGCCACATCTTCCACACATTACCTGACCATTACAACCCTAGGTGGTGTGACCGAAGTGTTGACACAGCAACACATAGGATTAAACACATATGGTCTGACTGTAATTCAGAGTAAGCCTGGAACAATATACTCCGGCAATGTCGGTTGATTGATTATCAGGATAAAAGATGCTGACTTGTGATGCTCATCAGCAGCCCTTTTCATGAAAGCATACAACAGGCTTTCCTGCATTGGCAGAACATTGTCGATATATTTTTTGATGTTGTAAAGGCCTACGATACTACTTACAGTTAAATTATCCTTGGACAGATATGTGAATGGGGTTTTCAAGAATGTCTTCCTGTCATAGGTCCTTCCTCTCACTACACTATTTTACATACTGAGTTGGTGATATCCTCTCTGAGTGCATTGAGCAAGAGAACAGTGTCCCTCAGGCTAGTGTTTTAAGTCTGACTGTCTTTACCGTAGCTATTAATAGTATAATGTCAGGAGTTAAGTGTCCTGTTCAGCGTTCTTTGTTTGTTGATGACTTTTCTGTCTTCTGTTCTTCCTCAGGCAGTACAGCGACAAGTCACTGGTTGCCACTAACTCTTCCACTGTCAGCTGAATGATCAGAGCAAAGGGATTTTTATTTTTCAATGGAAAAGTCAGCAAGTGTTGTTTTTAACCATTTGTATTCAAACTTACAAGGTTTCCACACCTCATGGGCCTGAAAAGGCAGTCCCAAAAACGACTAGGTATTTTAAAATGTCTTATCTGCAGTTCATGGGGAGCAGACCAAACTTGTTTGCTTCAGTTTTACAGGGTCTTTGTGTACCTCAGCTTGATTATGGGTACACAGCTCTGTGGATCTGCACAACCTTCTTATTTATAAAATTATGAAGGAATACAGCTGGGAAAGGGGATCTTTAGAACCAGCCCCATACTGTGCCTTTGCACAGAGACTAACAAGTCACCACTTCACATCAGGCGATGACTCCTCGTAGTGTGACAGGCATATAAAATGCTGTTGCTCAGTCACAAATGGGAAAGTTCTTTTATACTCAACACTGAACTATCAGGTTCTATTGGATTTGCATGAAGGGTTGCCTTTTAGAGGTAGGTGTGGCTGTTTTTAACATTTTACATCAAAGTTGGAGCAGATTTCCACCATGTCTCGTACAGAGGCCCAGAATTGTTTTAGACTTGACAAGTTATAAGAAAGATTGCACTCCAGATTTTACATTTCAGCATCTGGGATCATCATCATCATCATCATCATCCATTCAGACTTACAAGGGGCTATTCATATTAATCCTTCTGCTGTGACATTTTGAAAAAGAATTTGCTAATTTAGAAGTTAAAGAAATAGCACATTCTGTTTCTGTGTTCTTGACATCCTTTAGTTTCTGAGGGTAGGTGCTGGCATATATTGCTTACTGTTGTATAAGCATTGTTCTGTGATTGTGTTAAGTGTGAACAGAGGGCTTCAAATCAATTAAACATTGTATCATGTCTGTTTCAGACACTAGTAGAATCTGGTGAAATGATTTTATCAGATGGCCGCCGTATTGTGCCACATGGTGATCCAAGAGTACAGTCTGCTGGTGCCTCGGTCATCGCTCTGCACCCAGACTTCAGGATGATTGTACTGGCTAATCGCCCAGGGTTTCCCTTCCTAGGAAATGATTTCTTCGGAGCCTTAGGTAATGTAAGCATGCTAATACTGAGTGTAGAATAATACAATGCAATATATTGAAGTGATTTCTCACCTTGTTTTGATCTATGTTGTCACTGTAAGACATATTCTTCAGCGTCTGTATTCTATATGAGAATATTACCATTATATCCTTATTTTCCATTGGTTATTGTGTTCAATTTATCCATGTTTCACATTGGTTGTAGTTGTAGCCATTGTCCACTTACAGGTGGAAAGATTAAGTAAACATGAGTTTTAGAATACTGACAAATATTCATATAGTATTGTCATCATTTTGATGTGTAATGATCAACAACATTCAAAAGTTTAGGCCTAATGTGTTAAGAGAATACAGGTGTAGACTTACATTCTGTTTTACTTAAAGCGATGCCATTATTTGCAATGCTAACCATGCTCCCTGAATCAGTTAATGCCTCAAACATAATCTGAAGTACCTCAATTAAGACCTGGGGCTAACAGATCTTTTTTGGGCATTCTATGTGTTCCTTGAGAAGAACATTTTTTAATAGTTCTGTCGTATTTGTAACAATGATCCTTGGCAGTCATTCTATTGATGACAGTCAGGATCCACTACTCACCTTTTAGTGTTTTCCTCAAATCTTGTTCATGTAGTGCTTCTCTCTTGTCTATTTCTCTTACAGATCTTTCCTTCATAATACCATGAATTTTCATCACTTCATGCAGCTCTCCATTTTTTAATTACAAAGTTCCCATTCCCTACCTCTTCATGGTAGTAATATGGATTTGATTCTTCCATTGTGTTGAACCATATCTCTGTGCTTTGCAAACGTCCAAAGTTTAGGTAGTATTTCAGTGATGGTAAGCATGACAAATGAACAATTGTTATTTTTACTAACCATCATGAAAAGGAAAGAAGAGAAAGAACAGACAATGAGTAGAATAATAGTTTAGAGAATAGTAACAAAGGAAAACATCACAGGGTTGTGGGATTATTAACTATTTGTTCTTAATCTCATCCTCCAGGTTTTTTAACTTATTTGTAGACAAGGTGATCACAAACAGTCTGAAAAGCTTGTAAGGATGTTGTAGGGTGAGATGTAATTGTTAAGAAAAAAATTCAGTATGTTAACACCGCTTCGAAGTTATTAGCATTGAAGTTAGCCAATCAGGCCATTGTGTGTGCAAATTCAAGTGGTTTGCCAAATACAAATAGTGTTAGTTACTCTTATAACATAGATGATATCACACAAGACTTGTAGTCCTTTAGCTATGGTTCAATTCCTGCTACCAACCCATGTCCAATTTTTGAATCATTCTCTTTTCCGATTTTAAGAAACAAAACAAAAATCTCATTTGGTGACCTTGTCTCTGTCAGGCCACTTGAATTTGCATGCACAATGGCCTAATTGGCTAACTTAAATGCTAATTATCTCAGAAATGACACAATTATCAAATTTTTTCTTAGCAATTATTTTTCACCACAACCTACCCTGAAACACCCTTACAAGCATTTCAGACTGTCTCTGACCAACCTGTATACGTATAATTAAAAGTAGTCTGGCTGACTGCTATATCCCCTATGATAGTCAACTGGACTAGTGACTTAATTGGAAATGCTTCTGTGCCTCTTATCACCAGAACTTTCTTCTGGATTAGATGTATGTACCAAATCTTTGTGATTGGTCTACATCACTCAGTTCAGCACACGCTTGCCCCAACTGCATAGCAGCTCCTTTGAAATTCTAATTTTTCTGCATTCTAGCTGTGACCATGACAGTGTTCCCAGAAATGCTCTTAGAAATAATAGCAGAAATGTATTGTCCTTAGGACGAGTTATGGGAAATTTCTGGCTCTGCAGTTTCAAAATATATCGGATCTTCTATAATTTTCTTTCGTTGACTTCCTTCCCATCAATTGACCTGATTTTAATCCTTTGTGTATATACATGACATTTAACTGCTACCTCTGTGTATATACATGACATTTAACTGCTACCTCATAGTGATATTTTTCAACCTGGATCAATTTACTCCCTACTTCAGCTGACACCTGCTTTCTTGCTAAGTATTGACCTCCTAAACTGTCACTGACTACACAGGCAACCTAAGCTATTTACATTTGTCACAGTTTACTGGTGTTCATACTACACTGAGGTGACAAAAGTCATGGGATGCCTCTTAATATCATGTCAAACATCCTTTCACCCAGCACAGTAAAGCAGTTCAATTTAGCATGGACTCAACAAGTCATTGGGTGTCCCCTGCGGAAATATTGAGCTGTGCTGCCTCTGCAGATGTCCATAATTACGAAAGTGCCGCTGGTGCAGGATTTTGTGTGTGAAATGACCTCTCCATTATGTCCCATTAGTGTTTGATGGGATTGTTATTGAGCCATGTGGGTGGCTAAATCATTTGCTCACATTGTTCAGAATGTTCTTCAAACCAATTGCACACAATTGGAGCCCGGTGACATGACATTGTTGTTTGGGAACATGAAGTCCATGAATGACTGCAAGTGGTCTCCAAGTAGCCCAACATAATCATTTCCAGTCGCTGATCTGCTCAATTGGACCAAAAGACTCGGTTCATTCCGTGTAAATGCAACCCAAACCATAATGAGCCACCACCAGTTTGCATAGTGCTTTGTTGGCAAGTTGGGCCCATGACTTTGAGGGTTCTGCACCACACCTGAACCCTATCATCAGTTCTTGCCAACTGAAATTGGGACTTATCTGACAAGGCCACAGTTTTGCAGTCATCTAGGGTCCAACTAATAGGGTCATGAGCCCAGGAGATATACTACAGGTGATGTCTTGCTGTTAGCAAAGGCACTCTCATTGGTCATCTACTGCCATAGTTGATTAAAGACAAAATTTGCCTCATTGTTCTGATGGATATGTTCAGTGTATGTCCCACATTGATTTCTGTGGTTATTTCATGCAGTGTTGCTTGTCTGTTAACACTGACAACTCTGCCCGAACGCCGCTGCTCTCAGTCATTAAGTGATTGCTGGTGGCCACTGCATTGTCCATATTGTGGGGTAATGCCTGAAATTTGATATTCTCAGTACACTCTTGACTCAGTGGATCTTGGAATATTGAATTTCCTAACAATTTCCAAAATGGAATGTCCCATGCATCTAGCTCCAGCTGCGAGTCCCCATTCAAGGTCTGTTAATCCCCATTGTGCAGCCATAATCATGTCAAATATATTTCGTATGAATCACCTAAGTGCAAATCACAGCTCTGCCACTGCATTGCCTTTTAATAAACTGGTGTCCAAAATTAAAGCAACAGACCAGTATTTCCCCGTTCTATGTCTAATTAACGATACAATCATACAAACTGTCAACAGATGTCTGTACGATTGTGTCCTGCATGGAAGGTGGCACTCTGGTCAATGAACAACCAGACCAGTGATGACATTAGGGCACTTATCAACTCCAATAGTGTTTGCTGGGTAGTCCCACATCACAGTTGCTTTGTACACAGTTACCGTGGTGCAGTATGGTACAGAGAAGATGCCTACCAGGCTCTCTGCAGTGGAGGGCCATGGGAAGAATAGAAGCAGGACAGTCGCAAACTGATGTGGCCTGATGGCTTAATGTGAATCGTTCTGTTGTTTTTTGGATGTGGCAACAGTTTGTAGAGATTAAAATTGTACCGCAAAGACAAGGGCGGGGTTGACCAGTGTAACATCAGAAAAAGAGGATCGCTATTTGTGTGTGAGGGCATGATGGTACCGCCTTAGTACTGCACAGCAACTAGATGTGTTGTAGCGAGGCAAACGGTGTACAGAAGGCTTTGGCAGAGTGGCTTTTATTGTTGGAGACCTGCTGTATGTGTATCTCAGACGTTTCATCACAGAAGGGAATGTCTAGAGTGGAGCCTTCAGCATGCAAGGCCAATGTTCTTTTCACAGATGAGTCCCAATTTGGTCTGAACAGTGATTCTCGACGGATTCACATCTGGAGGGAATGTAAAACATGATTTTTGGGACCCAATCATTGTGGAAAGAGACATAGCGAGGTCAGTCCCTAATGTGATGTGGGCAGGGATTATGTTGACCACTCGGAACACCTCTTTGTGAAATTGTATCGTTAAATCAGCAAGTTTTTTCTGCTGTCAAGTATCGTGACGAGATCTTGGGACCTCATGCGCAGTTGTTGCAATGTGCTGCGCGTGCAGACTTCGTATTGCTGGACGATAATCCTTGACCTCATAGAGCATGCATGGTTTATGTTTTCTTGGAAACAGAAAATATTGCACACATGGCATGGCCTTCTCTCTCTCTTGATTTGAATCCCAGAGAGCATGTCTGGGATGCACTACGGACACGGGTTGCATCACCTCAGCATCCACCAACAGCTCTCCAAGACTTGTGAGTGGTGGTGCAGGAAGAATGGGCATTATTGCCTCAACATGAGATTGATGACATCATTCACAGCATGTCCTGTTGTTTGCCACGCCTGTGCTGCTGTCGGAAGTGGTTACACCCCATACATAGTGCATTAACCAGTTGTCGGAATGTGCATGTAAATCCTTAAGTTGGAAAAAACAAAGAATATTTTTGTCTAATGTTATGTAAGTTGCAGTTGTTTAATTCTGTTTTCTTTATATTATTTATACTTTACTATCACGGGATTATACTGTTTTGTGGAAAAATAAATGCAACCTTCCAAAATTTTGGTTTGTTGCTTTAATTTTGGACACCAGTTTATCTTGTATACATGGTACTACTGCCACCTGTGTATGTACATATCGCTATCCCATGATTTTTGTCACCTCAGTGTACATCCCTGTTATGAAGCAGCTCTCCATTTCATTAACTCTGTTTGGAAATAATTTCACACCATCCACTCAAATTTAAACTGTTAATATTTTTCTTCATTGTATCTATTTTAGTAGCCAATGTGTAAGTTTAAGGGGATCACTGCTGTCAGCTGCAATGGGACAATAGGTGGAATCAGCAGCTACGAGTGAAAATGTGTACTGGACCAGGATTCAAACCCGGGACATATCTGAAAGAACATGTCCAAAAAACAAACGCAGTGGGTTCATATAATTGATATGCCTAGCTGGGCAATGGCTCCACATTCTTCAGTGTGGATGCACAAATACATCTGCTCCTTGTGGGAATCTCAGAGTAGCGAACAATGAGAGAATGGACAGGGACTGTGGATAGGTGGTGCTCAGGGGGAATTTGGATCAGCTGTGAAGTTGCTGAGGTAGTCTGTGCAGTTGCAATAACCCTGTGTCCTGGGTGGCACAGTGATTAATGCAACTGCCTAGAAAAGAGGAGATACCAGATTCGAATGCTGGTCTGGTACTCATTTTTGCTCATCGCCACTGTTTCCGGGTAATGTCCTACTGCAGCTGAGAGCAGTGATCCCGTTACACATTGATGTAATTGGTAGCCAATGTGTTTGTAGTTGAATCTATACCAAGCTTAACAGGTTCTGTCTTTGAAATCTGTTCTACCTTAGGAGATAATTCATTTTTGTTTCAGCCTGAACACAGTCTGCCTTTGAAGTCACTGCATTAATTCACTCAATCATCTGAGAAAGCTTTACCTACAATTGTCTGATGCATTCAGCACTAAGGTTCCATTGCTAGTTTATTCTAGCAATAACACCTCAACCAGTTTTACTTTCTCAAATATTTCAATAAACCAGCTAGTCTACAAATGGTAACTATCAGTATACTCAGATACTGCTACAAATTAATTCCGAGGCTGTCAATACTGTCATCTTAGAAACTTCTGCATTTCTATATATAGAACCTCCCCACCAATCTGTTGATGACAGTGGTGATTCTGTATAGAAGAAGTGAAGAATGCAGTCTACCTGAACATATTATTTTCCCTGCAACTCTGGTCCCTCGCCATCTCTTTACTGCACATGAGCACCTGACACCAAGTTATCTACATCTACATCTACATCCATACTCCGCAAGCCACCTGACGGTGTGTGGCGGAAGGTACCCTGAGTACCTCTATCGGTTCTCCCTTCTATTCCAGTCACGTATTGTTCGTGGAAAGAAGGATTGTCGGTATGCTTCTGTGTGGGCTCTAATCTCTCTGATTTTATCCTCATGGTCTCTTCGCAAGATATACGTTGGAGGGAGCAATATACTGCTTGACTCTTCGGTGAAGGTATGTTCTCGAAACTTTAACAAAAGCCCATACCGAGCTACTGAGCGTCTCTCCTGCAGAGTCTTCCACTGGAGTTTATCTATCATCTCCATAATGCTTTCGAGATTACTAAATGATTCTGTAACGAAGCGCGCTGCTCTCTGTTGGATCTTCTCTCTCTCTCTCTCTCTCTCTCTCTCTCTCTCTCTCTCTCTCTCTCTCTCCCCTATCAACCCTATCTGGTACGAATCCCACACTGGTGAGCAGTATTCAAGCAGTGGGCGAACAAGCGTACTGTAACCTACTTCATTTGTTTTCGGATTACATTTCCTTAGGGTTCTTCCAATGAATCTCAGTCTGGCATCTGCTATATCGACGATCAACTTTATATGATCATTCCATTTTAAATCACTCCTAATGCGTACTCCCAGATAATTTATGGAATTAACTGCTTCCAGTTGCTGACCTGCTATTTTGTAGCTAAATGATAAGGGATCTATATTTCTATGTATTCGCAGCACATTACACTTGTCTACATTGAGATTGAATTTCCATTCCCTGCACCATGCGTCAATTCGCTGCGGATCCTCCTGCATTTCAGTACAATTTTCCATTGTTACAACCTCTCGATACACCACAGCATCATCTGCAAAAAGCCTCAGTGAACTTCCGATGTCACCCACAAGGTCATTTATGTATATTGTGAATAGCAACGGTCCTATGACACTCCCCTGCGGCACACCTGAAATCACTCTTACTTCGGAAGACTTCTCTCCATTAAGAATGACATGCTGCATTCTGTTATCTAGGAACTCTTCAATCCAATCACACAATTGGTCTGATAGTCCATATGCCCTTACTTTGTTCATTAAACGACTGTGGGGAACTGTATCGAACACCTTGCGGAAGTCAAGAAACACAGCATCTACCTGTGAACCCGTGTCTATGGCCCTCTGAGTCTCGTGGACGAATAGCACGAGCTGGGTTTCACACGACCGTCTTTTTCAAAACCCATGCTGATCCCTATAGAGTAGATTTCTAGTCTCCAGAAAAGTCATTATACTCGAACATTATATGTGTTCCAAAATTCTACAACTGATCGACGTTAGAGATATAGGTCTATAGTTCTGCTCATCTGTTCGACGTCCCTTCTTGAAAACAGGGATGACCTGTGCCCTTTTCCAATCCTTTGGAATGCTACACTCTTCTAGAGACCTACGGTACACCGCTGCAAGAAGGGGGGCAAGTTCCTTCGCGTACTCTGTGTAAAATCGAACTTTTGAGCGATTTTAATTGTTATTAGCTATGCAATATGTGGAGGTTCACTTTCAAATTCCTGTCAAGTACCAAGGCTGCCAAGTCCATTTCTGTCGTGGCTCTGATGTTCTATAATGCTTTCCCACACCTTTTCAGTAACACTACCTTGTCTACACACTGAATACATCAGTCAACTAGTGGCTGTTCATTACAGTAGTATAAACTTCCATTGCATAAAATCTATCTTTGGGATAAGGTGCACAGCCTCACAGATGATTTTTAATTGTATGTCAAATAATTATAAGTGATTTAAATGATAAGCTTCTCTGTTGTCAAGAGTTGCTTCATTTCACTAGAACCATTACGATTCCGTGTAACTCATTTCTTATTCACCTTTAATCTAAATACCACTTTTAATTCTATTTTTGTCATATTTACACGACTGTTTAGTGCTGGTGTGGCACAGTAGTTGGGCGGCCTTACACTTATCCTTGCTAGATGCCAAAGGCATCGTTTCCTCAGCTGCAGGGGACTTCACTTTAGCATAGGTCAGCCAGTTAGCATGAAATATTTGTAAATTATACACATAAACCTTCTTCATGAATCGCTCTACCTGTTATTGCAAACCAGATCAAATTCCCCATAGTACTGCCGGCCGGGGTGGCCTAGTGGTTCTAGGCACTAAAGTCTGGAACCGCGCGACCGCTACGGTCGCAGGTTCAAATCCTGCCTCGGGCATGGATGTGTGTGATGTCCTTAGGTTAGTTAGGTTTAAGTAGTTCTAAGTTCTAGGGGACTAATGACCTCAGAAGTTAAGTCCCATAGTGCTCAGAGCCATTTTTGAACCCATAGTACTTCCAGAGATTTTTGATGCATTATGAATGCAATCTAAGTTTATAATGCCAAATTTTTTTGTGATATAATTACAAATTAACAGTAGTCAGATTTTTCCTTTACTTGTACTGTGAAACCTTGCTTCTTGCCATATTTCATGATTCTAGGTCAAGAGGGAGCACATTATAGTTCATGATGAGTAACTTTGTGTGTACCAAAAATTACTGTATCTTTTGATTGCATTGACTTAGAAGCTTAAATTTTTTACACTATCAAGGGGCCATAGAGTTTAGTGTGTGACATATTTTGCTCATCTAGATCCTCTACCTGTTCCTGAGCAAAAGGGATCTTGACAGACAGGCAGATAGACAGCAGACAGACAGGTAGACATGAAAGTCTTTCTATAAGAGTTCCAATTGCAGTACAGAATTCTAAAAATGATTTTTTTATTTAAAAAATGTTTTAATACAGAACATTTGTACTATGATAATCAACTAAATGTAAGTTATACTTTAAACAATAGGAACCAGAACAAGAATCATAAAAGAAAGTTGACATTTCATAACAGGAAAAAAATGTAGTATGGGTGCTAAGAGTGATATCAAGGGAAGTGGATCAGTTCCACCTCATTACATTTCAGTCTCTAGGGAGTAGGGAGATGAACTAAAGCTAGTTAGCTGCCACTGAGGACTCTGCCAGATGTTCACAGAGTTGGTTTTGAAGAAACATATTTTCATTTCTTTATTATGCTGAAAGTTTAGGTACTAGAGTAAAAGTATATTCTGTCACCATTTCATGCATTCATTTATTTATGACAGGTGACTTATTCAGTTGTCACGCAGTGGACAATCCGAGCCCCCAGTCAGAAAGGGCTCTTCTGAAGCAGTATGGTCCAGATGTCCCAGATGCTGTCATTAATCGTCTGGTAAAGGCATTTGGGGAACTGCGCTCCATGGCAGACCAAGGCCTAGTGCAGTATCCTTACTCTACGAGAGAAGTTGTCAACATTGTGAAGCATCTGCAGGTAAGTCACTGTTCATTGTACTACTGGTGTGTCACTGTGTATATGAAGTAGTCCAGTAAATCAGCACTATGCTGCAGCTTTGACTGACTGCTTTCAGCTTAATGCAGTGAATAGTTTGTTGTTTCTACTAAACTTTTCTGTGTGTCATCAGGAAAAATCTCCTACTGTGAGACCAGTGTACTTTTTGTACTCACTAGCGAACCAAGCAATGCTTTGCACTTGATAAATATGTGTGGGAAGTGGATATATAGCCTTAACACTTTCCCCCCTCTCTCTGCCCATTTCCTCCTCCAACCTCTCTTTGTCCATCTCCTCCTCCAACCTCTCTTTGTCCATCTCCTCCTCCTTTACTGCAAACAAAGCCTTGATTGGGAATCAAAATCACTTAAAATTAATGGGTAAATCAGTTGGGATTATTGTACACACATCGAAAAAAGTTTTGCGTCACCTCAGTTCCGGAGTCTGTACAGAAAATTGGAATGAAGATCAACATTAACATCATTTCTGCCTGTTTTATTGCTCATAAAAACCACACATTGCACATTCTACGACCATACAGCGAGACCTCCAGAGGTGGTGGTCCAGATTGCTGTACACACCGGTATCTCTAATACTCAGTAGCACGTGCTCTTGCATTGATGTATGTCTCTATTCATTGTGGCATACTATCCACAAGTTCATCAAGGCACTGTCTGTCCAGATTGTCCCACTCCGCAACAGTGATTCAGTGTAGATCCCTCAGAGTGGTTGGTGGGTCACGTCATCCATAAACAGCCCTTGGCAATCTATCCCAGGCATGTTCGATAGGGTTCATGTCTGGAGAACATGCTGGCCACTCTAGTTGAGCGATGTCGTTATCCTGAAGGAAGTCATTCACAAGATGTGCATGATGGGGGCATGAATTGTCATCCACGAAGATGAATGCCTGGCCAATATGCTGCCGATATGGTTGCACTATTGGTGGGAGGATGGCATTCACATATCGTACAGCCGTTACAACGCCTTCCATGACCACCAGCAGTGTACGTCGGCCTCACATAATGCCACCTCAAAACAGCAGGGAACGTCCACCTTGCTGCACTCGCTGGACAGTGTGTGTAAGGCGTTCAGCCTGACCAGATTGCCTCCAAACATGTCTGTGACAATTGTCTGGTTGAAAGCATATGCGACAGTCATCAGTGAAGAGAATGTGATGCCAATGCTGAGCGGTCCATTCGGCATGTTGTTGGGCCCATCTGTACCGCGCATCATGGTGTCGTGGTTGCAAAGATGGACCTCGTCATGGATGTCGGGAGTGAAGTTGCACATCATGCAGCCTATTGTTCACTGTTTGAGTCATAACACAATGTCCTGTGGCTGCACAAAAAGCATTATTCAACATGATGGCGATGCTTTCAGGGTTCCTCCGAGTCACAGTCCATAGGTAGCGGTCATACACTGCAGTAGTAGCCCTTGACAATTCCTGTCTCTCTGTATCTCCTCCATGTCCAAACAACACCGCTTTGGTTCACTCCGAGATGCCTGTACACTTCCCCATTGTACTATTAATATTATCCGCAAGGTCATTAATATACGGTGCCAATGGCCTTGCCACATTGTTAACTTGGGTTCCTGTCAGATTTACGAAGTTAAGCGCTGTTGGGCTGGGCTAGCACTTGGATGGGTCACCATCCGGTCTGTTGGCAAACGGGGTGCATTGAGCCCTTGTGAGACAAACTGAGGAGCTATTGCTTGAGAAGTAGTGGCTCCTGTCTTCGAAACTGACATACGGTCTGGAGAGCGGTGTGCTGACCACATGCCCCTCTATATCCGCATCCAGTGATGCCTATGAGCTGAGGATGACACAGCGGCCAGTCAGTACCATTGGGCCTTCATGGCTTGTTCGAGAGGAGTTAAGTATAGTTTTTTCATTAATATACAACATGAACAGCAGGAGTGCTAACACACTTCCCTTGGGCACACCTGAAGTTACTTCTACATCTGATGATGACTCTCCATCCAAGATAACATGCTGTGTCCTCCCTACTAAAAAGTCCTCAATCCAATCACAAATTTCACTTGGTACCCCATATGATCATTGACAATGAGCATAGGTGCAGTACTGAGTCAAATGCTTTTCGGAAATCAAGAAACACTTCATGTACTTGGTTGCCTTGATCCAAAGCTTTCAGTATGTTATGTGAGAAAAGTGCAAGTTGGGTTTCTCACTTTGAGGTAACGGGCGAATTATGGCACCCTGAAAATATTCTAAGATGTGAGTTGGCATGGCCGGAAGGGCCGCTCGGCCAGCTGGGATCCAGCAGCAAACACGTGATGCTGAATGTTAGCGGGACGAGAGGGGTAGCCCCAGCGCATGGTCCAGCCGCGTGGTTGGGAATTCCATTGTGACACTGTATCGATGAAGGAGACACACTGAGAGTGCCGAAGATGGTGGACTTTGTGAAACCTTAATGGCAGACATTTCACATTTTCTATAGAAATTAATAGTAGTCAGATGAATCATGATACCTCAAAAAGAAACATGTACATTACCATTATTTTCACGACGATTCTGATGGTGTAAACAGATTTTCAATATCTTTATTAGTTTAAAGTTTAGTATCTGATGGTAAATTATAAAAGTAACACCCAGCAACAAATTTCCAAAATTTAAATGCTTCATCCAATTTCGTCAATCGACATGTCTTTAGAGAGCTATTAATGTAAATCTAAATTGGTATAAATTACAGGCAAGTAACTTAAATAGTACATGAGTTATTGGAGGTCAAAGTGGTGGAATACTATCGATCACATCAGGCCATAAGTACTCCACAGTTACACAAAGAAATGGTAGCTGCATGCTTATAAATATATTTATTCATCTATGTCTTTGTTTATATCCAATGTATACTATTCATGAAGAAACTGGTCAGTTATTTACTGTTTGTTAGAAAGCACAGAGACGTTAGGCTACTGGCATACTTTTTCTTGCTATTCCTTTGATATATGTCTATTTAATTTGTTTATGTATTTTATAATGTGTGTTAGAGAGTGTTTATGGTCCAGCCATAGGAATATTTATCTAATTTCAAGTTATTTAAATGTAAATCCAGTATTTCGTATGTGTCTCAATATGTTTGTGAGTGCACGTTGGCTTGGAGACATGGAGGGAGCGCTCTAGCCAATCACAGTGCTCGTTACTAAGAGAGACGTATGGAGGTTGGGGAGGAGGATCTTTTTGAGAGAGGACACGAGGGCAGTTCGGAGAAAGGTGGCAGTGCTGGACTGTACGGCACAGGACAAGGGGGTCTTCTGGATAGTACGGCACAGGACGAGGGGAGTCTTGGACAGTATGGCACGTCGGACGCACAGTTGTGGGAAAGACTTGGAGAGTGTGGAGCAGTTTGCGCGTGATCACGAGAGATAGAAATACTTTGGAGATCCGACTTGTAAACTTGTGAGATTTCCGTGGCTTCTACAGTGAAGACTTAGTGTGCATTCAGAAGTGAATATCTCGCAAACTATGTTGTCGTTCATAACTAATTGCATGCAGTAGGAATCTATTGTTTCCCTGTCATTCAACTTATGTTTTATTTAATTTTTGGACCATCGACACCAATAAGTGTTTTGCAGAAATATACCGCATTCTCAAAAGTACTTCTACTATTGTACTCATCATTTAAAACAGTACCTGCAGATTTTATTTAATTGCAATCTTTCATTTATAAATTTATATGTTACTTTATAATTCACAGTTGCCGAGTTATAGAAACCTCCAACCATTCAATTCATGTGTGAATTCTTATTGTATAGTGTAGACTCAGCAGTATTTGGCATGTAATGTGGCAACTACGTATCCCAGCCCATAGACAACAAAACCAGCCAAAACTATTAATATTGCAACTCTGAGTCGGAGCGAACGTAGTTGAGGGCCATCACACCACCTCATTTCTTTTGTTATTTTCAAAGCCCACAACATGATCAATGTTTTCGAAATCCATGCTGGTTGGCATTGAGAAGGTTATTCTTTTCAAGATACCTTATTATGTTTGAGCTCAGAATATGTTCTAAGATTCTACAACAAATTGCTGTCAGGCATACTGTTTGGTAGTTTTGTGGATCACTTCAACTACGCTTCTTGTAGATGTGTGTGACCTGTGCCTTTATCCCAGAACTGGGCATGGTTTTCTGTTCAAGGGATCTACAATAGATTTTAGGAGAAGAGGTGCTAACTCAGCTGCAAATTCAGTATATAATCTGACAGGGATTCCATTGAGCCTTTGAGCTTTGTTCAGTTTTAATGATTTCAGGTCTTTCTCAACACCACTGGCACTAATACTCATTTCATTCACCTTTTCAGTGGTACAAGGATTGAATTGGGGCAATTTTTCTGAGTTATCCTTTGTAAAGGAACATTTGAAAATGGAGTTAAGTGTTCCAGCTTTTGCTCTGCTACCCTCAATTTCAGTTTCTGTCTCATTCAGTAGGGACTGGACACTAACTGTGGTGCCACTAAGAACCTTTACATATGCAGTAATCTCTGTTCCTTTAGAAATTTCTTTACAGTGACTGTATACTGTGGAGGTCCCTCCCATTCTATGGCTGTGTGCGTTTACCGCATGTCGCTGTGTAAGGCGGGTGACCTTGAGCGGGACTTAGCCGCTGCGCGAGGCTGTTGCGCAACATGCGTCCTAGTATTCCTAGACGCGTGTTGCAGAATAATTCACTTCCGGTCCGCCATTGCTCTCTGGGAGCGCGCTACTTCCTGCCGCGCCCAGGGCCACGCCCTGATAAGCTTATCGCTCTGACGTCATGGGCCTGTCGAGTCTCGCTCGTGAGATCTCCGTTTTGCTCATTCGACTCGAGGCAGCCGCACGAAGCACACAGCCATGCCGTCCCGTCGCAGAAGATACTACAGGAGGCAAAGGATGCCAGTATATAAAACCGTGGATACTTTTGGTTTTGTTCCCAATGATGTTGTTCAAGAAGAGCTACGGAGTGGTCCTATTAAATTTGTAGGATCTATCCAGTACATGGTCAACTATTAATTTAAACTTGAAGCAGGGTTCCTCTACGTGCTCCTGACCTGTGTTGAAAATTTGAAGTTCCTTGTTAAGATATGACACTACTGATTTTCTATCTAGTTTACTGAACATATATATCTTTCTGCTTGCTTTAGTTGTCCTTTGTTCTTTTGTAATCATTGTTGCAAAACCTTGTCATGCTCATTGATATCACTTTGTGTGGACATCCTCAAAGACATCAGGTCTATTTGTTGCCATTAGATTCAATAAATTTCCCTCCTGAAAGTGGGGTGCTTCCTACTTACTAACTAGTTTAGCTCAAGGACATCTGTCGTTGGCCAATGGAAAGCAGAAAAATGGAATATCTCATTCCCAGAATGACATTTCTCTCTTCACTAAATATCTGATTCTAACTGTTCAGACACTTTTCAGTTTTTTTGCCTGTCATTCTTGCTAAGTAAAAATATTTTTCTAACTTTCTGTGAATTTTATTTTACTCATATGTATAGCCATTGATGCTATGACAGTTTTAAGGTAACTGGTGCTGTCCTCTATATTAACTGATTCTAAAAATTTAACCCTTTTAGTTACTAGGAAATCTAAATCACCAGAAAATTAGAGAATTTAACAAGTAAATTTTCTGATGATGCTATTGTAATATGGGCAGATTTCAGTTTGCCATCTGTAGAGTGGTAACGTGATTAAAATGTGAAAGGGATAGGCATTCAAATGAGATTATTCTGCAGATGTTTCCAGAAGCACTCTGCCACTAAATCCTCTGCGGTATCTTTTTATAAAAGCATTCAGTTAGCTTGTTTCACCCATGTTTGATGCTTACCTGACTGCTGCTGCTGATTATGGGATTAGGGACTAATCATCTAAGGTTATCATTCTCCTTTCATCCCCAGGACAGAATCTATGTACTCCATCTGCATCTAGAGTAAATTCTGTGTGCAAGTGTGAGTAAGTTTTCTAAATGTTTGTGTAGCATGTATCTGAAGTGGAATGTAGGTACCAGCCCCGTATTCACACAGTGGAATGTGGTAGACCACCTAAAATCTACAACTGACACTTGAGTTTAATCCGCCGGGCAGATTCGAACTGGGGTGGCGTGCACCTTCCTGTGTCGGAAATGAGTTCTTTAATACAGAAGGCTGTCTGGGTGAGTTTGATGCTTATCACCACTCAAATAATTTCACATTAGGAATCTGAAACAACTTTACTAGATATTGTCCAATTCTTTACAACAATAAATAGTTTGCAATCATTGGTATTTGACGTTGTCTTGCAATAAATATTCCAATATAAATTTAAGACTTCACTGCAATTAACTTCCCATTTCAGCTAGCTTCTTCTTTCTACACAGACAGTATTACCTGTAATAAGTGAGATAATTCTGTACGAAAGTTCTGGTAGAAAATAAATACTTTAGAAGTAAATGAGACCAATTGCTGAAAAGCAGACACGGAGTAGTCGAGGACACACACACACACACACACACACACACACATACACACACACACACACACAAAGAAAACTCATATCAAAGGATCACTCCGTAAACCATCAAGTTTCCATAATTTTTTTGGTGCACCTGTTGATGACTCAACACTTCTGCTTTTTGGTGAGAGTTTTCTGTTACTGGTAAAGTATTTACATTCTACTAGAACTTTTCAACAAAATTTACCACCTGGTGGCTTCCATCCATCCTAAACCTTGTGTCATCCATCCTTTGTTATTATCTCGTAATTTATATCTGCTTTTCCTTTGCTGTATTGTCTGACCACGTTTTTCCTATGCTTTCTGTGTTGTCTTTGCTAAGTACATGCTTCACCAGTTCCAACCAATGTGATTGTGCACAACTTTTGTGACACCCTATAGCTCTGGTTGCAGCCATTGTCATACATCACATCCCTAGCTCATGCATGTGGCATCCCTTCCTCCCGAATTCCTAGCCACCAATATGACTGCCTCATGAGCCGCTAACCATCTAGCCTCAACCCTCATCCCTGCCTTCCACCTCTCTCTCCCTCTATCCATTTCACCTGACACAACCACCATTCCAACCTAGTCCACCTGCCAAAATGCAGCAGTGGTATCATGTCTCCAGCTGGTGCTGTGTGTGTGTGTGTGTGTGTGTGTGTGTGTGTGTGTGTGTAGTTGTGATTGTAACCTCACTTAATAATTGAGGGTAATTCGGGGACCTTGGATGCTCCTGCAATTAAGTAATTTTATACTCCATTTTCTTTGTCCTGTTTGCAAGAATGAAAGTTCTTGTGTGGTATTAACATGACTGATCTACTCATTTCTCTGATTATGGCACGTGATTCATCATCAACCTTACGAACTGGTTCCTATAAGCTCAATAAAAACCCATATGGCTGCCATGTGTACTGTATCACTTGGGTAGTCACATCCTTCATCTAGTGAATACTTCCCCTTTTTAGGGGTTAAGAAATCCCATTCAAGGAATTCTTAAAATCATTGACTTTTTCTCTCGGCTCTAAAATACTAAGACATACTTCCATTCTGTGTGTACTGCTAGCTGTCGTCAATAATTTAGCCAGCCCTCTAAAAGAACTAATTTTGGTCTGAGAATCTAGACAGCAGGCATACTTTATGCTGATATGAAGTACAATTTGCAGTGAGTGCAGTAAACAACTGCCATTGAAGCCTATTACATAGCTTGGATGAGAGCTTGATTTCAGCTGTGGTTGGCTTTGGATGGAAGCTATGCTAGGTCTGGAAGCTTAAAGAGGGAGGCCAAGGTGACCTTGTTGGATAGGAGGAGGGGAAGGTGGTGTTAGGGGTAGTGTTGTATATATTAGCTGTAAGAATGCATGAGAAAGAAACCACTTTAGAGTTATTTGAATGAAAGAGTGGATAGCTTTTCTAGGATGTAGACCCAGATCTGGGGGCTGAAAAGTGGAGTACTATAAACAGATTGCAGCTGTTGGAAGTGATTTTTGTCAGAGACAGTGTTTATGTCAAGGACATGGTGGGTACAGTTTGAAGACTGAACGGTTTAGGATTTAAGGAGTAATTGGCGGAAATATGTATCCAGAGATGGGAAGTTTTAATGTGAGACTTTTAGGGGAATACCAGATGTTAAACAGGACTTGAAGGCAAGTGTGAAGTTCTGTTTGCATATGGCAAGAATATATTTGTGGAAGGAAGGTGGGCACTGAGATATAGGATTAGGGTAAGTGGATACAAGAGATATGACTTAGAGTGTGAAAGAAAAACAAGAGCAGAACAAGGCAAAGAGCTTCTGAAAATTGGCCACTAGGGAAATATGCACAAAATAATTTACTGTAAAATAATGTGACAACAAGAGATAGTTGTTAAATATACCATAAAGATTGTTGAAAAGCAAGTAAGACTACAAGGAGACAGGAGAAAATCACTAGATGGTGAGGAACAGTAGTTAACCCCTTCACCTAAAAGCCCCAGTCATCTCACCTGAGTATATCCGGCAACTTAAGTAAAGACCTTCAAATAAATAAAACTCAACTTATGTCCATTTCAGCACTGCTAAGTGTTCCGCCACTAGAAAGCATCTGGTACTACATTTGTAGAGTGTCTGTCATGTTTTGGTTGAGGTCATTACCACTTGATATTGTCTTTACTGTGTGCAGCTTTGGATACTTGACAACAAAATGCATGCTTTCAGACACTCTTCTGTACTGTTGTTAGGCAATGCTAGAGTGATCCTGAGTTTGTCATTGAATTTAGTGGCTCAAAATATTAAAAAGAATTTAATGTTACTTCATTGGAGACTGAAAGTGATGACATTTTGTCAGTTGAATGACAAGTGCTCACCAGTAGTATGAGATAAATACATCCACCGTGCTCCAGCCAGCTCCTCCAAGATTGATGTTCACAGGAAACCATTGTGAAATACATGGTTAGACTTCGTAGTTACTCAGAAACTAAAAAAGATTAAAAAAGATGCCGAATTTCAGGATATTTCACTTGAAGTCCAGTGCATGAGTATACTCAGGATTTGATTATTGGTGATCTTCAAAATTTTGTAACTCCTTATTTTGAGTTTTAAAAGCTGTCTTTATATGTCTGCATGTAATGTCATTCATTACAGGGTGTTTTTCATTAATAAAAAATGTTACTTTAAGCAATTAATACAGAAAATAAATTATTGAGAAACAAGGAAAAATTATTGTCACAGAGAAGGAGAGGAGATTATTCAGTGATGGAAGTAAGTTGCCAAACAGTGAAAATAGTGTCAAGTATTAAAAACAGATTGCATAACAAATAAAAATATCACCAAATAAAGAAAAGCAATTGCTGGAAAAATCACCACTTGAACCTGAAGGATTTTTCCCTTATTTTTGTTTTTTCCTTTTCCCCCTTTTTCTCTATGTGTGTGTGTGTGTGTGTGTGTGTGTGTGTGTGTGTGTGTCAGCCAAGTACTCTGAATTTTTGAGTGTTATATTTACATGCACATCCATACTCTGCCTACTCCTGTGAAGTGCTTGGCAGAGGATACTTTGCATTGTACCACAAATTAGGGTTTCACCCCTTTCCACTTGCTTATGGAGCACAGGAAGAATAATTGTTTACAAAGGTGGTATGAAAAGTTCTCGGAAGCACCATGAGAGGTCAGCACTAGTGCAACGAGTTGTTCACCTGATATTCATTGGAAAACACGTGCCATGCCTGTAAACACATGCCACATCAGTGCTCGTGGAAGAGAGCTGTGGCAGTGACGTGGCTGTATTGTTGTTCCTGCGCAGTGATTTGGGAAGATGGAAAAAATCAAGATTTCAGCAATGATTAAGTACTTCGTAAAGAAAGGTATGAAAGCAAAGAACATTCATGCTGATTTCCAGAATACATGGGTTCTCTGGTCCTTCACATTCAACTGTTGCCACGTGGACAAATGAATTTAAATTTGGTTGGGAGAGCTTAGATGATGATCCGCAACGTGGTCGGCCAAGATGTGTCACTGCTCCAGAAATCATTGCAAAAATGCACAAAATGGTCATGGAGGATTGCCAATTGAAAGTGTGTGAAATTGCTCATGCTTGCCAGATGTCATCTGAAGGGGTATATCACATTTTAACTGAAGAATTAGAAATGAAAAAATTATCTGCAAGATGGGTGCTGCGACTCTTGATGCTGGACCAAATACGTGTGCTGTCGCCATGGAAAATCACTTGAACTATTGTATAAAATGTTGCCACATTCGCCTTATTCACCTGATATGACTCCGTCAGACTTCCATCTCTTCCCAAAACTGAAAATTTCCCTTGGTGGATGAAGATTCACTTCAAACAAAGAATTGATAGCCAGAGTTGAGAATTAGTTCGCGGGCCTGGAGAAAACTCATTTTCGAGGTGGGATCAAGGCCCTGGAACATCTTTGGACCAAGTGCATTAATATACAAGGAGACTACATTGAAAAACAAAAAAAAGTTTCAGTGAAGTACTTTTTTTCTATTCCGTTCCAAGAACTTTTTTCAAACCATCCTCGTAGATACCTATGTGTTTACTGTAGTCTGATCAGGCGGTACATTTCAGCTCTTCTTCTATAGTAGGTGATGCTAGTTAAATTTAACTTAGAACATTAGGAGATCATATTTGATTTTCTTTCTGCCATGATGACAGTAACTTATGAGGTGAGATAATACAGTGCTTGACTACTGACACCTACAGAGGGCCGGATGCATTAACTGCAGCGAAGCCTGTGCATGAACACTAAGTTTGCGTTTGACAGTTTAATCCTATGGCATTATCTTGTGGGGTAACTGTAGTCACATACATGACATCCTATTATTGCAGAAGAGAGCCATTAGGATAATTACAAATTCTTCACATAAGGCTCACTGCAAACCCTTATTTACTAAACAAAAAATTATGACTGTAATAAACCTCTATATATACAATGTCTTAATCTTTACGAAGAAGAACCTACAAGATGTGAAACGTAGAGAAAATGTACATTGTTACAACACAAGAAGCATCAAACACATATACACGCCTTACCACAGACTATCAAAATCAATAAATAGCTATGAAGTCACAGGGCACAAGCTATTTAATAAGCTGCCACATGCCATACAGGATCTTCCTGAACATACATTCAAAGAAAGACTGCATGAATGGTTTATTGCCCACCCGTTCTATGATATCAATGAATTCTTCAACTGTAAAATGCAATAATCCAACAGATGACCCACTGTACATTTATTGTAATATAAGCTAAAATATTTCAGTAGTCAATACCTTATCACGCTGTATTATAAATTGTAACTTCATTTGACGTTGTCAATTGCTGCAATGGCCTAAAGACAATAAAATCTTTATTATTACTATTATTATAGTATGGTGTTTGACGAAGGTTGTTGTGGAACTGATTAGTGCAACATTCTGTGCAGTACAGCAACATGTCTGCAAGACATCATTTGAGTGCTTACGAGTATGACATCTCACTCCTAGGCAGATTGCTGCAGACCTTGTGATTGCTACCGGTCCAATTGTCTCTGCCAGAGCCATTTTGCGGTGATTAAATCAGGCTGGTCTGCATGCTTGGAAGCCTGTCAAATAGTTCCCATTTCAACCACGTCAGCGTCGAGAAAGAGTTCATTGGTGTAGGGAGCATGTTACTCAGGGTCGGCATCAGTGGTCCAGAGTGAAGAATCCCACTTCACTATGGCAACTGATACTGGCCACTAGCTGGTGTGAGAGAAAGGGTAACATGTTACCCACCACAAAATGGTTCATGAACATAAAGGGTATGGCCTAGATGCCATAGTGTGGGGAGGCATTGTGCACGATGGCTGAAGACTGCTTCATATCCTTGCATGAGGTACTGTTAAAGCACAGTGGTATCGCAGGGAGATTATTGTTTATCACATTCGTCTGTTTAGAGGTTGCAGTAGGTCCTACTTTCTGTATATGGAAAACAATGCCCACCTACACAGGACTGCTGAGGTGTGGAATACACTGGAAAGTGAAGATTTGGAACATATGGAATGGTCTGTGTAGTCCATAGCTGTAAACACTATAGATTGTGCCTGGGGTGCTCTTGGCAGATGTGTTTGTTAATGAACACTGTGTCCTCAAACCGTGCGAGAAGTGAAAACCATCTTGAGAAGGGAGTGGGACAATATCACCCAGTAGTTTGGTAGCCAGAATGAATAACAGTTGCAAAATGTAATTTTATTCAGTAGAAGCAATGTATAGTAGTTGTTCACTTTTCAGCTTTTTTTTTTTTTTTTCTTTTGCTTTTTTTTTCTGGACTGATAGCAAAATTGTTTTTCCCCCCTCATATTATCGTTCAATCAACAATTTGGGCAAATGTCCTCAAAGTGAGGATGCATTCTGTAATACTGTAAAATAATGAAATATATCTCACTTATTTTAATTTTGTCCATTGTGTGATCACAGTTGTAAATTAATAATTTAAGAGTGTACAGGATAGTTCAGCTCAATCACAAAAAACAAAAACTGCATCATTTGCATATATTTTTGTTGTTCAGTACATTGTTAGCTGAATTGCCACTAAAATATGAATGTGTTGTGAAATATTAGTTGCACAATTTAAAATGTAGTAAGGTCATCGAAGGAAGTAATTTAGTATTCAACTGAAATTTTATTTCTGTGCAGGTTTTCCCACACGAGGGCTTGGTAAGTGTAGTTCGCAACGTTTTCGACTTTGACAGCTACAGTCCAGAGGCACAGGAGACTGTCATACAGATACTACAGAAGCATGGAATTCCCATGGGTGCCAGCCCATCAGACATCCGTCTAGCAAGAGAGTAAGCAATTCACTCAGAAGGTGGCTGCATCAAACAAACTGAGAGAAAGTGTCTGTGCTTCACAAGAGAGTTTGAAAATCCATTGCCCATTCTCATATTTCCTACCACCTACTAAGTGTTGATAAAATATTTGCTTTTGTTGCAACAGTTTTTCTGTGTAATATTTCTCTTTGTATCCAGTATTGTGTGAAATGTGTCAATAAAATTTCATAAACTCACTTTTCCTTAAATCATTTTTTACTTTTTTTTCTCTTTTAGCTCATAGTCATAAACCAATTTGATGTAATAACAATAATAGAAAAGTCTTCCATTCAGTACCCAGTAACTTACTTATAAATATTTTGGGGAAACTGATTTTACAAAAATACGTCTCTTATAGCACATAACACCCACTTTTGCCCTGTTTGTGGATGCCATTGGTAATGGCATGGACATGTTCTAAATTCTCCATTTCTCTCATATAAATTTGTGATACCTCATAGTATCCTATATTTTTTTGGCATCTTGTCCAGTATTTGCTTCTTCTTCCCTGTAATTCTGTCACTGCCAATTGTTCTCATTTATTCCTCTAGTTATTTGCCATATATATGAAATTTCAGCTGTCTTTCTGCCGTTCGCCTCCTCTGGTTTTCAGATGGTGTCTGTTTTCCTTTTGCTAGTTTTCAAAGTTAACATTTTCCTGCCTTTTAGTATGTATTTGTCTGCTGCCTGTAAAATGTAAGCCTTTTATATCTTTATTTAATCATTTTAATTTTGGGTATTATTTTCTTACAGATCCCAAAGATCTAACAACCCACATATAACTAAGTGTATGTTCCATTCGTGTTTCTGGTGTGTGGTGCTACACGGATTTGAAGGATGACAAAACACAAAATACTCACTCCAAAGAATAAGTTTTGTTATTTACAAGATTTTTCAGTAAGATTGATAGGGTTTCCAACTGAGTTAAAAGAAAAATTTTGCCTGCTGACCTAATTATCTTCAGATTCTCCAAGCAGTGATTTTGGTCTGTCCCCTATCTGGATTTGAACCATGTTAGTTGGAGTCCATGCAGTGTGCACAAATAAAATCACTGTTCAGGATACCTTAAGAAAATGCCTAGATTAGTATCTGAAATATTTGTATGCAAATTAGAATTGCCAGTTAACTGAAAACCCAAAAACATACCATCCAGATTTTCGTATTTGTAAGTATATTTTTGACTCATATCACAAGTTAATTTATTGATGAGCAAAACCACAAGCATACACAGTGCTGCTCAGTAATTCATAAAAAATTTATTTATAACATAGTACAACTTTAACTTGGTTATATGCCATTCCATTTCTCATCATTATATTACCACTTCTGAACTGAAACGTTCTGTCATAGTGGTGTGTGTACTGATGTTGGCTAACCTGGCAAACTAATACTTGGAGATAAGCAAATGCAAATATGTGTTATGAGGAGGATTTGTATACTCTTCTCCAGTGGCTTATTTTGTTAAGCATTCCCAGAAAAAATGAGTTTGAATTTATGTCAAGTACACAGTTCTTATCTGCCTAGTAAGCTAAATCATAACAAAGAAATTGACATTGTGCAAAATAAAGTGAATTGATTCAAAATATGCTTTTTATAAGAAAAGTAAAGCGGGTCATTTTCTTTAACAAAATAAAACAAACGTTGATAGCTGCAAAGCGTATGGTTACAGTGAACTGACGTCTTCTTGGAATGTCAAAGAATGCTATTCAAGGAAGAAAAAATTAGAATAATTGCACAATATGTCACAGAATATAAATTTTGGATATATTGATGGCTAGCCATATCCATTGTTTGATCTGAATGGCTTGTTTAGAAATTAGATAATAAAAGAATAAAATTTTGAATTTAGATTTGAAATGGAAAATGAAATTTGGAACTTGATGTTCAACTAGATGTATAGTTTTTATTTTCAGACAGTCACTTACTTTCTACAGTCTTCCACATTTACATGTGATTAAATGCAGCTTATCATTCAGTAACTAGACACGACATAGAATGTATGATAAATTTTAAGGAAATATCTTTCATCTATTGATGCCAGTACATGAACAGTAGATGTTTTTAAACTCTGCCATGAAGAAAAAAATTACATTTACTCTAATCAGAACAAATGAGATGTGTCGAGCTTCAAAGCGTTCATAATTGATATTCGTAAAAAACAACTGATTTTACTCCTGACTACCTCTAAATATCAAGTGCTACAAAGCTTTGCGATTAAGAGGGGATTTCTGCAGCTGAATATAATGCATCCTCCGTGCAATATGGCTAGTTTTTTCAGTTACAGCACTAGATAATAAGTGATTTTGTGTAGCATATTTATTCTTTCTGTGAAGTTCCTTAGGTTTAGGGGTGACCATAGTTTTAACTGTTTTCTGTCATGGGCAGACAAAAGTGGAAGAGGTTTAACCCATGACAAGACCTGCCATAAAGCAAAATACCATACAACTACTACTATTCTGTCATTACATGCCAACTAAATGATCAATTGACAACAGTATTTCATTTCCAGAGTGGTTCCAGAAGAAATAAACAAGCCACGTGCAAAAGCGCATGTTGGCTTTTCCTTCCTCCTGTTTTGCTTCTGCAAGTACTTTGTGCTAAAGTCTGCTGCACTTGAAAAATATACACTGTGTTTCAGAAGTGATAGTCAATATTCAGGGATATGACAGGAATGATCATTCAAACAAAAAGTTCAAGTAAACATGGGCTCTAAAATTCTATGAGCAATTCTTGATCTTTGATACTGTGAAACAAATCTCTTCTAATGCAAGCTATTTGCTTTCCTTATTTTGGAAAGTGGTACTATGGACCAAAACAAGAAAAAAATGAACAGTATACATGTGCTGTAAAATGTATACAGTTAGAGGTATGAGCACATGCTCATCTTCACTACTTTGGAACACAACTCTTTTAATGAACAAGTGCTCATACCTTTTAAGGTATGCATTATAGAGTACATGTTTACTGGACATTTTTTTCTTGTTTTGGTCCATACCACCACTTTGCAAAATATGGAACGCAAAGAGCCTGCAGTAGAAGAGATTTGTTTCACAGTATCAAATATCAAGAATTGCTCGTAGCTCTTAAGATATGTGTTTTAGAGCCCATGTGTACTTGACTTTTTTGTTTTGAATGATCATGGGTTCATATCCTTGAATATTGACCATTACTTCTGACATATCCTGTAGAAGACTACATTGTTCTCATTATAAAGGGTCTAATTTCTAAAATTTTAAGTGCTGGAACACACCTCTTCAACCCCTTGTGGTTTTTGAAAACTTGTGATAAAAAGTATAATGAGAAATCATTTTTTACAAAATACTGTTGCGAAATTCAGGTTTTTAAAGCCTAATTTCTTATAATCAGAGCAATAGAACCACAAGATTTAATATGAAAAACAGGTGCTATGGTCTGTCCCTATAGCAGTGCCGCTTTGCTCCCTAGCTGTGCTTGATACATATCGGCCAGCACTAGTCAGTAGTCTTCTTGAGTGTGGCATCATGTTTTCAAATGATGGCCTGCTTAGTGAGCTGAAGTTTTGGGTGTAGGCTTGTGTATCTAGAAATGAAATTTCTGAAAACTTAAATTTTCTCATTGAGATATTCCATACATTAACATGTTTTTCTAGTTACACAGTACCTTGCCCATGCTCCTGTTCATCGCATCACGTTGGTCACCCATTACCACGTTCACTGGTGTAAATTATAGTTACTTTAAAATTTAATACATGTATACTATTTTAAATCTCTGGTGGCGATTTGTTCTAGTAAGTTCGAAAAACTTCCGTTGAGGTGCTGAAACACCATTTTGGCCAAAATTATGCTTCGATTACAAGCATTGATAAACTGTAAACATATGACCAGATGTCAGAATGGTGTCTCCTATTTCAAATTCTTGCAGAATGCTATCTTATTGATCAATAAACTAACAGCATAACTGACAATGTTTTTTGTCACATTATTGTGTGGTAGGAATAATGATAACATTATGCAATATTGCAGTGCCTGTGTTATTCCAAACTATGGTGTAAAGTTCCTTTGGACATGCATGCATGTCAGAAGGGACAGGCACTGTGATGACTACAGCCATCATGAATTACATGAAATGTATTCACAGTTATGAATATGGACTACCACCAGCTGTACCAGGTGTACCGGTATGAAATGAGCGTTAAGATACAAAATGTGTCAATAGGGAACATTTGTTGTGAACGAGCCTTAATTAATTTTTTTTTTTTTGTTGGTATGACATCTGTCAAAGATATTTAGTATACATCAAGTCATGGAACAAACAACATCATATGTTTTCATTGTGTTAACAATGTCGGATTTTGTACCAGAAAGTGATGATATGCGGAAATCATTAATTTTTTGTTTTCATTTGAAAAAAAGTGCTGCAGAGTCGCATCGAATGCTTGTCGAGGCATATGGTGATCATACTCTATCAGAAGCAACATGCAAAAGACAGTTTCAACGGTTCAGAAATAATGATTTTGATGTAAGAAATGAAGAATGTGGAAGACCACCAAAAATGTTCGAAGACGCCGAATTGCAAGCAATATTGGATGAAGATGATACTTTGAGTCAGAAGCAAATGGCAGAAATGCTAAATGTTGCACAACAAACAATTTCTGACTGTTTCAAAGCTATGGGAAAGATCCAAAAGTGTGGAAAATGGGAGCCACATGAATTGAATGAAAGACAGAGTGAAAACTGAAAAACCATTTGTCAAATTTTGCTTCAAAGACATGAAAGAAAATCAATTTTGCAGTGAATTGTTACTGACGATGAAAAATGGATTTATTTTAAGAATCCTAAATGGGAAAAATCATGAGTTAATTTGGGACAACCATCAACATCGACTGCAAAACCAGATCAATTCAGCAAGAAGACAATGGTCTGTGTTTGGTGGGATCAGAAAAGTATGGTGTATCATGAACTTCTAAAACCTAGTGAAACTGTGAATACTAATCGCTACAGACAACAAATGATCAATTTGAACTATGCATTGATCGAAAAAAGACCAGAATGGACCAGAAGACATGGCAAAGTAATTTTTTTACACAACAATGCACCTGCACACAAAGCAAAACTGGTTCAGGATACAATCAAAACACTTGGCTGGGAGCTGCTACCACACCCACCGTATTCACCAGACTTGGCCCCTTCCAACTACCATTTGTTTTCATCAATGTGACACGCGTTGGCTGAGGAAAACTTCGATTCCTACGAAGAAGTCGAAAATTGGGTGTCTAATTGGTTTGTTTCAAAAGACGAACATTTCTATTGGCGTGGTGTCCACAAATTGCCAGAAATGTGGTCAAAATGTATAGAAAGCAATGGTCAGTACTTTGAATAAAATGTTTTTACTTTTCAATTCAAAATTAGTGTTTCATTTTCACAAATAAACGCTCATTTCATACCGGTACATCTGGTATAATGGAATGACGACAATGAAAATTTGTGCTAGACTGGGACTTGAATTCGGATTTCTTGCTTATCGCAAGCGTTCACCTTACCATTTAGTTACCACAACACAACTCGTGTCTAGACCTAAACTTTCATAAGTCGTCAACCATGTGTCAACATCGTGTACTTGTACACCCATTATGTATATTCCCACACAGGGGAGACATTTTACTTGAAAGTTGTTTACCCAGTGTCAGCAGATAACTATGCAGTGCGTGTGTTATTCCGAATTACGGTGTAAAGTTCCTTGGAGCATGCATACATACATAAGATACATAATGGTTGTACGAGTCCAGGATGTTGCCATATGTTTGACAATGCATGGTAGTTTGGGTCAGGCCATGAGTTGTGCACGGGTAGCCAATCGGCAACATGACCGCTCGTGATAAGCAGGAAATCCAGGTTCAGTCCTGGCCCAGTACAAATTTCCATTGTTGTCATTCCATTATACAGCTGATGGCAGTCCATAATCGCTACTGAAATAACATTTCATGTATTTAATGACAATATTATCAGTGCAAGAAATGTTGCATAGGTATGTGATACACATCACATTGAGTTTAGACTCTAGTAACTGGCATGAGAGATAAGGTTTTCAATTAGTTCATTTTTTGCCGTTTTTTAGAGAAAGATAGTAAAATAGTGGTTGTGAATGATATAAGGGCTCATCTCTTCATAAGTAAAACAAAAACAAATTCACTTTAATAGATATAGCCCCACTCTCTATGTTGGAAAACGTTTATTACTTCCATCTGCCAGGAGGTTGATGTTCCACTTAATGGAATATGATGAAAGGAATCCATAGACAGTATGGGATATTGGCATTACCCTTTAAACTGACTGATTCAGTGATTACAGTTATACAGTCATAGTGATAGGAAAAAGACACTCATTGAAGACATGCAGGGAAAAATGGGCTATCTCACAGTATTTATAAATGGAGAAAAATGGGGTAGCGTAAATGAGGCTGGAAGAAAAATATCGATCTACTGAATTCTTATGTTCTGAATGGAAATCCATGCAGTAGGACCAGTTATTGTGTCTGATCTGTCATATCCTTTATATTGGAATGTAACATGAAAAATAATAATTAATAAAGAAGTACAATAATACTTAACTGTAGTAAAAAGTACTGTAAAAGGGGAAAATTAGAGGTAACACATCACATATGGCTCAACTAGATTGAGCTAATGGCCACTATCATATTCTGATGTTGCAAAACAATGCACCTATTGATGAAAATAATGACCATAACAGAATTATAAGTTTTTGAATATTATGAGCCCATTTTCAGATTTTCGTTGGCAGTAGTAGACTGTTTAACCGGGAAGTTCTGTTTTGATTCTAGTTCTTTCTTTTTCTGACCATTTTTCTCACATGAAATTCACATCTTAAGGTGATAACAAAGCCAATATTGAAAAACTGTTGTTGCTGTCTTTGCACCTATCTTGATAAAGATTGTACATTTTACTAATGTTTGGATCTGCACACAGATACGTGATATTGGGATTCTTTTTCCTGGATTAGTGACTTGACTGCATAGGAAAACTATTTGCTCATACGTGAGTCCATGCACATTTTTGGTCCTCCTTGTTGCATTTATTTGGGCAATTGTTACGTCTCCCCACTTATCCACTTTAAATAAAATATTTAGCCTTTAATGTCAAGTTACATACAAATTTATCAATGTGAGTGTGTGTCTGGTGTTTTTTTTTTTGCCTAATGAAACACAGAAACTAACTTCAGGAGTTCCAGATGTTTTCTTTTGTTGATTCACATGGAATAGGTGTCCACTGCTTATACCGAAGATTACTAGACAAGCTTTCTTACAAATCTGAACATCTACTTCGCCTACAGTAACCTTATAGATGTTGGCTGTCTGTCGCCCACTCCTGTCTGGATCATCAGTTTACCTCCACTTCACAGGATACATATTCACACATCCAGACATATAAGAATTTTGAAAAATCATTGTTATTTAGATTTTAGAAATAACAAAACAACTTCTCCTGTGTACCTGCAGGTACAACCTCAAAGCATTTTCTTGTGTAGGCTCAATCTGTATCATGTGATTTTACCCTTTTCACTACACCTTTATAATTACTGTATTCTTTACCACTGTTTTGCTTCTTGTTCTCAACTTCTTTGTGCCAGTTCTTTGGTTTACACTTCCTCTTTTGACTATTTCCATTGATTTTTCACACTTTCATCATAGTTTCCCATTTCTACATCCACCATGTTCATATTTTGTATTCAGTACTGAATGTGCCAGCTGAACACTTCAAACATGCTAAAATAGGTTCATAAAGTGATTAATATTATATATTACACAAGCATTATATTTCGTGTTTACACTTTTATTAATTCCAATGTAATCTTTCTTAGCCCCCAAACCTTTTCAAATTACAGTTAATTTTTTGTTGTTTGTTTATCATATAGCACAGTATTGGGTATCCTGTTACTCAGCTATTCAGCTTCTTTCCTGTGGAGGGAAGCTGGAGTGCAGCAGAAGGTTAGCATATTTTTGACATTACAGAAATCGTATCTGGTGAAATGCAAGAAATTCTCTGCATTGTATTACATCCTAATGTGATAATTAGGGGTGATACCAATGTCAGTTTTGATAATTCCTATACCAGCAACAGATGGTAGCACTTATCTCTAAGTTTTTACATTTGAGGGTTAGCCAGTTTTCCTCCACATGTCTTCTATTGTAGCATTGTGCTTCTAAATGGAAACCTTAGATTTCATGATGCACGCGTTAATAAGACACGCTGGTAGGAATCCAGGTAGGATGTGTAGGAACATCTATTATTTCCTCCAGATCTTGCGAAATTTGGTTAAAGCAAATTTGCTACTCCATTGAAAAAATTATACAATGGAAAATCCAAGATGGAATAACAGCAATGTTGTGAAAAGGGTAGTTTGCTACTCAGAAAATAGAGATGATGTTGAGTAGCAGATCTGTACAACAAAAAGACTGCTATACATTTTATCTTTTGGCAACAAGGCCTTCTTCTAAATTAGAAAACACACACACATTTCACAAGCACAACTCGTACATACATAACCACTGTCTCTGGCCACCTAAGTGCCGGAAGCTTAAATGTATTGCAGTCATTTTGTTTTGCCTCTGTGACTCAACATTACCTTTATATGGTGAGTAGCAATCTTTCGTGCTCCAATGAAAAAGTTTGAAACATAGTACAAGAACATTTGAATGCAAAAAGGTAAATCCATGCCCTTTCATGACAAAAGTGCAGTCATTCATGTCTGCCAAACCTTAATGCAAACTATCTGCAAATTTAATATAATGAATATTATGACTTCTGATTAATTTTTTTTAGCTTAGCTATAGTCTTACAATGGACAAGACACCTATCTTGCATTCTGTGGTTGTATGAGGCTCGTAATTTAACAATAAATATTTGATTTCATAAATAACACAGAAATTGTGTAGGAAAGTAAATTGTGCACATCATTTTCAGGTAAATAGAAGAAATGGAGTCAGTGCCTTAAATATTGTTGTTCACATGAATGTAATTAACTTTTTTTTATCATCTTGTGGAAGTATCATCTTTTGTGAACATAATAGAAAGAACATCCAGTGGAGCCTGTATAGCAGCAAGTAATATGATGGACTACACAGTGACTTAAAGAGTACAAATGTATAAGTGTAATCGGTACAAGTCTCAGTTTTCAGATTGAGAGTAAATTCAAAATTATATAGAAGATGTCATCAGTTTTTTATTAATTACATGTTGTAGTGAGACTACTTTGCTTCTTAGTTATGTGAAGCAATGGGGAATTGTTGCAGATTCCCAATGTCAGCACCTCAACTTACTGGGGAGTGGAGGTTATTGTCTTCTGTTGGTCGACAAGTATCTGTTGAGGAGCATTTTGTGAAGACTGGACGTCCGAGCCGAGTGGCCACTCGCACATATCCCTTGGATGTTGTGCAGGCACGTGGTGCAGTTTTCACAGAGTTGCAGTCATACTGGGCTTTACCTTTGGAGGAAACTAGCATTGTAGCAGGGCTCACAGTTACCAAAGGTGAGTACACCAGCACTACATCTTCAGGGTAAAAAGGCATTTTGATAAAAACAAACCAAAGTAATTTGTAATTTTTCCCTTTTCTGTTCCTTTCCATCTGTCTCTGCTACAATGTTTCTAAAATTAAAAATATTTCTGTATGATCTTCATTTCCTAAGCAGTTGACTTTGCTGCTT
This sequence comes from Schistocerca americana, assembly GCF_021461395.2. Taxonomy (NCBI): domain Eukaryota; kingdom Metazoa; phylum Arthropoda; class Insecta; order Orthoptera; family Acrididae; genus Schistocerca; species Schistocerca americana. The sequence goes on along the minus strand of NC_060125.1, from coordinate 227,609,366 downwards.
TATTTCACCTGGTGGACCTCAGTGTTCTTAAATATACCATATTCTTAAGCTACATTTCTTACCTTCTTGCTTAGTGAATCTGTTTCTCTGACTTTTTGTTGTGTTCCTTTCTAATTTTGTGTCTGGCTTTACTCTCCCTTTTGTTCCTGAGTGCTTTAAGATTGCCACATCCTATACAGTTTGCGTATTGTTTGATAAAATATACCCTAGTATATTGTTAGTCCTATCTGGTATTTGACAAATCTATTTTCTGTTTAAAAAATGGTTCCATTCCATGCTGGGCGCCTGGCACAGCAACTGATTATGAATTTCTTGAAATAATGCAGTCTTTTTAAAGTATTTTCTGTTTGTTTCCTTCTACATACATACATTCTGAAGTCTTATGTTAAAGACAAATGTGTTCTTCTCTGCAGTCTCCTGTTTTATGATGTCTGTCAAGTCAGGCTGGTTGTGTGGTGTGATGTCTGCTGTCTTAACCAAACTTTTCCACTGAAGTATATTTCCTTTGGTGTTTGCCCTACTTTCGTATTAAAATTTCTCATTACACTGGTCTACAAATTTATACTTTGCAATGTTGCATCATTTTTGGTGATTCTCATGTTTTTCTTTATATGTTAAGTTCAATAGTAGTGTTTCCCTCTATCACATAAGGTTTCTCACAAAGTAATGATGAGGATGCTGAAAATTTGTATGAAACACATACTTCCATGAAAGCGTTAGTGGGGGAGGGGGGAAAAAAAAGTGGAAAATAAGACATTGCCAACACTACAATCAAGTAGGCATAAATACAAAGGCATAAATCTTAATATCTCTTTTTTTCACTCAAAGCTCCATTTTGAACTTATGTGCACTGCCTGAGAACTCTCCCTGTGCAACAACCACCAATAGTCAGCTGTCACAATGACATCCCATTGGCCCTGGTACCTTCATTCCATTTTTTTAATGTCTTGATGGAACCTTTCTCCCTGTTCCTTACTTGTAGCACGTTGGTTTTGTGGAAAATAACTGTCATTGGAACCCAGGCAGTGCTTATTTCCCAAAAATTATTTTCATCTTATTTACAGCGTATCCAAGCTGATCTTTTTATACCTTTCATTTGTTTTCAAATGTTTTATCTTTCATTAGTTTCTTCCAGCCGGTGTGGCCGAGCGGTTCTAGACGCTTCAGTCTGGAACTTTGCGACCGCTACGGTCGCAGGTTCGAATCCTGCCTCGGGCATGGATGTGTGTGACGTCCTTAGGTTAGTTAGGTTTAAGTAGTTCTAAGTTCTAGGGAACTGATGATCTCAGATGTTAAGTCCCATAGTGCTCAGAGCCATTTGAACCATTTTTCATTAGTTTCCAAATGTCGGGGCTGATGAAAACTCTTACTTTCAGCATTGTTTCTTATTGATGTGGAAACTTATTTGTCACATACTTGAAACTGTCACTGTCTTCAGGTAAAGCTTTAATAAATTATTTTATAATACTAAATGTTATGTGAAGTGGAGGCAGGAGATTTCACTTGTCCACAAAAGAATCAAATAATATGTTTTCCTTTTTAATGTTACACTTGAATAGATTTTGTAAGTCCACTGCTTGTCTTTTGTATGATTGTCCAATTCACGTAGGATGCTGGACTTCTTGGTACAGCCTCTTTGTAATTAAGCTTATCCAGAATAAATCTTAAAGGATCATACGTCTCTTTCAAATTTACTGAAGATCCAAGAGGTGTGGAAGCACATTTGTTCCCATTGTACCGGACAGCTTTGAGACTTTTTTTGTGAATAATGGATGAAGAATATCCAATCTTGTGCCTCGTGCTGAATTCCCAACTTTAGCATCAGACCAGGGAAACTCAAGCAATATACGAGGTCATCTTCTTTAGAAAAATGAGAAACAAACTCTTTTTCTCTATTTCTGAATCAAGACAGAGAAGTTCCAATGGCCAACTAGCACTTTTACTACAATCTAGAGGATAAAAACTGTTATGTTTTTGGAATGACTAGATAGGGAAAATGATTTTGCCTCACAACATTCCTTGACTCTGTGAAACCAGCAGAACTGTCATGTGTCTCATTCCTTGAAAGTGGAAGCACATCACACATCATTGACTCTCTCTCTCTCTCTCTATCTCTATCTCTATCTATCTATCTATCCATCTATCCATTTAGTCATTTAGTCAATTCTGACTCTTTGTGATCCCATGAACTAAGACACACTAGTTTCTTCTGTCCTGCACTTTCTCTCTCTGACTTTCCAGTTCAGAATCTGTTACTTCTGTGCTGCCATTGGTTCATCTCATCCTTTGCTGCCCTCTTCTTCATGTGTCTTCGATATTACCCAACATTAATGTCTCTTCCATCGAATCATGTTTCCTCATAATCTGTCTGAAGTATGTCAGTGTTTGTTTCAGTTTCAGCCCTTCCAACCAGCAATATGGTGTAATACTGACCTATTCATTCGCTTTGCAATCTGTAGTATTCCAAGAACTTTCCTCCAACACCAAAACTCAAAGGTGTCTATTTTATGCTGTTCAGCCTTTTTTTGGGCCAGGTCTCACATCTATACATCACTAGTGGAAACATAGTAGCCATTACTATTTGGATCTTTGTTTTAAAGTTACGTATCTACTCCTTAAAACATTGTCAAGGTTAGACATTGCCTTTCTGCAAAGTAACAAGTGTCTCTTGATTTTATGGCTGCAGTCACCATCAACAGAAATCTGAGAGCCGAGGCAACTGAATGTAGAAACTACCTCCATTCTTTCTCCTCCTATATGCAATGAAGTGGTAGGTGTAGCTGCCATCATTTTCATTTTCTTGACATTTATTGTTAGAGCGCCTTTGCACTTTCTCCTTTCACTTTCAGTAAGAAGATCTTTAACTCTTCTTCGCTTTCTGCCATTAGTATTATATCACCTGCATATCCAAAATTAGATTATTTTCCAAAGAGTTTTTTCCATAACAGCAAGGTTAGCTATTCATGTCAGTTCCAGAGAGCAGAAATAAAGGCATATGCAATGTATCTTATACACTTCTCATAGTGTAAATCAAGCTTTGGTGATGTTTAACTGAATTTGCTATCTTTGAATCATAATGACTGTGGGATGCTAGGAAAATTGTGAAGCATATACACAGTACTCAATTCCTGTGTTTCAGTTTTGATCTAACTACCTTCTAATAATTATTTTAACTTAGTCTCCCTAAATTTTTGTTGCTTTATATTCTTGTTCTCAGAAAGTAGCAAGGCCACTTGTTCAGAATATGAAGAAAGTAAAGGACAGAAATAGACATGAAAGCTGTCATAGGGAAGAATAGGTTATTCACTTGCTACATTCAACAGATGGAAGCTTCTGTTAGTTCTTACCACACTTTTGTTTTCAGTATCTCCTGTACTCTTTTGTTGGTTCTTTTATGAATGCACTTGTCACCAAATATTATTGCAATTTCCTTTCATCCTTTGTTACTTCCAGAGGAAGAAATCTTGTTCTAAAAAAAATATAATTTTGTATAATTATATTACCCCACCCTGTCAAAGCTGTCACACCTTTGGGTTGCAATATGTCATTTTGATGTACCAAGACAGGCCACACAGAATACACTGTAGTGCAAAACATAAGGACAAAAGAAACTTTCACCAAGTAACATAGCTCAATGAAACTTCAACCATGTATAGAAAACACAGCTACAGTATAGTACGGGAGGTAATAGAAATAAATATGCTATGAGACAAGACAATGATTATACTGAAGTCACCATGATTCCTGATGGTTTGTTGAACTTTACAAAAGGTGGGACATGATTCTTTATATGGTGTGTGGTCATCACTGGTGACAGTCCATGCTGCAACATGCTCCCATGCTAGCCACAGTGTCGTTAAGGAGTTTTAGAGGTAAGGCATTCTATTCCTACACCAGCACAGTTGACTATTACTATATTGTCATTGGTGTGTGTGTGTGTATGTGCTGCCGTATCTCTCTCCAATGCATCCCACATGTGACTGATGGGGTTTAAGTCATGGGAACTGGCAGGCCGAGTATCCTCTTGTTCCGAGAGCTCCTCCACTTGCACTCTTCGATGCGGTTGCACATTGTCAACCAAAAAAATGAATTCAGGGCTGAATGCATCCCTGAAAAGACACACATGAGGAAGGAGTACAGTGTCACAATAATGTTGATTGATGAGTGCACCATGTTCAAAGATTTGGAGGTCAGTGCCCACATGCATTGTAATGCCTCCTCACACAATCACACATGGACCACCAAAATGATCATGCTTAACTGGATGTAACTAAATATGGTTAGAGGTGGGCACATGTAATGCATCCAGAAATGTAGTGTAACATGATCATTTTGTAGGTACAGGTGTTATTATTTGGGCAGCCATAATGTGACATGCGTGTACTGACTTCCAATTCGTCGAACATGGTACACTCATCAGTCAACATTGTTGTGACACTTGCCAATGTGCATGTTTTCAGGGATGCATTTAGTCATGAGTTCCTTTTTAAGGGTGACAGTGCTCAATCACATCAAACAGTACAGGTGGAGGAACTCTTGGAACAAGAGGATATTCAGGGATTGGCCTGGCCTTTCCATTCCCCTGACTTAAATCCCATCGAGAACATATGGGATGCATTAGGGAAATGCACTGCAGCACTTCTGCATGCACCAGTTGCATCTTTCTTTCAGTTACGTTACATATTATACTATAGCACTTCTTTCTATGAGTAGTCCAAATTCCATCATGCTGTGTTGCTTGGCAGTGACACATCATACAAAACTTATTTTGTCCTTAAGTTTTACACACTGTTGTATATCCAGAATGAGTAAGTATTTCGAGATGTGTACCTGAGTCATGTGTTTGCTTATATTTGAAACAGTACGACAGATGTGTGTGGAACCTCTTCTCATGGTCGCAGACAAAAATTGTGGTGTTATTACCTTGTTACAATTTTATCAAGTTCCACACATGTTGTCATCATCGAAATGCATTTTGCAGACCCTTTGCAATACCACAGTAACAAGTTACATAGCTACAGCAAGATTCGGAATCATAATTTTGCAGCAAAAATTTTAAAAATTACTTGCATATATCAGAAAATTTGCCACATTTTCCATTATAACTTAGGGTAAACGAACTCCTGATATATTTACTCATTTGAGATATATTAGAAGTATCCTTTTGAGGTGCCTCACTTTGTAGAATCCGTGAGTTCTTGCTGTAATGAGCTTCCATGAAAGGTTGTAAGCTGAAGAAGGGACATTAGAGATTTAATGCCTTGCTAACATTGACAAAATTAAATGCAGTATGAGATCAACAATGTTTAGGAAGAAGATCATCTGTGACATTTTATAAAGAACATTTATGACATTTGTTTCAATGATTTAGGGAAACAAAGGAGAAACTGTATTGGAATACACAAAATTGTGATATGAACTCCATTATCTTCACTACTGAAAAGTCACTTGGTAACTGGACTCTGAAATTTGATCTTTGACTTTGACAGCTGATGTTTTATAATCAAGACAGTAGGAACATCAGCTAATGGAGAGCTTAAGTAGATCACTGGACATTAAAGCCAGAGATCTAGCTAACAATGTTGTTACAGCTCACACTTTGAAATTGCTTCAGATGTATTTATTATTAATTTCTGCTAAATGTGAATTATTAATACATGTTTGTGGCCATTTTTTTCCTTTTTGGAATGTGTGCCTCTTTTTAATAATAATTAAGTATATTCCATCATTTTTGTAACAAGTATATTATGACATTTTCAGATTCTGAGGACAACATGATGCATGACCATATTCATGCTCTACTGTCGAATCCACTGAGGCTGATGACAATGCAGCCAACAGGCAGCACAATCAGTGAAGTACCCTTGCAAGGTACCATCACACCAGTGAGGGGTGCAAGACCACAGTACACACTTGCTCCCGTGTGCACCACAGGCAACTATGTCCTTGTGCATGAGCAGTCAGTGAGTCATCCTCAATCTCAACTTCTGTAATTTATATCTTTTGTACATGTGGCATTATTGAAGTATTGATGAAACTATTGATTCTATTATACACCTAATTCTTACTAGCAACAAATTCTGTTCCTATATTATCCACTTCTCTAAAGAATATTTGTATCCTATCTGTGCTTTTGTATAATCTGACAGTATTTTGAAAAGTAATGATATCAATATAATAGAGGGAAACATTCCACGTGGGAAAAATATATTTAAAAACAAAGATGATGTGACGTACCATACGAAAGCGCTGGCAGGTCAATAGAAACACACACAGACACATACATACACACAAAATTCAAGCTTTCGCAACAAACTGTTGCCTCATCAGGAAAGAGGGAAGGAGAGGGAAAGACGAAAGGATGTGGGTTTTAAGGGAGAGGGTAAGGAGTCATTCCAATCCCGGGAGCGGAAAGACTTACCTTAGGGGGAAAAAAGGACGGGTATATACTCACACACACACACACACACACACATATCCATCCACACATATACAGACACAAGCAGACATATTTAAAGACAAAGAGTTTGGGCAGAGATGTCAGTCGAGGCGGAAGTCCAGAGGCAAAGATGTTGTTGAATGACAGGTGAGGTATGAGTGGCGGCAACTTGAAATTAGCGGAGATTGAGGCCTGGTGGATAACGGGAAGAGAGGATATATTGAAGAGCAAGTTCCCATCTCTGGAGTTTGGATAGGTTGGTGTTAGTGGGAAGTATCCAGATATATGTCTGCTTGTGTCTGTATATGTGTGGATGGATATGTGTGTGTGTGCGAGTGTATACCCGTCCTTTTTTCCCCCTAAGGTAAGTCTTTCCGCTCCCGGGATTGAGATGACTCCTTACCCTCTCCCTTAAAACCCACTTCCTTTCGTCTTTCCCTCTCCTTCCCTCTTTCCTGATGAGGCAACAGTTTGTTGCGAAAGCTTGAATTTTGTGTGTATGTATGTGTCTGTTTGTGTTTCTTTTGACCTGCCAGCACTTTCGTATGGTAAGTCACATCATCTTTGTTTTTAAAAGTATTTTGAAAAGGATAGATTGCTATCCTCACACACACGTGACCACTGTCTCTGGCTGCCAGTGCCAAACTGCGAGCAACTGCACATGATGGGAGAAGCAGTCTGGTCGGTGCGGGTAAGGAGGAGGCTGAGGGGAGGGGCAGGGGGGGGGGGGGGGGGGGGGAGGGGAGCAGCGTATGGGTGGTGGACAGTAAAGCACCATTTTGTGGGAACATATAGGGATAAGGTGGAGAGGGGGTAGGGAAGCCAGATGCACTCAGAAGGTTAGACATAGCGTGGGATGGGGCAGAAAAGAAGAAAAGTATACAGGCTGTAGATGTGCTTGTGGAATAGAAGGGTGTAGAGTGGGACTGGGAAGGGATAGGCAGGTGAAAGACAATGACTAACAAAGATTGAGGCCAGGAGAGTTACAGGAAAGTAGGATAAATTCCAGCAAGAGTTCCCACCTGCGAAATTCAGGATGTGAAGCAATAATTAAAATGAAGAACGTTGTGATGGGCAACATGCTCAGCAACTGAGTGGCGCAACTGTTTCTTGGCCATAGTTTGTTGGTGTCCATTCATGCAAACAGACAGCTTGTTGGTTGTATTGCCCACGTAAAACAAAGCACAGTGGTTGCAGCTTAGCTTGTAGATCACGTGTCTGGTTCCACAGGTAGCCCTGCCTATGATAGGATAAATGATGCTTGTGACTGGACTTGCATAAGTGGTGGTGGGAGCATGTATGGGACAGGTCTTGCATCTAGGTCTATTACAGGGATATGAGTCATTAGGCAGTGGGCAGTAATGTGATGTTCACTTATGGTTATCTTATAGCCTCTCCAAGGAATCGGGCATTTTAAAAGCATCATCACAATAAATATTTTCACTTATGAAATTCATCATAAATAATTCATCACAATTTGAGAAGAATAGTGATACCAATACCTACAACACTAGAGGGAAAACAACTTTCATTACCCATTATTAAAGCTGTCAGTGGCTCAGAAAGGCATTCAATATGCAGCAGTAAAAATTTTTGATTGTTTGCTCAATGTCATAAATGTTGGAAAGATAGCAAATCAAGTTTTAAAGCTCATCTAAAATCATTTCTCCTGTAGTGGCATGAGGAGGACTAAAAAATAATGTGTTCATTAATGTTAACACTAAACATGTATACGTATCATGTAAACTGACTTATTCCACATCATTATCACAAAAGAATTGTCCAAATTATCAGTTGAACATATAACTAACCAACTAACTAACTACATATCTCAGAACTGAAACACTTTACATAATACCCTACACTGCTGTCAATTGGAGACTATTGGTATTTTATTTTATTTGCTTGTATTGTTTCTCAAAATGATGTAGCTAGATTCAGTGAATTTGAAAGACAAAGAACGTTTATATAGAAAGATCCCTAAAGTGATATTACACTGTCCAATCTCATCAATGTGACCATCTATTAAAAGCCTGAATAACGACCTTGTGCAGTGTGAACCACTGCAAGATGTGCAGAAAGAGAGTCAGTGAGGTTCTGGAGGGTACTGGCAGGATTTCTGTGCTAGGTTTCTCGGTTGAGGTTCCATGGCATGATCGAGGTGGCCCCACAAATTCTCAGTTGGGTTTAAATCCAGGGAGTTCGGTGGCCAAGGGAGTGTGATAATATCATTCGGGTGCTCTTCGAATCATGTACGTACACTGTGAGCTGTGTGACACATTGCATTGTCCCCCTGGTAGATGCCATGATGCAAAAGAACAGACTGCATGTAGGGGTTGACATGGTCTCTAAGGACAGATGCAGACTTGTGTTGATCCATTGTACCTTTCAAAATGACAAGATCGCCCTTCCGACAATTGTTGCAAGGGGTTTGTTTTCAGATATTTCACACCAACATCTGAAAAGGCCACCTGTTGCCTCTCAGTTGATGTCCAGTTGCAGCCTTCATCACCAATAAACAGCAGTCATCATTGGTGCAAGAACCAGGCACCTGCTGCATAGGCCATATGCAGCAACATTCGCTAAACAGTCATTAAGAAGGCACTGTTGATAGCCCCTTGGTTCATCGGGATGGTCTGTTGCTCAACAGTTGCTCATCTATTTGTCCATACACATTTCCACCATGCGGGTTCACCCCTGTTGTCTATGACCCATGGTGTACCACAGTTGCCTTGGTGCCGGCTTTGGATAGCACCAGTTTGCCGTGCATAGTATACTTTAACCACAGAGTTATGCAAACAGTTTACAAACTTAATTGTTTTGGAAAGACTTCCACCATTGGCCCGAAAGCCAATGATCGAGCTCTTTTAGGCATCAGATAAATCACCCCATTTCCGCATTATGACAATGACTGCACCGTTTTTCACATCCCCCCGACACACTGTATATACCCTCCAGTGCTAGTACTGCTGCCCCTGCACCCATGAAGGTTTATTGCTTTTTGATGCTGAACATAGATGGTGGTCACATCAATGTGACCAAACTGTGTATTTTTATAGTGTACAATTAATCTAAGCATGGGACATCCCTGGCTTCACTGTGATCTTCCCTGACCTTACTGGGAGGTTATGCCGTGTGTGTTGCTTAGAGGTGTGCTGGAGTTGTGATGTAGCAATGCTAAGCACACTTCTATGATTGAAAGTCTCTAAGGTGCGAACACATTGTAAACTACACTATGAAAAAAAACACGGCATGATTTGATAGAGAAATGACCAGAAATTGATTGAGGAGGTTGCCAGATTTTGTGACACCTGCAAAGGACAACAGTTTTTTAAGCACATTAATAATACTATCATTTAAGGAATCAACATTAAGGAAATGTTACATAAATTTTAAGAAATTACTTGAAACGTCATTCAGATAATGTAATTTTTTAATATTGTATCATATTTTACACTGTCAGTCACTGACAAATGCTGCAGCCTGAATGGGAAGTTTAGTGTCAGTCACCAATGAGTGACATGGCACCTAATGTATTAATGTACATGACCATATTGACTGTACATTAACTAAAGTCATATGTATTTGAAATACTCAGAACAGCATTAAATAATAGTGATAGTTAAATGTTAATAGTGGGAAAGTTTAATTGATTCCATAGTGAGAATAATGTACTGTTTCCAGTCAAATGGCTTAGTGCTGGTAGACTGGTCTGCGGGTGAGATCCACAAAGTGCCACTTTCCGGCAGCCCAGGTGACCGAGGTGGTGCTGGAGGCTTCTTTGGTCTTGCATCTTCGAGTGTGGGCAATTGGAAGATGCTCCCAGCTCTGCTTCATGACATGCACACTGCTGTAAGTTCTTAGTGGTGTGCTAATTCTTGCTTTAATAAATGTGTGGAGATTCTCCTGACCAAGTTTTCTGTAGAATTAATTTTTTTATTATCATATTGTAAACTGTGTATTACATGCCATAGGAATTACAGCACTTTCAAAAACTTTTAACGTGAAATTAGTAAAAGACCTGAAAAATTCTGCTTAAAATTTTCCACAAGCTACAGTGCAGATGATAAAATCTGAAGACTTTAATGATTCTTTATGTAATTAAGTTAAAACAGAACATTTCTGTCATGAATACTTTGAATTTCAGTAGCTAATAATTATTCCAAACTAACAGAACCTTCATCACTCTTTAAACTAAGATATTTGTGCATAAATACAGGAATAGGTGAATAACACAGATTTATTCTTTGAAAACAACAGCACAAATTCCAAGGAAAAACCTCAAAATCACAACCATGAGAATCCAGATGCTACATTAATGACAGGAATCAGCTATTTTCTTGTTTATCTTATCCTACACATGGCCAGGCAGTAATTGAAGTAGAGCTCTTCTAAGCTAGTAAGGGTTCTGTTCCCTTATCCATTAAAGTGAAAAAATGCTTTTAGTTACATGAAACCTTTGCAGTTTGTTTTTACCTAATGGGGAACCAATGTTTAATCACTTTATTTATAAATCATTTATCATAACATTGATCATTGGTCTTAAATTGAGAGCTAAATCTCCAAAACTTCTTTGTGACTTTTTTGAGCATATGCTGCTTTCTGTATCTCCTGACATTGAAATGCAAATCTTTCTTTCAGGTGTTCTATGAGGAAGGAGGAGAAAGAGCAGAGGTTGTGAATTTTCAGACGTTCATGAGATACAACATCACATTTCCTATGAATGTCATTTCTATACATATACCTTCACCTAACCATTGGCTTATAGAATGTGAAGACAGGTATGCATCACTGTAATTTATAACAGTAATGAAAGTTCCTGGATGGAAAAATATGTAAAATCCGGGAAAGGCAAATGTAAAATCCGGTAAAGGCAAATGTAAAATCTGGGAAAGGCAACCAGTGCATGGCTCACAGATACACATAATAGGAAACAGTTAACACTAGCTTTCAACCTCTTGAAAACACTTAAAACTAGCTTTCAAGCTCTTGCGCTTTTTCTAGTAGGAGTAACACACATACACAAGTGCGCGCGCGCGCACACACACACACACACACACACACACACACACACACACACACACACACACAAATGAACATGCTTGCAGTAGCAGCGAGACTGCAAGCACGTACTATAAGGTGTCTGCATGGTTGTGTGCATGTGTGACTGTGGTACTGCTACTAGAAAAGAACAAGAGCTCAAAAGCTAGTGTCAGCTGTTTTGTATTATGTGCTCCTGTGTGCCACACACCAACTCTTATAATTAACTGGTTGCCTTTCCTTATTTCACTGTAATTTGTGTTGCTTTACATATTTAAATTCTTAGGAGGATATACTGTGCTGGCTAAGACATTAAAGCACAAGATATTATATTCATGTGAAATCTGATTAATTTTTATGAAACTCCAAGTGTATGTGTTTGTGAGTGTGGCTGTGACTGTGACTTTTTGTTTCTTTTTTTAATGCATGAACTGAAAATATGCTAAAAGAAAACTGAAAACAATATCTCATGCTGATAGATTTGATATGATTTAAAGAAGACATTCCATACTTATTTAAGCATTTAGTGACCAGATATTCTATTTATACCCTATTGTAAAAAGGATAGTTGCTACTCACCATATAGCAGAGATGATGAGTCACAGGTTGTTGTTGTTGTTGTTGTGGTCTTCAGTCCTGAGACTGGTTTGGTGCTGCTCTCCATGCTACCCTATCCTGTGCAAGTTTCTTCATCTCCCAGTACGCACTGCAACCTACATCGTTCTGAATCTGCTTAGTGTATTCATCTCTTGGTCTCCCTCTACGATTTTTACCCTCCACGCTGCCCTCCAATGCTAAATTTGTGATCCCTTCATGCCTCAGAACATGTCCTACCAACCAGTCCCTTCATCTCCTCAAGTTGTGCCACAAACTCCTCTTCCCCCCAATTCAATTCAATACCTCCTCATTAGTTATGTGATCTACCCATCTAATCTTCAGCATTCTTCTGTAGCATCACATTTCGAAAGCTTCTATTCTCTTCCTGTCCAAACTATTTATCGTCCATGTTTCACTTCCATACATGGCTACACTCCATACAAATACTTTCAGAAACGACTTCCTGGCACTTAAATCTGTACTCGATGTTAACAAATTTCTCTTCGTCAGAAACGCTTTCCTTGCCATTGCCAGTCTACATTTTATATCCTCTCTACTTCGACCATCATCAGTTATTTTGCTCACCAAATAGCAAAACTCCTTTACTACTTTAAGTGTCTCATTTCCTAATCTAATTCCCGCAGCATCACCCGACTTAATTCAACTACATTACATAATCCTCATTTTGCTTTTGTTGATGTTCATCTTATATCCTCCTTTCAAGACAATGTCCATTCCGTTCAACTGCTCTTCCAAGCCCTTTGCTGTCTCTGACAGAATTACAATGTCATCGGCGAACCTCAAAGTTTTTATTTCTTCTCCATGGATTTTATTACCTACTCTGAATTTTTCTTTTGTTTCCTTTACTGCTTGCTCAATATACAGATTGAATAACATTGGGGAGAGGCTACAACCCTGTCTCACTCCCTTCCCAACCACTGCTTCCCTTTCATGCCCCTCGACTCTTATAACTGCCATCTGGTTTCTGTACAAATTGTAAATAGCCTTTCGCTCCCTGTATTTTACCCCTGCCACCTTCAGAATTTGGAAGAGAGTATTCCAGTCAACATTGTCAAAAGCTTTCTCTAAGTCTACAAATGCTAGAAACGTAGGTTTGCCTTTCCTTAATCTTTCTTCTAAGATAAGTCATAAGGTCAGTATTGCCTCACGTGTTCCAATATTTCTACGGAATCCAAACTGATCTTCCCCGATGTCGGCTTCTACCAGTTTTTCCATTCGTCTGTAAAGAATTCGTGTTAGTATTTTGCAGCTGTGACATATTAAACTGATAGTTCGGTAATTTTCACATCTGTCAACACCTGCTTTCTTTGGGATTGGAATTATTATATTCTACTTGAAGTCTGAGGGTACTTCGCCTGTCTCATACATCTTCCTACCAGATGGTGGAGTTTGGTCAGGACTGGCTCTCCCAAGGCTGTCAGTAGTTCTAATGGTATGTTGTCTACTCCCGGGACCTTGTTTCGACTCAGGTCTTTCAGTGCTCTGTCAAACTCTTCACGCAGTATCGTATCTCCCATTTCATCTTCATCTACATTCTCTTCCATTTCTATAATGTTGTCCTCAAGTACATTGTCCTTGTATAGACCCTCTATATACTCCTTCCATCTTTCTGCTTTCCCTTCTTTGGCTAGAAGTGGGTTTCCATCTGAGCTCTTGATATTCATGCAAGTGGTTCTCCTTTCTCCAAAGGTCTCTTTAATTTTCCTGTAGGCAGTATCTATCTTACCCCTAATGAGATAGGCCTCTACATCCTTACATTTGTCCTCTAGCCATCCCTGCTTAGCCATTTTGCACTTCCTGTCGATCTCATTTTTGAGACGTTTGTATTCCTTTTTGCCTGCTTCATATACTGCATTTTTATAATTTCTCCTTCCATCAATTAAATTTGTCCGCCCCTGGTAGCTGAGTGGTCAGCGTGACAGACTGTCAATCCTAAGGGCCCGGGTTCGATTCCCGGCTGGGTCGGAGATTTTCTCCGCTCAGGGACTGGGTGTTGTGTTGTCCTAATCATCATCATTTCATCCCCATCGACGCGCAAGTCGCCGAAGTGGCGTCAAATCGAAAGACTTTCACCAGGCGAACGGTCTACCTGACGGGAGGCCGTAGTCACACGACATTTCATTTCAATTAAATTCGATATTTCTTCTGTTACCCAAGGATTTCTACTAGCCCTTGTCTTTTTACCTATTTGATGCTCTGCTGCCTTCACTACTTCATCCCTCAGAGCTACGCATTCTTCTTCTACTGTACTTCTTTCCCCCACTGCTGTCAATTGTTCCCTTATGCTCTCCCTAAAACTCTGTACAACCTCTGGTTTAGTCAGTTTATCCAGGTCCCATCTCCTTAAATTCCCACCTTTTTGCAGTTTCTTCAATTTTAATCTGCAGTTCATAACCAAAAGATTGTGGTCAGAGTCCACATCTGCTCCTGGAAATGTCTTACAATTTAAAACCTGGTTCCTAAACCTCTGTCTTACTATTGTATAATCTATCTGATACCTTTTAGTATATCCAGGATTCTTCCACGTATGTAACCTCCTTTTATGATTCTTGAACCAAGTGTTAGCTATGATTAAGTTGTGCTCTGTGCAAAATTCTACCAGACGGCTTCCTCTTTCATTTCTTAGCCCCAATCCATATTCACCTACTATGTTTCCTTCTCTCCCTTTTCCTACACTCGAGTTCCAGTCACCCATGACTATTAAATTTTTGTCTCCCTTCACTATCTGAATAATTTCTTTTATCTCATAATACATTTCATCAATTTCTTCATCATCTGCAGAGCTAGTTGGCATATAAACTTGTACTACTGTAGTAGGCGTGGGCTTCGTGTCTATCTTGGCCACAATAATGCGTTCACTATGCTGTTTCTAGTAGCTTACCCGCATGTCTACTTTTTTATTCATTATTAAACCTACTCCTGCATTACCTCTATTTGATTTTGTATTTATAACCCTGTATTCACCTGACCAAAAGTCTTGTTCCTCCTGCCACTGAACTTCACTAATTCCCACTGTATCTAACTTTAACCTATCCATTTCCCTTTTTTAAATTTTCTAACCTACTTGCTCGATTAAGGGATCTGACATTCCACGCTCTGATCCGTAGAACGCATTTTCTTTCTCCTGATAACAACATCCTCTTGAGTAGTCCCCGCCCGGAGATCCGAATGGGGGACTATTTTACCTCTGGAATATTTTACCCAAGAGGACGCCATCATCATTTAACCATAAAGTGAAGCTGCATGCCCTCGGGAAAAATTAAGGCTGTAGTTTCCCCTTGCTTTCAGCCGTTTGCAGTACCAGCACAGCAAGGCTGTTTTGGTTAGTGTTACAAGGCCAGATCAGTCAATCATCCAGACTGTTGCCCCTGCAACTACTGAAAAGGCTGCTGCCCCTCTTCAGGAACCACACGTTTGTCTGGCCTCTCAACAGATACTCCTCCATTGTGGTTGCACCTACGGTATGGCCATCTGTATCGCTGAGGCACACAAGCCTCCCCACCAACGGCAAGGTCCATGGTTCATTGGGGGGGAGGGGGGGGGGGGGGGAGTCACAGGTAGGCACAACAAAAAGACTGTTGAAAAGTGAGCTTCAGCTGCCAGAGGCTGTGGCCAAGTGCCTACGAGTTGTGTGTGTGTGCGTGCGCGCGCGCGCACGTGTGTGTGTGTGTGTGTGTGTGTGTTTTTTGATGAAGGCTTAGCTGGCCTCTAGCTAATCCTATATGCGACTCAGCTTCTCTGCTACATGGTGAGTGGCAACTACATTTCCATAATGTTGCTATTTATACCCTAGATATACAAGATGTTTTCAAAACTCTTTTCCATATTTGGAGAGGTAATAATATGGATCAAAACAAGAAAAAAAATGTCCAATAAACATGGGCTCTGAAATGCATACTTTTAGAGCTTCAGGGGCCACTCAAAAATATGGGAACACTGCAAGAAATGCATCCTTGTACATAAATGCACGTGCTTCCCAAGCCTGCAGGGTGTGCTGTTTTGTTTGACCAAGAACAGCACTTGTAAAATGTCCTCAGTGCTTTGCAAGTGTCAGTCAGTAGGAGAACAGTATCCTGTATAGTTGTGAGTGGATTATGTCTGAGCTAGATGAATTCAAACATGGGAAAATTGTTGACGTTCATATGGTGGATGCTTCTGCAACCAAGGTAGCCAAAGTGTTTGGTGTTTCATGAGGCACCATATTGAAGATTTGTACTGCATACAGGGAAAGCAGAAAAACATCATCCTGTAAGTCACAACGTAGATGAAAGTCTGTGTTGAGTGATCGTGATGGATAATCATTGAAAAGAATTGTGACAAAAAATAACAGGATGTCAACTCAAAAAAGTCACTACAGAACTGAATGTCCTTGTGAGCAATGGGGATGAATTGTCGTATCTCTCCTGGCCAACTGTCCCCATATCACAAAATTATTGAGTCTTTGTGGTCTACTACGGAGAGATGCATTCGCGATCGCTAACTACCTCCATCATCGTTACCAGAACTTGCCACAATTTTGCTGGAAGAATGGTACAAGATTACCTTAAAAGCCATATGGGACTTGCATTTATCCTTCTAAGATGACCAGAAAGTTTTTGGATACCAACGGTTTTCCTACACCGTATTAGGTATGGTAATGTGTTATGTTTTTAGTGTTTCCATATTTTGTCCACACCTCTATAAGTATTTGTTTATCTTCACTGCTGTCAAAAACATCTCTTCTACTGCAACTCTTGTTATTATGAATGACCTACAGAAAGCAGTAAACAAATGAGAAAGCATTATTCTGTTATTCTTAAAAAGCAGAACTTCTAATGTAATCTGCTAGGTATCACATACATCCTATAGTTGTGTGTCATCAATAAAAGTAGTGTTCGATGTAGTGTCCGTTCGTAGTACGTCATGCTTCTGTCCAGTGTCTTAGGGAATCACACTCTCTCTGAAAAATCCATGTTGGTCACAGATGCACTGACAGGTGTTCTTGTAGTGTTTTCACAATATTAATGGGGAATACATATATCAAAGATTCCAAGAGTCCCTACAAGCAAAACTCCAAGAGATTAAGATCAGTGGAATGAGTTTGCCAAGGTATTGGACCTCCCAAACCAGCCCTTTCACAGAAATATTGAAACACAAACTGGTTCCATTAGTTCAAACGTATGCGCTGCACTTACCCAGAACTGTAACCACACTAGCAGATGTTTATTGCATGCTGTATCAGTGTATCCTCATTTGTGTACTGCATTCTGTAGGTCATTTGTAATAGCAAAGAGCTTGTAGTAAAAGAGATGTGTTCCACAACAGTTACTGTTGATTAACAAGTGCTCATACTCTTAAGGTATGCATTTTAAAGCCCATGTTTAGTGGACTTTTTGTCTGGTTTTGGTCCTTACTACCACCTCTCGAAATATGGAAAACTTTATTTTTAACACCTTGTATATTGTGACAGGAATGTGTTGTTTTCATCTGTTAGCACTGAGTCAGTTCCAGTTTTCACTAAGAGTTAGCACCACAGAAGATTTAGCAGCCATTGCTTATAATTCTCCCTGTAATGCCAACGTGTGTACTGATGTCTCAGCATCAGGGGTCAGGAAGAATATTAAGAAAGTGACAGTTACAATGAAACATTAGTTATCATGCAAGCAGACTCTGCATCTAAAGGTGATGAGACTATGAAGGAGTAAAACTAATATCATCCACTTCAGTTATCATAACCCAGTTATCATGTTATCTTAAGCAATTTTTGTCTTATTTTATTTCATTTCTTCCCTACATCTGTAATGTAAACTGAGATTGAGATCTTTGGATTTTCCAAACAACAAGTGGATGGTTATTTTTTAATTAACTTCAACATTCAATTTTGAATAATACTTCCATATATTCTCAACTTCATGGTCCAATAACTTAGGAAATTATATAACTGCATGCCCTTGCATTCTGCATACTCAACCACAACTTTTTCCTTTGCATGTCATGCTACAGCTATGATTCAAATATCTTCTGCCAAAACTCTCAATACAATGAAAATCAAAGATACAAGTTAAATATGAAAGTAGATGAATATGATTTTTGTGAGTTAGCGAATAATAATAATAATTTTGTTTTAAGTATATCATAAAATTATTGCAATCACTTACTTGTAAGAAAATTAGTTTTGTAAAATGAAATAATTATTTTGAAACCTTGTAGATATAATAAGCAAATAAAAATTACTAAGTCTGGTTTTGGAAGCTACAGGATGTCACTCTTAATCATTATTCACACAAATTGTACTTTAAAAATAAATCTATGATGATTTATCTGGATTTTTACATATGAATATGATAAATGAAACTGGTCAATATCATGCCATGACATAAAATGAAGAGACCGATATCTACTAAAATAAACTCTTATACCTTTAATATACTGCAGCATACATTTGCAACTGTTCTTTGCAAACTGTCTTGCTGTGTGTAGCAAAGGGTGACTACATAGAACTACCATCCTCCAACCTCAGTTGCAGCCCCTGTTTCCCCTCCCCCTCTCCTGCCCACTCCACCTCCCCCCCCCTCTCTCTTCCTCCCCCCCAGCCCCCCTTTTCTCCTTCTCTTCCCCTCTTCCATAGTCAGTTAAGTTATCCTTCCACAGTATATTTCTGGTTGCGCAACATCTGACTGATTTGTCCTCAGTTAACCATGAATGGCAGACAGTGGTGGGTTTTCGTTAATCTAGGATGAGGGTGAAAATGAGAACAGGCTGTGCAGACTGCTCCCTTATTCCTTAGCAGTAGTTATGAGGTGCTGTCCAGTGTTAATGGTACAACTGAGTCAGTGTGGGATACCTCATCTGCTGGGCTAATGGCCTCAGGGAAATAGGAGGTAGGTTGGGAAAGAAGCCCATTGTCCACTCAGTATGTTTGGTGGGAGCTCTCATCCAACAACTGAACGCTTTGCTGACAGCCATTGAATGCACTGGAAGCAACCAGATGCAAATCATAGATCATGTTGGCATAAATGACACTTTGGTTCTGTGACCATCCTCAGTTCCTTCTGGTGATTAGCTGCATTGGTGAAGGTAGCTAGCACTGCCTGTAGGCTGCAAGCAGGGTTCACTATTTGCAGCATCATACCCAGAGTTAATTTTGCTCCTTTGCTTTGAAGCCAATTGAAAGTTTTAAATCATAGGCTCATATGATTCTGAGATAATCTCAGATGTGAATTTCTCAATCTCTGCCTATCAGGTGGTGAATTGTAGGGTCCCCTCCTTAAGTCAGGCATGCACTACACAAAGGAAGTGGCTAGTCATATAGTTACAGTACAAGGGGTAGATACATGGCTTCTCATTTACTATCTGTTACAATTTGCAGAATAATCACAGAAGGTGCTATATGAAGAAAAGCGTATGGTGTGATTCCTTTTAATTAAATTGCAGTCAGCTCAAGATGGATAACCTATAGTAACAGATCCAAACAGCAAAAAGATCCAAAATTTTCAAATTAGTTAGCATAGAGGAGAGCATCAGTGGTCATAGGACTGTGAGAGCAGCAATGGTTGTGGGCGTTGCAAGGAAGTCAGCTGCTGCGGAAGATGGCCACGCAAACAAACATATTATGGCTTTTCTTTGTTTTTAGTTAGAGGAACCATTCCTTAGGATTGATGATGAGTTTCCGCCACAATCAAAGATAGAACAGCACATTACCCCCAGAGAACTTTCTTCCTTGTAGATCAGAAAGAGAAAAGTGTAGTAGCCACCAGAAAGATCACGGGAGGCGCACATTGGCACGGCGCTTCACAGACCGCAAGTAGAGTCCCGTCCACCAGAGGGCACGCGAGAATTCGGACGCGACCTGTGCCGGCAGGACAACAACAACAACAACAACAACTCCGGCAGCACGGGCCGTGCCCAGTCAGTGAACATCGGGCAGGCCTAGGACACAGTCCCGGTCTACGCTAAGTGAAACGTGAACAGTGTTACAACACAATTGGCGACGAGTAGGGTCGTTCTTTCGTGTGTTGCGTCATTGTTCCGGTTTCGCAGCTTCTCCACGGCATGGAGGATTTGGTGCAAATTTTGGTTGCGCAGCAGACGGAACTCATGGCCACCATGAAACAAGTGCTTCCGGCGTTGCTCTCCACGCCGTCTGCTCCGGCGCCGTTCCCTCCTCCCTTTCCCCCATATGACGAGACGGCGGAGGATTGGGACACATATGAACATCGCCTTCGGCAGCATTTCCAGGTGTTTCATGTTGCCGATGCGGAGGTATGTCGTGCTCTCTTCTTGTCTTGGATATCTCCCTCGCTGTATCATGTTTTGCGGCAGCTAGCGCCTTTGCAGGAACCCTCGTCCTTGTCTTTTGACGCATTGTGTTCATTGCTGTCTTCATATTATCGCTGCCGCACGCATGTTGTGGCGGCTAGGGTTGAGTTCTATCAATGCAAGAAACAGCCCCATCAGTCTTACCGGGCGTGGGCCACTACCCTGCACGGTCTCAGTCGCAAGTGTCATTTTGTCACGGAGCAGTCGCAAGAGTCGTACGCCCACATTATGGTACGCGACGTCATTGTTCGTTCGGCCCCTGATAGGGAGGTCCGGCAACGGGCCCTGCAGTTAGAAAACCCTTCCCTCGAGGAAGTCCTGTCCATTGCTCAATCGTATGAAGTCTCTCACGCAGCAGGTCTACAGCTGGAAGCGTGGTGCGACGTCGCGGAGGTTCAGGGCGGCGTGGCCACGTCCACTGTGTCAGGGGTGGACGACGTGCGAGCGGTACAATCCAGCCGTTACGGCCGCTCCCGCACGGCGCGTAAACAGAATTCCGGCCACCGGCCCCTGTTGCCGTCCTGTGTGTCGTGCTATATACATCATGATCGGTCAGAGTGCCCCCAGTGTTGGGCCGTTTGTCGCCAATGTAATAGAAAAGGTCACATTGCTAAAGTTTGCCGCTCAGCCTCAAAAGAATCGAAGGAAGCAGGTACAGAGGACATGGACGTTGTCATTCAGGAAGTGTCATCGGGCCAGGCTCCCGACGCATCGGCACGCAACTCTTTATCGAGGTGTCGGTTCAGTCGCGCCGGTTACAACTGCAAGTCGATACGGGCGCGGCAGTTTCATTGTTGAATGCACAAACTTATTCCGACCTTGGATCACCCCTGTTGGCGCCAGTTTTCCGGCGTCTACGCGGTTATGGTAAACAGTTCATTCCCCTACTGGGTCAATTCACTACCGACGTGACTTACAAATCAGTCACTCGGCCTATTACTTTTATTATTGTCAGTGATGCGAGCTCAGCTAACCTTTTTGGCCTGGATGCCTTTCAAGCTTTCGGTTTTTCTATCGCTGACACCATACAGTTGGTCTCCGAAGACATTCCCTATCAATCATTGGAATCTTTGATCTCCGACTTTCCAGATATTTTTGAGGAGGGCCTGGGGCGTGTTTCAGATTTTGAAGCTCACTTAACGTTGAAGGCGTCAGCTCGCCCGCATTTTCTACGCGGGAGGCAGATCCTCTTGGCTCTCCGCCCTGAGGTAAAGGAAGAGCTAGACCGGCTGACAGCCCTAGGGGTTGTTCTTCCCATTTCTTCCAGTGAGTGGGCTTCACCCCTCGTTATTATAAAGAAGCCCTCGGGAAAATTATGTCTTTGTGGCGATTTCAAGGCCACCATTAATTCCCAATTGGTGGTGGACACCTATCCTTTGCCTCGTGCTGATGAATTGTTCTCCTCCGTGGCGGGAGGCCATTATTTTTCGAAAATCGATCTGTCGGAGGCTTATCATCAGATACCACTGGATGAGGACTCCAAACGGTTGGCGGTAGTCAACACCCTGTTTGGCCTTTACCAATACCAGCGGTTGGCCGTTGGAATATCCAGTGCCCCGGCGATATTCCAGCGTTATCTTGAGCATGTCACGTCGACAATTCCTCATTGTATTAATTACCTGGATGACATAATTGTCACAGGCCACAGCACGAAGGAACACTTGCACAACCTTCGCACCCTCTTTCTCAAATTCAGGTCTGTGGGCTTGTGTTGCAACCTGCATAAGTCAACCTTCTTTCAATCATCCATTGAGTATGTGGGCTACACCATCTCTCGGCACAGTATCCAGCCACTAGGCAGTTTGGTCCAAGGTATCATCAACCTTCCTCGGCCCGCTTCGCTGAAAGAGTTACAAGCTTTTTTAGGCAAGATAGCCTATTACCACCGGTTCATTCTCAGGGCTTCCAACATAGCCCGCCCCCTGTACTGCCTTCTGCGCAAGGGTGTTCCTTTTGATTGGTCGCCTGCACACGAGTGAGCGTTCACCTCGTTGAAGGGCCTCCTCACGTCAGCTCCTTGTTTGGCTACTTTTGATCCCCATAAGCCGTTCGTCCTGGCTACAGATGCTTCGCAGTATGGGGTGGGGGCGGTCCTGGCCCGTCGCAACCCAGATGGTTCCGAGCAACCACTGGCGTTTGCGTCTAAAACGCTTAGTCCCGCGCAGGCCCATTACTCCCAGGTGGAAAAAGAGGCTTTGGCCATTGTCTACGCTGTCACCAAGTTTCACCCTTTCTTGTATGGCACGAAGTTTCAGTTAATCACTGACCATAAGCCGTTAATATCGTTATTTGGCCCCGCCTCTCAGATTCCGGATAGGGCGGCCCACAGACTACAGCGCTGGGCCTTGTTCCTCTCTAAGTACCATTATGACATACATTTTCGCCCTACCGGACAGCATGCCAACGCCGACGCTCTTTCCCGTCTTCCGGTGGGCCCGGATCCTACGTTTGATCGAGAGGAGATTATGTGTTTTCATTTGGATGAGGCGTCCCGCCAAGCGGTTGATGGCTTCCCGATCACTAGTTCTCGAGTCGCCAGGGAAACGGCAGCTGACCCGGTTCTCCGGCAAGTAGTTCGCCTCATTCAGCAGGGGTGGTCATCCCGCCCTCCGGGCCGGGCCTCGGACCCTCTTCGTACTTATTTTCTTCTACGGGACCGCCTCTCGGTCTTGGAAGGCATTCTCCTTCTGGCTACCGATGATACAGCTCCTCGCGTGGTTGTTCCTGCAAGTTTACGACGGGAGGTCCTCATGTTATTACATGCGGGGCACTGGGGTGTTTCCCGTACTAAAACCTTGGCTCGCAGACATGTGTACTGGCCCGGTATTGACAGAGAAATTGAGCATTTGGTGGCCGCCTGTTCCCAGTGTGCGAGCCAACAAGCATCTCCCAGGGCAGCGTTCTTTTCATGGCCGCCGGCAACCCAAGCGTGGGAACGTGTTCACATCGATTTTGCGGGCCCGTTTCTCAACGATTTTTGGCTCATTGTCATTGATGCTTATTCTCGATTCCCATATGTGGTTCGCTGCTCCTCAACCACTTCAGAAGTTGCAATCCAGGCACTAGCGAAAACTGTTTTCTGTGGAAGGTCTGCCAATCACCCTGGTCTCGGACAATGGACCGCAGTTTATTTCGCAGACCTTCCAGGATTTTTGTAGGCGCTTCGGTATTCGGCACGTTTGCTCTCCCCCCTTCCATCCGCAATCGAATGGGGAAGCCGAGCGCATGGTGCGCATATTTAAGACGCAGATGAAAAATTATGTGCACGAATTTCCTGCGGAGGAAGCATTGACGTTTTTCCTGACGGCATACTGGACCACACCAATGGGAGAACGCAGCCCCGCAGAGCTCCTCCATGGGCGTCAACCTAGGACTCTGCTGCACCTCCTCCGGCCTGGTCCTCGCCAGTTTTCACAAAACGGAGTACCTGGCTTTCCACTGGGTATGTCGGTCTGGGCCCGTGGGTTTGGTCGCAATCCACGTTGGATACCTGCGGTGGTCCTGTGCCGAAATGGCCGCCGGCTCTATACCTTGCAGGCGGGGGACCGGGTGGTACGTCGTCACCAAAATCAGCTACGTCCACGTTCGGGCACCCACCCTCCGCCCTCTAGGACACCGGCGTCCCCATTGCCGGCACCTGTGTTGGTTTCACAGGGGACGTTGCCTCCTCTCCCCGCTGTGCCTCTGCCGCACTGCAATGGTTCTCAGCCTTGGCAGCCTCCAGTAGCTCCAGCACCGGCATCGCCATCGTTCGAGATGCCCCAGCGAGAGCCGGCCCCCCTAGCAGGCCCGGTTTCTCAGGAGGTTGGTTCACCTGTGGTCGTCCCTTCCCCTTCGTCCCCGCCACTGGGTCTTGCCCCTCCCGGGGTGGAACAGGATCCAGAGTTCGACAGCTTGTCGCCCGTTCTGTCCCGGGCTCTGGTTGTGGGACGACGGGGGCCTCTTCGTGTGGGTCACTTCCAGCCGTATTCGAAGGTTCCGCCTCGAGGGTTGGCAGATCCCCTCGACTCCGGCCATCCAATGGATGTGGTCATCGCTCCTGCTCGACGCTCCACCTTCCGACGCAGTGGATCACAGTGGCTTCACCCCCCGAAGGAGGAGGAGTGCAGTAGCCACCAGAAAGATCGCGGGAGGCGCACATTGGCACGGCGCGTCATGGACGGTAGTTGCCGCAAGTAGAGTCCCGTCCACCAGAGGGCACGCGAGAATTCGGACGCAACGTCTGCCGGCAGGACAACAACAACAACAACAACAACAACAACTCCGGCAGCACGGGCCGTGCCCAGTTAGTGGACATCGGGCAGGCCTAGGACACAGTCCCGGTCTACGCTAAGTGAAGTGCGACGTAAACGTGAACAGTGTTACAACAAAAAGGTTAATGTGCTGTTAGTAAACTGCAGGGCCAAAAATTATAAGATCTCAGATTTAGTATCACTTATTAAAGTTAATGATGCTCGGATAGTGTCAGAAACTGACAGTTGGTTTAAACTGAACAGGAATAGCAGAAAAATCCTAAATTGAGATTTGGATTTTTATCACAAGGATAGGTTAGGTGTCAGGTAGTTATAGATCAAGGGGTATACACATGGCTGGTAATGCATTTATTGCCGTAAGGAATTCAGTAATATCTAGTAAGGATACAGAATGTGAAATAATGTTTGTGAAGTTAAGCCTGAAAGGTGAGTCAGATGCTTTTATGGACTGCCTGCATCAGAAGCTATAGTGGCAGAGCCCGTCAGTAAGAACATGCACAATATTCTGGAATGAATTTTCACTCTGCAGCACGTGTACTGAATTGAAACTTACTGTCAGATTAAAACTGTATGCTGGCCTGGAACTTACCTGGGGTCTTTGCCTTTTGCGGGCAATTGCTCTCCGTACTGAGCTATCCAAGTAGGAGATAGGTATTAGCAGAAGTAAAGCTGTGAGCACATGTCGTGGGGTGATGCTTGGATAACTCAGTTGGTAGAGAACACTCAATAATGAAAGGCAAAGATACTGTGTTCAAATCCCAGTCTGGCATACGGGTTTAATCTGTCAAGATGTTTCATGCAGAATATTGTAAGTTTCCTGATCATGTTGTTTTAACAGGATGAGAATTCAGTTTACCGAATGGGAGGGTCATGCCATCAATCTGGTGCCAGAGACAGGATTGTCCTGAATGTCTTTTATGAGAATTACTTTAGGCAGTTAATTAGAGAACCAAATCATGAGGGCAATGTCTTAAACTTCCTACAGCAAAAAGATCCAAAATTTTCAAATTAGTTAGCATAGAGGAGAGCATCAGTGGTCATAGGACTACGGGAGCAGCAATTGTTGTGGGTGTTGCAAGGAAGTCATCTATTCACTTGGACAGTGACCGTAGTGGCCTTGAAATGGAAGACAGCATGGAGAAGGCCAAAACACTGAGCTTGGTCTTTCGAAACTGCTTCACTGTGGAAGATTATAATACAGTTTGTCCTACGAACAATCCTGTAGGAGAAACATCCGCAGCAGAGCATTGTACCAGAGGTTGAAAATACCGCTTCAAATGTAAAGTTATTTTATTATTACACGACCAGTTTTGGCTATTATAAGCCCATCTTCAGGTGTTGTAACTTGGTGCTGTGGCCCCCGAGTGCCGTGGTGGATGTGTACTAGGCACGGTGTGCTACGTATGAGCGTCGAACAGGGAGTTAGGTAGCACACCGTGCCTAGTACATGTCCACCGCAGCGCTCGGGGGCCACAGCACCAAGTTACAACACCTGAAGATGGGCTTATAATAGCCAAAACCGGTTGTGTGATAATAAAAGAACTTTGCATTTGAAGTGGTATTTTCAACCTCTGGTACAGTTTGTCCTTTCAGTCATTGCACGATATTGATATAAGTCATCAGAGAATAGAGAATCAGTTAAAATCACTCAGTAGTGGAAAGGTGCCTTGAGTGAATGAGATACCTGTGAGATTCTAGAAAAATTATGTGAAAGAACTGTCTCCTCTTCTATCAGTGCTTTATCATAAACTGCTCGAGCAACAAAGGGTACCTAGTGATTGGAAAAAAGTTACAGATTATTCCGTTTCAAGAAGAGTGGTAGGACAAATGCACACAATTATATGCCTTTCTCACTTGGCCTTTGCCAGTCTGTTGTAGAATTATGGATCATGTTTTATGCTCATGTATTATGACATTTTTGGAGGATGAAAATCTCCTCTATAAAAATCAACATGGACCCCACAAACAAGATATTGTAGAACTCAGTTCACTCTGTTCTTCCATGGGATCTAAAGCACTGTGGGCAATATTGCCCTTATTCATACCATGTTCCTAGAGTTCAGGAAAGTATTTGATACCGTTCTGGACTATTGTTTTGTAATAAAATAGATTTCAAAGTATCAGACTAATCTCATTAGATGCAAAACATCCTCACAAGTAGAACTCAATACATTGTTCTTAACAAAACAAAACAAAACAAAATCAACAGATATAAAGGTATTTCAGAAGTACTACAGGGTAGTTTAATAGAACTGTTACTGTTTACAATGCACATAAATGATCTAATAGATAACTTTGAATGGTCCTGAAGGCTGTTCACAGTTGACGCAGTTGTCTCAACAACTGGTGCAGGGACTGAAAGTTGACATTGAATATAAATAAATGTAATGTATTGTTCACAAATAGGTGAAGAAATAGTTAGTGGTCACTTACACCATCGGCAACACATCATTAAAAATGGTAACTACTGTAAAATACCTAGGAGCAACCATATGGAACAATCTTAGTAAATGATTCTGATATCCCGGCCTGGCACATTCGAATGCCCGCCAGATGGTGTGGAAATCAATTATGGCTGTTAGGTGGTGCAGCTGTGTCTGCATACGCTGGTGTGTCCGCTGCGAGTGCCACTGCCTAGACACACCCACTGTGCTGGCCTGATTGTGATTCCTCTGTGCTATGGTACTGATCTCACTATGTATCATTATCTTGGTTCTGAATTTGCTGTGTCTTAGTTTTCCAATCTTGATTTGCTAACTGGACTTGTTATTCTGTCATGCCATCTCTATTGCCTGTCTTTCTCTCATGTTGTCCATCTGTCAGTTTTGGGGCTCACTGTCAACACCCTTGGCCACTCTTTGCTTGTTTTTGAGTTGTTCCCAGTTTTGCCTGATTCCAGTCACTGTAATGAACTCATAAAACAAATAGTAGAAAAACAGATGACAGGCTGAGATTTTTTGGAAGAACAGTAAGGAACTGCAATTCATCCACATTTGTTCGACCAGTTATTGAGTATTAGTCATCAGCTTCAGACCCCTACAAAGTAGGATTAATAGAAGAGACAGAGGTGGTCAAATGAAAAGTGACGCATTTTGTCACAAATGCAGATACAGGCACTAGAAGAGTGATTGTGCACATCACAGAGAGATTTACTATTGAGGTTCTGAGAGTGTATGTTCTGAAAGAGTCAAGAAC
The DNA here is from genome assembly GCF_021461395.2 of Schistocerca americana. NCBI lineage: Eukaryota > Metazoa > Arthropoda > Insecta > Orthoptera > Acrididae > Schistocerca > Schistocerca americana. The sequence continues at coordinate 227,581,523 of NC_060125.1, read as the reverse complement.
CTTATTTTCTTCCTCTCATATACATCTTGTGAAAAAACTACAATGAAAAAATCAGAAAAAGGAGAGGTAATATGCTGGATTACCAACAGTTTTTGCTTTGCACCATTCGCAAATGGAACAGGGAAGGGAGGATCATGTAATGATGCCAGAAGTGCCCTCCACCACACGACGTAAGACTTGCAGTGTATAGATGTAGATAGCCTTTGGAGAGCCACTACTTTATTTCACTTAGTTGTTTTAAAATTTATTATGACTTTTACCTGTATTTACAAGCATGTCAATATGTTATGTTCCAGGAGATACGTGCTAACATCATCTTCACCTTCAGACCCCTGCCCAAGCCTGCTGTCAGAAATTCAAGAAACAGGCTCTGCAAATGTATACACTGCAGCATGTGGTTATAAGACAGTGCCATCAAATATACTATCCCAAGCACTGGGTCAATCACTATCTGTACCGTCACGTTTGCTTGCACAGTCTGGCTCAGCAGTCACACTTGCTGTTGGATTTCCAGATCTTTCTCAGCAGGAACTGTACACATGGCAGTCGAGCAACAGCAGATCCACACGCAGTCTGGGACATCCTTTAATATTCTCTGAGCACGGACAGGTACTGCATATTTTCTGTATATCAGTACATTATGTACAGGACACCATAACATATTGTTGTTGTATCAGTTTACTAGACTAACCATGGTGGTAATATTTGAATCTGAATTATACACGTGGTCTTCCATATATTGTAATTTTTAAAAATACAGTAATTACATCAAATATAACAATATTAGAGAGGGAAGTTGCTACTCACCATATAGCAGAGATGCTGAGTCATGATAGGCACAACAAAAAGATTCACACAATTATAGCTTTCGGCCATTAATGCCTTTGTCAGCAATAGACAGACGTACACACACGCGCGCGCACACACAGTCACGCAAATGCAACTTGCACACACGTCTGCAGTGCAAGTGCAAGTTGTGTTTGCGTGAGTGTGTGTGTGCATGTGTGTATGTGTGTGTATTGCTGACAAAGGTCTTAATGGCCCAAAGCTATAATTGTGTGAATCTTTTTGTTGTGCCTGTCATGACTCAGCACCTCCGCTATATGGTGAGTAGCAACTTTCCTCTCTAATATTGTTACACTCCACCCTACATTTCCCATTGTTTGTAATAAAGTCAAAAATTCATCAAAATAAAAAGATTTATTTTTTTATTTTCATCTATATATACACTCCCATTTAAGTCCAGAAAATTATATCAGGCGCTGCACAGGGTAGCCGCGTGGTCTATGATGCCTTGCCGTGGTTCGCGCGGCTCCCCCTGTCGGAGGTTCGAGTCCTCCCTCGGGCATGGGTGTGTGTGTTGTCCTTAGCATAACTTAGCTTAAGTTAGATTAAGTAGTGTGTAAGGCTAGGGACCAATAACCTTAGCAGTTTGGTCCCACAGGAACTTATTACATATTTCTAAATTATATCAGGCATATGTCCACCTCCACAGTCTCGGCAGGCAGTTACTTAGTCTGTGAAGTTCATAATAACTCTTAAGTTGGAGAACTGTATGTGGTTTGTTCTCGTAGCCCTTGGAATTCACATAATGCCATAAAAAGAACCCACATGGAGTAAGGTCACAAGATCTGGGAGGCGATTCCAGTTCACCATAAAGTGAGATCACAGACTGATGGAGTAGGGTTATTGACTCATGGGATGTGTGACATGTGGGCCCGTACTGCTGAAGGCACATAGTGGCTGTATCCACTTCATGCAGAGCTGGCCAGAAGTTGTGTCTGACCATTTCACGATGATGCTCACTGTTAACTGTTACTGCATTACCATCAAAATCTTCAAAAAAGAAGGGACCGATCACGATCACACCACCTGCTCATAAGCCACACCAGGATGTACTTTGCAGTGGATGCATGTGGATATCTTGGGTCACTCTAAGGTTATCTTGACCCCAAATATGGCAATTTTGTTGGTTAACGAACTCACACAGGCGAAAATGTGCCGTATCACTGAAGATCATTCTTTTTGGAAATTATTGTCCTCTTCTTGTTTTGTGAGAATCCATTTGATGAAATTTGTCCATTTAAAATTATTTGTGGATTTAAGACATTGTGTCAACTGAATCTTCTATGGGTGCATATGAAGATCCTTTTTCACAGTTCTTTGCAAAGAGGCTGTCGAAATTCCCAGTTGTTGGGAATGATGTTCGAATCGACTTGTGAGGCCTCACAGCCACACTATCCTGCACCAATGTTGTGGCTTGTTCCTTACAAACCATACAGTATCATCCAGGTGATTTGATGGTTGCAACGGGCACTATTCCCTCAAATTTCTTTTTCAACCACAGAACTGTTGATGTTATAGGAGAATTATTATGTCCGTAGATCCCACGAAGTGCAACAGTCTCAGCATAGCAGTTGCCAATTCCGTAATGAGTTTTCACAATGATAATACTTTCCTGTTTAGACAAGAGAATAGAAGCTTTCAAAATGTGGTGCTACAGAAGAATGCTGAAGATTGGATGGGTAGATCATGTAACTAATGAGGAGGTACTGAATAGAATTGGGGAGAAAAGAAATTTGTGCCGCAACTTATACCTCCATTGATATTAAAAGTAATAAATACAGTGCTGTAAACGAGAAAAAAAAATTATCAGTCAATTTAAAAACTGCATAATATATGAAAGCCCATGTATTTGTATATAATTGTGTTCATATGTGACATGTCTATTCAGTCACACACAGTAAACTGACACTCTGATTGAGATGCTGAACTTGTATCCAGATCAGACATTGATCACACCCTGTGCCGTCTTTCATGTTGCAGAGCCTAGTGTCACATATGTGTGAGTTAAATGTAGTGTAATTAACTGGCCCACCCATCCCACAACCATAGCTTGTATCCAGATCAGACATTGATCACACCCTGTGCCGTCTTTCATGTTGCAGAGCCTAGTGTCACATACGTGTGAGCTAAATATATTGTAAGTAACTGGCCTACCCATACCACACCCATAACTTGACAAACAATATAAGTAAGTATGTTAAATTTGTATTATGTCATGGCCCTCTCCTTCTTGTTGCAGTGTGTAGTACCCAATGATGGAGCAGTAGTCTCCAAAAATAGCCATTCTTATAAAATATTATTTACAACTGAAAAGGATTTCTCGATCTTATCAATATGACCCTCTGTTGTTCACGAAATCAGACTTTGACTACTATAACTCTTATGAAGTACTGGTATAATTAAAACATATAACTAGTCAGATTGACACATTAGTATAAAATCTTAGAAAGTGGATCCAAACATAGATTAAAAATAACATAAGGAGCAGGAAACTAGAGTTATGGTAAAAAAGTGGCATCTTCTTTGAGGAAGGCTGAAGAGAAAAAGAAAAGTTTGCATGGGACGGTTTAAATAAAAATGTGAGTGCAGAAAAGTCAATAGTAAGTCTGCTTTGTAGCTTCTGGGCTATCTATGTATTTCCAAATTCATTCAAATTTTTCTGTTGGTTGTGTTTTATTTGTGGTGCCATTACACATGGTGATCTTCATAATTACAGTATTCTTCACTGATAGACATTAAAGCTCAATGAAAAATTATCATTTTACATTTTTAATTCATTCTTGGTTGAAAATTTAATCTTTGTTGAACTTCAATCATTAAAAACTGAATCAGTATTGGAACATAAGATGGATCAATTCATAATGTGCCACCGTCACATTCCTCAAATAGTCCATTCCTGAGACAAAGCTGTTTGTAACATGGCTCCAAGTTACAGTACTGGATGATTTCCCACTCAAGCACTTAATGGAGCCATGAAACATGCATGCACATAAAAAAAAAATGATTTTACACTGCCTACTCAGAGGCAGTTTATACACGTAGCACATGCAACAGACCCTGTGCTGTCAGAGCCCCAACAGCCTTGCTGATCAGTGTTTCAGCAGGAAATTATATGCTAGCAGTTTTGAACCAAAATTAGTATCCTTCATAGGATTATATGCACACAATTGCGCAGCACAGGAAATAACAGATGACTCATGTAACCACATTTTAAGTATTGCAGATTTGCGCGAGAGTTTTATTTATGTGTTATGAAATTCTCTCACAATATTATTGACAGAGATTATTTGCTTTACATTGTTAACAAAGCTTGCCTAAAACTCACTTGGTGTTATACTTTCACAATGACATAGATCACTGGGGAATCAGTCAGACAATCAGAATTCATTTGGATTATGGTTACAGACAATCTAGCTAACTTTATGTAATTATTGTGGTCCTGTTTTATGCTCCTGTCACTAATTTTGGGTCCAATCAGTGTGCCTTTATAGTTGACTTGTCTCTCATGTTTCAGTGCATTTCTGTAAAGTTTACATACGAAGAATGGAAATGGAAAACATTCTAAGTGTCATTTTTCACAAAATGCATTTTCAGTGCTACTGTGTTCTAAGTATTCTGTTGCACGTCCCTATACTTGACCCAGGTATCAAACCATGGAGAAACTCTTTCAAACTTGCATTAGTGGGTGCCACCTAGTCTTTGTGATAAGCTGTGCTTCCCTATGGAGTTGCAAATTTTGGAAAATATGAGGCTTGGTGAAATTTCTTGCAGATTAAAATTGTGTGCCAGACCAAGACTTGAACTTGGGACCTTTTGCTTGTGTGGGCAAGTGCTCTCCCGACTGAGCTTCCCAAGCATGGCTGATGACCCGCCCCCACAGCTTCAGTTCTGCCAGTACCTTCTCTCCTACCTTCCAAACTTCGGTCCGGCACACAGATATGATCTGCCAGGAAGTTTCGTATCAGCACACACTCTGCTGCAGAGTGACAGTTTTATTCTGTGAGAAGTGGTTTTTGTTGACTTCAGTTCTACTAGTTAAAACTGTAATGTTGTACTTATGTACGTGTATTATCACAAATAAAATGTATTGTCTCAGTATTAATGGTGCTTGGAACAAAAACTTTCTTCCTACTATATTTTGTCAAAAAATTTTGAGACCTTGACAGTGTACAAAATTTCAAGTTGATTCTAACAAAGAAGAAAACGGCAACCAGCCATAATTAAGAACACTATTTATTTAGACAAATGGCTCTGTTACCGATTTTGAACTGACTCGTTGATCTTCAGAGGGCTGTTCGCATTTATATTAATTTCGTTGTTGTAGTTTATATTACTTTTGTTGTTGTTTACATTAATGTTGAAAAAAACTACAGCCAACAACTAATGTAAACAACAACAAATGTGAACACCATCTGAAGATGAAACTATCTGTTCTAAACAGGTGTACATAAATAACACTATTAACAGTGGCTGGTTGCTGTTTCCTGCTTTGCAAAAATCGGCTTGTAAAAGCTTTTGTATTGGCACTTAGAACCAATCAGTTTCCTGCTATGATGTGAGAATGTTCTGAATAAAGTATGAGGTGTGATCAAAAACTACAGTGAATGAATTTTTTTAGCTGCAACTACTGATGCTACAACTATTTTATGTAATATGTCTGACAGCCTGATCCGTTGAGACACGCAGTGCCAAGTGGGAACGCATTCTGACTTGTCAGTCACCATCCAGAGACGTTAAAGTGAGGTTATGTTTACTGCAACTGTCACATGTCATAGATTTTGAACAATGCCTGAACATTAAGTTCTGTCTCAAGTTGGAAGAAACAGCCAAACAGACTCGTGAAATGTTGAAATTGGTGTATGGAAATAATGCTGTAACTCTGAAGACTGTTTGCAAATGGTATGACCAATTTAAAAGTGGAAATGAGTGGATAGAAGATGAGCAACATTTTGGACGTCCATTAAACTCAAAAACAGAAGAAAATGTGCAAAAAGTGGCAAAAATTGTTTGTTCATAAAGATGAATAATTATTTGAGAGCTTACTAAGGAACTTAGCTTCCTTCTTCCCTATGACAATGAGTCATGCATCTTGCATGGGCCCAATAATTTACTAATAAGATGAATGAGTGCAAAATTTGTTCCCAAAGTTTTGGGTGATGAACGGAAGGAAAATTGTGTGTCAGTTTGCACAGAGTTATTGTTTACAAAAGACAAACTAGTGCTTGAATTAGTGAGATAACATTTTATTCAACATCACCTCACAATTTATATTGGAATAAAGTAATACACTACAAAAAAGAAGCACATGTTGCTGAATAGAAGCCCTGCACTTTATCAGTGGTATGTGCATGGTGCAGCCTTAAACCATTCACGAACACACACATCCCTGGTTCTCCTCACATGTCAGAATTTCATGAAACTAATGCAATGTTTTCATGTGCTCTGCTTCTCAACCTACAATTGTCATTGCATGACGATAAACATTTTTCAGGTAGGCTATTTTTCTAGCACTAGAGCAACAAGCTGTGATCTGGGCATAGTGGTACATGCCTTAGATTCTCCTTGCATGCTCTCACAAAAGACACAAACCACATAAGCATAATTGGGTGTGGCTGCAAAAACTTTCCTGAAGATAGCTGAAGTGTCTTCAGTAAACCAGTAGTTCAGAAATATGAGTAGTTTCATGCCACATCATTGATCAACTTTTCTCAGTTTGACATGATTAAGGCCACACAATTTGTGCAAGATCATACAATATCAAAACTGCAAAGATGATCCATTATGTATACTGTTGCAAAACAAGAATCTGGAGGCTAGAGATTGCAAAGATTTCACAAAATTTGTTAGCAACTTATATTGGAAGCCTGATAGGAGTTCAAAGTCATGTAATCATAGTGCAGGAAATGATTTTGACTTCAGCAAGGAAATTACCAGAAGTAATTAACGAGATGTAGAAATTATGTGATGGACAAGCCAGTGTACTGAGCTTTGATGCTACTCACAAGTGTCAGTGTAAATTAATTCAGTAGATTATTGCAAATGAATGATGCAATTTCATTGATGTTCCATGATGGCACTAAAAAAATCTATATAATACTCTGCAACTTTAGAGTCACACAGATAAATCACAAAGATTGTATCACTAATGCTCAGTGTGTTGCCCTTTTTATTCTCAGAGATCAGCTGTATGACCTAGTAGATCTCACACTTGATATAAAATATCCCTATCAATATGTTTGGAAGTAATGTTGAATTGCACTCATAAATCCACTTATTTCTAAATAAAGGCAGATGAAGGAAAAATTATGAAAGGTTCAGTAGAAAAATAAACAGCAACAACATTTTTTGGAGGATGTGGATACCCAGAAATGTACCTTCTAAAAAATTAATGAATAGTAGCCACTTTAGCATTTCTTAATTAAATTGATAGGACGTGTTAAATGGAAAATCCAGAACCGACAGAATATAAATACAAAGCTGTACAAGCATACATGACTATGAGAAAGATAGATACTGCCTTTAGAAAAATTAGTGACTTTTGGGGAAAAAAGTTGGTGCACAAATATAAAGAGCTTAAATGTTGAGCCAGTACTGTCAGTAGAAGGAAAGACTGAAAGATGTAAGAAATAAATAGAGGGGCTGTACAAAGTAAAAATAGTTGAAGACAATATTATGGATATATTGATCAAGGAATCACCCTCTCCCCCTTCCCCCAGTGACATTAGTATAGAGAATACATATAACCTTTGACAGGCTTGACTTCAGTCTGCCATCAGCAATGGAGGGTGAATCTTTGGGAATGCCAGCCAGTAATGTTGATGAAACATCAGAAAAGACATTAAATAAATGTTGGTCAAAGGTCCTGAGACAAACGCCAAATGGCAATACATCAGCAAGTTTCTACCAATAATCAACTATTTTGTACCGAGCGAGGTGGCACAGTGGTAGCACACTGGACTCGCATTCGGGAGGACGACGGATCAATCCCACGTCCGGCCATCCTGATTTAGGTTTTCCGTGATTTCCCTAAATCGCTTCGGGGTGGTTCCTTTGAAAGGGCACGGCTGACTTCCTTGCCTAATCCGATGAGACCGATGACCTCACTGTTTGGTCTCTTCTCCCAAACAACCCAACCCAACCATTTTGTACTTCCTGAAAGTATTTGTGTGAAGTATAACTTTGCGCCGAAAAGAAATATGAATAATGAACAGCACATACAGGAAGAAACCTGAAGTTTTTCTGCAGTGATGCTTCTGAAGAATTCTGAAAATGATATTGGTAGCTCAGATAATTAATGTAGAGATTCTGGATTGAACTGATAGACACAACTTGACTAAAGGTAGGGATAGGTTGATAGGGCACATCCTAATGGGGAGGGGGGGGGGGGGGGGAATAGTCATGTAGGTAACGTTGGGAAGTGGAAGTGGGTGGGGAGCAAGGCTTGATTGCAATAAGCAAGTTTAACTGTATGTTGATATGAGGAGATAGGCTAGATTAACATGGGGAGCTGCACCAAACCAGTCTCCTGACAGAGATAACAACAACAGCACCAGCAACAACACAACACATTCCTATGATAAAAAATATTGTAATGTGAAGCATGTACATTAAGAGTGTTTTCAATTAGGCCATGCACACATTGGGACTTAGCCAACTGAGGGAAGCCAGGGCAGGGCAGGACAGCAAAGGAAGTACTTTGCAACACATTGTGCACCCATATTGGGAGGCATTGTCTCACCCACCCCGTGAGAGCATGTGGTCTGTATGCCACCCGTCAGCTGTGTGGCCTTCGCACAGCAAGCTGTTCCAGACACTGTGCTGCCTTGCCCTGTTCTGCCCCATCCTCCGCCTGTTGCATTTACACCTGTGAGTCACAAAATCCTGCCCTGCCCTCTGTTAGTCACCCGCATCCCAATATTTGCCTGGCAGTAACAGTAAAAACCCCATAGTGCTCCTAGCACTACTACTATTCTTTACATAATGTTCTTGCTTTTTTTTTCAGGTAATTAGGAACATTCCTGCATCACAAGCTCCAGAAGATCTGGCAGATCCTAAAAAATCTGTGCCTGGTGCAACGGGCTTTCTCGAGGTGACCGACATTGTGAGCAGAAAGCAGAGATACATTCCTATTCCACAGTGAGTGTTAGATTATATAAACCACACATTTTGGAAAAAAATGGTCACACATTATCAGAAATTCAGCTTATGATACTTGAAGTTATCTCCAGCTCATTATTTCCCTATCTTTCTTATTCTTCGTCTTCTTAATATTATTGTTATTGTTGTTATTATTATTATTGCTGCCTGCCATATACACAATTCTTCATTATGCTATTATTCCATGATCACACCATAACACAGGGGTCTAATGGCATAAAAAAAAGTTGGGATTAAAACTGGCGAAGTTGCAAACAAATATACATTAAACAAATTTATCTGTACTGTAAAGGCAAATAATTACTTCCTTGTCCAAGATACCAACATATTTGGTTGTGCATCCCATGTAACAACTACATGAAATTATTCTGTACAACAGGCTTATGAGGTAGTATTTCAATTCTGTTGTCCTGATAATACTGTGTTTACGTAATGATTCGAAAGGGATGTCATTATAGAAGAGGTCAAGGAAAACCATAATACAATTACAATTTTAGCTACGTAGGATATTTTGACAGTCAGAGCTTCTTTTGTTACATTCTATTTAGCAACAATATTTACCAAAGTGCAAAGATTTATATTTTCAGCAAACTATGTGAAGGGGCAGTTGGGTCATAAATCAATACTGGACTTGAAGAAACATTTAGCTCTGGCCAGGATGATGTAGAACTATAGCACAAGTTTAAAAGAAATTTGACCAGGTGCTGGATAGATATGTACTTAGTAAAACCATTTATGATTGAAGGGACAGTCCATGGTGTACAGTAACTGTAAAGAAACTTCTAAAGATAATATTATGAAAAATATAGTTGCTCCTCACCCCCCACCCCGGCAGTGTAGTTGTTTATGAAGCTGATGGCCTCTTCTTTCAATGAAAATTTCTGTCCTCTGAGCTCAACTTTTAGCTGAGGGAACAAAAAAAGCTTGCTTGTGGCTAGATCTGGTGAGTCAAGCAGTCCAAACAGCAAGTCATGGAGTTTCCCCAGGGCAACTGATGGGGTGTGAGATGGCACAGAGTGAGCAACTGTGGCACCCAGAGTGCAGTCAGTTTTCTCATCCCTAAATTTTCAGTCAGTATGTGACAAACATGTTCTTCAGATATGCCCATAGCTTCTCATATCTCTCACGGCATAATTGATGGTTGTCTAACGCGATTTGGTGAACTTGATCGATGTGATCATATAGAAATTGACAGGGAAAAATAAGAGGAGTGGAAGAAGATAGAAGTATTAAGATTAAAAAGGGGATAAGGTAGGGAATCAGTTTTTCTCCTCTGCTGTTCAACCTGCATAGAAAAGAAGGAAATTCAAGAAAGGTCCAAAACTGGGATTAGTGTGCAGAAGGCAAGGATATCAATGATATCATTCACTGATGACTGGTAGTGAAGGAGAACTGCAGGTGCTGTTGTATGGAATGGATGCACAGCTAGATCAGAATATGGGGTGAGAGTAAAGCAAAATAGTCGAAAGTGTTTCAGGGTGTATTTGACCCGGAACAACTGGGAGATCTGGAAAAAACCCAGGAATTTTTAATCGGGGAGAAAACTGGGAAAAACCTGGGAATTTTTTAGAATTCCAGGAATTTTTCATTGTTTTAGTTTTCAGTTAAATTTTTGTAATTTTGACTGGTAAGAACCAATACTTTAACAAAGTATATTACTGTATCCTGCTACTGCAGACTAATACTGCAGCATTAAAATATGAACGAGAGAAAAAAATGAAAATATAACTGAAATTGCAAAGGAAATGTGCCATGTAAAATAACACAGTGCTCGTACAAGTGTCTGCCAACAGCAAAGTGTGTCAAAGGCTTTTGGAAGACTATGCAATGCTTCATAACAACAAATTGCCTCCGGTGAACGTGATGTCACAACTTCTTCTTCTTGCGTTACGGCCTCTGTAGGACCACGGGTAGCCCCTTCGTGGACTGCATTTTCCTCTTCTTCTCCCAGAACCTCTTTATTCTTTCTCTTCTTCTCTCCTGCTCTTCCGTTTCTCCTGTCGGCTCCACTGGTGACACTCTAATCTTTTCCTGTATTCATCTCTGTCATTGATCTCCGGCATATTGGTCGGTGTATATTTGTTCCTCCAATTTTCCTTTCCTTCGACCTTGATTCCCAATTCCAACCAGTCCTTCTGAAGTTCAACAACCCACTTGGTTCCTGTCTTTCCCCTTGTCCTCCCTGTTGTTTCCCACTCTCTCTTCGTCATTCTGTCCATACTCATCCTAACTACATGTCCAGCAAACCTTGCCCTTTTGAGTCTGATTTCCCCGGATATTGTTCTCATGTTCTGGTACAATTCTTCCCTAGGTCTTCGCATCTACCTCTCTCCACCTCTTTTGGGACCTAGTATTTTTCTCTCTTCTTTCTCCAGTTGTTCTGCTCCATTTCTTCCTAGCGTCATCGTCTCAGCAGCGTATAATACTGCATTCCTCACCGTTGCCTTGTAGTGGCGTATCTTTGCCTCTGTGGATATATTCTTTTTATTGTACATGTCTCTCATCATGCAGAAGGCTGACCTCATCTTCTTTATCCTCTCTGTTATTCCCTCCTTGCTCCTGTTCCTTCCTGTTATAAATTCTCCCAGATATTTAAATTTGTCCACCATTTGCACACTGCCTTCCGGTGTTTCCCAGTCTGCAGTGGTATTTAACGTCTTTGTCTTGTTATAGGCGATCCTCAGTCCCACCTTTCTGGCTACCTTACTTTAGTTGTCGAGTTGTGTCTTTGCATCTTCTTCCGTCTCACTTACTATTGCTATGTCGTCTGCAAAGGCTAGGCAGTCCACTTGAGCCCTGTTGTCCTTTTTGTCCCCCGCATGGGTCTTTGGTATTCCTATTTCCTTGTTTATTGCTCTTCACTGCCTGATCACTTCATCCAGTGCTATGTTGAACAACAATGGTGAGAATCCATCTCCCTGTTTAACACCAGTCTTGATCTCAAATTCTTCTGACAGTGCTCCTCTGAATCTCACCCTTGCTTTTGTGTCTGTCAGAATTTCTTTTATGAGTTCTTGTGTAATGTTAACATTAGACTCATTTAATCAGTTATGAGTGGGCTCATGCACAAATACGGTTGAGTCTTGTATGAGTAGTACCTTCTCCCACTTCTGGCTACAGAAATGTGACTGTTGGCTGTGTAAGCAGCAACCAGCCACATGGTACCTGGATGAATTTTACTGGCGCGCCCAAGCTGCCAGAGTCACACTTGCGCAGCAGGCCTGGATCTAAAGGGGGGGGGGGGGGGAGGTCAAACCAGGCGGCAGTTTCGGGGGGGGGGGGGGGGGGGGACAAATTCATATTCTTGAGGAAAAGAACCTTGTTTCACAAATCACCTAGAAATAAACTTTCCTGCAGATAAAATGGGATGGAGCTATACGAGCTGAGCGGAATAAAGCCGAACTGGTGAATGCCAACTGCTGCTTGTTTATGTGGTTGATTCAGTTTTCGAATGTTCACCGTTGTTATGATTACTAGCGAAATCCATAGATTCAGACTACTAGAGTGGAAATAAACAACTAACAGGAATAACAGGTCAGAAAGATTACGTATTATCTTCTCAGTGTATCCAAGAAAGTGAAATTGTGACAGAATATTTTTGGCCAGATCGCTACACTAGACAGGGCCAGTTGGCTAGCAGCCGCTTAAGTTCCATTCTGAGAGTAGCGCGGAAAACGCATTGTACGAACACATAATAACACCTAACCGGAGAACAATCACTGGATAACTAAACCGATGATTGTGGTAGGGTTAGTAAAGTTAACCGGAGAATGAGTTTTGACAGTGGTAGGAATAGTTACAGAATTAGTGATGACAAGACTGTTTGTTAGAATGTGAAAGGAGAAGAAACGGGGACATCACACAAATTATGGAAGAATATGACGATTCCAAATTTATACAAAAATTTCGTTCTGCTACTTTTCGGTCTCGTGCATGAGAAACTGGAGTGTATGAATGAAATGTGAAACTATTTACTAACTTAAAGCTTTTTGCTTGTAGTAGGCTAAATAGGTATTTCGTGTTGGTATTTTGTGAATTTTATTCTGTCGTATTATAAAGATGATCATTATTGCCAAAACAGTCTCGCTTATTTGGTGTATGTTACAACTGCTGCAATATTAGAAAGGACTATTTTGTTTTATCCAGCACACAGTGACAAAATAGACGTAATCAGATCGAGAATCCACACCAGTCTTGGGTACTGTTTGTATTAACAGCTTTTTCAGTATTAAACAATGACATTTCTATTTTTCAGGTAGCAAAACATTTGACGAACTTCGATGAGGTAATAGTTCTTTCGCTGAAAGGAAAGCATGCCATGTAAAGCTGTAGCAGGATTAGAGAGGAAAATCGCTAGGACCTAAGGACTGAAGAAATGTGTACTGTCTTGCCTGTCTCTTGTCTTCACCGGTTTTAGGTATCCTGTATTTAATTTTAAGTCACACAGAAGAGCAAGTTATTAACTAATAAGCAATAAAGAGTCCAGATTTTCTGAAGAGTTCTTGTTCTCCTGGTTACAAATAATCCTATCCAATATTAATCGACTGGGAGCAGGAGAGGTACTACATTTTAATTTCCACTGTCCTTACATATTTTGATGGCATCCAGTACAAAATATACACGTTTGAGTTCCACAGAGCGAAATCCAGTAACGTGCAGTATAAGAATGTTGTTTCAAGAGGCGTGGCACTGCACTGTACACTTAAGACCAAATAACGTGTCTTACATTTACTCGAATATATGTATTATGTATCAGACTCTTCAGGAAGATGTGTGCTACAAAATCAACTTATTCTTGAGAAGTCTTTTTTTTTTTTTTTTTTTTTTTTTTTTTTTTTTTTTTTTTTTTTTCAGATCTATCTGAGTTATAGTGGGGCAGGGGGGTAGTAGTGTCCACGTGGCCCGTGTTTACATTTAGTGATTTTTCTGTTTCCTCTTCGTTTACTGCGGTCACATCAAATGAAAACAAGACGGATTTGTGTGTCCAGGAGCTATCAAGTGAATTATAATACATTCACATAATTACGGAAGGCTAAAATATGTTACTAGTTTCAGATTTTATTTTATTTTCACCTTTCTGACCATCAAGCATTAATCACCTTGCAGAACAATAAACCTATTTTTGTCGGTTTGCTAAAGAAATTTGGTTTTTATTAAGCTTTCCTGCTGAAGCAGTCAATTTATTTGAAGCAAAGTGTTTAATTCCACTCTGTTGGCTAGTTTCAACTGTTTGCTGCATTTCAGGTGCACATTGCCATCTTCTAGCACGTACGGCATTATGCCATAATAAAGAACCGAACATAAGATAATACAGTACTGCTACTCCAAGAAAATTTATGTCCCGAAAACCACACTGAAAAGCTTCACATCAGGTCGAGGCCTATGTCATTGGGAATCTGGACGTACGAATGTGCATTTTAAAGCAAACTGTGCATTTTAGTATGGTTCACGAAATTCCAACACTCTTGGAGTATCCTCTGATGTCCTGTTTCTTTTATTACATTATGTAAGATCTTTTAATGTTTTACATATATGAACATATGCTCTTCCTACGTCACCGTAGCTGCGCAAGCGTGGTGATGCCTCTTATGTTACGCTCTCTAGCAACTGCTGAAATGAATCTATTTCTAACAGGTCCCAGGAAAATATTGCGAATTGTTGTTCAAAAAGCGTGATTTTCAAATTAAATTTCCTTTTACGCAAGATGAACTATTTTTAAGAATGTACAATGAATTTCTTAAATCACAGAGCGTTTGCTCTCTCTTAAAAATCAACTCTTTGATGACAAGTCATTTAGAAGAATTTCGAGCCCAGAAGATCAGAGATTTATGTCGGTATTAAAAATTTTACTGGCATATTTGTGTGATGTATCTTAATGTGTAACATGCGCTAAACAGATCAACATTATATGTGAAAGCTTAACTTCTCTTGTAGCTTATTAATCTTCAATACAAATATTATATGTGAAAGCTTTGATTTTCTTGTAGCAACACTATATATATTAATGTAAACCATTAACTTTTCCTGTTGGTGGAATCTGAATTTATACTTTCGTAATATGAAAATATGCAGCTTACCTGTTGCTGCACATCAAAGATCTTTCCAAAACGTGTTTCTTCCCCCTGAGTTTCGTTTTCTAAAGTGCCAGGAAATTCTACGCTGATGTATAAAACCATATCCATTCAAAGGATAAGTTTAACAGTTCCGAGGGAAAGTATAGTGTCACTTTTAGGACGGAAAAAGTGTATTTTCACCCTGGAGAAAACGTATTTTTAATCGGGAGATCCGGAAAAATACTGAGAATTTTTTTCCTTGTCATGTGTGTGAGACCTCACACCATTGGACAGTAGGCACCACCTCGTCGAGGGAAGGGTTTTCTAATTGGAAGGCCCATTGCCAGAATTCCTTATAGCATTGTGAACCATGTCATCTGCATTACATTCTTTTGATGTGGGTGTGACAAAATGGCACTTGAGACTAAGGCCATGGTGAATCACAGCCCAGACACAATAAGACTGATGGGGCTGTTTCTGGCGTTGGTAGGCTTCAAACCTAGCGACCACAACATCTGTGCAGCAGCAACAGTAGGCAGACAACAGTGAGCATAAATTGTGAAAAGACAATGAAGAAGGTTCCTGTAATGGGGCCAACTGCCACAACATGTGGTAAAAGGCGGGAGAAATCCATAATAAAAACAGTGCACAACATACCCCCACATCCGTCACATATTCGTATACATCCGAATTTTCCACCACCTCAAACAGCAGGAATGTAGGAGAAAACACAGCTGGAGGAAAAGGTAGAGAGAGCAATGCTGGCACAGCTTGTCACATGACCGTAAGAAGTTCAGTCTGCTGTTGCATCAAAGTTTGAAGCAGAGCTTTCACATCATAATAAGAAAAACCCAATGTGAAAAGCCATTGCACAATGAAACACATGAAAACCCAATTGTATCCTTGTTGCCAGTGTGTTCTGTCTACAAGACACACAGATAATAATGATCACAACACTTTATTACTTCAAGAATATAGGTACAGCAAAACACTTGCCACAGAGTGGCTGGCATACTACTTCAAGGCACATCGGCTAAGAGTAAACATAGGACTGCCAGGCCCAACTCTATAAGCCCTCAGCTGGCTGGTATACTGTCACCACAGAGAGGCTGTGCGTGCGACTGAAAGTGGGGGCCTCTGCCAGTGCTTGTGTCTTACGATTTCTGTGGTGCGCTGTACAGCTGCTTGCCCAGATCGTGGGATGGAATCTTACGTGGGTCACTACTGGTTTATTTGTTTATTTTCTTTCTGCAAAATTGTTATGCGTCAACCTCTTGTGTAAGTTATATGAACTTTGGGCACAAAATATTTTTTCTCTCTTTCTTTATTGTTCATTTCCAACTGAGAATTGCCATAAATCGGTTTTCCTAGTGTGTTACTTACAGTTTTGCTGTTTTTGTGGGTGTTTTTCCCCCTTGTTTGTATTGAGGTGTCGCACTTATTACTTTCATCATTTTCATTGCATGTGCATTTTATAAGATTTGTTCACCAAGCACAGAGTTTCTGCCACCATTACCTGTTGTTATAGTTTTGCGGTGTTCATTTGTTTTGTGGTGTGTTTGTTTTAGATGTGACATGCATATTTGAAGTGCAACATTCACAAGATGCTTATTTGTACACCAAGTCATGTATTTTTCTTGTGCCAACCTTAAACTTCAAAAAATAATACTTAATGTAAAATTCAACAAAGTTTGTTTGGCGTATAAAATAATACCCAGCTTTGCAATCATAACTGTAAACAACATGACATGTGCAGCACAGTGAACAAAACATAAAGCCAAAATCATGTGGGTGAAGCAAGAAATCTGGTATCTTTATTTCAAAAAACAAGCCTTGAATGTTGTACTATACAGATTGCATGTAGAACTAGCATATGATATAAATTATAGATGATTCTTTGATAAGTTAATGCACAGGGTTAAAACATATGCAGAACCATAATGGAAAGAAAACCGATAATCCAACAAAATAAATGCACAAAAATGGTAAGTCACACAAATGCCCATCGTCACAACATCAATATAACAAACAAACCTTTCACAAAAGGGTGATTAATCTAACAGACATAAATTTATCTCAACAGGAATGCACCCTGCTTGGAAAGGGTCCCAAACATAACATAAACAGTGGTGTCCCACAGAACAATAGAGAGTATCGTGGCAGAAACTGAATACATCAAAAAGAAACAAGAGAGACTGAACACATCTGAATTCAATGCAACTTAACAAGAGAACTATTCACCACAGAAATAAAACACATAATCCAAGAGAACAAAACTACCTTAAAAGAAAAGATAACAACAACTGAAGATAAAATCTGCAGAAAGGTACACAAAAAATTAATGTAGGAGAATGCCATTATCACAAAATCTGATAAGAGCAGTTCAACTGTACTCATAAAAGAAAAGGAATACGTTGACAAAACATTAAAATTCATCCAAAGCAACATCACATGATTCAACAAACCGATACTAAAGAAACATGCATGTTTCTCCTACAACTTCAGAAAGCAATTCCAATTCAAAAGCTAGCAAAGTAAAGCTCTGTACCTTTTGTGTATGTATCTGTCGATGACGCAGCACTTCTGCCTTTTGGTGAGTTGTCCCCTTTAGTCCTAAATAATTTGTTATACAGAAAATTCTGAAAAACTTAGAAACAAGTTTCATAGACATGCATGTTAAAAAAATGATACAGAAGGACTCTGAGGTCCATCCCTCTAAAATCATTGCCTAAAATTCACAAATCAAATATCCAGTATGTCCACTGATAAGCTTTACCAATGCACCGACAGACTACTTAGCCAAGCAGACACACACAATGCTACAAACAATATACAAAAAGATTAAAAACAGAAACGTAAAGAAGCCAAGTGACTTAATAGAAAAAATAAGAAACGAAAACGTACCAAACACAGAAATATTAATTTCATTTTACGTGTACACACACATTTCAACAGAAAAAAACCACCAACTTCATGGAAAGAAAGTTAAGAGTACAAGGAAACATCCCTGCAAAAAACATACAAGAAATATCAGCCATAACCAAATTCATCACAGGATAAAACTACTTCATATTCAATAACAAGTTTTACTCTCAACTAGACAGACTATGTATTGGATCCCCAGGCTGTGCCTTCTAGCTGACATTTTCATCAATCCCACAGAAAATGAAATCTTCAACAAAACAAATAAACCAAAGCAGTACAAGATAAAATATTGGTATAGATATTTAGACAATATAATTTGTGTAATAGACGAATCACAGTCTTATATAAAAGAATTTCACAAGGACATAAACACTACTCACCCACAAATACAGTTCACCATTGAAACATAAACAGTTGAAAAACTCAATTTCTTAGACCTCTCCATACACAGAGAAACAGCAAACATGAGTTCACAATTTAAAGGAAACCAACAATTGTGAGCACGGTCATTCATAAACAGCCTAATCACCCCATACCAGTTTCATATGCTTACTACACAGACTGAACAAAACATGTATAAGTAAACATGACTACACAGAAGAACTGAGCAAAACAAAACAAGTTGCATAAGGGAATGGGTATGATGCAATGACAGTACATAAAAAAAAACAATTAAATACAAAAACAGGCAACACATAATCTGGTAAAACAAACACACACACACACACACACACACACACACACACACACACACACACACACAAAGCTAAACATCACAAACATCAACAACACTTCAAATCCTAAAAAACATGTAACAAAACAAATGAACACGGCGCAGCCACAGTGCTTGGTGAACAGATCTTACAAAACGCACGTGTAACAATAACAGCAAAAGAAATAAGTGTTACCTCAACACAGACAAGGGAGAAAAATACCCCAACATCATTAGCTGTAAATAACATGCTAAATAACCTGATTTATAGCAGTTTTCAGTCAGAAATGAACAATAAGCAGAAAAATAAAATAAAAATAGTTATTTACAGATGACAAGCTGTAGATTGTTTATTAGATTTAAAGCTACCAGCATAAACAATGAGTAGCTCATGCAAGGTACTTAAACACGTGTATATATTCACTTTATTTCCAAACTTACTATAAAACTAAAACCTTTAGACATATTATAAAAGAATGACATGGCAATTGTTGATGGTGATAATTCTTCATTCCTCAACTCATTCAATTCATATGTGCCTCAAGTCTGTACTGTATGCCGACTAATGTAAAATGCTCGATAATAATTACTCATTTTACAACTGCAAATATTTTGTGCCAAACATTCATATAACCACACAAGGAGTTAACATGTAACAACAATTTTCAGAGGAGCAGGGAAATTAGAACTGTAACATTTATGAGATGATTTAGTCATTCATCTCAATAATAGGGGATGTGAACATGTAACAATGAGCTCTAAAACGTATGAGATTAACTAGTGAGTAAAGATACCCCTTTGCAGAAGATGATTATAAATTCTGTATTCTTATCAATGCACAATATTTCATTAAACATTGAAAAATACAGTATGGAATGCAACAGTATTATGAAATGTTTTTTTGACAAAGTCCATGTTGATCGAAAGGTTATTTTGTGTCAGTCTTTTTGTTGTGCCTAACTGCGATTCAGCATCTTTGCTATATGGACAGTTGCAACTATCCTTTTCAAATATTGTTACATAATGTTTTGTTTTGAGAGTCATTGACATACAGGCATCAGAAACATGTTTGGTGTACCAAAAATGGTGCCCAAGACACTGGACTAGCATTCAGGAGGATGAGGGTTCAGAGTGTTCTTTGGCCGTCCAGATTTAGGTTTCCCAGGGTTTTCTATACAAGTTAGGCCATTTCCGATGATGAGTCTTATGAAAATTCCAGGGCCAATTTCCATTCTCATCATGTTCCCATCGGAGTTCATGCTCTTTCTCTAATGATCTTCCTTTCCTTCCCTTTGGTATATTTGAAGATGGCCGCAAACTGACCTGAAGTAGTACACCCTAATATTTATTGTACGAAGATTAGGCACCTTCAATTGTGCAAAAATGACCCAGATGATGCAGAGAGAGAGATAGAGAGAGAGAGAGAGAGAGAGAGAGAGAGAGAGAGAGAGATATTGAAACCTAAAATGTGACACAGTTTCTTGTGTACTTAGCTTGAAATCCTCAATATTGCTGGCAATTGTTGATGGTGATAATTCTTCATTCCCTTTTGCAGAAATAGTCCAGGATTATTCTTCTCTCATTTTTGTACATACTTTTGAAATAAATGTTCACATTCAGGTCACATATTTATCTCTTTTATTAACAATTTTGACTTCCAGCAACTCGTATGCTTATCACAATTGCTGCACTTGACTACTCCCCACATTGGCCTAACACTGGCTCTTATACAGATTCGTGACACGTAACACTGCCTAATTATTTTAATCTTGTTACAATTCCAATTTTTCATAATTTATTATGTAAGAATTTTGTTAAAATTAATTTAAATGTGACAACATATTCAGCAGGATGAGCAAAAGATTTTAAATAAATTGTTTTTCAAAGCTAAAAGTTTTTCTATCATAAATTTCATTAAATAAATCATTCAAAAATTAATGTAAAAATATGTAAGTTTTGATTTAAAACAAATTGGCATTCCAGTTACCTACTGTAATGTTGACTACATTCTCAAATCTTTATCACGTTATACAAGTAATGATGCTCCAGTGTTAATGATTTTGGTGAAGATACACAAACTTCGTAAATTATGAGTAAGTTCTTCTAAAATAATCAATTATTGATAATAATAATTAAATGGATAGATAAAAAGTCTACTCACCAAGCGGTGGTGGGGGAACACACACACAAAAGGATTTCACTATTACAAGCTTTCAGAGACAGTAGCTCCTTCTTCTGGCAGAAGAGTTGAATGGGAAGGAAGAGGGGTGAAGGAAAAGGGCTGGAGAGGTTTAGGGAAAGGGGTACAGTACAGAAAAACCACCCAGAACCCTGGGTTGGGGGAGACTTACTGGTCGGGATGAGAAGTAAAGACTGATTGCTCTCCCCCGACCCAGGGTTCTGGGTGACTTTTCTTAACTGTACCCCTTTCCCTAAACCTCTGCACACCTTTTCCTTCACCTCTCTTCCTTCCCTTCAAATCTTCTGTCTGAAGAAGGAGCCACTGTCCTTCTGTATCATCCGTTTGTGAATATGACAAGAAGAAAATGTATTCTGGAGTACGATCACATTTTTGGAAAAAAAAAAAAAATGCTCTGATCCACTCAACAGTTCATAAAAAGCCAGTTTTTAAAGGTTTGAGGGGAACAAAACTTCAACATTCATCCTTGTTAAGTGCGAGCAAAACAGCTTCCTGAGTGAAACTTAATGTGATTCCTGGAAATTCCCTGTGCCCAAATTGTTACTCAAAAATATTTATTGTGAATCCAGAACAGAATCATGTAACCTTGTTAATGACATTTATATTCCCATTGAGGAAGCTATTAGCAATTTTGACTTTGCATGTTGAAATTTAGAGGTATCTCCTGCTTCGAAAATAAGAAAATTGAGTAGCATAAACAGAAAAGCAGCTATATAAAGCAAGGTGCAATGAATTTCAGACTAAATAAGAAAGGACTTAGAATCACACTTTAATCATTTAATTAATAATTCTGTTAACATATTTCTTCTGTAGGTCAGTTATCTTCCATTATAAAGTGATTAGTTTAAGCCAAAAATTAAGACATAGTCACGAATATATGTTCACCCAAGAAAGTTACAGTGTATTGCAGTGTTTATTAAAGAGACATATTATGCCCTTCACTTGGTGAATCTCGGTCTGTTACATAACAAAAGACATGAAGATGAAGTAACTTTCCCTGGCTCCTGCATTTTTTTTATAGGGCAGTAACAGTCTCTCCTTTGATGGCATGGCTGTATGCATCCAATGAATTGCCAGTATATATTGCTGCAACCAGTGAAAGTGGAGTTGCTACACTTGATGCAGGAGGCTGTATTCGTCTTTGGGAAACATCACTAGTTAGCCTGGCAAAATCTTCAGCAGCATGGAAAGAGATGATAGGACCAGGTAAGTGGATAACCTTCAGTTTGGTTGAACACTGTTAAAAATTTTTATTGTATGTTTTTCTCTAAAGTATTTTATATGTACTGTAGTACTATGAAAATGTTGACAAAAGTTTGCTCTAATTTTTAACAATCATGCAGATTGAGGTCTTAAAAATAAAAAATATATATATAAAAATCCAAAATAGAAACATTCAACTCAATAAAATCTCTCTTATCTTTTTGCTTAGTACAATTTTAGGTGGTTGATTTATCATCTTACTCCCAAAGCAGAGAACTTGGCCCAACTCTTTTATATAATTGTTTTGAGAAAAAGGAAAAAGAAGAAAAGATGGAAGACCACATGTATTTAAACTTTATAGAGTATAAGTTCCTGTGCTTGCATCCTTTTACATGCAAAAAATTGCTTTTCTCATTCAGCTTTAACAATACAGTGAACTTAACTCAAGATCCTCTTCCTCTATTAACAGTGTATTTGTAGTGGTTTGCTGCAGATTGAAAAACTGTGGTGACTAGCTCCATGGAGCTGCACAGATATTATGGTAGTGTGTACATGACATGGAGTCTTGTTTTCATTGACTGTGCTTAATGTGTCCATACTGAGTGATGTGGCGCAGGGGCTACACACTGGACTCACATTTGGGAGGATGACAGTTCAAACCTGCATCCAGCCATCCTGACTTAAGTTTTCCTTGATTCCCCTTAACAGCTGCAGGCAAATTCTGGGATGTTCCCGCTGACAAAGGGCATGGCTGATTTATTTCCCCATCCTTCTCTCAACTGAGCGTGTGCTCCCATCTCTAATGACGTCTTTGTCGACAGGCTGTTAGACACTAACCACCACCACCACCACCTCCTCCTCCTCCTCCTCCTCCTCCTCCTCCTCCTCCTCCCCCTCCTTCTCCTCCTCCTCCTAGTCTGTCCATTGTCTCTATTTCTTAAGCAGGAAGCTAGGACATTAATTAAAGGTAATGAAACATCTTACATAGAATAGAATAGAAGTTACTTGTCTCGTAACATACAATTTCAAGCCATTGACTTAATGTACAGGAGGCTCACCAAAACACTTCAAACATTAAAGAGTGTAACCCACATCATCATTCCTAATGCTTTAATACATGAGAGTTTTCCAGCATCACGATTATGATTGTTGGAGTGTCAAGTCAGCTTAAATCTGTTAGTCAAGAACATTGCCTAAGAACATGCATAACTTAACTGATAAAGAGTTCATTACAATACACAACTCACCTCATGTTATTGTAAGCCTTACATCATTCTAAATACAATGTTGTGTAATTTGTTTTTGTGAGTTGGCTTAAAACATTATAAAGCCTTTTTCAACAGGTAGGGAACACCTACAGATGACACTAGACCGACCTAGTAATAAGGATGTCACTGCACCAAAGCATGGCAAAGTTGATGAAACTGGGGCTCCTCATGTGGGTGGTAACACTTGGGCTGGAGGCACTGGTGGGCGTGATACAGCTGGCCTGGGTGGTAAAGGAGGACCCTATCGGCTAGATGCTGGCCATAATGTGCATCAGGTAAGTCAGTAGCGGAACTCTCTGTGTAAGACTGGATCTGTAAGAGAGCACAATGAACTCTACCTGACAAAAGAAGTGAAGCACACATAAGGGGAGGAGAAAATCTAATGAACTTCACAGTTTGAGAGGGTACATTACGCTATTGCAGTGATTCCAAAATGGAGACAAATTGACAGAGAATGTGGCAGTATAGGCCCACTTATCAGTATGACATTACACCCCCTCTGGCCGGGATATGTGCATTGCTTCTGTTGGGAAGTGTGTTAGAAACCCATTGTCTCTTGTCCTGAGGGAAGCTGGCCCACAGCTGTTGTAATTGTCATCGGTATCCTGGATACTTGTGCTGGGACACAGTTTGAATCTGAGCTGACCCCACACATATTCTATTCATTAGATTTGAAGATCTTGCTAGCCATGGGAGTATCTTAACAACTGTTTCAGCATCATGATCAGCCTCATCTTAATGCTGCTGTTAGTCGTGTTAACATGGGACTGGAGAAGGTGCTGATGACAGAGGGCATGGCTCACGTTGCAGTGATGCCAGTAGGGTCTATCAGTAGATCGGCTTTCATTAGACATGGCCTGCACCTCATTAGGTATGGGAAGGGGAGGCTGGCAAAGCTTATAGGTGACAGTGTAGTGCATCGTGGGAACACTCATGGGAAAATTCCTGTAGTAGTTGGTGTTACAGCTGCATCTTTTTTTAGATTGAAGTCAGCTGATAGGTATCCCTGCTTAAATGAAGTCCCTCTAACAAAGGAAACAAAGGAATTACCTTCAAAGGAGGTCAGGAATCCAAGCAGTGGAGGAATTAGCATATTTCATCAAAATAAAAGAAATTGTAGAGATAAAGTTAGTGAACTGCCTATAGATGTTGACTTTGACATTGGTGGCATATCGGAGCATCAGTTAAATAATTTGACAATTCGGAGGCTTCCTTTACTGGGATACAGATTAAGTGGCTGTTTTTCGAGGAGTTCTTTGCAGAGTGGGGGAGTGGCCATGTAGGGGGGCGGGGGGTAGACGTATTCCATTTGACTCCATAGGCATATCACAGCACAACACTGAATAGGTATTTGAATGCTGTGCAGGGTGAGTTGAATTTAGTGGTACTAAACTTCTAATTGTTGTTGTTTATAGGTCCCCTAACTTTGACTTCAGAGCATTTCTGCCCAAGCTACAGCTAGAGAGGGTTCTTTGTCCGCTTTAAAGGAAGTACCAAAAATTATTTATTTGAGGTGACTTCAGTATTAATTTTGTATGTGACTGTGCAAGAAAAAGGATGTTGGAAGATCTCCTAAATTCATATGATCTGATTCAGATCGTGTTTCTTCCAACCAGGGTGCAGGGGAACAGTGGCACTGCCATAGACAATATTGTTATTCATTCTTCATTACTAGATGGCCTTTCTGTTAGTAAAACAGTGAATGGCCTTTCAGACCATGAAGCACAAATTTCAATGCTAAAAGCCTTTTGTAAGGCTTTTGTAAATATAATTACAAACTATGTAGGAAAGCTAATCCAAAAGGCAATAGAGAGCTTTTTAAATCTCGTTAAGGAACAAGGTGGTGGAATGTTTGTAGTGCCGATAACATAGGTGACAAATATAATGCTTTCCTTAATGCATTTCTCATGGTCTTTGAAAGTTACTTTCCATTAGAGCATTCTAGGGTACTAGCAGTAAAAGACAGCCTGGGTGGTTGTCTAATGGGATAAGGATATCGTATAGAACAAAGTGGGAATTACATCAAAATGTTAAAAGTAGTCACAATCGAGCTACAGTAGCCCATTACAAACAGTATTGTTATGTGGTACACAAATAGAATAGCTAATTCACAGGATAAAATTAAAACTATATAGTCAGTCATAAAGGACCTGTCTGGTCAGCAGCACAGAGTCAATGATACAAAGTCAGTTCATAATAAAAATATTTCTGTTACTGATCAAGTCAGATATATGTACAGTATTTAACATTCACTTTCTGAGCGTTGTTGGTGAATTAAATAAAAACTTAGCTTTTACAGAGAATCATAACTCTCTGGAAAGTGCCCTTCTGAGACTGATGTCTGCAATACTCCTCTGTGATACTGAGAAGAGGGAGATTGAATCAATAATGAAATCTCATGGATATGATGGAGTACCTAGCAAAATATTGAAGTACTGTGTTGCACATGTTAGCCCTGTTTTTAGCCATATTTGTAATTTTTCCTTTAAGAATGGTCAGTTTCCTGAACGATTAAAGTACTTGGTAGTAAGGCTGCTTTATAAAAGGGGAGAAGGAGATAATTTAGACAGCTTTAGACCTCTTTCTATGCCATCGGTGTTTGCTAAAGTAATTGATAAGGCTGTGTATGTAAGGATAATTGATCATTTTATTTCACATAATTTGCTGTCAAATGTATAGTTTGGTTTTAGAAGTTGTTTAAAAACCAAAAATGCTATTTTTTTCTGTGAGTTACTGGATGGGTTAAACTAAAGGTTTTGAATATGAGGCACCTTTTTTGATTTAACTAAGGCATTTTATTGTGTTTATCACAAAATATTGCACCAGAAGTTGGACCATTATGAATACAGGGAGTAGCTCACAATTGATTCACTTCTTACTTAAACAACAGACAGCAAAAGGTCATTATCCACATTGTTGAGAATGGCTGCAATGTGGGGTCTGAGTGGGGCATGGTCAAATAGGGGATGCCTCAGTGATCAGTGCTGAGGCCACTCCTTTTCCTTATTTGTACCGAAACAAAGAAAGTGGTATAAGCATGCATATTAAAATACAGAGATACGTAAACAGGCAGAATACAGTGCTGCTGTCAGCAACACCTGTATAAGGCGACAAGTTTCTGCGGCAGTTTCTTAGACCAGTTACTGCTGCTACAGTGGCAGGTTATCAAGGTTTAAGTGGCGTTATAGTCTGTGCATGAGCGATGGGACAGAGCATCTCCGAGGTAGCAATGAAGTGGAGATTTTCCCTTACAACCATTTCATGAGTGTACCATGAATATCAGGAATCCGGTAAAAACTCAAATCTCTGACATTGCCACGGTCAGAAAAAGATCCTACAAGAACAGGACCAATGATGACTGAAAAGAATCATCTGTTACGACAGAAGTGAAACCTTTCCACAAATTGCTGCAGATTTCAATGCTGAGCAATCAATAGGTGTCAGCGTATGAACCATTCAGTGAAACATCATTGATATGGGCTTTCAGAGCTGAAGTCTCACTTTTGTACTCTTAATGACTGCACAACACAAAGCTTTACGTCTTGCCTGGGCCTGTCAACACCGACATTGGACTGTTGATGACTGGGGACATGTTATCCAATCGGATGAGTCTAGTTTCAAATTGTATCAAGCAGACAGACGTGTACGAGTATGGTGACAACCTCATGAATCCGTGAACCCTGCATGTCAGCAAGGGACTGTTGAAACTGATGGAGGCTCTGTAATGGTGTGAGGCATGCGTAGTTGGAGTGATATGGGACCTCTGATACATCTGGATATGACTCTGACATGTAATACGTACGTGCCCCGTCCGAGTATGCATCATCTCCGTATCCTTTACACTCAACGTCTGATGCTGTTTGTGTTCCTCTACCAGAAGTTGAAACAACATTAAACATGAACAGCACTAATGCACTCTTGTGAGTGTTCTACCTGTCATAGAGAATTGCAACTGTAAATCATTTACACGTCTACCAGTAGTGATATGTGTACAAAGTGACAGACATCCTTGAGTTCTGGGCGCTTCACTTTTTTTGTCAGGCAGTGTATATGATTCCTATAACTAAATAAAACATAGGGATGATTAGGGATTAATACTGTTTTTAAATAAAATCAGCAGAATGAATAGAGATAAATGTCCATCATATAATGGAGACATTGCGCAGTGGATTGGCTCATACACTAGAACTGGAGCCCAATATCAGAGCTAATAAACTTCTGTTCTCATTCTTCCACGTGAATGTACACTCAGACCTACATTGCTATGGCCCTGTAACTTGAGTGGTATGAGATGAGGAAAAGAGGGGAAAGGAGAAGAAGATAGGAATATACCACCAGAGAAAGCTCGCCCTACTGCAGCCTGGAATGCTTGGCCCCTTAGCTTAACTCTCATTGTGTTGCCCTAAAGACAAGTGTGTTCTGTTATTTAATATATTCTAACTCCCTGCTGTTGTGGGATTATCTTCTCAGGTAGTACACCTAAAGTGTAAATAAAGTATTAATTCATTGGAAGCAAGCAATAAGAATATTGAGTGAATTAGGTAAGTACACACCTTGCAGAGACATTTTCGAGGATCCTGAAACACTTGATTTAAGTTCCCATTACATTTACTCCTTAGTGTTTTTTCAATGAAATTCAGTTTCAGCAGGACTGGATGTTACCTCCTTATTGAGAGTGCAGTTACGTGCTCTGCAAAACTGTTCAACAGATTTCCACCTAATGTAAAGCAAGAAACTTGGAATCCAACTGGTTCAAAAGCAAATTAAAAGCACACCTAATTAACCATTATTTGAGCATATTGTCATAATCTCTATATTCAAGTAGCAGTATTGATTGTAAAGCTGCACGATAAGTAGTGATGTGTTGTAAATCGAACTCTTATTTACAAATGTAGGTAACTATATTCTTTGAAAATACCAGTGTAATCAATGAAATACTAAGTTACCAATAGGAGATAAACAGCAACTATGTAACATAACTGAGGAAGTGGCAGCTTTTCTCAGTGTAGCAACTTTCTCTCTGATTTATTCGATTTAATTCAGGTAGCATAAACATGAAAAACATTAAGCAAACTATTGATAGTTTATTGTTAATGCACTGTTCAGATTCAGTTTCTTAATGCAGTGTTCAGATAAAGTTTCTATGATTTGCCTCTCATTTGTTAATATATACCATGACTCAGTCCTCATCCAAGAAGGTTCTCCTTTAGTAACAACTTTGAAACCATGTTATTGTGTGGAGGAGTGGGGAAGGAGTTGAACTCTTTTGAATGGAGACACAATTTGAAAATTGTGGCTTAGTATACCGATGTATTAAAAAGACTTTAATGATGTTTTACATATACTAACATTAACTAGAAATTTAGCTTAGTCAGTTGTAAAAGTGGCTATTGCAGTGGCAAAAGCATTTACTTCAAAATTTAAATGGTCAATATTGCAAGGTTTAAAAGTGCTTCTCTGTTTCTACTTTTAGCAAGAAGTTAATGTTTAAATCCCCACAAATTATCAGTTCCAATTTCATACAACTTACTTTGTTTAGCGGTAATTTGTATTTATTGAAGAATAATTAATTTTTGAACCTGAATAGTAGTACTAATGATAATAGGCTAAGAACTATAATTTTGTTCTGTTAGGTTAGCCAAGAAGAGAAAGATGCAGTACCAGAAGAAGTAAAGAAGGCTGCCAGAGAAATGGCCCAGAAGGCATTCAAACAGCGGCTAAAAGAGATTCAGATGAGTGATTATGATGCAAAACTCTATGGACAATTCTCAGAGGCAATAGCCCCACAGGTATGTTCCAGATAAGAATTACATCAAAGAAATAGTTAATTAAGGTTTCAGATTTGTACTGAAAGGAAGAAAAAATTTAATTATTGATAGTATTTTCTATATACAGCATGTCCAAAAAAATGTGTACACTGTTTTTGTGGCTGTAAAATTAATATTTATTGAGATTTAAAAAAATCAAAATAGTATGAAAAAATGTAGAAACCACATATTTATAGAAATTGTTCAAATTATTGGCCATTGTGGTCCAGACACAGCTGATAACACTGACTGATGGAGTCTAACACTTTCCTGATAGTTGCAATTGGTATATTTGTCTTCAGTGGCTACTGTCAGCTCATTGATTATAGCTGGTCTTGTGCTGTAAACATTGTGCTTCATATGTCCCCATAGGAAAAAGTACATATGGGTCAAAGCTGGTGACCATGGAGGGAACTCTACTGCCTCCTTATCGAATATACTTCATTGTCCTATCCTTCTGTCCGATAGGTGTTTGTCAAGGTAACCCCTTGTGTCATGATGCTAGCCGCTAGTCGGGAGGGGGGGGGGGGGGGGTTGCTCCATACTGCTGGAAATACCATTTTCCATCCCATAACGTCTGTGTGATGCATGACACTGGTGTATTCATGTAGTAAGTACAGGTAATTTACAACCAGTCACTGTATGCTCAGAAAAGAAAGGTCCAATCAAACCAAATGTTGGTAAACCACACCACACTTGTAACTCCTGGTAGGTTCAGAGGATGTTCCCCTGCCTTGTGAGGATTCTCAGCTACCCAGTATTTACAACTGTGATGATTGAATGAACCATTCGACTTAAAAGTGACCTCATCACTCCAAGCAACCGTATACGGGAATTTTTTCTCCTGTGCACATCTTGCTTGATACCACTCACAAATGCAATTCTTCAGTCAAGATCAACCTCATTCAGAGCATAGAGTAATCCAGGAATAAAACTTCTCCATCCGAATGGAGGACTATTCCACAATCTTTTGCCAATTGAGAGATTGTCATGACATTTTTTCAGTTACAGGCCACATGTCCCGTGGATACACACCCAAAACCACAAACCCCTCACCTGGTTCAGATTCATCTATGCCATCTTTCTGATCTGAATCGAGGGTAAGGACACCCTATCCACAATCCTCCAGAACCTCAACATCTTATCTGCCAATCACTTCACCTGGTCCAACTCAACCCATCAAGCCACCTTCCTAGATGTTGACCTACTCCTAAGGGTACATATATCAGTACCTCCATCCATTTCAAACCTACAAGCCACCAGCAATATCTCCACTTTGTCAACTGTCACCCATTCCATAATAAGAAGTTCCTTCCACACAGCCTAGACATCAGTGGCTGCCACATCTGTAGTGATGAGCAGTCCATCTTGAAATATGCCAAGGGTCTCACTAAGGACTTCCCAGACCATAATTACCCCCCCCCCCCAACATTGTACAGAAACAGATCTCCTGTGCTTTATCTCTTGAGTCACCCACCACCTCTCGAAGTCCCACCATCCAGCATAGGGGAACATTCCCCTTGTGACTCAATACTGCTGAACTAGAACAACTGAATCACATTCTCTGCCAGGGTTTCAACTACCTCTCGTTTAACCTTGAATGAGGAATGTTGTACCCAATATCCTCCCCTCTCCTCCCACAGAGGTATTCCACTGCCAATGAAACCTGTACAATATTCTCATCCATCCCTACACAACCCTTACTCCTAACACTTTGCCTCATGGGTCATATCCACATAACAGACCTAGATGCAAGACATGTCCCATGCATCCTCCCGCCACCACTTACTCCAGTCCAGTCACAAGCATTATCTATCCCATCAAAGCAGGGCTACGTGTGAAACCAGTCATGTGATCTACAAGCTAAGCAGCAACCTCTGCACTTCATTCTACATGGGCATGATAACCAACAAGCTTTCTGTCTGCATGAATGGCCACTGACAAAGTGTGACCAAGAAACAGCTGAGCATGCTGACCAACACAAAGTTTATCTTAATGATTGCTTCACACTCTGTGCCATCTGGATCTTTCCTACCCAAACCAGCTCTTCCAAACTGTCTGACCACCTGACTGCACCTAGCTGCCCTACTGTCTCTCCACCCCGTCCCTGTATGCTCCATAAACAGCACTTTACCATCCCCCACCCTTACTTTTCTGTCCCTCCCTCTTCCCACCCTAGCACCCTCCTTACCCCCACTACCCCAACTGCTTCTTCTGTCATGCACAGTCGCTCGCAGCCTGGCCTCGGCAGCCAGAGGCAGTAGTTGTGTGTGTGTGTGTGTGTGTGTGTGTGTGTGTGTGTGTGAGAGAGAGAGAGAAAGAGAGAGAGAGAGGTGAATTTGTGTTAAGTGTGTGTGTATGTTTTCTATTTCAGAAGAATGCCTTGTGGCCAAAAGCTTACATGTTTAGTAATCTTTTTGTTGTACCTGTCTGTGACTCACTGCCTCAGCTATATGGTGAATAGCAATCTGTCCTGTTCAAAATAAAACTTTTCCATTGGACGTGCTTCAAAATGTGATGGATGCTCATTTTTGGAATTTGTTTCACAAGCTGCTTGCCACATAGACTTTCTAACAGATTGCTGAAACCTTTCAATGACTTCTCTTTCCCTTGTGGAGCTGGTGGATGATCATGGTCTTCTGGAATGGTGCTCATGGGCCTTCTGGATAGTTCCTTCTTCCTCAAATTTATCTCACAGATCAGTGGCATTGGTTCATCTCATTGCAACTTCATTCTGAACCAGTTTTGCACTTCAGTTACAGTCTCAGTCTTTCTGCAGCACTTCAGAAAGGACTTTTTTCCTTCAAGGCTCAGCCTGCCTTCAGCCAATTTTCAAGCCATCACACCTGTAAAAGAAAAAAAAATACTGTAGTTATGAGCTATAAAAGAATATATACCTGTACGTTTTTGGGACCCCCTACATGTGAAACGTTATGTAGCAACTGTTACAGAATTGATTTTATTTTTTGAGAGTGGACTTAATGATGTGGAGCTGAACAAAAACTTTAATGATGTGGCTCTGAAAATAACCACTGGTATATCGTGTTTTTTGGCCTTCATTCGAAACGATGGCTTAATTGGCTTAATTCCATTCTGCGCGCTAGTCTGTCCTGTGTTAACATCTTCGTCTCTGCATAATTACTGTAACCTAAGCCCACTTGAATCTGCTTACTGTAGTTAAGTCTTAGTCTCCCTCTACAATTTTTAACCCAACTTCCCACATACATTTGCTTCCATCAGTTACCAAACTGATGATTCCTCCATGCCTCAGGATGTATCCAATCAATTGACCACTTCTTTTAGTCAAGGTGTGCTATTATTTCTTTTCGCCCCAATTCAATTCAGTATGTCTTCATAAGGTATCTGATCCACTGAGGCTTTATTCTCTTCTTGTCTGTACTATTTATTGTTCACATTTTCCCATTTTCAAAAACAGTTTTCTTGCTATGGCCAGTCTGCATTTTATATCCTCTCTACTTTGACCATCATCAGTTATTTTGCTGTCCACATAGCAAAACTCATCCACTACTTTCAGTGGCTCATTCAGGGTGTATATGCCCCAGGACAGATGGGAAATCCAGAAAAAATCTGAGAATCTTTTTTGTTCAAGAGAAACCCGAGAAAAGAATTTTTTCATATTCTGGGAATTTTACATTGTTTTAGTGTTTTTTTCCCCAGCATTGGCTAGTAACAACTGATATTCTAACAAAGAATTTTAGTTTAACCCTTTACTGCAGAATAATACTTCAGCAGTGAAACATAAACGAGATAATAACACCAAATAAAACTTTAGTTACAAAGAAAATGCGCCTCTTGCAACAATGAAACACAGTGCACACACAAGCATTTTTTAACAGCAAAATGCCAAAGGCTTTAGGAGAAAAACTATGCCATACATTGTGACAACAAACTGCTTTCGATAAATGTGACGTCACAACTGTTTACATTTATAACAGGTCGCGGGAAAATATTGCAAATGGTAGTTTGAGAAGCATTACTGTCAAAGCAAATTTCCTTTCACATTAGATGAATTATGTTATGTGTGAGAATGTGTGATGAATTTCTTAAATCACAGAATGTTTATCTCTCATTCAAAACTTAACACTTTGAGCACCAGTCACTCAGAAAAATTTCAGGCCCAGCAGACCAGACATTTGTGTCATTACTTAAAAATTTACTGGTGCATTTTTGTGTGATGTATTTTAAAGGGTAACACACGCAAAGGGTAATGCCCTATCGTCACAGCTTTACTTCTGCCAGTATCTCGTCTCCTACCTTCAAATTTCACAGACGCTCTCCTGTGAACCTTGCAGAACTAGCTCTCCTGGATGAAAGGATATTGCGGAGACATGACTTAGCCACAGCCTGGGGGATGTTTCCAGAATGGGGATGGGGCGTGAGTCGTGCTTGGGTAGCTCTGGTGGTAGAGAGCTTGCCCGTGAAAGGCAAAGGTCCTGAGTTCAAGTCTCGGTCCGGCACACAGTTTTAATCTGCCAGGAAGTTTCATATCAGCGCACACTCTGCTGCAGAGTGAAAATCTCATTCTACACCCACACTATGTTTCTAAATTGTGAAAATAAAACAACAAACTTGTTATAATCCTTTACCAATTTTACTGCGACAGCTGTGCAGAGCAAACATGATATTGCAGCTCTTCAGTTCTGTAATAACTGGCTTGGATGAGCACATTTTCTAACTTTGTTTTCAGTATAGATAGGATATTTTGATTTCTGCACAAACAGCTAATGAAGAAGAAGAAGAAGAAGAAGAAGAAGAAAAAGGTTAATGTCCCTTCAATGATGAAATCGTTAGAGATGCATAATTAGCAATTTCTTGGTATTTACTTAATCTACAAACTGTAAAGGTATAGTTGATTGTTAGATTTTGTTGCATGAATGAGGCATCTTCTAAAAACATGTTGTATTTCTTTTGAATAGTATAACTTTAAAATTAAATGAGTCAGAAAATTTTCCAATATAGTTTCATTTTAACAGGTTCGGAGGCTTAGAGTCATCCTGAGTAGTCTGCAAGCAAAATCCAAGGAACGACAATGGCTGCGCCACCAAACAGCTGGAGAACTTGATGATAGCAAACTCATAGAAGGTGGGATTAGCATATTGACCTGTAAATACACTGACATCACTACATTTTTCTGAATTACCATGTGCGCTAGTGACTATAAATTGCAGATATGGAAAACTGTACTTTTGAAAAACATACCGGGTGATCAAAAAGTCAGTATAAATTTGAAAACTGAATAAATCACGGAATAATGTATATAGAGAGGTACAAATTGACACACATGCTTGGAATGACATGGGGTTTTATTAGAACTAAAAAAATACAAACGTTCAAAAAATGTCTGACAGATGGCGCTTCATCTGATCAGAATAGCAATAACTAGCATAACAAAGTAAGACAAAACAAAGATGATATTCTTTACCGGAAATTTTCATTATGTCCACCATCATTCCTCAGCAATAGCTGTAGTCGAGGAATAATGTTGTGAACAGCACCGTAAAGCATGTCCCAAGTTATGGTGAGGCATTGGCGTCAGATGTTGTCTTTCAGCATCCCTAGAGATGTCGGTCGATCACGACACACTTGCGACTTCAGGTAATCCCAAAGCCAATAATCGCACGGACTGAGGTCTGGGCACCTGGAAGGCCAAGCATGACGAAAGTGGCGGCTGAGCACACGATCTTCACCAAACGACGCGCGCAGGAGATCTTTCACTCGTCTAGCAATACTTTTTTTTGTTGTAATAAAACCCCATGCCATTCCAAGCATGTGTGTCAATTTTTACCCCTCTATCTATATTACTCCGTGGTTTATTAAGTTTACAAATTTATACTGACTTTTTGATCACCCGGTACTTTCATGTCACTATTTTCCTTCCATGGTTTTGTAAGTAATCCACTCCTGTATGGCTAATATCTTGGTTATACTGCTCTCAAAATTGACTATACAAGTGCAGTGGAGAGAAAAAACTATCGAGGAAAAGAAGCACTAAATTGCTGCAATAACATTGTTAAAGAAATAATGCTGATGATTTTACCTGGTTTTCTAATGCTTCATATGCTGCACTGGACAGTATTCTAGCAATATTCTTACATTCTGTAATGATGTAAATGTTTACTTTCAAACATACTGATCCAGTTATGATACATAGATATATGCTGCTTCCTGCCTTTAATTGATTCATTTGAAAAGTTTTCTTTGCTAGATTAGGTTTTTATTCTGAGAGGGAATTCTGTTTTCTTGACATATTAATTTTGTTTAGTAATAGAAAATTGTCTGACCTGATATCTGCTCTTTGATAAATTTGAATAAGTAATGACAACCATTCACTGTGCGGTGCTAGAACTGACTTGTAGATAGACACATAAATGAGAACTATAACATGGCAGCCCAGCTTAAATTTTCTTCAGCTACAGACATACAAACATAGCTACATTATTAAGGCACTACAGCCTGACTGAAGGAACAAACTGTTTTCAGAGAAGGAGAGGGGGCTAAGTAACTGTGGGGAGGGAGGTGGTGCAAGGTGCGGAGGGACAAGGGCAGATAGAAATGAAGATGGACTAATAACTAATGAGAGAATGAGGCTCGGCAGATCTTGGAACCAAAAATGGTTTGGGATAAGTGGTTCTGGTATATGCAATTCAAAAAAGTGGTGTTGGTTGGAAATAGGTGGAGGGTTCCAGATGATTTGGATCAACTCATTGAAACCAACATTTTTGTGCTCAGTGTCATGTCTGCCATTAGCTGGTAAACCTTGCCCCCCATCATAGTTTTGCTGTGGCCAGTCATCTGAATGAATAGGGCATGGTTGATTTATGGCATCATGGTGGTGATGGTGGTGGTAGTGGTTGTGGTGATGATTGAAATGAAACACTATGCCTGAGTATCACCAAACGAAGGCATTGGAGCCAGAAACTTTGACAGAAAAATACTGATAGGTCCAAAAGAAAAAATGGAGAGATGGAAATTATACATGGAAAATGGTGTCATATTTGAAAACACGCAAAAGTCCTGTTATAATCAAAATTTTTGCAACCACAGCAAAGCAAAAATTTTCAGAACATCAGGAAAGTGTTTCCTATTCAGTATTGTTGCCATATTGTGTTGAGAGTCATGGAAAATTTGGTTAATGTTATATGGACTTCAATGACAATCTAAAAACAACAATAGAAACATTTTTGAGGTGATATAATTGATTAATTGTTTTCACTTCCTCATATCCACATAGATGAGTCTTATGAAAGATTCTGTAAACTGTTTATATGGATGTTTCTGTTAATGTATTGCCGACTAATACCATATCCTTAAAGCCTCTCCGTTATATATACTTTCCTACTTTTCAAATTGTCACCCAAGTAATCCATAAGAGAAGATCCTAAATACTTTTCTTCATATTTTGTGACAGTATTGAGTAAATTAAATAATTTGAATTTACTTTAAATCAGTTTTAGGTTTACTCTGCATCAAACTGGAGATGCTAAAATTCCTCTTGTAATTGCACCAGTATTAATTTCTATCATTTTATGAGTGGTACTACAATATCTATTCTCTCTCTCTCTCTCTCTCTTTCTTTTTCTTTTTCTTTTTCTGATCATAAAAGTGAACCAGTATGATTTATCACATCTATTATATCACACTGACTGACATAGTTGTATATGTAGTAGTTTTCATAGTTTTAGGACTGATTCTGATTTGAAGCTTTTATCGAAGCTGAACTGCATACAGATGCCTATTTGAAACATCAGTGTACATTAAAAGTTTTATTCTTAGGTCTTACTGGTGAAAAGACAATTTTCAGGAGACGAGCAGAGAAGGAACCAGAATTAGGAACACCTCAGTTGAAACCCAAAAGACTCAAGTTTGTTGTTGATGTCTCAGGAAGCATGTACAGGTAAACCATTGTAATACGTCTTGCATGTAGTGCATATTCTTACCAACAGTCCACACTGCAAATGTGATTTTAATTTGTTCAACCAACTGTTGTACTTTTCAGCCTTGACTCTGTTTTGGCCTGAAGTTGCTTTCATAAAGTGGGCTTCATATGAAAGTCACATGTGGCTAACAGATCATTAAATTAATTACTACCTGTAATTTCAGTATAACACACTGCGCTCTGTGGTCAGAAGAGGCAGACAGATTTCTATAATTCACATTTACTGCATCTGTGTATCTGTATTTATATGTTGTATAAAGTAAGAATTTACGCTTAACTGCTGTGTAATTTTTACTGAGTTAAGTGTATTGGAATATATGTTTTGTCTGTGCTATATAGTCTATGTTTTAGATGTTAAGCTTATGTTTTTCTGCTATACAAAATGTTAATAAGTTGTATTCATCAAAGTAAAAATATTTTAAACCACAGTTCATGAGACCAGCATTCACTGCCCTGCAATAATTGATGGACGTTGTTGCTTATCTCAGTGCCATATAATTGCCATTGATTCAAAAACTTGTGGGAAGGAAGGATTACAGCACATACCACATCTTAATAAAGACGTTCCTAGTACATGAACAATTATGTAGATGCAGCATGTGAGAAACAATAGATAAACAAAGCTTTAAGCACTAGATCCATCACATTATGTGTATGTCAGGAATATGACAAATGCACAAGGACTGTAGAATTAACAGAGAGATGTCACACTCTTAAGAAGACGACGCTTGTAGCGAAGCCTCATTATGACATAACTAGAACATTATTCATGCATGGTTGTACACATATCAAAAGATATTTTTTACTTCCAACAGGTTAAATGGATTTAGTTTGATGTAAAAGTTGAATGAGATGATTCTATTCAATTTGAAAAAGTCTACTTTTCTTGCCATGGTAGATTTGACTAAGACACACTTACTATAAGGAGTAGAGGGAGACATGTGATGATTCTTCTGATGTAAAAGAATGGTCACTTGAATGAGGCATGTCATGGTCTCAGAGGGTCAATATATCAGACGTGGAATAAATATGGCTGTATAGCAAAGAACTGTCTGAGTAAAACTAAGAATGTCCGTAAGTCACAGGCAAAAGCAGCAACAGATACGGCATTCTTCATGACACCAGCATCAGATGTTACCATTGTAACAGGCAGTTGCGCAGATATTCTGATGTATCTACATGTATTTAAAAGCTCCTATGTGATTTAAATTCATCCAAGGGAATCCTTAGGTAATAAGTTATTGCAGCAACAAGGAAAATATACATGTAGAAGGAATCAGTTTCACACATGTTTATGTCCTTGTTGGTGTTGCAAAGAGAGAAATTTAAATTACTGGTGTATTTTAAATACCAAAAGCGAGTACAAATTTGCTTCCATTAAGTAGAATAAAAAAAAATAATGTGTGTTTCATTTTATTTAAATAATAAGATTGTCACACTCATGAAGTAGTGCATAATCTTGTTGCCACAGTACTGTTAACAATAGAATGTGTAAACTGGGTGGACTGTTGAACTGACTCATTGAAGCAAAAGTCAGCATTATTTTCAGATGGCAAAAAGAGGCTGGGATATTTGCAATCTGATGCAATGGAAGCTCAATGTATATATTTGTCAGAAGGTGTTATATGAGGGACACTCAGAAAGTAACACAATAATTTTTTTCTCCCGTGGTATTGCTGCTATAATGTAGAAATTTCATGATGATATAATTTGAAGTTTGCACTTTTTTATGTGCAGCTCTAGCACAAGAAGTCTGAACTACAAAACAAAAATGGTGTGCATGTTACTGTCATCAGCTTGTGAAGAGCAGCGAAATGTAGTTCAATATTTGTGGGCCAAAGAGTACAACCCAAGTGAAACTCACAAAGACCTGCCTGGCTCGTATGGGGACAACTGT
Organism: Schistocerca americana; assembly: GCF_021461395.2. Taxonomy (NCBI): domain Eukaryota; kingdom Metazoa; phylum Arthropoda; class Insecta; order Orthoptera; family Acrididae; genus Schistocerca; species Schistocerca americana. The sequence goes on along the minus strand of NC_060125.1, from coordinate 227,542,498 downwards.
ATGGTCCATAGCAATGTCTCCAGCTGGTGTGCATTCTTCCAAGAGGGCTGTGTGAACCTTAATGATTCGCCACAATCCAGGTGGCTGGTAACAGCTACAAACCCGCAGATTGTCAGAGCCATTGAGGCAGCAATTTTGAACAATTGGCATGTGCAACTGCAGAACTCATCACAGCAGTTCAGCATTTCCTATGGTGTGGTGTATGATATTGTTCGTGACTCATTAAAATTTCATAAAGTTAGTGCTTGCTGGATGCCTAAGAATCTGACAGGCGACTACAAGGGCCTGCAAATGATGACAAGCTTGGATCACTTAATGTGTTATGCCACAAAAAGACTTGACTTAGTGAAAGGAATCATTACTGGCGATGAGTTGCGGGCATACCACTACACACCCAAAACAAAGCAGGCCTCTATGGAGTGGAAATATGCTGGTTGCCCAGTACGAAATAAATTCAAAATGACTCAATCTGCTAGAAAAGTGCTTATGACAGTGTTCTGGGATGTGTGTGGTATGTTTTTAGTGGACTTTATTGAACATTGGACCATTGTGAATGCTGCAGCCTACATTAAAAGTTTGGTTAATTGCGTCATGCACTTCGTGACAGTCATCACAACATTAATGCTCACAGTGTCAAACTTCTTCATGAAAATGCTCACTGACATGTTGCTGGTCCTGTTTGTGAGAAAACTGCCAAATTTGGGTGGGAGGTGCACCAGCATCCGCCATACAACCTGGGCCTTGCACCATCGATCTTTCATCTGTTTGGTCCCATGGAGAAATTCCTGTCCAGCCAATGCTTTCCAATAGATGCAGCAGTGAAATCATCAGTCTGTAAATGACTATACTCCAATCAAATGAACTTCTATGAACAGGGCATATTGAAATTGGTACCACAATGGGAGAAATGTGTTAAGAAATAGGTAAAAGATATAAGTTCATTTGTGATTTTTTTTGTTTTGTTACCCATTCATCTTTTCGGTAATAAACTTATTGTGCGTTACTTTCCAATCTTCCCTCGTATATAAAGCAGCTGTCAGCACTCCAGTGTAAAGTACTTAGAAAGCTAGCATACCAAACTTACTTCCAGTCTTCTATCTCTTGAGCTAAGAAAATTTTTGAATGATTTCAGCTGAATCTGTGTGAACCAAATGAATACATTATCAGCTGGAGTAAGTAGATACTTCTTAACAATAATGAATGATTACTGGAGAAGTTTTTCTGATAAAGTTAAAAACGAGAATTAGATGCTACAGGTCATTCTAATTCTTAAGAAGACTGTTGAAAACAACTGGAAAAAGGATTCATATCTTATGCACCCATAAAGGAAAGAAGTTTTTAAAGACACTCAGACAAACTTCCTGAAACTGAAGGAGTTAACTTCAGACAACCGTACTTCATGCCCTGTATTATGTGGACACTACATCATGGCAGTTTTAGGTGGAGAGTGTTTTGAATAATGGTTACGTAAGATGCCTGCAGAGATCGGGCCTAAACTACCACTGCCAATCCCAACAACCAATTGCGCTGTAGCCATTACCAAATGCTTTATGTACTGCAATTTGCTTTGCATTTTGGATTGCTTGTACTTTTTTCCCCTTATCTTGAAATGACTGAAGGGACTAATCCTGGTGCATAAAGGGATTCTAATGCGACTGTCACCACAAGAAAGAGAATCGGCAATCTCTATGACAGTTATGTCAGTGCTGTTTTCATGGAAGCACAGAATGTGGACACAGGATGGCAGCCCTTGGAGAGAGAGATGGGGCTTATTCCCCTGCACTGCTCCTCTCACCTCAGTCAGTCACAGTTCTTGTTTGTTTATACTCATGGCCAGCTGCCACGATAAACTGTCCACATAATACCAAAATGTTGTTGCCAATTATTGCAACAAAACCACTGCCGAGAAGGGCAGTGCCTACTCTTTGAATTCAACTTATGCACAGAATTCTGGGCAATAGGGTCATTTCAGCAATGTAGCTCCTCAACAGATCACCTACAAAGATTCTTTGGAAGATGATGCTCAAAGAATAATGATCATAAGGAAAGAACTTTGACACTGAAGCATATTTTGCTAAAGGGGCATTGCCTATCTATACAAAAAATGAGTTTAAATGTCAGGCTCTTCAGGCCAAGGAAAGTTGTGTTGAAGGGCTCCTTGAATTGTGTTCCAAACATCAGAAAACACACAAGCTAGTAGTACTTAAGCTTTAAAGGCCACCATCAGGAACTATTTTGAATTTTACCAAACAATAAGAAACAGTTTTAATAATGTTATGCAGGCTTAACTACAGAATCATTGTTTGTGGCCAATTTAATGTTTATTTTCTATTATTTAACACCTACTGAGAATATTTAAAGTTGTTGATGTCCAATTTTGGACTATTTCCCACAGTAAAAGTCCCCGTGTTGATTGAAGGAAATAGTCCAACACTCATTGGCAGTTCACTTTTTGACTGAACTAGCTATAGTGACTTAGCTGTAAAACTGATAACTAGCTATGAAACTTCCTGGCAGATTAAAACTGTGTGCCAGACCGAGACCCGAACTCGGGACCTTTGCCTTTCGCGGGCAAGTGCTCTGCTGTGAGGACGGGGCATGAGTCGTGCTTGGGTAGCTCAGTTGATAGAGCACTTGCCCACAAAAGGCAAAGGTCCCGAGTTCGAGTCTCGGTCCGGCACACAGTTTTAATCTGCCAGGAAGTTTCATATCAGCGCAAACTCCGCTGCAGAGTGAAAATCTCATTCTGATAACTAACTGTTTATCTGACTGTGATAGCTGTAAAAATGATAGTTAATGGTTTATCTGATCGTGATAGTCGAATGTTAATAATAAAATGTGCTAACCAGCTGGGTTCAGAACACATGAAAATGTATCACAGGATCTGAACAACGATTAATTGTTCTTGGTGCTTAGAAAAAAATGGGAAGAACACTTAGAAGATACTTGTAGAGCAGATGGTGTAAACGGGGAAATTTAATGCTCTCTTCAAAATATTGCTGAAGTGCTTTGTCCTTTGTCTTGTTTTCCCTTGAAACAAACAAAAGTTAGATTAAATAAAAGCAGGTACCAGGAGTGAATAATTAAGGGTATTGTTCTCGGAATAGAGAGCCTTGCCTAATCCAGATATGAGCAGCAAGAGATGAAACTCTGCTACCACTAGTATTGCAAAATCTACTTGTCTGGTATCAGAAAAGAAAAACGAGAAACATATATACTTCAAGCATAAACCAAAAATAATCCATTAAATTTCGGGCATGCAGCTGCGCAAATAAAATTTCCTCCTCTGATATTTTGGCCGCGTATCGTCCGGCCATCCTCAGAGTGAGTCACAAGACTAACAACAAGATGCCAAGTGCGGCCTTATATGCTCCACTGTGGTGGTACTGCGCATGCGGGTCACAGATGCTGGTTGGTGGCAGAGACATACGCTTACACATGCGCCGCCTGTGGCGAAGGCGCACAGACATTTGATTCGCTTATCGATGTATGATCGGCAGCGATGACACGATGACGACTTCTTTGCAGTTTAATTACTCCAAGAGCCGGATTCCATGCTATGTCCAAATTAAAACCATTTTCTCTATTTATTAAATTATTAAATAATCTAATCTCTATACCTTCCTTGAAGACAGATTCCCAAAAAGAAGAGGTGGATGTTAAAATCTTCACATCACTGTAATTCATAGAATGCCCTGTATCAATACAATGTTCGGCCACAGCTGACTTGTCTGGCTGTAATAAGCATGTGTATCTTCGATGCTCTACACACCTCTCATGAACGGTGCGTGTTGTTTGACCTATGTACGACTCCTCACAATTTCCACAAGGAATCTGATACACACCCGCTTTACGAAGCTGTAAATCGTCCTTCACAGAGCCGAGTAAAGCTGCAATCTTCGTGGGGGGCCAGAAGATCACCTTAACACAGTGTTTCTCAAGAATACGGCCTATCTTCGAGGAAAGAACACCCACATGGGGCAAAAACGCACTAGATCTGAAGGAATTACTATCTTTTTCCCTATCACATACCTGCTTTTTAGGTTTTGCATCGATTGCTCTAAGAATTTGTTGCTGAGAAAATCCATTTGATTTAAAAATACTCTTGAGGTATGTGAGCTCTTCTTGCAGATTGTCTTTATTGGATATACAGTGCGCCTGATGCACTAAGGTCTTAAGGACACCTATGGTCTGTGAAGGGTGATGGCAGCTACTGGCATGAAGATATAAATTTGTGTGTGTTGGTTTCCAATATACGGCATGCCCTAATGTGCCATCACCTTTACGGCGAATGACAACATCCAAAAAGGGGAGGCAGCCGTCTTTTTGTATTTACATAGTAAATTTAATGCTAGCATGGATGGAATTCAAATGCTCAAGAAATCGATGTAATTCATCCATCCCATGGGGCCATACCATGAATGTGTCGTCCACATACCTCCAGAAGACCGTAGGTTTAAAACTTGCTGAGTCCAGTGCCTTGTCCTCGAAGTCTTCACGGAAGACAGGCGGCGCATGTGTAAGCATATGTCTCTGCCGCCGTCCAGCATCTGTGAGCCGCATGTGCAGTACTGGCACAGTGGAGCATGTAAGGCCGCACTTGGCATCTTGTCGCCAGTTTTGTGACTCACTCTGAGGATGGCTGGACGATACGCGGCTGAAATGTCAGTGGAGGGAATTTTATTTGCGTGGCTGCATGCCCGAAATTTAATGGCCGCCGCCGCGAGAAGTTGAAAATGCAATCCACAAATAGTTTGTGTCATTATTAAATGAGAAGCAAATAATAATGGCATTGTGAATTATTTTTAGGCCTCAGAAAGCAACTGTGGTAAAAATGACAAACGGAAATAATTGGCAACAAAATTCAATAATTACTTCATCACCGAAAACATTGCGTCCACCAATAAACAAACAAAAATGGATGCTTTAGCTTTACTTCCCCAGACAGTGCATGCACCACTGACTACAATTAGTAGACATAGCTCGTGGTTTCCTTGCTGGTGAAGGCTGTGTTCATTTATCAATCGGAAGTAACCTAGACTTCAGGATACACTACAGATAAGTCTTGTCATTGCAACCAAAATTTCAGGACTGGGGGGGGGGGGGGGGGGGCAGTACCACATTCTAGCCAAATGTTTACATACTGTATCTTCTTTCTGTTTCATAATCAACTACTAAATAACATGAAGAGCTAACTCCAAGGCAAAGTGTATAGGCAGCTTATTTACCTCCCAGTGTCACATTTCCCAACAGTTTACTGCAATGTATCATACTCAAAAAGGCATTTTGGAGAGATCTTGAATGCGATGTATGTTAGCTTCACTGCATGCTTAAATTTTTTAGTATTTTCCTTCAATGTTCTGTGCACTCAAATCATGATCATTTGAGTTTGTGAGTTTGTGTGACGAAACAATGATGTTTCCATGACGTCACCGATCTTGTGCTGTGACTGACTGACATGAGCAACCGCCATGGTAATTTACACACCGTATTTCTCATATTTATACTTGTGTATTACAGAAATATGCATTTTAATTGGTGTAGCACACACAGCCATTCAGCTGCATTGTACATTGCTATGTTAAAATTGCATGTATACCTGTGTCTGGATTTACACTGTTTTTGTTGTCAATTCATATTTACATGGGTCTGGGGGCACCAAATTCCTTCACTTTCTTCCTGATCACATGCTCCAAAATTTAACCTGATAAACTGCACCCTGAATTCATATTGCATTGTTTTTGAACTCATAGTATGCTGATGTTTTTAGCAAGAAAGTAAAACTCACTTAACTCATGCATAATACAGTCTGAAAAAGATACTTGCTAATAAGGCATGTCCGGTAGCAAGGAAATTAAAATAATGGGACATATTTCACACAGGGGTATGTTTTGCACACGTTTCTATGTAGTCATTTTGAAACTCTCTCTAAGTGGTGATACTTATGTTACTGTACACTAGTGCATTCTGGTGAGACATTTGCAAACTAATTAGAATAGTGTATAGCATAGCCAGTGGCAGAAACAAAAAAAAAAAAACCAGTCTAAAAACTATCAAAACAATAATACTAAATGGAGATTAATGATGCATCAGAGCATAATAGAGATATACAGAGAAAGGTATTTGATAGCAAAGTTTCGGCAATTCTGTTCATTCCCATATGATGTGAGCAATGGAACATGAAGATTGTGTGTAGGTCGATAGGACGTGCTTAGGCTGAAACACCGGAGTCTTCAGGACACCCATAAGAGCTGTGCTCCAAGGAAGCCACACCCCCAAACCTCTGCTATGCAGAGCTAAGCAGCATTTGTAGTTGAAGTCGTAGGACTAGCTACCACCTATTAGAAAAACATTGCTTGATATCATGTGTTAACAATTCCAAAAATGTTGCTGGCGTTGTTGAAATATGTGTGGGAAATGTGAAATGGGTTCTGATGATTTAAGTTTTGTAGTATGTTATTGAGAAATTTATTTTAATATATATTTTGGAGTGGCTCCACCTCAGAACCTGTTATTACAAGCCGTGCCAGATTCAAAAGAAAATTTGTAACAGCTAAACTACAAGTGCAAATAGAACTTGATAACTGTGTGTGTGTGTGTGTGTGTGTGTGTGTGTGTCACAGTCTGTTAGGAAAGTGCATTATGGCGGCTCTTGTGAACGCTAAATACACTATGACTTAAACTTCTGCCTTCCATTTTGAGACCTGAATGTGTAATGAAGGACCGGAAATAATACATACATCTCGATTGATAGAAACATCACTACACAAATTGTGTAGTAGTTGTGACCCATATGCACAATAACTACTACTTTACATTTTGTAGTGCTGTGTTGGGTCAAGAGAAGAAGGTAAACTTACATGGTCCATTCAGTATGATGTTTAATTATAATTGAATTTTCCCCTTATACATTGCTTGACAAAGAAAGAAAGCACCCAGAATGGGAGGAGGAAACAAAATCATGGTCTGTGAGGATATGTGGAGTTATTACAGTGGTTACAGAATCAAATCAAACCTACAAATAACTTGGCAATGTAAATCCACTCTGGCCTGGATACATACACTGATATTTGATGTTTGTGCTGTTCCTACTCATTTTCTTTTGGGGGTAGATCTGGGGATCTTGTTGGCCATGAGGTTACCTTGACATAATGCTGACAGTTCATAGAAGCACATGCTGTGTGCACACGCATTGTACTGTTGAAAAATGATAACAAATTTCTGTTGCATGAGAGATGACACATGAAGGTGCAGGATGTTCACGATGTACCATTGTTCCGTCAGACTTTTGTCAATCACTACCAGCTGTGACCTCAAGTCGTATCTGATGGCATCCCAATTCATGACACCAGAGTAACACTGTTGTGCCTCTCCAAAACAAAACACTGTAAGACTGGAACTTCTCCCCAGGCCATTGCCATACTTGCTGGCAGTGGTCATTCAGGGTAGTGCGGAACCATGATTCATTACTAAATATGATACAGTGCAACGCCATTATCAGCAGTCCATGCTTCCCAGTCGCGACATTACTCCAAACACAGCCATTTATCTGGTGGTGTTAATAGCGGCCTATGCATAGGACAGTAATTCCCTTGTCCAGTTGCAGCTAGTCTCGAACCAATGGTGTTGGATGATGTAGAAAGTTGCAGGGAGTCCATTAAATGTTCTTGGATTGCAAGTGCAGATGTAAAGGGATTACAATGTGCTTGGTACACAATATGGCAACCCTTCCTTGTGGTGGTGAGACATGGTCTACTGGACTCTTGATGATGAGGGTACTAGTCCTCACATTCCCGTGCAGTTCAACATCTGGCCACTGTCATGTCTGAATGCTCCACAAATCTGCATATTGCACAATTTGGGCACCAAGTCAAGTGGAAACCCACAAAGAAGACACGTTCAAACTCTGTCAAGGGTTGGCACCATTGTCTCATACAAGTACAGTGCATCACCATGTCTTACACATTGATAATGCAACCTCTGATGCTGTTCATGCCCTTATGTATCTTGCCAGGCCTTAACAATGCGGTAGCTGCTTTACCTGTTACAGAGAATTGTATGAAAAGGATACAGTGCTACTCATATGGGGGCATTGAGGTGCATCCAGGCACAACAAAAAGGCTGCTGCACATTTGAACTTTCAGCAAAAATGCCTTCTTCTAAAGTCGAAAACATACACCCATTTAGACAAGCACAGCTCACATACTCATGACCACTGTGTCTGGTAGCTGAGGCCAGACTGTGTAAAGCAACTGTGCCTTATGGGAGAAGCAGAGAAGCAACCTGTAGGTGGTAGGGGTAAGGAGGGGGCTGTGGCATGGAGGGGGAGTGATACAAGGGCAGAGGTATGAGAAGACATAGTGCTGCTTGTGGGAGCATGCAGGAATGTGACAAGGACAGGGACAATTAGGCCAGGGGGGTATTGGGAATGTATATATATTGCTAGGAGGGTTCCCATAAGCAAATTTAGAAAAGCTGGTTTTGATAAGAAGGATCCAAATGGTACAGGCTGTGAAGCAGTCATTGAAGTGAAGCACATTGTGTTGGGCCGCATGTTCAGCAACTGGGAGTACCAGGTGCCACAGTTTGTCAGTGGCGTTTCATGCAGACAGCCAGCTTGTTAGTTGTCATCCTATGTAGAAAGCAGCACAGTGGCAGCAGCTTAGTTTGTATATCATATGATTGCTTTTACAGGTAGCCCTACCATTGATGGGATATGTGGTACCTGTGACTGGACTCAAGTAGGTGGTGGTGGGAGGAAGTATGGGACAGGTCTTGCATCTAGTTCTATTGCAGGAATGTGAGCCATGAGACAAGGGGTTGGGAGCAGGGTTGGAGTAGGGATGGACAAAGATATTGCATAGGTTCAGTGGATGGCACAATACCATTGTGGGAAGGATAGTGAGTAAGGTATTCCTCATTTCAGGTCACAATGAGAGGTATTGGAAATGCTGGTGAAGAATGTGATTCAATTGCTCCTCACCCCTACCATTCTCTGCACTCGTACCTTCTACATTCTTCGTGAAGTCCTTAAACACAATCACCGAGGACGCCCCCTTGTGATCAATTACTGTGCCCCCACTAAGAGAATCTCTGTTCTTATGGAGCACCTATTATCTGTAATATAACACCCCCCCCCCCCCCCCCCTGCGCCACAAATCTGCATATTGCACCACTGTCTCACACAAATACCCCCACCCACATAAAAGACAACAATTGTTTTCTCCACTGACTCTCCACAGTTCCTGTTCTTTTACCACACAGCACCTTCCTCATCACTGTTGATGCAATGTCCCTCTTCCCTAACATCCTTAATGCCCATGGCCTTGCCGCTATTGAACACTGCCTTGCCCTTTAGCCCACTGTTTCCAAACCTACAACCTCTTTGCTGATCATCATGACCAACTCCGTCCTCACCCACAATTACTTCACCTTTGGAGGCATAATCTACAAACATATCCATGGTACAGCAGTGGCCCCTGCATGGCACTATCCTATGAGAGTCTATTCATGGGCCATCTAGAGTAAGCCTTCCTAACCGTCCAGAATTCCAAACCTCTCACCTGGTTCAGATTCATTGACATCTTCATGATCTGGACTGAGGGTGAGGACATTCTATCCACACTCCTTCAGAATCTCAACCCCTTGCTTCACCTGGTCCTCCTCAGCTCAGCAAACAACCTTCCTCAGCATTGACCTCCAGCTCAAAGATGGCTGCAGCAGTACCTCTGTCCTTATCAAACCTACCGACCACCAACAATACCTTCACTTTGCAGCTACTACCCATTTCATACCAAAAGGTGCCTTCCGTACAGCCTTGCCACCCATGGCCACTGCATCTGTAATGACTAGCAGTCCCTTCACAAATGTACCAAGGGTCTCACTGAGCCCTTCACACATTGAAATTACCCTCTCAACAATGCACAGAAACAGATTTCCCAAGCTTTGTGTATCCAGTCACTTACCACTTCCCACATTCCCACTTCATGGGCACAAAGGAGCACTCCTTCATGACTCAGTATCACCCAGTACTTGGACTTACTTTCAGCAGAAGCTGAATTCAGATTCTTGTTCAGCTCTCCAGATATGGATTTTCTATTACTTTACATATTTTTCCATCTAGAAATTTCCATTATTGTTATGAATTGTAAAACATTGTTATATGTTTATAAAACAGACATTTGCAGAAAATGCTTAAAATCTTACCTCAACTGGTATTGCAAAGACACATTAATAATTTGATATGATATTTAACCTTCTAATTTATTTTCAGCTAGCATTACACTAAGGTGACAGAAGTCATGGGAAGCAATATACACATATACAGATGGTACTAGTAGTATCATGTACGGCGGTGGTAGTATCGAGTAAAAAATGTATAAAAAGGCATTGCATTAGCAGATCTGTCATTTGTATGCAGGTGATTCATGTGAAAGGGTATCTGATGTGATTATGGCCTCACAACGGGAATTATCAGTCTTTGAATGGAGGATGATAGATGGAGCTAGATGCGCGGTACATTCGATTTCGGAAATCATTAGGGAATTCAGTAGACCAAGATCCACAGTGTCAAGAGTGTGTCAAGAATACCAAATTTCAAACATTACCTCTCACCACGGGTAATGCAGTGGTTGACGCCCCTCACTTAACATCTGAGAGCAGTAGCATTTGTGCAGAGTTGTCAGTGCTAACAGACAAGCAACACTACTTGAAATAATTGCAGAAATCAATGTGAGATGTATGATGAACATACCCCTTACGTCTTGTGGCAAAATTTGGCATTAATAGGCATACAAATACCTTTGCTAACAGAACAACATCATGTGCAGTGCCTCTCCTGAGCTTGTGAACATATCGGTTGCACTTAAGATAACTGGACAATCATAACCTGGTCAGATGAGTTCCAATTTCGTTTGGTAAGAGCTGATGGTACGGTTCAAGTTTGTGCAGACCCCATGAGGCCATGAACCCAAGTTGTCAACAAGGCACTGTGCAAGTTGGTAGTGGCTCCATAATGTTGTGGGCTGTGTTTACATGGAATGGACAGGGTCATTTTGTCCAACTGTACTGATCATAGACTGCTAATGGTTATGTTCAGTTACTTGAAGACAATCCACAACCATTCATGGATTTCATGTTCCCAAACAACAATGGAATTTGTATGATGTCAATGCGCCATGTCACTGAGCCACAGTTGTTCGTGATTGGTTTGAAGAACATTCTGGACAATTCTAACAAATGATATGGTCACCCAGATCACACGACATGGGACCTAATCGAGAGGTCAATTTGTGCACAAAATACTGCACCGTCAACACACAATTGTGAGCAGCTATATAGGCAGCATGGCCCAATATTTCTGCAGGGGACTTCCAATGACTTTGTTGAGATCATGCCACATCGAGCTGCTGCACTATGATGGGCAAAAGGAGGTCCAACATGATATTGGCAGGTATCCTATGGCTTTTGTCACCTCAGTGTGTGTCATCCTAATGTTAGCATGTAAATGACTACAGTTAGTTCTTCACTTTAAATAACGAAGACATATTCCACATGTGCATAAGTAATAGAGAAAGAAAGAATTCATATGTATTGATCTTCTGTAAGTACTTGGAAGGAATTAAAGTTAAACCTGTGGCTAAAACTTTATCTTTTCATTACAGGTTCAATGGTTATGATGGCCGTTTAGACAGAGAGATTGAGGCAGCTGTAATGGTGATGGAGGCATTTGAGGGTCATGAGTCCCAAATACAGTACGACATTGTTGGTCACTCAGGTGAAGATGCAGAGATTATGTTTGTCAACCACAAATCCCCACCAACAGATAACAAGAAGAGATTGGATGTCGTCAAGGTAGTGTACTTTATTTTAATCTTCCTGGTGACAAAAACTGTTCTATTCCTAGTTTTTCAACTTGCATTGTAGCAACACAAAGTTCACAAATGTTTGTTTTAACCAGAGAGCCTGTAATATCACAGACACCTTGTTATATTGTCTGTCCTCATATCCCAAGATTAGGGTGCAAATTAAGTTCAAACTTGTAGTAACACTGTTCACTTTTACGTCGCACTTCACTTAGCGCAGACCGGGACTGTGTCCTAGGCATGCCCGATGTTAACTGACTGGGCACGGCCCGTGCTGCCGGAGTTGTTATGCCGGCAGAGGTCGCGTCCGAATTCTCGCGTGCCCTCTGGTGGACAGGACTCTACTTGCAGCAACTACCGTCCATGACGCGCCGTGTCGATGTGTGCCTCCCGCGATCTTTCTGGTGGCTACTGCACTCCTCCTCCTTCGGGGGGTAAAGCCACTGTGATCTACTGCGTCGGAAGGTGGAGCGTCGGGCAGGAGCGATGACCTCCACATCCATTGGAAGGCCGGAGTCGAGGGGATCTGCCAACCCTCGAGCCGGAACCTTCGAATACGGCTGGAAGTGACCCACACGAAGAGGCCCCCATCGTCCCACAACCGGAGCCCGGGACAGAACGGGCAACAAGCTGTCGAACTCCGGATCCTGTTCCACCTCAGGAGGGGCAAGACCCAGTGGCGGGGACGATGGGGAAAGGACGACCACAGGTGAACCAGCCTCCTGAGAAACCGGGCCTGCGAGGGGGGCCGGCTCTCGCTGGGGCATCTCGAACGATGGCGATGCCGGTGCTGGAGCTACTGGAGGCTGCCAAGGCTGAGAACCAGCGCAGTGCGGCAGAGTCACAGCGAGGAGAGGCGGTAACGTCCCCTGTGAAACCAACACAGGTGCCGGCAATGGGGAAGCCGGTGTCCGAGAGGTCGGAGGGTGGGTGCCCAAACGTGGACGTAGTTGATTTTGGTGATGACGTACCACCCGGTCCCCCGCCTGCAAGGTATAGAGCCGGCGGCCATTTCGGCGCAGGACCACTGCTGGTATCCAACGTGGATTGCGACCAAACCCACGGGCCCAGACCGACGTACCCAGTGGAAAGCCAGGTACTCCGTTTTGCGAAGACTGGCGAGGACTAGGTCGGAGGAGGTGCAGCAGAGTCCTAGGTTGACGCTCATGGAGGAGCTCTGCGGGGCTCCGTTCTCCCATTGGTGTGGTCCGGTATGCCGTCAGGAAAAACGTTAATGCTTCCTCCGCAGGAAATTCGTGCACATACTTTTTCATCTGTGTCTCAAATGTGCGCACCATGCGCTCGGCTTCCCCATTCGATTGTGGATGGAAGGGGGGAGTGCAAACGTGCCGAATACCGAAGCGCCTACAAAAATCCTGGAAGGTCTGCGAAATAAACTGCGGTGCATTGTCCGAGACCAGGGTGATTGGCAGACCTTCCACAGAAAAGATTTTTGCTAGTGCCTGGATTGCAACTTCTGAAGTGGTTGAGGAGCAGCGAACCACATATGGGAATCGGGAATAAGCATCAATGACAATGAGCCAAAAGCCATTGAGAAACGGGCCCGCAAAATCGATGTGAACACGTTCCCATGCTTGGGTTGCCGGCGACCATGAAGAGAATGCTGCCCTGGGAGATGCCTGTTGGCTCACACACTGGGAACAGGCGGCCACCAAGTGCTCATTTTCTCTGTCAATACCAGGCCAGTACACATGTCTGCGAGCCAAGGTTTTAGTATGGGAAACACCCCAGTGCCCCGCATGTAGTAACGTGAGGACCTCCCTTCGTAAACTTGCAGGAAAAACCACGCGAGGAGCTGTATCATCGGTAGCCAGAAGGAGAACTCCTTCCAAGACCGAGAGGGATGACCACCCCTGCTGAATGAGGCGAACTGCTTGCCGGAGAACCGGATCAGCTGCCGTTTCCCAGGCGACTCGAGAACTAGTGATCGGGAAGCCATCAACTGCTTGGTGGGACGCCACATCCAAATGAAAACACATAATCTCCTCTCGATCGAACGTAGGATCCGGGCCCACCGGAAGACGGGAAAGAGCATCGGCGTTGGCATGCTGTCCGGTAGGGCGAAAATGAATGTCATAATGGTACTTAGAGAGGAACATGGCCCAGCGCCTGTAGTCTGTGGGCCGCGCTATGCGGAATCTGAGAGGCGGGGCCTAATAACGATATTAACGGCTTATGGTCAGTGATTAACTGAAACTTCGTGCCATACAAGAAAGGGTGAAACTTGGTAACAGCGTAGACAGTGGGCAAAGCCTCTTTTTCCACCTGGGAGTAATGGGCCTGTGCGGGACTAAGAGTTTTAGACGCAAACGCCAGTGGTTGCTCGGAACCATGTGCATTGCGATGGGCCAGGACCGCCCCCACCCCATACTGTGAAGCATCTGTAGCCAGGGCCAACGGCTTATGGGGGTCAAAAGTAGCCAAACAAGGCGCTGATGTGAGGAGGCCCTTCAACGAGGTGAACGCTCGCTCGCATGCAGGCGACCAATCAAAAGGAACACCCTTGCGCAGAAGGCAGTACAGGGGGCGGGCTATGTTGGAAGCCCTGGGAATGAACTGGTGGTTATAGGCTATCTTGCCTAAAAAAGCTTGTAACTTTTTCAGCGAAGCAGGCCGAGGAAGGTCAACGATACCTTGGACCAAACTTCCTAGTGGCTGGATGCCGTGCCGAGAGATGGTGTAGCCCACATACTCAATGGACGGTTGGAAGAAGTTTGACTTATGCAGGTTGCAACGCAAGCCCACAGACCTGAATTTGAGAAAGAAGGTGCGAAGGTTGTGCAAGTGTTCCTTCGTGCTGCGGCCTGTGACAATTATGTCATCCAGGTAATTAATACAATGAGGGATTGTTGACGTGACGTGCTCAAGATAACGCTGAAATATCGCCGGGGCACTGGAGATTCCGAAGGCCAACCGCTGGTATTGGTAAAGGCCAAATGGGGTGTTGACGACCGCCAGCTGTTTGGAGTCCTCATCAAGTGGTATTTGATGATAAGCCTCCGAAAGATCGATTTTCAAAAAATATTGGCCTCCCGCACAGCGGAGAACAATTCATCAGCACGAGGCAAAGGATAGGTGTCCACCACCAATTGGGGATTAATGGTGGCCTTGAAATCGCCACAAAGACATAATTTTCCTGAGGGCTTCCTTACAATAACAAGGGGCGAAGCCCACTCACTAGAAGAAATGGGAAGAACGACTCCTAGGGCTGTCAGCCGGTCTAGCTCTTCCTTTACCTGAGGGCGGAGAGCCAAGGGAATCTGCCTCGCACGTAGAAAACGCGGGCGAGCCAATGCCTTCAATGTTAAGTGAGCTTCAAAATCTGAAACATGCCCCAGGCCCTCCTCAAAAATATCTGGAAAGTCGGAGATCAAAGATTCAAATGATTGATAGGGAACGTGTTCGGAGACCAACTGTATGGTGTCAGCGATAGAAAAACTGAAAGCTTGAAAGGCATCCAGGCCAAAAAGGTTAGTGGAGCTCCCATCACTGACAACAATAAAAGTAATAGGCCGAGTGACTGATTTGTAAGTCACGTTGGTAGTGAATTGACCCAGTAGGGGAATGAACTGTTTACCATAACCGCGTAGATGCCGGTAAACTGGCGCCAACGGGGGCGATCCAAGGTCGGAATAAGTTTGTGCATTCAACAACAACACTGCCGCGCCCGTATCTACGTGCAGTTGTAACCGGCGCGACCGAACCGACACCTCGATAAAGAGTTTGCGTGCCGATGCGTCGGGAGCCTGGCCCGATGAAACTTCCTGAATGTCAACGTCCATGTCCTCTGTACCTGCTTCCTTCGATTCTTTTGCGGCTGAGTGGCAAACTTTAGCAATGTGACCTTTTTTATTACATTTGCGACAAACGGCCCAACGCTGGGGGCACTCTGACCGATCATGATGTATATAGCATGACGCACAGGACGGCAACAGGGGCTGGCAGCCGGAATTCTGTTTACGCGCCGTGCGGGAGCGGCCGTAACGGCCGGATTGTATCGCTCGCACGTCGTCCACCCTAGACACAGTGGACGCGGCCGTGCCGCCCTGAACCGCCACGACGTCGCACCGCGCTTCCAGCTGTTGACCTGTGGCGTGAGAGACTTCATACGATTGAGCAATGGACAGGACCTCCCTATCAGGGGCCGAACAAACAATGACGTCGCGTACCATAACGTGGGCATACGACTCTTGCAACTGCTCCGTGACAAAATGACACTTGCGACTAAGACTGTGCAGGGTAGCGGCCCACGCCCGGTAAGACTGATGGGGCTGTTTCTTGCATTGATAGAACTCGACCCTAGCCACCACAACATGCATGCGGCGGCGATGATATGAAGACAGCAATGAACACAATGCGTCAAAAGACAAGGACGAGGGTTCCTGCAACGGCACTAGCTGCCGCAAAACTTGATACAGCGAGGGAGATATCCAAGACAAGAAGGGAGCACAACATACCTCCGCATCAGCAACATGAAACGCCTGGAAATGCTGTAGAAGGCGATGTTCACATGCATCCCAATCCTCCGCTGTCTTGTCATATGGGGGAAAGGGACGAGGGAACGGCGCTGGAACAGACGGCCTGGAGATTAACACCGGAAACACTTGTTTCATGGTGGCAATGAGCTCCGTCTGCTGCTCAACCAAAACCCGCACTAAATCCTCCATGCCGTGGAGAAGCTGCGAAACCGGAATGACGACGCAACATGCGAAAGAACGATCCCATCCTCGTCGCCAATTGTGTAGTAACACTGTTCACATTTACGTCGCAGTTCACTTAGCGTAGACCGGGACTGTGTCCTAGGCATGCCCGATGTTAACTGACTGGGCACGGCCCGTGCTGCCGGAGTTGTTGTTGTTGTTGTTATGCCGGCAGAGGTCGCGTCCGAATTCTCGCATGCCCTCTGGTGGTCGTGACTCTACTTGCGGCAACTACCGTCCATGACGCGCCGTTTCGATGTGCGCCTCCCGCAATCTTTCTGGTGGCTACTGCAAGAGTGATAGAGCCAGGTGTAAGTGAATGGTTAACACAGTATTTAAGTAAAGATCTTGTGGTGCTGTTGATGTACTAAAGTATTAATTGGGATTTTACAATTGCATTTTTTTTCCTGACGCTGATTCATATTAAAATAGAAATATTGACCCTGGAGCATGATTTGTTTTAAACACAAGAATGTCTCTCCAGGCACGAATATACATGACAGTACATGTAACTTTAGTACAGATACCAGGCCAAATTGGCAATATGTAAACCAGTTCATAGTGAGTCGTAATTAGCACTGTTACTGTCAGTTCGAATGTAGTCTGTCTAGCTTTCAAGGTTAGCACAGTGCATAGCTTGAATGAGCAGTATCATTGGCATTGAACACAAAGTGCTCATACGGTGACAGCAGCTTTTAAATGCTGCGTAGCGCACCATATGTCGGTGCTGCCCTCTGATGAGAGACGGTTCCCTATCACGTGTTCACCTCTGGCTGGATATTGATGTCCCTACCTAACACCATACCTGTGTCCATTCCATCCTCTCCCCGTCCACTTCAAGCCTGGGTATGGTATCTGGCTGTGGTACATAACTATGATACATACGGTCTCAGGGGGTATGGTCTAAGGGGGCAGAAAGGCATTTGTTAGCATGATACTGAGGCTTGACTGTCTCAGAGACCAGCAGAGTTAGTGGGGAGGCTGCAGTTTGTGCACCTGTTGGGTATATGGCAGTGGATGGAGAGGTAGAGGCAACCAAACCACTGTGACCATACTCTATTTTTGGATCGCCATTGGGGGTCTTTCCCAATGGTGATCTCATTCATAAGGTGGCTGTGAGAGATTACCAGTTGACTACACATGCCTGGGGGGTGCTTCATGTGAGTCTGAACTTATCTAATGTGAGGACGTCTGTGATGCACTATGCACTTGGTGCACCAATGCTTTTTCCGTTTCATGTTCTGTATGAATTTCAACTTGCTGGGGAAGTGTAAACGCTTAGATTATCTGTAATATCTGATTGAGATAAGGGCCGTGCAATTTTAAAGCTTTGCATACTACAGAATGATATGATGAATAAGAGAGTCTGGATGTGGTGCCTGACATTATCTACATCTACATCTATGTGATTACTCTGCTATTCACAATAAAGTGCCTGGCAGAGGGTTCGATGAACCATCTTCATGCTGTCTCTCTACCGTTCCACTCTTGAACGGCACGCGGGAAAAACGAGCACTTACATTTTTCTGTGCGAGCCCTGATTTCTCTTATTTTATCGTGATGATCATTTCTCTCTATGTAGGTGGGTGCCAACAGAATGTTTTCGCAATCAGAGGAGAAAACTGGTGATTAAAATTTCGTGAGAAGATCCCGTCACAACGAAAAATGCCTTTGTTTTATCGATTGTCACTCCAATTCACGTATCATGTCTGTGACACTATCTCCCCTATTTCACGATAATACAAAACGAGCTGCCCTTCTTTGTACATTCGAGTGTCAGACCGTCAGCGAGAGTGCACCGCTAGTTCCTGCTACTAATAAGACGAGTACACCGTTCGCTTGTTACATATTTTTACGAGCTCCAAACAGGAGCGACTTATTTTCAGTTATCTGTGTAGTTACTAGTTTATTTTTGTAATTTCTTGTGTGTTCAAGTGCTTACTAGGAACAACCTTTTATTTCAATAACAGTGTAGTGTACAGTACCAATTGTTGCTATCGACCTTTGTATCGACTCTCGTGTCGTGCACGGTTTTGTTTGTTTGGGTAGAACAGCTCAGAGTCGGTTAGACCATCAGCGAGAGTGCACCGCTAGTTCCTGCTACTTAATAAGGTGAATACACCGTTCGCTTGTTACATATTTTTATGAGATTCAAACAGGAGCGACTGCAGTAATGGATAGGAACTGTGATTGTTGTGTACAGATGCGAGCTGAGCTGGCGACCCTTCGCTCACAGTTTCAGGCTGCATTGGCTTCTGTCAGGCAGCTTGAGGTTGCTGCCAAGGGGCGTCACTGTGGGGGATCACACGTGGGGATGCGAGGGACGTTGAGCACATCCCACGTGTGCTCCGATCGGTCCACTGCTGTGACCTCCCCAGGTACTGCCTGCACTGAGGTTGACTCCTCACCCGTGGTCGAGTGGGAGATCGTTCCAAAGTCTGGCAGGCAGAAAAAAACTTTCCGAGGAGCCGATCGTAGGGCCATCCCAGTTCATTTGACGAACAGGTTTTGGGCGTTACCTGAGTACATTGTAAACATGTAAAGCTGCATTTACATCTTAATTCCTGCAAATTTGTTACCTCTGCCTTGTAAGATTAATTCACACTTTTGCACATTTGATAAAAATTTTCTGCCACAGTTTGTGTCTGCTGGCTGTAGAATGCTATAAGTAAGTCCAAACTTCCACAAATAACACTGTATGTATCAGCTGCTGGGTGCAGCTTAGGTGGCAAAAGAAGCACATCTAGTACAGACTGTGAGAAAAAGAAAGTTTTATGGCTGTGCATGTCCTTTTCCTTATAAACTTCAAAATGTTGCCACAATTTCTTGATGTAGAACTCCTAGTTCTCTTTGCCATTCTCAAACGGTGAGAAAGCTGGCAGCCGCATAGTAGGCAACACCTATGTTGTAATAAGTTTCTGCTGTGGTTGCAAGCTCCAGTCTCACAATTTCTGTTGTCGCACCAACTGTTTGTTCTCTTTTTCCTATAGCTGCGTTATTTACAGTTCATGCAACATCATTTGTCTTTGCCACAGTTGTAAAAAGTCAGTATCTGATCCATTATTTGCTAATCCACACATAAAGTCCAATTCACCTTATCCCTAATGAAATATCAGGTTTGGGGGAATGGCTTACTTTAAACATCCACATTTCATTATGCCTCAATGAGTGAGACTGCCGAAGTGGCAGTCTGTAAATCATCTCACAGCAAGTTGTTAATACCAGAATCACTGTCAATCCAAATAATATCCACAAATGTAATGCAGGTAGATCAGTGGTTTGCATCTGTGGGCAGTTGGGGCAATAGCTTGAGTAACCAGTACGAAGGGCTCAGTCTTCGAGCTGGCTATTAACAGAAACATGGTGCCGCACAGAACTCCCGTCCCCCTTCCTCTATACTTGGTGTGACCTATCCCACCATGACCAGTAGTGTGCTGTTCACTGGCCAAAGCCCACCACAGGTGGTGTGTTCGTCTTTGGTGAGAAATTGATATTGTTGTGCAACACAATAACAATCACTTCTCATGTACATTCTGAAATGCCTGTTTTTCTATATGTAAATCGTTCTTTGAGGTTATACTGGTACCATTATACTTCACATTCATTGTGTTCTTCCATTACCAAATCAGTCCTCCAAAGCTGGCATTTCTGTTCTGGCTGACTCCTAATTGTTAAAACAGTAGTTTTGGCAGTATATGCATAGACACAACACAGAACATCTGCTCGTCTTGGCAGTTCACTATTTCAGCAATATTCGATTCTGCCAAATGAGCTGTGTTGTAAAATATTGTGAAAATCAGTCATTTCTTCCATTATATTCCCTAGAATACTCTGTTCATCTATAATACTACAAAACTGTAACAATTACATAATTCATTGCTTCAGCTGCATACATTCAAATTATTTGTACCAGTTGTGTTCTGTTATGAGGTGAAAAGTAAGTATCAATAAATAAGTATCAGTAAACCCCCATTAAGAAGCTCCCTTTAAAATCTTGTCCAGTGTAAAACACTTCTTGATTCAAGTTCTGTGAAAGATTCCGGAAAAGGCTACACAAAGTGTTTCCTATTTAAAGAGTCCCTCTCCCACATAAGATATGTTGTTTCTCCATCAGTGGAAAATTATTATATGGCTGTGGGAGCCTCACAAAAGGTGGTTAGCAGGTGATGGACATCTTATGAAATAGCACAAGGGAAAGGGTGGGTTGTTGTTAATAGTACCCCTCACTGATTGTTACACACTGGGTGAGGTGGCACAGTGGTTAGCACATTGGACTCTCATTTAGGAGGATGATGGTTAAAATCCTGGTTTAGGTTTTCTGCGATTTCCCTAAATTGCTATGGGCAAGTGCTGGGATGGCTCCTTTGTAATGGCACAGCTGATTTCCTTTCCCATCCTTGCAACATTCTGTGCTTATACTCCATCTCTACTGATCTCAGTGTGAACGAGATGTTAAACCCTAATCTTCCTTCTTTCCTTGGTTGTTACTTTCCTGAGTTCCAGTTGCTGACTGCATTCTTCATACAGCTAACATAGTGTGAGCTTTCCCATCACCCACTCATTTGTGACAAACGTGTGTAGCCACTGAATAGTTTTGCCATTTGTACACAGTAAAATGTCTAGAGTTTTGTGTAATGGCTGTGCAAAATAGTAAGCAAGCATTTTCGTTGGTCAAAAAATTGCAAATTGGCCAAAAAATTGCAAATTATGTGGAAGTACAATGAAAATAAGACATTCTCAAAGAGAGAGTGTCTCACATGAATGGAAGTACACTGAAAATAAGACATTCTCAAAGAGACTATATCTCACAGGATACCATCTTTGACAATACAAGTGAAAGTTCACATGTAGACGGACCTTCAACTATTGCTTCATAGTATCGGAAAGTAAAAGTCATGAATTGTGCTGAGCTGAACATGTTTTAATTCAGTGGATGTACCAAACTGGATTTGCATCTATTACTCAAAGTGACAAGTCATGATGTTCCTTTCTGGTAAAATGTTGTTTTTAAAAACGTGGCAGTACTATATGAAAAGGGTGACATATTTAGTGTAGGAAAATTTTGAATGACTTATGAGCTCATGCCATACAAGTCTTACATTGTACAAAATGAAACCTGCCATGGTGGGAAGCCTAGAAAAGACAATTTAACAATACTCACAACAGTGCTAATAGAAAAGAGAAACTAAAGTTGTTTGTCACTGGTAAAGCTGCGGATTCTTGTTGCTTCAAAAACATTTGTAAACTGTCACGTTACTACATGAATTAGTGACAAGCCTGAATGACAGGAGTACAGTTTGTCACATGGCTAATAGAGTTTGATCACAAATGACCAATCACTGGAGTGTGAAGATGAAATGGAGATGGAATGCAAATCAGTCCTGTTCCTCTGAAACAATCAGTCTGAATGTTGTCTGATCACAGACTCATGCTTACACGAAAAACTGAATTGCCTGATGTTGTTAACTATTGGCTGTACCACATAGAAAACTATGCTTAAATGCCAGTGCAGACAGAAGCAACTGACGCTTCATCAGTTTTTTAAATGTGTGGTTTCTGAGCTACAAAAAAGCATTTTTATGTCTGGGATGCTTTTATGTATATTGCATTTTCAAGTTCTGTATACCTCTTAAATGCCAAACACAAGTTATCTGAAATGATGTTATCTCATTAATATATATGGATATTTTCCCTCCTTCCTCTTCTTCTTTTTCTTTTTGCTAATTTTCTTCTTTTCAGCCTATAGCCAGAAGTTTGAAGTTGTTGCAATGTTTGCTTGTGTGTCTGTTTTATGGACAGTTATCATTATCTGTATGCTTCTGTTGTCCACATTCTTTTATAGATTGTATGTTGGGTGGAAGTTATGATCCGAAGTGAAAGATCATCTAAAATCTATGCTCAGGTCACCAGGTGTGGCAACCCTTGATCATTACACATTTCCTCATCTCATGCCTGAGTTCATTTTTCCTTCAAGAAGCAATTTATTTAATATGCTACCAGTCAGTTTTTGCATTTTCAAGTTTATTATGCTTATAGTAGTAATTGACGGTATTGTATAGCTCTTAAATGCCAAACACAATTTCTCTGAAATGTTGCTACCTCATTGACTCATGCTTGATTCTTTGGTTCCTGTGTGTGTCACTGTAGTGAAAGAGTTTCTATGTCATAAACTGTTTAAACAGTTGAACTTAAAAAAATATTTTTCTGGTAATATATCCTATGTTGTTTTTTCTTGTACCATAAATGTGGTATGGAATATGAAATTGTTACACAGACACACACACACACACACACACACACACACACACACACACACACACACACAACCACGCACACAGAGTCACTGTCGTCGACTTGGGCCCAGAGACAAAAGTAGTTGTGTGTTGCTGTGGGTTTTTTCGTCTGTATCTGATGATGGATTTAATCTGATAGCTTAACAATTTCCCAAAATCTACTTTTGAGTGTCTCTTTTTGTAGATCAGTACTTTCTGTGTTTCGTAAGTAGCGACCTATCCTAATTATATTGTTGTTATTCCAACCCACCAACCCAGATTTTCCATTATTTGAAATCATACTTGTGCTTGTCTTGAATTTTATTAAATTAAATTCAAATGCCATGTTATACTAATACTCAGTGATAATGGATATTTCAGCAGTAGTCATGTTGTTTGGTCCACTGCTTCTCATTTCATATTAACAACTGAGGCTGAAAAGTTAATTGTTTGAGCTGTTACATACTGTTTTTCATTCCAGACAATGCATGCACATGCACAGTTCTGTATGTCGGGAGACAATACATTAGAAGCAACAAAGCAAGCTATTGACTCACTAGCAAAAGAGGACTGTGATGAGGCAATAGTTGTTTTGTTGTCAGATGCGAACTTAGAACGCTATGGCATACCACCACAGAGGTTTGCTGCTGCCCTCACATCAAATGCTGATGTCAATGCATATGCCATCTTCATAGGCTCTCTTGGTGACCAGGCTGAAAGGTGAGCTACAACAAGCATTTATTTGTATGAGAATAATAAAGTTTAGTGTGAGATTTCATAATCATATTCTGAAATTGCTGAACTAGAAGAAAATTTTTAATGAAAAGGATGTAAAAGTTTAGTTCTCAGATTTGCATAACTTTACAATGCAATTTGTTTTTGTTAAACTTTTTCAGATACTATAATTTTTCTATTGTCTTTATTTTTCTTACTTGGTCAAGAGATCCTCATGCTGTATGTTTGAAGCAATTCTTGTGACCTCTTGTAGGTGTCTCAGTGTTGTGAATTCACTATGTTACTTCCCAGTGGGGAAAGCTTAGACTAACTTAAGGCTGGGTCAGTAGCAAGGGAATAATAAGGTTCAGTTCCTCATTCTTCCATATGATATGCTCGGAATCATAATGAATTGCTGTTTTATTCTTATGTAGGTGCAATGTAATCTCACAAGGGAATGGTCAGATTTATGATGTTTTAATTTTGTTTTCCACTTGCAGTTAAAGTCACATAAAATTCACATGCCAGATTTCAGCTACAACTGATCTGAAGAAAATCTCATTTCAATGCTTTGTTAACCCTCAAGTGGAACGTTTGTGCATAAAGTGCACCAACCACAAAGAAAGTGATTTTGCGTTGCTCCATTGTTGTTACACAATTTGAACCCATACCAATTCCTTCATTATTGCTTCAATTAACATGTTGTGTTGACATATGTCCAAGTGAGTGGCAGTAACACAAAATATAAAATATATGATATGGTTATAATAAAGGGAAACATTCCACGTAGGAAAAATATATCTAAAAACAAAGATGATGTGACTTACCAAATGAAAGTGCTGGCAGGTCGACAGACACACAAACAAACACAAACATACACGCAAAATTCAAGCTTTCGCAACAAACTGTTGCCTCATCAGGAAAGAGGGAAGGAGAGGGAATGACGAAAGGATGTGGGTTTTAAGGGAGAGGGTAAGGAGTCATTCCAATCCCGGCAGCGGAAAGACTTACCTTAGGGGGGAAAAAGGACGGGTATACACTCGCACACACACACACACATATCCATCCACACATATACAGACACAAGCAGACATATTTAAAGACAAAGAGTTTGGGCAGAGATGTCAGTCGAGGCGGAAGTCTGCTTGGGTCTGTATATGTGTGGATGGATATGTGTGTGTGTGCGAGTGTATACCCGTCCTTTTTTCCTTTTTTCCCCCCTAAGGTAAGTCTTTCCGCTGCCGGGATTGGAATGACTCCTTACCCTCTCCCTTAAAACCCACATCCTTTCGTCTTTCCCTCTCCTTCCCTCTTTCCTGATGAGGCAACAGTTTGTTGCGAAAGCTTGAATTTTGTGTGTATGTTTGTGTTTGTTTGTGTGTCTGTCGACTTGCCAGCACTTTCATTTGGTAAGTCACATCATCCTTGTTTTTAAAAATATAAAATATAACTAGATAAACTAGATATAACTAGATAAAATATAAAGCAAGGTAGACAAGAAAAAACTTTACGATCCCTTCAAGAAAGTGACCCAGATTATGAGCCATCAGCACAATCTAACAATGAGGCAGTTGTTTACGAGAAAATTAGTAATGGAATAAGCAGTTGGCTGGGATATACAACTGCACTGTTTAATGCTTCAAGTCGTCCGTGGCACCAGAGTGATATAATAAAAGATTTACTTTATTATTGTTTAATAAAACAGTGCATTAGCTCATATTATGGAAGTTTATTTTACTGTTGTTTAATTAAACTAACATTAAATTATGATTTGCTCATACATATTTACCCTGGTAACATAAGGACAGCATATTCTTTATATGCGTACAAAGTGCGCCATGTGACTGCTCATGTTATGAAAAGCAGCACACCCACTCGAGAGTTAAAAATTAATATTTATGTATTTTGTCTATCCATTAATTTCATGTAAGCATTTGAAAATGCTCTGTTTTGACTTACCTTGAGCTTCAAAATATGTTCTCAACATTAATTCTCACTGTGCAGGCGGGGGAGGTCTGAGAATGTTTTAGTATTTGTTGTAGACATTCACAATAGCTATCCACTGAAACCACCACAGAAAATAAGTGTGAAAATTATAAAATGTGTAAAATATTATTATGCTTTTGGCTGAGCATTTAAATAGTGCAGACATATGGTTAGAAATGACTGAAATACTTGATGTTACAAACGGCAGATTCAGCAAAAGAGAAGAAACAAACTGAACATCAATATTCTCGTGGAAAGTGTATGAATGATAGTGCTACATTTATCACCTATCTCAAAAAGAGTAAGAAATGTCCACATATCAGTACCGAACAAGAGAAATTTTATTTTGCTTGTTCTGAATGTGAACTGTATTAATGAAAAAATGAAATTGCACATCAGTATAATAGTTGATTGGAAATAATGATGATGTTGAATACAGGTTTTTTAAGCTTTTTTCTGAAGTCAGTGAAAAGTCATTTAATATCACCAGTACAATCTTGCGTGACTGGGCTTGAGATATTGCCAACAATACAGGCACAAATGAATTTCCAAGTTCTCCAAGATGGATTCCATTCATCAAGGAATCTCAAAAATTTATGTCAAGGAACATGTTGAAAGAAAAGAAGTCATTCAAATTGAAATGATATAAGATTTTTTCCGTAAATAATGTAAGAGACCTGGTTTTTGTCAGTCTCATGTTTCCAATGCAGATAGTCTAGTTTTGAAAAAGAAATGCATGCTAAAAGGCAAAACTAAAGGAGGTAACCGATGACTAAACAACCCAAGTCTTCACTTACACATTCCTACACAGAAGTGCATGTGATCAGCCTAGATGGATCACTTGTGAAAAGCTGAGGCGGAAGACTTACTGAAGTGTGTAAGAATGGAAAAAGAGAACATTTCTCCAAGTATTATCTTTTTTGTCTCTGTCCACTTGTCCTTACAGATTCTTGGTCAAGTCATGAAATTTCTGAATCATTATGAGCTTATTTTAGAACATACCCTGACAAAGAAGTACAATATTTCGGATTTCACTTGGCATGATGAATGTACTTCAATCATTAGACTGCGAATTCATTCTGTTGGTGAAAGATCTTAACAGAGAAAATTATTGTGTACAGATCACTGCAGTTTCCATCCTACTACCATGTCAATATTCTTAAATTACAATCGCTAATGCACGATCAGTTTTCCTCTGCTTTGTTTAAAAAACTGATTAAATATTCATGCCCTAAAGTGTGCTGACATTAGGCTGGATGCATTCCTAACTCCAGCTCAGTTTTGTGTAGGAACGTCAAAGGCATTCTGCAAAAGATGAGCACATAAAATTCCAATTTAAAAACCATTTTGTTTGTGACAGGTAACAAACCTATGCTTTCTGTTGATAATGGGCATTGCATGAAAGACATCATGAGCAGTGTTTGTTTGGTCTGACGGCAGCTACACACTGCAAAAACAAAATTGCAAAAAACTCTGCTGAAACACCAGAGAAAAAAATCCTGAACAACTCTTTGGAGCAACACTTGGTGGAGCATTGCATCAGTATTTCACATTTTTACAATACTTGAAACGAATAAAATTAATGTTGACGTGATGAGAATCTTGTATTTATTTGTACATACTCCTTACCGGTTTGGAAAAAATTGTTAGCTACATGTATTACTATATTGAATTCCACCCACTGCATTTTTCTGTCAGTGTGTGAAGGTTAACATCAGGAACTGTTGTAGGGATTTTGATACAGTTTACACTAACAGATAGAATGATTCATGAAGAAGATTTTTGTATGTAATCTATGAGGTGTGTTGAATAAGTAAACAAAACTTTTTTTCTTGGCCAATTTTGGTGGAAAAAATGTGGAATTTGTTGTGGGACATCATGGAAAATTCCGACTTCAGCCCCTATAGTTTCATGAATTTTTGATACGCAGCAGCACTATATGTAGCCTTTGAAATGGTGTCTGTAACAGAACTGTGTTCCAAGCAGAGAGCTGTCACTGAGTTTATTTTGGCAGAATACTGGAGCATTGCAGATATTCATAGGTGCTTCCAGAATGTGAACAAAAGCACAGTGAGTTTTTGGGTGGGGCATCCGTTGTCATTGCAACAACATTGCGCAAACCTGTCTGATATCCCACATACCAGCCAGCAGCACACAGCTGTGACTCCTGCGGTGTTGGAATGTGGCCACAAAAATACAAAAGTATTTCTCCTTCTCTATGACATTGCAAGGCCTCACACAAGTCTGCACACCAAGAGGAATTCACAAAACTTCATTGGACTGCTCTTCCTCATCTGCCCTACAGCCCAGATCTCACACCTTCTGACTTCCATCTGTGTGGTCCAATGAAGGATGCACCCTGTAGGAAGCAGTGCATGGATAATGGAGAGGTCATTGATACAGCAAAACATTGGCTCCAACATCGACCAGTAGAGTGGTACCTTGTGAGCCTACAGGCCCTCCCAATAAGTTGACATGAGGCCATCGCAAACAATGAACTCCATACATGAAAACATAAAGTTTACCATGGAGATAGAGAAAGATGGTTGTCTGCCATTTTTAGACATCTTGGTGTGACGGAAGAGGGATGGCACACTTGGTCACTCGATGTATAGAAAGCCCACTCATACAGACCTGTATCTACAAGCTACTAGTTGCCACCATCCAGCACAAACAACGGGCATTCTCAAAACCTTGATCCACCGTGCCCATACTATCTCTGACACCGACAGTCTTCAAGTGGAACTGGAACACCTAAAAAAAGTATTTTTGAGGAATGGCTTTTCACCTAGCCAAGTGAACAGAGTGATGAAGACCTACAAACGACGGAACAAGGACAAAGAAGAGGCCTTCAGGTCGACTGTTTATCTACCATTTATTGGGAATATTTCTTCACAGAGAGGCAGAATATTGAGAAAGTATCAAGTGAGAGTAATCTTTCGCCCTCCTTCCAAAATTTCATCACTGGTGGGATTTGTTAAAGATGACCTGGGCCTGCGTAAACCAGGTGTTTACAAAATTCCGTGTGATTGCGGGAAATCATATATAGGGCAAACAACACAAACTGTGCAGGAACGCATTGTGGAACACCAACGGCATACTCGCCTTCTCCAACCCACCAAGTCCGCAATCGCCGAACATTGTATTTCCACAGACCATTCCATGAATTACGACGACACAAAAATTTTGGCCCATACATCAAACTTTTGGAGCTCGATTATCAATGAGTCTGTGGAAATAAGATTGTCTGACAATGAGACTCTCATCAATCGAGATAGTGGTTATCAGCTAAACTCTGCTTGGAATCCTGTTATAGAGAAACTTCGTAGCCGACGTAGTTATCTGCATAAAGATGGAAATCGACCTGATACTGATACGCCAGGCTTTCACAGTGGAGGGCGTGAGGCGCAGCGCACGTTATGAACGCACACACTGAGCAGCGCATGCGCAATGTCACCTCAGAAGGCTTTAAATAGTGGAGCTCAGCGCGTACTCGCCAGTACTACTACAGTGGCACTCACCTGAAGATGACTCTGCACCGAAATATCATGGCAGGACGTTACTGATATCCGGCAGTTCTCCTGTGTTTTTATGGAACAATGGAGGCTATGTTGAAAAATAGGTCTTTATAGCCAAAAGAGTGGGGAATAATATGGTGTCTTGTAATCCTGAATAAAACCAATCTGCTTTCAAAAAAAGATGTTGCATTCCTTATTGAATGCTCTTCAAATTGCTACTGCATCAGACAGGAAAGGAAATGACAAGTAGCAGTACAGGGTACCCTCTGCCACACACCGTACAGTGGATTGTGGAGTATCTTTGTACATGTTGATGTAGATGAAGAAGTTGTCCAGCCATAGCTGCTTAGTGCTACCAACGCGAAAATGGAATGGGTCACTAGTAAAATATAAATTGCATTTCTTTATAAAATTGAGTTATATTGTGATCACTTTTAACTAGTGATTCTGTGCTCACTTCCTAAAACAATAGGAGCAGTGTCAAGAGAGCTCTGTGTCACTGTGAGAGAATTCAGGGTGGTGCACCAAGCAGATTGAAATGCAGAAACAATGTGAAAAGTGCCATGTTTCATAAATTGTTTTGAGTAGCTTCAGTGCATATCCACACTGAAATTTAACATCTGAATTCGAAGTGATCTTTGCTGATAGTGATGAAAATACTAAGGCAGGTTTTTACATGACAAGTCTGTTATTCTGGGGTCCTACTCTGTTACATGACTTGCCAGATTTCTTCCTTTATTACTGGCTGATAGGAATTTACCACTGATTCATTCACCCAGCATAGACTGTAACAATGGTTTCTGAGACTCAGTGGTCTATCTTACACCCTAACTTCATTGTACTCATTTGCAATATCATAATTTTCTGCTGAATTATAGTTTCTAACAGTTGAATGGATGGAAAAAATGTACGCCATGGTCACTTGACCACAACGTTGTCACTGGCATTCCTTACATTATAGCAACTGTCTTTTATGAAAACAATAAACATAAACAAAGGAAGAAAACCACTCACCTGCAGCTTGTTAATGGATGGCACACTATATGTATAAAACCACGTGCATTTCATGAAAATCATTTGTTATTTTCATCGGATTATTGATAGCCATTGAACCATACTCTCAGTAACATCAGGTTCAAATGATTGAACACAGTGGACCTAACAAAATGTCTGCAGTCTTTAAATATGAAAATTTAATGGCATGTACAATGCTCACTCATTTTACTTAACTCGCTGTAAAAACTGTAAGTGATTCCAAGAACTGGAAAGGTAACAGTTTTGATCTGCTAATATCAATTCACATATTTCAACAACATTGGGGGACTTGAAATCTTCTATATGTTATACTGTATTTCATGTTAAATTTTTCATTGACTATCACTATTTCAGTGAGTGAATGTTTGTCATTACTGTAGAGAAAAATATTTGTCATTGGTTCATAGCCAATTTCACAGTGTAACATGTCCTACATATTAAACTGAGCCAAAAGGAAAAAAACTGATTTAAGGTATATTTCCACTGTGTTTCAGGTTAGTGAAGCAGTTACCTTCAGGGAGAGCATTTGTCTGTCTTGATCTGAAGAACATACCCCAAATCCTGCAACAGATATTTGCTTCTTCTTTACTAAGTGGCAGATGATAAAAAGCCTTACAACGTTAGTTTGAATTAAACAGAACCATATTTGTAAATCTATGTAAAAATAATATGCATCCAAACTTTCATGATACATGTAAGTGATATATTGCTCTGCAAGTCCTGACACACTGAAAGCTGTAATTAATATTGTCACATAGTTCCTTGTTACACTGACTTACTCTTATAGTGTACAGGCTTATAACTTTTGTAAAATTGTTCATAATAAATTCACATACTTATTACCCTTCTCTTTTACTATAGTGCTACCATTGCCTTCAACTTCATCTTTCATCTAAAAGAAGGATGTCATAATTTCCCATCATCCTTTCGTTACCCACAATTTGTTCCTTAAGAAATCTGAAATAAGCTTATTTTACACACGTACCTGTACTCCAGTTACTACAATATCTTTTCTAGTCACGTAGGCTATCTGGAAAATAAATTCAGTTTTGTGGGAAGTAGTGGAAGTAAGTAGGTCAGTGTGCTTAGAGGAAAGCCACAGGACTCTCTGTTCACCTACAGTAGTTTTGTAATTAAAATTTCCACCAAATGTGAAATCTGTTATGTAATATGGTTTTTAGTGTAAATCATTTAAAGCTGATGATATACATTGCAAAATTAATGCTGCATACTTGCCAAATTTGATGAGTGAAAGTATTGTGAATCAATAGTGGTGTTCGTGCACGAGTGAAGGGACAAATGTTTATGAGGAGGGAAGTATCCATATATTCATCTGTAACCAACAACAAACCTGTACAGAAAATTGATGAAAATATTTGTGAAAAACAGTCTAGACATGTCTCGATGCAGTTTCCACCTCTTCACTACTATGAAAAAGTTGCTTAGCTCTCGATGCTTTGAATCTGATGATAAACTTCAAGGCATGGCTGAAATTTGAGATAAAACAAGTAATTTTAAGATATTATCTAATCAGTTTGTTTCACATAATCAAATGTTTTATTTTTGGCTAATTTAGGTTATTTACCAGACTGTCCTCTTACAATAAATTGTTAGATGTTTATTAATTAGCCTCTCAGCATGTTTACCATGCATCTGGATTTGTCAATTGAAGTTATAAATCTACAAGTACTCTTTAGTTACACTCCTGGCCATTAAAATTGCTACACCATGAAGATGACATGCTACAGATGTGAAATTTAACCAACAGGAAGAAGATGCTGTGATATGCAAATGATTAGCTTTTCAGAGCATTCACAAGGCCTATCGTGATTGCGGTTTATCGTATCGCGACATTGCTGCTCACATTGGTCGAGATCCAATGACTGTTAGCAGAATATGGAATCGGTGGGTTCAGGAGAGTAATACAGAACGCCGTGCTGGATCTCAATGGCCTCATATCACTAGCAGTCAAGATGACAGGCATCTTATCCGCATGGCTGTAACGGATCGTGCAGCCACGTCTCGATCCCTGAGTCAACAGATGGGGACGTTTGCAAGACAACAACCATCTGCACGAACAGTTCGACGACATTTGCAGCAGCATGGACTATCAGCTCGGAGACCATGGCTGCAGTTACCCTTGACACTGCATCACAGACAGGAGAGCCTGCGATGGTGTACTCAACAATGAACCTGGGTGCACGAATGGCAAAACGTCATTTTTTCGGATGAATCTAGGTTCTGTTTACAGCATTATGATGATCTCATCCATGTTTGGCGACATCCTGGTGAACGCACATTGGAAGCGTGTATTTGTCATTGGCATACTGGCGTATCACCCAGCGTGATGGTATGGGATGTCATTGGTTACATGTCTCGGTCACCTCTTGTTTGCATTGATGGCACTTTGAACAGTGGATGTTACATTTCAGATGTATTACGACCCATGGCTCTACCCTTCATTCGATCCCTGCGAAACCCTACATTTCAGCAGGATAACGCACGACCGCATGTTGCAGGTTCTATACGGGCCTTTCTGGATACAGAAAATGTTCGACTGCTGTCCTGACTAGCACATTCTCCAGATCTCTCACCAATTGATAACATCTGGTCAATGGTGGCCGAGCAACTGGCTCATCACAATATGCCAGTCACTACTCTTGATGAACTGTGGTATCGTGTTGAAGCTGCATGGGCAGCTGTACCTGTACACTCCGTCCAAGCTCTGTTTGACTCAATGCCCAGGCGTATCAAGGCCATTATTACGGCCAGAGATGGTTGTTCTGGGTACTGATTTCTCAGGATCTATGCACCCAAATTGCGTGAAAATGTAATCACATGTCAGTTCTAGTATAATATATTTGTCCAATGAATACCCGTTTGTCATCTGCATTTCTTCTTGGTGTAGCAATTTTAATGGCCAGTAGTGTAAATACATATAGTAGTGGGCACTTACAAATTGATGATTCTCATTACGTAATGTACCTACTAGGATATCTCATTACATATCTACACAATTATCTATGAATAAACATGCCAACTCTCCCAGCATATGTCTGCATATTACAGAAATACACCCACTTTCTTCCAGTTTCACATTATACATCGTATTTTACATTTTACGTGAATGAAAAAGCGTATTATGATTATGTGCATGAATTCAATAAGTGTTCAGGTATGATATGCTTATTTACTAATAGTTAGGTTTTTTTCCTCATTACATATGTCCTTTGCATTATTTTGAAAGCATTCTTCCACTGAGTAATATGCTAAATGTTTAAATCATACCTCTAATACTACATTAAATTTAAAAGAATGAGATTTTTTTACTGATTGTAGCAGTTTATTGTATATCTTCAGACTTATGTGTTTGTGGTTGATATGTACCAGTGATAGCCTTTAATACGTGATTCATCTAGAAAGCAGTTGTTTCTTGTACTGTGCATATGTTCATTCAGTCTCAGAGAAAATTTCAGTATATTTTCTTTAAAAATGTAATGTACCTGGATAGATAAAAGACCTACACGCCAAGTGGCAGCAGGAGAGCATACACATATAAAGGTTAAGAAAATTTGCAAGCTTTTGGAGCCAGTGACTCCTTCTTCTGGCAGAAGGGCTGAAGGGAAAGAAAGAGGTATGAAGAAAAATGACTAGCTAGATTTGAGAAATGGGGAGAACTTGGAAAAGTCACTCAGAACCTTGGGTCAGGGTAGACTCACCAGGTGGGATGAGAAGGAAAGGCTAATTGTTGGGGACTGCCCTGGAGAAGATTTGAAAATGTGAGTGAGAGCTTAGAGTTGGAAGATACAGTAATACACAAGACAGAGATTACTGACAAAACATAATTAATAAGAGCAGAAAGCTAAAATGCATTGGATTTAGTAGGGGTTCGTGGAGGGGAGGGGGGGGGGGGGGGAGACAGGTCAGAAAATAAAAGATACAGAAAACTGAAAGGGAATTAAGAAACGAATATTTACTGAGAAGAAATGCCGAGTCCAGAGAAATTAATGTAAATTAAGACCAGGTGGGCGGCAAGAACCAAGCACATGTTGTGATGCCAGTTCCCAACCACAGAGTTCTGAGAAGCTGGTGTCTGGGGGAAGAATCCAGATGGTACATGTGGTGAAAATCATCGAAATTGCAACTGTCCAGTTGTACAGCATGCTGTGCAACATGATAATGTATGTTGCCAGTATACACCTTCTATCTATGACCATTCATCCTGACTGATAACTTGCTGGTAGTTATGCTGATGAAAAGCCAAATAGTGTTCACATAACACCTGATTCGCAATGTGTATCATTTCACAGGTGGCTCTGTCTTTGACAGTATATGATTTGCCAGTTATGAAAACGGTATAGGTGGTGGTGGAAGGGCATATAAGGTAAGTCTTACAGTGGGCATGGTCACAGGGGTAAGAATCATAGAGTAGGGAAATGGGTGCAGAAAGGGGGGGGGGGGCAAAAAGCTATTGTAAGTACGATGGGCAAAATGTTGGGCTGAACAGACCTCATTCCAGGGCATGATTTTAGGAATTCATAGCTCTATTGATGTAGCTAATTAATGCAGTGAAGGCCAGGACAGTACTAAGTGACAAGAAGTGTTCTCCTAAGCTGCTTCTTGGAGGGATTAGTAGTACCAAGCTTGGATGTGATGGCCCGAAAAATCTACTCCTGAACTTGCCCAGTGGAGTAATTACACCCAGTGAAGGCTGAGGAGAGGATGGTGATGTTTTATAAAGAGTCTGTGTATGAACAAATACATTTGCCTCAAATGCCAAGGCTTTATGGGAGGGAAAGTTTTATATGTACCAGAAGGCAACTGTCAAAATGTAAGTACTGTTGTTTGTTTGTAGGTTTAATGTGAACAGAAGTGTGTAGCTGACCCTCAGAGAGGTTGAGGGCAATAACCACTGTGGCAGAGTCTCATCTGTGAGAATGATAATAAGGTCTGGATTGATTTTCAGGTTGTGGGTAGCTGTGTGTTCCTTAGGAGTGATGTTGGACTCACTGAGGAGGGCTTTGGGAAAGGAAGGTAAGGCCGGGTTGGATGTGAATAATTCCATAAATTTGCCCATTGTCTTTAAGGGCACCAACTGCAAGCAGTACCTCCACCGTGACATCTGTGATCCATTCCATATCATAAAGTGTCTTCCATAGAGCCTCACAAACCTTGAACATTGCATCTGCAGTGGACAGCAGGAGCTGTAAGGCATACCAATAACCTTACCACAGTATTTATTGATAGACAATATCCTATTCAGCTCGTCCATAAACATATCTCCCATGTCATCTGCTCACCTGACGCCAATAACCCTGTTAACCAGGTATCAACCAGCACTTCTATAACCATCCAGTATAACCCTGGCCTTGAAAAGCTCAATTACATTCAGCGTCAGAGCTCTGACTGCCTTTCATTGTGGCCCGAGATGTGATGCACACATCACCCAAAGTAATGTTCCGCTGGCCATCCAACCTACAGAATATCCTTGTCTATCCATACTCCAATCTTTCTCCCAACCCCGGACCCCATGATCATTCCCTTATGGTCAACCCAGGTGGAAGACATGTCCCTTACATCCACCCACCACCTCCTACTGCAGCCCAATCACAAGCATATCAAACCCCATAAAAGTCAGGGCCATGTGTGAAAACAGCCATGTTGTACAGGGTGATTTTTTTCCACCATGTACAAACCCTAGGTACTGACTGATGAGAGGATACAGAACAAAAAAAGCTCTAACAAACTTATGTCTGGAAATGCATGGTTTCTGTGCTAGAGATCATTTATTCAATCATACATTGTTGCAGAGACTGCAGTCTAATATGCACTGTACCATGCAGCCACAGGTACAGTATGTATTGAAAATGGTTTCCATGTGCCTCAACACATGCATGTATGTGCCATTGCATGTTCTGTCTCACACATTCACAACGGCCAGCCTGCATCCAAACAGTGCCGAAGGCAGCATGAATACACTGTTCCATTGTCTCCACATTTGGAATGGGCTTTGCATACATAATACTTTTGTGATGGCCCCATAACCAGAAATCGCATGGGTTGGGATCCAGTGAACGAGCAGTTTGTGCAGCTGGACACCCTTATCTCATCCATCGATCAGGGAAGACACGATTGATATGTGTCCAGACATTGACAGTGAAATGGTGAAATGGGCTGGAGCACCATTGTGTAGCAGCTAATAATCCTATGAATCATCAATGGCACTTCTTCGAGCAGGGGAGGCAAAGTCACCCACAAGAAACACTGATAGTTCCGGCCTGTTACGTGACATGGAAGGAAGACTGGCCCAAACATATGGTCACCAATTATCCCGGCCCACACATTCCAGCTGCACCAATGCTGATGATTCCCTGTCACCATACCATGGAGGTTCTGCATACTAACTCACAGATGACTGTTAATGAAAGTTGAAGGTGGCCTCATCTGTGAATAGAATGGATGACACAAGTTCCAAAATTGTGGTTGCCTGGTGAAGAGACCAGTGACTATACTGCTCCCAATGCCGAAAGTCTTCACTAGTAAGCCCTGTGCATGCTGCAAGTGATAAGGGTAGTAACAATTAACACAGAGAATGTTCCACATGGTCACCAGGCTTACCCAGTACGGGTAGACCAACTGCCTGGTACTGGCATGGCAGTCACCTTCCACAGTATTAATCACATTTTCCTCCAAGTCTGGTGTCCAAACATTTTTGGGACATCCTTCATGGTTTCCTGCTACCTGAAACAAAACTGACTTAGACAAACAGCAAAACACTGTTGCAAGCATTGAATGCTGTGGTTGTTGTTGGCGGGGGACAGGTCTCCTGATACAACCTTGCTGCTCCCTGCCCATTGCCATTTGTCTTTCTGTAAGTAAACAGCATGTCGGCAAGCTCTCAATTCTAATACAGAACTGTTGTATACAATGCTGTATCACATCCACTACAAGGTGAGTCAGCAGGAGAAGTGAATCAGATGCAACATTGTCAATTACTACGGCAGGAGAGGGCATTAGGGCATGACATGTGATGAACAGTACCACCCTGTAGGAGGAAACCATGCATACTGTAACTGTGGCTGCACGGTACAGCATTCTCTGGAACAAAGTATGATTGTATAGATGGTCTCTAGCATGAAAACCATGCATTTCTAGACATAAGTTCATTGGACCGTTTTTTGTTCTTTATCCTCTCATCAATCAATCCCTAATGTTTGTACACGGAAAATATCACCCTGTATATCAACTATGTTGCTAATACTGTGCATCATTGTGTGATGGCATGACAAGAACCAACTGTTCACCCACATTATTGGCCACATGGCAAACCGAAAACTTGACCACCCAGTTGCTGAACATGCTGTGCACCACAACACTAGAGACTTTAACAGCTGTTCACTACATGGGCCATTTGGATACTCCCTTCCAGCTCAAGTTTCTCTGAACTATGCAGGTGGGAACTGTATCTCCAGTGTATCTTGCAATCACCTGACCTATACCTCTGCTGACTTGTTTCGCACTTCACCTTCTTTCTTCTGCCCGCATCACATCTTGTCCATTCAGATCACGTACTTACACTAGTTTTCCTTTCCCCACTCATGTGGTTTTTCTCTCTCTCTCCCTCCCCCCCCCCCCCCCACCTCTCTCCCCACACCTTTCCCCCACACCATTTTTCCACCCCTCTCCCTTACACTCTCCTCTGTTTGTCTCCTTCTTCACCACAACTTTCCTTTCCTCCTCTCCCTCCCCCCTGTTCCCCCTCCCTTCTCTCCATCTCTCTGCCCCGTATACATTCTACCCTATGAACTCTAGAAAAGCTAGTGTTATCTGTTTTCTATTACATTTTCCCATGTGCCACACACCACTCTTATATAGGTAAGTGGCTACCTTTCGCTTATTTTACATGTTTCCCATTTAGGAATTTCAATAACTGTTATACAAATCCAGACATATTATTAACATGAAATCTGGACAATGTCAAGAAGAGATAAATGTGTGACAGCTGAAAAATTATTTTACTATTTTTCTTTCAGCTATTGTCTCATTTGTCTTTGCAAATCGTAAATATACAATATATGGGACCAAAAGTACATTCTAAGAAAAAAAGAATGATGCACAACAAAGGAATTATCCAAATCAGATGGAAATTGGTAGGTGTGTGTGATGTACATGTACAGACAAATTAATGATTATAATTTCAGAAAAATTGGATTATTTATTCATCAGAAAGAGCTTCACAAACTGAGGAAATCAATAATGCATTGGTCCACCTCTGGCCTTTATGAAAGTAGTTATTCAGCTTGGCATTGATGTATAGAGTTGTTGCAAGTCCTCCTGAGGGATATTGTGCCAAATTCTGTCCAACTGGCACATTAGATCATCAAAATTGTGAGCTGGTTGGAGGGCCCTGCCTGTGATGCTCTAAACATTCTCAATTGGGGAGAAGCCTGGCAACCTTGCTGTTAAAAGCAAGTTGTGGCATGCACAGAGACAAGCAGTAGAAACTCTCACCGTGTGTGGGTTGGCATTATCTTGCTGAAATGTAAGTCCAGGATAGCTTGCAATGAAGGAGAACAAATTGGGGCATAGAATACCCTCTATGTACCACTATGCTGTAAAGGTGCTGTGGAGACAACCGAAGTGGTCAACTATGAAAAGTAAACATCATTCCTAGTTGTTAGGCCATAAGTTGGGTG
Source organism: Schistocerca americana (assembly GCF_021461395.2). NCBI lineage: Eukaryota > Metazoa > Arthropoda > Insecta > Orthoptera > Acrididae > Schistocerca > Schistocerca americana. Next base: position 227,503,692 of record NC_060125.1, on the reverse strand, counting down.
ACAAACAGTCCCGTTGGCATCCCACAATTGTCTGGAACGTCTACAGACAGGTCTTCAGCCTGGAATCTCATCGACTGGAGTAACAATGTCCAGCAAAGATATGGGTGGAATTGCCCAGGATAGTGGCGGGATACCAACCTGACTGAACCAACATACGGCCTGACGACCAGGAGTGATGGTCTGGGGTGCTGTTTCTTTCCGTAACAGGACCCTTTGGTTGTCATCCATAGCACCCTTACAACACAGCGGTATGAAGATGATATTCTATGCCTCATTTTGTTGTCATCCATGGCAAGCCCTCCTGGGCTTACAATACAATGCACACCAGCACACAACAAGAATTTCTACTGCTTGTCTTTGTGCTTGTCAAATCCTACATTGGCCAGAAATGCCTCCAGATCTCTCTATATTGAGAACCTTTGGAGCATTATGCACAGGCCCCTCCAACCAGCTTGGGATTTTGATAATCTAAGGTGCCAATTGAACAGGATTTGCTGAGCTGAATAACTGCTTGCATAAGGGCCACAGATGGACCAGTGCATTATTGACTTTCTCAGTTTGTGAAGCTCTTTCTCTTGAATAAATCGTCCAATTTTGCTGAAATTGTAATAATTTATTTGTCTGTACTTGCACATCAAATCTACCAATTTCCATACCATTTGGATAATTCCTTCATTGCACTCTTTTTTTCTTTCCCTAGAGTGTGATCATTAACAGTTATAATAATCAACAGGTCACACATAGTTTTTTTTTATTAAGACTATGAAGTTATACTACATGAATTCTTTGATGTAATAGTGGCTGTTTTCCACTATTTTGTTAAGGAAAATTCCGCTTAGGGGGGAAAAAAATATTTATTCAACAGAAGTTTCCAGTAAGAATGTAAGTTAATAACTGAGAATATTGTAGGAACTTCTTCAGGGATCTTGAGTTCTTACACTCATATTTACTTGAAACTGCTCCTCACTACTACCTCTACCTCTTTTTTTTTCTCAATCACTACCATTTAAATATTTTAAATTAAATTTCATCAAAAAAAATCAGTTAAAATTTTTGTTATATACTTTTATCTGAATAGAGTGTCCATACATACATTCAGTAAATTATTCAGATTTTTTGTCTCATAATCATAATGTCTTAGATACAAAAGTTATGTATGTTCTCATAATGATCTAACAACTCAAACTGAATAAGAAAGCTACATACAGTAAATTGGTATAAATTAATAACAATTTTTGCTTTATTCCATCCCCCTGGTTGGCATAATTTTTTATGAGGTGATACTTAGACAGCCTTTATTCCCTGTTTGACAACAGCTGGCAGTAGGGTTGGGCAGCCACTACCTTTCACTGGCTGCATCCTACTGCCCTGTTTCCTGGATACTGCAAACATAATAAATCAAGAAACAGTATTACAACATGTAAAATATCTAAAAGCCTTATTGTAGACTTATTATAAAGAAGGTAGTTTATTTCCATTTAAGGGAGGTACAGATGTGGTGAACCGAGATGAAAAATGATCGTCTTTTCATGGCTATAAAAATCGCACAACTGAAAATTTAGTGACATGTTATTACACATAACACCCTTATAGATGAATAAGATGTAATGAATGTGGCTCTACACTAATATTTGATGCACTGTTACTTGAACAAATCAGAGTATCAAGTATAATACCACATTATTGCCTGGTATGGAAAATTCCATGAACTTGGTTTTCACTAGCTTTTAGAAAGCAATTCATCACTAACATAAATTGAGAACTGTGTCAAAAATATGGTGTACCACTTATCTCAATACCTTAAAATTTCATTATTGTTTACAAGCAAAATGTTAGTGTCAGTTCTTGGCAGCATCAGCTAATGCTTCTGTCTAATTTCTTTTCTTCTCATACAGCATAGTGCTTTGTCCACAACTTTACCTCCAGGAACCATTAAATATGCTTAAATGCTTACTAATTCAACCAAAATCTCTTAAATTACAATACTGAGCTCATTATTTCCTACCATTTATTAATGATATTTAACATCCTGACATCTTGAAAACTGTCTCAACTGAGTATAAAATTCGACAAATCCAGACGTAATTCTGTCCTTTTTAGATGCACAGTAGTACAAAAAAGTAATACCATTTACCTCCTCCTGGCTTAGATTAAAATGGGGCTAGTAAGCTTCTTTAGTAATGACACTTTAAATTGAAATTGCTTTACACTTAAATAAGATTAGATTCAGTTTTCATTCCATAGACCCAAAAATGAGCAGATTGTCATGGGTGTGGAACAAATCAGAAAATATAACATAAAAAGCATAAAACATTAGCATATAACATTCCCTACACTGATCATCTGTCAGGAGACTGACAAAATAGTTGAATATATTACAGTAAACTGGAACTGCTAATATTTACAGAATTAATACACTGTCATAATGAAACATAGTTAGGCACTTTTAATAAATTAATCATACACAAAATACTTAATCTTGACTGTTGTGACCAAGTGATATCTAACCGACATTTTTATGTAAGCTGGTCTAAGAGTCACTGTTAAGATATTCATCTATAGAGTAGAAGAGGTTGCCTATCAAAAAGTCTTTCAAACTCTGTTTAAACTGTGTTTTATCTGAAACTAAGTTTTTAATGGTTGCTGGCAGTTTATTGAAAATGTGTGTTCCTGAATATCAGGCCCCTTTTCGGACCAAGGTAAGTGATTTTGGGTCTTTTTGGAGATTGTTCTCATTCCTGGTATTGGTACTATGTATTGAGCTATTGGTTGGAAGTAGAGATATATTACTTGCAACAAATTTCATTAATGGATAACTATACTGAGAAGCAATAGTTAGAATACAAAGTTCCTTGAACAGGTTTCTAAATGTTCTAAATCTACCCATTTATTGTCAAACTTTGACATATATTTGACATTTTGGAAGATTATTTCTATTTACTGTGCTCCAGGTGGTGGGAGGGGGGAGAGACAATGCTACATATGAACAACAGGCAGTAAGAAAATAGGTTGGTACTCCAAAATTAAAGAAAGAAATGAAACAATAGACTGTGGGAAACTACAAAAGAAAGATGACAGATACCAAAGATTTAAACTGCTTCCACCATCACCAGCAGAATAAGTGATCAACAGGATGGGTAGAGAGTTGTTCGTCAATCCTACAGAACTATGACTGCTAGCTTTCCCTTCCAAAACACAAAGAAGTTGTTATGGCTCCCTTAATGGGAACCTTCAGCACTGGCAATTATTTCCTCTTACTACTTTCAAAAATGTAAAAGAACCCAGCATCTGAACTGTTTCATGGACGAAAGATAAAGCAGTAGGCTCATACTCAAATATAAATGAAACAGTAAATAGTTTTACTTCATATATAATTATAGCTACCCTTCCTTGAATAAAATGCTTACAAACCCATTAAAAATGGCCAGCTACACAAATGAGATACTGAAATAAAACTATTGCTTGAACATATTACTTCATCAGGAATGTGTAGTTGACTATGGACGCTAGGTCATTTCATCATGCATACCACTCTTTCTTTATCCTGGGTTATCAAGTTTCAACAAAAATGCTAGGAACTACAACATCTCCTACCTGTGCTATGTCTACTTACTCAGCAATGAGATCCTCACTCCATAATTATAATGCCCTTTTCTATACTCCTTTCGCATCCATGGTTGCTGTGTTACTCCTTTTTTGTACCCTCAAATCCTTTAATTGCCCTCACTCCAGTCATCATCTCTCTTGTTTTCACTACTAGGGTAAGGCCCTAATATTACAACCTCCCCCTCCATTTTCCCTGTTGTACACTCTTAAGACTTATTAGTAATGCCATTTAAACTCAATGTGCCACTCTAACGTTGCACTTGGAGAAAGTAATTTGTGAAATGAAAAGGAAAGGCAAAAGTGTAAAGCTAAATGGGAGAACACAGTTATTGGGATATGCCGATGACATTGCAGCCATAGCGGAGTCAGAATAGGAGATCTCAGAAGTGTTAGAAGACTTATAAAAGAATGCCAATAAGATTGGAGTGAGGATTAATACAGAGAAGACTGAAATGATAGAACTATCCAAACAAGCACATAATACTGCCCCATTACAGGCTGGAATATGGAGAATAGCCAGAGGGGAAAATTTTAAATACCTTGACACCTGTTTCAATAGGTATAATAAGCTCAAATAAGAAATTAATTGATGTATTGTCAATGAATCAAAAACTTATTTCTCTCTGAAGCTGATACTATTACCAAAAACTGTGCCAGTTAAGACCAAACTTAAAGCCTATAATGCAATAATAGTAATCATGTTGTTAATTGGGACAGAAACCATAAGCACCACAAAAATGGTGAAAAGAGTCTGTTGATTTTGAACAGAGAATCATGAGAAAGATCTTTGGACCAATCTGTGAAGAGAACGCCTGGAGATGTAGGGATAACTGGGAACTGTGCAGCCTGATAAAGAACTGAACATAGTGCAGAAAATGAAAGCATTGAGAATAAGCTGATCAGGGCACATTGCCAATAGTCCGGACATACGCTGGACAACCTGATGGAACTAGTTCAATTGGAAGACCAAAAACGTGATGGGAAGATGAAGTGCAGAAGGACTGTCAACAGATGGGTGTCCATGAGAACTATCCTATGTGTGCAAGAACTCCATCTATGGATGAACATTGTAAGGTTAGCACAGTAACCCGCTGGGCTACCACCTAGACATCAGGCGCCAGCCAATGTCTCTGTCATCGCATGACTGGCACGTATCACGTGACAGTCACATTGTGTTCTCTACTGCGAACTGTGGCCACCAGGAGGAAATACTGTGGCAGAGCGGCCATGCCTGTCAGCTGTGCAGGTGACTGCAAGCACCAGTTCTGACATGCCATCCACGTATGCAGTTACTGCCCGGCAATGCCTTCAGTCTGTTTTCACTCATTGTGCTGTGTACTATTAGATAGAACTTGCTGTCAGAATGAAATTTTCACTCTGCAGCAGAGTGCGTGCTGATATGAAACTTCCTGGCAGGTTAAAACTGTGTGCTGGACCGAGACTCAAACTCAGGACCTTTGCCTTTCGCGGGCAAGTGCTCTACCATATGAACTACCTAAGCACAACTCACAGCCTGTCCTCACAGCTTTCTTCCACCAGTACCTCGTCGCCTACCTTCCAAACTTCACAGAAGCTGTCCTGCGAACCTTGCAGAACTAGCACACGTGGAAGAAAGGAGCACTCGACCGCGAAAGACAAAGGTCCCGAGTTCAACTCTCGGTCTGGCACAGAGTTTTAATCTGCCAGGAAGTTTCAGAATTGTGCTGTGCCTGTCTTGCCATGTGGCTATGCCATACATTGTATCTGTTGTGAACTATTGTCCTATAAGGTTGTTAAATATACCTGTTCCAGAGGTACCAACTCGTTTTCTTTCTATGTTGTGAGTTACAAGATAACTGGCAATGATTGTGGGCATTTTTTATCTTTGTTACATAACCATGGGCACAGTGCAAATGGCTACCTTAACTGGGCGTGTTGATGGAAGTTGTACCACAGCAATTTATGCAACAGCAGTTAGAGGGACAGAAACATTAGAAGCCCCATTGCCCACGTTGCTCTTCTGGCCATCAGCTGCAAATCCGCCACTCTTTCAACCTTAAGACAAAATGGCAGAAGAGTGAGAAGTATACAAGAAATGCTTCTGGCAGAACTTTGCTGCATTCCTTGTAACAGATCCAGTTGTGGTGAAATCACTTTTCCTGTTGTGTATCTCACCAAGTACATACCAGCTTTTGTGGAAACTGGCCACTCTCAATCAACTGGCACACCTGGCCTGTGATGAAATGTTACTCTATTAACTACACAGTTTTACTGACAATGCATTGCGTCCTGTGTAGAATTTAATCAGTGTCTTAAACAGCCAAATCAGTCACACTGCGCATGCCTGGCTGAACTGCAGGACTCAGTAGGAAATGCCACTTTGTGACTCCAGTAAATAAGGTATCATATGCAGAGGTGATGATCAAGGATGCGATCATTTGGCCAGCTCTGGATGATCAGAAAGTTTGATGATTTGAGGACCTTACCTTGGAGGACTTTTAAAGATTTTGAAGTTCCCAGGCCACGAGCTGTCAATTAGAATTCTGGAGTCAGGTAACAGCCAGCTCATCAGACCTGGGAGAGAAATCCAATTTTGCCGACACAGCAAATGCAGCAACAATAGAGTACAAACACCGCCAACTCTGGATCCATCTCATAAACATGGAAAGAAGTCTTTACCCTTGACTGACACTCATTTCCATTGTGCCGGATTGTTTTCAAACACATGGCAGAGAAATCTGCCTCAGCAGGTGAGAATAGTGCAAGGCATTGCAGAAGAATGGACATCTCACATCTGTCTGCCATGCTCTGAACAAAATACATTTGCCTTGACAGGACCTATTGGACATTAATGAGATTTTGTCAGAGTATCTCACCACAGTGTTGTAACCTAAAAAAACTGGCCACCATGCTCGATTTGCACAATAAACAAGTTCAGCTATAGGTTGACACCAATACCTCTGCACCAGTGTTAAACTATAAAATGTATTTCCAGCTGAGAGAACGGCCCCTTCAATCCACTGCCATTTGGTGGCATGTGGCAAACAACTCATTCCATTCAAAAGAAAACTCAAGATCATGGCACCATATAAAAATGTTGTAAGACACTTCACCTTTCTTTTTATTCACAGCATGGATATGGAAAATCTATGCAGCCTTGATGCTTTGTCTTCTTTTGCATTTTTCAACTGTGACTCTGTCCACCTGGTTGCAGAACAAGTATAATTTCAGGGAATGAAAACCTTCAGTAAGGAGTATGCTCATATTTTCTCTGGCCAATTGTTCATTGGAGACAAGGGTATCAGCAGGAGTGCCCCAGGGAAGTGTGATAGAACCACTGATGATGCCGTGATGTACGGTAAGGTGTTGAATTTGAATGACTGTAGGAAGATACAAGACAACTTAGACAAAATTTCTAGTTGGTGTGATGAATGGCAGCTAGCCCTAAATGTGGAAAAATGTAAGATAATATGGATGAGTAGGAGGAACAAACCTGTAATGTTTGATACAGTCAAGTCATTTAAATATCTGGGTGTAACATTGCAGAGCAATATGAGGTGGAATGAGCATGTGAAAACTGTGGTAGGGAAGGCAAATGTTTGACTTCGGTTTATTGGGTGAATTTCAGGAAAGAGTGCTTCACCTGTGCAGGAAACCGCATACAGGACACTGGTGTGACCTATTCTTGATTACTGCGTGAGTGTTTGGGATCCATACCAGGACTGAAGAAAGACAGGGAAGCAATTCAGGGCGGGCTACTAGATTTGTTACTTGTAATTTCGAACAACACATAAGTTTTACAGAGCTGCTTCGAGAACTCAAATGGGAATTCCTGGAGGGAAGGCGACGTTCTTTTTGAGAAACACTATTGAGAAAATTTAGAGAACCGGCATTTGAAGCTGATGAATGATTCTACTGCCACCAACATATGTTGCACATTAGGACCATGAAGATAAGATATGAGAAATTAGGGCTAATACAGAGGTGTACAGACAGTAGTTTTTCCCTCCCTCTATTTGCAAGTGGAAAGGAGTGGAATGACACCATGCATTTTACAGTGGCTTGCAGAGTATCTATGTGTAGGCTGCATAAATTATCTAGATGAAGGGGACTAAAACAGGAGAACACCTAGGGAACTTACAAAGGCTGTTCCACACCCTCCAGTTCGCAGGCCTCAAATGCAATCTTGAAAAACCTCTCTCTCTCTCTCTCTCTCTCTCTTTCTCTCTCTCTCTCTCTTATTCTTTCAACCACCAATGGAATACCTAGGGCACATCATCTATCTCTTGCAAAGGCATTAAGCCTACACACAAGCTGGTCAAAGACATCATCACACTTCCTAGCTCCACAAATTTAAAGGAGCTCCAGTTTCTCCCCTCTTGAGGAAAAAAGTATTACAGAAAATTTATTCCAGGTGTGCCCTCAAGTGTGATGCTGCTCAATAACCGGTGGAAGAAGTGTGTGCCTTTTGTAGTTGGAGCCATGTGAACAGGCTACTCCAGAACCTGAAGCAGGCCCTCCTATCACCACCATGTCTCATCACATTTCAACTGGGAAAAGGTAGTAGAGAAACAACTGAAAGATGTGGAAACGAGTAAGTCACCAGGTCTGGATGGAATCCCAACTCAGTTTTCAAAGAGTACTTTATGACATTGGCTCATTACTTATCTTGCATCTATAATGAATCTCTCATGCAGTGCAAAGTCCCAAGTGACTGGAAAAAAGCACAAGTGATCCTTGTGTATAAGAAGGGTAAAAGAACTGATCTGTTAAATTACAGACCAATATCCTCAAGGATATTATTTGCTGCAGAATTGTTGAACACATCTGAGTTTAAGTATAATAAATTTCCTTAATACCAAGAAGCTTATTTCCCCAAATCATCATGGTTTTATAAAGCACTGCTTGTTCAAAACTCAGCTTGCCCTTTTCTTGCGTGATGTACTGTGAGCTGTGGATAAAAAGCAACAGGCAGATTCTATATTATCAGATTTCTGCAAAGCATTTGACACAGTGACCCATTGCAGACTATTAAGAAAGGTATGAGCATATGAAATAGTGTCTTAGATATGTGAGTGACTCAGAGCTTTCTTAAGTAACAGAACCCAGTATGTCATTCTTGATGGCGAGTGTTCATCAGAGAAAATGGTTATTGTTAGGCGTGTCCAGGGAATTCTGATAGAACCGTTATTGTTCTGTATATACATAAATGATCTGGCAGAGAGGGTGGACAGAAATCTGCAGTTGTTTGCTGATGCTTCTGTGGTATACAGTAAGGTATCGAATTTGAGTGACTGTAGGAGGAAATGAGATGACTTGGACAGGATTTCTAGCTGTGGAGGTGAATGGCAGCTGGCTCTAAACATGGAAAAATGTTAATGCAGATGTGTAGGAAAAAGAGACTCATAATTCTCAGATACAGCATTAGTAGTACCCTGCTTGACTCAGTCATGTCATTTAAATATCTGAGCATAATTATGTAAAGTGATGTGAAATGGAATAAGCTCATGATTACTGTGGTAGGGAAGGCGAATGGTCAACTTTGGTTTACTGGGAGAATTTTAGGAAAGTGTGATTCATCTGTAAACAAGACAGCATGTCAGATATTGGCGTGACCTACTCTTGAGTACTGCATCAGTTTTTGGGATGCTCACCAGGTTGGATTAGACATAGACCTGCAAAGAACTTCAGAGGCTAGATTTGTTACTGGTAGGCTCAAACACCTCCTCCCATGAACCATGGACCTTGCCGTTGGTGGGGAGGCTTGCGTGCCTCAACGATACAGATAGCCGTTCCGTAGGTGCAACCACAACGGAGGGGTATCTGTTGAGAGGCCAGACAAACGTGTGGTTCCTGAAGAGGGGCAACAGCCTTTTCAGTAGTCAAAGAGGCAACAGTCTGGATGATTGACTGATCTGGCCTTGTAACACTAACCAAAATGGCCTTGCTGTTCTGGTACTGCGAACAGCTGAAAGCAAGGGGAAACTACAGCCGCAATTTTTCCCGACGACATGCAGCTTTACTGTATGATTAAATGATGATGGCGTCCTCTTGGGTAAAATATTCCGGAGGTAAAATAGTCCCCCATTCGGATCTCCGGGCGGGGACTACTCAAGAGGACGTCGTTATCAGGAGAAAGAAAACTGGCGTTCTACGGATCGAAGCGTGGAATGTTAGATCCCTTAATCGGGCAGGTAGGTTAGAAAATTTAAAAAGGGAAATGGATAGGTTAAAGTTAGATATAGTGGGAATTAGTGAAGTTTGGTGGCAGGAGGAACAAGACTTCTGGTCAGGTGAATACAGGGTTATAAATACAAAGTCAAATAGGGGTAATGCAGGAGTAGGTTTAATAATGAATAAAAAAATAGGTGTACAGGTAAGATACTACAAATAGCATAGTGAATGCATTATTGTGGCCAAGATAGACACAAAGCCCATGCCTACTACAGTAGTACAAGTTCATATGCCAACTAGCTCTGCAGATGACGAAGAAAGTGATGAAATGTATGATGAGATAAAAGAAATTATTCAGGTAATGACGGGAGACGAAAATTTAATAGTCATGGGTGACTGGAATTCGTCAGTAGGAAAAGGAAGAGAAGGAAACATAGTAGGTGAATATGGATTGGGGCTAAGAAATGAAAGAGGAAGCCGCCTGATAGAATTTTGCACAGAGCATAACTTAATCATAGCTAATACTTGGTTTAAGAATCATGAAAGAAGGTTGTATACATGGAAGAATCCTGGAGATACTAAAAGGTATCAAATAGATTATATAATGGTAAGACAGAGATTTAGGAACCAGGTTTTAAATTGTAAGACATTTCCAGGGGCAGATGTGGACTCTGACCACAATCTATTAGTTATGAACTGTAGATTAAAACTGAAGAAACTGCAAAAAGGTGGGAATTTAAGGAGATGGGACCTGGATAAACTGAAAGAACCAGAGATTGTACAGAGTTTCAGGGAGAGCATAAGGGAACAATTGACAGGAATGGGGGAAAGAAATACAGTAGAAGAAGAATAGGTGGCTTTGAGGGATGAAATAGTGAAGGCAGCAGAGGATCAAATAGGTAAAAAGACGAGGGCTAGTAGAAACCCTTGGGTAACAGAAGAAATATTGAATTTAATTGATGAAAGGAGAAAATATAAAAATGCAGTAAATGAAGCAGGCAAAAAGGAATACAAACGTCTCAAAAATGAGATCAACAGGAATTGCAAAATGGCTAAGCAGGGATGGCTAGAGGACAAATGTAAGGATATAGAGGCCTATCTCACTAGGGGTAAGATTGATACTGCCTACAGGAAAATTAAAAAGACCTTTGGAGAAAGGAGAACCACTTGCATGAATATCAAGAGCTCAGATGGAAACCCAGTTCTAAGCAAAGAAGGGAAAGCAGAAAGGTGGAAGGAGTATATAGAGGGCCTATACAAGGGCGATGTACTTGAGGACAATATTATGGAAATGGAAGAGGATTTAGATGAAGATGAAATGGGAGATATGATATTGCGTGAAGAGTTTGACAGAGCACTGAAAGACCTGAGTCAAAACAAGGCCCCCGGAGTAGACAACATTCCATTAGAACTACTGACAACCTTGGAAGAGCCAGTCCTGACAAAACTGTACCATCTGGTGAGCAAGATGTATGAGACAGGCAAAATACCCTCAGACTTCAAGAATAATATAATAATCCAAATCCCAAAGAAAGCAGGTGTTGACAGATGTGAAAATTACCGAACTATCAGTTTAATAAGTCACAGCTGCAAAATAATAACGCGAATTCCTTACAGACGAATGGAAAAACTGATAGAAGCCGACCTCGGGGAAGATCAGTTAGGATTCCGTAGAAATGTTGGAACACGTGAGGCAATACTGACCCTATGACTTATCTTAGAAGAAAGATTAAGGAAAGGCAAACCTACGTTTCTAGCATTTGTAGACTTAGAGAAAGCTATTGACAATGTTGATTGGAATACTCTCTTTCAAATTCTGAAGGTGGCAGGGGTAAAATACAGAGATCGAAAGGCTATTTACAATTTGTACAGAAAGCAGATGCCAGTTACAAGAGTCGAGGGGTATGAAAGGGAAGCAGTGGTTGGGAAGGGAGTGAGACAGGGTTGTAGCCTATCCCCGATGTTATTCAATCTGTATATTGAGCAAGCAATAAAGGAAACAAAAGAAAAGTTCGGAGTAGGTATTAAAATCCATGGAGAAGAAATAAAAACGTTGAGGTTTGCCGATGACATTGTAATTCTGTCAGAGACAGCAAAGGACTTGGAAGAGCAGCTGAATGGAATGGACAGTGTGTTGAAAGGAGGGTATAAGGTGAACATCAACAAAAGCAAAACGAGGATAATGGAATGTAGTCGAATTAAGTCGGGTGATGCTGAGGGAATTAGATTAGCAAATTAGACACTTAAAGTAGTAAAGGAGTTTTGCTGTTTGGGGAGCAAAATAACTGACGATGGTCGAAGTAGAGAGGATATAAAATGTAGACTGGCAATGGCAAGGAAAGCGTTTCTGATGAAGAGAAATTTGTTAACATCGAGTATTGATTTAAGTGTCAGGAAGTCATTTCTCAAAGTATTTGTAATGAGTGTAGCCATGTATGGGAGTGAAACGTGGATGATAAATAGCTTAGACAAGAAGAGAATAGAAGCATTCGAAATGTGGTGCTACAGAAGAATGCTGAAGATTAGATGGGTAGATCACATAACTAATGAGGAGGTATTGAATAGAATTGGGGAGAGGAGGAGCTTGTGGCACAACTTGACTAGAAGAAGGGATCGGTTGGTAGGACATGTTCTGAGACATCGAGGGATCACCAATTTAGTATTGGAGGGCAGTGTGGAGGGTAAAAATCGTAGAGGGAGACCAAGAGATGAATACACTAAGCAGATTCAGAAGGATGTAGGTTGCAGTAGGTACTGGGAGATGAAGAAGCTTGCACAGGATAGAGTAGCATGGAGAGCTGCATCAAACCAGTCTCAGGACTGAAGACCACAACAACAACAGGCTCAAACAACACACAAGTGTTACAGAATTGATCCAGGAACTCAGACTGGACTCCCTGGAGGGAAGGTGACATTCTCTTCGAGGACCATTATTGGGAAAGTTTAGAGAACTTTACAGAAGCTCTCCTGCGAAACCTGCACAAGAAAGGCAAAGGTCCCGAGTTTGAGTCTTGGTCCGGCACACAGTTTTAATCTGCCAGGAAGTTTCATATCAGCACACACTCCGCTGCAGATTGAAAATCTCATTCTTTCATACAGTACTTCATTATAGGCAGGTGCATCATCTGCAGAAAGTCTGAGATTACTGTTGATATTGTTCACAGTGTCATCGATATAGTAAGGATCCCAAGGATTGCTGAGCGCACCTGAAGTTACTTCTACATCTGAAGATAACTCTCCATCCAAGATTACGTGCTGTACCCTCCCTACCAAAGAATCCTCAATCAGATCACAAATTTCGCTTGATACCTTTAAGATCAATTTTTGATAATTAGCATAGATCTGGTACCGAGTCAAATGCTTTTTGTAAATCAAGAAATTCTGCATCTATTTGTCTGCCTTGATCCATGTTTTTTTTAATGTGAGAAAAGTGTGAGTTGGGTTTCACATGATTAATGTTTCTGAATCAATGCTAATTGGCATGGGAGAGGTCATTCTGTCTGAGATACCTCATAACATTTGAACTCAGAATATGTTCCAAGATTCTGCAACACATGGATGTCAAAGATACTGAATGGTAGTTTTGTGGATCACTTCTGCTACCTTTTTTATAGATGGGTGTACCGTGCTTTCTTGCAACTACTGGGAATGGTGTTTTGTTCAAGGGATCTATGGTAGATTATAGTTAACACGAGGGCTGGAAATTCAGTACAGAATATATGATTGCCATTGGGCCCTGGAGCTTTGTTCAATTTTAACAATTTTGGCTGTTTCTCAATGTCACTGACACTAGTGTCTATTTCACTCACCTTTTCAGTGATACAAGAATTAAATTGTGGTGATACTCCTCTGTTTTCTTCTGCAAAGGAACATTTGAAAATAGAGTTCAGCATTCATGTTTTCGCTTTGTTACCCTCAGTTTCAATTCCTGTCTCATCCACGAGTCACTGACCAATAGCTTCAGTGCCACTAACAGCCTTTATGAATGACCAGAATTTCTCTGAGTTTTGTGAAAGATTTTTCAGCAATATTCTGCTGTGGTAGACACTGAAAGCCTCACGCATTGATCTCTTAGAAGGAAACATATTTCATTCACCAATTCTCTAGTTATAGCCCTCTGCTTTGTTTTATACCTATTATGCAGCAGTCTCTGTTCCTTTAGGAATTTCTTTACAGTAACTGGTCTCTCCCATGACAAGCTGTTCTGATGGGTAAATATCTATCCACTGCATAGTCAACTATTCTTTTGAGCTTGAGTCATGTTCCTCTATAGGCTGCTGGCCTGAGCTAAAATTTCAGATTTCTCAATGAGATATGACACTACTGCTTCTTTATCTACTTGATGGAACACACAAATCTTTCTACTTGTTATAGTTGCTCTTTGTAATTTGGTAATTATTGTTGCTACAACTGTGCCATGGTCATTGATATCAGTTTTGTTGTGGACGTACTCAAAGAGGTCAGGACTGTTTATTGTCATTGGATTTAATATAGTTCCACCATGACTGGGGTTCCAAGCTATCTGTTCTAGGAAGTTTTCACAAAAGGCATTTAGTAAAGTTTCATACACAGGATGTCTTGTCATTCCCACAACTAAGAAAACTATTATTAGTTCAGTTGATGTTGGATCATTAAAGTCTCATCCACTGAGTACAATACGACTGGGGGTAGTAGTAGTAGTAGTACTAGTAGTAGTAGTAACTTTATTCATCGGTAGATCTCTTTTTACAAGGATATAGGACATGTCAAAGTATTTACAATTTTAGATCAATTTAAAATAAGCTAATTTGTATACACATATATTTACAGACTTCTTATTAGAGACAATCATTAGATTTACTGCTGGTATGCAATACTTTTTTACAGAAAACTTATTAAATAATGTAATGCCACATTGTTCACTCATGTCTCACTATTAGTCACTGCACACACTCTACACACAAAAAAAATTTGTTTCATAACACATCGTTCACTACACAAACACACACACACACATACACACACACACACACACACACACACACACACTGGTGACCTCTGGGCCATTTTCTGTACCGCAACTTCCCATTTGCTATCCTGAAAAACAGAGTCAGCATTCCTCCATAATGAGTGAGATGTTGAGCTCAGAAAGAAGAAGAGGTGTTAGTATTGTGCCATGCATAGCTTGAGGGTATGTATTTCTAGAAAGGAAAAAAAGAACGAAAAAAAGCATAAAGTGAAGGTGTTATGTGGAATGTTGCATATTTTATAATCATTATTGTTATTATTAGTATTTATTTCTGTAATATTTTTGTCAAACCCATACTCTGTTTCAGCTAAGTAATCCTTAAATGTATGAAATGTATTGCATAATAGGTACTTTTTAGCAGCCTTTTTAAATAAGTGTATTTTTGCAATTTCTTTAATCTCTTTTGGTAATTTATTGTAAAGTTTTATTCCTTGGTAGAAAATGCTGTTTTGAGTTTTATGTTTATTTTTTCTTGCCAAATGTATGTTAAGTCTATTTCTTGTTGCATGGTCATGGACAGAGCTGTTTGTGCAGTAATTTACCAATGTTATTTTTGATGTGAACAACTGACTGGTAAATGTATTCACATGGAGCAGTTAAAATCCCCAGTGTTCTGAACAGATCTTTACAATGAGCTCGACTAGTATTTTTGGTTATTATTCTTATGGCTCTTTTCGGGATTTTGAAAATTGTGTTCATATTTTGCTCATTTGTTCCCCAAAAAAGAATGCCATAGCTAAGAATTGAGTGTACATATGAATAATGAGTAACTAAAAGACACTGCATGTTACACACTGATGATAGGATTCTGATGGCATAACATGCTGATGACATTCTGCTTGCAAGTACCTTTGTGTGTTCACACCACTTCAACTGAGAATCAACATTCATTCCTAGAAATTTTGCATTTGTTACACAGTCTATAGAGGTGCCATCTACATTTAATTTAACATTGTCATTTTTTCTCTTCAAACTGAAATTCATGACATTAGTTTTCTTTATGTTCAATGTCACTTTATTACTTATTGACCAATCATAAACTTCCTTGAGAGTTTCATTTGCTTTCTCGGCAAGGAGTTCTCTTGTTTTCTCAGTGACTGTAATATTGCTGTCATCAGCGAAGAGGAGTTTTTCACAATGAGTATCACTACTGGGAAAGTCATTGATGTATATCAGGCACAGTGTTGGTCCTAATATGCTGCCTTGTGAAACCCCTATATTAATGTATTTTGGATCTGATAGGTGTTTTACTAAATGTTTATATCTATCTGAAGTATGTGTTATCTATACTCTTTGTACCCTATCTGTTAGGTATTATCGAAACCAGACATTAGCTACCCATCTCATTCCTAATGCTTCTAATTTATTTAATAGGATCTTGTGGTCGACTGTATCAAACGCCTTAGTAAGATCCAATAATATGCCTGTGACACACTCATCTCGATCAAGAGCATCAAGTACAACTTTTGTGAATTCTACTATGGCTGACTCAGTTTTTTTGCCACTTTGGAAACCAAATTGTGATTCGCTTAAAAGATTGTATTTATTCAGGTAATTCATTAATGTGTCTTTCATAATTGCTTCTACACTAATGGCCATTAAAATTGCTACACCAAGAAGAAATACAGATGATAAACGGGTATTCATTGGACAAATATATTATACTAGAACTGATATGTAATTACATTTTCACTCGATTTGGGTGCATAGATCCTGAGAAAACAGTACCCAGAACAACCACCTCCGGCCGTAATAATGGTTTTGATATGCCTGGGCATTGAGTCAAACAGAGCTTGGATGGAGTGTACAGGTACAGCTGTCCATGCAGCTTCAACACAATACCACAGTTTATCAAGAGTAGTGACTGGCGTATTGTAATGAGCCAGTTGCTCAGCCACCATTGACCAGACGTTTTGAATTGGTGAGAGATCTGGAGAATGTCCTCGCCCCATGAACCATGGACCTTGCCATTGGTGGGGAGGCTTGCGTGCCTCAACGATACAGATAGCCGTACCATAGGTGCGACCACAACGGAGGGGTATCTATTGAGAGGCCAGACAAACATGTGGTTCCTGAAGAGGGGCTGCAGCCTTTTCAGTAGTTGCAGGGGCAACAGTCTGGATGATTGACTGATCTGGCCTTGTAACACTAACACTAAATGAAGCAGGCAAAAAGGAATACAATCGTCTAAAAAATGAGATCGACAGGAAGTGCAAAATGGCTAAGCAGGGATGGCTAGAGGACAAATGTAACGATGTAGAGGCTTATCTCACTAGTGGTAAAATAGATACTGCTTACAGGAAAATTAAAGAGACCTTTGGATAAAGGAGAACCACTTGCATGAAGATCAAGAGCTTTGATGGAAACCCAGTTCTAAGCAAAGAAGGGAAAGCAGAAAGGTGGAAGGAGTATATAGAGGGTCTATACAAGGGCGATGTACTTGAGGACAATATTATGGAAATGGAAGAGGATGTAGATGAAGATGAAATGGGAGATATGATACTGTGTAAAGAGTTTGACAGAGCACTGAAAGACCTGAGTCGAAACAAGGCCCCCGGAGTAGACAACATTTCATTAGAACTACTAACAGCCTTGGGAGAGCCAGTCCTGACAAAACTGTACCATCTGGTGAGTAAGATGTATGAGGCAGGCGAAATACTCTCAGACTTCAAGAAGAATATAATAATCCCAATCCCAAAGAAAGCAGGTATGGACAGATGTGAAAATTACCGAACTATCAGTTTAATAAGTCACAGCTGCAAAATAATAACGCGAATTCTTTACAGACAAATGGAAAAACTGATAGAAGCCGACCTCGGGGAAGATCAGTTTGGATTCCGTAGAAATGTTGGAACACGTGAGGCAATACTGACCCTATGACTTATCTTAGAAGAAAGATTAAGGAAAGGCAAACCTATGTTTCTAGCGTTTGTAGACTTAGAGAAAGCTTTTGACAATGTTGATTGGACTACTCTCTTTCAAATTCTGAAGGTGGCAGGGGTAAAATACAGGGAGCGAAAGGCTATTTACAATTTGTACAGAAAGCAGATGGCAGTTATAAGAGTCGAGGGGTATGAAAGGGAAGCAGTGGTTGGGAAGGGAGTGAGACAGGGTTGTAGCCTATCCCCGATGTTATTCAATCTGTATATTGAGCAAGCAATAAAGGAAACAAAAGAAAAGTTCGGAGTAGGTATTAAAATCCGTGGAGAAGAAATAAATACTTAGAGGTTTGCCGATGACATTGTAATTCTGTCAGAGACAGCAAAGGACTTGGAAGAGCAGCTGAACAGAATGGACAGTGTCTTGAAAGGAGGGTATAAGATGAACATCAACAAAAGCAAAATGAGGATAATGGGATGTAGTCGAATTAAGTCGGGTGATGCTGAGGGAATTAGATTAGGAAATGAGACACTTAAAGTAGTAAAGGAGTTTTGCTATTTGGAGAGCAAAATAACTGACAATGGTCGAAGTAGAGAGGATATAAAATGTAGACTGGCAATGGCAAGGAAAGCGTTTCTGAAGAAGAAAAATTTGTTAACATCGAGTATAGATTTAAATGTCAGGAAGTCGTTTCTGAAAGTATTTGTATGGAGTGTAGCCATGTATGGAAGTGAAACGTGGACGATAAATAGTTTAGACAAGAAGAGAATAGAAGCCTTCGAAATGTGGTGCTACAGACGAATGCTGAAGATTAGATGGGTAGATCACATAACTAATGAGGAGGCATTGAATAGAATTGGGGAGAAGAAGAGCTTGTGGCACAACTTGACTACAAGAAGGGATCGGCTGGTAGGACATGTTCTGAGACATCGAGGGATCACCAATTTAGTATTGGAGGGCAGCGTGGAGGGTAAAAATCGTAGAGGGAGACCAAGAGATGAATACACTAAGCAGATTCAGAAGGATGTAGCCTGCAGTAGGTACTGGGAGATGAAGAAGCTTGCACAGGATAGAGTAGCATGGAGAGCTGCATCAAACCAGTCTCAGGACTGAAGACCACAACAACAACAACAACTGGAGAGTGTGCTAGTCAGGGCAGCAGTCGAACATTTTCTGTATCCAGAAAGGCCGGTACAGAACCTGCAATATGTGGTCGTGCATTATCCTGCTGAAATGTAGGGTTTCACAGGGATCGAATGAAGGGTACAGCCACAGGTCGTAACTCATCTGAAATGTAACGCCCACTGTTTGATGTGGCGTCATTGGGAACAAGCGGTGACCGAGACGTGTAACCAATGACACCCCATACCATCACGTCAGGTGATACGCCAGTATGCCAATGACGAATACACGCTTCCAATGTGCGTTCACTGCGATGGCGCCAAACACGGATGCGACCATCATGATGCTGTAAACAGAACCTGGATTCATCCAAAAAAATGACGTTTTGCCATTTGTGCACCCACGTTCGTCGTTGAGTACACCACCACAGGCACTCCTGTCTGTGATGCAGCGTCAAGGGTAACCGCAGCCATGGTCTCCAAGCTGATAGTCCATGCTGCTGCAAACATCGTTGAACTGTTTGTGCAGATGGCGGTTGTCTTGCAAACACCCCCATCTGTTGACTCAGGGATCGAGACATGGCTGCACGATCTGTTACAGCCACGTGGATAAGATGCCTGTCATCTCGACTGCTAGTGATATGAGGCCATTGGGATCCAGCACGGCATTCCGTATTACCCTCCTGAACCCACCGATTCCATATTCTGCTTACAGTCATTGGATCTCGACCAACACAAACAGCAATGTCACGATATCATAAACCGCAATTGCAATAGGCTACAATCCAACCTTTATCAAAGACAGAAATGTGATGGTATGCTTTTCTCCTCCATACATGAGGCATCACAATAACTTTTCACCAGGCAACGCTTGTCAACTGCTGTTTGTGTATGAGAAATCAGTTGGAAACTTCCGTCATGTCATCATGTTGTAGGTGTCGCCACTGGTGCCAACCTTGTGTGAATGCTCTGAAAAACTAATCATTTTCATATCACAGCATTTTCTTCCTGTTGGTTAAATTTTGCATCTGTAGCACGTCATCTTCGTGGTGTAGCAATTTTAATGGCCAGTAATGTATTATTTTTGAGAATGCTGACAGTAGGGAAATGGGCCGGTAATTTTCTCTGTCTTCTGCATTACCTTTCTTAAGCAAAGGTACAACTCTTGCCTGTTTTAACTGCTCTGGAAATGTCCCTGATGTGAAGGATTCATTTATTGTATTTGTTAAGGGGTCTTGTATAATCCCTATGCATTGTTTCCGTACACACATTGGTACTTCATCTAAGCCTACTGACTTTTTATTTTTTAGTTTTTGAATTGTAACATCATTGTATGTAGTGCAACATTATTTACAGGGGGACTTATGTACTAGTGAACTGTGTTACTGTCTTAAGTTTTTGGTTTCATTAGGAGGTGAGCCAATAAAGGATCCAATCATAGTTTTATGTCCACCCCTGATACTGAGCCTTGCCCAAACAATCCTTCATGCAGTTTCAATTTCCATCTTCTGGATTCGAGTTATTTATCTACTGCAACAAATACACTACCTCCATTTCTACATCTACATCTACATCCATACTCCGCAAGCCACCTGACGGTGTGTGGCGGAGGGTACCTTGAGTACCTCTATCGGTTCTCCCTTCTATTCCAGTCTTGTATTGTTTGTGGAAAGGAGGATTGTTGGGATGCCTCTGTGTGGGCTCTAATCTCCCTGATTTTATCCTCATGGTCTCTTCGTGAGATGTACGTAGGAGGGAGCAATATACTGCTTGACTCCTCAGTGAAGGTATGTTCTCGAAACTTCAACAAAAGCATGTACCGAGCTACTGAGCATCTCTCCTGTAGAGTCTTACACTGGAGTTTATCTATCATCTCCGTAATGCTTTCGTGGTTACTAAATGATCCTGTAATGAAGCATGCTGCTCTCCGTTGGATCTTTTCTATCTCTTCTATCAATCCTATCTGGTAAGGATCCCACACTGCTGAGCAGTATTCAAGCAGTGGCCGAACAAGTGTGGTGTAACCTACTTCCTTTGTTTTCAGATTGCATTTCCTTAGGATTCTTCCAATGAATCTCAGTCTGGCATCTGCTTTACCGACGATCAACTTCATATGATCATTCTATTTTAAATCTCTCCTAGTGCGTACTCCCAGATAATTTTTGGCATTAACTGCTTCCAGTTGCTGACCTGCTATATTGTAGCTAAATAATAAGGGATTTTTCTTTCTATGTATTCGCAGCACATTACACTTGTCTACATTGAGATTCAATTGCCATTCCCTGCATCATGCGTCAATTCGCTGCAGATCCTCTTGCATTTCAGTACAATTTTCCATTGTTACAACCTCTCGATATACCACAGCATCATCTGCAAAAAGCCTCAGTGAACTTCCGATGTCATCCACAAGGTCATTTATGTATATTGTGAATAGCAACGGTCCTACGACACTCCCCTGCGGCTCACCTGAAATCACTCTTACTTCAGAAGACTTCTCTTCATTGAGAATGACATGCTGCATTCTGTTATCTGGGAACTCTTCAATCCAATCACGCAATTGGTCTGATAGTCCATACGCTCTTACATTGTTCATTAAATGACTGTGGGGAACTGTATTGAACATCTTGCAGAAGTCAAGAAACACGGCATCTACCTGGGAACCCGTGTCTATGGCTCTCTGAGTGTTGTGGACGAATAGCGCGAGCTGGGTTTCACACGATCATCTTTTTCGAAACCCATGCTGATTCCTACAGAGTAGATTTCTAGTCTCCAGAAAAGTCATTATACTCAAACATAATACGTGTTCCAAAATTCTACAACTGATAGACGTTAGAGATATAGGTCTATAGTTCTGCACATCTGTTCGACGTCCCTTCTTGAAAACAGGGATGACCTGTGCCCTTTTCCAATCCTTTGGAACGCTATGCTCTTCTTGAGACCTACGGTACACCGCTGCAAGAAGGGGGGCAAGTTCCTTCACGTACCCTGTGTAAAATTGAACTGGTATCCCATCAGGTCCAGCGGCCTTTCCTCTTTTGAGCAATTTTAATTGTTTCTCTATCCCTCTGTCGTCTATTTTGATATCTACCATTTTGTCATCTGTGCGACAATCTAGAGAAGGAACTACAGTGCAGTCTTACTCTGTGAAACAGCTTTGGAAAAAAACATTTAGTATTTCAGCCTATAGTCTGTCATCCTCTGTTTCAGTACCATTTTGATCACAGAGTGTCTGGACATTTTGTTTTTATCCACCTACCCCTTTGACATAAGACCAAAATTTCTTAGGATTTTCTGCCAAGTCCATACATAGAACTTTACTTTCGAATTCATTGAACACCTCTCACATAGCCCTCCTCACACTACATTTCGCTTCGCTTAATTTTTGTTTGTCTGCAAGGTTTTGGCTATGTTTATGTTTGCTGTGAAGTTCTCTTTGCTTCCGCAGCAGTTTTCTAACTTGGTTGTTGTACCACAGTGGCTCTTTTCCATCTCTTATGATCTTGATTATCACATACTTATCTAACACAAAAATCTTCCTACCTTTTTTAATACTTCTATTTACGGCAGAAATCATCGATGCGGTAACCACTTTATGATCGCTGATTCCCTGTTCTGCGTTAACTGTTTCAAATAGTTCGGGTGTGTTTGTCACCAGAAGGTCTAATATGTTATTGCCACGAGTCGGTTCTCTGTTTAACTGCTCAAGGTACTTTTCAGATAAAGCACGTAAAAAAATTTCACTGGTTTTTTTGTCCCTGCCACCCGTTATGAACATTTGAGTCTCCCAGTCTATATCCGGCAAATTAAAATCTCCACCCAGAACTATAACATGATGGGGAAATCTACTCGAAATATTTTTCAAATTATCCTTCAGGTGCTCAGCCACAACAGCTGCTGAGCCAGGGGGCCTATAGAGACATCCAATTACCATGCCTGGGCCTGCTTTAACCGTGACCTTCACCCAAATTATTTCACATTTCGGATCTCCGTAAATTTCCTTTGATACTATTGCACTTCTTATCGCTATAGACATGCCTCTCTCTTCACTGTCCAGCCTGTCCCTGCGGTTTACATTCCAATCTGAATTTAGAATTTCATTACTGTTTACATCTGGTTTCAGCCAACTTTCTGTCCCTAGTACTATGTGGGCATTGTGACCATTTATTAATGAGAGCAGTTCTGGGACCTTTCTATAGATGCTCCTGCAATTTACTATTAGCAGATTAATATTGTTATTCCCTGTTGCATTTTGCCTACTCCTACCTTGCCGCGTCTCAGGAGGCGTCTTGTCGGGCCTAGGGAGGGAATTCTCTAACCTAAAAAACCCACATGTGCACTCCACACGTACTCCGCTACCCTTGTAGCCGCTTCCGGCATGTAGTGCATGCCTGACCTATTCAGGGGGACCCTACATTTCTCCAACCGATAGCGGAGGTCGAGAAATTTGCACCTCAGATCTCCGCAGAATCATCTGAGCCTCTGGTTTAAGCCTTCCACTCGGCTCCAAACCAGAGGACCACAGTCGGTTCTGGGAACGATACTACAAATGGTTAGCTCAGATTCCACCCTGATGCGAGGCTTTCCACCTTTACCAACTCCATCAACTGCCTGTATGAACTGAGGATGACCTCTGAACCCAGATGGCAGGAGTCATTGGTGCCGATATGAGCAACAATTTGCAGTCGGGTGCACCCATTGCTCTCTATCGCCACTGGCAGGGCCTCCTCCACATCTCGGATGAGACCCCCCGGCAAGCAGACAGAGTGAACACTGGCCTTCTTCCCCGACCTTTCCGGTATTTCCCTAAGGGGCTCCATCACCCGCCTAACGCTGGAGCTCCCAATCACTAATAAACCCCTCCCCCCGTGTGCCGGCTCGGACCTTGCTGAAGGAGCGGCCACATGTCCACTCACAGGCAGAGCGGGCGATGCCACATGGCCAGCCTCCACATTGATCCTCCGCCTCGTGCGCCGCTGAACCCGCCACTTCGCTTGGGGAGAGGGTGGCCCAACCGTGCCCGGTACCCGCAAAGATGTCTCGACAGCAGGGACAGTGGGTGAAGCATGTAACACCTGGGATGTACAATGTGACACACCAGACTCCCCACTGCCACTACACTCCGAGGCAGCAGCCTGAAGACAGCCGACCGCAGTCATCAACACACTCAGCTGTTCGCGAACAGTGGCCAGCTGCTCCTGCATCTGTACACAGCAGTCACACATCCTATCCATCCTAAGAAATCAATTTACTGTAGAGAGTTAATCAACCTTTAACTAGACTGCTAATTCACTAAAGGCGGCTGATAGTTGACTAAACTGTGGTTACTAGACACTTCTTGTAGAAAACAATGAAAATAGCACTACCTGTCTCTGGACTGTATTCAAAACAAACACTAGCACTACCGGCACTGCGGCTGACGAAAGGGACTCTGTGACTGTATTCAAAACATGAAATCTATGGAACACTATTACTAGCACTCGACAATTAAAGTTTTCTAAAAGCAAAAACACACGGAAGAAGAAGTGACAAGTAAGAAAAATACAGTTACCACTTAAATTAACGTAGCTCACTGCACAGCAGACGTGAAGCAGACGGCAGTTAGATGACACTGACACTACTGGCACTATGGCTGACTAAAGGGACTCTCTCTGACTGTATTCAAAACAAACACGAAATCTATGGAACACTATTACTAGCACTCGACAATTAAAGCTTCCTAAAAGCAAAAACACATGGAAGAAGAAGTGAGAAGTAAGAAAAATACAGTTAATACTTAAATTAACGTAGCTCGCTGCACAGCAGCCTATACACTCTTAAATGTCCTGCAAAAATCTCACTGCTGTCACCTTTGGGTTTTATGCAGCTTTCTGCACCTAGTATTATATGATCCCCATTGCTTTTCAGTAGTGCTGACACTTTGTCTTGAAGCAAAATTTGTGACTGGATTTAGAATTATAGAAACTGATGAGAAGCCAGATCCTTCTATTTTGGAATGGAAGATTATGGCTATGTGAGGTATGCTAGAACACCTCATATGGAAGAGAACATGTTATAGGTGATTTGTGAGAATCAAGCCACCAGTATTCAGCACAGCGCACAAGCTCTGAACACAAATTAAAAGGCCATCTTTAGAATCTTACACGAACAAATGTTGCACTTGTGTCATTCAAAGAAGGTGCATTGATTGAAGTCAACAGGCTTTTCATGTCGAATGAAGTTAGCAAATAGCTTCCT
The DNA here is from genome assembly GCF_021461395.2 of Schistocerca americana. Lineage (NCBI taxonomy): Eukaryota > Metazoa > Arthropoda > Insecta > Orthoptera > Acrididae > Schistocerca > Schistocerca americana. The sequence continues at coordinate 227,478,690 of NC_060125.1, read as the reverse complement.
ACAGCACTGTGCAGAAAACAAAAAATTTTTTGCTTTCACAGTCTCTGCATAATTTGATTGGACCTATGTACTTCCCATAAACTGAACAGAGTAGTGTATGAACATTTCTTCAACATTTTCTCTCACAGTTCCTAGAAAATGTTTCACTAAGAATTCTTCAGTTTTTGTTTCAACATGATGAGACACCAACACACTTTTTACTCTGTGTTAGGATCCATATTGATGTTCATTTTGTATAACAATGGATTGGTCAGGGTGGTCCTATTCCATGGTCAGCTCTGTCATCAGACATGACATCGATGGGCTTCTTATAAGGCATTGGAAGAGTCAAGTTTATGAGACTTTGGTTGACAGGATAGTCACAGCCACAGCATGTAATACAGTTAAAGGTCCATTGCCTTACACTCTGTCATGATCACATTGGTCAACAGTTTGAATTATACCTGTAAGGGAAGAGTTCTGCATTTGTTACATAGTGCACTGTACACTATCAGAACAAATTGAACACACAGTGATGAAAGAGTATGTGAATTTCATTACATCGCTCTGTGTTTTGTGTTGTACATTTTGGTGATTGCGTTTTACAGTCTTTTTCACTGTTGTAAGGGTATTGCCATTGAAACAAGAGCATTTGTGGTAAAAAATCAAATGAAACATAACTATGTTATTACTGTGTGGTTACAAAGCTCCCTTACGCCAATATTGTCCGAAAATATCCATGGAAAACTTCTGAAACGTTTTTGATAGAGTTGGAGTTCACCCTGCATAAAGACAAAACAAGCAGCAAGAAGGGGCCAATGAATGAATGGTAGATGATTTTCTTATGGGAATGCAGGTACAATATCCTTCACGGAGATATAGGCAAGTCAATGACTGTCTGCAAAATTATATTGTTCCTCTCTTTTTGAATCTTATGTCAAACTTTACACTCTAAAGCCTGGATACACACAAGGATGAAATCATTGGATCTTATGCAGCATTTAATGCAATGCAGTTTCTTAGACTTTATCTCTGAAGCATACAAGAATGTATTATGCTTTTATTAGATTGCCTACAATTCTCACTTCATAAATAAAGCGATCTATTGTATAATTTTTTCATAATGCGAGAATGTTGTTTACAATTTGAAAATAAAAGTCTTCAAAGGTTCTTAGTAATAGAGATGTGGGTATTGTGTTTGGAACTACATAGAAAATAGTAGTATACCTTATATCTGGATACTGAATTAGCATTAATAATCATTTTTCAGCAAAAAAGATCTATAGCAAGTACAGATAAGTCCAGAAAATTGTAATTGGGGGGGGGGGGGGGAGGCGTGACCACCCCCACCCCCTGAAGCTCACAGATTTCGGGGGGGGGGGGGGCCGAAATCTGTGAGCTTCAGGGGGTGGGGGTGGTCACGCCTCCCCCCTCCCCCCCCCCCCCCTCCCTGCGTCTTGCACCTAGGTGTGGGTGCCCTTGAGAATCAGGTTCAGGATCAGCATGACTGACTGAAATTGAATTCTGACATTGAATAACTTGTTATTTTCAAACATTCTGTATGTCTGGTAAAACTCTACTTTCTTTGTTTCTGCTTTTCCCAAATTTCCTCGTTCATGTCTCCATTTGGTCTGGGCTTTCAACTGTGCTTTTCATCACAGCAACTGCTGTTTCAAATACTGCCGCTCACAGTTTCATCGTTATCATAAACTCATGGATAACATCAATCGCTGTCGTTTTACATGCTAAATGTAATTGTTGATATCTTTTAACGTCTTGTTCTTTGCCCAGATCGCGTTATTAAATATTACCACCAACATTCGATTATATTGAGTCCGAGGATCATGAGCTGTATTTATCATTGACTCTAGCGTACTCGCGGTACGTTTTGACAAATTTATCTTGCGCTCAGTCTACGCATCTTACATCGTTTGAATATTAATATTTTTATTCTTATATATTTCTTAAAAATAAAGAGGAATCTATAGTTTTATTTGGGATTTAGATGAAAATTTGCCGACAGCATCAGCACGCAACAAGGGACTGGACGAAGATTTCGCAATCAGAGTCATTATAAATACTTATTTTAAGACGCGCGCTCTCCTGGGGGCGGATTCCACTCTTCAGTCGTTGCGAAATAGTTCCAAAATATTTTTCGTGCATTTTTTATTGACTCTTCTGTTGAGATAATAGCGATGGGAGGAGGAAAATGACAGCAATTTATATCACTGCTGTCAACTTTGGTTTAACCTACAGTTATACTGCGGTGTCAAAGGGAACCGTAACAGGTTTTGAGTATTGCATTGTTTACTTTGTGGTAAAGAAGTGGTGGGCTCTTTTTTGAGCATACGGAAAATAGATTTTTCTTGTAATGTGAGCTTCAAAATTTGGGACATTTGCACCATGACGTTGGCAGCTGTCCACTGTTTTTGAGAGGGACTATGATTTTTCCCGTACTGGTGAACAAGGGGATATTGACATGATGTAGCCCTTGTAAAAGTTTGTTTTCGCCGTTTACAGAGGAGTGTTGTGTGTTAGTAATCGTTGTACGAATGTGCGTAACTGCCAGCAAGGTAAGATTTTCTACTTTAAGTCAGGAAAAAGGAGATAAACGGTAATATATAAGCGAGTGTAATTACAGACCCGCCATTTGCAAGGAATTTGTTTTGGCAGTCAGTAGCTTCGTGAATTTTTGTGAATTTGATTTTAATACGCGAATTAGTAATATGTGTTACTCGAAGAATATGAAAGCCGTAGTTTCATTTTTCAACTGACTATTGTATTGTCAAATAGCTATAATCTTGTAAACATTTGTAGGATTCGAAGATATTCTTCAGGTCGTTCATCCACGGCTTTGTAGTTATGTTGAAAGTTCCTAATTTAGAATTCATTGCATTCTGCGTGTTGCTGCTATTGCCCTAAATTTCTAGGTATGGATGTGTGTGAACAACTTGAAAAATATGATAGAGACTGTAGTGCTTCGCCAAACGCTGCCACTCCCACAGAGAAGAGTTCTGAGGGTGACTACCCAACCGAAGAAACTGAACAGCTGGGCTCCGTTACACTTAGCCAGGAGTCTGATGGAACACCCACAGGTCTGCAGATACGGTCCAGTGCGCGAGTATCAAAGAAGATGCGACTTGATTCCATTCCGCAGTCAGTTCCTGTTGTCTCTGTGGCGCCTGTTTCTGTACCTTCTGCTTCTGCTGTCGCTGTCGAAAAGAAAGGTACGCCGTGTTACATTCGCAGAATTAAAAAAATATTTAATGGCATACAAGCTAATTTCAGTGACGACTTCAGATTGCATCCAGGTGATTTGTTGCAAGCCTTTTTATCTGAATTGTAAGGGTCATTATGCTGGATTGTGTTTTTGTTGCCTTAAAAAAATAGATCCGTTCTCAATGTCATTGCCGTTGCCGGGTTCACTAGTTAAAGGACGCCTATGTAGAAATGCTCTGACTGCAAACAGATTTGGAAATGATGACTGCTGTTCAGTGATTATCAATAGAAGTGTGACATGGGATTGAGACTGTGTAAAATGAAGTGGGTACTCTATACTTGTAATTGTATATTTTGACATCTGTGAAACATTTCTCTTTCTTAGTGCATTTTTAAAAGCTGTATCATATGCCATGGCAACATTATGATCTACCATCCATCAGTCACCTTTAAGTGTGTTTAGAGTCTTGATTGTGAGGGATCATTGTTACTAATAAATGGTTTTGTAATCTTGGTCACAACACAGATAACTTGTGCTAAAATGCACAATTGTCGTCAGTTCTGAAAGAAATTACTGTGTCTGTTGTGCATCATTTTTGAGAGTCTTCATGTTGCGCTGTGAACACTTTCCCGACATTTTGAAACTGTACAATGTGATTTATTTCTCATGATGGTACAGTATTAACTAGCAGAGTGGCTGTGCCATCACCTCATATTCCATGATCGTGCAGTTATGGACTTTTATCATATGTCTCTGCGAGTAATAGTTGGTGTCATTTATCAATTGCATTTTTTAAAGCAAGCTACAACAAAAACTCTAAAAATCTTGTTTGCTATAATGCATTTTTGGTTGAGATGACGTGTTTTAATGGTAAATTAACATTTTAATCCCAATCGTAACTGCAGGCTACTCTGTAGTGAGTCAATTGAACCTACTGATACCAGCTTTGACTTGTGATGCAATGCTGCTGTGGTTTGTGGCATCATACACATCCATATGGAAAAAAGATAGAACATTGACAGTATTTGTTTTGTATCTGTAATTTTTTTTCAGTGTACGTTTTGGCGACACTTTGTATGTTAGGTTGAATTGTGATAGTTTTGTTCTGTATTTGCAAAGCCAATGAATGTAAATACAAAATCTTTGCTGTGGGGACATACTAATCTGTAGCATAGCCAAGGTTGTAGGTTCAGTTGAAAGAAAAAGAGTTGGTGAAACCAATGAAAGTTATGCCATGAGAATAGCTACGATACTTGTCATCTACACCTAACATACATACTCTGCAACCCACCATACAGTGCATGGCAAGGGGTCAATGTACCACTACCACTCATTTCGTTTCTTATTCCATTGGTGGATAGAGTGAGGGGAGAAAAGATTGTCTATAAGCCTCAATATGAGCCATAATGTCTCTTATATCATCTATGTTGCTCTTATATGAAATGTATATTGGCCGCAGTAGAATGTTTCTGCGGTCAAGTTGAAATGCCGCTTCTCTAAATTTTCTCAGTAGTGTTCCTATAAAAGAATATCACCTTCCCTCCAGAGCAAATGTTTTGCATATTTGATTTCGGTGAGTCGCTTATGCCCACCAGTTTGATGAGGTCATTGATCAGAACCAACAGGCTATTTTGAAGACCTCATCGAAGCCTATTATTGCTAGCGGAACAGGTAATTACAGTGTATTTGAAGCTCACTGATAGATAACCAATAAAAGTAACAAAGCAAGAGAATCGATGTCTAAGTTACATTAAAGCTGACATTAATTTTGTTCTGGGCTTAATGCTGGTGAAATTTGTATACACTATAGAATGTATGATGGTGTATCATCATCTCTAAAATTTTCTAGTCTTTTATAGGATGTCTTTGTAACAAATGCCTAGTTAATTTCTTCTATCCTCCTACCATCTCTGAGTCCATTTCTGTCCAATGTATCTCACTTATGCACTGCTTCCTGCACTCCCTTCAACCATTCGGGTGTAGGCTTCACATCAATCACAAGCTTCGGTATCCTGTATGTGCCCAGGGTTTCTTTATGTGCCCATATCAGTCCAGTCTTACCTTTTATCTTTCTTTGCAAGTGTTCTTCGTATAATGTTTTCATGATAGTTGTTTCTTATTCTGTCCACAGTTGCGTCTTGTGTGCTGCTCCCCAGAAATTTATTTTCACTTGCTTGTATTTAACTCTTTCCTTCCCTCCATCAGCCATGTCTCTACTGCATATGTCAATACTTAAGTGTAGTATGGTAGTATATCAGTCTCTAGGGATATTTCTTTGCCTCTGATCATGTTTCTGATGGCTCACACTTTATACTCTCAGTCACTAATTTCTTTATAATTTTCCACTCTGCTGAACAGCATTCCCCAGTCGTGAATTTTACCACTTTCTTCAGATTTCTGTTGCTTTCCACTCAGCCTAATCCGCTTTGCCATCTCCTGGTCTCCTAGTTGTGATAAATATGTGTGTTTTTGTGCTGTGCAAAACATCATTTCATAATATTATACTTCTTCCTCTAGTGCATCTGAACTGCTGTTGGGCTTCCTTTTCATGCTTCCATCATATAATCTCAAACAGAATTGCTTTTTTCTTGTCTTCTCCAATCTTCTATGCTACTCTTAGCTGCAGATGAACAATATTAAAATGTTTATACCTAGATAGTTATTTGAAGAAATAGACAATAAAATATTGTGAATAAATTATTTGTGGATAAAGAGATTATTCTTTTGTATCAATACCAAAAAGTAATTGGTAGACTATTTTTTGTGTGGAACTTGACTAACGTAAAACAAAGTAGACACACATTTTCTTCGGTTAATTCTCAATCTGCACTATACACAACCAACTAATGTTTGATTCTGTGATTCATCTGCATACATAAATTCTCTGCAAACCATTGTGAATGGCATGACAGAGGTTAATTAGCAAAGGCATTTTTAATTGCCTATGAAGTGGGGGAAGAAAGCTTAAATGTCTCTGTGTGTACTGTAATCAGTGGAATCTTGTCTTCAGTATCCCTGTGGGAAAGATACAGAGGGGGCTGAAGAATATCTACATCTATATTCAGAAAACCACTATGAAGTGCATAGCAGTGGGTACATCCCATTGTACCAGTTATTAGTTTCTTCCTGTACCATTCACATATTGCGTGTGGGAAGAAAGATTGTTTGAATTCTTTTGAGCTACTGTAATATTTCTAATCTTCTCTAATAGTGAGCCATTGATATTGCTGTCATAGGATACTACATTTTTTCATGTTGTGAAGTGCACAAGTTGTACGTTTTTGAACATTTAAAGGAAGTTGCCAATCTTTGCACCACTTTGAAGTCTTATCAAGATCTGACTGAATATTTATGCAACTTCTCACAGAGAGTATTTCATTACAGCTACATCACCTGCAAAAATTAATCATTTAATCCTAATTTGTGAAATTTTGTAAGTCATCTTTCATGAGGTAATTTGTGTTTTGTCTTAATCCTCTAGGATCCACAACAGTTAATATTAATTGTAGGTTGTTCTTACCAGAGTATTATTTACAGTTACCAATATGTTGGAGGACAAATGTACAACTTTTAGCATTTTTTCATTTTTGAGTTCTTTTTTACAATGCGTTACACATATATAACATTGGGATTCAAAGTAATGATATCGGCATGGGTAAGAAAAATGTATAATCACACTTTTGCATTCTGAATTAGTTTATTACAAAATCTCATACAATAATGTAACAAGAAACATACTTACATACATTTCTTTTAGTAGTGGAATCTTCTGAAGCAGTTTCTGTCTTTGTTGAAGTACAGAAAAACTTTGCATTTTTCGCATTGGACAAAAGTATTCTGTTTCTTGCAAATTTTGCACCTTCCTTGTGTGTTATTCCACTGGTGAAAGTGGACAATTTTGTCCTTTTGGCATTCTAACACTGGTGTTATTGTAGTAACAGGTTTCTTGAATTTTTTGGACTTATCTTCAGTACTTTGACGTCCCGTATTGAATTTTCTTTGTCCAGCAGATATCAATGCACTTGCAACATTAGCTTGAAACTACCTGAAAGAAACATGTTTTTCAGACAGAGCCTTGCAGTCTTCTCTATATTTCAGCAAGCTATTGACAACAGCTATTGTTGTTGCATGCCAAAAGATATACAAATACCATAATCTGGATTTTATGGGACTTTTGTATAGCAATGTCAACATATCGTGAAGATCTACTCCTCCAATGTTACAATTGTACATTTGAACAGTGGATGATCTTGGGACAAGAATATGTTCTTTCTTAGTCCTATCCTATCTTTTTGCCATGTCCTTTCGCTCTACACCTGTTAGCGAAGATAAAAGTGTAACACATTTGTTATTGTACCATTTCACAATGATGAACTTGTCCGTTGTGTCAACTTGTGAAGCTGTAGTACTGTCCCCTTGCGCTTTCATCTGCTTTTCGTCGGGAAGAGTATATTGCTTGAATCTTTCAGCTCTTATTGTGCCTGTATAATAAATACCCCTCTTCAGTAGTATCTCACAACATGATACGATGTGAGGAAATTGTTTGCATAAACCCTAAAAAAGGGACTGTCTTCCAGTGCTGCAGTTAACTTCATCACAACTTTGAAACCAAGAATTTTTGCAGATACATGCTTTGTTGCCTAAGGAGCTGCACCTTGGTAATTGTCATAATCATACAAATATCCTGAGGAGCCCACTTTTTGAATCCCTATCTTCTTGGTGTATTTTGTATATATTATCGAAGACCACTGAATACTTTGAAAGGGATTATTATTTCGCCAACAGACTGAGTCTCCTGGGCAGTTTTCTCAGGCAAACTTTTGAGAACAAAGTAAATGTGAGAATAAAGTAAGCCAAGGTCGAATTTTCCGTACGTTATCTTCTTTCTGTGTTAGTTCAGTAACAATAAGATTGTTCTGGAAATGCAACAGAGATACTAGTTTATGAAAGCAACTTCGAGCCATTATATCAGAAACCAGATTATACGCTATGTGTTTTTCCCAATAACAAGGCACACTAGGCATTTGAGCCAAGCTCATTCTCAAATAAATACCCAAAAGCTGCTCCAGTCAGCTAGGGTAATGTCAGTAGTTGTACTCAATTTCTGAATACTGTAAATATTAGTTTGTCAAACACACAGTTCCAGCATTTCACATGTCACAAGATATCTGAAGAACTGCAAAGGGGTGAGCACTTCTTCAGGTTCATCTTCTGGAAGCTGCACATATGGATGAATTTCTGGAGTAAAGTCATCATCGATCCAACACAACTCTGTATCTTGTGGAACATCCTCAGGATTTACTGAATCAAAAACAGCCAACTCTTGCAACACCTCTGGAGTAGAATTTTCTCCACTGTCATGATACGTGCTACCATTAGTCAGAATTTCATCATCATCCTCATCATCAAGTTCAGAAAAATCACTTTCATCGGGATTATTTAGAACCTCAAAAATGTCATCAGTTGTTAACTGGAAGTAAAAGAAAATGCCTAAATGTCACAATATGAACATCCATAAATACAGCCCTAAATGTCCACTGGTGCACATATGTAACATGAGTTCATTTCAACATTCCTAGAGTATTTCAATAAGCAGAACCAAAAGAATAAAAATAACTGGTCCACTAGTACTTACTTAAAGAGAAAATATTTAATATATACTGATTAAAAACATATTATCCACACAAACAGAGGATCCCACATACCTTGTGTGACATGATAGCAACCAACTTCTGCCCTGGAGCACCTAAGAAGCTACAGACATGGTCAAAAATAATATCTCTACAGTAGTTCCAATTATTCCTCATAGAATGTGCTGCATGGCTTGTACAAATGTGTAACAGTGGGCATTGGTGTACTAAAATTGGCTGAAACCCATATAAAATTGCCGGCCACGGTGGTCTCGCGGTTAAGGCGCTCAGTCCGGAACCGCGCGACTGCTACGGTCGCAGGTTCGAATCCTGCCTCGGGCATGGATGTGTGTGATGTCCTTAGGTTAGTTAGGTTTAAGTAGTTCTAAGTTCTAGGGGACTGATGACCACAGAAGTAAGTCCCATAGTGCTCAGAGCCATTTGAACCATATAAAACTTATGTTACATATATGTAACCAGAGGTACTAGAGGGTTAAAAAGTCTACCAGTTTTACGTGTGGAGTTCACATATGAGGTAGTCATACCTGGAACTGGTTGTGGGAAACTGTTACTAAGGACACCATCAGATATTGCTTCTTACGTACAGATGTATGGGATGTAAGATGCTATAAGCTTAAAGTTTTTTTTTAGTATGATGCAAGTAACAGAGGTACTTGAAAATGCCCAAGGGGATGAAGTTACCTAACTGTTAAATCATGAAATAAAGTTATTATTTCAGAACAAAACAGCCTGCATGGGGAAAGACTTCCCTCAAGAAACGCATAGCAGTTGTAGACTCATGTCTACAAAAAGACTATTGATACAAAATACCTACAGCTGAGCCTTTGTAATCATTCCATTTCACATCCTTACAAATTGTTACTGGCATTTGTCAATGAAAATAATCAATTTTTTGAAAATGAATGTATTGGATAGATACAAAATCTGCTCACCAAGTGGCGGCAGGAGAACACACAAATAAACTGTAATACCTTTTTGTGTGTGTCTCCTCCTGCTGCCGCTTGGTGAGCAGATTTTTTATCCATCAAATTATTTACACTGGTATTTGTGTGTGTTGACTTATTCTAATTGTGGATCACTGACATTGATTTACATTTGTTCATTTTGTGAAGGGCACGAACTTAAATTTCTGAGCACTTAAAGCAAGTTGCCGATCTTTGCACCACTTTGAAATCTAATCAAGATCTGATTGAGTATTTATGTAGCTTTCTCAGACAGTGTTTCATTATAAGTAACTGCATCATATTTGTTAATACACAACATGACAAGCCTGGATCCCAACACACTTCCGGGAGGCATGCTGAAAGTTACCTAAACTGTTCTCAGTGACTCTCCATCCAAGACAAAATGCTGCATCCTCCATATCAAAAAATCCACAACTCAGTCATAAATTTTTTTTGATATCTCATATAACCATATTTCTGTTCATAAATGTTCCTGTGGTACCAAGTCAAATATGTTTCGAAAAGCAAGAAATACTACAGCCACCTGATGCCTTAATGTATAGCCATCAGGATGCTGTGTGAGAAAAGTGCAAGATGGCTTTGACATTATTTGTGTTTTCAGAATCTGTGCTGGTTGTCATAGAGGAAGGCATTCTGTTTCAGATACCTCATTGCATTTTCTGTTTGATGAATGCTGTAGGATGTATGTAGGAATGTGTGTCATTGGCTCAGCTCTAGACAAAATTTTTTCTGTCACTTACGTAAATTGATATAGAAATCTTTCTTTTTCTTGCCTTTACTCCTTTGTGTTGTAATTACCTGGTGGTGATTATGGGTTCTGGAGTATATTGTTGTTGTTGTGCATGTACTGGTTAATTAATAAAAAATTATTTCAGAATGCTTTCGCATTTATATTAAAAAATGCTCAAGAAAAGGTTGTGGGCCCAGGCACAGGTGTGAAGATAAGGCTTTACATATGTTAAGATCGAATTGTGCGTGGAAATCCAGAGCTAGTTCGGAAGTTACAAGTGTGCCAATTATTCATTTTTTGTCAGTTGACCATTCGTGTGTGCAAACTGCTGATATTCTTTTTTTTTTTTTTTTTTTTTTCACTCAAAGTTAAAAATGAGTGGTGCAGCCCCAAATGGACTTCCACCGGTTGGAAAGTTGATCGTATGTGAAAATTATTTGACATGGAAATTTGTCATGAACAGATATTTGGTCCATGACGAACTGTGGGATGTTGAAAACTTTTTCAGATCCGACAAGATTGTTGGAAGAACAGAGACAAAAATGCGCATTCCCAGATTATTCTTTATGTGGAAAAGATGAAATATTTCGATATAAGGGACACAAATATGGCAACAGAAGCCTGGACGGCCTTGGAAGACTCAGGACTTGCACACAGAGTGGGCTTGCTTAGAAAATGAATCACAGCAAAAGTAGATAAAAGCAAGTCAGTGGACGACTACTGCAGTCGAATGTGACACTTGAAAACAGTGGCAGATGTGTCAAGGGAGATTTTATTAAAGTGAAACTGCTACAAGTCATCAGATCCGAAGAGGTTAACGGAAATAAAGAATTGGCTGTGTATACAAATAAGCAGAGGCCTGCAAAACATTATTAAATGCTGAAAGTGCAACAAGCTGAATCATATTGCTAAGTATTGTTCTAGCAAGGACGGAAAAGGAGGAAGCTTGTCAAATAATAATGAGGGCTCATACGTATTTAGGAAACAGTCACGACAAAATAAAGCTATTCTTGCAGCTGATGTTAAGCAGTCTCACGGAAAGGATATGTGGTATTTAGATTCCTGTGCCTTGGTTCACATTACTAATGATGGAAGGAAGCTTCATAATGTTAAGTCATATAATACTCCAGTGGTCAGTGTGGGAGGTGATATCCTAGTAGCAGAGACTTCTGGAAGTGTTGATTTGACCTTCTATACGGGTGATAAAACTGTAGAAGCAGAAGCATCTGATGTCATTCATATCCCAAACTAACCTGTAAATTTGCTCTCTGTCAGTAAAATTGTAAGCAAAGGGCATGAAGTGACTTAACAAAAAAGGTGGATTCATCTACAATGCAGAAGGTGAAGTAATTGCCAAAGTAGTGCCTAAGAGTCTCCTCTATTGCTGGAATACAAATGAAGTGAAACACTGCTATTATACAAAAGATAGTGGATTCTCATGCCATCGCAGGCTAGGACATATCAATCATGAAAGTATGCTGAAATTGTCAAAGGATGCAGCGGGACTAAATGAAGATATTGTGGTTAAGTATCCTTGTGAGTTGTTCATCATGGGAAGACAGTTACGTCTTCCATTCAAACTTAGCAAAAGGTATTGTAAACACATCTTAGACATAGTACATTCTGATTTATCTGGGCAAATAGAGACACCGTCAATTGGTGGAAATCATTATTTTCCCTTATTCATTCATGACTTTTCAAGATTGAAGTTTGTTTATTTCTTGAAGAAAAAATCAGAGGTCACACAGATGTTTAAAAACTTCAAAGTCACAGTGGAAAAGAAAGGCAGGCAGAAATATTGAAGAAGTTGCAGTCTGACAATGGAAGGGAGCATGTCATTGATGAACTAAAAAGATATCGTCCACCAGCTTACAGAATATTACAGTCCAACAGCAAAATGGTGTTTTCGAGAGATCTAATAGAAAATTGGTTGAAAAAGATTGTTCCGTGATGTTCGGTGCTAACCTACCAAAGGAGAATTGGGCTGAAGTTGTCACTACAGCTGAATACCAGTCAAATCGTTTGCCAGCCACCACACTTGGAGATAAGACACCAATGAACTTGATCATAGGAGAAAGCCTTGTTTATCACATTTGAGAATTTTTGGATGCAGTGCAATGGTTCACATTCCAAAACCCCATTGCAGGATGTGGGATAAGAAGTCGCAGAAGTTGACATTTGTAGGCTACTGTCAGGCAACCATAGTTTATCAATTTTTCAATAGGTACACTGGATAGATATTGTCAGCAGGGATATAAAATTCCTGGAGGATGAGAATTTTTCAAGTTCAAAGACAGAGGAACGCAAGACCACAAATGCCGTAGGATTGGAACAATGAGGCAGTTCGTCGGGACTCAGTACTTCGCAACTAAGGGAGAAATTAAATCAAATGAACCCTTATATGGCTTTGACAATGATTCAGTAGAAAATGAAGCTCAAAAGACTAGGGTCATGAGAATCAAAACATATTTCAAGAGATTACACCTTGAAGGTCAGAGAACCAAACCCCAAGACATGGCCTGATAATGTTACTATTTGAAAGAAGGACTTCCAAGTGAATACATTGATGTCAAAGAGGCCTTGGAACTGACAAATAATGAAGAGTGGAAAAAACAAAAAGAACTAATTCTCATGTCTAGTTCGTAATAAAAAATTAAAGAAGTAGAGCTGCTCATGGGATACTAACTACTCAAGAGTAAGCGGGTATTAAAAGCCTGGGACTAGCAGTATACAAGAAATGTTTAAGACACGTCTAGTGGTGAAAGGATGCGCTCGAGCTCAAGGTTTTGATTATAAGGAAACCTTCGCACCAGTGGTCAAGCATTCATCCATTAGATATCTTGCATGTGGCAGCTCGAGAGAACCTGGAGATTGATCATGTAGAGATCACTACTGCTTATCTCTGTGCAGACTTAAGTGAAGAAATTTATGTCATTCACCAGAAGATCTTGCAACCCCTGGAACTGAAATCAAAAAGTGTTGAAGTGTTAAGAAAACTGAAGTTGAACAGATCAGACACTGATCCATGTGTCTATTTACACAGAGATGGCACCAAACCAGTCTGATAGCTTTATATTTTGATGATATACTATTATTCTCAAATGACAGAAGTGTTTTGGATCAATTAAAAAGTTCTTTGAAGAGCTTTTGTGAGATGGCCTTTGAAGCAGTTGAATCAGATGATATCAGTGTACCCTAAAAATGTTATTTCAGAAAGCTTTCACGTTTACATTAAAAAATGCTCAACAGCTTATCAATTCTTTCACCTCTAGCAACAGCTTATCAATTCTTTCACCTCTACTAATGAGAGAAATGTCAGGTTTGCTGTTTGGCTTTGATGTCCAAATTAGCTTTAGGGTAGGTTGAATTTAACTTTAGAGTAGGTTGAATTTAACTTTAGAGTAGGTTGAATTTAACTTTAGAGTAGGTTGAATTTAACTTTAGAGTAGGTTGAATTTAACTTTATGATAGGCTGAAGTTAAAGTCAGGCTGAAGTTAAATTTTGGTCTATAACTGGCTAGATAAGTAAATTAAAGGATCAGAAGAAGGCAAGGACTCTGTCTAGTTAAGTACTGTAGTATTCAAACCAACCTTCTGATTGAGAGCAGTATTACTTGCTTTTGCAGTATAACAAATGTAAAATAAAGAGTTTCGTATCCAAACAATGCCAACATATGAAAACACTATGTCTAACTAGGCACACATAAGAATGCAGCCAACAGAGACTCTAAATTGCTATACCTTCCTTATTTGTCCCAAGATTACTGACGCTATGGGATGTTTGAGTCAATATAATTATGAAATTATTGTGTGTTTGTAGTGCTACAGGGTGAGTGAACAAAGTAAGATCTGTATGACTGATAACAACTAACATAAAAAAACTGAAAGTCAAAAGTCTCTTAAAACAGCGACATCAAATGGCTTGTATGATAGTGAGTCACAAGTGGGGCTAAAGTTTTAATTATGATCTCAAAAAAAAAAGAAAAGTTATGTAATTAATTTTTTAGAGGTACATGCCTGTAATCCGTACACAGTTAAGTCCCCACACCACTGTATCGTAACTCTGCACTCGAGGATCCAAAACAAAATGGTGCACCCCATCTGCACTTCAGCCAGTAGGCTGTGCCATTTTGTTCTCTCTCATCTAGTATCATGATACAGTACTACGGCATGGAAATTCCAGTTTGTGCAATCACTATAACCATTGCACACAAATAAACAAACAAAAAGTCATTAAGTGATTTTATTTTTTCAATGTGATAATCATAACTTTATGACTATCCCTTGAATACCATCATCATTGATCCTACTTAATTTCACATTGAAAGTTCGAAAGAAAAATTTATGCCATTTGCATATTAGTTGTTCGCATAAGGTTGTTTGATTGAAAGGAATTTGGAGAGGTTGAAAGAATCAGCCAACTAGTTTGTTCCTTCAACCTCTCCAAATTTTGCTGCCATTCAGTTGACGAATTTACAGCCATGTTTAATATTTTTGAATGGAAGTTCCAAATCAGCATAAAACATTTTGAGCAACATAAAACAAATTTGTAGGAATCAAGCTGTTCAGTGATCAAGAGAGGTTTACAATGAAATTGATACATAGTAGACAGAGAAATGTTGAACAAATTTAAAGTGACTCTCAACCTATCTTGTCGCCGAGTCTTTGAAGAATGACATTGGAGCCTTTCACTTGACTCACTCAAGATATGGAACACTACTGCAGATTGTGAGCAAGGGTGGTCTTCTCAACATTCTTTTCCAGTTGCAGGAATTATCCAAGCATGACCTTGAAGCCCAGATGACGGGCATCATTTTTATCAATGTGTACTGCAATCTGCGGTTGATTACATCCTGTTTCCTCAGTCTCTTCAACACATTGAATAAGGCTTACAGGCATACACAGTGCACCAAGGGGCTCCTTCTCAGTCCTGGTTTCTAATTCCTTAAGGGGCACCATTGTTCACTTACATTTGAACTACTGACAGTTGACAACCTCTGCTGTTCTGTGCTTGGATCCTTCTGACATGTGACACAGCAGGCTTCTCAAGGTATGAAGTTTGTTGTTCTGGCTCTGTTTCGGTGGAAGACAGCCCCCTACGGGGATGAATGCATCACTCTGACTCTCTTTAGCCCTTGCTTCCTCTGTACAATGCCCCTAAACGTACCGCTACATCTCAATAACGGTTGAGCTGACAAGTAGTGATAGGTTCTGTATTTTCTGTGGAGGAGACTGTATTTAGAGAGGAGGATAGTAGTTGTGTTACGTTTGGTATCTTTGGTTCATGACACTCAGCTGTTTGCCCAGCACACCATTCGCAGCAGTATCCAACACTTGACAACAATCGGGGATGTTTCCAGCTTGTTACAAACAGTGCTTGCTTGTCCAAGAACTGCACTCACAGCAGGGATGCAGTGTACCTGGTACAAGGTTGATGCAAACATCAAGCAAATAACTTCAAATTAACATCAGTGATTTGCTTTTAATTTTGGGATTCTTTGCTTTACAAGGATTAAAAGTTCATTTGCAAAACTTAAACCACAGCTCTCAAGTTGGTGTTGTAATAAGATAAACCTGAGATAAAATTTACTGATTGCGTGAAGCTACTCAGAATTTTGTCTCGAACTTTTGTTTTATTAATGTTTCACTTACATAACGAACTCTAAAATGGTGGAAATTTATGACAGTAATAGACAACATTAATTATTGTTGAAGGGGGAAATTAACTGGAACACTACACGCTGTTATACGTGGGTAGGCTGAAAAGTAATGCACACATTTGTAGAATACAAACAGAAACAGTTAGGAAGATTGGGTAAAACTACATTAAAGTACAATTATTAGGTTTCAAAATTACATACTTACATTTTAACCTAGTTACTGTTATGACTAACAGATTTCTCCCAACGTGTAACAATTTTTTTCATTCTGTCACTGAAAAATTCTTCTAACTTTTCTCAAATTCAAGACTGGATAGTTGCCTTCACATCATGTCTGAGGTGTAATGATTACCCCTGCGGTCTCTCTTGAGTAAGGAAAGAAATAAAAATCACAGGCCATGGGATCGGGGGAGTAAGGAGGGTAAGGAATCGCTTCACACTTTAGGTGTCTTTCACATAGTGTCTTCCGTTGTGCATGAGGTGTCCGAACAAGCGTTTTCATGTTGCGAGATTATTGTTTAATAATGAAGCCAACACATTCCTTTGGATGTTCCAGTATGGTTTGTGATATGCTTTTGAATGATTTGCCAGTCATCTTGAATCAAATTGTAGGTGAATTTGCAATGTTTATAATCTGTGCCAGTGATCAGACCCTGTGTATTTCATCAATAATCATGGCTTTTTCAGGCTTGCAACCAGAAAATTTTATTATCTATCAGTTTACAGTAGACATATCAACATCATCATCACCATAAACAACATTTAAACACCTATGAATCTCAGCAGTTGTAACTATATCAGCAGTTAAAAATTCAATAAGAGCACATTGTTAAACTCACAGTGACATAGCACTAAAACACATCTCCATACTTCTGCCACTCAAAATACACCAGATGAACACAATATATTCAAACAGTTCATGCAAATGGATGGGGAAGTTAGCTTCCACATGCCTCATGGCAGTTTCTCTTAAGTCATTTTGTTCACATTCTAGAAACATGTGTGCATTACTTTTCAGGCTACCCTTATAATACGTGTGAAACAAGATGTTACACCACACCAGTCAGCTTTGTAAGAACTATGTCTACGATACAATCATAAACTTTAAAACACTTCCTTTGAACAAGAAAAAAAATATTGCACTAATCGTGTAAGTATCTGCACTGATATTGTTACCAAAATTCATAGGACACACAACAGTAGCTCCGTTCAAATTTATGTATACCAGACACGGCCAGGAGAATAATGGAATGGGCTTATGGCTGTTCACAGCCAACAGCTTGGGCTCACATTATGTGGATTCCAAATAAATAAAAATGACTTCCAGATACCAAATAGTGGAGATGCTGAGTCGCAGACAGACACAACAAAAGACTGGTAAACAAGTGCCATGTGTGTGTGAGAATTGTGCTTGCATAAGTGTGTGTGTGTGTGTGTGTGTGCAGTCTAACCTTTCCGTAATATTGTCATTATTCCATCCTGGATTTTCCATTGTTTGATTTTACAGGTACCAAAAATAGATGAACAATCAAACCCGCACTCCTTTAAAGAATCAAACCCCCATGCATAAAACAGCTTCAGACTTCTGATTACTTTACAAATGGAATTAATATGTTAAATTTTTGACTTTAAGTGTGCAAATGAGAAAAAATTTAGAAAAGGTTTGAAATTATGTTTAAAATTTTGTTGGAAGCCAGTAAGTGCTCTCATTATCAAACATTGAATGAGTATAGTGTAGGTAATTTGCACTCATCTGTAATCTAAAGCCAGTTTTTAATGCATCTCAAATGTTTTTGACATCAGATCTCCTGAACTATTTGTTGTACAGTTATATAATTTTCCAGGTTCATTTAGTGGTATATATAGATACCAACTGCAAAATGTAATATGAATAGAGTTGTTAATGAAGAAATAGTATGAGGGTGAATCAATTAAACCGGAATCCTTTTTTATAAGTGTATTTAAGCTTCAGAAAAATTTATACACACAAACTTTCTTTTCGACACTGATGGGGAAAAAAGTCGTAGCACGAAGAAGGAATTGTGTGACATAAACAAGAGTTGGTAGATGTGTTTCTACATGTGAAAGATGATGCAGATCAGCTTTGCTTTAAATAAATACTGTAGTGGTTGTTGAAATCTCCCCTCCCTCCCTGCCCCACCCCTTCGTCCTACCACAGAAGCAAGGAATGGGGATACTCTTTGGAGCAGGGGTAGCTAGGGCACAAGGGTCCTGGAGTAGAAGGTACTAGGTACAAAAAATGAAATTTACTGTACTGATAAAATCATATTTCGGTACTTAAACAGTGCATACAGTTATTAATAAAAACAACATACAATTGGGGCATTAGCCACATTACATAACAATATATTCCAGTTTTCAATTTAATTCAGAAAGACACTACTATTCAGGGTTATTAAGTTTCAAATGGCCCAAGCCACCTTTAAAAAAAATAACACAAGCTAACAAGTGATTCAAATTCAGCTGGCCTTGAGTTACTGTTTAATTACAAGACAATAGGACTTAATATTCTTCACAGTCATCAGCAGTCTTATCTAAAAGGATCATTTATGATTGTCTGTTCCAGTTGGCACTAGCTGCTCTGTGGGAATAACTACATAAGTCATAGAATCATTCAAATCAGCAATGGCTCTAAATGTCTGTTGTGTTGCCATTCATGAACAGCTTTCCAACAGGTGAATGCTTCCCCACATATCACTCATTACACAACAATCAAAATACTAAAATTTTGTTCAAGGTGCAGCCGCCTTAAAACCCTTAACTCGACTTCCCTACTTGCACCGGAAGTAGCCGCTTAAATTGCAAACTACATGCACCATAAAATAAGGTAAATTTACCAATGATCTAAAAGATTGTGCAGATAAACAAAACACAGTGTTTCATGGCAATTAGCCAAAATTGAAGGCACAGTCTGAATCGGCACAAGCCATTTAAATTTTCAAACTAAATAAGTAGTTAAATAATGGAATTCCCACTGTGCTCTAACTGTTTTAACAGCTTACACAAACAGATTCAATTGTAAGTTTAACTTGGAGCTTAGCATTCTTTAAATTCTCAAATGAATTTATCAGTTTGAATTGGCACTAGCCGTTTAAATTTTCAAACTAAACGAGAAGTTTAATACTGAAATGCCCATGGTGCTAACCATTTTAATAGCTTACTCAAACATATTACATTTTAGGTTTAACTCTGTGCTTAGCTATCTTTATATTCTCCAATGAATTTACCAGTTTGAATTGGCACTGGCCATTTTAACTTCAAAAATACACCAAACATTTTTAAATCTGGCCCTTGGCCACACATATCACCAAACTTTTTTTTTTAAACAACTTCGTGGCTCTAACCGCCAATAAATTTAGCTTATTAACAATTTTCTTGAGGAATGTCAGGTGCTTGGGAGTTTCAGTTCAAAGCACTATTGGAGCTAATTGTCTAACAGGACATCCTCAAACATAGGCCTTGATAGACACAGCATGTGAAAACAATACTTGCATTAACCAGTGGCTTCAGCAATGATGACACACACCAGTACACGTTAGTCCAACTGTTCCCATGAAATGATGTGGACATTAGCTGCTTGATACTTAATCATAAATAAGGTTATGACTTATCAGTGAAGAAGCCGTCAAATCCTGCAGCATAACAGGTGGGAGGTTTTAAAAGTATACAATGGTAACAATTTGAACATAAAGGAGCGATTGGAGGTTAGACGTAACTATTTTACTCTAAAACAATGCATATGGCAGTACTGCCAGAACATGTTAAAGATTGCCATATGAATAACAACAGAGAATATCTCAGCTAGGGGGCTGTAGCCACTCGCATGTCAGCCAATAGCTCATATGCAAAACTTCCTTTGTTAAAATAGTTCTCTGTCCTATGTTGGTTCGGAGGAAGGCAATGGCAAACCACCTCACATTGTCCTCTGCACTCCCCGGAGTATGGGACATCATCATCATCATCATCATCATCCTATGTTGGTCTCAAATGTTTAACTTGAAAAATATACTCAGAACAATTCAACACTAGCTCAGATGTACACTGCTTGTTAATTTTAGTCACAGTGATTTCATGTGCCCGCTAAGATTCAGCTCAGGAGCATACCCCAAGACTGCCATATTTCTAGCTAAATCTGCATCAGATTCTGTACAATCAATGCCTTTCAGCACGTAACAATGTTGAGGTTTATGAAAAATATGTGATAAATTCTCCAGGAACAATAACTTGACGAGGATGTCACCACGGATCTAGGAGTAGTAGTTCCTGCTTTGCACTCTCAAACCTTCGGGACTCCAGTCTTGATGGATTATTCCGTCCTCACTATACAGTACCACAGCAAACCACCCTGCTCTCAATGTTCGTTCACTCGCGCCCTCCACATTTCCACAACCCAACTCCGCTGCACCGTATCACATGCCATGTGCTATCTCATCCACTGCTCGCTGTGTTTCTTCCTCTCACAATGGCGCACCACTGTCCTCCTTAAAACCGCACCCTTGCAACCTCTTGCTCCCCCCTAGTCATGCAGCCATCATTGCGACTATCACGGATGTGAATTGATTGCTAAAGAAATCAGTGGCACGCATCAGTCATAAGTGCTCGTTACAGCATAGTTACCTTTGAGATTGGATGTGGTAAGTTGATGTTAGTCACGAATACCTTTAAGGCGATAAAGACTCCATTGTCAAACCTCACTATGTTTGAATGATGTCACGTAATAGGGTTACGCGAAGCTAATGTTTCTTGCGATATTGCAGAAAGACTTGGCAGGAATGTAGCCACTGGACATTATTGCTGACAGTGGTGTTCATGAGAATGTACAGTCGTATGAAGACCGGGCTACAGGTGGCCATGTGGCACTTCTGGGAGGGAAGACCATTGTGTTCAGCAGATGGCTCTGGTACATCGTACTGCATCTCCAGCAGGAGTTTGCACCACAGTGCACAATGAACAGTTACATATTGGTAACTTCAAGGACAGCTCCAAACCAGACACTCAGTAGTGCACATTCCATTGACCTCCAACCACTGCCATTTGCGACTTCAGTGTTGTCAAGCTAGAGCTGGTTGGAGGGCAAGGTGGAGGGCTGTTTAATTTCGTGGTGAAAACTAGCTGTGCCTTGGTGCCAGTGGTGGCTGTATGTTGGTTAGTAGGAGGCTGGTTGAGAGCCTGTAACAAACCTGTCTGCGTGCTAGACACACTTGGCCTGCACCTGGAGTTATGCGATTTCCTATGATGACAGGAGCACTCCTGTGGTTATCCCATGCACCCTGACTGCAAATTTAGGTGTCAGTGTGGTGATTCGACCTGTTGTGTTGCCATTCATGAACAGCTTTCCAACAGGTGAATGCTTGCCCACTTATCACTCGTGTAACCCAACGTGCTCCACAGTGTTGACGTATTGCCTTGGCCTGCTTGATCACCAGATACTGTCTCCAATTGGGCACATGTGGGACATCATTGGATAATGACTGCAACATTATCCACTAAAAGCATTACCCATCCCTTTATTGACCGATCAAGTGAAACAGGCATGGAACTCCATCCCACAAACTGACATTATCTGGCACCTGTAAAACACAATGCATGCACATTTGCATGCTGAATTCAACATTCTGGCAGTTACACAGGTTATTAATGTACTAGCATTTCACATTTACAAAGGCTTACATTAACCTGTATTCTTCGTTGTTGTTAATCACTTAAATATGTCATGTAGACAAATGTATTCCCAAAATTTCATTATTATACATTAACTATTTTTTGGTGCTGCAATTTTTTTGTCCTTCTGTGTATATAGTCTCCTGAAAAGGAAATGCTTTACTGTCTTCGTATATATAGTTAAAGGCTACCCAGCTATTGACCTTCATCTGTGCGAATGTGCACAGGTTGCTCAAACTCTTACGGTAATCGCCAAAGTGTGCGCGAGTAATGAGTGGTTGGGCAAATGTCTATAAGGTACAATACATATGTAGAATTATGGACCGTTGGGAATGTGAGTCTCACGGGAAGCGTGCAAGGGATAAGTCCCTGCAGTCGCGCTATTCATCTGTGTCTTGGTGGCTCAGATGGATAGAGCGTCTGCCATGTAAGCAGGAGATCCCAGGTTCGAGTCCCGGTCAGGGTACACATTTTCAGCTGTCCACATCGAGGTATATCAACAACACCTGTCGGCAGCTGAGGTTTTCAGTCATCATTTATTCCAGGGAAAAGCTGCACGGTCATCAACAGTAAATGTTCTTTCAAGAACAAGTTACTGTCTTCGTATATATGGAAATACTTTTTTCTCAGCAGACAGGCTGTCACTTAATCCAGTTTCTGAAAAAGAAATGTGACTGTGGTAGCAGCCAGTTGCACATGACACCTTCAACAGAGCCATTGTCATCAAATCTGTGTCCTCCGGCTGTTTCCTTTAACGGTCCAGACAAATTAAAATCACTGGATGATAAATCTGGACTTGCAGGAAGGATGTTGTAGTGTGGCCCAGAACAATTTTTGACTTTTTTTGTTGAGTGTGGGCAGCTGGTGTTGCGTTGATTGTTTTGATGAAGCAGGATCACATCCTGGGTTGTAATTGTGTGCCTTTTCTGGTGATATGCAGGTCTGTTATGATCCAAAAGTTGGCAATGGTATGCAGCGTTCTTAGTGTGGAAATCAGTGGGAACAAATCCTTTAAAATCAAAAGAGACTGTTGCAAGAACCTTTCTCAGGGTGAGATGGTTTTGGCTTTGACGAATGCAGATGCGCCCTTTTGTGACCATTCCAGGCTGCTTTTTTCAATTTCGGGTTGTTATGGTGCACCCTTGTTTCATCACAGGTGACAGTCTGGTGCAAAAAATATTCCTCTTCAGTTTTTTAAGCATGTTAGTAGCCTTTTTTTTTCCACACATCAAGACAATGCAATTTGTGTTGTGCGGTGAGAAGACAAGGCACCCATCATGAGGACTTACCAAAATCCAAGGTTGTCAATAATGATCACTTGAGCACTACCGTAGCTTACACCAACCTCAATAGCAATTTCAGAAATTGTATTTTTGACGATCATCTTCAGTAAGCTGTCTAACAATGTGAATGTTCTCCTCAGTCATGCTGGTCCTAGGACATCATTTACCTGCATTCTCAGCTGTTTCTGTGCCTAGTAAAACTCTTTGGGCAATGGATACACTTCAGTCTTTTTCAGAATGTTGTCTCTGAACTATACCATAAGTCTCTTCAAAATTTCAGACGGTTTTATGCCCTATGTTGCGAGAAACTTGATTATAATGCATGGTGCAACATCTGATGATACCTCATGCTTGGACATTGTGATTCTGACTAAAGAACCAGTATAACAACATTCTAGTTATGCGCAACATTCATCGTAAATGAAAGCAACAGTGAACAGAGATCACACTGCTCTCTGTGTACAAAAAGGTATGTAAAACAATTCCAGTTTGTATTTGATTTGCCATCATAAATTAAAAACATCATGCCTTATGCGGCAGTTTTACTACACAAACAGCAAAAATATAGTTGGCGATAAAAATATTAAGTGCTCTAATTCATAAATACTGGCTGGCTATAGTTTGGGTATTTGTGCACCGTTTGTCACTTTCCCTGGAAGAGTATACATGGTTCCTATCTGTAATACATGTATTACTATGTTAAAGATTTAACATATGATTCTATCTTTTAGTGACTGAATAGGTTATGACAGCATTTGAAGTTTTTAAATTCAGTCCATAATTATCAGTGTGATCCATATAAACGTGAAATACTTGAGTCATAACATTTGAACCAATAATGGGACATGTTTGCAATTCTGGGAGACAGTAACACACAATTGGAAGATTATACAGGGTGTCCCACTTATCTTCACCACCCTAAACAATTGGTTGTCCAGATGAAAATTACGAAATGTTTCAAGCAAATGTTTTATAGCCGTCAGGGGGACATCAATCAGCATGATTGCCTTAGTTGTAGCTGTGTTTTTTACAAAGACTTGAACAGCAGTATGACTTTTTTAAATGGCACCCTTATTTTTTTATTCGGTAATTCATTTCCTCTTCTAAAGACCCATTCAAAAATGTATCACAGTGTTATTAATTACATAACACAACATTGACTTTGAGACCAGGATCACGAACTTGCCCACTTGCTGGAGTTGTCAGAAAACAAATGAAAACCAAGTAAAACATAACACAAAATTGACTTTGACTCTCCCGTACCATTGCCCAGGAGTAGAACATTCAAAGGTGCTTAAAGTGGTGACCCTGGACACCGATACACTGGTACACTCGTTGAATGAAAGAATTATTAACTGCTTCCAGTGTTGCCTGCTGAAGAGAATCACAAGCAAGCACGATACATTCCTGCATGTCCTCTGGAGTTGTTGGAATATCGCGATAGACGTCGTCTTTAATGCATCCCCAAAGAAAAAAGTCCAGAGGATTCAAATCAAGAGACATAACAGGCCGAATACCTGTTCCTCCTCGACCAATCCATCTGGCAGGATACCTTTGGTTCAGAACACGACGTGCACGCAAGGTGTTATGTGCTGGACATCCATTGTGTTGATACCACATAAGCATTCTGGTTCTTAGCGGCACTTCATCCAGAAGAGGAGGAAGAATTCGTCTGAGGAAGTTGGCATACGCTGTGCCGTTTAGACTACCATTGATGAAATAAGGGCCAATAATTGTAGTACCATGCATCCCACACCAGACGTTAACTCTCCATTGATGCTGATGTTCCACCTTCCTAAGCTATTGTGGATTGTTGCTGGACCAATAATGCATGTGCCTTGTATTTACCTCTCCTTTGTTTGAGAAGGAACATCCATGGGTATATAGAATCTCAGAGAAGTAGTTCCAGTTGGTGAGGATTTGCTGCTGTGCACACTGACAGAACTTTACATGATTCTGGAAATCATTCCCATGCAATTTTCTGATGTAGGTGTACATGGTAAGGATGGAACCGGTGATTTGTAAGAATATGATGTACACTGGTTTTAGGAATGCCAATCTCGTGTTCAAGCTGTTGTGTGCTCACATGTGGATTCATAGCAACAGAAACGAGAACAGTAATTTTGGCAGCTTTGTCTGTGCAAGTGCTATGACGATTGCGTTGTCGTGGGTTGAAACTTCCCGTTTCCTGAAGGGTCGCAACAAGACGAGGAAACATCCGTCGGGAACGTGGGTTCTTGTCGGTTATCGCTGTCTGTACAGTTCCGCTGCCTGCGTAGCATTTTGCCTACCTTCAACAACAACAATAAAAGAAACATTATCTCGATGCAAATTGAAGGAAGGACCGCCTTTACTGTATGCCTCCTCTACACAACAGTATTTAAAAGAAATAAACTACTGTACTAAATGTACCCGTACATAAGAAAACAGATTGCAATTACTGTTTTGCTAACTTACATTTCCCATAGATGAGTAGCATTTCTACGTTATCTTCGTGGGTGTACATTCTACTCGCACAACCCTTCAACTGACAGTTGTTTACGGAATGGCGTCTGTGCATTCTACTTATGTTTACATTTGTCCTCTGTCAACATCAGTACGTGGATGTGTTCCATTATCCCGAGTACCTGCACTAAGTGCTGGGAGTGTCAAACGTCAATGTTGTGTTATGTTTCAGTGAATGGTACACTGTGATAGATATTTGAATATGTTTTTAGGAGAGGAAATGAAGTATCAAATAAAAAAAAATACAGGGTGCCATTTAAAAAAGTCATACTGCTGGTCATATCTTTGTAAAAAACAAAGCTACAACAAAGGAAATCATGCTGATTGATGTCCCCGTGATGGCTAAAGAACATTTGCTTGAAACATCTTGTAATATGCATCTGGACAAACAGTTATTTAGGGTGGTCAAGATAAATGGGACACCGTGTATGTGTATATACATACAAACAAAGTCCTCACAGTAAATGTTGGAAGTGCCCTCCACCACGATCGAAGTACGATTGTATTCATCTCACCACATACCATGATGTCCTGTGAATGGTATCTTTGCCAATGTTGCTTATTTTGTGTGTAACGGCCTCAGAGTTCTGCAGTTGTCTGTGGTCCATTTTTGGGCACTTGGCTTGTAAGATACCACCACAAGAAAAAAAAACTGGAGGGAGTGAGGGCTTAGGTCAATTGGCCGGGAGGTTGGGGGACATAAATTTCTTGGGATTTTCTATCCCCAAAGAAACTGGTTACAAGTTGCACAGAAGTGTTAGACATATGACTTGTTGCTCCATCTTTTTGGAAATAATCTTCTGTAAGTTCAGCGTCATCCAGGTGCTCCACAAACTGAAGATGCCAGTATAAACTGTAGTATCTATGGTCATATCAAAGAAAATGGGACCATCAATCGTGGAAGCTGAGACCATGCACTACTCTCCAAGCTGTTCATCATGCAGTGGTGTTTCGTACGAGGATTTACACCTGCTGTTTTGTGTCTTGATGTAACTTGATGGATGGAGCCATGACTTATCTGTAAACAAAGATATGTAGAGTGTGTCTGGACACTGAAAAGAAACCCTCGATAACATCAACAATAACACGTTCTGTTCTCATGATTTACGATCCTACTTGCCGGTCATCTTCTGTCTTCAGGAAACAAAGCTGCATCCCCATGACCGCTTTGTTCTCCCCCATTTTCAGTCCGTCCGATTTGATCTCCCCTCTGTTGAAGGCACTCCAGCTCATGGAGGACTCATGATTATTCTCCATGATACTCTCCATTATCACCCAATCCCCTTAAACACTTCCTTCCAAGCTGTCGCTGCCCGTCTTTCCCTTTCTGGATATACCTTTTCTCTTTGTACTGTATACATTCCATCGTCCACACCAATGGCACGAGCTGATCTCCTTCATCTTCTTGGTCAGCTTCCACCCCCCTATTTGCTGGCTGGGGACTTCAATGCCCACCACCCGCTTTGGGGATCTCCACATCCTTGTCCACGTGGCTCACTATTGCTAGACGTCTTCCACCAAGTGGATCTAGTTTGCCTCAACACTGGGGTCCCTACATTTTTGTCTGCCTCCACGACAAATTTCTCTCATTTGGACCTTTCGATTGGTACTGTTCGGTGCTTCGAATGGTTCGCCCTTGATGATACACACTCAAGTGACCACTTTCCATGTGTCCTTAGACTGCAGCCTCAACTGTCATATATGCGCCCGCGACGCTGGAAGTTTGCCCAAGCCGATTGGACACTTTTTTCGTCTCTAGCGACATTCGATGACCGTTACTTTCCTAGCGTCGATGATGAGGTCACACATATTACAGACGTTATTCTTACAGCTGCGGAACATTCAATACCATGCACCTCCGAATTGCCCCGGCGCCCCCCAGTTCCTGGTGGAACGAGGCATGCCGTGACGCAATACGTGAGCGGCGACGTGCTCTTCGTCTTTTCCACCACCATCCTACTTTGGCCAACTGTATCCGCTATAAGCAGTTCCGTGCGCGATGCCGTCGCGTCATCCGCGATAGCAAGAAGGAAAGCTGGAAATTCTTTATTAGCTCATTTAACACCTTCACTCCCTCCTCGGAAGTTTGGAGTCGCATTCGACGGTTATCAGAGGCGCGCCTAGTTTCTCCCCCGTCTCTGGGCTCACCGTCGCGCATGATACATTAGTGGACCCCGTCGCAATTTCTAACTCATTGGGTCAACACTTTGCTGGGATTTCGAGCTCTTCAAATTACCCGCCAGCGTTTCTCCCGAAGAAACGTGCAGCGGAAGTGCAACCTCTTGCTTTCTTCTCTCAAAATCGCGAAAGCTATAATACTGTTTTCTCCATGCGGGAACTCCTACGTGCACTCTCTTCTTCTCGCTCCTCCGCCCCAGAACTGGATGGTATCCACGTCCAAATGTTGCTGCATTTATCAACCCATAGTCTGCGTTACCTCCTTCGCCTTTATAATCGAATTTGGACCGACAGTACTTTTCCCAGACAATGGCGGGAAGCTATCGTCGTTCCTGTTCCGAAACCTGAAAAGGACAAACATCTCCGCTCTAGCTATCGCCCCATTTCTCTCACAAGTAGTGTATGTAAGGTTTTGGAGTTTATGGTGAATTGCTGTTTAGCTTGGTGGCTGGAGTCCCGCAGTCTTTTAACACCTGCCCAATGCGGATTCCGAAAGCATCGTTCTGCAGTTGACTATCTTGTTGCTCTCTCCACTTATATCATGAACAATTTTCTCCGGAAACACCAAACAGTAGCAATATTTTTTGATCTGGAGAGAGCATACGATACCTGTTGGAGGACAGGCAACCTCCGCACACTGTTCTCTTGGGGCTTTCGGGGTCGGATGCCCCTTTTTCTTCGCGAATTTACTTTGCAGCTCTCTGACAGGTGCCATATGAAATGCATAACTCCTGGCTCAATTGCCACAACAATTTCTTTGGAGAGTACTCAAATTGTCTTCGAACATTAATAACCTCTGCACTCAGTGATGGTCTGTATTTACCACTGTCATTGTTTGCTTCACTAGTTGTCTCTGGCTTCCTTACAATCAATAAAATTGTTGCCTTTATTAGAACGCCATGCACATGCAATTATCTCCAGAATGCCAATTGTGTTTTAACCATCGAGTCTGTCTTCAAGTATGTTTCCACAATAAAATCCCACTCCCAAAGTCTGTACTGCATGTTTCTGCCAGCTAAAGACTGTGAATGTATCGCTAATTTGCTCGTTATTGTCATGTGACCCAAACTACACTCTCACAGATTCACAAACTGCGACCAACGAGGCCAAGAACGGACAACACAAGACCAGCAAGCGCAGAAACAACCACCAACTTGCCAAGAACAGGCAGCACTTCTGATTCTCCCAAAGCTACTGAGGACATTAAAACAACTTTCTCGTTCTAAGAGTTATCGGAGGGAAATTATGAGCCATTGAAGTAGTTCAGGCTTATATGGATGACCTGGGGTATCCTTATGAGCCATTACACACAATATAAACAAATTGGCAAGGATACACTTCACAGGATGTTGCCAAACATGGTGAAACAAATACAGTTGTGCATCAATACTGATGGATGATGTGTCCAACATTTGCTATCTGGACTTTGTATGTACAGTAAGTAAGTAAGTATGTATGTATGTAAGTAATCTCCCAGTTTTGCTGCTGCTGCTGCTGCTGCTGCTGTTGTTGTTGTTGTTGTTGTTGTTGTTGTTGTTTTCAGTCCAAAGACTGGTTTGGTGCTGCTGTCCATGCTACTCTATCCTGTGCAAGGTTCTTAATCTCCAAGTACCTACTGCAACCAACATCCTTCTGAATTTGCTTGGTGTATTCATCTCTTGGTCCCCCTCTACGATTTTTACCCTACACGCTGCCCTCCAGTACTAAATTGGTGATCCCTTGATGCCTCAGAACATGTCCTACCATACAATCCCTTTTTCTAATCAAGTTGTGCCACAAATTCCTCTTCTCCCCGATTCTATTCAGTACCTGCTCATTAGTTACATGATCTACCCATCTAATCTTCAACATTATTCTGTAGCACCACATTTCGAAAGCTTCTGTTCTCTTCTTGTCCAAACTATTTATCGTCCATGTTTCACTTCCATACATGGCTACACTCCATACAAATACTTTCAGAAACGACTTCCTGACACTTAAATCTATACTTGATGTTAACAAATTTCTCTTCTTCAGAAACGCTTTCCTTGCCATTGCCAGTCTACATTTTATATCCTCTCTACTTCGACCATCATCAGTTATTTTGCTCACCAAATAGCAAAACTCCTTTACTGATTTTAAGTGTCTCATTTCCTAATCTAATTCCCTCAGCATCACCTGACTTGATTTGACTACATTCCATTATCCTCGTTTTGCTTTTGTTGATGTTCATCTTATATCCTCCTTTCAAGACACTGTCCATTCCGTTCAGCTGCTCTTCCAAGTCCTTTGCTGTCTCTGACAGAATTACAATGTCATCGGCGAACCTCAAAGTTTTTATTTCTTCTCCATGCATTTTAATACCTACTCCGAATTTTTCTTTTGTTTCCGTTACTGCTTGCTCAATATACAGATTGAATAACATCGGGGACAGGCTACAACCGCGTCTCACTCCCTTCCCAACCGCTGCTTCCCTTTCATGCCCCTCGACTCTTGTAACTGGCATCTGGTTTCTGTACAAATTGTAAATAGCCTTTCGCTCCCTGTATTTTACCCCTGGCACCTTCAGAATTTGAAAGAGAGTATTCCAGTCAACATTGTCAAAAGCTGTCTCTCAGTCTACAAATGCTAGAAATGTAGGTTTGTCTTTCCTTAATCTATTATCTAAGATAAGTCATAAGGTCAGTATTGCCTCACATGTTCCAACATTTCTACGGAATCCAAACTGATCTTCCCCGAGGTCGGCTTCTACCAGTTTTTCCATTTGTCTGTAAAGAATTCGCGTTAGTATTTTGCAGCTGTGACTTATTAAACTGATAGTTAGGCAATTTTCACATCTGTCAACACCTGCTTTCTTTGGGATTGGAATTATTATATTCTTCTTGAAGTCTGAGGGTATTTCGCCTGTGTCATACATCTTGCTCACCAGATGGTAGAGTTTTGTCAAAACTGGCTCTTCCAAGGCCGTCAATAGTTCCAGTGGAATGTTGTCTCCTCCTGGGGCCTTGTTTCGACTCAGGTCTTTCAGTGCTCTGTCAAACTCTTCACGCAGTATCTTATCTCCCATTTCATCTTCATCTACATCCTCTTCCATTTCCATAATATTGTCCTCAAGTACATCGCCCTTGTATAAACCCTCTATATACTCCTTCCACCTTTCTGCCTTCCCTTCTTTGCTTAGAACTGGGTTGCCATCTGAGCTCTTGATATTCATACAAGTGGTTCTCTTATTTCCAAAGGTCTCTTTAATTTTCCTGTAGGCAGTATCTATCTTACCCCTAGTGAGACAAGCCTCTACATCGTTACATTTGTCCTCTAGCCAGCCCTGCTTAGCCATTTTGCACTTCCTGTCGATCTCATTTTTGAGACGTTTGTATTCCTTTTTGCCTGCTTCATTTACTGCATTTTTATATTTTCTCCTTTCATCAATTAAATTCAATATTTCTTCTGTTACCCAAGGATTTCTACTAGCCCTCGTCTTTTTACCTACTTGATCCTCTGCTGCCTTCACTACTTCACCCCTCAGAGGTACCCATTCTTCTTCTACTGTATTTCTTTCCACAATTCCTGTCAATTGTTCCCTTATGCTCTCCCTTTGGTTTAGTCAGTTTATCCAGGTCCCATCTCCTTAAATTCCCACCTTTTTGCAGTTTCTTCAATTTTAATCTACAGTTCATAACCAATAGATTGTGGTCAGAGTCCACATCTGCCCCTGGAAATGTCTTACAATTTAAAACCTGGTTCCTAAATCTCTGCCTTACCATTATATAATCTATCTGATACCTTCTAGTATCTCCAGGATTC
Organism: Schistocerca americana; assembly: GCF_021461395.2. Lineage (NCBI taxonomy): Eukaryota > Metazoa > Arthropoda > Insecta > Orthoptera > Acrididae > Schistocerca > Schistocerca americana. Next base: position 227,447,054 of record NC_060125.1, on the reverse strand, counting down.
TTACATGTATACAACCTTCTTTTATGATTCTTGAACCAAGTGTTAGTTATGCTCTGTGCAAAATTCTACCAGACAGCTTCCTCTTTCATTTCTTTCCCCCAATCCATATTCACCCACTATGTTGCCCTCTCTCCCTTTTCCTACTCTCGAATTCCAGTCACCCATGACTATTAAATTTTCGTCACCCTTCACTACCTGAATAATTTCTTTTATTTCATCATACATTTCTCCAATTTCTTCGTCATCTGCAGAGCTAGTTGGCATATAAACTTGTCCTACTGTGGTAGGCGTGGGCTTCGTATCTATCTTTGCCACAATAATGCGTTCACTATGCTGTTTGTAGTAGCTTACCCGCTTTCCTATTTTCCTATTGATTATTAAACCTACTCCTGCATTACCCCTATTTGATTTTGTGTTTATAACCCTGTAGTCACCTGACCAGAACTCTTGTTCCTCCTGCCACTGAACTTCACTAATTCCCACTATATCTAGTTTAACCTATCCATTTCCCTTTTTAAATTTTCTAACCTACCTGCCCGATTAAGGGATCTTACATTCCACGCTCCAATCCGTAGAATGCCAGTTTTCTTTCTCCTGATAACAACGTCCGGTGATCCGAATGGGGGACTATTTTACCTCTGGAATATTTCACCCAAGAGGACGCCATCATCATTTAACCATACAGTAAAGCTGCATGCCCTCAGGAAAAATGACGGCTGTAGTTTCCCCTTGCTTTCAGCCGTTCGCAGTACCAGCACAGCAAGGCCGTTTTGGTTAATGTTACAAGGCCAGATCAGTCAATCATCCAGACTGTTGCCCCTGCAACTACTGAAAAGGCTGCTGCCCCTCTTCAGGAACCACATGTTTGTCTGGCCTCTCAACAGATACCCCTCCGTTGTGGTTGCACCTACGGTACGGCCATCTGTATTGCTGAGGCACGCAAGCCTCCCCACCAACGACAAGGTCCAATATATAGATTGAATAACATCAGGGATAGGCTACAACCCTGTCTCACTCCCTTCCCAACCACTGCTTCCCTTTCATGTCTCTCGACTCTTATAACCGCCATGTGGTTTCTGTACAAATTGTAAATAACTTTTGCAGTCAACCGCTGCCACCTTCAGAATTTGAAAGAGGGTATTTTAGTCAACAGTATCAAAAGCTTTCCTTAACCTATCTTCTAAGATAAGTCGTTGGGTCAGTATTGCCTCACACGTTCCAACATTTTTACGGAATCCAAACTGATCTTCCCCAAGGTCGGCGTCTACCAGTTTTTCCATTCGTCTGTAAAGAATTCGTGTTAGTATTTTGCAGCCATGACTCATTAAACTGATAGTTCAGTAATTTTTCACACCCGCCAACACCTGCTTTCTTTGGCATTGGAATTATTACGTTCTTCTTGAAATCTGAGGGTATTTTGCCTGTCTCATACATCTTGTTCACCAGATGATAGTTTTGTCATGACTGGCTTTCCCAAGGCTATCTGTAGTTCTGATTTCCCAAAATTGCAAATGTGTCCCATCATTGGTTCAAGTGTTATGACTCATTAAAGTAGTTTGGTTTTATATGGAACACACTGTGTTAAATAGTGAAAATAAAATTTTCATACTTTGTCAGTTCTGTCCTATGGTGTAATCTTCTAGGGTATTGCAGCAACAATGAAAAAAGTGCTATACTACAGACTTTAGATCCTTACACTTACCTGCCAATACATATACTACCTAACAGTGTTTGTGGTTAATGACAGCAGTGAATTTAGGATGAATTCAGCGATTCACAAGTTCCATAATACAAGAAGTAGAAATAATTTCTGTGTAGACTGTGTATCTCTGTCAAGAGTTCAAAATGAAGTTTTATATTCTGGTGCAAAAGCTTGTAACAGAGTGCCAGTGGACACCAGACATCAAATTGAAAATTCCCAAAAATTTTAAAACAAAGTAAAAGAAAAACCCCTTCCCCCTCCAGTGCTCACAAAAAGAGACTAAGGATTAACAAGGAGCGGTATGTGAATTGGCCCACTCTGCTTGTGGGAAGCTTGTTTTCCTCAACTCAAGACTGTAAAAGCATGCTGTTGTCACAGTGGTAATTCATCCAAGTAGCATCATAAAGAAAGTACTATTACTGAACTGGTGTGACATGGGTTATGTGTCAACTGTGCACTTGGTTCATACAGCTGCTGACTACACAGCTAACTCAGCAGTGGAGTTTTTGCTGCAACTTTGCTATGATATTCTATGATCTCAAAGTCTGCTGAATAGGTGCTGAGACAAATACGCTATTGGAATAGAGGTTTCAGATTTTTGCCAGTTTCTGCCAACTGAGAACTGGAGTGAAACTGTTGAAGGTGGAGTGCTTCAGTTATTTAATAGAATAATAAGTGAAGTGGGACATAGATCTCACATATAACATCCCATTGAATCTCAGTTTAATTTCCTGTTAGCAATGTCTTAAATGAGAACTCGATACTTTGTTTTGCAAAATATGCAGCAGATTTTGGTGTCAAGTGTAGCAGAAATATTGGCACAGCTGAGCTAGTTAATGAAATAGAGTCTTTCAAATTCCAGTAGAAAGAGCTAATTAAGGAGCATTGACACAGCTTTCCATTTAGGTATTGTGAAGCTTTTTTTTAAAAAGTATAGGTTATGAAATGCTTGTTCAAACCTCAAAATAGCTATGAGGATATTTGCAACAATTTCAGTGATTGCATCATTTTGTCAGCACAGTTTCAGCAAGTTACAGATGGTAAAAAAGCCACTTAGTCGAGTGTAGGTGGAGTGGAGTGTCGAATTCAGCTGACGTGCCAATAGAATACGACACAGCTGCTTAATTTGACTTCAATGACATAACGAATGAGTTTGCTTTGCCCAAAGCCACGGAATGGAAACAAAAATTATAATAAAAAATAATTCTATTCTGATTATTTAAGATTAAATGAGATGACTCACAGAAAGGCAGAAGCACTGCGTCAGTAGGTACACAATCAGAAGATATAGAGCCGTGCTAGCTTTCGGAATGCACTTCCTTTTTCAAGCTTGTAGGGGAAACACACACACACACACACACACACACACACACAGTCACTTTGAACGGAAAAACAACCTCAAAACCTCTCCCATCCACTTCAACTGGTCCTCCTCCACCCATTGTGCACCTTCTTTGATGTCGACCTCCTCCTCTCAAATCACTCTATCCACAACTCGGTCCACATCAAACCCACCAATCACCAACAGTACCTCTACTTTGAGAGCTGCCATCCCTTCCACACCAAAATATCCCTCCCGTACAGCGTGGCAGCCACCCACGGTAGGTGCATCTTCAGACATGAGAAATCCCTCAACCAGTATGCTGAAGGCCTTACAAAGTCCTTCACAGACTGGCAGTACCCTCTGCCCCTAATTCACAAATAGATCTCCTGTGCCATATGCTCACACACACCTGATCCTCATAGCCACCTCAAGAACCAACCATGAAGAAATGAAGAAGTGACCCCCCCCCTTATGACCCATTACCACCCCAGACTGGAACGATTGGTCCATGTCCTTCGTCAGGGGTTTGGTTGTTGATCATGTAACCCTGAAATGAGGGACATCCTACCAGAGATATTTCCAACTCCTCCCAGATTGGTATTCTGCAACCCACTTGAGCTCCACAACATTCTAGTCCATTCGTTTTCCACTCCCAACCCCAGTCCCCTGCCACAGGGATCATACCCCTGTGGAAGACCCAGATGCAAGACCTCCCAACCCACTCATCCAGCACCCCCTACTCTGGTCCTGTCACAAGCTTATCGTACCCCATTACAGGCCGGGCCACCAGTGAAAGCAGCCATGGTACATAGCAGCTCTGCGGCAACCACTGCACAGCGTTTTACATTGGTCAACTCGAATGAATAGCCACTGTCAAACCGTTGCCAAAAACATGGTGGACCACCCAGAGGCACAATGTGCAGCAGAGCAAAACATCCGAGATTTCAATGTCTGCTTCACAACCCATGCCATTTGGTCCTCTCCACCACCACCAGCTTTTCTGAGCTGCACAGCTGGGATCTATCCCTACAGCATATCCTTCACTCCCGTAACATTCCTGGCTTAAACATAAGGCAACTCACTGCCCCCCCCCCCCCCCCCCCCCCAAACACCCTGCCCAACTATTTCTAACCAGAACTCTATTCTAATATTATATTTTCTTCTTGTTTGAATTGCCTTTGGACCACGTTTCAATTCCATACGAGACTACACTTCACACAGTTTGCTCCAGAAAAGATTTCCTAACACTTAGGATTATATTAGATGTTAACAAATTCCACTTTTCCACAGATGATGTTCATGCTATTGCCAACCTGCATTTTATTTCTTCTGTACTTCGACCATCATCAGTTATTTTACTGTCCAAATAAAAAAAACTGTATACTACTTTGTGGCCCATTTCATAATCTAACTCCCTCAGCGTTGCCCCCCCTCACCCTTCCCTTTCAGTTCTTCTGTCAGAAAGAGGAGCCAGTAGCTTCAAAAGCTTGCATACATATTACCTTCTATGTGCATGCTCTCCTGTTGCTTGTGAGAAGATTTTTTTATCCAACCAGTTACATTATGTTTTCAAAAATTGACTACTTTCATCAATATCTCCTTAGTTATCAAAGGATTTCCACTAGCTCTTGTCTTTTGTCCATGTAATCCTCTGATGCCTTCAGTGTTTCTACATCTACATTATTACCCTCAAATTCACAATTAAGGGCCTGGCAGAGTGTTCATTGAACCACCTTAAGGCTATTTCTCTACTGTTTCACTTTTGAAAAGTGCATGGGAAAAACGAACACTTGTATCTTGCCGTGTGAGCTCTGATTTCTGTTATTTTATTATGATGATCATTTCTCCCTGTGTAGATGGGCACCAGCAAAATATTTTCACCTTCAGAGGAGAAAGTTTGTGGTTGAAATTTCAAGAGAAGAATACACTGCAATGAAAAATGCCTTTGTTTTAATGATTGCCATCCCAATTACATGTACAATGAAATAGACACACAAGTGCTACACAAGACCTGTGAAATACCTCACCAATTTGGGAAAAGATTTAGCTTAACACATATGTGACAGTGATTATAGGGGGGAAATAAAGAAACGAGAGAGTCAGAGAAAGAGAGACGTGGTTGATAAGTTATAACTTGTCTATTGCATCTATAATTCTTGTCTGGTATTACAGTCTCTAATGGTACTAAAAAATAAGTGAAGCAAAGTGCATCTGATGAATGAACTGAAGATTCAACATTTATTATTGTGGATCTTACATAAGGGAATGGTACATCCTCCAGTTACATGTTACGTGTATTAGTAATAAAATTTTCTGAAGTACTTCTGCAAGAATGCTTAATTTACACAACTTTTGTAAATGTACTTTCAGTTTTTTTTTTTTTTCTTCACTGTATTTAAGAATGTGCTCCTGAACTTGCGTAGAGACCTCACTCTCATTCCAGTAAATTTTAAATTATCCTTGTGCTGCCCATCCCCATCCTATTTCCTGGAGGCCGGAGAAATGACTAAAATGTCTTTTCAGATGTTCCATTGATCTAATGAATAGTTACTTTATATGAAACAAATGTAGGACAAATACATAATTCCCCGTTCAATTTATTTTTCAGGTGAGTGTAGTAATAATGACTTTTACACATGCACAGTGCAAAAATTATGTATAAAAAAGATAAAATATTTTCATGTTCCAGAGTCAGTCTCTCTCTCTCTCTCTCTCTCTCTCTCTCTCTGTGTGTGTGTGTCTGTCTGTCTTTTTTTTTAATTACATTGTGTAAATATGAAGCACACAAGGCTCCCAGACTAACATTTGTCTTCACTTGCAGCTATATCCACAAATGTCACAGATCAAAGTAAAGATGATGATAAGCAAGATGGTAAACAGACCACAGAGCCGAAACCAAAACGGAAACCATCTGAACTGTGGTCACCTGAAGATAAGAATACATTTTTTGAAGCACTCAATGAATATGGAAAGGATTTTGATGCTATCCAAAATTACTTTGCTATGAAAGCAAGGAAACGAGGAAATCCTGAACTAGCTAAGAACAAGGACCAAGCAAGACATTTTTATTATCGAACATGGCATAAGGTTTCAAAACATCTGAAATTCCCTGAAGGTAAGACTTTTCTTTACTCTGTTTCTGCATTTCTAATTAATGGAAATTAACAATTAAAACGATAAAACCGAAAAGCTATAGTAATACAGTTTAGAAGTGTGGATCCTTTTTATGGTTGTGGATGGACTGAGGTTTGTCTCAGGACTTCCTCAGAGAGAATTCCATTCTGAAATTTGCCTCACACAGAGAGAATTCTCAGGATATTTAAATATAAATTATTTGACAAGGCTCTGAAATTGTTCTTTTTAGAGCGTAATAGGACTGTGCAACATTTGTTTCGATTTTATTGATATGGTAACCTAACTGGATTATTTCAACATCCTTTTTTAGAGTGAGGGGGGGGGGGGGCAGATGGAAAGTGGCTAAAGGGGCTGCGTAAAGAATGAAAAACGTAAGGATTAATTCTTTTGTCAGTTGACATTGAAATTTTATGTGAAATTGTTAGTTGAAAGTAATTACTAAGTGGGATGTAAGGTGAATGTTGTAACTAGATGTTTGTACTGACTGACTTTCTAAAAATGGAGAGAACAACTTGTGGAAGATTCAGTTCTTTCGTTTCTTCTCTAATTGTGACATACTGTTTAGGAGAGGTTATTAAATCGGAAAATCACTGCCTTCATAAGGTGACTACTTCTGAATGCATTTTTCTAGCAAATGTGTTAAAGATTTGTGTGCATTTTATATAACTTATATTTGCAGCAGGTTTGCTGTTAAGTTTCCAAGTTTTTAATAATGCAGGCATTGATGTGGGATATTGCTCCAGTAGCAAATATAAAAATCATTGCAGGCCGTGCGGTTCTAGGCGCTACAGTCTGGAGCCGAGCGACCGCTACGGTCGCAGACTCGAATCCTGCCTCGGGCATGGATGTGTGTGATGTCCTTAGGTTAGTTAGGTTTAATTAGTTCTACGTTCTAGGCGACATGACCTGAGAAGTTAAGTCGCATAGTGCTCAGAGCCATTTGAAAAATCATTGCAAGACATGTAATTCATTGAATCTGGTCCACTGGAAATGATCATTAGTTATTATTGCTTGAAAATAGTATTACTTGAAAATCTACCTTTTAAAGTAACATGGTTAATGATTTAGATAATGGAAATTTTTTATCACTTGTTCTATTGAACAAACTTTCATGAGGCATGTCCCCTCGTAGGATGAAAGGAACACATTTGGTCAAACCATTGCAGAATGTTACAATAAAAAATTGGAACAAGCTTCCTCTTTCATTATTACTAGGGCATATATTTGTTTTAGATTCGATGTAGATCAGGAAATCCAGTACTCCACACTATGTGTTATCATACCTTAAGTACCCCAATTTTAATGTAGTGTACCCTGATGTAATCAAGATTAGGGTCATTAGAAATAGAGCACATGCTTGCCGTACCTCTCTCCCTAGTACATTTGCACATGCTGTCATACATTTGAAGGTTTTATTTTGAATCAGATACTCTTGCTCTTTCTGATTTTTTGTAAGATTGGTAAATAAGGAATATGTATTTAAAAATTTCTTCCATTAATATTATTTAATTATTGTGTGCTTGATCGAGAGTTAACTATCTCATAACTATTGAAAGGAAAGGTTCTGTAAGCTTTAGGCTGACTCAACAATAATAATTGTGTAATATCCTAATAGCCTAGATGTTGACTGCTGTAAGTTCAACCAACAAATCCTTTATGGCCATTTTCTTATTAATTGAATACAGGAAGTATAATGGTGCACTAATACAAACATTAATACAAAAATTGTCTGTGTGCATTGCAGTTTATTTCTTCAAATGGAAAATGTGTTATGGCATATTGTTCTCAGATCTGTCATAAGACAATAATGGTGCACTAATACAAACATTAATACAAATATTGTCTGTGTGCATTGCAGTTTATTTCTTCAAATGGAAAATGTGTTACAGCATACTGTTATCAGATCTGTCATAAGACAGAAAAGGAGTAAACATGATGTACATATTATTTCACATATACTAGAATGGAGATGTGGTCACAAATTGATGAAAGAAAAATGCAGTACTCCACTATGAATAGTACACACTAAAAACTTAAAAAATCAATATAATGTTTTAAGTCAAATTGTACATGATCATACCGAATATAAGGTGATACTGGTGGTAGCAAAATCACCTAGGATTGAGCAGAGAGAAAGTCAGCTTCGTGAGTTATTGTAGGCGAAAGATAGGTCCACGAGATGCAGGGGAACTCATCTAAATGGGGTGTACAAAAATATGAGAAAACCTTGAGAAATGCTGGATTGAACATGTATGCAGATGGTAACTAAGCCTACAAGTTGCACTGTTGCATTTGGCCACTAATGGAACCTGTCCAATGTCATCAATACATTGCAGTTGTTAGTCATGACGAGAACAGTGTTCTGTGTAGTTGTGAGTGCATAATGTTTGTGCTTTCTGGTAGGTGCTTCAGTAAGAAGGGTAGCCAAAGTGTTTGGCATTTCAAGAGGCACCGCACTGAAGATTTGTAGTGAATATGGGAAAACAACATACACTACTTCTCAACACGGATGAAAGTATTTGTTGAGTGATCAGGACAGATGTAATTGAAGAGGATTGTGATGAAACGAACAGGTCTACAACTGCAAAAGTCAATGCAGAACTAAATGTCGTACTTACAAAAACTGTCAGCACACAACATGAAGGGAGCTCAATAAGCTAGCGATTCCAGGGTGAGCTAGAATTCCAAAACCACACTTCAATGATGCAAATTCCTGTATTGGGAAAACATTGTATCATAGCCATAAAACCTGGACAGTGGAGCAGTGGAGAAGTCGTTGGATCGATCAAGTCTTTTTGTCACATTGTTTCGAACTTCTGGCCAAGTTTACGTCCCAAGAGGGAAACGTGGTGGAGGAGGTTTGGTGGTGATTTGAGAGTCCTGTTGTGATAGTCCCCACTTCCATGGTTACTCTGCAAGGATTATGTGACCATTTTGGCTGATCAGGTACAATGTTTGTTTCCCAGTGGTCGTGCTGTGTTCAGAGATGACAGAGCCCCTGTTGAAACAGCACAAATCTTCCAGGACTGGCTTTGTGGGCAAGAGAATAAATTGTCGCATCTCCCCTGGTCACCAGTTAACAGACCTCAATACTGTTGAACCTTTGTGGTCTGCTTTGGAGAGAAGGATGCGAGATAGCAACTCACCTCCATTATCATTATCTAAACATGCCACTATTTTGCAGCAAGACTAATAAAAATTCCTTTGAAAACCATACAGGACCTTTATTTATCCATCTCAAGATGACTGGAAGCTGCTTTAAATGCCTATGGATTTCCTACACCATGTTAGGCATGGCAGTGTATTATGTTTCTCGTGTTTCCATTATATTTGTCCAGACACTGTAGTTTTCACGGCAAGGTTAGGCAACTTAGTTTCCTTTCTTTGCCTCAATTTTCATGTTGCATACCAAACATATGTTTCCTTGTTTAAATCTACTGCATCACACTTTTGTACTTATTTAAAATCAAACAGTGGAAAATACAGGATGGAATAATGCCAATATTATGAAAAGGATAGATTACCATTTATCATATAGTGGGGAGGTTGAGTTGCAGATAGGCACAAGTAAACTTTCGGCTAAAAGTCCCACACACACACACACACACACACACACACACACACACACACACACACACACACCTCAGGGGAGACTTACTGGACGGGATGAGAAGAGAAGACGGGTAGTTGGGAACTGCACCAGATGAGATTTGAAAACCTGAGAGCTTAACAGTGGAAGACAGGTAATATGTGCGACAGAGGTTACTGCTGAAACATCGTGCGTGAGGTAATAAGAGGGAAAAGCTAAGTATGTGGTATGTAATAGACGGGGACAACTTAAAATAGACAGATCATAAAATGAAAGATGTAGAAACTAAAACAGAGTGAAGAAAGTAGTAGTTACTGTGAAACAATCCTGAGACAGAAGAAATTAACATACGGACTCATGGTGATGCTGACCTTTTAAAATTCCTGGAATCTCTAAATACCTTCTCCCAATTAAATTTCTCTTGGTCCTATTCTGAATCCTATGCCACTTTCTTAGATGTTGATCTCGTCGTCACTGAAAGCCAGCTAGTACTTCTGACCACTTTAAACCTACTAACAATCAATATAGTGCTTAGATTTTGGCAGTTGCCATCCTTTCCATGTCAAGTTTCCTCTCCCATACAGCCTTGTCATTCAAGGAAAACTTATTTGTTCAGATGCAGACACCACCATTCTCATCTCAGCCTTCACTGGACATAATCACCCCAACAGACTAATAAAAAAGCAGACTTCCTGGGCCATGACATCCAATTCTGGTACTGTTGATTCCTCTAAAAAACAATTGCAGGGCACACCATTTGTCATTCAGTATTATCCTGGTCTTGAATGTGTCAGTCAGGTACTTCGACAAGGTCATGACTTCCTAAAATCATGCCCTGAAATGAGATCCATTCTGTCGGAGATTTTGCCCACAACACCTAGAATAGCTTTTCGTCACCCTCCCAGTCTCTGCAATATTCTTGTCAGACCCTGTGCTCCTTCTGCACCCATCTCCCTAATCTATGGCTCCTACTCCTGTGACCGACCCCGCTGCAAGACTTGATGCACCCTCCTCCCACTATCTCTACCAGCCCTGTAACTGGCGAAACATACACTATCAAAACGAGAGACACCTGCGAAATGGCACATCAAATACCAGCTGTTACGTAAATACTGTTTGGTGTTTTACATCGGCGCAACCCTTGCCACAGTGGCTACACCGGTTCCCATGAGATCACCAAAGTTAAGCACTGTCGGGCGTGGTCGGCACTTGGATGGGTGACCATCCAGGCCACCATGCGCTGTTGCCATTTTTCGGTGTGCACTCAGCCTCGTGATGCCAATTGAGGAGCTACTCGACCGAATAGTAGCGGCTTCGGTCAAGAATACCATCATAATGACCAGGAGAACAGTGTGCTGACTCCACGCCCCTCCTATCTGCATCCTCCACTGAGGATAATACGGCAGTCGAATGGTCCCAGTAGGCCACTCGTGGCCTGAAGACGGAGTGAGTGAGTTTTACTTCGGCATGACTACCGCCAAGTTATGAGTTAGCATGAATGGGCATAGGCAGAGGGTATACACTGGCAACACACAATATCCTGTTGCAGAACAAGCTCTGCAATATGGTAGTCATGGCTTTGGTGCCTGTTTCACCACAATTGCCATCTGGATTCTTCCCCCAGACACAGTTTCTCAGAACTCCACAGGTGGGAACTAGCACAACATGACCTTGGTTCTCACCAACCACCTGGCCTTAATTTACATTAATTTTTTCTGTCTCAGCATTTATTCACAGTAACTACTCCTTTCTTCTCTCTCTCTTAGTTTTCTACATCTTTCATTTTCTGATATGTCTTTTTTTCCTCTGTCGCCCTCCCATATCTGCTACTTATAGTGTACTTAGCTTTTCACTCTTATTACCTCATGCAAGATGTTTACCAGTAATCTGCATCTTGCATATTACCCTGCCTTCCACCTTTAAGCTCTCAGGTTTTCAAATCTCATACGCTGCAGTTCCCAACAATCAGTCTTTCCTTCTCATCCTGTCTGGCAAGCCTCTCCTGACCTGGGGTTCTGGGTGACTTTTCCGAACTCTACCCCTTTTTCCTGAACCTCTCCAGTTCCTTTCCCTTCACCCCTCTTGCTTCGTCTTCAACTGTTATGCCAGGAGAAGGAGCCACTGGCTCTAAAAGCTTGCATAAGTAAAACCTTTTTTTATATGGGTGTTCTCCTGCCACTGCTTGGTAAGTAGGTTTTTATCCATCCAATTAGATTATATTGCCAAAAATTGATTGTTTTCATGTAATAGAGTTGGTAGCAAATAAGTAATAAAATTAAACGTCATACATGCAGACAGCTTTTTCATGCATCTCAGTATTTGTGATATTATGTGTCCTAAGCTGTGACAGGTAGGTAGTTCTTACTCCACACTGATTGTTGCCTGACAGTAAGGGATATTTTACAAAGTTTGGTTGAAATCGGTCCAGTGGTTTAGAAGGATATGTGGAACCTAGACACAAATGTACATCCATTTTTATAATAGATATGGATGGATTTCTTACTTGTCTTTTGTATGAAAAATGTTTTTTGTGTCTTTATTCTAATAACGTCCAATTCTTACAGAAATTCACGTTTGGTAAAGTTTTATATGATTTATATACATTTTTACGATTAATGCATACAAATGTGATAATTTTTGCTTAATGAAGTAGGGAAACACAAATGTAAAATATATTTTTAATATAATTTTTGTTTCAGTTGTGTTTGCGCCTGTTATATTTCTGTTAAAGTAGAGTGTGCATTTCTTGCGTTATGAGCTGCTCCTGGTGATGACATACAGTTTACTTTTCTCACCTGTGATTTTTTTACACCAGTATGTGTTTTTATTTGGTACAATCATAAACTATTTGATGTAATACAATGTATTGATTCTTCAGGTTATTGGTATGTTTGAGGGCGTGCTGGAAAGTAATGCCTCTGAATTTCGTATTTTGTAAAGTTTTACATGTCATACATTTTACCCAGTTGTCTTTCCCAATTTGCTGTTGCAAGTTCCAGCCCTCTGCTGCTAAATGGCTCAGAGTTGTAGTTTGTAAGAGTGCATTGTGCAGTGTAAGTGTGTCGAGACATGAGAAACAGCGTGCAGTAATCGAGTTTCTAACCGCAAAAACCATGCCTCCAGTGGAAATCTGTAGAAGAATTAAAGTTATGTGTGGTGGTGGTGATATAGTGATAGTAATGAAGCAAATGGTGGTCCTGACCTCAAAGAGTGTGAAACGCTCGTATCGGATCACTGTGTACAGTAGTCAACGAGAATCATCGGAATCAGGTTGATGAACTCGTCAGAGAAAGTCTACAGATAACACAGACACAGCTCTCAGGAAAGTGTGGCATATCATGAGAGTGTGTACAAGCCACTATTGAAGAACTGCAGTTCAGAAAACTGTGTGCATAGTGGTTGCCTCGAATGGTTTACTGCATACATGAAACAGAGGAGAAAGGAGTGTGAGGGTGATGGATTCCTTAGCAACATTGTGACAGATGATGAAAGCTGGGTACACTACTTGACCCCTAAAACAAAAGAACATCAACAAAGCTCCACCACAAAGGATTGCAGATGCCAAAAATATTCAAAAGCATACCATTGGCAGGTAAAGTCATGCTCAGTGTGTTCTGGAATGCTAAAGGTGTGGTGCATTAGGAATTCATGCCTAAAGGCACCACCATAAACTTTTAAAGATACAGTGAGACCCTCATAAAACTGAAAGCATGCATTCGAAGTGTTCCTCTACACATGGACCACCACCTTCTTCAGCGTGAATTCCAAATCACATACAAGCATTGTGACATTTGCAACAATCTGACATTGATCGTCCTACATACAGTCCCAACACCGAGCAAGTTGGCGCAGTGGTTAGCACACTGGACTTGCATTCGGGAGGACAATGGTTCAAACCTTCATCCGGCCATCTTGATTTAGGTTTACCGTGGTTTCTCTAAATCGCTTCAGACAAATGCCGGCATGATCCCTTTGAAAGGGCACAGCCGACTTCCTTCCCCATCCTTCCCTAATCTGATGGGACCAGCGACCCAGAGGTTTGGTCCGTCTCCCACAAACCAACCAATCAATAGTCCCAACTTTGCCACAGTAATTCTCATCTGTTTCCAGAACTGAAAAAACACCAATTATTACACTTTGATAGTCATGAAATGGTGCAAGAAGAGGTGAGGTTGCGGCCCTGCCAACAAAGTTAAACATTCTGTAGTGATGGTATCAACTAACAGGTCTCTTGTTGGGAGAAATGTGTTCGTCACCAGTGTGGCTATGTTGAGAAATAAGTGTGCGGATATGAAGAATAAAGATGTAGGATGTTAATAAAGCTTGCTTTATTTAAAAAGCTTTAAGAGTTTTCACATAAAAATCCAGAGGAATTACTTTTCAGCACGCTCTTGTATCTTTCATACCTATATACTATGTTTTCCTTTCATCCATTAGTGTGTGCATCTTTTTTCTAGTAATGTGTGAAATAATACATATCCTATGTTCATTCCTGCATTGTTTTACAACAGATCATATGATGGCAGTGTGCCAGTATGCATTATCCATTTGAAGAAATTACGTGTGTTGTAGACTATAATTTTTGTATAATTTCTGATTGAAAGTATAAGAACCAATATCAGTAGTAATAAAATGAAAACAAAAATACAGTTTTCAGTTGTTCCTTCAGGAGGAAATCAGAAACTCATCACTGCCATTTGTTACCTCATACCAAAATATATTTCAGTTGTCATATTATTTGTACTGCTCCAGTAGTACTTGTTCTACAGTTCTAAAAAGATTGTGTGGGATACATAGGGAAGGCATTAGAGTGAATAATGAACCTTGCCCAATATTTAAAGTATGAAAAATTCAGGATATAAACAAAGTGAGGTAACACAATGCAAGAAGCCAGATTTATTTATTTATTTATTGCAGGATTAGGGTTCAAGTCTCCATCCAACTGTACTGATTTGAGTTTGCAGTATTTTCCCTGAATTACGCTCAGTAAATTTCAGTTTTGAGTTCAGTCAACCATGTTTATAGACTGTAATATTTGTTGTTTCTCTTCTGTACTGAACTGTTTCTCATTTTATCTTGATTTTGTTTTTTGCATTGAATGATTAATACTAAGGTGGTTTCTTCCATACTTTTGTTAATAGCTGTAATTGTAACCTTCTGAATGTTTCAGAAGCATTATTGTATTTGTGATAAAGGTAACCATATATGCAATGTAGTATTGGTGTAGAAGACTTAGTACCCCGGTACATTAGCTTAAGAAACCATAAAGTAAATAGTTTGGTGTGCCACTTGCTTGCTTTTCTTTTCAGTGTTTTGTATCCATCCTTACTCGTAACATGCCGCCAATCCCAACCCCTTTGCTTGTCTAATCACTATATTATAAAAATGACATACATTTTAAAATACTAAGTTAAGCGTCGGATTATTTTTACAGGTCCCCAAATAAATTTAATAGCTTTCCCTTATTGCAGTAATAATATGATAGTGTTTATGACTGCTTTTGTGATACTGAAAGGTTGTGTTTCCGTAAAGGGTTCCAAAATTTTCCACAAGATGGAAAAGATAATTTTTGCTTTTATCTTGTGATATAAATGGTACTACAGACTAATGTTTGTTATAAATGGTGTGTATATTCTCAAGTAGTGGTATCAAGACTACACCTGTGAATGTTCGCATATTTTATAATTTGAACAATTCCTTTCCAGGAATTCAAAAAGTGACTCAGGAACTTTATGCTCTCATTAACTATGGAGAGATGCGCAAAAAGTTAAGTTGCATTACTGAGAAGACATCTGTGAAATTGAATGAGCTAATTAGCAAAGGTCACACCCTGATACGGCTCCGTGGAAAGACAATTCGTATCCGCACTCCACTGTGCCGAGCTCTGCGCAGGCTTAATCATCTTGATGGTTTGTCTTTATTTTTCTAATTTCTCATTTTACTACATTACTGATTACATATTTGGTTTAACAGTGCTGTAGAATTTGTTTGGGATCAATCTTGATTACTTTCTTTTAATGTCAGCTGTGTTTCAATTATGTATGTTCTGGGTTGTGTCTCATCCTTCTCAGTAATGGCTCAGATCTTTTTCGTATATTTATCAAACTCTAAAAACTTAATAATGTAATGTCAGTGTCATGTGCGTATATTATTTTGGATGTTGCAAGAGATGGATAACAATTTTTCACTTTTAATCTATTTTGTCCATTTTCACTTATTGCACAAAGTCCTGACCTCAGTCTCTGCTAACCCACTGCACCCACACCCACTACCCAACATTCTCCCCTTCCTCTGTCTGATCACTCTCTCCCAGTACACACTTTGGCACCGTTGTCGTCATGCTCAGTACGAACTCACTAATGTCAATGCCCATGCATCCACTGCGTCTTTCCCCCTAATAGGTGCTTTCTCCCCATCCTGTGTGTGGATCACTGTTAAACATGCTAAGTAGTAATGCTAAGTATGCCAAGTAGTAAATTACTGCTTTTCATCTCCAGATTGACCCACTCCTTTGCTCACATTGCCCCTTTCGTAAACTAACGTGTGTTATTCATACTCCCTCCCTCTCCCCTCCACTGTTGACAAATATCCTCATGTTACAGAACTATCCTAAACCTCTCAGCACCATATCTTCAGCCTTTTTAGTACCCATACCTGCACCTTAACTAGGTATTGCAGAAATAAATCTTCATGACACAGGCATCCCAGAGTCACCTCTGCCTCCTCTTCAAAGCACTATTCCTGTGCTTCCAGCTACTTACATCACATCTCCCAAATCAAAACCCTTGCCCTCCATCACCTGGAAGAGGACTCCCCACACCACTTCCAAAAATTGTCAGATTTATTGACATCCTACTCTCACCTCAGAACACCATTACCATTCAGTGCCTGTCCCACTCCATTGGACCCTCTAATCAACCCCAATTAGTACCTAGACCCATCTTACTGACCTTTTCCATTTACTAAACCCTCCAAAACTCCATCCAGCATTATATAAAATCCAGAACCTAAACAAATCCAAGACACTGTTGCCAACGTATCCACCAAAAACCTGAAGCCTCCAGAAGTTTCGTTCCTATCTGAGGGCCTCACCTTCAGCTTCACACACAAGTTCAACCATACTGGACTCATGAAAGACTTACTCTCCTCCTTGTGATCTCTGCTGCAAACACATCATTGCTACCAGTCCATCCAACCAAGCCAATCTTTCCACTGAATGTCTCCCTCATCATCCCCAATGAAACCCTGCACATCCACCTTCTAAGTGCATCCCCTAATCCATAAATCCAACAATTCTGGATGTCTCATTTAGCTGGTCACATTCCCACTGAAAGAATCTCTGCTCTTGTCGACAAACCCTCCAACTACTTGCTCATAGCCTAGCACCGCATATGAGGGATACAAATCACTTCCTTCACTAACTCTCAACCATCCCCACCCCACTGCTACTGGGACAGCACCTCCTATACATCAACATCCCTTGTGCCCATGGCCTTGTGACTATCGAACACTACCTCTCCCAGTGTTCTGACTCCAAACCCACTAGCGCATTCCTTATACACCTAGCCATATACATCTTCTCCTTTGAGGAGAAGATATGTAAACCAATACATATCACAGCCTTGGGCACCTGCATGGCCCCCCTCTATGACAATCTGTTTATGGACCATCTGGAACAAAACCCCTTAGCATCCCGAACCCGTATCTGATTCAGATTCTTTGGCAATATCTTCATAATGGAGGCCCAAGGCCAAGACAACCAACACAGTTTCTTTTACAGCCTCGACAATTTCTCTCCTATCCACTTCACATGGTCCTCGTCAGCCCATTGTGCCACCATCTTGGCCACTTATCTCCACTGCTCCAAGGGCTCCATCCATACCACTGTCATCAAGACCACCAATCATCACTACCAGCATTATAACAACTGTCAACCATTCTACATCAAAAAATCACTCCCATTTGGTTTGGCCACCCATGGATGCATATCTGCAGTGATGAGTATTCCTTTGCCCAGGATGTTGAAGGTCTTACGGACAGGTACTACCCCAGAAACCTTGAAACCTTGTCCGCAAACAATTTCCCATGCCATATGATAACTCCCCCTGCCTTAACCTCCTTCCTCCTGCCCAGTGTGACCCCTTGTAGCTGCAAACAGCCTGGACATTATTGATGGTGTCAGAACACAGATGGGGGTTAGTGATTATGCAGTAATCAGTGACTACAGTTACAAAAGTTAATAAATCGGTCAAGTATATTAGGAGAATGTTTCTGCTAGAAAGAGCAGATGAGCAGTAGTTAGTGTCTCACTTACACAATGAATTGGAATCATTTATTTCCAGTATGATGGACAAAGATGAATTATGGGGAAAATTTAAACAGATTGTAAATTGTGCTCTGGAAATGTATGTGCCTAGTAAGTTGGTTAAGGATGGAAAAGACTCACCATGGTTTAGCAATGAAATTTGGAAAATGCTGAGGAAACAAAGGCTGTTGTGTTCTCGGATCGAAAGACAGTGTGCAGATGACAGATAAATGTTAGTAAAGAATCATGCATCTGTGAAAAGATCTATGTGTGAACCACACAACTGCCACCACCATCATACCTTAGCAAATGATCTGGCTGAGAATCCGAGAAAATTTTGGTCATTTGTAAAATAGCTAAGAGGGTCTAAGGCTTCCATCCAGTCACTTGACGACCAGTCTGATGTGTGGCAATTGAAGATAGCAAAACAAAAGTTGAAGTTTTAAATTTCCTGTTTAAGAAATCAACCATTTGGGAGATTCGTACAAACATACGATTGTTTGACTGTTGCCCAGAGTCCTGTACAGACAAGATAGTAATAAGCATCCCTGGTTTAGAGAAACGACTGAAAGAGTTGAAAACAAATAAGTTGCCAGGTGCTCTTCGGCATGGGCCTTTACTTTGTATTTATCGTGAATCTCTCACACAATACAGAATCCCAAGCAACTGGAAAAGAGCTCGGGTGACTCCTCTGTGTAAGAAGGGTAAGAGAATGATATCTAAAATTACAGAATGACATCCTTAATATCAACTTGCTCCAAAATTCTAGAACGTTTTTTGAGTTCAAATATAATAAATTTCCAAGAGACCGAAAAGCTTAGAACCGAGTGAGGCGACGCAGTGATTAGCACACTGGACTCGCATTAGGAAGACAGTGGTTCAAACTCCTCGTGGGCCATTCTCATTTATGTTTTCTATTAATTCTCATAATTGCTTCAGGCAAATGATGGGATGATTCCTTTGAAAGGACATGGCCAATTTCCTTCCCCATCCTTCCCTAATCAGAACAAGTGCTCCTCCCTCTAATGTCAACAGGACGTTAAACATTAATCTCCTCCTCCTCAAACCTAACGTCCATTAATCAGCATGGTTTTGCACTTGTGAAACTTACCTTGTCCTTTTCTCACATGATGTACTGCCAACTTTGGATCGAGGAAAACAAGCAGATTCCGTATTTTTACATTTCCAAAAAGCATTTGACATGGTACCCCACAACAGACTGTTAATGGAGCATGTTCACCAGAGACAATGTTATAGTCTGAAGTGCCGAGGGATGTGTGACAGAAGTGCTATTGTTTTCTATATACATAAATGATCTGGCAACAGGGTCTGCTGATGACGACTACATCTACATCTGAATGCATACTCTGCAAACTACCACAAAGTGCATGGCAGAGGTTATGTCCCATTGTAGCAGTTATTAGGGATTCTTCCCGTTCCGTTCACATATGGAGCTTATGGAGAATGATTGTTTGAATGCCTCTGTGCGTGCTGCAGTTGTTCATATCTTGTCCTCACAATTCCTATGTGAGCAATATGTAGGGGGTTGTAGTACATTCCTAGAGTCTTCATTGAAAGCCGGTTCTTGAAACTTTGGTAGTAGAGTTTTTCAGGGTAGGTTACGTCAGTCTTCAAGAGCCTGCCAATTCTGTTTCTTCAGCATCACTGTAACACTCTCTCATGGGTCAAACAAAGCTGTAACCATTCGGCTGCCCTTCTCTTTATACATTCAATATCTGCTGTTAGTCCCATTTGATACCATCGCACACACTTGAGCAACATTCTAGAATGTGTCACATGAGTGATTCGTAAGCAATCTCCTTTGTGGACAGGGTCCCAACACACTTCTTTGAGGTACACCCAAAGTTACTTCTACATCTGTCAATGATAGAAATCCAAAATAGCATTCTGTGTGCTCCCTACCAAAAACTCCTCTATCCAGTTATAAATTTCACTTTTAGCCCATATGACTGAACTTTTGACCATAAGTGTAGGCGTGATACTGAGTCAAATGCTTTTCGGAAGTCAAGAAAGACTGCATATACCTGACTGCCTTGATCCAAATCTTTCAGTATGCCATGTGATAAAAGTGTGAGTTGGGTTTCACATGATTAATGTACTGATTGACATTGAGTGGGTCATTCTGGTAAGATACCTCACTGTGTTTGAGCAAAGAATATGTTCTAAGATTCTAAAACAGTTTTATGTCAAAGATATTGGACCATAGTTTTGTGGATCACCTCTACTACCCTTCCTGCAGACGGGTGTTATGTGTGCTTTCTTCAAATTACTGGGCATGTTTTTTTGTTTAAGGAATCTATGATTACAGTTAGAAGAGGGGCTAACTCAAGTGCAAATCCACTATAGAATCTGATATTGATTCCATTGAGCCAAGGAACTTTGCTCAATTTTAACGATTTCAGTTGTTTCTCAACACCATGACACTAATACTAATGTCACTCCTCTTTTCAGTGGTTTTGTGGAGTAAATTGGGGGCAATTCTCGTGTGTTTTCCTTTGTAAAGGAACACTGGCAAATCAAGTTAAGCATTTCAGCTTTCTCTTTGCTGTGGGGTTTGGGAAGGTGTCGAATTTGAGTGACTGTAGGAGGATACAATATGACTTAGACAAAATTTCCATTCGGTGTATTGAATGGCAGCTGGCTCTACATGCAAAAAAAGTGTAAGTTGCTGTGAATGAATGAGTAAGAAAAATAGACCTATAATGGTAAGGTACAGCATTTGTAGTGTCCTGCTTACCACAGTCAAGTTGTTTAAATACCAGTGCGTAACGTTGTAAAGTATTATGAAATGGAACAAGCATGTGAGGATTTTAGTGACTTTTGTTCATTAGGAGAATTTTAGAAAAGTGAGATTCATCTGTAAAGGAGACGACGTTGCAAGATACTGGTGTGACCTATTCTTGTGTACTGCTTGAGTGTTTGGGGTCACATCAGGTTGGAATAAAAGAGGACGGCCCTCATGCCCATGGTCTTATCACTGTTGAACACTACTTTTCCAAATGCCCTTCAGACATCAGACTCACTACTTCATTCTCATACTGCTTACAAACTTCATCCTAACTCTCAAATACTTTTCCTTTCAGGGGGGTTATACAAACAAATCTGTGGCATAGCCATGGTCACCCCCATGGCACCCTCTTATGCCAACCTCTTTACAGACCATGTAGAGGAGATCTTCCTAGCCTCCTAAAACACCAGACCCTTGGGCTGGTTTAGGTTCATTGATGATATCTTCATGATCTGGACTCAGGCCCAAGTCATTGACCTTCGTTCCATCGCATCCCGAACACCTTCTTCCCTATCTCCTTTGCCTGGTCCTCCACAGTGCAGCATGCCACCTTCTTGGATGTTGATCTCCGACTGTTTGATGGCTCCATCCACACCTCTATGCGCATTAAACCCACCAACAAACTACAGCACCTGCATTTTGACAGCTTTCATCTCTTCCACACCAAAATATCCCTCCCACACAGCCTGGCCACCTGAGGATGGTGTTTCTGCAGTGAAAAAAACTCCTTTGCCCAGTAGGCTGAAGGTTTCACCAAGACTTTAAGAGAGAGGCACTATTCCCCAGACCTAGTCTATTAAAAAATTCCTTGTGCCATTTCCCCATATATCCCCAATCCTACCACCACCACCACCAACACTTCTACCCAGCCACAAAAGAGTGCTCCCCTTGTCACCTGATACCATCCTGACTGTAACAACAGAACCACATCATTTGCCAGGGCTTTGATTACCTATCATCATGCCCCGAAATGAGGGACATCCTACCCATCGTCCTTCCCGCCCCTCCTAAAGTGGTGTACTGTCGCCCACTTAACCTCTGCAACAACATAGTCCATCCCTGTGTCACTCCCTATCCCAAACCCTTGCCACAGGGGTCATATTCTTATGGGAGTCCCAGGTGCAAGACCTGCCCAAACCACCATCCGAGAACTTTCTATTCCAGTCCTGCCACAGGTTTATCCTACCCCTTCAGAGGCCAGGCCACCTATGAAAGCAGCAATGTTGTACACCACCTCTGTCGCAATAAACGCTCAGTTTTTTATATTGGCTGTTCACCAGGATGAATGGCCACTGCCAAACTGTGCCCAAGACCAGAGTAGACCACATCTTGGCTCAATGTGGAGCTGAACATAACATGCTTGATTCTGGTGGCTGCTTCAGTACTTGAGCCACCTGGATCCTCTCTCCACCACCAGCTTTTCTGAACTGCACAGATTGCAGTTATCCATACAACACCTTCGCCATTACTGAAATTATCCTGACCTCAACATACAGGAACCTACTGTCCCCATACCCTCCACTGTCCTGTCACCTTGTGTCTGTTCTCATTTCCCACCCGTTTGTGTGCCACTCTCTGCCAATGCACCTTCCCATCCTCCCCCCTCTTATTTTTCATTCCCCGTGTCTCCCCTCCCCATCTCATCTCCCTGCCCACAGCCTCCAGACACTGCACCTGTCGACAGTCAGTTCCCTGCACTCTCTGCCAGACAGCACCCTACTCTCCCCCACCAATTACCCTGCTACTCCTTCCCCTTCCCTGCACCCTCCAGATTGCTGCTTCCATTCAATGTGACAGTTGCATTCCAGTCCAAGCTGTCGGATATGGATGTTGTGTAAGTGAGGAGTGCTTGCTTTTGTGCATGAATGTGTGTGTGTGTGTGTGTGTGTGTGTGTGTGTGTGTTTGTGTTTGTGTTTCCTTTTCTTGCGAAGGCTATGGCTGAAGGTTAACGTGAAGTGTCTTTTCATTGTTCTTGTCTGCAGGTTAATGTGTCACCTTTACATAACTAGCAGGCTTTTACCTTATATTGTTGATATTCCCGCCTGTAGTTTCCATCGTTTAACTTCCTAGAACAGGTAGCTCAGGAACCCATTCACTGTGGAAAATCTGTAGACTCAGCTATAACAATAGACCTGTCTTCTTTGAGGATGTTCATAATGAAACTGACATCAGTGACCATGAGGCAGTTGTAGCAAAAATGATTACTAAAGTACAAAGGACAGCTAAAACAAGTAGGAAGATTTGCAGTTTAAGTGATTTAGATAAAGAGGCAGTCATGTCCAATCTCAGAAATGAACACAAAACCTTTACCTCTAGGCAGAAGCATGTAGAAGAGTTGTAGTATTGTGCCTCAAATTTAAAAGAATAGTTAACATCGCACTGGATAGATAAGCAAGTACAAGGTGTACAACTTTGCTTCCATTGTTTTTTCCCCAACATTTGATGCTTTAATTAAACAAATTGGTTACACATGTATCATTCAAAGTATTTTCCATCGCTGGCCACTACTTTCTACCATCTTTCGGGCAGTGTACGAATCCCGCGTCGAAAAAATTGTTCATATTTTGAAGTAATCCACAAATCGATCCAATGTGTGACTTCTTCATGAGGTCAGAAGTGTTTGTCAGCCAGGCCATGCGCCATTGATCTAAACAGGTGATAGTCAGAGGGAGCAATGTCTGGAGAATACGGCAGGTGGGATAGGACTTCCCATTTTAACATTTCCAAGTACCTTTTGACCTCTTTTGCAATTTGGGATTGAGCGTTGTCATGCTGCAAAATCTCTGTATTGTGCCTCTCGCTATATTGCTGCCATTTGTCTTTTAATGCTCTGCTCAAATGCGTAATTGGATTCGGTAATGAGCACCTGTGACTGTTTCACTTGGTTTTAACACCTCATAGTACATGATGCTGAGCTGGTCCCACCAAATGCAGAGCTTGATCTTGGAACCGTGAATATTCGGTTTGGCTGTCGACGTGGAAGCATAGCCGGTATATCCCCATGATTTTTTGCGTTTAGGGTTATCGTAATGAAACCATTTTTCGTCCCCGGTCATAATGTGATGCAGGAATTCCTTCCGTTTTTGCCTCGGAAGCAACTGTTCACGAACACAAAAACACCATTCAATGTCTCTTGGTTTCAGGTCACACAGGACCCAAGTTCCTTCTTTCTGAATCATGCCCATAGCCTTGAGACATTTTGAAATGGCTTGCTGTGTCACTCCCACTAATCGTGCCAATTCTTCTTGAGTTTGATGTGAGTCTCCAATTCTGTATCTTCGAAAACATTCTCTCTTCAACCTCTATGCCGGTCTAAGACGTTAAAATCACTGTTCTTGAAGTGTTGAAACCAATGTTCCATTACTATAAAAACTGCAGACATACTTTCACAATTTACTTGTCACACTGTTGTGAAGGTGAATGGTATAGATATTCTCTGTGGCATTGGGCAGTAGCTAAGAGAGCTAAATTTAAACAAAGCTCAAGGGTGTGCTTGGATCCTCTCAAGAGTCTGTACAGAATTTGTAGCTGAGCTAGCTCCCATTTTTACTGTAACATTTTGTAGATCCCATGAACAAAAACCTGTGCACAGTGACTGGGAAAAAGCACAAGTCACTCCTGTCTATAAGAAGGATAACTATGACAATACGGTGAAACCTCTATATAACGCTTTTCAAGGGACCACAAATTCTGAACACTGTATAGAGGAAAACACTATAAAGATGAAGGCTTCCAAATAATAATTATAGGGCACTACTGAAGATCGGGATACCACTAATCAGCTTTGACAAATGGTGATGACATTTTAAATTCTCACAAGACTGTAATATGATATTCATTCCAAATGATCAATGTATCAAATGATTAGTTTTTTGTAATTAAAACATGGAGCGCGGTAGGTGGATGGGTGAAAGTAAATAGATCAGTTTGTTCTGTAAAAAGTTATAACAGATTCTTAAGATATGACATCATTGTCCAAAGCTGACAGGTGGTATCCCATTCTTCAGTTGACCCAATTATAGAATATGAGCCAAATTTTGTTTATACTGAACATATTACATAAAAACACAGTAAATGGTACAGATCAAAAAATTAAATTATAAAATGTAACTAAAATTTGCACAAAACTCTAGGAACCTATGCAATCTGAAAATTACATACCTATGATTTTTTAAAATATTCAAGCAAGCATGTTTGTTTTCTATTTCTCCCAGACTCTATGGCAATCATTTCTTGCTCCAAATGAGCAAGTTGAACAACTGTTCTGTCCTCAACTCTATGGGCCATCATATATCTCGTGAATGTTTCAAAAGCTTCAGCTGCCTTAGTATATGAGGGCACAGGGTCATCTTCCTTGTCACTGTCACTTTCACTACCACTATTATTCTCCAAGATTCTCTCTGCAGTCAGCTCCTCAATACTTTGTACTCCTGTGGTTGCCACATTGTCATCCACAGCCACAAAGTCCTCAACAGTGACAGAATCACTGCCTATTAATTCCTGCCGCTGACATATGAAACATGCTGAGTGTGGGCTTTCCGAGCCGGTGCAAACTGTGAATCCACAGAACGGAAAACGATGCGTCTACATCCAGTCACTTAAACATTATAAAGAGGTAAATAATTGACCTTGGTTCCAAAAATGTGAGCGTTACCTGAAGGAAATTGTAATATAGAGGAAATGCAGTAAAGAGGAAAATTTAACATTGTTTATATGGACTTTTAGTCGAGACTGAAAAAACAGACGTAACATAGAGGAAAACATTATATGGAGGAACGTTATAAGTAGGTTTCACTGTATTATGAAAAGGGTAGTCGCTATTCACCATTTAGTGGAGGTGCTGAGTTACAGGGGTACAACAAAAAGTGTGTGTATGTATTCTGATGAAGGCCTGTTTGGCCGAAACCTTCTTTTGACTGTTTTTTCGTTGTGCCTATCTGCAGTTCAGCATCTCCACTATATGGTGAGTAGCAACTATCCCTTTCATAATATTGTCATTATTACATCCTGGATTTTCCATTAGAAGGGTAACTATGTGATCCACAAAACTATCATCCAATCACATTGACACTCAGCTATTGAAGAATCCTGCAGCATATTCTAAACTCAAACATAATGGGGTATTTCAAATAGAAGGATCTCCCCCATGTCAACAGACATGGCTTTCAGGAAGCATTGACGTGTGAAACATGATTGTCTCTTTTCTCACTTAACATCCTGAAAGTCGAGGGTCGAGCCTTTCAGGTAGGTACATTATTACTAGGTTTGTGAGAAGCATTTGTCTCAGTATCACACCTCTTGTCAAAAGTATGATTGCATAGAATAACAAGCTAAATTTTTGACCGAATTCAGGATTTCTTCGCAGTTAGGTCGTCAACAGATGAAGTAGTAACTTCAGGGATGCATGAGGGAAATTTATTAGGACCCTTGCTGTTGTTATATATTGGTGACCTCATGGAAAATATTAATAATACTCTGAGCTAACCCTCCCCCCGTCCCCTTGATAAAATTTCGAAGTGGTACAAGACAAGAACTAGCATTTTTCTTTAATATTCAGAAATGTAAACATTATGTATTTCACTAAATAAAAAACATAGTATCCTATTACCACAATATCAATTATGAAAATCAGAATCAGTCAATTGACACAGATACTAGTGCATAATAATTTGTAGGTGCATGAAATGGAGTGATCACATAGGCGCATTTGCAGATAAGACAGGTGCCAAACTTCAGTTTGTTGGCAGGATACTGGAAAAATTGCAGTCTACAAAGAAGACGGATTACAAATCACTTGTGTGTTCCATCTTAGAATATAGCTTAAGTGTTATGGGAGCTGCACCAAATAAAATTAAAAGGCTACTGAATATATATAAAGAAATGTGACACAAATGTCACTGGTATGTTCGGTTTATAGGAGTGCACTAGGAAAATATTGAAAAACACGTATTGAGAGACTGTTGAATGTACACGCAAATCATCCTATGAAAGCCTTCCTATCTATGTATGCAGTTGTGTGAAAGAACAGTTACATTAGTAGCGGTACTAATGCTGTGGAAGGAAACCTCATTTCACCACATTTAAACAGGTTTTCAATTACTGCATACTTTGAGTAGTTAGACCTACTTTAAATAATTTTTGGAATCCAAACTACCATTAACTCAGATGATTGTACAGTATTTCTGCCTATCATTATCACATAGCTAGTGATGCATAACCTGTGGTGTACAGCTATTTATATTTTTACCGTGATTGGTCTGCCATTATTCGTGTACATAAGCCAGCAATAGATATCTTGCCCTGTAAACTGAATGTGGTGCATGCAATATGTCTATTGGTGATGGAAAATATTCAGCACACAGTACAAGTGACCAAACTCCAGTGCCCTAGCTTCACTGTCTGTGAGATGACCTTCCCATTACAGCACCCCTTCCTTCATCTGCACACTATGATCAGATCTAATTCTCCACCTTTTACAAGATTTACTATGGAGGTTCTCCTCTTTTATGTGTAACCCAACCTCTTTTTTTTCTGTTGTTGGTCCACTACACCTCATATGTCATTAACCTAGCCATTTATTTCCAATTATCCCGCACTCATTTTTTACTCATTATTGTTTATACCTTGCTTTGTTGCTTGCTCCTAAGCAATGACATATTTATACAGGGTTGCCACAAGTTCTGGAAATCAGGGAATATCACAGAATTTCAAACGTGTCAGGGAAATATCAGGGAAATTTGGAAAAAACTCTAGAAAAATCTTGTTTTTGTCTAAGTAGATGAAATGATTTGTTTATGAGATGTCGTGCATCGTTGCTGGCTGGGTGTCGCTTCCCTACTCCCTCATTCTTACTGCTGCTGCCATTCCTACCACTCCCCTCAGCTTGCAGTCAGTGCTGTCATCACTTCTTGCCACTAGCCTAGCAGCTGTCGATGAGGCAGGGAGGTGTGAGGAGTGGTTTGTTTGGATCTGATTCTCAGAGATTGTTGATGCAATGGCCAGAGATTGTGGTCAAGTGTGCATGAGTTGTGTCTGAGAGATTGTGTGATTGTGTATGTGCTCATTTTCTGACAAAGGCTATGGCCAAACATTTAGTTGTGAGAGTGTGGTTCTCTTTTTCTACATGCATGTCTGCAGCTCAGCGATCATCTTTATGGTGAGTTGCTACCTGTCCTCATTAGTACTTTGTCTCAGAGTATTTGCGCAAGTTATCTGTTGCATGGATTGATCACTGCACTTTTATTTCATCAACATGGTGTCTGTGACACGTGAAGAGCTGTCCATTTCTGCCGATATGAAACCCATCATTTCCCACTAATGTGCAAGTTTATATATTAGAAAGTATGAATGATAAGAAGATGAAAATTGTGGCAGTCGCTAGCGGTTTGTATGCTATGTACACGTATATGCCGTGGAAGAAAAATCATATAGTACCTGTAAAATAATAAACATAACACAGTGGGTAATAACTGACAATAATGAACATAGTAGAACCAACATGTTATTGGCAGTCACCTATAGTGTTGGTTTACACAACTCTTCCCCACCTTATACACTTCTTCCAAGACACTTACATTTTTCTGAGGTTATTTCTAAAATCAATGAAGGCATTTTAAATATGTCTTGCAACTCCACCAAATGTGTCTCGTTTTATTGAAATAAAATAACAACAGTGGTCTTAATGAAACACACTTACCATTTGGCTTGCTTCCTCCCCCTAAAACCAGTTCATTACAAAAGATGCTGATATTAGTACTTAAAATTTTTGCTCACGTGGGGGAGAAATAGAAAAGTCCTTACATTTTTTTTGTCAACTTATGTCTTTACTTACCAGTACTCTTGATCTCAAAATTTATCAGGGAAAAAAGCTAAAACTTGTCTTGAAATCAGGGAAATATCAAGGAATTTCAGTTGGGGAAACTTGTGGCAACCTTGTTTATAGCTCTTTCCTTTCCTTCCCTTCCTTCCACAGTCCCAAGGTTCTTATATTATGTTCTCTCTCTCTCTCTCTCTCTCTCTCTCTCTCTCTCTCTCTCTCTGTAGTGTGTTATGCATTGTATGCTGTATTGTTGAAGACATGTAGTTATAGTTATTAAATTACACATCATAGTCAACAGCTGATTTAAAAACTTTAATGTAATATTCCTTCTCATTGATTCTGCTTTTGTATTAGATATTGTCTTGTTGCAGAACTTCAGGATGAGTTGAAATTGCCTAACCGTGTGATAGTGGAGTTGCGTCCTCGTGACAGCAAATCGTGGGCCCGTGTGCAGTCTGTTGCACAAAACCCTCGGGCTCGCACTAGTTTACCTCTTCAAAGACGTCTCTCCACACTAGTCAACTACCTTCAGTATAGGTGGCGACCAGAACATTTGAAGCATGTATCCTTACTCATGCATCATGATTAAAATGAAAGTAATATTGTTGCACTCCATATGAAAGGAATCTCAGTGTTGATGGTTCTTTTTTCTCTTTAGACTCGTGTAGTTTCGCTGCACTCGAAACAGCAGTATACATAACTTCCATTGCAGCATTATTTGTTCCTCATTATCTGCCAAAATATGTTCTGGTGCAGTACACATTTACTGTTGGATAGTCAAATTGCAACATGAGGAAGTAAATGTGTATATGCATTTAGCAAGAACATTACATGATTAAATTTGTAGCTAATCTGGGGGTGTAAAAGTTGTGAAATTTAGTACAGAGATCCGCAATCCCTGACAGTAACAAAGATTGCAAGGGGATGTCGGAGATATGCACAGCTATGAGGTTTGACACATCTAGAAATGTAAAGGCTTCTGTCCAAATTACTAGCTATGTGAGCTGGAGGTGATCAGTCTGTGTACCCAATGTCACCTCGCACCATCACACCAGGTGCTGGGCCTGTATGATGATGATAATGACTAATGCAATCTGGTAATGGTTGTTCTCCTCAGAAATTCTAGACACGGATATGTCCATTGTGATGCTAAATGCAGAACCTATACTTGTCTGGTAAGGTGATGTGGTCCCATTCCTGTGTCCAGTGTTGTTGTAGGGCATGCCACTGCCAAAAAATTGTTGCCTTGATGGAAGTCTTTGGTGCTCCAAACATCACACCCGTTTCCTTGCTCAAGGTATGCGATGTTACTGGACTATCATGCACAACCTAATGAACAATATGTCTGTCCTTCTGTCAGGCACTATAATTTGGATTAAAATTACTTTGTAGCGACACTTCTCATGTTGGAGATCTCCATCTATGTCGTTCTCCAATCAGAGTGCTAAACGTCATGCGTGAATTTTTTGCCATTGCCAGAGTGCCACAACAAAGAGTCAGTTCACTTCCAATTGCTTGTCTTGCTTTTTTCTTGTTGTGTTTGGATCCCAAATCTTGGGTCCTGCCCTTTTACCTCACATTTCATCGCACATGATAAACACCCCCAAAACAACACACAAAATAATGGCGATGAAATAACGCATGTTTCGTACGCACCACTACTGGATTCTTTCACCCAAGATGCGACTCGGCTTTACATATTCAATTATCATCACATAGATTGGCCTACAGTTTGAAAACTTCATACGACATGATGTGAAATCGAATTTTTTGGAGGCAGCAAATGATTGTTGCTTTTAAAGGTACACAAATTTAACAACAGAATCTAAAGGTCTTCTGTAGTGCAGTGGTAATGTTAATAAGAGATACAGAAGGTTGTGAGTTCAAATCCATTCAGCCAATATAACTTTTTTTATTTTTAAATCTTTTATCAAAATGACTTTGATTGTTATTATTGTCAATTAATAGGTTTCAATGTTTTTGTTTTTAACATTTCGTCGCATCATTTTCAGCATTGTATTAACTTTATTTGTTCTTATTTTTCTTCATATCATTCTTTTTTTCATTTGGAATGTACCTGTATTGCCTATAACCTGTAAATGAGTTACAACCAGTACTGGTCATTGGTAAGTATTGCGTCAGCTCCAGTAGCAAAAATGGGGTGTTACAGTTCACTTTTAGTGCTGAAACTGAATTTTTTGTCTTGAGTTTACTTCTGCAGGTCAGCTTTAGTTGCTGTGAGGAAAGCAAGCATGATTAACAGTTCCGCCGCAGGTTGCTGACAACTGTTTTCTCGAGTACATTGCTTATCAAGAGGTTGCAGTTAGGACACAAGTGTAAATTGAGGGCTACAAAATGCTTTGCCTGCTGCAGCTCAGTCATTGGTCATTTAAAATCATCTGTGGACAGAGAAACTTATGTTCCTGTTGTATCTGATGGCAACAGCTTTCAACACATGTTACATGTACAGCATTTTAGCACATGTGAAGTGATCAGCCGTGTTTGCGTGTCACCTTTAACTGAACGGTAGGCAATATGGCAACACTGCAGGACCAAGGGACGGGCATCAACTATCAAGTAATTTTAAAGGAACTATAGTCACATGGGTCCATCTGGCATTGTATTGGGTACAGCCCTTCTGAACCCATTGATTCCATATTCAAATGACATTTGATAGGATCTTGACCAAACTGAGCAGCTTACTCCCAGTTGACTGTCAGGTGTGTTTCTACACCACAGTGGCAATAACTTTGCTGCCAACTTTTAGGTCACTCGACCTTGAGCTACTGGTCAGCCACTTACAATCTTGAGATAAACAGAACATTGAACATTCTTCTTCCTACCTAGAATCTCTTGTAGTAAACTTCTGAAGTGACAGTTTGCAACACTGTCTCTCACTGAAACTATGTTCATTTCCTTAACACTTACCTCAGAGAGATCGTCTTCTCTCTTCAGTTAATGCAGAAGAACTATCACAGCCAGTTGCAGATTATTGCAAAGAAGAAGAACCTCTACTGAGGTTGGCACCTCCACCAGAAACAGTCATCAGCACTCCTTCCATAAACCTCAGTGAATATTTGACGTCTTCAATACTCTGCCTCAGTGCCTATGAGGAACGCCTAGCTAACTGGCCTTCGGATCCGGCTACAGTAAAGACTGCTGGTGTGAGTATATTTATGTTTCTGAATATTATTTTGTTTGAGAAATCACAGTTATAGAAAACTTAATTTATAATAATTAAAATCATCCATGAATATTTGAAAGGTTGGTGAAATTTGTATTTCTTTATTAGAAATCATTGTTAATTTTATAATAAACCATAATTTTAATAAGGTAGGTAGAGTGAGTCTGCGAAGTCACCTCTGCATCAATGGTAATTGTGGCACTGTCGGACAGGGAAGAACTTCTTTTCTTATTAACTGTATTGGAAAAAGCAAAAGTGGAGGATTCATTTGTATGATAGATGCTCGATGTCTTGAATTAGAAATAGCGTAGAAAACCTAAAAGTTTATAATTGGTGTTGAAAACTTTTCAGAAATATGTGCTGGATACATGAAAATGTGAAAAGACAAAAGTGCAAAGATAATTATACATGGTTGCTGCAGGTATATTTAGATGATAAACACTTAATTTACTTTACACTAAGATGAAAAAAGTCATGGGACAGTGATATGCACATACATAGGTGGCAAATCACGTTCATTAGGTATAAAGGGTTAGTGCATTGGTGGAGCTGTCATTTGTACGCAGGTGATTCATGTGAAACAGTTTCCAACATGATTATGACCACATGACGGGAATCGGCAGACTCTGAACACAGAACGGTAGTTGAAGCTAGACACATGGGAAATTACATTTCAGAAATTTTTAGGGAATTCAATATTCCAAGATCCACGGGATCAAGAATATGCAGAGACAACCAAATTTCAGGCATTACATCTCACCGCGGACAACTCGGCACCATTTGCATAGAGCTGTCAGTACTAACAGACAAGCAAATCTGTGTGAAATAACTGCAGAAATCAATGTGGGACATGGTTTAGTTTCCATTTATTTCCAAAATACTGAGGTTGATTATGTAGGGTGTATCCATTAAGACAGTGCAGCAAAATTGGCATTAATGGGCTACAACAGTAGACGACTGATGAGAGTGCCTTTGCTAACAGCATGATATCACCTGCAGTGCTTCTCCTGGACTAATGACCATCTTGGATGGACGCTAGGCAACTGGAGAACCATGGCCTGGTCAGCTGAGTCCCGATTTCATTTTGTAAAAGCAGATGGCATGGTTCGAGTGCAGTGTAGACTCCACAAAGCTATGGACCCAAGTTGTCAGGAAGACTCTGCGCAAGCTGATGGTGGCTGTATAATGGTGTTGACTGTATTTACATGGAATGGATTGGGTTCTCTGATCCAATTGAACTGGTGGAAATGGTTATATTCAGCTTCTTGGAGACCATTTGTGGCAATTAATTGACTTCATGTTCCTAAACAGTGCTGGCATTGTCACTGGTCACAATTGTTGACAATTGATTTTAAGAACATTGTTGACAATTCGAACAAATGATTTGGCCGCCCAGGTTGCCAGACATGAATCCCATCAAACATCTTTGGGACATAATCAACAGGTGAGTTTGTGCACAAAATCCTGCACCAGCAACACTTCCACAATTATGGGTGGCTATGGATGCAGCATAGCTCAATATTTCTGCAGGGGACTTCCCAACGACTGGAGTCCATCCCACGCTAAGCTGCTGCACTACACCAGGCAAAAGGAGCTCCAGCATGATATTAGGAGGTATCCCATTACTTTTGTTACGCCAGTGTAGAATTACCAGAATTATTTTGAACTACATTAGGAATATTTGTCGGTGTATAATGTTTTATGTATTCTGCGATATTCCTCACAAGCAGCTGCCTTGAGGATATATTGTGGGGATCCTCACAGGCAGCTGCCTGGAGGATTCACAAAACGTGATCGGGCGACAGACGTAACTGACACACATTAAATGTAACTGCCTGGAAGGCCTGAAAGTCACATCAGTACATTGTTTGTCATGAATTGGTAGTCCCCAGAGACTCGCCAGCCATTAACATATGTTAACTAACTGTAGATTCGTGTGCTTGAACACACTTCTTGCTCTATTACACATTAGACGTGCAGGTATATGTAATAAATACCAGGTATTGGGTGTACTTTTCGCCCTGCTTTTTAAAGAAATGAATTAGGAAATGTTAATGTACACCTGAAACACACATGTAATGCAGAACCCTTATGGGGGCGAGATGGATCATTTTTAGCGTAGTCAAAGTTTGTGTCTCTGAGTAAAATATGTTTTACACAGTTTTGTGTACATCCATGCTACAAACTACTTAATCAGGTATATTTTAGCACCTTTTTATTTGTAGCTAAACAGTTGGATCTCTTACACAGGAGGGTGATTTCATGGAAGTCACAATTTTCTGAAATGCTTTAGAGTATTTAATCAAAAGTTTAATTGTTCCCAGATAAAGCATGCCCATAAAAGAAACAAACTATCTTGTTTGTGTCTCTCAGTATTACTGAAATAAAAAAACGATAGACTGAAAATGTTCATGCCTACCTCAGTTTTTTCTTCTGCTCGTTTTCTCCATTTGCCTTTGTCTCCATTTGCTCTCTGTAATTTCTCTTGTGTTTAGCTCTTGCTCACAACCTGTTGATTACCACTAGCTCATTATTTTTACTTCGTAATTTGAATCTTGGCTGTTTGTGTCTATTTCAGTTTCCATGGATTTCCAACATACTGAGGTTCATTATGTAGGGTGTTTCATAATTCATGTTACACACTTCTAGATGTTGTAGAGGGGATGTAGTAGATAAAGCTTTACAAAGCAACTTGTGTCTGGAAGTGTCATCCTGTGATACTACAGAGCACTAAATTTATAGTTGCTGGCACCTCTAAATATACGTACTTGCAGGATGGTTCCATGATGATGATGATGATACAAATATTCTAGGATAACAATAAAAACAAGCTATTAATGACACAAGCAGTTAATTGGATGGATAAAAAATCTACTCACCAAGCAGTGGCAGAACACACACATAAAAAAGATGGTTGTAATTGGCTAGCTTTCGGAGCCAGTGGCTTCTTCTTCAGACAGAAGGGTTGAAGAGGAAGGAAGAGGGGTGAAAGAAAAGGACTGGAGAGGTCTAGGAAAACGGGTAGATTTTGGGAAAGTTTTATGGAGAAGGATTAATTTATCCATTTGGCGGTAAGGGTCCTTGTAATGGAAACGAACAAGCCGAAAGTTATAAGCGAAAACCGTTCTGATACCTCTGACAGTGGAATACATGCATGGGCACTGTTGTTGATAAGTTTGAGGGGTAGGCTAATTTCTAAGGTGGTAGTATGGACCAAAACAAGGAAAAAATGTCCAGTATACATGGCTCTAAAATGCATACCTGAGGAGCTATGAGTACTTGTTCATCTTCGCTACTGTGAAAAGATCTCTTCCATTGAATAAGTGCTTATAGCTCTTCAGGCATCCATTTTACAGCCATGTTTACTAGACATTTTACTACCACCTCTGAAAGATGCCTATCCTACAATCTGAGCACCAACAGTACCAGTAATGTATTCAACTGTCAAGAGGTATCGGAACAGTTTTTGCTTACAACTTTTGACTCATTCATTTCCAGTTTAGAGACTGTTAGCTCAAACTGTTACATTTACCCTTCTCCATCAGCCTAGAAATTTTGTAACATCATCACGGAAACACCCTGTATATACATACATTTACACATGTCAGTGCCTATACCTTGGATGCTCTGTAGCGTCGTTGGATGACATTTCTTGGCATGGTTCCATGTGTAAAACTTGGCCTACTAAGTCCCCTCTACAACCTCTAGAAGTGGGTAACATCAGTGATTGTAAAACACCCTTTATATGTTTTGGAACAAATTGTTCTTTCCTCAAGTTCATGTACATTTTGATTTTATTTACCATTTTCTTGATGGAGTAATCATGCTCTTGGCAATAGACGGCATTAAATTAACCTTGAGGAATGGATTTGTATGCGTGCTAGATCTTGAACAGTCTTGTTTCAAAATCTGCTTCTGTCGCCGGTGAGGTAACCAATTTTCCATACAACATTGGATGAAGGCATCCCATTTCAGACTTCTCCCTATGTTACAGCCATCAAACAAACGTAGTGCATCTCATTTCTGCGATGAGTAATGTCATTTGTTATCACAAAGAGTGCACTTCTTATCAGCACCTTCCTCAGAGTTTAGAGGAAGGATGTAGCCACTGGAGCTACAGATTTTGTCTACTACAAACTTAGGATGCCTTTATTTCACAAGGTTTCTTCTTGAATTGACTGGCATAATTTATTTGAGGACTTTATTTATAGTAGTTACATTCTCAGTATCCCTGTAAGATCTTGCTGTTGTGTTTTCTACTGTCTGCAGCATTAAGTATTGCTCAAGATGAGAAAGTTTCATTATTGATGATGCGTTTTCGGTGTGACTATGTGAATGGGTATGTTCATGTCATGCCAATGTTGACTGCTTCCATAATTATTTAAGAAAATTTTTCAAAAATTATTTCCTCTGCGATATTCCCCCTTTTTGCTTAAAGGTTAAAAATTTCGTTTTTTTATAGTTTACATGTGCCCCTGGGAAATGTTATTTGTTGTGGTTTTCAATTTATTTAGTCACTAGCATTTTTTAATCATTTAAATACTTTTAAAGGCAATTCGAATGTTTACTTGGAAATATACTCCCAGCACTACTAACAATATTGTTTTTCCCATCTCTATTGCTTTAAGTATGCAGAAAGTGCATGGTTTTGTCTTCAGCTGAAAATTGTTCATATAATGCTTAATGCAATTTTTTTTCTGTAGCTGAAGTTATAGATTTATGACTTAACAGGGTCTGAAGTATTTGAGAAGGACATAAAAATCGAAAGCCAAAGTATCAAAATGCTAACCAAATGTATTTTTTCTTTGTCAAACTTAATTTGCATGATGTGATTCAGTTTTGCTATAACTAAAATAATTTTTATATTGTCCTGATACTCCCATAACTTTTGCACAGGGTGCAAAGAAGGCAGCAAAGCGAAATACAAAACAAAAGGATGTGGCTCCAGTCGTTTCAAATGCTGCTAGTCAGTCGGATGAAAGGCAGTCGGCATCTGTATCAAATCCTGACCCAGCAGGCATACATGATGAGAATGCCTGTGATGTCGACAGTGGACATGATTCACCTGCACCCAGTAGCCCCACACACATGGCTATTAACAATATTCTGTCATTGCAGCAAGAGGGTATGTGTTACTAAATTACATGACTAAAACTTTAAAATTAGTTGGACACCTCAAACAAAGAACTATATACTAAAGTGTCAGTATGTTGAGATATTATAATAATTAAATCTTGGATGTAAATTGCTCCTGGTAGTACTGCAAAGCATGGCACTAATCACAAATTGTGAAAAATAGCAAAATATTAAAGAATACAGAACAGTTTAATTTGTAAGACCTTTTAACTTATATGTAACAGATTATATTGTTAAGACATGTTAGTCTGCACTGAGCATTCCATGAGAAAGCATCTGCAGTTTTTGCAACTGTTTTCACATTAACATATTGAAAACAATTTCAGCAACTGATATTCCTCCTGGATATAAACAATGCAGAGCTAACTAATGCTGTGCTACCAACTGACTACATTTGAATAAAGTAAAAGCATCCAGACTGAGTGGATTTTTTTGTGTGTGTGTGTGTGTGTGTGTGTGTGTGTGTGTGTGTGTGTGTGCGTGTGCGTGTGCGTGTGTGTGTAGTCACCATACTAATGACCAATCAGTGACAAGGTCCACAAATCACATAAAATAGTATCTTGTGCTGAGGTGAAATAAGAAACATAGACTCAAAATTTTGCTGACCAGGTGCAGGGAACCCCAGTGTTTCATGGTTCTGAGATGTAATGACAACTAAACACAACAAGAAGGGGTTCTGGCAAACACCCATGAACACAGTTAACCATTTAGTCCTGAAAGGTGTAGAAACAGTTAGGATGATTTCTGATACTGCTTCTGTTATCCATAACAGAAGACAAATGCCACGATATACTTGTGGAGAGGGCCACTTGTTACCTCACTTTA
Source organism: Schistocerca americana (assembly GCF_021461395.2). Lineage (NCBI taxonomy): Eukaryota > Metazoa > Arthropoda > Insecta > Orthoptera > Acrididae > Schistocerca > Schistocerca americana. Next base: position 227,409,225 of record NC_060125.1, on the reverse strand, counting down.
AAAAAAGTAGGAAATATTTCACTTTCCCTTCTTACAGAAGCTAAATTCCTTGCTGGCTGAAGAGGGAGCAAATCTAGCAATAAATTTTGCGACATCTTGAAAATCAAATGAAGTATTCCTCAAAGTGCTTAATTTTTAAAAAACCCTCCAACTGGTGGAGAAAAGCAGTTTGATCCCTCACATCAGACCATTGAGGAAATACAGTTGCCTAAGTAGTTAACACAAACATTTACTGAAGGCCTTTCAAGAAAATGGCCATTAGCCTGATATCCACACTCTAGAAATCTCCTCCCCCCTCCTATCACGGGTGTGCGTGTGCACCCCCCCCCCCCCCCCCCCACACACACACAAAACACACACCTGTTTGACATTTTTCTTCAGCAAGGAGAAGGCATGCAACAGATGAGTCATAACACGTTCAAGCAACTACATGGATCGTGATTTAATGGATGCCTCTTCTTATTAATACAGTCTTCCTACTCATTAATTATTAAGTATTTTGGTGGCAGTTATGAATAAGAGTGGTAGCCCAGACCATGTTTTAAGTGTGTCTCTTTGCTGTTACTAGTAACACGTTGACTTCCACTTAGTAATAGATGTTTCACCACTGGGCCAGGCACACAGGCATGAGAATCTGCTGTGGCAGTTGGTGGCCACATGGTGTCAGGTGTGCAGTCCTGCTGTGGCCGCCACCACCACACAGCAGCCAGTGTGTTAATCATTGATTATGGCGAGAGCACATTGGCTCCAATGGTCTAGTTTGCAATGTGATCAAATTTATTATGGAGCACAGTGTATGAATTAGGAAGGCATACACACTTGAAAATTTGTGCATACATTGTTCAGCTTGAGACATCAGACTGATCATAGAAGTTTACAGAATAGAATAAATTCTCTGTGATCAGTATTGAGTTGAGGGGAGAAGATAATTCTGAGCTAAAAATCTTTTTGGTGGAGCTAATTAGAATGTACCTTAGACATCCATAATTACCGATTTATTTCTTTTCCAGTGTAGACATTTGATGTGCTACCTAACTACTGTAGCAGGTCATTTTACATTTGCTATTACATCGCAGTTCTAAACCACTGTACATTCTTGGGTCAAATGGTATCAGGGTAGCAGTTAGCTATGTTAGACTGCCGTGTTAGAATACTTCACATTTTATGATGTAGTGGTATGTGGGTGTAAGCTTGAACTTATATACTATTGCTGCATCTTAAATTAAGACACAAAATATTTGTGTAATTAATCCTTGAAGAAGCTAGTGAAAGCCTCCTACTGTATACTGTTTAAGGCACTGGTTGTCATTTCTGGAATAAGAGGGAGAGATAGCTCATAGTAAACTCAGTTTCACTGCGTACAAGGGGGCTGGGGCTAGGACCACATATCTCCCCCCCCCCCCCCCCCCCCCACACACACACACACACACACACACCCCTGCACACCTGACGAAATCAAATTAAAGATCTTAAACTCATTTTCTCCTCTTATTAGGATGATAGGATCCCCAAATCTCCGACCCTGCAAATCGGCACTATCATTCTGGTCTTGTATTGAACACCGATTTGATCAGATGTGCATAAGTACATTAAGTAGAAAGCAGGGAATCTCCGTTCACCTCTCCTTTCCTCATAAGTGCATGTCTATATTTTTCTTCACTTCAAGCTACCATTCTTGGTAGCCACCATTTCAGTTCCTTTAGGCCTTGGAGACAGAATCCCCAAGATTACTATTCTGCAGGTCTCCATGACCACCAGGGATTTGTACTCATGACAACGTAGTAATAGTATTTAATAGCTCAGAAATTTAAGAATAATGTCATATTTTTCCGTTGGAGACCGAGAGTGATGACATTTTGTCAGATGACTGACAAATGCACGTCAGTGGTACAAGCTAGCTACGTCTCCTGTGCTCCAGTCAGTTCCTCCAAGGTTTCCACGTAGAGAAAACCATGTGCAATACACAGTTTGAATTCATATCCATGCAGAACTGAAAAATGACTCAAGTTTCTGGATACTTCAGTCAAAGTCCACTGCACGAGTATACTCAGGATTTTATTAATGGTGATCTTCAAAAATTTAAAACTTATTACATTGAGCTTTAAAAGTTATATTTATGTGCCTATAAATAATATCATTCATTACAAGACATTTTTCGTTAATAAAAAATAGTATTTTGTGGAACAAAATTTATTAAAATATCAAATTGCTCAGGTATTTCTGTATTCCAATCTTCTCTTACCGTATTTACTCGAATCTAAGCCGCACCTGAAAAATGAGACTCGAAATAAAGGAAAAAAAAATTTCCCGAATCTAAGCCGCACCTGAAATTTGAGACTCAAAATTCAAGGGGAGAGAAAAATTTTAGGCCGCACCTCCAAATCGAAACAAAGTTGGTCCATTGTAATACGAGACACAACTTAGGTCGAATAAATGACGATACAGCTACAGTAGTTTGGTTGGAGTCGTAAGCTTAGCAGTTAAGCTTTACCAGGTAGCCATTGATATGCGTCAGGCGCTCCGTCCGTATATATAAGGGTATCCTTCCTTTTTCACGTGCTTCGTCTGGTTTGAATTGATTGCTTATTTTTCTTTGATCTGATAAGTGTGGTTATCTTTGTTATAGGTGTTTACATCACTCTAAGCTGAAAATGCATTACTGTACTGTGTCATGCATTGTTTGTCGCATTCTGATAATGGGTGTTTATGGCCTTTCGCCGCTCGCAGCATGGCTAAAAAAAAAAAAGAGAGAGAGAGAGAGAGAGAGAGAGAGAGAGAGAGAGAGAGAGAGAGAGAGGGAGAGAGAGAGAGAGAGAGAGAGAGAGAGAGAGAGGAATCGTCTTTTAGCAAAACAGTGGCAAGAGACCGCTATTTGTTGTTACTTACACTGCTGCTTTCTTTGATAATGATCAACAAGAACCAAATAATAGACTGCAGATGATAGAAGATGTTCTGAATGAGAGTTTAGCGAAAATTTTTCTCCGTCTGAAAATCTTTGCAGACGCCTCTTTAGTTCATTACATTGTGCACAGAAATTAGTCATCTTAGATTTAAAAATGTAGTCAACTGCCGTGCTTCATTTCTGACTGTATCACTATTAGGCATAAGAATAATACGAATATAAACATGGCATAATATGTATATCCTTCCGCATTTACTGTTGTCTCACTTAAGTTTCGTAGTTTATTAGACAGACAGGATTTAAATGAGATAGCAGCAAACACGAAAGAATACATGGCAAAATGTTTATATTCACATTATTCTTATGGTGAAGAGAATACTGCATGTAATTCACAATTCATAAAAGTTCCTATTAGCAACCATCTCTTCTCACAGGTAGGAAAAAATTCAGAACGTAGAGTTGGCCATATTGACGAACATCCCAAACAGTCTTGCGAGTCGGATTTTCGTAGTTCATTGAAATGCTGCTACATTCGAAGATGAACAATATGGAATTTGTATTTACTTCATTGGATAATGTAGGAAATGCAGTGGTCGAAGCTTGGGGCGGAGGAAAAAAAAGCTCGTCTTCCACCTTTTTTTAAATTTATTTACTGACGCAGAGGTTTTGGAGCCAGTATTTATCTTTGTGCCTGCAAAACATGTCTGTGTAGCGCTACATGTATTCGACGGCAGTAGTTTGTGGCAGCACCTACCAACATTTTGCAGAATTTCCACTTACGCTGCACTCGATTCTAAGCCACAGGAAAAAAAGTGCGGCTTCGATTTGAGTAAATACGGTAATCGATCTCCTCCTCCCTCCACACTCTGCCCCTTCCTCCTGCGCCCCCCCCCCCCTCCCGCCCCTTTTCCCCTGTTCGTCACCACCACCACCACCACCTCCTCCTCCTCCTCCTCCTCCTCCTCAGTGGGAGGGTGTTGCTTTTTCCTACAACATTATCATTTTCCCCGGTAGCAAGTAGTATGTGTTGCAAGTTGAAATTGATCCAGGCGCTTAGGAGGAGATGTTGAATGTATGTCTGTATGACATTTATTGCACATAGATGTGATTCCCCTTGTTTTACACCAAACAATTCCAGAGAGGATGTAAAATATCTGTGGTGTTCAGCTGTGTGGTTTAATATTAGGTTCAGAAACTCGTTGATAAAATTATTAGCTAACTGCAGTGCTCATTCTCATGAATTGGTTGACACACTGGACTGCACAAATAAGAGGAAAATTGCACTTCATACCTTTTTAAGTATCCCAAGTCAACTAAATACAGGAAATAAATATCAACAATTGTTTTCAAATGTTTGTATGTCACAACTTCTCATCCACACCCTCCCACTCCTACTGGTTGGAGGAATCTTACTCCCCCTATATTCTCATACAAATGAGAAGTCATGTACCTAGCAAATGTGATTGAAGTCACTCCAAGTGTTTCTGGGATATGCTTCAATGTCGTGTCCTTTTCCTTTCCTCCCTTGCAGGATGTATGTGGTGCTAAACCCAACAGTGCTTCTGTCCAGATAGTAAGTAATCAGTTAACACCTGATTGTTTAAAACTTGTGATTACTTTCCAAACTTGTGATTTCTTTCCAATTGATTTTAATGTGTAAATATTTGACTTTTAGCATGTAAACAAGTAGTAGTTTAGAAAATGTTTGAAATTATGTTCAGGGCTTGTTGGAGGTCACTAAGTGCTCTCTTCAAATGCTGCCTGGGTCTAGTTTGGTAATTAGCACTACATTTTAAGAAAGTTTTTCATGCATTTGGGTGCTTATGAATGATGTCTCCTGAACCGTGTGTCATACAGTGATATAATTTTGCAAGCACATTTAGCTGTAATTGTGGATATTATCTGCACAATGGTATACTGATAGTATTAAGTAAAAATAAATTAAAATGTGATGCCTGATATGGCAGTTTTACTGCGTGAATGAAGAAAATGTAGTAAGCGATAATATTATTTTCCTTTCATCATTTTGTGACGGGTGTCAGCGAGAAAATGTGATGTGAATGTTTGAATTTATGTATAAAGTTTGTTGCAAGTTGCTATGTGCTTGCATTCTCAGATACTGGATGAATATTGTCTGGTTATTTGCATTTGATATGTTTTGCTTCTTTTTCATGATCACCCACAACCCAATCCCTTTGGGAGGTAGGTGGTGGTTCTTACTCCCACAGCACTTCTTTCCAGATATCAAGTGATAAGTGTGTAAAGTTGGTTGAAATAAATCCAGTGGTTCAAAAGTAGAAGATTTTGAACATACAAACCTACAGACACAAATACATAATTTTTTATATTATTATGAAAAGGATAGATTGCTACTCACCAGATAGGGGAGATGATGAGTTACAGACAGACATCTTTCAGCCAAAAGGCCTTCTGAAGTAGGAAATACTCACACATTTATACAAGCACAATTCACCCACATATGACCCTTGTCAGGAGCCAGAGATTGGCTGTGCATGTGGGCTGCGTGCCTATGAATGAATATATGTTTAGAAGAAGGCCTTTCGGCCAAAAGCTCAAATATATAGCAGTTCTTTCCTTGTGCCTGTCTACAACTCAACGTCTCCGATGTGTGACGAGTAGTAATATATCCTTTTCATAATATTGTCTTTACTTCAAGCTGGATTTTCCACTGTTTAATACAAGTTTGTGATATGCTGGCGAACCCACCAGTGCTTCTCAGCTGCAAAAAAAAAAAAAAAAGGGGGGGGGGGGGGGGGGCGGGCGGGGGGAGGGGTTCGGGAATTGTACGTGTGTTCAATCTACTCATCCATTCTTTCTCTGTCTGTCTCCTCTTCCCCCCTCTCTTTGTGCGTCTCCTCCTCTTCCACCCTTCCCTTTGTGCGTCTCCTCCTCTTCCACCCTTCCCTTTGTGCGTCTCCTCCTCTTCCACCCTTCCCTTCCCCCCTCTTGCTGTCCATCTCCTAGCCCTACCTCCTTTAATCTCTCTCTATCTCCTCCTTCACCTTCTGTTAATTTTCGTCGGCTCCCCCTCTCTGTCCACCTTCTCTTTACCTCTCTCTCTATTATCATAAGCCTTTTCTATTGTTACTGCAAATGGAAAGTTAATTGGGAAATGAAATCACTTAAAATGAATGGTTAACTTGTTTGGGCTCATTTGTATAAGGGGTACTGGAGAGACCTTTCCAGCTGCTGGGACTGTGAGGATAGTAACCTCATTCACAGTATTTCTCATAGTTTTAATCTGTGATTGGTCAGGATAACAAAGTTTTTGATGGTACATACTTGATAGCAGTATTCTAGTCATAAATCGATAATCCATAAATACAACTTCCTTTTTTCCTCTTAAAATTGACTGCGAGGAAGAAAACATAACAGAACACTGTTGAGCATACAACTTTTGTTTAGGATTTTATATAAGGTGATAAATATGTGTGGAGGAAACAATTTGTGTAATGTTTTAAACGTCCTGCCATGTAAGTTAAAATTTGACTGCCAAAAACATTTGTGGATTTTGCTAACAGCCTTTGTATATCCTATCTGATCTTTTATTACAGTATTGTAGAATAATTTAAAGTAAGAGCATTTAAAGATTTTTGGTAATGGCCCTAAACTACGACTTTACTTCATATGGGGAGAGAGAGAGAGAGAGAGAGAGAGAGAGTGTGTGTGTGTGTGTGTGTGTGTGTGTGTGTGTGTGTGTGTGAACTAGAGTATTGTGTAAAAATTTGAAGTAGGTCTGTCAAGAATTTGATATTTGTAACAAAGTTAAACTAAGACTTGTCTTTTATACAGGGTGTCCGAAAAGTCTTTCCCTGATTACATAAATTGATAACTCAGGCTAGAAGTAAGATACAAATATGAAACTGGTGTCTAATTGTTTACAAACTATCAAAGTTTTTTTTCACACATCAGTAAACTTCCACATGAGCACACTTGGTAGCACGTAGCACATCTAGGCAATATTCAATTTCTGTCCACGCATTAGCCAACATCACTGGAGGAATCGATTGAACGACTGTGGTTATCCGTTGCCGCAGGGTTACAAGATCTGGTACATGTGTTCGGTAGACCTCGTCTTTGACATAACCCCATAAAAAGAAGTCTAATGGGGTTATGTCAGAAGAGCATGGAGGCCAAACCATTGGCCCATCACGACCAATCCGTCGCACAGGAAAGGTCATATCGAGATAGGCACAGACGTCCAAACTCCAATGAGGCGGTGCACTGTCTTGCTGAAACAAGACATCGGGGTGATATTGAAGCAGCTGAGGAACAGCATATAGTTGCAACATGTCCAGATAACTGCAGGTTTGATGGTAGCCTCAGCGAAGAAGAATGGCCCGATAATTCGATCGTGCAATAGCGCGCACCAAACATTCACCTTTGAACTGCCTCTGGTGCACTCCATGACCTCGCCAGGGGGTTGTGAGCCCCAAATGCGCACATTATGGCGATACCTGACAAAAAAGGTCACTTCGTCGGAAAAGGCAATTCGTCTGAGATAACAATCATCGTCCTCAATACGTGATGGCATTTCGACTGCAAAGTCGTATCGATGTGTACTGTCATTGGGCAACAAAGCCTGAACGATTTGCACTTTGTATGCACGAAACAATGAACGTTTGTGTAAAATGTCGTGGAGAGAGCTTTTTGGCATCTGTAATTCTCGTGAGGCCCTGCACGCTGATTTCTTCAGACTTCGCAGAAAAGACTGCCTTATAGCTTCCACCCTGTCTGCTGAGGTTCTTGGTCGACCAGACCTCGGAAGGTCAGCAACCAATCCTGTGTTCTTGAACCTCTCGTACCAGGCTTTAATGCTCTTGACATCAGGTGGATTCCTTCCAAATGTTGTCTGGAAGTGTCTCTGCACTGTGGTTGGTGATCGTGTCTCATGGTACCACAGGACACACTGTGCCTTCTCCTGATTGGTTAACATGGCTTCTTGGTCACTGCACCTCATCCACTACTTATGTACTGCAAACCTAAAACAGAAAAAAAACTTTGATACTTGTAAACAATTCTACACAAGTTTCATATTTGTATCTTACTTCTAGCCTGAGTTATCAATTTATGTAATCACGGAAAGTCTTTTCGGACACCCTGTATAACAGTATAGATAGAGACTAAGGGGTTAAGCCACTGATGTGTCTGATAGTTGTACATGTTGTTTGGGCACTGACACAAAGAGCATTCTGTGTTCAGATGTCTTTTAGTATACAACATTTTTGGTGTGTATAACACTATACATTCTAAGCAACTTGTTCAACAATTTGCAGATAAAATGTCTTGTCATGTTGAGTCTTATCAGACTGAAGCTGTATCCAGTTACAGGAGCTACCAGTGATATGGCCATGATTTTATTCTACGAATTGAGTTTGGTGTTTAGCACTACTTTTAATGTTGTACCAGAATTGTCTGGGCATTTTAGATGAAAGTGTTTACCCCCCAACATCAGTGACTGCATTTGGAAAGTTGTACATGGTGTATAAATAATTTAAAGTTGTTGTTGTTGTTGTTGTTGTTGTTGTGGTCTTCAGTCCTGAGACTGGTTTGATGCAGCTCTCCACGCTACTCTATCCTGTGCAAGCCTCTTCATCTCCCAGTACCTACTGCAACCTACATCCTTCTGAATCTGCTTAGTGTATTCATCTCTTGGTCTCCCTGTACGATTTTTACCCTCCACGCTGCCCTCCAATACTAAATTGGTGAGCCCTTGATGCCTCAGAACATGTCCTACCAACCGATCCCTTCTTCTGGTCAAGTTGTGCCACAAACTTCTCTTCTCCCCAATCCTATTCAATACTTCCTCATTAGTTATGTGATCTACCCGTCTAATCTTCAGCATTCTTCTGTAGCACCACATTTCGAAAGCTTCTATTCTCTTCTTGTCCAAACTGTTTATCGTCCATGTTTCACTTCCATACATGGCTACACTCCATACAAATACTTTCAGAAATGACTTCCTGATAATTAAATCTATACTCGATGCTAACAAATTTCTCTTCTTCAGAAATGCTTTCCTTGCCATTGCCAGTCTACATTTTATATCCTCTCTACTTCGACCATCATCAATTATTTTGCTCCCCAAATAGCAAAACTCCTTTACTGCTTTGAGTGTCTCATTTCCTAATCTAATTCCCACAGCATCACCCGACTTAATCCGACTACATTCCATTATCCTTGTTTTGCTTTTGTTGATGTTCATCTTATATCCTCCTTTCAAGACACTGTCCATTCCATTCAACTGCTCTTCCAAGTCCTTTGCTGTCTCTGACAGAATTACAATGTCATCGGCGAACCTCAAAGTTTTTATTTCTTCTCCATGGATTTTAATACCTACTCCGAATTTTTCTTTTGTTTTCTTTACTGCTTGCTCAATATACAGATTGAATAACATCGGGGAGAGGCTACAACCCTGTCTCACTCCCTTCCCAACCACTGCTTCCCTTTCATGTCCCTCGACTCTTATAACTGCCATCTGGTTTCTGTACAAATTGTAAATAGCCTTTCGCTCCCTGTTTATTTAAAGTATTTGGAAAATATCTTCAGAATGCACTCACGTGTTGTACTTGAGGGTAATCGCGCAGCACTTTGGTAGTTGACTCCACAATTGTTGCAGTGGTTATGAATCCTATTGTGAATGCCAGAGCCTTATTTCGGAAACTTCTTGTGGTTTCCATGAACCTGTACCATATCTTATTTCATCAATTGATGACCCTTAAAAGATTATATTAATCCATCAACAAAGACTGTAGCTACTTGTCTATTGTGCTATATAAGGAAGTTATGAACAGTAACCATATGGCAACACACTCTTCTCTTTGCGTGGTATCAGTTGCCAAAATTTTGTCTCGGTATATCAAACCATTTATGAGATACAAGGGTGTTATGAGTATTTCATTGTCACTTTATGATCTAGGCATATGAGTGGAAAAATATATGATCCATTTTCTTGAGAATGGAATGAATCATAGATTCCACCCCAAAGTTTAAAGAAGAGTTCAAAACATTAACTACATTTGGTATGCAGCAATATGTGACCTAACATGCACCAATGACAAATTCATAGTGGCCTCTCTTCTTCATTGCAAACTATTCAATTTTATTGCTGTAGCTTGCTTAATTTTGAAATGTCACAGTAACCATAATGATTAACAAAATGATAAGCCATTCATCATGAAGCTGACAAAGAAAGCTATTAGATATGTGAAAATATTTTTTTTTTCTACTGAATAATTTCTTCAAATCCATTTGGGAAAGATTGCAGATTGGTCGACTTTCACATTTGCCGCCCACACAATCGAGCTAGCCTGCCGGCTGCCTCACCGCTCCCTGGCTCCACTGTACTTGGGTATGAAGCAGCACTGTGGCAGCTGCTCGACATGCAGTTCTGTTGTGCTCTGTTGCGCTGCTCCAGTGTAATCTCCGACTTACTCCCAGTGTTCTGGATAGGAGTAGTCAGTTGAGCTTCATTTCCAGGTTCCTCATTAATTGGCTGGGCTTAAGAACTACAGAACATCGTGGCTTATCTGTAAGTCCTTTCTGCTACTTCAGTGCATCATACTCATAGAATTCTCTCAAAAGGGGATCCATAGAAATTCTATGTCATCTGTGACTGCCATGCACCGAACTTTGTCTTCTGATGTAAAAAAACATATCCAGATACTTCAGTTGGTGAACCCAAAGGATGACACAGGTTCCTCTCTGATTCAACTATCATCATCCATTGTATTGATGCCTTCTGTTCTACGTTGGATTCTTAGTGATGGCAAATAAAGTTCCACAAAAACCTTGTGATGGCAAACATCAGTTTAGAGACAGTAATGCAATCAGATTATATTCTGTATCTACATGATTACTCTGCAAGCCACAATGAAGTGCCTGAACTATCGTCAAGCTATTTCTTTGCCGTTCCACTCTCAAACATTGTGTGTGTGTGTGTGTGTGTGGGGGGGGGGGGGGGGGGACGAATAATTAAATCTGTATGTGCAAGTTATAATTTTCCTTACTTTATGATGATGATTATCACGTCTTCTTATGTAGGTGGGTGTCAATAAAATATTTTCACACTCTGTGGAGAAAGCAGGTGATTGAAATTGTATGATGATGTTGGTGTGGCACCCTTCCTTGTTCTACAATATTTCTGGAATTTAGAAACAGTGGGGATCACAGAGGACCAAACAAGAAATCTGAATATGGATGAACTGGCCTTACTGCAAGATTTCTCAAAATTAAACTGCTTTGCAGACAGAAGAAGAGTGGTTTCTTTCCCCAAAAGGCCCAATATTATGATAGCTAATAATCTTCAGCAAGCAGGCAGAGAAGAGATTTATTTCAATGGAAAAAAAAATTCATGAAGGACAGCAACCTGAAACACATTTATGAGGCACAAGTGATAGACCACATCAAAAATAAATATGTAGAAGTTACCCAGACATTGTGTGATACATTTTATCTGCAGCGTGCAGTAAAGAAAAGGGGGGAGGGGGTTACAAGTCATAAAATGAGGCATTGTATTAACAGTTTATCACATGAGAAGAATGCACATTCATTGAATGAAACTTTAGAAATAGATCTTAATTTACTCCCTGACATTCTTTCAATACTGAGATTCCATCTATATCCATTGGCTACATCAAGCAAGCATTTCTTATTAGTTCTTCACAGAAAAGATGAGATCTCACAAGATTTTTTTACAAAGTAATCATAGATCAACAAGGATCAATTACAACTGAAATGTTCAGCATGTAACCATATGTACAAATTATTTTATGATGTGAATGTAAAATGACTCATTTCACATAGTTATGATTTATCGTGTAAAATGATCCATGGAACTGAAAGGATTACATGCTGCTTCATTTGGCTACCTTTTGAGCTTACCTGCAACACATTCCTTTTTGCAAGACATGCTGAAAGAACTTGCTACAAAATGAATTTTTCTTGAGCTGCTTTACTTGTTGAAGATAACATGTACATAGCTGACATTGCTGTGATTAACAGTGCTTGATTGCTCCGGTCAATCAGTAAATGAGGTCTGCCTGGTCTTTGTTTAACTTTGGTTGTGCCTTCGTGTTTCCTCTTGGGAATTGTATCACCAATGATCACCTCAGGCTGATTTAGAAGGGCTGAAATCTCCCTGATGGATTTGTTACTGACGTGACAGCCAATGAGTAATCCATGTTCGAAGTCACTGAGCACTCTTGACTGACCCATTCTGCTGTTACTGCTTCTCTACTGACAACATAATGCTCCATGTTTGAAATTGCTGAGCTCACCTGACTCAGGGTTTGTACGTTTCTTGAAAGTGCTTAAAAGTACGTAATTTCAGTATTGTGCAATAAAAGTCGTCAAAAGTGATTATTTTGTCTTTTTTAAAATTATTATCCGTATAAGCCCTATTTTTGTCTTTGGAATTATATTCAAACTTAAGGTTAACTTGTTGAGGTTAAAGAGTGTGGGGAGTGGGGGGGGGACTGCGTGTACAGGTCGAAGGCCTAGGCAGTTATGGGGGTTGCTCAGCTGTGTGATATGTTGGGCAGGAGGGATAAAGTCTCAGGCATGTAGAGTAGAATGGTAGTGGGGGTTATTGCAATTACACGCACTACTGGCAGCTGACACCCTTTGCTGTATGATGTAAACTCATTGCTGCAGTGCCGGCAGTCGGAGATACTATATGTTAGCATAAATGGTAAGGGGCACAGAAACCTTAACCAAATAGTACACCTGCGACAAGGAAATATCTGTGACAAAGTATCAGTCTGGCATTTATCGGCCATTTCTACTTGTAACAAATGTTTGGTGGAAAAACTGCAGAACAGGTGTATTTTTTAAAATTGTGATTAAAATGCCTGGAAAGTGTGTGTTAAGCCAACTATGCCATGATAAGATGAATATAAAAAATGGCTATTGCTGCCAAAAGACTTTCACAAAGGAAAGTGTAAGATTTGCCTAATGGACATTGGTATAGTGATGATGGGAGAAGCGGCCTATAAGTCAAGACCCCTTCTTTCCCTCCAGTCAACGTTCATCATTTGCCTCGCCCTCTCCTCCTGTCTTTTCTCTCCAACCAACAAATGATTCTACTACTTCTCTGTCCATTTTTCCCTTGCCCACCTCAACAACCACCCCCTCCCCCACCCCTTTTTCGGTTCACTCATCTTCACATTTCTTGTCACTCCCTCTGTTATCAACCCTTGCTCACCCTCCTCCTACCCACGTCTTCTACTATCCCATCCCCACCCCTTATCCTGTTACATCTTCTCACTCAGTTCTTCCACACATGCCTCCAACAATCAGATTTATGCTGTCATTTCCATTCTCTCAGGTTCTTCTCCCCTCCCCCCCCCCCCCCCCCCCCAAATGCTCCTCCGTCATCTGACCTATGCTCTTACCGCTTCCATACCGTACCACCTCTGCTTCCCTACCCTGACCTTCTCAACACCACTCTAGATTCCCTAGGAGCTAAGTTTATAACAGGATTTCCACTGTTTCTCTCAGTCAATTTTATTGCTGCACCTCATGAAAGTAACTTTTAATCTATCTGAAATTTCTCTGTCTGTTGAACTTTTTTGTCCCCCTCTGCAGGAAGCCCATTGGCTGCGCATAGTCCATCACAGCCAAGTGATAAAAGCAGTGTATTCACCGAGGCAACAGATGCAGATGTCATGGAGTGTTCGCCACCAGCTGAGCAACTTGATAACAAAGAAGACCTCTCCAAAGTAATAGAAAGTATGTCTGAGGTAAGCTCTCAGAAAGATTGCAATGCTGCAGTGGGAGAGCAGACAGAGTCCAAAGAGGATTCCTCCAAAGCCACAATAGAAAAAGTTCGTGAAGGATGGACACAGAAGGATGCTCATGCTGTTACTATAGGAGAACTTTACCTAATGGTAGGTGTACAAAAATTAACATTATCTTTTTGTCTCTGTGAAAGGTATCTCTGTTGGGTATTTGTTGCTGGGCCAACTCGGTACTCAGATGACTAAGTTTTAGACAAAAATCATTTGTACTTAATTCTGTGTGTAACTTGTAGCACATGATTATTGTGACACAATAACAACCCACTTTTTCTGCACTATTGGATAAAGTTCTCTTCCAGACATATCCACATCTTAGTCTTCTGCTGTAAACTTGGTAGTTTTCTGCAGATGGTATCAACTCATCTGCCAGTGTATCATGATGTAAGATATTCTTATGATCCATTTATTTGTTGTCCTGACTCTCTGCATTATTACTGTCATGTATCTTTCTGTTGGATGTTGGGCACAACGCTCATTTTTGGATGTTTTGTGTGTAAAATCAGTGTCTCATTGTTTGAGGTTGGCACATTGTAAGCTTCTCATTTCAGTCACATTAGAAACTTACTTTAGAATATTGATTTCGGTTTGAAAGAAACAACTAATTAAATCTAGTTAAATCTTTAGGATTGTTGATGGAACAAAACAGTGACATCAATTGGGAGGGTTGTAATGACAGTGTATTATCGATGTTTTCCAAAAATTTGTAGTCAGTATTTACTGAATACAGCACTTGTCATTGATACCAATTAACAGTATCATGAACTTCACATAAGACTGAAGTACCGTATTGAATCTGTTATGTAGCTATAATACCATATTTTGTGATTGTAATTAAGTCTAATTGAGACCAAATATGTTTCACTTTATTTTGAAGTATCTTCAGGGGTCTTTTTTCCTTAAAATTTCAGTGTGCCAGGATCATGAACAGTTTTCCTGCTTTAACTTACTACTATTTACAGTATTAATTATTATCTGTTTTTTGTCTCTTATCTCGTTCTTCTATACACACATGGTAGATTTTAGCACACAGTTTTAACACTTTATAAATAGGAAATGTGGGATTGAGATGATGACATTTGTGAGGGTAAGAGGTGCATCACAGTATGCATTTATGACAGAATGACTGTAAAAATATAAATTGTAATTAAACAGGAATCAGGAAGGAAGCATAAAAAGGGAAAAAAGATACTGTGGGAATGTAAAACGAAAGGATGATAATAGGACTAAAAAGGAATTTTTACGGTGCAGAAGAGGAGTTTAGTAGTGTAACATAGTACTATAATAATTATTTTCTTTTCAGTTTGGCAGTGAAGGTAAAATACAGTTGGAGTACTGGTGGGAGGAATCCACACCTTATGTAAAGGTTGAACCTGCTACTGAAGTGGAAAGTGCAGTACAGTCTTCCATATCTGCAGGAAGTCCAGTGACACTAATCTTACAGAAGCTTCTGTCGATTGCAAAATTGAACTACAAGAAGAGCAAGGTTAGTCCTAAAATATTCCATTCTTACTATATCAAAATCATTCGTATTGGTAAATTATGTGCTGTAAATGCCTTTCAAAAGGGTTAGTTTACATGTGCACAGAGTGGTTGTTTTACTTGTGTGTACGTGCGTGCGTGCGTGGGGGGGGGGGGGGGGGAAGGAGGAGGAGGAGGAGGAGGAGGAGGAGAACATTAACTATGTCCATATTTGTACACACAACTTGTGTGGCTGGCAGGGAAAAGGGGGTAGAAGTAAATTACTGTGCTATTCAAAAAATTTTATAACTAAGCTGTTCTGAAAGTCAATTTGCACTCACATAGATTTCAGTGGGATAATTATTGTAGGTGTAATTCACTGATTAATCGTGCATTACCTCTAGGAGGAAAGGTAAAATTTGTATTGTGAAATAATTCAACTTATGGCTTATGTAATAATGTGATGGAAGCAGTAGCTGTAAGATGTTTTCAGTCTCTGTGTGAGAACGTACATAATCAGTAACACGGCATTCGGTGCTAAACAAACTATACAAGGTGCTCAGAAACAATCTGAAATGCTTGTAAGGGTGTTGCAGGATAAGCTGTGCTGAAAAATAATGTTTAAGAAAAGAAATCAATACATTGTGCGGTCTCAGTGTTAATTAGCATTGAAGTTAGCCAATCAGGCCATTGCACGTGCAAATCCTAATGGTCTGCCATGTACAGCTAATGTCAGTTATTCTCATAGCATAGATGATAGTGCATGAGACTACTCAGTTTGAGCCTTAGTTCTGTCTCATGTCCAATTTTTGTACCACTCTCTTGTTTGGTTTTAGGAAACCAAATGACGAACACGTATGAAGACACTGTCTCTGGCAGGTCGTTTAAATTTGAACGAACGGCAGCCTGATTGGCTAACTTCAGTGCAAATTAACTCAGAAATGGCACATTGTGTTAAATTTTTTCTTAACAATTATTCCTGATAACAATCTAAAACACCCTGCAAACTTTTCGAACTGTTTCTGGATATAACAACATTATTGCATGAATAAAGGTTTTTGTTTTAGCTGTCTGTCTGACCCACCTGGCTTCAACCTTTGTTAGTCATTGTGCATCACCCACCTATCCTCTTCCCTGTTCCCACTCTGGCACTGCACAGCCACTATTCCACCAATGCACACACAGTATTTTTACATCTCTCCTTTTCCACTCTCCCCCCCCCCCCCCCCCCCTCCCCTCCTCGCCCTGCGTATAACCTCCTTACAGCATCTGCTATCTGTCCCTCTCTGCTATCCGTCCCTCTCCTCGCCTCAGCTGCCTCCTGAACTCCACCAACCAGATTGCTTCCCCCATCATGCACAGCTGCTCACAGTCTGGCCTTGGCAGCCGGTTTTTGAAAGAAGGCCTCCATCCAGAATTTTCCATTGTTTGATTCCGTCCAACAGTTCTTTATTCTATCAAGGCAGTAAAGTGTCTAACAAGCAGCAATTACCAAAGCAATTGTTCTTGACATTTGGATCAAGTATGTCATAGATCAGCCCTTGTGTAAAGGAGGCATTAGGAGTTTCAGATTGGCAATTTGCATAGGTGTGCAACAACTTCATGGACCTCAAAGTGAACATGTTTAATCAAGAGAGTTTTATGTAGCACTGTCTGTATTTTAATTGAAGTGGAAGGAAGCAGTACCCATGTTTGTTTATGACATTCTTAAAAGTACAAGACACAGCCTGCATTCAAAAAATGTGTTTGTAGAAATGAATTGCTGTACACGAAGTAGTCTGAGAGAGGCAGTACATATAGATTGGCTAATTAAAACACTTGGCTGTCGAAACCACATGCTAAGGAAGCCTATTTAAAGTCATTGGCTAAATGCGGGCAGGCCATTCATTAAAAAAACTACAGCATTGTGCTGTGCATTCCTTGTAGAAGTGTCATGGTCCCAGCCAACAGCAGGTGTTGGATGAAGTCCATGACATCACAACGAGGGATGCACAGTACAATGTAAGGTTATACAGGAAATACACTGCACCATGTCTGCTGTGCCTTGTTTCTCATTTCTTCACTGTAACCATTCGTCACTTCACTCCATTTTAGTTTTCTACATCTTACTTTGTCTTACCCGTCTATTTTTCACTGCCCCCATCTCACCTCTGTTATGTACAATGCACTTAGCTTTTCACTCTTATTAACTCATGCATGATGTTTAAGCAGTTATCTCTATCTGCATATTGCCCTGTCTTCCACCTTTAAGCTCTCAGGTTTTCACATCTTATCTGATGCAGTCCCCAACAATCAATATTCCCTTCTCATACTATGCAGTAAGTCTCTCCTGACCCACGGTTCTGGGTGACTTTCCTAGACCTCTCCAGTCCTTTTCCTTCACCCCTCTTCCTTCCTTATCAATTCTTCTGCCTGATGAAGGAGCCACTGGCTCTGAAAGCTTTCCAATTATAACAGTATTTTGTGTTTGTCTTCTGATGCCGCTTGCTGAGTAAACTTTTTATTATCTAATTAAATAAGTTACAGTTTAAGATTGGTATGGAAAACACTCACTCATCTGATACAAAATAGGTGTTCTTAATTGCTTTTACCCAATTGCTATTAATATTTATGATACTAAGATGCAACGTATGGTTGCTTCCTGCTTGTGGCATATTTTTTCAGAGCTTTCAATTTAGCATAATGAATGAGATGACAAATCTTACAGATGTTCTTGTCATTGCGTAGAGAGCAAACAGCAAAATTTGGGAAACTATTGTATCTGAATCAGCACAGTGATTCAAGGATTTTTCTCTTTCTGTTCTTTTTTTTGTTATTGAACACTCTGTTTCCATGAAAAGCATAAAAATTCTACTCAAACTAAAACATTTTTTTTTCCAACCTTGCGTCGAAGACAGAATACCTCCACGAGCTATAATAAGTATCCAGTCTGTATTTTGCTTTCCTGCGTCACTTTTTGCTTCTGGACAACCCAGTAATTTATCAACAGATTGGCACTTTAAGAATGGAATATAGCCTTCAATGATTTCACTTTACCTGGAGGAACATCAGAGATTGCAGAGTCGCTGCACACTGTTATCGCTTCTGTTATCAAACTTTTTTTGAAGTTCACAGCCTCTGGCATATCTCTTATTAGCGCTTCAACAACAATATTTGCACAGCTTAGTGTTGAGGATTATCAGGGGTTCAGAGTCAGTCAATTTCATATTGAGAATATGCTGAATCTAGCTCATCGGTAACTGAAATGTACCCGACAAATAAACATCTCCTCTGTATAAGGAAACATACATTGTTCCTTACGTCATGTGGTATAAGGTTTTATATCATCCTTGTACTTTGGAAAGCAATCTTCATTTAGTCTGTAAATTGATATACACCTGACTTTAATACTTAAAAGGCATTTCAAAAGACAAAAGAGAGATTTTATTGACGTAGTGAAACTTTTTGGAAAGATAACAGCCATCCTCTATCATCAACTTCATTGCTGACCATATGTCTAAGAATATCTGTAGAATACTGTCCTCAGTTATAAGATTCATTTCAAATTCCTGTGCAGAGCTGAACGTACCCATTTTGGAAACTTTAAATCCAAGACATCAGAGATATTGTTAATGAGTTCAATGAAATTACTTTGATGTCTCTGTGAAGAACATATTTCAAGGTGCAAGTTGTTGGTCATGAGAATAGGTGTGTTACTTCCTTTCATACTTCCTTGTTCACTAGTTAGCTGTAAGTTTGCTTTGGTAATGTTATGTGTTTTTCAATGTTTAAAACTTATTGCTGCTTTTTGTTATTTTGGAACCTTCATGTTCTTGACCTTGGAAATGGTTCTGCAACAACTTGAACAAATGTAGTATACCAAAGAAAACCCTAACAACCTTTGATCTTTTTTTAGGTTTGCAAAAAGTTTTGTTTTTATCTATGCACACTTACTTTCAAACTTTTATAATTTTATTCCACTTGTCTTGCATATCACCGCTACAACTTGTATTACTGATTTTTTGACAGCCGTGTTAGTCTTCTGAAGCATACTGCTATCAGGGTGGCTAGCAATCCTTGAATCCTTGAAAACCAGGAATTAGCCATGAATCTTACATAACCTTGAAAAGCTGGGATATTCAAATGAAGTCCTGGAATTTAAAACATTCTACTCAGTTATTACTGTTGTTTAATAAATAATAGTCATTATTTTCTTTTCTTATTAACAGTTATCGTGCAGCTGGCATTCTCTTATGGTGCTTGCAGAGGAAAGGGAATATGCAGGCGCACATTATATTGCCGGTTACTATGATTTTCCGCAGTGTTGAATGTATATTTACAGCTCCCGTAAACTCCTATGAGGTCTGCACGCTTCGTAGTTTCTGCTTTGATTGCTAGATAGCAGTAGCGGTATCGGCAGAAAACTACTTCAGTTTTGAAACCTTCCTTATTGTTTCTTGTTTCGCGGGCATTAGCTGACGTTCAAATTGCCTATGTTTCAAAATGTGCAGTGAGGAGGAGAAAAGTTTGCAGCAAATGATTTACACAAGTCCTTGATGAGTCTGCTTATGATGGAAGGGAACCATTTGATGATAATTCAGATTACAAATCATCTGAAAAGAGCTTTATTTCTAGACTTTTTGAGGATGAGTTGCTGCATACGTTTATCATATTATTTTCACAGACTGGTGTGTTGTTCTGAAGGATACTCAGCAGGTATATCAGCAACTGAATCGGAGCATATGAGTCCAGTTAGTGTAAAGTTGGACTGTGTATCTCTCAATGTTTCAGTTTATATCACACTGTACTCCTCTGTGAACGTTAAGTTTTGCTTTGATCATGTGTTCTGTGTGTTTCTGTAGACATAAATGTGCTGTATCACATGTTTGTGTATGTATTTCAGTATTATAACTATTATTAAATTGGAGTTTCATCTGTGTAGTCAGGTTTAACACTAGCGATACCAAAACATGTTTATTTAAAGTAGAAAGTCCAATAAACCTAAAAATTTTGTAAAATTCCAACAACATATTTGAAAACCAAATTGTAACTTCCTAAAAATCACCTATTTTAGCCAGTCTACGTCTACATCCATACTCCGCAAGCCACCTGACGGTGTGTGGCGGAGGGTACCTTGAGTACCTCTATCGGTTCTCCCTTCTATTTCAGTCTCGTGTTGTTCGTGGAAAGAAGGATTGTCGGTATGCCTCTGTGTGGGCTCTAATCTCTCTGATTTTACCCTCATGGTTTCTTCGTGAGATATACGTAGGAGGGAGCAATATAGTGCTTGACTCTTCGGTGAAGGTATGTTCTCGAAACTTCAACAAAAGCCCGTACCGAGCTACCGAGCGTCTCTCCTGCAGAGTCTTCCACTGGAGTTTATCTATCAACTCCGTAACACTTTCGCGATTACTAAATGATACTGTAATGAAGCGCGCTGCTCTCCATTGGATCTTCTCTATCTCTTCTATCAACCCTATCTGACACGGATCCCACACTGCTGAGCAGTATTCATGCAGCGGGCGAACAAGCGTACTGTAACCTATTTCCTTTGTTTTCGGATTACATTTCCTTAGGATTCTTCCAATGAATCTCAGTCTTGCACCTGCTTTACCGACGATCAACTTTATATGATCATTCCATTTTAAATCACTCCTAATGCGTACTCCCAGATAATTTTTGGCATTAACTGCTTCCAATTGCTGACCTGCTATATTGTAGCTAAATGATAAGGGATCTTTCTTTCTTTGTATTCGCAGCACATTACACTTGTCTACATTGAGATTCAATTGCCATTCCCTGCACCATGCGTCAATTCGCTGCAGATCCTCGTGCATTTCAGTACAATTTTCCATTGTTACAACCTCTCGATATACCACAGCATCATCTGCAAAAAGCCTCAGTGAACTTCCGATGTCATCCACAAGGTCATTTATGTAAATTGTGAATAGCAACTGTACTACGACACTCCCCTGCGGCTCACCTGAAATCACTCTTACTTCGGAAGACTTCTCTTCGTTGAGAATGACATGCTGCGTTCTGTTATCTGGGAACTCTTCAATCCAATCACGCAATTGGTCTGATAGTCCATATGCTCTTACTTTGTTCATTAAACGACTGTGGGGAACTGTATCGAATGCCTTGCGGAAGTCAAGAAACACGGCATCTACCTGTGAACCCGTGTCTATGGCCCTCTGAGTCTCGTGGACGAATAGCGCGAGCTGGGTTTCACACGACTGTCTTTTTCAAAACCCATGCTGATTCCTACAGAGTAGATTTCTAGTCTCCAGAAAAGTCATTATACTCGAACATAATACGTGTTCCAAAATTCTACAACTGATCGACGTTAGAGATATAGGTCTATAGTTCTGCACATCTGTTCGACGTCCCTTCTTGAAAAAGGGGATGACCTGTTCCCTTTTCTAATCCTTTGGAATACTACGCTCTTCTAGAGACCTACGGTACACCGCTACAAGGAGGGGGGGCAAGTTCCTTCACATACTCTGTGTAAAATCGAACTGGTATCCCATCAGGTCCAGCGGCCTTTCCTCTTTTGAGCGATTTTAATTGTTTCTCTATCCCTCTGTCGTCTATTTCGATATCTACCATTTTGTCATTTGTGCGACAATCCAGAGAAGGAACTACAGTGCAGTCTTCCTCTGTGAAACAGCTTTGGAAAAAGACATTTAGTATTTCGGCCTTTAAGGCCCGTCCACACGCAACAATCTGTCTGCACAAATGTCTGCGCACATCACATCTGCGCAGACAGATCGTTGCGTGTGGACAGAAGATTTGCACCAACCTGAGGTGTGTATTGCAAACCTGGAAATTGGAGTTGGAGGTTTGAGCGAAACCTCTCAATCTGTGGGTTCAAACCACATCTGCGCAAACAAGTTGGAGCGTGTGGACAGGAGATCGTCGCAAATCTGGCGCGAAACAGCTGTTTGCTCGGTCTAGTGTTTGTATTTGTGTGCACAGGGCATTAAAATGGCTGATACTCGTCAGTGTTCTTGAGAGTATGTAAGTGAATTCATTGAAATATATATAGAAACCACCCACATTTGTGGAAGATTAAAGTAAAGAATATAGAGACCGAGACAAAAAGACAGCAGCATACAATGCTCTAATTGAAAAATTGCGGGTATTATTTCACTCAACTCTTGTTTCGATATTGCAGTTGAAAATTCCAAATCCTTGTAGCTCCTTCCTGTTGCTAGGAATCTTAATGTTACCGCCAGCCGTTCATGAGGAGAAATTGCTCTTCTCTATACAAGTATTTTTTCTCGTAATATGAGGGGTTACAAGCTTTAAGTATAAGTTTCGACATCCATCTGCAAATAATTTCGCCAGTTGTTAGGTTCGCCCTGCAACTCTCGCAGTAAATTTACGTGAGAAAACTGCTTTCGCTTTAGCAGCCACTGTCTGCACCATTTTGACCGCTTTCTCTGTTTCCTGCAATTGGTCTGAATGTTTTTTGCAACACAAGTTGCGAACACAGACCACAACAGAACTTCCTCCATTTCTATATTTCAAAAAAACTTAATTAAATTTTTGACGTTTACTGGGAGTGTAGTCGCTTGCCACTGATATTTCTTTTGTATGCCGACAGATGACGGGCGAGTAATAGATTGGGGTTTGTGTCGTGTGAACACACATCATTTGCAGCGATCTTTTGCATGTACAGACATCTGCGCAGACAGATCGTTGCGTGTGGACTTGGCTTTAGTCTGTCATCCTCTGTTTCAGTTCCATTTTGGTCACAGAGTGTCTGGACGTTTTGTTTTGATCCACCTACCGCTTTGACATTAGAACTTTACTTTCGAATTCATTGAATGCCTCTCGCATAGCCCTCCTCACACTACATTTCTCTTCGCGTGATTTTTGTTTGTCTGCAAGGCTTTGGCTATGTTTATGTTTGCTGTGAAGTTCTCT
Source organism: Schistocerca americana (assembly GCF_021461395.2). Classification (NCBI taxonomy): domain Eukaryota; kingdom Metazoa; phylum Arthropoda; class Insecta; order Orthoptera; family Acrididae; genus Schistocerca; species Schistocerca americana. The sequence continues at coordinate 227,386,134 of NC_060125.1, read as the reverse complement.
TTGCTTCCGCAGCAGTTTTCTAACTCGGTTGTTGTACCTTGGTGGCGCTTTTCCATCTCTTATGATCTTGCTTGGCACATACTCATCTAATGCATATTGTACGATGGTTTTGAACTTTGTCCACTGATCCTCTACACCAGGCTGTTCCATCTCGTCAGCTCCGTTGAGAGCCGCGGAGCGCTCCCTGCTCCAGGGAGCCGTGTCGCTCGCTGTGACCATTCGAGTGGGCCGGCACACCGGTACGTGGCACGGCTGGCTGAGGTAGGCAGCAGGGCAAGCGTTTTGATGTGCCCGCTGTGTCTTACAAGATCGACAACCTCATACTCTTGGCTGCTAAGACGTGGGACGTGCTACACCAGGAAATACGATGTTCAGGAAATAAATAAGAAACAACTGTTTCACAAGAAATTGCATACTAAATTTATTGGGCCTCTGTAGCTTGACATTTTCTTTTCATTACAAGATCGGAAATATCAGATGTCAAAGTGTTCGCAGCATTAATGGGGAGGATGGCCTTCATTGTTGCCACCTGAAGAAACGATCGTTCCTTACTGTTACTCTTTTCATTGCTGAGAAAAGCTGCTCACAACAATACGTAGATCCTAACATGCACATGTTCTGAGCGGCATTGTTGTGAAGCTTGGGAAATGTTTTTTGCTGTAACGATACCATCGTGACAAATCCAACGTGTTGTAGCACCTCTCTTTTAACAAAGTTGAATTTTGCAAATCAGTAAGCTGCAATTGAAGTGACGATGACAAGTCATCGGAGGAAACTGAGAAAGGAGTGCTGAACACCTTAAGTTCCATTTCCAAACTAGTGAGGTCTCGGAATCGTGTTTCAAACGACGTGATGAGCTGCTTTAACTTTGCTTGGTAATCGCCGAAAGTAGTACCTTCAGGTAGTTTTAAAGAAGCAAGACGATTGAACATCTGTCTGGAGCTTATCCCACGGCAAATTCATATTGTCCACTGATTCACAAACCGCTTCAAAAATGTCACGTCCTGTTGCGGTGTAATAGAGTGGTACCACATCCAAGAGTTCTTCAGTTATGTGCAGCTCCATGTCGACACCACGCACAAAGACTGCAAGCTGAGCACAGTCCGATATGTCAGTGCTTTCGTCAAGTGCTAGCGAAAATGCAACAAAGCTCTCCGCCTTTTTCCTGAGCTGTATCTCTAAATCCGCTGCCATGTCCAGGATTCGACAAGACATTGTTTGCTTCGACAGGCAAACCGCTTCAATTGCCTGCACCTCCCTTGGAAACAAACATTCTGCAACTGCTACCATGCACGATTGTACGAGTGGTCCCACCCAAAACGGCTTGCCACTCATCGCAATGATGTGAGCGACCCTGTAGCTTGTTCGAATTGCAGATTCAGTAGTGTTTTCTCCGCTCTCCTTCACCTGAAAATTACAAACGCATTACAGAACATGAAATGTGTTGCATGTTTTGATACCTTCCGTATTATGAAACCGTTTTTAAACTTACGTCTCCTGGTATGTCGTTCTTAAGCCTGGCTACCAGTTCTCTGCGTGCAACGTCTTCTACCTGATCGTAGTGCGCTGCGTGAAGACGTGTATAATGTCGTCGTATGTTGTACCGCTTCGCAGAATTAAATACGTTATGACGTACAAGACACTGCGGACGAACATCCCTCTCAATGAATAGGAAGGTATCCTCCAATAGGGGTACAGGGCTCCCGTGGCTAGTCATAGCTGTCATTGAACACGGATTATTGCGTCAGTTGCGGCTGCATGCGGCCAGGGGGCAGTGAGTTCGCTTTCCCCCTCCACGCGGGCTCCGAGCTGCCGCAGTGAGCGTTCCGGAGCGCTCCGGCTACCTGGCGCCCGGCTGGAACAGCCTGCTCTACACTATCTGTACTTGAGACAAAACTTTTGTGTTGAGCCGTCAGGTACTCTGAAATCTGCTTTTTTGTCACTTTTGCTAAAAAGAAAAATCTTCCTACCTTTTTTAATATTTCTATTTACGGCTGAAATCATCGATGCAGTAACTGCTTTATGATCGCTGATTCCCTGTTCTGCGTTAACTGTTTCAAATAGTTCGTGTCTGTCAGTCACCAGAAAGTCTAATATGTTATCGCCACGAGTCGGTTCTCTGTTTAACTGCTCAAGGTAGTTTTCAGATACAGCACTTTAAAAAATTTCAATGGATTCTTTGTCCCTGCCACCCTTATAAACATTTGAGTCTCCCAGTCTATATCCAGCAAATTAAAATCTCCACCCAGATCTATAACATGGTGGGGAAATCTATTTGAAATATTTTCCAAATTATCCTTCAGGTGCTCAGCCACAACAGCTGCTGAGCCAGGGGGCCTATAGAGACATCCAATTACCATGTCTGAGCCTGCTTTAACCATGATGTTCACCCAAATTATTTCACATTTCGGATCTCCGTCAATTTCCTTCGATACTGTTGCACTTCTTATCGCTATAAACACGCCTCCCCCTTCACTGTCCAGCCTGTCTCTGCGGTATACATTCCAATCTGAGTTTAGGATTTCATTACTGTTTACGTGTGGTTTCAGCCAACTTTCTGTCCCCAGTACTATGTGGGCATTGTGACCGTTGATTAATGAGAGCAGTTCTGGGACCTTTCTATAGACGCTCCTGCAGTTTACTATTAGCACATTAATATTGTTATACCCTGTTGCATTTTGCCTACTCTTACCTTGCCATGTCTCAGGAGGCGTCTTGTCGGGCCTAGAGAGGGAATTCTCTAACCTAAAAAACCCACATGTGCACTCCACACGTTCTCCACTACCCTTGTAGCCGCTTCCTGCTTGTAGTGCACGCCTGACCTATTCAGGGGGACGCTACATTTCTGCACCCGATAGCGGAGGTCGAGAAATTTACACCCCAGATCTCCGCAGAATCGTCTGAGCCTCTGGTTTAAGCCTTCTACTCAGCTCCAAACAAAAGGGCCGCGATTGGTTCTGGGAATGATACTACAAATTGTTGGCTCAGATTCCACCCCTCTGCCAACCGCCTGTACGAACTGAGGATGACTCCTGAACCCAGACGGCAGGAGTCATTGGTGCCGACATGAGCAACAATTTGCAGTCTGGTGCACTCAGTGCTCTCTATTGCCGCCAGCAGGGCCTCCTTCACATCTCGGATGAGACCCCCCGGCAAGCAGACAGAGTGAACACTGGCCTTCTTCCCCGACCTTTCCGCTATTTCCCTAAGGGGCTCCATCACCCGCCTAACGTTGGAGCTCCCAATAACTAATAAACCCCTCCGCCCGTGTGCCTGCTTGGACCTTGCTGAAGGAGTGGTCACATGTCCACTCACAGGCAGAGTGGGTGAAGCCACACGGCTAGCCTCCACATTGACCCTCCGCCTTGTGCGCCGCGAACGCCGCTGAACCCGCCACTCCCCTTGGGGAGAGGGTGGCCCAATCGCGTCCGGTACCCGCGAAGATGTCTTGACAGCAGGGACAGTGGGTGAAGCATGTAACACCTGGGGTGTACCACGCGATGCACCAGACCCCCACTGCCGCTACACTCCGAGGCAGCAGCCTGTAGACGGCTGACCGCGGCCATCAACACGTTCAGCTGTTCGCGAACAGTGGCCAGCTCCTCCTGCATCCATACACTGCAGTCACACATCCTATCCATCCTAAGAAATCAATTTACTGTGGAGAGTTAATCAACTTTTAACTAGACTGCTAATTCACTAAAGGCGGCTGATAGTTGACTAAACTGTCCTCGGGTAATGGCAGCTACCTACGACATCAGCACCGTATGGACTAGGGAGAGATCGTCATTATTATTGCGAACTCATGAGATGTAAAAGAAAATATTGTACACCCTCTTTGAAGTGGCAGTCTCAATACATTTACATCTTCAGAACTGTCATTCTTGACAATGCATTTTCAATGTAATTTTTTTGACAGTAGAAAGTTTGCCTATCTTGCTCATATTGAGGACAACTTGTCTAAGATCATCATTGTCAAAATCTTCTAAATTCATGACGGGCATCTCATGACTGTGATGTTTCCTTGGTGATCTGAAAACTGGGCTTCCACTAGCCTGAACAGAGAAATTACCTCCATTGCCAGTTATATGAATGATTCTCAAGCTGACGCCACTCACTTGTGCAGTGCGATCCTGAGATCTGACATCATCTGTGTGAGGACTATCGTTTTCTGCTTTGCGGTTGAAGAAAGCAAGTGCCCTATAAATTATGTCTCTTGTTTCTTCATGGAGAATTTGTTGCTTACCACCACCATCAGCCATGACAATCTGCAAGAAATAGAATAAAAATTCATGAAATAACTCACTAAAATCACATGTAACATTTGCACTGGCCAAAATGTTCATGACAGACTGCTCAGAAATCAAGTGAACGCTCATTGGCTGTTGGGGACTGCATGACATCAGGTTTTTAGTAAGAGCCTAAACTCGACTGCCTTAGAAAACTCAAGGCTGAATTACAGCTTTTATGACGTCAGGTCTTGAGTTGGCAGTGAGGCAGCAGATTCATATACAGATTTAAATCAAATTCAACTTGTGCAATTGTGTTTTCTCATATAATTAACCACAATTTAAATGGTTTGCATTCATTGTCCTTAAAATACCATTACAAGATTTCCAGTAGCGGTACATTTGAAATTCAAAAAGTAAACGTATAAGGACAGAGATTATACTGCTCAGTGTTTGTCATACATAGGATACATGTATAATGCATTAAAGCAGTTTGTAATTACTTTTTGCATTACTACATGATTTAATATTGCGTTCATTCATAATATACACATACATACATAAAGAAGAAATGGTAAAATCTACATGACAAAATATGTTGTATAAGGTTCCTTTAGTAAATTACATTTTAAATTAATATTGGTACCTATGCCAATAAACACTTATTATTGTCCTTAAACACTTCAGTTTTCACTTGTTTGTCTTTTACCTATTACTCTAGTCTTGAAAGGGAACAATTTTTAATACTGAAGTGTGTCACTATCACCACAGTTGTATAAATATTGAAGCTTTCCTAGGTCTTTTTGCAGCTACGTCACAGTCAGCTTTTTTTGTGATTTTGTGGACTTTCTCTTCAACACCAGATTTTTTTTTCTTTTGGAATAGTTATTTAGCAGCATATTCACCCAAATGTGTAAGCTATTGCCAGAAATTTCCATTACAAATTTACCACATGACGGGGGTTATTTTAGAGTAATTCCAACCTATTGAAAATCAGTGCCTTCAAAAATCCCTTGGGGGGGCTTTCAAAATTGACAAATGTTGTCCCATATTTGTGTGAAACAATAACCTGAGATATTTGGCACATACAGATTCCATTTTCAGATGAGAATTGGGAGGTGTTGTGGGGCAGCAAGTTGAAATAATTAATTATTGCCATCTTATTCACACGAGCCTGACAACCAATTTTGTGGTCAGCCCGAAAGCGAAGGGAAATGTACTGACCTTAGTTTCCATCTTCACGGCCACATTCTGGTCCATCTCACTGAAAGAAAAGTTTCTATTCTCCTATTTCCTTGCGTGTTCAGGATTATGATTTTAAATAAAAGTATAAAGTTGCAATCAAAATTTATATTACATAAAGTTTCTCACATACAACACTAGGAAATTCACTATGTTCAATTGAAAACATGTCTTTCTGTTCTAACAGCACATTTAGCAGTTAGAGGCGACCTCTACGGTACGCTCCTACCGGATTGTCGTTCACCCTGACTAAAAATACTCAACTGGAAGTTTGCAATAAATGTTCAAAGTTAATGCTCACCATAAAAGTGGAAATAAAGTCACCACTTGCCACGCGGAGTTGTAATTCACATGGACGGCACACTAACAGTTATTTTGGTGAATTTTAAGCGATCCAGGATGGTGTACAGTCCTCGGGAATTCACTATCTGTTTTTACCGCAAAATACGCGCTTTGTCACAGTTCAGGTCTGATGTCATCCAGGGCAGAGCGCGGTCCGACGTTTAACAGTTGTGGATCTTACAGTAGCTGAATGTGCAGTGAAGTTCTCTACCGCCTCGCGGGCTGTATTTATATAAGTGCCAGAGTGGACGGCCAAGGGAACATCTGTTGTCTACGTTTATCTGCATACTGCAGCAGCCTCAAAACGACCGCTTTCTTGGGCACATAATCTTCAATAACATATTTACAAACTACTTCAGAAACTTCTTAATTTTTACTTGGTTACAGTTAAGTTGTTTGAAGTCACAGAAAAGTTTCAGCTTGCTAGAATAAAAACTTTGCCTTCTAGAATTTTTATAGTGGAACTAATGGTAGATTATTACCACTGAACCATACCTTTACTAGAACTTACATCGACTGATATTAATACTACAATTCTTTATTTTGGTATAGCTCTATCATTTGGTATGTTTTATCATCCACTTTAACCAAAATTCTCTATCATTAAAATTACAGGTACTTAATCCACAGCAATTGAGTACATTTCAGTTACAAAATTGGTTTTTACTTAATTACTCAAAAACTATAAGAGGTAGCTTAACGTAGTCTTTGTTATCAGATTTGGGGTGAACTGAAGCATAAAATAAATTTTCATGTTTCTAAGTCCAGTATTTAGCGTCTCTGATTGTTCCTAAAAATGTGCATTCTGGTGTCAGTTTTTGTTCTATGGTTTTGGAAATCTGCACCACTTATTCATGAGTTCTAAAGCAGGGACAACCGGGAGTCCAGGAAAAACCTGGGAATTCTTTCATCCGGAAGGAAACTGGGAAAAACCCGGGAATTTTTTAGAATTCTGGGAATTTCACGTTATTTTAGTTTTCAATTAAATTTTTGTAATTTTGACTGGTAAGAATTGATACTCTAACGAAGGATTTTACTGTATCACACTACTGCAGAACAATACTGCAACAATGAAACGTGAACGAGAAAAAATATGACAATAAAACATAAATTGCAAAGGAAATGTGCCATATACAACAACAAAACACAGTGCTCACACAAGCATTTGCCAACAGCAAAATGCGTCAAAGGCTTTAGGAAGACTATGCAACGCTTCATGACAACAAATTTCCTCTGATGGGCGTGACGTTACAATTGTTTATATTAGATTCGTTTTAGCAGTTATGAGCGGGCTCATGTGCATGTGCAGTTGAGTGGCGTACGAGTTGTATTTTCTCCCCCTTCTGGCTACAGAAAAGTGGCTGTTGGCTGTGTAAGCAGTCGCAGCAAGCAGCTAGATGCAACCGGAAAAAAATTTACTGCCGCGTCCAAGCTGCCAGATTAACACATGCGCAGCAGGCCCGGATCTATGAGAGGGGGAACAAACCGAGGTATCTGACCCAGGTGACAGTTGTGAGGGGGGGGGGGGGGGGGCAAATTCATATTCTTGAGGAGAAGCGCCTAGCATCCAGTGCACGTTGGTCTATCGATTATTCATATGATTTTGAAACGCATCCTTTTTGGTTTTTTGACACACTCTGTAAGTTGATTTCTGAATGAATCGTATGTTGATTTTTGTATGCGTGCATAGTGTACGTGATGACTATCAGGGTAATCCTAGTCGCAACTAGAAATAGACTTTCCTTCAGGCAAAAGGGGACCGGGCTATACAATCTTAGTATTGCCCCGGTTCGAAAATATCGTAGATATGGGGCTGATGCGCAGAGCAGTCCGAGTTATAGTGGGGAAGTGTGTAGTCTCCACGTGACCCGTGTTTACATTTAGTTATTTTGCTGTTTCCTCTTCGTTTACTGCTCTCACTTCAAATGAAAACAAAACGGATTTCTGTGGCTGGGAACTATCAGGTGAATTAAAATACATTCACATAATTATGGAAGACTAATATACGTTATTAGTTTCAGACTTTACTTTATTTCCACTTTTCTGACAGTCATGCATTAATCACCTTGTAGAACAATGAAGTTATTTTTGTCGGTTTGCTAAATAAATTAGTTTTTTATTAACCTTTTTACGCTGAGGCTGTCAGTGTGTTTAAAACAAAGTTTTTAGTTCCACACTATTGGCTAATTTCAACTGCTCGCTGCATTTTAAGTGCACATTTTCCTCTTCTAGCACGTATGGCATTATGCCATAATAAAGAATCAAAAAAGAGTTAATACAGTACTGATACTCCAAGAAAATTTACATCCTGAAACACACACTGAAAAGCTTAATATCAGATCAAGGCCTACTTCGTTGGGAATATGGATATACGAATGTGCTCTTTAAGTATACACTTCAAATGTGCCATTTTAGTGTCATTCTTGAAATTCCGATGCTCTTGGAGTATCCTCTGATGTGTTGTTTCTTTTATGACAGAATGTAAGATCGTGTAATGTTTTACACGTACAAACATCCGCTCTTCCTGCATCATAGCAGCTGCCAAAGCGCGGTGGCGCTCTCTGACGACTACTAAAACAAACCTATTTCTAACAGGTCGCGGCAAAATATTGCGAATGGTGGTTTGAAAAGTGTTACTTTGAAAGTAAATTTCCTTTTACGCAGGCTGAACTATGAGCGAGATGGTACGATGAATTTCTTAAATCACAGAGCGTTTGACGACGAGCCATTTTGAACCCAGAAGATCAGACATTCATGTCATTATTATGAGCAAATTGATGTAGTGCTACGGGAAGCTCTCTCTCCTCTGCGGTAGCTAATTTATTTGTGGAAAGCTTCAAGGACAAGTCACTGGACTCGGCAAAAAATTTTACTGGCACATTTATCTGATATACCAGGTGATCAAAAAGTCAGTATAAATTTGAAAACTTAATAAACCACGGAATAATGTAGACAGAGGGGTAAAAATTGACACACATGCTTGGCATGACATGGGGTTCTATTAAAAAAAAACTAGACGCAGGAAAGATCTCTTGCGCGTGTCGTTTGGTGATGATCGTGTGCTCAGCCGCCACTTTCGTCATGCTTGGCCTCCCAGGTCTCCAGACCTCAGTCTGTGCAATTATTGGCTTTGGGGTTACCTGAAGTCGCAAGTGTATCGTGATCAACCGACACCTCTAGGGATGCTGAAAGACAACATCCAACGCCAATGCCTCACCATAACTCCAGACATGCTTTACAGTGCTGTTCACAACATTATTCCTCAACTACAGCTATTGTTGAGGAATGATGGTGGACAAATTGAGCATTTCCTGTAAAGAACATCATCTTTGCTTTGTCTTACTTTGTTATGCTAATTATTGCTATTCTGATCAGATGAAGCGCCATCTGTTGGACATTTTTTGAACTTTTGTATTTTTTTGGTTCTAATGAAACCCCATGTCATTCTAAGCATGTGTGTCAATTTGTACCTCTCTATCTACATTACTCCATGATGTATTCAGTTTTCAAATTTATACTGACTTTTGATCACCCGGTATGTTAAAGTGTGACACCCGCAATGAAGATCAGCATTATATGTGAAAGCTTAGCTTCTCTTGCAGCTTATTAACCTTAGAGACCAATATTATATGTGAAAGCTTTTCTTTTCTTGTAGCAACACTATGTATATTCCAGAATGAGATTTTCACTCTGCAGCGGAGTGTGCGCTGATATGAAACTTCCAGCAGATTAAAACTGTGTGCCCGACCGAGACTCGAACTCGGGACCTTTGCCTTTTGCGGGCAAGTGCTCTACCAACTGAGCTACCGAAGCACGACTCACGCCCGGTACTCACAATTTTACTTCTGCCAGTACCTCGTCTCCTACCTTCCAAACTTTACAGAAGCTCTCCTGCGAACCTTGCAGAACTAGCACTCCTGAAAGAAAGGATATTGCGGAGACATGGCTTAGCCACAGCCTGGGGGATGTTTCCAGAATGAGATTTTCACTCTGCAGCGGAGTGTGCGCTGATATGAAACTTCCTGGCAGATTAGAACTGTGTGCCCGACCGAGACTCGAACTCGGGACCTTTGCCTTTCGCGGGCAAGTGCCCTGCCAACTGAGCTACCGAAGCACGACTCACGCCCGGTACTCACAATTTTACTTCTGCCAGTACCTCGTCTCCTACCTTCCAAACTTTTTTCATTGCTGTGTGAATTTGCCTTATGCTGGTGTGTAAGTAGTGTGACCTTGAAGTGGACTTAGCCGCTGAGCGAGGCTGCCGGGCTACACGGGCCCTAGTATTACTAGGCCCGTGTTGCTGGAAAATCAAGATTGCGCATCCCCCAGGCTGTGGCTAAGCCATGTCTCCGCAATATCCTTTCTTTCAGGAGTGCTAGTTCTGCAAAGTTCGCAGGAGAGCTTCTGTAAAGTTTGGAAGGTAGGAGACGAGGTACTGGCAGAAGTAAAATTGTGAGTACCGGGCGTGAGTCGTGCTTCGGTAGCTCAGTTGGTAGAGCACTTGCCTGCGAAAGGCAAAGGTCCCGAGTTCGAGTCTCGGTCGGGCACACAGTTTTAATCTGCCAGAAAGTTTCACTATGTATATTAAGTTAAAACATTAACTTTTCCTGTTTGTGTATATGCGCTACTTAACTGTGATGTTGCTATTAGCTGATTACATCACGTGTCCTGTGGTCTACATAACTGCTGTCATCGACTGGCAGGATCATGTGACATGAGTTATGACTGGCTTACAAAAGCACATCTCAGTCTGGACTACAATGGTTCAGAAAGTAATATGCGGTGTTTGGTGGAATTCGAATTTATACTTTCGTAGTATGAAAATATGCAGCATACATGTTGCTGCACATCAAAAATCTTCCCAAAAGGGGTTTTCTTCCCTGAGTTTCGTTTCCTAAAGTGCCGGGAAATTCTACGCCCTTGTATAAAAACATAACCATTCAAAGGATTGACAAGTTTTACAGTTCGGAGGAAAAATATACTGTCACTTAATAATACGAAAAAAGTGTGTTTTCATCCGGGAGAAAGTATATTTTTAACTGGGAAATCCGGGAACTTTTTTTTTTTTTTTTTTCTTTTTCTTTCCCCCCCCCCCCCCCCCTTCCCCCTTGTCCACGTATACACCCTATAAAGACACCTTCTGACCAAATTCTGGCTTTCTAGCTTTATTATGTAGTGCCACTTATTTTTCTCTGTAAAATGGTATTTTGATGTAAACTGTTAAGTCTAGAACATTAAGACTTCATATCTGAAACATTATAACACTAAACTCTATTTTAGCGAAGTTTTAAACGTAAGTTTTGATTTTTAATTTCATACTTAATTTTGGTGCAATACTTGCGCACTACGTGCAGACAAGTTAAGGTGACGTGGCGCTACTAGCAGTGAACTGGAGTAAGTCCCGACACACTCGTTCGCCTCTGTATCTCACACATTATACAGCGCTTGCTTTGCTTCAGTGTATTTTAGACCTCCACTGTTCAAACTTTGAAGGTAGCTTGCTTCTGCCGCCAGTTGAAAGGTATGAGCTGAATCCTTCGTCATAAGTTTTTTACATGTCACATATGGTAATCTGTTACATGTCTTAAAGCAACGCATATCCAGCAATAATTACAATCACTTCTAAATTACAGGATTCCATATACATTTCTACAGCTTCTGCTATTAATTCATCAGTTTCCACAGAAAGATAGGGATCAATATTTACACCCTGTAAAGAGGATACATTAATATCCTGAATAATGTCAGACCCATTCAGAGATTTGACTTGCTTAGACTGAAATTTTAACAAAATTTTTACTTTTAATTTTCTTTCAGATTCTACAGTCTGCTAAACTTGACACATTGTAATTACAACCACTCATTCTTATATATTTTCCAAATCTCTGTTTTAAATTATCTTCCTGGAATGTTCCTAACATTCCATAACATCCCAATGTTGTAAGCAAGTGCAGAATGACTGCAAGTACTTGATACTTTCTTGATCCATGGTACTAATGGTATCAGCATACTTATCTCTTAAATGAACCCTCTTTTTAGAATGCTTAACATTAACTGCATCCACCAATTTTTTATTATTTGTAACCATTCTGCAGTGCCCTCACCATCAATCCCTACTAATGTTGATACAGCAACTATTATTTTCTCATCAAACAAAGGCACAAGAAGACTAATGTTTTGCCTTTCTTAAACTATTTGGATAACAAACACTGAATGAAAGGGTAGGAGCATCATTTACAATTTCTAGTTTTTGTTTCTCGTATATGGGTTGGATGTGGTTGAAGTTACATTGTTGTATGTTATTTACATCTGACACAGATGGCTAAAGATAGGTATTATTCTTTTCATTCAATCTTTTTGAGTAAGTGAACTGTATCAAAAAGAAGAAAACTGGTTTACAGCTGTGAAATGGACGACTTATGTGAGCGTGAATTGTTGTATGGCTGTATAATGTTTATGTACCTTGACATTGACTTTATTATTATCAGCAATGACAAATATAACATTATAACCACTTTCATGAAGTATTCTAAGGATATTCACCATTGTTGTGTGTAAAAATTCAACATCTAAGTTTTTTTTTTTTAAGGAACTAGTGTCACAAAATTTTTGTTCTTAGACAAAATTGATTTAATCATTAATGTCTGAATGGTAGGAGCTGCTTTCATAGCTGTTGAATTACTGGCCATCCCTACCAGTCTATTGTCCTTGTATGTAATTTTTGGCTTGACAAATATTTCGCCCAGTAAAAGGCATGCAAAATTTTCATGTGATTCAAGGGCTTCATACTTAGTTAGCAAATATTTTTAAGAGACTTGTTTATTCCACTGCTAATGCCTGATTAATTAAACTTTTCAAATAATGTGGATGTGGCAAAACAATAATTTTCACCTTCCGCAAAATTTTATAAGCTACTGGGAATGAAAAGTAAAAACCGCATGCAGTAAGGAACAACAGTTCTGAGGAATAACTCAGCTGTTCGGATGGGAGGCATTGCAGTTGCTCATTTATGAAATTAAGACCTTCTTCGTCTTCTTCTTCTTCTTCTTCTCCTCCTCCTCCTCCTCCTCCTCCTCCTCCTCCTTTTTCATTTTTTTCCATGCATTCAGCTAGTAGCGTCTGAATTCTGCGTGTGTTTTCCTTAATGCTAATTTCTTTGCTTAATGCTAATTTCTTTGCTCTCAATATTTTTCACCACAGTTAACTAGTTGTACAATTTGGCATATGTATTACAAAGAAGCTGTGATCCTAAAATCCAATTAAACCTAGTAGTGTGTATGTTAACATTACCATACACTATGTGAGTTTCAAAATTGTTAAAGGTCAATACATTTCTAACTGAAGGGTATTAATTAAATTCTAAAATCATAAAGTATAAACAATCATTGAGCTTTATAATTAGCTAGTCATTATGGTTGAATCTGCCTTGATTACAAGGGTCGTTTGAAAAGTTCTTGCAATCACCACGAGATGACAGCACTAGCGCAATGAGTTGTTCACACAATATTCATTGGACTGTTACCTGCAAACACGTGTCACAACAATGGTTTTGGGAGAGAGCTGCGGCAGTGTCATGGGTCTGTCGTTCCCGCATAGTGGTTTGCGAAGATGGAAAAAATTGAGATTCAAGCAGTGATTAAGTGCTTCGTAAAGAAAGGCATGAAAGCAAAGGACATTCATGCAGATTTCCAGAATACAGTTGGAGACTCTGCTCCTTCATATTCAGCTGTTGCCAAGTGGACAAATGAATTTAAATTTGGTCGGGAGAGCTTAGATAGTGATCCGCACAGTGGTCAGCCAAGGTGTGTCTCTACTCCAGAAATCATTGCAAAAGTGCACAAAATGGTCATGAAGGATCACTGATTGAAAGTGCGTGAAATAGCTTGTGCTTGCCAGATGTCTTCTGAAAGGGTAAATCACATTTTAACTGAAGAATTAGAAATGAAAAAATTATCTACAAGGTGGGTACCGCGACTCTTGACACTGGATCAAAAACACGTGCCATTGCCTTTCTTGGTGGACGAAGATTCACTTCAAACGAAGAATTGGTAGCTGGTGTTGACAATTACTTTGCAGACCTGAGGGAAACTCATTTTCGAGATGGGATCAAGGCACTGGAACATTGTTGGACCAAGTGCATTCATCTACAAGGAGACTACGTTGAAAAATTAAAAAAAAGTTTCAGTGATGTAAGTACTTTTTTTCTACTCCGTTCTGAGAACTTTCCAAACCACCCTCGTATTTTTAATGTCGTCCAAATTCCAGAAGTTGTCTTCTGAGAGTATATATATATAGGGAAACATTCCACGTGGGAAAAATATATCTAAAATCACAGATGATGTGACTTACCGAACGAAAGTGCTGGCAGGTCGATAGACGCACAAACAAACACAAACATACACATGAAATTCAAGTTTTCGCAACAAACTGTTGCCTCATCAGGAAAGAGGGAAGGAGAGGGAAAGACGAAAGGATGTGGGTTTTAAGGGAGAGGGTAAGGAGTCATTCCAATCCCGGGAGCGGAAAGACTTACCTTAGGGGGAAAAAAGGACAGGTATACACTCGCGCGCGCACGCACACATATCCATCTACAAGCAGACATTTGTAAAGGCCTTCTCCCTTAAAACCCACATCCTTTCGTCTTTCCCTCTCCTTCCCTCTTCCCTGATGAAGCAACCGTTTGTTGCGAAAGTTTGAATTTCGTGTGTACGTTTGTGTTTGTTTGTGTGTCTATCGACCTGCCAGCACTTTCGTTCGGTGAGTCACATCATCTTTGTTTTTAGATATATCTCAATTTTGAGTTTTTCGTAAACTGTATGTAAACTTCTGGGTCAGTGCCCTCGGGCACATCAGGGGAGAACAAATACGTCAGTAAATTTGCAAATAGAAATCCAACTTTTGAAGAGGAACTGCCATCACAAACCTAAAAAAGAATAAGCCCATCTTCAATACCAAAATCCATGCCTTTTGTACTGTATAAAAATATTTTGTAAGCTATTAATAATTACTTACCATCACGTCGAGCTACTCTGATTTCCCAAATAATTTGATCCTCAGGAAAATGTTTGATGCAAACACCTGTTCTTTGTAACTATCGGGTTTTTCCTCAGAATTTTTTTTCATCCAATCTTCCTCTTTCCTTCATCAGATGGGGGAAAAGAACACTGGTACATGTTCCCCTTTATAACAACTGCACTTGCAGCCAGGGACACAACAGATTCTAGACATTGTACAAATAGAAAAAACCAGAAACTTCATATAAATACATGCTCGCCTGCACACTCCACGAACTCGCTGAAACAGCTGATTGTCTTCTTCCCACCAGTTCTTTGCTAGGGCCTGTATTTAGTATGAAGGCAGTGTCCCAACTATAGCATTATCATAAGGTTACTGTCTTGCTTCTGGTGGAATGAAGCTGAGCTCTTGGCTGGAAGTTATATGTGCACACTGTTCTTACCTCCATGTTGGTCATTTTCATAGTAACAAGAATCAAAGATCTGTTTATTTTGAAACTTTCTTCTTTCTTATTAAAACTGTCATTTGTTTATGAATTCCCATGGGGTCCCTGAGCAAACAGGTTGTAGTTTCTCTCCACAGTGAGAACCTGCATAGGGGCAAATTTAAGAATTTTACACATTGACATATTTTGTGATCTTTCTAAGGCTTCTAAATGTTTGTTACGTGAAACACTCCTTGAAAGTATGCCATTATTGGAAGATTTTCAGCACTATGGAATCCTTCAGGAGTTCTGTCCTTGGCCCACTGGTGTTCCCCTACAAATCATGCAAATTCAATGTTTTTTTATAAGGCTAACATTCTGTAACAAAATTTCTGCAAGTCTAGAGGCTTTATGCCGAGAAATTGCTTTCATTGTTAATTAATGCAAACAAAACAAAATACATACAGTTTTATTGTTGTTGTAGAATTTCTTGGTAATCTGAGAGGAAGTTGGCTACTTTAGATACTTTCACCTTGCTTTATGTTATGGAGTTGAGCTAATTTAACCATATCAAAGAAAATTCTGTTAATTGTTTTGTAAATAAATATTCATCAAATTGTATGCATAATGCCCCTCACGTAACTTCTGTTGTATCCTTTATGAGTTTTTAAAAAGTTCATATACTTAACATTTACACCTTAAGAAGTGCCATTCTTGACAACCTTGCAAACAATGAAAATATGCCATTATTGCAACACAAGAAGTAAGGCTGACCTGTATAGTCACCTAAAGAATACAACTCTGGTATGAAATAGTGTAGATACAGTTGTATTATAACAGACCATCAGAGTTAAATCTTTATATAATGAAAGTGCATTTTAAAGTAAAATAAAACTTTTTATATTCGGTGGAATTTTTTCATTTAGAGAAGATTTTTAAGAGAGACTCATTTTATTTCTTGCATTTCTCATTTACTGCAGTCTTTGTTTTCGAATTGTTATGTTGCAGACAGTAATCCATATATTGATAATTTTCTTTGCAATTATGTCTTAACGTTTTCCTCATCCTAATATCAAATTGCCACAAGTAGGTCAAAGAAATTTGCATATAAAGAAATAAGTGAGCAAATAAAATGTTAGAGGTCTGCACTATTGTGTAAATTATCCATTTCTGAAAGAAGGTAGTACGCAAACCTGTCTGCCTTTGTCATTACAATTATGCCTTTTGAAATAAAATGGTTAGAAATAAAGACTGACTTTTTAGTTCATTTATTAATTGTGCCGTTAATTTTTATCCTGACAATATTTTATCTTGCTGGCATTATACTTACAGGTAGCATGCCCCTGTGGACATATATGTGGTCTCCCAAACAAACTGCCAACAGTAACTAAGACAAGGTTGCCACAGAAGACGAGACCTGTTGTAACTACTCCCGTTGACAGTGCAGAGGTAAAGAGACTAAAGTTCATTGAAGAGATTTGGTTATGTGTCGTAGTTGAATCATTTTTTAAATTTCTTTCAGGACTTAAAAAGCTTAAAATTGTGGCTAGAGGTTCCCCATATTGAATTTGGCTTCTGAGATACAAAGCCATGAATTTCACAGTTCACAAATTCAGACAAAATTTGTCATCACTATAGAAATATTTTTTATCAGGCTGAGGAGGAGGAGTAGGAGAAGAAGAAGAAGAAGAAGAAGAAGAAGATGATGTCCATGGAGGCATCAGAATAGTCTTCAGTCTGGTAGGTCTTGGTACTGTGTCAACTAACGGGGGACCTCAGCTGTATCTTACTTGTGAAGGCAATTGGAATTAGTTTACAGGCTCATGCTACTGCCCACAAACTATTGATCGTAATACAAAAGGGATGTTATCATGTAAAGTGGTACAAATATGTCGTTGAGCAATGATGGAAGGTTTCCTGGAATGACCTTGCTGTTCGGTCCCCTCTCCCAAATCAACGGACCAACCATGATTTGTTTCAACATTGATGAAAATATTATTCTTCAGTCCAACATGTGCTGCTATGTTAAGTAAGGAGACAGAATAACTGACCTTACTTTACATCAGGAGACAAAATTAAAGTACAGCTGGTAGGTGCATTGAAATTATCCACATCCCTGCTGTGCTTAACACTCGAGCAGGCACACTGTTGTAAAAAGTACAACAGCGGCAGTTTTTATGCCTAATCGATGCCTTAACCTTGAGCTATTGCGCCATTGCTGCCATGTATTCCATTGTTGATGTTTTCTCGACAATGTTAAAGTGCCTTCAGTTCATTTGGTTAGCTTTCTCAGTTTGTTTTCTGAGTTGTAAGCAACAACATGTTGAATGTTAGAAAAAGTACAACGCGTGCCTGCGCCTGCTGGTATGACAGTTGCAAGCTTTGTTCCAGCAGTCAGTGTCCAGAGGAAAGTTTACTAAAAAGTTAACTATATTTCCTCACTTTTTTATTTTTGTTATTTTTTAATGCACATTGAACGTTACTTTGGTTACACCGACATCTGAATGATTTTATTCATTTCATTTCATTTCATTTCTTTGATGTTTTGTTGCAATTCAAAGGGTGTATCAGATGAAGAAATTTGCAAACTGCTTGAAGAAGAAGATGATGATAAAGTCTATCTAAACTTTTCAGACTTGGGGGAAAGTAAAGTAGATTTGAGTGATGAAAACACTGAATAGGATGATGGCAATGAATCTGAACTGAAGGTGAGGATGGTGGTGATCCTGAAGAGACTGCAGATGTATGAGGGTTCTTTATTGAAAAAGAGTTTCACATTCGTGTAAAACTGAGTGTGGTAAAACATCAAAAACCAACAGAAAAAACATTGTGCAGATTCCACCAGATCTGAAAAGAAAGGTGATGGGTATAACTGATGAAGTTAGTGCTTTTTCGAAAGTAATTGACCTTGACTTTATTGATGAAATTGTAAACTATACAAATATCTATATAAATAAACAGGGGAAGACAATCAATTCTCGCGCAAAAGGGGTAATAAACTGACAAAATAATGGCTGTGTTCGGGTTTTTTTAGAAAAAGAAGAAGAAGAAAATGCCATCATGTTGATATGCTGGAACTCTGGGCAGCAGACAGAACTGGAATGCCGCTGCTTAGGACTGCAACGAGTTAAAATAGGTTTCTATTTTTTCTAAGCTGTATGCGATTTGTTGATATGGAAATGAGGAATGACAGGAGAAAAACTGATAAGTTGGTTGCAATTCATACAGTATTGGATCCTTTTGCTGTTAACTGTCAATGTTCTTACAGCCTGATGAAGTCACCAAGATAGATGAAATACTTCACTCCTACGGAGACCGCTGTAAATAAATTCAGTACATACCCAGCAAAACAATATGGGCCAAAAAGTTTTTCTCTGTGTGATGCCCAAACATTTTATTGCAGTAATCTGAGGTTTATTGCATCATGTAACCAAGACAATGTCGGGTATCTAATGCTCCTGAGGACACCATGAAAAGATATGTGGTGAGTATAGAAAATTCTAACTGGAACATTACAACTCACAATTGGTACACAAGCTACCTCCTTTCTGAATATTTGCTGCAGAAGGCTATCACTTGCATTGGTACAATGACGAACAGCAGACACGAAATTTTTCCAGAATTTCTCCCAAACAAAACAAGGTACATTGGAAGTGCAATGTTTGGATTTCAGTAGGATAAGACCTTGGTTTCATATGTTCCTTTAAAAACTATGCTATCACAGTTTTATATGCCGTACATGACATAGCGACAGTTGATGAAGAAACACACAAACTTGAAATCATAATTGAGTTCAACATGACAGAAGGTGGAGTTGACATTGTAGCTAAAATGTGTGCCTGATACTCCATTTCAAGAAGTACAAGGAGATGGCCATTGGCTACTTTTTCATTTTTCTGAACATTGCTGGAATTAATTCGCAAACAAATTGTCTGTGAAGAATGTTATGAAAGTGAACATATGTCAAAAAAACAGGCTACATTGTTATTTAAAGAACTAAAAGAGTAAAACTTTTTCTTATAAATGTGGAGGATAGTGAATATGAACTGTTTTCTTGAAAAAATACATTAGTTTGTTTAAGGCAAGTTTATTTTACTGACAAATGACTGTGTTGTAAATTTTACAACGTGCGACTACTCGTGTGACAACAGTAGGCGCGCCTACCGGAGGTTTAACCTCTGATAACAGTTCCCCTTTCTCTCCCCACCTTACCAACTTAAATTTCAATCATCATTATTTTTTTAATTGACAGTATTTCCTTGTTTACTCACCTTTTATCCCCTTTTTTCTCCCCCTCCCCCCCCCCCCCCCCCTCTCCATTCTCTTTATTCCGTTACTTTTTCTCTCCCCCTCCCCTCCTCCATTCTCTTTATTCCATTACTTTTTCTGTCCCCCTTCCACCATCCTCCTCCTTTTCTGCTTCCTCTGAATCCATTTTTATTTTCACTCAGTCATATCAACATGGGACTGAAGCTGGCATGTTGTTTGCCAATAAACCTACTGTCTCGCAGACACCTGCTAATTCAAATTTACCTTTCCTTGTCGTCAAAGTAGGTGGGTCCCTCACAGCTTTGGGTCTGAGTGACCTACCCCTCCTCCTAAACCTTCCAGAAGTTAGTAACAGTTCCTTCCACTTCTAAAGGTATGTGGAATTTCGCTTTTAATGGCAGCTCATTCTGTATAGCAGAGTTGATCAGTGTCTGTTGCAGGGAACCACTGTGGTGATGGGACGAGATGACTGCAATGCTTCTAGCAGCTGTCTGGGGCGATGATGCTGTGGTAGATAGTATCTACTCAGGTCCACTGTAGTGAAGCAGCCAGCAGCAAGTGCTGTCGGCAGTGTGGGAGGTGTAAATCAGTCGGCATAGCCCATGTCGAACCCAGGATTTATGGAGACGGTAGCACAAGGTGCTTATGTGCATTGAATGGCCCCCTCGGATTGGACCTAATTCGATGTCAAGGAGAGCATCAGACCAGTTGACACCATGACCAGGCCCATGACTGCATTTAGTAGCCCATGCGGAGACTTTTGGCTGACACTGAGAGTACATCAGTGCAGAGGCTGCAGTTGAATTTAGGACTGAAGTTGAAGTGCATGATGGAACTGGCTGTAGCCTTGTCAGAAGCCCATTCTGATTTCAGGACAAGTCCGATGTCAGGAGACAAGCTCCCAGTGCGAGTCATATTCGGCTGGGCTGTAGGTCAGATACACTCGTCCAGACTGTGATGTGACACAAAGTCCTGCTTGTTGTCACATATGCCTGAATATCGCTGCCCCAGGCAGTGATGTGATCAATGTGGCCCATTGTAGGGCAACTTGAGGAGTGCGGGTTGCCCAGGTAGCAGTATTACAGTGACTCACTTGCCTTTCATGGCTCGTCTGAGCCTGTGCCTCAACAGTTCATAAGGTGTGCTAGTGCACAACACTACTTGTTACTGGATAAATGAATATGAATGTACCATTTCAGCTCTTCAGATCTAATATGCTTTGAATGAGAGATTGAAATTTATTCTGAAAACTTGTTAGTCAGTCAGTCAGTCAGTCAGTCAGTCAGTCAAAGTCATCATATTATGGTAGAGGTTATGAAATGCTAAGGAGAGAGAATTGCTGTACAGTACTTACCTTCAGGAGGCAAAATGCTAGGTACTGTCAATACACACAAGTAAAAGTAAAAGTAAAGATCCTGTGTCGCTTTTAATTTTGTGTGTGTTTATCAGCAGTACTAAGCATTTTGCCACCTGAAGGTAACTGTTGACTAGCAGTTCTGTCCCAGTAAGAAATAATTAAGATTAGCCCTCATAAATATGATATTGTAAACAAGTCAGTGCACCTGTGCACAAATTGGCCTTTATGTGCAAATTGCACAAGCTGATTTTCAAAATACATCCCCAACTACATTCTTCATATTAGGCCTCCTGTGGCAATTGTCTGTCTCTTCGGTTCAATAAATTGCTCAGTGCGAAGAAAATTTTCTCATGTAATTAGATTATCTGTACTGTAAATGATTATTAAGTGATATTGGAAACAATGTCTTTCCTGAGGAGGAAAATAAATTAATTTTTGGTAAAAGTAGCCTTTTGAAATAACCATTCATGTCGGGAAATATTTTTTTGGTCTTGTAACAAAATCTTTTTTCTGGACGTATGAGTTAACCATCATAACATCTACATATACAGCTACATCTTTAAGGGTTTCTTCCTTTTCCATTCACGTATGAAGCGCAGGAAGAATGATTGATTGAATGCCTCTGTGCATGCAGTAATTGTTGTTGTTGTTGTTGCCTTCAGCCCTGAGACTGGTTTGATGCAGCTCTCCATGCTACTCTATCCTGTGCAAGCTTCTTCATCTCCCAGTACATACTGCAGTCTACATCCTTCTGAATCTGTTTAGTGTATTCATCTCTTGGTCTCCCTCTATGATTTTTTTTACCCTCCACACTGCCCTCCAATACTAAATTGGTGATCCCTTGATGCCTCAGAATATGCCCTACCAACCGATCCCTTCTTCTGGTCAAGTTGTGCCACAAATTTCTCTTCTCCCCAATTCTATTCAATACCTCCTCATTAGTTATATGATCTACCCATCTAATCTTCAGCATTCTTCTGTAGCACCACATTTTGAAAGCTTCTATTCTCTTCTTGTCCAAACTATTTATCGTCCATGTTTCACTTCCATATACGGCTACACTCCATACAAATACTTTCAGAGACGACTTCCTAAAACTTATATCTATAATCGATGTTAATAAATTTTTCTTCTTCAGAAACGCTTTCCTTGCCATTGCCAGTCTACATTTTATATCCTCTCTACTTCTACCATCATCAGTTATTTTGCGCCCCAAATAGCAAACCTCATTTACTGCTTTAAGCCTCTCATTTCCTAATCTAATTCCCGCAGCATAACGCGATTTAATTAGACTACATTCCATTATCCTTGTTTTGCTTCTGTTGATGTTAATCTTATATTCTCCTTTCAAGACACTGTCCATTCCGTTCAGCTGCTCTTCCAGGTCCTTTGCTGTCTCTGACAGAACTACAATGTCATCGGTGAACCTCGAAGTTTTTATTTCTTCTCCATGGATTTTAATACCTACTTCGAATTTTTCTTTTGTTTCCTTTACTGCTTGCTCAATATACAGATGGAATAACATCGGGGATAGGCTACATCCCTGTCTCACTCCCTTCCCAACCACTACTTCCCTTTCATGTCCCTCGACTCTTATAACCGCCATCTGGTTTCTGTAGAAGTTGTAAATAGCCTTTCGCTCCCTGTCTTTTACCCTTGCCACCTTCAGAATTTGAAAGAGAGTATTCCAGTTAACATTGTCAAAAGCTTTCTCTGAGTCTACAAATGCTAGAAACGTAGGTTTGCTTTTCCTTAATCTATTTTCTAAGATAATTCGTAGGGTCAGTATTGCCTCACGTGTTCCAAACTGATCTTCCCCGAGGTTGGCTTCTACCAGTTTTTCCATTTGTCTGTAAAGAATTCGTGTTAGTATTTTGCAGCTGGGCTTATTAAACTGAGAGTTCAGTAATTTTCACATCTGTCAACACCTGCTTTCTTTGGGATTGGAATTATTATATTCTTCTTGGTGTCTGAGGGTATTTCGCCTGTCTCATACATCTAGCTCACTAGATGGGAGAGCCAAGCCTAACAAAACTCTACCAAGGTTGTCATTAGTTCTAATAGTATGTTGTCTACTCCAGGGGCCTTGTTTCGAATTAGGTCTTTCAGTTCTCTGTCAAACTCCTCACGCAGTATCATATCTCCTATTTCATCTTCATTCTCTTCCATTTATATAATATTGTCCTCAAGAACATCACCCTTGTATAGACCCTCTATATACTCCTTGCACCTTTCTGCTTTCCCTTCTTTGCTTATTACTGGATTTCCATCTGAGCTCTTGATATTCATGCAAGTCATTCTCTTTTCTCCAAAGATCTCTTTAATTTTCCTGTAGGCAGTATCTCTCTTACCCCTAGTGATATGCGCTTCTACGTACTTACATTTGTCCTCTAGCCATCCCTGCTTAGCCATTTTGCACTTCCTGTCGATCTCATTTTTTAGACGTTTATATTCCTTTTTGCCTGTTTCATTTACTGCATTTTTGGATTTTCTCCTTTCATCAATTAAATTCAATATCTCTTCAGTTACCCAAGGATTTCTATTAGCCCTCGTCTTTTTACCTACTTGATCCTCTGCTACCTTCACTATTTCGTCTCTCAAAGCTACCCATTCTTCTTCTACCGTGTTTCTTTCCCCCACTCTTGTCAGTCGTTCCCTAATGCTCTCCCTGAAGCTCTCTACAACCTCTGGTTCTTTCAGTTTATCCAGGTCCCATCTCGTCAATTTACCACCTTTTTGCAGTTTCTTCAGTTTTAATCTACAGTTCCTAATTATCCTAATCTTATCCGCATGACCCCTATGTGAATGATACGCAGGGGGTTCTTGTATATTCTTAGAGTCATAATTTAAAGCTGGTCCTTAAAACATTGTAAATATATATTCTCGGGATAGTTTACGTCTATCTTCAAGAGTTTTCCAGTTTAGTTTTTTCAGTATGTCTGTGACACACTCCCATGGATCAAACAAACCTGTGACTATTTGTACTGTTCTTCTTTGTATACGTTCAACATCCTCTGATAGTCCTATTTGGTACAGGTTCATCAAACTTGAGCAGTATTCTAGGAAGGGTAACACCAGTGATTTGTAAGCAATCTCCTTTGTAGGCTGATTGCATTTCCTCAGTATCCTATCAGTAAACCAAAGCCTGCAACCTGCTTTACCCAGGTAGCCTTTACCTTTAATTTCAGTTCCTGTCTCATTCGCTGGGGACTGGAAATCAGCTTTGGTGCCACTAAGAGCTTTACATATGACCAAAATTTCTTAGTATTCTGTGTAAGATGATTCGACAATATTCTGCTACAGCACTCATTGAAGGGCTCACATTTCCAGACTCATTGATATTATAGTCATAGGACACTATGTTTTGTTTTTTTTTTTTTTTTTTCATTTTGTGAAGTGTCCAGTTTTATATTTTTGAACATTTAAAGTAATTGCCAGTCTTTGTGCACCACTTTGAAATCATATCAAGATTTGACTGAATATTTATGCAGCTATTTTCAGGCAGCACTTCATTATAAGTAACTGCATCATTTGCAAAGAGCCTGACGTTACTATTAATATTGTCTGCAATGTCATTAATATACAATGTGAACAACAAGGGTCTCAGCATGCTTCCCTGAGCTACAACAGAAGTTACTTCTACTTCTGACAATGATTCTCCGTCCAAAATAACATGCTGCATCCTCAATCCTGTCACAAGTTTCACTTGATACCCCATATGATCATACTTTAGAAAATAAGCATAGGAGTGATACTGAGTCAAATACAGTTTGGAAATCAAGAAATACAGAATTTACATGGTTGCCGTGATCCTTCTTGTAGACGTGTGTGATCTGTGCTTTTTTCCAAGAACATGGTTGTTTGTTCAAGGGATCTAAGATAGATTATAGTTAGAAAAGGGGGGGGGGGGCGGCAACTCAGCTACAAATTCAGTATAGAATCTGATAAGGATCCCTACGGGCCCTGGAGCTTTCTTCAGTTTTAACGATTTCAGCTGTTACTCAGCACAACTGACACTAATATGTATTTCATTCATATTTTCAGTGGTACAAGGATTAAATTGGGGCAATCCTTCTGGGTTTTCCTTTTAAAGAAACATTTGAGAACTGAATTAAGCATTTCAGCTTTTGCTTTTTTACCTTTAATTTCAGTTCCTGTCTCATTCGCTGGGGACTGGACATCAGCTTTGGTGCCACTAAGAGCTTTACATATGACCAAAATTTCTTAGTATTCTGTGTAAGATGATTCGACAATATTCTGCTACAGCACTCATTGAAGGGGTCACATGTTGTTCTCTTGAGAGCCAAATGTGTTTAATTCAGCATCTACCTATCTATAGCCCTAAGCTTTTTTTACATATATTATGCAGGGAAAAAGAAGAAATGCGTTTATGATATTACAAGAAAATTATGCAACCCTGCTTGTGTTGTGTGATACAGAGGGAAGTGTTATGTACTGCCTATAACCTGCTTCCTTGTATCCTATTCTAAAGGATGTTTCAAAAAGATTCATCCAATTTCGCAAGAATTTATTTCTAACATGAATGGAGATGGACTCAAGGTAATAAATTAAAAGTTATTCATAGGACTAAACAGTTTATATTTTCAAAAGAACTGTTTAATTTCCAAAATTGTATTTTTTACATCCGTGCACATACAACCTCGGGGTACTTTTTACAGTTGCATTTAGAATATTCAGTGTTCACTCTGCTGCACAAATGACACATATCCTAACCGTAGTAAAGCATGTCCAGAGTTACTGCATTAACTGCTGTTGCTATGCATAATTGCGGTTCACCTAGAGTTGTTGGAAGGGGTAGCACATAGATGGAGTATTTCTCAAACTCCCACAAAAAAGTCGTATACTGAGAGATCAGGTGATCCAGGAGGAGGCCAGTGGTGTAGTGAGAGATCCATACCCCCTTACAGCTGTCGGTCATTGAAGCACCTCATTGTTAAGGAATGCAGGTGCCAGTGGAGGAGTCCTTTGTCCTGTTAAAAAAGGATTTTTTTTCTGCATTTTCTCCCAACTTTGAAAAACCTAACATATCGAAGTGTGTGACTCCTGTAACCATCTTTTACAAAGAATAATGGATCTTAAATCTTTTCTTGAGAAATGGTGCAAAGGACATGGAGCTTCGGGGGAAAAAAAAAGGTGGTGTTTGGGGAAACTTTTTGGCTAGAACATTTGCTTTAAAAAAATCCAAGTTTTTTTCCCAAAATGGCCTTTGTTTTCTTCTTTTGGCTGTATTTAAGCTTTCAACAATTGATCGTTGTGTTAAGAAGCAGCAGCATTTTCCTGCCGGTAAACTGAATATGTCTCTAAGGTGTTCCTCAACTTTGTTTTTCTTTTCTCTCCCAATTCGATAGTTACAAAATCAGTAGATTATAAATTTTGACCTATCATGAGCATTCGTAGCTGTTCTACCAGTATTTTGCAACACTACTGATAGAACCGACAAGGCACTAGTGTAGAAGCAGATCAGAAAATAACTCTATTTGTACTTTCGGAGAAGAATTTTGGCATGGTCTAATTTTGCTGACAGGTTTTGTTTTCCTAACACTGTATATCGCCAGACAATTGCCAGCATAAATAAAGAGGTGAAGGGGTGTGGGGAAAGAAGCCTTGTCTCCCTCTGGCAGAGAACTAGTCTACACTTTTGTTCTGCTAAAGCAGAACTAACATAGGGATTGCCAATACCTTCTGGTGTTATGAGAGTCATAATCTAAATCCGTGATGGACCACAATTAGTCTTTTCACTCATTTCAGAATAAGAAAAGAAAACGACGGCTACTACACAATTGCTTGCTGCACAGTGTTGTAAACAAGGTACTTCAGATCTGACCTCTAGTGGTATTTAATGCAACCCCAGTTCAGAACTCCTGCCACATAACATTACATATTAAAAGTTTCTACATTATATCAAATTTTGAACTTCAGCTAGCAGACAAACGTATGTGTTTCTTTGTTCTAAGATGCTAGGTCTCACGGCTGAGTACTACATTGCATTACATGATGTGTATCTTATAAAGACCAATCTGCCATCCACAGTTAGTGTGACACTTTGTTATACCCATATCTTTCTAAGATAATGTGTCACACCAAGATGATGTGCAACACCACAAATCAAAAATTTGACATGTTTTCAGTATTTATGTACAAAAAGTAAAGTAAATTCTAACGATCTCTGATAAAATAGTTCATTTTGATACAATTTGCTATGAAACAGCGTTGTTGGGTGATTTTGCATTTATAGAAAAATGTGAATTTTTCCAGTCGTTAGAAATTATCCTCTGTCACCAAATTTAGGATAAATTCACAAAATTCTGCGTATTATTGTTGTTTACCATCATAAAGGAATTGTAGTAATTGAACCTTGTATTGTCTGAAACTCAAAGACAGCCACAAAAACACACCAAATGTACGTTTCTGGATTGCCTAAGTCTCAGCTGGCACAATGAGTAGACTTCTGTGGGCTGTGTGTAAAGCTCTGTTGAATGCACTCTGTTTTGAATGAGTACATAACAGATAGGGGCGGCGAGGGGGGGGGGGCTGTATGGCTTTCACCTTATACGAACATCCCGTGTTTGAAACTGCTGATGCCATCGTGAAGTGCTTTGAGCTGTAAGAGGGGCATTTGTTCTTCAAAGAAAATCACACACACAGTTGTAACTGAAACGCACCTGTAAAATGGAGAACACAGGACATTTTTTCCAAACAATGAGTCTTTTGCACCAGACTTGTTCTCTTAATAGAATGGAACTCCTTCTGTTGTTTTTTAACACTATCTTGTTGACTCTATGCACATCTTTATTACTAAGCGACTATCCCAGAAGCCAGTACAGTATTGTCAATAGTTCGAGTCTCGATAGTTCAAGTTCCCAATAATCCGAGCCTCTTTTTTTAAAAGGTTGCAACGATCTACTTTCTTTTTTTTACTGACATGATAAATAATGAAAACATCATTGCAAAAGATAGATAGGGAGAGTACAGCTCAGTGACAAAGCAGACGACAATGCAATCAACACCGGCGATTAGCTCGCTGCCCTGTTGCACAAACATCTGTTGTCAGTATGGCACGAAATACCCCGACTGCTGCCGGCTGCTACCGATCAAAACAGGGGAGTTCATAGGCTGCTGTAGTTCCCAGTACCTGTACTGTACAGTGTGTGTTCCGTTGTACACCTTACAAAGATGAGTGCTGTAACAAAAAAGAGGAAATTTGTGCCTTTGCGTCTAAAATTAGAAGCACTAAGACGACTTGACAAAGGAGAAACAATAAAAAAACTTGCTCTCGAATATGGTGTCGGTGAAGTTACTGTTGGTGGCTGGTGAAAAATCCGACTTAAAATGGAACAGTTTTCTTCACAGAAATGCTCACACGAATCTCTCAGTTGAAGAAGTATAAAGAAGTCAGACTTCGAAAAAACAAGTGAGGCATTGTTCATGTGGTTTACCCAACAGAGACAGAATGGTGCTCCGATTTCTGGCCCAGTCTTGCAAGAAAAAGCTTCGTTTTTCTGAAACCAGCTGCAGGAAGGAGATGACAATTTCGCCGCTAGTGTGGGCTAGCTCGACAAGTGGAAGAAGAGGTATGGAGTGCGTCAACTAGACGTATGTGGAGAAAAACTCTCTGGTGATGCTCAGGCAGTTTCAAAATTTATCGTCGAGTTTAAAAAAATTGTAACTGACGAAAATTTGTCTAATGAAGAAATATATAACTGTGACGAAACTGGGCTAAATTATAAAATGTTACCAGAGAGAACACTTGCTTCTTGTGAAGAAAAAAGTGCTCCTGGGCACAAAAAAAGCAAAGAGCGGCTCACAGTTATGGCAGCTTCAAATGCAACTGTAAACCACAAACTAAAACTAGTTGTGATTGAGAAGTCTGCCAAGCCAAGAACATTCAAGAATGTATGCATCTCAGCTCTTCCGGTTGTCTATACACATCAGAATAATGCCTGGATGAATCAGGAAAACTTCAAGAACTGGTTTTTTAACTCATTTGTACCTGACTGCAAGAATTTTTTAAAAGAAAGGGGACTGCCATGCAAAGCAATTTTCCTCATGGATAATGCGTCCTCAAATCCAAGGGCAGGAGAATTGCAGTGCGATGGTATCTGTGCCTTGTTTTTCCCACCAAACGTTACCTGTCTCATTCAGCCCATGGATCAGGGCGTTCTGGAATGTCTAAAAAAAAAAGTATCGACGGCGATTGCTACAGTCAATCCTGCATTCCGAAGACAACGAAAGCATTGTAGGAGCTTTGAAGAAAGTGACTTTGAAGGACGTCGTGTACTGGATTAGCGAATTTTGGAGCGAAATAAAGTCGGACACAATTTCTAAGTCATGGAGGAAAATTCTACAGGAAAGTATGCCAGACATAGAAACTGAAGATTTAGCAGATGAGGAAGATCAACCATTGTGTAATTTAATCAGAAGATTGCCAGGGTGTGAAGAGGCAGAGGAGGTGTAAGTAGGTGAGTGGTTAAATTCGGACGAACAGTTGGAAGTGACAGACTCTTCTATAATTGACATGGTTAACATTCCATCGCAGTGTGAATGTGACGAGGATGACGAGGCAGAGGCTGCACCGATGATGAGTCACACCGATGGCTACGCTGCTCTCGAGGCCGCCATGTGCTACGTGGAACAACAGCCTAAGGCGACACCAACGACCTACTGCTCCTGAGACGATAGCGTGACATTGCCGCGAGGAAACATTGCAGCTTCACCAAACAAAAGACACTTCACTATTACTTGTCTAAATAAATAATTATTGTTATTCTGCCAATGCAAATGTATGTGTAAATACTTTTATTTTAATAAAGTTCATATTTTGACCTGTATTACTTACAATATCATAATATTTCTGTTTCCCATTTAAATTTCGATAGTCTGAGTTTTCCATAGTTTGAGGTGGTTCCGGTCCCATTCACCTCGAACTATCGAGACTCTACTGTACCGGTTGGTTGCCTATCTAATGGCTTCCGGGGGTAACAGAAACTTGATTTTCAGTATTTCACATAATTACTGACCAAATTCAAAATTTTAAAATGCTGTCATAATGTACTCATTAAGAGGTATATCTTATGTTAAAAATTTAACACAATAAGACAAATATTACAGTCAGAAAATGTGTTTGTCTCGAGGCATTTAATTGATGATGCGAAAATACTCTTAAATTCATTCATCCAGTATTTCAGAATAAGAGCACTTAGCAACTTCCAACAAACTTCACATATAAACTATCTCTGGCTGACACCCCCCACCCTGCGTGCACGCTCTCTCTCTCTCTCTCTCTCTCTCTCTCTCTCTCTCTCTCTCTCTCTCTTTCTCACACACACACACTCACTCACAAAATGATGAATGGAAAAAAGAAAAGTTTATCATTTACTGCCTTTTGACAGTTAGTGCAGTCATACTTTAGCATCAGGCGTGATGTTTTAATTTGTTACTTCTTTACCATAACGCTATTCACGGTACGCTTTGTAGACAGTATTTACATACATTACTGAAAGAACCTGCAAAATGATATCATTGTATGAGACGTAATCCAGGAGATGTGATGTCATAAACATTGAGATGTGTAAAAAACTTGGTATTTATAAAATGGAGTGCAAATTGCCAAGATTATATTCATCCAGTGTTTCATAATAGGAGTGCTTAGTGGCTTCCAACAAACTTTAAGTATAATTTCAAACATTTTTCTAATCTTTCTATTGCTTACATACTTGATGCCAAGCACTAAACATATTAACTCATTTGTAAAGCAGTCAGAAGTTTGAAGCTTTTTCTGTAAATAGAGCTTGATTCTGTAAAGAATTGGGGGTTTACTAGTTGGATTACAAACGTGTAAGCTAGGTGCACCAGGGTGACCTCTGTTGGCAACCACATGAACTGCCAACTTAAAACTGTCACCAAGGTAATCTTTTAGTTTCAGTGCTTAAGTTAAAATCTACCAGTTTTAATTATCGCAGAAATTCTTTTGAAATCAAATTCTTTTGAAATCAGATGTTCTTTAAACACCCTGTGTTGTGAAAACAAAAGTAAAAAGAGTCATGTTTCTCTTGAGCACATTCAAATAGGTAAAGTAGAGAAGAGTTGTTTTTGTTTAGCAGATGGTTTATTTAAATCTTGCATGTGGTTTTAATTGGTTAACTTTTTACAGCAAAAACACAGTACAGGGTTGTTGGTACCTGAAGCAAGTGTGTCAAGGCCTCACCTGCTTGCAACTACAGCAGGTGTGACCAGCTTGCACGATGGCGTTTTCCGCAGACCACTGTTGGCACCATCACGATACAGAATGCTGCCAAAGCACGGCTCGGGTCTTGTAGATACCAAACCTCAATTAGAAGTAAGTAATGAACAAATGTCCTGCAATGTTTGATATATCCATGTGAATTAATCATAATTATAAAATTTAAAAAAACACAGTGCATTTGTAAACAAAGTGTTTGCATATTTTTTACTTTAAGTCAGCTTGTAGCATTTTTAATTTATTTGTATCTAAAATGACTCATGAGGCCAAACACTGGTAGGAAATTTACTCTCTACCTGCCCCCAATTTTTTCTCATTATCTTGGGTATTACAATGATTGTAATGAACAGCATGTTAACCTTGCAACCACAACTGGGCAAAATTTACTTGAATTAATTAATAATTTTCTTAGTTTTCCTCGTGGTGTCTATGAGATTTCTGTTCTCTCCAACACTTTTTAACCCGCTCTTGCACCTTACCCTGTCTTTCCAACTCACACCCTCTAGTTTCCTCCATATCCACATTTCCGACACTTCCAGCTTTCTTTCCTTATCTTTTTGCAGTGTACAAATATCTACACCATATGAAACTCTAATCCGTATACGGGGCGAGTTACCTAACATTACCACTGAAAACATCTCCCAAACCACAACAAACACTTGAATAACCAATTCCACAGACCAAAAGTGAGAATGGGGGTTTGTGGAATTGGTTAATACCAACCATTGAGAAATGCACGGAAGTATGATTTTCCACACATACTTACTTTAAAAAAAAATTGAAACCTGTTGCTATTTTTAGCACAACTGAAAATAGAAAAAAATACTTAATAAGTATATATAATGTTAATAACATTTTACATTGTAAAATGTTAAGTACATCTGGAGTAATTTGTAATGCAAAGTTGATGCTTGAAACCTCAGATGTTCAGTCACTTCTTGTAACAGTCAAGATCTGTAGGGGTATCTGTTCGAAGACTACGATGTTTACGAGTTTGGCTGTCTCAGTGTCTGCATGTAGCACTTGCTGAGTTAGTCCTTGTACTCAGAATAACTGTAGTACACTGTGTTACCAGACGTCTGTGATAGTGTGCTGGACACAAGCAAGAATAGAACTACGCTCAGTAGGAATGTGAAGAGGTCGCAAGTACAACAGTGTGTACAGTGTTGTAAGAACTGTGAAAATGGTGTATTCTAACTCTGAAAAGGCAGAGATGGTACTCATCAATGGCGAGTGTAGACAAAAGGTGACTACAGCCTGTAGTTGTATGCAGAAAGATACCTGGACAGACATCATCCAATGCGCCACACATTTGAAAGCATTGTATGCAACCGGTACGGTCACAACTCGCAAATCGGTCCATAACAAACCCATTATACGAGAATCAGGTTCAGTTGGTGTGTTAGCTGCTGTTGCTGCAAAGCCGCACGAGTTCATGTGACATCGCTAGATGCAGTGCAATGTGTCACAGTAGTGTAATGCGCATACTTTGTCACAAATTCCACCTGTATCATGTGTCGCTGCATCAGCAATTATATGGAGATGACTCTAATAATTGAGTGAATTTCTTTTTATGGGCATTAACAGAGAATGCTTTGCAGTTCTACCTGTTTACCGATGAAGCAGGTTTCACAAACCCCGGTGCAGTGAATTTACGAAACAATCATTACTGGTCCGTGGACAATCCTTGCTGGCTTCGACAGGTAGAGCGACAGCAACCGTGGAATTTAAATGTGTGGTGCAGAGTACCAGTGTAATGAGCAAGATCCATCCACCAACTCCCAGGTCATAAGCGGATGAGGGCAGAAAGGCAGCATGGGGGGACAATCCATGCTAATGTCAAGCTGTGAGGGCAACATACTTGTGTTCACATACACTTTGTGCTCCGAGCAGCATTGATACTGCTGTCTACTAGCTGCTGCTGTAACAACTTTTGGCTGCTACATATTGTGCATACATAAAAGTAAAAACTGTGAGAGACGTAGTAAAAATTTACAGAATTTGTGATATTTCAATTGATAGTTTCGTGTTGAATGATGGTGTTTGTTGCTACTAATTCTGTATAAATTGGTGATTTCATGTTGAATGATGAGGTTTATTGCTACTAACTCCAAATCAGTTATCATAGCTTGAAATTAAAAAGAACCAATAGTAAAACTTACATTGTGGCAATCGGAAGGAAATGAGTATATTTTGAACATTTATTGACGTATGTAATGCTGAATTTGGGTAATGCTGAATTTTATGGGCACTTAAAGCACTCAGAATCACTTGCATACTCATCATCTGAGCATAATGCATTACGGTTGATACAGTTGATATTCTCCGATTCAGCAGTATTAATAATAATTTCATGTATTGTGGGTTCCGAATAATCTTCTTCCAGTTGGAACTTCCTGCAGTATACTTCCCAGTTCTCAGCAATTATTGACAGAAGGGATTCACTTACAGTCTTCTGAAATGTTTTACTCTCTAAACAACTGTTTTACTTTTGCCCAAGCCAGTTCTACTGCATTCA
The DNA here is from genome assembly GCF_021461395.2 of Schistocerca americana. NCBI lineage: Eukaryota > Metazoa > Arthropoda > Insecta > Orthoptera > Acrididae > Schistocerca > Schistocerca americana. Next base: position 227,352,477 of record NC_060125.1, on the reverse strand, counting down.
GACCACTGTAACAGAGTGGCGAGCAGACAATTGTGTGACCTTTCTCTTTTGTTGATTTGTCAAGCACGTGTTTTTTAACTGGTCTATGTTCTTGAATTAAAGTGGACAGAACCTGCTTTCTAATGCTCTTATTACAGGCAACATGCTTCCTTCGCAGCCATTCCTACGTCCTTGCTTTGGTATCGTGCCATGTGGATGTTCTGTCCACCTATACGCTCTTATCAATCACAATGACTGACTTTGAAGAAGATTTGGGAGAATCATATTTGCAAAACACTTCTCAGAGTTTCCAGAATTCATTTGACCACAGTAATCACCTTTTGTAGATTTAGTCCAGAGTGGTATTTAGGCCCCCTCTGACAGATCCCTTCCTTGATCGAACACTTCCATAATAAGACTTTAGAGAAGTTTTCCAACCCTGTAACTCTGACAACATAATCCTTCTGACAGCATTTACCGACCTTCATATTACTGTTTGTCCAAGTTTCATCCAGACAGAATATTTCTGTGGCTGTTTCCCTAATATGTTTCATATCTACAGTGAAATGGTCTGCCAGTCAGTAATGTCTCCACACTCTAGCAGTAAAAACCTCTTATTCTGCACATTTTTTCCAAGTGAATCATATGGAGAACAAAATGTCCTGTGGAGATGTCCAGCTGATCTCTTCCTTGACTATTGGTTGAAGTTTCCTCAGACTGGGAGCGATCTTCTGCACCAAGTAGAAGTGCAAGTTTGTTGCAAGTGCCCCCACCCTGTTGACGTTGCCCAACTGGATTTTCCCAACTGATCTTGGCCTAAGTGAAGAGAATTTTAAAAAAGTAAAAAAGTTAAATTCCATTTTATGCAGTACAGTTACAAATAACAAGGAGAGGTCTCCAGGGGAAGTATCGACTTTTTGTAACCAGTTACATTATGTAGGTTATGCTCCCAGGTATCACAGGATGCAGGCCACAATTAACACTTTGCCATCCGCAAGTCTCGTACAAATTTATTCGCTTGGCGCCAGCAGCACTAATTCGGATTACTTGGCTTGTCGCCAGCCATTTTTGACATTATCGGGAGATTACAAATTGTTACATTTTACTAATCTCATCGTTAGTTCTCACAAGTTCTCAACCCTGTTCCCCTACTTTCATGAAATTTCGAAGTAAATACAGATTTTGTTTGTTTCATGTATTTCTTTATTTGCATTGTCTTTGGTACTTAGTATTTCTTTATCATCAGTCTCCAAGATGTAACGCAAATCCACAAGACTTGCACATTAAAATTGTTGTTCTTTTTTTGCAACATACATGGCTGTTTCTTTGTTTTCATTTATTTGTTTTGGAAATACGTTGGCATATAACTTGATGTTTCTGTATGTGATTGGAAAGTCTGTCAACTGGATCACGATGAGACATATGCGATGTAGTGGCAACCTCCAAGTTTTGCTCCGCGCATTCATCATAAATAATCATATCGTCTCTTTTGTCTGCCATGACGAAAGGGCAGAAGTACTTATAAAAACAAAGGACTTGTTGACGTGTGTAACTTACTGTTATCTAAACAAAACACCAACAAAATGCAAAAGATACTAAAGTGCTGTCGCTGCCCACTGCGCGGTACTATGCACATGACACCACTGTGGTGTTGCCGGCCATTGACTGTTATTTCGTGCATGACACCACTGTGGTGTCGCCAGACGGCAGTGTGTTAATTGAATAAAAATACTGTGTGCAATCATATATATTAAGCTGTAAAGGAGAAAAAGGAGAAATTTGACATGCGACAGGGCTCATGCCCACTGCCTTCAGCACACCAGTCAAGTATCTTAACCATTATGCTACAAGAGGGATTCTGAATAATAAACTTTGTTATTGCATGTTCAACCATCTACTAGATGATGAGTAATTCTTTTATACACAAAATAAAATGACCACTTTAAAGGAGTCCAGACAAAGCAGAAGGCAGTAACAAAGCACTCTCAAAGAGAAAATTTTGAACTGGAATTTACCTCTTTTTGCTGTGAGTTTCTGGTGGTTTCCCAGGTTTATCTTTATAAAAGCTGTGAATTCCTTTCACAGAGCTGAAGCTTTTCCCTATGTCAGCTAAGAGAAAGGTTGGAGCAACTCTTTATTTTTGTTCACCTGCTCACAACATTCAGTGACATTATTAGTTTTATTGCTCCCTATGTAATGTACTAACCCTTGTCCTCCCCTGAGGAGTGGCAGGAGTAGTATCTGGTGTTGTCTGTGATGTGCCAGCAAGACTCATCAAGAGATGTATTACTTTACTATTTAACACAACACAGCTCATTAGTCACTTCATAGTATACGAGATTCTGTATTAGAGCCCTGAGGTTGGCAGCGTCTGGATGTGAAATATGAATGGATCAAAGTCAGCCGACTTCTGACCAACTTCTTCTGGTTCAGTGCTAGGGAGCCCTCATTCTTCTCTTTGTGAACAAATTGTACACTCTACCCTTCTGCTTGCTGCATACTCTCCTATGACAGTTTCCAGGTAGGTGTTAAACAGCCCATGTGAAGGTCAACATCCTTGCTTGACTCATCGTTGTATTCCTATTCCTTCCATTAGTTCTCCACTAACCCTGAATGTAGCCTTTAGCTTAAGGTACAGCTCCTTAATAAATATTCTTTGTCTCCAGCTGACACAGTTTTTTCATGGGGTACACACGAATCTACCCCACCTAACCCTATTGAAAGCTTTCTCCTGGTGATGAAAACTGCTTGACTCTTCCTATTCTTTTAAGTGTACCTCTTTACTAGGACTTGTATTAAGTCTGCATATGGTATCAGACTGAAGTCCTAGGTTTCTAACATTTCTCCTTTTGTTTTTCCTTTGTAGGGGTACCAAGATCGTTTCCAAGAAATCATTAGACCACTCTTCATTCAAGAGTATTTCCTCGCATATTCCGAAAAACACAGTAGCTCTTTCTTTCCTTGTCCATCTAAGGTTTTTGGTATTTCTGTTGCCAGCTTGTCAGTTGCTATGACCTTTCCAATTTTCATTGCCATAAGAGCTGGTCTCGGGGTAGTGTCTGTGATTACTAATCAAAATGTCATTGGTCACAGTTTCAAACCCCACCACTGTTTAAATTTTGAACAAAAATTATCAGCAATGGCGGGCAAAGACTTCCAGTATAAAAAGTCACCCTCATTCATCTAGCGGCCTTGTTAAAGAGGGCAGTGGACTGGAGAGAAGTTCAGGGCACTCTCTTGCCTGTGGGGTGGGAAACTGCCCCTAAAGGCAGAAGAATCAGGAATGAACAACAGCATGAGGATGCAGAAGGCAATGGAAACCAGTGCATTAAAGACATAATGTGTATCCTCAGGACCTGTGCCCTGTAACTGAAAAAGTATCATGATGATTTCTCCATTGGCAAAAGATCCCACACTAGTCCCCCACACAGATCTCCAGGAGGGGACTGCCAAAGGGGGGGGGGGGGGGGAGGACTATGAGAAAAAGATTGAATAACCAATGAAGAAAAATGCTCTACAAGTCGGGGTGTGGAATGTCAGAAGTTTGAATGTGGTGTAAATCCTCATTGCCAGTTTTGTAAAGACCTTGTCGCTACTTCTGTGGAGGCAGGATTGCCGCTGTTGTTATGGTAGGCTGAATTTGTGAGTTCGTGAAACGGCTCCTGGTGTAGTACACCACTAAGACAGTTCTCCCTGCCATAATTACACAGCTGTGCCCCAGGGTCAGGTAACAGGATAGCAGAACGTAGGTTCTACAACACTCCAACAAATTAGTAACAAAGTCACACAAATGAGTTGGAAAGGTTTACTTACCTTTGTGACTTAAACGACGTTCCCTGTCTTATGTCAGCCCTGGACGATGTCTATAACCAAGCAGGTGAGAGTTGCTCTTCTATCTTCTGAGTAGGCTTCTGTCCTTTGTCATCCAGTCATTGGCAGATCGTACTCAGGTGGCAATTCGCCAAGGTGAAGTCAATATCTTCTTCCTCAGCACCCCCTGTGGCACTGGTGGAACTCAAGCAAGTGGTGAGTCGCCATCGCACTGGCACCAGCTTGCATCTTTATGCCTGTGGTGCTTTTGCCGTGGCTGTGTCATGTTCGGACAACACAGCAGTAGGGAAGCTACAAAATCTGAAAAGGAGAAATACTGAGGCTCATTCTAAATACAGTGAAATTCAGTAAAGTGAAATGGAAGGGTAATATCAACAGCAGCAGAGAATAGTATAATGGGAGTATGATTAACATCTACTTGGAAGCTCTCATAGGAAAGGGGTAGAGTATACAGTTTGTTCACAAAGAAAAGAGTGTGAGGGCTCTCTAGCTTTGAATGAGAAGAAGTCGGTCGATTTCGGGCCACTCGTGTTTTGCATCCAACCTCAGTGGTTTAATACAGAATTTTGCGTTTATAGCTACTGTGAAGTGACTGATGTGCTGTGTTGTGTCACATAATAATGTAATACATCACTTGATGAGAGTTGCTGACACGTCACGAACAACACCAGATACTCCTCCCACTCCTCAGAGGAGGACAAGAGGTAGTAAATTACATAGTAAAGCAAGGAAAATAATTAATAATGTCACTGAATGAATAGGAAGCTAGGATAGAGAGTGAGTTACTGTGAAGAGTTAAATGAAAGGGTTATTTTCATCAGAATTTACAACCAACCATTGCCAACAACAATAGATCAGGTATACATGCCAATGTTGCAAGCAGAAGATGGAGAGAGAAAGTATATGAGGATATTGAAGCGTACTTCAGTATTTAAAGAGAGATGAAAATCTAATATTCATGGGGGATTTCAATGTGGTTATAAGGGAAGGAGTAGAAGAACGGGTTACAGGAGAATATGGACTTGGTACTAGGAATGAGAGAGGAGAAAGACTAAGTTCCGCAATAAATTTCAGCTAGTAATAGTGAATACTCACAAGAGGCGCGGCATACTTGGGAAAGGCTGGGAGATATCGGAAGATTTCACTTAGATTACATCATGATCAGGCAAGAGATTTCGAAATCAGATACTGAATTGTAAGGCGTACTCACGACCACACACAGACTCAGATCACAATTAAGTAGTGATGAAAAGTAGGTTGAAGTTCGACTAGCCAGGAACAATCAGTGCACAAAGAAGTGGGATACAGAAATACTGAGCCATGCGGAGATATGCTTGTACACTACTGGCCATTAAAATTGCTACACCAAGAAGAAATGCAGATGACAAACGGATATTCATTGGACAAATATATTATACTAGAACTGACATGTGATTAAATTTTCACGCAATTTGGGTGCATAGATCCTGAAAAATCAGTACCCAGAACAACCACCTCTGGCCGTAATAACAGCCTTGATACGCCTGGGCATTGAGTCAAACAGAGCTTGGATGGTCGTATTGTGATGAGCAAGTTGCTCTTCCACCATTGACCAGACGTTTTCAATTGGTGAGAGATCTGGAGAATGTGCTGGCCAGGGCAGCAGTCGGACATTTTCTTTATCCAGAAAGGTCCGTACCGGACCTGCAACATGTGGTTGTACATTATCCTGCTGAAATGTAGGGTTTCGCAGGGATCGAATGAAGGGTAGAGCCACGGGTCGTAACACATCTGGAATGTAACGTCCACTGTTCAAAGTGCCATCAATGTGAACAAGAGGTGACCGAGACGTGTAACCAATGCCACCCCATACCATCACGCCGGGTGATACGCCAGTATGGCGATGATGAAGATACGCTTTCAATGTGCGTTCACAGTGATGTCGCCAAACACGGATGCGACCATCATGATGCTGTAAACAGTTCTTAGTACATGAAAAAGACCCAGAATATGTTTCGATTATAGCTACAATGTTAAAGATGTTTAAAACTTTAGGATGATTAATGAGCCTGAAAGTTCACTTTTTGAGCAGTCACCTTGATTGCTTCCCAGACAATATGGGAGATGTTAGTGACGAGCAAGGAGAGCATTTTCACCAGGACATTAAAGTGATGGATAAATGCTACGCAGGTTGCTAGAACACCAACATGATGGTGGACTACTGTTGGTCACTTCACCGAGAAGTTCAGCAAGTGACTCATTGTAGAAAAAGCCACACAAGAAGCTTCAAAGAAAAAAGAGAAAGAAAATACAAACCAATTCCAGCTGACAAGTGAAACCTCTATTAACTCATATCATTGTTTTAAGTAGCTTACTGTAAATACAAACCATGCTTATGTTGTAACAAAGCGTTTCATTAATTTCCTCATTTACTGTATAGCATAGGATTTTTATAGTATATAATAAAAAGCATATTGCTCGAAATCTATGGGTGATACAAGAAAACTAAGGCTAGATTTGGATTCAGCTCATAAAAATCTATAAAGATCAGCTATCAAAGTAAAAAAAGTTTTTAAAAAATCATTGGCCCATGTAATGAGAGGGGAAAAAAAAGGAATGTGGATAAGCTACTATTAACAGCATAGTGAACGCATTATTGTAGCCAAGATAGACATGAAGCCCACATCCACCACAGTAGTACAAGTTTATATGTCAACTATCTTAGCAGATGAGTTGGAGACTGAGGAAATGTATGATGAGATAAAAGATAGTTAAGGAAGCCAAAAACGTAGTAGTCCTAGGGACTGGAATTCAATAGTTGGAAAAGGAAGAGAAGGAAAAGTAATAGGTGAATGTGGACTGGGGGAAAGGAATGAAAGAGGAAGCATGTGGTAGAATTTTGCACAGAGCATAGTTTAATCATAGCTAACATCTGGTATAAGAATTATTAGAGAAGGTTGTATATGTGGAAGAGACCTGGAGGCACAGGATGGTTTCAGATTGATTATATAATGGTTAAACAGAGGTTTAGGAATCAGATTTTAATTTGTAAGACATTTCCAGGGGCAGATGTGGACTCTGACCACAATTCAGTGGTTATGAGCTGCAGATTAAAACTGAAACATCTGCAAAAAGGCAGGAATTTAAGAAAATGGTACCTGGGTAAACTGAAAGAATCAGAGGTGGTATAGGATCCCAGAGGGAGCATTATGGAATGATACACAAGAACAGATGAAAGAAATACAGTAGAAGAAGAATGGGCACCTTTGAGAGATGAAATAGTGAAGGCAGCAGAGGATCAAGGAGGTAAAAAGATGAGGGCTAGTAGAAATCCTTGGGTAACACCAGAGATATTGAATTTAACTGATGAAAGGAGAAAATATAAAAATGCAATAAATGAAGCAGGCGAAAGGAAACACAAATGTCTAAAAAATGAGGTTGACAGGAAGTGCAAAATGGCTAAGCGGGAATGGCTAAGAGGACAAATGTAAGGGACTAGAAGCATATATCACTAGGGGTAAGGTAGACGCTGCCCAGAGACCTGTGGAGGAAAGAGAACCACCTGTATGAATATCAAGAGCTCGGATGGAAAACCAGTCCTAAGCAAAGAAGGGAAAGCAGAAAGGTGGAAGGGGTATATTGAAGGTCTATACGAGGGAGATGTACTTCAGGGCAATCTCATGGAAATGGAAGAGGATATAGAGGAAGATGAGAAGGGAGATAAGATACTGTGTGAAGAATTTGACAAAGCATTGAAAGACCAAGTCAAAACAAGACCCAGGAAGTAAACAACATTCCATTAGAGCTACTGATAGCCTTGGGTGAGCCCATGACAAAACTCTTCCATCTGGTGAGCAAGCTGTGTGAGACAGATGAAATACCCTGAGACTTCAAGAAGAATATAATAATCCCAATTCCAAAGAAAGCAGGTACTTACAAGTGTGCTAACACAAATCCGTTATGGAAGAATGGAAAAACTGGCAGAAGTCAAAATTGGGGAAGATTTTGGATCCCGGAGAAATGTAGGAACATTTGAGGCAATACTGACCCTACGACTTCTCATAGAAGATAGGTTAAGGAAAGACAAACCTACATTTATAGCATGTGTAGACTTTGAGAAAGCTTTTGACAATGTTGACTGGAATACTCTTTAGAATTTTAAAGCTGGCATGGGTAAAATACAGGGAGTGAAAGGCTATTTACAATTTGTACGGAAACAAGATGGCAGTCATAAGAGTAGAGGGGCATGCAAGGGAAGTAGTGGTTGAGAAGGGAGTGAGACAGGGTTGTAGCCTATCTCTGATGTTATTCAATCTGTATATTGAGCAAGCAGCAAAGGAAACAAAAGAAAAATTTGGAGAAGGAATTGAATTCCAGGGAGAAGAAATAAAAACTTGAGGTTTGCCAGTGGCATTATAATTCTGCAAGAGGCAGCAAAGGACTTGGAAGAACAGTTGAATCCAATGGACAGTATATTGAGAGGAAGATATAAGATGAACATCAACAAAAGTAAAATGAGGATAATGAGATGTAGTTGAATCAAATCAGGTGATGCTGAGGCAATTAGATTAGGAAGTGAGACACTTAAAGTAGTAGATGAGTTTTGCTATTTGGGCAGCAAAATAACTGATGATGGTCGAAGCAGAGAGGATATAAAATGTAGACTGGCAATGGCAAGAAAAGAATATCTGAGGAAGATAAATTTGTTAAAATTGAACATAGATTTAAGTGTAAGGAAGTCCTTTCTGAAGGTTTTTGTATGGAGTGTGGCCATGAATGGGAGCGAAACTTGGACGATAAACAGTTTGGAGAAGAAGAGAATAGAAGCTTTTGGAATGTGGTGCTTCAGAAGAATGCTGAAGATTAGATGGATGGGTCACATAAGTAATGAGGTGGTACTGAATAGAATTGGGGAGAAGAGAAACCTGTGGTACAACCTGACTAAAGAAAAAGGAATTGGTCAGTAGGACACATTCTGAGGCGTCAAGGGATAACCAGTTCAGTACTGGAGGGAAGCATGGATGTAAAAATCATAGAGGGAGACCAAGCGATGAATATAGTAAGCAGATTCAGAGGGATATAGTTTGCAGTAGGTACTCGGAGATGAAGAGGCTTGCACAGGATGGAGTAGAATGGAGAACTGCATCAAACCAGTCTTTGGACTAAAGACAAGAACAACAACAACATGCTAATCAACATGTATCTAATTGTCATTTTTATGGAAGATACACATCATCTTATTTATAATTACATACCACATACAAAATCCAGTTTGCATTACAGATATATAGTAGATCCTTAATTACTGATCACTTAAAAGGATTGTTAATTAAGGTTATTTAAAAAAATCATTAGAAATTATTTTTTTGTCATTATGCATTTTAAGCTTCTCAGAAATGCTCACGGAACATGTACATTTGTTTAAAAATTTGCCATTGCGAGGAACGAGATGTGACCTCCACACATGGCAGGGAAGCATTCAAACACAGAGCCACATGGCCCATCAAATAATTGATCTTGCTTTATGGTATTAAAGATGCAGAGAAAACTTCAAAGTCGTTTCCCTCATTAGAATTGTTTTGAACTGTTTTGGCTGAAACCTTCATTTACCCGGTGCATGACGTCTACACATTGCTTAAAATGCTCCGCTCAAACCTGAAAATCATGTTATTGCTGAACCCGAAGATTCAACATCACTCTCTCCAACTCCACAAAATTACATCGGAAGGTTCAACCATCCTTGACCCCTAAGATATGTACTTGCTACTGATATGGTGCATCTAAATCCAATAAAAACTTGTGTTTTCTATCTGTCACTACTCCTACTAGACTAGATTCCATCTCTACATCTGTACTTGTTGCATCAAAATTTACAGGGAACTCTGTGCAGTGGGATATGAGGCTCCCTCTTGCATTTTAACACGTGCTTATTTGTTCCTTGCATCCCCTTACTGTTCATACAGTCTTATTGGTGGTGTCCACCTACACCACACCAAATCTGCTTCACTGCGATTGGCAACATTGTATTTGCACATGCCCCATCCTCCAATGTCTGTAGCACTTTATGTTAGCAGAAAATACTCACCTCTTATCCTGTGTTGCTGTTGCTACATCAATTTATTGAAACTCTGGCTAATCTGACCACAGAGTACAAATCCTTCGCAGTGGTGGTGGTGGTGGTGGTGGTGGTGGTGGTGGTGGTGGTGGTGTGTTGGGGCTTATGGGCGCTCAACATCGAGGTCATCAGCGCCCTGACACACATTAAAAGGAATGAATGTGGACAGACCTAAGAAAACTAAAGCACACACTCAAAGAAAGCAGGAAAAGATGGAAAATGCTACATAAGAAAGTAAAACCTAAGGAAAGGGGAAACATAGCAACAAGAATGTCACAGGAAATTGTTATTGGCTGGCCACTTACATAAAATATGGGCGAGCTTGTCACACAGTGAGCAAATTAAAATCCTCTCCCTAAAATCTTTGTAAAAACATTTGACAGGGCACAGAACTTTAAAACTTTAACCACATTCGTCCGAGTGTTGCCTAAAAGAGACGGCAGGTCCGCTGGCAAGTCAGCCGCGACCCGCTGGTCAGAAAATAAAACGCAATCCAATAAAACATGGCGCACAGTGACCTGGACGCCGCAAGCACCACACATTGGAGGGTCCTCTCGCCGGAGCAGGAAGCCATGCGTCATAGGGCTGTGGCCTATTCGAAGCCGAGTGAGGAGAACCTCGCCCCATCGATGGGGCTGAAAGGAAGTACACCACACACGCGTTGTGGGCTTGACTATACGGAGCTTATTGTCAGTCACTTCCAGCCACTCATCCTCCCACTGACGCATGACCCGTGAGCTCAACAGCGAGGTGAGTGCGTGCAAGGGGATAGCACACTGAGATACTTGTGGGGCGAGACACGCCTCCTTGGCTGCGAGATCTGCCCTTTCATTCCCAGCAATGCCAACATGCCCCGGAACCCAGCAGAAAGCTACAACCTTCCCCAGTCGCTGTAGTCGGAGGAGGGCATCCTGGATGGTCTGGACAATTTTGTCTGCCAGATACAAACGTTGCAATGAGTGAAGGGCACTGAGTGAATTGGAACAGACAAGAAATTTAGGAGAAGAAGAATGTCTCATGTGCTCTAGTGCGCGCGATAGCAAACAATTCTGCATCAAAGACAGTAAAAGCCTGAGGCATTCGGACCTTGAGGACACGATATGGAAAAACAACTGAGCAACCAACAGAATCCCCTTGTTTCGACCCATCCGTAAAAACAGCTACATAGTCGTGGTGCTCAGATAAAATGGCAGAAAATGCTGCATTAAAAACGGTGGCAGGAGTGCAATCTCTCTTGTACTGCAATAAATCTAAAATCACTCCGGGCCTCTTCAGTAACCAGGGTGGCAGGCGGTTAAAACCTTGGATTTGGGGTTGTACAGACTCCACACCGAGGGACTCTAGTACACGTTGCACACGGATCCCAAACGGCAACGTAGCCCGGGGACGGCGGGAAAAAAGGCGGTCCAGAGGTGGATGGGCAACAAGACGTTGAGCAGGCGAGCTGGGAGCTGCAAGAAACTTACAAGCCTGGCGCACCAGCAGGAGCTGCCGCCGGATGGTAAGTGGCGGTTCGCCAGACTCAGCACAGAGGCTGGGTACGGGACTGGTCCAATAAGCACCCGTGGCCAGTCGGATCCCAGCATGGTGAACAGCGTCAAGGATCCGCAAATAAGATGGCCTCGCTGACCCATATACTGTGCACCCATAGTCCAGCCGTGAACGCACAAAAGCTCCATAAAACTGTAGGAGACGCGCCCTGTCCGCGCCCCAAGACCTGTGGCTGGGACACTTGAGGATGTTCAGTGCCTTCAGCGTTCTGGCTTTGAAGTCACGTAGGTGTGGCAGCCATGACAACCTGGAGTCAAAAATTAGGTCCAGAAACCGCACTGTGTCTCTAAAATGTAGGACAGTATCCCCCATATGCAAGGCAGGCAAAGTAAAAAGATGATGAGAACGATTAAAATGAACACAAACACACTTATCGGCAGAAAACCGAAAACCCGTCTTTGCAGCCCACTCCTCTAACCGCCGCACTGTTAGCTGCAACTGATGGCTCACGGTTGCAACACTGGAGGAGGAACAGAAAACAGCAAAGTCTTCCACAAATAAGGAGCACTGTACTGGACTCCTCACTGTAGACGTTATACTGTTGATGGCTATGACAAAGAGGGTAACGCTTAAAACACTGTCCTGGGGGACATCGTTCTCTTGCTCAAAGCGATCAGACAGTGTGTTACCAACGCGGGTCCGAAAAAACCGCTGAAACAGGAAAGACGGAATGAAAATCGGGAGGCAGCCACGAAAGCCCCATTGATGCATTTGTGCAAGAATACAGTGTCTCCAAGTAGTATCATATGCCTTACTGATATCAAAGAAGATACCGATACAGTGATGCTGACGGAGAAAAGCCTGCTGAATAGCCGCCTCTAGGAGGGTCAGGTTGTCGACCGTGGACCGAAATTTTCGGAATCTACACTGAAAGCGGCTAAGGAGCTGTCTGGTCTCTAACAGCCAGACCAGACGCCGGTTAACCATCCGTTCCAGCGTCTTTCCGACACAGCTTGTCAAGGCGATACTACAATAACTACCAGGACATGTGCGGTCCTTTCCTGGTTTGAGGAGAGGGATGAGAATTGCCTCCCTCCACGAGGTGGGGAACACTCCTGTCTGCCATATGAGATTAAAACATTCGAGGAGGATTTCCTTTGACGCCGCTGGCAGATGTCGAAGCATGGAGTACCGGATGCGGTCGTAACCTGGTGCAGTGTCAGAAGTCTCAGTAAGTGCCGATTCAAGTTCCCACATGGAGAAAGGGGAATTGTAGGCCTCAGAACAGTTCGACCGAGAGTCCAAGGTCGCTCTTTCGACAGTCGCACGGTAGCGACGAAATGCTGGATCCTGATTTGCAGTGGCAGTACTTTGTGCAAAATGCTCTGCCAGCGTCTGAGCAATGGCTATGGGTGTCGTTTGGAGGCATCCCTGGTTCAGGACTGCAGCGATTGGTAAATGGCTGTGTTTACCGGAAATCCTCCGGATGGCTTCCCATACTCTTGTGGAACAAGTGGAACGGTTGATGGAGTCCAGGAACTCCTGCTATGACCTTTTCTTGCTCTTTAATGACACGGCGTGCCCTGGCTCTCGCGATTCGAAAGGCAGTAAGATTGACCGCTGTTGGGCAGCATTTAAATCGGCGAAGAGCCGCACGCCTGTCCCGGATGGCTGAACGGCACTCTTCTGTCCACCAAGGCACAAGGCGCCGCTTAAGAGTGCCAGAAGACTGTGGTATGGACAGGTCAGCAGCATGATGGACCACAAGCGTGATGTGATCCACCCATTCCTGTACGTTATTGTGGCGGTCAAAGACAGCCAACCGAGTGAACAGTGGCCAGTTAGCCCTGCCAATCATCCACGGTGGTGGCCGCTGCTCCAACAATACACCATCCAGGAGATGAATGCGGATAGGGAAGTGATCGCTGGAATGAAGGTCGTCAATGACCTCCCAGTGAACAGAGTTGGTGAGGGTTGGAGAGCAGAAAGATAGGTCAATGGCTGAGAATGACCCTGTAGCAGTAGAGAAATGAGTCGGAGTACCTGTGTTGAGGATGCACAACACTTGAGATGTTAGGAGGCTCTCCAAAATTCGACCTCGAGCGCAAAGAGAAGTGGAGCCCCACAGGACATGATGGGCATTTAAGTTCCCCGGAGGAGAAATGGACGGGGGAGTTGGTCGATAAGATCTGTGAGAGCGTCTAAGGTCATTGCATCCAGAGGGGGTAAATAAAGGGAGCAAACGGTAAGCCTCCAAGGTGAATGAATTTCAACTGCAACTGCTTGCAGGTCAGTATCCAGGGGGAGAGCAGAGGAGTGGTGGTCATTATGGACAAACGCAGTGACTCCGCCTTTGGCCCTGTCTCCAGTCAGGTCATCTTTGCAATATGACATATAGCCCCTTAGTACAGGAGCATCGGATGGTTTTAAATGCGTTTCCTGTAAACACAAGCACAGGGGGCGTTGCCGTGCTAGGAGGTTCAGTTCTTCCACATGTGCCCGGAATCCATTCATGTTCCACTGTATAATGGGAGCCATCTATCAGGGTGGGAGGACCTTCATTCTCACTTTCTGTCGGGGAGGAGAGCCCACAACAGGTGGAGGCTCAGTTTTGGGGCAAGATGATTGCCCCAGTCTGACATCAACCTCCATTACCTCAGAAGAGGAGTCGAGAGAGAGACGTCGGAGAGAATGACATCCACATCAGGAGACTGTATAACTGCAGTCTCCTTTAGTGGGCGAGTCTTCACCTTTGTCTTTGGCTTCGATGTTCTGGCCTGAGGTGGCATTGGAGCCAAAACCTCAGAAGCAGTAGGGGGTGTAGCAGTGCTGGGCAGTGCACAAGACTGGACCCGGGAAGGGGCAGGAAGTTTCATGATGTCAGCTACCAAGGCCTGCTCAGAAGGCCGGGGGGGGAGCAGCAGGCTTCACAGGAACGGCAGCAGCACACGTACATTGAAAAGCGCAGGTGCTAGTGCTGACAGTAGCAACCTCCGTTTGTGTAGCGGCATCGGTATGAACGGAAGAAAAGGAAGCAGCGAACGTGGGTGGCTGCATGGACTTGTAGATTTTCTTCACCTCACCATACGGGGTGCGTTTTGTAGTTTTTAGTTCCTGGATCTTCCGTTCCTCAAGGAAAACTCTGCATTCCCTACTCCACACAGGGTGATCCCCAGAGCAGTTGACACACTTGGGAGGAGAGGAGCAACCAACTCCCTCATGGGCGGCTTTACCACAATTCCCGCAAGTGGCTTCCCCTCTCGACTGAGAGTAGTGTGTCCTAAGTGTTGGCATTTAAAACACCGCATGGGGTTGGGGTAATAAGGCTGTACATTGAGACGTAGGAAACCTGCCTTCACATGCTCTGGCAATTTGGTGCTGTTAAATGTAAGGATAAATGAGTCAGTCTTTATGAGAGCACCATCCACCCGTTTCATAATGTGTTGCACGTCCACAATTCCTTCCCGGGACCATTCAGCCTTCAGTTCGTCTTGGCGAATGTCAACGAGATCTCTGCAAGTCACAACACCCTAGCTGTAGTTCAAGGTGTTGTGAAATTCAGTCTCTATCGCAAACTCCCCAAGAAATTGTGCCTTCTGAAGGTTCTGGACTTGCTGGAAGCTAGATGTTTCAACCAACAAGGTGCCATTTCGCAAGCGCTTTACAGATTTTAATGTGCCAGCAATACCTTCTAAGCCCTTCTGTATATAAAATGGCGAAACTTTTTCAAAACTCCCATCTTTTCTTTTAATTATGAAAAACACTTTCTGCGAAGCAGCATGCGTTCTGTTACTACTACCTGAATCAGGAGGACTGGCTACACGAGCCCTCTTGTTGGATTGGGTGTTAGAACCCACCAGCGGTCCACCCTTTCCGCTGGCAGGAGAAGAATAAAAGTTCGAGGGTTCCATCTCAGTCCCACGAGCAGCTAGGGAACTAGAAGTCCACCTAGACAGAGCCCCGCGTGCCTAGGTAAGCCTTATACAACTGGGGTGTGGCAGGTGCCCCAGAGGTTGCCTGCTTGCGACTGTTCCACCCCAACAGCCATGCATCTTATAGGCGCGCAGCACACCGTAAGATTGAGGGTTTTTTATAGAGGTTTACCTTCCTCGCAATCCAGGCAGTCAAGCCAAGATTACCATTCCCCACAGCACACAACATTCCACCGCCGCGCCATGCAGTGGTCGCTGAAGCATGAAGCATGTCCGGGGGTTACGGTGACAGGAGACTGGTGGCACTGACCAGTCCCCAGCTCAAGACCCCGGGGTCGCCAAGCCCGTACTCAGCAAATGAATGCTGAGCCCCTGGGGGGTCCTTCGCAGTACCCATTCTCTCCCTTCTGGACATATTGTGTGTAAAACCACTTAAAAATGTGTCCAGTGCACTGTTCCTCTTCCAGGAGTGTGGCTTCATTTGCCTTGTCACTCTTTTCTAATTCATCCCTCTTCTGACACCAATCGGTAATGATATGGGCTGAGAGAGGCTGCTACCGTACAGAGGTGGTGGAATGTTGAGGTAGTGGTGCTGGCTAGAAAATCTCGGCTTCAGGGTAAGAAATCTTTATTCTGCCTTGTGTTACAATGTTCGAAGTGCTGCAACGTGACGGACATGCCATATTGCGGGTGTGCGGTGTGCTGGCTCCTCCATCAGCTGCAGGAGCTGTGGCAGCGTGCTGGACTGTTGGCTTCAATCAGCAGCTTATACCTCAATTAGCACTGTGAGGCTGTGAGCGATAATTGCTACTGATGCGAATGTCTGGAGTGATTCTTGTAGAGATTCATTGCTACCAGAAGAGGAGCTCACCTATGGTGCGAGTGGGTGGTGGTGTAATGCCGTGGCCTCAAACCGATGTCCTCCAAGGCAGAAGTTAGGCTGCTGCTGTAGAGCGTGAAGATGGCTTATCGGTGGTACTGCTCCATGTCCATGGGTGTGGACTTAACCATTTGAGCTTGTCTGTTGGGATGGTTGCCCAGACCGGTGTTGGCTGCTCAGTGGTCTCACAGTGTGGGTTGCCTGGCCGTGGTGTCATGGAGAATGTTGCCAGATTGTGCATAACTCTGCTAGGATCAAAGGGGCTTTATAGTGGTTAATGGCACATGGTTAATGGCACATTAGCTGTGCTGATATGTTGCTTCCAGGCATGCACAGATCAATACCTTCATGTTTTGTAGTCCAATTTTGTGGAAACTCGTCTTAGATCACTTCATAGTTGCACTGGTTTTCTGCGATGTTGCCAATTGTGCAGCTTGGGGTGGCTGTCTAATGGCTTGTTTATGAAATTGCATATTAGTCCTACTTTAGGCTTGCCTCGCATACTACCGCTGTGGAGTTACTTTTCTCACATTAATCCCCAAAATTAGCAATGGGGTTTCAATTCTTTCCATCTCTCCTTTGTGTGGGTCATTCACCATCTCCGTGACATTCTTTTTGCTGTTCCTTCTCATGCACCAACCTATCACTTTTTTGTACCTTAAGTCATTGCTGCCATCTCTATGCAACCAACCCAAGCTTGTACTCCATCTCTAAAGACCTCATTGTTGACAAGAAACTAAATCCTAATCGTGCTTAGACTTCTTACAAATCCTTTAAACTCATTCTGAAAACACCACCTGTTATCAGTAACTGTTGCAATGGTTCTTTTCCCATCTAAGCTGAGTTATCTGAAATTGTGACTATGCAATCTTTACTTTTGACCAAATGTCTACAATAATTTTATTTTGGAAATTTGTTTCTGATGAAAATTGTTTACTTTATGCTACGTTTCCTTCAAGAAATTAGTTTTATGCCATAATCTTAAATGTTTAAAGGTTCTGCATTTTCATTAAAAAAAATAATTTTCAACAGCATTCAGTGGGATTGTGGTATTGATGAAACATTAAGCAGATGTATCTTGCAAAACACTCTTTAGACGATTCATTACTATTTGTGTCTGTGTGAGTTTTGTTTCTTCTTTATGCTTTAACATAATGCTGTTTAACAACTTACCACATTTTCATTTTAAATGGCTCACAGTGTTTGACATTCAATTAGCATTTCCCTTTTAATTCAAAAAATTCTAGTTCTGAAACCCGGACACATAGCCACAATAGATTTTCTGTTTAAACTTTTCAAATTTACTCTCGAGGAGAGCCACTGGCAACAGTGTAATACTTTTGAGTGCAGGATCTTAAAAGCCTTATTTACACTAGAGCGGATGGATGTGACACAGGGGTAAGATTATGCAGACAATCTGCTAGTATTCACTGCCATTCAATTCCGTCTTGCATCTATGAATAAAGTGTTTATATGATGGAGGGAATGGGAGAGAACTCAAGAGCAATTGCTGCATTATGGACGTCTGTCTCCCTTTTCTTAAAATGTCACATGACACAACACACATCTGAAAGACTTGGTGCCATGTATACAATTAAGATAAAGATGGCCAATGATTCCTTCAGTTCAGATGCACACCAACCTCGAACTGTTACGGTAATGGTGCTTATGAGCAGGGGTATGTGGTGTAAGTTGAGGTGTAGGGACTGACAGGAAGTGTGCTATGTTAGTCCATGCAGTTGTGGTGACCATTGTGTCTGGATGGCATAGTGGTCAGATATTTTCAACTGGCCTGTTGATATAAATCAGTGCCCACTCGCAGCTAATGTCTTTTAGTTCCTTTTTTCTTGATTCATAGTGGCTGCAGGCTCAAAATGGCGTCTGTTCTTTCTGACTTGTCTGAAAGAGCAGACACCACATGTATAAGTATACAACCTATCTCACAGGTCACCAGATAAAATCTGGTATATAGTATGTTGGAGAGAGATTGTGTAATGGAAGGGGAAAAAGTCATTAATTTGAGTATTACAGCAAAAGCTTCTGACATAATTTATTTTTCTGTAATATAGTTACAGCTATGCAAGCCACGAGAAGCAGTAAGGGTTTTGTATATTTTTAATTTTATATCAGTCAGTGTAGTAGATATCCATTCATTTGTGCTTACATTCAAGGAAATTTATTGTGCTGTTTTTTTGTAATTAAAAAAGCACAACACCTTGTGCTTCTTCAGTGTTCCTGACAGATGGAAGCAGATAATGAATTTCTCACTTTCTAATATCCCCAGTTGTACATTTGAGTACTATCCAATTTCTTATCAAGCATACTTTTCGTTGAAATGGTTCATGGGTGAACTATGTCAACATGAAATACGCTTGGAGAAGCTGAGGAATCACAAACTTCTTTTTGTTGGGCCTTTTGTTTTGTTGATCTTTTGGATCCCACAAGCACCTAGATATTTACATTTTTCTGTTGGCAACATTACATACTTTTCTGACTACTCTATCTCTCTCGCCCAGATAATATACAGTAACAAAAGCAGTTTGCACTCAAATCAGCAGACTGCAAAGTAAATGCTCTCCGTGCTGCTGACATTGAGGTTATTGCCAAAATGGAAAGTGCAACAACTTACTTTGATGTCTGGCTGGAAGACAAATGAGCAGAGTAACACCAGGAGCACCTACAAATGTGAACAAGAAGTGGCCAAATGCTGTGTGCTCGTGCTTGCGTAGCATTTAGACATTGCAAAATGCAAGTTGCTTGTATTCGCTCCGCTACAAACCAAGCTTAAGCTCCATGACGTTATCACTTTAAGATATTTAATACTTAATATTACTCAGTGATTGTAATGAATGTCCTTGTCATTGGAATAAGCCTTCACTAATCTGAAGCTATTTCTAGCCACAGTAAAGTTGTACAAAAATGGAAGTTGTGATGGAAGCCTTGTACCATAATAATTCTTTACAGCTTATGACAGCAAAATATTATGCCCCATAACAAACTGAACGATTTAACTATTCGAAATCACGGTCAAGAAGGGTCATCTTAGAGTTACTGCTTGCAGGTTGAATTCATTTGACAAAAAATTATGTTGCATTTTTATAAAATCTTTATTAATTTACGACTAACTCACCTAAGTTAAAATAACACATGCAGAAAAGTTAGTGAACAACTAATGGATTTCTGTAACCAAAATAACTCATTTAGTTAGAGGATTCTAACTGCTGTGAACAATGTGTATTAATCTTAAGCAAAGTAATTAATTCTCACTTATCATTATTAATATTTTATGAGAGCTTTTTACATGTGACAGGCAACTTTGTATTGGTGCTGTTCAAATACAGTTAACATTTCAGTACATTTAGACTTGTGCCTGCTATAGTTGCTTCTTCCTTCCTGAATTTTCCAACATGCTTTCATTGCAGAAATTTCAATTACGATATTGCAATCGTCGAGGGAGGTCAGTTCGCCCCAAAAATGTGGTGGTACAACGTATGCTTCCACTGCTACCAAAGGCTCCAAGTGGTCATTCTGTGGTAACTCTAAATGTCATACAGCAAACCAGTCAATTACCTGGTGAATTTTTGCCTTTCACTACAACAACACCCACGACTGCAGTTCAACATTCTACATGTCATCCTGTCCTCCTCAAGCCACAACCACAACAGACAGAAACAGTGTGCTTGCCTGATCTCACAGCTGCAACGGTTCCAGTTACTGCAGTTACCACACCAGCAAGCACAGGTGAGCTGGAAGACTGACTAACTGTACTAAATAAGAGGCCATTGCATTTGATAAAATGGTCTCGGGACTTCATTAACTACATAAAATTTTCTGTACGAAAAAGTAAATGTGTGATTATATGTTTTAGGTGAATAATTAGCTACAGCCCTATACTCTAATATATTTGTACTTTTTCTGTAAAATTTTTTAACCTGAGTATTTTTCCCCCATTTAGTGTAGCATAATCTCATGTCTTCATATTGACTGTTTGGTAGTACTTGTTATGTATGAGTTGTGTGAGAAAAATGATGAGACTGATTTTTTATCTACCAAAGTTCGTATTTTTTTCAAGCAACAATATTGCCCCCTTCGAAGTAGTTCCCTTTAGTAAGTATACACTGGGGGAGTTGTTTGTTTGTTCCCAGTCACAGTACTAGTCCTGAAAGGCTTCAACTGGTAGGGCCTGTAACATGTTCATTACATTCTTTAAGTCATTTTTCAATTTTAGGAAAAAAAAGGTCACAAGGACTCGGATCAGATGAATAGGGAGGCTAACAGGACTCTCTTTTGGCTTGAAAAATTCCATGATGGAAGTAGTTGTATCATAAGGGGCATTGTCATGATGCAGCATCCACTTGTCAACAATATCTGGTCTTGCTCAATTCACCCTTTTTCTGAGCCTTTTGAGGCCATCTTTGTAAAACACTTGGTTGACAGTTTGGCCAACAGTAACAAATTCTTTATGCACAATACTCATACTGTCAAAAAACAGATCAACATTGGTTTGATTTGCTCATTCAAGCTCTTTTTGCTTAAGGAGATGTCTCAGTGAGCCACTCCTCACTTTGCCACTTCATCTCCAGATCGTATTAAAAAATGCAGGATTCGTCACCTCTCGAGATAATTAATTCACATGTTTCTTCGATTGCCCTTCTGCTCAGTTTTGAAGTTTTTGGCACCATTTTGCCACAGAAATTTTGCATATGCAAATCTGTTGTCAAAATTTGGTAACCTTTATCTTTATTGTTAATTGTCTGTCTCATCTGACAAGAGTACACATTCGATGTTTTCATTGGTTTTTTTAAGTTCATTTTCAACATGCCATCGAAAAACTTGTGTTGTTGATAAAGTATGTTCCCCATACGCCTGTTTCAACTTTTAAAAAATCACACTTACAGATACCCCAAGTTTAACACAAAACTAGATTGCATAACATTGCTCTAAATTCTGCTGTTTCATTTTCGTAACACACAACAAAGACACAACTTCACTATTGGTGCTCTCATGTGATGGCTTTACGAAGATGAAACTTGGACTGAACATTTGGAAGGGATGAACACACCAGTCTACACAAACAGATCACCCACGGTGTTGTCAGTACCATTTTTCTCACACACCTCACACAAAATAAAATATGGAACCAATCCATTAATTTTGAACATGTTTTGTTGAAAGAAAAATATGTATTTCCTTTTGGTGTGTCATATGTATTAAACACTTTCCTCAGCAGACATGTGTGCAGCCCTCCCTGTGGAACCCACAGTTCTGTCAGCAGAGCCCACTCCAAACACAGATGATTTGTCAGGTCTGTTGAGTCTTGATCTCTCAACACCACCTCCAACACCAGCACCTGTTTCTGCATCATCACCTCTTATAACAATTGCAGATGGTATTGACATAGCAAAGAATGATCACCAGTTGTCACCAACTACTACTGCATTACCTAATGGATTTTCTGATGAGTGTGATCCCACTGCACCCACTGGCTTTGGGGGTAAGTTTCAAGTAATGATTAACTACAGTATTATGCTCTAATATATTTATTTTTATAATTCTTTTTAAATTAATACTAAAAATTTTTGTCTATTGTCAAACATAGTCTCATAATCATTGTGTCCCCAATAGTACAATGTATTGTTGAGTTTATGCACAGTATGAAAGTGCTACATAAAGGAAAACATTTAAAATTCGTATTTGAAAATCTGTAAAAACATTAGATAACTAACATTGTGATGGAATACATGTTTTCCTTTCTTGAGGAGGAGGAGAGATCTGTTAGAAACAGCAGTTTGTGATAAGTTCAGAAAGAATATATGTAAGACAGATGCTTGTTGAGTCAGTTGTGTATAACTGTTTATTCTGAGTGCATCGGTGCCTATTTATTTTTGTATATCGTAATAACAATTAATAATAGGTTCTCAAGTCTTATATTTCTTGATCAACAAATTTAATGCGTGCTTGTGCTTGGAATATTATGCTACTGGCCATGAATTGGTGCCAACATTAAACCCTTACAAAAAGAAGTAGCATTAAGGAAAGCAATCTATATCGCAGTGCAATTGATCTAGGACATGACAGATACAGACATTTTAAGTAACGTTTCACTTCAACCACCAACAGTCTCACTGCAAACCTGTATTGATGGTTTTTCACAACTATAACACATGGATTCTGGACAATCCATTTATGGACGTTACTAGTATTGAGCATTTCATTTCTGGTAAAACAGGTTACATCTGAGAGAACTACGCACACAGGAAGGCAGGGATCAATAGTACAAAACTGCAGCACCCACTGAATCGGTACATCAGTGGTGTGAAGTTAGTAGGAGTTAAAACTTGCAGTGTCTGTTAGTGGTCATGGTATAGCTGCTACTCTCACATACCTTCTCATGTAGTGCTTAGCATTCTGTTAACTTTGCATGCCACTGATTGAGTGTTGGTTTCAGACTGAGCGTCCATGTGAGTAATCACTGCTTCTTCTAAGATGCGAATGTAGTTTATTATCCCTCTTGTTGGTTTTATTGTTCTACCACTTGTCGCATCTCTTTTAACCACTGGAACAGGTTGTGAAACATGGTATTCACTGAATGTCTCTTATGTGGATGCATGGCACAAAACATTCCTTTAGCAACCGTATATTTTCTTTTTATTTCTTCATTCTTGGAAAAAGTAATGTTTGCTAAAATTCAGTAACCAGTAAATCACCATTTCACTAGGACTGGCTGACCGTACATTTCAACTTGTAAGTATAGATTTCAGCCCCACAAACCCATATCAGAACTGACCATGTCCAATGTTCACATCATGCCATCTACTGTGCATTTGTTTTGTTCCACTGGTTTTGTAGCTTTATACTCCATTCTTCTAGAGAAACTGATACATTTGCCCTTGTTTAGCATCACTGAAAATTAGTATGATAATAAAACACCCCGTAGAAGAGTATTGTTCAGTCATTTTGAATTTGGTTGTGTGTATTTGGTACAGCTGTTGTAGTATTCTGCAGCATATCAATTATTTGATTTAATTTCTTGACTTACAGAAGCTGTTTTTAACTTAAATTGATACAAAGAATATGTCATTAATGATTGAGGCTGTCCTAAAGCTTCACAATAAATTTTTTTTATAGTCCAGTCCATGCATGATCCTTCTTGCCTTTTACTATACTAGCAATATTTTTTGTCGCGTGCACGTGTGTTTGTTTGTGTGTGTGTGTGTGTGTGTGTGTTTCTGTCCAACCCACAATTCTGCAACAAAGTTAAGGAAGGGCTAAATTGTCACAAAGTAGCCAGTTATTTGGTTAGTGATTGTATTTGACTGCTTCCTAAGGAGGTATAAACGACTGTTGATTCCCCCCAGATTCAATAGTAATATGGTTCACCCAGAGAAGATTTTTGACGAGTTAAACATATTTATAGTCCATCAAGTTCAGCATACATTACTAACACTCATTTGGTTGGAATTGACAGTGTTAAATATCAGTGGTGCAGATTATTAGCATTCATATTGAGGCTCTGATCATTCATATGTTGCATTATTCCTGTTACGTCATTAGCACAGTAGACTCCAACCATTTATTCTCTCTGCCACAGAATAAGATTGTGGTGTCGTTTGCATAGCTTACTACATGGAAGTCATGGGATGTCATTAATATGTGTATGGGGGCAAAAAGGATCCATAATAGAGCATTGATTTGCATCTTGTATTACTGATTTGCTGGCAATTAATAATTTATAGTCTTTTATATATCAATTCTGTACACTCGTGGGGGCCCTACATGATATTAGGCAGTTGTACCAGTTTCTTTGTATAAGCAGTACACCTCGTGAAGAAGGTACTGAGATGAGGCAGGATGACATTTCAGATTACCCAGTGTGCAGTTTGTAACTTACTTCTTTTATTTTTTCATACACTTATTTGATTATACTTTTATTTAAGGCAGTTACTTAGGATTTTCCTATAATACCACAATTAATAGAGTTGCCAGGAAGTTTAAGTATTTGTTTAAATGTCCGCCCCCAGTAGCTGAATGTTCAGCGTGACAGATTGTCGATCCTATGGGCCCTGGTTCGATTCGCAGCTGGGTCGGGGGATTTTCTCCGCCCAGGGACTGGGTGTTATGCTGTCATCATCATCATCATCATCATCATCATCATCCTGTCATCCTCATCGACTGCAGGTCGCCGAAGTGGTGTCAAATTGAAAGACCGGCACCCGGCAAATGACCTGCCCGACAGGGGCCCTAGCCATACGATTAAATAAATAAATTTAAAAAAAATGCACACTTTAGTAATTGCACTGTATATTCCATCTTGTCCAGTTGAGCATGTATTTTTAGCACTGGTAACATATTGAGTGCTTTCTGATCATCCAGCACCACAGCTGCACACATAGAAGGTGATGTATCGTCGTGACACACATTTTTAATTGCATTCAGAATTTTTTCCCTTTAGTCTAATGCTTACAGATTCACTGTCCATCTTCATGGTGCTTTTACAATATCTGGCAATTAATTCTCAGAACACCTTATATTCACTCATGAGCAATTGAATTGCAGAGACTTATGTACCATTCTGTAAGACCCCGTTTTTTTCTGAGTGTGGTGGTGGTTGTTCTGATACGTTGCCATGTCATGGACTTCAAGAAATATAACAGTGTTGTGTAGCCATTCTAATTTAAGATGCTTATCCGCCATCCGCAACTTGTGAAAATTTATCTGAGCTTGGCCTAATGTGCGTGTATCTCACGCGAAGGAGTTTTATTTGCATTCAGTAGGACTGAAGTCAAGTGACCTAGGAGGCAATACTTGGTACCTCAATGTACAAGTTAAGACATAATTATAGCATTTATTTGTAATGATCACATATCGATCGTACCACGGATGTGGTTGGATTCCAACAACTGTACCGATATCAGAGTTATGTAACTGCTATACAAAGTAAATTAGTCCAGGCAAAACAGCATTTATTTTTTGTAACTGACATGTCTCAACACCCAACTCTTAAGTTACATCATTAATCTGTAGAGACAGAACTGACTTCCATCAGTGATAGTCACATTTAATAGTAAACTCTTGTGCAGAGTGTCCATAGCCACACTGATGCACTATGGACTGTGGCAGTTCCAATCCTTGCAGGCTGTTTACGGCACAGAGTATTTCGATATGACAGTTTCTAACTTCAAACTAACTCTGCTGAAGGAATTTGTCAAAAGCAGGTGACTGTTCACACTAGACAAAACTCACTGAAGACTGCTCGCTGAAGACAGTCGTTCAGTCTGCTGGATCACGGATTATATTGCTACATGGATTGCTACACTGAATCCATGAAATTGATTGCTGCCGCTGCAGATCATGTGTTCCTTGGCTGTTTGCATGTCCAAGCGGAATGATGTCATAATTGCATCGGGTTGCCGTTCGTGGACGTGGCAAAGTTCAGCTACGTGGGTGGCATCTGCGAACAACCGCTGCAGCTCACACGGCTCCTGTCGTTGCGTGATGCAAGCTGTGTGAAACATCACTACAGGGGAGGGGAGGCCATGTCAGCAGGGGTAGTAACTTGGGACACCACTCCCCTCACTGAGAGAGAGAGAGAGAGAGAGAGAGGGGGGGGGGGGGGGTGAAGCCTCTTCTTCTTCTTCGGCTGCTACCTTTGGTGTTGGATGAAGTCCATATCAACCCCGGCCTCTGCACTAACGCTGCTGGGCTTTACTTTCATTGGCTCACGTGATGGTAGGACTTCGGCACTGGGAGGCTGCTACTCTGTTGAATCTCCTCCTTCACCCTGCAAGAAAAATAAGTTATTGACACTTGTAAGTGAGAGGGCTATAATTACTGGAAGGGAGAACCTTCTTGACATGGGGTCGGAGTTGATTGGTGTGTTTTCAAGATGTGTCTGCATCTGCTATGTATATGATATACCGTATTTACTCTAATGTAAGCCGCACTTTTTTTTCTGGTTTTTGTAATCAAAAAAACCGCGTGTGGCTTAGAATCGAGTGCAAAGTAAGCGGAAGTTCTGAAAAATGTTGGTAGGTGCCGCCACAACTAACTTCTGCCGTCGAATATACGTAGCCCTACACAGGCGTGCTTTGCAGGCACTGGCGCCAAAACCTCTGCATCAGTAAATAAATTTAAAAAAAGGTGGAAGACGAGCTTTTTTCTCTGCCTCGAGTTTCGACCACTGCATTTTCATACATTATCCAATGAAGGTAAATACAAATTCCGTATTGTTCATCTTAGAATGTACCAGCATTTCAATGTACTACGAAAATCCGACTGGAAAGTCTGTTTAGGATGTTTGTCAATATGACCAACTCTACGTTCTGAATTTTTTCCTACCTGTGAGAAGAGATGGTTGCTAATAGGAACTTTTATGAATTGTGAGTCACATGCAGTATTCTCTTCACCATAAGAATAATACGAATATAAACATTTTGCCATGTATTCTTTCGTGTTTGCTACTATCTCATTTAAATCCTGTCTGCCTAATAAACTATGAAGCTAGTGAGAGAACAGCAAAAACGGAAGAATATACGTATCATGTCATGTTTATATTCGTATTATTCTTATGCCTAATAGTGATACAGTCAGAAATGAAGCACGGCAAATGACTAGATTTTTAAATCTAAGATGACTCTTATTTCTGTGCAGAATGTAATGTACAAAAGAGGCATCTGCAAAGATTTTCAAACGGAGAAAAAAAAAAAAAAAAACCTCTCATGCAGAACATCTTCTATCATACGCAGTCTATTATTTGGTTCTTGTTGATCGTTATCAAAGAAAGCAGCAGTGTAAGTAACAACAAATAGCAGTCTCTTGCCATTGTTTCGCTAATGAGACAATTCCCCTCTTTTTTTTTATTGTAAGCGGCAGTAGCACGCACAAAAGCAAGCCATGCTGCGAGCGGCGACAGTTCATAAACACACAGTATCAGAACGCGACAAACAATGCATGACACAGTACAATAATGCATTTTCAGCTTAGAGTGATGTAAACACCTATAACAAAGAGAATGGCACTTATCAGATCAAAGAAAAATAAGCAATCTATTCAAACCAGATGAAGCACGTGAAAAAAGGAAGGGTATCCGTATAAATACGGACGGATCACCTGACACACAGCAATGGCTACCTGGTAAAGCTTAACTGCTAAGCTTACGACTCGAACAAAACTACTGTACTGTATCATCATTCGTTCGACCTAAATTGTGTCTCATATTACAATGGATCAAATTTGTTTCGATTTGGAGGTGCGGCCTAAAACTTTTCTCTCCCCTTGAATTTCGAGTCTCAGATTTCAGGTGCGGCTTAGATTCGGGAAAATTTTTTTTCCTTGATTTCGAGTCTCGTTTTTCAGGTGCGGCTTAGATTTGAGTAAATACGATACTTTGCGTAGCACAGACTGCTGTCCCTGGGGACCCTTTTTTCTATACCAAATCTCTGCATATGAGACCTTGGCATTGACTGCACACTATCGTTGTCTGTTGCTGAATCTGCAGGTGGCAGTGTTGTCCTAAAGGCGTGACGCTGTGAGGGACAGGAGGGTACTCATCGTTCAGTCATGCAACATCTCCCCCAGAGATGCATCGTTATGCGGAGTGCTTCTCTAAGAACAGAGAAATTTTAGTAAAATGTTCTCCAATGCGTAGTCACTTCTTTGACTGTCGAATCGAACCGTTCAGCAACCTTGTTTGATTCAGAATGAAATGTCAAGCTACAGAGGTGCTGGATCCCATGGGCCATGCAAAAAAGAGTCAAACTCGTGGCTCGTGATCTGGGTGCCATTGTCTGTCATGATGAAACTTCCTAGCAGATTAAAACTGTGTGCCCGACCGAGACTCGAACTCGGGACCTTCGCCTTTCCCGGGCAAGTGCTCTACCATCTGAGCTACCGAAGCATGACTCACGCCCGGTACTGACAGCTTTACTTCTGTCAGTATCTTGTCTCCTACCTTCCAAACTTTACAGAAGTCTCCTGCGAACCTTGCAGAACTAGCACTCCTGAAAGAAAGGATACTGTGGAGCCATGGCTTAGCCACAGCCTGGGGGATGTTTTGAGAATGAGATTTTCACTCTGCAGCGGAGTGTGCACTGATATAAAACTTCCTGGCAGATTAAAACTGTGTGCCTGACCGAGACTCGAACTCGGAACCTTTGCCTTTCGCGGGCAAGTGCTCTACCATCTGAGCTACCGAAGCACGACTCACGCCCGGTACTCACAGCTTTACTTCTACCAGTATCTCGTCTCCTACCTTCCAAACTTTACAGAAGCTCTCCTACGAACCTTGCAGAACTAGCACGCCTGAAAGAAAGGATACTGCGGAGACATGGCTTAGCCACAGCCTGGGGGATGTTTCCAGAATGAGACCGAGTCTCGGTTGGGCACAGAGTTTTAATCTGCCAGGAAGTTACATATCAGCGCACACTCCGCTGCAGAGTGAAAATCTCATTCTCGAAACATCCCCCAGGCTGTGGCTAAGCCATGTCTCCACAGTATCCTTTCCTTCAGGAGTGCTAGTTCTGCAAGGTTCGCAGGAGAGCTTCTGTAAAGTTTGGAAGGTAGGAGATGAGATACTGGCAGAAGTAAAGCTGTGAGTACCGGGCGTAAGTCATACTTCGGTAGCTCAGATGGTAGAGCACTTGCCCGGGAAAGGCAAAGGTCCCGAGTTCGAGTCTCGGTCGGGCACACAGTTTTAATCTGCCAGGAAGTTTCATCATGACAGACAATGGCACCCAGATCACGAGCCACGAGTTTGACTCTTTTTTGCATAGCCCATGGGATCCAGCACCTCTGTAGCTTGACATTTCATTCTGAATCAAACAAGGTCGCTGAACGGTTCGATTCGACAGTCAAAGAAGTGACTACGCATTGGAGAACATTTTACTAAAATTTCTCTGTTCTTAGAGAAGCACTCCGCATAACGATGCATCTCTGGGGGAGATGTTGCATGACTGAACGATGAGTACCCTCCTGTCCCTCACAGCGTCACGCCTTTAGGACAACACTGCCACCTGCAGATTCAGCAACAGACAACGATAGTGTGCAGTCAATGCCAAGGTCTCATATGCAGAGATTTGGTATAGAAAAAATGGTCCCCAGGGACAGCAGTCTGTGCTACGCAAAGTATCGTATTTAATCTTTTGGAGTCTGTTTGTAGTAGAAAGTTGCAGCCATAGAAATAGTTATGGAATTTTTTGATGGTGAAATAAGGACTTCCTTTTCAATTTGAGAGTAGCTGCACATTCACAATCATCGTTTTGCATTCAAATGCAGTGGGCTTGCCTGCTGTGCCCACCCTGTGGGCTGACATGTACCCAGTCCCAGTGTCTGAAACATCTGTGGCCACCATGGGTCATAGTGTACCAAACACTTGGAGTCCTGGAGGGTCCCTATCAGTTACTCGAATGCCCGTTGACATTCGTGTGACCAATCCCAACATTTGCCATTCCTAAGCAATTACTAAAGGGGCTCTGCAATCATAACTGATGTAAGAAAGAACATATTGTAAGGTTGGATTTGTCTGGGGACAGATCAGCAGTGTTTCTTGTTGTTGGAAGCTTGATGCCAAGCAATGTTCTGGAGGTGTTTGGTTGTGGGATGGATGCCGTCGACTGATGGGATATGACCGAGGCACCCAATTTTGTCCTGGAAAACAGAATACTTGTCCGTGTTCAGCGGGAGGCGTGGCTGATCTAAGGTGTCCAGTAACTCGTCCAAGTTGTAGATATGATCCTCAACGGTGTTTATGGTGACAATAATGTCATTGAGGTAATTGGTGGTTCCTGGAACCTTGTAAATCAGATGCTCGAGATACCTATGAAGTAATGCTACAGCTGAATTGATACCAAAGGGGAGTCATTTATACTTGTAAAGCCTTAAGCATGTATTGACTGCCACCACCTGTTGACTCTCCTCATTGAGAGGCAATTTCAGATATGTGTCTGTCAAATTGATGCGTGGGAAGAATTGTCCCTGACCGAAATTCCTTCTGGCCCTGAAATGGGGCATGTATCTGTGACAGAGGTTGCGTTAACTGTAGACCTGATATCCACACATAGACAAAGATACCTGTATGGCTTCTCAACAATGACAAAGGGGTTAGCCCACAGATTGTTGGAAATAGGTTCGATGATGCCATCCTCCTCCAGCTGGTCCAACTCAGGTTTAACTTCGTCCCATAAAGCATAATGAATGGGGGGGTGCCTTACAAAAGTTAGGGAGTGGGTCAGGACACAAGGTGATTTGCTCTTTGTAGTATTTGAGTCTACCATGGAACAAAAAAAAAAGCTCTCTCTTCATCTGTGACATGTATGTGATTTGCTAAATCTCAGACCATGAAACTAAGCATTTGAAACAGATCCAGTCCAGTGGTGTTGGCATCTGTACTTGATAGTGTTACTAGAAGTGGAACCTTCACCTGTTTATTTTTTGGCCTTTGATTTGAATTGTCTGATCACTATAACTTGTTAGCATTTCATGTATTTTGAACAACTGTGGGGACCCACTTAAACCATATGTGGCTCCGTTTGGTAGTTTTAGAGGAACCAATGTCAAGTTGAAACAGAATTACAGGTACATTGAGTTCAATAGCCACTAACACTGCTTTACCACCTTGAAAAAGAATGCTGTACACATTATTTTCAAAATTTTCATCATTAGAATGGAACCTATTCACCATAATCTTGACATAATTCATGCAAGTAGAGTATTTGATGATGTGGCATGATATCTGTAAACAAACATCTGCCTTACGATCAAGTTTCTGACAGTATAAGCACTTCATGCATTTGTAGCAGCATGACTGTAGTATAAGCACTTCATGCATTTGTAGCAGCATGACTGTCTACCATGAGCTATGAAGCACTAAGCATAAGATGTGACTTAAAAAAATGTCCAAAGGAATTTGATTTTGCCCTATTCCGGAGTGCTGTTAGAGACAGCTTCGACTATGCCGTCTACCTCCAGCCAGTATCACTCCTCCAAAAACTGTCTGAAAAACCTCAGTTCTTCTGTGTTAGATGCTTTCTCTGTCTATTTAGTTTATTACAAGACTTGAATAACCAGTAAACACTCGGTAAATTGTGGGATTATCGTAATGCATAAGAGCATTACGCAGTCCTGTGTCCGGAGTATGAATGATAAGCACATCTTTGACCATTGTATCAGCATAAGACAGAACACAGTCCTGATTTTCGCACTTGAAGTGACAGTTGCGAGTGTGACCGTGCGATATGGCAGCCATTCTTTAAATGACAGTACATATTTCTTTTATGCCCAATAAAATTTATGGCATACTGCTGCAACTAAAGTTTTATTCTGAAAACATTCAGCTAGCTTTGGATGCGCTCATGTAATCTACAATCTAAACTGCTACCACTGTGCTGCTTTCTACATGGACATGACAATTGACAAGCTGTCTGTCCGCACCAATGGCCACTGCCAAACTGTGGCCTAGAGACAGCTGGACCACTCAGTTACTGAGTGTGCCACCCAACACAATGTGCTTCATTTCAGTGACTGTTTCACAGCCTGTGCCATCTGGACCCTCTCTACCAACACAAGCTTTTCTAACTGTACTGATTGGAACCTTTCATGCAGTATATTTTGTGTTCCTGTAAGACCCCTGGCCTCAACTTTTGCTAGTCGCTGTCCTACACTTACCTCCTTCCCTGCACCCACTCCAGCAATGCACAGCCTTCATTCTGCCATCGCATCCACTAGTAATTTTCCCCTTCTCAACTCCTCCACACCCCCCCCCCCCCCCCCAAAAAAAAAAAAAAAAAAAAAAAAAAAAAAAAAGAAAAAAAAAAAAAACTACCACTGGACCTAGGTGCCCTCCCCAGTCTCCACTGTCACTTGTTCCCACAGACAGAACTTCATACCTGCACAAGATTCCTGCTCGCATCAGGCACAGTTTCAGTTCACAGTCCAGAGACAGAGGGTGCACCCACCCTGTGTGTGTGTGTGTGTGTGTGTGTGTGTGTGTGTGTGTGTGTGTGTGTGTGTCCTGCTTCAGAAGAAGGCCTGTTGGGGGAAACCTTAAATGCATAGCAGCCTTTTCGTTGTGCCTATCCGTGTCTCGGTGTCTGCTCTACATATTGAGTAAGAATCTATCCTTTTCATAATAGAGTTTGCAAAGAGAATCACCACTATGTTTACTATGAACAATTGCTGCCCAGCAGTAATTAGCACCATGCAGTAAGCACATTGTATTGTATCCTTGCCAGTGTGATCCACTTGGTGTCATTGAAGTATATCCACTTCAAATGCTGCTCATGAATGCCCTTGTGTTTGGTAATACCTGGTTGACTATGAATGATATGTACAGTTGTCGTCTTGAAGGGAGTTCCCATCATTATTAATCACACACTACCAACTGCATCACTCTTGTTACGGTTATGGTATTGCTCATGCCATGGATGTGGTTGGTTTCCAACTACTCTTTCAATCTAATAGTTTTGTAACTGCTACACAAAGTAAATCAGTCCGGGTACAAGAACCTACTTATTGTAAGTCACAAATAAATTAACACTGAACTCTACTTACACATTTAATCTCTATGTACAGAAAACAGTTCTATGAGAGGCATGGCAAAGTAGCCTGGCTACTGCAGACAGCCTCTGTGAGCAACTGGAGTTCAAACTGCTCGTGGCCTCGCCATGGTGGATGCTGTGCTGAACACTACTAAAATGGAGGCGAGGCCTACCCGATGGGGCTAGGAGTGTGGGACACAACATATTCACTGATGACAAACCAGTTTTGAGGCTCATACAACAATGAAAACAACCAGTTATTGACAGAAGTATTTAATATGAATATAATAGAGGGAAACATTCCACGTGGGAAAAATATATCTAAAAACAAAGATGATGTGACTTACCAAACGAAAGTGCTGGCATGTCGATAGACGCACAAACATACACATCCCCCTAAGGTAAGTCTTTCCGCTCCCGGGATTGGAATGACTCCTTACCCTCTCCCTTAAAACCCACATCCTTTCATCTTCCCCTCTCCTTCCCTCTTTCCTGACGAAGCAACCGTTGGTTGCGAAAGCTTGAATTTTGTGTGTATGTTTGTGTTTGTTTGTGTGTGTCTATCGATCTGCCAGCACTTTCGTTTGGTAAGTCACATCATCTTTGTTTTATTTAATATGATAGATAAAAAATCTGCTCACCAAGCAGCGGCAGAACATACACATAAAAGACGGTTGTAATTGTCAAGCTTTTGGAGCGAGTGGCTCCTCCTTCAGGCAGAAGGGTTGATGGGGAAGGGAGAGGGGTGACAGAAAAGGACTGGAGAGGTCTAGGACAAGGTTTGGGAAAGTCACCCAGAACCGTGAGTCAGAGGAGACTTACCATACGGGATGAGGAGGACAGACTGATTGTTGGGGACTGCATCGGACGAGATTTGGAAACCTGAGAGTTTAAAGTTGGAGGACAGGGCCATATGCAGACAGAGATTACTACTTAAACACCATGCATGAGTTAATAAGAGTGAAAAGCTAAGTGCATTATTCATAACAGAGATGGAAGGGGGGCAGTGAAAAATAGATGGGAATGTTAATGAAAGATGCAGAAAATTAAAACGAGGTGAAGTAAAGAGTAGTTACAGTGAAGAAATGCTGACACGGAAGAAATTAACATAAATTAAGGCGTGGTGGGTGGTGAGCACCAAGGATGTGTTGTAGTGCTAGTTTCCACCTGTGGAGGTTTGAGAAACTGGTGTCTGGGCGAAGAATTCAGATGGCGCGTGTGGTGGAATGTGCACCGAGGTCTCGAATGTCACATTGTAGAGCATACTCTGCAACAGGATATTGCGAGTTGCTTCTATACACCCTTTGCCTGTGACCATTCATCCTAATTGATAATGTGGTGGTAGTCAAGCCGATGTAGAAGACCGAACAATGTTTACATAACAGCTGTTGTAAGACGTTTCGTTTCACAGGTGGCTCTACCTTTGATAGTATATATTTTGCCACTTACAGGGTTGATATAGGTGGTGGTAGGAGGGCACAACAAAGTTGTTATCTGCAGGGGTCAGCAGTACCAGGATTGGATGTGATGGTCTGGGAAATCTGCTTTTTAACTAGGCTACTGGTGTACTTATGTGTAGTGAAGGCCGAGGTGAGAATGATGGTGTATTGCTATAGAGTCTGCCTCAGATGCCAAGGCTGTATGGAAGGTAACGTTTGTCATGGAAAGGTCGGCCACTGTCAAAATGTAAGTATGTTGATTGTTGGTAGGTTTTAATGTGCACAGAAGTGTGTAGCTGGCCTTCGGTGAGGACAGGATCAACATCAACGAAAGTGGCATGGAACTGATTGGGAGAAGGTACTCAGGAATTCCAGCAGGAATTATAGCAGGTCAGCCTCACCATGAGTCCATATGGTAAAGATGTCATCAATGTATCTAAACTAAATCAGGGACTGAATACTTATGGATCCCAGGAAAGCCCCCTCCAAGTGACCCACGAAAAGGTTGGCATAGGGAGGAGCCATCTTGGTTCTCATGGCCGTACCCCTGATCTGTTAGTATGTACGCCTCTCAAAGGTGAAGTAGTTGTTGGTAAGTATAAAGTTGATTAAGGTGAGTAGGAAGAATGTCATAGGTTTGGAATTAGGTGAGCGCTAACTGAATAAATGTTCAGCAGCAGGCAGACCATGTATGTGGGGGACGTTGGTATAGAGGGAGGTGGCCGATTATTAACTGAGTGAAAGCTGCTTATTCTTGGGAATAAGCTAATATTCTTAACAAGAAATGAGAGTAGGGAATTATATATTGAGAGGCGAATGCAAAATACCCAGACTTGTGAACATGGGTCAACAAGAGGTTTGTGAACTTACACCACTTACTGCCCAAACTGCCTGTTTCCGAGCCAATAATATTCTTTTAGAATGGGAAGAATTACCCCAAATTATGATACCATGTGACAAAAGTGAATGAAAATAAATAAAGTAGACTAATTTTCGTGTCAAACTATCACCCACTTCAGATATGGTTCGAATAGTAAAAATGGTAGCATTAAGTCTTTGAACAAGATCCTGAATGTGGGCCTTCCATGACAGCTTACTATCTATCTGAACACCCAGAAATTTGAACTGTCAGTTTCACTAATCCTATGCCTATTCTGTGAAATTAAAATGTCAGGTTTTGTTGAATTGTGTGTTGTTGTTGTTGTTGTTGTGGTCTTCAGTCCTGAGACTGGTTTGATGCAGCTCTCCATGCTACTCTATCCTGTGCAAGCTTCTTCATCTCCCAGTACCTACTGCAACCTACATCCTTCTGAATCTGCTTAGTGTATTGATCTCTTGGTCTCCCTCTGCGATTTTTACCCTCCACGCTGCCCTCCAATGCTAAATTTGTGATCCCTTGATGCCTCAAAACATGTCCTACCAACCGATCCCTTCTTCTAGTCAAGTTGTGCCACAAACTTCTCTTCTCCCCAATCCTATTCAATACCTCCTCATTAGTTACATGATCTACCCACCTTATCTTCAGCATTCTTCTGTAGCACCACATTTCGAAAGCTTCTATTCTCTTATTGTCCAAACTGGTTATCGTCCATGTTTCACTTCCATACATGGCTACACTCCATACAAATACTTTCAGAAACGACTTCCTGACACTTAAATCTATACTCGATGTTAACAAATTTCTCTTCTTCAGAAACGATTTCCTTGCCATTGCCAGTCTACATTTTATATCCTCTCTACTTCGACCATCATCAGTTATTTTACTCCCTAAATAGCAAAACTCCTTTACTACTTTAAGTGTCTCATTTCCTAATCTAATCCCCTCAGCATCACCCGATTTATTTCGACTACATTCCATTATCCTCGTTTTGCTTTTGTTGATGTTCATCTTATACCGTCCTTTCAAGACACTGTCCATTCCGTTCAACTGCTCTTCCAAGTCCTTTGCTGTCTCTGACAGAATTACAATGTCATCGGCGAACCTCAAAGTTTTTATTTCTTCTCCATCGATTTTAATACCTACTCCGAATTTTTCTTTTGTTTCCTTTACTGCTTGCTCAATTTACAGATTGAATAACATTGGGGAGAGGCTACAACCCTGTCTCACTCCCTTCCCAACCAGTGCTTCCCTTTCATGTCTCTCGACTCTTATAACTGCCATCTGGTTTCTGAACAAATTGTAAATAGCCTTTCGCTCCCTGTATTTTACCCCTGCCACCTTCAGAATTTGAAAGAGAGTATTCCAGTTAACGTTGTCAAAAACTTTCTCTAAGTCTACAAATGCTAGAAACGTAGGTTTGCCTTTTCTTAATCTTTCTTCTAAGATAAGTCGTAAGGTAAGTATTGCCTCACGTGTTCCAACATTTCTACGGAATCCAAACTGATCTTCCCCGAGGTCCGCTTCTACCAGTTTTTCCATTCGTCTGTAAAGAATTCGCGTTAGTATTTTGCAGCTGTGACTTATTAAACTGATAGTTCGGTAATTTTCACATCTGTCAACACCTGCTTTCTTTGGGATTGGAATTATTATATTCTTCTTGAAGTCTGTGGGTATTTCGCCTGTCTCATACATCTTGCTCACCAGATGGTAGAGTTTTGTCATGACTGGCTCTCCCAAGGCCATCAGTAGTTCTAATGGAATGTTGTCTACTCCCGGGGCCTTGTTTCGACTCAGGTCTTTCAGTGCTCTGTCAAACTCTTCACGCAGTATCTTATCTCCCATTTCATCTTCATCTACATCCTCTTCCATTTCCATAATATTGTCCTCAAGTACATCGCCCTTGTATAAACCCTCTATATACTCCTTCCACCTTTCTGCCTTCCCTTCTTTGCTTAGAACTGGGTTTCCATCTGAGCTCTTGATATTCATACAAGTGGTTCTCTTATCTCCAAAGGTCTCTTTAATTTTCCTGTAGGCAGTATCTATCTTACCCCTAGTGAGACAAGCCTCTACATCGTTACATTTGTCCTCTAGCCAGCCCTGCTTAGCCATTTTGCACTTCCTGTCGATCTCATTTTTGAGACGTTTGTATTCCTTTTTGCCTGCTTCATTTACTGCATTTTTATATTTTCTCCTTTCATCAATTAAATTCAATATTTCTTCTGTTACCCAAGGATTTCTATTAGCCCTCGTCTTTTTACCTACTTGATCCTCTGCTGCCTTCACTACTTCATCCCTCAAAGCTACCCATTCTTCTTCTACTGTATTTCTTTCCCCCATTCCTGTCAATTGTGCCTTATGCTCTCCCTGAAACTCTGTACAACCTCTGGTTCTTTCAGTTTATCCAGGTCCCATCGCCTTAAATTCCCGCCTTTTTGCAGTTTCTTCAGTTTCAATCTGCAGTTCATAACCAATAGATTGTGGTCAGAATCCACATCTGCCCCTGGAAATGTCTTACAATTTAAAACCTGGTTCCTAAATCTCTGTCTTACCATTATGTAATCTATCTGATACCTTTTAGTATCTCCAGGATTCTTCCAGGTATACAACCTTCTTTCATGATTCTTGAACCAAGTGTTAGCTATGATTAAGTTATGCTCTGTGCAAAATTCTACAAGGCGGCTTCCTCTTTCATTTCTTAGCCCCAATCCATATTCACCTACTATGTTTCCTTCTCTCCCTTTTCCTACTGACGAATTCCAGTCACCCATGACTATTAAATTTTCATCTCCCTTCACGACCTGAATAATTTATTTTATCTCGTCATACATTTCATCAATTTGTTCATCATCTGCAGAGCTAGTTGGCATATAAACTTGTACTACTGTAGTAGGCATGGGCTTTGTGTCTATCTTGGCCACAATAATGCGTTCACTATGCTGTTTGTAGTAGCTAAACCGCACTCCTATTTTTTTATACATTATTAAACCTACTCCTGCATTACCCCTATTTGATTTTGTATTTATAACCCTGTAATCACCTGACCAAAAGTCTTGTTCCTTCTGCCAGCGAACTTCACTAATTCCCACTATATCTAACTTTAACCTATCCATTTCCCTTTTTAAATTTTCTAACCTACCTGCCCGATTAAGGGATCTGACATTCCACGCTCCGATCCGTAGAATGCCAGTTTTCTTTCTCCTGATAACGATGTCCTCTTGAGTAGTCCCCGCCCGGAGATCCGAATGGGGGCTATTTTACCTCCGGAATATTTTACCCAAGAGGACGCCATCATCATTTAATCATGCAGTAAAGCTGCATGTCCTCGGGAAAAATTACGGCTGGTGTTTCCCCTTGCTTTCAGCCGTTCGCAGTACCAGCACAGCAAGGCCGTTTTGGTTAATGTTACAAGGCCAGATCAGTCAATCATCCAGACTGTTGCCCCTGCAACTACTGAAAAGGCTGCTGCCCCTCTTCAGGAACCACATGTTTGTCTGGCCTCTCAACAGATACCCCTCCGTTGTGGTTGCACCTATGGTACAGCCATCTGTATCGCTGGGGCACGCAAGCCTCCCCACCAACAGCAGGGTCCATGGTTCATGGGGGGGTGTGTGTTAGAAACTGTAAAAACTGAGTCTTACTGTGATTTAGTGTTAATTTCCTACAAGCCATGAACTTA
The DNA here is from genome assembly GCF_021461395.2 of Schistocerca americana. Classification (NCBI taxonomy): domain Eukaryota; kingdom Metazoa; phylum Arthropoda; class Insecta; order Orthoptera; family Acrididae; genus Schistocerca; species Schistocerca americana. The sequence goes on along the minus strand of NC_060125.1, from coordinate 227,313,740 downwards.
GGTCATGAACTGCACTATTTGAAACCAAGCCAATGTTGCATACAACATCCTTTACTACCAAGCTAGTGTCATCAGCAAACAGAAATATTTTAGTTGCCCGTAATACTAGAGGGCATATCATTTATACAAACAAGGAACAGGAGTAGCCCAACACTGATCCCTGCGTCACCCCCCACTTGACCATACCCCACTCAGACCCCACATAACAGCCATTCTCGACATTGTGAATAATGACCTTTTGCTGTCTGTTGCTAAAGTAAGAGGTGAATCAATTGTGAGCTACTCCCGTTTTCCATAACGGTCCAACTTCTGGAGCAGTATTTTTTTATCAATACAATCAAATGCCTTAGTTAAATAAAAAAAAATATATGCCTAGAGTTCAAAATCTTTTGTTTAACCCATCCAGTACCCTCACAGGAAAAGAGAATATAGCATTTTCAGTTGTTAAACGACTTCTAAAGCCGAACTATACATTTGATAGCAAATCGTGTGATATAAAATGATCAATTATCCTTACATACACAGCCTTTTCAATAACTTTAGCAAACACTGACGGCATAAAAATAGGTCTAAAACTATCTACATTATCCCTTTCTCCCTTTTTATAAAGCGGCTTTACTACTGAGTACTTTAATCATTCAGAAAAGTGACCATTCCTAAAGGAAAAATTACAAATATGGCTAAATACAGGGCTAATAATTGCAGCACAGTACTTTAATATTCTGCTAGGCACTCCATCAAAGCCATGAGTCATTAGTCATCAGTGATTTAATTATTGACTCTATCTCTCTCTCTCCTCTGTTTCACAGAGGAGTATTTCAGACATCAATCTCTGATAGTCATTTGCCAAGAAAGTTATATGATTCCCTGTGGAAACTAAATTTTTAATTAATTCACCAGCAGTGTTCAGAAAATGATAGTTTAATACTGAACGTATATATGATTTATTGGACACAGAAATATTTTTACTGCGAACTGACTTTATATCGTCGACCTTGTGCTGTTGACCAGACACTTCCTTCACAACTGACCATATGGTTTTAATTTTATCCTGTGAATTAGCTATTCTGTTTGCATACCACATACTCTTTGCCTTCCTAATAACATTTTTAAGAACCTTACAGTACTGTTTGTAATGGGCTACTGTAACTTGATTGTGACTACTTCTAACATTTTGATGTAATTCCTGCTTTGTTCTACTAGGTATCCTTATCCCACTAGTCGGCCACCTGGGCTGCCTATTACTGCTACTAACCCATTTAGAACATTCTAATGGAAAGCAACTCTAAAAGAGCATGAGAAATTTGTTAAGGAAAGCATAATATTTATCATCTATGTTATCGGCACTATAAACATCCTGCCACTCTTGTCCTTGACAAGGTTTAAAAAACTCTCTATTGCTGTTGGATTAACTTTCCTACATAGTTTGTAATTAAATGTGACATTTGTTTGAGTACTAAAGCCTTTAAGTGTTAAAATTTGTGCATCATGGTCTCAAAGGTCATTCACCCTTTTACTAACAGAACACATTCTGTATCAGATCATATGAATTTATGAGATCTACCAACATCCTTTTTCATGCACCATCATATACAAAATGTATATTGAAGTCACCACATCTAACTAATTTCTGGTACTTCTTACAAAGTGAATCAAGAACCCTCTCTAGCTTGAGCAGAAATGCTCTGAAATCAAGAGTTAGGGTACCTATAGACAACAACAATTAGAAGTTTAGTTTCACTAAATTCAACTGCCCCTGCACGACATTCAAATATCTGTTCAGTGCAGTGCCATGATATGTCTATGGACTCCCCCACCCTGCAAGGAACTCCTTGAAAAACAGCCAGCTAATCTGTATCGTGGTAAAGGAAGCCTCTGAATTGTCAAATTATTAAAGTGGTGCTCTGATGCTCCAATAATTTGAGAGTCAACATCTATAAGCAGTTCACAAACTTTATCTCTAATACCTCTTATATTTTGATGAAATATGCTAATTCCTTCTCTGCTTGGAAACATTATATCCTCTGAAGGTGGACCTCTAGTTAGAGGGACTTCCTAAGCAGGTATACCTATCAGCTGACTTAAATCTAAAAAAGGTGCAGCTCTAACACAAACTCCTACAAGAATTTTTCCATGGTGTAGACCTTCACTAACATACTCCTTTCCTTCAAGTGGTAGATCCTTTGTCTGCTAGAATATAATGATTTTGAGGTATTGGTGGTGGATAAGTTGGGATCACAGTCTGAAGTGTTCAAGGCAGTGCTCAATGTCAGGTTTGCTGTTTAGCCTCAGTATCATATTACATAAGCATACATCACATGAGAATAAGGACACCACCTGGGCATCCGCTCTGTTGACAAGTTGCACATCATTTCACAAATTTTTCAATGTAACCTTGTTCTACTATCATCAAGTAGCAATGTATATTGTAACACCTTCGCAGGCATGCTATCTTTTTTTGTGCATTGTGTCCAGTGGCATTGTTCATTGACATGTTCCTTGTGATGTGTGATTTTTAGAGGTGCATTTGTGGTTCATTGGTTTCTGTATCCTTGGCCAGGATATGGTTCTGGTTAGTAAGACTGCTGACTTTTTGATGTCTGAAAAGCGATAGTCCACTTTTGTAGACAGCGATAATTGAAAACATGCTTTGTTGTTAACAGTTTTCCCCTTACACATGGTTTGTGCTTTACACAGTGGCACATGGAAAGCTATTGCCTGCATAAGCCTGAAGAGAGAAGTGTCCCAGGTACGAGATAACCATGGTATTCTCGCAATCAAATGCGTGTATGTTATGTGCTAGTCTGGCATGCCAGCAGTCAGACTGAAGTGTGATAACCTTGTCCACATAACATACCACGCTATTCCATTTTCTGTGGTGACAGAGAGCTATTTCCAAACACAAATCTTCTGGCAGATTCTGTTGCTCACGAATTTTCAGACTATTCAGTTGCTTTGACATCCATGTTTTTTGGACATTTGCTATGGTTCTTCTTCTTTTTTTAAAAGGCATTCTGAACTTCATTCTATTTTTCCTTAAAAGAATGTAGCTATGTTGCTGTGTAAAGGATTTTCAGATTCTTTATATGTCATTTATAGATCATACTTTGCAGAAGCGTCTTAGTCTCGTGACATATTGATGTAGTACCTTTTGATTTTTTTCTTGATAAGGCGTTAATAATCATAACTTTATTTTATGCAATTTGAATATTATTGAAGCTGTGACTGACTTAAATTCATAAAATATAAAGGAAAAACATCTACTTTGATTCTGTGATCATATAGCTTCCTGTATATATAGTTATCATCCATTGATTATATATATATATGGAAACATTCCACATGGGAAAAATATATCTTAAAACAAAGATGATGTGACTTACCAAACGAAAGCGCTGGCACGTCGATAGACACACAAACATACACACAAAATACTAGCTTTCGCAACCAACGGTTGCTTCGTCAGGAAAGAGGGAAGGAGAGGGAAAGACGAAAGGATTTGGGTTTTAAGGGAGAGGGTAAGGAGTCATTCCAGTCCCGGGAGCGGAAAGACTTACCTTTTATGGGGAAAAAAGGACGGGTATACACTCGCGCGCACACACACACACATCCATCCACACATATACAGACACAAGCAGACATATTTAAAGACAAAGAGTTTGGGCAGAGATGTCAGTCGAGGCAGAAGTGCAGGGGCAAAGATGTTGTTGAATGACAGGTGAGGTATGAGTGGCGGCAACTTGAAATTAGTGGAGATTGAGGCCTGGTGGATAATGGGAAGAGAGGATATATTGAAGAACAAGTTCCCATCTCCGGAGTTCGGATAGGTTGGTGTTAGTGGGAAGTATCCAGATCAGATTCTGAATATGGCTCTCCAGCAGGGATACGACTTCCTCAAATCCTGCCCTGAAATGAGATCCATCCTTCATGAAATCCTCCCCACTCCACCAAGAGTGTCTTTCTGCTGTCCACCTAACCTTCGTAACCTCTTAGTTCATCCCTATGAAATCCCCAAACCACCTTCCCTACCCTCTGGCTCCTACCCTTGTAACCGCCCCCGGTGTAAAACCTGTCCCATGCACCCTCCCACCACCACCTACTCCAGTCCTGTAACCCGGAAGGTGTACACGATCAAAGGCAGAGCCACGTGTGAAAGCACCCACGTGATCTACCAACTGACCTGCCTACACTGTGACGCATTCTATGTGGGAATGACCAGCAACAAACTGTCCATTCGCATGAATTGGACACAGGCAGACAGTGTTTGTTGGTAATGAGGATCACCCTGTGGCTAAACATGCCTTGGTGCACGGCCAGCACATCTTGGCACAGGGTTACACCGTCCGGGTTATCTGGATACTTCCCACTAACACCAACCTATCCGAACTCCGGAGATGGGAACTTGCTCTTCAATATATCCTCTCTTCCTGTTATCCACCAGGCCTCAATCTCCGCTAATTTCAAGTTGCCGCCACTCATACCTCACCTGTCATTCAACAACATCTTTGCCCCTGCACTTCTGCCTCGACTGACATCTCTGCCCAAACTCTTTGTCTTTAAATATGTCTGCTTGTGTCTGTATATGTGTGGATGAATATGTGTGTGTGTGCGCGCGAGTGTATACCCGTCCTTTTTTCCCCCTAAGGTAAGTCTTTCCGCTCCCGTGATTGGAATGACTCCTTACCCTCTCCCTTAAAACCCACATCCTTTCGTCTTTCCCTCTCTTTCCTTCTTTCCTGATGAGGCAACAGTTTGTTGCGAAAGCTTGAATTTTGTGTGTATGTTTGTGTTCGTTTGTGTATCTGTCGACCTGCCAGCACTTTCATTTGGTAAGTCACATCATCTTACGGGAAAAATATATTTAAAAACAAAGATGATGTGACTTACCATACGAAAGCGCTGGCAGGTCGTTAGAAACACAGACAGACACATACATACACACAAAATTCAAGCTTTCGCAACAAACTGTTGCCTCATCAGGAAAGAGGGAAGGAGAGGGAAAGACGAAAGGAAGTGGGTTTTAAGGGAGAGGGTAAGGAGTCATTCCAATCCCGGGAGCGGAAAGACTTACCTCAGGGGGGAAAAGAGGACGGGTATACACTTGCGCGCGCGCGCACACACACATATCCATCCACACACATACAGACACAAGCAGACATATGTAAAGACCAAATATGTCTGCTTGTGTCTGTATATGTGTGCCAGCGCTTTCGTTTGGTAAGTCACATCATCTTTGTTTTTATTTTTATATATATATATATATATATATATATATATATATATATATATATATATATATATATATATATATATATATATATATATATATATATATATATATATATATATTTTTTGCAAATAAGAAGAAACTGAAGGTAGTTCTAACAGGTCCAGTCTCTTCCCTTTTGTTTCTGACTGAAGTACTGTGAGGCTCTCATGGGTGCCATTCAGTATGTATTTGTTTCTGGTGTATGTGGTTAGTGATTGTGGAGTTTTCACAGTGATTTAGTCTAAACACATAAACACATAAGTGTGTTGTTTGACAGGTCCTTCATCCCCCCCCCCCCCCCCCCCTCCCACACACACACACACACACACACACACACACACAAAATGATTTAACATTTACAAGCTTTCAGAGTCAGTGGTGCCTCCTTCTAGCAGAGGAGTTGAAGGGGAAGGAAGAGTGGTGAAGGAAAAGGACTGGAGAGGTTTAGGGAAAGGAGTACAGTTCAGAAAAGTCATCCAGAACCCCGGGTCAGGGGGAGACTTACTAGATGAGATGAGAAGGAAAGACTGATTGTTGGGGACTGCGCCAGACGAGATTCGAAAACATGAGAGCTTAAAGGTGGAAGATGGGTAATATGCAAGACAGAGACTCCTACTAAAACATTGTGCACGAGTTAATAAGAGTGAAAAGTTAAGTGCATTGTATGTAACAGAGGTGAAAGGGGTTCGCCGAAAAATAGATAAGTCAGAAAATGAGAGATGTAGAAAACTGAAATGGAGTAATGAAAGGAGTAGTTACTGTTAATAAGTGCTTAGATGGAAGGAATTAATGTAAATCAAGGCCAGGTGAGTGGCGAGAACCAAGAACATGTTGTATCCTGTTTGGGGAGGTGTTGTTTGTAAAGGAGAATATTTTTAATTAAGTATACAAAAATAAGTTGATAATTTTTTTGTGACACTGTACCTATGTATGATATTCTTGTATCAAATCTTTTCTGTGCCTTTTTCTTCTGTTTAGTACATTCATTACAAAAATTGAATTATTTTCTAGTTTCCTGTAGATTTCAAAATTTTGGTCATGCTGCTCATTGACAATCATTGAGTCTAGAAAATTTAAAGACTGACCAGTTCCATGTTTTATTCTGAACTTTATATAGTTGTGAAATGAATTAAATACTGAAAGAAGTTCAAGTTCTTGTTTGTTGCCAATAAATGAATTGTACAGTCAACATAGCTTTTGTAATAATTATTTAGGGAAATCCATTTCTTTTACTGAATTGTGGGCCCCTCCCCCTCCAGATAGATTTAGTGGAGTATACAAATTATGTTGCACCAGTGATACAATTTGGGGGAGGGGGAAGGAGAGTGGAGAAACTCAAGTAAATTTCTCCAAAGATTTTGCGTTACTGTCTTCTGTCTTGTCATAGCAGTAGGTAATTAGGTGTGTTTGATTTGTTGTCCCAGTCTTTGGCCCAGTAAATGCAATTGATAGCTTCCTCCATTTCCCATTGATTTCAATCAGGGCTTGGTCTTGTATGTGTCCCCCCCCCCCCCAACCCCCACCCCCTCCCTCTGTGGTTCTAGAATTCATTAGCTTATGCTTCAACTAGAAAATCTAACAAGCAGGAATACTTCAATTTCTGCATGCTTAATAATTATATGTTGACTTGCCTGTTGCTTGACAGTAAATTCTATGTTTTTCTCTGCAAGTTTTCTGTTAATAAGTAGCTCATAAAACCCGTTACAAAATATTTATCTTAAAGTAATGTTTGATCTCTCATAGGGAGGCATTTTTTATGATTGCAGTCTATACTTACACTTAGTAATAAAAATACGCTACATTGCCAGTGAAAGTTATGTTTTGTGATAGCTGGGACCACATTTAACATTGTAAAATAGTAGGTAGTGATAATGGCTTCTTGTGTAATACTTGCACTATACAGGTGTCATTTGCATACAAGGGCGTACTGTAAGAAGTAATTTTTTTTTTTTTTCATTCCACTCTCTAGTCATCTTTAATATCATGGGTTGTTATTTTTAGGTGGCCTGCTTCCAGCAGATGATGTCTTGGAGACGTCTTCAACAAGATCACTGCCCAGTCCCACAAGGATCCTTAAGGAGGATGACAACCAATGGCTTAATTCTGAGGTAATAGTAATTGCCAATTTCAAGACAGTGATTGTAAATTTTATTCAAAGGGTGTCAGACTGTCATGGCATCAGTCTCATTCTTGTATCTTTGTGTGTGATCATCTTATCTTAAATGGGTTTTATTCAGTTTTTTCCCTAAATAGTATGTATCATGCTTAAAGCTGCAGATTGTCAGTTTCATGTTTGGAGTAACAAGCAGATAGAAATTGATACTCCTTGAGTCTGTAATTTGAATTTTTCTCCTCATATTGTGACTTGTATTTGATTTGGTTTTATTCATTAACTATGTTACCCAGTAACAAAAATAATTACAACCTGCACTATAGTCCTGTGTGTTTTTGTGTGTACACACACACACACACACACACACACACACACACACATGCACGCACACACACGCACCGTTCAAGCACAGGCATGGGAAGTTATGAGCACTGCGTGATGATGTGGAAGAATGGATTGGAAGCAAAGGCTGCACTGTATAATAATGTGGGATATGGATTGCGATGGGGAGATAGAACAGAGGGTGTGTGGGTGTGTGTGTGTGTGTGTGTGTGTGTGTGTGTGTGTGTGTCTCCATGCATGCAGGGCGGGTAAACCTGTTTGAAATGTGTGAAAGATGACAGTTTTGTACTGTAAATGTAAGTCCAATATACGCCATGAGGCTATCTCAAGTAGCAATATAGCTCTTACAGTGACAAGTGATGCTGTTAATAATTGGGTCTGAGTTGTGTAGGAAATGAATGTCAAGTCTTCTTCCAATACTGCCGACCAAACAGCATCTTGAAACAAGAACTGTGAGCAGCAATGCGCTTCCTGAGAGCATTCCAGACATCTGTGCATTCCAGACAACCTCTGAAAGATTCATTTTGAGAGATGAACTAGTCACACATTTGAAGGCTTGCACAGTCACAAGTCCCAATCATAAAATAGCGAGATTTATGTCCATTCCTACACAAAGTAGTAGTCTTGTCCAAAGACATCCCTTTCACAGTTGTTTACACATCTAATCTCACTTTGTGAGGTAGACTAGAATCTACCTGTGAAGAGGATTTTAAGTATAGTGTACATTTTGGCCTGCCCACTGAAAATGCTCTCTGTATGACGAGCCACAGAGATATGACTTGACTCTTTGCATACATATTACCTTAATTAAGCAGTCTTTTGTGTAAGATGGTAGATAATTTTGACACTTGCACCACAAAGAACAAACTAATTGGGATTGTCTTTCAGTCGTTTTCCTTACTCACTGAGATGTGCCTCAGTGGGAACACACTGGGTTCATATTTGAGAGAGGGGTGGTTCAGATCCCCATCCAGCGATCATGGTTTAGGGTTTTCATGATTTTCCCAAATTGGTTAAGGTGAATGCTGGGAAGGTTCTCTAGAAAGGGTATGGCCAGTTTCCTTTCAAAGTCTTAGCCTGTGCTTTATGTCTAGTACCCTTATCATTAGTGAGATACTAGGCCATAATCTTTCTTCCTTTTATTTTTGCATTGACAGAAGTTTAATATCAAACATTGGCACTTTATTTTGCTTAGCCTTCTAGCTTTTTAGAAATTGTTAACAGAACTGATTGGAAAAAAGACAAACATCATTCCACTTAGCTGTCTCTTTATAAGCTTGTCATGCATCCAATTTTCCTTTAAGTCACATGCCTAGGCTATAAACCAGATTCTTCTCTTACTGTCACAGCTGCAACTTTTGCTTTGCACTCAAATAGATAATTTCCTACTGTGTGCAGTTACTTAAAAGAGATTGCAGGACCAGTTTAGAGTTTTTCTTTTGATAGTCATATGCAGTACTATTTGGCCATCCATCATGAGAGAGAGAGAGAGAGAGAGAGAGAGAGAGAGAGAGAGTGAGTTTGGGGAAAAGGGGGGGGGGCAGGTGGTGGTGGTGGTGGTGGTGGTGGTGTAAATCATGTAAGTGGGACAGTATGTTGCCGTACATTTCACTGAGAAAGAGTTCTGTAATTTTAAATTTCGTTCATTCAACATAATAGAGTTCAGTCATGACCCATAAAACATGCAAATAACTTGCGTCATTTGAATGGTATTTTTTTAAGCGTGTTAAGTAAATTTCTGGGCATGAGGGTAAAATTAAATTTTTGTTTTTTCTTTAATCCAGGTTGCTGATTTCTCTTTGAGCAGTTTTCTTGGCCACCTAGAATCTCCAATGAAGAATCCATGTGTTGGAACAGTTGTTCCAGTTGGAGAAGAATCACGTATGTCATCAGATGTAAGTATTCGTGTCATTCTGTGTATTCATATCTTTTTGATTACAAACAAGAGGGACTTGAAAATGCAGCATTTATTTTTGGCAAAATTAGCATTTATTTTTGGCAAAATTAGCATCTATTTTTGGCGAAATTAGCATCTATTTTACTTCTGTGAATGATTAGGTATATAAACTTAAAAATTTGCCATGCTATGTTGCTGAAGATGAAACTGGCTTAAATAGTGATTTAAGATAAAATAATAATAATAATAATAAAACAGAATGGTTTTTATTCTCTATAATAAGTGGAATGTTTCTTATGCAAAAACTTCAACAGTTTTGTTCCAAAATGGTCTGCTTTAGCATATGGTTTGAGCTCCGAAATAAAAAACTGCAAGTGCAACTTCCTTGGCACTACAGTAAACAACTTCGCGTACTGTGTAACATTCCATTTGGAATTTGGGGGTGCATAATGAAAACATCACATTGAAACATCACTTTAATTTTTTCTTCACAGTATTTGTTAAATGAAGGTCGTGTGATTGTGGGAGAAGTAGCATGTAATGGGATTCATAATTCGAAGTTGATTTCAGAAATTACTAAACTCTTATTCAAATTGTAAAAAGTCTTGTGCATATATACTGTAGAGTTCCTTTTGAAAAACAAAAGCACAGAAAACTAACATGAAAAAACTGAAGCTAATAATGTGGGACTTTCATTGACATTTTTAGGAAGACTGAGAGAACAACAAAATTGAGTTCTTCACGTTTTCCAATTAACAAGAGAGATAACCCAATGAACTCCGCATCCAAGATGCACAAAAAAATCAATTAACTGTGAGCTCAAAACATTACACTGGCATTTTCAGACTGCGCAATTAGAATGAGATAACAACCAGGAAGTGACAGATTAGAAGTGTAAGTTCTACAAGGGTTGAATGAAAATTAATGCCTCCACCTTCGTTAATTGGGTTTGGATGGGAATATTTTAATAAATCAAATGCAGAAATGAGCCTTAAAATGTAATCTTTAATTACCAATATTCACTTTTCCACATAATCACCAGCCAATTGGATACATTTCTGCCGACAATGGACAAATTTTCTGAAGCCATCACGGAAGAAGTCGACACAACTGATGTTTCGTCTCGGAGTCGTAATTGTGTACCCAAGTTTCGTCTCCTGTCACTATTAACTGGAAAGAGGCGTCACCTTCATTCTCAAAACGCGAGAGGAGTTCCTGGCAAATTTTCAAGTCTGTGTGCTTCCAGTGTACCCATTGTGCACAGATCTTCCGATAGCCAAGCAAAGCATTAATGTGACCCACACGTTCTTGTGAAATGCTGATTGTGCTTGCAGTTTATCCCTGAGTGATATGACGACTGTCCTGAATCAGTCTGTCAACATTTTGCTTGTGAAACTCGGTGGTTGGTGTCACAGGACATCCAACTCTTTGCTTGTCATGAAGGTCAGATGTTCTCGCCTCAACATCTTTAAACATACTCGCCCAATGACGCTCAATACTCACATCAACACAATCACCATAAACTGCTTTCATTCTCTGATGAATCTCCTTTGGGGTGACACCTTCTGCTGTCAAGAATTCAGTGACTGCACGTTGCTTAAATCGCATTGACTGACCGAACTTCTGTGTCAAAGCCATATGTGACGTGTATCCTATAGACCATTCAGTAGTCCACAGACTCCAGAGCATTAATTAACTTATGATTGCTCTAGTATGTCATTGCATTTGTTCGTAGGTGCGTTCTCTTCCCAAATTTGGCTGCACCACACATTGTGGTATATCAGTAACTGAAAATTGATTACTTTTTTAATATTTATACCCAGAGAATAAAAAAAAATTCAAACTATACCTGATAAAATATTTCATCTTTAAAAATCCACAATAAAACGGCATTTATTAGGTAAATTTGTATTTTTCTATTTTGAAGCACAGTTCACGTCTATATTTGCCTTTATCACAAATGTGAATTTTTGAGGTCCCTACTAATGAATTGAAACCATGGATTTAACAACATAATTGTTTTTGAGCTACAGCTTAGGGTACTTTCTTATTCATTTTTTTATTACAAAATGTTCCTACAAAATGATTTGTCAGTATTTTTTTGTGAGTTACTTCTCACAGGAACTCTCACAGTAACTCTCACAGTTTGGTACAATCAGCAGACATGGAAACTTGTAACACTTGAGACAGTATACACAAGGACATAGATATAAACTACCCAAATTTCATTGCTACAAGGACAACAGTCCTAAATCATGGCTTTAGTTTTTATGATTCTCATATTTGCTATTGCTGTGGACATTCTTTCAATTAGGGAGAATAACACACAGCATGCTGAGTTGCTGTCTCTCTTTTTTCTCATTCTGTAGATTACTTCTCTTATCACTTTTTTCCTTACTTTTTGTCATTTCAGTTGGTGTAATATTTGTAAAGAAGAGAGGAAATTGCAGTATGTCCACTGTTCTTCAAATACCTTTGACTATGGTCTTAACTGTAATATCCTGTCGTAATATCCTATAACAATAATAATCCATTGTTACATCACTTTCTGCACTCAGAAATTCATTGTTTCATAAGCTTCAGTTCTGCTATCTTGTCACACCTATTTGAGAAATTTATGAGCAGTTTGTAACTGAAGAAGCAAATCTGTCTTCTCTATACAGACTGCCTATGAGTCACCTGTGATGGAACAGGTATAAAAGTCCTGGCAGCTGCATATGGTCTTAGACAGCTTTGTACATGTGACGTAAAGGAGCATGTGTCCCAATTTCCACAATTTCGATTTGTGACCATATTTGTAATACCCAAATGCTGCTTCATGTGCCCGTTTAACATTGCCTAAATCAGTCATGAGCAGGAGGAGGACTGCTGCTCCTATTCCACAAATGAAGCAGTGTACAGGTATTACAAATGTAGTTGTAAGCTGAGATTGTGCACCTGCACCTTTCAGGTATGGAAGGAACTATTGACTATTCACCACACATTCTCTGTAAAAGAAATAGCCCAGAATATTCTAGTCTCTTTTCTTTATGAATACAGAATTATTTGTCTTTCTGCATGTGCTACAGCAGAAGAGAAAAAACTATGGAAATTAAGTATCATACTTTGCTTCCAGTAGGTTTCCAGATGGCTGGTATTTTCCCCTGGAAGCAGTTTTCTAACGGAGGAAAAGGTGTGAATGTAACACTGAAGCAGCAAATAATTGAAAATAACCATTGAGTCATGTTTAATTATTCCCAACATGATGAACGGATTGACCAGTACTGGCCTCTTAAAGGAAATAACTCAGTACTCCTCTTCTTCACACTACAAGGCAGGTCCTCCTTAAACTAGGTCCTAAGTGACCTGGATCTCCCTACTGCCTCTGGCTAACCTTCCCAGCTATTTTATTCTCTCCTGTAGAAGAAAACTTATTCAAAGGCAAGGAGTGCTGTTGTTTATGTATTGGTTGTATTAGGAGTGATCTCCCCTGAATATAAGCACTGCCCAGTCCATTTCTCCTTAGAATGTAACAAATTTCTGAATAGATGTTCCCATTTTGTGCTGTAGCAGCCTTATTGGCTTGTTTGTCGCTGTATGTTAAAAATCAGTCTTGTTGATCATCTATGTTTCCTCTTAAACTTTTGCTTCACTTTCATATAGTGACTTTATATGGTGTCATACTTCCCTCCAACTTCTTTTTTGGTTGATTGCTCCTTTTCATTTGTTCAGAAAAATTTTGTGCTTGTTGAAGGTTTATTCAGTTTCGTCTGCCAGTGATTTGTCACTGGGTAGTGAGGTATTTTTCTGTGAATAATACTATTTTCTCTGCTTGATAACCTTATGCCATGATGTGTTGTACTGGGGGACCTTTTTGCATCACTTCCTTTGTCGACCAGTTAGCTCTGAAGCCCAGTATGGTGAACTGTTTTTTGTAATGTGTTTCTCCCAGTTAAGCTTGAAAGGAGCTATGATATCTGCTCACCTCAGTTAGCTTCAGCACATTAATCCCCATAAAGGCAAAAAAAGTAGAAGAAAACCTTTCCTGATTTCTCCCAAACTGTTCAAATTTATGTCGGTATTACTTGATTTTTCAGCAATCTTTACAGTATAGTCTCTCTCTCTCTCTCTCTCTCTCTCTCTCTCTCTCTCTCTCTCTCTCTCTCTCTCTCTCTCACACACACACACACACACACACACACACACACACCTTTCTTCCACATATTTTTCCTACAGTCCTACTTAATCTTTGGTATTGCTCCCAAAGACCTTACATTAAAAGTTCCCATCTCTGGTTGCAACCCATCCTTTCACCTATCCCTCCTTAAATTCCAGAGTGATCAGTCCTTAGCCGTCCTCACATTGTTGCTTGCTTAATACATTGGCTCTACCAACCACGACTTTCAATAGCTTCAGTCTCTCATTAAAATCCTTCACCTTTCAGTCCTTGAATGTGTTAGCACAATCAGTGCAACTCTCTTGTAGTTAGCCATAAATTTGTACAAAATACGTCATACTACCAAGAGAATCTTCAGCTTTTTAGTCAAAAAACTCGAAATTACTGTATCTCTTTCCACCCTCACATGACCACTATCCAGAACACTGCCATCTCTCGCCACCAGCAAACAAGCATACTCTGCCCTTCTTATTTACCCTTCCAACCATGTACAGTTCTCATCTGAGCCCAACAATAATGCTAACCCAACTCCAACATCACACAACCCTGACCCCCATTCAGTCCTTGATATGTAATGTAGATCTCTCTCCAATACTGAGACATTGATCCTTTCCAAAGGCCTAACCTTTAGCTTCCACGCACAAATTCAAGCACACTGTCCTTGTCTAAGGTCTCCAGTCAGTCACCAGTCTATCCTTCTCTCCTCCCAAGAAAGCTGCTGTTAGTTCTGCAAGCTGAGATATGTATCACTTTTACTTTCATATCGGCAGTACTACAAATTTCGCCTTTCTGGTGAACTATCATACAACTAAATTGTATGATTGTTATTTACAGTGGACACAAAGTGTGGATTGGAAAGTGTTATCAGTGAAAATATGAAAAAGTAAGACACCAAGATAATGGGAAAAGAAATCATTTCATTGCATCTGATATTGACAGCAAACAAGTTTGCTAATATATTGTAATTAACATTGTAAAACTGTCTCTGGACATCTAATATACAAGTGTGTTACTTACTTTGTGTTAACTTTGCAGGTGGAAGCACAGTTGCAGTGTTTGATGAGTGAGAATAGTGTGGATTACATGGCAAAGTTTGCTGACCTGGCTGCTCAGATAGCATCTGATGGAGCTGTTAGTAAAAAATGAATGTCTCTGGTAAAGTTGCACAAACTAATGTAAGCGGATGACAAGTGTGCCAGAAGAAACTTTGCTTCAGAAAGTTAAAGCGTGTGCTCTTGAGTGTCCCATTCATCACAAAGTGCCCATGCTTAATTTATTCTCTCTTCGCACTACTTATCAGAGGTGTGTGTGTGTGTGTGTGTGTGTGTGTGTGTGTGTGTGTGTGATTTTTGAGTTATTTGTTTCCGTGAAAAAGGAATTGTCTGTGTGAATTTAAATGTAAGTGCATCGAAATCATGTAGAAGCAGAAGTGCGTTTTTGTACTGTCTATTTTACTATAACCTTGGCACATTTTTGTGCTTTATTTATTTTATAAACATAAGTTCATTAATAGTACAATGGCAACTCATTTTTACATCATATTATTTGATAATTCTTCTCTCTCTCTCTCTCTCTCTCTCTCTCTCTCTCTCTCTCTCTCTCCCCCCCCCCGTCTCTCTCCCCCCTCTCCCTCCCCCTCCCCCTCCCCCTCTCTCCCTCCCCCCTCTCCCTCCCCCCTCTCCACCTCTCTCCCCCCCCTCTCCCCCCCTCTCCCCCTCTCTCCCCCCTCTCTCCCCCCGTCTCCCCCCCTGCCTTGTCCCCCCCCCCTGCCTTGTCCCTATACTTTTGCCCCTCTCTCCCCTCCACATTCCCTTTATTTGCAGCAGATAGTGGCAATTCGGTTCATAACATCAAGCATTTTGTTAACTTTATCTGGTTGTTTGCAAAATTCTTATCTCATCACAAAATTGAAGGGCATAGTTAAAATTTGATTTTATTTCGTTTTCATTATGTGTATGTTTGTGAAGAAGGATAACAAACATACTTTTTTGCATATTTTAGTTCATGTTGTGTAAGATTCATCATTATAGCAACTCACATTTGTGTGGCTACAAACATGTCATAAGCATTGGCAGTTTTTTTCCCTACAAAATCCCATAAACTTTCTCTTGTGTTTCCATCTTGGAGGATACATCCAAATTTATTAAACTAACTATATGAAATTCAGAAACATTTTTTTATACGTAATCATTGTGTGGGTGGGAATAAATTGTTTTTATTGAGTTTGAAGAACATATTGCAAATACACGGTAATTATAGTTGTTCACTCTGCTGACTTATGTGCCAACATAAAGTTTCATTACAGTCAAATCCAGTGAGCTAGAGAGCTTAGGCTTGGGCACTTAAAATCTCAAGTATAGCCTTAACCTTTCAGTTTCTCAAACCTAAGAGACATATTAATATGAGGCCCAAACCTGCCAGGCACTCTCATCCTCGCATGGAAACTAGGATGTGCCACCAAGACCATCAGTCAACAGAAAACTTGCTCTGGGTACTGACATCTGCCAAGCAGTTCAAATATCTTGGCTACAGTACCATCAGAGGTGTGATGGAGGAGAAAACTAAGAAGACATGCTATTTAAGAGCTTGAAATCTCCAACTTGAACTACATCTGATAGTTTGAAGGCCAAAGATTTGCATTAACTATATTAATAAGACTCATTCTGAGTCACACTGGCAAGCTCATCATTTTCATTCAGCACAAGCCTGGTAATCACATCCATAATAAACAATTTGGGGACACCTCAATTGAATTTTGTCGTCAAAGCAGTTAAGTCTTCTCCAGCCCACCCCAATACCCAGTGTCTCTCTCCACTTCATCTGTTAAATAAAGAATTATCCCTTCCAAAGTCTGATAAGGAATGTATAAGCCAGGCTGTCAGCAAATATCAACACAGATGAGGCTCAGATAAATGTGCAAGCATTTCTACTAAACTGAGCAGTACCCTGCTGATGTTTTATCTGTCCCAACAAAAATAAGATTTATTTACACTGAAAAACTGGACTTGTAACTCATTACTTCAAAATACCTATAGCAACAGATATTTGTCATCTTGCTTGGCTCAAGAGCAGGACTGTTGATGTATTGATCTGAAAAGGGCTGGCTCCCTAATGGGCTTCACAATAGCTAAATTAATGAGATACTATGCTTTATCTGTAGCATCCTTAGGTGATTGACAATAATGACCCAGTTGAACTTAAAAGTGAATGTGGATTTTATGATTATTGGTCCCTGCGTCACTGACATCATAGGAGCTAGTCACTCTCTCTCTGTTAGATCATATAATACAATCCTATGCATGGGACTTTCTTACCAGCACCTGCTTTTAAGGGCTGGATGGAAACCTGCACTGAACATGTACGTGCTGCATTAGCATATTTGTAGCATTGCAACGAGTTAATCCAATCAGTAGAGCATCCCCAAACCACAGGCTGCAGTGGTATCATGGGGCACTTTTCTCAAGGATTTCTTAACCACTTGCATGGTGGTAGTTACAGCAAAGTGAGAAATCCGTATCAGCTGCTATTTATGTGCCAAGTCGACTACCAATGTCTCAATTTCAGTGAAGAAGGTAATAAAGACTTCTACTGACTCAGCAGTGTTTGACTGATGTAGTACCTATGACAATACTGTGATTAGGGCAGTTCCACATTGTATAATAATGATCTTTGTTACTACTTTGACCCACAGTGTCTACATGAGACAGGAATTGGTTGATAGGTGCTGTTGTTCCTCCCACACTCAACAGAGGTGACAATATTACGCCAGTATGCTGACTAGGGCATTTTTGTCAGTAAAGTATTCTATCAAGTTACTTTCTCATCGGGTTGTATCTTTCTTTGGTACTATTCAAAGTTAATAAAAGGTCATATTGTGATTGACTAAATTATCCAACTGCTTGTTACATAAGTGTTGCCTGAAGATAATTATACCCATTCTATCTCAGTGTATAGGACCACCACCTATGGATGTGCGCTATGAACTGCACTTCAGAATTGTCAGAATCAGACTAGCACACAGTATTCTGCTGTCTTCCAGTCATTGCCTGCACTAAGCCCTCATCATGTTTCACAATGTTATCTATTGTTAACAAATACACCGTTACTGAATAATTACGAAAAATAGAGAAATAGGCTTACTCAGTTACTTGCAGCTGCAAATTGTCACAAGTTGCTAAATTGTATGTAATTGTAAATGTGTTTTTGTGTGCAGAATTCCCAAAAGGAAAGGCAGTTCCTGCTCACATAATAAATGTCACTCTGTGAGTTGCTGTTGATTACCATATAATGATGTAAATGTGATCACAGAGCCTCCACTGCTTCTACCCCTTACCACACAAGGCCTAACAACTGAAAGCTGATAAAGTTGTTGCATGGTGTCAGTTTAGAAAGTGAAAAATAGAAAGTACAACACAAATTCAAAGTAATTCATGAGGACCTGACAAGCTTTCCTTGTTATTTTGTGCCTCTTTTCCATTAACCTTTTGACATTTGGGTTCGAGGGAGGGGTACTATATTTCACAAGGTTGATTAGAAAGAGACGCTGTGTGCAGATTTTCGAGAAGTTTTGCTCAATTTGAACCAGCTGTGTCTTGCTGAAAGCAAATTTCGAGCAACAAGTGTCTTGCAGCATTTTTTTTATACATCCAAGAGGTTTGTCAATTTACTGATCCTTCGCTTGTGTTTCATTGGTTTTACTTTTTTAAGCATTATGGTATCCTCCAGTACTACTACTGTATGATGATGTGATTATGTACAAACTAAAATAATAATGGCAGTTGGGTGTGTAACAACTGTTTAGTGGATGTTATCAAAAAGACTTTGAATACAGATCAAATGCTTGGAGTGTGTGTGTGTGTGTGTGTGAGAGAGAGAGAGAGAGAGAGAGAGAGAGAGAGAGAGAGAGAGAGAGAGAGAGAGAGGGGGGGGGGGGGGGGGGGCAATGGGAACAGGTATACCAATTTTCAGTTTCTTCGTACTACCCGAGTGTGTCCACATAAAGTCGACTGATGAACCTTTTTTTTTTTTGCTTAAGGCTCTGCAAGACTTTTATTTATTATGTTTTAACATCACACTGTGTGTGTGTGTGTGTGTGTGTGTGTGTGTGTGTGTGTGTTTAAGACTGCAGATTCATTTTTCATTATAATTGTTGTTCCAGTCATTACGTTGTCATTAAGGTGTGTGATATACACGAGTAAAGTAGTGACCTGTATAGTGCCAGTACTTACTCATATGCTGTTATCATTGGAAGTCACCAATGAATCTGTGCAGATTTTATTGTTGTATGTACAAAGTACAAGATTAAAGTATATACATATTATACCTTTTCATAAAGCTTTACACTTTGCACATTTAATGATGGAAAACTGTTATTTTTGTATATTATTCATATTAATATAATAATTCAGGTACATTTGTTACACTGCATAATTTATTCTGTGTCTTGTTTTGAATATTCTGTTTGACATTCAATGTAAAGCAGCTCTACTTCACAGCTTATAATGCTGTGCAATATTAGTTGTTTAGTCTCTAGCAATGTAAAATCACCAAAACTTTTAGACTGTACATTCTTTCTCTTACATACCAATTATGCTGAGATGGATGTAGTCCCATCTGTTGTGTACCTGAGGTATAAAAGAATGACTTTGTAAGAGTGAAATTGCTCGCTAAGTTTAGATTTGTACTTTTGTAAATTTGTGAGAATACTTCTGTATTAAAACATAATGTGGTACAGTTAGAAATTTGTGTGAAAAACACTATGCTCTGCAACATGTGTTCATTAGGGTAACTTTTTGCATAATTTTGTTAAATATGTAAGCAACAGACAGTTAAAAATGTATACAAAGTTACAGTGTCATAGCCAGTATTTATTAAACTGTGTGTTCTTTCTTTCCTGTCTTTCTTTATAAAGGTTCTGGAAAGAAATTTTTAAGGATGGCACATTTCTGTGATGAGATATTGTAACATTAGGTCAGTCTTAAATTGCATCTATATTAAAGAAAGTGAATGAAATGACTGTCAACTGTATTACCAGTTTCAGATTTCTGGAGACTTTTCAAGATACACAGTTCCTCCACAGAGAATTTCATAATCTACATCTGTAACCTGTTTTCACGTGGAGAATTTTCAGTGGTAAATTTATTGCATAAAAGATCAATATTAAACCTTTTCACACATATGTAGCCTGAACACTGCCAAGTTTAAAAACAGCTTATGCTGTGAAATGTTAAATAAGAAATAACTGCTCTAAACTAGTAAATTGTTGCCTCGACAAAATTTTTATCTTATAAACTTGGGTGGGCTACAGATAAATATGCCTTTAAACGCTCACACTACAGATGATGTTATTATTTGTTAGAAATTTTCATTTTCTTTTGAGCTACTGAGGCATGTTCCATGTTATATTTAGGTGGCAAAAGTAATTATTCTCCAAAAACTTGGATCATTGTAGAGTGTATTAATGGCATAAGTAGCAAAAATAAAATGCCAGTATGTACCACATGTATTAAGGGTCGATTGTTGCAACATATGAAAATGCACATGTGGTGACTGGTCACTAGTTCACAATGTGTTATTCATGTTAAATATTCATATTGCTATAGCTGTAGGGCACTAGTAAACAGCTGAATTAAACAAATTTGCTGTTGCTTATAGCACCCCAGTTTTCCTAGTGGCCAAAGCAACTAACAAAATGAAATGAAGAGCAACTATACTGAAGAGCAACTATACTGAAGTCCCAGATGTCAGCCAGGGTGCAGTCTAAATTGCACCCTTTCTCATGTGATCAGTAGGGTTGAAGTCATGTGGCCTCATGAGTACACAAATAATGACCTCACTTTCATGGATTGACAGCATGGTACATTCTCTGATTTTGGAAGGTATTGGCATATTAAATGTGAATAAAGGAGAGCATAATCTGTTAAAAGATTCTTCAGCTCCTTGTATGTATTTGTATGCTTTGGAGGCAGTGTCCATACCAAAATACTCTTACAAGAAAGTGGTCTGATCTGACATGGCTAAACCTAACATGAAATTTTACATCATCATCATCATCATCATCATCATCATCTAAGACTGATTATACCTTTCAGCGTTCAGTCTGGAGCATAGTCCCCCTTATAAAATTCCTCCATGATCCCCTATTCAGTGCTAACATTGATGCCTCTTCTGATGTTAAGCCTACTACTTCAAAATCATTCTTAACCGAATCCAGGTATCTTCTCCTTGGTCTACCCCGACTCCCTCTACCCTCTACTGCTGAACCCATGAGTCTCTTGGGTAACCTTGCTTCTCCCATGCGTGTAACATGACCCCACCATCTAAGCCTGTTCGCCCTTACTGCTACATCTATAGAGTTCATTCCCAGTTTTTCTTTGATTTCCTCATTGTGGACACCCTCCTGCCATTGTTCCCATCTACTATGACCTGCAATCATCCTAGCTACTTTCATGTGCGTAACCTCAACCTTATTGATAAGGTAACCTGAATCCACCCAGCTTTCGCTCCCATACAACAAAGTTGGTCGAAAGATTGAACGGTGCACAGTCTTGGTACTGACTTCCTTCTTGCAGAAGAGAGTAGATTGTAGCTGAGCGCTCACTGCATTAGCTTTGCTACACCTCGCTTTCAGTTTTTTCACTATGTTGCCATTCTGTGAGAATTTGCATCCTAAGTACTTGAAACTGTCCACCTGTTCTAACTTTGTTCCTCCTACTTGGCACTCAATCTGTTTATATCTCTTTCCCACTGCGATTAATTTCGTTTTGGAGATGTTAATCTTCATACCATAGTCCTTACATTTCTGATCTAGCTCTGAAATATTACTTTGCAAACTTTCAATCGAATCTGCCATAACAACTAAGTCATCTGCATATGTGAGACTGCTTATTTTGTGTTCACATATCTTAATCTCACCCAGCCAGTTTATTGTTTTCAACATTTGATCCATAAATAATATGAACAACAGTGGAGACAGGGTGCAGCCTTGTCTTACCCCTGAAACTACTCTGAACCATGAACTCAATTTACAGTCAACCCTAACTGCTGCCTGACTATCTATGTAAAGACCTTTAATTGCTTGCAAAAGTTTGCCTCCTATTCCATAATCTCGTAGGACAGACAATAAATCCCTTCCAGGAACCCAGTCATATGCCTTTTCTAGATCTATAAAGCATAGATACAATTCCCTGTTCCACTCGTAACACTTCTCCATTATTTGCCGTAAGCTAAAGATCTGGTCCTGACAACCTCTAAGAGGCCTAAACCCATACTGATTTTCATCCATTTTGTCCTCAACTAATACTCGCACTTTCCTTTCAACAATACCTGAGAAGATTTTACCCACAATGCTGAGTAAATAGATACATCTGTAGATGTTGCAATTTTTTCTGTTTCCATGTTTAAAGACTGGTGTGATTACTGCTTTCGTCCAGTCTGATGGAACCTGTCCTGACTCCCATGCCATTTCAATTATCCTGTGTAGCCATTTAAGACCTGACATTCCACTGTATTTGATGAGTTCCGACTTAATTTTATCCACCCCAGCCGCTTTATTGCACTGCAATATATTGACCATTTTCTCCACTTCCTCAAATGTGATCCTATTTCCATCATCATTCCTATCCCATTGTACATCAAAATCTGAAACATTACTCATCGTATTTTCACCTACATTGAGCAACTCTTCAAAATATTCATTCCATCTGCCCAAGGCATCAACAGGATTCACCAGCAGTTTTCCTGACCTGTCCATAATACTTGTCATTTCCTTCTTACCTCCCTTTCGAAGACTGCTAATTACACTCCAGAATGGTTTTCCAGCAGCTTGACCCAAAGTCTCCAACCTGTTTCCAAAGTCTTCCCAAGATTTCTTCTTGGATGCTGCAATTATCTATTTGGCTTTCTTTCTTCAACATACCTTTCTCTGTCTACCTGAGTTCTAGTATGTAGCCATTTTTGATATGCCATCTTTTTCCTTTTACAGGCTGCCTTGACTGTGTCATTCCACCAAGCTGTTTGCTTCATCCTACCTTTACACACTACTGTTCCAAGACATTCTTTAGCCACTTCTAGTACTGTAACCCTGTACCTTGTCCATTCCTTTTCCAATGACTGTAATTGCCTACCTTCAACTAACTGGTACCTTTCTGAGATCACTGTTATGTACTTGCGCCTGATTTCCTTATCCTGAAGTTTCTCCACTCTTATCCTCCTACATATGGACCTGACCTGCTGCACTTTTGGCCTCACAATACAAATTTCACTGCAGATTAAATAGTGATCAGTGTCATCAAAGAATCCCCTGAATACACGCGTGTCCCTCACGGCCTTCCTGAATTCCTGATTTGTTGTTATATAGTCAATGACAGATCTGGTTCCCCTGCCTTCCCAAGTATACCGGTGAATGCTCTTATGTTTAAAAAATGAGTTTATGATTACTAAGCCCATACTGGCACAGAAATCCAAGAGTTGTTTCCTGTTCCTGTTGGCCTCCATATCCTCTCCAAATTTACCCATAACCTTTTCATACCCTTCTGTTCAATTTCCAATCCTGGCATTAAGATCACCCATGAGCAGAACACTGTCCTTGTCCTTTACTCTAACAACTATGTCACTGAGTGCGTCATTAAAACTATCCATCTTATCTTGATCTGTCCCTTCACAATGCGAATATACTGACACAATCCTAATTTTCTTGTTAGACACTGTCAAATCTTTCCACATCAGTCGTTCGTTTACATGCCTTATTGCAACTACGCTGGGTTCCATTTCTTTCCTGATGTAAAGCCCTACACCCCATTGTGCTATTCCTGCTTTGACTCCTGACAGGTAGACCTTGTATTCTCCCACTTCCTCTTCTTTCTCACCCCTTACCCGAATGTCACTAACAGCTAAAACGTCCAACCCCATCTTACTTGCAGCCTCTGCCAACTCTACCTTCTTCCCAGAGTAGCCCCCATTGATATTAATAGCTCCCCATTCGTTACCATTAGTTTGCCGAGTCGTATCTTAGGAGTCCCGGGTTTGTCAATTGGAGGTGGGGCTCCATCACCTCCAAAGGTCAGAGGCATTTTGCTCTGATTGTTGCCAGCATCATATTTAAAGTACCAGGGAAGCAGGTTGCTAGCCTTACTTGCCACGGGTCCCATTGGGCTTTACCCGTAACGGTTGAGGGACTAAACAGTGGATTTGGTAGTCTGTGCCGCCTGAGCACAAAGGTGACCACGACTCAGAAGATGTCCGAAATGCCCAGCCTTATTCCAAAGTAACTGGTATCCTGACTGTCAGGACCACTTACTTGGCCACTCATACGTTGCCCGTGGTTCATGAACTAGGACATGACAACAGGACCCCCCCCCCCCCCCCCCCCATAAAACTATGTAAAGAATAGCATATGAAAAAACTGTTATTTATGAAGCTACATAACTTTTTGTGCACTGGCTAATTTAATTAGATTTTGCTACTCAGCATTATCTGTAAGTTATGGTAAATATTTGAGTTGTGAAATATGCACTGGTTTAGGCAATTTAAAAAGCTTATGAACCGTTTTATACATCCATATTGCAGTACCTTAATTACAAGCACAAGCCTGATACTGAAATTGTGGTAAATTACGCAAAAATCTTAATTAAAGTCATAATCTATTACTGAAGGGTGTCACCTGGTTCATAAAAAATGGAGCAACACAAATGTAGTAGTCAAAATTGAAATCCAACAATCGCTGTGGACAAATCTGCAATGGAAATTTAGTATGTTCCTAACCTTTAATGTTAATTATTTCACAACTTAATTAGCTCTGTCAAAACTGAAATATGTTACCGAGAAGTTGGAATGCCATCTTTCTCATGGTATATTTTAATTTATATGGGGGTTAGCTCAGCAGAAATGTCTCATGATGAAATTTCGTATTATTTCTAATTAGTCATATCTTGTGATAACAGATTATCCAGCAATACTCAATATGACATTAGAAGTGGCACACTGAAAATAGTACCTTGAGTGATAAATCTAAGGGGGAAAGTTAGTTAATGTTTTGAAATTTTTTAACACCTACCATATTTATGTTAGAAAATGTATGAAAATTGAGAAATAAGCAAAGGGGAAAAAATTAATATTATCACGAGTTGAAATCATAACAGATGGACAAACTGTTCAGATGTACTCTCAATTCTTATCTACAGAATTCTTTTCAAGAGGACAAATGTACTAAATGTGAACTATGGGAAAAGCACGTAGAATGAGTATAGTAATTGGACTTCTTGTAAAAAATATATTCGGAACATTTGGAATTTAAATTATAGCATGTCAGTAAATTTACCAATCTGTTATGCATATAAAAAATAACCGTGATAATTATTGCATAAACAGCTCTGCTTATGACCATGAAACAAGATCTGGACTGAGCTTACATTTGCCAATAAAGAAAAACCTCAAAATGGCATTTTCTACCAAATAATAAAATGTAGAAAAAATTGCCTAAGAGGATTAGAGAGATTATCAAAATCAACTTATTTCAGATGGCACTTAAAAAGTACCTGTTAAGCATTATATTCTGTACAGTGAAGGGTTACTTAGGTAATACAGAGTAAGAGTGTGAAAATGTAACACAAGTAAATAATAACACCACACATCTTTTATTTCACAACACATTTGCAGGTTCATGCTGAGTATTCTACATTCAACATCTCACTACTTATGAAGTAGTGCCAACTCAATTTTTCAGGCAATGCAGATGTTGCAGTGCATAACGTGGAAACCAATAATAATAATAATAATAATGATAATCATCACCACCATGATTGTCTTTGCCAGCTGAAAGTGAACAGCAACTGATGGTGAGAAACAAATGAACAGTGTAGCATTAGCTCTTTAAAGTATGGAATAACTTTTTTGCAAGTACTGATAACCAAGGAATATTGTCTACCAAGAATAACCAGAAGGTTTGTGCCTTCTTTATGTTGGCAGCCCTGCAGCCAAGCGACTAGCGCGAGGTTTGGTGTTCTCGTAAAGATAAGTTATTTTAGATTATAAAACACATAGATTAGTACTGATTACGTGGTAAATAAGTGTATTAGTGTGCCGTTTAAGTGTACCATTAAAGGTTTCATTTCTCATTACGTAATATAGCAGAAAACGCGAAAAGACCGTACAGTCGTATTTTCTGTTTACGTTCTGCTGCAGCAAATCTATAGAATTTCGTTTAGTTGTTCCTTGCTCTCTCCAGCAATTTAACTTAGCGTACCTCTTCATTATTTAACTAGCATTTCCGGAAAGTAGCGTAAAGTTTAACTTGTTGTTTCAGAAACTTTGCACTTTTTTTTTGTTTACACACAGTTGCGTATAGGCCAAATTTGTGTAACCATATTTTTGTGTTT
Source organism: Schistocerca americana (assembly GCF_021461395.2). Taxonomy (NCBI): domain Eukaryota; kingdom Metazoa; phylum Arthropoda; class Insecta; order Orthoptera; family Acrididae; genus Schistocerca; species Schistocerca americana. The sequence goes on along the minus strand of NC_060125.1, from coordinate 227,287,589 downwards.
ATCTGTAATTTAACTGACTTATTCTTAATAAATTATTACGTTTATCATGAGTGAAAAGTGCTTGACTTGCCGTAGAATTGTTAGGTCGGGGCTTTGGTGTGATGGGTGCTGTAGTTTTTTCCATGTGGGTGACTGTAGTGGCGTGGGAATAGGGGAAGTAAATGAGACTCATCAGTGGTTTTGTAGGATTTGTAGTAGAGATAGGAAGATACTGGAACAGGAGGGGAAAATTGCTGCCCTTCAGGCTGAGTTAGACAAGGCCAGGGGAGATCTTGACAGGTTAAGGAGGGAGAAGGGTAAAGAGAGGTGGGAAGTGGCAACAGGCAACAGGAGGAACAGGCCTAGAGCTTTGTCTGACAGCTTTATGGTGAATGTGGAAAATAGATTTGACCTGTTGCTTCAGTTAGAAGCTGGTGAGCCTCAAGCAGTTACAGGTGTAGACAGGGCACAACAAACTTTCAGCAGCAAATTGAAAAGTAAGAATGTAGGGAAATCAGTAAAGAGAAAGAAAGTGTTGTTGTTAGGTAGTTCCCATGGAAGAGGTGTTGGCCAACTCTTGCAGGATGAACTAGGATCAGAATACCAGGTCACCAATTTTTTTAAACCTAGTGCTGGTCTGGAGCAGGTGACAGAGGATTTAGGATCACTTTGCAAAGATTTCACTAAGGAAGACACCGTGGTTATAGTGGGTGGGGCAGGTAACAGTATTGACAGAGATCCTGGGTACAGCATAGAGTGTGACCTGGCGAAGATTGCATCAGCATCGAGGCATACCAGTGTTGAGTTTGTATCTGTTCTTGGGCGCCATGACCGACCTCATTTGAACTCTTCTGTCAAGAGAGTTAATTTGGAGCTGGAACGGCTGCTCATGTCGGGTGCGGGGTCACACATTGGTGTGGTTCATGTTGATTCTGTCAGTAGGTGGGATTATACTAGGCATGGCCTTCACCTCAACAGGAAGGGGAAGGGTAAATTGGCTGGGGAAATAGCAGGAAAGTTAAAGGGGGGAGGCACTGTCATGAGTGGTAAAATACCAGTGGTTATAGGATTCAGAAAAGACCCTTTTTTAGGGTAGGGAGGACAGAAAGAAAACAAATTTTAAGAGAGGTTAGAACTGAGACAAACCTTCAGTTTGAGAAAGAAATCAAAAAACATAATTCCAGCTTATTACATCAACATAAACAGCCATTGGTTAAGAATTTTCAACTGTCAGCAGATATTTTAACTCCATCCAATTTTAAGTCAGTCAATGTGAAATGTCAGCTATCTTTATTGCATCAAAATATTCGAGGACTGAGAAATAAAATTAATGAATTAACTATCTGCATAGATGAATTAGAGTCTTCAAACCCAGCTGACATAATCTGCCTCTCTGAACATCATGTGACCACTGGTATAGAACTTTTAAGTGTTACAGGGTTTAGGTTAGCATCTCACTATTGTAGATCAGAAATGGAGAAAGGAGGAGTTGCCACATTCATCAGGAACTGTCATAAATTTAAGAACATAGACATTCATAAATTTTGCCTAGAACAGCATATGGAAGCATGTGCAACAGAATTAGAATTTCACAAAAAATCTTTCATAATATTAAGTGTATATCGAGCACCTGCAGGTAACTTTAATCTGTTTGTAAACCACCTTGAAGCTGTACTGGCCCATTTAACAACCAAAAACAAAGAAATAGTGGTTGCTGGTGATTTCAATGTAGATTTCCTTAAAGACTCTCCCAATAAGAACCTATTTGAGTTAGTAACACTATCATTCAACTTAATTCCCACAGTAAAGTTCCCCACTAGGATAACCACTTGCTCACAAACAGCCATTGATAATATCTTTATAGAAAAGTCAAATGAACAAAATTATATTACAAAACCAATAGTCAATGGCCTCTCAGACCATGACATGCAGTCCCTTCTGTTAAATGTTAATACTGAACAAGATATAAAATCTGTTAAATCTGAGCTCAAGAGGGTAATCAGTAAGCCAAAAATTGATTATTTTAGGACACTCCTCAGAGACATTCACTGGACTGATGTTTACAGTGCTCATGGCATGAATGAAAAATATAACATTTTTGCTAATAAAGTGCTTACCTTATTTGAACACTGCTTTCCCCCAAAACTTACCAAGGTTAGAGCAAAGTCTACAAAGAAGCCATGGATTACTCGAGGAATAGGGGTATCTTGTAAAACAAAAAGAAAACTGTATCTGTCAATCCGAAACATTTCCAATGTTGATGCTATAGCACATTATAAGAAATACTGCAAAATATTAAAGACTGTAATACGGATGTCAAAGCAAATATATTACAAGGAAAAGATAGTCATATCAGATAACAAAATAAAGACAATATGGGATATAGTGAAGGAGGAGACCGGTAGAACCAGACATGAAGAGGAACAAATAGCATTAAGAGTAAATGATGCATTGGTGACAGATGTGTATAGTGTTGCAGAACTTTTTAACAAACATTTTATAACTGTTACTGAAAAGATGGGGTTGTCAGGTTCGGTAGATGCTGCTATGGATTACCTTAGACCAGACATTTCAAGTAACTTCCATAATATGAATTTGACCCTCACTACCCCAACAGAAATAATGTCCATCATAAAATCTTTAAAATCAAAAACATCTAGTGGGTATGATGAAATATCAACAAAGTTAATTAAAGAATGTGATTCTGAGCTAAGTAACATATTAAGCTATCTGTGTAACCAGTCGTTTATCAGTGGAATATTTCCCGAATGGCTGAAATATGCTGAAGTTAAGCCACTGTTTAAGAAGGGAGATAAAGAAATAGCATCAAATTTCCGTCCAATTTCACTGTTGCCAGCATTCTCAAAAATTTTCGAAAAAGTAATGTACAGTCGTCTTTATAACCATCTTATCTCAAATAACATACTGTCAAAGTCACAGTTTGGATTTCTAAAAGGTTCTGATATTGAGAAGGCTATCTACACTTACAGTGAAAATGTACTTAATTCATTAGACAAAAAATTGCAGGCAACTGGTATATTTTGTGATCTGTCAAAGGCATTTGACTGTGTAAATCACAATATCCTTTTAAGTAAACTAGAATATTATAGTGTAACAGGAAATGCTGCAAAATGGTTCAAATCTTATATCTCTGGCAGGAAACAAAGGGTGTTATTAGGAAAGAGACATGTATCAAGCTATCAGGCATCATCCAACTGGGAACTAATTACATGTGGGGTCCCACAAGGTTCCATTTTGGGGCCGTTACTTTTTCTTGTGTATATCAATGACCTTTCATCAGTAACATTACCAGATGCCAAGTTTGTTTTGTTTGCTGATGATACAAACATTGCAATAAATAGCAAATCAAGTGTAGTCTTAGAAAGATCAGCCAATAAAATATTTGTAGACATTAATCACTGGTTCCTAGCCAATTCTTTGTCACTAAACTTTGAAAAAACACACTACATGCAGTTCAGAACTTGTAAGGGGTGTCCCAAGAGTATATGTCTAACATATGATGACAAGAAGATAGAAGAAGTGGGCGGTGTTAAATTCTTGGGATTACAGCTTGATAATAAATTCAACTGGGAGGAGCACACCACAGAACTGCTGAAGCGTCTTAACAAATCTCTGTTTGCAATGCGAATTTTGTCAGACATAGGGGATATAAAAATGAAAAAGCTGGCATACTATGCTTACTTTCATTCCATAATGTCATATGGGATTATTTTCTGGGGTAATTCATCAAGCCAAGCTAAAGTTTTCCGGGCACAAAAACGTGCAGTAAGAATTATATGTGGTGTGAACTCAAGAACATCCTGCAGAAGCCTGTTTAGGGAACTAGGGATACTAACTACAGCTTCCCAATATATTTATTCCTTAATGAAATTTGTCATTAAAAATATATCACTTTTTCAAACCAATAGCTCAATTCATGGAATCAATACTAGAAATAAGAATAATCTTCACAAGGATTTAAAGTCACTTAGTCTTGTACAAAAAGGTGTGCATTATTCAGGAACACACATTTTCAATAACTTGCCAGCAGCCATAAAAAGCTTAACAACCAATGAAATTCAGTTTAAGAGAAGCCTAAAGGATTTATTGGTGGCCAACTCCTTCTACTCCATTGATGAATTTCTGAGGAAAACCAACTGATTTGTATATAAGTACAACATATCTTCTGCACAATTTCAGTGCAGTAATGTGTTCACTGAAAATTTGTGTGTGTGTGTGTGTGTGTGTGTGTGTGTGTGTATGTGTGTGTGTGTGTGTAAGTATAATCTAACTTCTGCACCATTTCAGTGCAGTAATGTGTTCATTGTAAATAAGTATTACAGTAGTTGTATTACATGTTTCTTACCTTATAAATAAATAAAAAACTTTTTTATTTTAAATTCAGTGCAATAGTATTTGTAAAATGACTCTTAGTGTTCATTAAAAAATGACGATCATTCCACTTGGGACCTGTGGAATGGTACATTAGCTTATTTGTTTTAGTTTAAATATTTGTCATGTATTGTTGTTTTTCTGACATGTTCCACATCCTGGAGGACCTCCTCACTACGGATCAATTGGAATGAAAGTAAATCTAATCTAATCTAATCTTATCTGGCAGTCCTGAGTTAGGTTTCCTGTTGTTTCCTTAAATTACCTCTGTCACTGAGACATTCAGTGCTTGCTTGATTTCAGAAAGGCAATAATACCGTATGCATTAGGTCCCAATCATGTCTTCAAATGAGTTGGAGTCTAATCTTCACCATATTGTACCTGATCCTCACCTAGCTGTAGGAACGAATGCTGACATCACAATTAAATACAATGCTTAACCCCCTTTTGTTGAGGCAAAAGAAGCACCTTTCCTATAAAATAAGTTACGTCAGATTCAGTTCCTCATCAGTGCCTAATTGGAAAACAGTCTGTTTTCCTTTTATTGTGCTTTTCCTTCCAGTGTGTGTCTGTTTGCTATGGAACATCTTTCTAGGAGATTTCCGCAATCTTTTTGATCACCTTGACTAGTAACTTGAATAAGACATTTTTCTAGCTTAATTTGGTAAACAAGCGAGAACTAAAATTGTTGAGTCCAGCTCATGAGAAGTATGTTCCACACTCATTATAATAATAAAAATTGTGTGGTTCATTCTGATGATAATTGTTCAGCCAAGCCCCACTAAAACACTGTGTGATGCTTCTCACATGAATATTAAAATCCTTGGTGGTGCCTTCAGTTTGTTGCAGTTTTGCCTGGTTTGCATGAGTGAGTTGTGATGGTTTGCCTTCTTTATTTCTTCGTTGTTTGTTCTCGGTGTTGACGTACTTTGCTGCTTCACTGGCTGAAAAATGGGTTGTGGAAGTACAACACTGACTACTTTAATTGATGTAGCTGACAGGTGCACATTTGTGTTTCACTGTATTTGACTTTCACTGTTCACAACCCCCAATAATGCACAGTTATATGGTCAGTGCACTATTGTTTAATTTTCAATAAACCTCATTAGTAGGTTGCAGTTGAACATCCACAAGCTGCTTCAATAGTTTACTGTTGTACCTTTACGAGCAGTAAAAACCTAACCACACAGTTCACAAGTCTTGCAGAATATTGCGGTACGTATTGAACAGACACTGTCATTGTTTTAACCCACGGCCTAATTGTGTTACTCTTATTTCACAGTTTTGATACATTGTTGTTGTTCTAACCAACACAGGTTCCTCATCTGAAACTCAGCTGTGGACTGACTGTCTCAGGACCAAAAATCAGGCCCTTATATATCCTCACAATAATAGGTGCTGAATCTACACATTGTTCGAAGTTTAATGCACAGAAATCACAATTAAAACTTAACTCATTAAATTAACTGAATACATCGAAAAATTCATTCCTTGTAACAGTTTCTTCTACTACAAGGGTCATGCCAAATTATTTGTTTAAGTGATGAAATTAACAAATATCATTACATAAACAATGCTTTTGACAAAACTATTAATTACTTTGGAATTAATTAAGGGCTGGCTTTGCTAACATGTGTTCGAATAGAGCCAAATAAATACTTAAAGAATGCTATTGTTTCATCTCCCAAATGTTTATAATTAGTACAGAATTCATATTTGTTTATAAGTAAACAACAGAATTTAAGTTACGAAACAATTACTGATTTCGTCCTATAGCAAAAGATACTAACTTGGAATAGTCAAAATAAATCAGAAAATCAATTACATACAGAAAACTAAGCACAAAATTAGATCTGGTGTTATATTCTTTAAGACTGAGGGTCAGTCTTTCACTTCTGTGAAAATGCAGATTGTCCTTACATATGTCAATGGTAATTATTTTTTTTTCAATTTTAACTAAACGAATTTAAAGAGGCAAATGGCAAAGCAAGAGGGGAAGTAAAATTATCCCTGCTTGCTTCATCACATAGTGAGCTAGAATTAACCAAATAGTCCATAATAATGTGAAGACAGTGACACTACCAATAATTGTGTATTCACTAAAACTGATCATAGCATCTGTCAATGCTTGCCTTGCATTTTGTCTGTTATGGGCATACCATCAGCAACTTTGGTCACTCAAAAACAAAATAAAGTACAACCAGACCATATAAATACCAAATGCTCATTCTGAACATTTCACTGAAGATCATCACTACTTACTTTAAAACAAGTAACTGCATAAGCTTATAATGTAAAATGAATGTATAGTTAAATCACTGGTAAATTCTGGACGCAATAAGTTACCATTTGTTTACCACTAGAGGAGTTATTGTAAAGTCAAGAAGAAAACTTTATTTCCACAAAGGCTGTTCAATTAGACTAAATTATTTTATTTTAGTCTATTCTGCATTACCAGTCAGTTTTATCATTTGTGCAGTTTTCAGTTGCATCTGTTACATAACAATGAACTCGAATAGTACACCGCTCAAAATATAAACTCTATACAACTAAATACTGTAGATCAGGAAAATCAGTAATCTTAAACGGTTTGCTAGCTAACATTGGCAGCTACTGAAAACAAGTGAATAGCATGTAATATGTGCTGATTTTCCCACAAATGACTCGACCAGTACGAAGGTTTTTTTCTTTGTGGTCGAGCTGTATAAATGCTTACAATGAGATAAGTCGATTCCTAAGTGCTGTCTTGGAGGAGTGAGCTGTATGTGTTGCAGTTATGTTTGGTTAATGCAGTGACCATTATTTGAATTCACTGTCATTTCCAGAGCACTTTGAAACCAATCAATTTCCAGCTTATGTTTTTATTTTTTGTGTGCTCTCTGTGTAGCAGCATAGTAGTCTGCATCAAAACGTCTCAACGTAAAGACAATAATATGGTGGTAGTGCCACTCTATGCATTATTTGCATCACACACTTAATAATAACGACAGGTTATGGGCCCAGCGCATGACACTGGTGAATGTTTTTGAGTTCAACCAGAAAAAGAACACTATCGGAAGTGATGAAGATAATGTACAAATGATAAGTTCAACAAATTCCTAAATAGTTTTAGCTATTATTTTGAACTTTGCTTTCCACTCCATAAAAAGACAGTAACAAAAAAGGATCTGAAAATAAAATGGGTCACAACAGGGATACAAATATCTGTGAAGAAAAAGTGATTACTTCATGAAATATCTAGACAACACACCACATCCCCAGAATTTGATTCCTATTTTAAGAATTACAAAAAGATTTTAACTTAAGTCAAAAAAGAAGCAAAAAGAATGGCAAATAGTTCCTTCATAACAAATGCACAAAATGGGACATTGTAAGACATGAAACAGGAGTAAAATGGAGAGAATACAATAATATCAAACTGAACAAAAACACTTCTGTAATATCTGATCCCCAGTAGATAGCAAATAATTTTAACTCGTATTTCTCCGAGGCAGCTGAGATTCTGGTGAAGCAAAACTTTCAATATGCTGTCACTGCAAATCAGATTAAAACTGTCCCTAGTAACAAGTCTCTCTTCCTATACCAAACAGATGAACAAGAAATGCTAAAAACAATAGGGGAGCTAAAATCAAAATTTTCCTCTGGTACTGACAACATACCAGACCATATCATTAAATAATGTGCACCCTTAGTAGTTAGGTCCATGGTAGACATATGTAATAGTTCACTTTCTCAGGAAATCTTCCCAGAAATGTTAAAAATAGCTAAAGAGAAGCCATTGTACAAAAAGGGTGAAAAAACAGACATAACAAATTATAGGCCAGTCACCTCTACTATCTGTTTTTTCTAAAATAATTGAAAAAATCTTTTATAAAAGACTCGCAGATTTCATTGAAAAAAATAAACTATTCTCAGCTACACAGCACGGTTTCCAAAAATGTAAATCCACTGAGACAGCTATTATCGATTTCTTAAATGAAGCTTTAAATGCATTAGATAAAAAAGAACACATAGCAGCAATATTCCTAGACCTTTCAAAAGCATTTGACATCATTAACCATGGTCTATTGCTTAGAAAGCTAGAAAATGTTGGTGTCGGAGGCCCAGCCTGTGAGTGGGTAAAGTCATATCTACAAAACAGATACGAAATAGTTGAAGTCTTGTACTAAGAAGGAAAAAATTTAACTTCCTATCAATAAGAAAAACTGTGTGTTAAATACGGTGTGCTGCAGGGTTCCGTACTGGGACCAATCTTGTTCTTGCTGTTTGTAAATGACCTGGAATCATCCAGCCCTAACTATAAGTACATTAAATATGCCAATGATACAAATATACTTATCAAAGGAAAGACCCCAGAAGAGCTCCAAAATGAAATAAAAAAGAGCACTTCACATGTATCAGAATGGTTCGCAATGAACAACTTAATAATAAACTCACATAAAACAAACACTATGCATCTACACACAGTGCAGAATAAACAGCCTTTAACTGCAACCATAGAACTGTTAGGCAAAAGACTTGAAATTGTAAATAGCACCACATTTTTGGGAGTTTGGATCCAAGATGACCTAAGATGGTAGAAACACACACAACACCTATGTAGTAAATTAAATACCATTTGTTATAGTATAAAAATTCTTGCTGGATGCACATCAACGCAAGCCATAAAAAATGTGTGCTATGCCCAAGCAGAATCACTACTAAGATATGGTTTAATTTGCTGGGGAAATTCACCAGCCAGCAAAAGCTGTTTTATTGCACAAAAAAGAATTATAAGAGCCGTGGAAGGCTCAGCACCTCGATCTTCATGCAAACCCTCGTTTAAAAAGCTTCATATTCTTCCATTACCATGCCTACACATCGTAGAAACAATCATGTTTATAAGGAAAATCGTATGTGAAAATAGCAAGATTGCTAGAAAAAACCAAAATATCCATACATACAACACAAGGAATAATCAAGATTTACATATGCAGTTTTCACATACAACACTAAAACAAAAAGGACCCTTGCAAGCAGGAAAAAAACTGTATAACAAACTTCCTAAAAAAATTAAGGCAGTAACTGGCATGCATAAATTCAAAACTGCAGTGAGTGACTACTTGCTACAGAATTGATGAATTTTTATCTACAGTGTAAATATGTGAAAAGTTTAAATAGTTTATACTATGAAGGCCAAAATAAGAAATTTGTACATGTAGATTCATCTGTGCATTATATGTGGTCTATTACATGTATGTGTGTGTCTGTATAATCAAGGCCGAAAGTATGAAATGTGTGCGTGTAAAATTTATTTCTGTATTTGTGAAATGTTATTCCCATATGTTAGAGCCATATTGCTATATGCTGAAAACCATACAACAGTTTTTCTGTTAAACTTTATTGCAAATTATTTGACTTGTCCTATATCATTATGTACCCCTGTACAGTGTATGATTCACAGGACCAATAAATATACAATATAATGTATCTGAGGTTCTGCAATAGCTGACCATGAAGAAAACAATTGAGAATGATGGAAACGTGTATGAAGATTGATCCCCTGCCCAGCAACAACTATTTTGTTTGGTCAGTCCATGTTCATTCACTGATATGGCATTGTGGGGCATGAGATGTCATAGAACCTGGCTTTGGAATAAATTATGATCAATTGGATGCAGAGAGAAGGAAGAAAAACAAGACAGCTTTGCCCATCATTCTAATCCAGGTCAAAAACTGCTGCGTAGAAACGACTGGTACTCTTAAACTTGTGAAGGAAGTGTGGGACAAGCTCATGAAGACGTACTACAACAGTGGCCTACTTAAGACTATATCCAATATGAGAGACTTAGTAAACATCAAGAAAAAAGACTATATGGCTATGGACAGCTATGTAACGAAGATACTGGCTGCCAATAGATTACTGAAGCAGTGGAGCCTCATCTTTTGATAAAACAGTTGCAGGCTTCATGCTTGTTGGGCTGCCTCCGGAGAAGTATGAAGGTCTCATAAGTGGATTAGAAAGAGAGAAATACAGATTGACCAGGGACATTGTTATCAACAGATTAGAGTTAGAAGAGAAGCGTCTGGAACCACATCCAGAGTCCACCAAGGGCCGAGAAGAAGCCAAAGCACATTAGTCTAAGATCCTGACACAATCTGACCTTCCCTCATTTAATTTCCTAATAAAATGTATATATTATAATGTATAAATAAACAAAATGTGTCACGATTCCTACCCCATATCTGCGCACAGCTGTTTTTAATTAAAGATCATGTAATTAAATTTTTTTGAGTATTTACTTACCCTCATGCAGTTTCTTAAAAAAAATTGCCATCAATCAGAAGTAATAAATGTAAATAAAACACCAAAGTCAGGTTGATTAACCTTTTGCAGGCAGTAATGAAAGGTTGTCAGGTCCAAACAGGGAAGTGTTTAGGAGTCAATTACCCTCATCAAGATTCCTGATACCATCATATATAGCAAAAGTGAGCCTATCCTAGGGCTTTCATGGTTTTAAGTTTCAATAATTGAGCACGAGAATGTGGCACAGGGGGCTGAGTACAGGTCTGACATGCCAAAACCTCAGAGAATTGAGCTAGCTCTTTATTCAGGTGACACAGCACTCATTGTATGCAGTCTCAGTGTGCACATAATGAGATGTCATCCGCAAGGAGCAAGTGATAACCTTGGATGTTGGACAACCAAATGGCGACTCAAGATGAACACGGCCAAGAGCCAAGCCCTAGTCATCAACAGGAAAAGCTCTCTTCAGCTTTAGTACCATTTCCTATCCTGTGAGGCCCATACCTTGGTTATGAACTGGGAAATATCTCAGTGTGACCCAAGATTGGCACATGACCTTGGGACCCCACATCCACGAAGTAAGAGGGAAAAGCGCTGGGTCACCTACGCATGCCGTACCCAATCTTAAACCCAACAACGATGCTATCTACTCAATGCGGACTAACACTACACTTGGCCCTTATTAGGCCCATTTTAGAATACACTTCTGTTGTGTAGGGCAATGCTGCCCACGTCCACACAGAAATACTACAGAAAGCGCAGAATAAAAGCTCTCTGTCTTGTCCCGCACTTTCTCAGATACCTCCCCACTAGGGACCTTCATGAGCAGGCTGGTGTCCCTATTTGCACGCAATAAATAGCAATAGTGTAACAAGACTGGCACCTGGAGCAGACACACCAAAAAGAGCAGATTTAACAACCGAATGAAAAGAGCAGTTAAGCAGCAATGCACTACAAGCGCTGGAGCTACGAAAGGATCAAGATGTAGAGATCTGCAAAAGTCACATGGTACATGGTACGGTGGGAAAACACTGAATGTAGAAATATATACGAGAGAGAAAGATGCAGAACAACTGCTGCATGTGAGACAGCTGCTGAGTAAAAGATATAGAGGGCATGCTCATTTCTCTGTGTAACCAGAGTCTGAGATAATGAGTAATTCTTTTCCCGTAGTTTTCTTGCAACAACTACTTCTGCCTAGTGACTGGCATGTATAAAAACATTGTGAAACGGTTGTGTATTGCATATATGAAGTGTAGAAGCATGCTCAAAAGGCAAATCTGCACTCAGCTAATAATCTTACTTTGGATTCCATATGTGCAAGTCGAAGATGGGCTCTCGAGCATAGTATGAGAAGAAAAATATTGACTGTTACCGAAAAGAATCTTGGTTTGTCACAACAAGAATATAAACCATATTCTTTGGAAAAAGGCAGAATAAGGACACATAAAGGAAGTCATCACAGTATTATTAAAACTATTAGAAATATCATTAATCTGTTTGATGACAGTATTGACAAAAATGTTTTATTTAATATTTCTGCAGGTAAAGCGACATCATCCAATGTTACTGGTTTCCTTCTTACTGCTAAGTAAGTTGTAAGTCAACAAAAGTTAACTTTTCTTTCTCAATGTGATTCTGTTATAGGAAGATTTGAGAAACAGACATCATGAAACAGAATTCTTAATTCTACGTCACATTGTGTCTCCAGATCTTAGGTGAATAAACAGGCAGTACTAAAAATGGAACGAGGCATCTGTGGTAAGCTACTGTCAATTAGCCTTGATAAAAACTAAGTGTAGAACATCATTTAACATTACCACTACTACCAGTGCTGCTGCTCTTTTCTCGTGTACTGCTGAAATGCTCCTTCTCACACATCTTTGATAAAATAACTGCATCTGTTCTCATAAAACTTTGTTTAAGTAATACATATTATATTTGATTGCTATTTAATGCTTTCAGTCGAAGATTCTGAACATCAGAGTCGTCAAGGATTTGAAACAGTATTCTGTATATAAATACAGGGCCTCTGCAACCCAGTCCGTTTTTTGGAAAATCTTAAGAATTATCATTCTAAGAAGGCTTTGGTACAGTTCTTAGCCTATTATTGGGAAATGACCATATGGCATCAATAATGAGAACTAAGAAAGTCTTCATAACCATTGGAGTTCATTGCTACTCTTATCAAATAAATGAAAATCATGTTGTAAAAACTGAAGAAATTAATTATGACTGTCAACATGAAGAAGCAGATATGTGGATTGAGTTTCATGTTAGCAAAGTTTTAATCACTTTACTGGCCAATGTGCATAAACTTTCTGGATCTGAAATTTGGTTGACTGGTTTAGATGCTAAGACAAAAAACAGTATAGGAAGGCCTTCTCTGTATCAACTGCGCAGAATTAGCATCAAAGTCAGGATCTCCATCACGTCAAAGACTACCAACATTCCACACATTTACAGGCTGTGATTATACCACTGCTTTCTGCAATAAGGGAAAATGTGAGACCATTTCAAATATTTGCAAAAATCTAATCTGCAAAAAAAACTTTTGCATTATTCACAGATGACTGTACGGATAAATGATGATGGCGTCCTCTTGGGTAAAATATACCAGAGGTAAAATAGTCCCCCATTCAGATCTCCAGGTGGGGACTATTCAGGAGGACGTCGTTATCAGGAGAAAGAAAACTGGCATTTTACAGATCGGAGTGTGGAATGTCAGATCCCTTAATCGAGCAGGTATGTTACAAAATTTAAAAAGGGAAATGGATAGGTTAAAGTTGGATATAGTGGGAATTAGTGAAATTCGGTGGCAGGAGGAACAAGACTTTTGGTCAGGTGAATACAGGGTTATAAATACAAAATCAAATAGGGGTAATGCAGGAGTAGGTTTAATAATGAATAAAACAAAAGGAATGCGGGTAAGCTACTCAAACAGCACAGCGAACGCATTGTTGTGGCCAAGATAGACATGAAGCACACACCTATGACAGTAGTACAAGTCTATATGCCAACTAGCTCTGTGGATGTTGAAGAAATGTATGATGAGATAAAAAAATTATTCAGATAGTGAAGGGAGACGAAAATTTAATAGCCATGGGCGACTGGAATTCGATAGTAGGAAAAGGGAGAGAAGGAAACGTAGTATGTGAATATGGATTGGGAGTAAGAAATGAAAGGGGAAGTCGCCTGGTGGAATTTTGCACAGAGCACAACTTAATCATAGCTAACACTTGGTTCAAGAATCATAAAAGAAGGTTGTATGAATGGAAGAAGCCTGGAGATACTGACAGGTTTCAGATAGATTATATAATGGTAAGACAGAGATTTAGGAACCAGGTTTTAAATTGTAAGACATTTCCAGGGGCAGATGTGGACTCTGACCACAATCTATTGGTTATGAACTGTAAATTAATACTAAAGAAACTGCAAAAAAAGTGGCAATTTAAGGAGATGGGACCTGGATAAATTGAATAAACCACAGGTTATACAGAGTTTCAGGGAGAGCATAAGGGAACAATTGACAAGAATGGGGGAAAGAAATACAGTAGAAGAAGAATGGGTAGCTTTGGAGGATGAAGTAGTGAAGGCAGCAGAGGATCAAGCAGGTAACAAGAAGAGGGCTAGTAGAAATCCTTGGGTGACAGAAGAAATATTGAATTTAATTGACGAAAGGAGAAAATATAAAAATCCAGTAAATGAAGCATGCAAAAAGGAATACAAACGTCTCAAAAATGAGATCAACAGAAAGTGCAAAATGGCCAAGCAGGCATGGCTAGAGGACAAATGTAAGGATCTACATCTACATCTACATCTACATTGATACTCCGCAAGCCACCCAACGGTGTGTGGCGGAGGGCACTTTACGTGCCACTGTCATTACCTCCCTTTCCTGTTCCAGTCGCGTATGGTTCGCGGGAAGAACGACTGTCTGAAAGCCTCCGTGCGCGCTCTAATCTCTCTAATTTTACATTCGTGATCTCCTCGGGAGGTATAAGTAGGGGGAAGCAATATATTCGATACCTCATCCAGAAACGCACCCTCTCGAAACCTGGACAGCGAGCTACACCGCGATGCAGAGCGCCTCTCTTGCAGAGTCTGCCACTTGAGTTTATTAAACATCTCCGTAACGCTATCACGGTTACCAAATAACCCGGTGACGAAACGCGCCGCTCTTTTTTGGATCTTTTCTATCTCCTCCGTCAACCCGACCTGGTACGGATCCCACACTGATGAGCAATACTCAAGTATAGGTCGAACGAGTGTTTTGTAAGCCACCTCCTTTGTTGATGGACTACATTTTCTAAGCACTCTCCCAATGAATCTCAACCTGGTACCCGCCTTACCAGCAATTAATTTTATATGATCATTCCACTTCAAATCGTTCCGTACGCATACTCCCAGATATTTTACAGAAGTAACTGCTACCAGTGTTTGTTCCGCTATCATATAATCATACAATAAAGGATCCTTCTTTCTATGTATTCGCAATACATTACATTTGTCTATGTTAAGGGTCAGTTGCCACTCCCTGCACCAAGTGCCTATCCGCTGCAGATCTTCCTGTATTTCGCTACAATTTTCTAATGCAGCAACTTCTCTGTATACTACAGCATCATCCGCGAAAAGCCGCATGGAACTTCCGACACTATCTACTAAGTCATTTATATATATTGTGAAAAGCTTATCTCACTAGGGGTAAGATAGATACTGCCTACAGGAAAATTAAAGAGACCTTTGGAGAAAAGAGAACCACTTGTATGAATATCAAGAGTTCAGATGGAAACCCAGTCCTAAGCAAAGAAGGGAAAGCAGAAAGGTGGAAGGAGTATATGGAGGGTCTATACAAGGGCGATGTACTTGAGGGCAATGTTATAGAAATGGAAGAGGATGTAGATGAAGATGAAATGGGAGATATGATACTGCATGAAGAGTTTAATAGAGCACTGAAAGACCTAATTCGAAACAAGGCCCCGGGAGTAGACAACATTCCATTAGAATTACTTACAGCCTTGGGAGAGCCAGTCCTGACAAAACTCTACCATCCGGGGAGCAAAATGTATGAGACAGGGGAAATACCCTCAGACTTCAAAAAGAATATAATAATTCCAATCCCAAAGAAAGCAGGTGTTGACGGATGTGAAAATTGCCAAACTATCAGTTTAATAAGTCATGGCTGCAAAGTACTAACGCGAATTCTTTACAGAGGAATGGAAAAACTGGTAGAAGCCGACCTCAGGGAAGATCAGTTTGGATTCCATACAAATATGGGAACACGTGAGGCAATACTGACCCTACAACTTATTTTAGTAGCTAGATTAAGAAAAGGCAAACCTATGTTTGTAGCATTTATAGACTGAGAGAAAGCTTTTGACAATGTTGACTGGAATACTCTCTTTCAAATTCTGAAGGTGGCAGGGGTAAAATACAGGGAGCGAAAGGCTATTTACAATTTGTACAGAAACCAGATGGCAGTTATAAGAGTCGAGGGGCATGAAAGGGAAGCAGCGGTTGCGAAGGGAGAAAAAATAAATACTTTTAAGGTTCACCGACGACATTGTAATTCTGTCAGAGACAGCAAAGGACTTGGAAGAGCAGTTGAACGGAATGGACAGTGTCTTGAAAGGAGGATATAACATGAACATTAACAAAAGCAAAACGAGGATAATGGAATGTAGTCGAATTAAGTCGGGTGATGCTGAGGGAATTAGATTAGGAAATGAGACACTTAAAGCAGTAAAGGAGTTTTGCTATTTGGGGAGCAAAATAACTGATGATGGTCGAAGTAGAGAGGATATAAAATGTAGACTGGCAATGGCAAGGAAAGTGTTTCTGAAGAAGAGAAATTTGTTAAGATCGAGTATAGATTTAAGTGTCAGGAAGTTGTTTCTGAAAGTATTTGTATGGAGTGTAGCCATGTATGGAAGTGAAACATGGACGATAAATAGTTTGGACAAGAAGAGAGTAGAAGCTTTCAAGATGTGGTGCTACAGAAGAATGCTGAAGATTAGATGGGTAGATCACATAACTAATGAGGAGGTACTGAATAGGATTTGGGAGAAGAGGAGTGTGTGGCACAACTTGACTAGAAGAAGGGATGGTTTGGTAGGACATGTTCTGAGGCATCAAGGGATCACCAGTTTAGTATTGGAGGGCAGCGTGGAGGGTAAAAAACATACAGGGAGACCAAGAGATGAATACACTAAGCAGATTCAGAAGGATGTAGGCTGCAGTACGTACTGGGAGATGAAGAAGCTTGCACAGGGTAGAGTAGCATGGAGAGCTGCATCAAACCGGTCTCAGGACTGAAGACCACAACAACAACAGATGATGCTGACATTCTCATTGATGAAAAAACTGAGGTGGTTTAAGTGTTTGCTGCTCTTATGTATGGCATAAAGTAGTGCAAAAGTGTTAATGATAGAGATTTTGTATTTTCCAAACGAATTATAAAGAAAAAAAATGAAAAATTTATGAAAATATTAACAGCTTCAAATAAAATATGATTCCACCATTCTGGAAATCAGTAAACTAAAAAATTTTTCATACAGCATATGTAAAATTTATGTGGCATAATGCTACTGACCCTTATTCTGTAAAACTACTTTCTGAATCTTGTGGGTGGTACATGAATGACTATTTAAAGCCAGTCCTTGGGGACTGAACACCCTTAAAAGTTGGCAAAATTTTACAGTTACCGACAGGGATAGTAATGACAACAATCCCTCAGAATTTGATTTCAATATTTCAGCTTGTGATGTATCAGGTTCTGAATAAACATCAGTATTTGAAGGCTGTGTAATTTAAATTGTACAATAAATTAAATTGTTTTTGTTGTCAATTGGTTTTTAAAATGTTGATTTATTTCCTCAATTTATCAACCCTATTTTATAAATAAGTACATAAAATTTGAAAGATAAATTACTATATTGTGTATTTATGTAACGGAAATTATTGTGTGCTTCAAAATGTGAAACAATGAGTATAGATTTGCTTTTAGAGTGTGATTATACATGCCAGTTGCTTGGCAGTGCTTCAGTAGCAGTTGCAAGAAGACTATGGGAGTTTTGTGACTCATTGTATTGGACTTTGGTTACAGGGAGGAATGACACTGGCTAGTCTCTTTTACTTGGTGATTGTTAGACACAGAGTTGTTATTCTGTATCTTTCTCTGTCGCATAGGTATGCATGTTCAGTATTTCTCTATTGTTCCATGCTCCCATACTCATTTGTTGGAACTTACACCTGTGCTGACCCTAAGATAGGCCCATTTTTGCTAGGGCAACCCTGTACCATCATGTTAGCAATAAAATTATCCACATTTTAAATGTGATTGTATAAGGAAATTTGATAAGCGTAATTTACTTCTACACACTTACCTGTTTGCACGTGATAAACTTTCATTATTGTCTGGGAGAGTTAAGGAACCTTGCTTTGATGTTACATTTACTTTTGATTGATAGCAATTGTCTTAAGAAACTGCATGAGGGTAAATATATATAAGAAAATGATTAGACAATTTTAAATTAAAAATAGAAGTGCAGAGATATGGAGCAGCAACCCTTGTATGCTTTGTTTATTTGTATATTATAATTCATAAAATGTACATTTTTGACAATATAATTTAATTGGATAGATAAAACGTCTACTCACCAAGTGGCAGCAGAACACACGGAAGAAGTGACTTTTCTCACCCTGTCCAGTAGGTCTCCCCTCAATCACAGTTTTGGGCGACTTTTCTGAAATCTACCCTTTTCCTAGACTTCCCCAGTCCTTTTCTTTCTCCCTTCTTCTTTCCCTTCAATCCTTCTTCCAGCTTGCAGAATTTTAAACTTATTTTATGTGTGTGCTCTGCTGCCACTTGGTGAGCAGATTTATTATCTATCCAATTACATTATAAAATATACATTTTATTATGAAACTTGATGAGGGAAGGTCAGTTTAAGTTGGGGTATTAGACTACATACAGGTCAGAAACAACACAGGTTTGTCTGGAGTTGCTACAAGATCATAAACAAAACCAAAAAGGGGAAAAGAACATGTTCAGCAGAAACAGACTGTTTCTTCTGTGATGAAGCACACCACATCTCCAAGGAATGACCACATTTCCATGAAAAACAGGTAGGGGCTTTTCCGAGCAAGCAGAGTATTCCCAAGAAATCAGCATGCAGGGTAAGTAGGTGCTAGCTCAGCAGTGCTACAAATGATTCAAACAGTGAAGACTCATCAAGTGTAAGTGTGAAGAGCCGGCCACATTGGCCGAGCTGTTCTAGGAGCTTCAGTCCGGAACCGCGCGACTGCTACGGTCGCAAGTTCAAATCCTGCCTCGGGCATTGATGTGTGTGATGTCCTTAGGTTAGTCAGGTTTAAGTAATTCTAAGTTCTAGGGGACTGATGACCGCAGATGTTAAGTCCCATAGTGCTCAGAGCCATTTGAATCATTTGAAATAGTGGCTATGAGAATGAGTGGAAGAGGTGCTGATGGGAAAGTGTGGGTTCTGGATTCCGGAGAGGCACATCATGTGACTTGTCACCAAAAGATGTTACAGAACTTAGAGATGGGTAACTTTGGAGAAGTGCAACTGGTTGAAGGGAAAGCTACTAAAGTGGCAGGTAAGGGAAATGTTATCATGAAGGCAGTAAAATCAAGTGCTTCTAGTGAAAGAACTGGATTGGAACTTGATTGTTAAATGGAACTAAAGACTTGAATGCAGAGAAGTTTGCCCACAGTACACTGAATGCTACGTACAAAGAAAAAGGTACTACTGAAACTGGTACTACTGAAACTGGTACATAGTGATGGATGTTGCATTAGACAGACTTCCTTGGTTGAGCACATTATTATGCTACATACCTGAAAAACCCCTCAAGGTATTCAGTAGTGAAAGTGCTAAGCAGAAAAATGATGTGTGTGAGTTTTTTTGTGGAGTTTAAGGTATGTACAGCATGTGAGACAGGGAATAAACTGCAGAGTTTCCAACTGGAAAATGTGAAACTTGCTGTATTTGGACAGGTTACTCCTGTAACCGAAATATCAGATCCGCAGATGATTCTAAAGGAACCAAAACCAGTCATATGAATAAACATTTTGCAATCAAGACGGATTAAAAGTTACATTGTAAAATCACTGATTGCAGCTATCCTATCAGACATTATGTCTGTTTTTGCCAAGGTTGTTGTGACTGAGCACTTGAATTACTGAAAACTGTGCGCACATTGGGTACCAAAAACATTGATGGATGTGCACAAAACCAAATGTTTGGATTCTGTATTGACTTTCCTTGTGTGGTACTACAATGACAGTGATTATTTCTTAAGCCAAATTGTTACGGGCAATGAAACATTGGTGGCCTACATCACAACAGAATCAAAGCAGCAGTCCATGGCATGGCAGCATTCAGATTCACCCAGAAAAGTGAAGTTTATACAAACAATTCCTGTCCGGAAAATCATGTGCACAGTTTTTTTGGACAGAAAAGGAGTATTGCTTGTGGAATTTCTGCCTCGTAATGAGACAATCAATGCAGCAGCTTACTGTAAGACATTGCATAGTCTGCGCTGTTCAATTCAGAACAAAAGATGTGGCAAGTTGGGCAAGGGCATCGTTTTGCTGCAAGACAATGCCCGTCCGCATGTGGCGAATCAGACCAAAGATCTCATCACATCTTTTCAATGGGAAACTCTAGATCATCCTCCGTACAGCCCCGATCTTGCGCCCAGTGACTACCATCAGTTCCTGCACTTAAAGAAACACCTGGGCAATCAGTGTCTTCAAGACAATGACGAAGTCAAAACAGTGGTGATGCAGTGGTTAACAAGTCAGGCAGCAGACTTCTATGAGGAGGGTATTCAAAAACTGCTACAACATTATGACAAGTGCCTCAATATTGACAGAAATTATGTAGAAAAGTAGATCAAGATACAGGCTTTCACATAAAAATAAAATTATTGAGATATCTTAGCACATCTTTTTTTAATTTCAAAATGGTGCTTACTTAAAAAAACACGCCTCGTATTTGGCTGCAAAGTCTCGACAAGCATATTGACATCTGACAAACTCAGGGAATGAGCAGAAGAATGTGTTTATCTTGGAGTGGAAGCAAGATCAAAAGGATATCACCTGTGGTGCCTTGGACAGAGACAAAGACCTCTTGCTACTGGAAAAATCTCATACGAAGCCTGGAAGCAGAAAGAATTTGTTAAAGAAGATTTGAAAATTCACAAGTTATTTGGCTGTGGAGCCTTGACAAGCACATTGACATCTGACAAACTCTGGGAACAAGCAGAAGAATGTGTTTATCTTAGAGTGGAAGGAAGATAAAAAGGATATTGCCTGTGATACCTTGGATAGAGAATAATCCTTTTGAGAAGAGAGAATGTTCCTTCTGGAGGCTACAGTAAACGAAGAACTGTGTCTTCTGGGGCAAGCAAACACAAAACAGAGTACAACAGCTCATCCACACAGCAATGAGTTGACAGCAGTTAGTTAGGCTTCCTGGATCTATCAACAGATGGTGATAACACACCACCAAGGAATGCAAAACCAGTAGCAGATGATACAGATGAGTCAGCAAGCATTTGAGGTGATGGGGGCCAATCTGATGTCAGAGAAGAAGGTAGATACAAGGCATGTTTTTTAGGTAAGTACTGTTTTGGAAAGAAAGTCTTTTCTTAGCAGTACTTTCCTCTACTTTTCTACATAATTCCCATCAACAGTGAGGCACTTATTGTATCATAAAACCAACTTTTGAATTCCATCCTCATAGAAATCTGCCTCCTAATTATACAATCATCGCAACCTGGTTCTGTACCAGTTGCATAAAGCGCACTTCTTGACACTTGAGGAAATGCTCCACTTAATGCCAAAATAGTAAAGTGTCTGTTCTCTCTCACTGTTTCATCAAATTTCTGCACCAAATCATCAGTAATGACTGAAGGTAGCCCGCTTCATTCCTCATCATACACATTTGTACAGCCATCTTTAAAAGCTCTCGTCCATTCCCATACCACCCCACTGCTCATGTTTTCTCCATACACATCACTGAACTGATGATGAATTTCAGTACTTTCATGCCTTTAGCATAAAGGAAATGAATCACAGCCCATATTTCACACTCGGCAGGATTCTGAATTGGAGGAAGCATTTCAAATACTCACAAGTAAGCGTAAATATGCCAAATGACTCTGTGGTGTCTGTGGCTTGCAACAGAATGTGGTACACAGCACTTATGCCCCAAATGCTGACCACCGAGCTGCAGTGGTGATGTGTGTGTGTGTGTGTGTGTGTGTGTGTGTGTGTGTGTGTGTGTGTGTGTGTGTGTGTGTGTGTGTGGAATAGGATGCAGTGTTGGAAAGTGAAATTTCCAGTGCAAATAACAAAGTCTTTGTCTCTGTGAAACTAAAAAACTGTGGTTCATGTGTCTTTGCATGTTCTTCAGTTACTGTGTGTCAGGCAAATCTGTTTGATCCAACATCAGTAAAAGAGGCCTCAGCCTCAGTTCTCAGGGACAAATGGCATGCAGCTATGGAGTCAGAGACGAGTAGCCTAAAACGCTATAATCAGTCGCACAGTGAGGGGAGGCAAGGAGGTCTATCATGCTCTGGGTGCCACTTGCAGAGGGGCACCAAATTGTCTGCAATACAAACAGATTTTGTTGAAAATATATTATTGTTAGAGTAAATTCTATGTATTATCTTACTATATGAGTTTCTGAAGGGGCTGTGCCAATAAAGTACACTGAGTGCCAAGGAGGGTGGAGTGGGAGATGGGGTGCCAATAAAATATTAGTCCTGCGGGGCTGATGGGGATGGGAGGGAGGGGGGGGGGGGGGGGGGCACCAATAAAGTATCACTCTCCAGGTGCCAGTTATGTTTGCTAAGCCATTAGGTAAAATACATGGCAAGTTGTTGACAGATCAAAAGCTGGTCATGTTATAGTAAGCAAGTGGATATTTACACTGAAGTAAAACAGAGAAGGTGATATTACTAAATTTGTAGTAAGGTTAGTAGCTTTGGGTTATAGCCATAGCCAGATATTTGAAGTAGATTATTGGGAAACCTACAGCCAAGTGATGAGGCAAAGTAGCTTGTGGATTCTGATAGCAATAGCATTAATAAGGGGGTGGAAAATCAAACACATTGATGTAGACACTGCTTATCTGAATAACCACATAAGTGGCTTCGCTTTCATGCAACAGCCAAAATCGTCTAATGGGGGGAATAAAGTGTGTTTATTGAACGAGAGTTTGTATGGGCTTCACCAGGCAGCTAAGGATTGGAATGATTTTTTGCTCTGAGATGATAAATTTATGTTTGAAGTAATGTAAAAATGATCCTTGTGTATTCTTCTCTAATAATTTGATCATTAGGGTTCATTTTGATGATGATGGTGTAATAGGTGAGGAAGAGAGGATTGTAACATTCAAGGATGTTTTTGAAATCTCAAATTAACATTAAAGAAATGAATGGCATATTGCTTATTCTAGGACTTGAGAGTGAATAGTCTCAAGGGCAGGTAAAATTAAACCAAACTAGCTACATTCAGTAGATGCTAAGAGAATTTAAAATGCATGACTGCAAGGGCATAGCTACACCATATACGACAATAATTTTGTTTTAGAGGAGGATGGTAAGTCAACTGACCAAAAATTGTACCACAAGGCATTCGGTTGTTTGCTGTATATCTCATGTGTACTCAACCTGATATTGCCTTTATTGCAGGAAGGTTGGGTCATTCAATTCTATGCCATGTGTTTCTCACAGAGCCAGAGTAAAATGGGTGTTTTACTATCTGCAGCGAACTAAAGATTTGTATTTATGTTTTGAAGCCCGTTGTTCTGACACTAGCGCATTCAGTGATGCCAAGTGGGCAAATGACCCACCTGACAGTGAGTCTATAACAGAGTACACAGTTGTGTTAGCTGGAACAGAAATCAGCTAGAATGGCAAAAAGAAATCCATTGCGGCAACCTCCACAGTAGAAGCTGAAAACATTGCCATGTTTGAAAAATGTAAAGAGGTGGAACGGTTTGTAGATTTTCTACATGAGAAGAAGTGTTCTGAATTTGTTAGACTGCACCTGCAGGTCATTGCTGACAGCACAGGTGCCAATGAGATTGTGAAGAAAAAAGGTGTGTCAGAAAGGAGCAAACACTTCAGGGTATGCTCTCATACAGTCAGGCAAACTGTCTTATATGGCTTTCTTAAGTTTAAGTATAACAATGAAAATAATCAGGTCTTTAAATATGTCTGCTTGTGTCTGTATATGTGTGGATGGATATGTGTGTGTGTGCGAGTGTATACCCGTCCTTTTTTCCCCCTAAGGTAAGTCTTTCCGCTTCTGGGATTGGAATGACTCCTTACCCTCTCCCTTAAAACCCACTTCCTTTCGTCTTTCCCTCTCCTTCCCTCTCTCCTGATGAGGCAACAGTTTGTTGCGAAAGCTTGAATTTTGTGTGTATGTTTGTGGTTGTTTGTGTGTCTGTCGACCTGCCAGCACTTTCATTTGGTAAGTCAAATCATCTTTGTTTTTAGATATATATTTCCTACGTGGAATGTTTCCCTCTATTATAACCAAATGAAAATAATCAGTTATTGATAAAATCGTTTAATTGGATAGATAAAAAATCTACTTACCAAGCGGCGGCAGAATACACACACAAAAGACAGTTGTAATTGACAAGCATTCGGAGCCAGAAGTGACTTCTTGAGGCAGAAGGGTTGAAGGCGAAGGAAGAGGGGAGAAGGAAAAGGACTGGAGAGGTCTAGGAAAAGGGGTACATCATTACAGGAAAGGCACCCAGAACCGCGGGTCAGGGGAGATTTATCGTACAGGATAAGAAGGAAAGACTGATCATTGGGACTGTATCAGATGAGATTCAAAAACATGAGAGCTTAAAGGTGGAAGACACGGTAATATGCATACAGAGATTACTGCTTAAACATCATGCATGAGTTAATAAGAGTGAAAATATAAGTGCAGTGTACATACAAAGGTGGGAGTTGGGCGATGAAAAATAGATGGGAAAGACAATGAAAGATGTAGAAAACTAAAACAGAGTGAAGCAAGGGTAGTTACAGTAAAGAAATGCTGTGACGGGAAAAATTAATGTAAATTAGGACCATGTGGATGGCAAGAACCAATGACATGTTGTAGTGCTAGATTCCACCTGTGGAGTTCTGAGAAACTGGTGGCTGGAGAAAGAATCCAGATGGCGTGTGTGGTGAAACAGGCACCGAGGACATGATTGTCATGTTGTAGAGCATACTCTGCAACAGGATATTGCAAGTTGCCAATATATACCCTCTGCCTATGCCCATTCATTCTAATACATAATTTGGTGGTAGTCATGCCGATGTAGAAGGCTGAATAGTGTTTACATAACAGCTGGTATATGACAGGTGGCTCTCCCTTTGATCATATATGTTTTGCCAGTTACAGGGCTGTTAAGGTGGTTGGTAGGAGAGTGCATAGGGCAAGTCTTGCAGCAGTGACAGTCACAGAGGTAGGAGCCATAGGGTAGAGATATGGGTACAGAAGGAGCATAGAGTCTGACAAGAATATTGTGGACATTTGGAGCGCAACAGAAAGCTATTCTAGGTGTCGTGGGCAAAATTTCAGACAGAATGGACCTCATTTCAGGGCATATTTTAGGAAGTTATGGCCCTGTTGAAGTAGCTGACTAACACATTCCAGAACAGGATAATACTGGGTCACCAATGGTGTGCCCCGAAGCTGCTTTTTGGAGGGATCAGCAGTACCAGGATTGGATGCAATGGCCTGGGAAATCTGCTTCTTAACTAGGCTGGTGGGGCAATTATGTAACGTGATACCACATACTTATACGTTTGTGACTATTACAGCGCCATCTATCACAAAGCGAAAAAAGTGGTCCAACTAAAATATTCATATTTCTTTACATATAATTATGTGCAGCGAAGGCTAAGGTGAGAATAGTGGTGTATTGCTGTAAAGAGTTTGCATCTGAACAAATATGTTTGCCTCGGTTGCCAAGGCTGTATGGGAGGGAACATTTGATATGGAAAGGATGGCAACAGACAAAATGTAAATACTGTTGTTTGTTGGTAGGCTTTATGTGGACAGAACTGTGTAGCTGGCCTTCATTGAGTACAGATCAGTATCAAGGAAAGTGGCATGAGTTTCAGAAAAGGACCATGTGAAATTTAATTTGGAGAAGGTAGTCAGAGTTTCCAGGAATTTTAGCAGGTGAGCCTTACCATGAGTCCATAAGGTAAATATGTCATCAATGTATCTAAACCAAGCCAGGGGGTCAAAATTTACGGATCCTAGGAAAACCACCTCCAAGTGACCCATGAAAGGGTTGCCATAGGAAGGAGCCATCCTGGTTCCCATGGCGGTACCCGTGATGCGTTTGTATGTCTGCCCCTCAAGGTGAAGTAATTGTTGGCAAGTATAAAGTTGATTAAGGCGAGTAGAAGGATTTCATAGGTTTGGAATTAGGTGGGCGCTGACAGAGGAAATGTTCAGCAGCAGACAGGCCACGTACATGGGGGATGTGGGTAAAGAGCGAGGTAGCATCAATGATGACAACCAAGGTGTGTGTTGGGAGTGGAATGGGCACAGATTTCAGATGATCTAGGAAATGTTTGGTATCTTTAATGTAGGAAGGGAGTATTTGTTCTATGGGCTGCAGATGTTGATCATCTAAGGCAGATATTCTTTGGTGGGCACTTTAAAGCCAGAGGCAATAGGACAGCCAAGATGATTGGGTTTGTGGATCTTAGGAAGAAGGTAAAATGTTGGTGTGCGTGTTTTGGATGGGATGAGAAGTTCTATGGATTGAGGTATTAGTCCTTGTGAGGGGCCTGAGGTTTTAAGGAGGGACTGCAGGTCAGATTGAATTACAGGGATGGGATCTTGATGGCATATGCTGTATATAGAGGTGTCAGACAACTGGCATAGACCTTCACTAACATACTCCTTTCGATCAAGTACTGCAGTGGTAGATCCTTTGTCTGCTGGGAGGATAATAATGGAGTCATCAGCTTTTAGGGAATGCAGAGCCTGGAGTTCTGCCGAGGACAGATTAGGGACCTGAGCAAGGGTTGTGAAGTAATGCTGGATGTGAGGAATTCTTGGAAGGCTTGTAATGGATGATTTTGAGGTAGTGGTGGTGGATCAAGTTGGGATTGGGGTCTGAATTGTTCAAGACAGGGTTCAATGTCAGGTTCGCTGTTGGAAAGGTTTTGGGATTTGGTTGCAAAGTGTTATTTCCAATGGATATTAAATGTGAAGGAAAGTAGGTCTTCATCAAAGCAGCATGATCAAATACAGATTTGGGGCGGAAAGTGAGGCCCTTGGATAGTTACAGAGGTTGTCGTTGCAGTTTGAAGTTGGCTTGGCAGATGATACCATTCAAGGAAACATGAGAGGCAGATAGCTGTAAGATTTTGTAGAAGGAGAGAAGTCTGGTAGAGTGGAAATTGGCTGATGAGGCATATTGGACACAGATCAGCCAGGTAAGAGCAAGAGATTTCTGTATTTGGAACTGAAAAGGAGCCTGGTGTAGGGTAGGATTGCACCCAGAAACAGGGACTTTCAATGTTAGGTTTCTTTGAGTAACTCAAGAAACAAGCAGGTTTCAAGAAAAACGCTTTGCCCGTACATCTTTTCTAGTACTGATTTCCATGCTCTTGGACAGGTCCATTTTTATTTGCATATAACATTTCAATTGTTATTTACAAATTTTCAGTCTACAATTTATGATGGTTCATTACACAGGATGGCATTCTCCCAAACATCTTTCACCAATTTATTCGCAAACTTGACAGATGTTTTCTTTCCCACCATCCCCTTACCTTTTTTATATGTAATTCTTCACGTTTTTGTACATTTGCTTTTCGGCAAACCGTACTGACTGACTTTTGTTGCCCTCATTCTCATATGAATTTTTCTAATTTTTCTGACTTTTTTCCTTGATTTTCTTCCGTTTTTCTGTCTTTTCCGCCCTGTGCTTATTTAATTATTTGCCATTCCCACGATTTCTAACTCTCCATGCTGCCCTCTCTTGCCATGATGAATCTCATCTCATCTTACATCCATTCTTTTTGAAAACATGCTTTTGCACTATTGAAATCTGCTTGCCCCTTGGAGATGCTCCAAAAGGCCTAACATTGAATGTCTCTGTTTCTGGATGCAATGCTACCCTACACCTGGCTATTTTACGGTTCCAAATACAGCAGCCTCTTGCTCTTACCCACCTAATATGTGACCTGTATGTCTCATCATCCAATTTCCACTCTACCAGACTTCTATCCTTCTACAAAATTCTACAGTTATCTGCCTCTCATGTTTCCTTGAATGGTATCATCCACCAAGCCAACTTAAAGTGCAACAACACGCCAGACTTGACCTCAGAAAGCAGTTCCAGCTTCTCCTAAACTACCTGAAAAGTGGTGTTTCCCTTCCTGTCCCTCTGCAGCTCCCTAAACAACCACACCATCAGCCACCACTCCTCTCCTACAGACCGAGCTTGGCCAACCTCCTTAACATCTCACAGCCTTCACCACTGCCTCCCAGACCAAGAATAACCCATAATCCGAAGAACCAGTCACAGCAGTACAATGCCCTTAACTGCTCATTTTTTTATTTTATTTACATGTCAAGTTCCATAGAAACAAAAAGGAGCAAATCTCCAAGGTCATGGAACACGTCAATACACACAATTACAAGTTAAAAGTAATAACACATGAAAATAAAATATTTATGAACCCAAAAAAAGTCAGTCCATAAGTTTAAGTAAATGCAATCAACAATACAACAAGAATCAGCTTAATTTTTCAAGGAACTCCTCAACAGAATAGAAGGATTGACCCATGAGGAAACTAGTTTCAATTTGAAAGTGCATGGATTAATACTAAGATTTTTGAATTTGATTGGTAGCTTATTGAAAATGGTTGCAGCAGTATACTGCACACCTTTCTGCACAAGAGTTAAGGAAGTCCGATCCAAATGCAGGTTTGATTTCTTCTGAGTATTAACCGAGTGAAAGCTGCTTATTCTTGGGAATAAGCTAATATTGTTAACAAGATATGACTTTAAGAAATATATACATTGAGAGACCAATGTCAAAATACCCAGATTCATCTAAAGCACCTTCCCCTCGTGAATTACCTATATTATTTAAGGGTCTCTGTTTCAGCCCCAAACCTGCATTTGATCATGTTGCTATGGTGAAGGACCTACTTTCCTTCACGTGTAATATCCATTGGAAATATCACTTTCCAACCCAATCCCAAAACCTTTCCAACAGCAGACCTGACATTGAACTCTGCCTTGAACAATTCAGACCATGATCCCAACTTGATCCACCACCACTACCTCAAAATCGTCCCTTACAAGCCTTCCAAGAATTCTTCACATCCAGCATTACTTCACAACCCTTCCTCAGGTCCCTCCAATATGACCCTAATCTGACCTCTGCAGAGCCCCAGGCACTGCATCCCATAAAAGCTGATGACTCCATCATCATCCTCCCAGCAGATGAAGGATCTACCACTGCTGTACTTGACTGAAAGGAGTATGTCTGCCATAAGTATCCCACCCCTGTGATTCAAACTGACCTGTCGTCCCTCCTTAAAACCTCAGGCCTCTCATAAGGCTAACACCTCAATCGATAGAACTTCTCATCCCACCCAAACCTCGCACTCCCACCTTTTACCTTCTTCTTAAGATCCACAAACCCAATCATCCTGGTCGTCCTACAGTTTCTAGCTTCAAAGCACTCACCAAAGTACATCTGCCTTAGCTGATCAACACCTGCAACCCATAGTACAAAGACTTCCCTCCTACATCAAAGATACCAACCATTTCCTAGATCATCTGAAATCTGTGCCCGTCCCACTCCCACCACACACCTTGCTTGTCACCACTGATGCCACCTCCCTCTATACCAACATCCTCCACATACATAGTCTGTCTACTGCTGAACATTTCCTCAGTCAGGGGCCACCTAATTCCAGACCTATGGCATCCTTCCTATTCACACTAATCAACTTTATACTTAGCAACAACTACTTCACCTTTTTGGGGCAGACATACAAACAGATGATGGGTATGGCCATGAGAACGGGGATGGCTCCTTCCTATGCCAACCCTTTCATGGGTAGCTTGGAGGAGGCTTTCCTGGCACCCATAAATATTTAGCCCCTGGTGTGGTTTAGATACACTGATGACATATTTACTGAGTTGCTAAAAAGTCCTGGAATCTCTGAATATCTTCTCCCAATTACATTTCACATGGTACTACTCCGAATCCCATGCCACTTCCCTTGATGTCGATCTCATCCTGATCAAAAGCCAGCTACACACTTCTGTTCACATTAAACCTACCAAAAAACAACAGTACTTACGTATTGTCTGTTGCCATCCTTTCCATGTCAAATGTTCCCTCCCATTCATCATTGGTATACGAGACAAACATATTTATTTGGATGCAGACTCTTTACAGCAGTACACCCCCATTCTCACCTCAGCCTTCACTGCACATAATTGAACCTCCAGCCTAGTTAAGAAGCAGATTTCCTGGGCCATCACTCCATCCTGGTACTGCTGATCCCCCCAAAAAGCAACTTCAGAGCACACCATTGGTGACTCAGTATTAGCCTCGTCTGTAATGTGTTAATCAGCTACTTTGATAGGGCCATGACTTTCTAAAATCATGCCCTGATATGAGATCCATTCTGTCTGAAATTTTGCCCACCATACCTAGAATAGCTTTCAAATGGCTCAAATGACTCTGAGCACTATGGGACTTAACTTCCGAGGTCAACAGACCCCTACAACTTAGAACTACTTAAACCTAGCTAACCTACAGACATCGCACACATCCATACCTGAGGCAGGATTCGAACCTGCGACCATAGCGGTCGTGCGGTTCCAGATTGTAGCGCCTAGAATCGCTCGGCCACCCCGGCCGGCGAATAGAGTTCCATCACCCTCCAAATCTTCACAATATTCTTGTCAGTCCCTATGCTCCTTCTGCACCCATCTCCCTGCCCTATGGCTCCTACCCTGTGTCTGTCCCTGTTGCAAGACTTGCCCTATGCACCCTCCTGCACCTTAACAGCCATGTAACTGGCAAAACTTATACTATAAAAGGGAAAAACACCTGCAAAACGACACATCATATACTAGCTGTTATGTAAACACTGTTCAGCCTTCTACATTATACAACTACCACAAAATTATCAATTAGGATGAATGGACATAGACAGAGGGTGTACGAGGTTTGTCCAGAAAATACATATAAAAGTAGAATAATGTCTTTATGTTACAAGTTGCAGTCACCGCCAGGTGGGACTACTGCTGTAATCAATCCCATCAACACTCAGTTCGAGTCAGAGCACTCTGCTTGAAGGTGGGAGTGTGCAGCAGCTTGTTGACAGTTACCCTTTTTCACCTGCCATCGGCATGGAGCTCTCTCTGATTGAGGAACAGCGCGTCAACATCAAGTTTCTTGCAAAGCTAGGCAAGAATGGCCGTGAGATTTTTGAGTGTTTGAAACAGGTTTATGGAGACAATTCTCTGAAGGAACCAACTGTGAACAAGTGGTTAAAAAGGTTCCGGGATGGCTGAGAAGAAGTGAACGATGACCCTCGCCCAGGATGCCCATCGACAGCGAGTTCTGATGCAAATGTTGAACGAATTCGGCTTGTGTCCTTAAAGACCATAGATTGACAGTCAGAATGATTGCTGATGAGCTGTCAATCCCCAAAATAATTGTTCACAAAATCCTGGCACAAAAACTTGAAATGAAGAAATTGTGTGAGAAAATCGTACCGAAGCTCTTGACGCCAGAACAGAAAGCAAAGAGGGTTGAGTGCTGGGAGGATTGGTTGGAAGCAGAAGAACGAGGGGACTTTCTCAACCGAGTCATCACTGGAGACGAGTCCTGGTTTTACCAATTCGATGTGGAGCTCAAATCTCAAAGCAAGGAATGGAAACTAGCAGGAGAACCGAGAACAAAAAAGTTGCGAAAATCAAGGTCCAATGTGAAGACAATGTTGATTGTTTTCTTTGATTCTAGGGGCATTGTTCACAAGGAATTTGTCCCTCCCTGCCAGAGAGTGAACGGAAATTTTTATGTTGAAGCTCTGACACGTCTCAGAGCTCGTGTGGCCCGAGTTCAACCAGAGTTGGCAAAAGGGGGCAGGTGGATCCTTCATCATGACAATGCGCCCACTCACACATCGCTCATTGTGCGTGAGTTTTTGGCCCGAAGCTCAATCACCGTGACAGACCACCTGCCTTATTCACCCGATTTAGCCCCGTGTGACTTCTTCATGTTCCCAAAATGCAAAATGGTGCTTTGTGGGTGGCACTTGGGAGATGTGGAAGCCATCAAGGTGGAAATGACACGGCAACTGAACAACATCACAACTGAAGACTTTCAGCAATGTTATCAACAGTGGAAACGGCATTGGCAGAAGTGTATCGCGTCTCAGGGAGAGTACTTTGAAGGAGACCATATTGTAATACCTGAATAATTGTAAAATAAAGTTATTATTCAACTTTTATATGTATTTTCCAGACAAACCTCGTATACTAGCAACTGACAATATCCTGTTGCCGAGCATGCTCTACAAAATGGCATTCGTGACCACGGAGCCTGTTTCACCACACATGCCATCTGGGTTCTTCCCCCAAACACCGGTTTTTCAGTACTCCACAGGTGGGATCTAGCACTACAATATCCTTGGTTCTCGCCACCCACCTGCCTTTAATTTATGTTGATTTCTTCCTTCTCAGTGTTCTCCTCTGTAACTACTCTTTGCTTCACTCCATTTTAGTTTTCTACACTTTTCATTGTCTTTCCTGTCTATTTTTCACCGCCCCTACCTCCCACCTCAATTACGTACAATGCACTTAGCTTTTCACTCTTATTAACTCATGTTGTATGTTTAATCAGTAATCTCTGTCTGCATATTACCCTATCTTCCACCTTTAAGCTGTCAGGTTTTCAAATCTCATCTGATACAGTCCCCAACAATCAATCTTCTCTCCTCATCCCGTATAGTAAGCCTCCCCTGAACCACAGTTCTGGGTAATTTTTGTCAAATGTACCCCTTTTCCTAGACCTTTCCAGTCCTTTTCCTTCACCGCTCTTCCTTTCCCTTCAACTCTTCTACCTCAAGAAGGAGCCTCTGTTGTTAATTATAACTGTCTTGTATGTGTATGTTCTGCTGCCGCTTGGTGAGTAGATTTTTTTTTTTTTTTTATCTATCCAATTCATTAAGTTCAAGTACATATCAACTTAGCCCACCTGGTTAGCCATGTGGTCTAATGCACTGCTTTCCAAGGGGGAAGGTGTGCCGGTCCCCGGCACGAATCCGCCCGGCGGATTAGTGTCAAGTTCCGGTGTGCCGGCCAGTCTGTGGATGGTTTTTAAGGCAGTTTTCCATCTGTCTTGGCGAATGCAGGTTGGCTCCCCTTATTCCGCCTCAGTTACACTATGTCGGTAATTGCTGCGCAAACACTGTCTCCACATACGCGTACACCATAATTACTCTATCATGCAAACATTTGGGGTTACACATGTCTGGTGTGAGATGTTCCCGGGGCTACACTTGTCTGGTGTGAGATGTTCCTGGGGGCCGAACAGCACAGTAACTCTGCATTCAGTGTGGGATGGAGGTGGAGAGAGTGGACTCCTGTAGCCTGTTGTGGGGTTGTGAACCACTGAAGGCTATGGTGGCGACGGAGCCTCTCCGTCATTTCTAGGTCCCCAGTTCAATACAATACAATACAATGTATCAACTTATATCAATGTGGCAGACATTTTAACCAAAGGTCTCAGTGATATTAAAACTGACAGATTCAGAGACATGTTAGAATTAAAATAAGTATTATTTCCTGTTGGACAACCTACCAGTTAAGTTCTTATATTTAATACTGGAATTTAGCAGTGTTAAACTATTAAGTTATTCTCTTATGATGTCCTAAGAGCTTGTATTGCAATACTGTTTGATTAATGCAGTGACTATCATTTGAATTCAGTGCCATTTGCAGAGCACTCGAAAATCTAGGGATTTCCAGCTTATGATTCTCTTTTCTGTGTGTGCACTTTGGCGCATCGTAGTAGTTCACACCAGAACATCTCAATGTAGAGACAATAATGTGATGGTAGTGCTGTACCATACATTGTAAGTGTGTGTTTATCTGCAATATAGTTTTAACGGTGACAATGATATGTGTGTTATAATTCAATCACCTATCCTCATCCACTCCAATTAAAATTACTATAGTATGCAGATATCTCCAATTTGCTCCATAATCATCCAAAAATTCTGTCCAGCTCATCATTGATAGTAAGAGAATAACACAATACAGTAATTCACTGATTTCCTGAACAAAATTGTAATCTGTAAATACTAATGACTTTATAAAGAAAGCAGAGCTATGAGCTGTGAGAGAGGACGGAACATTTTATCTCATATCGACAGAGAATAAATAAAACAAATGGGCATAAAATAGAAATAAAAGCTTTATGTATTCCATTTTTATGTGCATACATGCAACTTTGTATGTAATACAGACTACAATCTATAATTTCATTTTAACAAAGACAGATATGAAATAAGGCAATAACTATAATTTTATATAAATTAGAAGTATTCTTCATATAAAGATAGAGGAATATTTTTAATGCGTTCTTTTCAGTCATCCGTCATTAACAGAATGACTTGGTCCTTCAAAACTACCTTCGCATAATTTTTTAGATGTCTAACAGAATTTTAAAAAACTGATGTCTGATCACCACATAGTTCATTTTTAGATTATCACAGTATTATCATGTTCCCTTTCCTGTACAGGTTTTCTTTCTTTCAAATGAGGCTGAACATATTTTTATATTTCTTGATGCACAGTAGTACCAGATTAGAAGAAAAATTTCTCTATGGCTTTGTTAAATATCAGCAGTAGACACAAATATATTGTGTAAAGAGTGTGTACCTTCTATAGCACATTGGTCCCATTGTATATGTTAACTCATTGGCATCGGCAGAAGACAGTCTTGTTAGTATCTATGTAAGCTTAGGTTATTTAGTTAAGATAACCCAAAAGTGTGGTTTTTCATGAGATTAAGAATCACCGTGTGATATTGGGTTTCTTGCTGTATGATTTCATTTAGTGTGCACATCATTTCAGAAGCTCCCTTTTATTCCATGGCAGTGTTATGTTTTAAGATGTTACATACACTGAGAAAAATTATGAAACCATAAATTTCAAAATATTTTATTACTATGTATCTGTGATAGCTATTCAGTTATCCAGTAAATAAATCTATCAGGATGGCTGTGTTAGTCTGTTACATAGACATAAAGAATATCCCTATTCACATACCATCTTTAATCACCTTATTGTCCACAGGACATTAAGCCCCTACATTCCTTTCATCCTTCTGTCCAAATCAAGCACGTGTAATATGATTATTTCCACATGAATTAAAACCGATCAAATAATAAAAAATATGAAACAGAGTCTGCTTAAGTTCCTTTTAACACCTCATGAATTAAACATCTGTGCACAAGTAAACAGTTTCTTCTATAGTTTGTGTTCAGTGCAGTTCTGAATAAGTGTGAATTTTAAAAAAATCTAAAAAACTAAATAATACACTTCTGATAATATTTGTGGAAATAAAGGAGAAACAGCTTATTTGCCAACAAATCAGAAAATGCCGTTGGGGGTTAGATTCAATTGGAATGACCAAAGTAAAGTATTTCTCTCTTGTATAATACTGCAGTTTAATTAAACAATGTTTGCAACTTTGCGTAACAGTTCTCTGTGTTGTTAGTATGAAATATACAATCCTCAGTGCAGGCCATTAGTGACTGTAAAACTTTCAGTATTTTGAATGGCTTCTGTTCATGTCTTTTCTAGTATGTAAGGAACAATGTTTTTAGCAGCATCAACATCATGTGCTGCAATTAGACAACACACTGTTTTGTTACTGGATCCCATTTCTATGAAGGAATTGTTAGTGCTGAGAAATTAACAAGACAAGGCAAAACAGGTGTTAATATAACATTAAAACTGTTTGTAACACAATCGCTTAACAAACAGAAAAAAATACGTGCTTGCTTTATTTCTATACAGCACAAGTCAAAATGGTCTTTACATTGTAGGAATGATATAGTAATTTACAGAGTTAACTCACAGAATCAGTAGATTGTCATTTTGTAGCAAACAGCCTCCGCTTTGAATCACTTAGTGCATCGGTACGCCATTCCATCGCCAGGAGTGTCAGTGTAGTGCACATTTAAAATTGCTTCTTTCTGTGGAAGGGAGCACGCTCACTGTGTGTTTTGGTTTCACGAAACAAACTCTGCAACAACTGTTCAGTGTAAATTTCACATGAAATACACTAGAGTACCTCCAAGCAGGCCTACAATTTACTCTTGGCACAAGAACTTTGTTGGGACAAGTTGTTCACTACGATGTGATAAATCACCAGGTCGCCAGCATGTTGAGAATTATGTTGAACAGGTTAGGGAGAGCTTTGTCTGCAGTCCACAAAAATCAACGCAATGTTCATCTCACAAGACTGGCATTCGACAAAAGGCTGTTTGGAAAAATGGTACACCACCTCTTTCCGTCATAGAAGTTTGAGGTTTCCTTGCTAATTGCTTCCCAGATCAGTGGGTT
This sequence comes from Schistocerca americana, assembly GCF_021461395.2. NCBI lineage: Eukaryota > Metazoa > Arthropoda > Insecta > Orthoptera > Acrididae > Schistocerca > Schistocerca americana. The sequence continues at coordinate 227,251,242 of NC_060125.1, read as the reverse complement.
GACCATGAAGGGCCAATGGCATGGCGACCTCGCTCCACAGACTTGACACCATTGGATTTCTTTCTCTGGGGTTTCATTAAAGACCGTGTGTATGTTCCTCGGTTACCAAACAATTGAGCTGACCTAAAACATGGAATCTACACTGTCTTTGCACAAGTTACACCCAATTTGCTGCAATGAGTGTGGGAAGAAACTGACTACCCATGGGATGTGTTTTCTGCATCACAAATGATTGTCACATCAAACCAAAATGACACTTGACACTTCTATGTGAAACTTGAGGTTGTTTGCTACAAAATGACACCTATCTCAATAAATTTTTGTTTCGTTTCAAAGTTGTAAAGTCCTTTTTGAATCACCCTGTTTTTCAGACAATTTTTTTTCCATCTTCTTTTCTTGTCTTTGTCTTCATGTAATACCACTGTATTCTTTGAGTTGTCTCACAGTACAACCATTGTACAGAATGTACTTTAATAGGACCAAATAAAAATCATATCAAGTCAGTTCAGCTAATTAGTCCCAACAGAATCGAATTTAGGTGAAATCATAGTAAATGTAACATTGAGATTTGCAGATGAAGTAGCATGCTTTACACTTCTTTAGTTTCTAGATTATAGATCCTATATTTTAGTTGTTTAGAGATAAAATACCAAAAGGACATCACACACACACACACACACACACACACACACACACACACACACAGAGACAGAGAGAGAGAGAGAGAGAGAGAGAGAGAGAGAAATGCAAAATAAGTTATGCCCTCATAACCAAGGTGAAAGTATAAGGAGAAAGGGGACTTCTTATTTTACGTACAAGAATAGGATGAGCTGGAAGCTAGTTATGAAATGCTACAAGCAAGATCTGAAAACTAGAGAATGTAGAAGTTGTAGCAATGACAATTGATGAGCAACAGGGAAGGATAAATGAAGCAGGAAAGAAGTACACATATGTATGAACAGGTAAAAAGAGACAGAGAGAGAAGTTTGGGAAATGAAAAGAGGAAAAGGAGAATAGAAAAGGATATTTCACCATCCATCTTTCTCCTCCTCTTTTTTTCCTTCAAGTTTAATCATCAAGTGTTCTTTCTTTCCCTTGCACTGACTGCATCTCCAGCTTCTGTTATCCTCTTTTCTATTGGACTTCCAGTTTAATGTTCATTGTTTACTTTTTACCACCTCTATCAATATTTATTTCTTCTGTGCTTCTTGTCCCAATTTATCTGCCCTTATTTCCCATTTATTTTATTTTCTCAAAAAGGAAATGAAGGTATTTTTCAACTGGGAACTAGGATCTGCAACAAAAACAATGACCTCTTCATTTTGAGAAGCAGCAGTAACCTCCTACATTGTGTTTCACTTGACATGAAATTTCTAGAAGAGCAGAAGCCCATTAGATAATCTCTTGTCTTCATATTTTATAGCTCTGTCATTACTGACCCAAAATTTTTCCCAAAATTAATAAACTAATATCCACTGAAGTATCATTTTATTTTCAGAGGGCAAATGAATATAACTGTGAAATTTTAGAAAAAAGAGTTTTTATATGGATGAACCAATTTTATTTCACTGAAGAGTGTAGAAGCAGTTATTGAGAGACTGTGATTGTTTCAAGAGACATAGTGCTTAAGAGAAGAGAAGAGAAGAGAGGAGGAGAAGAAGAAGGAGGAGGAGGAGGAGGAGAGATGATAAGAGAAGTTGACAGGAGTTGAGGGAAGGAGACACAAGAGAGAAGGAAGGAAATTTGGGTTTCAGCATCCTGTCGACAATGGGGTCATTAGAGATGGAGCACAAGCTTGGGTTGTTTTCAAGGATGGGGAAGGAAACTGGCCATACCCTTTAAAGGGCACCATCCCAGCATTTGCCTGGGGTGATTTAGAGAAATCAAAGAAAACCTAAATCTGAATGTTTTGACACAGATTCGAACTATCGTCCTGCCAAATGTGAGTCCACTGCATCACCCCACTTGGTTAGAAGAGAAGAGGAGAAGGCAGAAGAGAAGAGCAAAATGAAGCAACCTCCAACTTTTCATTTTCCCTTCTAATGTTTTCTACTTATTTTTTATCACTTCTGTCAATGTTAGTCTTTTCTAAATGTCTTGTCCGACTTTACCTTCCCTTATTTACCATTTATTGACTACCTTGTCAATCACTAATAACTTCGCACATTTTATATCTTATGTAGTGCACTATCGTATCAAATCTATCCTTTCCTTTGTATTGCAATATGCCTCTCCTTCATTTACTATTCGTTGGGAAGACACTTTTCATCTATACTGTTTTATTAAGTTACCCAGGCCAGGTGAAGTTCTATATGTTTACCATAGTGCAAAATTCTTTTATGTCTATTTGTATTACTGGCAATCATCTGACACCTTTTGGTCTGAAAGGCAGCATTTTACAAAACCTAGTACTGCTTGCTAATACTCCACTCATTGTCTGGCACTAGCAGATTTAAAACTATATGGGTACTTAAATTTCTGATTTTTCTTCCATTGTTCTAATTATTACTATCATAATCTCTTTCAAATTACACTCTCCTGCTATTTAAATAGCTAGGTGAGGGAACTATTACTGAAAAGATACTGCTGATATCTTCGTGAAAACAAAATGAGAAATTTTTCAACAGAGATGTAGGATATACAAGAAAAACCACGACGTTTTCATTTTGAGAAGCAAAATTGACCTCCTACATAATGCCTCACTTGACAAGAAGTTTGTAGCAATACAGAAGCACATCAGAATGTCTCCTTCCTTCATATTTGGTTTCTCTGTTGTTACTTATTCAAGATTTTTTCCAAAATTAAAGACAACCATTATCAACTGAAACATTATTCCTTTTGGAGAGTTAACAAAAATAAATGTGAAACTTCATGTAGTACGATTTTTAAGCAGATAATTTAATTTGACTTCAGCGAAGGGTGTTGGAGCAGTAACTGAGAGACTGTGAATTTGGTTATGAGTGTCTCAAGAAATATGGGGCAGAACTATGAGAATCCATAATATAATAAAGGAAAGCTAATATCTTGTTTGCACATTAATTTCATAAATGTGCAATGTCTTAAGTTGAATATGAGATGATAGATGTGCTCATTCTTTCATCTCTGTAACAAAAGTGAGGGGCTTTTAGGTAATGCAATAATGGACTAAGCTAGTAAGGCAAGAAAATACATTACTGTAAGAAAGAATGATATTACACACAGGTGGCAAATCAAAATAAAATTGTATAATGTTGCATACTATTATTAACAGTAGTATACAAAATTAAGAACATTAAGTTTTCATAGGGGGATGCATCAACAAGAAGTGGTCATAATATAGTCAAACAATGGAAAATACAGGATGGAAAGTAACAGTATTATGAAAAGGATAGTTGCTACTCACGATATAGCAGAGATGCTGAGTCGCAGACAGGCACAACAAAAAGCCTGTCACAAAATAAGCTTTGGGCCAACAAGGCCTTTGTCAAAAGTAGTGCGCGCAACTCACACACACATAACCACAGTCTGTGACAGCTGAAGTCAGTGTGGTTTCAGCTGCCACAGACTGTGGTGATGTGTGCATGTGAGTTGCACTTGCATGTGTGTCTGTCGTCTATTTTTGGCAAAGGCTTTGTTGGCTGAAAGCTTATTTTGTAACAGTCTTTTTGTTATACCTATCTGCTACTCAGCATCTCCACTATATGGTGAGTAGCAACTATCCTTTTCATAATATTGTCAGAATAAAGTCGAATTTACTGTGTGGGTGAGATTGTGCCCTGCATATTAAATTAAGAGTTAACAGAACCATTCAAAATACAAATGTCCATTCAGTGCTAGAGACTGCCTAGTCTGCTAATTTGAGAATTGAAAACATGAGAAAGAAGCACATACACAAAAGTGAAGAAGGAAAAACTAAAAAGTGGAAGTGAAAGATTACCTCTCTCAGGTAAAGGGCTTATGGCAACTACTTGAGAACTGTGATTTCGAATACAAGATCTGGGATCTTTTAGTTAATGGCATCTGTGGAATTATTTTGAGATACATTAGGAGGTGCTGTCTAACTCCCTTCCCTACTTCCTCGATATCAATTTCTCCATTCCATATTCGTTATACATGATGTAACTTTTTGATATCACCAGTATCGAGATACTATACTAAAGCCTGAAGATCAATTTAAGGTCTGCAAGATTCATACATGCACAAAGCAAAATACTATATTCAAGATGTTTGTCATAATGGTCTAACGTAGGCTGTTCTAGCTCAAATGCCAGCCGGCAGGCAGCTGGGTGGACACGGGTATAGGTGGGCACGAGCCTGCAAACAGCTGATGCTCTGGTTGTCCAGCAGCCAGGCCATAGCCTAAACGATACTAATTCACTGGTAGAATGCATAGAGACATTGGTAGCCATGCATGTACCGAATGTGTGCACAAATGGGCCATGTAGTAGGTAACCTGTATCAGTTACGTGTGCTCGCAGCAAGCTGTGGGGCACCCAGGTGCCTGTGTCCTATGGGGTACATTGGAACCACCTAATCTAACAGATATGCACGTTTTTCACTGTGACATATGTAATCCAGCAGATGTGTTCAGTAACCAGAAGAATGAGTTAACACTTTTAACAGAATGTTCTTAAACCGGAAAGTGAAGGTGAAACATTTCTTGGTAAAGTGATAACTAGAGAAAAAAACTGGCTTCCACTAATATAGTCATATTTGTTAATCAAAACATGAACAGAACTATAAGGAAAATTTGAATGAATGTCTGTGTTTTATGCAACACAATTTTCTTCTTTTTCTGATCCCTCACTGATTAGTGTAATATGCACTGCAAATTTCTGACACGACAAATCAAGGGGTAAAATTTCTAAAGGCATTAAGAAAGGCATTCTATGTTATATTGTACTTATTGATCCTGCACACCAACAGTTCACTTCTTCCAACAACAGAATGTGAGAACTTTGCACAGAAACTACAATATTAGTTCATCTCCACCTACCTCGTAATCCTGACAATGGATTATTTTTTATTGTTTCTTACACTTGATGAAACACTCAAAAAAACAACAGTTTAACACAATTGAAAGCATAATATAACTCTGGCTGAGTCTTGAAGATCTGTTTAAGGACTGTTTTCTGAAGTGGGAGGACATATGTTGCTATATAATCTAACATTTTCCTTGTAAAATCAGTCATACAATCTTTTAAACAAACCTAATTTTGTAGGTCATTCATCCAGATGTTGTTTAAGCAGACACAGACATTATGATAATAAATAAAATTCCAAGGAACATGCCACCAGCTCTCAGAAAATTTGAGTTCCAAAGTGGTGGTTATTGTAATGATGCTATCATATTACATGTTTTATGTTATAATATTACATGTTTTCATAGTCTTTTGCTTCTTATCTATATACTAGAAGAGACTGCAAGACAAATCTCACTCACAATCTTTAAAAATGCATATCACAGGAACACTTTGATTTTATATAGAGTGCAACACTTTTCAGCTATATTCTCATCTCAAACATTTTCTGAACAGTAACCAAAGAGATTTCTTTATTCACACCACTGTAGAACAACCATAATTTGAACATAGGCTTGAAAGATCAGTAATTTAGAGCTACAATTATTTACATTGATTAAAGGCACAATATTCACTACTTATCACATTATTTTAATCCTCATAATCTGGCTTATCACTCTGATAAAACATCTTTCAGTATCACAGCCAGTGACACATTGCAGTGTGCTCTTTAGACATTCATGTCTGTGCAGAAAGGGCTACAAGCCTTTCCTCCAGTTGACTTTTTCAATAAACTCTGAAATAGTGAAAGAATCTTGTCATCACTGAGTGTTAAGACTTCTTCAGCAGCAATATGGGCCAGTAGAAAACAACAAACAGCAGGAAGAATGCTGGAAATATTGTACGTGAATGCCTATCAATCTCTCTCCACAGTACCTGAAAAATATGAATGTATATTAGTGATTATGTTTGTTTGTGGTTGATGTAACTGATACAGAGAATCATCTACTGCTGTTACTATTTTCTTGTATTGTAGTGAGATATTTTAAGAAAATTTAGGGCATCATATAATGTTTTCCTGGTTAGATTCAATACTGAAATTGACAGTCCTTCCATATTTCTTTAAAATTCACTTATTTAAGATGTGACAAAGTTAGTACTTTAAGATCTTCTTAATTTGAACCAGAAATGTTTCATTTCCCATAACAAACATGTAAGTACCAGTCAATTTAATGTGGTTACTCTAAATCAAATCCACAGTCGTCCATGTGATATGTTGATGGCTAATGTTACAACAAATGTTTTGATTTAACTAATGGTACATGGTGAATTTCTAACAATTATAATGAAAAACATTTCTATGGCCTACATTCTGTAAAACAATGCTAATGGAATAAGAAATTATAGATTTACTTGGTGTGTCAGATATGGGTACAGTTTTAAGCTTTTCATGAAATAGTCTATCATCTTCACCAGGAACAACTTATTGTCATGCCAACAGCAGCAATCATGACAGTTAGTTGTCCTTGATTAAGGAAACAGACTATTTCATCAAAATGTCAAAACCATTCCCAGATCTGATGCGTCAAGTAAACTAAGAATATTTTATACAAGGATGTCGCCCGAGAAACTTTGATCTCACTGCTAACTGAAAATGCTTTATTGTAATGTGTACATAAATTATATCAATGTGTGCAAGTCAACTAGTGTAATTTATCACTAGGAATTTATAAGTGGTGTTCAAAAAGAAATGAGCCGGAGTCTGGAATGCACAAACCAGTGACAGGAGGGTATTATCGTGGCGTGTGTAATGAGGTGAGGTTGCCACCAGAGTGTGGAAGTTCACAGCCTGTCATTAGAGGGCACACATGCACATCACATGAATATATAGAGCTAGCAGCAGCATGCATCAATCATCAAACGCTGTCAGTCGCATTGCAAACAGTGACATGGAGGTGTCAAAAGAAGAGCAAAGAGGTGTTGTTCGTTTTATGACAATGGAAGGAGTAGGAGGAACAGACATTCAACGACAAATGTCACAAGTGTACGGTGAACACTGCATGACCCTTTCAAGGGTCAAGGTGTGGCACAAGCGCTTCAGGGAAGGATGGGTGTTGTTAGCACGGTCTGGAGCACCGCACTGCATGAGCGATGACATTGTCCAGCTGGTGGATACACTCATTACCCAGGACCATCGAGTGACAGTGAAAGCCATAGCTGCCCTGGTTGGATTGAGTGTCGGAAGTGTTCACACTATCATGAAAGAACAACTGCACATGTGCAAAGTGTGAGCCCAATGGGTGCCCCACAGGGATCAACCACACCAGGAAGCATGTTGACTCTGCTCGGGAAGGGAATGTGTTCCTGGCAAGAGTGGTGGCTGGATACGAGTCATGGTATCATCACTTTGAACGAGAATCAAAAGGACAAGGTCTCCAGTGGAAGCATCCAGGGTCACCACCATCAAAAGCAGCCAAGGCCATCCACACGAGTGCAGGAAAGGTTATGCTGACGTTCTTCTTTGACCAAGACGGCCCCCTTCTGATTCACTTCCTGGAGCATGGGACAACAGTGAATGCCCAGCGTAACTTGCAAACCTTGGCCACCCCTTGCCAAGCGATCAAATCAAGGCAACCAGGCAATCTCGCCTGTGGGGTCATTCTGCTCCACGACAAAGCAAAGCCTCATACGGCCAAAGCAGTCATGGCACTCCTGCATAAATTCAAACGAGATGTTCTCGGCCACCCTCCATATAGTCCGGACCTCTCTTCCTGTGATTATGCCATTTTTGGTCCCCTTAAAAAGGCTCTGAGGGGCAAATGATTCACCTCGGACGATGATGTCCAGCAGTACATGTGGAACTGGTTAACATCACAGCCCCGGGAATTTTATGAGACAGCCATTCATCACCTTGTGTCTCAGTGGGACAAGTGTCACAACAGCCAGGGTCAATACTTCTAACATGCAGATACTGGTTTCTGTAATTATGCCTCTGGCTCATTTCTTTTTGAACGCTCCTTATACAGGGTGGTCCATTGATAGTGACCGAGCCAAATATCTCGCGAAATAAGCATCAAACGAAAAAACTACAAAGAACAAAACTCGTCTAGCTTGAAGGGGGAAACCAGATGGCACTATGGTTGGCCTGCTATATTACATATTCGTGTAGTATGTAAAGAAATATGAATGTTTTAGTTGGACCACTTTTTTCGCTTTGTGATAGATAGCGCTGTAATAGTCACAAACGTATAACTACGTGGTACCACGTAACATTCCGCCAGTGCGGACGGTATTTTCGTGATACATTACCCGTGTGAAAGTGGACCGTTTACCAACTGTGGAAAAGGTCGATATCATGTTGATGTATGGCTATTGTGATCAAAATGCCCAACGGGCGTGTGCTATGTATGCTGCTCGGTATCCTGGACGACATAATCAAAGTGTCCGAACCGTTCGCCGGATAGTTACATTATTGAAGGAAACAGGAAGTGTTGATCCACATGTGAAACGTCAACCACAACGTGCAACAAATGATGATGCCCAAGTAGGTGTTTTAGCTGCTGTCACAGCTGATCTGCACATCAGTAGCATACAAATTGCGCGAAAGATGGGAATCTCAAAAACGTTGGTGTTGAGAATGCTACATCAACATCGACTGCACCCGTACCATATTTCTATGCACCAGGAATTGCATGGCGATGACTTTGAACGTCGTGTACAGTTCTGCCACTGGGCACAAGAGAAATTGCGGGATGATGACAGATATTTTGCACGCGTTCTACTTAGCGATGAAGCATCATTCACCAACTGCGGTAACGTAAACCGGCATAATATGCTCTATTGGGCAACGGAAAATCCACAATGGTTGCGACACATGGAACACAGTGACTTTGGCAGGTTAATGTATGGGTGGCTTTATGGGAGGAAGGATAATTGGCCCCTATTTTATCGATGGCAATCTAAATGGTGCAATGTATGTTGATTTCCCACATAATGTTCTACCGATGTTACTACAAGATGTTTCATTGCATGACAGAATGGCGATGTACTTCCAACATGATGGATGTCTGGCACATAGCTCGCATGCTGTTGAAGCAGTATTGAATAGCATATTTCATGACAGGTGGATTGGTCATCAAAGCACCATACCATGGCCCACACGTTCACCGGATCTGATGTCCCCGGATTTCTTTCTGTGGGGAAAGTTGAAGGGTATTTGCTTTCGTGATCCACCGACAACGCCTGACAACATGTGTCAGCGCATTGTCAATGCATATGGGAACATTACAGAAGGCGAACTACTCACTGTTGAGAGGAATGTCGTTACTCGTATTGCCAAATGCATTGAGGTTGACGGACATGATTTTGAGCATTTATTGCATTAATGTGGTATTTAGAGGTAACCACGCTATTACAGCATGCATTCTCAGAAATGATAAGTTCACAAAGGTACATGTATCACATCGGAACAATCGAAATAAAATATTCAAACGTACCTACATTCTGTATTTTAATTTAAAAAACCTACCTGTTACCAACTGTTCATCTAAAACTGTGAGCCATGTGTTTGTGACTATTACAGCGCCATCTATCACAAAGCGAAAAAAGTGGTCCAACTAAAACATTCATATTTCTTTACGTGCTACACGAATACGTAATAAAATTGGGGGTTCCTATTTAAATAAAACGCAGTTGATTTCCATTTGACCTATGGCAGCGCCATCTAGTTTGCCAACCATAGTGCCAACTGGTTTCCCCCTTCAAGCCAGACAAGTTTTGTTCTTTGTAGTTTTTAGTTTGACTCTTATTTCGTGAGATATTTGGCCCAGTCACGATCAATGGACCACCCTGTATATAACAAATACTAATACAAAACTGCAATAGTAAGAAAGAAAAAGAAACAGAAACAAGTAAAAAATAAATGTGTGTAATTGGAGGTAACCATTTCTAGATATTGCCTCTCCCTCCCTCTTCTTCCTGAATCTGGAGTAAAGATATTTTATTAATTACAGAACTTCATACACTTCTGGAAGTGATTTCCCATTGTTCCACTAAACCTCTAATTTATCCAATTATTCTTCTAGTGTGACATGTCTTGAACCTGACCAACACATATATACAAGAAATCTTCAATTTTAGAATCCCCCCCCGCCCCACCTCTCCCCACTGGACAAATCTTTGCAGATGCCCAAGACCGTGCCCTATAACGAACTTGACAGTCATGAAAACTGAGGGAAGGGGCAGTGTGCTGAAGAAAATCATGTGTGCCAGCATCAATTAAAACACTCAAGTCCAGTCTGTAATTCTTAAAATCTGGTTATCAATTGTAGGATTACAATTAAGTGCACCAAATGGATATGAACTGGAAACTAATTACTGTTGAACTGGAAACTAATTACTGCAGAACAAATATAAAAGGTGTAGCTCTTTCTGTTGACAAAAAATTGAAACTAAGTTACAAAGTTATAACTTTAAATGATCTTTGTATAGAAGCAAACTTTGAGTCTGCAGTGGTGTTGTTCCCAAAACTAGAAATAATTGTTGTCTCTACATCATCTTCCAAACTACAATAAAAACTTGTTTGTAAAAACTCTTGAAGAACCAATAAAACTGTAACATAGGAGTAAAAACTGCAAAGTGTTAATGTTTGGTGACATTAATATAGACATTACGTATCAAAGTGAGACAATAAGCTACTTATTAAATACATCAACTTCATTCAATTTATACCGTATAAATGACTATCCTACCAGATTTACAGCATGCATGGATAACGTAATATGCAGCTTTCAATTACACAGAATGCAATCAAATACTACTGATCTAGCTATCTCAGCTCATGAAGGGCTGTGGTATAGACTATCTCTAAATAATAAATAAAATAAAATAGAAAGAAACATTCCACATGGGAAAAATATATTAAAAACAGAGATTCCATGACTTACCAAACGGGAAAGCGCTGGTAGATAGGCACAATAAAAAACACACAAACACACACACAAAATTTCAAGCTTTCGCAACCCCCGGTTGATTCGTCAGGAAAGAGGGAAGGAGAGGGAAAGATGAAAGGATGTGGGTTTTAAGGGAGAGGGTAAGGAGTCATTCCAATCCCGAGAGCGGAAAGACTTACCTTAGGGGGGAAAAAGGACAGGTATACACTCGCACACACACACATATCCATCCACACATATACAGACACAAGCAGACATATTTAAAGACAAAGCCCAAACTCTTTGTCTTTAAATATGTCTGCTTGTGTCTGTATATGTGTGGATGGATATGTGTGTGTGAGCGAGTGTATACCTGTCCTTTTTTCCCCCTAAGGTAAGTCTTTCCGCTCCCGGGATTGGAATGACTCCTTACCCTCTCCCTTAAAACCCACATCCTTTCATCTTTCCCTCTCCTTCCCTCTTTCCTGACGAAGCAACCGGGGGTTGCGAAAGCTCGAAATTTTGTGTGTGTGTTTGTGTGTTTTTTATTGTGCCTATCTACCAGCGCTTTCCCGTTTGGTTAATAAATTAAATAGCTGTTCCACTGAAAGTGGAAGACTAATCTGAGTCATTAATCATCACAAATTAAATCAGCAACTAAAAATTCACCCAAACAGGCTATGAAGGCACAACGGTACTGACTGGCCACTGTGTCATCATCAGCTAAAAAGAAAATTAAACTTTATAAACTGGACTATAGCAATCTTGCAGGATATGAAAGCAAATGAGTCAGCAACTGCATTAAAAAGACACTAATGGAAACCTTTAGTGAAATCTGTCCTACATATTACAAGATTCACTGCAAATAGAAACCATCTACTAAATCTAAACGCATATGGAACTGGTATACACCACAACTAAGCAATAAGAATCATGACACTCCTGTGCTATTATATGTTAAACAACAGTATAGCTTATAATGAAATGTTCACAACAGTAACAAGGCATTATAAATAAGAAATCAAGTTAGATAAATGTGACTCAAATGATGAACGTATTCTTAATGCAGAAAACTGACACAAGGCAGCTTGGGAAGTCAATAAAACAGAGATAAATTGTCAAGAGAAAACCAGTGTTATAACTGCACCACCAGATACATTAAACACACATTTTAACAAACCCCTCTCAGGCATCAAGGTAGAGGAATATGTGAACAAATACATAGCTCTACTGCAAACTAAAAACAATAATACAAAAGGTAGTCTTAGCTCAACTAATGAAACTAGTAGACAAGTCGATGAAACAATAGATAACACACAACCTGCGAACTTCAGTTTGTTATGGAATCTTGGACTTTATCACCAAACAAATAAAAAAAAAAGAAATTTTAATACCACCAACAGATATTGTAAACAAGATATTAGATGGAGATGACTGCCCAGAATGCTTGAAAATCTCTATAATTAGGCCTGAAAAAAAGTTGAAAGAAGAACTGCAAGGAAAATACTGGGACCTATAAGTAACAGTGATGGTGAATACAAACTAAGATCAGAGAGCTCTATTTGTAAATATAAAAGCTACCTGATGTAATAGGGAAAAGAAGACTGCAGTTTTATGCACACACACACACACACACAAAATAACAGACTAACCAACCATATCTTCAACATACTAAACGGTTACAATACCAAACCTACATGGTTCACTGAAATTGACAAACAATTTGAAAAATTGGAATTAGAATGAATACTGGAGTGGGGTGGAGCCAGGAAGAAAAGGAATGACACTTTCAAAGGATGAAAAATGTCTGGGAGCAACAAAAATTAAATGCAAAGAAGAGGAAACAAATGCTGATTTCTCATACCATTCATAGCGATTGCTCAAAGAAGTAAGTAATAAATCTGTTTATAAAAAGTGAAAACCACATCACCAGACAATTACCGATCCATTCCCACTTGTCTCAATAATGTCTGAGGTAATCTTGTATTGTATGCAACAACAGCTTAGCCAGCATTTTCAACACAGTTTACTCATTTTTGCACAGTACGGTTTCTGTCTGGCCTCTCTACTATTAAAACAGTTGAAAGCATTACAGCAAAAGTGTATAACTGCTTTGAGAATAAGTCAGTCAGTTCTGCAACAGTACTTGCCCCAGTAAAACCTTTGACCCAGTCCCCATAACGTGCCAATTAAAAAGGTAGGTCACTGTGGAATAAGAGAGAATGCTTGTAACTTACTAAAATCCCACATGAGTAACAGGAAGCAGCTTGTATGTCTAGTCAATTGAAAATCAGATTGTCTACCAGTCATAAAAGGAATGCCTCACAGCTCAATTTTGGGCCATTTTTATTTTATACTGTATATTTGAATGACCAGACCACAGTATTACTGTGGAAATCTGTGTTCTACATGGATGATACTATACCAACTGCATATGGCAGCAGGATAGAGGAACTACAACCATATATAGTCACACTAATACGAGGGCAGTTCAATAAGTAATGCAACACATTTTTTTTCTCGGCCAATTTTGGTTGAAAAAAACCGGAAATTTCTTGTGGAATATTTTCAAACATTCCCGCTTCATCTCGTATAGTTTCATTGACTTCTGACAGGTGGCAGCGCTGTACGGAGCTGTTAAAATGGCGTCTGTAACGGATGTGCGTTGCAAACAACGGGCAGTGATCAAGTTTCTTTTGGCGGAAAACCAGGGCATCTCAGATATTCATAGGCACTTGCAGAATGTCTACGGTGATCTGGCAGTGGACAAAAGCACGGTGAGTCGTTGGGCAAAGCGTGTGTCATCATCACCGCAAGGTCAAGCAAGACTGTCTGATCTCCCGCGTGCGGGCCGGCCGTGCACAGCTGTGACTCCTGCAATGGCGGAGCGTGCGAACACACTCGTTCGAGATGATCGACGGATCACCATCAAACAACTCAGTGCTCAACTTGACATCTCTGTTGGTAGTGATGTCACAATTGTTCACCAGTTGGGATATTCAAAGGTTTGTTCCTGCTGGGTCCCTCGTTGTCTAACCGAACACCATAAAGGGCAAAGGAGAACCATCTGTGCGGAATTGCTTGCTCGTCATGTGGCTGAGGGTGACAATTTCTTGTCAAAGATTGTTACAGGCGATGAAACATGGGTTCATCACTTCGAACCTGAAACAAAACGGCAATCAATGGAGTGGCGCCACACCCACTCCCCTACCAAGAAAAAGTTTAAAGCCATACCCTCAGCTGGTAAAGTCATGGTTACAGTCTTCTGGGATGCTGAAGGGGTTATTCTGTTCGATGTCCTTCCCCATGGTCAAACAATCAACTCTGAAGTGTATTGTGCTACTCTTCAGAAATTGAAGAAACGACTTCAGCGTGTTCGTAGGCACAAAAATCTGAACGAACTTCTCCTTCTTCATGACAACGCAAGACGTCACACAAGTCTTCACACCCGAGAGGAGGTCACAAAACTTCAGTGGACTGTTCTTCCTCATGCACCCTACAGCCACGATCTCACACCGTCGGATTTCCATATGTTTGGCCCAATGAAGGACGCAATCCGTGGGAGGCACTACGCGGATGATGAAGAAGTTATTGATGCAGTACGACGTTGGCTCCGACATCGACCAGTGAAATGGTACCGTCAGCATTCTGTGCTGCTCTTTGCCACGTGTCCAGTGTTTATGTGCCTTAACCTAGATATGACTGTTTCCTTCAGGAAGCATTTTTACAGAGGAGCTTAAAACCACTTATCCTACTTGTTTATCCTACCTTGCAACAGATGGCATTAGTATACACTTCAAACAGCTGACCCTTGTTTAAAACAATATTTAGCTTTCATTGTTGGCTCACAATTATTCTGTGTGCATGAGAAATCTTGGTTTGCTGAAAATGGATTATCTGCCTGAAGTTCAAGTTGATGGGTAAGTATAACTTCTCCGTGTGCTTAAGTATTAGAGATATAACTGTACACATATTCTCTCAGAATGTCATATTAGTATAGTAAATGATAAATGGATATTTGCAATTTGAATATATCCTCAGTGATTGCCAGTTAAAGCACATCCTTCTATAGGGACATTAGCTTTATGCATACAAAAATCAGACACAATGTTTTATGACATTTCTCTTTTGCTCCAACATAATTACATGTGCTTGTACAATACTTTAAGAACAAAAGTATGTACTCTGCTTTAAGTCACTAACATTTAGATAATACACTCTTATGCATATTTATCATCATTCAAATTTTTGAATTTTTGTTGTTTGTTGTATCAGAATCGAGAAACCAAATTTACGTTTTGTTGTTTCACTAAAAACCAATATAAAAATTCTGCTTGTGAACATTTGGTTTGTAAGCCACACTTTTTCAATAGGATTGGTATTATTTCATTATATGAAAATCAAATGCAGTAGTAAGAACTAAACACTATTAAAGGTAATGATGATATAAGCAAAAACTTACACTTCCTAGACTTTTTGTTTTTTTGCATGGAATGGTTGATATCGGATGAACTTTATGAAATTCTGGAGAGTACTGATGATGACTTGCCTGGAAACGGTTTGGATGTTGCTTTTGTAGCACTCATGAGTGCTACAGATGATCTGACAGATGAAGATTCTGATCATGAAGAAGCACCAAATATTAACAATGTTCCAGCAAGTCAGTTGAAAGCTTCAGCCACAATTTGTGATAAGGATATGTCTAACAATATAAAAATTCTGAAGCCATCAATTTTGACAAATTATGGGGGTATTGATTGTTTAACTTTGCTGCCTTACACATCCACTGCTGCAGTGTCCTATGCACACCAAAAAAATCAGCCACACCAAAATGAAGAAAATCAACTAAAACATCTCATAAGTACAACTGGGTATAACAGACACTTCCACCTACAAACAAAGAATGTCCACAAATGAGTACTGTAAAACATTCATTGAGTGCACCATTATAATATTTTGAACTATTTTTTTACAGGGATGTTATAAGAATGATGGTGAAATACACCAACCAATTTGCTACAAAGAACAGTTTTGGAGATTGTTCTGAAAAGGAAGTGAGGTGCTTTTAGCTAGTTTGCTTCTTAGTGGTTATGTCAGGGAAAGACATGTATTGGGAGATGTCAATTGATGTACACAACATTTTAGTTTCTAATGCAATATCCAGGGACCGCTTCAAGTTCGTTATGTCAAGTACTTACATTTGCTACAATGATCAACTTGATGGTACTGAGATATTTTCTAAGGTTCAGCCTCTTATAAGCTTGATAAAGGAAAAATGCAGAGAACATACACCTCACGTGCAAAACCATTCAGTTGACAAAAGCAGAGTTCCTTATTCTGGGTGTAAGGAGCAAAACAGTTTATTCAAGGCAAACCTATAAGATATGGGTTTAAGTTCTGGTGTGTAGAGTGAAGTAATTGATATCTGATATGGCTGGAACCATACCAAGTAGCTGGTACATTGTCAGAAAAATATGCACACAATGATTTTGGATATGGAGTAGCCATGACATATGTTGACCAGCTGGAAGAGCTGCCGTATAGACTGTATTTTGATAAAATATTTACTTATTTCATCTTCTGTGTAACTTGCATCTAAGAAATATCCAGGCCAAAGGTGCAATAAGAACCAACCAAATTGGTAAAGATTGTAATCTACAGAAGGGAAAAGAAATGGAAAAGAAACCTAGAGGGACAGCTGACTTCAGATCTAAGAATTCAGTCAGCATGTTAGTGGCTTCATGGGATGATAACAACATGGTAACAATGGCAACTAACTTTGATATTATAAGCCCAACTCATCCAGTAATGCGATATTCATATCAGCAGGAAAGATGGATCACAATTCAACAATCAAGACTCATTTACCATTGCAATAAGTTTATATGTTGAACTGATAGAGCTGATCAAAATATTTCACTCTATAGAGTACACGTCAGAGGTAAGAAATGGCATCTCCCCATCATTGCACATTTTGTCAGTAAAGTGAGCAGAACACATGGCACCTCTACAGCAAAGATGCTGGTAAACTGGCCCACATGACGTTTCGTCAAAGACCTGTCACTGCAATTCTGGAACCAAAATGTGGTGTTGCTATGCAAAGAGGAAGACCATCTACAATGGCAAAAACTGATTATATAAATAACAAGCTGGAACATTATATTGCAGATTTTCCTCTGGATCCTGTTTTGGAAAAGAAGAAACGATGTCACTGTCACCAATGTAAATAAATAAATAAAAATCATTAAATTCAGTGTACCAGTTCATCTTTCTTGTTTCATACTGTTTTATTCAAAATTGTAAGACAGTATTGATCTGAGGATTAAATGCTGACAATGTGTTAAGTGAATATTAATTCAGCTGAAGTTATTTCAGAAGAATGGGCCATTTTTTCAAAAGCTTTGCAAATAAAAAGTTTTAAACTATCATATAAATGTACTTTGATTATAATTAAGTGATTAATTACTGTTTTCATTAAAATACAAACAAAAATAAGTCAGTCTTATCT
Source organism: Schistocerca americana (assembly GCF_021461395.2). NCBI lineage: Eukaryota > Metazoa > Arthropoda > Insecta > Orthoptera > Acrididae > Schistocerca > Schistocerca americana. Next base: position 227,233,804 of record NC_060125.1, on the reverse strand, counting down.
GGTTGAAGCTGACACTGTTTCTTTAAAATATTTTATTCACAACTCTTAAAAAGAGAATGTGAACTAAACTCACAATGAAATTGATATGAATAACTGTGGTAACAATCAGCTCAAATTCCATGAGTGATATGGTCACACAAAGAGAAACGGACAGGTTTTGTTTCAGTAATGACATTACATCGTGACATCTGATGTGGATTCTGAAAACATTGATCACATAAATGCAACTCACGCTTTTCTCACATGACATACTGAAAGCTGTGGGGGAAGGCAGACAGGTAGATGCAGTATTTCTTGATTTCTGAAAAGCATTTTACTCAGTACTGCACCTATGCTTATTGTCAAAAGTACAATTATATGGGGCACCAAGTGAAATTTGTGATCGGATTTAGGATTTCTCAGTAGGGAGGATGCAGCATGTTATCTTGGATGGAGAGTCATCATCAAATATAGATGTAACTTCAGGTGTGCCCCAGAAAAGTGTGTTGGGACCCTTGTTGTTCATATTGTATATTAATGGCATTGCAGGCAATATTAATAGTAACCTCAGACTTTTTGCAGATGATGCAGTTATCTGTAATGAAGTACTATCTGAAAGAAACTGCATAAATATTCAGTCAGATCTTGAAAATATTTCAAATTGTGCAAAGATTGACAACTTGCTTTAAGTGTTCCTAAATGTAAAATGTGCACTTCAAAAAATGAAAAAACATAGTGTCCTATGACTATAATGTCAATGAATCACTGTTGGAATCAGCCAACTCCTACAAATACCTGAGTGTAGTATTCTGTAGGAATGTGAAATGGAATGATCACAAAGACTCAGTTGTGGGTACAGCAGGTGGTAGATTTCAGTTTATTGGTAGAATATAGGGGAAGTGCAATCAGTCTACAAAGCAGATTGCTTACAAATCACTCATGTGACCAGTTCTAGACTATTGCTCAAGTGTGTGGGATCAAGGATGTAGCCAAAGGGGGGATCCAAGAGGTCTGGACCCCTCCATCACCTAAACAAAATTACCCTAGTTGCCATGTTGTGAAATGGAAATATGTAAGGAGCCATCAGAGAGTTTCCACTTGCAGGCATTGCTGCAGCAACACAGAGTGACCCCGAATTGGGTATATACCCATCGACATGTGAGCAAGGCACTCAGACATGCATGTGGTAAATACGGAAATGTGCACTATGGTGATATTATGAAATGATCCAAACAGGACCAATGTGTTGTTATTCTCTTCTTGGCATCCATCAGAAAATAAAGAATGTGTGTGGAGTAGAATGTGTGTCACAGACCACCATTGTGGAGTGGTTGACAATGGGCGCTGCTGCTTCATGATAATGCTAGTCCCTATATCAAAATGTCACATTGCAGAAGTTACACCTGCCCAAATGGGAGACACTCAAGTGCACACCCTGTGGTACTGATCTCTCCCCCATGCGATTACCATGTCTTTAGTCCCTTGAAAAAGAACTTGAAAGGTCAATTATTCCTGTCAGATGAGGATATACAGCATACAGTTGCGCATTTATTCACACAGCAGGACACAGCGTTTTACCAGAAAGGTGTCTTCAACCTGATATGTCAATGGGATCATTGTGTCAATGCACAGATGATTTTGCCTGAGTGACATACCAATTTTGGTCTGTACAGCCTTCGAACAGTAATTTCTTGATCACCCCCTTCAACAAGGTCATCAACAGATTTAAGATATCAATTGCACTATTGGCTATCACCTTTCCCTACTGTATTTATTTATTTCTTACTCCATTGATCCATCTGTGATAAACGCACAAGGATATAGAGTGTGTCAGTAAACAATCAATACGAAGGTAGTAGTAAAGCAGTCAATCAGACAAAAGTAATACTACATGTTTGCTATACACAAATGTCATAAGAGTGACAGATTACACCAAACATTACACATACAAAGTGAAAACAAATTAAAAACCAGTGAAAATGACTATGAATGTTACATGGGTATGGTACCTACATCATTGCTCAGACTTAAACTATGGTGTATCACACTCAAAATATCTGGTCCATACACCTAGGTGGTTTTTTTCATTGTGGCTAAAATACTCTTCTAAACTGTAAAATGACCTTTCCAGAAGAAATTGCTTCAGATGCTCCCTAAAGGAGGAATGGTTATCATATTTGTTTTTAATATCTGGAGCGAGAGTCTGTCGCCAACTGTTGTACATTGTTGGCCTTACTCGAGTTCAGTTGTTATTTTGTTAATCAGTTTAGTTCTTACTTGTAGATGAATTTAATGTAAGTACTGCAATTTATTGTCTTTGTATTGTGCTCTATTCTGATAGTTTTTTAGTTTGTATATGTTTGTAACAAGAAAGAAGAGGAAAACTGATTGTGATTCTTCCACTCTTGTTATGGTAAGTTAAAGATACTCGTATGGATGCTTTACTGAAATAGTATAATTACCTACCTACAGCATTTTAATGTTAGCACTGTAGTCATTATTTGGGGTTGCAATACTTCAATATTTTACGAGGATGTGGAGTGGTATACAGTATTACAAATAACATTAATATCAGTGCATAAAAATACACTTGGGTTTGTGTATGTCACCCAAAAGTCTTGTTGATCAACAAAAATAGAGTCAAAATGGTGAATGTTACATTTCTTTAAAAAATCTGCTAAAAATTCTATCATTATTTGTCCAAATGGTAAGATATTGCCCAGTCTGGCCACCTGGGTGGTACTCAAATTATGAAAACCGTTCCAATACAGAATGATGGGGAAGGGTTGGAGAGCAGAAGCGGTATGTGATGACAGCACATTCTATAGTTCATTTGTTTCTAAAATATCTTTTCAGTGGGCTGCTTAAATCTGTCCACACCACCTGTGACCTGCAGCTCCGCCTCTCCTTTCATCCAAAATTTATTTACACTTTTGTAATGTCACAAGAACTGAAGCCACAAATTCCCTGCACCATCACACCTTAAAATGCAAATACGACAATGCAAGTGATATGACTGGTACTTACTCTGGTCTCCAAGCTAGAATTAAATAAATCAACCCTCTTGCTTTGTATATTCTGCATGCAGCTGACTTCTTAAAGTTATAAGGAACCCCTTGAGTGTGAGGTCGCAAGTTCTTCAGGCTCATTTGAAAGTAATGAACAATTACAACGGGAAAAATATTAGCTGCTAAGGACTGGCCATGTGCATCATGAGGGTGACGGGAAATGAGTGTCTGGGAGGTGCAGAGATCAATCTTCTGTGGGATGTATTTATTTGACCTCACAAAATTGACCTCATCAACGTTCAAGAAATGTTCAAAACAAACCATTAACTTGCACTATGAACACCAAATGGAAAATAATGTGCCCTGGTGACTACAAAGGTTCGCACCATCAAGATTGAAGGCGAACTCCTTGGTAGCTACAAAACGTGCAGTATGTTCAGCTATGTATCCACTCTTAAAGAGTTCATATAGAATCATTTTGGTGTTATGTGGTGATTGAACTGATGGACTGTGATAGCATAACTGAACGTGAAACAATCTGTTCTCCAGCTACCATGAAACTGGTTATCCTTTAAGGTGTCGTTGCAGAGAGTATGGTAATGTGTTTTATGGCCGTGAACAAAGAAATATCAAGAGGCTGGAATTGTTCCATGATTCCAGGTGGGAAGAACTGCAATGTCACACAATTTTTGGGTCAACCAAAGCGTCCGATCGCACCCGTCGGCTTTGACCCGTGACGTAAGGCTGTTGTGGTGTGTGTCGTCACGACGGCACGGAACTTAGTTTGTGAGAGTGGCGTGTATGTAGGTGTCGTTTTGATGTGATCGGTGGTGTGTTAGGTGATGTTTTTGGTTTAGTTTGCGAGTGTGGCGTCGTGTGTGAATTTTGGTAAATTGCTTTTTTTATGTCTTTGGTAGGTATGGATATGACTGACGGGGTCAACAGTTTTCGGTTGTCGGCTATGATGGGGGACAGTGCATTGTCTCTAATAAAATTTCTTCAATTATTCGGATTTTTGGATGAAGTAGTGAAGTGTTCAGCATGTCGTGAAGAAATGAGGCTTACTTAAAGTTCCGGCGTCTTGGACCAGGGATGTCTGTATGTGGAGATGTCGTAAGGATAACAGGTCAATTATGGGATCGGGAGCTGCTGTTGAGCTATATAGGTCAAGGGAAGTGTCCGATTCCAGAAGATATTGTGTTTGGTGGTATTTGGGGAGTTTTGTGATGTCGGTTTTTTTCGTCGTTTTGCGTATTTATGGGGTCGGGAGCTGCTGTTGAGCTATATAGGTCAAGGGAAGTGTCCGATTCCAGATGATATTGTGTTTAGTGGTATTTGGCGAGTTTAGTGATGTCGTTTTTTTCGTCGTTTTGTATGGCGGTGGGTGTCTAAATTTGTTTATATTTAGTTTGTCCCCACCCAAAAGCCCCCTATTTCCCGCGCTTGTCCCGTTAGTGTCATTAGGCTTTTTGTGAAATGTGTGTGTGTGTGTGTGTTTTTCGATGTATTTTCGTCCTCATAATGTCTACGTAACGACTTTATATGCGCCATATTGGAATCGTGGTTTATTGTCGTTTCCGCCATATCTGTGACGTCATGGGTCAAAGCAGATGGGCGGGATCGGACGCTTCCGTATTTCCCAATTTTCAGTTGGGATAGTTTGCTCTAAATGAGTATGATTTTTCTACACAGACCACGAATCAAGCTAAACCAAGTTATTTTGGCCAACTATTGCAGTGCTCATACCATAGTTGTAGTTGTAGTTCTCTTTTGCCAATTTTCCCACTCTTGCTTGCTATGACATAAAGAGTTCCAACTGGCCTTGCAAATCACGCACACGAGAAAGAATCGTAGGGGGCAGAGCACATCCAACTTCTCGCAACACAATAAATAACTTTCCAACCTATTTACCATCCAGATTAACAGCGCTGTCAGTGTCGTCATTTAAGTTCAAGTGCTATGTTACAGCCATTATGGACATTGCAGCAGCCATGGTCATTGCAAATTTTGGTGATAAACATCTTAGTAAATTAGCTTACTACGCCTATTTTCACTCATTGCTTTCATATGGCATCATATTTTGGGGTAATTCATCACTGAGGAATAAAGTATTTATTGCACAAAAGCGTGTAATCAGAATAATAGCTGGAGTCCACCCAAGATCATCCTGCAGACATTTACTTAAGGATTTAGGGATATTCACAGTAGCTTCTCAGTATATATACTCTCTTATGAAATTTGTTATTAACAACCAAACCCAATTCAAAAGTAATAGCAGTGTGCATAACTACAATACTAGGAGAAAGGACGATCTTCACTATTCAAGATTAAACCTAACTTTGGCACAGAAAGGGGTGAATTATACTGGCACTAAAGTCTTTGGTCACTTACCAAATAGTATCAAAAGTCTGACAGATAACCAACAAGTATTTAAGAAGAAATTAAAAGAATTTCTGAATGACAACTCCTTCTACTCCATAGAGGAATTTTTAGATATAAATTAAGAAAAAAAAGAAAAAAAACAAAAATATTAAAAATAAAAAAAATAAAGAAAACAAAAAGACACAAAAAAATAAAGTTGTTATATTAACTTAAGTATGTTGTTAAATTAACCTAATTATGTCATGAATTGGAAAATTCGACTCGTTCCACATCATTACGAAATATCGTATTCATGATCCATGGAACTAGTATTAATCTAATCTAATCTAATCTAATCTAATCTAATCTAATCCACTGCAGAGAATGTGAGCATACCTTCTCCCGGCCCGTGGTGTGGTCCCGCCAAGACGTCTGCAGCAGTGGTCGGCCGCGCATGCGCAGTACGGACCCGACTGAGCTGCGCCGGCTCGCAGCAGCTGAAGACGCCTGTGCCTGCTGCCCGGACTGTTGGCCGGCCGAGCCCGACTCCACGTCCCAAGCGGACATGCACGGCGATTTCTCCATCGCCTGGATGCGCTGCAACCCGTTAGACTTTTCACGGGGGCATTGTAAACGTCTCTCAGGAGAGAACAGGGATCACAAAACGAATGTCAATTTGCGCATTGCATTCGGGATCAAAACTGCATAGTACGAAAGGTTTATAAGCTGCGTAAAACGAAAATAAGTCCATCTGATGTTCTACACAAAAAACGGTAATTTCCAAGAATGATTGTCTATCGACGTTGCTGGGAACAAACGAACATATCGAACGTGCGATCGCAAATCGATCATGTGACTCCGGTGGCGGGCGTTGTGATCAATTATTTGTGATCGTCGTTTTTATCTGTTTTCCGTCGTTCCCTTACTTGCTCTAAATTACATCCCTCCGCCAATTATTTGTGAGTTGCTAGGAAAACCCAGACGATTTATGTCATTAGTGAGTGGGATGTCCGGTGTTCTTGATGATTCTACGGCGGATTCTCTCACATGGAAGAATCTAATTCCATGTTTATCCAGCGCAGAAAACTGTTCGACTTTTTGTCGCAAGTATGGAGTACTACCGAGCGAAGAAAGAAGGCACTGTGTAGACTGTGGTGGTGCGAAGTGTGTAAAACTTCGTAATAACAGTTTCGATGCTGAAATACTGTTACAATTTCAATGAGGACAGTGCGGAAACGAACGAGTATCAAGAGGAATACATGGTTCGACTCTTCCAAATTACCCATCCAGACCACCGTAATGGACTTTCACAGGGCGATAAGACCAACGACGAGTGAGGTAATTGTCTCCTTTGCAATTACAATTACTTTTGTAACGTTCTTCTTTTGTCGTTCTGTAGCGACCACCGTAAACATACTAATAACGCCAGAGTCACATGATCTATTTACGATCGCACGTTCGATATGTGTCGTTTGGACCCCACGATTTCGATAAGCAATCATTCTTGGCAATTACCCAGAAAACGAATCATACGAGTTTGCTTGGATAAGTCTGGTAATAAACAAGGTCACTTGAGTACGAGGGTAATCCCAAAAGTAAGGTCTCCTATTTTTTTATAAGTGCGTAGATCTGTTTATTTCTACAATGGTTCAAATGGTTCAAATGGCTCTGAGCACTATGGGACTCAACTGCTGAGGTCATTAGTCCCCTAGAACTTAGAACTAATTAAACCTAACTAACCTAAGGACATCACAAACATCCATGCCCGAGGCAGGATTCGAACCTGCGACCGCAGCGGTCTTGCGGTTCCAGACTGCAGCGCCTTTAACCGCACGGCCACTTCGGCCGGCTTTCTACAATGGTTTACAGCTTGAACATTTAGCTATTTTTCGACATAATCACCATTTCTGTCGATGCATTTTTGTAGGCGCCGTGGCAGTTTTTGTATGCCCGTGTCATACCAGCTCGCCGCCATGCTGTTCAGAAAGTTATGAACTGGCGTGATTGTCTCAGGTGTAAAGTGGTATGCCCAGGTTTCGTCACCCGTGACAATTGAGTGCGGAAAGTTGTCCTGTTCGGCTGCAAGGCGGTGAAGAAATGCGCGGGAAGCATCAACTCGTTTCCGCATGTGGTCCTCAGTCAGCATGCGTGGCACCCATCTTGCGCACACCTTCCGCTAGTTCAATGTTTCCGTTATTCTATGAGCGGTGCTTCGGGAAACCTCAGGAACCAACGTGCAGAGACCATCCAGGGTGATACGCCGATCTTTACGCATGCTTTGCTCAACATTCAACACTGTCTCCTCAGAAACTGAAGGTCTCCCGCTCCTTTGTTTTTTTTTTCTTTTAAGCTGATAAGAACAGATACTACACTTTTTTTGGGGGGGGGGGCTCCTTCCTCCCCTATAGCCCTACCTTTTCCTCTCCAAAAATGCCGCCATCCTCTAGTGTCGACGCAGCACACAAAGCAGGGCGCTGTTAATAGCAAGACTTATTGCCATAAACCGAAAATAAAAGCGGAGGAATACTCTGCTATGCCTCAGGGGGCGACGACACACTACTCAGAAATACACCTCTCTCTGCAGGTGTGAAGCAAGTGATGAGTTTAGAAACTAAAAAGGAAGAAATAAATAAAGACAGAAATGAAGGCAAATTAAAAACTGTGACGGCAGCACACACAAATGAAAACGAAACTGGCGAGATAATCCCATCGCCCATAGAATTAACGAAGTAATAATCCTCTAAGATAGATTACGTGTTTTCTAATTTTCCAATAATTTTTCATACAAGGTTCACACAATTCCCATGTTACCAATTGCCATATTATCAGTATCATAGAACAGTCGACTCTAGTGATGCCCAGAAGGCTAATGTCAAATCTTGGGTATAGGCAAGTCAAGGGTAGTTTGAAAGTCCGAGTGACATAGATCCAGGGGTAAACTCAGGCAATTCCTGGACGAGGTGCCTTGGTCAACCCGGAACACCTTGTGATAACCATGAACCATTGCAACTTTCAGAAATCTTGCAAAAGTAGTGGTATAATTCCGGTCAGATTCCGCCAGGCGATGCTGGCTCCACAGGTAGTCCATGAAAGAGACAGCATCGGTGAGGGAAAGGTCATAGATCGTGAAAATGGTGTGGCCCAAGAGCCACACCATTGCGTTACGTCGTGGTCGGGGGTTGGTCTGAATATCAGGGGTAAGGAACCAGTCGATTGACACATTGTCTGGTGTCGTCCCACCAATCAGCGCTAATAGCGCACGTGCAAGGTCCCACACTTCTGTGACGTGAGGGCCGTCGTGAATTTCGGTCCGACCAGCTGCAAACTCTCTACACCACTTACGAACATTTTTGACATCCACGCACGACTCACTTCCGCCAATTGTCGATGGATTTCAATCGGAGCAGTGCCCCTTGCGTTCAAAAACCAAATAACTGAGCGCAATTCGCACTTGGCGGTAGCATCCAACGGGAGCTCCATTCTCAACGGCTGCCAAGCCGAGACTGAGCGCCTCAGCGCGGCGTGCGCATGTTTACACACAACGCGTGAAGCACTCTTCATAACAGTGTGACCAACTGCCACACAAACAGAGTTCTGTACTTATAAAAAATTGGAGACCTTATTTTTGGTATTACCGTTGTACAATACAAATGAGGCGCTGAGAGACATAAGCACACTGTCTTTGACGCCCCCCCCCCCCCCCCAACTAAGTGAATATCAGAGAAACCAGTGAGACAGCCTTTCATGAGTGTTCAAATATATGTTCAATGTGGGCCTCCAGTATAGATAAACCATAGCATAAACAGATGTCAGAAGCACGAATAAATGCTGCAGTCTCACAATTGACGATGATGCACTTTCTGGTTCTCAGCGCCTCAAATGGATTACTCTATGATAATATCCAAAACTTTATGTACCGTATCTCATTCAGAATCCCACAAAATAGATTTATCTCTCAGTATAACTACACTCCTGGAAATTGAAATAAGAACGCCGTGAATTCATTGTCCCAGGAAGGGGAAACTTTATTGACACATTCCTGGGGTCAGATACATCACATGATCACACTGACAGAACCACAGGCACATAGACACAGGCAACAGAGCATGCACAATGTCGGCACTAGTACAGTGTATATCCACCTTTCGCAGCAATACAGGCTGCTATTCTCCCATGGAGACGATCGTAGAGATGCTGGATGTAGTCCTGTGGAACGGCTTGCCATGCCATTTCCACCTGGCGCCTCAGTTGGACCAGCGTTCGTGCTGGACGTGCAGACCGCGTGAGACGACGCTTCATCCAGTCCCAAACATGCTCAATGGGGGACAGATCCGGAGATCTTGCTGGCCAGGGTAGTTGACTTACACCTTCTAGAGCACGTTGGGTGGCACGGGATACATGCGGACGTGCATTGTCCTGTTGGAACAGCAAGTTCCCTTGTCGGTCTAGGAATGGTAGAACGATGGGTTCGATGACGGTTTGGATGTACCGTGCACTATTCAGTGTCCCCTCGACGATCACCAGTGGTGTACGGCCAGTGTAGGAGATCGCTCCCCACACCATGATGCCGAGTGTTGGCCCTGTGTGGCTCGGTCGTATGCAGTCCTGATTGTGGCGCTCACCTGCACGGCGCCAAACACGCATACGACCATCATTGGCACCAAGCCAGAAGCGACTCTCATCGCTGAAGACGACACGTCTCCATTCGTCCCTCCATTCACGCCTGTCGCGACACCACTGGAGGCGGGCTGCACGATGTCGGGGCGTGAGCGGAAGACGGCCTAACGGTGTGCGGGACCGTAGCCCAGCTTCATGGAGACGGTTGCGAATGGTCCTCGCCGATACCCCAGGAGCAACAGTGTCCCTAATTTGCTGGGAAGTGGCGGTGCGGTCCCCTACGGCACTGCGTAGGATCCTACGGTCTTGGCGTGCATCCGTGCGTCGCTGCGGTCCGGTCCCAGGTCGACGGGCACGTGCACCTTCCGCCGACCACTGGCGACAACATCGATGTACTGTGGAGACCTCACGCCCCACGTGTTGAGCAATTCGGCGGTACGTCCACCCGGCCTCCCGCATGCCCACTATACGCCCTCGCTCAAAGTCCGTCAACTGCACATACGGTTCACGTCCACGCTGTCGCGGCATGCTACCAGTGTTAAAGACTGCGATGGAGCTCCGTAGGCCACGGCAAACTGGCTGACACTGACGGCGGCGGTGCACAAATGCTGCCATTCGACGGCCAACACCGCGGTTCCTAGTGTGTCCGCTGTGCCGTGCGTGTGATCATTGCTTGTACAGCCCTCTCGCAGTGTCCGGAGCAAGTATGGTGGGTCTGACACACCGGTGTCAATGTGTTCTTTTTTCCATTTCCAGGAGTGCATAACATATATTGGTGTCCGATCTAATTTTAGCATATAGTGTGTGAATTTGCATATCTGTGGAGTGTGCTACCACCTAGCGGTAATTATGGCAAAAGTAGGTGAAAGTCTGCTGCAGTGTGCACCCACCTCATGGCACTGACGTAAACTGGTAGTGGCGTACCTTGCAGATGATCAAATCCGTATGTATTTGGCCTGTAAGGCAATTACGTCACCCCAGTTGCGCATACACAGAACCTGCTTAAAATGTGCACAAGTGTAGGTGTGCTCACGACCCTGATGCAGTGTTTCACAGAGTCTAGTGGTGCAATGGGTAGCACAGTGCGGTAGATTTAGTACCACATATTTCAGATTACCGCATGTACATTAAATTTAACAGCATTCAAAGAAAAGAACCAATAAATCCACAAGGTGTCAAAAGTTAGGTTGTTCACGTGCTCTTGTGCTCTTACATAGCAGTCGCCACTGATTATACTTTGGGAATATCAACAAATAGTGGCCATCACCTTACCAGCCGACAAAATGGTCTTTGTCTTCTTTGGTGGACTTTCACCGGAACTTATCCTTTGTTTTGACTGCCGTTTTTGCTATGGTGTGTAGTGACGGATCCGGTTTCATCAACAGTCACAAGTCGGTGCAAAAAGTCTTGCCGATTAAGATTAAAAATCGCCAGATACTGCACTGAAACGTCGTACTGGATGCGCTTTCGGTCGAATGCGGGCGATTGCAGCACCCACCTCGCACACAGCTTCTTCAAACTCAATTCTCGCTGCAGGATATTACGCAATCGTCCAGTTGAGATGCTTAAAGTCTCAGCAATCTCACGAATGTTTATTGTGCGGCCTTGCATTAGCATATCATGGATTTTATCAATCATTCCTTTTGTGGTGACCTCAACTGGGCGACCGGAGTGTGCTTCGTCTTCGGTGCTTGTCCGACCATCTACATTTACATCTACATGATTACTCTGCAATTCACGTTTAAGTGCTTGGCAGAGGGTTCGTCGAACCACAATCATACTATCTCTCTACCATTCCACTCCCGAACAGCGCGCGGGAAAAACGAACACCTAAACCTTTCTGTTCGAGCTCTGATTTCCCATATTTTATTTTGATGATCATTTCTACCTATGTAGGTTGGGCTCAACAAAATATTTTCACATTCGGAAGAGAAAGTTGGTGACTGAAATTTCGTAAGTAGATCTCGCCGCGACGAAAAACGTCTTTGCTTTAATGACTTCCATCCCAATTCGCGTATCATATCTGCCACACTCTCTCCCCTACTACGTGATAATACAAAACGAGCTGCCCTTTTTTGCACCCTTTCGATGTCCTCCGTCAATCCCACCTGGTAAGGATCCCACACCGCGCAGCAATATTCTAAGAGAGGACGAACGAGTGTAGTGTAAGCTGTCTCTTTAGTGGACTTGTTGCATCTTCTAAGTGTCCTGCCAATGAAACGCAACCTTTGGCTCGCCTTCCCCACAATATTATCTATGTGGTCTTTCCAACTGAAGTTGTTCGTAATTTTAACACCCAGGTACTTAGTTGAATTGACAGCCTTGAGAATTGTACTGTTTATCGAGTAATCGAATTCCAACGAATTTCTTTTGGAACTCATGTGGATCACCTCACACTTTTCGATATTTAGCGTCAACTGCCACCTGCCACACCATACAGCAATCTTTTCTAAATCGTTTTGCAACTGATACTGGTCTTCGGATGACCTTACTAGACGGTAAATTACAGCATCATCTGCGAACAACCTAAGAGAACTGCTCAGATTGTCACCCAGGTCATTTATATAGATCAGGAACAGCAGAGGTCCCAGGACCACGTTTAAATTCTTTAATCCAAAAGTAAATCGTCTTCAATGATAGTGCAGAGTCCGCGTGAACTTCATCCAGTTATGTGCTGATCTGTGCGGCAGTCCAACCCTACAAATGAAAATGTTTAATAACATACGAAACTCTGTTCCCTACATTTTTGATCGCTGTCGACCCACTGAACAATTCAGACGGCTGTCAATAATGAACTGTACGTTGTACATCATTGAAATTCTTTATACGATCCTTGGAACAATCAAGCTTACCAACCACGAAGGTGCAACAAAATTGTTCCAGTCTTTCATGCAAATTCACCAGACTTATCAAACAACTCTCATTCTGCCAGACAGAAGACCATTCCTGAACGTGAACGTTAGTGGACAAATTGTAGTGCTAACTCACAGATTAGGACCAACTGCGGCAAATCCCAGTCCGAATTACAGAAATGTTTTCTAAAATACGAGGTGGAATCCAAAATTTTCGGGACTGGTGCTGCCATCTGGAAAGCGCACCGCTAGGTGACGAGAGCTGCATAGCTGGTGAGTCAGTGTGCGGAGTGTTATTCAGCTGGGAGGACATGTTGCGTGTCCACAGTGGTTTCCATAATACTCTGTGTTTGGTGTGTGGCGATTTTACGATGGCACAGCGTGTTGAAGTCTGCACGGACCAGTGTGCGATTTGTGTTTTTACCAGTGGGGGGGATGTCTTAAGGGGATAGTATAATTACATATGTTACTAGCTTGGACCGTGGCGTTACCCATGGTTAAACAGTTATTTATAAATAGATGTTAATGCCGAAACTCACTATTCACGCGTATGCACTATCAGAAAAGCCATTCCCTGTTATATCTTTAAAAGTACATTATAGGTAAAATCATCTACATACAGGTATACGTCGGCTGTCCGTTTGGCAGAATGTGGCCGAGCGTTATCTTGCTGCAGGATGACACCTCTTCACAGTTTTCCACGACGTTTGGATCTGATTGCAGGTTTCAGTTTCGCACGCAACACATCACATCCACCATACAATGCAGACCTGGCTCTAAAGCCTCGTTTACGCTGGGGCGACGTCTTGCAACATTGCGGCATGCTACGGAAATGTGGCGTGCGTCGGCTTGTAGCATGCTACAAAAGGCAACATCTTGCGGCGTATGTTGCATGCGGCAGGTTAATTTATACCAAAGCAACAGAATTTGTGCCACACGTGTGTCGGTCTTGCAGTATAAAGGATGATAAAGTGATCGCAGCGGCGGCCTACTTGGCACTTGCACATGCAGCTAACAACGGAAATGAAAACCAAAGAAAATGAAAACGGTGGTGGAAGAGAAGAGTATTTAAAGAAAGTCCACGAAATAGTCCAGGAGATAGTGTCGGAAGTTCCATGCGGCTTTGATTCATTGGGAGAGTGCTTAGAAAATGTAGTCCATCAACAAAGGAGGTGGCTTACAAAACACTCGTTCGACCTATACTTGAGTATTGCTCATCAGTGTGGGATCCGCACCAGATCGGTCTGACGGAGGAGATAGAGAAGATCCAAAGAAGAGCGGCGCGTTTCGTCACAGGGTTATTTGGTAACCGTGATAGCGTTACGGAGATGTTTAATAAACTCAAGTGGCAGACTCTCCAAGACAGGCGCTCTGCATCGCGGTGTAGCTTGCTCGCCAGGTTTCGAGAGGGTGCGTTTCTGGATGAGGTATCGAATATATTGCTTCCCCCTACTTATACCTCCCGAGGAGATCACGAATGTAAAATTAGAGAGATTAGAGCGCGCACGGAGGCTTTCAGACAGTCGTTCTTCCCGCGAACCATACGCGACTGGAACAGGAAAGGGAGGTAATGACAGTGGCACGTAAAGTGCCCTCCGCCACACACCGTTGGGTGGCTTGCGGAGTATAAATGTAGATGCAGGTGTAGTATCCTAGGAACTGGAAGCAGACGATGGTGGGTTATTTAGTAATGTGTGCTTTCGTCCCAGGCGCATTAGTCCGCGCCATACCGTTGCCCAAAGTTGGCCTAACGGTAAATGTTCGCACAGGTACCGGGCCGGTCACCACCCTCTGTCAGGGCCCAGGGTGGGATTTTCAGCCCCCAGCTCACCCGACTCTGCCGTACGACTGCTGCGGTATGACTGCCACACTACTTCCCCGCAAGCTCGCAAGTAAACGGATGACGCACCTTAAGCCGTCGGCACACGGACCGTACTGTCGAACGTTAACGTTGAGCGTGCCAAGTTCAACGTGCTGCTGAACACTCAGGAACGATGCGACTCGTGCATACGGTACGTGGGCCCCAACGTGGTATACGCGATCGCAACGCACTCCAGCGGCAGTTGAGCGATGTTTCTAGTTCGTAAATCACACTGTTTACTCAACGGGCGCGCGTAAAATTCCCACGTTAGCACTATTAAAACGCACATTTCCTCCATCGTCCACGAAAAGGAAAGTACCATGTCCAATCAATAAGGACAGAGACATATAAAAGTTCCATTACAAACAGTGTGTTACAAATTTGGAATACTTATCCGCATAAGATAAACATTATTTCATCATTCCCGCATTTTATTAAAACCCCAAGGTCAGTCTTACTCAATCACTGTTCCTACCCAACAGCAGAATCTTTGCAACATGTGAATTACGAAGCGAAAAAGAAAAGGAGCAAAATATCTTTATGGAAGTAGCGCAAGCTGTCCTGTAGATTAAGCCAATCGAACAAAGGCACCCCTCAAAAAAAGGTGAACTTATATTTACATAATATCAAATATCATAGTATATACTTATATTAAACTAATAATGAAGTATCAGAACCTAATAAAAACGCTAATGTTAAGAAATGAAATACGGTAGTGTCAAGAAGCGAACCACCGCCCCAATTATCAACTAAATACCAGACAGTTACGCTACTCATTACGCTAATCCAACAACACGCAGACACTCCTCGCAATTAATCCAAGTATGTTACCCGTTGCAGAAAACGTTATCGTAGATACGTTACTAATTGAAATTTAATTATAACAAATTGTACAAGAACAATGCGTTTTGGGTGGATCATCCTTGCGTCACTGCCTTCAAATAGCCTACTCTCATAATACGCAAGTTACAATAATTCTTTTGCCATGAATATGATGTTTCTCGTTATTTTATTGGAACGAATCACAGAATTAACAACGGGCTTTCCAATGATTCTCAATTTGCTGGTGCACAGAAACGGCATATATACATATAGGCTTGAAATGAACGCCAATATGGCGCCTCACAATTCTGTACTGAAGGAAGACGGCGTGCGTGTGACGTAGGTGGCGTTGTGCCATCTCATTGGTCAACGCTCAGACCCACGCTCAGAATATCTGACATGCCAGATATTGCTCTGCACGTTCGGAAAGACTCCCGAACGTGCTATTCCACGCTATGACGTCAGAAACTCGGCACGCTCAACGTTCAACGTTCGGATGCACGGTCCGTGTGCCGACGGCTTTAGACGAGAGCAGCAATGACAGCATGAGAATGATGATTTAGTTCTAAATGTTTTGAAATGCTTAACTACTACATAACACCTTTTCAAAATTAATAAGCAAACATATTAATAGTAAGACTGTATTAAAAACTATCAGTGTTCGGCTCCACAAATTTAAATTATATGTAAAGTTTTACTCCAGTGCGTGGGAAATAAACATCCTAGGTTGGGATGCATAAACTAAAGCCAGAGGAGGGTATGGTCTGATGCAGAGGGGGGAAAATCCCCCCCATCCTCCCCTGCAAATCGCACACTGGCACGGACCTTCGTCAGAGCGCATCTGATGATCCAACCTTCTTGTCACAGGTTACCACCTGCGACGAGAGCTGGATTTACAGTCATGACCCAGAGATAAAGCATCAATTGGCCCAGTGGAAGAGCCTGGGCTCTCCAAGACCCAAAAGAAGCGAGACAGGTGAAGAGCAAAGTGAAGAGTATAATCATCGTTTTCTTTGATACCCAACCAAACAGTGAATTCCGCGTACTACTGTGACGTTTTGTGACGGCTCCATGAAAACGTGTGGCGATGACAACTCGAGCTTTGGCGTCAAGGGAACTCGCTGCTGCATCACGACAAGGCGCCCTGTCACACGTCCTTCCTCACCAGGACCTTTTTGGCAAAAACAAAATGGCGGTTGCAGCCCACTCACCGTACCCGCCAGACTTGGCACCTTGCGACTTCGCGCTATTCTCAAAACCGAAACTCAAGATGAAAGGCGGTCGGTTCGACACTCTAGAGAGGATTCAAGAAGCATCGCTGGCGGTGATAAACACCCTCAAATAACAGGACTTCCCGAAAACGTTTGAACAGAGGCAGAAGTGCTGTGACCGGTGTGTACGTGCGGATGGGAACTACTTCGAGGGTGATGGTGACCATTAGTCCAAAGGTAAGGTTTTCAACAGATGGCAGCACCAGTCCTGAAAATTTTGGATAGCACCTCACAGTTATTTGAAGCCGTAATTAGGAACATGACATACTTTCTATGTAGTAATTAACGGAAAACCAGATAAAACGTGTTTCCTGTTGGCATGTTCATTGTCGTGGATGGACAATTGCAACACGTCAGCTTCATCTGCGTTGTAGGCCTGTGTCATAGAGTAAATATCTCTGGAGTGAGCACTCACATGCGCAGAACAGATTTTGTGTTGTCAACATACATTGCCGGCCTGGCCACGTGATCTCGGGACGTCGTGTGTTTGTTCGTATAGCGCCCCGTATATTTAGAATGTCACTACATCCCTAGTACAGACGGATTCTTTTCGTACGAGTCGTGGATTATTTATATATGTTGCGGAGACATTTTAACAGTATCCATTTGATACCGGGAATAAACCAGCTACGTAACTTTTAAGGGCAAGTGATATTACATTCAGCTTCTTTGCAATAGGTGTAGCTCAGATGCACTCGATCTTTGGTAGTTTTTGGTATGATACCGCACTTTATAGTATTACAGAGCCTGAAGTACATTTTTGCAATGATAGTCCTGCAAAACGACTTGACAGTACGTTAGTACTTTCGCAAGTGTCCGAGAAACACCGAATTTACCACACATTAGTGATTATATCCCTGCTAATTTGTCCTTTTTTTCTTGTATTTCTGCGTATTTATTTTCTCGTTTTTGCGACCTAAAGCACAATTTTTCTTACTGGTGGCACTTTGAGGTATTTATTGAACGCATTTTAAGTACTTGCTCCCAGTTCATTAAATAAATAGTAGACGGAGTAATCTATATACATAATTGACAAGTCACTGATAAATGCATGGAGGATAGTATTTACTGAAACAACTAACCTTTCCCTTTCCTGTTCCACTAGCAAATTTACGAGAGGAAGCGATTGTTTGTAAGCTTTTGTACGAGCCGTAATATCTATTATATAGTCATAAAATCGTAGAAATATAGGTCTACAGAATCAAGTCTTAATTATAATGCGTCTCGAAATTTTTAAACGTATACAGTTTCTCTTACTAAAATGAAAACTATAATTAGAGCTATATGGAATGTACCCATGAAAAGTTACTATCCCTCCTTTTACATATTTTTCTCTCCATCTGTAGCAACAACGTAATTCACCATCGCTATTACACTATCAACAAACGGTGAAACACAACAAAAACTCTTGGTATTATAAACTTCAAACGCTGCAGAAAGTACACAGGCACAGCAAAATCCCGAGATCACGTGACAATCCTGGTTTAATGTTGACAACATGCGCAGAACGCAATGCTCACTCCAGAGATATTTACTCTATGGCCTGCGTCAAAGACAATTTCCCCTATTAACGGGCTTTAATTGTTTATAAAATGGTTCAACACTTGCAATGCCAGCACTTAAACTTTCTCTGTGCTTCCGATAGGGGTTTTCACAGAGGTGAACGCTGTGCACATGCAGATCAGGGATGTGGTTTGACCAATTCAGTTTGCTGTCAATATGCAAGACTAGGTATTTTGAGGTATCCACCCTGGTTATCACCCGCTCGCCTATTTTTACTACTACTTCCTCATCTTTGAATGTTGTGTGGAACTGAATGTAGTTTGTTTTAGTGTAGTTTAAAGAAAAGCCATTAATATTAAACCAGTCCACTGTTTCACTTAAAACCTTATTTGCTGATTCCTCAAGTTCATCCACTGAATGATCAATAAGTAGTGTAGTGTCATCAGCAAAAATGGTGAATCTACAATATTCTGTAGAGAGAGGCAGATTATTTATAAACACAATAAAAAATAGGGGGCCCAGAACTGAGCCTTGGGGCACTCCACATGTGATGGTACCCCATTCTGAAGATAAGGGGACTCCATTTTGACTATTCACTACAATTTTATGTTCCCTGTTTGACAGGTATGAGTCAAGCCATTTCCCTGATGAACCACTTATACCGAGATGAGCTTTCTGTAAAAGAATCTGGTGACTGACACAGTCAAACGCTTTTGTTAGGTCACAAAAAATCCAAACCACCTTTAGCTTTTTGTTGACAGATTCCTGTGGTCCAACTGAACCGATCTTTGACTGTAAACTGTTACGTTCGGCTACTTGGAGACCATTTGCAGCCATTAGTGGACTTCGTGTACCAAAACATGTCATCGAGCCATAATTGTTCACGTTTGGTTTGAGGAATATTCTGGAAAGTTCGAGTGAATGAATACGCCACCCAGATCGCTCGAAATGAATCCCATCGAAAATATATGGGATCTAACCGAGAGGTCAGTTCGTTCAAAAAAAACCTGTACCGCAAATACTTCCACAATTAGGGACGGCTTTTGAGACAGGATGGCTCAGTATTTCTGCAGGGGACTACCAATGACTTGTTGCGTCCATGTCACGCCGACTTGCTGTACTAAGCCGAGCAAATGGAGGTCCGACACTGTTTTAGGAGGTGTCCCATGACTTTTCCTACCTCAGTGTGACGACGGTTACAGATTTTGAACAGCCAATCAGTGCTAGCGTCGAAACCTGTTTGCCGTATTTTATCTGGAAATCTTACAGCTGCGGCCTGAAATTGGCCTGTTCTTACAGAATTCCGACAGAACGTTGCTGTTGCTATCAGGTGTACAATCATCAATCCTGGTATAGTTGCCGGTTTTCATTTTCTATCTAGATCGTCTTTATTAGCACAAAGTCAGGAGTCAGATTCATTCTTAATATTGTATAAGGTCGACTTAACACTAGAAAATTGTCATAACACTGTGGGCAACAACACAGGCTTACATTTTATCAACCACTCTCGTTTTATCTTCTAATCTTAACGGTTTACAGAAACTCCCAACAATAATCTTGGTTACTGTGTTGTAGTGTATGACACTTTAATATACTTTTAAGCGATCACAGAGATGGAAGTAAACACAACTCGTGATTTGGGCTTCAGCAAGCGAACTGAGCAGGCTCTTCGACCTTACTGCGTACTTTTGACCAACAATGATTCATACGTTACTCGTTATTAGCCATGGCTCAAAGATGAGGAGGGAGGGGATGCGTTCAACATCTTCTTTATACATACAAATTAAGCATGTGTATGGTTGTGCTCGCAAAACTCGAAAATCAGTCGGTAGATTGGCTAGACATTTTGAAAGGACCTTGCATTCGAAAACACTCATGTTTTTGTATACTAGTACCGAAATGGCTCTGAGCACTATGGGACTTAACATCTATGGTCATCAGTCCCCTAGAATATATATATATATATATATATATATATATATATATATATATATATATATATATACGGGGTGTTCAAAAAGTCTCTCCGCAGTGCCGTATGATTGTTAGCCGCGCATGCCGTATGATTGTTCGCCTGCCTGGGTACTCTCCGAACATTCCACTGTTTCGTTTATCTCAGCCTGCGACGGTAGTAGCGTTGGTGTGTGTCGTTACTTGTTGACGTGAACGTTTAAGTTTAGTTCCTTTGTTCGTTTGTTTCGTTTTTATCATTGTTAAAATGCTGGCCATTGAAGAACGTGTATTTTTAGTCGAACAAGTGTTCAAAAGCTGGCTGTAAATACACAGTTTCAGATCGTCAAACATTTAATTCAGTTTTCCCGGAGACAACACTCCCACATCGCGATACTGTGCGAGATTTGATTAACAAATTTCGAAGTACGGTTTCAGTGACGGATGTACCGAGAAGTGGTCGTCCTAGCGTCTTCTCTGAGGATAAACTACTCGATATTTCCGATAAAATGGCCATGAGTCCGAACAAGTCAGTAAGAAAACTCACCCAGGAGATCGATGTTAGTGTCGGAACGGCCCACACAGCTGTAAGGAAAAAATTAGAACTTTTCCCATACAAAGTGACAGTCATGCAAGAACTGAAAAATACAGATCATGGCAAGAGACTGCATTATTGTCAATTGTTCAAAAATTTCGTTCAACTAAATGGAAGCAATATTCTTAATGAAACGTTTTTCACTGATAAGGCGTGGTTTCATTTATCCGGGTACATGAACTCGCAAAATTCTCGTATGTGGAGTATTGCAAATCCATTGTGTTACAGAAGAAATGTTACAGCTTGCGTTTGGAAACATGATTAGACGAAATGAATTGTGTATTCAACATAGTGTGCTATATATGAAGGGGAAATGTTACCAAACTCTCGAAAAGTTCTTGACAGATTTACTTAAAATTTTACACGATATGCTACGGAACATTCAGAAGATCAATAGGCTATACCGGGTGGTCCATTGATCGTGGCCGGGCCAAATATCTCACGAAATAAGCGTCCAACGAAAAAACTACAAAGAACGAAACTTGTCTAGGCTGAAGGGGGAAACCAGATGGCGCTATGGTTGGCGCGCTAGATGGCGCTGCCATAGGTCAAACGGATATCAACTGCGTTTTTTAAATAGGAACCCCCATTTTTTATTACTAGTACGTAAAGAAATATGAATGTTTTAGTTGGACCACTTTTTTCGCTTTGTGATAGATAGCGCTGTAATAGTCACAAATATATGGCTCACAATTTTATACGAACAGTTGGTAACAGGTAGGTTTTGTAAATTAAAATACAGAAAGTCGGTACGTTTGAACATTTTATTTCGGTTGCTCCAATGTGATACATGTACCTTTGTGAACTTATCATTTCTGAGAGCGCATGCTGTTACAGCTTGTTTACCTGTAAATACCACATTAATGCAATAAATGCTCAAAATTATGTCCGTCAACCTCAATGCATTTGGCAATATGTGTAACGACATTTCTCTCAACAGCGAGTAGTTCGTTTTCCGTAATGTTCGCACATGCATTGACAATGCGCTAACGCATGTTGTCAGGCGTTGTCGGTGGATCACGACAGCAAAAATCTTTCAACTTTCTCCACAGAAAGATATCCGGGGACGTCAGATCCGGTGAACGTGAGGGCCATGGTATGGTGCTTCGACGACCAATCCACCTGTCATGAAATATGCTATTCAATACCGCTTCAGCCGCACGCGAGCTATGTGCCCGACATCCATAATGTTGGAAGCACATCGCCATTCTGTCATTCAGTGAAACATCTTGTAGTAACATCGGTAGAACATTACGTAGGAAATCAGCATACATTGCACCATTTAGATTGCCATCGATAAAATGAGGGCCAATTATCCTTCCTTCCATAATGCCGCACCATACATTAACCCACCAAGGTCGCTGATGTTCCACTTGTCGCAGCCATCGTGGATTTTCCGTTGCCCAATAGAGCATATTATGCCTGTTTACGTTACCGCTGTTGGTGAATGCAGCTTCGTCGCTAAATAGAACGCGTGCAAAAAATGTCATCGTCCCGTAATTTCTCTTGTGCCCAGTGGCAGAACTGTACACGACGTTCAAAGTCGTCCTCATGCAATTCCTGGTGCATAGAAATATGGTACGGGTGCAATCGATGTTGATGTAGCATTCTCAACACCGACATTTTTGAGATTCCCGATTCTCGCGCAATTTGTCTGCTACTGATGTGCGGATTAGCCGCGACAACAGCTAAAACACCTACTTGGGCATCATCATTTGTTGCAGGTTGTGGTTGACGTTTCACATGTGGATGAACACTTCCTGTTTCCTTAAATAACGTAACTATCCGGCGAACGGTCCGGACACTTGGATGATGTCGTCCAGGATACCGAACAGCATACATAGCACACGCACGTTGGGCATTTTGATCACAATAGCCACACATCAACACGATATCGACCTTTTCCGCAGTTGGTAACCGGTCCACTTTCACACGGGTAATGTATCACGAAAATACCGTCCGCACTGGCGGAATGTTACGTAATACCACGTAGGTATACGTTTGTGACTATTACAGGGCCATCTATCACAAAGCGATAAAGTGGTCCAACTATACCATTCATATTTCCTTACGAACTCCACGAGTATGTAATAAAAATGGGGGCTCCTATTTAAAAAAAAAAACGCAGTTGATATCCGTTTATCCTATGGCAGCGCCATCTCTCCCTTCAAGCTAGACGAGTTTCGTTCTTTGTAGTTATTTCGTTTGATGCTTATTTCGTGAGATATTTGGCCCGGTCACGATCAATGGACCACCCTGTATATATATACGGGGTGAAGCGAAATTCGCACACTCGGGCATCGCAGCGTGACTCCCCACAAGCCAGCGATAAAAAATGTCTGTCACAAAATTTCGTACAGCGAGTACATCCAGCAGGAAAAGGACATTAAAGGGTGGCAGTCTGGCAACACTGTAACCATATGTATGGTAGCTACCTCTGTCAGCACATCCTAATCGTGCTGTACAGTGGGTGCAGGGGATAAAGTCGCTTCAGGAACACTCTTCTGAGTTTAAACACTTCCGCTGGCCACCACACTCCCCAGACATGAACATTATTGAGCACATTTGGGATGCTGTTCAACGTGATGTTCAGATGAGATCTCCACTCCCTTGTACTCTTACGGATTTCTGGACAGCCATGCAGGATTCATGGTGTCAGTTCCCTCCAGCGCTACTTCAGACATTAGTCGAGGCCATGCCACGTCGTGTTGCGGCACTTCTGCGTGCTCGCGGTGGCCCTACACGATATTAGGCAGGTGTAACGGTTTTGGCGTTTGGCTGGCGCGTTACGATACAACCACACGAAGCACAACACAGTACTGCGGGTTGCCTCCGTGTCAAGGCGCCCGCAACTCTGCGGCAGCCCATTCTGCCCGCGACAGCCAGTGCAGTATTGGGGACGCCACATCCGCCGAATGCAGTGCTGCAGTGCCGGCACTGTTCGCTTCTGCGACCCGCGTGATACTAGCGTCACCTTCTAACATTCCTACGCCGCACGGCCTTTTAGGACGCCGCCCAGCACCCTCCAGCAGTGCGAATTGCAGTCTCGACCTCGAAGTGTCGATTTGACATCGACAGTGCAGCCAGTTTATTCACCAGAGGGCAGCTCTGACCAGTGATACCTAAGACACCGCCAATGCCTCCTACTCTGACATGTCTGTGGCCGTGTTTCTTGATAGTGACAGACAGATTACTCAGATTGTAAAATTAAAGAACTGTTATTGTGCTGGTTTAGATTAGATTACATCAATTATTCATTCCATAGACCCATGAAAGAGGGAATCCTCCTGGGTGTGGAACATGTCAGATAAACACATTACAAAAATGTAATTAGAAAAATTTGAGTTTCATTAATGTTAATGATCCTCAGTCAATAAACAATAAAATTATGTACATGAATTAAATTTAAACTTCTAATATTTACAGGTTTAATACTTACATCTGCTTTAATTAAATACGTCATTCAGACATTTGCTAGTTTCTTGGCTATTACAACCAAGTATTGTCAAAAATTAAAGTAAATTATCCATTTCAGTGATCCTCAGTTAAGAACAGTCAGTTTATGTACGAGATTTAAAATTAAACTTCCACTATTTACAGACTTAAAACATACATCTGCTTCCCATACATCCATCATTCACACAGTAGGAACTTGGCTGTTACAACCAAGTATTGTCAAAAATTAAAGTATAATAAATTTTCATTAAAATTGTATACTGCACTTGTTGAGAAACTCATGGATGGACTAGAAGGAGTTGGCCACCAAAAATTCTTTTAAATTATGTTTAAATTGTGCGTTGTCTGAAACTAAACTCATAATGGTTGCTGGTAACTTATTGAAAATATGCGTTGCTGAATACTGGACTCTTTTCTGGGCAAGAGTAAGTGATTTTGAATCTTTATGTATATTGTTCTTATTTCTAGTATTGATACTGTGTACTAAGCAGATAGTTGGAAAACGAGATGTATTATTTACAACAAACTTCATTAAGAATAAATATACTGAGAAGCTGTGGTTAATATGCCCAATTCTTTGAATCGGTTTCGACGTGATGTACTTGGATTCACACTACTCATTATTCTTATTATACGCTTCTGTTCACTAAAATTTTTTCTCTGTTTGTGGAGTTACCCCAAAATATGATACCATATGACATAATGGAGTGAAAATAAGAAAAATATGTTAGTTTTTTATATTTATATCTCCTATGTCTGACCTCATTCGCATTGCAAACACAGACTTGTTTAGGCGCTTTAGCAGTTCGTTAGTATGTTGCTCCCAACTGAATTTATTATCAAATTGTAATCCCAAGAATTTTACACTCTCAACTTCTCCTATTTCCATGTCATCATGTTTTACACACACACCAGAAGGAAATCTCTTGGAAATTCTGAACTGCAAATAGTGGGTCTTTTCAAAGTTTAATGACAGTGAATTGGCTATGAACCACTTATTAATGTCAGTAAAAATTTGATTAGCTGCCCTTTCTAAATTTTCATCAGTTCAGGACGATACTGACATTACCTTTACTCGGAAGCTGTTTCAATTACTGCCTACTTCCCATTTTAGTAATAAAGTTGTGTTGTTTTTGAAATAAGACAGTCTCGGTTGCTGTGCAAGGCATTCAGCATGGAACGGAACCAATTTTAAGTTGTGTTGTTTAGTTTTCTTCTGTGCGTGCGTCGACTACAACGGGGGATACTACATGCCCGTATTATTATTGTGCTATGCCTTTGTTTTATCTCAAGGCCTATATTTCCACAAGACAGCGGATGAGCACCTACGCAACGTTTTATGTTCCTTTTCAGGGCCGGGGATATCCCTACTTTCTTGGCTTGCCCATCCTTGAGACTTATTTAATGGACATATACACTGATGGCTAAGCAGCTTATGTCCACGAATCAGCATAGTTTTAGAAAGCATCAGCTTGTTCTTTTCTCACATGATGTACTGAGAACTATGGACGAAGATCAACAGGCAGATTCCACATTTCTAAATTTCCGGAAAGCATTTGACACGATCACCCGTTGCAGACTGTTGACGAAGGTACGAGCATATGGAGTAAGTTCACAGATATGTGAGTAGCTCGAAGATTTCTTAAACAATAGAACCCAGTACGTTGTCCTCGACGGCGAGTGTTCATCAAAGACAAGAGTATTGCCAGGAGTGCCCCAGGGAAGTGTGATAGGACCGCAGTTGTTCTCTGTATACACAAATGATTTGGCGGACAGGGTGTGTAGCAGTCTGCGGTTGTTTGCTGATGATGTCGAGGTGTACGATAAGGTGTCGAAGCTGAGTGACTGTAGGAAGATACAAGACGACGTAGACAAAATTTCCAGTTGGTGTGATGAATGGCAGCTAGCCCTAAATATGAAAAAATGTAAGTTAATGCAGATGAGTAGGAAGAACAAACCTGTAATGTTCGGATACAGTATTACTAGCGTCCATCTTGACACAGTCAAGTCGTTTAAATATCTGGGCGTAACGTTGCACAGCAATATGAGGTGGAACGGGCAGTAATGATTTACACCAGTGACAGTGTATGAGTGCGCTAAAAAAAAAAAAAAAAGTGCTGTGGTAGAGAAGGCAAATGGTCGACCCCAATTTATTGGGAGAATTTTAGGAAAGAGTGGTTCCCCTGTAAGGGAGACCGCATATAGCCGGCCGCTGTGGCCGAGCGGTTCTAGGCGCTTCAGTCCGGAACCACGTGGCTGCTGCGGTCGCAGGTTCGAATCCTGCCTCGGGCATGGATGTGTGTGATGTCCTTAGGTTAGTTAGGTTTAAGTAGTTCTAAGTTCTAGGGGACTGATGACCTCAGATGTTAAGTCCCATAGTGCTCAGAGCCATTTGAACCATTTTTTTTTCTTTTTTCTTTTTTTTTTTTTTGTAAATCGTTACTGCCATGTACCCACTGTTCGCCTAAATGGACTGGCAACCCCTCAGACACAGATGCATCACGGGTTTGCATATGTACAAGGCGTTGCCTTCCCAGGACTCTGTCGATCATAACAAGGACGACAGACGTCAGGACAAGCATCACCAGAGATCCTTCGTGCCTAGGACCTATTTCCTCCGCCGTATCACGTGCGTGGAACTGGATCGGCACGAATTCCTCCGCGCCCTTGCTACCTAGGACGACGCAAGCCAACAGTCCGCTCCGCCGGAACTCTGGGCCAATTTATGCGCCGGCTCTTAGCAGCCCATCAGTGAGTAGTCTCCGCAACGGAATCTACGACTTTCCAGCCATATTCCGAGACGTACCTGTCGGCCAACTACGCCGAGTGCTCAACTTCCGTCGTTAGCGATTGTCAGTGCCATGGTCTTCAAGGCCCACTACGGTTATTCACCGCGTGTTCAAGGCGTAAGCCTCTTAATGTCTGAGAAGTTATTTTATTTTTTGAGAAGAGTTTTCTTTTGTTATTAAACCTCTCTACTGTGGTCGCAAGAAACCCTTGTTCTTGTTTACCTGTGTCTTATTATTTCTTATCAAGCATCTCCCCGTGGGAGATACAGCAGTTACCACGAACATCAACTTTTGGTTTAGTAGTGAGGTCAGTAACACTCTTAAGAATTCTGAAATCTTCAGAGCCCATTTTACAGAGTGAATTGCTGAAGCCATGGAACGTGAGGCGATATTGGGACATTCCTTCAAGAGCATATGTATGGGAATTGGATATACGCCCTAATCTCTTTCTCTCTCCTGTCTGTCCATCTCCTCCTCCTCCTCCCTCTCCCTCTGTCCATCTGGTTCTCCTTCCCCCTTTTTCTATCACCTCCTCTCTCTGCAACGGCCGCTACCTCTCCTTCCTCTGTCCATCTTCTCCATTGAGCTATCTTTCATTCGTATACCTCTGTCCATCTCTCCCCCCCCCCCCCCCCATCCCCCCTCCGCCCTTACCACACGCTTTGGTTATTGTAAATATACTTCCAGATTATGTAGTAGAATTCTAGTCGTAACCGATATTCCAGAAATAAAACTTTCCTGTTTTCTATTAAAACTGTTTGTGAGGTAGAAAACAGAACAACACATCGTTCTGTACACAAATTATGTTGAAAAATACATGTAACAGGGAAAGAATATACATGACAGAAAAATATTGCTAATGGTTGAAATGTCCCGCTATCGTAATTAAAACAGCCTGCGACGAAGGAAACAATGCCGCCCATATTTACAGCAGAGCATTTTCCTTCTCGCAGTCGGTTGTAACAGAAACCTTGTACATTGTTGTTTAAAAGATATGTAATGGTTCAAATGGCTCTGAGCACTATGGGACCCAACTGCTTTGGTCATCAGTCCCCTAGAACTTAGAACTACTTAAACCTAACTAACCTAATGACATCACACACATCCATGCCCGAGGCAGGATTCGAACCTGCAACCGTAGCGGTCGCGCGGTTCCAACACAAACACTTAGTCATTTCGAGACAGGTGAAAATCCATGAACCCGCCGGGAATCGAACCCGGGATCCCATGCTCGGGAAGCGAGAACGCGACCGCGAGACCAGAACTTAGAACTAATTAAACCTAACTAACCTAAGGACATCACACACATCCATGCCCGAGGCAGGATTCGAACCTGCGACCGTAGCAGTCGCACGGTTTCGGACTGCGCGCCTAAAAGATATGTAGTCTATGTCAATCCGCATAGAGCATCGTTTAGTATTTGATCGGTCAACAACGTTTCGAGATTTTTGTTAACACCGTATCACTATTACATATATCGTACTCAAGAGCCAAAGAAACTGCTACATCTGCCTAATATCGTGTAGGGCCCCCGCGAGCACGCAGAAGTGCCGCAACACGACGTGACATGGACTCGACTAATGTATGAAGCAGAGTTGGAGGGAATTGACACTATGAATCCTGTAGGGCTGTCCATAAATCCGTAAGAGTACGAGCGGGTGGAGACCTCTTCTGCACAACACGTTGCAAGGCATCCCAGATATACTCAACAATGTTCAGATCTGGGAGTTTGGTGGCTATCGGAAGTGTTTAAACTCAGAAGAGTGTTACTGGAACCGCTGTGTAACAATTCTGGACGTAAGGCGTGACGCATTGTCCTGCTGGAACTGCCCGTCTGAATGCATTATGGACATGAATGGATGCAGGTGATGAGACTGGATGCTTATGTACGTGCCACCTGTCGGAGTCGTGTCTAGATGTGTCAGGGGTCCCATATCACCCCAACTGCACACACCCCACAACGTTACAGAGCCTCTTCCACCTTGAACAGTCCCCTGCTGACATGCAGGGTCCATGGATTCAAGAGGTTGTCTCCATACCCGTACACGTCCGTCCACTCGATACAATTATAAACGAGACTCGTCCGACAAGGCAACATGTTTCCAGTCATCAACAGTCCAATGTCGGTGCTTACGAGCCCAGGTGAGGCGCAAAGCTTTGTGTCGTGCAGTTATCAAGGGTGTACGAGTGGACCTTCGACTCCGAAAACCCACATCGAAGATTTTTTGTTGAATGGTTCGCACGTCGACACTTGTTGATGGCCCAGCATTGAAATCTATAGCAATTTGAAGGACTGCACTTCTGTCACCTTGAACGATTCTCTTCAGTCGTCGTTGGTCACGTTCTTGCAGGATCTTTTTCCGGCCGCAGAGATGTCGGAGATTTGGTGTTTTACCGGACTGCTGATATTTACGGTACACTCGTGAAATGGTCGTACGGGAACATCCCCACTTCATCGCTACCTCGGAGATGCTGTGTCCCATCGCTCGTACGCCGACTACAACACCTCGCTGAAACTCACTTCAATCTTGATAACGTGCCATTGTAGCAACAGTAATCGATCTAACAACTGCGCCAGACACTTGTCTTATATAGGCGTTGCCGACCGCAGCGCCGTGTTCTACCTGTTTACATATCTCTGTATTTGAATACGGATGCCTATAACAGTTTCTTTGGGGCTCAGTGCATATTTATACACTATGAATATTAAAAAATATATATCCTATATTCGTCGAAATGTTTATCGTAGCAATGTGAAAAAATTCGAAGTAAAGTGGCGAAGTTCCTTTTGAAATTTTTGGTATCAATGTTTACCCTTTATACATTACAAATGTACTTAGATATTATATGTATTAAAAATATATAGCCTAATGCCCGTCTGAATGTTAGAGCATCGTGACCGCGCCGTTTGAGGCAGCGTGTCACGGACTGCGCGGTTTCTCCCGCCGGAGGTTCGAGTCCTCCCTCGGGCCTGGCTGTATGTGTTGTTCTTAGCATAAGTTGGTTTCGGTGGTGTGTTAAGTCTCGGGACCGAAGACCTCAGCAGTTTGGTCCCTTACGAACTCAAACACATTTGAACATTTTTTTTAGAGCATCTCGTAGAATTTAAAGTGACTCTGTTAAAAACGTTTCGACATTCTTCATAACAATTTTCCCCCTCTATTCATTATATATACCGTGTATTTATATATTATATTTATCGAAAATATACACCGGCAGTCTATAACTGTCCAAATGTCTACAAGGGAACTGTGTAAAAATCTGAAGTATATCGGCCAAGGAAGTTTCGAGATTTTCGGTAACAACATTTTCTCTTTAGATGTTACATATTTATTTATAAATTACATATATTCAAAAATAGATGCATAAAAACATATACATATTCACATGCAACGTTGTGTAAAGATTTCGAAGCAGTCGACCGGCAACCTTTCGAGTTTTGGAAGCACAGACATACGAAGGCTCAGTATAGCCAGTGACCGTTTCTACAGCAGTGGCAATTTGTGCTTTGGGCCCTTATGGAAGTGAATATAAGAGAAACCAGTGAAACAGCTTTTAGCAAATGTTCGTTATAAAGTATAGGATTAGAGTACTCACAGAGCTCGCTCACAATAAGATCAACAGATGTCAGGAGCGTGCTTCAATCTCAAAATCTACGGCGGTGTGTTTTAGGCTGGGGATGGGAAAATTTTTCGAGCTGTCGATATATATTTTATCGATTTTTTTTGTAAGACATAGATGTTATTGAGACGAAAATATCAGTATTTTGCTACATTGGTATTTTTGACCCACATCCATGCGAGAGACGTCTCGAGAGTGTAACATTTCCGCTATGTGTTCTTCTCAAAAATATTGTACTCAACATAAACATAGTAGACAACAAGAGTCCATTTTCCATTAAATATCAGTTGAGTAATGTGTGTGACTTTTGTGCCGAGTCTACTTTAGTTTTACAGTACGTCTATCTTTTCTTGACTCAGGAACTTAGGGGGTAGGGAAAGCGCACATTCTGCCTCATGGGTTGGAGCAGGGAGTGGTAATTTCCACCATTCTTATACAGTGCTGTCACCAAACGTGTTCGTTTTACACCTTGTACCTATCATTTGTACTGGTAGAAATGAGGCACGGAAGTAACAAACTCTCCTGGATATGCAGTACAGATACATTCTGGTTCAAATCCGGTGCTCATTTATAGTACTGAATATCAAATTAAACTGAGCCCTCGTAAGGCACTTACTGTTGGAGTGCAAAGGTTGGTAGTAGGTGGAATGGGCTACAAATCTTCCGATGAGAAATATACGAGGAGCGTTTGAAAAGTCCGTGCAAAAATAAAAACTACTTAAGTGTTTGGGGTAAACCTTTTCTTATTTTTCGACATAGTCTCCTTTTAGACTTATACACTTCGTCCCCTGTTATAATATTTTGATCCCTCCCGAATAATAGGAATTGTCCACGCCTGCAAAATAGCTATTAGTTGCTGCAATCACTTCCTCGTTTGAATAAAATCTTTGTCCCGCCAGCCATTTCTTCAAATTGGGGAACAAATAGTAGTCTGAGGGAGCCAAGTCTGGAGAATAGGGGGGATGTTAAAAGAGTTGGAATCCTATTTCCATTAATTTTCTGACTACACCTGCTGAGGTGTGTGCTGGTCCATTGTTGTGATGGAAAAGAACTTTTTTGTGGTCCAATTGCCGGCGTTTTTCTTGCAGCTCGGTTTTCAAACGGGGAATAATATGCACTTGTAATACTTTTACCCTTTTCCAGATAGTCGATAAACATTATCCCTTACGAATCCCAACGCCATAACCTTTCCAGCTGAAGGACTGTCTTCGCCTTTTTTGGTGCAGATTCTCCATTGATAACCCATTGGTTAGATTGCTGTTTGGTCTCAGGAGTATAGTAATGTATCCATGTTTCATCCACAGTGATGAAACGATGCTTTAAGTCCTGCAGATGCTTCCTGAACGGCTGCAAACCATCCTTGCAACACTTCACACGATTCCGTTTTTTGTCAAGCGTGAGCAATCGCGAAACCCATCTTGCGGATAGCTTTCTCAAGTCCAAATGTTTGTGCAAAATATTATGTACCCTTTCATTCGAGATGTCCACAGCACTAGCAATCTCACGCACCTTAACTCTTCTGTCATCCATCGCCATATCATGGATTTTATCAATGATTTCTGGAGTCATAACCTCCACAGAGCGTCCAGAATGTTCAGCATCACTTGTGCCAATATGGCCACTCCGAAAATTTTAAAACCAGTTATAAACTGTTCTAATCGAAGGTGCAGAGTCACAGTAATGTTTATCAAGCTTCTCTTTAGTCTCCTGAGGCGTTTTGCCTTTCATAAAGTAATGTTTAATCACCACACGAAATTCTTTGTCGTCCATTTTTTGACAATCACTCGACTTCCTTGATTCATAGGAATGCCAAAAACAAAGAAATAGACCAATATGGCTGAAACTTGGTGTGCGTTCTTTCCAAAGATGCTACTAACTAAACATGACCTCGATACGCGCCGGTGGCGCCATCTCTCGGACTTTGAATGGACTTTTCAAACGCCCCTCGTAGTGTCTATGAGTCAAGGAAAGATAGACAAGAAATATATCACATTCGATATTTAATATTTCATATTGATTGACTGAAATATCGATTACTTACATATTAGCGACTTGTATACTTCTTGTAATGTTAAAATCAACATTTAGCTATATCGATATTTTTGGATGTACCTACTTTAGGCCCCTACAGTTCTCAGCGCCTCATTTAATGATATGTTCATGGAAAAATGTAGAGCGATTAATCTTGAGTTTATTAGGAAGTCCGCAGTATTTTGCGGGAAGGAAGGAAAATTGGGTTTAACATGGATCGTGTTAGGGAAATCACGGAAAACCTAAATCTGGGAGGCCGGACGCGAGTTAGAACAGTTTGTCTCCCGAATGCGAGTGCAGTGTGATAACCACTGCGCCGCCTCGCTCCGTTATGTTGTAGGAAGCGCAGGTGTTGGCGTACATACCATGGGCAGCAGGCGTGGCAGGTTGACGCCGCGGTGCGACTTCTCTCGCTGGTAGCGGACCTCCAACACCTTCACCACGACAAACTCGCCCAGGGCCGCGAAAACAAACACCATGCAGCCGGCCATCCAGAGGTCCAGCGCCTGCGGGCACACAACCATACTTGTACCTGTCATACACTGAAGCGCCAAAGAAACTGGTATAGGCATATGTATTCAAATACAGAGCTATGTAAACAGGCAGGATAGGGCGCCGCGGGCGGCAACGCCTATATAAGACAAGTGTCTGGCGCAGTTGTTAGATCGGTTACTGCTGCTACAATGGCACGTTATCAAGATTGAAGTGAGTTTGAACGAGGTGTTATAGTCGGCGCACGAGCGATGAAGTGGGTATTTTCCCGTACGACCATTTCACGAGTGTACCGTGAATATCAGCAGTCCGGTAACATATCAAATCTCCGACGTCGCTGCGGCCGGAAAAGGTCCTGCAAGAACGGGACTAAACACGACTGAAGAGAATCGTTCAACGTGACAGGAGTGCAACCCTTCCGCAAATTGCTGTAGATTTCAATGCTGGGCCACCAACAAGTGTCAGCGTGCGAACCTTTCAACAAAACATCATC
Organism: Schistocerca americana; assembly: GCF_021461395.2. NCBI lineage: Eukaryota > Metazoa > Arthropoda > Insecta > Orthoptera > Acrididae > Schistocerca > Schistocerca americana. The sequence goes on along the minus strand of NC_060125.1, from coordinate 227,200,103 downwards.
CATATGGGCTTTCGGAGCTGAAGGCCCTCTCGTGCAACCTTGATGACTGCATGGCACAAAGCTTTACGCCTCGCCTGGGTCCGTCAACTGTAAACATGTTGTTTTATCGGACGAGTCTCGTTTCAAACTGCATCGAGTGGATGGACGTATACGGGTATGGAGACAGCCCCATGACGCTATGGATTCTGTATGTCAGGAGGGGACTGTTAAAGTTCGTAGAGGCTCTGTAACGGAGTGGGGCGTGTGTAGTTGGAGTGATATGGGACCCCTGACACGTCTAGATATGATTCTGACAGGTGACACGTACGTAAGCATCCTGTCTGATCACCTGCATCCATTCTGACGTACTTGCGCAATTCCAGCAGGACAATGCAACACCTCACACGTCCAGAATTGCTACAGAGCGACTCCAGAAATACTTTTCTGAGTTTAAACGCTTCCACTGGCTATCAAATTCCGCAGACATAAACATTATTGAGCATATCTGGGATGTCTCGCAAAGTGCTGTTCAGAAGAGATCTCCACTCCCTTGTACTCTTACGGGTTTATGGCCAACCCTGCAAGATTCATGGTGTCAGTTCCCTCCAGCACTATTTGAGGTATTAGTCAAGTCAATGCCACGTCGTGTTGCGGAACTTCTGCGTGCTCGCGGGGCCCTACCCGATATTAGGGAGGTCTACCAGTTTGTTTGGCTCTTCATTGTATTTAGTCCACATTGGAGTGAGATATTGCTCTGCTTCCAGCATTAAAAACAGTTTTGTACACAATAATTCATAACTTGAAGTGCACTAAACATAAAGTGTCAAGCGACCTAAGTTTCCACTGCAAACTCTCCAAATTAAGTGATGTAGATTTCTTAATTTCGAAACATCCCAATAACTATGACCAATGTAGGGAAATGAACCACTTTATTATCAAACCACAATGTGAGACTATAAAGTATGAAAGCACCGAAGTTTTCAACCAAATAGATGACTTGATAAATATTATGAATGTGACATTGTGCGTTTCATTACTTTTGTGCAGAAACAAAAGATTTACCAAATCACCAATTTCAGAAGTAGATGTAGCTTTGCTTTATTTGCATAAAATGTTTTTATAGAGGTGCAACATCATAGTCTGTTTACCAATAACTGCGGTTCTATGTCTTTTTTTCGGCAAAGTTCAATCCAACTGCAGATATGTACAGGATTTATGTCTATTGGACCAACTCGTTGTTGTAAAGTATTCACGAAAGTTGTATACTTTCGCAGATTATTTCGAAACATGCTGAAACATTTTTTTGTATCTGTCATTGTAAAAGTTTTTAGTCATAAAAATTAGCTATTCTATAGATTTCAGTTGATATGATTTATTATAAATGCCACATCATTCAAATATTTTTCCGAATGTGATTTATGTAATATTTCATGGAAATTTATTGTTCACTAAACAGAAAACTATTACTTTGTTCTGACAATGCACTTAACTTTATTCTAAATAGGTCAATGCTTTGTAAAGGCTACATACACTGAGGTAACAACAGTCATGGGATACCTCCTAAGATCGTGTAGGACGTCCTTTTGCCCGGCCCAGTGCAGCAACTCGACGAGGCATGGATTCAACAAGTCGTTGGAAGTCCCTTGCAGAAATATTGAGACATGTTGCCTCTATATCCGCCCATAACCGCGAAAGTGTTGCCGCTACAGGATTTTGTGTACGAACCGACCTCTCGGTTATGTCCCGTAAATCTTCGATGGGATTCATGTTGGGAGATCTGGGTAGCGAAATCATTCACTCGAATTTTCCAGAATGTTCTTCAAACCAGTTGCGAACAATTGAAGCCCGGTGACATGGCACACTGTCATCCATAAAAATTTTGTCGTTGTTTGGGAATGTGAAGTCCGTGAGTGGCTGCCAATGGTCTCCAAGTAGCCGATCATGAACATTTCCAGTCAGTGAGCAGTTCAGTTGGACCAGAGGGCCCAGTCTGTTCGATGCAGCAGAGCCCACACCATTATGGAGCCAGCTTGTACAGTGCTTTGTTGACAACTTGGATCCATGGCTTCTTGGGGTCTGCGCTACTCTAACTCTACCATCAGTACTAATCAACTGAAATTGGTACTCATCCGATCAGGCCACGGTTTAATGTTCTCTGGGGTCCAATCTAAACTCATGCTCATAAATTAAGGATAATGCTGATACATGGTGAAACAACGCTCTGGTGGGCGGTTTGTGGGTTTAAATCACCTCGGGGTATGACCATGCGGTGCATTTGACCTGCGATCGTCGCATGGTGGTGCTGGCAGCAGTCTGCATATGCAGAGGTTTGTTGGTGCATGTCAGAGTACGGTGCAGCGAGTAAGTGTGCAGAAGTTTTCAGACGTGCTAATGGTGACTGTGCCGGCCGCTGGTGGCCGAGCGGTTCTGGCGCTACAGTCTGGAACCGCGCGACCGCTACGGTCGCAGGTTCGAATCCTGCCTCGGGCATGGTTGTGTGTGTTGTCCTTAGGTTGGTTAGGTTTAAGTAGTTCTAAGTTCTAGGGGACTTATGACCTCAGCAGTTGAGTCCCATAGTGCTCAGAGCCATTTGAACCATTTTTTGAATGGTGACTGTGTGTTGCAAATGGCTCACGTTATGTGGGGTAGAATACTAGGGCGACTGGAGGCTGGTCAAACAGCAGATCGTGACACGGGCCCTTCGTGTGCCACAAAGTGTGACCTAAAGATTATGGCAACGATTCCAGTAGACAGGAAACGTGTCCAGGCGCTACAGTACGGGATGTCCACAGTGTACAACACCACAAGAAGACCGATATCTCATCATCAGTGCCAGCAGACAGCCACGGAGTACTGCAGGTAGCCTTGCTCGGGACCTTACCACAGCCACTCGAACAGTTGTCTCCAGACACACCGTCTGTAGACGATGAACAGACATGGTTTATTCGCCCAGATACCTGCAAGGTGCATTCCACTGACCCCTGGTCACAGGAGAGCCCGTAAAACCTGGTGCCAAGAACACAGTATATGGTCATTGGAACAGTGGTCCCAGGTAATGTTTACAGACGAGTCCAGGTATAGTCTGAACAGTGATTCTCGCCGGGTTTTCATCTGGCGTGAACCAGGAACGAGATACCAACCCCTTAATGTCCTTGAAAGGGACAAGTATGGAGGTCGTGATTTGATGGTGTGGGGTGGGATTATGATTTGTGCACGTACACCCCTGCAGGTCTTTGAGAGAGGAACTGTAACATGTAACAGGACAGGTGTATCGGGACGTCATTTTGCACCAGTATGTCCACCTTTTCAGGGGTGCAGTGGGTCCCACCTTCCTCCAGGTGGATGATAACGCACGGCCCCACCGGGCTGCCATCGTGGAGGAATACCTTGAAACAGAAGATATCCGGCGAATGGAGTGGCCTGTCTGTTCTCCAGACCTAAACCCCATCGAGCACGTGTGGGATGTTCTCAGACGATGTATCGCTACACGTCTTCAAACCCCTACGACACTTCAGGAGCTCCAACAGGCACTGGTGCAAGAATGGGAGGCTGTACCCCAGCAGCTGCTCGACCACCTGATCCAGAGTATGCCAACCCGTTGTGCGGCCTGTGTATGTGTGCATGGTGATCATATCCCATATAAAACTTACCAGCCAAAACTGTCCAATAAATCGCGGGTCTGACCTGCGGTGTGAGGTCTTGCATTGTCATGGAGAAGGACAATTCTCTTTGTCAGCACGCCATGTTTTTGTTTTGAATCGCTCTGAATAGCTTTCTCAGGCTTTGGCAGTATGCTTCTGCATTGATAGTGGTTCCTTGTTGCATGAAGTCGACCAACAAAACACCATTCATATCCCAAAACACCGACGCCATGATTTTGCGCTGGGACAGAGTCTGTTTGGCCTTCACCTTTACAGGCGAGTGTGTCTGCCTCCATTCCATGCTCTGTTGCTTCGATTCGGGCGTGATATGCGAAACCCATGTTTCGTCTCCAATTACGATCTGATTCAAGAAGCCGTCACCTTCTTCGTGATAACGAGTCAAGAACTTCATCGCACACTCAGATCTTTGGTTTTCGTTGTCCTCTGTTAGGAATTTCGGGACCCACCGGGAGCACAGTTTCCTAAACTTAAGGTGTTCAGAAACAGTGTTGTAAAGCACTGATCTCGACACGTCAGGAAATTCGTTTGAGAGACCTGTTATTGTGAAGCGTCCGTTCTCACGAATCCTAGCTTCAACTGAAACCACCAAATCGTCTGTAATCAAAGAAGGGTGACTGGTGCAGTCCTCATCATGCACGTTGTCACGGCCATCTTTGAATTCCCATACCCACTTACGCACTTTGCTTTCACTCATAACAGTATCACCGTACACTTCGCAAATGTGTCGATGAATTTCTGCAGAGACAGGTTCCTTGCTGACAAAAACCGTATCAATGAGCGAATCTCACATGCGGCGGGCGAGCTGATAGTCTTAAACATTTTAAAAGCACAGAACAAGAGCCGTACAGGTTAGCTACAGAGCTGTAACTGAGCAAGTTGTTCCCGAGACATGCCAGTCCACGACGCCCGCGCTCGTTGTGGTATGAGCGCGAACTACTAGTGTCTACAACAAAACGGACGTTACTTAAAAAACACGCCTCGTAAAATAACGTTTACCATTATTTTATTCCTTTGATTTTTTGCACGTATCAAAACGTAAGTTTAAATAAAATTGTTAATAATAGAAAAACAGTATGTCATTGTAATCATTAATCTGTACAATTCATTTTGTAGAATGTACTAGAAGTTAATGTTTTAATATATGGATTCGAATAAGCACCAAATTATCTTTCAATAGTTGGCAGTCAATACGTGCAGTAGTCTTTGTTTCAGCGAGCCTACAGCATGACTTCTTGTCTCATAAAGGCGCGAGTAAAAAGCTCTCTTTAGTGCTAACAATCTGAACGAAGTATTTTTACTGTTGTGCCACGTCAAAATGTGAAATAAAACATGTGCTGTCATATCGTGAAAAAGTGTGTTCATTTGTTAGGAGAACGTCCGACGCCTGAAATCATCGTCCAGCAAAACGATGAGCATTGCATTAAAGATATCCAAAATGATGAGAACATCTTTCTTTAAATTATTATTCATCGAAATTTTTACTAAGTGTTCTCTTTCTTTGAACTCTAAAAATTTATTACATTAGCAATTTATGATGCTAGACGTGTACGTCATTCAGATACAAAACTGTAAGACATGTTTTTCACGTAATTTTGGAAACTGGATCATTTAATCTCCCTCCAGTCTCGCCTGTTGCTTCCCAACCGTGCAGCCTGCTTCGGCCGACAAAGCTCCGCTGGTAGTGGTTCTGGCTCAATGAACAGGCAACACAGCGAACCCGTGGAACAACTGTGATTGGCTGACGCAACGCTCCTGCCAATCGACTCACTGAAATGTCAATTACAAATTTATTGTATTCGGACTGATCTGCCTGCAGACTGGGCGAGAGGAGGTAGGAACACTAGATTTAACATCTCGATGACGTCACTCAACAGCGGAAAGGCCAATGCACCTGACGGATACCAATACGATTCCACACAGAATATGCGAAAGACTACTGCAGCTCCTCTTACAGCAGCACTGTGCCATAGGTCCCTGGAGGGGCGAAGTGTTTCTAGTGTTTGGAAAAAAGAGACTAACGTTGTTCAAGTTTTCAAGAAACGTTGTTCTTCTACACTATTTACAATAGTATGCCAACGCTGACGTAACTTTTCGATTCAGGGACTGTAAAAACCAGGTGGTTTTAGACAAAGAACACGTCGAGCTATGTTCGGAGCGCGTTTTCATCTAAAAAGCAAGCTCCTTGAAGGTTGTTCCTTAGAGGACGAGAAAGATGAAAACTGAGGGCGCAAGTCCAAATGAATAAGCTGGTTGCGGAATTACTTCCCAACCCAACTTCTGTTCAAATGGTTCAAATGGCTCTGAGCACTATGGGACTTAACATCTCAGGTCATCAGTCCCCTAGAACTTAGAACTACTTAAACCTAACTAACCTAAGGACATCACACACATCCATGCCCGAGGTAGGATTCGAACCTGCGACCGTAGTGGTCGCGCGGTTCCAGACTGAAGCGCCTAGAACCGCTCGGCCACAACGCCGGCTAATTGATGCCGACCAAGCAGATTAAAACTGTGTGCCGGACCGAGACTCGAACTCGGAACCTTTGCCTTTCGCGGGCAAGTGCTCTACGAACTGAGCTACCCTAGCACGACTCACGCCCCGTCCTCACAGCTTTACTTCTGCCAGTACCTCGTCTCCTACGTTCCAAACTTCGCAGGAGAGCTTCTGCAAAGTTTGGAAGGTAGGAGACGAGGTACTGGCAGAAGTAAAGCTTTGAGGACGGGGCGTGAGTCGTACTTGGGTAGCTCAGTTGGTAGAGCACTTGCCCGCGATAGGCAAAGGTTCCGAGTTCGAGTCTCGGTCCGCAAAACAGTTTTAAACTGCCAGGAAGTTTCAGTACAGAGTAAATTTGGTAACAGCTGTACTGCACGTGATTGTAATTTTGGTTTCTGGCTTGTAGGATTATTTGAAAGTGCATCCTGACCAGTAACTAGTTGTCAAGTAAATAAAAGTGAAATTTGTAACTTTAATTGTTTTCCTTTTGTACGAATTTCATATGTTAATTACGTTGTTTTGAGCAAGGAGAACTATCAATAACTTCCACAGGTAAAAGAGTCACTGTACGCGAATTTTCAGTTTGATAGCATTAGCCATTAATTATTTAGTTAAAATCCACAATATGGCGGCTAGTGAGAACCAGCCCTTGTAAAGTTCGAGTGCTGCTACTTCGTTAGAAGCTCCACTCCACCACGCACAGTGGGTGAGAACTAGCCGTTGCAAGGTTTGAGTGCTGTCACTCCGTTAAAAGTTCCCCTCCACCACGCGCAGTGGGTATCAACTGAATGGCCCATCGACGGTGCCTTCCGGATACAGGGGTGGATACAGGCCCTGCCATAATCCTCGCTAGAGAGTTAGTAACATGCACTCTTAGGCAGTCTCCTCTGAAACCTAATTAATAAAACTGCGACCACACATCGCCAACTTCATTCTTTGCCTACGCTTCGTCCGGATCAGATCGTGTTGGGGACGAGTTGTACTGTATAGAACCAAGAAGATGGTTCGTTACAAAAATTGTTCAAATGGATCTAAGCGCGATGGGACTTAACATCTGAGGTTATCAGTCCCCTAGACCTGTAACTACTTAAACCTAACTAACCTAAGGACATCACACACATCCATGCCCGAGACACGATTCGAACCTGGGACCGTAGCAGCAGCGCGGTTCCGGACTGAAGCGCCTAGAACCGCTCGGTCACAGTTGCCGACTGGTTCGTTACACTGACTCGTTAGCGTATGGTATAAAGCTTTGTTCCGATACAGACGTGGTTAGCAAGTATTGGCGAGCCGAGGAAGTGAAGCATTCCTCTGCGCAATAAGCCATGATTGACGGAATATTAGTTTCACCAACAGTGCCACGATATTTATAATTCACCGCCCCCGAGGCCGCAGCAACGTCTGTTGCCGCCGCTTCCTATCCAGAACTTGCAGCCAAGCCAGGTAAATAACATACGAGATCTGTTAAAAAAATTCCTGAACATTCGTAATTTCGCACCAATGGTGTGTTGGAGCGAAATGCTAACATAAGGAAAAGAAAGGAGTGATTGAACCCAGACAAAACAGCAGCTACCCGTACAAAGACCTGCGCGCATCCAGAAAACATAATGTAATGCATCTGGTGGAACAGCAACGTTGTGGTGTGGAATTGCTTCCGCAAGGTGTGACATCACTGGTGACATTTTTACTGTCAACAAGTGAGACGCGTTGCAGACGCAGTTCAGGAACAACGACCGGGAAGGCTACTCCAAGATATCTCCCGCCCGCTTTCTACTAGACTGTGCTACTGACAACATGACTCGTGCTTATGATGTTATTTATCTACACTCCTGGAAATGGAAAAAAGAAGACATTGACACCGGTGTGTCAGACCCACCATACTTGCTCCGGACACTGCGAGAGGGCTGTACAAGCAATGATCACACGCACGGCACAGCGGACACACCAGGAACCGCGGTGTTGGCCGTCGAATGGCGCTAGCTGCGCAGCATTTGTGCACCGCCGCCGTCAGTGTCAGCCAGTTTGCCGTGGCATACGGAGCTCCATCGCAGTCTTTAACACTGGTAGCATGCCGCGACAGCGTGGACGTGAACCGTATGTGCAGTTGACGGACTTTGAGCGAGGGCGTATAGTGGGCATGCGGGAGGCCGGGTGGACGTACCACCGAATTGCTCAACACGTGGGGCGTGAGGTCTCCACAGTACATCGATGTTGGCGCCAGTGGTCGGCGAAAGGTGCACGTGCCCGTCGACCTGGGACCGGACCGCAGCGACGCACGGATGCACGCCAAGACCGTAGGATCCTACACAGTGTCGTAGGGGACCGCACCGCCACTTCCCAGCAAATTAGGGACACTGTTGCTCCTGGGGTATCGGCGAGGACCATTCGCAACCGTCTCCATGAAGCTGGGCTACGGTCCCGCACACCGTTAGGCCGTCTTCCGCTCACGCCCCAACATCGTGCAGCCCGCCTCCAGTGGTGTCGCGACAGGCGTGAATGGAGGGACGAATGGAGACGTGTCGTCTTCAGCGATGAGAGTCGCTTCTGCCTTGGTGCCAATGATGGTCGTATGCGTGTTTGGCGCCGTGCAAGTGAGCGCCACAATCAGGACTGCATACGACCGAGGCACACAGGGCCAACACCCGGCATCATGGTGTGGGGAGCGATCTCCTACACTGGCCGTACACCACTGGTGATCGTCGAGGGGACACTGAATAGTGCACGGTACATCCAAACCGTCATCGAACCCATCGTTCTACCATTCCTAGACCGGCAAGGGAACTTGCTGTTCCAACAGGACAATGCACGTCCGCATGTATCCCGTGCCACCCAACGTGCTCTAGAAGGTGTAACTCAACTACCCTGGCCAGCAAGATCTCCGGATCTGTCCCCCATTGAGCATGTTTGGGACTGGATGAAGCGTCGTCTCACGCGGTCTGCACGTCCAGCACGAACGCTGGTCCAACTGAGGCGCCAGGTGGAAATGGCATGGCAAGCCGTTCCACAGGACTACATCCAGCATCTCTACGATCGTCTCCATGGGAGAATAGCAGCCTGCATTGCTGCGAAAGGTGGATATACACTGTACTAGTGCCGACATTGTGCATGCTCTGTTGCTTGTGTCTATGTGCCTGTGGTTCTGTCAGTGTGATCATGTGATGGATCTGACCCCAGGAATGTGTCAATAAAGTTTCCCCTTCCTGGGACAATGAATTCACGGTGTTCTTATTTCAATTTCCAGGACTGTATATTTGACGATGCTGGTGCTGATTTTGCATTTAACATTTGACGATGCCACTATGGCTGCAGTACATTAGGACTTTGTTTTTATAAAACAGATCTGATGATGGTCATTATAGACCGAAACCGGTAATCTGTTAACAAAACATTTGTGACCATAAACGTAAATTAAAGGAAATTTATTGTATATACGGGTCACTGTTTTATTCGCGACAATGTCGCAGCTTGTGTCACAATTAAGTGCCTGGCAGAGGGTTCATCGAACCACCTCCACGCTATTTCTCTACCGTTCCACTCTCGAATAGCGCGCGGGAAAAACTAAAACTTAAATATTTCCGAGCGAGCTCTGATTTCTCTTATTTTATTACTACGATCACTTCTTCCTATGAAGATGGGCGTCAACAAAATATTTTCGCATTAGGGGGAGAAAGTTGGTGATTAAAACTTCGTGAAGAGATCTCATAGCAACCAAAAAGTTTTGTTCTAACGACTGCCACCCTAATTTTCGAATCATATGTGTGACGCTCCCTCACCTGTTTCACTATAATACAAAACGAGCTGCCCTTCTTTGAACTTTTTCAATGTCCTTCGTCAGTCTTGTCTGGTAAGGACCCCACACCGCACAGCAGAGTGTAGGCAGTCTCTTTACTAGATTTGTTCTGTGCTGCCAATAGAAGACAGTCTTTGGTTCGCCTTCCCCTGAAAAGTTTCTATGTATCGTTCCAATTTAAGTTGTTTGGAATTTTAATCCCTAGGGATTTAGTTGAATTGACAGCCTTTAGATTTGTGTGACTTATAGTAGAACAGAAATTTAATGGATTCCTTTCAGTACTCATGTGGAAGACCTCATAATTTCCTCAACATGTAGGTATCTCGTCTAAATCATTTTGCAATTGGTTTCGGTCTTTCAACGACTTTACCAAACAATAAATGACAGCATCATATTCAAAGAATCTAAGAAGGCTACTCAGAATGTAGAAGGCTTATCAAATTTCTTGGGAAGCCCCAGATATAGATTCTGTTTCATTAGATGACTTTCCATCAATTACTGCGAACTGTCACCTTTCTGACAAAGAATCGCGAATCCAGTCGCACAACGGAGACGATATTCCGCAGGCAAGCAGTTTGATCAGAAACTGCTTCTTTCATTCTGGAACTCTGGAAATATAAAATAGCTTGAGATCCCCCGTCAATAGCCCGTACTACTTCTTGTGAACTATGTGCCAGTTGTGTTTCACAAGAACTACATTTTCTGAATCCGTTCAAAATGGCTCTGAGCACTATGTGATTTAACTTCTAAGGTCATCAGTCGCCTAGAACTTAGAACTAATTAAACCTAACTAACCTAAGGACATCACATACATCCATGCCCGAGGCAGGATTCGAACCTGCGACCGTAGCGGTCACGCGGTTCCAGACTGAAGCGCTAGAACCGCACGTCTGAATCCGTGTTATGCGTCAACAGACCGTATTCTTCGAGGCAATTCATAATGTTCGAACACAGAAGTAAGTTACTATCCTACTGCAAATAGACTTTAGTGATATTTTCCTGTAATTCAGCGGATTACTCCTATCTCCTTTCTTGAGTATCGTTGGGATCTGTGGAACTTTCCCGTTTTTAGGTAAAGATCTTTCGTCTACTGAACGGTTGTATATGATTGATAAGTATGGAGCTATTATATCAGAATACTTTGAAAGGATCCTAATTGGTATGCAGTCTGGACCGGAAGACTTCCATTTATTATGTGATTTTAGTTGCTTCGATAACACAGAGGATATCGGCTTCTAAGTTTCTCATGTTGTCAGTTGATTCTGATTAGAATTCTGGAATATTTACTTATTCTTTGATAAAAGAATTCCGGAAAATCGTGTATAGTAGCTCCGCTTTAGTGGCACTGTCATAGTAACAATTCCGTTGCTATTATACAGTGAAGGTATTGATTGAGTCTTGCCGCTGGTGTACTTTACATACGAACAGAATCTCTTTAGATTTTATATCAGATTTCGAGACAGAGTTTCGTTGTGGAATCTATTAAAAGCCTCTCGCATTGAAGTCCGCGCTAAATTACGAGGAACAGTAAAACATTGTTAGTCTTAGAGATTATGCGTTCTTTTAAGTATGGCATGTTTTTTCGTTGCTTCTGCAATAGTGTTCTTGACTTATTTTGTGTTACATGGGAGATCACTTATTAATTTACTAGCGAGATCCCTGCGTTGCCAGGATACATATTTATTCTAGTCGTCCACTAGTCCATCACTTCTCTCTCCTCCTCTTCTCTTTCTGTTTCCACTTCCTCCTCGTCCTCTCTCTGTTCATCTCATCCTCCCACTCTCTGCCTACCTCTTCCTCCCCCCCTCTCTCTCCATCTCCTCGTCTTTCCTTTGTCTGTCTGTCTCGTCCTTTCCCCTTTCCGCCTTCTTCCCCTTACTACGTGCATTACCTACCTGACGTAATAATGAGAGCGGTACTTTTCAGGTATGCCATTTATTGTAATAAATGTGACAGTCTGATCTGTGATAAGGTGTTCCCTGATATTTGTAGTATCGTGGTATTACTTCGCATTTTGAGTTATTGCGATACAGAGCAGTGTTTTCTAGTGGTGACTTGATGGAACCATTGTCAATAGTCAAACGACTGTACCGAGGAGCGATTAGAGGACCTGCTAGACAGCTGCGTTATGCGGGTTGCATGCGAATCAGGCGAAATGCAATTCAGCTTTTTCGGATACTTTGGAATAGAACTGTACATACATACATACATACATACATATGTACCTACATCCATTTGTATCACATGTACGGATTTGATATGAATCTCTCAACTTCCGTGGATAGTATTTCTATGAATTTAAGCAACTTCTGCTCTATCATACATAGTCTGACAGGAGTGTAGATGTTAAGCTGGTTTGTTGAACCTACTATCTGGGTGCTCGCTTATTTCCTGCTGTGCAATTATTCCAGCCACGGACGTATACCGAAACGACACTCACATGCGCGGAGGTAAGAGGTGGATCGAACTGCCAATTGCCGGCAGTGTAGCAAATAACCACAACCACCAGGTGACCTAGTACTTACGTAACGTAATAACGTCAGGTATCCAAGTAATGCCCAGTTGTTCAGCGTGTTCGCAACACCACCACACTGCACTGAATCTCGCGGTAGTCAGTGACCGTAATGCTCTGAGTCGTCGGTGTACCTACGATTTTCCGTTTGAAGGACAGATGTGGTATTTTTTGGGGAGCCTAACTTGGCCGCGCATTAATGGACTGTACGCCGGGCGATCCGAATGGTGACCCACATGGAGCGCCGCCTGCTAACGAGGAAACCCGACGAGGGAAGCCTGCGATCGGCACCGGAAATTGCGCCCTTGGCGGCGGTAACGCCGCTCCCGGCGGCTTCTGACACACGCCAAGAGAGAGGGGGAGGGGGAGGGCCCGCTGGCAGGAAGCACACCACCTTCGCTGAAACTCCCATGCCTTCGTAAGCAACACGTTGCGGCGCGTAGCAACAAAGACTACGCTAGTGGTGAGCAAAACCAATACAACCAGCTGGCCATTAAAATTTCAATACCGGGAAGGTATTTTACTTATTGAGCGCGTACAATAAAGCTGGAATAATACATAAAATTTGCATTTGATTTGCGGGTATATAGACTGCGAGATGTATTGATTGGTGCATAAGTTCGTATCGTTCCTCAATAAGTTTAACAAACACAGTGATACACATAACAAAGCTTTAATCATCACTAATACACCACTGGCCATTGAAATTGCTACACCACGAAGATCACGTGCTGCAGACGCGAAATTTAACCGACAGGAAAAAGATGCTGTGATATGCAAATGATTAGCTTTTCAGAGCATTCACACAAGATTGGCGCCGGTGGCAACACCTACAACGTGCTGACATGAGGAAAGTTTCCAATCGATTTCTCATACACAAGAGCAGTTGACCGGCGTTGCCTGGTGGAACGTTGTTGTGATGCCTCGGTAAGGAGGAGAAATGCGTACCATCACGTTTCTGACTTTGATAAAGGTCGGATTGTAACATATGGCGATTGCGGTTTATCGTATCTCTACGTTGCTGCTCGCGTTGGTCGAGATCCAATGACTGTTAGCAGAATATGAAATCGGTGGGTTCAGGAGGGTAATACGGAACGCCGTGCTGGATCCCAACGGCCTCCTATCAGTAGCAGTCGAGATGACAGGCATCTTATCCGCATGGCTGTAACGGATCGTGCAGCCACGTCTCGATCCCTGAGTCAACAGATGGGGACGTTTGCAAGAAAACAACCATCTGCACGAACAGTTCGACGACGTTTGCAGCAGCATGGACTACCAGCTCGGAGACCACGGCTGCGGTTACCCTTGACGCTGCATCAAGGAGCAGCCTGCGATGGTGTACTCAACGACGAACCTGGGTGCACGAATGGCAAAAAGTCATTTTTTCGGATGAATCCAGGTTCTGTTTACAGCATCATGACGGTCGCATCCGTGTTTGGCGACATCGCGGTGAACGCACATTGAAATCGTGTATTCGTCATCGCCGTACTGGCGTATCACCCGGCGTGATGGTATGGGGTGCCACTGGTTACACGTCTCGGTCACCTCTTGTTCGCACTGACGGCACTTTGAACATTGGACGTTACATTTGAGATGTGTTACGACCCGTGGCTCTACCCTTCATTCGATCCCTACGAAACCCTACATTTCAGCAGAATAATGCACGACCGCATGTTGCAGGTCCTGTACAGGCCTTTCTGGATACAGAAGCACATTCTCCAGATCTCTCACCAATTGAAAACGTCTGGTCAATGGTGGCCGAGCAACTGGATCGTCACAATACCTCAGTCACTATTCTTGATGAACTGTGGTACCGTGTTGAAGCTGCATGGGCAGCTGTACCTGTTCACGCCATCCAAGCTCTGTTTGACAATGCCCAGGCGTATCAAGGCCGTTATTATGGCCAGAGGTGGTTGTTCTGGGTACTGTTTTCTCAGGATTTGTGCTTCCAAATTGCGTGAAAATGTAATCACATGTCACTTCTAGTATAATATATTTGTCCAATGAATACCCGTTTATTATCTGCATTTCTTCTTGGTGTAGCAATTTTAATGGCCAGTAGCGTATATTTTTCTTCGTTATTTACAGTAGTCTGCCAATGCTGGCGTAACTTTTCAATTCCTCCACTGCAGAAATCACGTGGTTTTGAGGAAAAGAACTCGTCGAACCATATTCGGAGTGCATTTTGATCCGGAAAGCAAGTTACACAGAGCGCGGAAAAGGTGAAAACTGACGGCGCAAGTTCAGGTGAATAAGCTGGGTGCGGAAAGACTTCCCAATCCAATTACTGCATAGCGTTTTTTGTCAGTCAAGAAGAATGTGGGAGGGCGTTATCGTGGATTAGCATCACTTGACGCAGTCTTCTTGGTCTTTGTTCCTCAATTGCGGCTGCAACACGTCTCAGTTGTTGACAGTAAATGTCACCAATGATGTCACACTTTGGGGAAGCAATTCGAAGTGCACAACACCGTCGCTGTTTCCCCAGTTGCATAACATTATCTTTTGTGGATGCTTTGGGGCCTTTGTATGGGGGAGTTGCTGCTTCTTCTGGGCTCAACTGTTGTCTTCTTTCCATTATTTTAACATAAAGGTACCATTTCTTGTTACCAGTAACGGTACAGGATAGGAATGGTCGGTGTTGTTCACAAGCCAATTGATGACGAGCAAGCAGAGATGCACACCTTGCCACCTGTTAATTTTTGTGATTTTGGCTTAAAGCATGCCGTATCCGTACACCCGATGTTTGAACCTTCCCTATTGCATGCAAACGTCGCTCGATCGAGGAATGATCACAATTCTCCAGTGCGCTGACGTGGATCATTGTGGATTAATGCGTTTAAATGATCTTCACAAACCTGGAAGGTCTTCCTAAACGTGGAGAGTCACTAATGTCAAGAAGATCCTCCTTAATCGAGCGAATGGAAAACCATTTTCTTGCCGTGCCCTGTCCAGTGGCATACAAGGCGCAAATGTTTCTGACTGCCTCCGCTGCTGGCATCCCTCTATTGAACTCAAACAGAAGCATACGTACCGATTTCTCCACTTGGCACTCCATTTTCTAGCTTCCACAGCTCCGCTCACTACCTCCAAATACAAATGCAAAATATAAACTCAAATAGCAACAGTAAACTACAAATAAACAATCACAAGTCATAAATAGATTCATAGCATCCGGAATACCAATGAAAGAGAAAAACGCTACGACTTATGCACCAGTGTATTGTATAGAGAGCAGCTACCTCTGGGGACAACATGGCGAAAACCTGCTGGACATCGAGCCGAACTAACCTTGTATTTCAGATACCATAAGAGGTGTCAGCCTGAGACTGCGCCATCTTTTCTCATATTAATTCATCTCTTAATGGCCATATACTGATTTGGGAATTAATTAACTCAACTTATGATTAAACGGATTCTTGGACATCGACGAGTGGTTGCGTCATCCATCCGTCATTTGACTTCGTCTACTTTTGTATTGTCGCCTGGAAATGCTAAAAGTACTAAATAAACATTTTCTTGCGTGTGAGAAGACACGAAGTGACAAAAGCAAGAAATCCAATGCGCCCTAACATTCTACAAGATTTTATTTTCAATAACAAATTTTACTTATAAATTTGTATCAATTTACGTAATATGTGTGATGGGTTTCAACGTCTGCTGTTATTTATGTCCTATTACGCAGCAAGGAATTCAAGAACACATGGTGTGATTGACCGCAGCTCTTTTTTCTAGGCAAAAGTGGGCTAGGGCACTGTCTGGTGGGTTGCCATAACTGCTTTATCGTCCTGCACTTCATTTCAACCCCAAAATTTTAGGTTTGCCCATAAGTCCTGGCGTTTTTCTGTAAGTGAAAATTTTATGTGAAAAATGTTTCGCAATGTTTTGAATGTTATTCGACAGAAAATTACGTGCTCTACAAAACAGTGCGTTTAGTTTTTGTATACTGATATGCTTTGATGAGATCTTTTCAGATCATTCAAATGGAGTGTCACATGGACACGAAAGAGCATTTTGGACACCTGCTTTTTGCGTGTAATCGAGGTGCCAAAGCCATAGAAGCTGGCTGAGACATTTGTGAAGTATTTGTCGAAGAAGTGATGCCTCTTAGGACGGCTCAGAATCACCCAATTCAATAAAACAATACCGATCGTCGTTATTTAGGTTTCGACGATACACTACGTCATCTTCAGGCCTGCTTCAATCGAGTAACCTTCAGAATCAGTTTAAGCGATTTAAGGACGTAAATTTCGACCTCAAAGACATGCACGATCTACTACGAATTGCTTGATCGAAATCAAACAGTGAAAGAGGAACTTAATGTCTAACAAATGCAACGAATCAATAACGTTATCCAGCAAATCCGATCTGATGGGTAACATGGCGTTCTCCTACAACAGGACAAGGCCCTCACATCACCAAGGAAGCCTTGAAACGCTTGGTTGTGGCGTGCTGCCACATCCTCCGTATTCTCCTGACTTATCGCCTACGGATTTCAATTTCCTCCGATCCCTCTCGAAAGCAATGCGTTGCGTATCGCTCAGTAATGACGTAGAATTGAAGGCTTGAGTGGACGATTTCGTCGAGCGGAACCCGGGTGATTTCTACAGTTGGAGCATTGAATAGTTTGTTGAACTAAATGAAAGTGTATAATTCCAAAGATCTCTCAAGTCTTAAACATCGAAAATGTACTGTATATCTGCAGACCGAAGTGACGAATGAAAGCGAGCTGAGACGTGAATGGGAATTTGGACTGAGGAGGGAGGCGTGCTAGGGTAGTCCGTCCAGTTATGCCCAGCCACTGTGCCAGGGTGGCGTAGTGGTTAGAACGTCTGCCTAGTGAGCTGAAGATGCGGGTTCGAATCGTGGCCTTGGTACTACTTTTCTTTTGTTCAAATGGTTTAAATGGCTCTAAGCACTATGAGACTTAACATCTGAGGTCATCAGTCCCCTCGACTTAGAACTGCTTAAACCTAACTAACCTAAGGACATCACACACATCCATGCCCGACGCAGGATTCGAACCTGTGACCGTAGCAGCAGCGCGTCTCCGGACTGAAGCGCCTCGAACCGCTCGGCCACAGAGGCCGGCTTTTCATTTGTCGCTTCAGTTTGCATTTATACGTCTTTGATGTTTGAGGCTTGAAAAAGTCTCTGCAATTACGAGATGCGACAATAAAGTAATGAGACTGATGCGAAAAAAAAGAATGTTGCTTACCGTTTTAGTCAAGTTTAGTGTTGTCTCCTTCAAAGTAGCTCCCTTCTGAATGCACACACTTTTTCCAGCGCTTCTGCCATTTCTGGAACTCAGAAGCTGTAATATTATCCAATACCTTCGTCACCGCTATTTGGACATCTTGTGTTGTTTGAAAATGGTGTCCCTTGACCGCCGTTTTGACTCTTGGAAATAGAAAAAAGTCGCACGGAGCGATATCTGGTGAATAAGGTGTCTGTGGTAGTACTGAAATTTGTTTTGAAGTTAAAAATTGCTGTACTGACAGAGCAATTTGGGATTGTGCATTATCGTGATGCAGAATCCAATTATCAGCAATGTTGACACGGACACGAAGAAATCTTTTACGAAGTCTTTCTAAAATTTCTTTGTAGTAATATTGGTTAACTGTTTGTCCAGGAGGCACCTACTCTTTATGAACAATTCCTTTGGAAACTAAGAAGCACACAAGCATGCGTTTCACTTTTGACTTTGACGTGCAAGCTTTTTTTGGTCTGGGTGATCCCTTTGAACACCATTGCGAACTTTGGCGTTTTGTCTCTGGATTGTACTGAAAAAACCAACTTTAATCACCAATGATAACCCGTTTCAACAATTCTGGATTGATTTCCGTTTGCTCTAACAGATCGGCTGCCACATTTTTCCGTATTTCTCGTTGTTGTGGTGTGAGATTTTTGGGGACTATTTTTGCACAGATCTTTATCATACCAAGATCTTCAGTTACTATTAGACGAACTGTTTCTCGATTGATGTTCAGTTCTTGTGCAATCAGTTTGACGGATAATCTTCGATCAGATCGTACGAGTTCACGCACCCTGGCCAGGGTTGACATCTGTCCGTGAGGTTAATGGTCGTCCACTGCGGTCTTCATCTTGAACATTCGTTCTGCCTTCACTAAACATTTTATGCCAACGAAAACCTTGAGATGTTGACATAACCTCCTCTCTAAAAGCCTTCTGAAGCTTACTGGACGTTGTCGTAACATTTTCACCCAATTTAGCGCAAAGAAAATGGCATACTGTTGCACAATATTATGTGGTTCCATTTCCGTGATGAGAGACACAAACACGTGTTAACTTATTACAGCACAACTCACGACTGAGCAGTTGCATCGATGTGCTGCTTGGACCAGAAGCAGCTTATAGAGCAAGGTCAAAGATATTGTGCCTACGCAAGCCTACAGGGTTGCCATGTCTTTCAAAGAAAATCAGTCTCATTACTTTATTGTCGCACCTTGTATATAGTAAAAAAAAAAAAAATAAACTGACCAAAGTGTTCAACCATGAACTTCAAGTGGTGTTATGTGACGTCTGCCCAGACCAAATGAGGAGAACAACGAGGAAAAATTGGAAATAAAATTTTAAAAAATATAAAAGATGTGAACAGGAGACCTAGTTTTAAATTCCAGCCTTTGTACAAATTTTTATTTGTAGCTTCAGTCTGCATATGTACACCTTTGTTGTTTGAGACATCAAAAGGTCTTTGTAATCATATAGTTTCATTTTGATTAAAGCACCTATGCCTGGGTTTCACACAGGATTCCCCATTTCGTTCGATACTGAGGTGCTATTCCAAAACAGTTGGAGAGTTTCTGCAATGGTGTTGGAGTTTAGGTGGAATGCGAAGTAGGCGGAGGGGTGAATGGTAATTTTGACTGAGGAAGGAAGCGTTCTAGGGCAGTCGATGCAGCCGTGCGAAGTCACTGTGCCAGGGTGCTGTAGTGGTCCGTGCATCTGCCCAATGAGCTGGAGATCTGGGTTTGAATCCCGGGCTTGGTACAAATCTTCACTCGACGCTTCAGTCTATATACATACAGCTTGAAGGTTAAACTTTTTTTTGGGTCATCAGTCTTCTGACTGGCTTGATGTGGCCCACCACAAATTCCTCTCCCGTGCCAACCTCTTCATCCCAGAGTAGCTCTTGCGACCTATGCCCTCAATTATTTTCTGGATGTATTCTAGTCTCTGCCTTCCTCTACAGTTTTTGTCCTCTACAGCTGCCTCTAGTACCATGGAAGTCATTCCCTAATATCATAACAGATGTCCTATCATCCTGCCCCTTCTCCTCGTCAGTATTTTCTACGTATTCGTTTCCTCTCCGATCCTGTGCAGAACCTCCTCATTCCTTACCTTATCAGTCCACATAATTTTCAACATTCGTCTGTAGTACCACATCTCAATTTCTTCGATCCTCTTCTGTTCCGATTTTCCCACAATCCATGTTTCACTACCATACAGTGCGATACTGCAAACGTACATTTTCAGAATTTTTTTTCTCAAATTAAGACCTATGTTTGAACTAGCAGACTTCTCTTCGCTAGGAATCCCCTTTTTACCTGTGCTCGTCTACTTTTGAAGTCCTCCTTGCTCCGTCCGTCATTGTTATTTTGCTGCCTACGTAGCAGAATTCCTTAACTTCATCTACTTCGTGACTGTCAATCCTGCTGTTCAGTTTCTCGCTGTTCTCGTTTCTGCTACTTCTCATTACGTTCGTCTTCCTTCGATTTACTCTCAGTCCATATTCTGTTCTCATTAGACCATTCCATTCAGCAGATTATGTAACTTTTCTTTACTTTCCACCAGGATTGCAATTTCATCAGCGTATTGTATCATTGATATCCTTTCATCTTGAATTTTAATTCCACTCCTTGAGCCGTGCACGGCTCATGTTCATGCCATTTATTGTTTGTCATCTTCTATTACGGTACTGCCGCCTCGTTTTCTTATTCCATTTACTGGCGTTACTAACTTCCTGCCCTACTTGCTCATGAGTGGCAGCAGCAGCGTGTATCGATAAGTACGCTGTCGTGCCATCTATGGAGCTATTCTATCGCTTGTGCCTTTGTCCCACATCTTGCGCAGGGTTGGCGTGGTTAAATCGGATTTGGAATGTTAATGTGAAGGGGTGGCCAGATGCCCTTCCTGCCGCCACGGAATCAGAGAACCCCATCTGTCTGCGTTGAGTTAAATCATGGAAAAGTGCGGATGTGTTTCAAATGTCTGCGAGTCGTGTAACTGATACGGGACGTGGGGACCAGCCCGGTATTCACCTAGAGGAATGTGGAAAACCGCCTAAAAACCACATCCAGACTGGACGGCACACCGGTCCTCGTCGTTAATCCGGCGGGCGTTAGTCCAGGGCCGGCGCGCCTACCCAAGTCCAGGAAGCAGCGCTCTCGGCTAACCTGGACGTACCATCTCTGGAGCGACCGATTGTATTTCCTGGTCGTCGTGTGTCAGGAGTTCAGTTTGGAGTTCAGTTGGAGACGGAGCAGGAGAGCGCTTGAGACGCAGTAGCATTGCAGTTGGGGGCAGAGCCCCAGTGAGGTCCGCACAGCCAGTAAGAGGAGGGACGAGCGTTGGTTGATCGTTTGGTCAGCCGTCTCATCGACGACGTCTAGTTGTGTCGGTACCTTCCTGTGCACAGACGTCGGTTGTGTTACTTCTGCATGGTTGGGTCGGAGGCAGTGTCTCCAGGACGTCGTCCATCCGAAGGAAGATAGTCAGTTGGAGATGAACCAGCAGTGCAGTCGCGACGGAGCAGCAGTCACGGACGGACCAGCAGAGTTCGATGGCTGAGGCGTTGTTGGTCGTTGTGGGCGCCAATATTCTGTGTGTCGTTGTACTGAAATCTTGTGGTTGTTTTGCTGGTTGTGTCGTGCGGAACTGATTTGGTTGATTGGTCGGTCGGCTGTCTGTCGGTTGGGCTGCCTTTTGATTAAGAGATTGTTGGTCGGGCTGCCTGTCTCGCCTAAATGGGCGTTAGTATTACAATTCCAGGCGGACCCATGGAACTTCGGAGCGCTGTTCCATGTCTGTTACATAGTAACTTCCTTGTTGAGCTTTAGTTATTTGGTTGATGTGTGGCCTTCAGCTGAGTGTTATATATCCTGAATTAATGTTCTTGTGTTATCCTTAAGGCATGAGATTGTTGTTCTTATTGGGGCCTTCAGCCGAATTTTACATCAAATCTTTTAAGGCCTTAAGCCGTTAAATTATTGTGTTGATGTGTGGGCTTCATCCAAGTTTTAATATCTCTTAAATTAATGTTCTTGTCTTGTCCTTAAGGCATACGGTTGTGATGTTTTCGTAAGGGGCCTTCAGCCAAATTTGCTTCAATTATTTTAAGATTAGGCCTTCTACCATTGGAGTGAAACACTTCTTATTGCTTAATATGCGGCCTCCAGCCGAGTTCCATTAAAATTAAAGTGCTAAGGCCTTCAGCCTGTTTAGATTGAAGATTTAGAAAGTATTCTTGGACGAAACCTCCAGAAGAAACTTGTATTTCAATTTTGCTTAGGCCTTGTGTCTTGGATTTTGAATGTGGCCTTCAGCCGATCTAAAGTTAATCAAGGAGGTCGATTAAAGTTTTGAGTGTTTTGCATTCTTGTGTAATACTTTGTGGAGACAAATAAAGTTTGTATGTTGATTGCAACTGACAGCAACCTCATTTTGGCCCCTTTCCACAACATAATCCGCTCTGTCCTGCTGGCGCAGGCATTTCACTCCTGAACCTTTCTTTTATTTCCATCGTTTCTTTTTCGATGTACAGGTTGAACAGTTGGGGCGAAAGATTGCATCCCAGTCTTATACCCAGTTTAAGCACTTCGTTCTTGGTCTTCCACCCTTGTTATTATTCCCTCTTGGTTCTTGTACGTACATATTGTATGTTACCCATCTCTCTCTGTAGCTTACCCCTATTTTTCACAGAATTTCGAACATCTTGCACTATTTTACTTTGTCGAAGGCTTTTTCCAGGTCGACAAATGCTATGAAAGTGTCTTGATTTTTATCCAGTGTTACTTAAACTTACATGTCAAAAGAAATGCTAGAGCTTATGGGCCATCCCAGCAATTGAGCTAAGGCCTAAATGCGTAAGGTTCCGAATTTTACAGAATTTGACTTGGTTCAAATGGCTCTGAGCACTATGGGATTTAATCAGTCCCCTAGAACTTAGAACTACTTAAACCTAACTAACCTAAGGACACCACACAACATTACAGAATTTGTTGGAACTATAAAGGATATCTGGTTGAGCAGATGCGTCCAAAAAAAAAAAAAAAAAAAAAAAAAAAAAAGACAGGTACGTTATCGGGACATTTCGTTTCATCTACATCTGCATCTACATGGATACTCTGCAAATCACATTTAAGTGCCTGGCAGAGGGTTCACCGAACCACCTTCACAACTTCACAATTCTCTATTATTCCAATCCCGTATAGCGCGCGGAAAGATGAACACCTATATCTTTCCGTACGGGCTCTGATTTCCCTTATTTTATTTTGGTGATCGTTCCTCCATATGTAGGTCGGTGTCAAGAAAATATTTTCGCGTTCGGGGAACAAAGTTGGTGATTGGAATTTCGTGAGAAGATTCCGTCGCAACGAAAAACGCCTCTCTTTTAATGATCCTGTATCATTTCTGTGACACTCTCTCCCATGTTTCGCGATAATACAAAACGTGCTGCCTTTCTTTGAACTTTATCGATGTACTCCGTCAGTCCTATCTGGTAAGGATCCCATACCGCGCAGTAGTATTCTAAAAGAGGACGGACAAGCGTAATGTAGGCAGTCTCCGTAGTAGGTCTGTTACATTTTCTGAGTGTCCTGCCAATAAAATGCAGTTTTTGGTTAGCTTTCCCCATATTCTCTATGTCTTCCTTCCAACTTCAGTTGTTCGTAATTTTAATACCTAGGTATTTAGTTGAATTTACGACTTTTAGAATAGACTGATTTATCGTGTAGCCGAAGTTTAACGAGTTCCTTTTAGCACTCATGTGAATGACCTCACACTTTTCGTTATTTAGGGTCAGCTGCCGCTTTTCACACTATGCAGATATTTTTTCTAAATCTTTTTCAGTTTGTTTTGATCTTCTGATGACTTTATTAGTCGATAAACGACAGCGTTATCTGCAATAGTAAAATAGACGTTACTACGAACTGTGACCTCTCTGACAGGAAATCACAAATCCAGTCACATAACTGAGACGATATTCCATAAGCACGCAATTTCACTACTAGCCGCTTGTGTGGAACAGTGTCAAAAGCGTTCCGGAAATCCAGAAATACGGAATCTATCTGAAATCCCTTGTCAATAGCACTCAACACTTCATGTGAATGAAGAGCTAGTTGTGTTTCACAGGAACGATGTTTTCTAAACCCATGTTGACTGTGTGTCAATGGACCGTTTTTTTCGAGGTAATTCATAATGTTCGAACATAATATATGTTCTAGAATCCTGCTGCATATCGACTTTAACGATATGGGCCTGTGTAATTCAGTGGATTATTCCTAATACCTTTCTTGAATATTGGTGTGACCTGTCCAACTTTCCAGTCTTTGGGTGCGGTTCTTTCGGCGAGCGAACGGTTGTATATGATTGTTAAATATGGGGCTACTGCGTCAACATACTCCGAAAGGCACCGAATTAGTATACAGTCTGGACCAGAAGACTTGCTTTTATTAAGTGATTTGTTTCACTACTCCGAGGATATTTACTTCTACGTTACTCATGTTGGCAGCTGTTCTCGATTCGAATTCTGGAATATTTACTTCGTCTTCCTTTGTGAAGGCATTTCGGAAGGCTGTGTTTAGTAACACTCCTTTGGCAGCACTGTCTTCGATAGTATCTCCATTGCTACCGCGCAGAGAAGGCACTGATTGTTTCTTGCCGCTAACATACCTCATATATCACCAATTTCTCTTTGGATCTTCTGCCAGGTTCCGAGACAAAGTTTCGTTGTGGAAACTGTTATGAGCATGTCGCATTGAAGTCTGCGCTAAATTTCGAGCTTCTGTAAAAAATCGCCAATCTTGGGGGTTTTGCGTATGTTTAAATTTGGCATGTTTGTTTCGTCGTTTCTGCAACAGTGTTCTAACGCGTTTTATGTACCAAGGAGGATCAGCTCCGTCGTTTGTTAATTTATTTGGTATAAATCCTCAATTGCTGCCGATACTATTTCTTTGAATTCAAGCCACATCTGGTCTACACTTATATTATTACACTACTGGCCATTCAAATTGCTACACCAAGAAGAAATGCAGATGATAAACGGGTGTTCATTGGACAAATATATTATACTAGAACTGACATGTGATCACATTTTCAAGCAAATTGGGTTCATAGATCCTGAGGAATCAGCACCCAGAACAACCACCTCTGGCCGTAATAACAGCCTTGATACGCCTGGGCATTGAGTCAAACAAAGCTTGGAGGGTGTGTACAGGTACAGCTGCCCATGCAGCTTCAACACGATACCGCAGTTAATCAAGAGCAGTGACTGGCGTATTGTGACGAGCCAGTTGCTCGGCCACCATTGATCAGACGTTTTCAACTGGTGAGAGATCTGGAGAATGTGCTGGCCGGGACAGCAGTCGAACATTTTCTGTATCCAGAAAGGTCCGAACAGTACCTGCAACATGCGGTCGTGCATTATTCTACTGAAATGTAGGGTTTCGCAGGGATCGAATGAAGGGTAGAGCCACGGGTCGTAACACATCTGAAAAGTAACGTCCACTGTTCAAAGTGCCGTCAATGGGAACAAGAGGTGACCGAGACGTGTAACCAATGACACCCCATACCATCATGCCGGGTGATAAGCCAGTATGGCGATGACGAATACACGCTTCCAATGTGCCTTCACCGCGATGTCGCCAAACACAGATGCGACCATCATGATGCTGTAAACAGAACCTGGATTCATCCGAAAAAATGACTTTTTGCCATTCGTGCAACCAGGTTCGTCGTTGAGTACACCATCACAGGCGCTCCTGTCTGTGAGGCAGTGTCAAGTGTAACCGCTGTGAACGCCGGTCAACTGCTGTTTGTGTATGAGGAATCGGTTGGAAACTTTCCTCATGTCAGCAAGTTGTAGGTGTCGCCACCGGCGTCAACCTTGTATGAATGCTCTGAAAAGCTAATCATTTGCATATCACAGCATCTTCTTCCTGTCGGTTAAATTTCGCGTCTGTAGCACGTCATCTTCGTGGTGCAGCAATTTTAATGGCCAATAGTGTGATCTGGAAAGAGTGGAGATTGTCTCTCAGGAAGGCGAATTTTTATCTGTTGATTTGAATACGCATATTTCTCGCTTATTTTTCGAAGATTTGGGGATTACAATATTCAATCTCGCTACGACAACCCTGTGTTCACTTATCGCTGAGTCGGTTTTGATGCTCGCTATTTACTCAGGATTATTTGTTGTGTCCGCAGAGTCCGGTCGGATAAAAAATGGTTCAAATGGCTTTGAGCACTATGGGATTTAACGTCTGAGGTCATCAGTCCCCTAGAACGCAGAACTACTTAAACCTAACTGACCTAAGGACATCACACAGATCCATGCCCGAGGAAGGATTCGAACCTTCTACCGTTGCGGTCTCGCGGTTCCAGACCGAAGCGCCTAGAACCGCTCGGCCACAGCGGCGGGCCCATGTTGTACCAGATGGTTGGCGCCGCTGGCGTACCTTGACGTAGGCGACGGGTGGGATGTCGGACTTGAGGCCGGTGAACATGGTGACGAGCGTCAGCATGGAGGTGACGAGCAGCGTGACGCGGCCCGGGATGGCGTCCAGGCCGATCCAGAAGCTGAACCACGACAGCATCACCACCAGCGAGCTGGGCGCGAACGTCTGGATCAGGTGGTGCCCGATCTGCCGCTCGAACCGGAAGTACAGCACCAGCCGCGAGAAGTTCGCTGCAACCGACCACCAGCACGCGGCTGTCACTGATGAAGCTCTGTACAGGGAAAGCACGGCCGACTTGCCAGTGGCCGCCATTTTGGGCCCACTGCGCCGCTGGTGATACATTGACTATAGCAGCATATTTAGCCATGCATATTAAAGAAATGCACTGCACCGTCTAATTCACTGCTAAAACTGATCAGTGGCTTCAAACGGAGCATGTCGGATATTTAGCAACAAAAAATCTCAACAAATTTAAGCTAAATGAGTCGGAAAGCAATTGTTGTGGCGAGCATGAAACACGGTTTTTTTCCTGCTATCCTTTACTACGAGGGTAATCCCAAAAGTAAGGTCTCCTATTTTTTTTTTCAAGTACAGAACTCTGTGTAGCAATTGGTCACACTGTTATGAAGAGTGCTTCACGCGCTGTGTGTAAACATGCGCACGCCGCGCTGAGTCGCTCAGTCTTGGTTTGGCAGCCGTTGAGAATGGAGCTCCCGTTGGATGATACCGCCAAGTGCGAATTGCGGGCAAGTATTCGGTTTTTGAACGCAAAGGGCACTGCGCCGATTGAAATCCATCGCCAATTGACGGAAGTGTATGGTGAGTCGTGCATGGATATCATACATGTTCGTAAGTGGTGTAGAGAGCATGCAGCTGGTCGGACCGAAATTCACGACGAACAAAGGAGCGGGACACCGTCAATTTCTGAGGAGACAGGGTAGAAGGTTGAGCAGAGCATGCGTGAAGATCAGCAGATCGTCTTGGATGATCTCTGCACGTTGGTTCCTGGGTTTCCCGAAGCACCGCTCACAGAATTTCAACGGAAACATTGAACTAGCGGAAGGTGTGCGCAAGATGGGTGCCATGCATGCTGCCTGAGGACCACATGCGGCAACGAGTTGATCCTTCCTGCGCATTTCTTCACCGCCTTGCAGCCGAACAGGGACAGCTTTCTGGACTCAATTGTCACGGGTGACGAAACCTGGGCATACCACTTTACACCCGAGACCAAGCAACAATCACACCAGTGGCGGCATCCATCTACGCCAAAGCCGCGGAAATTCAAGCAAACACAGCCTGCCGGTAAAGTCATGACAACTGTTTTTTTGGGATCGGAAAGGGGTATTGTTGGTCGACTTTATGCCCACTGGGACCACAATTAACGCTGACAGGTACTGTAAGACTCTGAAAAAACTCAAACGGGCTATTCAGAACCGGAGAAGAGGAATGTTGAGCAAGGGCGTACACATTCTCCATGACAACGCTCGTCCACACATTGCTCGGCAAACCGTTGCTCTCCTGCAACAGTTTCAGCGGAACATAATCACCCACCACCCTATAGTACTGACTTTGCGCCCAGTGACTATCACCTGTTCCCTAGGTTAAAAGAACATTTGGCCGGAAAGGGATTCAGCTCCGACGACGAGGTGAAAGAAGAGGTTCATAACTTTCTGAACAGCGTGGCGGCGACCTGGTATGACGTGGGCATACAAAAACTGCCACAGAGTCTACAAAAATGCATTTACAGAAATGGTGATATGTCGAAAAGTAGCTAAATGTTCAAGTTGTAAACTGATGTAGACCATTGTAGAAATAAACAGGTGTATGTACTTATAAAAAATAGGAGACCTTACTTTTGGGATTACCCTCGTAATATCAAAAACAGATTTCGCAGTTCTTGTTACGGTATCGAGTTTGAACACCTGTTTTCGTAATTAGCGTTAAATTGGTCCTATCCGATAGTCAGCATGACGAAAGGGAACCAATATTAGTTCGCAAGAGCAAGGAAACATCCATCGCTAAAGTAAAGCTCTGTATGGACATACTTCTTGTTCCTGCTACTCGGTACTACGAAAATGCATCCAATCACTTTTGTTATACGAAATAAAGCATTGGATTCAAATATATATGCGCGGTATCTTAGTAAATAGATCCGATAAACATGCCTATATGATTACGCATGCTTTATATTTTTGTTAGATCTATCTCATAAAATTTTGTCCGCGAATTGTGTTCTAATAAAACTAGGCCTCCAATCAAAAGTAGGCTGTAGGAAACAGTAAGAACTGTATTCGTATTAAGACAATGTAGATTAGCGGACAGGTTGCAACAGTAATAATAGTCTCCTCATAACGTTAATTGTTACTGAAAGAAAGGTCGTAGGTTCGATACTTGGCCTTTTTTTTGTACGTTATATCGTGTGGAACAAAGTACAATTTATTATTGTGAGCATCGTAAATATAAGTTTAAACCATCCTGTACAGTCAATCACGTCAAATTTTTTACCAGTCATGATAACTTTATACGGCACCATCTTTTTAAATTTTTGCAGATGCTCAAAAACCGAACTACTGAAGCACTCAGGTAAGTCTAAATAATTCACCCCTGATTAGAAACTTTTAATACGTCACAAACTCGGTTTACTTTCCGACGCAAACGAAAACTTGAGAACTGTGTCTATCAGATATTAAATTAAAACGCAGAAACACAAGAATCTAAACTATCAAAGCACACATATGAAATTATACAATTCACTCCTGGCTAGGAACTCGTAAGAGACATAAAATCTGTTACTTCCCTGTTGCTGCTTCTGTCTCGGATAGCTGGTGCTACCTGAGTCGCAGTAATCTGTGCCAGG
This sequence comes from Schistocerca americana, assembly GCF_021461395.2. NCBI lineage: Eukaryota > Metazoa > Arthropoda > Insecta > Orthoptera > Acrididae > Schistocerca > Schistocerca americana. The sequence continues at coordinate 227,171,118 of NC_060125.1, read as the reverse complement.
TAGATTGACCACCAGAGTGCGTTAATGTTGTTCATGTTTTGTGTTGTTATGAGGCCTGGTAGGCTGTATAAAGTACATGAACAGCGTCAGATGTCGTGTGTTCACTGTACAGGACAGGGAGATGCCGTGTACATGTGTGAAACAGCTTGATCAGCACCTGACAAGAGACTGAAATGGGCCGCATTGTGAGTCGGTCGGCAAGTCGAATCGTGTAATATCCAGATTTGTAGGACATCTACATCTACATACATTCTCCGCAATCCACCCTACGGTGCGTGGTGGAGTGTACCTCGTACCACAACTAGCATCTTCTCTCCCTGTTCCACTCCCAAACAGAACGAGGGAAAAATGACTGCCTATATGTCTCTGTACGAGCCCTAATCTCTCTTATCTTATCTTTGTGGTCTTTCCGCGAAATATAAGTTGGCGGCAGTAAAATTGTACTCCAGCCAGCCTCAAATGCTGGTTATCTAAATTTCCTCAGTAGCGATTCACGAAAAGAACGCCTCCTTTCCTGTAGAGACTCCCACTCGAGTTCCTGAAGCATTTCCGTAACACTCGCGTGATGATCAAACCTACCAGTAACAAATCTAGCAGCCCGCCTCTGAATTGCTTCTATGTCCTCCCTCAATCCGACCTGATAGGGATCCCAAACGCTCGAGCAGTACTCAAGAATAGGTCGTATTAGTGTTTTATAAGCGGTTCCTTTACAGATGAACCACATCTTCCCAAAATTCTACCAATGAACCGAAGACGACTATCCACCTTCCCCACAACTGCCATTACATGCTTGTCCCACTTCATATCGCTCTGCAATGTTACGCCCAAATATTTAATCGACGTGACTGTGTCAAGCGCTACACTACTAATGGAGTATTCAAACATTATAGGGTTCTTTTTCCTATTCACCTGCATTAATTTACATTTATCTATATTTAGATAAATCTATGGATAGATCTATATTTAGCTGCCATTCTGTACACCAATCACAAATGCTGATTACAATAGTAAGCAACACATTGCTGCTCCTGAGACCATCACGTGCGATCAGAACATAGATAGTTTGACAATACCTGAGCTACAGGGCAAAATTTATTGAATTAGCAGCACATATACAACTGAATTAAGAAAAATACAAGCAAATGTAATTCAAGATGTGGAAATGTTCTCGTCTACAAGACTAAAATCCCATCGTTCCAGTTGGCCGACACTCTTCTTAATGCGGCCTGCTTCGAATAATTACTGTTGTCGATGTTAATAACTGTTACTGTTAATGTTCATAATTATTGGTGTTAATGAAAAAGCGTAATCACCATTTAGAACCGCATCTTATAGCATGCCGAGTGTTCTCGATTGAAATGCAATATTTATTCAATATTCATCTATATGTATCATATGTAATTTCAGTTCTGGCGGCAGTGCGTCATGCATTACAGTAGCTTTATTCCTTATCGCATAATTAACTCTCTTTAGAAGAAGCGTGAACAATTCTGGTGACATTCTAAGATAGTTAAAATTATTTCAGCAAGGATGCTGAGCAACCGAGCTGACGTCTTTTCTTCATCCAGTCACGAATCGAAACACGTTTCTTATTTTTTTCATATGCAATGATTCCACACAAGAAGCTGTAACTCCAAAACAGATCGTGCCAAAACTTTCATTTCAGACACGACTCAGGAACCCACAAAACGACGAAACTGAAGTGTATACTGCTTTCGCCGTGTCTGCAGTCAAACATGAAACGATCTGCGTGCAAAAAAAAAAAAAAAAAAAAAAAAAAAAAATTGTTCAAATTGCTCTGAGCACTATGGGACTTAACTTCTAAGGTCATCAGTCCCCTAGAACTTAGAACTACTTAAACCAAAGTAACCTAAGAACATCACACACATCTATGCCCGAGGCAGGATTCGAACCTGCAACCGTAGCGTAGCGGTCGCGCGGTTGCAGACTGTAGTGCCTACAACCGCTCGGCCACCCCGGCCGGCATTTGCGTGCAACTCATTCCACGCAACGAGTGGCGCAACCAAGCGTCGTCGTGTAAACTAGGCTTAAAGGTCAAGGCTGGTAGCGACTAAGGAAACTGTGACGACACAGATATACGTCTTGTGTATTATCACTCCTGTGGCAGTATCATGGTACCATTTTTTAACAGCGCAATGCTCGTGTGCACACGGCATGTGTATCTATGAACTGTCTGTGTGAAACAGAGATATTCCTGTGGCCAGCAAGATCACCAGATCTATTCTATCGCTATCGCTTGCGCCTTTGTCCCGCATTGTGCGCGGGGTTAAATCGGACTTGGCATATTAATGTGAAGGGGTGGCTGGATGCCCTTCCTACTGCCACCCCGTACCCCCCCCCCCCCCCCCAGAACGGAATCAGAGTACCCCATCTGTCTGCATCCAGTGTAAATCATGGAAAAGTGCGGATGTGTTTCAAGTGTCTGTGAGTCGTGTAACTGAGGCGGGACATGGGGACCAGCCCGGTATTCACCTAGAGGGATGTGGAAAACCGCCTAAAAACCACATCCAGGCTGGCCGGCACACCGGTCCTCGTCGTTAATCCGGCGGGCGGATTCGACCCGGGGCCGGCGCGCCTACCCAAGTCCAGGAAGCAGCGCATTAGTGCTCTCTGCTAACCTGGTGGGTTAAGATCAGCAGATCTGTCCCCGATAAAACGTGTGGGTCCAGCTCGGACGTCAGTTCCGTCCCATTCCCAGTATCCACGTTGTTAAGTAACAGTTACAACAATTTTGGGCCGGCTTGCCTCAGGAAAGGGTGCAACGACTTCATGGCACCCTTCCAAACTGAATCAGTGTCATGCATCCAGGCCAGAGCTATGCAACGTCATACTAACAAACGGGCCCAAACTGCCCTCTTCTTTGTGAATTCCACTCGTTTGGTAGTCATTGAAACAACTTCGAATGCTCTCTCAAAACGCGAAGTTCCATTCCGTCTTCTCCTCCTCTTCTGGGTGATTCACTTTTTTGTCAGACGGTCTAGCTGGTAAGCCACTACAAACAACACTGAAACGCCATTTCTGAATGAGAACAACGGTGCGAAATCTTCCCTTATACACAGAATGTAGATGACATTGCGCCTGCTTTTTGCGGCTGCCCTGAAATTGATAATCATTTACGTTTCAAAGTACTAAATTTGCTGCAAGTCAATTTGATGTTTGTTCCAGTTCGCCTTGATTGTGTTGCAATTTTCGTGGCCGACGGAATATTTCGCAGGTTTAGTAGCACCTGCCTTGTGCCTGCATATTCTTCCTTGTATTAAAATCAATTTGGGTGTGTTAAGTGTGCTCTTAGATACTGAAATTTATACATTGTGTTAAAAGTTCATTCTCCTGTAAACAGAGGAGTATGGTCTTGCTCAGACCATCTACATCTACGTGATTACTCTGCTATTCACAATAAAGTGCGTGGCAGAGGGGTCAATGAACCACCTTCAAGCTGTCTCTCCACCGTTCCACTCTCGAACGGCACGCGGGAAAAACGAGCACTTAAATTTTTTTATGGGAGCCCTGATTTCTTTTATTTTATCTTGATGATCATGTCTCCCTATGTAGGTGGGTGCCAACAGAATGTTTTCGCAATCGGAGGAGAAAACTGGTGATTGAAATTTCTTGAGAAGATCCCGTCGCAACGAAAAACGCCTTTGTTTTAATGATTGCCACTCCAATTCACGTATCATGTCTGTGACACTATCTCCCCTATTTCGCGATAATACAAAACGAAGTAGGCTGTTTAGGTTTTTTTATTGGTAACGCCACCTCTGTATAAAAATCACTGGCTGTGCTGTGTGCAGTCTGTGTCTAGTTTGCATTGTTGTCTGCCATTGTAGTGTTGGGCAGCGGCAGCTGGATGTGACCAGCGCGTAGCGTTGCGCAGTTGGAGGTGAGCCGCCAGCAGTGGTGGATGTGGGGAGAGAGATGGTGGAGTTTTGTAATTTGAACTGCTATATATATTATGACTATCAAGGTAAATACATTGTTTGTTCTCTATTAATATCAGTAGTTAGTGCCTTCCGTAGTTTGAATCTTTTATTTAGCTGGCAGTAGTGGCGCTCGCTGTACTGCAGTAGTTCGAGTAATGAAGATTTTTGTGAGGTAAGTGATTTCTGAAAGGTATAGTTTAATGTTACTCAGGGCCATTCTTTTGCAGGGATTTTTGAAAGTCAGATTGCGTTGCGCTAAAAATATTGTATGTCAGTTTAAGGACAGTCATGTATAATTCTTCAAAGGGGACGTTTCATAATGTCTGTGACACTATCTCCCCTATTTCGCGATAATACAAAACGAGCTGCCCTTCTCTGTACTTTTTCGATGTCATCCGTCAGTCCCACCTGATGCGGATCCCACACCGCACAGCAATACTCCAGAATAGGGCGGACAAGCGTGGTGTAAGCAGTCTCTTTGGTAGACCTGTTGCACCTTCTAAGTGTTCTGCCGATGTACCGCAGTCTTTGGTTTGCTCTACCCACGATATTATCTATGTGATCGTTCCAGTTTAGGTTATTTGTAATTGTAATCCCTAAGTATTTGGTTGAATTTACAGCCTTCAGATTTGTGTGACTTATTGCGTAGTCGAAATTTAGCTGGTTCCTTTTAGTACTCATGTGAATAACTTCCCACTTTTCCTTATTCAGGATCAATTGTCACTTATCGCACCTTGCAGATATATTATCTAAATCATTCTTCAAGTCGTTTTGATCATCTGATGACTTTACAAGACGGTAAATGACAGCATCATCTGCAAACAATCTAAGACGTCTACTCAGATTGTCTCCTATGTCGTTAATATAGACGATCCTATCACCGGTATTCGGTCTTCCTTTCAATAATCTGGAAGTCGTTTCTTTACCTGTTGCATGTAAACTTCTGACGTATTTCGCATCCTCGTCCTGGTTCAGTAATACAATGTCCTTTGCATAGTTTACTTGCCAGTAAAGTCATTTAAAGTTTCCAGAAGGTTTCATCATCTGAAGACGTCACAAAATCCGAAGATAACATTGTTGTTGTACAATAAATAAAGTGTGGCACAACGGGGTAATCGGGTTAGTGCGAAACGGTAGGTAAAGTAAGGAAAAAGGATATTTCAATGACGCAAGTACTTTCCCAACAGCCTGTGTACACAGAATTGTATGAAGAATATATTCAGTGACGTGTACGAGACATTTACGTAAATCTAGCCGAGTACCTGGCGTCGTTTTGGGCACTTATTTGAATGCAATCTTCTACTAGTCCATCTCCTCCTTCCTTCTCTCTCTCTCTTCCCTCTCTCTCTCTCTACATTTCCTCCTCCCCCTCTCTCCATCCATTTTCTCCTCTCCCCTGTCTCCTTCAACCTCCTTCTGTTTTTGTCCATCTCCTCATCCTTCCCATTGCAGTCACCTCCATTTCCCTCCCTCTGTCCGTCTGCTCCTCCCCCTACGTGTGTTCAACTCCTCCTTACCCCTCTCCATGTCTCCTTCTCCACCACCATTCTCTGTCCATCATCCTTACTCCAATATTAGGATGGTGGATCGAACCTGTACAGTATTTCTTTCCAGACAGCAAGTAATATATGTACCAAGTTTGGTTGAAATCGATCCATGGACTTATGAGGAGCTTTTCAACCGCGACTTCGCCCCTGTACGTATAAGTTTCGCATATATTTAATGTATGTCACACATGTTTGTAGACATATTTTACTTGTATTTCTAGCGAATTGCGCCCTGCAGTATCGTTTTCACACACTTCAAAGATTATGACGCTGTATTTCCTGAACCATGTGTCGTACAGCGATATAATTTTGCAGGTACATTCAGTGGTACACGTGGAAGCAGTCTACAAAAGATGTTGCTAATAGAATTAGCAGTAAAAATAAATTAAAAAGTAAAAATGAAAAAATAAAACTAAATTAAAACGTCATGCATGATGCGGCCGTCTTTCACGCATGTAAGTGTTTATGACATCATATCCCTTTAACTATACGTCATACAGTGTTATAATTTTGTAAGTACATTTAGTGGCATACGAGGTGCGGCAATAAAGTAATGAGACGGATGTGAAAAAAATGTTGCTTACCGTTTTAGTCAAGTTTAGTATTGTCTCCCTCAAAGTACTTCCCTTCTGATTGCACACAATTTTTCCAGCGCTTCTGCCATTGATGGTAACATTTCTGGAACTCATCTTCTGTAATATCCCCCAAGATCCTCGTCACAGTTTTTTGGACATCTTGTGTTGTTTGAATATGGTGTCCCTTGAGCGCCGTTTTGACTCTTGGAAATAGAAAAAAGTCGCACGGAGCGATATCTGGTGAATAAGGTGGCTGTAGTAGTACTAAAATTTGTTTTGAGGTTAAAAATTGCTGTACTGACAGAGCAGCATGGGATGGCGCATTATCGTGATGCATATCTTCAGTTATTATTAGACGAACTGTTTCTCGATTGATGTTCAGTTCTTCTGCAATCATTTTCACAGATAATCTTCGATCATATCATACGAGTTCACACACCCTGGTCCACTGCGGTCTTCATTTTCAGCATTCGTTCTGCGTTCACTAAACATTTTATACCAACGGAAAACTTGAGATCTTGACATAACCTCCTCTCCAAAAGCCTTCTGAGGCTTACCGGAAGTTGTCGTCGCGTTTTCACCCAATTTAACACAAAAAGAAATGGCATACTGTTGAGCAATATTATGCGGTTCGATTTCCGCGACAAGAGACACAAACACGTGTTAACTTATTACAGCACAACTCACGACTAAGCAGTTGCATCGATGTGCTGCTTGGACCAGAAGCAGCTTATAGACCAAGGTCAAAGATATTGCGCCTATGCAAGTCTGCAAGGCTGCCACATCTTGCAAAGAAAATCAGTCTCATTACTGTATTGTCACACCTCGTATGTGGATACTACCTGCAAAATGTGTCTCGATTCGAGTTAGTGATGAACAAGCGATAAATTAAAACGTCATGCCTGATGTGGCAGTCTACTGCACGAACCACGAAAATATAGCTAGCAATAAACTGTTTTCCTTTCATCGTTTTGTTGGAGTTGCCATATACAAAAAAATTGGTAAAGTTTTGAAAATATGTACGAAGTTCGTTGCTAGTCATTAAGTGCTCTCATTCTCAAATACTGGATGAATAAAGTCTGAGTATTTGCGCCTTGTGGGCTACATTACTTTTTCACCCCCCACCCCCACCTATGATAGGTAGGTGGTTCGTATCCCACAGCGTTTCTTTCCAGACAGTACGCGACATGTGAACCAAGTTTGGCTGAAAACTATCCAGTAGCTTTGGAAGAAATGTCGAACATATGTATATACACTGCTGATCATTAAAATTGATGCACCACGAAGATGACGTGCTACAGACGCGAAATTTAACCGACAGGAAGAAGAAGCTTTTCAGAGCATTAACACAAGGTTGGCGCCGGTGGCGACACCTACAACGTGCTGACATGAGAAAAGTTTCCAACCGATTTCTGACACACAAAGGGCAGTTGGCCGGCGTTGCCTGGTGAAACGTTGTTGTGATGCCTCGGTAAGGAGGAGAAATGCGTACCATCACGTTTCTGACTTTGATAAAGGTCGGATTGTAGCCTATGGCGATTGCGGTTTATCGTCTCGCGACATTGCTGCTCGCGTTGGTCGAGATCCAATGACTGTTAGCAGAATATGGAATCGGTGGGTTCAGGAGGGTAATACGGAACGCCGTGCTAGGGCCCAACGGCCTCGTATCACTAGCAGTCGAGATGACAGGCATCTTATCCGCATGGCTGTAACGGATCGTGCAGCCGCGTGTTGATCCCTGAGTCAACAGATGGGGACGTTTGCAAGAAAACAACCATCTGCACGAACAGTTCGACGACGTTTGCAGCAGCATGGACTATCAGCTCGGAGACCGTGGCTGCGGTTACCCTTGACGCTGCATCACAGACAGGAGCGCCTACGATGGTGTACTCAACGACGAACCTGGGTGCACTAATGACAAAACGTCATATTTTCGGATAAATCCAGGTTCTGTTTACAGCATCATGATGGTCGCATCCTTGTTTGGGGACACCGCGGAGAATTCACATTGTAAGCGTGCATTCGTCATCGCCATACTGGCTTATCACCAGGCTTGATGGTATGGGGTGCCATTGGCTACACTTCTCGGTCAACTCTTGTTCGCATTGACGGCACTTGGAACAGTGGACGTTACATTTCAGATGTGTCACGACCCGTGGCTCTACCTTTCATTCGATCCCTGTGAAAACACTTCAGCAGGATAATGCACGACCGCTTGCTGCAGGTTATGTACGGGCCTTTCTGGATACAGAAAATGTTCGACTGCTGCCCTGGCCAGCACATTCTCCAGATCTCTCACCAACTGAATATGTCTGGTCAATGGTGGCCGAGCAACTGGCTCGTCACAATACGCCAGTCACTACTCTTGATGAACTGTGGTATCGCGCATGGGCAGCTGTACCTGTACACACCATCCAAGCTCTGTTTGACTCAATGCCAGAGGTGGTTGTTCTGGGTACAGATTTCTCAGGATCTATGCACCCAATTTGCGTGAAAATGTAATCACATGTCAGTTGTCGTATAATATATTTGTCCAATGAATACCCGTTTATCATCTGCATTTCTTCTTGGTGTAGCAATTTTAATGGCCCGTAATGTATATTTTTATACTATGTGTGATGTGGATATATGGATTAAATGAACATTGGCAATTTAAAATGATAATTTATTGCCCGTAAAAATAGAGCACTAGCAGTTGTAATTAGTTTGTTCAGACACTCCTTTTGGGATCTGGGTGCCCCGCAGACAAAGCAATTCATTCAGTCGGCCGCAATGCAAACTGGCGCAACGACCTGAACGAGCCTAATAGCTGCCCGCTTTGTTTGCAGACGCAAATCATGGCCGAAACCCGAGACGGGCGCCCACTCTGCCGTCCGCTGAGCTGTCGCCGCGTGCGCATGCGCCAGCCAGCTCCCACACCAGGGCTGCCACCATCACAGCCACTGCGCCTACTACTGTAGAGCAGATGTGGCTCAAATCCAAAGAAATAGTGTCGGCAGCAACTGAGACATTTATACCAAATAAATTAACAAACGACGGAGCTGATCCTCCTTGGTACACAAAACGGGTCAGCACACTGTCGCAGAAACAAAGAAAACAACATGACAAATTTTCAACAGACGCAAAATCTCTGAGATTGGCGATCTTTTACAGAAGCTTGAAATTTAGAATGGACTTCAATGCGAGATGCTTATAATAATTTCCACAACGAAACTTTGTCTTGAAATCTGGCACAAAATTCAGAGATTCTTATCGTATGCGAAGTATGCTAGCGGCAAGACACAATCAATGCCTTCTCTGTGCGATAGCAATGGAGATACTGTCGAAGACGATGGTACCAGAGCATAGTTGCTAAACACAGTCTTCCGAAATTCCTTCACCAAAGAAGAAGTAGTTCAAATGGTTCAAATGGCTCTGAGCACTATGTGACTTAACTTCTGAGGTCATCAGTCCCCTAGAATCTAGGTCTACCTAATGACATCACACACATCCATGCTCGAGGTAGGATTCGAACCTGCGACCGTAGCAGTCGCGTGGTTCCGGACTGAAGCGCCTAGAACCGCTCGGCCACCACGGCCGCCCGAAGACGAAGTAAATGCTCCAGATTTCGAACCATGAACAGCTGCCAACATGAGCAGCGTAGAAATAGATATTCTCGGAGCAGTGACTCAACATAAATCATTTAAGAAAAGGAAGTCTTCCGACCCAGATTTTTTTCCAGTTAGGTTCCTTTCGGAGTATGCTGATACAATAGCTCCATACTTAATCATATACAACCATTCGATCGACAAAAGATCCGTACCCAAAGACTGGAAAGTCGAACAGGTCATACCAACTTTCAAGAAAGTTAGTAGGAGTGCTCCAATGAATTACAGGGCCATATCATTATCGTCGATATGTAGCAGGATTTTGGAACATATATTGTGTTCAAACATTTTGAATTACCTTGAAGGAAACGGTCTATTGACACACAGTCAACACGGATTTAGAAAACATTCTTGTGAAACACAACTAGCTCTTTACTCGCACGAAGTGTTGAGTGCTATTGACAAGGAATTTGAAACTGATACCGTAATCCTGGATATCCGGAAGGCTTTAGAATCTGTACTACACAAATGGCTTGTAGTGAAAGTGCGTGCTTATGGAATATCGTCTTTGTTATGTGACTGGATTCGTAATTTCGTGTCAGAGAGGTCACAGTTCGTAGTAATTGACGGAGTACACCGATAAAGTACAAAAAGAGCAGCACGTTTTGTATTATCGCGAAATAGGAGAGAGCGTGTATCTGAAATGATACATGATTTGGTACGGACATCATTAAAACAATGGCGTATTTCGTTGCGGCGAAATCTTCTCACGAAATCTCACTCATCAGCTTTCTCTTCGGAATGCGATAATATTTTGTTGACGCCGACATACATAGAAAGAAACGATTAGCATGATGAAATAAGGGAAATCAGAGCTCGTACGGAAAGATGTAGGTGTTCGGTTTTTCCGCGCGCTATACGAGATTGGAATAATAGAGAATTGTGAAGGTGGTTCGATGAACCCTCTGCCAGGCCCTTAAATGTGATTTGCAGAGTATCCATGTAGATGTAGTCATAGTACAACCATACGCAATCTGAGAATGCTCTCGACGCCGTTATCGAGCGAGTTGGCGTAGAGGCAATACACTGGACGCATATTATGGTGGACGGCGGTCGAATTCCCGTCCAGCAATACAGTTTCATTTCTCGTGACATCCCTAACTCGTTTACGCGAATGCCGGGATCGTTCCTCTGAAATGGCACTGCAGTATTTGCTTCCGAAACCCATGCTTGCGCTCCATCTCTAATGACCTCGTCGTTGACGGAGTGTTAAATCCTGATCTTCCTTTTGTCCTTCCCGAAATAGTCGGCGGAAATCGCTGGGTAGATAGTAATCCAACGGCGTAGACCAGTATCAATTGCTTTCTCGTAGCTGCTAACAAAAGCTACCTGAGTACGCTCACACCATACTGAATACGTCGATATCAACAAAAGCAGAAATGATACGCAGAGATAACATTCAGTTTGATTGTTAAACACAGTTTGTGTCAGTACACAGAATTTATAATACGAGGGACACTCCAAAAGAAATGCACTCTATTTTTGTAAAAATACAGTTTTCATTCTGCATGTGTGAAAGTTTTACAGTGTGTAGATGCATCTTTTCCACTTGTTTTCAAACTTATTTCAACCTGTTCCCGTGAGTGGCGCCGTCACAGCATGTCTTCAAGATGGCTGCTACACTTGACGTTCGTCAGAAGCAACGCGCTGTCATAGAAATCCTGTGCTGTAAAACCGAGACAGTGGGAAACATCCACAAGGGGTTGAAAAAGGTGTATGGAGATGCTGCTGTCGATCGCAGTACAGTTAGTCGGTGGGCAAGCAGGTTATGTGATGAAAGCGGGCACGGCAATATTGAGGATTGTCCTCGCAGCGGCAGGCCTCGTACTGCACACACTCCAGACAATCTGCAGAGAGTTAACGAATTGGTGACTGCTGACAGATGTATCACAGTGAACGAATTGTCACGCTACGTTGGGATAGGGGAAGAAAGTGTTTGCAGAATACTGAAAGTGTTGGCATTAAAAAAGGTTTGTGCCAGGTGGGTTCCCAGGATGTTGACAGTGGCTCACAAAGAAACAAGAAAAACGGTATGCAGCGAACTTTTGAAACTGTACGAGAATGGTGGAGATGAATTTCTTGGAAGAAATGTGACAGGTGATGAAACATGGCTCCATCATTTTTCACCAGAGATGAAGAGGCAATCAATGGAGTGGCGTCATGCAAATCCACCCAAGGAAAAAAAATTCAAAACCACACCTTCTGCTGGCAAAGTTATGGCTATGGTGTTTTTCGATTCCAAAGGACTCTTGCTTGTCGACATCATGCCAAGTGGAACCACCATAAATTCCGATGCATATGTGACGACACTGAAGAAACTTCAAGCTCGACAGAGTCGTGTTCGACCACATCGGCAAAAGCAAGATGTTTTGCTGTTGGACGACAATGCACGGCCACATGTCAGTCACAAAAAACCACGGAAGCGATCACAAAACTCGGATGGACAACACTGAAACAACCGCCTTACAGTCCTGACCTGGCTCCATGTGACTATCATCTCTTTGGGAAACTGAAAGACTCTCTTCGTGGAACAAGGTTTGAAGATGATGTCTCCCTTGTGCACGCTGCCAAACAGTGGCTCCAACAGGTTGGTTCAGAATTTTACCGTGCGGGTATACAGGCGCTGGTTCCAAGACGGCGTAAGGCAGTTGAGAGGGATGGAAATTATGTGGAGAAATGAAAATATTGTTCCTAAAGGATGTATCTACACACTGTAAAACTTTCAAACATGTAGAATAAAAGATGTATTTACAAAAAAATAGTGCGCATTTCTTTTGGAGTCACCCTCGTAAATATAATCTGAAATGTACTGACGACCAGGTGATTATGATTTCAGAAAAAAATTGCGTGATTGAGTCAAGAGAAAGAGGTTCACGGACCGAGCAAGTCAATAACGCGTTGGTCACCTCTGGCCGTTATGCAAACAGTTATTCAGCTTGGCATTTATTGATAGAGTTGTTGGATATCCTCCGGAGGGATACCGTGCCACATTCTGTCCAATAGGCGGGTTAGATCGTCAAAATTCCGAGCTAGCTGAACGGCGCTGCCCATAATGCTCAATTGGGGAGAGATCCGGTGACCTTGCTGACCAAGACATGGTTTGGCAACAACGAAGACAAGCCGTAGAAACTCTCGGCATGTGCAGGCGGGCATTATGTTGAGGAAATCTAAGCCCAGAATGGCTTGCCATGAAGGGCAACAAAGCGGAGCGCAGAACATCTTTGACGTATCATTGTACTGTAAGGGTGCCGCAGGTGACAGCCAAAGGGGTCCTGCTATGAAAACAGGTGGCACTCGAGACTATCACCGCCCGTCGTCGGACCGTATAGCGTGGCGACACTCGCGTTGGTATCCCACAATTCTCCGGAGCGTCTCCAGACTCTTCTTCGGCCTGGACTCTCCTTGACTGGAGTAGAGTTGTCTTCAATAATTTCTTCATGTATGGGTCGACAGCCTCAATGGATTGTCAAAATTATGGAACCATTTTAACTACCGTAGGCTGTCAGTTTTCCTCCTATAATGCACCATGCATATTAATTACCTTAGGCCTTCATCAAATGTTTGATATTGGTGTTGTGTATGTCGCATTTTTAAAAGAGTGGAACTGACAGCCTACAGTACTCACAATGGTTCCATCATAGACGAGGGCGTTTCAAAAGTACGCGGAAAAATAAAAACTACTTACGTGTTTGGGGTAAACCTTTCTTATTTTTCGACTTAGTCTCCTTTTAGACTTATACACTTCGTCCAACGCCGTTCTAATTTGTTGATCCCTTCCGAATAACACGAATTGTCCAGGTCTGCAAAATAGCTATTACTTGCTGCAATCACATCCTCATTTGAATAAAATTTTTGTCCCACCAGCCATTTCTTCAAATTGGAAAACAAATAGTAGTCCGAGGGAGCCAAGTGTGGAGAGTAGGGGGGATGTGAAACGAGTTGGAATCCTATTTTCAATAATTTTACGACCGCAGCTGCTGAGGTGTCTGCTGGTGCATTGTCGTGATGGAAAAGGACTTTTTTTGCAGTCCAATCACCGGTGTTTTCCTTGCAGCTCGGTTTACAAACGGTCCAATAATGATGAATAATATGCACGTGTAATAGTTTTACCCTTTTACAGATAGTCGATGAGGATTATACTTTGCGAATCCCAAAAGACAGTCGCCATAACCTTTCCGGCCAAAGGAATGGTCTTCGCCTTTTTTGGTGCAGATTCTCCCTTGGTAAACCATTGTTTAGATTGTTGTTTGGTCTCAGGAGTATAGTAATGTATCCATGTTTCATCCACAGTGAGGAAACGACGCTTAAAATCCTGCGGATTCTTCCTCAACAGCTGCAACACTTCACATGAATCCGTTTTTGGTCAAGCGTGAGCAATCGCGGAACCCATCTTGCGGATAGCTTTATCATGTCCAAATGTTTACGCAAAATATTATCTACCCGTTCATTCGAGGTGCCCACAGCACTAGCAATATCACGCACCTTAACTCTTCTGTTATCCATCACCATATCATGGATTTTATCAATGATTTCTGGAGTCTTAACCTCTACAGGGCGTCCAGAACTTATACCCATATCGCCACTCCGAAAATTTTTAAACCACTTATAAACTGTTCTAGTCGAAGGTGCAGAGTCACCGTAATGTTTTTCAAGCTTCTCTTTAGTCTCATGAGGACTTTTCCCTTTCATAGAGTAATGTTTAATCACCACACGAAATTCTTCTTCGTCCATTTTTTGACAATCACGCGACTTCCTTGATTCACACGAATGCCAAACAGAAAGAAATAGACCAATATGGCTGAAACTTGGTGTGCGTTCTTTCCAAAGATGCTACTAGATGACGTCGATACGCGCCGGTGGTGCCACCTCTCAGACTTTGCATGGACTTTTCAAATGCCCCTCGTAGAACTGTCTTCCAGTGATGAGCCCCGTTTCGACGTGAGCCCCGGGGACCAGCAAGGCGTATCTAAGGACGACAGGGCACTGGTGGGATACCAAACTGACTGTCGGTCGCCATAGTCCCGACCATCAGGAGTGATGGTCTACGATGCCATTTAATTTCGTATCAGGACCCATTTGGTTGTCATGCGTGACACCCCTACAGCACAGTGGTACGTCGACGATCCACGCCCCGTTTTGTTGCCCTTCATGACAAGCCATCCTGAGCTCACATTTCAGCAAGATAACGGCCGCTCGTTCACCGGGAGAGTTTCTACTGCTTGTGTTCGCGCTTGGAGCATTATGGGCAGGGCTCCCCAGCCATCTCGGGATTTTGAAGACCTAACGCGTCATTGGGCAGAATTTGGCACGATATCCCTCAGGAATACATTCAACACCTCTATCAATCAACGACAAGCCAAATAACTACTTGCATAATGGCCAAAGGTGAACCAACGCGTTATTTAAACTATATATGAAGATAGTATCTGTTCCCGGAAGAACAGATATCATTGATGACCGTGCAGCTTCTCTAGAATGAAATGATAATTAAATCGATACCCTAGCATTTATATGATGTATATCACCGCCTGTTTGCAGCTAGGGTGTCGATTTAATTATCATTTCATTCTAGAGAAGCTGCACGGTCACCAATGGTATCTGTTCTTTCGGGAACAGATACTGCCTTCTTACACTACTGGCCATTAAAATTGCTACACCAAGAAGAAATGCAGATGATAAACTGGTATTCATTGGACAAACATATTATACTAGACCTGACATGTGATTACATTTTCAAGCAATTAGGGTGCATAGATCCTGAGAAATCAGCCCCCAGAACAACCACCTCTGGCCGTAATTACGGCCTTGATACGCCTGGGCATTGAGTCAAACAGAGCTTGGATGGCGTGTACAGGTACAGCAGCCCATGCAGCTTCAACGCGATACCACGGTTCATCAAGAGTAGTGATTGGCGTACTGTGACGAACCAGTTACTCGGCCACCATTGACCAGACGTTTTGAATTGGTGAGAGATCTGGAGAATGTGCTGATCAGGGTAGCAGTCGAACATTTTCTGTATCCAGAAAGGCCCGTACAGGACCTGCAACATGCGGTCGTGCATTATCCTGCTGAAATGTAGGGTTTCGCAGGGATCGAATGAAGGGTAGAGCCACGGGTCGCAACACATCTGAAATGTAACGTCCACTGTTCAAAGTGCCGTCAATGCGAACGAGAAGTGACCGAGACGTGTAACCAATGGCACCTCATACCATCACGCCGGGTGATACGCCAGTATGGCGATGACGAATACACGCTTCCAATGTGCGTTCACCGCGATGTCGCCAAACACGGATGCGACCATCATGATGCTGTAAACAGAACCTGGATTCATCCGAAAAAATGTCGTTTTCCATTCGTGCACCCAGGTTCGTCGTTGAGTACACCATCGCAGGCGCTCCTGTCTGTGATGCAGCGTCTAGGGTAACCGCAGACACGGTCTCCGAGCTGATAGTCCATGCTGCTGCAAACGTCGTCGAACTGTTCGTGCAGATGGTTGTTGTCTTGCAAAACGTCCCCACCTGTTGACTCAGGGATCGAGACGTGGCTGCACGATCCGTTACAGCCATGCGGATAAGGTGCCTGTCACCTCGACTGCTAGTGATATGAGGCCGTTGGGATCCAGCACGGCGTTTCGTATTACCCTCCTGAACCCAATGATTCCATATTCTGCTAACAGTCATTGGATCTCGACCAACGCGAGCAACAATGTCGCGATACGATAAACTGCAATCGCGATAGGCTACAATCCGACCATTATCAAAGTCGGAAACGTAATGGTACGCATTTCCCCTCCTTACACGAGGCATCACAACAACGTTTCACCAGGTAACGCCGGTCAACTGCTGTTTTTGTATGAGAAATCGGTTGGAAACTTTCCTCATGTCAGCACGTTGTAGGTGTCGCCACCGGCGCTAACCTTGAGTGAATGCTCTGAAAAGCTAATCATTTGCGTATTACAGCATCTTCTTCATATCGTTTGAATTTCGCGTCTGTAGCACGTCATCTTCATGGTGTAGCAATTTTAATGGCCAGTGGTGTATATAGGTAAAATATGGCTACCCGGCCATTGACCTTCTTGTGTGAACGCACACACTATGCCCCAACTGGTACGGGACTTGGTAGATTAATCTGCCACAAGAAATGAGTGTGTTGGGCAAACATCAATTAGGTGCGCTACGAATGTAGTGGTGTGGACATTACGTTGGGAATGTGGGTCTCACGGAGAGCGTGCAAGGGATAAGTCCCTGCAGGTGCCCTATCCTCTGTGCCCTCGGTGGCTCAGATGGATAGCCGGCATGGTAGCTCAGCGTTTTCGGTAAGAGGGCTGCTAGCCCACTGTAATAAAAAAAAAAAAGAACTGAGTAAAAAAGAATCAACGATCAACTTGAACGGATGTCTTGTGACGTCCGCCCAGACGAAACGCAACGAACAATACCGAATAAAATGAGAAAAAAAAGATGGATAGAGCGTCTGCCATGTAAGCACGAGATTCAGGGTTCGAGTCCCGGTCGGGGCATACATTTTGAAAATGTCCCCAATAATGTATATCAATGTCTGTTTGCAGTTAGGGTGTCGATTTAATTATCATTTCAACTTGTTATTGGGTAGCTTAATTTGTGATGCTCTTTATGTAGAAGAAATCATCAAACTTTTCTGAAATTGTAATCATCTGTTTGTCAGTACATGTATGTGTCTAGCGATTACCGTCCCATAATTCCTTCGTGGTGTCCTTTTTTTCCTTAGAGTGTAATAAATAGAAAGAAAGAGAAGACAGGACCAACAATGATCAACATAGGAATGCGACAAGGGTGGTGCCTTTCACTTGCTATATTCAGTACATACTTAGACGACGCTGGTAGTGGAAACGGGAAGTTAAAAGAGCAGTCTGGCTGGTATCAAGACATACACAGATATAAATACTCTGCAATTGCCTATGGCCAAGTAAATATGCAAAGGAAAGAAAATGATTTCCATTTTGCAATACATCACCTAAGTCAAACATGTAAAGCTGTCATCTAAAATTTTCAGGATAAAAAACTCAGTATTGGCCTTCAAAGTGAAATTTGCTCTAAGCGCTTAAATAGTGCTAGATGGAAAATCGATATAACAAATGTCACATTTTCAGCTGTTAGGCTGTGACAGTAGCTATGAATTTGACATTGACGTCACCAGTATATTAAATAAGTTTCAAATGATATGTGACACAATACATAGGAGGCTGCGTGACATGACAAACAATGGTACGAAGCCGAAATTTAAGAAATTAGTTGCTACCTTTATAGTAGCATGTAAAATGTAGAAGCTAGTTTTGGACAGTAACTAAGAAAGGTAAAAGTAGAATACAGTCGACAAAAATAAAACTTTTAAGGAAAGTAGAATGCTGTACCCTCAGAGAAGAAACATGAGTACAAAACAA
This sequence comes from Schistocerca americana, assembly GCF_021461395.2. Classification (NCBI taxonomy): domain Eukaryota; kingdom Metazoa; phylum Arthropoda; class Insecta; order Orthoptera; family Acrididae; genus Schistocerca; species Schistocerca americana. The sequence continues at coordinate 227,152,992 of NC_060125.1, read as the reverse complement.
TATTGTGAGTGAAGAACATATAAACAGGGTGAACACCAATAAAACCGATAAACTGCAGAGACGGGCTCCTGGCTGTAAATGAAGGGGAAAAGGTCCTACGAGCATGTGTCCGGTAATGCACCGTTACCACGGTAAACGAATGAAAGTTGTTCTGGCCACGTGCCGTGTTTGTAGCCCACAGCTGACGTTTATGCAGACTGATGATGGCAATTCTGGTAAAGGCATCTTCTCGGTAAAGAGGACTAATGACAGAATCCCAGAATTGTAATGCTCTGGTGCAAAAACATCAGTCTGGAACCGCGGGACTGCTACGGTCGCAAGTTGGAATCCTGCCTCGGGCATGGATGTGTGTGATGTCCTTAGGGTAGTTAGGTTTAATTAGTTCTAAGTTCTAAGGGACTGATGGATGGCCTCGGACGTTAAGTCCCATAGTGCTCAGAGCCATTTGAACCATTTTTTTGCAAAAACCATCTACAAAATCCATCCCGTAAAGGGAAATCAGCTGCTGATAAACCTTGCAGTTATTGTTCGTGATAGGAGTAGTAGTGGTTGTCATGCAGGGTACACATAATCATACTTTGGCTTACACAGTGCTGGCGGGCCAATTGCCAGGAGCTTGTACTAGGGTTCGTCTCAACATCCTGTAGAAGCTGGTCCTTCATATCTGATGCACGCACAGTCCGTCGCCTCCCTGCACGTTCGTCTGTCTGAAAGTACCCACTCCGTCTTCAGGCCACGTGTGGCCTACCGGGACCATCCAACCGCCGTGTCATCCTCAGTTGAGGCTGCGGATAGGAGGGGCGTGGGGTCAGCACACCGCTCTCCCGGTCGTAAGGATGGCATTCTTGAACGAAGCCGCTACTATTTAGTCGAGTAGCTCCTCAATTGGTATCACGTGGCTGAGAGCACCCAGAAAAATGGCAACAGCGCACGGTGGCTGGATGGTCACCCATCCAAGCGCCGGCCACGCCCAACAGCGCTTAACTCTGAAAGTACCCATGATCACACAAACTCCAAATAAAGGGCTTGAAATGTGCGTGACGTGGTTGGCGTCTGTGAGGGTAATTGTACTGGTACAGCCGTGCTGACTCTCGACCGTTTCCGTCTGTTTGCCGTACACAAACACCCTCTCGGCTTGTTCCCGACATAAATACCGGGCAATTCTGTTGTTTACAGTACACTGCGTCAATCACAAACCTGCAATACACGGCATGTGATCCGAGGAACTTTGATTTGTCAGCGCCATCTACCGTGGCAACGGTGCACTTCCAGGCCACATGTTCATAGGATCTTTTTCCTCCATTTGCAGCCAGGAATCCGTCCATGCAGTTTGTCGATTTTATTAATGTTCACCTCATATACTGCATAAACGAATGAAACAAAGCATGGATGGATAAAATGGAAATAACATATCAATAGAAAGGACAAAGACAGGTTAATTAAACAGAAATCCGTCCATGCAGTTTGTCGATTTTATTAATGTTCACCTCATATACTGCATAAACGAATGAAACAAAGCAAGGATGGATAAAATGGAAATAACATATCAATAGAAAGGACAAAGACAGGTTAATTAAACAGAAATTAATTATAAACAAATAGGAAAGAGAGACGTAGGACAATCGAGGAACAGATCGCCTCAGTGAAGAAGAAACGGGCTGCAAGCCTGTTCTGTCCCCCCGCCTCCCCCACTTCGTTTTTCCTCTCCTCCCCCCCCCCCCTTTTTCCCAAATCTGTCCAGGTCCCCCCATCTGTCGTTGGGTGTGGTGTGTCATCTTCGTGCCAACTTTTTAGGGCAGTGTTTCAAATGAGTGTTAAGTGTTGTACGTCTTTTCCGAAGTGTTGCGAACGGAAATCATCTGGTCGCTGGGTGTGATTTTTATATCTCTTGCGAACAGAAACCAGACTGTCGCCGTGTTTTTTTTTAATTGTATGTCTACTATTTTAGCTGTCTGCTTCCTGTGTATTTTATTAGCATCGCCAACCCTTTGTTTTATCTTTTAACTTCCACAATTTTCCGCCATTTTACAATTTAAGTCACTGTTTTTATCGCCTGCTTTCATTGTTTATTTTCTTCTTCGTCTGTTTTAAAAATGCTGTAGGCTGAAGAGCGGCGTACTAAGCTGCTGTCAGCCCCGAAACTCAATAAAGGAAAAAAAACCTGCTCTGTGAAGTGAAGAAGAAGAAGAAAAAGAAGTAATTTCTGCTTTTGAATGCCAGGATTCATATTCATTGCAACTGCTATTTCGATCATTCTACATTTTAAAGTTATTACGCGCGAACTGAGATAGAATATAGCTGTAAATACAATCACTATTCTGAACTACAAAGTAGTGGACCATAAAACAGATAAATGTCCACAAATCCACCACAAAATTTCAACAATAATTCGTCTATAATCGTTCTCTCGTATTGGCTTGCTTGACTGTAAGATTACTAACTAGATCTGTTGCACTTTCGTACAGTTCAGTCAACAATGAGCGGTGACTGCAAACCCCAAGAAGCACTGAAATATCTTGCTGATTATACAGCATTTAAATGCATGCATATTCACAGTTCCTTGTGTCCAGTCTGATAGAAACTTTTTCCGGATGCAGATTACATCGCCGGTAATGACTGGATCTCCGTAACCTCCGCAGGTGGACTCTCACTTCTCCTTCAACTGACTGGTTCAATAAAATAAAAGAGTTTGAAGCGATACTTTGCAGTTTTCATGGGCCACGTGTAGCTAAGTGTGACGGAGTGACACAAAAGTTAATTTCTATACTAAACTCAAAGATTCCCGAAATGCATCACAAAGTAATTTCTCTTTCTGTAGAGATAAGAATCTTCATTAGAGTAAGGCATCTAAACACAAAAGCTGAAACAGAAAACATAAAAAACTTGCCGCGAAGAACAATCTTCAGTGGGCTGCGTCGTCAACTTCCTGAACCACAGTGAGTATTCATGAAAAGAGTAAGATGGTCTAACTCTTAATATTAAATCTTTGAAGATGGCTTTTATTATACCATACAAGTGTTTATCTATTATTATTTTAGATTTAAGTGGATGCTTAATAATAAGCGGCAGCACTTAACAGCACACAATTCAGGACGCTGGTGTTACAAACTCTGGCGGTGGAACAGTACCACCGATGACTTAATACGTGTTAGCCAATAGCAGCGCGACCCACGGAGTGGCAATCTGATAGTTTCCAGTTGCCTTGGGAACGACCTGCCACGACAACCCGTTTGCGAACTTGTGGCCAGTACGGCAGCACGATGCACGTTGCAGAGCATGCATCCACGTCTGTGGTGACCACACACCCAGTTAAGAACCGTGTCACGCCTTATGTAATGTCCAGGGAACCATAAGAAACGCGGTGATTTTAATTTTTGTCTTTGAATAAAAGTGTCAGTTTTTCATTTAATTTTTGTCTCTGAATAAAAGTGTCAGTTTTTTTCGTCTCAGGGAGTATTTCTTTCAGTTATCTTCTGTACAATATTTCAGTTACCCTCTGTACTATACTGTAATAGTTCTTTCTACGTATGGTCCAAGAATCATCGATCTAGGTAACTTGCCAGTGAGACATGATGCGCTACTCACTATCGTCTTTAAGTTTTGGGCATGCAGAGTAGTATTGTCAGTAAACCATAATCGAATGCTTATCAGAAAAATACACTGATGAGTCAAAACATTATGACCAGTTCCTTAGTAGCTTGAAATGATAATTAAATCAAGACTCTAAGCTGTCGACAGGCGTTGATATACATCAACATGGACAGTTCAAAATGTGTGCGCCGACCGGGACTCGAACCTGGGATCTCCTGCTTACACAGCAGACTCTTTATCCATCTTTTTTCCATTTTGTTCGTTCTTGATCGTTGTGTTTGGTCGTTGCGGACGTCACATGACATCCGTTCAAGTTCGTTTGTTCATCCTTCTACTCAGTATTTTATTGGAGAGGCCAACCAGCTCTCTGACCGAACACGCTGAGCTACCGTGCCGGGGTGCCCCTGCCCATTACACTCATTACTTGCGGCAGAAATCTTACCGACTCCCATAAGAGTTTGGGCAATGCTTGTGGACCCAGCACAGAAGAAGCTTAGGGTCTTAATTTAATTATCATTTCATTCCAAGAGAACTGCATGGTCACCGATGGTATCTGTTCTTTCGGACATGTCCATATGTAGTGTGTGGACATTACGTTGGGAATGTCGGTCTCACGGGGAGCGTACAAGGGATAAATCCCTTCAGCTGTACTGTCCTCTGTGCCCTCGGTGGCTCAATTGGATAGAGCGTCTGTCGCGTAAGCAGGAGATCCCAGGTTCGAGTCCCGGTCGGGGCACACATTTTCAACTGTCCCCGTTGATGTATATCAACACCTTTCAACAGCTTAGGGTCTTGATTTAATTATCATTTCATTCTAAGAGAGCTGCATGGTCACCGATGGTATCTGTTCTTTCGGACATGTCCGAAAGAACAGATACCATCTTCATAGCCTTAACAGCTTGTTTGTCCGTCTTCTGAACGAAATACACCACTGATTCTGCGTATTAGGAATTCGACAGTTCGTTGGTAGGTTTGCGGAGGTATGCGGCCTTCGGTGTCTACGCACAAGTCATGTAATTAGGATAAATAACGGGCCGCTAATTTGCGCACGCGATGATGGCAACCGATGCGGATTCTATAGGACTTCCATTAGGTGAATTTGGTCGCCGAGACTTCAACGAGAGTTCACTATAACGCTTCTCAAACCACTGTAGCACGGTTCTAGCTCCGAGGCACGGACAATTAACGCTGCTGAAATAAGACGTTGCCGTCGGGGAAGACATTAAGCACGAAGTGATGCAGATGATTCGCAGCGTGTCTTCGATTACAACCACAGGTCCCATGCAAGCGCAGGAGATTGTCTCCCGTAGCATAATACTGCTCCCACCATCCTGCATTAGTGGCGCGCTGCACGTTTCGAGCCGCCGTTCACCTCGATAACGGCGTTTGTGGAGACGACCGTCGATCAAACGTAACAATGTGTGATCCATCCGAAGAGCCGACGAGTTTCCACTGATCGACTATCGAATCCCGTTGGTCCCGTGCCAACTGTTATCGTAATTGACGATGTCGTTGAGTCAACATGTGAACACGTAGGGATGGTTTGCTGCGGAGCTCAGCAATGTACGACGAACTCCAAAACACTTGTGCGTGGACTGTGTTGTGCTCTCTGGGCAGAGATGCCACAGATCACAATCTGTCCTACTTTGCAGAGCAAACAAGCCTCCGAACGTCACGTTCAGTAAAGGGATCTCAAGTTGATTCCGTATTTCTAATTTTCGGAAAGCTTTTGACACCGTTCCTCACAAGCGACTTCTAATCAAGCTGCGGGCCTATGGGGTATCGTCTCAGTTGTGCGACTGGATTCGTGATTTCCTGTTCCCCAGGGAAGCGTCCTGGGACCTCTGCTGTACCTGATCTATATAAATGACCTGGGTGACAATCTGAGCAGTTCTCTTAGGTTGTTCGCAGATGATGCTGTAATTTACCGTCTAGTAAGGTCATCCGAAGACCAATATCAGCTGCAAAGCGATTAAGAAAAGACTGCCGTATGGTGTGGCAGGTGGCCAGTTGACGCTAAATAACGTAAAGTGTGAGGTGATCCACATGAGTTCCAAAAGAAATCCGTTGGAATTCGATTACTCGATAAATAGTACAATTCTCAAGGCTGTCAATTCAACTAAGTACCTGGGTGTTAAAATTACGAACAACTTCAGTTGGAAAGACCACATAGATAATATTGTGGGGAAGGCGAGCCAAAGGTTGCGTTTCATTGGCAGGACACTTAGAAGATGCAACAAGTCCACTAAAGAGACAGCTTACACTACACTCGTTCGTCCTCTGTTAGAATATTGCTGCGCGGTGTGGGATCCTTACCAGGTGGAATTGACGGAGGACGTCGAAAGAGTGCAAAAAAGGGCAGCTCGTTTTGCATTATCACGTAATAGGAGAGAGAGTGTGGCAGATATGATACGCGAGTTGGGATGGAAGTCATTAAAGCAAAGACGTTTTTCGTCGCGGCGAGATCTATTTCCGAAATTTCAGTCATCAACTTTCTCTTCCGAATGCGAAAATATTTTGTTGAGCCCAATCTACATACGTAGGAATGATTATCAAAATAAAATAAGAGAAATCAGAGCTGGAACAGAAAGGTTTAGGTGTTCGTTTTTACCGCGCGCTGTTCGGGAGTGGAATGGTAGAGAGATAGTATGATTGTGGTTCGATGAACCCTCTGCCAAGCACTTAAATGTGAATTGCAGAGTAATCATGTAGATGTAGATGTAGATGTAGACCGTCCAACCATTTAGCGCCTAGTGGTAGTTTCGCTGTCCTACCTCTTCCCGTAGATGCTTACGACAGTAGCACGTGTACATTCGACTAGCTGTGCCGTTTTCGAGGTACTCGTTGACAGGCTCTCCGGAATAATGATCTGCCCTTTGTCAAAGTCGCTGATCTCAATGGATTTCCGCATTTGTGGCCCATATCTTCGCTAGGGTGATCCTCTTTCCGCGTGGGCCGGCCGCGGTGGTCTCGCGGTTCTAGGCGCGCAGTCCGGAACCGTGCGACTGCTACGGTCGCAGGTTCGAATCCTGCCTCGGGCATGGATGTGTGTGATGTCCTTAGGTTAGTTAGGTTTAAGTAGTTCTAAGTTCTAGGGGACTGATGACCACAGCAGTTGAGTCCCATAGTGCTCAGAGCCATTTGAACCCTTTCCGCGTCTGCTCCGCTTACATACTTTTGTGACCGCGTCACGTGACCGCAACGGCACATGGCGGCATCCAACGCCGCGGTGAGCAGTGGTCAAAATGTTTTGGCTTATCAGCGTCGAGGGTTAATTATAATTTTATAATGAAACATAAACGCTGCGTTATAGGCTTTTTATTCAAATACTGTGCTATTGGGTTTAGAAAAAATCGCTCCTGTGAAACACAACTAGCTCTTTATTCACATCAAGTGTTGAGTGCTATTGACAAGGGATTTCAGATCAATTCCGTATTTCTGGATTTACGGAAGGCTTTTGACACCGTACCACACAAGCGACGCGTAGTGAAATTGCACGCTTATGGAATATTGTCTCAGGTATGTGACTGGATTTGTGATTTCCTGTCAGAGAGGTCACAGTTCGTAGTAATTGACGGAAAGTCATCGAGTAAAACAGAAGTGGTTTCTGGCGTTCCCCAAGGTAATGGTTATAGGCCCTTTGCTGTTACTTATCTATATAAACGATTTGGGAGACAATCTGAGCAGCCGTCTTCGGTTGTTTGCAGATGATGCTGTCGTTTATTGACTAATAAAGTCATCAGAAGATCAAAACAAACTCTAAAACGATTTAGAAAAGATATCTGAATGGTGCGTAAAGTGGCAGTTGACCTTAAATAACGAAAATTGTGAGGTCATCCACATGAGTGCTAAAAGGAACTCATTAAACTTCGGTTACACGATAAATCAGTCTAATCTAAAATCCGTAAATTCAACTAAATACCTAGGTGTTGCCTGCCGAAGTGGCCGTCCGGTTCTGGGCGCTGCAGTCTGGAACCGCGAGACCGCTACGGTCGCAGGTTCGAATCCTGCCTTGAGCAGGGATGTGTGTGATGTCTTTAGGTTAGTTAGGTTTAAGTAGTTCTAAGTTCTAGGGGACTAATGACCTCAGAAGTTGAGTCCCATAATGTTCAGAGCCATTTGAACCATTTGAACCTAGGTGTTACAATTACGAACAACTTAAATTGGAAGGAACACATAGGAAATGTTGTGGGGAAGGCTAACCAAAGGCTGCGTTTTATTGGCAGGACACTTAGAAAATGTAACAGACCTACTAAGGAGACTGCCTACACTACGCTTGTCCGTCCTCTTTTACAATACTGCTACGCGGTCTGGGGTCCTTATCAGATAGGACTGACGGAGTACATCGAAAAAGTTCAAAGAAGGGCAGCACGTTTTGTATTATCGCGAAATATGGGAGAGAGTGTGACAGAAATGATACAGGATTTGGGCTGGACATCATTAAGAGAAAGGCGCATTTTGTTGCCTCGGAATCTTCTCACGAAATTCCAATCACCAACTTTCTCCTTTTGTCACCGACCTACATAGGGAGGAACGATCACCACGATAAAATAAGGGAAATCAGAGCTCGTACGGAAAGATATAGGTGTTCCTTCTTTCCGCGTGCTATACGAGATTGGAATAATAGAGAATTTTGAAGGTGCCAGGCACTTAAAGATTTCATATTTGATGAAGGTGAATACGAAGGTTTCGGGTACAGATGGTAGCAGATGCATGTTAGTACGTCTTGTTGAAAGTGATGAAAAAGTGTTTCCGGCCGGAATCGAATCGGGGACCTTCTGCGTGTTAGGCAGACGTGATAACCGCTACACCACGAAAACTGCTTCTGTGCACCATACTTCATAGATAACTTGTAATGAGGTTGCCATCGTAACTTAAAAATTCAAAAAATGCGGTACTTGCATAACGAAGCTACATGCAGCAGATCCACACATGGCGTGGCTCACTGCAGTAGAATACGACATAGGCAGGAAAATACTGTTTCCGCCAGGGATCGAACCGGGGACCTTCTGCGTGTGAAGCAGATTTGATAACCACTACACTACGGAAACGACGGACGCGCTGAGTCCATCCTTGTTCACTCGAAATTGCCGCAATCTGTCTCTCGTCCGCGCATGCACACACGATAGTTCTTTTGACAGCCTGAAACCCATCACAGTGACAAGTGTAGACAAGTGTAATGTGCTGCGAATACATAGAAAGATAGATCCCTTATCATTTAGCTACAAAATAGCAGGTCAGCAACTGGAAGCAGTTAATACCATAAATTATCTGGGAGTACGCATTAGGAGTGATTTAAAATGGAATTATCATATAAAGTTGATCATCGGTAAAGCAGACGCCCTAGATTCATTGGAAGAATCCTAAGGAAATGCAGTTCGAAAACAATTGAAGTAGGTTACAGTACACTTGTTCGCCCACTGCTTGAATACTACTCACCGGTGTGGGATCAGTACAAGATAGGGTTGATAGAAGAGATAGAGAAGATCCAACGGAGAGCAGCGTGCTTCGTTACGGGATCATTTAGTAATCGCGAAAGCGTTACGGAGATGATAGATAAACTCCAGTGGAAGACTCTGCAGGAGAGACGCTCAGTAGCTCGGTACGGGCTTTTGTTAAAGTTTCGAGAACATACCTTCACCGAAGAGTCTAGCAGTATATTGCTCCCTCCTACGTATATCTCGCGAAGAGGCCATGAGGATAAAATCAGAGAGATTAGAGCCTACACAGAGGCATACCGACAATCCTTTCCACGAACAATACGAGACTGGAATAGAAGGGAGAACCGATAGAGGTACTCAGGGTACACTCCGCCACACACCGTCAGGTGGCTTGCAGAGTATGGATGTAGATATAGATCACAGCCGAGGGCTCAAGAAGTCTTCGGGGTATTCGGGAGGGTGTCTGCCGTAGCACCCTGAACGAGATAGCGACGTTTCGCACAGTCGTTATTGTAAGTAATATCACCAGAAACAATCACTTTCTCAGCAGCAGTCATTGCGAGCCCAGCGGCAAGGCACTTAAATGTTATTTTCAGAGAATCCATGTAGATGTAGATGCAGACTGACCACCCGCACCTGAGGTGCACAGTAGCACTCTATGAGTCCGAAGTATGGTTGTGGCTGTGATGGTGGGAAACGACGGCCGAGAGTGGATTTCCTGCAGGCACAGTGACCGCAGAAGCGCGGGACGTTTAATTAGGCTGTATGTGTGAGTGTGTGTGTGTGTGTGAACGCGCAGGTCGCGCGGCCAGGAAGCCGCTCGTTGGCCGCGAATGAGCAGTCGGGCGGCGCGGCGCGGCGAGGTCCGGACAGCCCGTGCGCATGCGCTGCACACGGGACGGCCAGCTGTTCCGAACACGTCACGTCTGGCCGCCTCGCGTTACGTAAGCCGGCGCCCGCGCGTGCCGCCCAGGTGAAGGACAAGCACTGCTCGTGTCGCGAGCATACACCGCAGTCTCCAGCCATTGTGAGCGCCATATCTGAAGAGACAACGAGCCAGGTGGCACGGTGGTTAAGACATTGAGTGCTGAATCAACGCTGGTTTACGATATTTCCCCCCCGTCTCTCGATCATTTGAGATAGGACGTCAAATATTTAAAAAAACTATTTTAAAAAAATATTTTCATTTTGTAGAGCTCATCTTTCTCAAGAGTTTGATGTATAAAACATGTACAGGGCGATCAAAAAGTCAGTATAAATTTGAAAACTGAATAAATTACGGGGGGGGGGGGGGGGATTAGTGTTTAACGTCCCGTCGACAACGAGGTCATTAGAGACGGAGCACAAGCTCGGATTAGGGAAGGATGGGGAAGGAAATCGGCCGTGCCCTTTCGAAGGAACCATCCCGGCATTTGCCTGAAGTGATCTAGGGAAATCACGGAAAACCTAAATCAGGATGGCCGGACGCGGGATTGAACCGTCGTCCTCCCGAATGCGAGTCCAGGGTGCTAACCACTGCGCCACCTCGCTCGGTAATAAATTACGGAATAATGTAGATAGAGAGGTACAAATTGACACACATGCTTGGAATGACACGGGGTTTTATTAGATTTTATTAGATAAAAAAAATAGAAAAGTTCAAAAATGTCCGACAGATGGCGCTTCATCTGATCAGAATAGCATTAATTAGCATAACAAAGTAAGACAAAGCAAAGATGATGTTCTTTACAGGAAATGCTCAATATGTCCACCATCATTCCTCAACAATAGCTGTAGTCGAGGAATAATGTTGTGAACAGCACTGTAAAGCATGTCCGGAGTTATGGTGAGGCATTGGCGTCGCCTGTTGTCTTTCAGCATCCCTAGAGATGTCGATCGACCACGATACACTTGCGACTTCAGGTAACCCCAAAGCCAATAATCGCACGGACTGAGGTCTGGGGACCTGGGAGGCCAAGCATGAAGAAAGTGGCGGCTGAGCACACGATCATCACCAAACAACGCGCGCAAGAGATCTTTCATGCGTCTAGCAATATGGGGTGTTTCTAACAAAACCCCATGTCATTCCAAGCATGTGTGTCAATTTGTACCTCTCTATCTACATTATTCCGTGATTTATTCAGTTTTCAAATTTATACTGACTTTTTGATCATCCGGTATGTTCGAGGAAATGTAAAACATGTTATTTGGTCTTGCGAATGCCAAAGTGCAATGCCACACCTTTTCACACATTTTTCTATCGCGCGTTACTGTACTTCCACCTGTGGAGTTCAAAAGTGTGTATTTTGTAATGGAAGGTAAATGTCCTGTGGTGCCTCTCCTGCTCTCAGTCGGCCGGTTTGACATCCTACAACCGTTAACGAAAACTCAATTATTAGTATCTTCAACTTTTGTGGTCCTGTCTTCCTCAGTTGCGTGTAATATTACGTTATATTGATAATTTTTACTTATGGACCGTCTGACAGCAACTGAAAAAAAACACAATTTTAGCGCCACATCCGTTTCGCCTTTATTTTCTTCAAGGCATCATCGGTGGCCTGGAATATATACATATGTTTGTTATTTAATTTACATTTTTGTCACTGTCCCTATAGGTTATAAGCAGTTCTGGTGCTTGGTATTTCCTATTGAGTAGTAATGTTTTGAACTGTACTTACAAGTTGCATTTTTGGTGTTGTTCTTCTTCTTATGCATGCCAATTTGCGGTTTTTCCACATTCCACAGCACTATGAAATGAACGCTTGTTTCAAAGCAATGTTTTGGTTTCTGTTGCCGACTGTCATATGTTTTTGCCAAACATCGAATGTTATTGCCAAACTTTTGAGTGTAATTATTGAAGTATCTGTCATCTGTTCGTGTATGCATTTGTGTGTGTTTGTGTGTTATGGTGTGATATAATTTTTTCTGTCTGTGTGTGTGTGTGTGTGTGTGTGTGTGTGTGTGTGTTATTGTGTGGTTTATATTTTTTTGTGGGCTCTGCTTATATGTGTGTGTATAAGCAGAGCTCAATTACACTCGAAAGTTTGACAATAACATTCGATCTTTGGCAAAAACATTTGACAGTCGGCAACAGAAACCAAAACATTGCATTGAAACAAGCGTTCAGTTCATACTGGTGTGGAATGTGGAAACAAACCGCAAATTGGCATGCATAAGAAGAAGAACAACACCAAAAATGCAACAGGTGCGTAATATGTAAGAAATCGTCCACGCAACCTGTAAGTACAGTTCAAAGCATTACTACTTAATAGGAAATACCAAGCGCCAGAACTGTTTATAACCTATAGGCACAGTGACAAAATGTAAATTAAATAGCAAACATATGTACATATTCCAGGCCACTGATGATGCCTTGCAGAAAATAAAGGCGAAACGCGTATGGCGCTAAAATTGTGTTTTATTCAGCTGCTGTCAGATGGTCCATAAGTAAAAAGTATCTATATACCGCAATCAAATATTAGTGTACGGGATTATTTGTGACCCTGAGAATAAGAGCTTTTCAGAAAATTTGCACTCTTTATGGCCAATTAACTAAAAATTTTCTTTTTTGTGTGACATAAAAAAAGGGTTTGGTGCTGAGCACTATGGGACTTAACATCTGAGGTCATCAGTCCCCTAGAACTTAGAACTACTTAAAAACTAACCTGAGGACATCACACACATCCATGCCCGAGGCAGGATTCGAACCTGCGACCGCAGGTCGCGCAGTTCCAGACTGAAGCGCCTACTACCGCTCGGTCACACCGGCCGGCCTGTGTGACATGAAATTAACTATAGGAAACAAAACCAGTAAGGACAAGAGACAAGCAAGACAACACCGTTTTCTTCAATTCTTAGGTCCCAGCATTACTTTCCCTCTGTCTTGCTACAGCGTTACACGGCGTGATTTCCTTTCTGCGAAAGAATCTATTCCCTCATGAAAGCTCGTCAAACGTTTTGCTACATGTTGTTGTTGTTGTGGTCTTCAGTCCTGAGACTCGTTTGATGCAGCTCTCCATGCTACTCTATCCTGTGCAAGCTTCTTCATCTCCCAGTACCTACTGCAACCTACAGCCTTCTGAATCTGCTTAGTGTATTCATCTCTTGGTCTCCCTCTACGATTTTTACCCTCCACGCTGGCCTCCAATGCTAAATTTGTGATCCCTTGATGCCTCAAAACATGTCCTACCAACCGATCCCTTCTTCTAGTCAAGTTGTGCCACAAACTTCTCTTCTCCCCAATCCTATTCAATACCTCCTCATTAGTTACGTGATCCACCCACCTTATCTTCAGCATTCTTCTGTAGCACCACATTTCGAAAGCTTCTATTTTCTTCTTGTCCAAACTGGTTATCGTCCATGTTTCACATCCATACATGGCTACACTCCACACAAATACTTTCAGAAACGACTTCCTGACACTTAAATCTATACTCGATGTTAACAAATTTCTCTTCTTCAGAAACGCTTTCCTTGCCATTGCCAGTCTACATTTTATATCCTCTCTACTTCGACCATTGTCAGTTATTTTGCTCCCCAAATAGCAAAACTCCTTTACTACTTTAAGTGCCTCATTTCCTAATCTAATCCCCTCAGCATCACCCGATTTAATTTGACTGCATTCCATTATCCTCGTTTTGCTTTTGTTGATGTTCATCTTATATCCTCCTTTCAAGACACTGTCCATTCCATTCAACTGCTCTTCCAAGTCCTTTGCTGTCTCTGACAGAATTACAATGTCATCGGCGAACCTCAAAGTTTTTATTTCTTCTCCATGAATTTTAATACCTACTCCGAATTTTTCTTTTGTTTCCTTTACTGCTTGCTCAATATACAGATTGAATAACATCGGGGAGAGGCTACAACCCTGTCTCACTCCCTTCCCAACCACTGCTTCCTTTTCATATCCGTCGACTCTTATAACTGCCATCTGGTTTCTGTACAAATTGTAAATAGCCTTTCGCTCCCTGTATTGTACCCCTGCCACCTTCAGAATTTGAAAGAGAGTATTCCAGTCTACATGAAAAATCAAAATGTCGTTGTCTAATACTGAAAAAGCTTTTAATACGAATTGTGCATTGTGTATTGAACAGGGGACCTAGAAACGACGGAGAGGCTTCGTCCCGCCGTAGCCCTCAGTGATTCACAACAGGCTACAGCAGTCCACCCACCCCACCGCCGCCCCACACCGAACGCAGTGTTACTGGTGCGATTCGGCCCCGGTGTACCCTCCCCCCACCTCCTTTCCCACAAGGAACGTCTCATACCATAATCCGTCGGGCGGATTCGTGCCGGGGACCGGCACGCCTTCCCGCTCGGGAAACAGCGCGCTAGACCGCGGGGCTAGCCGAGCGGGCTAAGACGAATAGTATCCAAGAGTGGTGTGGTTTCTCGATTTGATTACATTTATAATGTCACCGTCTGCTAGATAAAACGAAATAGGCATTTCTAATACTGCAGCAGTCGTAACACTCGCCAAATAAGCGAGACGGTTTTGACACAAATTGCCATTCTTATATAAATACGACGACAGAATATAATTTCTGAAGTATCGATATTGAATGCCTATTGGCCTACTACAAGCAAAAAGTTTTATGTTAGGAAATAGTTTCACATTTTATTCGTATGCTCCAGTTTCTCAAGCACGAGATCGAAAAGTAGTAGTACGAAATTTTTATGTAAATTTGAAATAGTCATATTCTTCTATATAATTTGTGTGATGCCTCCGTTTCTTCTCCTTCCTCGTTCTAGCAAACAGTCTTTTCGTCACTAATTCTGTAACTATTCCCGCCATTGTCAAAACCCATTCTCTGGTTAACTTCAGTAATCCTGCCAGAATCACCGGTTTAGTTATCCCGCGTTTATTGTCTGGTTAGCCGTTCGTACAACGCGTTTTCCGCGCTATACCGAGAACAGAAGTTAAGCGGCTGCTGGTCCTTAGTAGTGAACCGATCTGGCAAAAATGTTCTGTCAGAATTTCATTTTCTTGGATACACCGAGAAGATAAAATGTAATCTTTCTTACCTGTTATTCATATTAGTCCTTTATTTCTACTCTAGTAGTCTTAAACTGAAGAGGGGCAGCAGCCTTTTCAGTAGTTGCAGGGGCAACAGTCTGGATGATTGACTGATCTGGCCTTGCAACACTAACCAAAACGGCCTTGCTGTTCTGGTACTGCGAACGGCTGAAAGCAAGGGGAAACTACAGCCGTAATTTTTCCCGAGGGCATGCAGCTCTACTGTATGATTAAATGATGGCGTCCTCTTGGGTAAAATATTCCACAGGTAAAATAGTCCCCCATTCGGATCTCCGGGCGGGGACTACTCAAGAGGACGTTGTTATCAGGAGAAAGAAAACTGGCGTTCTACGGGTCGGAGCGTGGAATGTCAGATCCCTTAATTGGGCAGGTAGGTTAGAAAATTTAAAAAGGGAAATGGATAGGTTAAAGATAGATATAGTGGGAATTAGTAAAGTTCGGTGGCAGGAGGAACAAGACTTTTGGCCAGGTGAATACAGGGTTATAAATACAAAATCAAATAGGGGTAATGCAGGAGTAGGTTTAATAATGAATAAAAAAATAGGAGTGCGGGTAGGCTACTACAAACTGCATAGTGAACGCATTATTGTGGCCAAGATAGACACGAAGCCCACGTTTACTACTGTAGTACAAGTTTATATGCCAACTAGCTCTACAGATGATGAAGAAATTGATGAAATGTATGAGGAGGTAAAAGAAATTATTCAGGTAGTGAAGGGAGACGAAAATTTAGTAGTCATGGGTGACTGGAATTCAAGAGTAGGAAAAGGGAGAGAAGGAAACATAGTTGGTGAATATGGATTGGGGCTAAGAAAGGAAAGAGGAAGCCGCCTGGTAGAATTTTGCGCAGAGCATATCTTAATCATACCTAACACTTGGTTTAAGAATCATAAAAGAAGGTTGTATACGTGGAAGAACCATGGAGATACTAAAAGGTATCAGATAGATTATATAATGGTAAGACAGAGATTTAGGAACCAGGTTTTAAATTGTAAGACATTTCCAGGGGCAGATGTGGATTCTGACAACAATCTACTGCTTATGAACTGTAGATTAAAACTGAAGCAGCTGCAAAAAGGTGGGAATTTAAGGAGATGGGACCTGGATAAACTGACTAAACCAGAGGTTGTACAGAGTTTCAGGGAGAGCATAAGGGAACAATTGACAAGAATGGGGAAAAAATACAGTAGAAGAAGAATGGGTAGCTTTGAGGGATGAAGTAGTGAAAGCAGCAGCGGATCACATAGGTAAAAAGACGATGGCTAGCAGAAATCCTTGGGTAACAGAAGATATATTGAATTTAATTGACGAAAGAAGAAAATATAAAAATGCAGTAAATCAAGCAGGCAAAAAGGAATACAAACGTCTCAAAAATGAGATCGACAGGAAGTGCAAAATGGCTAAGCAGGGATGGCTAGAACAAATGTAAGGATGTAGAGGCTTATCTCACTAGGGGTACTGCCTACAGGAAAATTAAAGAGACCTTTAGAGAAAGGAGAACCACTTGCATGAATATCAAGAGCTTTGATGAGAACCCAGTTCTAAGCAAAGAAGGGAAAGCAGAAAGGTCGAAGGAGTGTATAGAGGGTCTATACAAGGGCGATGTACTTGAGGACAATATTATGGAAATGGAAGAGGATGTAGATGAAGATGAAATGGGAGATATGATACTGCGTGAAGAGTTTGACAGAGCACTGAAAGACCTGAGTCGAAACAAGGCCCCGGGAGTAGACAACATTCCATTAGAACTACTGACAGCCTTAGGAGAGCCAGTCCTGACAAAACTCTACCATCTGGTGAGCAAGATGTATGACACAGGCGAAATACCCTCAGACTTCAAGAAGAATATAATATTTCCAATCCCAAAGAAAGCACGTGTTACCAGATGTGAAAATTACCGAACAATCAGTTTAATAACTCACGGCTGCAAAATACTAACGCGAATTCTTTACAGACAAATGGAAAAACTGGTAGAAGCCGACCTCGGCGAAGATCAGTTTGGATTCCGCAGAAATGTCAGAACACGTGAGGTACGTTTCTATCATTTGTAGACTTAGAGAAAGCTTTTGACAATGTTGATTGGAATACTCTCTTTCAAATTCTGAAGGTGTCAGGGGTAAAATACCGGAGCGAAAGGCTATTTACAATTTGTTCAGAAACCAGATGGCAGTTATAAGAGTCGAGGGGTATGAGAGGGAAGGAGTGGTTGGGAAGGGAGTGAGACAGGGTTGTAGCCTATCCCGATGTTATTCAATCTGTATATTGAGCAAGCAATAAAGGAAACAAAAGAAAAGTTAGGAGTAGATATTATAATCCATGGAGAAGAAATAAAAAATCGAGGTTCGCCGATGACATTGTAATTCTGTCAGAGACAGCAAAGGACTGGGAAGAGCAGTTGAACGGAATAGACAGTGTCTTGAAAGGAGGGTATAAGATGAACATCAACAAAAGCAAAACGAGGATAATGGAATGTAGTCGAATTAAGTCGGGTGATGCTAAGGGAATTAGATTAGGAAATGAGACACTTAAAGTAGTAAAGGAGTTTTGCTATTTGGGGAGCAAAATAACTGATGATGGTCGAAGTAGAGAGGATATAAAATGTAGACTGGCAATGGCAAGGAAAGCGTTTCTGAAGAAGAAAAATTTGTTAACATCAAGTATAGATTTAAATGTCAGGAAGTCGTTTCTGAAAGTATTTGTATGGAGTGTAGCCATGTATGGAAGTGAAACGTGGACGATAAGTAGTTTAGACAAGAAGAGAATAGAAGCTTTCGAAATGTGGTCCTACAGAAGAATGCTGAAGATTAGATGGGTAGATCACATAACTAATGAGGAGGTATTGAATAGAATTGGGGAGAAGAGGAGCTTGTGGCACAACTTGACTAGAAGAAGGGATCGGTTGGTAGGACATGTTCTGAGACATCGAGGGATCACCAATTTAGTATTGGAGGGCAGCGTGGAGGGTAAAAACCGTAGAGGGAGACCAAGAGATGAATACACTAAGCAGATTCAGAAGGATGTAGGCTGCAGTAGGTACTGGGAGATGAAGCAACTTGCACAGGATAGAGTAGCATGGAGAGCTGCATCAAACCAGTCTCAGGACTGAAGACCACAACAACAACAATAACAACAGTCTTAAACTAGGGATTTCGCTAATAATTATTACAACGCCGATCATTGGCACACCCAGTCAATCTCATAAACAGTCATCAGCATTCACCCATTCGAGTTTTTTCGGCTCAGCTCGTACAGCCCCGTTCCCTTTTGTCTGCCGGAAAGTTTATTCCCCAGGTAGATACATCACACACACTATGCACGCATTCAAAAATCAACTAATGATTCGTTCGGAAATCAGTTTAGAATGTGTTCAAAAATGTACAAAAACAAACTGGGATGCGTTTCAAAATCATATGAATAATCAATAGACCGTCGTACGCTGAATGCTAGGCGCTTTGCGAAAAAAGATTTTTTTCCTTCAAGAATATGAATTTGGCACCCCCTGAAATTGCCGCTCGGGGCGGATACCCCACTTTTCGAAGAAGCTATCCCGGCATGTGCCATAAGCGAACTTAGGGAAATAACGGAAAACCTAAATCAGGATGGTCGAATGTGAATTTGAACCATCGTCCTTCCGAATGCGAGTCGTGTATGCTAAGCACTGAGCTACCCCTCTCGGTCTTCTTGGAGCGTACAGAACGCCTCTCTCGAAGCGTCTATGATCTGAGTTTGCTGGGCATCTACGAAACGCTCTCGCGCCTACAAATCGATCCCGTGAGGAAACACTCCACTCTTCGTTCCTTCTTCTTTACTTATTCTGTTCATACAACATGGTACAGATCTTAGATAGGTGAGCATTACGCAAGAATTGGTCTCACAAGTGTTCTGTAATTCACTTCTAGGTGAATGAATTAGATATCCTTAAGAGCCTTCTTCCAGAGAAGGCACTTGTTGGCAGGTGTAATACGAGGGCCTATCGACAAGTAATGCAACACATTTTTCCTCGGTGAGTTTCGGTTGAAAAAATGCAGAACTCGTTGTGGGGCATTGTGGAATATTTCTGCTTTAGCCATCTACGTCTACATCTACATGGATACTCTGAAAATCAGATTTAAGTCCGTGGCAGAGGGTTCGTCGAACCACCTTCACAATTCTCTATTATTCCAATCTCGTATAGCGCGCGGGAAGAATGAACACCTATATCTTTCCGTACGAGCTCTTATTTCTCTTATTTTATCGTGGTGATCGTTCCTCCCTATGTAGGTCAGTGTCAACAAAATATTTTCGCATTAGCAGGACAAAGGTGGTGATTGGAATCTCGTGAGAAGATTCCGTCGCAACGAAAAACGCCTTTCTTTTAATGATGTCCATCCCACATCCCGTATCATTTCTGTGACACTCTCTCCCATATTTTGCAACAATACAAAACGTGCTGCCTTTCTTTCAGCTTTTTCGATGTTCTCAGTCAGTCCTCAGATACACTATAGTTTCATGAAATCCCGAGTGGTGGCGGCACTGTTCGCAGCCTTCAAAATGGCTCTTGTAACGGAGGTGCATTCCAAGCAGAGAGCTGACACTGAGTTACATTTAGCGGAAAGCCAGAGCGTCGCAGATATTCAAAGGCGTTTGCAGAATGTCTACAGTCGGTGATCAAAGGCACGGTGAGTCGTTGGGCGAGGCGACTGTCATCATCGCAACAACGTCGCCCAAACCTATCTGAAAAATTTTTTGGAAATTTGTGGTAAGGTCTTATGGGACCAAACTGCTAAGGTCATCGGTCCCTACGCTTACGCACTACTTAATCTAACTTAGACTAACTT
Organism: Schistocerca americana; assembly: GCF_021461395.2. Taxonomy (NCBI): domain Eukaryota; kingdom Metazoa; phylum Arthropoda; class Insecta; order Orthoptera; family Acrididae; genus Schistocerca; species Schistocerca americana. The sequence goes on along the minus strand of NC_060125.1, from coordinate 227,133,127 downwards.
ACGCTAAGGACAACACACACACCCATGCTCGAGGGAGGACTCGAACCTCCGACGGTGGGGCAGCCGCGCGGACGGTGATAAGACGCCTGAGACCGATCGGCTACCCCGCGCGGCAAACCTATCTGACCTCCCACGTGCCCACACAACTGTGACTCGTGAAGTACTGGAACATGTGAACACACTCATTTGAGATGGTCGACGGAGCATTCCGCGCTGCACAACTGGACTTCTCTGTTGGTAGTGCTGATACGCTTTGCACCAGTTCGGGGTACTCAAAAGTGTGCACCCGCAGGGTTCCTCGCCGCTTAACAGAAGACCATAACGAGCAACGGAAGACCATCTGTGAGAATTTCCCAGCCCGTTAAGAGCCTGATCGTGAGAAATTTTTGTCGAATATCGTCATTGGCGATGGAAACATGGGCTCATCGCTTCGAACCGGAAACAAAACAGCAATCTGTGGAGTGGCGCCACATCAACTCTCCTCCCAAGAAAGAGTTCAAAGCCGCACCCTCAATCGACAAAGTCATGCCGACGGTCTTTTGGGACTCTAAAGGGATTATTCTGTTTGATGTCTCCCTCATGAGTCCAATGACCAACTCGGACGTGCATTGTGCTACCCTCAGGAAACTGAAGAAACGACTTCGGCGTGTTCTACGCTATGTGATCAAAAGTATCCGGACACCTCGCTGAAAATGACTTACAAGTTCGTGGCGTCCTCCATCGGTAATGCTGGAATTTAATATAGTGTTGGCCCATCTTTAGCCTAGATGACCCTTCCACTTTCGCAGGCATACGTTCAATCAGGTGCTGGACGGTTTCTTTGGGAATGGCGACCCATTCTTCACGGAGTGCTGCATTGAAGAGAGGTATCGATGTCGGTCGGTGAGGCCTGGCACGAACCCGGCGCTCCAAAACATCCCAAAGGTGTTCTATAGGATTCAGGTCAGGACTCTGTGCACGCCAGTCCATTACAGGGATATTATTGTCGTGTAACCACTCCGCCACAGGTCGTGCATTTTGCACAGGTGTTCGATCGTGTTGAAAGATGCAATCGCCATCCCCGAAATGCTCTTCAACTGTGGGAAGCGAGAAGGTGCTTAAAATATCCATTTCGGCCTGTAGTGCGATAGTGCCATGCAAAACAACGGGTGCAAGTCCCCTCTATGCAAAACACGACCACACCATAACACCACCGCCTCCAAATTTTATTGTTGGCACTACACACGCTGGCAGATGACGTTCACCGGGCATTCGCAGTACCTACACCCTGCCATCTGATCGCCACATTGTGTACCGTGATTCGCCTCTCCACACAACGTTTTTGCACTGTTCAATCATCCAATGTTTACGCTCCTTACACCAAGCGAGGCGTCGTTTGGCATTTACCGGCGTGATACCTCTGTAAAATTTCTGGAAGTATGTGTACGGAACGATTTGAAGTGGAATGATCATATAAAATTAATTGTTGGTAAGGCGGGTGCCAGGCTGAGATTCATTGGAGAGTACTTAGAAAATGTAGTTCATCAACAAAGGAGGTGGCTTACAAAACACTCGTTCGACCTATACGGTCGCAGGTTCGAATCCTGCCTCGGGCATGGATGTGTGTGATGTCCATAGGTTAGTTAGGTTTAAGTAGTTCTAAGTTCTAGGGGACTGATGACCTCAGAAGTTAAGTCCCATAGTGCTCAGAGCATTTGAACCATTTTGAACAGAACTTAACAGAATATCGATAACAATTTTCCTGATCATGATGTTGTAATAGGAGGTGACTTCAGCGTGCCAGGTATAGATCGGAAGCGCCATGCTCTCAAAACTGGTGCCAGAGACAGGGATTCGTGTGACATTGTTCTATATGCCTTGTCCGAAAATTACCTTGGGCAGATAGTTAGAGAACCAATCATGAGAGTAATGTATTAGATCTCCTGGCAACAAACAGACCTGAATTATCGAATCAGTTAAAGTAGAGGAAGGTGTCGTAAGGGTGTGATGGCATCTATGACAACCGGTCTTACAAAGAATGTTAATAAAGGGTAGGAAGATATTTTTGCTTAGCAAGAGTGACAGGATACAAATTCCAGAGGGGATTTATGTGTGTGTGTGTGTGTGTGTGTGTGAATTCCTAAGGGACCAATCTGCTGACGTCATCGATCCCTAGACTTACACACTACTTAAACTATCTTATGCTAAGAACAACACACACACCCATGCCCGAGGGAGGACTCGAACCTCTGGCGGGTGGGCCGTGCAATCCGTGACATGGCGCCTCAAACAACGCGGCCACTCCGCGTGGTATGGTTTAATAGCCGTGTTAGAAAACTACTACATAAACATGGAGCACTTCATCCCAGATTCAAGAGAAGTAAAAACCTAGTTGGAAAACAAAAGCTGAACGAAGCGAAAATGAGCGTAAGCAGGGCAAAGAGAGAACCGTTCAATGACTTTGAAAGTAAAACTTTGTCAACCGATCTGAGTAAAAATCCTAAGAGATTTTGATCGTATGTAAAATCAGTAAGTGGATAAAGATCATGTATTCTTTCACACAGTAACCCTACTGGCACCGAAATGGAAGATAACAGAGAGAAGGCCGAAATACTGTTTCACCGCTGAAGATCGTAACACGGTCCCCCCTTTCAGACGTCACACAAACGTCGAATTGGGGAAGATATTAAGATAAATGATCGCGGAATAGAAAAACAATTACAATCACTTAGTACTGGAAAGGCGTCATGACCAGATGAGATACCTATAAGATTCTACAAAGATTGTGTGAAAGAACTCGCTCCCCGTCTAGCAGTAATTTATAGTAAAACACTTGAGCAACGATGGGTAACTAGCGACTGGAAGAAAGCGCAGGTCATTTCCGTTTTTAAGAAGGGCCGTAGGTCAGATGTACACAGTTATACACCTACGTCGTTGACGTCGGTCCGTTGAAGAATTATGGAACATGTTTCTTGCTCAAGAATTACGACGTTTTTGGCGAATGAAAATCTTCTCTATAAAAAGCAACATCGATTCCGCAAACACAGATCCTGCGAAACAGCTCGCTCTGTTCCTCCACGAAATTCACAGTGCCGTTGTTTCCATGTGCCGTGACTTCAGGAAGGGATTTGACACCAGCACGCACTGCCGTTTACTGAAGCAAATGCGAGCTTATCTAGTACCGGAGCAGATCTGAGACTGGATTCAAGACTGTCTTGCAGACAGAAGTCGGTCTTAACGAAACAAAATCGACGGATGTAAAGGTTATTTCCGGAGTAGTATAGGGAAGTGTGGTAGGACCGTTACTGTTTACGATATATATATGGTTGGATGAGCGTTGTTTCACACTATACATATACTTTCTACTAGATCATGTATATATATGATCTAGTAGAAAGTATATATATATGTATAGTGTGAAACAACGATCATCCAACCATATATATATATATATATATATATATATATATATATATATATATATATATATGGTTGGATGAGCGTTGTTTCACACTATATATATATATATATATGGTTGGATGAGCGTTGTTTCACACTATATATATATATATATATATATATATATATATATATATATATATATATATATAAGCGTCAGTTGCTCTTTAAGGGTGTTCGCAGATGATACGGTTATCTATAACAAAATAGCAACGCCAGAAGATAGTAACGATTTGCAGAATGACCTCCAGAGAATCGATGAATGGCACAGGCTCTGGCAGCTGGCCCGGAACATGTAACATATTGCGCATACATAGGAGAAGAAATCCTACTGCTACACTATTGATGACAAACCGTAAAATATCTATGAGTAACTATCCAGAGCGACCTTACGTTGAATGACCACATAAAACAAATAGTGGGAAAAGCAGATGTCAGACTCAGATTCATAGGAAGAATCTTGAGGAAATTTAACTCATCCACGAAGGAAGTGGGTCATAAGGTGCTTGTTCGACCGATTCTTGAGTATTATTCATCTGTCTGGGGTCCCTACCAGGCAGGACTGATAGAGGAGGTAGAGAAGATCCAACGAAGCGGCAGGTTTTGTCACGGGATCGTTTAGCCAGCGGGAGAGCGCTACGGAGGTACTCAACAAACTGCATTGGCAGATGCTACAAGAAAAGCGTTGTACGTCACGGAGAGACATACTATTGTAATTTCGAGAGAGCACTTTCCGGAAAGAGTCAGACGACGTACTACTTTCTGCCCACATAGGTATCGCGTAATGACCACGAGGAGAAAATTCGAGAAATTAAAGCCAATACAGAGGCATACCGACAATCATTCCACTCTATACGCAAGTGGAACAGGGTTGGAGGGCACAGTTAGTGTTACAAGAAATATCCTCTACCACACAACATCTACATCTGCATTTATACTCCGCAAGCCACCCAACGGTGTGTGGCGGAGAGCACTTTACGTGCCACTGTCATTACCTCCCTTTCCTGTTCCAGTCGCGTATGATTCGCGGGAAGAACGACTGCCGCAAAGCCTTCATGCGCGCTCGAATCTCTCTAATTTTGCGTTCGTGATCTCCTCGGTAGGTATAAGTAGAGGGAAGCAATATATTCGGTACCCCATCCAGAAACGCACCCTCTCGAAACCTAGACAGCAAGCTACACCGCGATGCAGAGCGCCTCTCTTGCAGAGTCTGCCACTTGAGTTTGCTAAACATCTCCGTAACGCTATCACGCTTACCAAATAACCCTGTGACGAAACGCGCCGCTCTTCTTTTGATCCTCTCTGTCTCCTCTGTCAACCCGACCTGGTACGGATCCCACACCGATGAGCAATACTCAAGTATAGGTCGAAGTATAGGTCAAGTATAGGTATGATCATATAATCATACAATAAAGGATCCTTCTTTCTATGTATTCGCGATACATTACATTACGTGGCTTGCGGGGTATGATGTAGATGCAGATGCAGATACAGGGAAAGCTGCAAAACATCATTCGCTAAATCACAACGTGGATGGAAGTTTATGTTGAATGACCGTGACGGATGGTCACTGAAGAGGCTTGTGACGAAAATTAAGAGGATGACAAAAAAATGGTTCAAATGGCTCTGAGCACTATGGGACTTAACATCCAAGGTCATCAGTCCCCTATAACTTACAAGGGAACCTCCCCATTGCACCCCCCCCCCTCCCCCTCAGATTTAGTTATAAGTTGGCACAGTGGATAGGCCTTGAAAAACTGAACACAGATCAATCGAGAAAACAGGAAGAAGTTGTGTGGAACTATGAAAAAATAAGCAAAAGATGCAAACTGAGTAGTCCATCCGCAAGATAGGCAACATCAAGGGCAGGCTGAACTCCGGAGCGCCGTGGTCCCGTGGTTAGCGTGAGCAACTGCGCAACGACAGGTCCTTGGTTCAAGTCTTTCTACGAGCGAAGAGTTTAATTTTTATTTTCAGTCAATTATCAAAGTTCAGACACTCACACATAATCAACTTCGCTCTCCAAAATTCCAGCACATGTTCAGATTTGCTTGGACATATGCAGGATTTGACGGTCTACACATGGAAAAATTTGAAAACGTTAGAAACATATGTTTTGACAGAGCACAGGGAAAAGTGTGCGACTGTGAAACTGTTGGATTCATTTGTTACAGTTTATGTGACAAACTCTTATGTTTTCATCTCTTTTTTGGGAGTAATTATCACATCCACAAGAAAACCTATATTGGGCAACGTAGAAGAATCTTTTTACCCATTCGCCAAGTGTACAAGTTAGGTGGGTCGACAACATATTCCTGTCATGTGACGCACATGCCGTCACCAGTGTCGTATAGAATATATCAGACGTGTTTTCCTGTGGAGGAATCGGTTGACCTATGACCTTGCGATCAAATGTTTTCGGTTCCCATTGGAGAGGCACGTCCTTTCGTCTACTAATCGCACGGTTTTGCGGTGCGGTCGCAAAACGCAGACACTAAACTTATTACAGTGAACAGAGACGTCAATGAACGAATGGACAGATCATAACTTTGCGAAAATAAAGAAATTAAAATTTTCACATGAGGGAGGACTTGAACCACGGGACCACGACGATCCTGAACTCAGAATATCCTTGATGTTGCCTATCTTCGCATGGACTACTCAGTTTGCATATTTTGCTTATTTTTTCATAGTTCCACTCAACTTCTTCCTGTTTTCTCGATTGATCTGTGTTCAGTTTTTCAAGGCCTATCCACTGTGCCAACTTATAACTAAATCTGAGGGGGGTGCGATGGGGAGGTTCCCTTGTTAGACTCACTTAAACCTAACTAACCTAAGGACATCACACACATCCATGCCCGAGGCACGATTCGAACCTGCGACCGTAGCGGTCATGCGGTTCCAGACTGAAGCGCCTAGAACCGCACGGCCACACTGGCCAGCTAAGAGGATGACAGCTGCAAAACTCACTGCAGAACTAAATGCCGCACTCGCGAGCCTTTTCAGCATCAAAACAACACGAAGGGAGTCCCATAAGTAGGGAACAACATATCGAGCTGGAATTCCAAAACCACTCGCCAGAGATGCAAATGCCTGCAACAGGAAAACGTGGTGCCACAGCCATAAAACATGGACTATGCAGGAATGTAAGACTGTCATTTGGTTGGATGAGCGTTGTTTCACACTATTTGCAACATCTGGACGAGTTTTCGTCCCAAGAGTGAAATATGATGGGGGTTCGATGATGATTTGGACAGCCGTTTTATGGTGTTCCATGGGCCCCATAGCTACTGCCAAGGAATCTGTGACATTTTTGGCTGATCAAGTCCATCCCATGGTACAATGTTAGGCAATGGTGATATTGTGTTCCAAGAGGACAGGGCCGCTGTCTTCACAGCTCGTGTCGTCAAGGACTGGTTTTGTGAGCACGAGAGTGAACTGTCGCATCTTCCCTGGTCACCACAATCACCAGATCTCAATATTACTGAGCCTTTGTTGTCTTCTTTGGAGAGAAGGGTGCGTAATGGGTACCCTCCTCCATCATCGTTATCTGAACATACCACTATTTTTCATTAAGAATGGTACAGAATTCCCTTGAAAGCCATGCAGGATCGGAGCCGTGTTTATCCACTCTGAGATGACTGTAAGCTGTTTAGAATGTCAACGGTTTTCGTAAGCGATATCTAGCATTCCAATATATTGTGTCTTTGGTGTTTTCGTATTCTCTATATCTACGTCTGGCTCAAGGTTATGCGGAATAATGCTTTACCTAGTTTCATGCTATGTGTTGTGAGCGGTTCTCTAGGTAGTTTCGCGTACCCAAGTCAAAGACTCGAATATGAGACGCAATATACACACATCAAAAAAAGTTTTGCATCACCTCGGTTCCGAGAGTTCTGGCACCCGTACAGAAAATTTCCGCCCTTTTTATTGCCCATCAAAACCACACATTGCATGTTGTACCACCACACAGCGAGACCTTCAGAGGTGGTTGTGCAGATAGCTCCACACACTGGTACCTCTAATACCTAGTAGCACGTCCTCTTGACGGATGTCTATATTCGTCGTGGCATACTATCCACAAGTTCATCAAGGCTCTGTTGGTCCAGATTGTCCCACTCCTCAACGGCGATTCGGCGTCGATCGCTCAGAGTGGTTGGTGGGTCATGTCGTCCATAAACAGCCCTTTTCAATCTATCCCAGGCATTTCGATAGGGTTCATGTCTGGAGAACATGCTGGCCACTCCAGCCGAGCGGTGTTATCATCTTGAAGGAAGCCATTCACAAGATGTGCACGACGGGGGTGCTAATTGTCGTCCATGAAGACGACGAATGCCTCGCCAATATGCTGCCGATATGGTTGCATTATCGGTCGGAGGACGGCATTCACGTATTGTACAGCCGTTACAGTGTCTTCCATGACTACCAGCGGCGTATGTCGGCCCCACATAATGCCACCTCAAAACAGCAGGGAACCTCCACCTTGCTGCACTCGCTGGACAGTCTGTCTAAGGGGTTCACCCTTACCGGGTTGCCTCCAAACACGTCGCCGACGACTGTCTGGTTGAAGGCATTTGCGACTCTCATCGGCAAAGAGAACGTGATGCCAATCCTGAGGAGTCCATTCGGCATGTTGTTGGGCCCATCTGTACCGCGCTGCTTGGTGTCGTGGTTGCACACACGGACCTCGCCATGGACGTCGTGAGTGAAGTTGAGCATCATGCAGCCTGTTGCGCACAGTCTGAGTCGTCACACGACGTCCTGTGGCTGCACGAAAAGCATTATTCAACATGGTGGCGTTGCTGTCAAGGTTCCTGCGAGCCATAATTCGTAGGTAGCGGTCATCCATTGCTGTAGTAACACTTGGGTGCATGAACGAGGCATCTCATCTACAGTTCCTGGCTCTCTGTATCTCCTCCATATCTGAACAGCATCGCTTTGGTTTACTCAGAGACTCCTGGACACTTCCCTTGTTGAGAGCCCTTCCTGGCACAAAGTAACAAAGCGGTCGCGATCGAACCGCGGTATTGACGGTCTAGGCATGGTTGAGCTACAGACAACACGAGCCGTGTACCTCCTTCCTGGTGCAATGATTGGAACTGATCGGCTGTCGTACCCCCTCCGTCTAATAGGCGCTGGTGATGCATGGTTGTTTACACCTCTGGGCTGGCTTAGTGATATTTCTGAACAGTCAAAGGGACTGTTTCTGTGATACAATATCCACAGTAAATGACTATCTTCAAGAGTTCTGGGAACCGGGGTGATGCAAAACTTTTTTTGATGTGTGTGGTATACCTTTTCTAACCGGTTAGGAAGGTTCGGCTAAGGAAGTGGGAGTGTAGCCAAGCTGGCGGCGTGCAGACTCACCTTCCCTCTCGGGCACGTATCCGTCAGTCTCCTCGATCTGCAGCGGCTGGCCCACGTTGTACTGCAGCAGCTTCAGCTCGGGGTTGAGCATGATGGGGTCCGCGTCCGCCCACCGTAGTCGCAGCTTCTGCATGTTGTACGAGACTGCAGCAACACAGGCCACGAGTTATCACTGCCCGGCATACGGGAACACTCATAGTCAGTTAACAGCACACTGGCGGGACCAAGGCCATTCAACATTTACTCTCTCAAGAATGACAACGTTTTCATTTACAACTGGTGTCGATCATAGATCATCGTAGCATGGAAGGGCAGCTCGTTGAAGTCCGACACGTAAGAGAGCTGTACGAGCCCACAGTGTAACTAAAATACACTCATGTTCAGAAAAACAGAACACCTTGAAAGACTACTAATAGGAAGTTCGTACTCACAGGACATGTACATTAGTATGTTCTGAAGAAATGATTAGCATATGTCACCTCGGTTAAGCATGCGTCCTGTAGTAGGACGGGATCCACCATGGGCACTGATAAGTTGTTCCATGCGTGATGGCCTCGACGTGTATAAGGCGAAATGGCGTCTTGTAGCATAGCCATACATGCTGCATTCACCTGGTTCCAAAGTTTTTCTGTGATGGTTGGCATTGGGTCTGAGATTGCTGTACCCATCGTTTCACCATATCCCACAAATTGTCGACTGGAGACAAATGTGTTGATCTGGTAACATGGTTGACAAGGGCAAACGGCTAACATCCCGCGACACCAAGAAGGCGCGTGTTCGTGCAGTAACGTGTAACCGTGCATTGTCTTGCTGAAAAATGGCACCTTGGGTGTCGTGCAAAAAGGGTACGGCTACTGGACGCAGGATGTCATTCACGGATGTCACGCTGGTCACAGTGCCCTGGACACGCACCAACTATGATTTGTGGTTGTACCCAATAGCAGTCCACACCATAAGACCTTCAGCTGGTGCCGTATGTCTTGTGCAAATGCAGTCACTGTGATGCCATTCCCCTTGTCTGCGGCGAACCAAAATGCGGCCATCATTTTCAAACAAGCAGAACCTGGATTCGTCCGAAAACACTATCTGATGCCATTCCTCTCCCCAGTGACGTCCAGTCACCATTGCCGTCTAGCATGTTTCTGCACATTCGTTAAAGATAGGTGGAGAAGTGGACGACACTGGCGTAACCAAGGCCATAATAAGCGGTGACCGACTGTCATCCCTGATATTGTACGTTGTGCTACGCAGTTCCACTGTCGCGCTGTGGCAGAGGAGGACGCAGATCTGTCCTGCAATGCTATTCGGATGAGGTGTCAATCTTCTCGGGGAGGGCTGTGTGGTGCGAACTGACTGATCTCGTCGTGTTTTACGCCCTTCCGTTGCACTGCCAAAACCCTTCGTCCCACAAGAGCAGCAATTTCTTGGACGGATGCATCACATTCTCTCATACCAATAATGCGCCCTCTTTGAAACTCAATGATTTGATGGTATGGTTCGTACGTACGTCTGCGAGGCATCCTGCATATCTGCTCGAGCCACACTGATCGATTACCTTCGGTTTATAGCCATAACGAGACCCATGGGTACATTTTACCAATAGGTGGTGTTGCGACGCGATATCGATGTTGACCTTGAATCCTTAGGCCAAAGTGGTTCAAATGCTAATCATTTCTGCAAAACAAAGTAGTGTACATGCTCTGTGAGTATGAACTTTCTTCCTCTAGTTTTTGTACGTCCATCCTTGTGACTGGAGGTCTGGGGGACTTCGGCCATTCATTTATGTAAGAAACTGAAACACCTACAGCTGTTCTTATGATGTCATTTATTGTATGCCTACCAGTTTCAGTGCACCATCTTCAGACCTTTGCTGATGCTGAAGGGGGTTAACACCATCCGTATACATGATGCAATACTGACCAACATCTATAACTGGTTTTTGCTGACTACCTATAACCAAAATGTTCTCTCTCCGACCATCAACTATCAACTGACCCTCTAGTTTTCCAAGGTTTAATTTTTTTCTGAATATGAGTGTGTGTTTAGCTTGGTGACAGTTTTAGATCCTTGATGCCATTATCCATTGATGAGCAAAAGTATTATGATGAGCTGCTTAACAGCATGTTGGTCTATTTTTGGGATGAAATACAGCAGTAGTTCTGCATGATGGGTTCGACAAGTACTTGGTAGATTTACGGAACTATGTGTGAGCCGTTGTCGGCTCGTGTTAATGCCATTTTTTCCTTTGGGCATTTTGTCACCATCGAGTGGCGTCTTATTCCTCCCTCAGTTACTATCTGAATGAGTTGCTCATTTGGCTCCGTCAGTGGCAGTAGCAGCGTTTATAGATACTGGTACTGCTGTAATTTCTTTGGTGTGGCAGTTATATTTCCGTGCCATGGTGTGTGTGGCAGTTGGTCGGGCACGGAGTAGCAGTCGGGGATGGAGCAGTAGTCGCGGACGAAGTAGCGTCGGGCACGGGGCCCCAGTGAGGTGCGGACAGCCAGTACTTGCTGACCGGTGGCGACACACATGGACTGTCCGACTGAAGAAGACTGGACCAGGAACGAGCGTTGGTTGGTCGTTCAGTCGGTCGTCTCATCGGCCGATGTGTGTTTGATCTTTTGACTGTTTGTGGGTGTGGGCAGTTGGTCGGTTGCGGTGGAGCAGCGGAAGTCTCTGCGGCGTGTGATCAGGCCGGAGCCACTGGCGGCGTGCACACACTGTCGGAGTTGTGTGGCACTAGCTGCGAGAACTGCTAAGTTCGTCGCGCACCGCACCTGCATATCAGTGAACCTGTCATCAAAGCTCAACCATTGTGACATGTCTTCGTTGATTACTAATTGTTGCATCCTGGGCTGTCCTTGCAAGCAGCAATGTGATGGTGCGTTGGAGTCGGCAAAATTTTGCACCCATCTCCCTATATGGTGTTTAACCTTCGAAATGATTATAATTTATTAGTAAAGTGCACCAGGGCTATCTTCTGCCTTGTGGCCGTTGACGTTCCGGTTACCTGCCCTGGTCGTTACCGTACTTTGGTGGCAGTGTGTTTTCCTTGCCGTGTTTATGCTGTCCAGCACGGCATGTAGTTTGACAGCTTGGTGTTGTTCTCCTTTTCTCTTTGAGTGTTTATTGTGCCTTGACTGTGTCTTATACGCCAATTATTAAGACATAATCCTGCTGCGATCTTCGTCTTAGCTGGTACTTTGCTTGTTATGCTGTTGGTCGGGTGAAACGGAATTGATTAGGCGGTTGGTTGGTTGTCAGCCGTCTGTAGGTCGTGCTGCAAAGCGATTGTTTAGTATTACGCTTGGCTGTCTGTCTCACCTAAACTGTGATTGGAGTTTCCTCCCCTGGCCAACCCTTGGAACACTTCTGAGCACCACTGTTTGTTGTTTGTGATTGTCATTTTATATGGTCGCAGGTACTTTGCCAGGCCTTCAGCCGTGTATTAATATTGTTTGTTTTATGTTTTTGTTTGTTTTATGTTTTATGTTTTCGGCCTTCAGCCGAACTTCGTAACAACTTTAAGATTAGGCCTCAAGCCGTGTTTCATTTAAAATTCTTGTTGCTCTGTATTTAGGCCTTCAGCCGAGTTTGTTTCAGAATCTGCGGCTTTAATATGTAAATCCTTGTCTGTAAGGTTTTCTTCTAATTCTTGAAACAGCCTTCAGCTGTGGTCTGTAAATTTTTATCTTAAGGTTTTATTTATTTATTCTTGAGTAATTGTTTGGGGCTTGAGCTGATATGATACTTCAAGTTTTCTTAAGGTGTTTTTCTGTTGTACTGGGTAAAAGCTTATCCTTAAAGTCTCTCTTTTATTATTTAAAGAAATTTTTTTTAATTGGGCTTTCAGCCGAAGAATTAACTTGAATTTTCCTTGATATGGCCTTTAGCTGGAATTTGTAAATGCTTGGCTTTTAATGAATTTCTTAGCTGATCTGAAATATTATTTCGGTCTTTAGCCGAGAAGATATTGTAATTATATTTAAGCAAGGCCTTCAGCCATTACTTTAAATCCTGGTGTTTTAAAAGCAATCATTAAAACTTATTCTGGAGAAGTTACTTGGGCCCTTAGCTGTGAATTGATCTTGTTATTTTAAGGAGAAAACTGTGCATTGGTTTGAGCAATAAAGTTGTGTGTGTTCCTGTATAACTAACAGTAATTGGCCTTGGCCCCTTTCCACAACCCGATCCGCTCTGTCCTGAAAAACCAGATTTCAATGTGGCACCAGATGTCTATCCACAGGTTGCACAATTCCTGTGGCTGTGACATCTCAGATTTGTTCCATAGGGTTCAGATCAGGCGAATCTGGTGGCCAAGAAGTCAGTGAGAGTTCACTATCAAGCTCCACAAACCGCTGTAGCACAAGTCTGGCCTTGTGATACGGGCAGTTATACTGGTGGAAGATGCAGTCGCCATTGGGGAAGACACCAAGCTTTAATGGATACAGGTGGCCTGCAATAACGCCCATATAGTCCTCAGCTGTCATGGTATCGTCGATTACTACCACTGGTTTCATGGAAGCCCAGGTGAATGGCCCCCACAGCATTATATGGCCCCCCACCAGCATGCGTCCACAGTATGGTGCATTTTCGGCAACCGTTCGCCAGGATGACGGTGTGTCCTGACACGACCATCGGCCTGGTGTGACGAGGAACGTGATTCATTAGGCCAGCTGACGTATTTAGATTGGTACATGATCCAATATTGATGGCGCCAGGCTCAAAGCAATCGTATTTGACGAGTCGTTGGGTCGAGGTCATCTGGTATGGATCTCATGGTTGCCAATGTGCGGTCAACTGTGTGCTCCCAAACACTTGTACTTGCACCAGCATTGTGCTCTGCCGTCATATCTGCCACAAATCTCCACCTGTCCTGGTTTAGAATGTGTATAAGACTTCGATCTCCACGTTCTTTGATGACCTTGTCGCCTACTCGTTGTTTCAACGTCCTTCAACCACCTTCCATAGATTCTCATCTGCTATAGATGCTCACGATTGCTCAGATCGACGAAATGTTACCGCTCTAAGTCCACTCCGTGTGTTCGCTTACTCACTTACTTCGCGCACCATTCAGTTGTAGTGGTCAAATACACTCCTGGAAATGGAAAAAAGAACACATTGACACCGGTGTGTAAGACCCACCATACTTGCTCCGGACACTGCGAGAGGGCTGTACAAGCAATGATCACACGCACGGCACAGCGGACACACCAGGAACCGCGGTGTTGGCCGTCGAATGGCGCTAGCTGCGCAGCATTTGTGCACCGCTGCCGTCAGTGTCAGCCAGTTTGCCGTGGCATACGGAGCTCCATCGCAGTCTTTAACACTGGTAGCATGCCGCGACAGCGTGGACGTGAACCGTATGTGCAGTTGACGGACTTTGAGCGAGGGCGTATAGTGGGCATGCGGGAGGCCGGGTGGACGTACCGCCGAATTGCTCAACACGTGGGGCGTGAGGTCTCCACAGTACATCGATGTTGTCGCCAGTGGTCGGCGGAAGGTGCACGTGCCCGTCGACCTGGGACCGGACCGCAGCGACGCACGGATGCACGCCAAGACCGTAGGATCCTACACAGTGCCGTAGGGGACCGCACCGCCACTTCTCAGCAAATTAGGGACACTGTTGCTCCTGGGGTATCGGCGAGGACCATTCGCAACCGTCTCCATGAAGCTGGGCTACGGTCCCGCACACCGTTAGGCCGTCTTCCGCTCACGCCCCAACATCGTGCAGCCCGCCTCCAGTGGTGTCGCGACAGGCGTGAATGGAGGGACGAATGGAGACGTGTCGTCTTCAGCGATGAGAGTCGCTTCTGCCTTGGTGCCAATGATGGTCGTATGCGTGTTTGGCGCCGTGCAGGTGAGCGCGACAATCAGGACTGCATACGACCGAGGTACACAGGGCCAACACCCGGCATCATGGTGTGGGGAGCGATCTCCTACACTGGCCGTACACCACTGGTGATCGTCGAGGGGACACTGAATAGTGCACGGTACATCCAAACCGTCATCGAACCCATCGTTCTACCATTCCTAGACCGGCAAGGGAACTTGGTGTTCCAACAGGACAATGCACGTCCGCATGTATCCCGTGCCACCCAACGTGCTCTAGAAGGTGTAAGTCAACTACCCTGGCCAGCAAGATCTCCGGATCTGTCCCCCATTGAGCATGTTTGGGACTGGATGAAGCGTCGTCTCACGCGGTCTGCACATCCAGCACGAACGCTGGTCCAACTGAGGCGCCAGGTGGAAATGGCATGGCAAGCCGTTCCACAGGACTACATCCAGCATCTCTACGATCGTCTCCATGGGAGAATAGCAGCCTGCATTGCTGCGAAAGGTGGATATACACTGTACTAGTGCCGACATTGTGCATGCTCTGTTGCCTGTGTCTATGTGCCTGTGGTTCTGTCAGTGTGATCATGAGATGTATCTGACCCCAGGAATGTGTCAATAAAGTTTCCCCTTCCTGGGACAATGAATTCACGGTGTTCTTATTTCAATTTCCAGGAGTGTAGATCATGTGGACACAGTTGCATAATGTCTGGATCGACACAGCCCTCCCTGTTTCCTCAAAAAATGTAGCATGCATTTCTGTTGCATTATCCTCAGGGTACATCCACTATCTGATCGAATTATCTCGACACTTATTAGTGGACATTAACATGAGATGTGTCCACCCTTAGTCTTTATAGCGGCTTCAACCCTGCCGGGGGCGTTTACGGCGAGGTGTCTGAATGTCTGCAGCCTATTCTTCCCCAAGAGCCGAGACCGAAAGCAGTAGTGGATTGGACGATGGAGTCTGAAGCAAAGTCGAAGTTTTAACCTATCCCAAAAGTGTTCCACTGGTTTCAGATCGGTAATCTGAGCAGCCCAGTAGTCTTCTTGAATGTTACTGTTCATAAATCGATTGCCTCACAGAGTCTTCTTTATTGTAAGCTGCATTGGCATGCTGATAGAAACAATCATTGTCTCCAAATTGTTTCTATGCTATGCACAGTAGACAATGTTGTGAAATGTGTCCATAGCCGTCCACATTTAGTGTTTTCTTAAGCGCAATAATGGAACCACACCCTAACCACGAAAAACACCTCCATATCTTTACAATCTGCCCCGTGTCCGCCACCGTAGCTGAGTGCACTGGCTTGTCATGCTGGGAGCCCGGGTTCGATTCCCTGCTAGGTTGGAGATTTTCTCAGCTCAGGGACTGGTTGTTTGTGTCGTCTTCATCATCATCATTTCATCCTCACCGACGCACAAGTCGCCGAAGTGGTGCCACCTCAAAAGACTTGCACCAGGCGATCAGGCCTACCCGCCGGGAGGCCCTCGCCACACGACATTTCATTTCGCCTCCTCCGTGCTTCACTGTTGGCGCTACAAATGATAGCAGGTAATGTTCTCCAGGCATTCGCCAAACTCAAACCCAACCAACGAACTGCCACAGGGTGTAGCGTGATTCTCACTCCAAGCCATCCAATGTCCAATTGCGACAGTCTGGACGCCATCTCAAGCGTACTTACAGGGTGTTTCAAAAATGACCGGTATATTTGAAACGGCAATAGAAACTAAACGAGCAGCGATAGAAATACACCGTTTGTTGCAATATGCTTGGGACAACAGTACATTTTCAGGCAGACAAACTTTCGAAATTACAGTAGTTACAATTTTCAACAACAGATGGCGCTGCAAGTGATGTGGCGCTGCGGTCTGGGAAACTCTATAGTACGATATTTTCCACATATCCACCATGCGTAGCAATAATATGGCGTAGTCTCTGAATGACATTACCCGAAACCTTTGACAACGTGTCTGGCGGAATGGCTTCACATGCAGATGAGATGTACTGCTTCAGCTGTTCAATTGTTTCTGGATTCTGGCGGTACACCTGGTCTTTCAAGTGTCCCCACAGAAAGAAGTCACAGGGGTTCATGTCTGGCGAATAGGGAGGCCAATCCACGCCGCCTCCTGTATGTTTCGGATAGCCCAAAGCAATCACACGATCATCGAAATATTCATTCTGGAAATTAAAGACGTCGGCCGTGCGATGTGGCCGGGCACCATCTTGCATAAACCACGAGGTGTTCGCAGTGTCGTCTAAGGCAGTTTGTACCGCCACAAATTCACGAAGAATGTCCAGATAGCGTGATGCAGTAATCGCTTCGGATCTGAAAAATGGGCCAATGATTCCTTTGGAAGAAATGGCGGCCCAGACCAGTACTTTTTGAGGATGCAGGGACGATGGGACTGCAACATGGGGCTTTTCGGTTCCCCATATGGGCCAGTTCTGTTTATTGACGAAGCCGTCCAGGTAAAAATAAGCTTCGTCAGTAAACCAAATGCTGCCCACATGCATATCGCCGTCATCAATCCTGTGCACTATATCGTTAGCGAATGTCTCTCGTGCAGCAATGGTAGCGGCGCTGAGGGGTTGCCACGTTTGAATTTTGTATGGATAGAGGTGTAAACTCTGGCGCATGAGACGATACGTGGACGTTGGCGTCATTTGGATCGCAGCTGCTGTTGGATCACCTGCTGCACTAGCTGCGCGTTGCCCTCTGTGGTTGCCGTACGCGGTCGCCCTACCTTTCCAGCACGTTCATCCGTCACGTTCCCAGTCCGTTGAAATTCTTCAAACAGATCCTTTATTGTATCGCTTTTCGGTCCTTTGGTTACATTAAACCTCCGTTGAAAACTTTGTCTTGTTGCAACAACACTGTGTTCTAGGCGGTGGAATTCCAACACCAGAAAAATCCTCTGTTCTAAGGAATAAACCATGTTGTCTACAGCACACTTGCACGTTGTGCTTACTGCAGAAAGACGACGTACAGAATGGCGCACCCACAGACTGCGTTGTCTTCTATATCTTTCACATCACTTGCAGCGCCATCTGTTGTTGAAAATTGTAACTACTGTAATTTCGAAAGTTTGTCTGCCTGAAAATGTACTGTTGTCCCAAGCATATTGCAACAAACGGTGTATTTCTATCGCAGCTCGTTTACTTTTCATTGCCGTTTCAAATATACCGGTCATTTTTGAAACACCCTGTAGCATTGACTACAGACATGTGTTGCTCATGAGGAGCCGCTCGACCGGTGTATCCAGGTTTTTTTTTAATTCCCCAAACCACAGTCATTGTGCTACCTGGACTGCTTGTACCACTTTGGAACTCAGTAGTGATTCTTTCCTCTGGTTTAATGCGAATTTTTACAACCGCCTTCCACAATGCTCGACAGTACCTGTCCGTCTGTACTTGAGATCTACCTAGGCTTTGTTTAGCTGTTTTTGTTCCTTCGCATTTCCACTTCACAATCGCGTCACCAACGTTCATCCTGGGCGGCTTCAGAAGGGTTGAAATGTGTCTATTGGATTTGTTACTCAGATGGTACCCAATGATTAGCCTGCGTAGTATGAGCCGACTTTTCAGTTTGACGATGCACTCCTCTGGCTTCGATGCATGCGTTGATTTGGTTGGAAAGCTGTCAGAGTCGTTGTACCCTCTCCTGAGCCAAGCTGGTCCTCAACTGTTTTCACTGGTTCTTGATATCCTGTACGCTGCCACTGACATGATTTCTTCGTATAAGTCGTTCTGTTGGAGACAGATCTAGGGATCTAGTTGTCCACAGGAGAACTTCAACATCACGCGGGCAGTTCATAGAGACACGTGCCATGTACAGAGGCGCATTGCCCAGTTAAAAATGGCACCACGATACAGTCACATGAGTGGTAACACATGAGGACTCAGGATATCGGTGTTGAACCGCAGTGAGTTCCTTCAATCAGTAACAGCCGTCACCTGAACCCATACCTGATGGCCCACTGCACCGTTAAGTCAGGATTAACACCTCTATGCCTCTCTAAAACATTGAAGGGATATGATCTCCCCGGGTCACCACCATGCCGACATCGATCATCTGCGAGAGTGTAGGATTATGATTCGTCGCTGAGTACAATGCGACGCCATTCATTAGCCGTCACACACCACTCCAGAGGCAGCCATTTGTGTTGTGGTGTCAACGGCAGCCTACACATGCGATGGTCTGTCTGCTGCTAGTCTACAACTGGTACGGGTGCCAAATAATGTTGCAGGGAGCCCATCAAGCATTCTGGGAAGGTAGGCGCAGATGTAAAGAGGTTACGATGTGCTTGGTGGACAATACGACGATCATCTCTTGTGGTGGTCAGACGTTGTCTACCGAAATCTTGACGATGAATATGCCTGCCCTCATGTTTCCCTGCAGTCGAACACCTTGCCACTGTCACTTCCGAACACTCCAGAAAACTGGATATTGTGTGATTCGATCAGCCGGCCACATGGAGGCCACTACGAGTGGCCATAAAATGTCTTGCTGATAACTATGTCTCACACGAGTACGCGGCGTCTCCGTGTCCACAGTCACGCTGTTCACGCCTGGTAACAATACTAAACACTTACAGACTCTGGTGGCCACTCTACCCGTAGCAGAGCATTGCAACTCTAATCATGGTGTGTACGTATACAAAGTAATATTGATATCAGACAATGCTTCTGGGATGCTTCACTTTCTTGGTAGGAAGTGTATATCAAATGCCTCCCTGAAATCATTGAATTAACTTGGGCTTCATTGTCTGCTTTCCTCTGGACCTCATGGACGTACAGACCAAACTGAGTTTCACATTTTACTTACGGTGAAACTTTCATACTGGAATCGTCGGGTCTGCCTGTTTAGCGGTACATTGCGCGCCTGGAAACAGAATATGTCGCGGGATCGAATGTCTGTTGGAAGACAAAATATTTCAGTCTGCGTTTAATGCGGTCCTCACTTCTCAATAATGTCATTATTCGCCAGGAGTGACATGTGATTCGGACTGCACGTCGTTTAACTGTAGGTCTCCTTCCCCAATATGTTTACTGGGGCAGCTTATGGACGCGAAAGTCGCCGAAGTGATGTCGAATTGAGATACCTGCACCAGGCGTTGGGGCCACACGGAATTACTGTTGTATGAGGGTGGTTTGATAAGTGTGGTTTCGATAACAACTCACCTTACTGCACGATAGAGCCTCCTTTGAGGGATATACACCTGGTCCAGCGATTTTCATCGCGGCGGAAAAATGGGTTATGTCCAACTCTGCAAAATACTCGTTGGCTGCAGCTATCACTTCCTCATTTGATGAAAATTTCTTCCCAGCAAGTCAAAGTTTCACTTTAGGGAATAGGAAGAAGTCACTTGGAGCTAAGTCTGGTGAATTGGGTGGATGAAGAATTAATTGAAAGCCCAGTTCATGCTCTTTCGCCATTGGTATGGCTGATGTGTGAAATGGTGCATTATTCTGGTGAAAAAGCACTTTTTTGAATGCCAACCTTGATCCTTATTCAGCCAATGTTTCAGTAATGAAGCATATGGTTCTGTAATTTTTCCAAGTAATCTATGAGGATTACATCTTGGCAATCCAAAAAAACAGTGGCCATCAGCTTACCAGGTCACAAATTGGTCATTGACTTCTTCAGTGCTCTTGCACCAATACTTGTCAATTGTTTTGACTGCAATTTTGAATCTGGTGTGTAATGATCAACATCCAAGTTTCATCAACAGTCACAAATCTGCGCAACAAGTCTTGTGGATTGCGATTAAACATCGCCAGAGGTCGTGTTGAAACGTTGTGCCGGATATGTTTTTCGTCGACTATGAGGAATCACAGCACCCGCTTCGCTTACAGCTTTTTCATAACCAACTCTCTGTGCAGGATATTATGCATTCTCTCAGTTGAGATGCCTAAAGTCTCAGCAATCACACGAATTTTTACTCGGCTCTCTTGCATTACCATATCATGGATTTTGTCAATGGTTTCTTTTGTGGTGACTTCAATTGGACGGGCCGGCCGCTGTGGTCTCGCGGTTCTAGGCGCTCAGTCCGGAACCGCGCGACTGCTACGGTTGCAGGTTCGAATCCTGCCTCGGGCATGGATGTGTGTGCTGTCCTTAGGTTAGTTAGGTTTAATTAGTTCTAAGTTCTAGGGGAGTGATGACCACAGATGTTAAGTCCCATAGTGCTCAGAGCCATTTGAACCATTTCAATTGGACGGCCAGAGTGCGCTTATCTTAGATGCTTGCCCAATCACTTTTAAATTTATTAATCCAAAAGCAATGACGGTCTTCAATGATGGTGCAAAGCCGGCGTAAACTACATCCAATCCTGTTTTGATTTGTGTTGTACTTCAACCCTTCAAATAAAAATGTTTAATGACAGCACGAAACTCTGTTTTCTCCATTTTCAGTCGCAGTCGACACACTGACCAATTCAGACGGTTGTCAATAATGAACTGTAGGCTACAGAGTGTCAATATTGCTTATACGTTCCTTGGAATAAGCAAGCTTATCAATCATGAAGGGCAACAAAAATGTTCCATTCTCTCCTAGAAATTCACCACACTTATCACACAACCCTCATACTGGAATTAACAGGCCGAAGGTTTCAGACAGCTGACAGGGTATGTTCGAATCGCTCTAAGAGTACAATGCTGTCTGCCGAAGGCAAATACCTCAGCTGCAGTTGCCGACCAACATCCGACATTAGTGCAGCAGAACGAACGATGCTGTTTCAATCTGGGTATTCACGTAAATATTGGTAGAACACACGTGGAAGCGTGAATAGAGCAACTGTGAACGACTGCACAATTTTCGAAATGAAAAGTCCAACCTATATTGCAAGTGTTATAGAATACTCACTTTATTGATCTCTCACGAACAACAGTGTTTCCCTAAGTTCTGTACAAGAAACGTCAGCGGGTCTGCATATCCACAAACTATTCAATGGACCATATATTTGCTGGAGCGTTCACAGTGCCTATTGCGTGACATTTGTCCTGCCAGTGTGCTGCAACTAAATCCATTGGTTTGCGAGAATAACAGCGATATTCACAAAGAAATATTTACAATACAACGACATTTACTAGCGTTTTATGAATTCACCTTAGAGAGAGTGCACATCTAAAACATTTTTGACAGTTCAAAGAAAAACAATACCACAGTGCGTCGTAATGTTTTAAATGCAGATTGCTGTTTTGTTTCATCCTCAACATATCCTCCTATAACAGACATTAATTTTATGGTAGAAATAAATACAGGGTGCGGCAGAACCGACTAAGCAGATTTAAGGAGCAATAAAAAGTAAATTGGGTGTATAGAGAAAAAATGTTTCTGTTTTCTAAATTAGTACAATGTACCATTTTATATTCATTTAGTTTTGAAAATAATGTCCTCAAGACGGCGGCCGTTAGCATCAATAAATTGTTGTAGGCGATTCCTGAAGTTTCGAGCAGCTCTTGCACACATATCGCGGAGTATGGCATTCACTTCGTAAATGATCCGCTCTTTTAACTCTGGTAGGGTGTGGGGGCGGCTTTTGGAAACCTTTTCCTCCAGATATCCCCAAAGAAAGCAGTCACAAATGCTCAAATCTGGTGACCGCGCAGACCACGCGACATCACCCCTCAAAGAGACGAGGCGTCCTAGAAACATTTCTCTCAAAACATCAAGTGAAATTCAAGATAGCTCCATTCTGTTGGAACTACAGGTCATGTTCTTCAACAATCTCGTCCATTCTGGGTTTCAAAACATTTTGCAGCATTGAAACATAACGTGTGGAATTCACTGTCACAGTCAGTCCTTCCTCCTCAAAAAAGTAAGGGCCTACAATGCCAAACTGTGATATGGCACACCACACTGTCACTTTAGGAGAATGTTGCGGTCTTTCATCAATAATTCGGGCATTATTTTCGGCCCAGTAGTGGAAGTTTTGCTTATTCACGCACCCACTAAGATGAAACTGTGCCTCGTCACTACTGGAGAAAGCTGCATTCGGAGGGATCTGAGGAAGTATTTGCTCACACAGATTTTGACGGTTGTCGTAGTCTGCTGGGCATAATTCTTGAGCAATCATTATTTTGAAAGGATGGAACTTCAACTCGCATTGCAGAATCCTTCTGAAATCCCCAATGCAACACCAAGTCGAGCAGAACGTTGCGGCCAATGTTGAACTGCTGTTATCACCCGCTGCACATTTTCTGGCGTACTGATGGGTTTGCGTCGGCCATGTGTATCTATTCTCAGTGTGTTACCAGTTTCCTCCAATTGCCGAACCCAGGACCGAATTTTGTTTGCATTAGGAACGCCATTGTTGGGTGGAATGCTGAACTGTCACCGAAAATCTCGTTGTGTAGCGATCACATATCTGCTGTTTTCATACACTACTGGCCATTACAATTGCTACACCGCGAAGATGACGTGCTACAGACGCGAAATTTAACCGGTAGGAAGAAGATGCTGTGATATGCAAATGATTAGCTTTTCAGACCATTCACACAAGGTTGGCGCCGGTGGCGACACCTACAACGTGCTGACATGAGGAAAGTTTCCAACCGATTTCTCATGCACAAACAGCAGCTGACCGGCGTTGCCCGGTGAAACGTTGTTGTGATGCCTCATGTAAGGAGGAGAAATGCGTACCGTCACGTTTCCGACTTTGATAAAGGTCCCATAGTAGCCCATCGCGATTGCGGTTTATCGTATCGCGACATTCCTGCTCGCGTTGGTCGAGATCCAATGACTGTTAGCAGAATATGGAATCGGTGGGTTCAGGAGGGTAACACGGAACGCCGTGCTGGATCCGAACAGCCTCGTATCACTAGCAGTCCAGATGTCGGGTATCTTATCCGCACGGCTGTAACGCATCGTGCAGCCACGTCTCGATCCCTGAGTCAACAGATGGACATGTTTGCAGGACAGCAACCATCTGCACGAACAGTTCGACGACGTTTGCAGCAGCATGGACTATCAGCTTGGAGACCGTGGCTGCGGTTACCCTTGACGCTGCATCACAGACAGGACCGCCTGTGATGGTGTACTCAACAACGAACCTGGGTGCACGAATGACAAAACGTCATTTTTTCGGATGAACCCAGGTTCTGTTTACAGCATCATGATGTTCGCATCCGTGTTTGGCGACATCGCGGTGAACGCACATTGAAAGCGCGTATTCGTCATCGCCATACTGGCGTATCACCCGGCGTGATGGAATGGGGTGCCATTGGTTACACGTCTCAGTCACCTCTTGTTCGCATTGACGGCACTTTGAACAGTGGACGTTACATTTCAGATGTGTTACGACCCGTGGCTCTATCCTTCATTCGATCCCTGCGAAACCCTACATTTCAGCAGGATAACGCACGACCGCATGTTGCAGGTCCTGTACGGGCCTTTCTGGATACCGAAAATGTTCAACTGCTGTCCTGGCCAGTACATTCTCCAGATCTCTCACCAATTGAAAACGTCTGGTCAGTGGTGGCCGAGCAACTGGCTCGTCACAATACGCCAGTCACTACTGTTGATGAACTGTGGTGTCGTGTTGAAGCTGCATGGGCAGCTGTACCTATACACGCCATCCAAGCTCTGTTTGACTCAATGCCCAGGCGTATCAAGGCCATTATTACGGCCAGAGCTGGTTGTTCTCGGTACTGATTTCTCAGGATCTATGCACCCAAATTGCGTGAAAATGTAATCACATACCAGTTTTAGTATAATATATTTGTCCAATGAATACCCGTTTATCATCTGCATTTCTTCTTGGTGTAACAATTTTAATGGCCAGTAGTGTATTAAGCGCGAACGGCAAAACCACAATGTGCACCGGTCCAGACCACTGAAATGGGGTCAACGACTGAGCAAAGGCAGACCACGTGCAGCTGCCTATCTCCACCACAGCCCCAGCAGTAATCGATAGAAACCGCTTAGTCGGTTCCGCCGTACCCTTTACGAGGTGCGTTCAGTAAGTAATGCAGCACATTTATTTCTCTGCCAGATTCGTTGAAGAAATGTGGAATCTGTTGTGGGACATCATGGAATATTCCCGCTTAGCCTCGATAGCTTCATGCAGTTCCAATATGTGGTGACGCTATCTGTAGCCTTCAAAATGGCATCTGTAGTGGCAGTACGTTCCAGGCAAGGAGCTGTCATTGAGCATCGCAGATGTTCATAGGCGCTTGTAGAATGTCTACGGAGACCTGGCAGTGAACAAAAGCACGGTGAGTCGTTGGACGAGGTGTCTGTCGTCATCGCAACCAGGTCGCACAAACCGGTCCGATCTCCCGCGTGCCCGCCGGCCTCACACAGCTGTGACTCCTGCGATCCTGGAACGTGCGGACACTCTCATTCGAGATGATCGACGGATCGCAATCACCTCGCTGCACAACTCTATGTCTCTGTTGGTAGTACTGACACACTCGTCCTCCCTCAGGGTGTAACGATCAACTCGGAAGTGCATTGTGCAACCCTCAGGAAATTGAAGAAACAACTTCAGAGAGTTCTTCGAAACAAAAATACAAACCAACTTATCCTTCTCCATGACAACGCAAGGCATTACACAAGTCTGTGCACCCGAGAGGAGCGCACAAAACTTCATTGGACTGTTCTGCCGCATCCTTCTTATAGGCTGGATCTGGCACCTTCTGACTTCCATCTCTTTGGCCCCATGAAGGATGCACTCGAGAGGAAGTAATAAGTGGATGATGAGAAGGTTATTGATGCAACAAGACGTTGGTTTCCACATTGACCAATAGCGTGGTACCATGCAGGCATACAGCCCATCCAAGTAAGGTGGCATACTGCCGTTGAAGTATGTGTTGAAAAATAGGGTTTTGTACCTAAAAGTGTGGGGAACAATATGGTGCAACGTACACTTGAATGATACCAACCTGTTTACAGAAAAAAAGTGTTGCACTGCTTATAGAACGCCCCTCGTAGTCAGTTACCTACCTGGAAATGACCAGAATGTTGTAATAAATATGTATAACGCTGAAACTTCCTGACAGATTAAAACTGTATGCCGGGCCGAGACTTGAAATCGGGACCTTTGCCTTTCGCGGGCAAGTGCTCTACCAACTGAGCTACCCAAGCACGACTCATGACCCGTCCTCACAGCTACAATTCTGTCAGTAACTCGTCTCCTACCTTCCAAACTGCACACAAGCTCTCCTGCCAACTTGCAGAACTAGCACCCCTGGAAGAAAGGATATTGCGAAGACATGGCTTAGCCACAGCCTGGGGCATGTTTCCAGAATTAGATTTTCACTCTGCAGCGGAGTGTGCGCTGATATGAAACTTCATATGGTTCGAATGGCTCTAAGCACTATGGAACTTAACATCTGAGGTCATCAGTCCCCTAGACTTAGAACTACTTAAACCTAACTAACCTAAGGACATCACACACATCCATGCCCGAGGCAGGAATCGAACCTGCGACCTTAGCAGCAGCGCGGTTCTGGACTGAAGCGCCTAGAACCGCTCGGCCACAACGGCCGGCTATGAAACCTCCTGGCAGATTAAAACTGTGGGGACGGGTCGTCAGTCGTGCTTGGGTAGCTCAGTTCGTAGAGCACTTGCCCGTGGATGGCGAAAGTCCCGAGTTCGAGTATCGGTCCGGCATACAGTTTTAATCTGCCAGGAAGTTTCATATCAGCGAACTCTCCGCCGCAGAGTGAAAATCTCATTCTAGAAACATCACCCAGGCTGCGGCTAAGCCATGTCTCCGCAATATCCTTTCTTCCAGGGGTGCTAGTTCTGCAAGGTTCGCAGAAGAGCTTGTGTGAAGTTTGGAAGGTAGGAGACGAGGTACTGGCAGAAGTGAAGCTGTGAGGACGGGTCATGAGTCGTGCTTGGGTAGCTCAGTTGCTAGAGTACTTGCCCGCGAAAGGTAAAGGTCCCGAGTTCGAGTCTCGGTTCGCCATACAGTTTTAATCTGCCAGGAAGTTTCATATCAGCGCACACTCCACTGCAGAATGAAAAATCTCGTTATGTATAATGCTGTTTAACTGACATTTTCGACATCATATGTGTTTAATAAGGGCTATGAAATACTTAATTTGATAGCAAAAAAATTTGCTGCCACCTTTAAAAAACTTCATATTGAAATCAGAGATGATGATCAGGCGATTACATCAGGACGGTACTTAAACAGGTTTTGTCGTTTACTGTTCTCTGGCATGATATGTTTACTAATTTTTATGGTTGTATTTGATTTTTTTCCACCTGGCACGATCATAGTTTCCGATTGGTTACTTAACCCTTTAAGAACGAGTATTGACATATTGCCAATAATTGCATGTTTTCGCAGCGAGATTCGTTTCATCTGGTGCCAAACATAGTATTAGTCCGTAAAAACTTTGCATAGTATGAGCTCCACTTTCAGCCACACTATTTTATTTGGGGAGACGCGCAGATAAGAAATTATCTCTTCACGTTCTGTCATTGTCACTGTTGGAGTAAAATCCAAAAGAAGGAAGAAAATATAGACAGGACAAAAAACTAAAGATCGGAATAATCGAAGATGGTTTAATCCTTGCGTTGGTGAATATGATGATGCTAATGAGTTTGCGTTATTTACGGTACTCAGCGCGGGTGCATATGTTTGACCATACCCGTAAATGTACAGTTTTCAAGCACTTAAAAACTACACCGAAAGTCGAAGCATGAGTTGCTCGATGCACTAAAAGGGACTGACAGGGTGTTAGGTCCCCTGGTGGAGATTTTTGAATGGAAGGAAGAACCACACCATCGGAATGGTATTTACGGATGAAACGGCAAGGCGCGTAATTTCTGAACACAAACGAAAGAGGCAGTGATCTATGCAAAAACCTTGGGTCCTTGTATTACGTCGTATTGATCACAAAACAGTTTTCATCTTAGAGTGGGTCTTCGTACCGAGAAGAATGCAGGAACTACGTGACTTGAATATCAGCATCTCAGTCTTGTAATGCTTTCAGCTATTTATGTAACTGTCAGAATTTATAACAGAATAAGACAGTAAGTTTGTCCTCTACCTGAACGGCAAGCATTGTGTTATTTTACTTAATGATTTCTTGCGAAGATCTGCCCTGTGATGGATTGTACTGTTTCTCGGATTATGCATTTGGGAGTTGTCATTACGCGAATGTTGCACTACAGATTCTTTACTGAAAACAAGCACTTTCGAAAAAGCAATGTCAGCAGATTTATTCTATTTAATTTTCAGTGTAACATATTTTGCTATCAGTAACTTGTCTCCTGGAAGAAACTGATTTTGCAAATAACGGTCGTTTTTGGTCAATTATGCGAGCCTTATTGAGTCTCTTCCCATTTTTGATAAATTATATACAAACGAAAGTCCTCTTAAGATCAAAAGATGGTTATTATTCAAGAAAAGACTCATTCTTCATGTGTTTAGTTTGTAGCAGAGTCCCATGGTTACATAATAGAGCTACCAATGTTTGGTGATCTGTCCGCAGAAATAGATACATTGTGCAGAAAATGGAAGAGAAACTGAAGAAAGAAGAGGTGATGTTGAGTTTGTTAGGTATTTTATTGGCAGCCAAACGGATTGACGGGAGAGAAATCTGCATCCTGACAGGTAGCTGCTCAGCAAAGGTAGGTGATAGAAAAAAAAAAGCTGACCACAAAACTCGAAAGCAGATACAGAAACCGCAGTTTGTCCTTCGTTGCACTGAGCTTCTTGTGTGAGCAGTGAACATGTGTAATATTATTCAGATATCGATAGGACCTATTCTAAAATTTAGCTGTGAAAAGTTACGAGAAGTTGCTTTTCTATATTTTCAATTTACTTTTCTTTATAATGAGCATATGTTGCACAAACCTAATATCGGGACAAAATGTCGGAATTTATTATACGTTTCGTAAGTGACATTAGGGGCAACATTACAAAAATTTACGGCGGGTTACCATAACGTGACATAACGTCACTTTCCAAGTAAAATCTTCTTTCATAAAATCCGGTGAGTTGACGGGTCGTGTGATTGAAGCAAGAAAACTTCTTGATGATACCAGTATCGGAAGAAGACTGTGTTGTATGATATTGCACGAGTTACGTTCTGAAAGTAAGTTTCGTCATTGTTTTTCACACGAAAACTTTCTTGCCAAGCCCCGCGGGGTAGCCGTGCGGTCTAGGGCGCCTTGTCACGGTTCGCGCGGCTCCCCCTGTCGGAGGTTCGAGTCATCCATTGGGCATGGGCGTGTGTGTTGTCCTTAGCGTAAGTTAGATTAAGTAGTGTGTAAGCCTAGGGACCGATGACCTCAGCAAATTGGTACCATAGAACTTACCAAAAATTTCCAAATTTTATTGCCAAAAGCAAGTACACACTGGTATCATGAGCTATACAACTTGCACTATTTTTATTACATGAGACGTTTGTCGCAGCGTGCAATTAGTTTGAAAGAACCGCTCAGGTAAAACTCGGTGACCTGCGATGCAAGGAATTGTTGCACAGCTGCTCCAACTCAGCGTTGACTTGGAAGTGATGTCCTTTCAATGAAGGGACCAGATGAAAGTCAGATGGGGCAAGACTGCGGCTGCAGGCCGAGTAATCCAGTACCTCTCCTCTGAAGCAACGAATCTGATCTGTTAAGAATCTCGCTTTGTGTGGAAATTGGAAATTTGTGGTAAGTTGTATGGGGCCAAACTGCTGAGGTCATCGGTCCCTAGGTTTAAGCAATACTTAATCTAACTTAAACTAACTTACGCTAAGGACAATACACACTCCCATGCCCAAGGGAGGACTCGAACCGTTACAAGGCGCCTAAGACCGCACGGCTACCCCCGCGGTGCGCTGCGTGTGGTTTTGCGCTATCGTCCAAGAGCGCAACACCTATACTCAAGAGCCCTGGTCTCTTTCATCGAATGGCAGAACTGAGTCTGGTGAGGGTGTCGCAATAGCGTACTGCACTGATTGTCCCTTGCTGGAGGAAATCAAGGAGAATCATATCTTTCGCGTCCCGGTACGCTGTGGTAGTAGTCTTTCCTGTGGAGGGTGACATTTCGAATGTTTTCCTCACTGGTGACCTGGAATGCTTCCACGTCATTGAGGCTGCATTTGGTTCTGTGGCAAAGTGGTGCACATACGAGGGGGCGATTGAAAAGTCCGTGCAAAAATAAAAACTACCTACATGTTTGGGGTAAACCTTTTTTATTTTTCGATATAGTCTGCTTTCAGACTTGTACACTTCGCCCAACGCTGTTCTAATTTGTTGACTCCTTCCGAATAATAGGAATTGTCCATGTCTGCAAAATAGCTATTAGTTGCTGCAATCACCTCCTCACTTGAATAAAATCTTAGTCCCACCTGTCATTTCTTCAAATTGGGGATCAAACAGTAGTCCGAGGGAGCCAAGTCTGGAGAATAGGGGGAATGTGAAACGAGATGAAATCCTATTTCGATTAATTTTGCAACCACAACTGCTGAGGTGCTGGTGCATTGTCGTGATGGAAATAGACTTTTTGCGGTCCAATCGCCGGCGTTTTTCTTGCAGCTCGGTTTTCAAACGGTCCAATAACGATGAATGATATGCACCTGTAATAGTGTTACCCTTTTCCAGGTAGTCGATGAGGATTATCCCTTGCGAATCCCAAAAGACAGTCGCCATAACCTTTCCGACCGAAGGAATGGTCTTCGCCTTTTTTGGTGCAGATTCTCCATTGGTAACCCATTGTTTAGTTTGTTCTTTGGTCTCAGGAGTATAGTAATGTATCCATGTTTCATCCACAGTGACGAAACGACGCTGAAAGTCCTGTGGATTCTTCCTGAACAGCTGCAAACCATCCTTGCAACACGTCACACGATTCCGTTTTTGGTCAAGCGTGAGCAATCGCGGAACCCATCTTGCGGGTAGCTTTCTCATGTCCAAATGTTTATGCAAAATATTATGGACCCGTTCATTCGAGATGCCCACCGCACTAGCAATCTCATGCAACTTAACTTTTCTGTCTTCCATCACCATATCATGGATTTCATCAATTATTTCTGGAGTCGTGACCTCCACAGGGCGTCCAGAACGTTCAGCATCATTTGTGCCGTTATGGCCACTCCGAAAATTTTGAAACTACTTATAAACTGTTGTAATCGGATGTGCAGAGTCACCTTAATGTTTACCAAGCTTCTCTTTAGTCTCCTGAGGCGTTTTGCCTTTCCTAAAGTAATGTTTAATCACCACACGAAATTCTTTTTCGTCCATTTCTTGACAATCACTCGACGTCCTTGATTCACACGAATGCCAAACACAAAGAAATAGACCAATATGGCTGAAAGTTGGTGTGCGTTCTTTCCAAAGATGCTACCAACTAAACAAGAGCTCGATACGCGCCGCTGGTGCTACCTCTCGGACTCTGCACGAACTTTTCAAACGCCCCTCGTATGTTTTGTCGCCTGTGATGATTTTGAACAGGAACTCATTTCTCTCTCGCGCGTACCGCATTAAGTTCAAAATGGTTCAAATGGCTCTGAGCACTATGGGACTCAACTGCTGAGGTCATTAGTCCCCTAGAACTTAGAACTAGTTAAACCTAACTAACCTAAGGACATCACAAACATCCATGCCCGAGGCAGGATTCGAACCTGCGACCGTAGCGGTCTTGCGGTTCCAGACTGCAGCGCCTTTAACCGCACGGCCACTTCGGCCGGCCCCGCATTAAGTGATTGGTGCTTATTACCATTCTTTCACTCTTGTGATCCTTGGCCGGGGTTTTCGGCACCCATTTTGCAGTCACTTTGCGGTAACCCAACACATCACGACGCATGTGATGGGCCTGAGTGCAGCCAATACGCAGTGTGGATGCCACGTCTGAGACCGTTGTACGCCTGTCCATTAACACCGCGTTCTCTATTCTGGCAACATTGTTTTCATTCGTGGATTTGGAAGGACGCCCACTTCGACCTTCATTTCCACACTGTACCTTCCTTCTCTGATCCCACGCACAGGTTACCGGGTTCGATTCCCGGCGGGGTCAGGGATTTTCTCTGCCTCGTGATGACTGGGTGTTGTGTGCTGTCCTCAGATTAGTTAGGTTTAAGTAGTTCTAAGTTCTAGGGGACTGATGACCATAGATGTTCTTCTCTGAACATGCAACACCAGCGACTAACTGTTGGACTTGACCTCTTCACTATAAACAGTCTGTTGGCGTTCGTGGGTGACGGACATACTAGCCCCACATGCTCATTCATACCGGATAACAACACGCAATTCCTCTGGCGACCACGTTGTCAGTACATGTCCGTGTGCCATCGTGGTGTGGACACGTCGCTCTGCTGCTACTCTCTGTTCTTTGGCGCACTGCGAATGTGTCATCCCTCTGCCGATGCCCCTTTCGTCGCTGATCCAGCAGCGGGTGTGCATTCATATGGCGTTTGTTTGTGTCACCTGGTGTCCCGTCTTCTCTTTCAGAAACAATGACGACAATTACTTGTGGAACGTCTCTCGTACAATGAAATCTATAGCACCAAATAAACGTTTTAAACCTTTTATTTATGGACGGCGCCGCAACTCGCCTAAGCTTCTGAATGCCTAACTCTTTACGTTCTTCATTTCCGAACGACGAGGGATAAATTATTATTGAAAAGCCCAAAAGTAATTAATCATTTTACTATTGGATTTGTTTTCGGAATGTAGATACAGTAGCAATTTCTTTTCCATACGTGTGTAAAGCCTAGTTTACACGACGACACTAGGTTGCAGGCAACTGCGCTAACGGCCTCTGCGCATGCGCGCCGCGCGTTTGCGCAACTCGTCGGTGAAACTAAACAGTTTCGGCGTGTTCCAACTTTGGCGACACTGGTTGCATGAGTTTCGAGGTTATGTGTGTTCGTAGAGTGTAGACAAACTGAAATATAAAGTGGGGAACGGAGAATAATGTTCGTCTTTTGGATATCTATGCTTTGCACAGGTGTTTATGGGATTTCAGTGATGCTGATAACAAAAATAAACAACATATTGCTGCTCCTGGAACAGAACGTAAATGGTTTGACAACATCTGAGGTGCAGGGCAAAATTTACTGAATTAGGAGCACATAAACAACTAAATTAAAAAATATACAAGCAAATATAAGTCTAGCTCTGGAAATGCTCTTGTCTACAAGACTAAAATCCCATCGTTCAAGTCGGCCGACTCTCTTTTTTTAAGGAATATTGTTGACAGGAGGGAAGGCTACACAAATCAAGAAGCTACAATCTTTATTCAATATTCATCTATTTTAAACGTCGCACAGTGCTTCCCGTTCACATATGCTTGAATTTTGAAATAATGCCACTGTACAGATCTATCTTCAAGAGAATAGTTTGCAAAGCATTCTCTTTTTTAATGCGGCCTGCTTAGAATAATTACTGCTGTTAATATTAATAATTATTACTTTTAATGATTATTGGTGTTAATGAAAAAGCGTCATCACCAACTAAAAATACATCATATAGCATGCTGAGTGTTCTCGATTGTAATGCACGCAATGTGATATGTAATTTCAATTCTGGCGACAGTGCTTTATGCATTAGAGTATCTTTATTCCTTATCGCATTAGTCTATTTAGAAGAAACGTTAACAGTTCTGGTGACATTCAAAGATAATTAAAAGAACTTCGTGGGTCTTCCATTACCAATCGAGCTGTCGTCTTTTCTTCATCCAGTCATGAATCGAAACACGTTTCTTATTTTTTTCTTATGCAGCGATTCCATGCAACAAGCTTTAACTCCACCACAACTCGTGAGACGTGCAACTGCCAAAACTTTCACTTCAGACACGACTCAGGAACCCACAAAACGACGAAAGTGAAGTACATACGGGTTTCGCCGTGTCTACAGTCAAATATGAAACCATTTGCGTGCAAGTCATTCCACGCAACGAGTGGCGCAACCCAATGTCGTCGTATAAACTAGGCTTCACACAGAACGATTTATAAATTACAACGTACAAGAACAGCAGTTTAATGCAATAGGTATTTCTAACTTTGACAATATCGCTTCTCTGGACACATCCACGAAAAGAACGAGAAACAAGTACTCAGTTTTCGCGTTCCGTGCTCACATTTACTGACAACGCTGTCTGAGCGTATAGTGGCGCGCGCTCACGCGGCAGAATGCTACTAGAGGCCGCACCGTAATTAAAGGGTTAAGAGACCTTCCCAGCAAGTATTCCCCGTGCGCCCCGCCCCGCCAGATGACAGCAGAAAGCATATTGCAGGCTTTGCTGGTGAGACTGAGACAACCCGCGTGTACTCACAACTCTCGATGTACATGGGGCAGACCTGGATGTCCATGGGGTAGAGCTGGAACTCCATCTGGCAGGCGATGATGGCGTGCATGCGCGCCGCGTAGCGCACCGTCTTGTTGCGGAACAGCGTCACCGACGAGAACTCGTGCGTCAGCTTCGCGATCTCTGAAAACACACCGAGTAACGAAACAGCTCCAGCGGGTACTCCAGGTCCACGTCGGAATGCCAGAACAATGATCTCACAGCATTTTGTACTCTAGGATTCCATTGACACAGCACCACGTACCATCGTCCAAAATATATTGACAGAAAAAAATCCCAATTAATATAGATTGAAACTTCTTTATTTAAATGTGTGAGTCTGTACTTAAATTGCAGAATGACTGAGAATATGAAACTTCTACGTTATTTGATTCCGATACAGCTGAGTAAAACTGAACGTACTGAGCCTACTTTCTCTTTGCTTTTTCTTATCATGTCAACACTGACCCACAATATTCTAGCGCAACGCAATCTGACTTCAAATAATTAATTCAAAAGAACGGCGTTGACTAAAAAGAAATTGTAATAATAACCTATACATTTCATTAAGCACTTACTTCTCAAAACTCTTCATTACGCGAACTACTGCAATACAGCGAGCGTCAATACTGCCAACTAAATAAAAGATTCTAACTACTAAAGCCACTAACTACTAATAGGCACGTCGTTAGCAAAGGAAAGATTTTGTTGCAAACCATATAATGTATTTTTTTATCTTAATAATGTGACATCCAGTTCTAACACGAATATAAACCGTCATTGACATATAGTACAAAGGCATATAACCGTGAATAATATTCAATCTCCAGGTCGAACATGTACAGATCGTTAGCCTTCGCCAATACGTCAGACCTCTACGCTCCGTAAATGCTAACTTCTCACATCCAACATCCATAGCTGCTGGCTGTTCACCTCCAACTGCCCAACAGTACTTCCACCACTGCTGGGCCTAACTTCCAACTGCCCAACACTACTGGCGATTTATTTCCAACAACGAGTCCAACCAACCACAGAATCTCTTAGAAAGAAAGCGCAGTCAGAGATCCAATACAAAGCGCTACACAGTGCTGCCAACACAGAAACAGCCCACTTACAAGATTAATGAAATTTCAGGCATACGCTTGTCTGAGTAAAGTATTTAAGTGACTAACGTTGCAAGATCACAGGATAGTGTAAGCACGAGATAAGCCATTGCAAATGTGAAACGGCGGTACAGTAATAATTAGTGCAGTCACAAAAATGTTGACCGCAAGCATGCAAACATGTATGCATTGTGTCGTACAGGTGCCGGGTGTCTGTCCGTGGAATGGAGTTCCATGCCTGTTGCTTTTGTTCAGTCAATACAGGGATAGTTATCGCTGGTTGTGGATGACGCTGGAGTTGCTGTTCGATGAGCCGGCCGGGGTGGCTTTCAATGGCTAGGCGCTACAGTCTGGAACCGCGCGACTGCTGTAGTCGCAGGTTCGAATCCTGCCTCGGGCATGGATGTGTGTGGTGTCCTTAGGTTAGTTAGGTTTAAGTAGTTCTGAGTTCTAGGGGACTGATGACCTCAGAAGTTAAGTCCCATAGTGCGCAGAGCCATTTGAACCATTTGAACCACAATGGATATATACTCGTATGTAACAGATAGCATCTGATGATGGCAGCATGCACCGAAAAGCGTCGTGCCTTTTAATATTGGAAAATAAACGTGATTGACGGCCGGAGTGGCCGAGCGGTTCTAGGCGCTACAGTCTGGAACCGCGCGACTGCTGCGGTCACAGGTACGAATCCTGCCTCGGGCATGGATGTGTGTGGTGTCCTTAGGTTAGTTAGGTTTAAGTAGTTCTAAGTTCTAAGGGACTGATGACCTCAGAAGTTAAGTCCCATAGTGCTCAGAGCCATTTGAACCATTTTTGCTGTTCGATGACGTCCCATACTTGGGCACCTGGAGACAGATCTCGTGATCGAGCAGGCCAAAGGAACATGTCGGGGCTCTGTAGAGCATGTTGGGTTACAATAGTGGCACATGGGCAACCATTATCTTGTTGGAAAACACCCTCTGAAATGCTGTTCATGAATGGTAGTGAAACAGTTCGAATCACGATGTTGACGAACAAATTTGCAGTCAGGGTGCTTGGGGTAACCGTGAGAGTGTGTCTAGGCCGTAGACAAGTTGGTTGCACGCGCTCGCTTGTCTTCATAATGATTACAAGACCATCAATGGCGCCGAGGCAGTCGGACAACAAATGACAAAAAATGTTTTTCATGTAATGCAACGCAAATTATTGTCGTGTGATTAACACTTTTTCGAGGATGAGATTTTCACTCTGCAGCGAAGTGTGCACTGATATGAAACTTCCTGGCATATTAAATCTGTGTGCTGGACCGAGACTCGAACTAGGCCAGGAAGTTTCATATCAGTGCACACTCCGCTGCAGACTGAAAATCTCATTCTGGAAACATCCCCCAGGCTGTGACTAAGCCATGTCTCTGCAATATCCTTTCTTCCAGGAATGCTAGTTCTGCAAGGTATGCAGGAGAGCTTCTGTGAAGTTTGGAAGGTAGGAGACGAGATACTGGCAGAAATAAAACTGTGACGACGGGGCGTGAGTCGTGCTTGAGTAGCTCAGTTGGTAGAGCACTTGCCCGTGAAAGGCAAAAGTCCCGAGTTCGAGTATCGGTCCGGCACACAATTTTAATGCGCCAGGAAAGTTTCGTTTCAGTGCACACTCTGATGCAGAGTGAAAATCTCATTCTGGAAGTGTGTAGTGTGTGAACAAGCTGTGGCTTCCACCCCATTATGTCAGATATTACCGCTAGTAATTGAAAAAATGTATTTATTGGTTACTTATGTAATGAGTAACCAGTATTATAGACTTACGAAATAGCAACAATAATTACGATCTCCTAAAAATAATTCAATTTAATGAACGAAACACAGTTGAACTCTTTTGTTTTTACCTCTCAGAAAATTACATTTTACCACTCTTCTAGACCAAAGGGAAGAACCCTACTGATTATGATGAGTGAATCTGTGGGTATCAAAATATGTTATGTAAATGGCCATATGTTTTGATTGCATTGGCTTAGAAGCTCACATGTATTACACCGCCAATGTACCATAGACATTAGTGTGTGAGTAGAGGGACAAAGTAAGAGAAGGTGCATTTTGTTGGTGCAGTTTGCCTATATCAGGGGCAGGTACGCTCTCAGGGGCAAAGCTGCCCCTGATGTAGGCAAACCGCACTAACAAAATGCACTCGCTCCTGCTTTGTCCTTCTACTTGTGTGACATAAATTTGAACTTTACGCATCTACCCATTCCTGACGAAAAGCAGTTTTAACAGGGGGACGGACAGATAGTCAGTCAGATAGCAAATGACAAATTTTTTTCTATCGTGTGATGTAATCACATATTAACAGTTCTGGCCTTTTTTCCTTTACTTTTTCAGTGAAACCCTGCTTCTTGCCAAATTTCATTATTCTACGTCAACAGGAAGTACCAAAATGTGTGACGTAAATGGCCGCACCTTTTGATGACACTGACTTAGATGCTTCAGTTTTTTACACCGCCAAGCAACCTAGTCCTTAGTATGTGACAAGTTTTAAATTGGTACGTTGACCCATTCCTGTGAAAAAGGATTGTTAATGAACAGACAGACAGCCAGACGGACATACAGCAAAGCAATCCTACAAGGGATCCGTTTTTACCGACTGAGCTACATAACACTAAGTAAAGGAACTGAAGTCAGTGGTAAAAGTGCGTTGTAGGAGACAGTTATTACTGCGCCGGGAGACAATGCCCAGTCAATCAAACCACACACGTAAGTCTTCATACATCCATATTTAAATTGGATGATGGTGGGACATCAGCTGGTATAATTTTATTACAAATGAAACTCCTCCAGCAGTACTTAAGATTTCATATTTATTTGGCTACTAGTTTTCGACGTTGCATCAATGCATCCTTCAGGCCTGTACACTTTGATGAAATCAATTGTGTGTGGCTGAGTATTAGAAGTCCGCGGTGAGACCAATACGTGCTCCACATGGATGGCCAGTCGTCGTTGGTCTCGTTCTTGCAGATCTGTTTCCGACCACAGCGATGTAGGAGATCTGATGTTTTACCGGATTCCTCATATTCACGGTTCACTCGTGAAATGGTCGTACGGGAAAATCTCCACTTCATCGCTACCTCGGAGATGCTGTGGCCCATCGCTCATGTGCAGACTATAACACCACGTTCAAACTCATTTAAGTCTTGATAACTTGCCATTGTGGCAGCAGTAACCGATCTAGCAACTGCGCCAGACACTTGTTGTTTCATATAGGCGTTGCCGACGGCAGCGCCATATTCTGCCTGTCTAAATATATCTATATTTGAATACGCATGGCTATACAAATTTCTTTGGTGCTTCAGTGTATTTTGCATGTCTGAAAGCTCTATTAAATATTACGAAACTTATTCGCAGATTACGAATACATCTGACATCATATGTGCTAGGTATGGATATAATCTATTAGTGACTCATAAAAATTTGTGATTGACTGGGACTCGAACCCGACTTTCCCGCTTATCACGAGCGGTCGGGGAGCGTGCACGGATAGCCGAAGCTGTTAAGGCTGTTCGTGACATGCGAGAAAGTCGGGTATGAGCCGCCATCCGCCATAAACTTTCATGTGTCGCTATTGTGTAGTAGATCTATATCTAATACAGCTTATGTCAAGGAATTCACTGTCACCAAGTTAATTTCGAAAATATTCCGTACAGCTGAAGGTTGTCAGCTATGTCAGTTCCTTCAGACATGCAAAATAAAATCAGTTTAACTGTCCTAACAAAGCGCCTAACCAGTAGGATTATGTGGTTAGAGACTAACTGCACCAGAGACTGAATAGCATCTTTATGGCAGAAGATCTCGGGTCCCAATGAAGCACAGCCCTTGCTATGGGGCTTATTTAAAACTTTGGATTTCGGAGAAAACGCCCTACTGCGCAGAGGGCTCAATTTTTCATGGCCAAACTGTTCTCACTTGCGCAGTTTTGGGTGGGCCGCTCAATTACGTTATTTCGCCAGGCGCTTGCTCCTTCTCACGGCCAGAACAGTTTCTCTGTCGCCGCTTTGGCGTATTCATGCGTGAAGCACTGGACATATTTAGCACAAAGAGCTCTCTTACAACGGAAAACGCCGTCTCTGCGAAAATTATTAACTTCTAAATTAATTGCAATTACGAGCAGCAAGAATCATGGACAGTAGCTCTGTACTAGGGCACCGTTACTGTCTCTCGTCCGCCTTCACAACAAACACAAAATCACGAATCAAATTAAAGTCAAAATTAGTTACTTTATATAGGAATAATATTGGTAGTCTCAAAGGATTGTTAATTTCTTATCAACTTAATTCTGATGTGGCAATAATAGTCTGTTACTCTGGAGGGTGTGGCATAACAAGCACAAACTCGGAATGTGGAAGGACGGGGAAGGAAAAAGGCCGTGCTGTCTCTAAGGAATCATCGAGGTTTTCATCTTAGTGATTTATGAAGGTCAAGGAAAGTCTGTATGGCTGGTCAGTGATTTCGACGACCATCCTCTCGAATAAGATGCCAGTTTCTTAGCCACTGCATCACCTCGCTCAGTACCGAGAAAGAAGTCCTCCGACTAAAAAGAGCGCAACATGGAGATGAAGTCTTTCTCTTCTGTTGTTCATCGGGTATGACTGAAGAAAATAAACGAAGCATTCATAAGCCTGATTAAAATTCAGGGTGAAACGATATCAGTGATGAGATTTGGTGATGGTATTGTTGTCTCTGCTAAAACTGAGGAGAATTACAGGAGCTGATGACTAACGTCAGAAAAGAGATTACCAACAAATTTGTGGACCACATAGGAGTGAAAGAATACTGCTACCTGCGTAGCAAAATAATGCACAAAGGACATAGAGCGAGAATGTTACAAATAAACTAACCTAGGCAGTCGGAGCATTTCTCTCGAAACTGCAAGTATCAAACACAAGCCTTAATTTGAGACTGTGTATCTGGAGCACTACGTTGATGAAAGTGAGTCATGGACTGTGAAGAAACCGGAAAACAAGATAATCCTAACGTTTGAGATGCGCTGTTACAGAAAGAGAAGGATACGAAAACTTAAGTGAACCGTTAAGAAATAAGGAGCTTCTCCGCCGAATCGACATGGAAGGGAATAGTGGAAAATATGAACTGTATGATACGTGTTATGACATCAATGTGTAGCTACTGTGCTAGTATTGGTAGCTGCAGGAGGCAAAAATGGCGGGGAAGAGCTGAGATTAAAATGTAGAAGAGTTTGAGTACCAGTGCTGTTCTTAAATGAATACTTTGACACGGGAGAGAAAATCGTGGCGTTGTCACATCATACCGATACCGGTCAGAAGAGTGATTTTGGGTGGGGGGGGGGGGGGGGCGGAGGGGGGGCAATGTCTTGAATGGAACTTCACGAATCGCTTGTTTTCCTGTAAGGTATACAACTTACACGAAGACCTTTGAGTTTCTTTAGACAAATATCACTTTTGAGAATATTAATGTATACGAGAGACTGCAGATTCATCGCTAAATCAGCCGTATTCACTGTGACAAACACTGTGACTGTGAATTACGGACAGTGTTCCTATGAAGTTCCATCACCTTATTTAAGTCTCGGCCAGTTCCGTGTGGCTGATTTTGTCCTTACTACATGCTGTTTCTTGTGAGCAACACAGAAGGTGCTGTGCTAACAAAGGGACAAATTTAAAGGTTTACAAAAGTCAAAGCTGCAACAGAAAAACTATTGTAAACAAGAAAACGAATGTTTACACAATTTACTAATGAGCAAGATATAATGTAAACAAAATGCCAATGATAAGGCATAGTTTTCATTGGGTAGCGTCATTCTTCTCATATCCACTATAATTTCTAACAATACCATCAAACAGCTTGTGCGATGTACGCGATCTTCATATTTGCCAGTAAACCCTACCCACGGTCTGCAGCAGTTTTATACGCGAAATTGCTCGTATTGCTGAAGAACTATAAAGGTTTGAAATAAATATTTAGTTTCTATTGACAGAAAAAACTCACACCTTATTGAAAAGAGTTAAGCTGCTACCTGTTCAAGCCGACGACTTCCAGTTTCACAATACGCACTACAAGACAGCGTAAAATTTTTCCGCCCAGGCCGGCCGTTGTGGCCGAGCGGTTCTAGGCGCTTCAGTCTGGAACCGCGCGACCGCTACGGTCGCAGGTTCGAATCCTGCCTCGGGCATGGATGTGTGTGATGTCCTTAGGTTAGTTAGGTTTAAGTAGTTCTAAGTTCTAGGGGACTGATGACCTCAGATGTTGAGTCCCATAGTGCTCAGAGCCATTTGAACCATTTTTTCCGCGCTCTTTCATATGTCAATAGCGTCTGCTGTACAGTGATGTCTGCAACTAGGACTCTACCAACCAGTTCCTCTTCAGTTTCTACTAGTTTGCCAATGATCTTTTGTAAATCCATAGATTAAAAAAATGTATAGGAGTGAGATCTAAGGGATTGTACTGAGCGTGGAACAAGACCTCTGCTTCCAATCTAATAAGGAGGGTGTCTTTTGTGCAGGAGCTCTCATTTATATCGAAATTGGATGTTCACCATGTTGAATGGATATATCTCACGGAAATAAGTGGTAGGACTACTTTCTCCAGCAACTGTAGCAGTATGTTTGGAATGAACATTAGGTAATCTTCACCATTCCAAAAAGTGTGGCAGTAATTTGGGTCCTCTTAGGTTGCCTTGTACAGTTCCAGCCCACAAGTTGTTAGAAAACCGTTGCAGCTGATAAGAGCCAAGTGTGGCACATGGATTATCGTTGCTCAAGACAAGGCTATTACGACAACCGTAAACACCACCTTCATTGAAAGAGGGGAGGAGGGAAGATTAGAATTTAACGTCAGTGAGGTCATTAGAGACGAAGCGCACAAGCTCGAACTACGAAATGATGGTGAGGATATTGGGCATGCCCTTTTCAAAGAAACCAACCTGACATTAACCTGGAGCGATTTAGTAAACCATGGAAAAGCTTAATCTGAATGGCCGTATGGAGTTTAGAACCGTCGTCCTCTCGAATGCGAGTCCAATGTGCTGACCACTGCTCCACCTTGATTGCTGTGGTAGAAAGAGGCGTCATCCATGAACAGTATGAGCAGTCAAAGTTCGGCACTGTGGTCTTGCACGAGATAATCCTATAACTGGAATGAACTATGAGTTCAAAATCATTAGCCCCCATCGCTCCCTCGCCTTTTTTATTGCTGCTCCACTGGTACTTTCGACACTGTACTCTTCGAAATGTACATTCCACAGGAACATTGGAGGGTGCTTATTGATGAATCTTCTGCCTCATTATTCAGTACCATCTCCTCACATTCTATTGTGAGAACAATTCGCTATCGAGAACTTGGCCAACGCTCTGTGAGTAGTATGAGCAACTGCTTTCTCGTTAGCTTATGTCCATGGAGATATCTTCCATTTAGGACTACTCCTGTTGTCAAATATTGCTGCGTTTCTAGCCCGTATCATACACTCCTGGAAATGGAAAAAAGAACACATTGACACCGGTGTGTCAGACCCACCATACTTGCTCCGGACACTGCGAGAGGGCTGTACAAGCAATGATCACACGCACGGCACAGCGGACACACCAGGAACCGCGGTGTTGGCCGCCGAATGGCGCTAGCTGCGCAGCATTTGTGCACCGCCGCCGTCAGTGTCAGCCAGTTTGCCGTGGCATACGGAGCTCCATCGCAGTCTTTAACACTGGTAGCATGCCGCGACAGCGTGGACGTGAACCGTATGTGCAGTTGACGGACTTTGAGCGAGGGCGCATAGTGGGCATGCGGAAGGCCGGGTGGACGTACCGCCGAATTGCTCAACACGTGGGGCGTGAGGTCTCCACAGTACATCGATGTTGTCGCCAGTGGTCGGCGGAAGGTGCACGTGCCCGTCGACCTGGGACCGGACCGCAGAGACGCACGGATGCACGCCAAGACCGTAGGATCCTACGCAGTGCAGTAGGGGACCGCACCGCCACTTCCCAGCAAATTAGGGACACTGTTGCTCCTGCGGTATCGGCGAGGACCATTCGCAACCGTCTCCATGAAGCTGGGCTACGGTCCCGCACACCGTTAGGCCGTCTTCCGCTCACGCCCCAACATCGTGCAGCCCGCCTCCAGTGGTGTCGCGACAGGCGTGAATGGAGGGACGAATGGAGACGTGTCGTCTTCAGCGATGAGAGTCGCTTCTGCCTTGGTGCCAATGGTGGTCGTATGCGTGTTTGGCGCCGTGCAGCTGAGCGCCACAATCAGGACTGCATACGACCGAGGCACACAGGGCCAACACCCGGCATCATGGTGTGGGGAGCGATCTCCTACACTGGCCGTACACCACTGGTGATCGTCGAGGGGACACTGAATAGTGCACGGTACATCCAAACCGTCATCGAACGCATCGTTCTACCATTGCTAGACCGGCAAGGGAACTTGCTGTTCCAACAGGACAATGCACGTCCGCATGTATCCCGTGCCACCCAACGTGCTCTAGAAGGTGTAAGTCAACTACCCTGGCCAGCAAGATCTCCGGATCTGTCCCCGATTGAGCATGTTTGGGACTGGATGAAGCGTCGTCTCACGCGGTCTGCACGTCCAGCACGAACGCTGGTCCAACTGAGGCGCCAGGTGGAAATGGCATGGCAAGCCGTTCCACAGGACTACATCCAGCATCTCTACGATCGTCTCCATGGGAGAATAGCAGCCTGCATTGCTGCGAAAGGTGGATATACACTGTACTAGTGCCGACATTGTGCATGCTCTGTTGCCTGTGTCTATGTGCCTGTGGGTCTGTCAGTGTAATCATGTGATGTATCTGACCCCAGGAATGTGTCAATAAAGTTTCCCCTTCCTGGGACAATGAATTCACGGTGTTCTTATTTCAATTTCCAGGAGTGTAT
The DNA here is from genome assembly GCF_021461395.2 of Schistocerca americana. Taxonomy (NCBI): domain Eukaryota; kingdom Metazoa; phylum Arthropoda; class Insecta; order Orthoptera; family Acrididae; genus Schistocerca; species Schistocerca americana. Next base: position 227,089,258 of record NC_060125.1, on the reverse strand, counting down.
ATTAAATGCACGTTTACAGCTTCCTGTAACGAATGACAAATCTTCGACCATCTGTCACGAAAAGTAAAGAGTGGTAAAGTGCGCCGTGAACACTTAATAGACGATGTATTGTTTTTTAAGATAGCGCCGCAGTGTCGACGAGAAAGGCAGTCATTTGTTATGAAACTTTATTAGTTTATGAACACGTGCCTCACACGTATTTCTCAGTCAATATCTCTTATCGTCAGAAATATTTATTTGTGATTATTTTTTCTGGGTCTCGAATTATTGAATTCAGAATTCTCTACATTCTGTATAGTTTTCATACCAAAGCTTGGGGCACCATCTACAATTACGAAAAATATAGTATACAATTTACTGTTTCGTGTAAACCAAAAATGTACACATTAACGTATTTAAGCAAGTATTGCAACAATTGCAGCTCCTTTTGCAGGGAATTCTGTACAACAAAATCTAGGATTTAGAATTCGAAGGGCCAGATATTTAGACAGTGGTGGCTTTAGTGCTCAAGAAAATATTGTCCGAAATTGCTTTTTAAGTATTAACGAAATACTTTTAAATGAAAAACAAACAGAGCAGTGTATTTTGATTCCGTATCAAGGTGTCAGTTATATTTTTCGTCTATACATATTTTGACTACAAAGACTATTAAATGTATAGTTTCTATCTGTTCGGTAATATTTATTTCTGTTTACAAAGTGCTCTAGACATTACTCCTCAATCCTGTCGCACACATCGGTGCCCTCAGGTTATTTAGTGTGCGAGGGAAGTTTTTGAGCTGACGCCAGTCTCAACTGACTGTAAGCAAAAGATTTCAAGCCAGCAGATGCTGCATAGAAAGGTAGGGCAGAGAGTGTCTTACTGTGAGCAGTTCAGTGAAAGGGTTGTTCTTATCACAATCGGCAGCAAACCAACACCGACAAAGATAGTTCAGGTATACATGCCGATGTCCCAAGCTGAAGATGAAGAGATAGAGAAACTGTATGAGGATATTGAAAGGGTAATACAGTATGTAAAGGGATATGAAAATCTAATAGTCATGGGAGACTCGAATGCAGTTATAAGGGAAGGAGTAGAAGAAAAGGTTACAGGAGAATATGGACTTAAGACAACGAATGAGAGAAGAGAAAGACTAATTCAGTTCTGTAACAAGTTTCAGCTAGTAACAGCGAATACTCTGTTCAAGAATCACAAGAGGAGGAGGTATACTTGGAAAAGGCCGGGTGATACGGGAAGATCTCAATTAGATTACATCATGGTCAGACAGAGATTCCGAAATCAGATATTGCATTGTAAGGCCTACCCTTTAGCAGAGATGACTCAGATCACAATATAATAGTGATGAAGAGTAGGCTGAAGTTTAACAGTAGTTAGGAAGAATCAATATGCAAAGAGGTGGGTTACGGAAGTACTAACAAGGGAACCTCCCCACCGCACCCCCCTCAGATTTAATTATAAGTTGGCACAGTGGATAGCCCTTGAAAAACTGAACACAGATCAATCGAGAAAACAGGAAGAAGTTGTGTGGAACTATGAAAAAATAAGCAAAATATACAAACTGAGTAGTCCATGCGCAAGATAGGCAATACCAAGGGTAATATGAGGTCAGGAGCGGCGTGGTCCCGTGGTTAGCGTGAATAGCTGCGGACCGAGAGGTCCTTGGGTCAAGTCTTCCCTCGAGTGAAAATTTTACTTTCTCTATTTTCGCAAAGTTATGATCTGTCCGTTCGTTCATTGACGTCTCTGTTCACTGTAATAAGTTTAGTGTCTGTGTTTTGCGACCGCACCGCAAAACCGTGCGATTAGTAGACAAAAGAACGTGCCTCTCCAATGGGAACCGAAAACATTTGATCGCAAGGTCAAGGATCAACCGATTCCTCCACAGGAAAACACGTCTGATATATTCTATACGACACTGGTGACAACATGTGCGTCACATGATAGGAATATATTGTCGAGCCTCCTAACTTGTACACTTGGCGAATGGGTAAAAAGATTCTTCTACCTTGCCCGATTTAGGTTTTCTTGTGGATGTGATAATCACTCCCAAAAAAGTGATGAAAACATAAGAGTTTATCACATAAACTGAAAACAAAGAAATAAACTTTTCACTCGAGGGAAGACTTGAACCAAGGACCTCTCGGTCCGCAGCTACTCACGCTAACCACGGGACCCCGGCGCTCGATTGATCTGTGTTCAGTTTTTCAAGGCCTATCCACTGTGCCAACTTATAACTAAATCTGAGGGGGGTGCGATGGGGAGGTTCCCTTGTAAGGAATGACGAGGAACGGTTGAAGTTCTCTAATGCTACAGATACAGCAATAAGGAATAGCTCAGTAGGCGGTGCAGTTGAAGAGAAATGGATGTCTCTAAAAAGGGCCATCATAGAAGTTGGGAAGGAAAACATAGGTACAATGCAGGAAACTGCGAAGAAACCGTAGGTAACAGAAGAAATACTTCAACTGATGGATGAAAGGAGAAAGTACAAAAGTGTTCTGGGAAACTCAGGAATAGGGGAATACAAATTGCTGAGGAATGAAATAAATAGGGAGCGCAGGTAAGCTAACTTCGCTGGGAAGTGCTCTACAAGAGCACTTGTTCGCGATAGGCAAAGGTCCTGAGTTCGAGTCTCAGAGAGCACTTGCCCGCGAAATGCAAAGGTCCCGAGTTCGAATCTCGGTCCGCCACACAGTTTTGATCTGCCAAAAAATTTCAAGCAACTACTCTACTGGAACTGATCGCTAAACTCTGAATAAGATATGAGGGTGGCTGCACTCACCAGACACCTTGGCGTTGAGGATGTAGGGGTCGGGCTGCCACAGGTTGTCCACGAACTCGGGCGGCAGCGTCACGTAGTCGTCCCCCTCCTCGAACAGCGCGTTCGGCATATCCAGCCTCGACTCCATCCACTTCTGGCGGACGAACATGTCCACTCTGCACACAAATACCGTACCTGTAGCTGGCTCAGCGCCTCATTACATATCAGCTTTTGACCTGATTTCTATACCAACATCGACAATGCTGTCCACTGAAGGGCACAGCGTCCAAGGACTTACTCGTGGCTTAAATAAGAGAAAGACATTCTCGATAACAAAGTACTATCAAGGCATTAGGACTACCTTGAGAGCATGGCTCACCTCTGCAGCTATAAAACTCTAAAACTCGTTGTGACTACATTGATGTCCCATCGTTTCCATGAATCAAAGCCGAAAGCCACTCTTACAGGTTCAGTATTGATGTTAGGAAGAACACGCAAAATTGTTGTTTATTGAAACACAACTGGTTTCTCGGTTTAAAGCAGCATCATCAGGTGCAACCTACACGGTAAAAAGCAAAGTAGTGTCACCACATTTTGTGGATATTAAAATTAATAAAGGAATGTCTAAAATATACTTGTAACGTTAAAATACCATAGGTATGCCCGTCGCTCCTAGTCAAAATTTATTATTCAGAGATTATCGTCAATACCAATACGCGCGAAAGATTCTTTACAGAGGAATGGAAAAACTGGTAGAAGCCGACCTCGAGGAAGATCAGTTTGGATTCTGTAGAAATGTTGAAAAACGTGAAGCAATACTGGACCTACGACTTAGAAGATAGATTAAGGAAAGGCAAAGCCACTAGCATTTGTAGACTTAGAAGAAGCTTTTGACAATGTTGACTGGAATACTCTCTTTCAAATTCTGAAGGTGGCAGGGGTCAAATACAGGGACGAAAGGCTATTTACAATTTTTACAGAAACCAGATGGCAGTTATAGGAGTCGAGGTGTATGAAAAAGAAGCAGTGGTTGGAAAAGGAGTGAGACACGGTGGTAGCCTATCCCTGATGTTATTCAATCTGTATACTGAGCAAGCAGTAAAGAAAACAAAAGAAAAATTCGGAGTAGGAATTAAAATCCATGGAAAAGATATAAAAAATTTGAGGTTTGCCGATGGCTTTGCAATTCTGTCAGAGACAGCAAAGGACCTGGAAGACCAGTTGAAAGGAATGGACAGTGTCTTGAAAGGAGGATATAAGATGAACATCAACAGAAGCATAACGAGGATAATGGAATGTAGTCGAATTAAATCGGGTGATGCTGAGGGCATTAGATTAGGAAATGAGAGGAATTTGTTAACATCGAGTATAGATTTAAGTGTCAGGAAGTCGTTTCTCAAAGTATGTATAAGGAGTGAAGCCTTGTATGGAAGTGAAACATGGACGATAAATAGTTTAGCAATGAAGAGAATAGAAGCTTTCGAAATGTGGTGCTACAGAAGAATGCTGAAGATTAGATGAGTAGATCACATAACTTATGAGGAGGTATTGAATAGAAATGGGGAGGAGTTTGTGGCACAACTTGACTAGAAGAAGGGATCGGTTGGTAGGACATGTTCTGAGGCATCAAGGGATGACCAATTTAGTATCGGAGGGCAGCGTGGAGGGTAAAAATAGTAGAGGGAGACCAAGAGGTGAATACACTAAGCAGATTCAGAAGGATGTACGTTGCAGTAGGTACTGGGAGATGAAGAAGCTTGCACAGGGCAGAGTAGCACGGAGAGCTGCATCAAACCAGTCTCTGGACTGAAGACCACAACAACAACAGTGAAGGTGAAGTGTATTTGAGGCTGCGACAGAAATTGGTCTCATTGTCATTGGCAACAGAGAGTGCCAAAGATCACACGTTGCTGGCTTCCCTGCATCGTGACTTTTGAATGGAATCAATTTTTCACTCTGAAGCAACCACAAAATTATCGTTTCAGTTATTATTCCACGTTTACAGCACGTCAATAAAATGATAGGTACAGCAATAAAATGTACATTCTTTTCCAAGGAACATTGTCGATGTTCACTGCTTATACGACGTGGCAAATTTGTTGTGCCTCCTCTCGTTTTTAAGCTTTTAAAGCAACTGCAGTGTTGTACTTTATTGCCCTCGCAGTTCGTAAAATACTTCCAAACTAGGAACAGTACCATTCCGTAATACAAACAAAGTCCTGTAATGATAGCCGACCGTTGTGGCCGAACGGTTCTAGGCGCTTCAGTCCGGAACCGCGCTGCTGCTACGGTCGCTGGTTCGAATCCTGCCTCGGCCATGGATGTGTGTGATGTCCTTAGGTTAGTTAGGTTTAAGTAGTTCTAAGTTCTAGGGGACTGATGACGTCAGATGTTAAGTCCCATAGTGCCCAGAGCCATTTGAACCATTTGAACCCAGCCATGATAGTGAGACACTACGCCTTGCACGCTGCACATACACGCGTACCATCTAATAAGCCATGGCACACCATGTCACACGGCAACAGTTACATCATTGTCTCTGCAGTAATGTACCGATTCTTATATCAAGTGTTTGTTGATAATATCTAAGAGTACGTTGTTATTAAAATACTGCTCATCGCTTTTCCCAATTTCTGTAATAAGCCAATATCTAAAAGCAATGGAAATTTTACGAATAAACAAATTTATCTAAAAATTAAAAAAAATTAGTACAATTCCTATGGCATGTTGATATGTCGGTTTCTGCCCCAGTTATTACTAAAACATGAAAAAAGTCTGTTAGAACCGAGACCAAACAAATACCAAAAAATAACGGTTATTCAGAATTAAAGCTCCGATATCGGTATTAACTGGTCGGGTTTTCACGTCTCTATACGACACGCTTGAAGAAACTTTTGGACACTCTTCCTCGCAGAACTGGGACCATTCTCAACGCTAGAGGCGCTACCACACGGTATCGTGTGATGTCTTCTCGGGTTGACTAATTTAGTTGTCGGCTTTGCTTATTACACGAACTAAGAAGCAATTGTGCACTCATAATTTTAAGTACAAAACGAATTACTATGAAGCGCCAAAGAAGCTGGTATAGGCATCCGTATTCCTATACAGAGATGTGTAAACAGGCAGAATAAGGCGCTGCGGTCGGCAACGCCTATATAAGGCAACAAGTGTGTCGCGCAGTTGTTAGAACGCTTACTGCTGCTACAATGGCAGGTTATCAAGATTTAAGTGAGTTTGAACGTGGTGCTATTGTCAGCGTACGAGCAATAGGACACAGCATCTCCGAGATAGCGATGAAGTGGGGATTTTCCCGTACAACCATTTCACGAGTGATCCGTGAGTATCAGGAATCCGGTAAAACAACAAATCTCCGACATCGCTACGGCCAGAAAAAAATCCTGCAGGAACGGGACCACCGATGACTGAAGAGAATCGTTCAATGTGACAGAAGTGCAACTCCTCTGCAAATTTCTACAGATTTCAGTGCTGGGCCCTCAACAAGTGTCAGTGTGCGAACCATTCACGAAACATCATCGGTATGGGCTTTCGGAGTCGAAGGCCCACTCGGTGTTCCCTTGATGACTGCACGACACAAAAGTTCACGCCTTGCCTGGGACCGTCAACCCTGACATTGGGCTGTTGATGACTGGAAACATGTTGCCTGGCCGGACGATTCTCGTTTCAAATTGTACCGAGGGGATGGACGTGTACGAGTATGGAGACAACCTCATGAATCCTTGGACCCTGCATGTCAGCAGGGGACCGTTCAAGGTAGTGGAGGCTCTCTAATGGTATGGGGCGTGTGCAGTTCGAGTGATATGGGACCCCTGATACATCTAGACACGACTCTGACAGGTGACACATACGTAAGCATCCTGTCTGATCACCTGCGTCCATTCATGTCCATTGCGCATTCCGACGGACTTGGATAATTCCAGCAGGACGATGCGACACCCCACACGTCCAGAATTTCTACATAGTGGCTCCAGGAAACTCCCCAGACATGAACATTATTTAGCGTATCTGGGATGCCTTGCAACGTGCTGTTCAAAAGAGATCTCCACCCCCTCGTACTCTTAGGATTTATGGGCAGCCCTCCATGATTCATTTTGTCAATTCCCTCCAGCTCTACTTCAAACATTAGTCGAGTCCAAGCCATGTCGTGTTGCGGCACTTATGCGTGCTCGCTGGAACCCTACACGATGTTAGACAGGAGTATCAGTTTCTTTGGCTCTTCAGTGTACGTTTGGAGCAAAGTATTGTATGATAGTGAACAATGGACTGTGGTAAAACGCGAACAGAAGAGGATCGATACATTTGAGATGTGGTGCCACAGAAGAATGTTGAAAATTAGGTGGACAGATAAGATTATAAATAAGGTGGCTTTTATCAGAATAGAATATCTGGGAAACACTGACGAGAAGATGGGACCGAATAATAGGACATGCGTTGAGACATCAGAGAATAACTTTCATTATACTAGAAGCAGCTGTAGAGGGTAAAACTTATAGGGGATGACAGAGATTGAAACACATCCAACAAACAGTGTTACTCTGAGATGAAGAGGTTGGGACAGGAAGGGAGTTTGTGGGGGACAGCATCACACCAGTTAGGAGGCTGATGACTCGGGAAAAACCGGATAACCATCACCAAAATTTAGATATTCTGGTGCCGTGTAGCCCTGTAATGTGTATCAAGTCGCACCTACCCTCTATAGGTGTATGACTAACGCGCAGTAACAGCTAGTGCTAAGTATCCACTTGAAGAAACGCACGTCACGATGAAGAAGTTTTTTGTTGACTATGTACACCATACATACATTGCTTGAGCGTCCTTCTTTCAGAGTGACGTTCAGATGGGAATTCTCTGTATTCTCCACTCTGACAGAAGTTTTTCTGAAACGTCAAACCCAGAGACATTTCTGAGACGTGTAGACCACATAGAGAATTCTCAGCAGCCATCCGGTCCAACTACAGATTCATAATGCTTAAGGAATCACAAGTTCAGTGCTAGTAGAGATGTGCCTATAAATCAATTAATTAAAAAGTCGATGTAATAATGCGATAATTTTTTGCATTAAAACAAATTTTTCCTGGCCAAATGAAACCACCGATAGCTGGCGTAAGTAGAGGACCATCAAATGGTGGAGGCTGTAAAATTTACACAATCACCAGTCATTTAATTCGCAATATACTCAAAATGTCGAAAATATGTGGAAGTTCCGAGGACATTACTTTTAAAGTCAGAGCAACGCCAGCACTTATGGATACTAGCCCTATCCGCATTCAGAGAACTGAAGCCAGTACAGGGTTACGAACCTTGAGCGCCGGGAGGCCGAGATGTCCTCTCGGCCGAAGGCAGTAGGAACTGCCACCTCCAGCCAAGTTGGCTACAGGGACCTCTTTGTGTCATAGGAGGCACACTATTGTCTTCCGTCCGAGGTTAAAAAAAATTACTGAGAGACGCTTCCACAGCCTCATTTTATTGCAGTTCTTAGTTGGCTAGAGAAGCCGTAATTAGCACTGGTGCAGTACTTGCCGTCTATCACGATACACATGTGTTGGTTTCCACGATCTTGGAGCAACCATGTGTAAATTGAGTCAACTTAGTCAGAATTTTCTCGGTAGAATACACGTGGTGCCTTTGTACATCATTAAGAAGCAAATCGCGATTTGCACCGCCTGCATCCGGCAATACGGTTTCACCGATGTTGGAGCTATAAGCTTCGTCTCACTGCTCCTGTCTGTGCGCTCGTGTTACTTGACTCTGAGTAATCGTAATTTCTTGAGTGATTCTTTACATCTTTGATGTACAGTTAGATCGCTGCACAGCAAGCCGGCGGTTCGCCGTACAGCCCAGAATTGTGGATTGAGTGAATCCCAAGCTTTGAGACAAAAATGTCTCGCATTTATGTATTTTTATCAAGAATACATTTGCTTTAGTTTCAATTTACTCCTTGTTACTAGTCTTCAGTTTTCCCCTGATCCTTTAAGTTACTGTCTAGGCAAGAGAATTCCCTGCAGTAGGTGATGAAGTCTAATGTCTCCCGAAGATTATCTAGTGACACTGTCTTACCTGTTGATACGGAAACAGTAACAGGCAGTTCACCTCACTTGTTGTTGTTGTTGTTGTGTTGGTGTTCAGTCCAGAGACTGGTTTGACGCAGCTCTCCATGCTACTCTATCCTGTGCTAGCTTCTTCATCTCTGCAACCTACATCCTTCTGAATCTGCTTAATGTATTCATCCCTTGGTCTCCTCGCCTCTCTCTAAGATTTTTACCCTCCACGCTTCCCTCCAATACTAAATTGGTAATCCCTTGGTGCCTCAAAACGTGTCCTACCAACCGATCTCTTCTTCTAGTCAAATTGTGCCACAGATTACTCTTTCCGCAATTCTGTTCAATACCTCCTCATTAGTTATGCGATCTACCCATCTAATCTTCAGCATCCTTCTGTAGCACCACATGTCGAAAGCTTCTACTCTCCTCCTGTCCAAAATATTTATCGTCCATCTTTCACTTCCATACATGGCTACACTCCATACAAATACTTTCAGAAGACACTTCCTGACAGTTAAATCTATACTCGATGTTAACAAGTTTCTCTTCTTCAGCAACGCTTTCCTTGCCATTGCCAGTCTATATTTTATATCCTCTCTACTTCGACCATCATCAGTTATTTTGCTCCCCAAATAGCAAAACTCCTTTACTACTTTAAGCCTCTCATTTCCTAATCTAATCCTCTGAGCATCACCCGATTTAATTCTACTGCATTCCACTATACTCGTTTTGCTTTTGTTGATGTTCATCTTATATCCTCCTTTCAAGAGACTGTCCATTCCGTTCAACTGCTCTTCCAGGCCCTTTGCTGAATTACAATGTCATCAGCGAACCTCAAATTTCTTCTCCATGGATTTTAATTCCTACTCCGAAGTTTTCTTTTGTTTCCTTTACTGCTTGCTCAATATACAGATTGCATCGGGGATAGGCTACAACCCTGTATCACTTCCTTCCCAACCAAATGGTTCAAATGGCCCTGAGCACTATGGGACTCAACTGCTGAGGTCATTAGTCCCCTAGAACTTAGAACTAGTTAAACCTAACTAACCTAAGGTTCAAAAAATGGTTCAAATGGCTCTGAGCACTATGGGACTCAACTGCTGAGGTCATTAGTCCCCTAGAACTTAGAACTAGTTAAACCTAACTAACCTAAGGACATCACAAACATCCATGCCCGAGGCAGGATTCGAACCTGCGATCGTAGCGGTCTTGCGGTTCCAGACTGCAGCGCCTTTAACCGCACGGCCACTTCGGCCGGCTCTTCCCAACCACTGCTTCCCTTTCATACCCCTCGATTCCTATAACTGCCATCTGGTTTGTGTACAAATTGTAAACAGCCTTTCGCTCCCTGTATTTTACCCCCTGCCACCTTCAACTCACTTACATTCCGCCAAACATCTACAGACTTAGCAAACCCGCACGATCTACGCTATGGTCTCAAATTTATGAGGAAATATAGGCAACTATACATGTTACGATATACACTAGTGACAGAAAGGAAAAACGCAAACACTGCATCTTCAAACATTAAAAATCATAAATTGTGACAACCTGCTCCTGTCTCTCTTACCCAATACAGGATGAAGTTGCCACTCATACTGACAAAAGGGTTTGCACAGCGAGACATCGACTGGACAGGAACTTGTCGGTTCAGTTTCTCTTTTGTGAGAGTGTCAGTTCTGTAAGGTATGCGCGTCTGTAGGTCCTGGTACACCAGTCTATAAGCAAATGTTTAATTAGACACATATTTTTCGAACACCCCTGGTATAGAATAAATTCACGTAAGATAGCTTGGAGATTCTAAATTACTAACTTTGGGCTTCATCCTATTGAAATTCAGCACCAAGACAGCATTGTAAGAAACTCTCGCACTCAACTAAGTGGCACAGGGAATGGGGACGTCTGAAGCAACCCTCGCAAAAAAATAAAGAAAATGAGTGTAAACTTTACTTCAGCCGTGGTGCAGCAGTTCGAGTTACATTTGCGCGAATATCCTCTTCGCCCCATATATCGATAGTGATCATCTCTTTGATTGCAACCAGTAAGTGGGATGGAGGGGAGTGGATGTTGAATAATGCTCGCTTGAGCGACAGCGAGAGAAAGGTTGGATGGTGTTCGTTGAGACGGCGTCAGCTCTGGTGCCCTCCTAGAACGAGGGTGAGTCAAATGAAAATCTTAAATATTTTTTAAAATATTATTTATTGTGCAGAAGTGGTACAAAGTTGTATCACTTTTCGACATAATCTCCCCCACGCTCAATGCAAGTCCTCCACCTCTTACAAAGTGCATAAATTCCTTTAGAAAAAATTCTTTTGGTACCCCGCACAACCACTCATGCACAGCATGGCGTACGTCTTCATCAGAACTTAACTTCTTTCCTCCCATTGCGTCTTTCAGTGGTCGAAACATATGGAAATCACTTGGGGCAAAGTCTGGTGAATATGGTGGACGAGGAAGACACTCAAAATGCAGGTCTGTGATTGTTGCAACTGTTGTAGGGGGAAGTGTGGGGCCTTGCATTGTCATGTTGCAAAAGGACACCTGCTGACAGCAATCCACGTTGCTTTGATTTGATTGCAGCCCGCAGATGATTTTTTAGGATATCTGTGTATGATGCACTGGTGACAGTGATCCCTCTAGGCATGTACTGCTCCAAAATGGCGCCCTTTTCGTCCCAGAAGAGAGTCAGTATAACCTTCCCTGCTGATGGTTCTGTTCGAAACTTCTTTGGTTTCAGTGATGAGGAATGGCGCCATTCCTTGCTCTCTCTATTCGTTTCCGGTTGGTGGAGGTGAACCTAGGTTTCGTCTCCAGTAACGATTCTTGCAAGGAAGCCATCACTTTCTCGTTCAAAGCGCCGAAGTTCTTCACAAGCATCAACACGTCGTCCTCTCATTTCAGGAGTCAGCTGTCGTGGCACCCATCTTGCAGACACTTTGTGAAACTGGAGCACATCATGCACAATGTGGTGTGCTGACCCATGACTAATTTGTAAACATGCTGCAATGTCATTCAGTGTCACTCGGCGGTTTTCCTTCACTATGGCTTCAACTGCTGCAATGTTCTGTGGAGTCACAACTCGTTGTGCTTGACCTGGACGAGGAGCATCTTCCACTGAAGTCACACCATTTGCGAACTTCCTACTCCATTCGTAGACTTGCTGCTGTGACAAACATGCATCACCGTACTGAACCTTCATTCGTCGATGAATTTCAATAGGTTTCACACCTGCACTACGCAAAAACCGAATAACAGAACGCTGTTCTTTCCTGGTGCAAGTTGCAAATGGGGCGGCCATCTTTATACTGATACTGCGACGGTATGTGTGCATCTGTACTATGCTGCCACATACAGGCCATTCTGCACACTGTTTGTAGCACGCTTACCAACGGCCCGAAATTTCGATTTGTTATTACAGATTTAAGGTCTTCATTTGACTCACCTTCGTAGTAGTTGTGTACTAGCTATGGACTTGAGTGGCGAACGGTTGGAGTACGCCTGTAATGTGGTGTTTTGAAACGCGTCGCGGCCAGAGGGTTAACTGGCCTGGGGCGTAGCGGACGGGAAGTTCTACTGCACATCTTGGGAGGAGCCAAGGCCATTGTGATACAGCTTGATGACTTCTCAGCTGGATCGTGAACATTCTTTAGCTCCGGCTTGACTTGTCGGCTTGTTGCGGCGACTTCCTTCGTTTGATGGTGACCCCTGATAGATTTTATTGCGAAATTGTTATTCTTATGGGGAAACCTACCAGCCTTACGCACTCTCGTTCACTGCCACAGTGAGGAAAAAGGAGGAAGTCCGGGAAACAGTTGAGTGTGGTTGTATTGTCTTGAACTGGGGACCTAGAAACGACGGAGAGGTTTCATCCCCGCACTAGCCTCAGTGGTACACTACCACAAAACAGGCTACAGCAGTCCACTCACCCCACCGCCGCCTCACACCGAACTCACGAGGGAACCTTCTGGAAGGTGCATCGAGTTATGAGCCTGCTTATAAAGTGGGTAGGTACCTATCACACCCTAAAATTGTAGGTGCCAATGCGGCCACCTTTTTGAAATATTGCCTGTTAAAGTTTGGGCAGCTCTTTATATACAGAAAAGTTTCACTATTGTGGCACGTGAGCAAGTAGCCGAGTGATAGCCGGCACGGTAGCTCAGCGTGTTCGGTCAGAGGGTTACGTGCCCTCTGTAATAAAAAAAAACTGAGTTAACCGATTATCAACGAACTTAAACAGATGTCTTACGACGTCCGCCCCGAGCAGTCCGCAACGAACAAAATGATATTTAAAAAAAAAAAAAAAAGTGACAAGCGAGCCAGACTCCCGTCCAGGAGACCCTGTTTCGAGAACGGTCTATGCCACTTTTGTTTCCTTTTTTTCAAATACCTGTTTTAATTTATAATTAATCATAAACATTCTGCAAGGAATTGATTAAAAAGAATTACAAGCCTCTATAAAATTACAAATTGAATGTCGCATTTTGTTTCAATCTTTTGCGTATTTTTTTTAAAATTTTAACAGGAAATTAATCGTAATGTAATTTCTTGATATATTTTATTATTGTTCAATTTGTTTTCGCCGTATTTTTAATTTTGTTCCGTTGAGGTAGGGAATATTAAAAAAAAAACAACGAATGAGGGATTAAAAATATGTTTCATTTAATGGAAAGTTAATCGATATTTCCTATATTTTGACGAGTACATTCCTACGGAAGATTCCTTTTATAAAAATAATCAAGAGATTTGTACTTTCGACACCACGAACATTGTAGGAATGCACATTCATTTTTGTCGCAATAGCATCTGTATTTTCTCAAGTCCGCAGTAAACGCCACTGCATTCGCCTACTCGCTCACTTGCCACAATAGTGAAAGTTTACGTATATAAAGAGCTGCCCAAACTTTAACAGGCAATATCTCAAAAACGAGGTCGCATTGGCACCTACAATTTTAGGGTGTGATAGGTGCCTACCCACTTTATAAGCAGGCGAAGTGAGAGCTCATAACTCGATGCTCGTCCCAGAAGGTTTCCTCGTTAAGGTTATCGTGCGGTTCAGCCCCCAGTGGACCCCCGGGAACGTCTCACACGAGACGAGTGTGAAACGGCTCTGAGCACTATGCGACTTAACTTCTGACGTCATCAGTCGCCTAGAACTTAGAACTAATTAAACCTAACTAACCTAAGGACATCACACACATCCATGCCCGAGGCAGGATTCGAACCTGCGACAGTAGCGGTCGCTTGGTTTCAGACTGTAGCGCCTAGAACCGCACGGCCACTCCGGCCGGCAGACGAGTGTAACCCCAATGTTTGCGTTGTAAAGTAATGATGGTGTACGCGCAATCACTGACATAGTGTAACTGAGGCGGAATAAGGGGAACCAGCTAGCCTTCGCCGAGGCAAATGGAAAACCGCCTTAAAAATCATCCACAGACTGGCCGGCACACCGGACCTCGACACTAATCCGACAGGGGGATTCGTGCCGGGGACCGGCACACCTTCCCGCCCGGAAAGCAGCGTTAGACCGCACGGCTAACGGGGCAGGCTGAGCGTGGTTACCCAGGCGGTAATAAAATTTGACATGATATTGTTCAAGCATTTAAAGTGTGCTGAGCGCAGATGGGTTTGGTGACTGAGATTGTCATAGTAGTTAAGTTATTACCTACTTGTGTAAAATACTAGTCGGAGCCGTTGATAAATTTATTTTTGCAAATTTGGACAGGTTCCTTTTAAAATGTGTATTTATTTCTTATGAGACTGTGCGTATATTTGTTTCATCTGTTCCAATTTTATAATTGTGCTTGTAAATCCGAAAGCTAGTACTGATAACTGACGAGCGTTATGTATGTCATCGCTCCGTGGTCTCTTGTTACTGCTACGTGTTATTATTCCATCACCTGATGCCAGTAGCTACGCCCGCTGGTTCTGAGCGTCATGCCTGCGTCTGCTATTAATGTAATTCCTGAGACAATGTGCAGCCTTACTTGTGTGTTATATTCAATTCCTTAAGCGGCTCACAAGGTAAGTCATGTAATGGAATGCTGTGTAACCTTTTAACTGGCTTTTAATTTTGTTAGTGTCTTGCAATTTTGATTTGGTCACTAGTGAATTTTGTCACTGTAAGAACTCTTTAGCTTATAGCCACAGTAATTTTGTGGAGTTTAAAGCTAATTGAGCGTATCAAGATTAAATGAGAAGTTGTGACAGTTTTCTTCTGTAGCGGTTGCTTTTGTGAGTCCATTGTCGACGTGATCAATTGAAGGTGTAATTAAGATGGTTTATCTTATGGAAAATTTTATCTGTAATAAGTGTGTTTTAAAGTATTATGCATTTATCAGCTAAACCAACACCTCACCACTCCACAACCCAGCTCCCGCCTTCCGCACCATTTCATTACTGTTGAAAGCAAACAGCAAATTCATGAGAGTACTTTTAATCCGTCGTTGTAACTACAAAAATGAGTGATTTTTTCACCAGAAGCGTTTCGCTTTATTGAGGTAAAGCATCATCAGAGGTATGTAATTAAGTTTATTTGCGTTTTGATTTGCTTTTTAGATCGAAAAACAGTTCGTTAAGAATAGGTTGGCTTTTACTTACGGTGTTTTTTCGGCTGCTTTCTTGCTTACGTTGGGAAATGCCGCCTCCTAGCACATCGTTGTTTTTCTGGGTAAGACACTGATAATTTTTGTCTACTTTTTAGATGTTCTGCAACACTGCATTTCGCACAACACACTTGTATGCACACCACTGTATTCTGTTTGTTTTCGTACTTCAAGTATGTGTTGATGTTTGTGTTTTGTAGTGTTGCCAACATAACCTTTCCATTACTTTGTCTTTCACCTACAAATATTCTTTTTTAAATTAGATCATTATATGATAAACAAAAAAAAATGGCATACAATGACCTACCACAACAAATTCACTCATAAAATAGGAAACATATTCGAAAATCAAGGCATAACCATGCTCACAAAACAAAAAATTCCATACAAAAGCACATCCCAAAACTAAAGTCAAAACTAGACGGATACTAACAATCTGGCATTTATCAGCTCAGTTGCAGAGATTGTAAGAAGATATAAGTTGGAATGACTGGCAGGACATTTGACACAAGGTATAAAGAACCCATCAGAGCATTTAAATACGGTTCAAGTCATTCAACATTTGCGGATCATCTAAAAGAAGAACATCATAGACCAAGCAATATTGAAAACGATATGAATATCATAAAAATCAGTAAAGACAGACATCTCCTTCCTTTCCAAGAAAATTTCCACATACAAAAAGCATTAACACAAGATTAACAGTTGCTCAATGACCAGATAAATATTGGAAACCAGACTCCATATAGAATAATTGATGAAAACACATGAAAAAGAAGAGAGACTTTTCCATTCTTCACCCCCTGCCACAACCCACCCCCCGACTTACAGTTCCATTTCACCTCTCGTTCCTCACCTTCTCCGTTAACACACACTCCATCACACAGCTATATACTTATGTCCTCTCAGTCCTCTCATCACAGTTTCTCCCCCCCCCCCCCCCCAAAAAAAAAAATCTTCATCGCTATTCCTTCTCTACTCTTACACAGTATATAAGTACACAGAAACATACTTAAATAGAATTACACACATACGATATCTGATTTAAAAAAGAATATTTGTAGGTCAAAGACAGCCGGCCGCGGTGGCCGAGCGGTTCTAGGCGCTTCAGTCCGGAAACACGCGCGACTGATACGGTCGCAGTTTCGAATCCTGCCTCGGGCATGGATGTGTGTGATGTCCTTAGGTTAGTTAGGTTTAAGTAGTTCTAAGTCCTAGGGGACTGATGACCTCAGATGTTAAGTCCCATAGTGCTCAGAGCCATTTGAACCATTTGTGAAAACTGTCGTTTAAAACACGAAGATTAGAAGAAAACTGAGATTAACAGCAACACGAGGTGGCTGGCTATAATTTACCAAAAGCACGGTTGACCCAGACACGACAACATATGAAAAACCGCATTCATGGAACATGTCGGACAATTCACAAAATTTTAATAATCGTACCACATTCGTTTGATTGCCAGCTGAAATAGGCGGCAAATCTGTCGCGAAAGAGCTGCTGCCCTTTGGTCCGAAAATAAAACGCAGTCTTGTGAAATGTGCGACCCTCTATAACGCCTTTTTTTACAATTTGTCCTTGTGCTGCGAGAGATCGTCCATTGGCTATTGGAAACATCGTTCGTAGTACGCATTCCCATTCCGAACCATAACGTTCATGAGATAGAATGTTCTTCTTTCCTTACCGAATTCCAATTAAAGGGGTCGGTGGAAGAATGTGCTACCCCTCAGTTTCGCAAAGCTTATTCCTATCGAAGTAACTTGTGTTTTTGGAACCACGTACTAGTAACAGCAGTACCATTTGTATCGCTAAAAAAGAACTAGCACTATACTGTTTTACTACCTGTATTTATATTACTGTCTTGGAATTTAACCAACGTTTATTAAGAAATAACCCAAATTAATCCCTCTTGGGTTAACACTTATTTCCCACTCGAGGACTGGACGTTTAGAAAATGCTACAGCGCAGCCACGTAAACAGTACAAGCGTCTGTATGTTTATCTGCAGATATCAGTGTGAAGTGCATTCCTGGAAGATTTCCAATCAGGGGTCTGTCCCTTGAAGGTATTGCAATTTTCCAGTACACCTCTGTATTTTTTTTTTCTCAGAGAATTAATAACAGGTGTGGTCATTGCTGTATACGATTTTAACAGTAACTGAATTTTCCACCGGCGATTGGCAGAACGTGACAACAATATCAAATAGTTAACACTTCCCTATTTTGCTTTGCAGAGCATTAGGAAATTGTTCCGTATTTAATATCTATGCATGGTGTTCATTAAAATACGCAGCCATATTTTTCTGTCCATATGTGAAGGATAACCTCAGGAACTAATGTAGGGCTTTTGATACGGTTTTCCTTAATAGAACGATTTATGAAGAAGGTTTGTGTATATTGCTACATATTACAAAAAAGATCGCCGACTTCGGATACTTATTGCCACAGAACACCGTAAAACGCACTTGTTACGACGTAGAAACAGAGGACGACAGCAGTTCTCCAGTTGGCGTGGCAGTAAACTTTGAATACGAGAGATATGGCGCGGAAATCCGTACTATTGCTTTTCGAAATACTAATGTTAGATGATAATATTTTTCATTTATGCTTTATGGGTGGGTCTGGTATTCAAGTGTATGTATTTGTAAAACCCAATAATGCAATTTCGACCGTGTGGTTGTTACCAAGTGGAAATTATGTTCCTGATTACGACCGTCTTGTGCGTATTGCACTCTTCGAATTGTAACATAAATATGTTGCTCGTATTCTGCTTAATTTTTGCATTCATCCGTAATATTGGCTGTAATAAATGGTTCCATATTCGTTTTTCATTCATATGAAGTAGAAACTGGTTTTACCTCATGGTATTCAGTGAACTCATGTCTGTTACTGCTTGCGAATCTGGGTGTGAATTGCTCGATTTAAATGCATACTGCTCGTATTGTACGTTATTTTGCTTACTATCCTTTTTCCGTTATCTCGCATTTAATGGAGGCCACCGAAATTTGCATTGATTTCTACTAAAATGTACTGCTTGTGGTAGGTTAATAACGTGTGGAAACTTTTCCGTAACTACTAACTACTGGCGCATTTTTAGCATTTGCGGAGAAGAATACTCTAGTCACCAAGACTACGTGGCATAGGGCCTATTTATATACATCTACATCCATGCTTCGCAAGACACTTTGAAATGCACGGCGCTCAGTGACAAGAGACAACACCATTCAAACCAGAATAACATACTCATTCCGTGGCATAATAAAGCTGAATATCAATACTGTCAAAACATGCTAACATAGAGTTCTCCACTAAATGAGAGAAAGTATGGAAAACAAATGAGAAGAAAAGTAACGTATAGTCACAATGAATTTAAATCGAGGAGTTCGCACGCAGATTCGTAAGCAATAACAGATACACATAAATTCAAAAAGCATCTTCTACGTGAAACAAAAACAAATTTGGAATCATTTACGCCACCCTATATTACGGATGCGAGAAGAACGCAATTACAATATGAATAACATATTTACAATGCATTTCGAAGAGTGCAGTACACACGAGAAGACGTAATCAGAAACATACTGTGATGAAACCAACTTCTACTAACTATGAAACGAAAACAAACATGGAATACTAAAAATCAGCCAATAAGAAACGGAAATGATGGACAGATCAATTTGCAGCGCTCCAAGTAGCGTGGCAGCGAACCAAGGGCGTATCACGAGAAGTCCCTATGTGAGTTTCACCCCCGTGCGAAGCTGGGTGCGTCCCTAGTTGAATATAATTTTCTTAATTCAGTTAATAACCATACTTAAATAAAGACAGTTTTGCATTATTGTTGTAATAAAATCAGAAACAAAGTGTCTGTAATGAGGCGTGGGTAATTTTGCGATGATATTAGTACATCTGACACTAATTATAAAGGAGCGAAGAAGAAAATGCGGAAACGCAGAGCACCCAATCCTCCAATACATTGCACAAACCCAAAATCATAATAAGATACACATCTACAGTTTCTGAAATGGCTAAACTGCGACAGTAGTTCTTATACGCTGTGGCACCAAATCAAAGCGAGGGTGGATGTGTCCCCGAGGTACCGCCTGGCAGGCTGGTGCAATACGACTCCACATGTCATTGCTGCTGACGGCTGTAGAAAGCTAATGGACCATTAACCAGTAACCCTACATCCTCAATCCTAGACCCGTCTGGCGAGCTGGCATTTTTCACGACCAACGGATGTACCGGGCACGCCGCCAGCCAGCCAGTAGCCCAGGGAGACAGCTCGATTCCATGCAGTGGCCCGACGCAGGAAACTTGTTATTGCAACAGGTAAACGCGTGAGAAAATACTGACATCAGATCTGTTCTCCTTACTTGCGCGATCATTATTGACGTGCGCAGTAACATTACTCTTTTCCAAAGTTCATTATTGATTTTGGCATATTTTCTTTCTGGGATATTTAGAACTCAGGAAATTATTCGACAGGTGTAGTTTATTTCCACGAGTCACATAAGTTTCAAGGGCAAAGCCTGTTTATCAAGTGCTCATTCTACGACGAATATAAGACTCAGATAACATGATAATTTAAGTCCGGTTTCAACGAGAATGAGCACTTGATAGTGAGGGTCTGGCCTTGGCACTTGTGATTGAGAAATAAAGAAATACGACTGTAGCTGTGGCAGAGCCATTGCTGCATTGCAGCTATGGATCTTGCACAAAATTGTATCTAAAAAATGCAGAGGAGTTAGAAAAAATGTTTCGATACTGTGTTATACCATATTATGACAGATATCAGTATGTATCCCCCAAGAGTACCACGGAGATTTCAACAGAAGCAATAACGACATCTTTTAACCGTCTACAACTTATGTAGAATCAACGCCCTCCATTTTACACGTTCCCGAAAAACCAATCGCCTACTTATCATTCAGAACTGTATCTGTAAAATAATTATTTTTTAAATTTATCAATGGCTTTTGGACATCACCCATATAGCAAGCCTCAGAATAATCTTTAACATTTAAATGTGAAACAGCCCGAACAGTTGAAAAACAATTATCCGTTACGTTCATTTAATCTGAATACGTCAGTGATCTGAGAAAATAAAAATACGTTCATTCACATGAAAAGAGTGCAATAACACAAATCATACACCGAGGTTACAAAAGTCAGGGATAGTTACACGCCCATGTACAAATGGCAGCAGTATCGTGTATACAAGGTATAAAAGGGCAGTGGATCGGGGGAGCTGCCATTTGTATTCAGGTGATCCACGCGAAAAGTTTCCGACGTTATTATGGCCACACGACCGGAAATAACAGACTTCGAATGTCAAATCGTAATTGGAGGTAGACAAGGGTAGTCATTCGTCCCTAAATATCGAGACTTCACCATTATAGACCTTCTTGTCCCGGCATCCCGAAAAGACCGAATTTTGTCCCGATTCTGCAAAATACTGTTACGAGCTTACTTTCTTAAGTAAACCGAAAATCCTTAAGGCCAATGCCAACTATTAAAATTATGCGAGTATTTCTTTTCTATTCCTGTGCACAATGGCACCGTGGAAAGAGTATTTCCGCTGATGTCGGCCCAGAGGACCGATTAAGGAAATCGACTGCTGCCAGGGACTTTGGAATTAACGCCAGTTTAACTACAAGCTGTCTTGCATGGAGTTTTATTAGTACGTATAAGGGAAAAAAGACTTGCTGAAAAAGGTAAACTCTTCTGAAAAATGTGGTGCACCAACTACTTCTGCCGCAAGTTCCATGTAATTTTGTTCTAAATAAAAAGTAATTATGTTGAATATATTTTTTACTTCATTTCTACACCCCCATCTGCTGACCGGTATGGCCGAGCGATTCTAGGCGCTTCAGTCTGGAACCGCGCGAACGCTACGGTCGCATGTTTGAATCCTGCCTCGAGCATGGATGTGTGTGATGTCCTTAGGATAGTTAGGTTTAAGTAGTTCTAAGTTCTAGGAGACTGATGACCTCCGATGTTAAGTCCCATAGTGCTCAGAGCCATTTGAACCATTTTTTGAACACCCCCATCTCAAAGTGTCCCGGCGAGGTCCCAGCTAGATACGGAAATCCTAACCAATATACATGGGATGCTTCATTTCGGAAATTAATATTCTGAGATCCTCAGTGTCAAGAGTGTGCCGAGAATACCGAAGTTCAGACATTACCACGACGGACAATGAAGTTGCCGACGGCTTTCACTTAACGACAGAGAGCACCGGCGTTTGAGTAGAGTTGTCAGTGCTAACAGACAAACAATACTGCTTGAAATAACCTCAGAATTCGTGTGGGACGTACGACGAGCGTATGCGTTAGGACAGTGCGGCGAAATTTGACGTTGATGGGCTATGGCAGCGAGTGTCTTTGCTAACAGTACGACATTGCTTGCAGCGCGTGTCCTGGTCTGATCACCATGCCGGTTGTGTTCTGCTCACTTGATTATCGATTTCCGTTGATAAGAGCTGATGGTAGGGCTCGAGTGTGGCGCAGATCCCACAAAGCATTGATTCAAGAGGTCAACAGAACACTGTGCAAGTTGGTGGTAGCTCCAAATGGTGTGGGCTTTGTTTACGTTAAATGAACTGTGTCCCCTGGTCCATGTGAACCGATCATTGGCTGGAGATTGTTATGTTCAGCTATTTAGAAACCATTTTCAGCCATGCATGGACTTCATGTTCCCAAACAACTATACTATATGCGCCATGTCACCGGGCCACAATTGTTAGCGATTGGTTTGAAGAAGATTCTGGACAATACGAGCGAATGATTTGGCCATCCAGATTGCCCAACATGAATCGCATCGAACGTTTATGGGACATAATCTAGTAGTTAGTTCCTGCACAAAATCCTGCACTGGCAACAATTTCTGCAATTACGGACATCTGTAGAGGTAACTTTGCTCATTATTTCTGCGAGGGACTTCCAGCGGCTTGTTGAGTTCATATCACGTCAAGCAGTTGCACAAAGCTGGGAAAAAGGTGGTCTGACACAGTATTAGAAGGTATCGCATGTCTTTTGTCACCTCAGTGTACGTATTCATTTACTACATTATAATGTAAAAAATAAAAAAAAAACAGTCACTTTTCCAGTATTCTTATTTGACCAACTTTATAAAATCGTTTAGATGTTTATACATTTTTGTCTTGGGTTGCTAAAAATGTGGTAAAGCACGTCACAGATAATCAAACGCTGTATTACGAGGGCTATTCGGAAAGTAAGGAACGATCTGTCGCGAAATGGAAAATACAGTGAAATCAGTAGAAGGTTTGCACAGATGCGTTGGGCACTGTGTCTAGTACGCCCGTCGATCGCATCATGTCGCTCTTTTCAGTTATGAGCTCACAGTGAGAACGTAAAGATGGCTAGAAATTAGCGTCTCCCGCCAAGTATGAGGACCTGGCGAAAGATTTTGCCTGAAGCTATGCAGTCCACATAACATAACTGTCATGCGGTTCGTTCTACACGACAATTCTCGGCCGCACTCTGCAGGTGAAATGAAGATGCTCCTGCAGCGTTTTCGATGGGAAGTGTTTGATCACTCACAATACGGCCCGTAACTGGCTACCCCTGAGGTTCATCTCTGCTCAAATGAACCGCTGGCTATGAAGACAATATTTTGACACAGATAATGCGCTGCAGTCCACAGAAGAAAATTGTTGAATAGCACTGGCGGCTTTCTTCTATAACGACGGAATTGGAAAGTTGGTACAGCGCTGCGACAGATGTCTAAGTCTGAGCGGCGACTGTGTAGAGAAGTAGCTGGAAGGTGTAGCTAGCCGTTGAAAATAAAAGTTTCGATTTTCACTGTGGTTTCCATTTCACAACCTATCGTTCCTTACTTTCCGAATAGCCCTGGTAGTATCACAGTTTCTTGATATGTACTGTAGCAGCCAACGAAAATGTGGTTAACATCTTTCTCACTGCCACATTCTCATGAAGAAGATGTGATCATGTTGACATGGTAGAGATGTTGCTGGAATCTCAAGTTCAGTTGTATATTTAACTTCGGTAGCAAGGACGCGATGGGAGATAGGTACCAATGCGGCATAGTTTTCCCCTTTCATTTCATAAGACCGATGGAAGTTTTCTTTCCCTCGGGCCCTGCTTCTAAAGTTCTAGCGGCATGCAGGACATTGCCAGGTAGGACTTCCTCATATTTCGCTGAACCAGTGTACACAGCTTCCTTCATTAGAGTACCCACTTCTTTATTTCGCTATTCGCCTTCAAATAGAACATGGTAACAGTCTTAGTTAGGCGAGAAAGCTCCTGAAGTGCTTCAATATTGCACTATACTAGATAATTTTTGATGTTGTTGAGTTCGTAGCATTTTAATAGCAACAGTAATGTGAGTATGATTAATGATTGTTTTCTATTGAACTTCTGTTGCTTACCGGTATTTCAGTAGTGAAATCGCTGTAAGTTCTACATTGGGTAGAGGCGCTTCTTCAGAGAGCTCGAATTTCCAACATCGATTAGTGCAGCCGTCTACAAATGTATTTCATGCTCCGTCTTTTTGTTTACACCTATCTGCGTAAATCTGTCTCACAGATGGCCACGCAGCTAAACTGTCAGTTACAATTTCCTCATTCAGTGAACCAAACATCTGGTACTTTCATGTTAAACCAGTATCTGTCTACATTCCAGTTAGTAGTGAGTTCTCTAATCTCCGTTAGTAAAATGTATAAGAAGTGGAAATTTTTCTGTAGGAATTTGGCGGTGACGTAATAGTTCTGATGGCATTTCAGTTGCTTCCACCAGCAAAGCATTAGTCGGTGTCGATTCGAATGCTCCAGAGCAGACTCTGATGGCTTTATACTTGCATTTATCTAGTGTTCTGTGTTGAACCGTGGCAGACGCACCCGCAGTCCACATTGGAATCTTACTACAGCGAAGTATGTATCACCGTAGATTCTCGGGTCTGTTCCCCAACAAACGCCTGTTAAGAGCGAAGTATATCTGTGGCGCCTTCACAGTTTTGAATTACATGTTTAATTTGATGTTACCATGTTAGGTTATGCTCATTGTAAAACCTTAAGTACATGACCACCCTTTTGATAGGGAATATAATTGGTTCTAATCTCACGTTTCTTATTTTGTTAAACCCATGTCTCGTGTATACGCACACAACTGATTTGTAAGGTGACATGTCGAGGCAGTTTTCATTCAGCCATTTATTAAACACTGTCACAGCGTTATTCATCTGCTGCTGACACTATTGCTACGAGTATAAATGCATAATCATATGCATACTGCAGTACTTGAGCACTTGAGTAAAACATTGAATATAGGTCTGATGTAAATTGACTGAACAGCAATGGTGACAGCACCGGGATTTGTGATAGCCCTTTGCTTCTTCTCCTTGGCTCTGCTGTTTCATTGTTCCTCGTAATATTCAGGCTTGTATCCGTCAACAAGCGGTGTAGCTTTAGATGAATGGTAGTGTCGTGCCATGAAGAGGATCATAAGAGCACAATCATAAGCGTGTGATAGCTATATACACTGCTAGCAAATATTGTTACTGAAGATGAGTTGTATATTACTAACGATACTAGCGTTTCAGTTGTGCCTTTACTCCTTCTAAAAATAGGTTTTCCCAACTAGCCGTGTTTAATGCTCTCAGTCCATTGTTCTAATTCGTGTTTAATCATATTTTTATTTTAAAAATATTTAGATACTATTTTATTTCATATTTTGACAGATATCAGTATGTATTCGCCAGGATACTACGAGGATTTCAACATAACAGTACTTTTCAACTGTCTCTAACCTTACACAGAATCAATACTCTCTATTTCACACGTTTCCGAAAAACAAATTACCTATTTACCACAGAGAACTGTTCCTGTGAAATAAATTTTATTTGAATAATTTTTTCTTGTAATGTTCCAATCGGAAATGATAGACCTGTCAATCTCTTAAGAAGGCACACCGTCCAACTGCGTTTTCGACCATTTAGTAACATCAATTTTTCCGGCCACTGGTTTGGAGGAGTTACTTTCTCTTTAAAAACTGATAATAATGCCGTACAGACAGTTGATGTTAGGTTACGAATAAATTACGCTTGTAAAAATTGCAACACCATGATTTATGCGGGTTGATTCAGCTGTTCATCGTAGATATTTCCTTAACCGTTTAAGATGTTGTAATTCTGATTTCACACAGATGAACTGTGAGAAAGTTCTCACTAAGCTACGTATAGACTCTTTTCCAGGCTATATTAATGACAGAGATATCGGTATCAACTCCGCTTTTTCAAACTGGACTATGCTATTTTGCTGTTAGTATCGTATTTCTAAAAGATTTGAATTCACAGCGTCACTGTAAAGTGAGGATTACGTTCTTAAGTATTCGAATAAGAAAGGCTCATATTCTTAAAGTGATGTAATGATGCATTAAGTCAAGTTTGTTATTACTTGGGTTGTTTCCATTTTGTAAGTAATGCTTACGTGATGTTCCATTGGTTTGTAACATGCAAAACGTTTCCTGTGGTCACTTTCGTGCATAAGCATTTGTTATATTGATGAAAATGTCTTCATCCCATCTTTTGATTAGGAACTGGACTCATTTTATTGGCTGGTATGTATTTGCCTTCATTTACCTCTTGTTAAATCTGACAGTGTTCTTTACAATAGTTTCCCCTTTACGTGAAATTTTCTGTAAAATTTCAGATCTGAAGAAGGCTGATTTGCTCAGCCAAAACTGGTAACCAAAGACTTCTATAAGATTGCGAGCTGGGCTATTGAAGGATTTTATATAAAAGTCCTTTAACGTTTAATAAGTTACCATTAAAATTTTCAAAACTGGTGCCGACATTTCCCGCGCAGCCTGTATCACGCAGTCTTAACCCTTTGGGTCCCAACAATACAAAAAAAACTTAAAATTTTCACAAAACTGCCCTTTATCACAGTAGTAAGATATGAATAGAAGAAAAAATTGGCAAAAAGTATATAATCGAATATTTTAGTGAGGTGGTTTCATTTTAGAATATAATTTTAAAATTTTTCACAAAATTAACCTTCATTATCATACTAAGCAATGAATACAAGAAGAAATTGGAAATAAGTAGACATTTGTGGAACCACTGGGACATACGGTTTTCAACCATCCATCATTTCATGAAATATATTTGAAAGCAATTTCGCATTTTTCCTACATGCATCCCCACATTTCGAAACTTCTGTGGACTCATAATGCCTAAAATAAATTACAATCCTAAATAAAAAATGAGTCTAAAATTTTATAAATTTATGTAAAAAGTAAGTACTGCTCCAGTCGCTTCATTTTGAATCCACTCGTAACAGCAGAAGTACAAACTGAAATTTGCAGCGCGACAACTGTTGAACTACATGAAATAAAGTCGTCGTAAGTTCTGAACGGTTTGCGTTAAGACGTCCAAACTGCACGGTTGGCCGCGAGGCATGATGGGAATTAGTATGCGCATGCGCACACGCTTTGTTGTTGTCGGCCATTTCCACGTGAAAGTGGCTGGGTCAGCACGCCTGAGCATATAGCGCTTGTGAAGGCCTGCTATGCGAGCAATAACAGCCCAGATGCGATTCAAAGGAAGTTTGCGACAGAGTTCAAGCTGAAGACAACTGGTCCAAGTGTGCTAACAATCAAGAATTTGATTCAGAAGTTTGAGAGACCAGATAGTGTCTGTGGTGACAGCGTTGGCAATGCCGATCGTCCAAAAAGGGTGAAAACGCTAGAATACATCGAGAAGACACGCGCTCAAAATGGTTCAAATGGCTCTGAGCACTATGGGACTTCACTTCTGAGGTCATCAGTCCCCTAGAACTTAGAACTACTTAAACCTAACTAACCTAAGGACATCACACATATCCATGCCCAAGGCAGGATTCGAACCTGCGACCGTAGCGGTCACGCGGTTCCAGACTGAAGCGCCTAGAACCCCTCGGCCACTCCAGCCGTCAGACACGCGCTCAGCCTCAGGAAATCGGACGAGCTGCACAAGAGGTGGGAATCAAAAGGGAGACACTGCGACAAATTGTTGTTGAAGACCTGCCTCTCTTCCCATACAAAATTCAAACCCATCAGCCATTAAGCCCCAGGGCCATCGAACAGCGGTTCTGTTTCGCCAACGCTATTGTCCACGAACAGGTCTTTAAGGTGAATATGGTTCGGCTTAGCGACGAATCCCACTTCCATTTAGATGGCTTTATCAGTAAGAAAAATTGGCAAATTTGGAGGACTGAGAATTCGCATTTCGCCATCGAGAAGTTTCCTCACCATCAATGGATGACAGGGCAGTGTGCAATGTCCATTCACAGAATAATCGGTACGATATTCCTTCATGGCATGTGAAGGTTTTGGAAGATGATTTCATCCCCATTATCCAAAGTGACCCTGATTTCGGCCAGGTGTGGTTCTTGTAAGACAGAGGTCGGTCTCATCGAAGCAGTAGAGTGTTTGATGTCCTGAGGGAGCACTTTGGGACCGCATTCTGGCTCTGGGATACCCAGAGCACTCACGTAGCACAATTTTAGCGCCGACTGTTGTTTTGAATGGTTCTAGTGACTGCTTTAATGGACTACATTCGTACTTTAAGGTACCACTATATGCCTCCGTCTTGGAATAGCATCGATCGTTTCATGCGAAAGGCACTGATACTTCAAAAGCAGTCAATATAATGGCAGTTTCAGGCAGAAACCTCTGGTACTCAAAGTATTAATCGAAATCTGAACCAGCGTACCACTAGCAACTACCATGCAATGCCCGAGGTGAAACCTTAAAAAAGGCGACGTGGCATGTATACGCGGAATTACACAAGTGCTTAGGATGGACTTAACTGACAGCCGGTAGTTATGAGGGATTCAATGGCGCCATTAAAAGCTCAGCAAAAGCATTTTTACCAACGACGTATAGCAAATAAAGTTTACCGGAATGAGAAGGAAAATGCGAAAGCCAACAGCATGCGTTTCTTGAGAGAGGTGACCGTGAGATTACAAACGACCTGCTTCTGCATGCCGGGCGGTGTGGCCGAGCGGTTCTAGGCGCTTCAATCTGGAACCGCGTGACCGCTACGTTCGCAGGTTCGAATCCTGCCTCGGGCATGGTGTGTGTGATGTCCTTAGGTTAGTTAGGTTTAATTAGTTCTAAGTTCTAGGGGACTGATGACCTCAGATGATAAGTCCCATAACGCTCAGAGCCATTTGAGCCATTTTTGCTCCTGCATATCCCAGACAAAACACGGCGAAAAAAATGCATGGAAACCATCGAGTCGCTTGATTTCTAGACATCTAGCAGAAAGGCATTGGCGCTTCTTCGAAAACTAGGCGTAGCCAATAAAATAAATCATAACACCATACGAGGTGCGAATATAAAGTAATAAGACTGATGTGAAAAAAATGTTGCTTACCGTTTTAGTCAAGTTTAGTGTTGTCTCCGTCAAAGTAGTTCCGTTCTGATTGCACACACTTTTTCCAGCGCTTCTGCCATTGATGGTAACATTTCTGGAACTCATCTTCTGTAATATCCTCCAAGACCCTTGTCACAGCTTTTGGACATCTCGTGTTGTTTGAAAATGGTGTCCCTTGGCCGCCGTTTTGACTCTTGGAAACAGAAAAGGTCGCTCTGAGCGATATCTGGTGAATAAGGTGGCTGTGGTAGTACTGAAATTTGTATTGAGGTCAAAAATTGCTGTACTGACAGAGCAGTATGGGATGGCGCATTATCGTGATGCAGAATCCAATTATCAACAATGTTGGCACGGACACAAAGAACTCTTTTACGAAGTCTTTCTAAAATTTCATTGTAGTAATATTGGTTGACTGTTTGACCAGGAAGCATCCACCCTTTATGAACAATTCCCTTGGAATCTAAGAAGCACACAAGCATGCATTTCACTTTTGACTTTGACATGCGAGCTTTTTTTGGTCTGGGTGATCCCTTTGAGCACCATTGTGAACGTTGGCGTTTTGTCTCTGGATTGCACTGAAAAAAAAAAACTTTTATCACCAGTGATAACATGGCTCAACAATTCTGGATTGATTTCCGTTTGCTCTAACAGATCGGCTGCCACATTTTTCTGTGTTTCTCGCTGTTGTGGTGTGAGATTTTTGGGGACCATTTTTGCACAAATCTTTCTCACACCAAGATCTTCAGTTATTATTAGACGAACCGTTTCTCCATTGATGTTCAGTTCTTCTGCAATCATTTTCACGGATAATCTTCGATCAGATTGTACGAGTTCACGCACCCTGGCCAAGTTGACATCCGTCCGTGAGGTTGATGGTCGTCCACTACGGTCTTCATCTTCAACATTCGTTCTGCCTTCACTATCCATCTTTTGCCAACGAAAAACTTGAGCTCTTGACATAACCTCCTCTCCAAAAGCCTTCTGAAGCTTACTGTAAGTTGTCGTCGCGTTTTCACCCAATTTAACGCAAAAAGAAATGGCATACCGTTGCGCAATATTATGCGGTTCCATTTCCGTCACGAGAGACACAAACACTTATTAACTTATTACAGCACAACTCACGACTGAGCAGTTGAATCAATGTGCCGCTTGGACTAGAAGCAGCATATAGACCAAGGTCAAAGATATTGTGCCTAAGCAAACCTGAAGGGTTGCCATATGTTACAAAGAAAATCGGTCTTATTACTTTATTGTCGCACCTCATATATATCTCTGCAAGTAGGACTGTAGCCCATATACAGGTGACGTGCAGAATGCTGAGGGACAAGGTTCATGCAAAAACAATACGATGTGACCTTGTCTCCCTCGAGACAAACAGTTCCCCTTTAGACCAGTATGCCTCTGAAAGTGCCACTACGAAGTCAAGGAAGCGTTTAAGAACTGAGAGACATCAGTGCCCGACGGGATATATCGGGAATTCCGTCTTCACTGCACGAAGTACGCCAAAAAATGGCTTGCGCAGTTATCAGTTTTATATAAATACGATAGCAAGAGGGGTATACCACAGAAAATGAGAAATTCAAAGATCATCGCATTGCTTAAGCTGTGAAAACCAAGCGACCTACCAAGGACGTACAGGCCAACTGCATTGCTCGGCATTGCACAGGGAGGTCAGAAACGGGTTGAAAAGCTGGTAAGGGTGCTGTAGAGGAGGCTGTGGCGAGAAATAACTGTTAGGAAAAAAATTCGGTACATTGCACCGTTTCCGAGTTAATTAGCACTGAAGTTAGCCAATGAGGCTGCTGCACGCATCAGTAAAAGCGGCCCACCAGAGACGGTGTCCACAAAAGTGTTCTTCGTTTGGTTTTCTAAAGCCAAACAAGGGAGCAATACAAAAATTAGACATGGATCAAACCCGAGCCATAGGCTAAGCAGGCTCGTGCGCTATCATCTACGCTATGAGAACAACAGGCACTAATTGTATCTGGCGGGTTGCTTGAATTTTCGCATGCAATGGCCTAATTAACTTCAATGCTAATTAACCTAGAAATGACGCAACGCATCGTTTTTTTTAACTATGCACGAGCATACAGGATTTCGACCTGCTAGAAGCTGCACAGACCACGTACTGTGACAACTCTTATAGAGACAAAAGCCTGAAAACATTGATTGCTTTGGTAGATTTAACTGCAGTTTATAACTTTCTGGACACACAGGCTGCTGCAAAAATTAATTTGGATAATTTCACGTAGTCGCTCCATCTGTCTTATTGAAAACATATTCTCGACGATTACCGGAGGAAAGATTAGCTTCGCCTAAACAATTAAGAATGGGCTGCCACAGGGCTCAGTCTTTGCCCTGATCTTCTTTGATCTTTATATTTTCCACATTTTGAGCATACAATTCAGGAAAATCAGCTACGAGATCGACTGTGCTAATGCTGTACAACATGAATAATTCGAGGCCACCAAAGAAAGTTTTTTTTCCAAAGAATAATTTTAAAATTCGCTTAAGAAGTTATTTAAGAATACTTATTTATTTTCGGTCACCCAATATCATGCGGACTGGTGTTATGGGTAAGTTTTGCCTTTGTAACCAAGGAGAGTCATACATACAACCTAAAAAATATATGAAATAGAGCTTTCATTTACATTCTCGGCCATTTTTTTCTGTAACCTTCTTTGCATTCTCAATTCTTCGAATCTTCAGCAATTTGTGAATCTGAGGACCAACAAAAATACAGGTTTCCATTTTTCCTGACTGATGGTGGGAAAATTCATAGAAATGTACTTAAACTAAGATCCATCTTGTGGAAGAGACCTTACAAACTGTGTCATCAATCCCAATTTGGTATGTAGCGGTGGAAGCAATATTTTCTTGCTATCTGTGAACAGTTCGTGAGAGAGGTTTTTAGATTGACGTACAGAAGTCTTCGACTTGTCTCAACTTATCACTCCACTGCTTTTTTTTGTGCAGTTACTCCACACACATAATGAGCAAGAGGTTTTTGTGTACCTCTCTTGCTTTTCTAATAAAATTTCCATAATAAAAAATAAAACTTCTTCCATTGTGAAGCAACAGGACGTATTAGAAAATAATTAAGAAGAATCACTGAAGTCGACATATTTTTCGCTGGAGAATTCAGCAACTGTATTGATATTAAAAAAAATTGTAAATTTTTTTTCAGGCCCAGTTGCACAGTGTTTACAAATCGACTAGTTTCGATCTCCTGGAGCATCTTCAAGATCTATGTAGTTGCATCAGCAGCGCATTGTGTCGATATCGGACAATACATCTGAATACAGTAGTTCCGACATAGACACGACGAGCTGCTGACGGAATTACATAGATCTTGAAGATGACACAGGGAGACCGAAACTAGTCATGCAGTAAAAATGTGCAACTGAGACTGGAAAATAATAAGACATACTTTTTTTTAAACGAAGAAGAATTTTGAAATTCGCTTAAAAAGTTATTTAAGAATACATATTTATTTTCGGTCACCCGATGTCATGCGGACTGGTGTTCTGGCTAAGTTTTGTCTTTGTAACCAAGGAGAGTCATACAGACAAACTAAAAAGTGTGTGAAATTGAACTTTCATTTGCATTGTCTGCCATTGTTATCGATGTATCGCCATGCATTAAACAGTTACAGTAATTTGTAACCACCGTATCTATTTTGCACTGACCTGTATTTAGTAGTACAATAGATAAGAATTGGAAGGTGGGTAGACAACATTAGAACACGTGCAGGAACAACCCTGATGTGTATCGCTGAAAAGAGCAAAATCGGAGAAGATCATATATGGCTCTGAGCACTATGGGACTTAACTTCTGAGGTCATCAGTCCCATAGAACTTAGAACTACTTAAACCTAACTAACCTAAGGACACCACACACACCCATGCCCGAGGCAGGATTCGAACCTGCGAGCGTAGCAGTCGCGCGGTTCTAGACTGTAGCGCCTAGAACCGCTCGGCCACCTTTTTTTTATCTCATTTTGTTCGTTTTAGTTCGTTTTATCTGCTCAGTGCAGACGTCGCAAGACACCCCTTTCAGTTCGTCGTTGATCCATTAACTCAATTTCTTTTTATTACAGAGGGCAGCTAACCCTCTGACAGAACATGCTGAGTTACCGTGCCGGCACACCACCTCGGCCGGCTCGGAGAAGATCGATGAGGATCTTAACGGCTTGTGAAGTGGAGAGGAAGCATTGGATGTTCTAGGGCTAATAATGACGTCGAGTGTGTGGTTTTTAAGGTTAATGTATATGAAGGTGCTGTTGAATATAATGATGACGGTCCTAGTAGAATTTTGTAGTTAGTTAAAAAGAACGACCACGAAACCAGCACAATCCAAATATCAACCATTTGACGAACTGCAGATGTGCTGGCCTTGGGCGGGTGCGATGGAGGAACATTGTCCGCTGGGGCAGAAAGCCAGAGATAAGGAGGCTCAGCTGCGAAGGGTGGGGGGGAGGGGAATGGGGCTAGAGTCAGCCAACAGTATGTCTGCCGCAGCGGCAGCCCACATGCTAGACCTCTTCAATGAGGCAGATGGCGGGTACATTCCTGCATTTCATCGTTCACTGAAGCGTCGTCTTTAGTTGCGGCAAACTGTACAGTTCCACTGCTGCCTATCGTAGCACACTGGTAGAGACGGAGGTCATGTGATCAACATCGAGTCACAATCTGACATCTAAAGTGCGGGGCATTTACGACGGCAGCCGAGTTTAGGTTCGTTGTGCGCATCTGATGTCACAAAACACAGTCAGCCAATGAACACAGAACGACGTTGCCAAGAGCTCGACTGCAGTGCAGAGCACGGACGAGTGTCTTCAGTTTTAGTAGAAACGTTCAGTCATAAATACAGTAATTGAATAAAAGCAATGTCTTGATAGCAGACTTTCTTTTATAGAAAGTTTGGAAAAACCAATCTTTATACCAATTGCTTCATATTCTATTAATTAATTAAACCAAACAAGCAATAAGCCTCCAAATTCAGGCGACAGCGAGGAAAAGTGTCTTCGACGAAACGTGAGTGATTCATAGTCATACCAACAGTGTTTGTCGGTATTTTGCGTGATAGTTTAAAGTCCTTCGGGAGGTCTATTGCTCAATGAGCTGCGTTAGCGTAATGGTTAAAGTTTTTAGCTGCCAAGCAAAAGGTTTTGAATTCAAACCTTCTTCGGTGCTTAATATTTTCTTTATTTAAAAACAATATCGAAGTGCCTTACTTCATGAATTTTATTCGTTTGAATGTAATTTTTTGAATATTTACTATTAAAAACAGTCTTGATCACGATTTATTTATCAAGGTGACTGGTTTCGACCACTACTGTGGTCATCTTCAGACCTACAAATTGTATACAAAACTCTAATTAGAGGGCTACATACATTAAAGAAAATACATAAAGTTATAAAGCTATGAAATGTTGAATTACCATTGAGTAGGAACCTCTTTCTGTTGGAGAATCACTACTGGAGAAACCAGTGCACATCTTACTATATATAATGGAGGCTCCACCCACTTCTGACTGCAGGATGTCATTACTAACCAATGAGTTATAAGTCGAATTACAATTTAAAATTTCTTAGTTAAAAGAACATTGTCAAGAATTAGAAATAAATACACACTAAACTTAGCTTACTAAACAGCTAACGTCAATTAAGAAGCGTTAAAAATATTTAAATATGTAGGAAAAGTGAACTTCGGTTTGGCAGTACATGGGTTGCCCTCTCAAGGCCTGTCAGTGAACCATTTGGAACCACTGGTTGCCATGGTGAAGTTGGATGCCGTTGCAAAGATGAGGCAGCAGGCTTTTTTCGCTGAAGTTGTTGTAAAGTCGATAGTCGAACTAGTGGTTGCCATGGTGAGGACAAACGTCAGTGCAAAGATGTGGCAGCAGGCTTCTTTCTAACGAAGTTGTTGTGAAAGTGGAATGGCGAAGACTGTCGCGTCAGACGATGTATTATTGAGCAGCAACATGTCATTATTGAAACGATTTTTAAAGAGTAAGCTACAATAATCTGTAGCTGACATGTATACAACATGCTGCACAAATACGATACGAAGTAGTTGTCCGTATACATGAAATATTATCTATGAAGTTGATATGTAGATTACATGTGCCAATTTTTTAAAGGCATTGCTATTCCTCAAGTTATATGCCAGTCTTATAAGCAAATAAAAATGAAAGAATTTAAAATTATAAAATTATGAGCCATAGTGTCAAAAAGCATGTGAATTAGCAATATGCAGTCTGAAAGCATATAAGCAAAAATTCTAAAACAGATAGTCAATCATAAAATAATGTTTGGTAAAATACAATTACAATGTAAAGATAAAATATTTGCTAAAAGTCTTAATAATTTTAAAATTTTTAAAAACCTTTTAAACCGAAGGACAAAAGAGTAAACATTGTAAAGCAGATCATCGAAAAGCTCAAAGAAATGTTTGTCTTTGAACTGAAGTTGTTCGTTTAAAACAGATAATGGATTACTTTTGTGAAGTGAAAAGATTTCAATTCCTTCTAAGGTATTTAGCAGTGGTCCTTTTGGCACAGTATGTAATATTTTCAAATTGCTAGAAATGCAACCCTCAGAATGATTGTATCCATCAAGATGTTGACCAAATATTGATTTGGTATGTGCAGTACCAGTAGTATGTTCTTTGAAACGTGTTAAAAGGTTACGGCCAGTTTGGCCAACATACTGTTTCTCATAGTCATTACATATTATTTTGTAAACACCTGACTTTTGGTATATATTTGAGTCTCCAATTGTGTGTTTCAGTTTCATCTGTAGGGGTTTATTAGTTTTAAATGCTATTTTCACGCTTGTGTTCTTAAATAATTTATTTATTTTATCTGAGATAGGTCCCATGTATGTCATTTGTGTAAATCTCTTCTTGGAATTTATAATGGCATCATTTGTTTCTTGTAATTTTTGATATAATAGATCAACCTGATGGGAATTATAATTGTTAGCAACTGCTATCTATTTTAATGTATCAATTTCCTTTTGGATTGCATCATGTTGGAGAGGTAATTTCAGTAACCTATGTATCATAGTTTTAAAAAATACCATTTTGTATCTTGATGGATGGCATGATGTAGCATTTATTATTACATCGGTTGATATGGGTTTCCTATAAATAGAAATATTATGTTTTCCATTCTGATTTGCAATTGTGAGGTCCAGGAAATTAATACTATTGTTACTTTCGTGTTCTACTGTAAATACAAGTTTTGGATGTAAATTATTTAAGTTGTTAGCGAAAGCATCAATTTCTTCCTTAGAGCCATTATATAATAGCAGTGTGTCACCAACATATCTTTTGTAGTATATAATTTTATTTGTTATTTCTGGATTATTTTTGAAAAATTGGATTTCAACGTAGTTGACAAAGATATCTGCTATAGTGCTAGCCAGGGAATTCCCCATTGCAAGTCCCTCTTCCTGTATGTATATTTTATTATTCAATGAAAAATAATTAAAATCAACAGTAATTCTTAACAGTTCGATGAATTCTACTATTTCTTTGGGGCTCATGATTTTGTGATGCGTTAAGTTATCATTAATAATAGAGATAGTCTCTTGAATAGGTATATTCATGTAAAGATTTGTGATGTCCAACGATGCGAACCTTGCGTTTTTTGGAATATCCACATCATAAATTAACTTAGTTAATTCGAAACTGTTTTTAATACTATAATTTTCTTCATAAACGTAAAAGGATTTTAAGACTTGATTAAGCTTTTTGTTCAGGTTATAGGAGGGACTGTTGATATTATTAACAATTGGACAAATTGGTAAATTTGGTTTGTGTAATTTGATTTGCGATCTCAACTTAGGTAATGTGGGGTTCATAACTCTAAGTGTTATTTTATCTTTAGGTGAAAGTAAAGAGTCACTATCATGAATCAACTTTTTAATTTTTGTTTGAAATCTTGAAGTTGGGTCTTTATTAACCTCAGTTATTCCATTAGCATTAAAAAATTGTAAAGTCTTAGAAACATAATCATGTTCGCTAACAATGACAAGAGTATTCCCTTTATCTGCCTTGAATGCAATAGCTTTATTAGTTATTAACTTCTGGTTGATTTGTTATACAAGTTTTAATTCATTATTATGTTTATTTTTATCTTTTTCATTAGTAATGACATTCTCAGTTTTACATGCAATGTTACATATTTCAGACCTACTAAATTGTATATGTTTTGCAGCAATCTTTACATCAGCAATCATACGTTTAATATTTGCATTGCTCAATCAGGTTGATCTGTTATATCAAAAATTACAAGAAACAAATGATGCCGTTATAAATTCCAAGAAGAGATTTACACAAATGACAAACATGGGACCTATCTCAGATAAAATAAATAAATTATTTAAGAACACAAGCGTGAAAATAGCATTTAAAACTAATAAACCCCTACAGATGAAACTGAAACACACAATTGGAGACTCAAATATATACCAAAAGTCAGGTGTTTACAAAATGATATGTAATGACTATGAGAAACAGTATGTTGGCCAAACTAGCCGTAACTTTTTAACACATTTCAAAGAACATACTACTGTTACTGCACATACCAAATCAATATTTGGTCAACATCTTGATGGATACAATCATTCTGAGGGTTGCATTTCTAGCAATTTGAAAATATTACATACTGTGCCAAAAGGACCACTGCTAAATACCTTAGAAGGAATTGAAATCTTTTCACTGCACAAAAGTAATCCATTATCTGTTTTAAACGAACAACTTCAGTTCAAAGACAAACATTTCTTTGACCTTTTCGATGATCTTCTTTAGAATGTTTACTCTTCTGTCCTTTGTTTTAAAAGGTTTTTTAAAATTTTAAAATTATTAAGACTTTTAGCAAATATTTTATCTTTACATTGTAATTGTATTTTACCAAACATTATTTTATGATTGACTATCTGTTTTAGAATTTTTGCTTATATGCTTTTAGACTGCATATTGCTAATTCACATCCTTTTTGACACTATGGCTCATAATTTTATAATTTTAAATTCTTTCATTTTTATTTGTTTATAAGACTGACATATAACTTGAGGAATAGCAATGCCTTTAAAAAATTGGCACATGTAATCTACATATCAAGTTCATAGATAATATTTCATGTATACGGACATCTACTTCGTATCGTATTTGTGCAGCATGTTGTATACATGTCAGCTACAGATTATTGTAGCTCACTCTTTAAAAATCGTTTCAATAATGACATGTTGCTGCTCAATAATACATCGTCTGACGCGACAGTCTTCGCCATTCCACTTCGCAAAAACTTCGTTAGAAAGAAGCCTGCTGCCACATCTTTGCACTGACATTTGTCCTCACCATGGCAACCACTAGTTCGACTATCGACTTTACAACAACTTCAGTGAAAAAAGCCTGCTGCCTCATCTTTGCAACGGCATCCAACTTCACCATGGCAACCAGTGGTTCCAAACGGTTCACTGACAGGCCTTGAGAGGGCAACCCATGTACTGCCAAACCAAAGTTCACTTATCCTACATATTTAAATATTTTTAACGCTTCTTAATTGACGTTAGCTGTTTAATAAGCTAAGTTTAGTGTGTATTTATTTCTAATTCTTGACAATGTTCTTTTAACTAAGAAATTTTAAATTGTAACTCGACTTTTAACTCATTGGTTAGTAATGACATCATGCAGTCAAAAGTGGGTGGAGCCTCCATTATATATAGTAAGATGTGCACTGGTTTCTCCAGTAGTGATTCTCCAACAGAAAGAGGTTCCTACTCAATGGTAATTCAACATTTCATAGCTTTATAACTTTATGTATTTTCTTTAATGTATGTAGCCCTCTAATTAGAGTTTTGTATACAACTTGTAGGTCTGAAGATGACCACAGTAGTGGTCGAAACCGGTCACCTTGATAAATAAATCGTGATCGAGACTGTTTTTAATAGTAAATATTTATAAGACATTGATCACTACTGTTCCCGTAATGCATTCAAAAGTAAGTAATTTTTTGAAATTTCTAGTGGCAACTAAAATCGACCATACGGAAATTATACGCTATGGATTTTTATC
The DNA here is from genome assembly GCF_021461395.2 of Schistocerca americana. Lineage (NCBI taxonomy): Eukaryota > Metazoa > Arthropoda > Insecta > Orthoptera > Acrididae > Schistocerca > Schistocerca americana. Next base: position 227,050,357 of record NC_060125.1, on the reverse strand, counting down.
TTTGCAAACTCTTCAAAATTTTGTGCAATGGTTTACTACATCTAATGCTGCACAATAACTGTGTTGAACATATAAACAAATTAGGTCATTAATGGGGAGGGGGGAGGTATCAGTCAAGAAGATGTGTAAAAAACAAATTTTTGGGCCAAATAGTCAAGAAGATGTGTAAAAAAACAAATTTTTGGGCCAAATAGTTTTTGTGAAATCGTATGATAAAGTGTGTCAAAGCAGTCGAAACACCATGTGTCTGCACAGGCGAGCAGTGCAGTATGACAAAATCGGGAAGCAAATCTCTGTAGCAGCGAAAGGGTTAATGCGGCCGTGGTGGCTTTACTTCATAAACTGCGCCCCCCCCCCCTAAACGTAAGTTTGCTGAATGTACTATACTATGGTGCTGCTTCTCTTGGCGTGTGCAACTGGCAACGCAGCAATCTCCCGCATCTGGGCGGGCATGCGCAAGTGCCAAGATAAAAGAATTGAACTATAGGTCACGATCGCTCGTCATACGAGTTGCTAAATGCAAATAACCGAAGACATGCACATTTGACTTGATAGCACACCAACTTTTGTTCACTAAAGTGCAATTACAGGGAAATTAAATCAAATTTATGACTGGACTTTTTGGTAGGATGGGGACTTACTATGTTACCTTGGATGGAGAGAGACCGACAGATGAAGTGTTCCAGGAAAATGAATTGGGACAGTTCTCGTTCATATTGTACATTTATGACCTGACAATCTTTATAGTAACCTCAGACTTTCTGCAGATGATGCAATTATCTATCATAAGATAGATCTGGAAAAAAAAGACACACACTCTCAGATAGAGTTGATAAATGATGTATCGTCATGCATTAAACAGTTACAGTCTGCTTTCTCTGCAACTTCCTAATATGTTTGTTGTACTAAGGATCCATCTTGGTGCAACAAACATATTAGGAAGTTGCTGAGAAAGCAGAGAATTTTGCACACTCGTTTTAAACGTAGTTACTGCCCCACTGGCAAACAGAAATTATGCGAAATGAAAGCAGCTGTCGAAAGGACTATAAGAGATTCTTTTAACGAATTTGAAAGCAATATTTTATCTGCAGATTCTAAAAATAACACCAAAAAATTTTGGTCGTACGTATAATCTATGAATGCAACAAATAACTCCACAACTTCTCTTGCTGACAGTACGGGTAATGTAACGAATGATGATAAACAGAAGGCCGAAATTCTAAACCTAGCTTTCAATAACTCGTTTACGGTAGAAGACTGCAGCACCATTCCTCCTTTCAATTATAGAACAAACGCAAGGATGGCTGACATAGTGTTTAGTGTATCTGGGATTGTAAAACAGTTAAGATCCTTAGACACCACGAAGGCATCTGGTCCCCGTAAGATTATATGTTGACTATGCTACAAATATAGCACCATTCTTATCCATCACCTATCAGAGATCACTGGAACAGTGGAAAGTTCCACGGGACTGGAAGAAGGCCCAAGTCATAGCAATCTAAAAAAAGGATAGAAAATTGGATGCACACAATTATCGGCCAATTTCACTGACATCGATTTGCTGTAGAATCATAGAACATATTTTGTGTTCAGACATAATGTCCTTTTCTATACCCTGAGAAGCTCATCTGCAGAAACCAGCACGGTTTTAGGAAAAAGCGGTCATGTGAGACACAGCTGGCCCTCTTTGTGCATGATATACAACAGGCTCTAGATACCGGCTCCCAGGTTGATGCCATATTTCTCGACTTTCGAAAGGCGTTCGACTCAGTTCCGCACTGTCGCTTGCTCCAAAACTTGCGCGCTTACGGTCTGTCCGATGACATATGCGCTTGGACAGAAATCCTGAATGGGGTGACTTCAACAGAAACAAGGGTAACTTCAGGTGTGCCCCAGGGCAGCGTAATAGGTCCACAACTTTTTGCGATTTACATAAACGATCTGGTTGATGGTATTGACAGCGGCATTAGACTGTTTGCCGATGATGCTGTAGTCTACAGGAAGGTAGTATCACACGAAAGTTGTGAACGAATCAACGAGGATTTGCAGTAAATAAATGCGTGGTGTAATGACTGGCAGTTATCTCTCAATATTAGTAAGAGTAACCTACTGCGTATAACAAGACGAAAATCCCCATTAATGTACGAGTAAAAAATAAATGCCCAGTCTTTGGAAACGGTAACATCCGTCAAGCATCTTGGTGTGACTATTCGAAATGATCTCAAATGGAATGATCAGATTACACAAGTAACGGGCAAGGCGAACTCTAGATTGCGGTTTATTGGTAGAATCCTGAAGCGATGCTGTCCTTAAACAAAGGACATTGCTTACAATACGTTAGTTCGTCCAGCATTAGAGTATTGCTCGTCTATATGGGACCCTTACCAGTTGGGCCTGATTCGAGAGATTGAGAAGGTCCAAAGAAGAGCGACAAGTTTCGTGTCTGGTACATTTAGCCATCGCGAGAGCGTCACAAATCTCATAGAAAGTTTCAAGTGGGACCCACTTGCAGATAGACGACGCGCTAAACGGAAGGGGCTGCTCACTAAATTCCGAAATCCGATCTTCGCTGAGGATATAGAGCATATATTATTACCACCGACTTTCAAATAGCGCAATAGTCACCATTCAAAGATAAGGGAAATTAGAACTCGTACTGAGGCGTTCAGACAATCGTCTTTCCCTCGCGCGATCCGCGAGTGGAATAGAGGGGGGGGGGGGGGGGGGGAATATGACTTTGGCGCGAATTGTGCTCTCCGCCACACACCGCTTGGTGGCTAGCGGAATATATATGTAGATGTAGATTTTAAAGTGGTGCAAAGATTGGGAACTTGCTTTAAATGTTCGGAAATACAAAACTGTGCACTTCACAATACACAAAGTTGTATCATATGGCCACAATACTAGTGAGTCAAAATACCAGTTAGGCAACTCATAGAAATACCTGGCTGAACATTTGGTAGGTATGTGAAATGTAATCATTACATTAGCTCAGTCATAGGTAGAGCAGGTTGCAGGCTTCGGTTGATTGGCAGCATACTGGCGAAATGCAGTCAGTCAGCAAAGAAGGCTGCTTAAAATACAGTTGTGTTTCTCATCTTCGTTTACCGCTCAAGAAAATGGGACCTAGAACAAATCTGACTGACGGGCATAATAAACGCCTACAAAGAAGTGCGTCATAAATGGTCACTCGTTTGTCAGACACGAATGAGACCGCCACGGCAATACTGAAAAACATTAATTACCAGTTATTTGAAGTCAGGCGTTAACTATCCATCGAAAGACTACTTACTAGGCTTCTAGAACTAGTATTAAGTGAAGAATCTAGGAATATACAAGGTGAGCACAAAGTCTTGCCCTGATTGTAACAATTTATTACAGAATAACCGTTTGACATAATAATTTACATTTGATGACGTTACATAGGTTAGTGTTACTAGTTTTTTTAAGACCATTTACGTTACTAAACCTCAGCGTGTGCTCCCTTGGTAGCTTGGAGAATGTCGAGGTGGTATTCCAGTTTCCGCCAGGCGTTTCGTAACATGTGTTCTGTCACAGTACCCGCAGCAGCTTGTATCCTAGCCTTCAGTTCGTCGACGTCAGCAACTGGTGTGACGAAGACTCTGTCCTTGATATAGCCCCAGAAAAAAAAGTCAAGTGGTGTAATGTCTGGAGAGCGGGGTGGCCAGGGTGTTGGAACGTTCCTTCCAATCCACCGATCCCGAAATGTTTCATCCAGGAAATCACGCACTATCAAAGCGCAATGAGGTGGGGGGGGGGGGGGGGGTGCTCCATCTTGCTGGAAAAGTATCCGTGGTTGATATTCTTGTAACTGTGGGGCAATGAACTGTTGCAAAACGTCTAAGTTAATGTTAGCGGTGAGGGATTTTTCCGCGAAGAAAAACTGTCCAAAAACCTTGTTATGCAGGTGGCCGCACCAAACATTCACTTTTTCGCTGTCTCGCTGTAACTGTACAGTAGCATGTGGAGACATGCCTATTTACCATTACACTGACATGAAAGGTGGATTCATCGGTAAAGCAAATGCGATTTAAGTAATCGTTAGCGCCCTCAATCCTGTTGAGAATCTCAGTTGCAAATTCAGCACGTGTCAGCAAATCATTCGGTTGCAAGGCCTGCACGATTTGCACTTTCTAAGCATGCAGCCTAAGCCTTTCATGAAGAATCTTCACCACACTTGCTTGCGGTATTTCAAGTTCACGTGATGCTTGACAAGTTGATTTAGACGGACTCCGGTGAAACGACTGCCGAACACGATCAGCAGTTGCATCACTCACACGAGGCCCGCCACTTCGAGGACGATCTTCAACGCTGCCTGTTTCGTTAAACTTTGCACCATAAATGTGCAGTTACGAAGTCGCCCTCAGTTCTAGCAGCACGTATGAATAGTTCAAACTGAAAAAAATTATCTACCACCTTAAAGCCGTTGCGGAGGTTTGTGTGTGTCAACGATCCACTGAGTTGTGCTGCCAGGGACTAGGCTACCCATGACAGACAGCTCAGCTGGTGAGATTCCAGACGAAGTGTAATTCCCCTAAGGGGCTCCCTTCTTTGGAGTATGTGTGTGGCAACTACAAGGAACCTTAACTACGACTGAAATTACTTCCCTTACTTGTCCCTGGACTCTTCTGTTTCCTTTCCTATTGGACTCCCTTGTCAAACTCCTGCCTTTTAGACCCCAGCGGTGTTTGGTTTAGAGACTCGCGGCTGTCATCTATTTTCCTCTTACTATCTACACTCAGAGGAGAAAGGGCTCTGCGAGCAGCAGAGAAGGCAGCCCACCAAGGGAAAGGAGGTCTCGAAGGACAAAACCTTGGTTCAAAATGGGTCAAATGGCTTTCAGCACTATGGGACTTAACTGCTGAGGTCATCAGTCCTCTAGAACTTAGAACTACTTAAACCTAAGGACATCACACACATCCATGCCCTAGGCAGGATTCGAACCTGCGGTCGTGCGGTTCCAGACTGAAGCATCTAGAACCTCTCGGCCACAACGGCCGGCAACAAAACCCTGGTTTTCCGGTTTGAAGGTTCCTTGGTGAGATTAGCATTATGCCTCGGCAGTCTCTCTAGAGAAACTGCCCACAGTGTTCCACGCGGAAATATCCGCTACCAAAACGTGCGCGGAGAAGAATTTGCGTAGGTGCTACAAGGATTGTAGCTTTTACATGTATTCAGATAGCGAAAAAGCTCTGGAATCTCTGTCAGCACCTGCAACGAGATCAAAGATCGTTGCAGAGTGCCACTTAGCCCTTGGGAGGCTAGGAAAAAGGAACAGGGCAAGCCTGGTGTGAGTCCGCGCTCACTCAGTAATGAGTAGCAATGAAAAAGCTGATGGACAAGACATGCCCGACGACTTGGTTTATTCGACCGGAACCCGCCCTAACCATGACTAAGGCGATGGTGAGGTGACAACTAGGTACCTGAATGAGGAGGCAGCACGTCGAATATCGGACTACGATCAAAAAACAGAAACATGGCAACCTATTGGTGCCGAAGCCATGCTTCAAGAAAAGTTCTGTACATCTACATCCAAATGTGTGTAAATTTCAAAGGGACCGAACTGCTGAGGTCATCGATCCCCAAACTTATACACTACTTAAACTAACTTATGCTAAGAACAACACACACACCCATGCCTGAGGGAGGACTCGAACCTCCGGCGGGAGTTGCAGCGCAATCCGTAACATGGTGCCTCAAATCGCTCGGCCACTCCACGCGGCACATCTACGTCAAAACTGAACACCCTGTGCCACTACCAGTCATTTTTTTTTGTTTCACTCGCAATTAGAGCGAGGGAGAAACAACTATCTATACAGGGTGGTCCATTGAAAGTGACCGGGCCAAATATCTCACGAAATAAGATTCAAACGAAAAAACTACAAAGAACGAAACTCGTCTAGCTTGGAGGGGGAAACCAGATGGGGCTATGGTTGGCCCGCTAGATGGCGCTGCCATAGGTCAAACGGATATCAAATGAGTTTCTTTTAAAATAGGAACCCCCATTTTTATTACATATTCATGTAGTACGTAAAGAAATATGAATGTTTTCGTTGGACCACTTTTTTCGCTTTGTGATTGATGGCGCCGTAATAGTCACAAACGTATAAGTATGTGGTATCACGTAACATTCCGCCAGTGCGGACGGTATTTGCTTCGTGATACAACACCCGTGTTAAAATGGATCGTTTACCAATTGCGGAAAAGGTCGATATCGTGTTGATGTATGGCTATTGTGATCAAAACGCCCAACGGGCGTGTGCTATGTATGCTGCTCGGTATCCTGGACGACATCATCCAAGTGTCCGGAACGTTCGCTGGATAGTTACGTTACTTAAAGAAACAGGAAGTGTTCAGCCACATGTGAAACGTCAGCCACGACCCTCAACAAATGATGACGGCCAAGTAGATGTTTTAGCTGCTGTCGCGGCTAATCCGCACATCAGTAGCAGACAATTTGTGCGAGAATCGGGAATCTCAAAAACGTTGGTGTTGAGAATGCGACATCAACATCGGTTGCACCCGTACCATATTTCTATGCACCAGGAATTGCATGGCGACGACTTTGAACGTCGTGTACAGTTCTGCCACTGTGCACCAGAGAAATTACGGGACGCTGACAGATTTTTTGCACGCGTTCTATTTAGCGACGAAGCGTCATCCGCCGACAGCGGTAACGTAAACGGGCATAATATGCACTACTGGGTAACGGAAAATCCACGATAGCTGCGACAAGTGGAACATCAGCGACCTTGGCGGGCTAATGAATGGTGCGGCATTATCGGAGGAAGGATAATTGGCCCCCATTTTATCGATGGCAATTTAAATGGTGCAATGTATACTGATTTCCTACGTAAAGTTCTACCGATGTTACTACAAGATGTTTCACTGAATGACAGAATGGCGATGTGCTTCCAACATGATGGATGTCCGGCACATAGGACGTGTGCTGTTGAAGCGGTATTGAATAGCATATTTCATGACAGGTGGATTGGTCGTCGAAGCACGGCCAGCACGTTCACCGGATCTGACGTCCCCGTATTTCATTCTGTGGTGAAAATTGAAGGATATTTGCTATCGTGATCCACCGACAACGCCTGACAACATGCGCCAGCGCATTGTCAATGCATGTGCGAACACTACGGAAGACGAACTACTCGCTGTTGAGAGGAATGTCGTTACACGTATTGGCAAGTGCATTGGCGTTGACGGACATCATTTTGAGCATTTATTGCATTAATGTGGTATTTACATGTAAACAAGCTGTAACAGCATGCGCTCTCAGAAATGATAAGTTCACAAAGGTACATGTATCACATTGGAACAACCGAAATAAAATGTTCAAACGTACCTACGTTCTGTATTTCAATTTAAAAAACCTACCTGTTACCAACTGTTCGTCTAAAATTGTGAGCCATATGTTTGTGACTATTAGATCGCCATCTATAACAAAGCGAAAAAGTGGTCCAACTAAAACATTCATATTTCTTTACGTACTACACGAATATGTAATAAAAAAATAGGAGTTCCTATTTAAAGAAACTCAGTTGATATCCGTTTGACCTAAGGCAGCGCCATCTAGCGGGCCAACTGTAGCGCCATCTGGTTTCCCTCTTCAAGCTAGACTAGTTCTTTGTAGTTTTTTTCGTTTGACGCTTATTTCGTGAGATATTTTTCCCGGTCATGATCAATGGACCACTCTGTATACCTGCTTATGACTCCTAATTTCTCGTATCGTACCTTCGTGGTCCTTACGCAAATGGATGTTGGCGGCAGTACATTAGTTCTGCAGTGAGCTTCAAATGCCGGTTCTCTAAATTCCTCAAAAAGAAAGTGGCTCTCCCTCCACGGATTCCAAATTGAGCTCGCGAAGCATCTCCGCAATACTCGCGTGTTGTTCGAACATAACGGAAATTGCTTCGACGTCTTCATTTAATACGACCCCATGCACACTCCAAACACTCGAGTAGTATTCAAGAATAGGTTGCACTAGCGTCCTATGTGCGATCTCCTTTACAGATGAGCCTCAGTTTCCCCAAATTCTTCATATAAACCGAAGTCGACCAGTCGCCTTCCCTGCCACGGTCCTCACATGCAAACTCTCGTACCATTTCGTATCGCTTTGGAACGTTACGCCCAAACATTTAAATCACACGAGTGTTTCAACCAACACACTACTAATGATGTATTCGAATTTTACGAGTTTGTTTTTTCTATTCATCTGTATTAACTTACAATTTTCTACATTTAGAGCTAGCTGCCATTCATCACACCAACCAGAAATTTTGTCTTATCCTCCTACAGTCACTCAACTTCGACACCTTCCCGTACACCACAGCATCATCAGCAAACAAACACAGACTGCTGCCAACCCTGTCCGCCGCATCATTTATGTATACAAAAAATAACAGCGCTGTAACAAATGGCAGCTCTCTTAATATACACACATCAAAAAAAGTTTTGCATCACCCAGATTCCCAGAATTCCTGAAGATAGACGTTGACTGTGGATATTCTATCACAGACACAGTCTCTTTGACTGTTCAGGGATGTCACTAAACTCGACCGAAGATGTAAACAACCATGTATGAGCAGCGCCTATTAGACGCAGGGGGTCCGATAGCCGATCAGTTCCAGTCATTCCACCAGGAAGGAGGAACACGGCTGGTACTTCAACCATGCCTAGACGGTCAGTACCGCGATTCGATCGCGTCCGCATTGTTACTTTAAGCCAGGAAGGGCTCTCAACAAGGGAAGTGATCAGGCTTCTAGGAGTGAACCAAAGCGACGTTGTTCGGACATGGAGGAGATACAAAGAGACAGGAACAGTCGATGACATGCCTCGCTCAGGCCGCCCAAGGACTACTAATGCAGTGGATGACCGCTACCTACGGATTATGGCTCGGAGGAATCCTGACAGCAAAGTCACCATGTTGAATAATGCTTTTCGTGCAGCCACAGGACGTCGTGTTATTACTCAAACTGTGCGCAATAGGCTGCATGAAGCGCAACTTCACTCCCGACGTCCATGGCGAAATCCATCTTCGTAACCACGACACCATGCAGTGCGGTACACATGGGCCCAACATCAGCCCGAATGTACCGCTCAGGATTGGCACCACGTTCTCTTCACCGATGAGTGTCGCATATGCCTTCAACCAGATAATCGTCGGAGACGTGTTTGGAGGCAACCTGGTCAGACTGAACGCCTTAGACACACTGTTCAGCGAGTGCAGCAAGGTGGAGGTTCCCTGCTGTTTTGGGGTGGCATTATGTGGGGCCGACGTACGCCGCTGGTGCTCATGGAAGGCGCGGTAACGGCTGTACGATACGTTAATGCCACCCTCCGACCGATAGTCCAAACATATCGGCAGCATAGTGGCGAGGCATTCGTCTTCATGGACGAAAATGCGCGCCCCCATCGTGCACATCTTGTGAATGACTTCCTTCAGGGACCGAGCGAGGTGGCGCAGTGGTTAGACACTGGACTCGCATTCGGGAGGACGACGGTTCAATCCCGCGTCCGGGCATCCTGATTTAGGTTTTCCGTGATTTCCCTAAATCGCTCCAGGCAAATGCTGGGATGGTTCCTTTCAAAGGGCACGGCCGATTTCCTTCCCCGTCCTTCCCTAATCCGATGAGACCGATGACCTCGCTGTCTGGTCTCCTTCCCCGAAACCACCACCACCACTTCCTTCGGGATAACGACATCGCTCGACTACAGTGGCCAGCATGTTCTCCAGACATGAACGCTATCGAACATAGATTGAAAAGGGCTGTTTATGGACGACGTGACCCACCAACCACTCTGAGGGATCTACGCCGAATCTCCGTTGAGGAGTGGGATAATCTGGACCATCAGTGCCTTGATGAACTTGTGGATAGTATGCCACGACGAATACAGGCATGCATCAACGCAACAGGACGTGCTACTGGGTATTAGAGGTACCGGTGTGTACAGCAATCTGGACCACCACCTCTGAAGGTCTCGCTGTATGGTGGTACAACATGCAATGTGTGGTTTTTATGAGCAATAAAAAGGGCGGAAATGATGGTTATGTTGATCTCTATTCAAATAGTCTGTATAGGTTCCGGAACTCTCCGAACCGAGGTGATGCAAAAGTTTTTTTGATGTGTGTAGATACACTATGTGATCAAAAGTATCCGAACACCCCCAGAAACATACGTTTTTCATATTAGGTGCATTATGCTGCCATCTACTGCAAGGTACTCTATATCAGTGACCTCAGCAGTCATGAGACATCGTAAGAGAGTAGAATGGCGCGCTCCGCGGAACTCACGGACTTCGAACGTGGGCAGATGACAGAGAGCCAGTTGTGTCATACGTCTGTACGCGAGATTTCCACACTCCTAAACATTCCTAGATCCACTGTTTCCGATGTGATAGTGAAGTGGAAACCTGAAGGGACACGTACAGCAGAAAAGCGTACAGGCCGACCTCGCTGTTGACTGACAGACACCGCCGACAGTTGAAGAGCTTCGTTATGAGTAATAGGCAGACATCTATCCAGACCTTGACATGGGAATTCCAAACTGCATGAGGATCCATTGAAAGTACTTTGACAGTTAGGCAGAAGGTGAGAAAACTTGGATTTCATGGTCGACCGGTTGCTTATAATTCACACATCACGTCGGTAAATGCCAAACGACGCCTCGCTTGGTGTAAGGAGCGTAAACACTGGACGATTGAACAGTGGAAAAACGTTGCGTGGAGCGACGAATCACTGTACACAACGTGGGGCAGGGTGTGGGTAAGGCGAATGCCCGGTGAACGTCATCTGCCAGCGTGTGTAGTGCCAACAGTAAAATTTGGAGGCGGTGGTGTTATGGTGTGGTCGTGTTTTGCATAGAGGGGACTTGCACCCCCTGTTTTGCGTGGCACTATCAGAGCACAGGCCGAAATTGATGTTTTAAGCACCTTCTTGCTTCCCACTGTTGAAGAGCATTTCGGGAATGGCGATTGCATCTTTCAACACGATCGAGCACCTGTTCAAAATGCACGACTTGTGGCGGCGTGGTTACACGACAATAATATCCCTGTAATGGACTGGCGTGGGCAGAGTCCTGACCTGAATCCTATTTAACACCTTTGGTATGTTTTGGAACGCCGAGTTCGTGACAAGCCTCACCGACCGACATCGATACCTCTCCTCAGTGCAGCACTCCGTGAAGAATGGGCTGCCGATCCCCAAGAAACCTTCCAGCACCTGATTGGATGTATGCCTGCAAGAATGGAAGCTATCATTGAGGCTAATGGTGGGCCAACACCATACTGAATTCCGGCATTACCGATGGAGAGCGCCACGAACTTTTACGTCATTTTCAGCCAGGTGTCCGGATACTTTCGATCACATATCACCTATAATACAGAGAAAGCACGGTATGTTGATTAGAATATTAGTGGCGAGTCCCTCGCATCGTATAAGTACTCAGGGGAGTATGGTGGATGGTACAGTACTTCCCAGTCCCATCTACCGAACAGAGCAGCCACAATTGCGCTGTATGCGCCTGCGCATTGTCGTGCAAAATGATGGGTGGGTTTGCACAGAAAGTGTCTCCGCTTCTTTCGCAAAGCTGGTCGCAAGTGATGCTCCAAAAACGAACAGTAATACGACTTAAGTCCTTGTGACTTTGATTTAATTCCGAAGACGAAGGAACCACTTCGTGGCAATCGCTTCAGAATTGTTCCAGAGATTCGACAGGCAGTAGACCGCTCCATTTGCACCAATAACAGAACAGGCTCTGCTAACGGTATACTACGCCTTCCACATCGCTGGCAACGGGTTCTACACAACGCTGGTGACTACTTTGAAGGACAGTAACAGGTGCAAACATGTAACTCTTTTGTATCGGCTGTGAATAAATAGTTGCCACTATTTAAGTTCCAACCCACGTATAATGTGCACCATTCACAAATACATTTTTTTTGCACCACTCCATTGTTGTTTCACAATTGCGTGCCCATGTCTGTCCCTTCATTATTGTTTCAGCTAACAGCGATAAAGTGTGTTGTCATATGTTCAAGTGAGAGACAATAACATAAAATCAACAGCGAGTTAGGCGAGAAAAAATTTGCGATCCGTGCAAGAAAATGAAACAGATTATGAACTAGCAGCACAATCCTACAGTTAGGCAGCTGTCTAGAGATAATTAGCAATCGAACAAGCAGGTGGCTGGGATCTGACGCAACAGCGCTGTTTCACGCTTCGAGTGGGTCATTACTGTGGGGTAACACCTGTCCGTGCCAACAACGTGATATAATGAAAGTTTATTACATTATTGATTGATGAAACAGTGCTTTAGCTCATATTATGTCAGTTTATTTTATCGTTGTGTAATTAAACTAAGATTAAGTTGTGATTTTGCTCATACATATTTACCTTGGTAACTTAAAGAGAGCCATTCTTTACATGTGTACAAAGTGTTATCAAAAATGCACGCCCGCTCGATGGTTAACAGCGCCAAACAAAAGTAGCTTCCTTCTCAACATCAGAAACACAGCAGAAAGGGCCTGTTCGACTTTACTATACTAACGAGGAGAACACGGTAAGTGCCATAACCCGAATTCCCAGATGCTTCGGTTAGTGGAAGAGGGGTCAAAATAAGCGAACACTTGTCTCGGGTTATCCGTAGATGATCGCTCCTGAAAAAACAACAGCTAATGTTTTCGAGGTATTTTCCAGGAAATGTATGTGACTTTTAACGCATGCTGTTCTCGGACGACAGTGGATTTTTTAATTTTGCACCCCGTTTCGAACTTTTATTTTTGTTTTTTTATTTTTATACTCGTCTGTGTAGAAGGATATTACACGAACGTTTTCCAGTATATATTGATAGAACGTTGTCCTTATTCGTCTACTAATAGTACATCAGATGAATGAATTGAAACAAATGAGAAAATCATTTAACATTGTTTTCGGTGGAATTCCTGTAGTGTATCTTGATTCACAGTCAACTGCAAGCGCCAGTTTAATGAAAAGTGATCCGCTACTCATGGTTTGCCGCGAGTTTACTGGCAAAGCGTGAAATCATCAGCAATGTTGTCCGCCTCCGTAGCGTAGCGGTAGCGTTACCGCCTACCACGCAGGAGGCCTGGGTTCGATTTCCGGCAGGGGACTAGGTGTTGTGTGTCCCTCATCATCATTTTCATCGTCATTGACTCGCAAGTCGCCAATGTGGCGTCACCTAAAAAGGACTCGCAATACGGCGGCCGAACTCCCCCGAATGGGGCCTCCCGGCCAACAATGCCATACCATCATTTCCATCATCAGCAATGTTAACGACGTGTCTTTCCCGACTGAGATTCATGCGAAGATGTATCACTGTGGCAAAACTGTCTTCGTGCGATACTCGTGATGTTCGAGTATGTGTTTCGAATGTTTCTACGATAGGTTTCATCTAAGAGAATGCACCAAATCTTTCGAAGTATAAACATATGAATAAAATATTAAGGCTTATACTACAAACGCATACATTATATAATACATGTGTGACACTTATAGTGGAAACCAGCTGTAATTTTGCAATTACTGTACCACCTTGTATCCTCTAACTTGATAAGAAACATCCATGTAGTAAACTTATTTGGACACGGGTAGATAAGTGAAAACAATAAAATAAAATAATTAAAAACATTAGTCGGATTTCGAACACAGAGCGCAAAATTAAAAAGCCCCGGAGCGAACCGCCAAGTTACCATTTTGTCTGATGACATCACACCGTAAAAGGCAAGTAAAGTACCTCGAAAATACATCTAAATCTTTGATCGTCGTTTCTTCAAAAACATTTGAGTATCTACGGATAAGTCGAGACACGAGGTCGCTTGTTGTGACTCCTCCACTAGCCGTGTTCTCCTCCCTCGTAGAAAGACGAAGAGTAACGGTGCTCTCAAACGTTCAATAATATTGTCAAACCTTCAATATACCGATGTCCGAGGGCGCATATTGACATATTGTCAATACCAAAAATACTGACGAGGAGCACTGATGACCCTCAAAATACATATATGTCTATACACACTGAATGTCTGAGGTCAAGTACTGGCGGTTTGACAATACTCTTCATTCAACTGTTGACAGAGCGTCATGAACCAGCCATGCGGCGTCAGTGTGCATTGTTTACGTTTTCAATACGCCTTTGTGCATATCATACCTCGGATTCAATTTTTCGAGTAGTCTTTTAACACAAAACAATTTTAATAGGGCTACGCAAGGGTAAACATAGCACTACAGGATGGTCAAGGGTTTCCCTATGACACTGCTTAATTAACTAATTTGATAATATGGTAAAGGTTGGTGAGTTACATAGCAGTTTGGAAAAATGCTTCCATTTCGAAAAGTACGTTATATAACTGTAATGACTGGTAATAAGTCTGCGAAACGCATGTCAATTTCATGAGGTTTTCACACGTGACTTGGGCGCAGATTGGAGCAACATACAGGCTTTATTTCAGCACATTGGGATCACGAAAACAAAACCACAGAAAAAACGATACCGTAATTTAAAGTTTAAGCAGTCTACTTAACTTAGTAGTCCGGGTGTTTACATTAGTGATGACGTACTACATCAAAGAAACAAGAGATGGCGCTGTCAGATTTTTCTACCTCAGTAACAGAAGTATTTCAAGGAGTTTACGTCAGTCGTAGAATTAAGCGCCGCAATCTTATCTTTACGAATGCAGACTAACATTGCATTTGCTTGGCTAGTATATAGGGAGTTATTGATTTCGCTTTGTGTATTAAAAGCTTAATGAAATTTCTTTGCTTCATTCGATACCGTAGTTTCATTTACAGGGTGATTACAATTAAAGCTAAACTTTCAAAACGCTGTAGAAATAACACTACTGCTCAGAATGAGGTCAAATTGCTACGGAATATTATCAGAGAAGGGGGAAAACGAATGACAGAAGAAAAAAAATAGTGTGAAAAAATAAATCAAGAGACGGCGTTGTATGTGACAGAATGAGTAAATGAAAACGCCTGTCATGCGCATGACCCATTGAAGTTGGTATAAACACGCTGGGTACACGGCTTTTCCTCCTTTCGCGTCTGCGACGTTCGCGATGACTGTCTCAATGCAGGATCGCGCTCTGCTTGTAAAGATGTGTTACGAGAATGATGACTGTGCACACGTCGCTTTGCAGAAATTCCGAACACTGAAGGGTTTCAAAAAAGGCGTTGGTCCAATGACTGCCGTGTGTCTGGAGAAACTGATTCGGAAATTCGAAAAGACGGGTTCTTTTGGTGTGTAACCTGGTAGAGGGAGGAAACGAATTGATTCGACGTCAGTGCAAGCAGTGGCCACAGCAATGCAGGAGGAGACGAGTGGTGGTGTGCAAGCGTGTAGTGCACGGAGAATTGCCCGGACACTGGACACATCTGTGAGCACTGTGCGAAAAATCCTACGAAACAACCTTCTTTGCTACCCCATTCAAAATTACGCACGTGCACGAGTTGCTTCCTGTTGACCTGCTACCAAAAGAGACCTTTGCTTTAGAATTTCTTGCTCGCATGGAAGTGGACAACGATTGGCCGTGGAAGATTTTATGCACAGACGAAGCCCACTTCCATCTGACAGGATATGCCAATACACAGAATTATCGAATATGGGCAACGGAAAATCCACACGCAAATCAACCAGAACCACTTCATCCTGAAAAGGTCACTGTGTGGTGCGGGTTTACGGCATCATTTATCAGAGGTCCATATTTTTCCAAAGAGACGGGTGCTTCCGGTCCTGTTACCTGTACCGTCACTGGTAAGTGCTATGAGTGTCTTTTGCGCAAACACGTCATTCCAGCTCTCCAACAGACTGGATGTGTGGATGGGATCATTTTTATGCAAGATGGCGCACCTCGGCAAATTGCAAATCCAGTTAAGCAGCTGCTGAAGCGTCATTTCGGAAATGCTAGAATTATCAGCCGCCATTTCCCTGCCGGCCGGTGTGGCTGTGCGGTTAAAGGCGCTTTAGTCTGGAACCGCGTGACCGCTACGGTCGCAGGTTCGAATCCTGGCTCGGGCATGGATGTGTGTGATGTCCTTAGGTTAGTTATGTTTAATTAGTTCTAAGTTCTAGGCGACTGATGACCTCAGAAGTTAAGTCGCATAGTGCTCAGACCCATTTGAACCATTTTTGAGCCATTTCCCTACAGCCTGGCCGTCCCGATCACCTGATCTTAATCCGTGTGACTTCTGCTGTGGGGCTATCTGAAAGATGTTGTGTTCGGTGTTGCGATTGCAAACCCAGCTGCATTGAAGGCACGCACTGCGCAACACATTCTAAACGTGACTCCGGAAACACTTCGATCAGTTGTGGAGCATGCTGTCTCTCGATTTCAACTTGTCGCAGAAAACGGTGGACAACTTACTGGACGTATTTTGCGCCAGTCACACGGAAATTAATAACCTGATTTTATTTTGATTGATGCTTTTCATGCGATTTTTGGCCTCAGGACAATTAAAAACCGATGTTTCCCATCCGATGTGATATGACCTTGCCGGGGTGGATGGGCTTACGTAAATAACAGTATCACACCTGTATACCCATGCACACTGAGTATTACAGTTTATTTAACGTCAAACGTACACCTTAGGCATTGTTGTATGATTCATTTGCCATTTGTAGTCGACCACTATTAAATTATGATGCTTACAGCGCCATCTATTGCTACATTTTGTAACTATTTATTTTTCTTCTGCCGTACGTTTTACCCCCTTCTCCGATAATATTCCGTTGCAATTTGACGTCATTCTGACCAGTGGTGTTATTTCTACAGCGGTTTGAAAGTTCAACTTTAATTATAATCACCCTGTATATTTGACTTCTTGGCTAGCAAAGTGAGCCTATAAGAGTTCGGTTTTTGACCAACTGAGATACGGAACCCTGTTAAGCGATCTATGCAAAGGTACGTTTTTAACTTCCGTTCTGACACACGGGCGTATAGTTAGTAGCCAATACAAATATCGATACACACAGAAAGGCAAAAATATACTGCGAAGAAATGAAAGTGCTGACTAATAGGAACATTTCAAGATTTAGTAGATGCTATACGCAGACTGAAAGGATGCTTACCGAAAATCCATGTCTTCGACGTTTATAGAGTTGATATCGACTACGTAAATGCTGAATTCCACACTGACAGGTTGGCCTTTGCGAGAAGGCGGACGGATCTCTGAAACAGACGAACAAAATTTTCCTTGAGAAAACTTATGAGCATATCAAATTCTGTATGCTATTTATAGCAATCAAGCTGGGGAATTTGTAATTATATTGTGGGGCGGTGGGTGGAATTAATTGTTGTTTAAATATAAATAGAATGTTATGTAGAAAAGATGCATTTCTCTGCCGATGCACCAATTGTGGGCGGCTGGTGGAATTAATTGTTATATAAATGTTCCTATTGTTTATGCTGTCTTTTGCCGTTCTCAACACTGGCTCTCTAACTACAATATTGGCAACCAGAAAGTGATTAGCAAAACGTGAAGCCTGTAATTAGAATTCCTAGTGCCCACTTCATCTGAGAAATACACTTATAGCTACAGCTTATAGCTCTGAGGAATTAGGAGATTGTCTGGGATTCATAATCAAAAACGATCCTGTAAAAACGTTCGCTATATTCTGAAAGTCACAGATCAAAAAAAAAAAAAGAATCCACACAATCCAACTACCAGAGCAGTTCAGAGTCTAATGCGCTGATGCAACTATAACTGTCCAAATTAAATTTTTAAGTGAATGCTCGCCATAATTTGATGATAATGTTCATCAAACGCCACGCTAAATAATGGTAGAATGTCTGTCCCGCGGCGGCACGTGAAAATACGACATACGCAAACTGAAGATAGATCATTAAAGTCATCCCAGAAAACACTTCACTCGAAAATGATTTCATGGTTACGCGTATCCCGAGTAACTTAATACGGCATCCGAGGCTGTTTATAGCAATGATACCGACGCGACGCCACTCCCGACGCAGATGGTGTGCTATTCAGCGTCTGGAGAGAACTGGGGCCTTCTCTCTCGCGCAGCGTTCTTATATATAAAGCCGCGGTGCGGACGGCTAAGGGAACGCCTGATCAAATCTGCTCTCCCGACTAGCCGCTGGGCTAGTAATGCACCACTTTAAGTTATTGAATAAATCATTGCTTCCTTGCTGATAGCCTATGAAGCTCTCAATTTAAATGTGCAATCAGCGCACAGGTAAGTAATCATAATAACAGTCTGACGTGGCTAAGTAAAATATTTTGGTTGAGAGAATTAATTTAATTACACTACACGCGGTAGACGAGCTCTGAACTTGCTCTTTGGAGATATGCTATCGCTATAGTTTTATATTTATTCAATTGAAACTTCTCACATCTTTATGATTATAGCGGATCTCCCTTCTACTTAAATTTAAACATCCTAGCCTTATTTATGCGCCTACTTAATCTATCTTGCTTCCATAATTTCTAAGACAAAAACCAGAAAATTATGAATTTCAACTAAAATTTTAATTTGTGAGATCCAAAATACTGTTTCTACTATATTATTATGAAAAAGGAATCTAAATATAAATTTTTAAGTTTCTAGCTCTTTTCTGTTGCGCCAATGATTTTTACAGAAAAACGTCCAAATTTTGAAAATGGTTAAAGTTATTGAACTGATATTCAACGCATATTGATTTAGTATTACTCCTGACATGCTAGAAACGTTTCAGGTTATTTACTTGATTTTTAAAGTATTGCGCAACATTTATGACGTCAGAGCTAGTTACAGCAGACTAGGCTGGCACACAATGGAAAGACTGATGAGAATTTTATAAGGCGTGAGTAGGCTGCTTCCCTACAATATCTAAAGCAGGACCTCGTGATTGGTAAGGATTTGCATTTCTGGCCTCCTTGAACCTCGACTGACCATCACTGCCTGTCGAGGGAGCTTAGGTGTGACGCCTAGACTTCGTGTAATCTTTTCAGGTTTTCACAATCTTTGAATAAAAATCTGCAGTAATGGCGACCGTAGACTTCCAGTATAAGGAGTCAACCTCATTATGCCAAGGGCGTTGTCAAAAACGGCGGAGGAGCAAGCAGGGTATTAGGACAACTTCTCGCCCTTGGAGCAGGAAGGAACAGCAGTTAGAATTACAGGAGAATGTGGGCTTGGGAGAAGGAATGAGAAAGGACCTAGACTAATTGAGTTGTGCAATAAATTTAGGTTTGTAATAGCGAATACTTTGCTCAAAAATTACAAGAGGAGAAGGTATACTTAGAAATGGTCTGTATATACGGGAAGCTTCCACCTGGATTACAAAATGACGAGACAGAGATTCCGAAATCAGATATTCGATTGTAAGGCGTATGCAAGAGAGAGTCCGCAAGAATCACTGTGGAACAAAGTACGACACCGAAGAACTGAGGCATGCTGAGATGCATTTCAAATTTCCTAAATCAGTAGATACTCCGACAACGAATACCACAGAAGGCAGTTCAGTTTATGATGAATGGACATCGCTAAAAATGGCAATCACGGAAGTTGGACAAAAAAAAACAGAGTATCTAGGTAAGTGGTAATAAATCTTGGCAAGCAGAAGAAATGCTTTAACTGATAGTCAAAAAGATGAGGCACAAAAATGTTCAGGGGAAAACAACAATACAGCAACACAAACCACTTAAATGAAATAGGAAATGGAGAAAGACAAGGCGAAATGGTTGCTGGAAAAATGTGAAGAAGCCGGAAACGAAGTACTCATTCAATATGTAGAAAAGTTACAACAACCTTCGGTGAATTTAAAAGCATGGAAGTGAACATTAAGAGGGCAGCGGGAATTCCCCTGTTAAGCGGACGGGAGAGAGCGGATTGGGGGAAAGAGTACACTGAAGTCCCCTACGGCGGGGAAAGGGGGGAGGGGGAAGACGAGGAGGGGGAGGAGGAAGAAGGGGGTTGGAACAGTTCGATGATGTGATAGAAGAAATGGGAACCGATATGGAAGACATAGGAGATCCATTATCAGAGTCAGAATTCAATAAAGCTTTGGAAGACTTGCGATTAAATATGGCAGAAGGTATAGATAATATCCCTCCAAAATTACGATTGTTCAACTTGGTGTGTAGAATCTATGAGAATGGAGACATGCAATCAGGCGTTTGGAAAAATATCGTCTATACTATCCCAAAGATAGTAAGTGCAGATGAACACCGTCCGAACAGGCTTCAAGGCCCAACGGTACCGACCGGCCGCCGTGACATCCTCACCCCTTAGGTGTCACCGCATGCGGATATGGAGCGACATGTGGTCAGCACACTGCTCTCTCGTCCATTGTCAGTTTTCCTGACCGGTTCCGCTACTTCTCAGTCAAGTAGATCCTCAACTGGCCTCACAAGGGCTGAATGCACCCCCTTTGCCAAAGGCTCTCGGCAGACCCGGTCAGTGACCCATCCAAGTGCTAGCCGAGCCCGACAGACCTTAACTTCGGTGATCTGACGGGAGCCCGTGTTACCACTGCGGCAAAGCCGTAGCCAGTGCAGGATCGGTGCGAAAAATATCGCACAGTCGCTTAACTCTTCACACAGCCACGTCGCTAACACTAATAATTTCCAGAAGAATGGTACAAAAAATTGAAGAGTTGTTAGATGACGATCAGTTGGGCTTTCGGAAAGGCAAATGCACCAGAGAGGCAGTCCCGGCGTTGAGCTTAATGATGGAAGCAAAACTTAAGATAAACCGAGACACGTTCATTGCATTTGTCGACTTAGAAAAAGAGATGGACAGTGTAAAATGTGCAAGATACTCCAAATTCTGAGAAAAGTAGTAAGTTATGGAGAAAAACGGGTAATATACAATACCAAATGAAAACTGCTCCTATCGTTGCAAAAAAATGGCGAATATAAGCTGGGTAGAATAAGGGATGTAAAACAAGGGAACTAGCTTTTCGACTCATCTGGCAGCTTCAAAAACATTTAAGTAAAAAGCAATGATACATCCTCGCTTTTTTACTTGTTGGGATTAGCACCCATGTCGCGTAATATAATGCGTCGTATCAAGTAAAATAACGTCGATAAATGATGTCACATTATGTACACTGAAGATGGAGGGCTTAGAAAGGAAAGGAACTGATGATAACAGCTGCATCCACAGTTGCCGTCCATGTTCTCCGTGCTCGCTAATTTTAGATTCCCACTGGGTGTCGAACATAAGTGTGCATCTGCGCTGATGATTGTGGATTCACAGCAAATCGAGGCATATCAGTTATATGAATGGGTAGTGTCTGTTCTTCCGGATATGAATCTTGCTGTCGCCTGGTACGTGAATGTACATAGCGCTACCTCGTTAGGTTGTGGTTCGAAACCCATTTCCTTATTTCCGAATTGTTAGGATTACAATCGCGTTGTTCTAGTGATTAAAGCGATCGGAATGCATATTCACTCAAGCATGTAAATATCATCTGGAGACTGCAGATCGTCTTCAGACAACAAAAGGTATGACTCTTTTCCTCCGTTACACTTGAAACTAATGACTGATGCAATTAAGTAATAACGGTAAGGGTTTCTATTAAAGCCTGTTCAGCGTTGAACGAATTCAATTCTAGCTTTGATAAAGGTGAAATAATGACCAGGTTTTAACAACAGTAAACTGAGTTGTTTTTTTAAAGTTTCCTAATATAGAGATCAGTCGCATTTTCCTTGAGATATCTCCGTTGTTGCTGTTTGTAGCGTTTGGCTGGACAACTTTCTCTTCGGTTTAGAGCAATATGGTGAATGACACAGAGGCACTCACCTTTGACGTAGTCCTCTGGCAGGACGACCCTCGGCTTGATAGTGTAGTTCTTCACACCACCCGTGCACCTCACACTGAAACAGTGCAAAAAACGCAAAACTACAGTCTAATGCACAACACCATCCATTGCAGCCATAATACAATACCGTCCTTATATATCGAAAATTTGACTAAAATACATCATTCGAAATTCTGAGGCTATCAACGGTACAATACAATAAGCGAAAGGTTATATACAACTTGTTCAGAAACCAAGACTGTAATTCAAGGACATGAAAGAGACGCAGTAATTGTGAAGGGAAGGAGAAGAGACTGTTTTTCATGTGTAATTCTTATTGATTTGTCCACTGAGCAAGCGTCGTTATTAATAAAATTCTCGAGCTTTCAACAGCTGTTCCAATACTCGTAGGTCGGAATAAAACTACTGACTGTCTGATGATTTCTAAAGAAAGGATTACAAGGTACAGCATCTTTCCAAAAATATAGCTATTTTCACTCAGATAGGACAATATACGCATTTGGGGACATAAAGCAAAATAAGTAATTTGTTGCACTTTTTGCGACTATTTGTGAGATTACTATATTTTGTACTTTTCCGCTTCTGTTCCACGCTTAAGCGCCCCCCCCCCCCCCCTCCACCACCCTCAATCCCCCATTTTTATCTGTGTTTTCAGTAGCTTAGACAGATTTTCTTTTCTTTTCTTGAACATGATTTATATTTTATTTAATCAGAATCCACAATGGTCAATAAGTATGAAAATATAGTTTATGGAGATCGCCGGTAATTATCCATACCACCAGCAACAATGGACAACCAAAGCAAAAGTAGTCAGCCTCATCAACAATGGTCAACCTGCCGCTCAGAAACCAAAAAAATTTAAACAATGATGTTGCAACAGTTGAGACCTAAATCGGTTTGACCTGACATAAATTTAATTGTTCCTATCTATCGACTGTGTATTTTCTTGTTGCCCTTGTTAATGTTTTACCAGAACGGATTTTTACAACAAAATCACGCCGAAGATTAAGAAGGAGAAGTTGTGTGCACTTTCACAAGAAATCAAGACTTAGTTTGTCGGAACTGATGGCATCATTCTGCGATGTGTCGTCTGTGATGTAAATTTTGCAATAGATGATAAGAATAAAGGAAATAGAGTAAACCAGCACATCCAGAACAACAAATTTTTGAAGTACGTTGAACTTCGCAAGTCGAAACCTAAGCAAACTACTCTGATACACGCCTTCATTTCAGGATCTGAAAAGCAGTGGTCATTGAATGAGTTTAGGGTGGATCTTGATATAGAATTAATCCAGTCAGGAATTCCAGTCCATAAGATAAACAATCCTGCACTCAAATCATACTCGCAAAGGTCAAAATCGTATGAGAGCTCTCTGAGAAAATGTGGCATACACCTACTTTATCGGAACGTTTTAGACAAAATGAAAGAGGCGGTCAGCAGTGGTTTTAGGTGAAACTACTGACGAGCTGGAAAGATATACTTTGAATACGTCGGTGTTTCCATTGTTTGGTGAATGGGTAAATGTTTCTAAAATGCACCAACTCAAGAAGACAGATGCCTGCACGATGTTTCCATTGTTTGGTGAATGGGTAAATGTTTCTAAAACGCATCAACTCAAGAAGACAGATGCCCGCACGGTAATGCAATCATTTAGCGACTCATGTATGAACCTGCGTCCAGGGGGCATACAATACGAAAAAGTCAGCCTTGTAGGAAGAATTACTGAAGGGTAAATAACTTAATTGCTACTCTGAAGAAGATTCTGATAAATGCTCACACCGAGCGAGGTGGCGCAGTGGTTAACTCACTGCACTCGCATTCGGGAGGACGACGGTTCAAACCCGCATGTGGCCATTCTGATTTAATTTTCCCGTGATTTCCCAAAATCGCTTGAGGCGAATGCCGGGATGGTCCCTTTCAAAGGGCATGGCCAACTTCCTTCCCCAATCCGATGTGAACGATGACCTCGCTGTTTGGTCCCTCCCCCAAATCAACCAAGCAACCTAAATGCTCTCAGTCGTCAACTTCTACATCAAGAAATGGCAGGGCTCTACCTTCCACAGTTTCCTGTCATCACAAGGTGGGGCACGTGAATGTGCGAAGACTGAGATAAGTCAGTACTTCATATGTGCCCTAGACTCAATCGACGCAGCAGCCATTAAGGAAGCCCAACAATTAGTCAACAACAAAGACCTACAGTTGGGACTTTTTGCAGTGTATCGCTACAAGTATTTGCCTGATGCGACTTAGAAGTACGGAAAGGAGGAACAGTGGAAGAAGTTGTTGAATGTTAGGCACATCCTTGATGGATTTGTTAAAGACAAATTCGAATTAAATTTGCAGACAATCAGATGTGGAAACCTTTGAAACTTTTATCGAACGTCCTTTCTGGCTGCTGAAAAGATATTCTCCATTGGTTTCTGTAGATGTCGAGCTAAGTTTCTCCATATGCAAGGAGCTATTTGGCTTAAAGTGCCAGCAACTTAGTGTCAAAAACATTGAATGATCTTTGTAATCCGGTATAACAGAACCCTGAAAATGGGACAAAGAAAGTTAATGTAGTTGCTTTAAACCCAATAAAGTAATTTCATCCACACCTTTTCTGCACATTTTTGAATTTATTTTTAGAACCTTTCCCCTCTTTTCCGACCATAATTTGCAACTTAAAATCCTTTCTCTAATAATAAGTTATTTGTGTGGGTCAATGGCCTGGTGCTTTTCACTATGTCACCACTTCGACGACTTGGGTGTCCCTAACATACACTAGTAATTCTACAGTAAAAGGCGACCTACTATTCAATGTGGAATCCGAACCATTTTTAACTGATGCTCCCACTGCTCTGCAAAGTAGCATTTATCTTTGATTTTCATAGGTATCCAAACGATGCCTGCATCACTTACCAAATGCACACTCCTTATCTTGGTCAATATTATTACAATTTAATGTAAGCTCAGGTGCCTCTTTTATAGTGGATCCCACGGCAAGGATGCAGAGGACTTTACTCACTTTCCTCAATAATTCCACAAGTGGAGCAATCAAACCACACAAAATAAAAACATGTCCACCAATAGTAACTGTGCCGGTGTAAGCCATTGCCAGCACACCGGCCAGCAAAGAGGTTGTGAGAAGATCGATAATAGGCGCTGAAGCAAGTGCGTCTATAAGGAGAGAGGTCAAAGACAGACTCGCAAGTAACGCGCCGCCAACACCCTCTCACCCGCAAGTATTTAGATCACCGCCGCGGACTGGAGGGTCCAGCCAGTCAGTCACAGTTCCACGCAGTCATTCAGTTAGCAGCTGAGCTATCAGTCGCAGCTCAGTCAGTCACAGACAGTCAGCCCAGTCACAGACACAGTCAGTCACAGTGTCTAGGTCAGAGTCAGTCAGTACCTAGTGACCAGAGTAGTGTACGTAACAGGATTTGTACTTCACCTGCAGTGAGGCTAATGTGGACCATTATGGAAGAGCTTGTACAACAACAACTTGCTTAAAGATAAGTAGCTCTCTGTTTATGTTAATAAACAACCCTGTTAATACATGGGTGCAGCTGTGTTATAGAAAGAGGATACCAGCTACCAAACAACATCTTCTCCTTGCTTCCAGTGGTACAGGACTCTACAGTGGCAACGACGACACAAAAGTAACGACCATTCTGTCTTCATACCATCCGTATAGCTATTCAGAAACAAGAAACTTTTGAGATGTACATGTTTAGCACACAAATTATGAATACACACTATGAAAATGCCTAGTGCAGATAGTTGTAACTAATCCTCGCTTAATGTGGCTGCACTGTAATTCTGTGTGTAACCTGCCCTAAGGTTTGAGGTAATTGTCATTAACGGAATGATGGGGCGTTATGGAGCTCCGAAACTTTGACACAAGGATTCAAATTCGCATAAATTCGTTGGAGGATGATTGTTATATAGACACAGCGTAGTGTTTATTATAAACATGTTCCCGCATAGATATGATAAAAATTTGTCAGTATAGTCATGTGGTGTAAATCTAAGAAATGAGACTTGTTAATCTATGTAAATAAAAATGTAAATCTTCGTTTGTTCAGAATCGTTAATCTGTGAAGGCTCTTGATCGATTTCTTTGAAATTTTATCACAATGTATTCTAATAGAGGCGTGTTTTTACGTACCTAATTCTTTAATATATGGTGTATAATATATGCATATGTAACTCAGTAATTTTTTGTAATTACATTTCCCTATTACTAAATTTTTGTAAATTTATCTATTACATGCATTTAAAAAATAGGTAAATAAAAACACGTTTGTACCACTGTCAAAATTTCAAAGACTTTTGGAGATCTGCAATTAGCAACATCTACATTTTCTGTATAATTACAAACATAGATGTTCGTTTCTACAAAATCTCAAATCTCTGAAATTTCTTCATGGACTGCTTCGGAATTTTGACACAACGTTGCATACGAATATGGGCGTGTTTTAGGTGCGTAATTCTTATATATATATTATTGGTTTATGATTAGAATACTACTATTGCTACTACAGAAATTGAATTCGTAATAACAATAAACAAGTCTCAAGGTCAGAGGAAGGGGAAGAGAACATGGACAGATGGTTCAAATGGCTCTGAGCACTATGCGACTTAACTTCTGAGGTCATCAGTCGCCTAGAACTTAGAACTAATTAAACCTAACTAACCTAAGGACATCACACACATCCATGCCCGAGGCAGAATTCGAACCTGCGACCGTAGCGGTCGCTCGGTTCCAGACTGAAGCGCCTAGAACCGCACGGCCACTCCTGCCGGCATGGACAGATGGATGGGAGGAAATGGACATAGGGAAAGACGGAGAAAGAAAGGGGTGGTGGACTCCGAGAGGGGGAAGGGGGAGAGAGAGGGAGCAGCAAGAGATCGACAGAGAGAGAGAGAGAGAGAGAAGAGAGAGAGATGGACAGAAGATGAATAGAGAGAGGGGGAGGAGTGTTCGACAGGGAGAGGGGGAAGGAGGATGAGATGGATAAAGAAACGGGGAAGAGATGATGGACTGAGACAGGGGAAAAAGGGGATTAAGACGTATATACGACTCCCATACATATTAGAAACGCCTGCATTCTTATTTCTTTCTTTTCCATTTAACCAGACTTTACAGAAGCTCTCCTGCGAACCTTGCAGAACTAGCACTCCTGAAAGAAAGTAAAGCTGTGAGTACCGGGCGTGAGTCGTGCTTCGGTAGCTCAGTTGGTAGAGCACTTGCCCGCGAAAGGCAAAGGTCCCGAGTTCGAGTCTCGGTCGGGCACACAGTTTTAATCTGCCAGGAAGTTTCATATCAGCGCACACTCCGCTGCAGAGTGAAAATCTCATTCTGGAAACATCCCCCAGGCTGTGGCTAAGCCATGTCTCCGCAATATCCTTTCTTTCAGGAGTGCTAGTTCTGCAAGGTTCGCAGGAGAGCTTCTGTAAAGTTTGGAAGGTAGGAGACGAGGTACTGGCAGAAGTAAAGCTGTGAGTACCGGGCGTGAGTCGTGCTTCGGTAGCTCAGTTGGTAGAGCACTTGCCCGCGAAAGGCAAAGGTCCCGAGTTCGAGTCTCGGTCGGGCACACAGTTTTAATCTGCCAGGAAGTTTCATATCAGCGCACACTCCGCTGCAGAGTGAAAATCTCATTCTGGAAACATCCCCCAGGCTGTGGCTAAGCCATGTCTCCGCAAGATCCTTTCTTTCAGGAGTGCTAGTTCTGCAAGGTTCGCAGGAGAGCTTCTGTAAAGTTTGAAAGGTAGGAGACGAGGTACTGGCAGAAGTAAAGCTGTGAGTACCGGGCGTGAGTCGTGCTTCGGTAGCTCAGTTGGTAGAGCACTTGCCTGCGAAAGGCAAAGGTCCCGAGTTCGAGTCTCGGTCGGGCACACAGTTTTAATCTGCCAGGAAGTTTCATATCAGCGCACACTCCGCTGCAGAGTGAAAATCTCATTCTGGAAGCCATTTAGTAATATAAATGCGAAGCTAAAGTTGTAATTTTTAACTGAAATGAGTAGAGATTGTGCAATGCGACGAATACAGAAAACGCTGAAGGTATAACCAAATGTACACTGCCTTAATTCTAATCGCAATTCTCAACTGGAATAAGCCATTATCGTTTCAACAAGATGGATAACAGGCAGAACATGTTCCATATAGATCTTCGAATAGGACTGCATCGGTAAGAAAGTATAATACCACATTTGAGATCAGCAACGAGAGCGAAAGCTAATGGAAAAGAGACAGAATTGTTGGAAAGATTTTGGGAAACTGCGGTGCATCTGTAAACATGATAGAGCGACCAATTTTACAGAAAAGCTCGAGAGTTTGGCCTCCTTATCCAGTAGTTTTGATACCAGACGTCAAACGAAGTGGGTGAAGGATACATCAATGGCACAGGGAATTCTTCCAGACAGGTTAAAATGTACAATTGTTAAACCACTTCACAAGAAAGGTGAATAAAGACAAACTTAAACAATTATTGCCCAATTTCCTTACCGACATTTCTTCCGAAATATTCCAAAAAGTAATATACTCAAAAGCAGTCGTACCCTTAAGTACAAACAATTTACTTTGCATATGACAGTTTGGATTCCACAAAGGTTAATCGACTGAGAGTACTATTTATACATTAACTCATCAAGTAGTCAGAGTCCTAAATAATAATATATAGGCAGCTGGTATATTCTGCGGTGCTTACAAGACGTTTGATTGTGTAGATTACATTCCTCCCTCAGAAAAACTAAAGTTTAATGAAGTTGGTGGCTTTATGCACAGCTTTTTTTGAATCACACATAAAAATCAGAATGCAAAAGGCTGTGCTGATTAAGTCAGACAATGTCGGCAAAAATAGAAAATCTTAGTGACTGAGGAATGAAATCACTAACGGAGTCCCATAGGGTCCAATTTTGGGTCCACTCCAATTCCTTATCTATGTGAATGACCTTCCATTTAACAATCTAAAAGCAAAATTGGTATATTTTTTACAGACGATACTAGTGTTGTTATAAATCCCATAAGAGAAAAAAACAGAACGCTTGGTAAATGGTATTTTCCAACGCATTATTTAGTGGTTCTCTGAAAATGGACTCTCCCTAAATTTTGGATAAAAAACGACACTACATTCAGTCCTGTACAACAAATAGAGTCACACCAACAATTGATGTAGCACATTATAACGGGTCAGTAAGTAGGGTAGAATGCTCCAAATTTTTGGATGTACGTATTGATGAAAATGTGAACTGGAAAAAGCGTATTACGGAGCATCTCAAACAATGAAGTTCTATTTTTGCTCTCCGTATAATTCCCAATCTTGGAAACAAACATATCAGCCTCCTGACATGTTACGCATATTCCCATTCAATAACATCTTACGGAATAATTTTCTGGACTAACTCATCACTTAGAAAGAAAGTATTGACTGCACAAGAGCGAGCAGTAAGAATAATATGTGGTGTTCACTCACGGACGTCATGTAGGTACCTCTTCAAAGAGCTAGACATTTTAACTGCGGCGTCACAATACACATATTCGCCAATGAAATTCGTTATAAATAATTCTTCACAGTTTGAGAAGAACAATGAAATCCATAACTACAACAGTAGACGGAAAAATGACCTTTCTTACCTATTGTTAAACCTGTCAGTGGCTCAGAAAGGACTTCAATATGTAGCAACAAAATTTTTTGATCATTTGCCCAATACCACAAAATGTCTCACAGGCAGCGAAGAGAGTTTTAAATCTAATTTAAAATCGTTTCTCCTGGACAGCTCCTTCTATTCAACTGACGAATTTCTGCTTAAAACCCAGTAGCCAATAAAAAAATTAAGTGTACTTGCATGAGCAGGACTAAAAATAATAATGTGTTCATTAATGTCAACACACATAGTTTAGATAAATGAATCGTTCAAGTAATCTACAGAACATTTATCTAAGTAACTAACTAACTCACTGTGACAGTAACTGCTCAGCATATACCATATGTGGTCGGCCGGGGTGGCCGAGCCGTTCTAGGCGCTACAGTCTGGAACCGCGCGACCGCTACGGTCGTAGGTTCGAATCCTGCCTCGGGCATGAATGTGTGTGATGTCCTTAGGTTAGTTAGTTTTCAGTAGTTCTAAGTTCTAGGGGACTGATGACCTCAGAAGTGAAGTGCCATAGTGCTCAGAGCCATTTGAGCCTTATACCATATGCAAATGATCAGAGAATGTGAATGGAAATCTTTGGAAAAGTACAAAATGAAATAATGCAAGATAATGGTTAAAATAAAGTTTCTTCATAAAATTTTCCATCTTAAGGTGAAGTAAAAGTCGTGGTCCGAACGTAAATCTTTTTTACCACCGCCGATAGTACACTGTTGTTGTTGTTGTGGTCTTCAGCCCTGAGACTGGTTTGATGCAGCTCTCCATGCTACTCCATCCTGTGCAAGCTTCTTCATCTCCCAGTACCTACTGCAACCTACATCCTTCTCAATCTGCTTAGTGTATTCATCTCTTGGTCTCCCTCTGCGATTTTTACCCTCCACGCTGCCCTCCAATGCTAAATTTGTGATCCCTTGATGCCTCAAAACATGTCCTACCAACCGATCCCTTCTTCTAGTCAAGTTGTTTATTTTTTTTTTATTTATTTATTTATTGTTCCGTGGGACCACATTTAGGAGAAGTCTCCATGGTCATGGAACGAGTCAATATATGAAATTATAACACGATTGTAGAAACAGATAAAATGAAACAAGTCGTTAGTTTAAATAAAGAAAATCAAGAATGTAACACTGGAATTTGCTTAATTTTTTATCTCTTCCAGGAGCTCCTCGACAGAATAGAAGGAGTGAGCCATGAGGAAACTCTTCAGTTTAGACTTAAAAGTGTTTGGGCTACTGCTAAGATTTTTGAGTTCTTGTGGTAGCTTATTGAAAATGGATGCAGCAGTATACTGCACTCCTTTCTGCACAAGAGTCAAGGAAGTGCATTCCACATGCAGATTTGATTTCTGCCTAGTATTAACTGAGTGAAAGCTGCTAACTCTTGGGAATAAGCTAATATTGCTAACAACAAACGACATTAAAGAAAATACATACTGTGAGGGCAATGTCAAAATTCCCAGACTATTGAATAGGGGTCGACAAGAGGTTTTCGAACTTACACCATACATAGCTCGAACAGCCCGTTTTTGAGCCAAAAACTTCTCTTCTCCCCAGTCCTATTCAATACTTCCTCATTAGTTACGTGATCTACCCACCTTATCTTCAGCATTCTTCTGTAGCACCACATTTCGAAAGCTTCTATTCTCTTCTTGTCCAAACTAGTTATCGTCCATGTTTCACTTCCATACATGGCTACACTCCATACAAATACTTTCAGAAACGACTTCCTGACACTTAAATCTATACTCGACGTTAACAAATTTCTCTTCTTCAGAAACGATTTCCTTGCCATTGCCAGTCTACATTTAATATCTTCTCTACTTCGACCATCATCAGTTATTTTACTCCCTAAATAGCAAAACTCCTTTACTACTTTAAGTGTCTCATTTCCTAATCTAATTCTCTCAGCATCACCCAACTTAATTTCACTACATTCCATTATCCTCGTTTTGCTTTTGTTGATGTTCATCTTATATCCTCCTTTCAAGACACTGTCCATTCCGTTCAACTGCTCTTCCAAGTCCTTTGCTGTCTCTGACAAAATTACAATGTCATCGGCGAACCTCAAAGTTTTCACTTCTTCTCTATGAATTTTAATACCTACTCCGAATTTTTCTTTTGTTTCCTTTACTGCTTGCTCAATATACAGATTGAATAACATCGGGGAGAGGCTACAACCCTGTCTCACTCCTTTCCCAACCACTGCTTCCCTTTCATGCCCCTCGACTCTTATAACTGCCATCTGGTTTCTGTACAAATTGTAAATAGCCTTTCGCTCCCTATATTTTACCCCTGCCACCTTCAGAATTTGAAAGAGAGTATTCCAGTTAACATTGTCAAAAGCTTTCTCTAAGTCTACAAATGCTAGAAACGTAGGTTTGCCTTTTCTTAATCTTTCTTCTAAGATAAGTCGTAAGGTTAGTATTGCCTCACGTGTTCCAACATTTCTACGGAATCCAAACTGATCTTCCCCGAGGTCCGCTTCTACCAATTTATCCATTCGTCTGTAAAGAATTCGCGTTAGTATTTTGCAGCTGTGACTTATTAAACTGATAGTTCGGTAATTTTCACATCTGTCAACACCTGCTTTCTTTGGGATTGGAATTATCATATTCTTCTTGAAGTCTGAGGGTATCTCGCCATCTGAGTTCTTGATATTCATACAGGTGGTTCTCTTCTCTCCAAACGTCTCTTTAATTTTCCTGTAGGCAGTATCTATCTCACCCCTAGTGAGACAAGCCTCTACATCCTTACATTTGTCCTCTAGCCATCCCTGCTTAGCCATCTTGCTCACCAGATGGTAGAGTTTTGTCATGACTGGCTCTCCCAAGGCCATCAGTAGATCTAATGGAATGTTGTCTACTCTCGGGGCCTTGTTTCGACACAGGTCTTTCAGTGCTCTGTCAAACTCTTCACGCAGTATCTTATCTCCCATTTCGTCTTCATCTACATCCTCTTCCATTTCCATAATATTGTCCTCAAGCACATCGCCCTTATATAAACCCTCTATATACTCCTTCCACCTTTCTGCCTTCCCTTCTTTGCTTGGAACTGGGTTGCCATCTGAGTTCTTGATATTCATACAGGTGGTTCTCTTCTCTCCAAACGTCTCTTTAATTTTCCTGTAGGCAGTATCTATCTTACCCCTAGTGAGACAAGCCTCTACATCCTTACATTTGTCCTCTAGCCATCCCTGCTTAGCCATTTTGCACTTCCTGTCGATCTCATTTTTGAGACGTTTGTATTCCTTTTTGCCTGCTTCATTTACTGCATTTTTATATTTTCTCCTTTCATCAATTAAATTCAATATTTCTTCTGTTACCCAAGGATTTCTTTTAGCCCTCGTCTTTTTACCTACTTGATCGTCTGCTGCCTTCACTACTTCATCCCTCAGAGCTACCCATTCTTCTTCTACTGTATTTCTTTCGCCCATTCCTGTCAATTGTTCCCTTATGCTCTCCCTGAAACTCTCTACAACCTCTGGTTCTTTCAGTTTATCCAGGTCCCATCTCCTTAAATTCCCACCTTTTTGCAGTTTCTTCAGTTTCAATCTGCAGTTCATAACCAATAGATTGTGGTCAGAATCCACATCTGCCACTGGAAATGTCTTACAATTTAAAACCTGGTTCCTAAATCTCTGTCTTACCATTATACGAGTATAATCTATCTGATACCTCTTAGTATCTCCAGGATTCTTCCAGGTATACAACCTTGTTTTATGATTCTTGAACCAAGTGTTAGCTATGATTAAGTTATGCTCTGTGCAAAATTCTACAAGGCGGCTTCCTCTTTCATTTCTTCCCCCTAATCCATATTCACCTACTACGTTTCCTTCTCTCCCTTTTCCTACTGACGAATTCCAGTCACCCATGACTATTAAATTTTCGTCTCCCTTCACTACCTGAATAATTTCTTTTATCTCGTCATACATTTAATCTATTTCTTCATCATCTAGTTGGCATATAAACTTGTACTACTGTAGTAGGCATGGGCTTTGTGTCTATCTTGGCCACAATAATGCGTTCACTATGCTGTTTGTAGTAGCTAACGCGCACTCCTATTTTCTTATTCATTATTAAACCTACTCCTACATAACCCCTATTTGATTTTGTATTTATAACCCTGTAATCACCTGATCAAAAGTCTTGTTCCTCCTGCCACCGAACTTCACTGGCCATTAAAACTGCTACACCACGAAGATGACGTGCTATAGACGTGAAATTTAACCGACAGGAAGAAGATGCTGTGATATGCAAATGATTAGCTTTTCAAAGCATTCACACAAGGTTGGCGCCGGTGGCGACACCTACAACATGCTGACATGAGGAAAGTTTCCAACCGATTTCTCATCCACAAACAACAGTTGACCGGCGTTGCCTGGTGAAACATTGTTGTGATGCCTCGTGTAAGGAGGAGAAATGCGTACCATCAAGTTTCCGACTTTGATAAAGGTCGGATTGAAGCCTATCGCGATTGCGGTTTATCGTATCGGGACACCGCTGTTCGCGTTGGTCGAGATCCAATGACTGTTAGCAGAATATGGAATCGGTGGGTTCAGGAGAGTAATACGGAACGCCGTGCTGGATCCCAACGCCATCGTATCACTAGCAGTCGAGATGAAAGGCATCTTATCCGCATGGCTGTAACGGATCGTGCAGCCACGTCTCGATCCCTGAGTCAACAGTTGGGGACGTTTGCAAGATAACAACCATCTGCACGAACAGTTCGACGACGTTTGCAGCAGCATGGACTATCAGCTCGGAGACAATGGTTGCGGTTACCCTTGACGCTGCATCACAGACAGGAGCGCCTGCGATGGTGTACTCAACGACGAACCTGGGTGCACGAATGGCAAACTTCATTCTTTTCGGATGAATCCAGGTTCTGTTTACAGAATCATGACGGTCGCATCCGTGTTTAGCGACATCGCGGTGAACGGACATCGGAAGCGTGTATTCGTCATCCCCATACTGGCGTATCACCCGGCGTGGTGGTATGGGGTGCCATTGGTTACACGTCTCGGTCACCTCTTGTTCGCATTGCTGGCGCTTTGAAAAGTGGACGTTACATTTCAGATGTGTTACGACCCGTGGCTCTACCATTCATTCGATCCCTGCGAAACCCTACATTTCAGCAGGATAATGCACGACCGCATGTTGCAGGTCCTGTACGGGTCTTTCTGGATACAGAAAATGTTCGACTGCTGCCCTGGCCAGTACATTCTCCAGATCTCTCACCAATTGAAAACGTCTGGTCAATGGTGGCCGAGCAATTGGCTTGTCACAATACGCCAGTCACTACTCTTGATGAACTGTGGAATCGTGTTGAAGCTGCATGGGCAGCTGTACCTGTACACGCCATCCAAGCTCTGTTTGACTCAATGCCCAGGCGTATCAAGGCCGTTATTACGGCCAGAGGAGGTTGTTCTGGGTACTGATTTCTCAGGATCTATGCACTCAAACTGCGTGAAAATGTAATCACATGTCAGTTCTAGTATAATACATCTGTCCAATGAATACCCGTTTATTATCTGCATTTCATCTTGGTGTAGCAATTTTAATGGCCAGTAGTGTATTTTACATTTGTGTGAGGTATGGCATTTAGCAGGGAATAAGTGTTTCGTGAGGCGGTATTTCTTGACCATGACTCAATACCACAGCACCTTAAGCATGATTTTATGGACTGTCAAACGAAATTCGCAACTGGATTGAGGATTTCTTGTAGGGAGTACTCTGCGTGTTATTTTGGGTGGGATGTCATCGACAGACATAGAAGCATGGTGGCACAAACTGATCATCCAGAGACATAAGAGCTTTTGTGAATGGTCCATTGATTTGGATGTCGGCAGATGTTAACAAAAACGAAAACAACAAACAGTGAATTGTAAAGTCACGAGTGAAAAAAATCACATAATACAGATGATTATGAACAATCTAAGATTGACAAGATGACTTTTCAGTTGTGCATGATGTTTAATGGTTCAAGATTTTAATTGTGCATTACTTAATGTGCCCATATTTTAGCTTTCAATTGTTTAACAGGTGTGAGCACTGCGAATTTTGAGTGTGTTGCGTTACTTAGCATGGTGATTAACAGGTAAGTGCCTCAGTGAAGTGAGATATTGTAAGTCTACAACCAATCGGCCATTTATCAGGAGCTGGTTGATGTTCAGTCTGATAGGTGAGTGACGGCTAAGCTGTGGACAAGGTCAGGTAGAGCGAGATAAAGGCTGTGGGAGTTTTAGAAGTCGTTGCAAGCATTTGCGAGTGTATTCACAGCTGGCCGCGGTGGTCTAGCGGTTCCGGCGCTCAGTCCGGAGCCGCGGGACTGCTACGGTCGCAGGTTCGAATCCTGCCTCGGCCATGGATGTGTGTGATGTCCTTAGGTTAGTTAGGTTTAAGTAGTTCTAAGTTCTAGGGGACTTATGACCACAGATGTTAAGTCCCATGGTGCTCAGAGCCATTTGAACCATTTTGAGTGTATTCACGTGGGGCGTTGTTTAGTCTACTGGGGAGGGAAAGAGCGAGTGAGGTGGCGCAGTAGTTAGCACACTGGACTCGTATTCGGGAGGACGACGGTTCAATCACGCGTCCGGCCTTCCTGATTTAGGTTTTCTGTGATTTCCCTAGATCGATCCAGGCGAATGCCGCGATGGTTCCTCTGAAAGGGAACGGCCGATTACCTTCCCCATTCTTTCCTAATTCGAGCTTCTGCTCTGTCTCTAATGATCTCATTGTCGACGGGATGTTAAACACTAAATCCTCCTCCTCCTCTTCCTAAGGAAGGAAAGGGGGAGGGAGATTAGCACCCCACCTCCACTCTACTAGAGGGATCTTCTGCTATCTGCCATGTTCGAACTTTAGAACCACTGTGAAATTGGTCTACTTGATCTACAAGACGTAAATTAGGATTAGGTACCACGAATTCTTTGTATCGACGAGACGCATTCATTGTACCTTCAAGTGCATTCGTGTGACCGATGTTGTGGAAACTGGAATATCTGCCTCTGATTCTACATTATCACTCTGCAATTCACAGTTAAGTGTCTGGCAGAGGGTTCATCGTTTCACCTTCAAGATATTTCTCTACCGTTCCATCCTCAAAAGGCGCGTGGCAAAAACGAGCACTTAAATCTTTCTGTGCGAGCCCTGATTTCTATTATTCTATTGTGATGATTATTTCTCCCCACGTAGGTGGGTGCCAGAAAATATTTTCACAGTCAGAGAAGAAAGTTTGAAATTTCACGAGAAGATCCTGTCACAAGGAAAAACGCCTTTGTTTCAATGATTGCTACCCCAAGTCATGCATCATGTCCTTGGCACTTCTCCCCTACTTCGCGATAGTAAAAAACGAGCTTTTGATGTGCTCCGGGCAGTCCCATCTGATGCGGATTCCACACCGCAAGTAAATGCTCCAGAAGAGGGCCGACAAGCGTGGTGTAAGCAGTCTCTTTAGTAGCCCTGTTGCACTTTCTAAATGTTTTGCCAATAAATCACAGTCTTTGGTTTGCTTTCCCCACAGCATTATCTGTGTGATCGTTCTAATTTGTCATTTGCGTTATTTAGAATGAATTGTCACTTTTTGCACCTTACAAATGGATATATCCTTTTTCAATTGGTTTTTATCATCTGATGACTTTGCAAGACGATAAATGACATCAACTGCAAACAATCTAAGAGGACTGCTTAGATTGCCTCCTACTTCGTTTTTGTATCTCAGAAACAGCAGAGGGCCTACAACATTTCTTTGGAGAACGCCGGATATTCCTTCTGTTTTACTCGATGATCTCCCGTCACTTACTACCAACTGTGACGTTTCCGACAGGAAATCACGAATCCATTCGTCAACTGAGGCGATACTCCGTAGGCACGACATTTGATTGCAAATAAAGAGCTGGTTGTGTTTCAAAAGAAGGATATTTTTTGAATCCGTGTTGACTACTTGTCAATAAATCGTTGCCCTAGAGGAAATTCATTGCATTCTAACACGTTGTATGTTCCAAAATCCTACCGCAAATCGATGTCAGTGATATAGGTCTGTAATTCAGTGGGTATTGTTTTGACTTGTGCTCTTTTCCAGTCTTTAGGTACGATCTTCCGACGAGCGAGTGGTTGTATGTGTTTGCTAAGTGTGGATCTGCTGTGTCACCATACTCTGAAGAACAACCTAACGGGTATATAATACGGACCGGAGGCTAAGCTGCTTTGCTACACCGACGATATCTACTTCTGTATTACCAATGTTAGCAGTTGTTGTAGATTCGAATTCTGGAATATTTACTTCGTCTCTTTCGGTGAAGGAGTTTCAGTAACCATGTTTAGTAACCCTGCTTTAGTGGCATTGTCATCAGTTCAAAATGGTTCAAATGGCTCTGAGCACTATGGGACTCAACTTCTGAGGTCATTAGTCCCCTAGAACTTAGAACTAGTTAAACCTAACTAACCTAAGGACATCACACACATCCATGCCCGAGGCAGGATTCGAACCTGCGACCGTAGCAGCAGCGCGGTTCCGGACTGAAGCGCCTAGAACCGCTCGGCCACAACGGCCGGGTCATCAGTCACATCACCATTGTTATCGCTCAGTGAATATACTGACTGCATGTTGCTGCTGCTGTGCTTTACATATGGCCAGAATATTTTTGGGTTTCCTCAGATTTCGAGGCAGACTATGTTTATGATTCCTGAAACTAAGCAAAAACACCTATAGCATTGCTGTGCAGAATGGAGTACAGCTATAGACATGATCTAAAGGGCGATTGCTAGCAGAAAGTTGGTGCAATGACTGGAAGAAATCACGTGTTTGTATTCTGTCTAGAGTCGGCATGAAAGCCATTTAATACAGAATCAATAACTCAAGCCAGAAGACACACATATAGTGACCAACAAGTATTATGAAAGCAACGACATACACCTAAGCTAAGCATCAAGTATTCAAATAATATTTCTAGTTAACAATATTAATAAAATTAATGTTTTATTAATCAGTCAGTTCTGATAACCTACTTCTCAATTATAATATAAAATTTCCTGTTATTCAAATTTGGTGCCATTTAGAACAAACGTGATGGTCTGAGCGGATGGGACTTAAGGAGACGCACAAATTGAGGTGGCCATGTACTTCGAAATAATTCCCTTTATTTCTTACTTGCGTTTTTCGCGATGTTGCAAGGTTTAGAATTTTTGTATATACAGGGTGACACTGAAAAACGGGAACATTTCCACAGTCCAATAAGTGGTGAAGGAAAGAAATTGCATTCATAGTAATTGAAACCTTACAACTTTGCCATTTACGAAACATTGATGGCATTTATCATTTTTAAAAAATGACGTCCTTTAGATGGCGTCCTCCTGTACTTATACATTCGTGAAATCTGCTGTTGAGATTCTTCATTGACCGCTGCAACATCTCAGCTGGGATACTGTGGACTGCATACCGAATTCTCTGTTTTAACTCATCCAGGGTTCTTGCTCGAGTCGTGTAGACTTTGCTCTTGAGGTACCCCCACAAGAAAAAATCACAAACGGATAAATCTGGCGATCTAGGGGGCCAGGGAATGTTACCCATTCGTGAGATCACACGGTTGCCAAACAATTCTCGCACATATGGCACACTGATTTCCGTGCAGTGTGTGACGTCGCTCCGACCTGTTGAAACCAGGCTTTTTGAACGTTGGAAACTTGTTCAATCCAGTGGTAATGAAAGTTCGTAACATCTCCACGTAACGATCGGCATTGACAGTTATTGTGTTTCTCTGTTCATCTGCGAAAAAATACAAAAAAGGTTCAAATGGCTCTGAGCGCTATGGGACTTAACATCCATGGTCATCAGTCCCCTAGAACTTAGAACTACTTAAAGCTAACTAACCTAAGGACATCACACACATCCACGCCCGAGGCAGGATTCGAACCTGCGGAAGTAGCGGTCGCGCGGTTCCAGACTGAAGCGCCTAGAACCGCTCGACCACTCCGGCCGGCGAAAAAGTACAGTCCGATAATCCCATGTGATGGAAACACCACACCATACTGTCTCTTTACTAGCGTGTCAAGGGCGCTCATGAACCTCATTAGGATTTGTGTTTGCCCAGTAACGGTAGTTCTGTTTATTCACATAACCTGTGACACGGTAATGTGCCTCATTTGACATCCACAACTTGTTTAGAAATTCATCGTCATTGCTTATTTTTATTATCATTTGTTGACAGAATCCTAATCGTAACCGGTATCGTTGTCCTTTAATTGTTGCACCATCTGTACCTTGTACGGATGAAATTTTGAATCAAAATGAAGAATTATGCGAACACTCTCCAGGGACATTCCAATCACTGCTGCTTGCTTAGGAATTGAGCGCCGTGGGCTCCGTAGGACAGACTGGCGTACAACATCAGTGTTTGCTAGAAAACGCACGCTTCTTGGTCGTCCTGTTGGTTTCTTCTTGAAGGTAGACCCAGGCTCTTCAAAGTTAAACATTTTATTTATCGCGTGTTTCGACGGAACAGCGTCATGACGTCCTAAATTATAAAAACGTCAAACTCTCCCTCCGCGCCGCTACCAAACTCTCATCGTTTTTATAAAACATTTTTGTGGCTATCGCGAGCTGTTGTCCATTCCACTGATCCATGATTACTGAAATGGCGGACTATTTACTCGCTCTCATGAAACGGCAGTACTGCCACCTGCCCATGGCTGCCACTACTCATTTCAAACATTTCCGTTATTCTGTGACACCCTGTACTTAAATGTGGGATACTGTACGCACATTTGAAATGTACAGCATCAAAATGTGCGTCATTTGACGTATATTACTTACACGGTTTGTGAGTTAACTTTGAAAGACGTCTCAAAATAATTACCTAAATGGCGGACTGTTTACTCGCTCTCATGAAACGGCAGTGCTGCCACCTGCCCATGGCTGCCACTACTCATTTCAAACATTTCCGTTATTCTGTGACACCCTGTACTTAAATGTGGGATACTGTACGTACATTTGAAATGTACAGCATCAAAATGTGCGTCATTTGACGTATATTACTTATATGTTTTGTGAGTTAACTTTAAAAGACGTCTCAAACTTACGTATGTGCAAATCGTGAGGACGAGTCTCGGGTTACGAGTCTTCTTCAACCCATGGTACGTTGGCGTGCGTAGTCAACATCAGTCGGCCTGTGACGTGCACGGCAAGTGGCGGCAGCTAAAACGCCATCATTAGCTCTCATTGACAATGACCAAGGAGCACATAGCCTACGGCCGGGAGCCCGAGCATAGTGAATGGGTTGCACAGTAGAGCTCAAGATCTACCTATCAGAGGGCGTAGGGGTGAAAAAGAATTATAGTCTGCGATGCAACAATACCCAGATTTTATTCATCCAATATTTGAGAATGAGAAAAATTAGTGACTTGCAACAAACTTTACACATAATTCCAAACATTTACGAAACTATTTCTTTCTGACAACACCAACAAAATGATGAAAGGAAAAGTGTTTATCGCTTACTACATTTGCGCTACCGGGCGAGGCGGACTCGCATTCGGGACGACAAGGTTCAACCCTGGCGTCCTGCCATCTATAGTCCATGAGACGAGTGATTGGTAGTGACAGTTCCGGCGGGCAGACGGCGCTGTTGCCGAACGCGGCGCCCTGTCTGCTACACGCATTCTCTAGCAGCAGAAATAAAAGCCAGACAAAATACAAGTCGTATTGGTACGCGTGAATTTATTTAAAGTTGATGCTTGAAATATATTAACTCGAAAACTGATAAGAGCTATTTAGTACAAGTATCTAAGATGCTGAAACATAATAAAGTTATTCGTTAAACTTCACAACTGAAATGAAAACTATTTTCGCAAGTTGTTGAACATTAGCAGTTTTGGTTTCCATTGTTAAGTATTAGCATTATTAATTTGTTCTACTACAAGCTACAGAATAATTGGTCAGTGTATGAAGAGTTATAATCTGAAGAAAGTACTCACAATATGATGATCTGGTTGTAGATCGATAGCAAACTCCCTCCTTACATTCCTGAATACGTTGTAGTTACTGTAATGGAAAAACACCACTCACATCACTGTCAGAATCTGATTTGACATTGTCTTCTTCAGCACTACTCGAACTGTCACTGCTCTCTCCCAGATGTATAATTAAATTTTCGATGCATTCTTCCACAACCCCTTCGGTTTTGGCCGCCTCTCTGATGGCACTTGCAGTGCTGTTTACAATTTTAGCCCACTCTCGCTTGTCACTTTATTGATAGCTGCTGGAAGGAGAGTTTCCACTTCAGTGATCGTGAATTTTTTATTGTTTGCAGCAATGTAATTTTTTATCTGCGCCCACACTCCTTCAATTGCATTGAAGTGACAGTGGTATGGAGGAAGCCGAACGATTTCATGCCCGTGCCTTTTAGCAATCTCGTCAATTACATATGTTGGAAATTGGGGTTTCTTTTGTGCCACAATTTCGAGCAGTTCCGCCTTCCTTAAATCTTCTCTGAAATCTACTTTTCGCCGTTTCAACCACTGAATGATATCGTCTTTTTTTGTTGCCAAGGTTGGTGCCTTATCGTGAACAACGGAATGATAAGGCGCATTGTCCATAACAATCACTGATGGACTTGTCAGATTCGTCATAAGCGATGTCTCGAACCATTCTTGAAATACTACACTGTTCATTTCTTCATGGTAATCTCCCGTCTTTTTTGACCGAAACATTCTCAAGCAGTTTGGCACAAAACCTTTCGATGTTCCTGCATGTAAGACAATAATACGCCCTCCTTTGCCAACAGGCACTGCCATTGTCCCCTCGGGCGTTCCATCATTCCAGCCTCTACGTAAAGAATGGCTGGCATTGACCCAAGTTTCATCTAACCACACCATACTTTCGAATTCCACACCCATGATCCTGTGCAGAAATCTACACCGCCATGCAACTACATCTGTCCTTTCCATTAATATTTTGCGTCCGTTAAACAGTGAATAGCCGAAGCCTATGTCTTTCAACACTGTACGCAATGAAAATTTGCTCCCTTTAAAAAGATCGTCTTTCTGAAGCGACACCTGTAATTTAGATAGAGTGGGATGTTCCCTTCTCTTATAATAGCTGTATATATGACGACGAATAGCGTCTTTCTGAAAATCGTCCAAAACTGTCACCTGCTTATTTCTCGGTCGCTTCTTTCCTGGGGTGTGCAGCTTTGTTGTGCCACTCTCGTCACAATCTACACTATACTGTTCTTTCCCTATTTTTACAACAGTATGCCTACTTATTTTCAATGCTGCTGCAGTTCTCTTCACAACCTGAACAACAGGAATTAAGGGCCCACCTTTGTCCTTTTCTTTCTCAAAGTAATCCCTCACAGAGCCCACGAATTCACGGGCCTGGGTGTGTAGCACACTTTTCTTCCTCCGTTTCACTTCTTGTGTTGGGCTGGTACTACCCGCCGCACTAGACATTGTTTACAACGAAACATAAACAAAGAAACACTAAAAACAACAAAAACGGAATAAACTGCGAATTCAACGTCAGATAAACGACGAACGACCGCACCGCCTGCACGCGAGACACTGGTAAGTTTCATAAGCGCGCGCGACCGGGTTTCAGAGCGGCAACGTGGCCCTTGCTACCCGCTCAAAGTCAGGCCGTCATTGGCTGCCTGCCTGCGGTCGCTAGGCAACGGAAAGACGCTACCGAGCTGTCAATACCAAAGACTCGTCTCCCAGACTATAGCTTTCCGTGATTTCCCTAAATCGCCTTGGGCAAATGCCGGGATGGTTCCTTTGAAAGGGCAAGGCCGACTTCCTTCCCCCTCCTTCGCTAATCCGATGAGACCGATGACCTCGCTGTTTGGTTCAAAAATGGTTCAAATTGCTCTGAGCACTATGGGACTTAACATCTGAGGTCATCAGTCCTCTAGACTTAGAACTACTTAAACCTAACTAACCTAAGGACATCACACACATCCATGCCCGAGGCAGGATTCGAAACTGCCGCGGTTCCAGACTGAAGCGCCTAGAACGGCTAGGTCACAGCGGTACCCTCCCCCAAATCAACCAACCAACATATGCGCTGCTCAAGCAGTAAAAATGCTGCACCAAGCAAGATGTTTTAATTTATTATTTCTTTACTATTAACTGTAATCACGACCCACTTTGCAGGCAATATTTATATACCATAAATGTACCTGCTAAATTATATCATTTTACGACACACATTTCAGGAAACATGACGTCATAAACACTGAGATTCCTGAAAAAATGACGCATCGTGTCTGAAGTTTCAGTTTACTACGTCTTTGTTCATCTAACTCTATTCGCAACAGATTTGGCAGACAGCATCCAAATACACCACTGAATGTACCTGCAAAATTGTACCACTTCTTTCAGAAGATAAGGCGTCATATAAAATTGA
The DNA here is from genome assembly GCF_021461395.2 of Schistocerca americana. Classification (NCBI taxonomy): domain Eukaryota; kingdom Metazoa; phylum Arthropoda; class Insecta; order Orthoptera; family Acrididae; genus Schistocerca; species Schistocerca americana. Next base: position 227,006,515 of record NC_060125.1, on the reverse strand, counting down.
GCTGCGTGAAAACGAAACTGGGCGGCGAAATTCGCTACGGATACAGGTGAAATATATGTACACATTTGGATGAAATTTGTGAAATAAATGTGACACGAGTGTATGTGGGCAAAGCCACGAGAGAAAAGCTCCGCCGAAAGTCCTGGATCGATGTTAGCCAAATGTGGTACATATGTTAATTACTGTCTGTGAGAAAAACCACCAGTCTACTGTTCGTGTGAGAGACATAATTTGAAGATGCAGAGAGAAGGTGGGGAGGAGGAAACAGACAGAGAGGGTCGATCGACGAGATGGTTGCAGGTAGAATGGAGGAGGAGGTGGACAGAGAAAGGGGGGGGGGAGAAATGTACAGAAAGAGGAGGAGGAGGAGATGAACAGAAAAAGAGGGGGAGGAGATGAGCACAGGTAGAGGGGAGAAATAAGTGGGTAGAGAGAGGGGAGGAAGAGTTGGACAGAGAGGGGGAGGAAGAAATGGATAAAGGAAGGGGGAGGTGAAGATGGATGAAGAGATGGGGAGGATGAGATGGATAGAGATGGGGGAGGATGTGGAGAGAGAGAGGGAGAGGAGGCAAAGGACAGAGAGAAAGGGAGGAGGAGCCGAACACATATAGAGGGGAGGAGGAGGTTGGCAGAGACAGGGGAAGCAGGACATTGGCAGAGAGAGGGGAGCAAGAGATGGACAGAGAGGGGGGCAGGAAGAGATGGATACAAGCAGTGGGGAGGTAGATGTGGGCAGTGAGAGGAGATGGATGGGGAGGAGAAGATGTACAGAGGAAGAAGAGGAGACGATGGTCAGAAAGAGAGGGACAAGGAGATGAACAGAGTGCGGGAGAGGAGGAGTTTACAGAGAAAGGGGAGGAGGGAATGGACAGAGAGGGGAAGCAAGATGGAGACAATAGAAGGGAGAAGGAGGAGGTGGGCAGAAGGAGGGGAAGCAGGACATGGGCAGAGAGAGGGAGAGGAGAAGATGTACAGGGAGAGAGAGTGGAGGAGACAGGCAGAGAGTAGGAGTAGAGGGACACAGAGAAGGGGAGGAAGCAATGGACAAAGAGGGAAGGAGGAGATGAACTAATAGAAGATTGGAATAAATACATACCGAGGCATCGCAAAGGAACTCTCTAGTTAATAAATGCATTATTCATTCAGGTTATTTATGCAGCGCTGCTTGCACTTAAAAGTGAAGGTCTCCTTAACAAGAATAGCTGGCAGTAGTTCGTCTGGAGACATATAAATGATGCATGCAAAGAGGCAGGATAGTTTCAACTAATATAAATATTTTCATTTGTTTCTGACTTTGCCTAATTTACTGCTGTTTTTGGAGCTAGAAAATCTAGTGTGTTTTCCAGATGGCTGTCATGGTGTTAGTAAAATTTGCAAACTATCCCCGGCCGCTGTCGCCGAGCGCTTCTAGGCGCTTCAGTCCGGAACCGCGCTGCTGCTACGGTCGCAGGTTCGAATACTGTCTCGGGCATGGATATTTGGTATTGAAAAACGTAATATATCTTAGCGCGAAAGAATTCGATCTGCCACTTAGACACACAAGCCAAGGTCATTTGAGCAGAATCATGCACTTTTCCATTCATTGCGAAGATTGGTAGTGGAATTCCTTCTCAATGATTACTTTTTTGTCAGACATCGCAGCCGGGGAAACTTACAAACCCTATCCTCAATATTACTCAAATGTGTGGGATTCATACCAAATATGACTAACAGGAAATACTGAACATATTCGACGCGAAGGTCGCCGAAGTGGCGTCAACTCGAAAGACCTGCACCTGGCGAACGGTCTACCCGACTGAGGCCCTAGCCACACGAATTTTATTTTTTTACATATAAAAGATGAGCAGCATAAATGGCCACATATTTGACTTGCAAAAGAGCGTCATGGTTTGTGTCTGGAGTTCGTAATTATTTGCTACTACCGCAGACAGCGAAACAAATACAATCATTTATAGAACTTTGTAGTTATTATAGAAAATTCATCAAAAAGTTTGCTGACATTGCACAAACATTGAACCGTTTATTAAAGAAAGGAGCAAAATTTGAATGGTCTACTGACTGTCATACAGCGTTTGAAACTTTGAAACATGTACTGACATTAGATCCAATTTCAGTATTTCTCAACTTCGAAAAGGAATTCATGTTGTCTTGTGACGCAAGCAATGTGGTGGTGGGATGCGTTCTCAGCCAGAATAAAGACAATAAGAAACACCCAGTTACGTACGCATCCAGACAATTGAGTAAAGCGAAGCGGAGTTATTGCAATATGAAGAAGGAAACTGAGTCGTGGTAAAAACTGCTGTTTTGAAGAGCGCGCCACAGCGCGTAGTGTGAAGCAGTCGCTCTCCGTTTCTGGCGGTGGCGCCGCTGTGGCAATCGGCGCTATGAGCTCGCCAGGGTGAACTGAAATACAATAAAGGAAACAAAAAAAACTCGCCAGGGTCAGTCTCTCGTCCCCAGCTTGCTAGTCTGTCTCTCGTCCGCATTTGTGAGGCAGTTAGTTTCTGTCTGTCGTTCGGAGGGCTAGCATGTCTTTCGTTCGGATCAACCTTTAAAGCCGGCAAAATGAGAGCCTTTCCACTCCGCCAGTAAGAGAACTCAGCGAGTGGTCGCCCGGTCGGGGCTTAGTTCCTGCATCTGAGTCTGCGCGTTAGGCCGCCAGTCTGCTCGAGTTGCTCAGGCAATGGTCAATGGCGGTTGGATCGATCGGTTGGTCGGTCGCGCACTGAGACGCATGATGACTTGTTCGTCTTGAGCGTCGGCGCATGTGAGGTCGCCACGTGAGTCCAGTGGGCCGCGGCGTATAGCGAGGGGTAGTGACTTTGCGGTCGACACGAGAGCAACAGGAGTCAAACCACGACATCGGTCTGGCCGGTGCGAGCTGCGACGCCGTGAGAATGGAGATCGGCGCGCCTTCCTGCGTCCGTTGAAGCAGCTGGCAGCGGACGGTTCGGGAGAGCGATTTGGGGGTGCTGCGCCAGGTCTTCTCGAGAAATCGCAGTTTATTAGAAATTAAGTGATTGGTGATATGTTGTTTCATTTACTCTTGTTAAATTCTACTTGTTTTCTTGGTGAGGTCACCAGCCGTTTTGCTTTGGGGTCGTCCTGCCATTCTTCTCCGTTTGCCCACCCGCGGGAAGGTGGTTGTTTATAAATTGGGTGGTCCGTTTTTCCCTTGTGGAGTAGGGGCGGTTAGAGCAACCTGCGGTTCGGGTTGTTCGGTAATCTCCCTATCAATCCGCCCTACGTTAGTAGCTGCCACTGTCGTGTTTGTCGGATTTGGTGTGTTAACGAATTTATTGCTTGGAGTGTAATGGCCTAATTCCTGAAATATGTTTTGATCTTGCCTATCATCTTGAGAGGCGGTATCCGTGTACTGTCGAGCATCTTAACTTGTTTGGCCAGACTTGTAGAATTTTATATAAGATTGCATTTCATGGGCTTTTTTTTAAATGATCATTTTAGTATATAAAGTTGCCACCCTTTCACTGTAAGACTTTTCTTAGAAGTTAAAATCTAGTAGCACCTTCGGTGGCAAAGATAATATTTTAATTTTTAGTGTTTTGTACCATTTCCATCCCTCCTACGGGGGTGCATAGTTTGTGTGCTTGTGTAAATTGTTAAAACCTTTAGTTTAAAGTAATTTGGTGTGTTGCAGATTTGCACCAGTGTAGTCTTTCAGAGGCTGTTGTGAGCGGTCGTAACTACGGCTGTGTCAAAAGGGAGCAGAAAGGTTCTCCACCCGAAAGCTCATACAGTCAAAACTTGTTTCTTTCTGCCTCTGAATAAATTGTAATTTGATATTTAGATGGTGCTTTCTGATTATAATTTTAAATCTGTTTCTTTTAAAAAAACTTTTAGGCACTATTAAAATGAATAAAATTCCCATTTGTCAAAAGGAATTTGGTTATGATTTCATCAGTTACTCCTTGGCAACTACTTCCATGCTTACATAGTGTGATTAAATGTGTTAATGTTCTTGATGAATCGCTAGTAAATAAAATAAATTCTTAAGAATATTCTTTGAAAATAAATCACGGTTCAGAAATGTTAGCAGTTATCTACTGAATTCCTTACTTCCGTTGTTTTTTTGTATGAGCAGAAGTTTAAAGTAGTAACGGATCATGCCACATTGAAGTGGTTGTCAGGACTGAAAGACCCTTCCAGTATATTGACACAGTAGGCGCTATAGTTAAATAAATCCAGTTATGCAGTACACAATCCAAGGGAGAAGCACAGTAACACCGATGGTTAAAGCACGAAAATTGGAATTGCAAGAACATTGTGAAATAGCAGAGAACACTGGCACAGTATGTCCGATCTGATGAAACAGGTTTGACGATTGCTTCACCCAGGCAAGCTTCAAATAAGTCCTTTTCATCCTGAAGCAGATGGGCGAGCAGGCAGGGTACATCACACTATTTTAACCTTGGTAAGGTGTTCTGGCCTATTTTGACCCATGAGGATTTTTTTGTGGTATATCGTTTTGAAAATATTTGATTTTAATAAATTACCTTCTTGGCTCTTCGTGCTGAAGTACGAGTACATTCTGATAGAAAAAAAAATATTTTGGTGCCTTGGTTTGACATTCACAGAAACAGCACTTATCAAGGAATTTGGGACTTTGTAGACCGTGCGTGTTTTAACCTTCAGTACTGGAGCAAATTCTGATAATATTCAATTTGTGAAAAATGGAATGCGTGTGTGAGTATGGCGGGTATAAAAGAAGTGAAACCATTGTTGTTTTGAACAATGGAGTATCTATTTCTGTGAAAGGATGGAAGGGGAAGCACAAGTCATTGCTTTTTGTTGTAACAAAATCAGTTTATAAAGTGATTCACTTCTACTCAGATCACTTGTTTTCTGCCAGTAGAATTAGTATTTTTTCTCAAGATAATGGCCTCTTTGCAAGACGATGAAACAGAAGACACACTGCTGAACATACCTGATAGTGATGAAGTAGTTTCGGAAGATAAAGATCATGCTTCGGAATGCAGCCCTTTGTCTTCTCTAGGAGATACAGATGAAACACCAGAACAGCAAATGGTAAGCAGTCCAGTTCTGATTGCAAAGGATAAATCAGTTGAATGAATGAAAGAACCAATGCCTCAACTGTGATGACATGCAGCATATAATACAGTTCACCCGAATCGTATTGCAAATGAACACTCAGTTTTCAAATTTCACTTCCTTCATCAGCTGAAAACATTATAATATTTATTTTTTTATTTGTTTTAATCGTAATTTTTTGTTCTCTACCAACATTTTTGATGGAAAAAGGCGTCTTTCAGTTACGACAAACAAAATTAGAATGTACATCCGTAGCAACAACAGAACAAGAGTTTCTTCTAAACTATGAAATAGAATTGAAACTAACAGTATGATGATAGATAATAAAGAAAGAAAAATGTAACCAAATCCCGCACGCCATTCCATGTTCATGGACCATCTGCGTACAGATTCCATGTTCCAAATTGATAAAACATTTCTCAGCGTGTGGAGCTCCATGACGGCGTTCATCCTCTGCCCGGTACTCCCCAACTGTGAGGAGGGTTATCGAAGACACTGCGCAAATAGTTCGCAAAGAGTTGTCGGTATCGGGGTGTACACTCGAGTGTGCTATGACTGTCCTGGAGAAATTGCCAGTAATCAAGCAGCATCTTCTCATCGTCTCGAAAGAGGTAGTATATGGACATGCCTTTAAACCATGTGAGAGCGTGAGTCTTCGCAGGTGGGAAATAAGTATCCTCTGGACAAAGGAGGAGCCGTGGCTCAATTGTGCGAGGCGCGATACGTAGGTAGCAGGCAAGGATCTGCTGCACTAGCAGTCATACCTCTAACGCCGATCCTCATGTTAAACGGTGTTCGCCAGCATCCACGAGGTGGCAACGTGGGCAAAGGGGGAATCCGTCATCCCCATAGCGTGCAGCCTTTGTCGTGTTACAACCTTCCCGTTCACCACCTGCTACTACGCCGCTCGTACCCGCGTGGGGAGGAACGACTCCTGGACCGCTCTCCACACTGCGGGCCACAGGGTCGTAGGGCTCTTCCTCTCAATCATATTGCGAGGGATGGACCTTAGCAGCAGCCAGTAAACGTCTCTCGGCTTGGGAATACGAGTGTTGGGGAGGTCTGGGTGCACGTAACTATATTCAAGAATAAATGCCGAGAGGTGCGAGAGTGAGGGTGTAATGTGCGCAATCGTGACAGGTGGCAGAAGAGACGTCGGCAGCAATTCCTCTAACAGACGTCCTGTGAGGGAAGCATCTTTGTGGGTCCACAATTTCAGCATTGTGCACAAGTATAACGCTGTAGCTCTCGCTCGTACATTTATTAAGTCCCAGTCCGCCATCACGCGGAGGGAGGGTGAGTGTTTCGTAGCGGACTTTGAATAGGTGTCCGGCGGTAAGGTAATATCCAAACGCTGCTTGCAGTCTGTGTGCCATCGCTGTCGATATCGGTAGGACCTGAGCCATGTGGATCATCTTAGTCGCCACGTGAAGATTGAGGTATTCCACACGCTGTAGGACGTCCATCCGTCGAAGTAGGTTCCGGCGAACTTCTGTGCGTATTGCCTGTAGTAATCGTGCATAGTTCATGGCAGCCGTGCGGCGCACATCCTGTGTAAATGTTATGCCCAAGAACCGTATATTGTTGACTAGTGGGAGTGGGGCTAAAGCGTTCTCCTGTAGACCTCTCCCAATGGGCATCGCAGCCGACTTGGGCACATTCATGAGGCTGCCCGCTGCCAATCCATAGCGATTGATCCATTGTATCACCGAGCGTACCTCGTCACCAGATCGGACAAGTAATAGAAGGCCATCAGCATATATCCTGCAGTGAAAGGTGTGATCCCTCAATGACATGCCCGAGAGCCTGTTTTTCAACCCTCCGACAAGTGGTTCGAGTGCGATCGCGTAAAGGATCATGGAGAGTGTGAATCCTTGGCGAACTGACCGTCGGATAGGAAAGGGAGCCGCAATCCGTCCATTCACCAGTACACGGGATGCAGCTCCACGGAAAAAGCGCTGAAAGATGTCGAGAAAGTCAGGCGGGAAGCCCATGCGGGCCATAACGGACTGAAGGAACTTGAGGTGAACTCTGTCGAAGGCGTGGTCGAAATCAATGGAGGTCAGAGCAGCTCTAAGGCGACAGGATGTGGCGATGGCTATGAAATCCCTGCATTCGCTGGTTGCCGTTTGCATGTTGGTCACTCCGCCCTGTGTCATTTCCTCCATGGAGAGGAGTTGGGGAAGAACCTTCTTTATGCGGCTGGCGAGTAGTCGGGCGAAGATTTTATAGTCAGAGTTGAGCATTGTAATTGGCCTGTAGTCCTCGACCGTCCGACCTCTGGAAGGCTTGTGTATCGGTATGAGGAGCACGAATGCAGGTGGCACGTGGGAACCGGGGGTCATCAGTTCTTGGTACATGGCGATCCATTGGGGCATCATTAGATCGCGAAAAGTCCGATAAAACTCGAGCGGCAGTCCGTCTGGCCCGGGAGATTTGTTGAGTGCTCCCTTGTTAAGCGCGTCCTCGATGTCGTCCCGTGTAAGTCCAGCAACAGCGCCGCCGCTGCTGCATTGTCGAGGGTGTGCGACACGTGCTGCAGTATGTTGTGCTCGTCCGCTTCCTCTGTATTCACCTCGTCGTAAAACCGGCGATAGTGAACTGCAAAGGCTTCTGTAAACCCCGCCTGAGTCATTACGACCCTGCCACCTGGCAATATGAGGTCCGTGATCAGCTGCTGTCGGCGTCGGCGACTGTCGAGCACGATATGATGCATAGACGGGTTTCTCCTTCCGCTCGGTCTTGACGTCGCGATCGCACGACGACCCCCTCCAAACGTGTCCTCGTAAGCGACAATATTTTACCTTTAATTCGGCGGCTTTCCATTTGTCAGTTTGGAGATGGTGGTTGGCTGGCGAGTTCGCGGAGCATCGTGTAATAAAAGTCCAATGTGTGACGATGCCACGCTGCGATATCTTTTCCGAATTGTGTTAGCACACGACGAAACGCTGGTTTTGCACATTCCACTCACCATGTTAGAGTCGAAGGGTATCGGGGAAGACGACGTTCGCAATCCATTCATGTGTTGGCGATAATCTGACGGCATTCCGGGGCTTGAAGATGTGCCCCATTCAGCTTCCAGGGTCCTCGGCTGCGCCATATCCGCTGCTGCTGTAGAGTGAGTGTGCATATGAAAGAGCTATGATCGGAGAAGGCCAAAACTCCTGGCGCTAGAGCTCGTGAGACATAAATGCGGTCTAGGCGACTGGCTGAGTGACTAGTAAGGTATGTCGGCCCGGGACGGTCACCGTGCACTGTCTCCCACGTGTCGGTGAGAAGCAGATCTCGAACCAGGAGCCGAAGTTCTTGACAAGTCGAGAAATGTGGGACTTGATCTTTGGGGTGGAGCACACAGTTAAAGTCGCTGCCGAAGATATATTGATGGAAGCGACTGATAAAGAAGGGGGCGATATCCTCCGAGTAGAACAGCGATCGTTCGCGGCGTTGGTCAGTTCCTGATGGAGCGTAAATGTTAATGATGCGCGTGCCCATTGCAGTGATCGCCAGCCCCCTTCCTGACGGACGGTAAGTCACTTCTTCGATGGTAATTCCGTCGCGCACTAGTATTGCCGTAGAGCTGCCATTTCGGTCCGCCGGTGACATATATGTCACATAACCGTAGAAAACGGGGAGGGCCGCTATATACACTTCTTGCAACAGGGCAATGTGAACATCCGAAGAACGAAGCATCACACGCACCAACTGGATCTTCACTGCCGTTCGTATCGTGTTGAGGTTAAGCGTGGCGATACGATAAGCTTGTAGTCGAACCGCAGGTGCTAAGTTATCCATTAAGACTGGAATTACCATGACGCTTCTGACTGTATTGACACCTCCGCATCCCCCCAAACCTCACCTGCAGCCCTTTCTAGAGATCCGGCGTCAATGGCGTGGGCTCTGTTGGCGTAATTTGCATGGTGCCGTCGTCGTCGTGGTCATCCGCCCACGTCGGGGAACTCAAAGCAAGATCGGCTTCCCTAGCATCCTCAGGACATGGCTTGGGTGCTTGCACTCCAGAAGGTGGTGGGCAACATCTGTCCTGCATATCGGCATCCGATTTTGCCACTGTAGATATGTGTGGTTTGTCCTCAGTTCCGTTCGGTGGTGCCACACTGCAGCAAACGGCGGCTGCCTCTGTGGTAGCATCGTCACTGAAGGTGGAGTCGTCGTCCTCTGGAGGCTGTGTCGCATCCCGTTCGGAAGTTGCTCTACGCCTCCGTTTCCGTCGCTTCGGAGAGCGTTGCTTCCTGGTGTGTCCTTCTGTGTCAGACGATGGCAAAGATTCACGACGTTCCAGCACAAAGGCAGCCGTAGGCACAATAAGCGAGTCTACGGCCATGCTATCGTCATGTATCTTGTTATCCGTCGACGGGGGCGGCGGCATCGCAGTTGAATCCGTAACTTGTGGAACGGGTGTGTCGTCGTCGCCCTGTATTGGAGGATGGAGCCGTGAGCCAACAGTGGATGTCGGCCGTCGTGGTGAAGTGGTAGCTGTAGTGAGGGCTGCTGCATAAGTCACGGGAAGCAGCGTCGGCTGCGATGGCGGGTCCGCGTCAGCCGGCGGCAGTTGAGTGATTCGACGTTGGATACATTCGGATCTGAGGTGTCCCTCCTTGCCACAACCAGAGCAGGTCTTCGGTTGCCCATCGTAGATGACGATGGCACGGCAGCCACCGATATTCAGATATGAAGGTACATGTCTTTTAAGTTCTATTCGGACCTGGCGGACTCCGTTCAGCCCAGGATATGCCTGGAATTGCGCCCATTTTTCCGCAATATGATCATGCACCGTGCCGTAGGGCCGCAGCGCTGTCACGACGTCCTCCGCCGGTAGTTCGAAAGGAAGTTCGAAAAGTCTGATAGTGCGAAGTCCCATGCCAGAATAATCGACGTGCGCAGTCAACACATTGCCATCAGAATGGCAGAAACGGGGGCCCTGTTTCGTTTCCCGAAGGATACGTTCACATGTTGCGTCGTTGATGATCTTGACATATACGATACTACTCACAATGGACAAGTGAATGCCAAGAATGTCGGTCGCCGGGATTTTGATTTCTTCTCGTAGAAATCGTTCGACTTCGAGTGCTTTGGGCCGTGCAAATTCGTTGCGGAACGTAAATTTGAGCTTCGATTTTCTGTATTGGTGCGCCATAGTGATCTATATGCTGAGTACGGCACGCGCGAAACGGCCGAATACGATGTAAACAACACGAGCGCTCGCTCCGCGGCAGGAACACAAACAGCGCGTCCTCACCGGAGCACTGCCAAAATTTCACCTGAGCCATCGAGGGCACAGATGATAGTGCGACTCAAGGGACTTATCGCCGGCACGCTCCCCGTGAGACCCAAATTCTCAACTTATAATCCCCACACTATATTTGTGTGGTGTCACCGCCAGACACCACACTTGCTAGGTGGTAGCCTTTAAATCGGCCGCGGTTCGTTAGTATACGTCGGACCCGCGTGTCGCCACTGTCAGTGATTGCAGACCGAGCGCCGCCACACGGCAGGTCTAGAGAGACTTCCTAGCACTCGCCCCAGTTGTACAGCCGACTTTGCTAGCAATGGTTCACTGACAAATTACGCTCTCATTTGCCGAGACGATAGTTGGCATAGCCTTCAGCTACGTCATTTGCTACGACCTAGCAAGGCGCCATTATCATTTGCTATTTATCTTGTGATGCATGTACCGTCAGACCGATGTTCACCAGTTATGGATTAAAGTTAAGTATTCCAACAGATACGCACTATTTTTGCTAGTCTCATATCCCTGACCTGTTCCAAACCTCACGCCAGCCTGCGTGAGCTTAAACGCGTGCATTTCGGCTTGCTCTCATAGTGACTTGGCTGTCTTGCCAAGTCACAACATTTTGTAGTGCCCCTGCCATTATACCGGTTACTAGCGTCAGACAATCCACCGAGTCCCGTAAGAGTTCAGGCAAATCGTGTGCATCCGCACTGAAGAAGGTCATCAGCCGGTTAGCCTTAAACGATATGAAGATGGCATCTATTCTTTCCGACATGTCCGAAAGAACAGATGCCATCTTAATACAGAAGCTTTAGTATCCGACCACTCGCCTGGGCCGGCCGCGGTGGCCGAGCGGTTCTATGCGCTTTAGTTCGGAACCGCGCGACTGCTACGGTCGCAGGTTCGAATCCTGCCTCGGGCATGGATGTGTGTGATGTCCTTAGGTTAGTTAGGTTTAAGTAGTTCTAAGTTCTGGGGGACTAATGACCTCAGATATTAAGTCCCATAGTGCTCAGAGCCATTTGAACCATCTGAACCACTCGCTTGGCCACATACAACCATGTATCACATCCGCAGCTGGTGGGTTGCCACTCTCCTAGGTGTCCCCTACCGAAGCCGGGGACACAAGGCAATCCAAACTCTGGTTGTAGACACCGCCCTATGTACACGCCAGGCCACAACAGCAACATTTCCCGATGTGTACACGGAGGACAACAACATAAACTTTCCTCTGTGTGCAGGCGAGCTTCCGCTGGGCTCCGCGAGAGGCATCATCATCGCTAACCAGCAGCGCGTACAACCGACTGCGCCGCTGCAATCCGCAGCGCTACTTTTCGTCCGCCCGTCACGTGACCCTCACCGAAATCCATTCGCAGGATTACATAAGGCACAACGAGGTCACAACTAGTCGCACTCGCTGCACGCTGAGGACACTGCGCTATTCGTGTGGAGCGTGAAACCGATGGAAATGAGACGCCTGCTGTAGCGTGGCTGTGAGGCCCTCGGTGGATTGTCGACCAAGTGGCGGCTTAAGCAGAACGCAACGAAGAGGCAGGCAGTAGTCTTCACAAGAAGGCTACCGCCAGTCATCATCATGGGAAGCGCCTTTCTCTGGAGCAAGACTGGCCGTTATCTCGGGGTCACCCTCGACCAAAGGCTCGTTTGGGAGCCATACATCCAGGACGTCAGGAGCAGAGCGATTGGCGCCTACGCGTCCTGTATCCTCCGCTCAACCCATCGCCAGCACTGCCTCCCCACCATATTACCCTGTACCTGGCACTGGTACGCCCAGTGCTGGAATACGCAGCCGTGGTCTGGGGCAAGGCAGCTGACACACACAACAACGCGCTGCAGAGGGTACAGAACCGAGCGCTTAAGCTCTCTCTGCGCCTGCCGTGGATCTATTCCACTCGCGTGCACAAGCAGAGTGGCATCCCGCTGCCACGGGACCGATTTCGACAGTCGGTGCACGTATTCTACAAAAGGACTGGACGGTCCGAAAATCGGCTCGTCACAGACCTGGGCCACCAAATTCACCACAGGCCAACCACACGTAGGTCTGGCCTGTTGCAGGAGTAACACCCCATAACGGAGTCAGGACGTCCCCGACAGCATCCCATTAGGACAATTCACACTGAGAGGCCACCACCTCCAGACCCCAGGAACCGCAGGAATAGCCTACACCGCTTATCCTGTACCAACACGAGCCAGGGCAGGCTCGTTTGGACCACCAGCAGCAGCGGTCGCACTCTCACTCCGGGCTCGACGTCGGCTGCTGACTACAACCCTCCAGCGACTGGAATCGACCCAGCAAGGCCCAAGGACACAGGCCACACTACCGACCAGAACTCTGGAAACATAAACGACCAGGACACAGGACGAATCACTGACCAGCTCACCAACCGGACATCGACCAGATACCGATCAGGACCCCTATATGGACTATCATGAGAATCTTTATTTCTAGCAAAAGTGGCTTTACTTTTCAAACTTCACGTAAGAATTTCGTATTGTTTATTTTTCGTGTTACCAATAAAAGTGTTCATTTCTTGTAACCAGTGCACCGACTTATTTATGTTCTTGGCACCTCGCAAGACCAAGACATAAAAGAAATATTGAAAAAGATATTAAGGGTTATTCGATTTGGTGACCGGAAGTCAAGTCTGCAAAGACGCGAACAAGGTAAGCTTGCACCTATAAGGAATTTATGAGAGGAATTTGTGAAGATTTTACCTAATTTATACAATCCCAATACTTTCTGTTACATTTAATGAGCAGCTTGTTGCATTCGGGCAAAGCGGTCCTTTCCGCCAGTTTATGCCTAGTAAACCAGCGAAGTATGGCATTTAGTTTTGGGTACTTTGCGACAGTGAAACAAGTTATGTATATTCAGCCATATTCCGGGAAACGACCATGTAGAGCCCCTGAATGAAGGCATAAGCACTGTAATCGAACTGTGTCCTTTCAGGACATAACATTACCTATGACAACTTTTAAGCTGCGCGGAGTGGCCGCGCGGTTAGAGGCGCCATGTCACAGATTGCACGGCCACTCCCGCCGGAGGTTCGAGTCCTCCCACACCTTCCATAAGCTAGGAAAAATGCTGATGAAAAGAAATACCACAGTCATTGGAACTGTGTAAAAGAATGAGCCTGCCATTCCTCCAAATCTGTTGCAGATGAAGGGCATTCCCAACTATACATCAACAGTTGCTTTCACAAAGGACAGGATGCTAGTATCACACATCCTGAAGAAAAAGAAATGTGTTATTCTGCAAAGCACTCTACACCACGATACAAGTCAGTGATGGCTGTGGTGTCACCGCCAGACACCACACTTGCTAGGTGGTAGCCTTTAAATAGGCCGCGGTCCGCTAGTATACGTCGGACCCGCGTGTCGCCACTATCAGTGATTGCAGACCGAGCGCCGCCACACGGCAGGTCTAGAGAGACTTCCTAGCACTCGCCCCAGTTGTACAATCGACTTTGCTAGCGATGGTTCACTGACAAATTACGCTCTCATTTGCCGAGACGATAGTTAGCATAGCCTTCAGCTACGTCATTTGCTACGACCTAGCAAGGCGCCATTATCATTTGCTATTTATCTTGTGATGCATGTACCATCAGACCGATGTTCACCAATTATGGATTAAAGTTAAGTATTCCAACAGATACGTACTATGTTTGCTAGTCTCATATCCCTGGCCTGTTCCAGACATCACGCCATCCTGCGTGAGCTTAAACGCGTGCCTTTCGGCTTCCTCTCATAGTGGCTTGGCTGTCTTGCCAAGTCACAACAATGGCACCAGTAGTAAATCTCATATTATTTTAAATTACAACACTACGAAAGGAGCTGTGGAAGCACTAGACTAGATGGTGGTGAATTGTACAGTGAAGAGGAAGACAAACAGATGTCCTACTGTTGTGTCCTCAGATATCATAGACATTTCTGCACATAACTCTTGTCTGCTGTTCAACGCAGCTCACCCTCAATGGAAAGCAAACACACTACAGCGAAGAAGACGAATCCTAGAAACTCTTGGCGAGCAGTTAATAAATGGGGAAATGAGGAGATTAGAACGTTTCCATGAGGAAATGCTGCAAGCATACTGTAGAGAGGAGAACAGCGTTTGAATCTGCGCTTCGGACATTAGAAGAAAATGACCCTAGTAGTAGGAAGAGAGCCAGATGTTATTTGTGTGGGAAAACTGATAAAAATGTCATTGAACTGTGCTAAGTGTAAAAAATTCATTTGCAAGAATCATTTACATACACATGAAAAAACTGTTGGTAGCATTTAGGCATAGAGTAGTAAAATCAATAATCACCTTATCATAAGATACCGTTATTGTGTTGTTGTACTATTCTGTTATGCAGTTTGAATGATTAATACATTAATCTATCTAAACTGTAACTTTATTTACGATTCCAGCGTACAAAGGTGTAAAAGTATATCTTCCATTAGCGGAATTAAGTCTTTTTTGGCCCAAACATCTTGAGAGTACATGAAAACTAAATGCCGTAATAGGATTAAGGTATTATGTGAACAGTAATCATGACAACTGGGATGTGTACCTTCAATACATCACTATGGCGTTCAGTTCTAAAGTGCATCCAGCTACAGGTCTTTCACTGTGTGAGGTAATAATATGGCAGGAAAATGCCTACGCGTTTCTAAGTGATACACTCAAAACTTGGAACGAAAGCAAATCAGAAAAAAATTGCAAAAAGGTTATGAGATGTTTGGCAGAAAGTGAAACAAGCAAACACAATTTAAGCTTTAGAACGACAGGAACAGACGGGACAAAGTTTGGGAACGTTGCCACAATATAGGGTCGGTCATTGGGTTTTGGTAATGAATTTGTACACACCTAAGGGCAAAACGAAGAAATTCCTTACATGATACCAGGGACCACACCAAGTGGTTGAAATGACATAGCCCCTCAACGTTAAGACACAAATCCCCACAAAAATTCTATTACTCACGTGCGGCATGATGAGGCATTCAAGGCAGCTGTGAATGCCTTATCACAAGTTCTGTCATGGTCTTCAGCACAGAATACAGAGTGTAAAAGAGTAAAAAACGGACCAGCTAATAACGATCCAGATGCACACAGTATACGTTATGCACTTAACCCACATTCATAAGCAGGGGCATGACTAAATTTCTGTGTTACTTATGAGGGTGATTATAGGCATTGACTGTCTTTTTGGATTATTAAGGGTTATTACGGATTTATTGTTGTGTTATGATCGCGTATTTTGGAGGTTTTACATTTTCATTTTTGTTGGTAAATTATATGAGTGGGCAGAATGAAAATAGTTTGTTTCGTGGAATGAGATTTTCACTCTGCAGTGGAGTGTGCGCTGATGTGAAACTTCCTGACAGATTAAAACTGTGTGCCGGGCCGAGACTCGAACTCGGGACCTGTGCCTTTCACGGGCAAGTGCTCTACCAGCATTTTTTTTTTTTTTTTTTAATTTTGTTCGGTAATGTTCGTTGCATTTGGTCTGGGCAGACATCATAGGACATCCGTTCAAGTTGATCGTTGATTCCTGTACTCATTTTTTTTTATTAAAGTGGGCCAGCGCCTCTCTGACCGAACACGCTGAGCTACCGGCGGCCATCTGAGCTACCCAAGCACGACTCACGCCCCGTCCTCACAGCTTTACTTCTGCCAGTACCTCGTCTCCTACCTTTCAAACTTCGCAGAAGCTCTTCGGGGAACCTAGCAGAACTAGCACTCCTCGAAGAAAAGATACTGCAGAGACATGGGTTAGCCACGGCCTGGGGGATGTTTCCTGAATGAGATTTTCACTCTGCAGCGGAGTGTGCGCTGGTATGAAACTTCCTGGCAGAGTAAAACTGTGTGCTGGACCGAGACTCGAACTCGGGACCGAATTCGAACTGGATCCCGATTTCGAGTCTCGGTCCGGCACACAGTTTTAATCTGCCAGGAAGTTTCAGTTTGTTTTGTGTTCGGATTGTGTTGTTGAACTGTGCAGGCTCTCCTTTCGAAGACGGGAGGGGAAGTGATGAAACAGGGACGAATCACAGCAGAGCAAATGATTCAACACGACTCCCAGTGCTGAAATGGTTATGACTGCGACTTGTGCAATATATTACCTACTCTCAGTTACCCGTACACCAGATACCCGTTGACTGGTTTACTAACAGAACTGAGTTAATAAGCGAGACTAAGATAATGAATTATGTACTAAATTAATAGAAGAGAGTGTAAATGTATGAAAGATTGTACCAGCGCATAAGAGATCAGTTCGATATGGGTTAAGAGGATAAGTTCGGTGGACTGAATGTGAACCATAGTGTCATAGGATTAATTGTAAAACACAAGCCTTGTGATTCAGCTCCATGGGAGTGGGAGGATAATTAAAAACTTCAGTGTAGAATTGTTGATGTAAAACATACGTGACAAGATTGTTCCAGGGAGATACTGACATAGGCAGCTTCAGTATACAGAGTGATCAGAAACACCACGAAAAGCTTTTAAGGGTGTTGCAGGGTAAATTATACTGAGGAATAATTGTTCAGAAGAAAATTCCATACGTTGCACCGTTTCCTGGTTAATTAACATTGAAGTAAACCAGACAGCTCGTTGCGTGCGGAGATTTCAGCGGCGCGCAAGATATAATTAGTGTCAGTTCTCATAGCATTGATGATAGCGCACGAGGCCGCTTTGTCTATAGCTTGCGTTCGATGCTTACTACTGCCCCATGTCCACTTTTTGTGCCGCTCTATTGTTCGATTTTAGGAATCCAAAAGAAGGACAAGAATGGAGACACCGTCTCTGGCGGGCTGCTTCAATTTGCGCGAGCAACGGCCTAATTGGCTAACTTCAATCCTAACTAACATGGAAACTGCGCAACGTAACGAATTTTTGTAAAGAATAGTCTGGACAGCACTATTATCACGAGACTGTAATTTGCATTCACGTTTATGAAGAATAATAAACAGGTTTATTATTAACAACACGTGTTGGACAGTAGTTCCTGAGAGAACCTTCCGTATATTCATACTTCACTTAAATGTGCCTCAAAGAGGGCGCCGTCACCATTTAGTGATTTCACACAGTGACTGCTGAGATGAAAGGCATTGTGATGGATAGGTTTACGTGCCGTGGGGCCTGGTTGCAGGCTGATGATAGTGTATCACAATCTCTTTGCATACTAGTTAGTTTTCCTGTAACTGAGCAAGGTAAGTCGACATATATTAAAAAACTAGAAACCCGCCTCGATTGCGAAAAAAGTACGTAGTGTTAACCTAGGTTTCGGCGTAGATAACTACACCTTCTTCAGAACAATAAAACCTACAAGTGCCTAAGAAGACCTTTGTCAATGATTAAAAGAAGACCATAGCTATACATTTATAAACGAAAAAAAGGGAAACACAAACAGTACATATGTACAAAGTCTAAACCGTTACTTAACTTAATGGTGTAACCTCCACCTCACACCGGCCTATGTTCGATGGGCCATGAACCGCCATAAACTGCAGCTACAAATGGTCGCTACTTACACGCCCGACCCGCTACCTATGCACATGCGCAAGACAAGGGAAGTTACTTGAATGCGCATGCGCATACGAATACGTGAATGTTTATACATGGGTCATGGCTAAATAGCCCTTACATTCCCAACCGTGGATCAACGTATATATAAAAATAGAATGGATAGAATAAGTGACGAGCTAAATAGGAGATGAAGCTTAAAAATAACCGCACACGGTTTCTTATCCTAGGAAAGAAACATATATGAAGCTACCTATGACAACAGGAGGAACTCTTAAAAACTATTCCTAAAGCCAATAGTTAGCCTGGGGGGGTGGGGGGGGGGTGACTGAGGGGACATAAAGACGTCGTGGTAATTAAGATGTAGGGAT
This sequence comes from Schistocerca americana, assembly GCF_021461395.2. Classification (NCBI taxonomy): domain Eukaryota; kingdom Metazoa; phylum Arthropoda; class Insecta; order Orthoptera; family Acrididae; genus Schistocerca; species Schistocerca americana. The sequence continues at coordinate 226,988,298 of NC_060125.1, read as the reverse complement.
AAAACGTGAGGTGTTCAACGAGCTAAAATCACCTTCATCGTAAAGGAAATGAGGAAAAAAAAAAGATGAACAGCTTGACCAACCGCGCTCGCCAATCAGCGCACGCATGTGAAAATCCCCAGATCATCAGATTTACAAGTACGAAGAACAAATTAAAGGTGCAAAACCTTCAAAAAATTTTCTGTTTCTTAGTAGGAGTTGGTCGTTAAGGAAATTGTCTTTATCATGTTCCAGATGCTTAAAGATCTGCATTTCTTCCAAAACATCCAGTTTTAAGCCCTTAACCTCGGCATGAAGTAACTCGATATTAACTGGAGGGCTCGGCGCATGAGCCGTTTGCACAAGGTGTTCCTCATAAGTAGAGCCCTTAGTACCGTCACCGCTTCTAGTAGGAATATGCTCTATACCTGAGACGCAGAGCTCGTCCCGTTCGCCTGATGTAAAATTTTGGACAATCCCCGCATGTATTTTTATGTACTCCTGATTGGGAAAGTTTATCGCTCTTATTGTGCAAGGAGTGAATTAAATTCCTATGTAAACTATTATTAGTAGAATAGGCGACTCTGAAATTATAGGCTCTGAGTAAACGCCCCAATTTGTAACTTATATTGCCTATGTAAGGGATAGATATCGTTGCCACTTGTTTGTCATCTAACACATCCCCTAGGGTGGAAGACGTATTATTATTTTTATTTATTTTCTTGTTATACATCTGTCTTACCAACTGATGCCTATAGCCATTATTTATAGCAATATTCTCAAGTGTGACCAGTTTCTACCGCATCTGGTGCAAGAGGGATAGCTGTAACTCTGTGAATATTAGAACGAAAAAAACCCATCTTATGGGCGTACGGATGGGCCGAGTCTGCAGGTATAAGTGAGCCACTATTTGTAGCTGCAGTTTATGGCGGTTCATGGCCCATCGAACATAGGCCGGTGTGAGGGGGAGGTTACACCATTAAGTTAAGTAACGGTTTAGACTTTGTACATATGTACTGTTTGTGTTCCCCTTTTTTCATTTATAAATGTATAGCTATGGTGTTCTTTTAATCATTGACAAAGGTCTTCTTAGGCACTTGTGGGTTTTATTGTTCTGAAGAAGCTGTAGTTATCTACGCCGAAACCTAGGTTAACACTAGGTACTTTTTTCGCAATCTAGGCGGGTTTCTTGTTTTTTAATATACTAACCAACGATTGCTGACGCGCTGCGATGTTGAAGGTTCTTAAGTGGACATAATACGTTCCGGTGCTGCTGGTCGCTGGCTTGTTGCATGTGGCAACATTGTGTCACTGAACTGTTACTACTTCACACGCGAGAGATGCTTGACGAAACAGTTCCACAACACTGCCAATTTCTGTAAGCGAGGTGACATATTTTAGTACTACTTATTGCTTTCACGAGTTCATTTACTTATGTACTTGTGTTATTTGAGAAATTCAGTCCCTTATTCCCTCTATTACCCTCATTTACGTGAAAGAAAGTGGTGCGAGACTATTTTAGGGGTGGTTATTCGAGTCGGACAGCTTCAAAAACTTTTTTTTATAACTATTACATATTTCAGCTGCCGAGCGTTCTTCCGGGTTGTATGGCCGTGGTCCATGGAACTCTTCCATTCCTGACGTTTCGTCCAAAGTTACACTGGACATCTTCCGAGGTGCTCCTAGTTGTGCTAAGTCTTGCCGACTGACGAGTCGGACGTCAAAGAAAGGCCTAAATACCGTGGGAAGTGGATTTCACATGATAGCAGAGATAAACCTTGTCAAGGATAAAATATAACTATCGATCATAGTACGTCAAAGATAAAAACTTCTCATAGATTCAGTAGCGCCACTGTCCACATATCGCTGAGTTTCATAGCTTCTTCTTTTCTGTTAAAATTATCCCTAAGTTTTTATATTTCGTTGGCTCCTCTATATAGCCGTGGATAATAGTTCGTTATAGTACATAAAACTTCAGTTTTCGAAAATTTCACTACGTGATCACCCGACTGAAGAGCCCGCCACGGCTAACTTGTCTGTTTTCCCTAGACGGCAAAGACTTTTATGTTCCTTCAACCGTGTTTTCACACTTCTCTTTGTAGTTCCAATGTAGTTTCTACCACACGTACACGGAATTTTGTATACACCACTTGCGGTAGAGGAACCGCGTTCTTCCATCGCTGTCTGTATCCTTTCGTCGTCCTTAGGATTCCTGTTATTCGGTCGCAAAACTATATTTATTTCCTTACTAGAGTCCCTATTCTTCTCGAAAGCCTGCTTTAGATGTTTTAACTCGGCGTCCGGGTTTTCCGGAGCACAAATCCTTTTAGCTCTGTCGACTAGGCTTTTAATTATACCTTTTTTTGTTGAAGTTTTTATCTTTGACGTACTGTGATCGATAGTTATATTTTATCCTTGACAAGGTTTATCTCTGCTATTACGTGAAATCCAGACCAAGCCCACTTTCCACGGTATTTAGGCCATTCCTCGACGTCCGACTCGTCAGTCGGCAAGACTCAGCACAACCAGGAGCACCTCCGAAGATGTCCAACCATACAACCCGGAAGAATTCTCGGCAACTGAAACATCCGGCAGTGAAAGCCGTCGTTGTATATTACATATTTTATGTAGCATAACCAACAGAATATGAGGGCTTGCGCATCACTTACAATGAGAGTGGTTGTGGCTTTTGCAAACGCGGGCGCGCGCGCGCGCACACCCACACACACACACACACACACACACACACACACACACACACACACGCACACACCTTTAAAAGTCAAGATACGTTCGTACGATTCGTTGATCTACACTGAAGAGCCAAAGAAACTGGTACACCAGCCCAATATCTTGAAGGGCACCTACGAGCACGCCGAAGTGCAGCAACACGACGTGGCATGGACTCGACTAATGTCTGAAGTAGTGCTGGAGGGGAACTAACACCGTGAATCCTGCAGGGCTGTCCATAAATCCGTAAGAGTGCGAGAGAGTGGAGATCTCTTCTGAACAACACGTTGCAAGGCATCCCAGATATGCTCAAGCGGAAGTGTTTGAACTCAAAAGTGTTCCTAGAGCCGTGCTGTAGCAATTGAGGATGCGTAGAGTGTCGCATTGTCCTGCTGGAATTGTCCAAGTCCGTCAGAAAGCACAATGGACATGAATGGATACAGGTGATCAGACAGGATGCTTACGTACGTGTCACCTGTTCAAAATCGTTCAAATGCCTCTGAGCACTATGGGACTTGACTTCTGAGGTCATCAGTCCCCTAGAACTTAGAACTACTTAAACCTAACTAACCTAAGGAAATCACACACATCCATGCCCGAGGCAGGTTTCGAACCTGCGACCGTAGCGGTCGCGCGGTTCCAGACTGAAGCGCCTAGAACCGCTCGGCCACCAGCGGCCGGCCGTGTCACCTGTCAGAGTTGTATCTAGACGGAGCATGGGTCCCATCTGGCTCCAGCTGTACACGCCCCACACTATTACAGAGCCTCCACAATTTAAACAGTCTCCTGCTGACTTGCAGGGCCCATAGAGTCATGCGGTTTTTTCCCATACCTGTACAGGTCATCCACTCGCTACAATCTGAAACGAGACTCTTCCGACCAGGAAACATGTTTCCAGTCATCAACAGTCAAATGTCGGTGTTGACGGGCCCAGGCGAGGCGTAAAACTCTGTGTTGTACAGTCAACAAGGGTAGTCGCGTCGGCCTTCGGCTCCGAAAGCCCATATCGATGATATTTCGTTAAATAGTTCGCCCGCTTACACTTGTTGATGGCCCAGCATTGAAATATGCAACAATTTGCGGACGGGTTGCACTTCTGTAGCACTGAACGATTGTCCTCAGTCGTCGTTGGTCCGATTCTTCCAGAATCTTTTTCCGGCCGCAGCGATGTCGGAGATTTGATGTTTTACCCGGTTCCTGATATTCACGGTACACTCGTGAAATGGTGGTACGGGAAAAACTCCACTTCATCGCTACCTCGGAGATGCTGTGTCCCATCGCTCGTGCGACGACTATAACACCACGTTCAAACTCACTTAAATCTTGACAGCCTGCCAGTGTAGCAGCAGTTACCGATCTAACAATTGCGGCAGACACTTGTTGTCTTATATAGGCGTTGCCGACCACAGCGCCGTATTCTGCCTGTTTACATATCTCTGTATTTGAATACGCACGCCTATACCAGTTTCTTTGGCGCTTAAGTGTATAAATATGTTAGACAATGTAAAATAGTGCAAGAAAAATAGGAATAAGATTCAGGGAGAGACCGATAGTATACGAACTGTGGTAAATAAAAGTGGCCTGGATGAGTGTATACGGCTGGACGTGAATATATGCATATAACCACACCCTGTGACACGTACACCATATGCACGCCTCTTACGTGATCCGCACCGGTTCAGGGCGTAGTGCGGGCTGTGTCAATGTGAGTGGAGCTGTACAAAGGGGTCGATGCTGTTCACAGTGGAGCACCGGGTGTTACGTGACAATACATTCGTGGAAGCAGTGTGTGGTCAGTTGTTTGCTGAGAAGTTTAATGTTGTCAAAGTGCCAGCAAAGAGTGCAATGCAACGCTTGGTCCGAAAATGGCGTCAGACAAGATCGGTTTTGAACAAGCCAAAAAACATTCCGAAAGGCGCCCGTACCAGTCACCAGAAAATGTGGCTGCAGTTCACCAGAAGATGCTTCAGAGTCCTACCAAATCAATTCGACGCCTGTCTCAAGAGACCGGCATATCAGTAGATCATGCGGACGATTACTCACCTGGACTTGCACATGCATCCCTACCGAGTGTCTCTTGTTCATGTATTAAAACCAGTAGATGCTCCTCAGCACCTCCAGTTTTGTGAATGGCTGTTCACTGAGATAATAATGTATGGCTTTGGCATGGAGCTTTCTTTCTCTGATGAAGCCTTGTTTCACCTGAGTGGTCATGTCTACTCAAGGAATCATTGGTTCTGGGCAGCGGAGAATCCGCAAACATCCACGAAACATCATTGCATGATCAAAAGGTTGGGATTTGGTGTGCTGTGTGTGCACATCCCATTATTGGTCCCAAATTCTTTCATCAGACGCTGACGTCGGAGCGTTACATTGCCAACAAACCATCTGTGGCAAAATTAACGGAGGAGGAAAGGACCTCCAGTTGCTTCCAATAGGATGAAGCAACTGCCCATACAGGTGGGCAAACCTTGGAGCACATTTACACAATCTTAGCGCCTAACAGGTTGGTGGCAGAGGTCCATCTGGTCGCGGCGATAGCTGGCCACTCGGGTAACCTGATCTGTCAGTGTGCGATTACTTTGTGTGGGGAGCCCTCAAGTCTAAGGTGTATCCCAACAACCCTCATAGTCTTCAAGAACTGAGGCAGAACATTTATGATGAGACTGCAGCATTCCCAGCAGTCCAGCTTTGATCCGCCTTCAGCAACTTGCTGACCAGCGCCTAGACATGCCAAGAGATGAATGGTGGTCACTTTCAACATCTGCTATAGTCAGGTTAATGCTGTATTTCTTTTCCTCTGCTCTGTTTCGTTGTACGCTGGAACCCCGCTGTCTGGACCACTTTTATTTGCCCCACTCTTTACAATATGTACAAGAATCAAGAAGGAACGATGACAATGGAAGATCAAGGACGAAGTATACGGATTAAAATGGAAGAAAGACAGGGAGGCAGTCTTTCGCCCCGACTGTTAGTCTGTAAATCGAAGAAGCAGGAAGAGCTTAAGAGTAGAATTAAAATTCAGAATGAAATACTCTCAATGATAAAATTTGATGATGACATTGCTACTGTCAGCGAAACAGAAGAAGAATTGCTGGGCCTGTTCGATGGAACGAACGGTCTAATGAGCGAACACTAGGGACTGAGAGAAAACCGAAGAAAGGCTGCAGTATTGAGCAGTAGCACGAATAAAATTAGCGACATACATAACACCAAAATTGAGGAACACGAAGGAATTTTGCTACTTTGGAACCGAAATAACAAGTGATGGGTAAAGCAAAGAGGACATAAAAAGTAGACTAGCACAGGCAAAGGGGGTATTTCCAACGAAAAAAAATCTCTTTTTATCAAAATATCGGCCCATACTTAACACCAAAATTGAGGAACACGAAGTAGACTACATGAAGGAATTTTGCTACTTTGGAACCGAAATAACAAGTGATGGGTAAAGCAAAGAGGACATTAAAAGTAGACTAGCACAGGCAAAGAGGGTATTCCCAACGAAAAAAATCTCTTTTTATCAAAATATCGGCCTTTTCGTATACCGCAGGCGTGCACTGTAGTTCGTCGACCGAATGTTTAAATACTCCGGAGAGCAGCTCTCCGCTACATTCCATTGCAGCTACTAAAGGTGTCGTCATGGCAAGGTTCATCGTACAGCAGTTACTGGCATGTTGTACCAAGTGTTGTCTTCCGTTATCTAGGGAGCAGCCATGTCTTGGACATCCGCGAGTTGCTCGTGATCTTTTTAATTACGAAGTACACTGCAAATACAATTGTTGCATCTGTGCTGTGAATATATTTCACCTTGAGATGCCGGCACTGCAAATCGACATGTTGCATGGTAAGGTCTGTTTACGACATTTGTTACCGTGACCGCATTATCGACCGATGCCTGGTTTCTATGCTATAGTGATTCATATTAATTCATTTTGGGCTCTCTCTAGGGACTGAGCTTTATACTGAAGACATTATTGTTTGTATGAACTTTTATTATTTTGACTTGTGCTGCAGCTCGTCCATTGCTTGTCTAGCGGTTGCTTTATTGTGAGTGATACGTTAGAAAATTTGTGACACAATTATCTCTCATTTATATGTCCATTTCTGAAGAGATGCATTGACAAACGATACTGTCTTTCACTGATCTGTAGTTTCCATGCTGTCCCTTTAACCAGTTACTTACTATGCGATGGTACAGCCTGCTGTACGAAACAAATTCCGACGCCTGGGACAGAAGATCAGCAGGTGAGTGATCCGCTAGGTAACAATGATAGTTGGTAGAATTAATCCAGACTCTTAATAGGAGAGAAGACAGAGACCCCAGCCATAGCTATAGCTATTCTATGTAAAGGTTTTTTTAAATTACCGCTACCGGTCACAAACTTTGTCAACTATTGTATTACTTATTTATTTAGCGACATGTTTCGAGGGAATACCTCATCATCAGGCTAAATGGCATTACAAAAACAACTTTACAGTAAGGTCATACTGATGTTACATGGTCTTTTCGTAAATGCTGTGGTCATACTGCGGAAGAAGAGAGAACTTTGTAAGACGCGATGTCACTTTGGAAGCTGGACTGATGTTTGCACGTAAATGTTTTGTAACGGTCACTCACTTTGTTCTTCTGGCGTGGTAGTCTCGTTGTGATGCGCTGAGGTGTTTCCATTTCCTTGGCTCCCTTGGTCACTTTTCACAAAATGTCACTAACATAGCGCCGGTCGAAATACAGCTCGTTTCGATTTGACTATCTATTTGTCGACCTATGCGGTGTCAGATGTTTACATGTCTTCTGCACGTCTTGTTATCGTATTACAGATGTAGGTTGACATCTGCACTAGATATCCGTTTGGGATCGTGTTTCCATGTTACTGCTATGTTAGTGACAATTTGTGAACGGTGACCAAGACAGCCACGGAAATGGAAACACCTCAGAGCATCACAACGAGACTGCCACGCCAGAAGAACAAAGTGAGTGGCCGTTACAAAACATATTCGTGCAAACATCAGTCCAGCTTCCAAAGTGACATCGCGTCTTACAAAGTTCTCTCTTCTTCCGCAGTATGACCACAGCATTTACGAAAAGACCATGTAACATCTGTATGACCTTATTGTAAAGTTGTTTTTGTAATGCCATTTAGCCTGAAGATGAGGTATTCCCTCGAAACATGTTGCTAAATAAATAAATTCTACATCGGACAGACAGGCAGAAGTTTTGAAATTAGATACAATGAACATATTGATGCTTTAAGACTTCGTAACTTGAACAAATCAGCATTTGCAGCCCATATTGCTGAAGAAAACCATTCTGTCGGAAACATTGGGGACAACTTAAAAATTTTGCATCTAGCAGAAAAGGGAGCCACTATGAATATATTAGAAGAATTAGAAATACACACACACACACACACACACACACACAAACAGCACCCCAGACTATATGGTTGGTTGGTTGGTTGGTTGTTTCGGGGAAGGAGACCAGACAGCGAGGTCATCGGTCTCATCGGATTAGGGAAGGACGGGGAAGGAAGTCGGCCGTGCCCTTTGAAAGGAACCATCCCGGCATTTGCCTGGAGCGATTTAGGGAAATCACGGAAAACCTAAATCAGGATGGCCGGACGCGGGATTGAACCGTCGTCCTCCCGAATGCGAGTCCAGTGTCTAACCACTGCGCCACCTCGCTCGGTAGACTATATGCTTAACGAACAAACAGAGTTAGTTAACACCCCTTTCTTGAAAAATTTCCAAAAATTACTTTCCAGCCTCAAAAGCAAATAATATTAGTACACCTATCTGCAGATCAAGTAGCAAATTTATATGTTACTATAATTCTCATGATGCTAAATGTAATTAGATAATATACAATTTTGTCTATACAGTTCTCATGATGCTAAATGTAATTAAATAATATACTACTTTACCTATACAGTTCTATAAAAAAACCTTTATAATTAATTTAAAAATATCAACTCAAAAATTCAATGTCTCTGTACTAGCGTAAAAGGCATTGTAGTTGCGTAAATGAATACATGATTCTTTCCAAACATGGGACATCATTGTCAAATGTTACTGTGGTGTCACCGCCAGACACCACACTTGCTAGATGGTAGCCTTTAAATCGGCCGCGGTCCGGTAGTATACGTCGGGCCCGCGTGTCGCCACTGTCAGTGATTGCAGACCGAGCACCACCACACGGCAGGTCTAGAGAGACGTCCTAGCACTCGCCCCAGTTGTACAGCAGACTTTGCTAGCGATGCTACACTGACAAACTACGCTCTCATTTGCCGAGACGATAGTTAGCATAGCCTTCAGCTACGTCATTTGCTACGACCTAGCAAGGCGCCATTACCAGTTATATTGAGATTATATTAATGTATCAACAAGAGCGATGTTCTCCAATTATGGATTAAAGTTAAGTATTCCAAGATCTTCGTACTTTATATGCAATTCTCAAGACATTGTCCTGTTCCAGACCTCACGACAGTCTGCGTGAGCTAAACGCGTGCCTTTCGGCTACCTCCGAGTGGCTTGGCTGTCTTGCCAAGTCACTACAGTTACGATATATCATAGCATCTGTGATACTCATATGTTTGTAAGCTCTTTGTATGTATCAAAACATGTGGTGCGTGGTAGAAATCTTCTCAGTGACAAATCTAAAGTGTTTAGTGAGAACAATTTACGTGTGCAACAATAAGAATGCAGTGGGAATGCATTTACATCTGTTGGACGAATGTTATGGTAACAAACACTCCAAACCGACGTTTCACATTAGTCACATGCAACGAAAATCTGTAACGCAACCATCTGTGTGTGGCGTTGTTTATAATTATGTATTATTTATATTTTAGGAAAATTAATCTGTAAAAAAAAAACACACACAACATGTCATAAAGAAAGCGTCTAAACCGTCTGAGGATGAAACACAACGATTCGAAACCGGTAACGGTGCCCTTTGAATAAAGGAACTGAAAGTAAATTTGTGGCTGGTTGCTGTCCTAACACCACCAACATTTGTCTTCAAACAACAGCCACGGTCTCCATCATGTCATCATATGACAAAATTGCAGTAGTACAATAGTTGACAAATTTTATGACTGTTAGCGGTAATTTCAAAAAACCTTTATACATTTCTTGAGACAGTCACGGTCGAAAAATAGTCAAAATGGCTTTAAATTCTTCTTACAGCTATTCTCCTCACAACCAATACTCATGTTACATCACAAAGGGTCAGGATGGTGGGACATGCGTTAAGACGACAAGGAATAATTTGCATGGTACTTGAGGGAGCTGTAATTGGTAAAAACTACAGAACAGGATAGAGATTGGAATATATCCAACAGAATAATAATGAAGGGGGCTGGGTGCAAGTGCTACGGTGAGATGAAGAGGTTGGCGCAGGATAGGACTTCGTGGCGGGAGGCATCAGACCACCCACAAGATTGATGACGCCAACCCCCCCTTCCCACCGCCACCATAAAAACAGGAAGTTTTAGTAGATGTTTGGCACATGGCTGATGGCACTCACTTACCACATGGAGAGCAGCGCGAACAGCAGAATGGCGAGCGCCGTGCAGGAGGCGGTCATAGCGGCGCGGCCCGCATCTGCATCCTGCCGCAGCCACCAGCCAGCGCACACCGGCCAGCGCACCACTCCTCACCTGCAACACCATCACTCTCTCTCACCCCTCCTCACCTGCGTACGCACATCGTGGTCCATGCGCATTGAAAGGCAGGATGTAAGAACATGGACTATGTATATAATCATAAGCACTGACACCAGATAAAAATGGCTATATTTCTGAACTGATATTATGATCATTATTTCAGTACGACTATTAACTGCTTTTCTCCGATCACATCACATTCTGCTGCTAATAAGCTCGCTAGAATATCTAATAGGTCTTGTAATACGATCTAAGACAAAAAAAAGACTCACCACGAAGGACTTATCCGAATGGGACGGAAATTGGTAGATGTGATCTACATATATTGACAAATTATTCACGAGAAAGAGCTTCACAAATTGCGCAAGCCAATAACGCGTTGGTCCAACCCCTGACCCTCATGCAGGCAGTTATTCGGCTTAGCATTGATTCATAGATTTGTTGGATGTCTTCCTGAGGGATATTGTATGAGATTCTGTCCAATTGGCGCGTTAGCTCGTCAGAATCCCGTATTGAGTGAAGGACCCTGACCATTATGCTCCAAACGTTCTCAACTGGGAAGAGACCCGGCTACCTTGCTGGCCGAGATAGGGTTTAGCAAGCACGGATGAGAGGTGGCATGAGCCCCCTCTCATATTTCTATCTTACGATTTTCCTCTCTAATTGCATGCAGTGAAAAGTCGCTATTCCTTCACATGCGGACTTCCCACGCAGCGTCTCTCGTCACCCGGGTGGTCCGGTGACAGGCGGGCTCCGCTGATCTGGAAAGGGTTAAGCTGACGGGTGTGAGGAAGTCGAGTGAATGCTTTGCAGACGCCGACATTGCCAAAAGACACGCCCGGAGGGGTCTGAAGTAGCGGCTGGGCTAGAGGTTCCGTTACTTCGCAGAATCTTAGCGAAAACACTTTCTGGCCGGCTACCAGCGAGGCGTGGGAATGACTTGTGTACCCAGGCAGTTGTGGCGGGAAAATTCCCGCGCTTTCTGCAAAATAGTAACTGTGATTCGCTTGCTCAGGGCATAGCTCCGTGACGTAGCAAAATCAGCGCAGAAATTGGCACCAAGAATCTCCATTGGTGGAATGGTAGTGCTCCGGCAATGGAGTGGAATTTTCCGCCGGTTTTCGAGTTGCTGATTGGAACGTTTAACCACGGCCACTGTCGTGGGGGCGGGAATGTTGTGCGTTCGGCCTGTACGGGTGCTCTAGGTAGTCAGCTCTCGCCTTTCGGTCGAGGACGTCGAAGCAACCAGCCATCGCCTCCGGTACGCCAGATCGTGTTCTGGCAGTTAAGAAGACAGTTTGGTAATGTATGTCCGCAGAACCGGCAGATAGGGATTTTCCTAGGTGGTAATCAGAGCTCAGCAGAGCGCGCCTGTTCGTCTTTTTCTAACTTTGTTCTGTCTTGAGTACCAGCAATTAATGTTGGGTTAGTTGCGTGTCTCTCTTATGATTTGAGTAGCAAGGAATTGGCTCCACATACCACTTCGTCTTAAACCTCACAATCTAGTTTAGGGACAACTTCACCTTCACAGCGTTTGTTTGAGTATCCAATTTGAGCCAATTTGATGTATTATAAATGTTTCATGTGTTTTTGTTTCTTATTTTGTGTTTAGTCTTAATAAATCATATTGTTATTTTGGACAGAACTTTCATTCTGTTAATCGGTAGAGCAACCCATCATTTCTCACTACGTTTATGAAACCTTCCTTTATCTAACTTATTTATCAAATTAAAGTATTGCAGGTGCCAAACTCTTTTCTACTCCACTTGCAGGGTTGATTACAGTCAGTTCGAATATATTTTTTAATCCTTCTGCAACAGCAAAAGTCGGAGTTAGAATAGGGGGGGGGGGCTTAGAGCATCATTTACATATGTAGATTCTAGAATTTAGTGTTAAATACACTGCTAGCCCCGGCACCTCGCATAAAATGGCGACCCTTAGCCTCGGATCTTTCCTGTGAATCACTGATAAGCTAACAGTGTTCTTAGTAGGATCATTCAAATTTTTTTCTCTATTTTTTTTTTAATGATTAGTACCCAAGTTCATTTTCTTGTAGTTCCGCGATTAGTTTTTATTAGCGGCGCATGATTACAGTTTTTGTTTTCAGTGTATATATTTTTTGTTTGTTCATTGTTTTTTCTTTGATGTAGTGTCCGTATCACATCACACTTTGTCGGGTTTGTGTGCAGTTTCTGTACCACAACAAATCGTGCTTGTAGTTACAGCGTTGGAACGGCGTTGTTGAAATATTATGTCTATGTGGAAAAATATTGGGAGTAGATGATTTTTATTGTGAATTTTAGATAAATTTGTTTTTTCATGAATGATCACGAAAAGTAAGGCACGACTATTATCGAGCAAAACTAAAACAAAAGAGGATAGCATAATGAATAAGAGGCAGGTTACTGACGAGGATAGATTCGGAGATGAGATAGGCACATTTTTAGCAGCACAGGACGACGGGGTCATTGATGAGGGAGGTGATTTGGACGCGATCTTAGAGCAACGTCGCGACCGTGATTATGATAGTGAAGTGGAGGATGGAACAGAGACAGGCACACAGGTCAAGACGGTAGCAGAAGTTTATAGTCAAACGAACGAGTAAAGACAGAGGCCAGCTCGGTCACGTCAGAGCTCTAGCGCCCAGGTGTCCAGAGTTACACCACCCATGTGTGACGAGGATCAAAATGATAACATTAACCCAATACTAAGCTACCTACGATCAATGAAAGAAGAAGCTGACGAACAACGTAAGAAGGAGAAGGAAGAAGCTGACGAACAGCGTACGAAGGAGAAGGAAGAAGCTGACGAACAGCGTAAGAAGGACACTCAAGCAATAATTTCGCATATAGGGAAAATTCGTGGGGAATTACTAACAATAAAGAAAGAATGTGGAGAAGCAAAACAAATGTCAGTGGTAGCACAAAAAGTAGCAGGCCTAGCCAAAACGGCAGCAACAGGGGCAATGAAAATCGCAAAAGTAACTTCTTAACTCGCAGGTCGCTTGCGACGTGCGACACAAGCCCACTCAAAATCCCTAGCGTTCTTAAAAACTCAAGGTAATATTGCGGTTACGAACATCACGAAACGAATAAAAGAAGTAGAGAGTCGAATAGCAAATCTAGAGCGAAACGGGTACACGAGCACTGCGCGATCGGATACCAATGATGGAGTACACAGAATTGTGTCTCCGAGGAAAATCTCGCCGTGCTCTAGCCCAGTGACAGAGTACGCAACTAACAGTGCATACACAGAAACAGCGAGTAATAGCTCCAATAATTTCAGCCCACTTAGAAGAGTGAATGCTGAATGCCACTCCCACTGTGATACAGAGGTAGCACATCACAGTTATCAGCAAGATAGATCAGGACACTCAGCAGACGTGCAAGTATCGGAAACGAGTGACAACACTAGTGCGAGGATCAGACAGGATTTTGATCACAATCACTTCCTGTCGATACTAAAATTCCAGAAGTTCAGAGATAATGGAGGGTCGATGCATCCGAAGAGCTGGGTGATGCAGTTTACAAATTCATTACCGTCGTCATGGCCAACCCAGGCAAAATTAGAATTCATGTGTGGACACATCGAAGGCCAAGCCGTGCAAAAGATGCGGGGTGTGGCAGCGACGTGTCGGACTTATCAGGATTTTGTTGGTGCATTCCTGCGGACCTACTGGTCAAAGGAAACGCAAGACAGGATTAAAGAGGAAATAATATTTTGTCCTGAACTGGAAGTGTACGGGCATAGGAGCGCAACGAAATTTTTTGATGATTTACTCAAGAAGAATCGGTTTTTAGATAGTCCATATAGCAACGGAGAAATCATTAAATTTTGTTTTTCCAAATTGCCAGTTAGGTATCAACAGACACATGTCGGGAAGTGTGGATCTGACATAGAAGCATTCAAGAGTCTATTGCGCGAGTTCGAAGTAGTCTTTGATAAACAAGACGCAAAGGACAGGAAGAAGGTGCAAAATAACAAATACCACGGGCCAGCAAGGGAATACAACAGATCGCATAATCGCACTGGTCAGTTAGGAAACCAGGGTTACGGAAATCAAGGTTACGCTCTTCACGGTTTTGAAAACCAGAGACACGGAAACCAGAACGTCAGGGAACAGGGTCATGCTAGACAAGGAAGCGGGGACAGGAGGAATAACGAACGGCAAAGCGACCGTAATTGGAGAGAGCGAAATCAAGGACAACAGGAGAACCAGGAGACTGAAATTAGACCTGCAAATCCTAATGCACGTCAGAGGAGGGGGAGTCTAACAAGGGATTGGCGCTAGTCCATAGGACTCCACCACATCTCTCACACAAAGAAGTTCATGGAATAATAGTAGTTTAAGTAATGTGCATAGTAGAATAGGCAAATATATGAACCGTTCTTCGGGGAACAATAATCGTTGCATTAATAGATTAAGATTGTTAAAGTATTAACACGCTGCGTTGGCTTGTAAAAGAATTTACTGCCGCTAGTCTTTTTTTTTGTATATGTTCGCGACTTCCAGTGTCGATGGAGTAGGAGGCACTACCATTCCATGAGCAATGTTTTTGTCCTTTCCTGTCTGGTGTCCATGTTGAGGGATAATGATGAGTGAGGAGATGTCGCACAAACGGGCGCATACAAGAACGTGCTCCTAGAAGCGTTCTGGGATGTCGTGAAACGCTCCATAGCGGCCATAACCAGTTCGTGAGACGTTCATACAAATGCTTGCAGGCACACGTCAGTACACTGCAAGATTGTGGTATATTGCGTGATTTAGAGTATGAATATGGGCAGTATAGTTTTTTACAGAGATGCGCCAGCATCATTGTCTTGCAAGTCCGGGTGAACCTGTGAGCGTTTGACTCCAATGGTGCCCTAGACGATAGAAATGCGGGCATAAAGCCTACCATGCCATTGTGCTGGTTGGGGATTTAGTATGCTGCTCGTGACTGTCACAGATGAATAACCAAGGAATTATACTTGGAAATTCGTGACATACTGTGTAGCTGGTGTGTGGTGAGCGACGGAATCCTCAACAGGAACCAGTCCTGGCTTGGTCATATTACATTGCCTCTGGAAAGGTGTGCTTTGATCGCGAATACTGCATAACATAGAAAAAGAAGTTGCAATTATAAATTTATTGTCGTGTATAGCCATGGCTAACCCAGTGTCTGGAGTTTCAGTGAGGCGTAATGAAAACTCGGAGGTCATGTCGCACGGCGCGCACATCACTGTCGTCAATAGCGGCGAGCAGCGAGATATCTCAACGTAACAGGAGTTATGTAAGAGTATTGTATAAGGTAAACAAAAAAAAAGAAAAAAAGGCACGATGTACTAGGATAAGATAAACTGTAGGATTTAACAATAACTAGATTAATATTGTGGGGGTTTTCTACCACAAGTATTTGGCGCGCGCCTGTTGGGATGTTATTTTTCAGGTCATCAAATCACAGACCCAAGATGGAGGGACGACCGGCGAGCGAACGTAGAATAGTTGCTTGTTCTTTATAAGCTCAGTAAAACTTCGACCTGCATAATAACATAATTTATTCAAAAGACATAGAATGTAGATCGTTGGCAAATGGTAGTTAATTCTTGAGCATGTCTACTGTCGATCTATATAATTAATAGTAATATTAGTGCAGGCCCGCACATTTAGTTGTCCATCCAGTATAGCGTCACACACCATGTACAGTAATGAGATCGGTCTCTACTCAAATATCAAGATAAATTATTTCCATACACCAAGATTTTTAGATTAATAACTATAAAAGTAAAATAAGAGTGTCTGGAATGACAGACCATCAATGTGTCATTATGTAAATTTATTATAACATAGAAGGTCATGGAAAAAAGTTAGGCATAAGATTTTTGTCAGAACTGTGCAGATGACGGGTATTGTGGCAATGCAGAGGCCAGCCAGAGCAAAAACAAGAGGTCTTCGGCTACCTGCAAGAAGGCGAGCGTCCGGTCCTGCAAGCTGACAGTCACCGGGCCATATACCTGAGGGATTAGGCGGGATCCTCGCCGGGCCACAAGCGAAAGTGAGGCTGGCCATTGACACTGACATGCGACCCACACGCGACAACCTGCTAGCTCTCCGGACGCGGCAGCCGTTTGGAGGGATTCCCTGCGGCAGACCACGTTGTCGTGAGGACACGAAGAAGATCACATATCGTGTCAGAACCTGTGCCTCATGTGCCTCAGGACAGAAAGGGACGCTATATACTCACCTGTTTGGGTTTTTACAACTCACTAGCATTGGCCGATCTGCATACACAAAGCAGTATCGTGCCACACACTCTAACAAAAGAATGATCTCATTTCTAACTTCTCCTCTCTATTTGAGAGCAGTTTTAGCAACCGTCGCTCCTAGTTCGATCCTGTATGGGTGACCTCACACACTTGTGGAGTCACTCCACATGCCATCATCCCTCGTCGAACTGCAATATTGGGAAACGTACTGTCCAGCGAGAGAAGAGACCTAGACTAGTGATGTATCCCAACAAGTAGACCTCAGAGACAATTAATCGACGTGAGGAGAGTCTATCACTGTGTCTTCCTACCGTACTGCCGTGATCATATGCGTGGGTCTTGGTGCAATCTCAACAGAGTACTGCAGATGCTCCAGCACACCCTATTGCTGTTGCAACAACGTAGCAACAACACCCGACGTTTAGCCCTATGTGATGTCAGTACTGTGGAATTTGTGAAGTGCTTCGAATATTTCTAACAATGTGATTTATTGCCTCATTCTCAGCACAGTAGTGAACTTTGTGCAATGTGCACGCACAACTTGATGCCCCATGAACCTTGTTTTTTTTCTTAAATTTCTTTCTCTTGTGTTGTTTTTGTAATGTATGTTATACCTTGTATGTGTTTGTGTTTTACACTGCAATTCTTATCACAAATTACTGTATTGTTCTCCACACCATGTTTTTTTGTATTTTGTATTTATTGTTGTGTGTATGCAAACAGTGTGCCTGAAGTTAACATAAACTGAAGCAGATACCACCACTGTCATTGTGAATGGACCATCAGTTCAGGGAACATTTTGTAAAGGCAACTTGATGCCCCATGAACCTTGTTTTTTTTCTTAAATTTCTTTCTCTTGTGTTGTTTTTGTAATGTATGTTATACCTTGTATGTGTTTGTGTTTTACATTGCAATTATTATTACAAATTACTGTATTGTTCTCCACACCATGTTTTTTTCGTATTTTGTATTTATTGTTGTGTGTATGCAAACAATGTGCCTGAAGTCCACATAAACTGAAGCAGATACCACCACTGTCATTGTGAATGGACCATCAGTTCAGGGAACATTTTGTAAAGGTTATTCTTGCTGCAGGGAGACAGAATGAATCGGAGGCTGTAATTAGATTCTGAAAGCTCACAAACAGATTGTTAACTTAAATAGTATCATGTGTGAGTGAGTTCAGGTTAGTTTAATGATTAAAATTGTTGTAACATCTTGGGAATTTAATTGCGGAGCACTCCAACTCTGATTGTAAAGAATAAATTGCTCCATATTTGGCTCACATGCCCGGGCCATATTTAGAGAGTGGATGTCTGTGTGAATCAGTGTTTGGAAGGGGCTCCCTGGGTATGGATGTGTGATGTGAGTGTTAGTGTTCCATATTAAGAAGGTGAAGTTGGCTACATCATAAATAATCCTCCCTCTATGAGCTGCATTTTTCAGTTGCATTGATTTTCTTTATAGAGTGCAGCATGTGCAGCCAGTTTGCGAGATTGTTCTTGGGCGATTGACTCACTACCTTGCTCCTAAGTGAGCCAACCACTCACTAATTACAATTTAAAATGGCGTAGGGGCTATGAGAGGTGGCATGAGCTGCCTCTCATATTTCTATCTTACGATTTTCCTCTCTAATTGCATGCAGTGAAAAGTCGCTATTCCTTCACATGCGGACTTCCCACGCAGCGTCTCTCGTCACCCGGGTGGTCCGGTGACAGGTGGGCTCCACTGATCTGGAAAGGGTTAAGCTGACGGGTGTGAGGAAGTCGAGTGAATGCTTTGCAGACGCCGACATTGCCAAAAGACACGCCCGGAGGGGTCTGAAGTAGCGGCTGGGCTAGAGGTTCCGTTACTTCGCAGAATCTTAGCGAAAACACTTTCTGGCCGGCTACCAGCGAGGCGTGGGAATGACTTGTGTACCCAGGCAGTTGTGGCGGGAAAATTCCCGCGCTTTCTGCAAAATAGTAACTGTGATTGGCTTGCTCAGGGCATAACTCCGTGACGTAGCAAAATCAGCGCAGAAATTGGCACCAAGAATCTCCATTGGTGGAATGGTAGTGCTCTGGCAATGGAGTGGAATTTTCCGCCGGTTTTCGAGTTGCTGATTGGAACGTTTAACCACGGCCACTGTCGTGGGGGCGGGAATGTTGTGCGTTCGGCCTGTACGGGTGCTCTAGGTAGTCAGCTCTCGCCTTTCGGTCGAGGACGTCGAAGCAACCAGCCATCGCCTCCGGTACGCCAGATCGTGTTCTGGCAGTTAAGAAGACAGTTTGGTAATGTATGTCCGCAGAACCGGCAGATAGGGATTTTCCTAGGTGATAATCAGAGCTCAGCAGGGCGCGCCTGTTCGTCTTTTTCTAACTTTGTTCTGTCTTGAGTACCAGCAATTAATGTTGGGTTAGTTGTGTGTCTCTCTTATGATTTGAGTAGCAAGGAATTGGCTCCACATACCACTTCGTCTTAAACCTCACAATCTAGTTTAGGGACAACTTCACCTTCACAGCGTTTGTTTGAGTATCCAATTTGAGCCAATTTGATGTATTATAAATGTTTCATGTGTTTTTGTTTCTTATTTTGTGTTTAGTCTTAATAAATCATATTGTTATTTTGGACAGAACTTTCATTCTGTTAATCGGTAGAGCAACCCATCATTTCTCACTACGTTTATGAAACCTTCCTTTATCTAACTTATTTATCAAATTAAATTATTGCGGGTGCCAAACTCTTGCAGGGTTGATTACAGTCAGTTCGCGTATATTTTTTAATCCTTGTGCAACGGCAAAAGTCGGAGTTAGAATAGGGGGGGCTTAGAGCATCATTTATGTATGTAGATTCTAGAATTTAGTGTTAAATACACTGCTAGCCCCGGCACCTCTCACGGAGACAAGCAGTAAAAACTCTCACCGAAGAGCGTTATCTTGCTGAAATGTAAGCCCAGGATAGATTGTCACGAAGGGCGTAGAATATCGTCCACGTACCGCTGTGCTCCAAGGGTGTTGCAGAAGACAAAGGTATGCTGCTGAAAAGAAATGGCACCCCATACCATCACTCCTGGTCGTCGGGCGATAGTAAGGATGCCGGCCGGAGTGGCCGTGCGGTTGTAGGCGCTGCAGTCTGAAGCCGAGCGACCGCTACGGTCGCAGGTTCGAATCCTGCCTCGGGCATGGATGTGTGTGATGTCCTTAGGTTAGTTAGGTTTAAGTAGTTCTAAGTTCTAGGCGACTGATGAACTCAGAAGTTAAGTCGCATAGTGCTCAGAGCCATTTGATAGTAAGGGTGATATCCCACCGCCTTCTGGCTCATCTCCAGACAGATCTTCGGCTTGGTATCTTATTTACAGGAGTAGAATTGTCTTCAGCGATGAGTCCCGTTTGAAAATGAGTCCCGAAGACCAGCGAAGACGTCTCTGGAGGCGCCATATGGTCCTACAACCAGGACTAAAGGTCTCGTGTGCCATATCTTTTCAAAGCAGCACACATTTTGTTGTCATCTGCTGCACGCTTAGAGTACAGCGGTATGTCGATGATATTCCACGTCCTGTTTTGTTGCCCTTCATCACAAGCCATCTTGGACTTACATTTCAACAAGATAATGCCCGTCCGCACGCGAGGAGAGCTTTTACTGGTAGTCTCCGTGCTTACCAGACCCTACCTTGGCCATCAAGGTCGACAGATCTCTTCCTAAGTGAGAACGTTTGGAGCATTATGGGCAAGGCTCTTCAACCAGCCTGGGATTTGGCGATCTAACGCGCCAGTTGGGCAGAATTTGACACGATATCCCTCAGGAAGATATCCAACAACTCGGTGAATCAACGGAAACGGCCTTGCCGCAGTGGTTACACCGGTTCCCGTGAGATCACTGAAGTTAAGCGCTGTCGGGCGTGGTCGACACTTGGATGGGTGACCATGCGCTGTTGCCACTTTTCGGGGTGCATTCAGCCTCATGATGCCAATTGAGGAGCTACTCTTCCGAATAGTAGCGGCTTCGGTCAAGAATAGCATCATAACGACTGGGAGAGCGGTGTGCTGACCACACGCCCCTCTTATCCGCATCCTCCACGGAGGATGACACGGCGGTCGGATGGTCCCGGTAGGCCACTCGTGGCCTGAAGACGGAGTGCTTTGTGAATCAACGCTAAGCCGAATAACTGCTTGCATAAGGGCCAGAGGTGACTTGCTCAATTTCTGAAGCTCTTTCTCTTGATCCTTTTTTTTTTTTTTTTTTTTGTTTGTAATCAGATACTTGTCTAGACACATATATCACATCTACCGATTTCCGTCCCATTCCGCTAATTCGTTCTTGGTGCACAATTGTCTTTTTGTGTTTAAGTGTGCAGTATGTAATAACAGTGATAAAATGCTCGACAGGTCACAAACATTTTGAAGCAAGCATGTAGTGAAAGGTGATTCTAGAGTACTAGGCCTGGAATTTGATAACATAATATTCTTTAATTTGACCTTAATATCTCATTCAGGGTATACACATACCACTCTGTCGATGTGTTCAGGATTGACTTACAGAATGGAAAAGGGATCGCAACTATTTCATAAAACCAAGAAAATAGGTTTTTGTTACTTTTATAATGACAGTTTAGTTTTAAATAAAAGTGGACTTGTCACAGGCACACACACCAAGAAGATATTACTACCAAAACACACATGATCCAGGAACTAACAAGTGGCTCATCATTCGGTCCTCTCTCCTTACATAAATAAAACAAATGGTCCCTTAACATAAGAAAAAAGGAGAAAGGAGTACATTGAAATCAAAGACACAATTACATTGGGGTCAAGCCTCGTGTAAGGAGTTGTAAGATGCTGAGGATAAGGCAAAAATGACACAGGTAACTCTCTCATTCTGTCACTCAAATGTACAGGAAGGAGAAAGGCAGCAATTATTTCTACAACCCGCTACTACAAAACTATTCCGAAACCAAGCAGAGAGGGCACCGGAAGGTATCGTGTGTGGACACGCCGTCATTAAAATATGTTGAAAATTAGAAGTCTGAGAACGGAAAGAAATTACCTGCACTTGTAGGTATTCATTATGAGTGAAAATTCTTGTACTACAAGGTGAATAACAGTGTAAGGCAAATATGGCGCTGTACACTACCTGTATGACTACATGACGTCTACGCTACCATTTGAGAAACCATCACGTCAGTGAACATTGTGGCTATCGAGAAAAAAAATCGGTCTGCTCTTGGTGAAATTGTTTTATGTGAACAGCAGCAATAATAGTACTGCACTGGAAATGGAAATGATTGTTTAGCGTCATTGGCCGGGAGGTCCCGTACGGGGCAGGTCCGGCCGCCTTGGTGCAGGTCTTCTTACATTCGACGCCACACTGGGCGACCTGCACGCCGGATGAGGATGGAATGATGATGAAGACAACACAACACAACACCCAGTCTCTGAGCGGAGAAGATCCCCGACCCAGTCGGGAATCGAACCCGGGCCCCTTAGGACAGAGTACTGCACTGATAGAGCATCGCTGACTGAAAAGTCTGAGGAGATTTCCAATGTCATTAAATGGCTTATAGATGATGATAATGCAGTTCGAAAACACAGATGAGCTTACTGTCGTATCTGGAAGAAGGATTCCTATCCTGGTGCAAGTTATTGACGAGGCTGCTGTTGCAACGCATGCCCCTGTTAATGCTGGCACGAGAATTGTCCATCCATTGGTCAACAATATAGAACGTTTTCTGTCTGTCTTACACTGGTACCAGTACAAGATCCAGGCGGGACAACAACTGAAACCTCATTATAAGCAACTACGTTCTGAGTTTGCTCTTCGGTTTATGACACGGATCGAAGTTGATGATTTGTGGCCGGGTAATATTCTATGAAGTGGCGAGGCACCTTCTACACCACAGTGTGTAGCGAATACACAGAACTGCAGAATTTTGGGTACTGTTAAGCTACGTACTGTGTACGAAGAGGCATTGCGCTCGCCATATGTGACTGTGTGGTTTGGATTCACAAACAGCTTCATTCTCGGTCCGTTCTTTTATGCATAGAATACACCCAGAGGCTCTGTCAGGTGTACCGTGACGTCTGTACTTCATCGAGACCTTCTAGTACAGCATGTGATATCTGCTTTGAAAGAGCACAGTAGTGCAGAAAACACTGTTTTCATACAAGATGGAGCAACACCTCACGTTTCTCGCCTACTGTTGTTGTGGACTTCAGTCCAGAGACTGGTTGGATACAGCTCTCCATGCTACTCTATCCCGTACAAGCTTCCCCATCTCTCAGTAACTATTGTTTACTGCATTCGTCTCTTGGTCTCGCTCTACGATTTTTACCCTTCGTGCTTCCCTCCAGTACTAAATTGGTGATCCCTTGGTGCCTCAGAACGTGTCCTACCAAACGATCCCTTCTTCTAGTCAAGTTGCGCCACAAATATCTCTTCTCCCCAGTTCTGTTCAGTACCTCCTCATTAGTCACGTGATCTACGCATCTAATCTTCAGCATTCTTCTGTAGCACCACATTTCGAAAGCTTCTATTCTCTTCTTGTCTAAACTATTTATCGTCCATGCTTCACGTCCATACATGGCTACACTCCATACAAATACTTTCAGGAAGAACCTCCAGACACTTAAATCTATACTGTAAGGTCTGCTTAATGCAACCTTCCACGAACGTATTATCACCAGAAGTTTTCCAGGTGCATGACCTGCAAGATCACCCAATCTGATTCCATTTGATCTTGGGCTCCGATCTGAAGGTCAGTATGCAGGAATACTTTGCTCGGATACCACTGGAACTGTTGCGAGCAACTGTTTATCTAGTCGTTTTGAAGAAACTGTGTAAGCGGCGGTTAATAATAAAATCAAAATTATGCCTTTCTCACTTCGTTGGCCTTTTCCGCCTGCATCCCATTCCTAACCCATTACTTTTATAAACATTACTATACGTCTATTTTGCATGTACAACGCCAGATTTGCACTAGTGGCCAAAACTGGAACTAATTTTTTGCCTGCGTGAATCAGTTCCGTGTTAATGCAATAGAATATCCAATACGTTTCGCTACGATACGATAATTAAGGCCCACACTGGACCTCTGCGAGTGGCTGCGCATTAATTATGACCACCTGGTAATTTTCACAGCTGCTTTAGGTAAGCAATGAACACATGCAGGACCCATCTCGCACAAAGCTATCTAACGGCTAATTCTTCAAGCGCAATGGACAGTACTGTTCCCTGTGATGTGCCTGTGGGGCCAGTTACCACACATGGCTTTAAACGGAGATCGCTCAACTCCTTATTAAGCATTGTGTCTCATGTTGTACTTTTGGAACCTCTTTCACATGGGTTACTTTGAACAGAAGTACGGCACAGTTTGAATTCAGCCGCTCACTGGGCAAGGTTCACGAAGGATTAAAACTTAAGAGCGTGATGTGGACTCGTACACGTAACCTTGCCTTCGCGGGCATTTCCGTTATCGACTGAGCTATCCAGTCCCGTTTCGACACACAGTTTTAACCTGACAGAAAGTCACAAAAGATAGCGCACTTCGCTGAAGAGAGAAGGATTCATTTTGGTTATAACTGTATCCTTACAACGGTTCAGAAACACTAACTGACTTTCCGTTGGCCAGAAACCGTGGAAAAGGCATTATTTCGTAAGGTCAAGGTACTGCAATTTGACAATTTCAATAAATCACAGAAAAGTTCAATTGTAAAAGCCACGTACATAACACTGCTCCATAGCCCAAGTTGACGCTTGACACTTTTTTGCTAACATGCGCAAACATAAAAAAATCATTGATGTCGATGCCATTTATTTGCCAGGTCAAGAAATTTTTACCTTTCGCTTGTCAATAGTAGATGAACATGCATAACTAGTGCAAACTGTTATTTAAATCACGTTACCTATCATCAACACTTGTCACCCTGTGCTTTAGAAGAATCGTTAACAAAGTACTTCGACGTTTCCTATCATACTGTTCATAAAACTACCGTTTATTTATTTATATTTTTTGTTGATTTATCCTGGGAAGATTAATACCATAAGGCCCTCTCTTGCATCTAACTACGCGCATTCATATTTGATCGTAGTTATTACGAGACGTATAAGAAGTCTTACACGTAGTACAGAACCTAACACCTTGAACTAATATGAGAGAGCTAGTAAAAACAGTGATAGCTATTGCAGAAAAATCACAGCTATATTTACTTGTGAAAAGTAGAACAATGAAGATAATTTCTGAGCAGGGAGAGATTTAGACAGTAGCAATGGACGTGAGAGAAGAGATAGGAGAGGGGAACAAAACATACCATTAACGAAGTAAAGTGAAAACAAAAAAGCGTGACTGACTCGAAAGAGAAATTAGAGAGAAGCGCAATTGGGTGAATATCTGAACATGTGTTTCACTGGCTGATAGAGATACATTTCTATATATGTTAATCGTTTAATATGTGCTTCGTATTTCTGGAAGTACACTAAACTTACAGCCGTAGCTTACATCTAAACAACCATTTGTATGGATCCAAAACAAAGAATCCAAAACCGTCGATCGAAGAAACAACATAAAAATATTAAAATTAGGAAGTCAATAAATCCAGCAAGGAAGCTGCAGTAGTTGCCAATAGCACAAAATAGATACATACGTATTTGCTGAAAAACTGGTAGGTTATGTGACTATATCTACAGTACTGACAGAGATGCATTTCCAGAGTATAAAATGTGTAAGCAACGATATAGATTAACATAATGCTGAAATCGACCAGATGAGATGTCAATATTACCTCTGGCTTCCTATCTACAGTGCTGACAGAGATGCATTTCCCGAGTAAAAAATGTGTAAGGAACGATATACGAGGGCTATCCAGAAAGTAAGTTCCGATTGATCGCTAAATGGAAACCACATTGAAAATCAGAAATGTTTTATTTGTAATAGTTAGCTACACCTTCCAGATACTTCTCTACGTAGTCGCCGTTCTGACTTAGACATTTGTCGTAGCGTTGCACCAACTTTCCAATACCCTCATCATAGAAGGCAGCCGCCAGTGCTTTCCGCCAACTCTCTATGCTGGTCTACAGCTCGATGTCTGTACCAAAATACTGTCTTCATAGCCAGTGGTTCATGTGAGCAGAGATGAAACTCAGAGGGAGACAATTATGGGCTGTACTGTGGGTAATCAAACATTTCCAATTGAAAACGATGCAGGAGCATCTTCATTGCCCCTGCAGAATGCGGCTGAGAATTGCCTTGAAGAAGAAACAGCACGACAGTTATGTAATGTCGGCTGCATAGCTTAAGGCGAAATTTCTCACCAGGCCCTCGTACTTGGCGGGAGACACTATTTTCTATAACATCTTTACGCGCTCACTGTGAGCTCAGAAATGAGAAGAGCGACGTGATGCTATCTAGGGTCATACTAGAGACACTGCTCAACACATCTGTGCAAAGCTTTATCGGATTTTCATTGTCGTCTCCATTTCGCGACCGATCGGAACTTACTTTCTGGACACCCTTCGTAGATTAACATCATGCTGTCATCGACCAGATGAGATGTCAATATTACCTCTGGTTTCCTGACGCGTAAAGACGACTATAACGCAAGAGGTGAAATGAGTAACTGGAAACATGTCCAACTAGCCAAATATACATTCTCGAGTCTTAAATGTCGCACACTAAAGTACAGGGCTATTACAAATGATTGAAGCGATTTCATAAATTCACTGTAGCTCCATTCATTGACATATGGTCACGACACACTACAGATACGTAGAAAAACCCATGAAGTTTTGTTCGGCTGAAGCCGCACTTCAGGTTTCTGCCGCCAGAGCGCTCGAGAGCGCAGTGAGACAAAATGGCAACAGGAGCCGAGAAAGCGTATGTCGTGCTTTAAATGCACTCACATCAGTCAGTCATAACAGTGCAACGACACTTCAGGACGAGGTTCAACAAAGATCCACCAACTGCTAACTCCATTCGGCGATGGTATGCGCAGTTTAAAGCTTCTGGATGCCTCTGTAAGGGGAAATCAACGGGTCGGCCTGAAGTGAACGAAGAAACGGTTGAACGCGTGCGGGCAAGTTTCACGCGTAGCCTGCGGAAGTCGACGAATAAAGCAAGCAGGGAGCTAAACGTACCGCAGCCGACGGTTTGGAAAATCTTACGGAAAAGGCTAAAGCAGAAGCCTTACCGTTTACAATTGCTAGAAGCCCTGACACCCGATGACAAAGCCAAACGCTTTGAATTTTCGGCGCGGTTGCAACAGCTCATGGAAGAGGATGCGTTCAGTGCGAAACTTGTTTTCAGTGATGAAGCAACATTTTTTCTTAATGGTGAAGTGAACAGACACAATGTGCGAATCTGGGCGGTAGAGAATCCTCACGCATTCGTGCAGCAAATTCGCAATTCACCAAAAGTTAACGTGTTCTGTGCAATCTCACGGTTTAAAGTTTACGGCCCCTTTTTCTTCTGCGAAAAAAACGTTACAGGACACGTGTATCTGGACATGCTGAAAAATTGGCTCATGCCACAACTGGAGACCGACAGCGCCGACTTCATCTTTCAACAGGATGGTGCTCCACCGCATTTCCATCACGATTACCGGCATTTCTTAAACAGGAGATTGGAAAACCGATGGATCGGTCGTGGTGGAGATCATGATCAGCAATTCATGTCATGGCCTCCACGCTCTCCCGACTTAACCCCATGCGATTTCTTTCTGTGAGGTTATGTGAAAGATTCAGTGTTTAAACCTCCTCTACCAAGAAACGTGCCAGAACTGCGAGCTCGCATCAACGATGCTTTCGAACTCATTGATGGGGATATGCTGCGCCGAGTGTGGGAGGAACTTGATTATCCGCTTGATGTCTGCCGAATCACTAAAAGGGCACATATCGAACATTTGTGAATGCCTAAAAAAACTTTTTGAGTTTTTGTATGTGTGTGCAAAGCATTGTGAAAATATCTCAAATAATAAAGTTATTGTAGAGCTGTGAAATCGCTTCAATCATTTGTAATAACCCTGTATTACGTGTGTTATGCATATACGGATTACATTTTTCAATTGAAAGACAAGCGTTGTGCCTTCACCGTTCAACATTTTACTGTTCCGAAATATTCAGAAAACGTAACATTGTTTTCAGCGGTTTCAAGGAAAGAGGGTAATGAAATACCTCACTGGGGCATATTCAGTTACATCTGGAGGATGACACTTTATCGTGAAATGTTGGTTCACCGATCCATAGGGAGATGCGTTAAGGCAGCGAATGCCAATAAATGATTATTTCATAAATTATGTTAATAAGGTAGATAAAAATATTAGTTTGTGTGTTTTTCTCTCTTTCATGTATGGTGCGACAGTCAATCAACGTACAGTTGACGGCATTCTTCGCCCGAAGCGGCAGTACCGCAAGAACAAAACGTCACTGCCAACATTCGCCTACCAGCCGAAGGCCGATGAAGGGAGAAGACAATGAAAATTGTACTTTACTTGCTGAACCATTTTTTTAAAAAAGAGTAAATGTGAGAATAAAACATGATATATTGTATTGCATGGTGTGAAACAGAAAGTTCAGTGTTTGTTGAGATCTGGTTATGTAAAGATCGATGTATTGTGTTGTTCTGGTTGCTGTCGATGAAACTTATATAAGATCAAAAATCTGCAAATGATTTATGAAGCACTTGAAGACGTATATTATCTCTGAAGAATAAAACTGTTGAAATGTATCGCAATTAACGTGTTGGTCACTTTTGATGCTTTGTAGTAAATTGATGCTAGTAGTAAAAAGTGAAATCTTTCGCCAGCTATGGATTTTGAGTGATTTGAGTTCGAGTGAAGGAAAAAATCACTGTCGAGATAAATTTCAGAAAGATTATCTAATCTAAAAGTAACATCTGGCTGTTTGAAACTATGCTTGAAGTGGGAGAAACCAATACAAATTATTGCCAGATAGTAGATATGAAACGTACCTTGTTGAAAGTACAGGTTGGTCTAATCTGCCAAGTAAAGTGTTGCTTAGAGTTGCTTTTCTCTTATGTTAGAGTTTGACAGTTTACTGTGGAAACGAAACTTTTAATCATAAAAGTTAGTGTCGTGCTGAGCATTGATTGTCATTGGTTGTTGACAAACTCGCAGCTGTTTGTCAGATCAGTGTTGTAAAAGAAAAGTAAGATCTGAGGCTGGAGTACCCCATCGAACATGGGTGTGTGTGTCGCCCTTAGCGTAAGTTAGTTTAAGTTAGATTAAGTAGTGTGTAAGCCCAGGGATCGGTGACCTCAGTATTTACCAGAAATTTCCAATTAAGATCATTAAAATCTTCCGCATTGATTGTAGATTTTGAATGCAGTTTGTTCAGTCATTCTTCGAGTGCATGTAAAAGATTAGGGCAGTGATTCTGGATATGAATTCTGAACGGATTAGTTAATTATGCATCTCAGAGCTGCGACGAGATAATATTTTTTATTGCGTCTGCATAGCAATCAAGATAAACGAGATCGCTAAACGTGGAGAAACTCTGATATTGATACGTTAAATCTTTAACGTCAAGATAAAAGTTACTTCTCCAATCTCCCGCCCGCAAGAGAAAACGCCAAGAGCCTGTGTGAACCCATTATCTTCGGAAATTGTGTTGCAAATGGCCTCAAAACAATTTCGTGGTCGTCCGATCTGGCTGTTAATAAAGTGGCTGTACTCACTATACATCAGTTGACTAAACAGATGTATAAGGTCTCGCCACTGCGCACACTGTAGCATCTCTCCACGAGAACGAAGACTAAACGGTTGACACATTGCCGTTTTACAACACAAAATGAACACGTGTGAGAACACCGAAATTTTTCTTACCAGGTTTCAGTTTCAACACATCGCAGCAAGAACTATCAGTTATTGCTGACATTACAGCTGTAGCGGATAGAGTGAAGGAGTCATGTATGAGTAGTTCAAAAACATCCTATGCAGCATTATGAGTCTTCTAACTCAAAGAGGTGTAAACGTATTAGAAGCTAATTATATCCTGTTGTTCAAAGCTTCTATTACTGTTCAAAAATGGCTCTGAGCACTATCGGACTTAACTTCTAAGGTCATCAGTCCCCTAGAACTTAGAACTACTTAAACCTAACCAACCTGAGGACATCACACACATCCATGCCCGAGGCAGGATTCGAACCGTAGCGGTCGGGCGGTTCCAGACTGTAGCGCCTAGATCCGCTCGGCCACCCTGGCCGGCTCTTTTACTGTGTTGCCGTGTTTCCGAATTAGCTTTGGTTTTTAAACTCTGCCTCTCCAAAATACTATGTTTTCCCTTTTGATATTCTCTACCCAAACATATTTCGACATTAGTGGGTGATAATCCAGCAAGTGAACGAGTTACTTTACCCCGAGAACTTGCACTGGCTACAAGTAGAGGAGAGTAAAAGTCATTTTCGTGTTATGTCTTAAGTAACGTCACGTTTACGTGAATGGTGCACTGTTATAAATTTCTGAACACGTCTTTAGAAGACGAAGCGATTTAGCGAGCGAAAGATGTAGGGTGCTATTAAAAAATTCTAACGAACAAAGATAAAAGAAAGGTGATCATATTGGTTAATGCCACCCTTGTAGATAAAAATACGAACAACTTAAATTGGAAGGAACACATAGAAAATGTTGTGTGGAAGCTAACCAAAGATTGCGTTTTATTGGCAGGACACTTAGAAAATGTAACAGACCTACTAAGGAGATTGCCCACACTACGTTTGTCCGTCCTCTTTTAGAATACTGCTGCGTGGTGTGGGATCCTTACCAGATAGGACTGACGGAGTACATGGAAAAAGTTCAAAGAAAGGTAGCACGTTTTGTATTATCGCGAAATATGGGAGAGAGTGTCACAGAAATTATATAGGATTTGGGCTGGAAATCATTAAAAGAAAGGCGTTTTTCGTTGCGACGGAATCTTCTCACGAAATTCCGGTCACCAACTTTCTCCTCCGAATGCGAAAATATTTTGTTGACACCGACCTACATAGGGAGGAACGATCACCACGATAAAATAAGGGAAATCAGAGCTCGTACGGAAAGATATAGGTGTTCATTCTTTCCGCGTGCTATACGTGATTGGGATAATAGATAATTGTGAAGGTGGTTCGATGAACCTTCTGCCAGGCACTTGAATGTGATTTGCAGAGTATCCATGTAGATGTAGATGTAAGAAATCTGTTTGATAATTTTTTTTTTTACTTTTCTTCTGGACAAATACTTATTTGGGGTGTTCATATACGAGGTCTGTTCAAAAAACTCCGGAAAATTCGTTATTTTCTCTCGTTGGAGCGAATTAGGGTTGGCAACCCTGCACACACCTGTTTTTAATGTGTGATGGCGGAAGTTTCATTGTTGCCTCTCTCTTAGTAACTGCTCAATGGTATCTTAGAACGTTGTGCCGCGCAGTTTGCGAATTTCGAGATGGCAGAGTTAGAGGGGCAACGCGCTTGCATTAACTTCTGCGTGAAACTCAGGAAAACTTTTACCGAGACACACCAAATGATGCAGGAAGGCTATGGTGATGAGCGCCTAAGCCGTACTCGCTGTTACGAATGGTTCACACGATTTAAAAATGGCTGAACGGAAGTTAAAGACGACCCTCGCTCAGGAGCCCTTCGACGTCTAACGACGACACTCATGTCAGGAACGTCAACGAAAGTGTGCGTACTAATCGAAGACTGACTGTCCGAGAGATTGCAGTAGAATGTAACATTTCAGTTGGATCATGTCCTGAAATCCTGACACAGCGTCTTGGAATGCATCGTGTTGCCGCCTGGTTCGTGACACGGCTCATGAGTCAAGACCAGAAAGACCTTCGCCTCACAATCTGTGAAGTGCTCTTGTATAGCGCAAATGAGTACGAGATGTTCCTAATGAGAACCATAACTTTTTTTATTTCAAAAGTTGAAAACTCCGTTGAAAGGACGAAGATTTGCAACGATAGAAAAGATAAAAGGAAATTGGCAGACGGCGCTTCGCGCCGATCCAGCAAGAGGCGTGCCAAGACTGCTTCCAGAAGTGTAAACGGCGTTGTGAAGTTGTGTGAATTGTGGAGGAGAGTATTTCGAAGGAGACTATGCGCAATAAGTAAAAGGTAAGCGTAGAAAAATTGTGTGGATAAGGTTTCGGAATTGTTTGAATATCTCTCGTAAATTAGACACCCTGTATGTAAAAGACGGGGCAGGTAACGTTTTCTCACTTGAGCCCGTATGGAGAGAATACACTAGTATTCTGGGACATCAAGACGTTAGAAAATCTTTACGAAATCCCGAAAGACTTGAAGATTATCATCGCTTAGTACCAAGGCCGTTAGCTCTGTTTCTACATAAATGACTGTAATGCAATACGGATAAATAAATACAAACACCCAGAATCGTGTGACAACGTGATCGTTGGTAAATGCCAGGAATCAATCACAACCGCCAAGTATCTAGCACATTTGATCTGGAGTGTTGTAACGTGAAGCGACCATACAAACCTAATTATTGCAATAGCAGATGCTGGACACATTTATTGGAAGAATCGAATGGAAGTAATATTTTCGCACGAAGAAAGTCTCTTTCGACCAAATACCTCGATACTCTTTGTCGGTGTGGGAGCACTGACAAACTGGAATTACAAAAGATATAGTGAAAGTTTAGGAGGTACTACGCGATTCGTCACGGGTATATTTAGTCAGACAAGAATGTCCCACATTTACTCACCAAACTTACCGTAAACGTTGACAGGCACCTGCTTTGGCACGAAATACCTTTAATGACATGTATTCGTGCGCTGCGGTAGCGACCCACCAGAGTAGCTGAGAGCGCAATCGCACTGCTTCCTGGACTCAGGCCCTGGCGGATTAAATACGACGGCTGGTGTGCCGGCCAGCCTGGATGTGGTTTTTAGGCGGTTTCCCACATCCTACTAGGTGAATACCGGGCTGGTCCCCACGTCCCGCCTCAGTTACACGACTCACAGACATTTGCAACACATTCACACTATTTCACGATTGACACTAGATGCAGACAGCTGGGGTACACTACTTCCGTCCTGAGGGGTATGGGGTGGCGGCAGGAAGGGCATCCGGCCACCCCTTAAATTTAACCATGCCAATTCTGTACTTAACCCTGCCGACCCTGCGCACAATGCGGGATAAAGGCGGTAGCAAAAGAAGGAAAAAGGAAGAAAGATTCGCGCACTACGATAGCCTCAAAAAACCGTAGTCATGAACAACTCTGGGAAGGAACTGTAAGGCATGTCTTGATGGGTTATACGAGCTTTGACTGGAGCCGACCAGTAGGAATGCATGGAGTCTGAGTTCGTTTTGGGAGGCCACGTGGGCCATGCACAAACATTCTTTCCCCCTTCCTGGACGTTCCTCGTAGTACACACTCTGTCTTGAAATACTGAAAGGGGCACACTTAGCCGACTTAGTTCTTGATTGTGATGAGGTTGCTGCTGGCTTTGCACAGTTATGCTGCACTAACGTCATTTTACATTATTTGGCGTTTCAGATAATGGAGAATTAGATTTATGTCCTCGATACTTGTTGTAGCCGTATTTGGCGTTGGGAATTTTAGGTCTTTGTTTGTGCTTTCAATTTGTTTAGAACATGAGCGGAATGATATAAGACGTAATTTATTAAAATAAGTACTTAGCATACGCACGATGTCTGCGTGTGGAGTCTAATTTCAGTTTGTCTTCGTTAACCTTTGTTTAGTCCCATAATTTTATTCCACTGCTGTTTGCTGAAGTCCTTGCCATTCGGAAACTTATCCTTGCCATTCGGAAACCTAAATCACAGCAATCAGATAGCGTTTACTTGCACGTAGGTCACATTCCATTTCAGAGCATAAAACCAGAGTCATAGTCTCTTATGAACAACCATTTAGAGTAATTAACGAAACGCAGGCTTTCAACGTTATAAAAAAGGCAGTGTGCATCAGAAGAACTTACCTCTCAAAATTTCAAGAGCCCCACAACGAGTCAATATGCACTTTTGCTCCTCCAGTTTATCCTTAGCGTAATGACCACGAAGGAAAACTAGGAACTCTGTCATATACGGGGGGTTTCGGCAGTCTTTACGAGCAGGAATATCCATTCAGATTGCTTTCAAATGTGCAGAAAATTATTTTCGTTCTCAGCATACAGGGTGAACAAAAATATGGAAACACCCCGAAAAATCCATACAGATGCTGGCCAGGCGTGCAGATTGCGCTGCTGTATTTGACCGCGAACGACATCTGTCGTCCTCAATACTTTACAGGAGTCAGTCGTGGTCAGAACAGTGTTCTGTGTAGTTGTGAGTGGCTTATGGCGGAGCTCAGCACTCGAAAGTGGGGAAATTGTTGGTTCTCCTGTCGTGGGCGCTTCCGGAAGCAAGATAGCCGAAGTGGATGGTGTTTTAAGAGGCACCGTATCATAGATTTGGCTATTTACAATTTATACAGAAACCAGATGGCAGTTATAAGAGTTGAGGGACATGAAAGTGAAGCAGTGGTTGGGAAGGGAGTGAGACAGGGTTGTAGCCTCACCCCGATGTTATTCAATCTCTACATTGAGCAAGCAGTGAAGGAAACAAAAGAAAAATTCGGAGTAGGTATTAAAATCCATGGAGGAGAAATAAAAACTTTGAGGTTCGCCGATGACATTGTAATTCTGTTAGAGACAGCAAAGGACTTGGAAGAGAAGTTGAACGGAATGGATAGTGTTTTGAAAGGGGGATATAAGATGAACATCAACAAAAGCAAAACGAGGATAGTGGAATGTGGTCAAGTTAACTCGGGTGATGCCGAGGGAATTAGATTAGGAAATGAGACACTTAAAATAGTAAAGGAGTTTTGCTATTTGGGGAGCAAAATGACTGATCGTGGTCGAAGTAGAGAGGATATAAAATGTAGACTGGCAATGGCAAGGAAAGCGTCTCTGAAGAAGAGAAATTTGTTAACCTCGAGTATAGATGTGTCAGGAAGTCGTCTCTGAAAGTATTTGTAGGGAGCGTACCCATGTGTGGAAGTGAAACATGGACGATAACTAGTTTTGACAAGAAGAGAATAGAAGCTTTGGAAATGTGGTGCTACAGAATAATACTGAAGATTAGATGAGTAGATCACATAACTAATGAGGAAGTATTGAATAGGATTGGGGAGAAGAGGAGTTTGTGGCACAACTTGACTAGAAGAAGGGATCGGTTGGTAGGACATGTTCTGAGGCAACAAGGGATCACCAGTTTAGTATTGGAGGGCAGCGTGGAGGGTAAAAATCGTAGAGGGAGACCAAGAGATGAATACACTAAGCAGATTCAGAAGGATGTAGGTTACAGTAGGTACTGGGAGATGAAGAAGCTTGCACAGGATAGAGTAGCGTGGAGAGCTGCATCAAACCAGTCTCAGGACTGAAGACCACAACAACAACAACAACAGGGAAAGCGGAAAAACATCATTCGCTAAGTCACGAAGCGGGCGGAAGTGTGACGGACCGTCATTGAAGCCCATTGTGACAGGAAATACGAGCACTCTGTCAGCACCAAAGGAAGCTGCATAAGCAGGGAATTTCAGGGTGACATTTTATTCAGAGACCATTCATCAGTGATGAAAATGCCCGTAACAGGAAAACGTGGTGTCGAATCTATTAAATATCGACTATGGAGCAATGGGAGAACATCATTCGGTCGGATGAGTTTCGTTTCACACTGTTTTGAACTTCTGGCCGAGTTTACGTCCAAAGAGTGAAACATGGCGGGATTTCGGTGATAATTTAGGCAGACATATCGTGGTATTCCATCGGCCTTAGGTCGTGTCCTACGTGAGCGACAGAAGCGAGAGACAGCATGCGACAGCTTCATGTGACAAAACGCAACCGCAGATGTAGTTACGGATGTGTCCTACGTGATAATCTGTGTCGCTGCCTGTCTCCCTCTGCAACTGGCGACGTTTGAATTGAAACGTGTTTGAATCTTGTCGCTGCAGCATGAGCGACAGAGAGCGATAGCCACGAGTCCTATCAGCAAAGCAATGGAGCGGAGGCGACGGCACTATGAATTGCCTAACATCCGATTTTAAGAAAACTATCCGGTGAAAAAGTTTGATTCTACCGCAACCTGTAGCTTGATATCTTTAAACGACAAAGGTCTGAATTTATTTTCGTTATTCGTCATAGTTACTGCGCTGCACGAAATTGAGTAGACGGCTGCACAAAATGTTTAAGAATTTGCAGAGGTAAAATCACGTTGTGTAGACTTTCCGTATAGTTCATATAAGGCCATACATTATTGCGTATGAAATGTTACTAATATATCTAAATTGTATTTAAAGTTGAGACCGGAATGATATCTCTTTTCGGCCGGCCGCGGTGGTCTAGCGGTTCTAGGCGCGCAGTCCGGAACCGCGCGACTGCTACGGTCGCAGGTTCGAATCCTGCCTCGGGCATGGATGTGTGTGATGTCCTTAGGTTAGTTAGGTTTAAGTAGTTCTAAGTTCTAGGGGACTGATGACCATAGATGTTAAGTCCCATAGTGCTCAGAGCCATTTGAACCATTTTTGATATCTCTTTTCATTCTTGAGATATTGGTTGGTATGTCCGCGGACGGGTCACCCGTGGCGCGTCCGAACCTTTCCTGCGCTTCGGGAATCAAGTGGTCGTAAAAATCGTCGTATCTCATAAAAGGTTTAAGATGTCGAAACGATGAATTTGGAAATGGCGGCACGCAGAAAGGACTATTTTATCATATGATTAACACTCGATACGTATTTGTAAATGCGTGAGCAGAGCGAAAACAAGACTCCCTATAACTTACACCATGAGGTTTTGTCCAAATTTTCATAGCCAAAAAAAGGGGGAGAAACAGTAAACGGGATATCAAAGTGACCAGCATGAGGTCTGGTTTGGCATGAAAATATTTAACTGCTTCAAAGTATACAGGGTAATTAGCGAAAACTTAATTAATAAGCTGAAGAAAAATTGAAATATTTGACGAAAAGCTGCTGTAAATGAAGTGTCAAAAATTTCATCTGTTCAAGACCTAGCTATTCAGCACATAAAAAGATACATTGGTACGGTATTTAAATGTCAAAAAGGCTTCCTTCAAATCAAACACGTTAGGAAGGCAAACGAGGAGTCAGTAAGATCATGCTTTCTGAATAAAACTTGAAATTAAAAAATGAAAGAAATCAAATATTTTATG
Source organism: Schistocerca americana (assembly GCF_021461395.2). Lineage (NCBI taxonomy): Eukaryota > Metazoa > Arthropoda > Insecta > Orthoptera > Acrididae > Schistocerca > Schistocerca americana. Next base: position 226,951,528 of record NC_060125.1, on the reverse strand, counting down.
AAATGATTTGTGTAAAAGAAATAAGTAGATCAGAGAAACGTTCTATGTGCCTTTGAATGATGCTCGAAATCATGTACGGAAAATGAGGCTCACCAAATGTTTACCTAATATTTTTTATTTCGTTACACAAAACGTTTGACTTTCCTTTCAAAAATTTTGTAAGCTTTTCTTTTACAGACTATTTCGAGTAATTGAAATGCTTGGCCTTAACACTGACTGCTGATGAATTACGCTCACAACATCAAATATCTGTAAAATTTCATGGTTCCTTGTAATTTATTAGGAATTAAATGTGTGTGATATACTGGGATAGGTGTGAAGATCAAGTTTTTGGCAAGACCTTAAAAATATACTTAGCGATGCAGTGTAAACAGTATACATAATACTTAGTGTACATAATTGTAACTGAGTCAGTAAAAATACAAGAACAGCATGGAATCAATCGCAGGATCTTTTCTTAATATGTAAGTATGAACTGTATACGGTAGCCCTACACCACAAATAGCTCTTATTCAGTGGTATCGATCTGTGTACTTATGTTGTACTTAGCGTAGTTAGTCATGTAGTAGTCATTCCTCTGCATTTATTGGCTGTTAAAAGTTCTTGATCATGTAAAAAAAAATTCGTATTTAATTTATTGATAAGATAGTCAAATGCTCCTCTGCTCATTCACGTGTATTCAAAGAATTTGGTGATCTTCGTAGTTTATGATATTTATGAAATTCTCCATGGAGATTCTTCGGTTTATAAATTTCATGCGCAGCATTCCTTTTGGCTTTATTTTCTTAAGTAAACCTGATTCTGTAGCCTTACTCTCCAGCTACAGTATTCTACAGGTTAGGGACGCCGTTTTGCGGAAACAGATGGTTGGCTCTAAGCAGCCATCTTGTAGCGCGACATGGTCGCTCGGACGCAGGACACCCAAGCTTTTCCCCCGATGCTGCTGCTTGTCGCCGGAGTGTCGCGTATCCAGAAGTCGCTTGCTGTCGCTCGCTTCTGTCGCTCACGTAGGACACGGCCTCAGTTACACTGCAACGTCGCATTCGTGCCTAGGATTATGTGACCATTTTGGCTGATCATGTCCTTGCCATGGCACATTGTTTGGTTCCTAATGGTGATGTTGTATTCCAAAACGATAGGGCGCCTGTTCATATAACTCGCATCGCCCAGGACTAATTTTGTGACCACGAGGATGAGGTGTCGCATCTTCCATGGCCGTCAAAGTTACCAGATATCAATATTATTGAATCTTTGTGGTCTGCTTTGGAGAGAACGGTGCATGATACCTATCCATCTGCATCATTGTCACCTGAACTTGCCACTATTTTGCAGGACATATAACACACCCTTCAAAACAGCTAAAAATCCAACTATGATCCCTGGAACTTGCAAATCACTAAACTAAATAAAGCATGCTGAGTATACGAACTGCAGTTTTCGCGAACTAATACTAGTCATATCGGAATGGGCGACACAGGATACAAAAATCATTTTCAAATGCGTAAGAAGAATGTTTCATTTCGTATGCATGAGCCACTTCTAACTACAGTCCAATATGTTCAGGCTTATCGATTAATCAATTCCTCGTTATATCACTTTGGAGATATTAGCTATCAAGTGCAGTATGGGCACTTGAAAGGGGTTCCCTTATCACAGTGCCGTACTGTGGTTATCAGAGGCCCTCTATTTAATCAGCTGCTTGAGAACAGTCTCCGTGATACATTAACTGATTGTACTGGCACTCGAGATGAGATGAGATACTTTCACGGTCGTTATATGAGGAGACCTTCTCTCGTGAAATTTTATTGCATATTTATATTTCGTTCTTCTCTTAATTTTTTACCCCGAACCGTGGACATTACGGCATTCAGCAACTCAGTTACGAATCATTTATTTACATGTAAATAGGAAAACGGTTGTCTATGCAATTGACTTAACTCTGCCGGCCGGTGTGGCCGTGCTGTTCTGGGCGCTTCAGTCTGGAACCGCATGACCGCTACGGTCGCAGGTTCCAATGCTGCCTCGGGCATGGATGTGTGTGATGTCCTTGGGTTGGTTGGGTTTGGGTGGTTCTGAGTTCTAGGGGACTATTGACCATAGATGTTAAGTCTCATAGTGCTCAGAGCCAATTTTGACTTAACTCTGTGAGTTAACGAGCATTGCGCTCTCATTTAAATATATGGCCGAAAGAGTCAACCTACAGGAATTGTGAAACGAACCCTGTCGTCCAGGACCGCGTGCCATAAAGGGCGCAGATTCAGTAAGAGATGGGGGAATTCACAGGCATCTATTATCTATTGAGGCCTAAGCGCTGTAGTGTGCGAGTGAGACAGACGAGAACCTACGTCATAGGGAAACCCAGTAGAAGGCTTTTGTGGCCAAGGAGACGCGGCAGTGTTAAATATGGCGGACCTAAGAGCGGCTTAAAGGGAAACATTTATGGAAAATATTTAATTCTGTAGTAGTGCAGGGAATTAAGCCACAGTTATTTTAATCTACCGTCATTCATAAATTTTCATGGTATTCCCAATAAAACTTGAATATTGAACATATCTATAATAGTTTAGCATTTACTGTTAAAGTGAAATTAACAAGTTTTGTAACAAAGACCTGAATGCTAAAATATGAACGTTTTGGTCGATCTTAACGATCGACATTTCATATAGAAGCGCATCATTAAAATGACAAACGTTGTAAATATCAACTCTGTGTCTTTATTTGTTTAAAAGATATAGTTAATTTAAATCTTCAGTATTTTCAATTAAGCGTCAGATCATCATTTCCTCCACACAAAACACATTGAACGATGACAGCATATAACACCTTATTGAATCATTAGGTAATAGAATATTTGTTGTAAAGTTTAGTGCATAATAGTTACTTTTGTTGTTTATTTATTTATCAGAAAGCACATTGGTGCAAGGCTATTGGCCGTGGCATTCAAAGCTAAGAAGGAAATTGTGTTGGTTTTATGTATAAGAATTTAACGTTTATTATCTAATGGATATTATTGTTACTTTATTTAGAACGTGAAAGTGGTCAAGCTACGATTATTTAAATATGTTAAAATGTAAAATAATGTACAATAAGCTGTACCCAATCAGATGGACGGCTTCAGGAAAGGGAACTGCCCTAGTCAGTGGAGCGAAGATGTTCGGCGCGCGGGAAACGCGGTCGGAGACGGGCAGAGGGCAGTTCTGGTCGAGACACCAAAGGGCACAGTTCGGATTAAGACGCGAAAGTGGACAGTCGGTCTTTAGGCTGCTAGGAAGTGAAACGACTTAGAAAATTTCGCGTTGTGTGGTGTCGCGGGACTTAGTCTCTGAGCGGTGAGCAGCCGAGCGCCTGGAGTGAACTCTAACTTCACGTGTAAATATCGAGGTGGAGTATTGTGCTTCGCGATGAGATTGTGATGGATCGAACTGTGTCAAATCGATATGCGCTCTAATGTAACAGTAACTCTAAATACTATCACTTTCGCTATTAATTTGCTTTCTGAATAAATATCATTCTAACCAAATGGCAACTATGTGGCCTACATCATTTATGGGCCGTTAGTTTAGTTCCCGATATTATTATTACTGTTATTATATGCTATATTAACTTCATATTTCGCAAACTTGCCATCAGCCACACAATTTAACCAAAGGGTCACAAATGTCTAATTTAGGACGTGTAATGCGACACGTGCGGTTCAACCCATAGACGAGTTTGAGCCAAGACATTTCGACGAAGAGGAACCGCATGTGAGGCTGAACATCTTTGGAACGTCAGCTCGAAACTCTCACTGAATCTACGAGCACTAGCTCATAAAATTCGATGTAGTAATACGTTAAGTTCAGTGCGTACAAAGTAATTATCATTATGACGAAAATAAACATTTTTTCTTGTTACACTTGTCCACTTAATTATACAGGGTGGATTATCTAAAACTTGCACCGCAGATATTGCGGAAATGAAATTTGCTGTTGATGTGCCGTTTTCACAGAATTTATTCGTAGTTAGGGGGCTCGTATTGTTAGCCAATCAATAGATACTAATAACACTTAGAGAGCGTATTTTTTGCGCAAACATACAATTTTTAAATGGAACAATGCATATTGAGATTAACAGACTAAAAGCGGGGTACATTAGAATGTCAGTGTTGTTTGGTGTAGGATTCCAGTGCGTTTACGAGACATCGTATAGTGCAAAGTTTCCACACCGACACTTGCTTTTTCCGTTCAACCCGCGTAGTTTCTGGGCACGACGTTTTTATGTTTGCTTCCAGCGAGCTTGTGTATCAGTTGAACGTATTGAGTCTTGCTAGTCAGTTAGTGTGTAACAGTCCAAGCAGTAGGTAGTGAGTGGACGATGGTATTTACCAGTGCAGAAAAAGCCGACATGCTTATGGCGTAAGGAGAGTGTAGTAGAAATGCAGTTCGTTCTTGTAAGACGTATGGGGCAAGACACCCTAACAAACGCCATCTTGGCAATTATTTATCAATCTCTTCAACTAGCTACGTGAAAGTGGTGGTGTTAACACCTTTACAACGTAACATAAGGAAACAAGTGACGACAGAGGAGAGTGAAATTAATTTTCTTGCTGCTGCTGCAGTTGATCCTCACATTGGCTCCCGCGCAATCGCACAAGGAAGTAGCACGAGTCAGACAAATGTGCTACCCATTCTCCATCGACATAAGTTCCATCTCTGTCATTCTCTCACCATCAAGAGCTGCATGGAAACGATTTTGAGAGTCGTGTTAACTTCTGTAGGTGGACATTAAGACACGATACTGCAAATGTATCATAGATATTGTTAAGTTCAAAATGGCTCTGAGCGCTATGGGACTTAACTTCTAAGATCATCAGTCCTATAGAACTCAGAACTACTTAAACCTAACTAACCTAAGGACATCACACAAATCTATGCCCGAGGCAGGATTCGAACCTGCGACCGTAGCGGTCGCGTGGTTCCAGACTGTAGCGCCTAGAACCGCTCGGCCACCCCCGCCGGCTTTTGTTAAGTGATAAAGCCATATTTACCAATCATAGCCAGGTAAACTGCCGATACAATCACCATTGGTCTGTTGACAATACCCATTGGCTTCGCCAGGTGAAGCATCATCGTGCATGGAGCGTAGACGTGTGATTTGGCCCGTTTTTCATAGAGAGAAAACTGAACGCGTACAAGTGCCGCAGCCTCCATCTGACCATCTTCCATGGATGCTAGAAGACGTTCTTCTGCAGACTATGAGGAACCTGTGGTAGCAACATGAATAGTTGTCCAGCTCACAATGCAGTGCTGCAGCAAATCTTCACGAATTGTTTCCAAATCGTTAGATATTACGCAGAGGATCTGTATTTTGGCCAGTCCGTTTTCCGGATTTGACGCCTGTAGATTTTTTTTCTGGGGGTAAAGTTGACAGACGCTGTCCACAAGGACACACCAAGTGCACCCGATAATATGCAACGACGTATTGTTGCAGCCTGCTCGGACATCTCCGCTAAAATGCTAGCACGTGTGCAAAAGTCGTTCCATACCAGACTGAAAGCACGTATTGCTGCTGCCGATGGTCATTCTGAACACAATTGGTGATGGTCAACTGCCTCGATACTTGTCAGAATACACATAATTAGTGTGTGCACTTGCATTATTCTTTAGTGTGTGCTACTACAGATATTGTACAAGTGTCGGTGTGTGAATTTTCCAAAATACGATATCTCACAAATGACTCGCACTAGAATTCTGTGACAAACACCACTGACATTCTAATTCGCCCTGCATTTAGTTTGTTAATACATTAGGCATTGATCAACTTAAAAAAGTGAATCTTTGCACAAAACATACACTTTCTAAATATTATTACAATCTGTTGATTGGCCGCTGGGTACCACTCCATTATATGAGGACTGCACATCAGTAGGACTGTACATTTCCAAAATACTTGGGGTGCAACTTTTAGGTGACTCACCTTGTATAAAGCATTAAGTCAGTAACAAACTTGCCAACTTTTAGTTACAAAGGGCACAAAACGTTCATGAACGTTAAAATTTCTGGTCTTACACAGTCTTCTTTTAATTCCCAGCAATTCATTTTCTTTCTTTCGCAGTACTGGGAAGCATTAAATATTTTCAAATTATTGCTGAGGACTCCTATGGGTAAAGAAATGTACTCCAATCGTCAACAAGTGCAAGACGGTACTTTATTATAAAGATGAGTGTTTCGGAATGACGTCCAACAAGAGCGCAAGATCTGCACTGATGATTCAAAACAATGCAACACGGATGCTACGTAACCATAGCCTTCGTGGTCACGAGCCTTGTGTGAGACGAAAACAGCTGTCGGGAAGCTGCCGGGAAGCGTTCAAAGGCCATGAATAATGTTCTCATTACTGAAAAATAAATCTATGAATTTAGAGAAAAACTGAGTACCGATCCTGAGAGCGTGTAATGTGTTGTTAAATTGTAAAGATTTTGCGTTACTTAGGATCAATGTGACTGTTTTTACTTGTGGAGTGCATTTCACCTTATATTTCCACTTGTTTTTTTGAGTTTCATCATGAGAACCAAAAGTGAAGATTTGCAGAAAACTTTCCAGAGAACGACCGTGTTGCCTACGGCCTTAACTCTGAAGTGAGTACAAATATCAAGTGCAGTATTATTACCCTCTCTTTGAGCAGAAATCTGCGCACTTGTGCGCCTCTCTTATCGTGCAATGGTAAACACTTCAGTATTTCAAGGCCCTGAATTTGTTCGACGCCATACATTCAAACTAATGACAGCGTTAGGTCTTTGGTCGCTCCATGAAACGTCCGCTATGAGAGGGACGACGGGAACTGAAAGAAGAAAGAGCCCTGTCCGTATGCGGAACACGAGTAGCGAAGTCCTAGTCGCAAACTTCAGCCATCTCTTTGACAGTGTGGTAAGTGGGCGAATGTTGGCAGTTCAGACCGTAGCGTCTGTTCGAGCTGACATGCGTACAAGCTGCTGCGACTTCATGGCGCGGGGAAGTCCTCAAACAAGAATAACTGCTCTACAGGTCGTTATACAAGCTTATTTCTTCCACCGTGTACGAACTCTAGGGACTGATCGATGAGAGGATACAGGAAGCGAAATGTAGTGTGAGGACGGCTTTGCGAGGGACATTCAGTGAATTCGAAAGTAAAGTTCTGTGTATTGACTTGGCAGAAAAAGCGGTAGGCGGATCAAAACAAAATGTCCAGACACTCTGTGACCAAAATGGTACTGAAACAGAGGATGACAGACTAAAGGCCGGAATACTAAATGTCTTTTTCCAAAGCTGTTTCACAGAGGAAGACTGCACTGTAGTTCCTTCTCTAGATTGTCGCACAGATGAGTATCGAAATAGATGACAGAGGGATAGAAAAACAAAATCGCTCTAAAGAGGAAAGGCCGCTGGACCTGATGGGATACCAGTTCGATTTTACACAGAGCACGCGAAGGAAATTGCCCTTCTTGCAGCGGTGTACCGTAGGTCTCTAGAAGAGCGTGGCGTTCCAAAAGATTGGAAAATGGCACAGGACATCCCCGTTTTCAAGAGGGGACGACGAACAGATATGCAGAACTATAGATCTATGTCTCTAACGTCGATCAGTTGTAGAATTTTGCAACACGTATTACGTTCGAGTACAATGACTTTTCTGGAGACTAGAAATCTACTCTATAGGATTCACCATAGGTTTAGAAAAAGACGATTGTGTGAAACCCAGCTCGCGCTATTCGTCCACGAGACTCAGAGGGCCGTAGACACGGGTTCCCAGGTAGATGCCGTGCTTCTTGACTTCCGCAAGGCGTTTGATACAGTTCCCCACAGTCGTTTAATGAACATAGTAAGAGCATATGGACTATCAGGCCAATTGTGTGATTGGATTGAAGAGTTCCCACATAACAGAATCCGGCATGTCATTCTCAATGGAGAGAAGTCATCCGAAGTAAGAGTGATTTCATGTGTGCCGCAGGGGAGTGTCGTAGGACCGTTGCTGTTCAGAATATATATTAATGACCTTGTGGATGACATCGGAAGTTCACTGAGGCTTTTTGCGTATGATGCTGTAGTATATCGAGAAGTTGTAACAATGGAAAATTGTACTGAAATGCAGGAGGATCTGCAACGAATTGACGCATGGAGCAGGGAATGGCAATTGAATCTCAATGTAGACAAGTGCAATGTTCTGCGAATACATAGAAAGAAAGATCCGTTTTCATTTAGCTACAATACAGCAGGTCAGCAACCGGAAGCAGTTAATTCCATAAATTATCTGGGAGTAGGCATTAGGAGTGATTTAAAATGGAATGACCATATAAAATTAATCGTCGGTAAAGCAGACGCCCGGGATTCATTGGAAGAACCCTAAGGAAATGCAGTCCGAAAACAATTGAAGTAGGTTACAGTACACTTGTTCGCCCACTGCTTGAATACTACTCACCGGTGTGGGATCCGTACCAGATAGGGTTGATAGAAGAGACAGAGAAGATCCAACGGAAAGCAGCGCGCTTCGTTACAGGATCATTTAATAATTGCGAAACCGTTACGGAGATGACAGATAAACTCCAGTGGAAGACTCTGCAAGAGAGACGCTCAGTAGCTCGGTACGGGCTTTTGTTAAAGTTTCGAGAAAATACCTTCACCGGGGAGTCAAGCAGTATATTGCCCCCTCCTACGTATATCTCGCGAAGAGACCATGAGGATAAAATCGAGAGGTTAGAGCCCACAAGAGGCATACCGACAATCTTTCTTTCCAGGAACAACACGAGACTGGAACAGAAGGGAGAGCCGATAGAGATATTCAAGGTACTCTCCGCCACACACCGTCAGGTGGCTTGCGGAGTATTGATTTACATGAGATGTACAACAAAAAGAGGTCTAGTGAACTTATGTCCGGAAATGCATGGTTTCCATGCTAAAGACCGTTTACTCGGTCATACACTGTTACAGAGACTGCGCTCTAGTACGCGCTGTACCACGCAGCCACAGTTACAGTATGTGCTGAGAATGGTTTCCATGTCCCCCAACGCATGCCTGTACGCGCCGTATCATGTTCTGTATCACACGTCCACATCCGCTAGGCTGCATCCGAGCAGTGTCAAAGGTAGCATGAATACGCTGCTCCATTTTCCCCACATCTGGAATGGGCTCAGCAGACACGATACTCTTGAGATGGCGCCATAACCAGAAATAGCACGGGTTGAGATCCACTGAACGAGCAGGCCATGCAACTGGACATCCTCGTCCGATCCAACGACCAGGAAAGACACGATTGAGATGTGTCCGGAAGTTAATGGCGAAGTGGGCTGGAGCACCATCACGTAGCAGCTACGTAACCCTTTGAATCATCAGTGGCACTTCTTCCAGCAGGGGAGGCAAAGTGACCCACACGAAACGCCGACAGTTCCGTCCTGTTAGGCGACGTGAAAGGAAGACTACTCCCAAAATTCTGTCGCCAGTTATCCCGGCCCACACATTCTGGCTGCACAGGTGCTGATGATTCGCTGTCACCGTACCATGGAGGTTCTACATACTATTCCACAGTTATTGAAGTTGATGCGTAAAGTTGGCCTCATCTGTGAATAGGATGGACGACACAAATCCCGGAACCGTGGTTGCCTGGCGAAGAAGGCAGTGATAAAAGTGCTCCCGATGTGGAAAGTCTGTCGCTAGTAAGCCCTAAACACGCTGTAAGAGATAAGGGTAGTAACAATCGTCATAGAGAGTGTTCCACGTCGTCATCTGGTTTACCCTGTACTGGCGAGCCAGCTGCCTGGTACTGTCACGGCGATCGCCTTCCACACCTCTAACCACTTTTTCCTCCAAGTCTGGTGACCGAACATTTTGGGTACGTCCTTTATGATTTCCTGCTTCCTGAAACGACCGTGTCTCAGACAAACGGCGAAACACTGTTGCAAGCATTGAATGCTGTGGCTGTTGTCGGCGAGCATAAGTCTCCTAATACAACCTTGCTGCCAGCCGCCCGTTGCCAAAAAAATGGTTCAAATGGCTCTGAGCACTATGAGACTTAACATCTGAGGTCATCAGTCCCCTAGAACTTAGAACTACTTACACCTAACTAATCTAAGGACATCAAACACATCCATGCCCAAGGCAGAATTCCATCCTGCGACCGTAGCGGTCGCGAGGTTCCAGACTGAAGCGCCTAGAACCGCTCGGCCACAGCGGCCGGCTCCGCCCGTTGCCATTTGCCTTTCCGTAAGCAAACATCATGTTGGCAAGCTCTCGATTCGAATACGGAACCATTGTCTACAACGCTGTATCACATCCACTACAAGGTGATCAAGAGAAGTGAATCGAACACAACATTCCCAATTACTGTGGCAGAAGAGGGCCCCATAAGGAACACTATTACACTCTAGGAGGAAACCGTGCATATTGTAACTGTGGCTGTATGGTACAGCGAGTTTTAGACGGCACACTCTGTAACAAAGTGTGACTGAATAAACTATCTCTAGCATGGAAACCACGCATTCCCTGAAATAAGTTCATTAGACCATTTCTGTTCCGTAGCCTCTCATCGATGAGTCCCTAGAGTTTGTACACGGTGGAAAAAAAAATCACCTTGTATAAGAGACTACAAAACTGGCAAACGTATCACTGTTCCCCCACTTGACTGAATTTCGTATTACACAGTTCAACTTTCCGAAAAACAGTGGCACCTAATGTTATTCTTGCTGTCCTCAGTCCAAAACCCGTGAGTAAGAATGCAGTGACGACTTGGTGACAAATCCAAGCAAATAGCGCGTGAGAGCGCGAAAGCCCGGAAGGCTTGCTGTGAAATTAATGGCTAACATGAAGCACTCCAGTGGCACTGGAGTACATTCGTGAAGACCTTGGTAGCTCGGTGTTAGATAGCGCTCATATCTGAAGGCCGTGCTCAACATCAGATAGAGCACGAGCACCACTGGAGTGCTTCATGCCGGTCGTTAGTGTCGTGACACAAACATCTCAGAAAACTTCCACACATTCATACCCACAATCCACAAAATTTTTTCAGACATACCTTGCACTTATATTTCAATAAAACCAGTAGTTGTTGCTATAAAGCCAGTTGATATTTTTGTATAGCCTTTTGTTACCGCCCAAGGCAGTTTGGAAAGACCTTCGTTACATGCGGTAGATATCAAAAAATGGTCGTATTGCTACGTATGCGTCCAAACATACTTCATTCCTTATAACCAAGTATCTAGCTGTGAATAAATGTTGGTAATCATACGATAAAATAGGTGTCGCTTCAAGACCAGCTAGGGGCTCTATCAGCCTCTCGTCCTTACAAAGATCGTCGAAGCGCTTCTCTTTTGCTTTCATTCGTTTGTAAGGCGATTTACACTGAGTGGCCCCTACTTCACCTCCAAGCAGTGCGTTGTATAATCCTTTGGTGCTAGCTATTCCTGACAACAACCGATTGACGTAGCTCGCTGGTAAGACACCGGACTTGCATTCGGGAAGATTTACACTCAGTTTCCATTCAAGTTGCTTGAGGTGAATGCTGGAGTGCTTCCTTTTAAAATAACACTGCCGATTTCCTTACCCATCCCTTACATACCTCTAATAACCTTGTAGACGACGTGACATTAAAACCCAATCATCTTCCGTTTATTTCTGTCAGCGTCGCTAAAAAAAGAGGTCATACGTTGTTGCAGCGCCCATAGTCTCAGACTGCAAAGTCTTAGGTGCTATGTTAATTTATTTCTAGTGGTTCACATTGATTATTAAAAACATGTGTTCTCAGTTCCGAATATGGACGACCATCGGCTGTGGAATGGAATGGCAACAATGAAAACTTGTGCCAGACCTGGACTCGAACCCGGATTTCCCGCTTATCGCTATTTCTTTCTATTCCTTACAAGGGAACCTTCCCATCGCACCCCCCTCAGATTTAGTTATAAGTTGGCACAGTAGATAGGCCTTGAAAAACTGAACACACATCAATCGAGAAAACAGGAAGAAGTTGTGTGGAACTATGAAAAAAATAAGCAAAATATACGAACTGAGTAGTCCATGAGCAATATACGCAACATCAAGGAAACTGTGGGCTCAGGAGCGCCGTGGTCCTGTGATTAGCGTGAGTAGTTGCGGAGCAAGAGATCCTTAGTTCAAATCTTCCCTCTACTGAAAATTTTATTTTCTTTATTTTCGCAAAGTTATGATCTGTCCGTTCGTTCATTGACGTCTCTGTTCACTATAATAAGTTTAGTGTCTGTGTTTTGCGACCGCACCGCAAAACAGTGCGATTAGTAGACGAAAGGACGTGCCTCTCCAATGGGAACCGAAAACATTTGATCGCAAGGTCATAGATCAACCGATTCCTCCACAGGAAAACACATCTGATATATTCTATACGACACTGGTGACGGCATGTGCGTCACATGACAGGAATATGTTGTAGACCCACCTAACTTGTACACTTAGCGAATGGGTAAAAAGATTCTTCTACCTTGCCCGATTTAGGTTTTCTTCTGGATGTGATAATCACCCCCAAGAAAGTGATGAAAACGTAAGAGTTTGTCACATAAACTGAAAATAAAAAATTAAAATTTTCACTCGAGGGAAGACTTGAACCTATAACCCCTCATTCCGCAGATGGTCTCGCTAACCACGGGACCACAGCGCTCCTTCAGTCCCACTGTCCTTGTTGTTGCCTATCGTCGCATGGACTACTCAGTTCGTATATTTTCTAATTTTTTTCATAGCTCCACACAACTTATTCCTGTTTTCTCGATTGATCTGTGTTCAGTTTTTCAAGGCCTATCCACTGTGCCAACTTATAACTAAATCTGAGGGGGGTGCGATGGGGAGGTTCCCTTGTTAGACCCCTTCCACTTCAGGCGTTGGCCGCTATCACCCATAATACTCCCAAAAATCTGTCTAATCTAAAAACAAAAACAAAGCTAGTACCACAGCCACTTTCACCCTAAAAGTTAACTAGGATGGTTGTTTGCCACCACTTTAGGCTCCACCCACGAACAAAAATTAAATACGCCTCTGAACGTTTTATGAAAGAAAGGAAAAGTACAGGCCTATTACAAATGATTGAAGCGATTTCATAAATTCACTGTAGCTCCATTCATTGACATATGGTCACGACACACTACAGATACGTAGAAAATCTCATAAAGTTTTGTTCAGCTGAAGCCGCACTTCAGGTTTCTGCCGCCAGAGCGCTCGAGAGCGCAGTGAGACAAAATGGCGACAGGAGCTGAGAAAGCGTATGTCTTGCTTGAAATGCACTCACATCAGTCAGTCATAACAGTGCAACGACACTTCAGGACGAAGTTCAACAAAGATCCACCAACTGCTAACTCCATTTGGCGATGGTATGCGCAGTTTAAAGCTTCTGGATGCCTCTGTATGGGGAAATCAACGGGTCGGCCTGCAGTGAGCGAAGAAACGGTTGAACGCGTGCGGGCAAGTTTCACGCGTAGCCCGCGGAAGTCGACGAATAAAGCAAGCAGGGAGCTAAACGTACCACAGCCGACGGTTTGGAAAATCTTACGGAAAAGGCTAAAGCAGAAGCCTTACAGTTTACAATTGCTACAAGCCCTGACACCCGATGACAAAGTAAAACGCTTTGAATTTTCGGCGCGGTTGCAACAGCTCATGGAAGAGGATGCGTTCAGTGCGAAACTTGTTTTCAGTGATGAAGCAACATTTTTTCTTAATGGTGAAGTGAACAGACACAATGTGAGAATCTGGGCGGTAGAGAATCCTCACGCATTCGTGCAGCAAATTCGCAATTCACCAAAAGTTAACGTGATTTGTGCAGTCTCACGGTTTAAAGTTTACGGCCCCTTTTTCTTCTGCGAAAAAAACGTTACAGGACACGTGTATCTGGACATGCCGGAAAATTGTCTCATGCCACAACTGGAGACCGACAGCGCCGACTTCATCTTTCAACAGGATGGTGTTCGGTATTTCTTAAACAGGAGATTGGAAAACCGATGGATCGGTCGTGGTGGAGATCATGATCAGCAATTCATGTCATGGCCTCCACGCTCTCCCGACTTAACCCCATGCGATTTCTTTCTGTGGGGTTATGTGAAAGATTCAGTGTTTAAACCTCCTCTACCAAGAAACGTGCCAGAACTGCGAGCTCTCATCAACGATGCTTTCGAACTCATTGATGGGGACATGCTGCGCCGAGTGTGGGAGGAGCTTGATTATCGGCTTGATGTCTGCCGAATCACTAAAGGGGCACATATCGAACATTTGTGAATACCTAAAAAAACTTTTTGAGTTTTTGTATGTGTGTGCAAAGCATTGTGAAAATATTTCAAATAATAAAGTTATTGTAGAGCTGTCAAATCGCTTCAATCATTTGTAATAACCCTGTATATAGGAAGGGGTACAATGCTTTTATTATATTTTATTTGTTTTTCATTATTTTGTTATGTCCTTATTTGTAGTTTTTTTTATCTTTTTTAAATTTTGTGTTATCTTCTTTCGGGGGTGTCCACAGGAGCCAGACGGCGGGATGTCCTGGTCATCTTCTCGTTCAGCGGGAGTGAAACACCTACTACCCGAGCACGACTCAGTGTCCTGGCAGATAAATACGATATTGCAGTGTCTGCGTTGTTCCGAAATACGGTGCAATATTTCTTCGGACATGTGTGCGTGTTCGAAGATATACTGTACGTGCTTCGGAACAACACAGTAACTGTACCAATCTTCAAAGTGTATGATTATGTTTTGAGCCGCGCGTAGGAGCCGCGCGGTTTGAGGCGTCACGTCACGCACTGTGCGGCCCCTCCCGTCGGAGGTTCGAGTCCTCCCTCGGGCATGGGTGTGCGTGTTGTTCTTAGCAGAAGTTAGTTTAAGTAGTGTGTAAGTCTATTGACCGATGACATAAGCAGTTTGGTCCCTTAGGAGGTCACACACATTTGAACATTTGATTATGTTTTTAAGACCTATTACTACACTTCTTCCGTTACACTCCTTAATCTTATGAATTATGTTTATCAAAGCCTTAAGAGTGTTAATGAATCTGTCTTTAAATGTATATATTGTTTATTATCTGTCAGTCCAACACGTTGGACTTGGAGTCCTTGTCGTTACCTTAGTAGTAATCACAGAAAAAGTTTTTAAATTTTACCATCGTAGACGACGAAAGAATTTACGGATACTTTCGACTGTTTCGAAATACTGGAATGTTAATTTAGTAGCCCCTTGGCCTATACAGCACCTTTAAGGAATAAATGCCGGCCATTGTGGCCGACCGGTTCTAGGCGCTTAAGTCCGGAACCGCGCTGCTGCTACGGTCGCACGTTCGAATCCTGCCTCGGGCATGGTTGTGTGTGATGTCCTTAGGTTAGTTAGGTTTAACTAGTTCTAAGTTATAGGGGTCTGATGACCTCAGATGTTAAGTCACACAGTGCTCAGAGCCATTTGCACCATTTGAGTAGTCCTATATGCGAAAACACAACGACCGGGAGGGAACATGGCGTATACGCCTGCTCTGACGAATGCACATCATAGCCTTTGGAGGAACAATTGTTGCCAGCTAGTTACTTTTACTCTAGAGATTCAATTTACTGATGTTCAGCTCCTAATGTATATTGATCTTTGTCCGGGTAAAGGAGATAAACGATTCGCATTTACTTGTGTTAGATTGATTACCAAAACAATCTCCCATTATTTAACATAGCGGAAGACTTCTCTTGACTGATTTTACTACTTTTCCCACTTTTCCTACCCACTGTGAATTTTCCTTATTTTTTTCCCATTTTTTTTTCCCAAGGCACCTTATCCTCGAGATACTTACTGCCGCCGCCCCAGCCTAGTTGTGCCCCTGCTTTTATAGCTGGGTAATTTTCTTAACTGTGTAATGATTACATGGTTCAGTCACATAAATGTGACCACCTATGTTCGACGTCAACGTGCGATAATCACTCACAGACGGCACTAGAAGCGGCAGCACTAGCATTGGAGGGTATACAAAGCGTCGGTATCATCGTTGTCGTGATGCGGAAACGGAACAACTTCTCTGACGTCCAAAAGGCTTTCTTGCCAGGGATGGAACCATTTCCGAAGCGGCTAAGTTTTTTAAACTGGCAAAATGGAGCTATCCGAAACCGGCGCCGACGCAACCGTGGTGCACCACAGGCCTAGACAACAGGGGTGAACGACAGCTGCGGAGATGTGTATCGACGAATAGACGTGCAACTGTTGAGCAGCTGACCGTTCAGATGGACCAAGGGGCTACCAACAGTGTCTCCTCAACGACTGTTCAGCGAAAGTGGCTGCTCACGGTCTCCGCAGCAGGCTCCTGTTTCATGCATCCATGCTGACTGCTGTTCCTTGATGACGAACGCATTTGGACATACACTGAGTGGCGAGAAGCGGCTTTTTCAGATGAATCGCGTTTTACGCTCCATCGGACAGATGGCTGTTGGCGAATACGGCGTGAAACGTCTGAAAGCAATGAGGAAGGAGCGTTTTGGTCTGGGGAAAGTTTTCGTGCATTTCCTGGATGATCTCGTCGCTCTGTAAGGCACAGTGGATCGACACAAGTATGCATCTGTCCTTTGGGACCATGCTCACCCCTACATGCAGCTTTTTTTTTTCCTCGGTGAGATGGCATCCTCCAGCCTGACAACGCAACGTGTCACACGGCTCGCAGAGTACGTGCGTGGCTCGAAGAGCACCAGGGTGAGTTTCCCGGACTCTCCTGGCCACTAAACTGCCGGAATTTAAACCCAATCCAGAATCTATGGGACCTTCTCAATTGGGCTGTTCGCGTCACGGATCATCAACCGAGAAACCTGGCGCAGCTGGCCACAGTACAGGACTCGGCATGGCTCCACATTGCTATCGGTACCTTCCAGAACTTCACCGACACTCTTCCTGCACGTCTCGCGCTGTAAAATATGGTTCTCAGGCTTTTGACAGCTGGTCACACTAATGTGACAGAACTGTGTATTTTCTACATCTGCATTTATACTCCGCAAGCCACCCAACGGTGTGTGGCGGAGGGCACTTTACGTGCCACTATCATTACCTCCCTTTCCTCTTCCAGTCGGGTATGGTTCGCGGGAAGAACGACTGCCGGAAAGCCTCCGTGCTCGCTCGAATCTCTCTAATTTTACATTCGTGATCTCCTCGGGAGATATAAGTAGGGGGAAGCAATATATTCGATACCTCGTCCAGAAACGCACCCTCTCGAAACCTGGACAGCAAGCTACACCGCGATGCAGAGCGCCTGTCTTGCAGAGTCTGCCACTTGAGTTTGCTAAACGTCTCCGTAACGCTATCACGCTTTCCAAATAACCCTATGACGAAACGCGCCGCTCTTCTTTGGATCTTCTCTACCTCCTCCGTCAACCTGAGCAATACTCAAGTATAGTCGAACGAGTGTTTTGTAAGCCACCTGCTTTGTTGATGGACTACATTTTCTAAGGACTCTCCCAATGAATCTCAACCTGGCACCCGCCTTACCAACAATTAATTTTATATGATCATTCCACTTCAAATCGTTCCGTACACATGCCCCCAGATATTTTACAGAAGTAACTGCTACCAGTGTTTGTTCCGCTATCATATAATCATACAAGAAAGGATCCTTCTTTCTATGTATTCGCAATACATTACATTTGTCTATGTTAAGGGTCAGTTGCCGCTCCCTGCACCAAGTGTCTATCCGCTGCAGATCTTCCTGCAGTTCGCTGCAATTTTCTAATGCTACAACTTCTCTGTATACTACATCGTCCACGAAAAGCCGCATTCTGTATACTACATCGTCCACGAAAAGCCGCATGGAACTTCCGACACTATCTACTAGGTCATATATATATATATATATATATATATATATATATATATATATATATATATATATATATATATATATAGTGAAAAGCAATGGTCCCATAACACTCCCCTGTGGCACGCCAGAGGTTACTTTAACGTCTGTAGACGACTCTCCATTGAGAATAACATGCTGTGATCTGTTTGCTAAAAACTCTTCAATCCAGCCACACAGCTGGTCTGATATTCCGTAAGCTCTTACTTTGTTTATGAGGCGACAGTGCGGAAGTGTATCGAACGCCTTCCGCATATCTTCTTAAATCACACAGTATATCACGACTTGACGTTGTTGTCAATAATACAGGAATCTCTGCAGCAGCCCAGGCAGTTTCTGAGCAACAGTCTGAGACGAGACGACTGGCGAGCAACATAAGTTTGTCCGTCACCAGTCAGAAAAATCTTAGGAAAACCGTTAAATGCAGTAACAACACGGAGCAACGATATCAATCAGAAGGTAGGTCATCCTTAAACATCTGGGATAAATTCTAGTGTCCGGTTCTACTCGTCGCCTTTGAGCCACAACGTCATACCAGAGGCAGGGACACTACATAGAGGCAATCTTTGAATGCAGCGGATGATATTCGTAAACAAAGGAATGTAGCATACTATAAAATTACGATCACAATTCACACGATTATTTACTTAGGTAAGAATTATATCAAAACGAATTGAAGAGAACGGAAATAAATAACGAAACATGAGAGAAACATGTATGCGTGAACTAAATTACTGTCGTAACTGTCGAGTAAGGAAAGCACAGATAACCTTTCAATTCAATACAGCATGGGGTAATTTCTAGGAATGATTGCCTATCGAAGTCTCTGGCTCCAAACGATACATATCGAGCGTGCGATCGGAAATCGATCATGCGACGCCGGTGGCGGGAGTTGTGATCAATTATTTGTGATCGTCATTTTTATCTGTTTTCCGTCGTTCCCTTACTTGCTGTAAATTACATACCTCCGTGAATTATTTGTGAGTTGCTAGGGAAACCCAGACGATTTATGTCGTTAGTGAGTGGGATGTCTGGTGTTCTTGATGTTTCTTCGGCGGATTCTCTCACATGCAAGAATCTAATGCCATGTTTATCCAGCGTAGATAATTGTTCGACTTTTTGTCGCAAATATGGAGTACTTCCAGACGAGAGAAGAAGTGACTGTGTAGACTGTGGTGGTGCGAAGTGTGTAAAACTTCGTAAGAACAGTTTCAATACTGAAATACCGTTACAATTTGACTGCGGGCAGTGCGGAAAACGAACCAGTATCAGGAAGAATACATGGTTCGACTCTTCCAAATTATCCATCCAGACCACCGTAATGACGACAACACCGACGACGAGTAAGGTAAGTCGTCTCCTTTCCAATTGCAAGTTTTTTTGAAACGCTTTTCTGTTTCATTGCTGTAGTGACCACCGTAAACATACAACGCCCGCCACAAGAATTGCATGATCGATTTCCGATCGCACGTTCGATGTGTATCGTTTGGAGCCAGCGATTTCGATAGGCAATCATTCTTGGAAATTACCCAGCATAGCAGTATTATAAAATAGTGTTAGTTATTGAATCTAACGGGACTACCACGAGACGGTGAGGGTTTTGGGTGGAAAGAAACTAATATGTAACACAACAATGGGAAACGATATAAATAATAACGTATATGAAACAGTAGAATGAAATGCGGAGAAATCATAAAAAAAGCCAGTATACAAATAACGAAATTTCACAAAAAGTAACAAATGTTGGACTCCATAACTAGAATTAACCTATAAATGTTAATTCTAATTACCAATTCCAATATTAGTTACTTTTTTACATCACTTCAGATAGAAATTACAAGTGCACATATCCAATTCCATTTCAGTGCACACACCTGCTGGAAAAACCATCTGAAAAGAGAACTGTGCAATGATTGGAGTCGGTATTTAGACTTGACCTCTTATAAAGCGTAATTCTAGTTACCGGTTCCAACATTTGTCATTTTTCCCAGTAATTCAGAGAGGAGTTATAAATGCAGAATTCCTATTACATTTCAGTGCACACACTGGCCGGTAAAAACGATCTAAATAATGAACTATGGAAATGTTGGAATCTATAACTATAACTGTCCTATACAGGAGGTCAATTCTAGCTATCGATTCCAACCATTCAATGGTTCATAATTTTGGACATGTTTCCAGTAAGTGTGTGAACTCGGTTTTTGTAGGATTCATAGAGTTCCTATTCATCTCTGAACTACTGAGAAAAAGTAACAAATATTGTAATGATGACAAGCTTTTGCTTTTTCATGGTATTGCAGAGAGTCGTATCAAATATAGACGAGTAGCACCGTAGTGCACACACTTCTTGCAAAAACGATCTAAATAACAAACTGTGAAGTGATTTAAATCGGTAACTAGAATTGACCTAGTTGCCGATTACAATATATGTTGCTTTTTCGCGGTAATTCAGAGAGCAAGTGCAGCGGACACTTGGCTGGAAAAACAATCTAAATAATGAACGATGGGACGATTGGAATCGCTAATTTGAATAAGCCTATAGCTTAGTTCTCGTTATTGACTCCAGTATTTGTTACTTTTTGTGAATTCTCGTGACTTGTTTTCTGGATTTCCTTTTAGGATTTCTGTGCCGGTTTCTCCACACTTCATGTTACCGTTTCAAATGCGTTATTATTTATTTCATTTCCCCGTTGTTGTGTTACATTTTAGTTTCTACCTGGTTCAAAACCCCATTTTCCTGCGGCAGTTCCGTAATTCAATAATTATTATTATAAGTTAACACTGTTTCACAATATTAGGACTTCACCATGCACTACAGTGTAATGGATTTAAAGGTTCTCTGTACTTTTCTTATTCGCATAAATTACGACAATACTTTATTTCAGATACGTATATTTCTCCTTTTCTGTTTTTATTTATTTTTGTTATCTTCCTTTTTCGATATAATTAATGGTTAAGTAATTAATCGAACTGTGATTGTAATTTTGCCATATGCTACATCTGTTTGTTTACGAATACGATGTGCTGTCTACGAATATTATTGCCCCTCTGTAGCGTCTATGCCTTAAGTATAACACGATTGCTGAAATCCGACGGGTGGAACCGGACACAAGAATTGACCAATCATCTGAGCTCTGCCAATCTGTCGCACCCAAAATAAGGGACAAATCGATCGCACCTTTCTCCGGGCGCATAAGAAAAAATTCTTACAGGGTTGTGTGGTTAACAAATAGGAAGACCTTCGACACTGCAAAAATATATTCGGAATATTTTATTTTGCATACCAGTCATAAAGACTGTCAGTGTGTGTCTGGGGCAATTTGTATTGGGGAAGCATGATTTTTTATAAATGTTGTATTTACATGGAAATCAGAAAACTACAAACTGCAAATGCTGTTACGAAGATTCCGTGTCAAGTGATCTCTATTCAACAGGCGAGTGTATCACCATAACGTCTTGAAACATTTCATCATGCACACATGAGAAATAGTACATTTATGTAAGAATTTCTAATGATTAAAGACGAATTCCAAACATTAAACTGTATTTTTTTCAGAAAAATAATTTCCCTGTCAAATCACAGGGCCTCTCAACCTCGGAGAACCCCAAGGCAACGCCCCGAATGCCACAATCCAGTTACGCGCTTGAATTTCTGCCTCAACGAAAAGTTGCCCACAATATGAAAAAGCAGGCAGTAGCTGCGAAGAAATACGTGCTGTAAGTCAAATTGTGAAGAAATATGGGAATTTAAATTTTACACCCAATGCGTCTCTATAACCACCATCATAAGTTTACTGACTAGCGGAATGTTGAAAGTGAAAGAAGACAGCAGTATTTTCAACAATGATTGAGACATAATAGCCCCAAACGCTTATAATTCCAGTAGTAAAGGTTGAAAATTACGCATTGCTATAACAAGGTGAGCAGTTGTACTACGCTAACATACTGAACAGATGTGAAGTTCGAAATTGATCGACCTTCGATGTTTCATAAATTATTAACGCAGCACATTATAAAAGACAGAGCACAACGTTCAGAACCAACTGTATTTCTCAGTCTGCACTGAGACCAATATACTACTGTAACAGTGGTTTACTTCACAGTTTTCGTCTCTAAAGATTTGACAGTGAAATTCTGCTGCTGTATCAATTGCCTCAATTTACAACGAATCTGCTGTTTATTATAAAACAGTCAGTGGGAAATGCCGCAGACCCACAATGCCTTTCCAATACTGGGATCAATATAGCATTGAGGTAATTGAAGCGCAGAATCTAAAACTGTGCGCAATGATTTTTGTTTGCATACAGTGAATTAATAAAACCCAGTGGAACTTAATGTCTTTTGATGAATTAAGGAATTCTGATTCAACAAATTTAAACAAGTACACATCCGATAAATACTTATTTCTCATAATAAAGTATTGCTTAGTGCCACTAACACCAAAATTAACATTTTGCATTATAAACATTTTAAATGGGGAGACTGACTGTGGATGGATTTATTACAGATGAAGTATAATTTTCCTAAGCAGTTAGAATATTCAGTTCATTGGAAACCATAATCTGACGAGTAATAAAACAATTCTTGCTGTTAATTAATAATACAAACGAAGTCATTGAACCAAGTCTGTTATTACACATGAATTAGAATCAAAGTTGATGACCATGTTAGTTTTTTTGTATTACATAATATGCATGTACTGCGTGGTTCATTATCTTCCAGTTTGCTGTTTTAAGACATAACATTAATGGAATCGGTAATGATATGATCATAAAAATAGACTGCAGATATCTTCCATGTTAAGACAGGTTGTACAATTCAGTATATAGTGGACTGAACAACAAATTTATTACGAATTTGGAAATAATTTTTATAATGTGCCATGTTATTAACTACCTTCATTAGTCAGACATATATCTGAAATGAAGTACATGTTATAACAAATTTTTGTTTGACTAATAGCTATGGTGTGACTGGGTAATACACGAGAATCGAGCAGCCATGTCGGGAATACATCTTTTAGTTACATCAGGTATCATTTATTGTTATAGAAGCTTTATTGTCATAAATGTTAAAGAATTTTTATATTAAATCACTTAATAATGCAGATAGTAATATTTTAACAATTATTGATTACTAGTTTTGGCTGAGCAATCAGCCATCTTCAGATCCATTAATAAAATGAGTGCAGTATCTAATCACAGGATTGGATGTTATTGTCATAGCCAGCTGGGATAATAGCTTGTCTCAGGCGTTATTAACAAACCAGAGGGTAAATATATCAATCACCTGTTACTAGTTTCATTGTATTCATTAAAATAACACAAGTGCAGTATGGGTGGTTGACCACAACAAGACATGCGCACATATAAAAGTCGTACCATCCAACTAGTTTTGAAATAAAACATTAAAACATCTATAAACACCATAAATAGAGTTTTTATCGCTTTTTTCTGTCCGTTTGTGAAGACTAATCTCAGGAACTACGACAGGAACTTTGACACTGATAACTGTTTACCTGGTAGTATATGAATGAGACATCTGACCAAAAGCAAGGAAGATTAATGTTTAACGTCCATGGACAAGACCCTTAGAGACCGAGATATCTGCTCAGTAGTGGTGTTCTCCGTGTGCCAGATATAAGTATACTCCCACAACATGTAAGTAAAGATATCATTGAGACTATTTAAGTACATAATGTACAAAGCGGTGCAGATTTTAGGAAATCCTCTGCTAATACTTTACAAGGTACCATCCACACCTCGAAGTGTATATTGGTACCACCTGTCGAGAGCGGGCTTGGGAAATTAAGATGGCGGAACAGCTGATTAGATTAGTTTATATTAGTTTTTCATTCCATAGATCCGTGCTGAGGAGATCCTCGTGGATGTGGAACATGTCAGTTTTTTTATTTTTATTTTTTGTGTTTTTTAAGCTGAAATAACAATACTAATAGTATGAATATATACAATACATCATTTGTTTCTATTAAAAAATTCGTCAATGGAGTAGAAGGAGTTGGCCACTAGTAAGTCTTTCAGGCTCCTTTTAAACTGATCTTTATTTATAACTAAATTTTTTATGTTTGCTGGCAAATTATTGAAGATGAGTGTTCCTGAGTAGTGGACCCCTTTTTGAACTAAAGTAAGCGCTTTTAAGTCCTTGTGCAGATCATTTTTGTTCCTGGTATTGTATGTATGAACTGAACTGTTTGTTGGAAAAATTGATATATTATTTAGGACAAATGTCACTAAGGAGTAAATATACTGAGAGGCAGTAGTTAGTATACCCAGTTCTTCGAAGAGGTTTCTACAGGACGTCCATGAATTTACTCCACAAATAATACGTATCACACGCTTTTGGACTCTGAAAACTTTTGTTTGACTTGAAGAGTTACCCCAAAATATTATACCATATGACATTATGGAATGAAAGTAGGCAAAGTATGAAAGATTTTTCATTTTTATGTCGCCTATGTCAGCTAACACTCGAATTCCAAATACAGATTTGTTAAGGCGTTTCTGCAGTTCTGTGGTGTGCTCCTCCCAACTGAATTTATTATCAAGTTGTTACCCCAGGAATTTAAGACTGTCAACCTTTTCTATCTGCTCTTCTTCATACATTATGCATATGCTGGGTGGAAACTTCTTACAGGTTCTGAATTGCATATAGTGATGCTTTTCGAAGTTTAATGTCAGTGGATTGGCTTTAAACCATTTATTAATATCCATGAAAATATTATTAGCAGATCTTTTTAGAACTACACTCAACATACTATTTATTGCAATATTTGTGTCATCTGCAAACAAAACGAACTCTGCTTCTGGCAGCATAACTGGTGAGAGATCATTAATGTACACAAGAAAAAGCAATGGCCCTAAGATGGATCCTTGTGGGATACCACATGTAATTTCTTCCCATTCTAATGATGACTGATGACTTAATTCACTAGTCCCTTCCACTGACACCCCTTGTTTCCTGTTAGCGAGGTATGACTTGAACCATTTTGCAACACTGACTGTGACACCATAGAATTCTAATTTATTTAAAAGGGTGTTGTGGTTCACACAATCAAATGCCTTTGACAAATCACAGAAAATATCTGTTGCTTGTAATCTGTTATTTAATGAATGAAGTACATTTTCACTGTAGGTGTAAATAGCCTTCTCGATATCAGAACCCTTCAGAAATCCAAACTGTGTTCTTGATAATATGTTATTTGTGGTCAGATGGTTGAGAAGCTGCCTGTACATTCCTTTTTCTAAAATTTTTGAGAATATGGCCAATGACGTTAAGATGTTTTCGTTTCGATTGGAGGAGAAGATTTAAGTATTTAACGTAACAGCAACCTTAACTAGGCTCTACAGTTAGATCAAACTGAGTTTTCATTAATAGCTTTTGCCGGATCTTGATTTTTCTGTTACTGCAGAACTCTGACGCAAATAAACAAAAAATAATGGAAAAATGAAACTACCAGCTTTCAAACTAATCTAGACCCCGGTTACAACACAGGTTAGTCTCTCACCTCAACCTAAATTCCGTCTTTGAGATCAAATAATTAATAGTATTTCATCACGGAGAATGCAAAAGTATAGATAAATAAAAGCAGTAAAAGTAATTCGTAATATCTTGTCACAACACCAAGATTCGAACTCCAGGAGAAGTGATTAGCAGCATTCCAACATCAAAGGTGCGAACGTGGTATAACAGAGACTTCAAAAGTCGAATGTGAAGAAAACGCCTTCCACAAATTAAGATTTATTTGTGTATTAGAGGCATGAGGGCATGTCTTGTTAAGAGCTGTTCACTGACTACATTATTTCCTCCCATTGCCTACTCATACTTGACACAGAAACGTGTTGCCCACATCTGCTTTATATCGCTAAGAAGTGCAGCTCGTCCACGACTCTCTATAAAGCTCAGCCATCAATTTTTCTGGACAATAACATCCGGAATACAATCTAACTGGCCCACTCAGTAAAAATCATTTCGTCGCTTCGCATGAACTTTTAATTAACAATTGATATATACTCGTATGTAACAGATAGCTTTTGATGATGGGAGCATGCACCGAAACGCCTCGTGCCTTTGAATATGGGAAAATAAACGCGATTGATTAGTTGAATCATGTTGAGTTCGAAGGGGAGATCTGTAGTAATTACTTAGGAGAAGAAGAACTTCTTAACCGAGATCGCTGTAAAGAACTTTACTGTAGATAAACGGTTTCGGTAAAACTAAGTTACCATCTTCAGATCTTCGTAAGGGTTATTACAAACAGCTTGTGCCAGCTGTACTCTAAATCATTTCAATGGATTTCCAGGTACAAAAACATTAAATGACCGATGCATTGGCACGTTAAAATTAAAACCACTATGTCCATCAAGATTCGTCAAAACATCGTTCCCGTAACATAACATGTCATGGTGTTATAACCATTACGAAGATCTGAAGATGGTAATTTATTTTTGCCGAAATCTGTTATCTAGTATAAAGTTTTTTATAGCTATCTCGGCTATGAAGCTCTTTTTCTACGTAAACATGATTGAAGATGAGAAAGGCCTATTTTATAAATTTCGTGATGCATTCGCAGACTTCAACAAGCTCAGTGCAACAATGACGAATTTGAAGTTAAAGTACGGTAACTTCCTCGTGCTGTTTACAGAGTTTTCAAGTGAGATACTGTGAGCTGTATAACTGGCAAGATATTGCGATTTTACTGCTGTATGAGGAAGCTGCAGTGGCCTGGGTCCGCAGCTCGTGGTCGTGCGGTAGCGTTCTCGCTTCCCGTGCCCGGGTTCCCGGGTTCAATTGCAGGCGGGGTCAGGGATTTTCTCTGCCTCGTGATGACTGGGTGTTGTGTGATGTCCTTAGGTTAGTTAGGTTTAAGTAGTTCTAAGTTCTAGGGGACTGATGACCATTGATGTTAAGTCCCATAGTGCTCAGAGCCATTTTTTTACAGTGGCCTGCACAGTAACAGCGACAGGAAGATTGAGCGAACATTCGTAATATCAACCGCACATATCACCTTCACAGTTAGTCAAAGACAGAGTTTAGACACGGCTCGTGCAAAATATAAATAATAAATGTTGTTGTTTTGCAACAAATTTTGGCAAAACCCTTCGGTACGTTAGCAGAACGATATATGAACTGTCCAGGTTGCAGCTGACGTGGGGAAATGCAAAACGTTCTGAGTGTCAAATCTGACATTTGTCATGAAAATGAAGAAACGTTGCATCTCAGTTTGTATGTAACTGATCTGTAGCCAAAACATTGAGAAGGTATGCTGAGATCACATAATTATGCTGCTCACCGCATCACCGCAAAAAAATTGTGAGAAAATAAAATACTTTATTAATAATGTTCTAAGTGCCACAACAGGAAATTGACTGTTGTGGGTGCCAATGAGAAAGTTTTTTCAAGTTGATTCTTGCAAAGAAGAAAACATCCAGCCACTGATAATAGTGCTACTTATTTACTCAAATAGCGGTATTAGAAGTTTCAAACCGACATATTCATCTTCGGATGGCTGTTCACTTTTACACTGTAAGTGGGTTGCTTCTGTGTTGCCAGCGCTGTGTAACACTTCGCATTGGATCTCCGACTGCGCTTTCTTTGTAAGAGACTGTGGCTGGTTGGACTCGTTGGAAGTTAATCGCCAGTACTGTTGGGCAGTTGGAAGTTAATCTCCAGCAGCGATGGAAGTACTGTTGGGCAGTTGGAGGTGAACAGCCAGCAGTGATGGATGTTAAATGCGAGAAGTGTTAGCGTAGGCTAACGATCTGGAAGTATCGGACTTGGAGACTGATAATTATTCATGATTATATATCTTTGTACTGGATGTCAGTGACGATTTATATTCTTGTTTGAACTGGATGTCACATTATTAAGGTAAATAATACATTATTTGGTTTGCAACAAAGTCTTTCCTTTGCTAACCACATGCCTGTTAGTAGTAAGTGGCTTCAGAAGTTAGAATCTTTTATTTAGCTGGCAGTACTGACGCTCGCTGTATTGCAGTAGTTCGCGTAATGAAGATTTTTGTGAGGTAAGTGCTTAATGAAATGTATAGGTTATTGTTAAGACCTCTTTTCAGTCAGGGCCATTCTTTTGAATTAATCATTTGAAGTCAGATTGTAATTTTTTTGAGAAGTCAGATTTGAGAAGTCAGATAGCGTTCCGCTAGAATATTGTGGGTCAGTGTTGACATGATAAGTAAAGAGAAAGTAGGCTCAGTACGTTCAGTTTTACTCAGCTGTTTCAGAATCAAATAACGTAGAAGTTTCAGCTTCTCAGTCATTCTGAAATTTAGGTACAGACACAGTCATTTAAATAAAGAAGTTTCAATATTATATCTGTTGTTACATTAGTTGTTGACAGTTTTTATCCAGCAACTAATATAAGAAACAAAAAACGTAATGAACTGACGGAAAAAAATTAGAACACCTTGAAAGGTGACGTCGATTTTGATTTGATGATGGTTGCAACGTCGTCCACCAACAGAGAGAATAGTGGTGTAATCACCAAATCACCACTGTGATTACTCTTTAATATGAAATGCTTACAGCCAGAGGGCTCAGTTACGAGGGGCGTTTGAAAAGTCTGTGCAAAAATAAAAACTAATTACGTGTTTGGGATAAACTTTTTTTATTTTTCGACATAGTCTCTTTTTAGGCTCACACACCTCGTCCAACGCTGTTCTAATTTGTTGATCCCTTTCGAATAATAGGAATTGTCCAAGTCTGCAAAATAGCTATTAGTTGCTGCAATCACCTCCTCGTTTGAATAAAACCTTTGTCCCGCCAGCCATTTCTTCAACTTGGGGAACAAATAGTAATCCGAGGGAGCCACGTCTGGAGAACAGGGGGATGTGAAACGAGTTGGAATCCTGTTTCCATTAATTTTGCCACCACAACTACTGAGGTGTGTGCTGATGCATTGACGCGATGGAAAATGACTTTCTCTGCGGTCCAATCGCCGGTGTTTTTCTTGCAGCTCGGTTTTCAAACGGTCCAATAACGATGAATAATATTCACCTGTAATAGTTGCACCCTTTTCCAGACAGTCGATGAGGATTATACCTTGCGAATACCAAAAGACAGTCGCCATAACCTTTTCGGCCGAAAGAATGGTCTTCACCTTTTTTAGTGCAGATTCTCCCTTGGTAATCCATTGTTTAGATTGTTGTTTGGTCTCAGGAGTATAGTAATGTATCCATGTTTCATCCACAGTGACCAAACGACGCTTAAAGTCCCGCGGATTCTTCCTGAACAGCTACAAACCATCTTTGCAACACTTCACACGATTCCGTTTTTGGTCAAGCTTGAGCAATCGCGGAACCCATCTTGCGGATAGCTTTCTCATGTCCAAATGTTTATGCAAAATATTATCTACCCGCTCATTCGAGATGCCCACAGCACTAGCAATCTCACGCACCTTAACTCTTCTGTCATCCATCACCATATCATAGATTTTATCAATGATTTCTGGGGTCTTAACCTCGACAGGGGGTCCAGAACGTTCAGCATCACTTGCGCCCATACGGCCATTCCGAAAATTTTGAAACCACTTATAGACTGTTCCAATCGAAGGTGCAGAGCCACTGTAATGTTTATCAAGCTTCTCTTTAGTCTCCTGAGGCGTTTTGCCTTTCAGAAAGTAATGTTTAATCACCACACGAAGTTCTTTTTCGTCCATTTTTTTTGACAATCACTTGACTTCCTTGATTCACACGAATCTCAAACACAAATAAATAGCCCAATATGGCTGAAACTTGGTGTGCGTACTTTCAAAGATGCTACTAACTAAAAATTACCTCGATACGCGCCGGTGGTGCCATCTCTCGGACTTTGCTCGGACTTTTCAAACGCCCCTCGTAGGTGCAAACGTGTGAAGGAATCAGGCAACCACTCCACGGAGACGCACTCGTGCTTCTTACAAACAACTGAGCGAGTTTGAAAGGGGTCAAATTGTGGCCTTGCGAGTGGAGGGATGATCACGTAAGTCGGACATGCTGCGCCAGTTGTGCAACGATGTTGGTATCAGTGGTCACGTGAACATTCTCGCAGCCGTGGACGAGATTCTGTACGTCCATGCAGTACAGGCGCCCGCCACGATCGTCGTACTGTGAGGGCAGCAGTGGCAGACCGTACAGCTACCACAGCACAGACGAGCTTGTGATCCCGGACGTGTCAACACGACTTGCTGTGAACCGGTTATCAGCAGTGATACTATGGGAACCCACACCTCTAACCCCACTCATGCCGCACCTTCGAAGTGCGGCTCGACTGGTGTCGTCAGAGGATCACTTGGAAGATGGAGTGGCACATCGTGATCTTCAGCGATGAAAGCAGATTCCGCCTGCACGCAAGTGTTGATCATTTGCGCATACGATGTAGACCTGGTGAGCGCTGTCTCGTAGAGTACCTTTGTCCAAGACACACTGGTCTTACCCCAGGCCTCATAGTCTACATCTACATCTACATCTACGTAATTACTCTGCTATTCACAATAAAGTGCCTGGCAGAGGGTTCAATGAACCACTTTCAAGCTGTCTCTCTACCGTTCCACTCTCGAACGGCACGCGGGAAAAACGAGCACTTAAATTTTTCTGTGCGAGCCCTGATTTCTCTTATTTTATCGTGATGATAATTTCTCCCTATGTAGGTGGGTGCCAACAGAATGTCTTCGCAATCGGAGGAGAAAACTGGTGATTGAAATTTCATGAGAAGATCCCGTCGCAACGAAAAACGCCTTTGTTTTAATGATTGCCACTCCAATTCACGTATCATGTCTGTGATACTATCTCCCCTATTTTGCGATAATACAAAACGAGCTGCCCTTGTTTGTACTTTTTCGATGTCATCCGTCAGTCCCACCTGATGCGGATCCCACACCGCACAGCAGTACTCCAGAATAGGGCGGACAAGCGAAGTGTAAGCAGTCTCTTTGGTAGACCTGTTGCACCTTCTAAGTGTGAATCGCAGTCTTTGGTTTGCTCTACCTACAATATTATCTATGTGATCGTTCCAATTTAGGTTATTTGTAATTGTAACCCTAAGTATTTAGTTGAATTTACAGCCCTCAGATTGGTCTGGTGTGCGATAAGCTTCAACTCTCCTTCACATTTGGAGGGGATGCAAACCGCGTACTGTAGGTGCAAAGTGTTGTTGTTCTTTTGCCATTCTTGCAACAGGAAGGCATGTGTTGTTCCCACAGAATAGTGCTCGCCCACACATTTCTCGTGAAACTCGACGTGCCCTACAAGACGTGGAGCAACTTCCCTGGCTAGCACAATCTGCACAATTGTCTCCAATCGAGCCTGTGTGGGATATACTAGGGCTATTCGGAAAGTAAGTTCCGATTGATCACGAAATGGGAACCACTTTGAAAATCAGAAATATTTTATCTGCAACAGCTAGCTACAGCTCCCAGCCACTGCTCTACATAGTCACCACTCCGACTTAGACATTTTTTGTAGCGTTGTACCAACTTTCCAATACCCTCGTCATAGAAGGCAGCCGCCTGTGCTTCCCACCAATTCTCTACGCTCATCTATAGCTCGTTGTCTGTGCGAAAATGTTGTCTTCATAGCCAGTAGTTAATGTGAGCAGGGATGAAACACAGAGGGAGCCAATTACTGGCTGTAGAGCGGGTGATCAAACACTTCCCATCGAAAAGGCTGCATGAGCATTTTCATTGCCCCTGCAAATTGCGACCGAGAATTGTCACAAAGTAGAAACTGCATCACAGTTCTGTAATGTGGGCTGCATAACATCAGGCGGATTCTCTCACCAGTACCTCCTACTCGGAGGGAGACGCTATTTTCTATGCATCTTTATGAGCTCACCATGCCCTCAGAACTGTAAAGAGCGAAATGATGTAACCGACAGGCATACTAGAGACACTGTCGAGCACATATGTGCATAGCTTTATTAGATTTTCACAGTGGTTTCTATTTCTTGACCGATCGGAACTTACTTTCCGAATGTCCCTCGTAATTGGAGGAGAAGTAGTGTGACTCGTCAACAAATAACTCTTTACAGAATTATGTGAACAGGTGGAGCAGATGTGGCATAACGTATTCCGGGATTCTCTAACTGTACGATCGACACTTCCCTTGTTGAGAGCCGGCTGGAGTGGCCGAGCGGTTCTAGGCACTTCAGTTCGGAACCGCGCTACCGCTACGGTCGCTGGTTCGAATCCTGCCTCGAGAATGGATGTGTGTGATGTCCTTAGATTAGTCAGGTTTAAGTAGTTTTAAGTTCTAGGGGACTGATGACCTCAGAAGTTAAGTCCCATAGTGCTCAGAGCCATTTTAACCATTTGAACCTTGTTGAGAGCCCTTCCTGGCACAAAGTAACAATGCGGACGCGATCGAACCGCAGTACTGACCGTCTAGCCATGGCTGAACTACAAACAGCACGAGCCGTGTGCCTCCTTCCTGGTGGAATGACTGGAAATGATCGGCTGTCGGACTCCCTCTGTCTAATAGGCGCTGCTCATACATGGTTGTTTACATCTTTGGGCAGGTTTAGTGACATCTCTGAATGTTTCTGTGATGCATTATCCATTGTCAAAGTCTATCTTCAGGAGTTCTGGGAACCGGGGTGATGCAAAACTTTTTTTGATGTGTGTATAATAAAATAGATCACCTTCAGCCGTCCTTTCGTTGTTATTTATTGCATAGCTACCAGTTTCGGTGATTTAGTCACCATCTTCAGGTCTTAACTGACGCTGAGAGGTGAACTCGAATTGTATACACGATTCCGTCAGTGGCCAACATCTGTGAACTGGTTTTTGTAGACTACAGTAACAGCGATGTTGTGTCTGCAACCATCAGCTGCCAACTCAGTTGATGGTTGCAGACACATTGACATGACATCACTGTAACAGTAATCTACGGAAACCAGTTCATAGATGTTGGCCATCGGTGGGATCGTGTATACCATTAGAGTTCGCCTGTCAGCGTCAATTAACGCCTGAAGATGGTCACTGAATCCCCGAAACTGGTAACTAAAAAATGGTTCAAATGGCTCTGAGCACTATGGGACTCAACTGCTGAGGTCATTAGTCCCCTAGAACTTAGAACTAGTTAAACCTAACTAACCTAAGGACATCACAAACATCCATGCCCGAGGCAGGATTCGAACCTGCGACCGTAGCGGTCTTGCGGTTCCAGACTGCAGCGCCTTTAACCGCACGGCCACTTCGGCCGGCGAAACTGGTAACTATATAATAAATAACAACGAAAGGACGGCTGAAGGTGTTCCATTTTATTACATAAATAGCATGAAGGAAGTTTTGGTTCCAAATGCGGTTAATATTGAGGCGCTACGTTTTATTTGCGATAATGCAACTACAAAAATTCAGCATAAGGTTTTTAACTAGCAGAATTGTTACGACCAAATCCATATCATATCCTACAAATTTTAGAACTATGATGGCAAGCACTGCTTGGCACAAGGACCAAGCGCCATCTACTAACGCGTGTTTGAAGGGCTTTCTCCTTGGTTTGTCGCCTACATCAAGTCTAGGGACGTGCAACAGAGTACCGATAACACAATATCGCTGAAAAAAAAAAAGTTTTTGAAAAAATTTCACTCCGAACATTTCACTTTTAGAACGTTTCCACTCTTCAATTATCCTCGAAATATTTTAGTGTTATCTCGCTGGATAAACCCACATAATCATGAGGCTGTTACATGAAATACTCCAGATAGGAATGGCAGAAACCTTAAGTAGTATCTGAACTGGTTAAATGAAGAACACGTAAATTAAAACGAAACTGTACATTACTTCCACAATCTGAGAAATAAGAATACCCA
The DNA here is from genome assembly GCF_021461395.2 of Schistocerca americana. Taxonomy (NCBI): domain Eukaryota; kingdom Metazoa; phylum Arthropoda; class Insecta; order Orthoptera; family Acrididae; genus Schistocerca; species Schistocerca americana. The sequence goes on along the minus strand of NC_060125.1, from coordinate 226,917,893 downwards.
GACAAAAACATGCCGTGGAATATCATAATCATTCAGTCGGTAAACAGCACAAAATTACTAGTAATTTGACCACAGGATAGTCTTCGGTGGGGGACAGAACCTGGAAGCGTCTCGAAGAAGCACTATATATTATCTAATCATCGTCCTCCAAAATTATTTCCGTTATTTAATAAAATATGGTATTATATTTTGGGACAACACACAGTGTATTGTGAAGGTTCAAATATTAATTTTAAGAATAATGGAAAAATGAAGAAAATCTTGTAAACCAATATTCAGAAAACAGGAATTCTAGCACTTCCATGTATGTGTATTATTGATTTCACAATGTTCAGTGTTCAAAATAATCAGCATACATTAAAAATATGTAATGTAAAATCGAAATCTATTTCACAGAAATGAAAATATCGCCAGATAGAAAAAGAAATGCAAGCTGAACAAGTAAAAACTAGCCTCAGAGACGAATATTACGTTATGGGAAAAAAGATTTTCTACACGTTGCCCCAAGAAATTATATCAACTATTTACTTCATTAAGACTTTAAATCAGAATGAAGGCATATTTAAATGACCACTGCTTCTACATCTAAGAAGTCTTTGGCAGGAAGCAAACCATACGCAAATTTTAGGGCTTTAAGGAATTAGAATATTTGTAACAAGATTAAAAAGTAATTTGATGAACTTTCCTCACGTAAACCTTGTAATGAGTATGAATTTCACAAACATTTTACACAAAAATAATTTTTTTATTTGTATTTAAACTGCACCTCTTTCTTGTGCTTGTGTGTAAATTAGTAACATGAAGAAATAGGATGAAAGTATGTACTGTAATACACTACTGGCCATTAAAATTGCTACACCACGAAGATGACGTGCTACAAACGCGAAATTTAACCGACAGGAAGAAGATGTTGTGATATGCAAATGATTAGCTTTTCAGAGACTTCACACAAGATTGACACCACTGGCAACACCTACAACGTGCTGACATGAGGAAAGTTTCCAACCGATTTCTCATACACAAACAGCAGTTGACAGGCGTTGATGCCTCGTGTAAGGAGGAGAAATGCGTACCATCACGTTTCCGAATTTGATAAAGGTCGCATTGTAGCCTATCGCGATTGAGGTTTATCGTATCGCGACATTGCTGCTCGCGTTGGTCGAGATCGAATCGGTGGGTTCAGGAGGGTAATAAAGAACGCCTTGCTGGATCCCAGCGGCCTCGTATCACTAGCAGTCGAGATGACAGGCATCTTATCCGCATGGCTGTGACGGATTGTGCAACCACGTCTCGATCCCTGAGTCAACAGATGGGGACGTTTGCAACACAACAACCATCTGCACGAACAGTTCGACGACGTATGCAGCAGCATGGACTATCAGCTCGGAGACCATGGCTGCGGTTACCCTTGACGCTGCATCACAGACAGGAGCGCCTGCGATGGTGTACTCAACGACGAACCTGGGTGCACGAATGGCAAAACGTCATTTTTTCGGATGAATCCAGGTTCTGTTTACAGCATCATGATGGTCACATCCGTGTTTGGCGACACCGCGGTGAAAGCACATTGGAAACGTGTATTCGTCATCGCCATACTGGCGTATCACCCGGCGTGATGGTATGGGGTGCCATTGGTTACACGTCTCGGTCACTTCTTGTTTGCATTGACGGCACAGTGGACGTTACATTTCAGATGTGTTACGACCCGTGGCTCTACCCTTCATTCGACCACTGCGAAACCCTACATTTCAGCAGGATAATGCACGATCGCATGTTGCAGGTCCTGTATGCGCCTTTCTGCATACGGAAAATGTTCGACTGCTGCCCTGGCCAGCGCATTGTCCAAATCTCTCACCAATTTAGAACGTCTGGTCAATGGTGGCCGAGCAACAGGCTCGTCACAATACGCCAGTCACTACTCTTGATGAACTGTGGTATCGTGTTGAAGCTGCATGGGCAGCTGTACCTGTACACGCCATCCAAGCTCTGTTTGACTCAATGCCCAGGCGTATCAAGGCTGTTATTACGGCAAGAGATGGTGGTGCTGGGTACTGATTTCTCAGGATCTATGCACCCAAACTGCGTGAAAATGTAATCGCATGTCAGTTCTAGTACAATATATTTGTCGAATGAATACCCGTTTATCATCTGCATTTCTTCTTGGTGTAGCAATTTTAATGGCCAGTAGTGTATAATTCTAATTACATGTTATTTAATTTTAGAATAGGTATCCATAATAGCATCATAAATGCACTTTTCATGACACTTTTCAACTGACTTGTGCCGTGTCCTATTTTGCTTTGTATAAAAGTTGATGAAACAGGAGCAATACAGTGCAGTACAAGACAACAATGGACGTGATCGTTTGTCACATGGTCTAATTACATTTTTTTCAAGATTTTCTGGACTTCGTTCACCAGTTAATGAAGACGCAGAATTTTAAGAAGTAAAAAGGAATAGAATGAACTATGCGGATGTTTTGTAGCTTTTAGTATGAGACGACGAGTACAGAAGAGGGCAAGTTTAAACGTTCACCAACAGTGCCGTGGTTGGTGTTACAACGTAAGTGCAGAATGGACAGCTCGAGATATCAAATCGACCGTTGCCTTTACGGGGAAAGAACGTCAGATTCGCATATTGGCCCTGACGGGCCATTCAAGTCCTAACGGCCATCGTGTCGACCTCTGCCAGTTGCGCCTTTCGGAAGTTGTACAGATGGGTTTGCGGTGAGCACACTGCTCTATAGCGACACAATGTACAAAGGGCGTTCAAAAAGTTTTGCACAGTCGTCTCTAATTTTTTTTATTTTTTTGCAGGAGGAGAATGAAATTTTTTGTGAACATACTTGGAACATTTAATTATAAGTTGGCATATAAAAGTAGTTTCTTTTATTTACAGATGAGTCATAATGGACCGTGAAGTAGATGTCAGATTGCGACAACGGTCGGTAATGGAGTTCCTCTTCAACATCGGCGATGACTTTGCCACATCGATTCATAGGGAGTTGCTCCCTGTTTATGTGGAGGACACAGTGGAACGCAGCAGTATCCTGCGGTGGTTGCAGAGGTTTAAATAAGGTGATTTCCCTCTACTGGACAATCCAATATGCGGTAGACCGTCGACGGCTGTGAGTGATGTGAATAAGGAGACCATTGATCAAATCACCCAAAATTAAATGTGTGTGACGACACGACAGCTTGCTGAAATGACTCGTTTGTCGTCGGGTAGTGTGGTATCACTGGTACAGTCACTAGGGTACAGAAAAATCTGTGCACATTGGGTTCCTAGATTACTGACAAGGCAAATGAAATCGATGAGGAAGAATGTGTGCGAGGATCTCATGAAGACCTTTACTGAAGAGTGGAAACAGTGTTTTGACAGCGTCATTACCCAGGATGAAACATGGTAGTTTTTGTCCGAACCTGAGAGCAAAACCCAGTCCATGGAGTGGCGTCATCCGAGTTCCCCTTGGAAGAAGAAACCAAAACTTTCACGAAAAGTCGAAAGGTGATGGCCTTCTTCTTCTGGGATCAGTGTGGTGTCATTTTCATTGAGTTTTTGGAACCTGGCTCCACAATTAACCGGGATCATTACTGTTTGTCATTGGACAAGTTGCGACGTGCCATCAAGACCCACAGACCACAGCTTCAGGGTCAGCTCATTAGACTGCACCATGACAATGCTAAACCACATACAGCCCTTAGAACGCAGGAGAAAATCAGGAAAATGGGTTGGAAAATTGTCAATCCCCTGAATTTTACCAAAATGCATTTAAATCACGGAAAGAACCTTGGGCCAGATGCGTCACAGCTGATGGAGGCTACATTGAGTAGGCTCAATGTATAGCTAAATATTCTAAGTATGTTCACAAAAAATTTCATTCTCCTCCAGCAAAAAATAATAAAAATAGAGACGACTGTGCAAAACCTTTTGAACGCCCTTTGTATAACGTGAATTAGGACTATCGGAGGAAGATTAGAAAGCCGGTCGGTGTGGCGGTGCGGTTCTAGGCGCTTCAGTCTGGAACCGCGGACCGTTACGGTCGCAGGTTCGAATCCTGCCTCGGGCATGGATGTGTGTGATGTCCTTAGGTTAGTTAGGTTTAAGTAGTTCTAAGTTCTAGGGGACTGATGACCACAGATGTTAAGTCCCATAGTGCTCAGAGCCATTTGAACCATTTGAAGATTAGAACCCGTATGCTCACGAATACGACACTTGTGTCTATGATCCGATTAAAATTACTTGATAGTTGACGTCTGTCGCTTGCCGCTACAGTGTTGCTACGCCGCTCGGACATAGGCGACACACAACTCAGGGGGTCACTTCGTAAATACTGTTAATGTCTAACGTGGAGCAATGTTGGAAGCGGCACGAGGTATGACGGAAATGGGGGATGCGTTATCGACAGCTAATTTTAAGTGACCTGTGACTGAACTGCGGCTGACGACGGGTTTTGTAGCCCTGAATTCATGTCCTAACCTAACCACAACCTCGTGAAGTGTGATGTAGGCCTATCCGACAAAGCGGCAAACAACAGTCTGCGGCAGAACTAAAATCACGAACGCATTGTTCGTAGCGTTTAAAGACCATCCTCTACGAGCAAACTCAACAAAGAAAAATTTCATAACATGTTTGTTTGCAAAGCCATCTTCCCAGCAAAATTTCAGTTTTAGCGGTAAAAGCACATTGTAATTTCTCGCTATCATAGGTTACCTAAAACTACCCCCAAAGTGGCTACAAGGGATGCTGTGTTACCTGTGAATGAGTAGTCCTGGTTGGGACCTGGATGCAGAACATGGGCGACACTAGCAGATCCCAAGCGATAAAACAATGATTGGAAGAAAAATAAAAGCAATCAAAAAAGTCAGTACAATGATGAAAATAGCACGGAAAAGTATTACATTTAAACCAATTAACTGAAAAAGAACCATAATCAGTCTTTTGATTATGTAAGGTGGCTATAATTTCGCACCTTACAAGCAATCATCCACATACTTTGGCGTGATCTACAACCACTTTAGGTACTATTTGATAGATAGTACATCGTATATATGAATATTTAAAGGAGACTGACATTGTCACGTACACCTTGTAAATAATTGTTAACGCTTATTGCATGAAAGGTGACGGAGTGTCTTTATTATCATACTAGTAGAGGTTGGAACGACAGTGGAAATGAAACGACACAGGCGGAACTCAAGCCCTGGGTGGAAGGCCCACACAGGTGTGTTGGTCCTGCTTAAACACAGGAAACTGCAAGACGGACGTCGTAGCACCTAAGCACTGGAGCACAATAGAGTCGCAACCGGCCGGACTTGTAGTCGACACGGAAGGATTATGCTTCGGAAACTTCGAAAATCTTGGACGCAGGTGAGCGAAACGAAGAAGCGGCATCTTGGAAACCACGCAGGCTGGGTTATTTCCAAGGATTTTTACTCAGAAGCGTACCATTGTACGAGTATAGGTTTTTCCTCGCAAACGTTCCGCGCTGGACGACTAAAATATGGTTGGTTGGCGTTCAGAAGAATCTGTAGAGAGGGAGAGTATTCCGTGGTTTCGGAAATATGTTTCGTCTTCAGAATTACGAGGGTGGGGAGCCGAGCCTTGCTGGGAAGCCAGCGGTGGAGAGACGAGGTTCAAAAATGTTCAAATGTGTGTGAAATCTCATGGGACTTAACTGCTAAGGTCATCAGTCCCTAAGCTGACACACTACTTAACCTAAATTATCCTAAGAACAAACACACACACCCCTGCCCAAGGGAGGACTCGAACCTCCGCCGGGACCAGCCGCACATTCCATGACTGCAGCGCCCTGACCGCTCGGCTAATCCCGCGCGGCAGAGACGAGGTCATCCGTTGTGAGCGCCCGTGTGTGACGGTCACGCGATATCAGCTTTGTTGCTACGGACGGACTTACTGTCTTTGCTCTCAGTAGAGTTTATAGTTAGAACAGTTAGGCACTGTACTGTTGTGAACCTATACGATTCTGAACTACACCTCCGGGTTGGAAGTCGTCGTTGACTACGCAGCGTTCAGTAACTGAGAGCACCTCCTCTGACTATGCTTACGAAGAGACGTTATCTGAACTCCGTGCTTGTGGCTGGGAGATCACGTTACTCGTCTATAGAACACAGAGAGGAGAAGACAGTATTAGTTAGAGGACGGCCTTCTGCCGTCCTAGTGTTTGAAAGAGTTTTTATTTTGTGACTGAAGTTATTCCATCGACGCAGTCGTGTACGAGAACCAGCACGCCGACGCACCAGACGCAGTACATACGGTGATATCGCAAATTGCTTCGACTTATGAGGGCTATAAAAGATAAACAGCTGTGATCGCGTTAGTTTATTTCCACTGAGGTTCCACACCACCGTAGATCATCTTTGAAAGTAGTATCTTCTAGTGTTTGATACGTGGATGATGTCTGTCACTTCGCGTTATTGATATGAGACCGCGCAGTCATAATAAGGGGAAGAGTTGGGCAATTAATTAGCAATTTTACAGAGGAAATGTAAACTTTGTAATATAAAGGTTTTTTTCTAATCTGCAATAAATATACACTCCTGGAAATTGAAATAAGAACACCGTGAATTCATTGTCCCAGGAAGGGGAAACTTTATTGACACATTCCTGGGGTCAGGTACATCACATGATCACACTGACAGAACCACAGGCACATAGACACAGGCAACAGAGCATGCACAATGTCGGCACTAGTACAGTGTATATCCACCTTTCGCAGCAATGCAGGCTGCTATTCTCCCATGGAGACGATCGTAGAGATGCTGGATGTAGTCCTGTGGAACGGCTTGCCATGCCATTTCCACCTGGCGCCTCAGTTGGACCAGCGTTCGTGCTGGACGTGCAGACCGCGTGAGACGACGCTTCGTCCAGTCCCAAACATGCTCAATGGGGGAGAGATCCGGAGATCTTGCTGGCCAGGGTAGTTGACTTACACCTTTTAGAGCACGTTGGGTGGCACGGGATACATGCGGACGTGCATTGTCCTGTTGGAACAGCAAGTTTCCTTGCCGGTCTAGGAATGGTAGAACGATGGGTTCGATGACGGTTTGGATGTACCGTGCACTATTCAGTGTCCCCTCGACGATCACCAGTGGTGTACGGCCAGTGTAGGAGATCGCTCCCCACACCATGATGCCGGGTGTTGGCCCTGTGTGCCTCGGTCGTATGCAGTCCTGATTGTGGCGCTCACCTGCACGGCGCCAAACACGCATACGACCATCATTGCCACCAAGGCAGAAGCGACTCTCATCGCTGAAGACGACACGTCTCCATTCGTCCCTCCATTCACCCCTGTCGCGACACCACTGGAGGCGGGCTCCACGATGTTGGGGCGTGAGCGGAAGACGGCCTAACGGTGTGCGGGACCGTAGCCCAGCTTCATGGAGACGGTTGCGAATGGTCCTCGCCGATACCCCAGGAGCAACAGTGTCCCTAATTTGCTGGGAAGTGGCGGTGCGGTCCCCTACGGCACTGCGTAGGATCCTACGGTCTTGGCGTGCATCCGTGCGTCGCTGCGGTCCGGTCCTAGGTCGACGGGCACGTGCACCTTCCGCCGACCACTGGCGACAACATCGATGTACTGTGGAGACCTCACGCCCCACGTGTTGAGCAATTCGGCGGTACGTCCACCCGGCCTCCCGCATGCCCACTATACGCCCTCGCTCAAAGTCCGTCAACTGCACATACGGTTCACGTCCACGCTGTCGCGGCATGCTACCAGTGTTAAAGACTGCGATGGAGCTCCGTATGCCACGGCAAACTGGCTGACACTGACGGCGGCGGTGCACAAATGCTGCGCAGCTAGCGCCATTCGACGGCCAACACCGCGGTTCCTGGTGTGTCCGCTGTGCCGTGCGTGTGATCATTGCTTGTACAGCCCTCTCGCAGTGTCCGGAGCAAGTATGGTGGGTCTGACACACCGGTGTCAATGTGTTCTTTTTTCCATTTCCAGGAGTGTATAAGCAGGACCAACGTTTATCATTTAGTAGGATTAGTTGCCTACATCATTCATTTATGTTTAGATTGTAATTTATAGAATCAAGAGATCCTAAGATCTGCTTCAGGGGGTAGTCAGACAGGGCCAAATCTTCATTTTAGCGATTATTATTTTCCGCTCCGCACATTCATTTTACACTCGCCAAGAGTAGCATCCTGGAATTAGATTTAGAAAAACAAAAATAAAAAATCACTGCATTTGACGAAATTCGAAATTTCGACCCTCTACACGCCAGGTTAATACACTAATAACTACTCGATCTTCCCCATGAACCATGGACCTTGCCGTTGGTGGGGAGGGTTGCGTGCCTCAGCGATACAGATGGCCGTACCGTAGGTGCAACCACAACGGAGGGGTATCTGTTGAGAGGCCAGACAAACGTGTGGTTCCTGAAGAGGGGCAGCAGCCTTTTCAGTAGTTGCAGGGGCAACAGTCTGGATGATTGACTGATCTGGCCTTGCAGCACTAACCGAAACTGAGTTGCCGTGCTGGTACTGCGAACGACTGAAATCAAGGGGAAACTATGGCCGTAATTTTTCCCGAGGGCATGCAGCTTTACTGTATGGATAAATGATGATGGCGTCCTCTTGGGTAAAATATTCCGGAGGTAAAATGGTCCCCCATTCGGATCTCCGGGCGGGGACTACTCAAGAGGACGTCGTTATCAGGAAAAAGAAAACTGGCATTCTAAGCATCGGAGCGTGGAATGTCAGATCCCTTAACCGGGCAGGTAGATTAGAAAATTTAAAAAGGGAAATGGATAAGTTAAAGTTAGATATAGTGGGAATTAGTGAAGTTCAGTGGCAGGAGGAACAAGACTTTTGGTCAGGTGAATACAGGGTTATAAATACAAAATCAAATAGGGGTAATGCAGGAGTAGCTTTAATAATGAATAAAAAAACAGGAATGCGGGTAAGCTACTACAAACAGCATAGTGAACGCATTATTGTGGCCAAGATAGACACGAAGCCCACGCCTACTACAGTAGTACAAGTTTATATGCCAACTAGCTCTGCAGATGACGAAGAAATTGATGAAATGTATATGAGATAAAAGAAATTATTCAGGTAGTGAAGGGAGACGAAAATTTAGTAGTCATGGGTGACTGGAATTCGAGAGTAGGAAAAGGGAGAGAAGGAAACATAGTAGGTGAATATGGATTGGGGCTAAGAAATGAAAGAGGAAGCCGCCTGGTAGAGCTTTGCACAGAGCATAACTTAATCATAGCTAACACTTGGTTCAAGAATCATGAAAGAAGGTTGTATACATGGAAGAAGCCTGGAGATACTAGAAGGTTTCAGATAGATTGTATAATGGTAAGACAGAGATTTAGGAACCAGGTTTTAAATTGTAAGATATTTCCAGGGGCAGATGTGGACTCTGACCACAATCTATTGGTTATGAACTATAGATTAAAACTGAAGAAACTGCAAAAAGGTGGGAATTTAAGTAGATGGGACCTGGATAAACTGACTAAACCAGAGGTTTACAGAGTTTCAGGGAGAGCATAAGGGAACAATTGACAGGAATGGGGGAAAGAAGTACAGTAGAAGATGAATGGATAGCTCTGACGGATGAAGTTGTGAAGGCAGCAGAGAATCAAGTAGGTAAAAACACGAGGTCTAGTAGAACTCCTTGGGTAACAGAAGAAATATTGAATTTAATTGATGAAAGGAGAAAATATAAAAATGCAGTACATGAAGCAGGCAAAAAGGAATACAAACGTCTCAAAAATGAAAGGAAGTGCGAAATGGCTAAGCAGGGATGGCTAGAGGGCAAATATAAGGATGTAGAGGCTTAGCTCACTAGGGGTAAGATAGATACTGCCTACAGGAAAATTAAAGAGACCTTTGGAGGAAAGAGAACCACTTGTATGAATATCAAGAGCTCAGATGGAAACCCAGTTCTAAGCAAAGAAGGGAAAGCAGAAAGGTGGAAGGAGTATATAGAAGGTCTATACAAGGGCGATGTACTTGAGGACAATATTATGGAAATGGAAGAGGATGTAGATCAAGAAGAAATGGGAGATATGATACTGCGTGAAGAGTTTGACAGAGCACTGAAAGACCTGAGTCAAAACAAGGCCCCGTAAGTAGACAACATTCCATTATAACTACTGACGGCCTTGGGAGAGCCAGTGCTGACAAAACTCTACCATCTGGTGAGCAAGATGTATGAGACAGGCGAAATACCTTCAGACTTCAAGAAGAATATAATAATTCCAATCCCATAGAAAGCAGGTGTTGACAGATGTGAAAATTACCGAACTATCAGTTTAATAAGTCACAGCTGCAAAATACTAACGCGAATTCTTTACCTGGTAGAAGCCGACCTCGGGGAAGATCAGTTTGGATTCCGTAGAAATATTGGCACACGTGAGGCCATACTGACCTTACGACTCATCTCAGAAGAAAGATTAAGGAAAGGCAAATCTACGCTTCTTGCATTTTTAGACTTAGAGAAAGCTTTTGACAATGTTGACTGGAATACTCTCTTTCAAATTCTAAAGGTGGCAGGGGTAAAATACAGGGAGCGAAAGGCTATTTACAATTTGTACAGAAACCAGATGGCAGTTATAAGAGTCGAGGGGTATGAAAGGGTAGCACTGGTTGGGAAGAGAGTGAGACAGGGTTGTAGCCTCTCCCCGATGTTATTCAATCTGTATATTGAGCAAGCAGTAAAGGAAACAAAAGAAAAGTTCGAAGTAGGTGTTAAAATCCATGGAGAAGAAATAAAAACTTTGTAATTCTGTCAGAGACAACAAAGGACTTGGAAGAGCAGTTGAACGGAATGGACAGTGTCTTGAAAGGAGGACATAAGATGAACATCAACAAAAGCAAAACGAGGTTAATGGAATGTAGTCGAATTAAATCAGGTGATGCTGAAGGAATTAGATTAGGAAATGAGACACTTAAAGTAGTAAAGGAGTTTTGCTATTTGGGGTGCAAAATAACTGATGATGGTCGAAGTAGAGAGGATATAAAATGTAGACTGGCAATGGCAAGGAAAGCGTTTCTAATGAAGAGAAATTTGTTAACATCGAGTATAGATTTAAGTGTCAGGAAGTCGTTTCTGAAAGTGTTTTTATGGAGTGTAGCGATGTATGGAAGTGAAACATGGACGATAAATAGTTTGGACAAGAAGAGAATAGAAGCTTTTGAAATGTGGCGCTACAGGAGAATGCTGAAGATTATATGGGTAGATCACATAACTAATGATGAAGTATTGAATAGAATTGGGGAGGAGTATGTGGCACAACTTGACAAAAAGAAGGGACCGGTTAGTAGGACATGTTCTGAGGCATCAAGGGATCACAAATTTAGCATTGGAGGGCAGCGTGGAGGGTAAAAATCGTAGAGGGAGACCAAGAGATGAATACACTAAGCAGATTCAGAAGGATGTGGGTTGCAGTAAGTACTGGGACATGAAGAAGCTTGCACAGGATAGGGTAGCATGGAGAGCTGCATCAAACCAGTCTCAGGACTGAAGACCACAACAACAACAACAACTACTACTACTCGATGTCATTACACAGCTACAGGTTGTTGCATTTATGACTCTGACTTCCCAGACGCAATGTTTAGTTGAGTCTTCAAAAATTTGGCTTGACGGTAATGTCGTGCGACGCTTATCTAGTGTAGAATAACTGTATAAATGATGCTGAATCGCCTCTTGTGCAGAAGTATCCAGAAATGTTTGATTAGTGCTGCATATGAAATGTTTGTATTTCGTTGCTATCATTTGTTCATTTGTGTGTGTGACCCTAACACACCAAGAAAGAAAGCCGGACAATGAACTGAAAGTGAAGTAATTGTCTTGTCAGTTTGGCAACGGCTAACGGTCAGGCGTGATTTTCAGCGCTCGATAGGAGGAAACCACCTATCAAGACAGCGGAAGGAGATAAGTTTAATAACCCGGACAACTCTCCAAATGAGGATACCCAGAAACAGGACCTGCTGCGGAACAAGATGGGGCCCAATGAACGAGTGAGCCAAGACTCATTAATTACCTTTCGCCATCTTTGACGGCGTGGGTCCTGTACGGCCGCTATGTAGTTCCTCTTTCCAACATTCGCTACTTCTTACATTCGTGAAGGGGGAAAGGCGGCAGAGTGTGTCACAGAGGCACAGATGAGGGCCGGGACGTCTTGTCGCGCGCCTTCAGAAGTGGCAGACGTTTTAATTACCCTGATTACACGGCGGCGCCGTGGCACAGCAGCGGTTGCGTGCTGACTCGTTCCCTGTGGGAACGCTGCAGTAGATGGACCGCTGCCAGCCGACAAACCGTGCGTCACCCGGAAGGACGTAATCTGTAACTCACCAGTCCCAGTTGTAGGCAGTTTTTCTAGCTTTATATCGCTGTAGCAAATATTTATAATTAATCTCTATGCAGAGTGTTTCCGTAAGAGCGTGCAAACATGTAACAGGACATAGAGAATGCTCCACTGAACAACTTGAGATAGGGAACCTGGGCTCGGAGAAGCCAGCTTAAGGAGATATGGAAGTAAACTTGTCTACCGCGTTGTCTAGCATTACTGTTTTCCAGCTTATTTACAACTACACACATGGTCATAAATTAAGGATAATCGCAGAATGTGGTGCCACACAACGTGGCACTACACAAAACTGCCGATAAGAGCATAGGCACAAAGCGAACACACACGACACAGATCTGTAAGTCCACGGTATTGGTGATAGGTTGAGAAAACCGTCCCGAGACACATGTGCTACTAAACGCCACTGTTTCCTGCGCATGTACCCCGACATCAATATTGTTCAAATGGCTCTAAGCACTATGGGACTTAACATCTGAGGTCATCAGCCCCTAAGCTTAGAACTTCATAAACCTAACTAACCTATGGACATCACACACACCCATGCCCGAGGCAGGATTCGAGCCTCCGACCGTAGTAACAGCGTGGTTCCGGACTGAAGGGCCTAGATCCGCTAGGTCACAGCGGCCGGCGACATCAGTATGGGATATGATCACCATGCACACGTACACAGGCCGCACAACAGGTTAGCATACTCTGGATCAGGTGGTCGAGTAGCTGCTGGGGTATAGCCTCCCATTCTTGCACCAGTGCCTGCGTAGCTCCTGAAGTGTCGTAGGGATTTGTAGACGTGCAGCGATACGTCGGCCGAGAGCATTCCAGACGTGCTCGATGGGGTTTAGGTCCGGAGAACAGGCAGGCCACTCCATTCGCCTGATATCTTCTGTTTCAAGGTACCCCCCACGATGGCAGCTCGGTGGTGCCGTGCGTTATCATCCATCAAGAGGAAGGTGGGACCCACTGCACCCCTGAAAAGTTGGACATATTGGTACAAACTGACGTCTCGATACACCTGACCTGTTACAGTTCCTCTGTCTAAGACATGCAGGGGTGCACGTGCACCAATCACAATCCCACCCCACACCATCAAACCACGACCTCCATACAGGTCCCTTTCAAGGACATTAACGGGTTGGTATCTGGTTCCTGGTTTACGCCAGATGAAAACCCGGCGAGAATCACTGTTCAGACTATACCTGGACTCGTCCGTGAACATAACCCGGGACCACTGTTCCAATGACCATGTACAATCTTCTTGACACCAGGCTTTACGGGCTCTTCTGTGACCAGGGGTCAGTGGAATGCACCTTGCAGGTCTCCGGGTGAATAAACCATGTCTGTTAAGTCGTCTGTAGACTGTGTGTCTGGAGACAACTGTTCCAGTGGCTGCTGTAAGGTCCCGTGCAAGGCCACCTGCAGTACTCCGTGGCCGCCTGCGGACACTGATGGTGAGATATCGGTCTTCTTGTGGTGTTGTACACTGTGGACGTCCCGTACTGTAGGGCCTGGACACTTTTCCTGTCTGCTGGAATCGTTACCATAATCTTGAGATCACACTTTGTGGCACACGGAGGGCCCGTGCTACGACCAGCTGTGTTTCTATCCCTCATAACGTCATCAATATGTGTTCTTTGAGCCATTTTCAACACACGGTCACCATTAGCATGTCTGAAAACGTCTGCACACTTACTCGCTGCACCGTACTCTGACATGCAGCAACACACCGCAGGTCAAATGCACTGCATGGTCATACCCCGAGGTGATTTAAACCCGCAAACCGCCCACCAGAGCGTTGTTTCACCATCTGTCAGCATTATCCTTAATTTATGAGCAATAATGTAATAGGCGTACAAGTTAACACGTACTGTGCTGTTTATTTACATCCACATTCTTTACTTCCTGCAAGGAAACAAGGAGGACGAGCCCTTATTACCAGGAAGTCATGATGCAGGTTTTGGAAATTTGTGGTAAGGACTATGGGACCAAGCTGCTGAGGTCATCGATCCATAGCCCTACACACTACTTAATCTAACCTAAACTAACTTACGCTAAGGAAAACACATTCACCCATGCCCGAGGGAGGACTCGAACCTCCGAGGGGGGAGAGAACTGTGACAAGGCCCCCAAGACCGCACAGCTAACCGCGCGGCATGCAGGTTTTGTTTAATTTACTTGTCCACAAGGTGCCTCTGTTATGTCGTATTTACATTGCTCCATAACACAACGTGCTGTAAAGCAACGACAGACCCATTCCTTACTCAGTGCTATTCAGAGACATGCAGTACAATATACGATGGGGCAGTACCGGCACAGCATTTCCTGGTCGCTGAATTGGAATTAGAGGTCCTGCGAAGCCACCTGACCAGTACCCCTTGATTATTTCCTATGGGGATATCTAAAGTAACTTGTGTACGAAACCCCAGTGGATACGGCGATGAAATTAGTTGCCAGAATTGTATGTGCATGTGATGTGATTCGAAACACACCAGGGATATTTGTCAGGGTGCGTCAAAATGTTATTTGCCGATGTCAGGCTTGCATTGAGATTGATGGCCGTCAGTTTCAGCACATTTTGTAAGATACAGTAGATATGGTACGTTCATTGTGTCAATGATGGTATTTGCAGTTAACTAATGTTTTTATTCCTGTTGTCTCCATAAGCTGGCTTTCCGACACCAGGTTCCCTACCTGAAATTGTTCAATGGAGCATCCTCTATGTTCAGCTAAATATATGAACGCTCTTACGGAAACAACCTGTATTCGGGATGTCTCAAATCTTCTGAGTCAAATTGTAATGGTTAACAGTGAGTCCACAACCAATTATATTAATATAGGGAATCAATGGTCGTAAATGCATATTTTTTGTGTTATCTACATACATTGTGTACACCGCATAATAAAGACATAGCTCGTACTAACTGTTCAAAATGACGACCGTCAGTCTTAATACATGCATGGCAACGGCGTATGAGGCTCTGCCGCACTCTTACACTAACGACTTGATGTGACTCCAGAGAAAAATGTCGAGAGGTGTGAGATCTGGCACTTGCACTGGCTACGGGACAGTTCCTCGCCTCCAATCCAACGATTAAGGTACGTGTTTTTCAGTTGCCTGCGGATGTTAACATTGAACTTGGCTGGTGCACCATCGTGATGAAGCCACATCCTTTTTGGGACAACAAGGAGTACAATCTCCAAAAACTGTGTCAACAAACCTCGCAGGAACACCAAGTAATGTGGACCTGTCAAATGGGGAGGCATCAAATAAGGTCTAATTGGCGATCTTGGATAATGTCCGCTCATACGTTGACAGGGAATCTTTGCTGGTGGCCCCTAATGTGGATGGCGCGGGGATTGTGATCACACCAGAAATGTCTGTGGCGGCTGTTGAAAACACCATCTAGGGCGAATGAGGCCTGATCTGTGAACTATATAAACTGTACGAAGTTCACCACTACTGTACTCCAGTGGATAATGCATTGACAGAAGTGAACGTGGGGCTCAAAATACATTTGTGACAGTGCTTGCATACGTCCTTTGTAATAGGGGTGCCACATCTATTCCACCAACACTCTCCACGCTGTATCCCTTGAAGTGCGCATTTTATGAGCTAGTTGACAGGTGCTTTGGGTGGTTGGTCACACAATCGAACATCACCTCAAAGTCTGATGTGCGGACATGTCTTTGGCAGGACTTTAGTCAGCTCTCTGTAGCGTGAATGGTCTCCTCTCTTGGAATCTGTGTAGATAAAATTCTTCCAGTTAGGACGATGTCTTTTGGGAAAGTGTTCCCTGTGCATTCACGCTACTTTATACGGGCACTACATCTGCTATACCATACATTAAATGCATGTCTGCCAACTCTGGTGACCAGTAATGTTCCATCTTTGCATATGTATCATCCACTGTGTACAGTAACACATCTCACCATGGTCACATCAAAAGCTGTCTGATGCAGTGGACCACAGACACCACGGATACTGGGATCTTTGCAAGAGTGTGGCAGAGCTGCATGCACCATTGCGATAGAGACTTTGAGACTGGAAGTCGTCGCTTTGAATAGTTACTATGAGCTACATTGTTGTTATGTGGTGTACATTGTGTACGTCCACAACATAATGCATTTCCAAATTTCAACTTTCTATCCTTTGGGCTGGGCGATGAGTCCGTCAGTCACTCAGTCAGGACATTTCCTTTTATACAGGATGTCTCAAAACTTTTGGGTAAAACTGAAACAGATGACGGTGGGTCCACATGAGATACATGGTTATGTATCTCAATATGAACAGTTGTGGACCCACCGTCACCTGTTTCAGTTTTACCCAAAAGTTTTGAGACATCCTGTATAAAAGGAAATGTCCTGACTGAGTGACTGACGGACTCATCGCCCAGCCCAAAGGATAGAAAGTTGAAATTTGGAAGGGATGTTGATCTCATACTTTCGGTGTCTTTTAAGAAGGGATTTTTCAAAATACCACCCTAAGGTTGTGATATAAGGGGTGAAAGATTTTTTGAAAATATGTCGCTATTTTAAAATTGGAATTACGACAACTGGTATTTGGTTTCTCGATCAGAGATAAAGAAATACGCGTTTCAGCTCTTTTGAAAATTTATCCCTTATTGGGAAGGAACAGTGGGTGGAAATTTTTTAAAATAAATCATTATTAAAGAACTATCAAGGCAGTTTTGAAGCTACAAGTATGAAAATTGATATCTGACTTCTCAGTTACGAATAAAAAACTACATGTTTCAGTGTTGGAAATTCAGTCCCTAAGGGGGTGAAACAAGGGGTGAAATGTTTCGTGAAAATATTTCATTTTTAAAGCATTTTTGAAGCTAAATCTATGAAAATTAGAAATTGACTTCTCAGTTAGATATTAAAAATAACGAGCTTCAGTGTTTTCGAAAATTCACCCCGTAACAAGGTGAAATAGGGCCTGTCTGATTCACTGATTCATAACCGCCCGGCCCGAATCATTGAGGATAGAAACTTGAAATCTGGAAAGGGTGTTGTTCATATACTACAAGCATTATTTCGTAAGAGATTGGACGAAATTCCTCCGCTAGTGGGGGGAAGAAGTAAGGAACGAAAGTTTTTTTTGAAAATTTGCCACCATTAAGGCAATTTTGAAGCTACAATTACGAAAATTGGCATTTAGTTTCTTCATAAGAAATAAAGAAATACATCTTCAACATTTTTGAAAATTCAACCACTACGAGGTAAAATAGTGGGTGAATGTCTGTTTTGAAAATAAACCATTATTGAAACATTTTTCAAGCTACACCTATAAAAATTGGCATTTGACTTCTTGGTTAGAAATAAAAAAATCACGTGTTTCTATGTTTTTGGAAATTAAATCCTAAGAGTGTGAAACAGGGGATGAAAATTACAAGCAAATTTTCTTTATAAAAGAATTTTTAAAGCTAAATCTAAGATTATATGTATTAGGCTTCTTAGTTAGAAATTTAAAAAAAATGTTTGTTTCAGAGATTTAGGAAATTCAGTCCCTAAGGTTTGAAATAGGGGGCGACTGTTTTTATGTAAATATTTAATTACAAAAGCATTTTTGGCACTAAATTTCTGAGAACTTTGTATTTGGCTTCTCGGTTGGCAATAAAAATATATGTGTTTCAGTATTTCTTGCAAATTCAACCCCTAAGGGGTTGGAATGGGGGATGGAAATTTTTATGAAAATATTTAGGTGTATTAACACAACTAAAGAAATACCTGTTAGAGGATTAATGTTTCTATACAAATATCACCACAGGAACCCAAAAAGCAGGATTAATAATGTTTCCGACTCCAGCTACCACACTCGCTTTTTGGTCAGAAGTACATTCGGAAAAGTTCATTCTACTACGCCCTTCATTAGCGTGAAAAATTTAGAAAATGTTGCAATTTCGATTAAAGAAAAACGAAAGGCCTTATCTGTGCAGACCATACAGTCTAGGAGAACGAAGGAGCTGGCGCTTATTAGCGCAGTATATTTTTACGTCAAGTGAAAAGCAGACGTCAAGTTAGAAGGAACAAACTAATCAAAGGTGACTGCGTCCAAGTAGTCCAAGGTAATCCACCGGAAATCTTCGGGTGCCGATGTCCAGGAAACGAATGGTTACATCAAGGGACTCCAGTTTGTGTGTCTAGGAGCACAATCTAGAATACTGAACAGGACGTGGTCAACGTTTATTTTTTCAAGCCAAATTTATAGTTGGACATTTAATTTCTGTAACCTCTAGCGAAACAGAATCTCTGTAATTAATGTTTCTACCATAAATTAACAGAATCATGCAAAATCTAACAAAATCTGAGCTTAAGAGGATTTTTATGCACCCTGTATAATTAATTGTAATTAGAAGAATATACGAAGTGGAGAACAGTTACAACAAAATGATAGCAGTGCAGGTTTGAGATCGATGACTTTCCGGATGTGAGTACCGTTATCGGGTACAAGACCATTTTTTACTTCCGCTAGAGAATAAAATTCTGTAATGATCATGTACTGATGCGATAAGGATTCTGTTCATTAACGCCGATTCTATGTAACATAACTAAAATAAGTTAGCTGTCCTGAAATAATGGAAAAATTAATTACGAGACAAACTATTTCAAAAATCAATTTCTGATTTTTCCTGTTGTTCAGACGCTGATTCAACCAAAATTTTAAATTTCTGAAACTCCAGTAAGTCTTTAAGATTATTATTACTAAACCTAGGATATTTAAGCGCAAAAGCATGGCGAATAAGGTGTTAGACTTTAAATGAAAGTGGTATAAAAAAAAAGTCGTGTGACTAGGGCCTCCCGTCTGGTAGACCGCTCGCCAGGTGCAAGTCTTTCGATTTGACGCCACTTCGGCGACTTGCGTGTCGATGGGAATGAAATGATGATGATTAGGACAACACAACACCCAGTCCCTGAGCGGAGAAAATCTCCGACCCACCCGGGAATCGAACCCGGGCCCTTAGGATTGACAGTCTGTCGCGCTGACCACTCAGCTACCGGGGGCGGACAAAGAGGTATTAAAAAGGTTCCAATTCCAAATAGAAAATATTTGTAACGGAATGCATATATAAATAATTAAATTACAAACCTTCCAAAAAAATTCATTCAAGCATTGCAACTAAGGTACTTCATCACTGACGTACTTCAGTCATTAAGGCAACTACTGAAGCAATTAACATCAATATTTCAGTTTTTCCCCCTTTCTTTCTTTTGAGTAAGATTACGTTTGCGAGTACACGGCAAATTTTTTACGTATAAAAGCAACGTTCTGCATCAACAGGTACGGCGAAGTGCTGCGTGTCTTGTTGCTCTTCTTCGTTGCCAGCTGCTCCTCATCAGGGACTTTGGCTCATCTTTGCTTGATCTTCTGTTTTCCAGCACTTTCGAGTGCATCCTTCATGTCTGGCAAAATGGCTCACTGTATTTCTGTCTCAAAACTTACTCCTCCAGTTTTCCAATGGCTGTTGTGAGGAAGGGGTATCTGTGTACGACAAAGTTCGTCTTGCAGTTCGTGTTTAACTGATAGTTCTTTAGCATTTCTGAGGGCTGATGAATGATTTGGCAAAGCGTCTAAAAATCTGCATACAACCTAAAAATTATTACAGATAAAAATCGCAATTTCAAGAAAGTCAATCATCTAGTAGTTACGGGGGAAGATGTTAAAGGAAATCATATACTTTGTATCTACTCTTGTGGTCAGATACTCAATATACTCAGTCCTGATGTAGCGTATATGTTACATCTGTTCCTTTCTAGTTCGGGAAATTAACTGAACTTGTGCATGATTGCTGCGTGAACCTTACATCATGAGCTTTTCGTGCATCACTTGCTTTCGATTATGCTGGCTCCAAGTAGTTTTCAGCATCTGACTGAAGAAAGAGGTTTATCTCAGTGTTAGCATGGCTTCGCGAAATGAAGATAATTTCTGCTTCCTTTTCGTAATTTTGATCTACAATGTGTTTAGAATATGCTGTAATATGAAAATATATTCTACGATATCGAATAAGTCACAACAATATGACAATTTTTTTTTCGATAAGAACTGGTTCTACATTCGGCAACAACCTATACTTCCAAATTCACGAACGAGAATACTAGAGGAAGAAGAGGGTGAAGAAGAAGACGAGGAGAAATGTGATGCCTAAGACGATGCATTTCCAATGGGCAAATGGCCCAGAACTACATAGCCCGTGTCATCACCAACATCAAGGATTTTTTATGTCACCCATCTATCTGAGATGATGAATAAAACCCAGATGTGAGTTTTCTGGAATGTAAGTGTTTCATATTTGTGCAGTGTTATAAATGCAAAATATATCATTGTAACTCCATAAAAAATAGCAGAATGGACCACAGACGTAGGAATTTCAAAACTTAAGTTACGCATGTCATCCAACGCCAAGGCAACTGTAACTATTTTCTCTTGGCTTGTTAACCATTTGTAACTTTTAAGAGGAGGGTTATGAGTGGCGAATTTTGAGTAAAATCTACACATTTCTCTTGTTACCATGTTAAAATTTACTGATTTTCCCAAAACACAGCGGAGTTTACAAAATGCCCGCTCACTAACATGTTGTGCAGACGCAATTGCGAGAGAATTCTGAAACAGTGGTTTATTAAGTTTATTAAGTGAGGACCTGAGCAAAAGTAAGGTCAGTAGCGTATGAAAAAGCACGTTCTCAGTACAAAATAAACATGTATTGTCTTCAGTTATGTTTTTCTCAAACCCATAGAATTTCTCATTTCATCAGCTATCGAAGACTCTTAAATTCTTTCATTAAAGAGTCTGCAGTTAGTGGAATAACACGGTAGATAATGTAGTTTTGCATAATAAACATATGGCAAAAGATTCTTCTCTTTGAATGCTGCTGTTTGCCACAATCTGTTTTCGATATCTTAAATTGTTCATGAAGTATGAGGAATGTTGTGGATATTTCACTCTGGTATTATTACTGGAGAGGTGCGATCAGAAATGAGTGCGCTACAAAAGATCAGTTTTCTCAAGATTGGTGGTAGATTGAGACCTCCACCAAGTCTAAAGAAAAATTCGATATGTTAGTTGTATTTCATTTGCAGCAACATATTATGTAATATGCTGAAAGGGTCCTGTAGTCCCCTTTCATCATCATTTTATTTGCTTTCCAGTGATACAGAACTCTCTGGCATGCTAGAGTGAATGAATGTGGGTGCATATCATTTTTATATACGGTGGTTTAGTCTGCTGCAGAGAATCAGCGGTAGTCGTACAGAATGGCCAACCCGTCTAGTTTTCAGGAAGGAACTTTGCTCCCCTTGTGTGAAAGTTACCGGTGTTACGTTGGTGGCGGAATCCTCATCTTTGGGTTTTCCAAGCTACGGGGTCGCGTGGGAGACGTTGGAGTGTGTGAGAGGGTCAGTCTGCTTCCAGCTCGCCGAGGGTCTGCAGCCGAAGTCTCTTCGAAGAAGGGTGAGTTGATTTAACCGCGTGGCGCGTTGTCTCATAGAAAGAGGGAAGCTGTTAGATTTTGGCCTCGTGTTTCAACTTATGAAGGTTGTTTTCCTGGATCGCAGTAAGATATGCACTGCTTTTACAGACTTTCAGTTTGATTCCTAATGCAGACTTGACGTTGATCCGTAAGAAGAACGTAGCACAAATGTGTTGCATATGTTGAAGCACCCTCGGTTCAGTGTGAATGTTTGTGTGCCTGCAACTGCGTGTGTATACATCTAATCTTTCCCGAGTCTTAGTAATTTTTACTCCTTTGTGAATTTTCTTTGTCTCATTACCTTATGTCCGTTGGAAATCATAGACGTGGGTTAATATTAGAGTTTGTTGGCCCTCTGCCGTTATCCTTTGTCTATTCAAATGTGTCCTCTGTAAAATGTTAATTGTTCGCGACTGCGTGGTTTGATGTTACTAAAATTTGTCTCCGCGAACCACGTGGGCACACGAGTCTGTTGTGAAACGTATAGCGTTTAACAAGCAATTCTACTTAGTTACCAGGCAACAGCAGTTGTATAGATACTTTACATCAATGTTCTAAGGAATCAGTAATTTTACCTCCAATCTTATCCAGTGTACCGATGTTACGTCTCCGTTACCTACGCCATTTACCTTGTAGTTTCCTTGTTAGCCCATCCATAGCGTATCCATGCGCACATGTCCAATAATTAGTATTCCCTTTTTATTTGAAACAAATGCTTTAGAATAGATCTTGTTTTCAGGAATGTTGCTGCAAGCTGCTCTTATGCACAGTGTTCGAGCACTCTTTATTTTAATATTTGATTCGCGTGAACAATGCCTGGATTATATTAATAATTACATCCCATTCTTTATGAATGCCTTTATAATGATTTTTCTTTTATGAGTTTTTCTTATGAATAAATTAAGTAATTTTCCGACTCAGCCCAACCTATTATTTGTCGTGTGGCTAGAGTTGGTGGCGACCCTATCTTTTACGTTGACTTCAACGTCAGATGGCATTTTATTATTCAAAGTGCGCTTCACGCACTTTACACGTAGCTGATATTTATTCACGCTACTTACAATGCGCCAAACGCAAAGTCATAGCGATCCGTATTTTTCATTCCAGACTGTTTCGAATTTCTCACAGTGTCTTACTTCCATGTAAATATCACAGTAACTATGACCCTTAGTGAAATGATGTGAACATGATGGACCTGACATATAAAGCTATAAGTAACGCAAAAATGAAATCGTTTTGCCATATAGTTTCCATAAAATCGTTTGCAGGGTGTGCACCTCGGTTCTGTCATCGCCGACTGGCCAAAAGGTGACAAACACCATCGGCCTCCCCATCTGAGTAAACGAATGAACTCGCCCAGCGCTTTGGACGAAAGTCGTTCACTGTTCATCGACCATCTTTTCCTGTGTGGACTCTACATATTCTGGGTATTCTGCTGACAGAGTACTAGCGTGGTAAGATAACAGGTGCCCAGTGTCAGAGTGAAATGGCACAGAAACTGTAAATGTACTCCAAAGTTAAAGTGCTTGGGACGGTACGTTTCTTGTGGGCAAAATGTCTAAATTGCACACATATTTACCGTGAAATTCTGTCGGGATGTCGACCAAATGAATCATCTCATCCAGCTATAGTGAAACGGTGCCAACAATTTGACAATTGCCGCATGGACGCGGATGATGCTGATTGGGAGGACGGCCCTTGAAACAGACATCGTCTACAGACGACCATTTCCAGGCAATCGAGGAACTGATTCGCAGCAATGGCCCATTTTCCGACTATGAAGACGTTCACATGACGGTCCTTGAGTGGCTCCCTGACGAAAGAGCCGATTTCTACTGCCAAAGAATTGAGCTGTAAGTAGAATGTCCCAACCGTTGTTACAGAGACCTGGTGACTATGTAGAGTCATGTATCTGTGTCAATTTGAAGTGCACTGGAAATTTCAAGAAAGGGTCCTGTCATGATAATGTGTAACTTTCCTTTTGAAGTCCCCTCACACGAAAAAGTTTTGATTGTATTTTGCGATACACATATAATAATAAAATAATATTTTGTGCTACTTAAACAAATACGAGGACCATATGGAAAGTAATTTACGATCTGTCGGGAAATGGAAACCACGGTTAAAGTCTGATGAAGCTTTGCACAGCTGTGTTCGGTAATCTCTCTAGAACACCTGTCGATCGCGTCATGTCAATCTTTTCAGTTCAGAGTACACAATGTGCATGTAAAAATGTCTAGAAAATAGCATCTCCCGAGTAGCATGAGGGTCTGGTGAGAGATTTCGCCTGATGTCATGCATCCTACATAACACAACTGTCATGCAGTTCCTTCTACATGACAATCCTGGGGCGCACTCTGCAGGGGCAATGAAGATGCTCCTGCAGCGTTTTCGATGGGAAGTGTTCGATCATCCACAATAAAGCCCGGAACTGGCTGCCCCTGAGTTTCGTCTCTGCTCATGTCAGCCGCTGGCTTTGAAGGCAACATTTTGGCACGGTCAACGAGCTGTAGACCAGCGTACACTATTGGAGGAAAGCACTGGAGGCTGGCTTCTATGACGAAGAATTGGAAAGTTGGTGCAATGCTACGACAAATGTCTAAGTCGGATCGGCGACTATGTAGAGAAGTAGCTGGAATGTGTAGCCAATTGTTGCAAAAATAAATAAATATAATAAATAATGAAGAAATAAAGTTATTTTTACAGTGGATTTCATTTCGCGACCGATCGGAACTTACTTTCCGAATAGCCCTCGTATATTTATGTACTTCAGTTGTGGGTTTATGGATAAAATCCATCAAAAGAATGCCTGACAACATGTCATGACTAGGAAAAAACATGTGAGTCCTGATGTAACATATATGATACATGCCTTATCATTTTGCTGATTCACAACAGTTTTTTAAATTTATGATTTTAGTCTTATTTTGTCCCAGAATAAAACACTGACCAACAACATAAACTTTTGTATACAAAATCTATGCATAGGACTGAAGACACTGAAGTGAAATAGGTACTGTGACGGTCCGCTTATATCTGCCGTCCATGCAGCTTGAAATGGATCATAATATTATTTTTTTCTCGTTCTTTTCGTTTTATACATACAAGACATATAATAATAATTATTATTATTATTATTTTGTATCAGCGACAATATTGGGATAGAAACAAAACAAGAGATACGCTCTTCAATTGATTAATTTCTGTAGCTTCAGCTGTTGGTCTCTATAAGTGGTAGCGGGCGGGCGTATGAAGAATTCCGCTCATTAATATTGTTCAAAAATGTGTATTCTAACCGTACA
Source organism: Schistocerca americana (assembly GCF_021461395.2). NCBI lineage: Eukaryota > Metazoa > Arthropoda > Insecta > Orthoptera > Acrididae > Schistocerca > Schistocerca americana. Next base: position 226,892,777 of record NC_060125.1, on the reverse strand, counting down.
GTAAAGATGTATTATAAAAGTTATTAGCGAGAAGAAATCTATTAATAAGCGCATCTGTTCATCATTTCGCCCCCGCCGAGAATCCTGCATCAAGAGGATCGAAGCAGACAAGAAGAATTTGCGTGAGCAGAGGAGATGCGGTCCGGCACCAGCACTGTCATACCACAATAGCGGTAACAGGAAAAAGAAGTGCATAAATTTAAATGACGAATGATAATCTGAAAATGCATTGACTTTAAAGGTCTGTTGATATTAGTGCTAGTGAATGTTAACTCAGGATATGTGTACCTTCAAATTTCTTTGAATTATTCTTTCCAATGTTTTTAATTATTCAAGCAGCAATTACTAATGAATTTCCATTACATATATTTTATGCCCACCTCCTATTCTTGCCATATTGAAGCTCTTTTTTATTCCGTCCTACTAAGTAATAAGGTTAGGGCGATGTCACAAAAATGATTCTGAGCGTCAGACGTGCGACGCGACAGCAGAATGACAAGGGATATATCAGTAGGGAACGTTCGGAGGCCAATACCATCTACTAAATATGTGAATTCAACGCTAAATATGTGAATTCAACGCTGTACGAGTCAGTCGTTATATGGTATAAGTCTCAGGATGACATAATGGTTTATGTTGCATCCGGCCAAATTATTTAATGAACCAATTACTTAGAAGTATAGGCAGGGATTTACAAAGCGCAACAGAAGTCGAGTTTTCCCAGCACTTCGTCGTTCGCGCTGGTTGTTTTGGAAGGATATGAATTTTCGGTTTATCACGTGTAATGAAAGATTTTTATTTATTGTGGAGAATGTTACGTGGAATTGGAATAGACGTTTATTCCTTGGAATATACAGGGTGGGGCAAATAAAAGTGGCCCAGATGTGTGGATGCGATTGGACGTGAACGTATGCACATAACCATACACCACGTGTATGCTTGCCAGGTGATCCACAACGGTTCAGAGCGTAGTGCGGGCTGTGTCAGTGTGTGTCGAGCAGTGTAAAGGAGACGACAGTACTCACAGTGGAGCAGTGGGTGTTCGTTGTGGAAAATTACGCGACAACAAAGTCGTGGAAACGGTGTGGTCAGTTGTTTGCTGAGAAGTTTAATGGTGTCAAAGTGCTAGCAAAGACTGCAATGTAACGCTTAGTCCGAAAATGGCGTCAGACAGTATCTGTTTTGAACAAGTCAAAAAACATCCCGAAATGTGCCCGCACACCAGAAAATGTGGTTGTAGTTCCCCCATAAAATACTTCAGAGTACTACCAAATCGACACGATGCCGGTCGCAAGAGACTGGCATATCATGTCGATCAAGAAGACAGATACTCCACCTGGACCTGCACATGTATCCCTACCGAGCGTCTGTTGTTTATGCATTAGAACCAGCAGTTGCTCCTCAGCGCCTCCACTTTTTTGAGTGGCTGTTCACTGAGATAACAATGAATGACTTGGACATGGATCTGTTGATTATGTCTGATGAAGCCTGGTTGCACCTGAGTGGTTATTCCAGCTCAGAGAATTACAGGTTCTGAGCAGTGGAGAATCCGCAAAACTTCCACGGAACACCATTGCGTGACCAGAAGGTTGGGATTTGGTGTGTAGTGTCTGCACGCATCATTATTTGTCCCATCTTCTTTCAGCAGCTGCTGAGTTCGGCGCGTTGCATTGCCAACATTTTGAAACAATTTGCGACAGTATTAACGGAGGAGGAAAACACCTATAGTTACTTCCAACAGGATGGAACAACTACTCATGCAGCCGACCAAATCTTGGAGCACATTTACACAAACTTCACAACTGACAGAGTCAGATGGCGACCCTGGCTGGCCACCAAGATCACCTGATCCGCCAGTGTGCAATTACTTTGTGTGGGCAGCCCTCAAGTGTAAGGTGTATCGCAACAACCCTCACTTCAAAAACTCCAGCAGAATATTTCGGATGAGACTGCAGCAGTTTCAACAGTCCAGCTTAGATCCGCCTTCAGCAGCTTGCTAACCAGGGAACCAGGGCCCAAATGTGGCAAGAGATGCATGGTGGTTACTTTCAACATCTGCTATGGTCAGGCTATTACTGCATTCCATTTCCTCTGCTGTGTTTCTTTGTACCTTGGAACTTGCTCTCCGGACCACTTTTATTTGCCAGACCCTGATTATGCGTATGTTGGGTAACACTCATTTCACACGACTACATGCAAAACGTGACGTCATTTTGACGTCACATTTAATATCGACAGCCGCATGAACTGCTATCGACTTTCGTTAGCATTCGATGCGGGACTTTCTTGCACTGGTAACAGCTAACAAATGTTGGTAACATCGGAAATATACCAATCGAAAGTGCTATTGGTTTGCAGGAAGTCTTATAAGATGAGTGTTACCCGCGAAACATTTGTGACAAGGAAGAATATGAATGTTATCGCTCTTTGGCTCAAGTGGCTCTGAGCACTATGGGACTTAACTTCTGAGGTCATCAGTCCCCTAAACTTGGAACTACTTAAACCTAACTAACCTAAGGACATCACACACATCCATGCCCGAGGCAGGATTCGAACCTGCAACCGTAGCGGTCGCGCGGTTCCAGACTGTAGCGCCTAGAACTGCTCGGCCACTCCGGCCGGCCTTATCGCTCTTTGTTTCACTCGCAGCAATTTAAGATGTCCTCTTAGATGAAACTTCCCCTTTGAAAAATTAATGAATGACTGTGTCAGTATACCTCTTACGTTATTTGATTTTCAAACAGCTGAGCAGAACTGAATGTACTCGGACAACTCTCTCTTTACTTATTCTGTCCAACATTAAACTGACACACAATATTTTTAGTGCAACGCAATCTGACTTTCAATAATCCCGACAAAAGAATGGCCCTAACTAACAATAACCTATACCTTTCACGAATCACTTACCTCACTAAAATCGTTACTGAAACTACTGCAATACAACGAGCGCCAATACCGCCAGCTAAATGAAAGATTCTAACTACTGAAGGCACTAACTACTGATAGGCATGTTAGCAAATGAAAGATCTGATAGGCATGTTAGCAAATGAAAGATTTTGATAGAGAACAATATATATATATATATATATATATATATATATATATATATATATATATCCGGTATTACAAATTTACTCTTTCTGATGGATACACGTCCAGATCGTCTGCTCTCAAAATTCTGCCATCTCTCTCCCCACATCCACCACTGCTGGCGGCTCCCCTCCACTACGCAACGCTACGCGCTGTTCACATCCAACTGCCCAACAGTACAATAGCAAATATTCCAACAATGCAAATCAGTCACAGACTGCACATAGCACAGTCAGTGATTTTCATATAGAGCGCTACGTGACGTTACCAACATAAAAACATAAACAGCCTACTTACATAAGTTCCTGCCTAACCACACCCCCGGAAATCGCCACGTATTGGGAAATAAAGAGCGAAACATTTGTGAGGAGGTAGAATACGAATGTTATTGCTGCTCGTTTCAGTTGCAGCAATTAAAGCTGTCCTCTTAGGTTCCTGCCTAATCACACACTCTGCAATCGCCACGTATACGGAAATAAACAGCGAAATATGTATTTCATCCTTCGTTCTCTAATCGTACGAAAATATTAAATAACGTCCAATAATGCACGTCCAATAATGCAAAACACAAAACAGACAAACACCGTTTGAACAGGCCTTGAAAGCCCAATGGTACCGACCGGCCTCCGTGTCATCCTTAGAGGCATGTGGTCAGCACGCCACTCTCCCAGCCGTTGTCAGTTTTAGTGACCGTTATGTTGCAGAACACAATTGTATTAAATTCATAAGAAAGTCTGAGAATGTGTTAATGACACAAAGATGAAAAAAATTAGCACATAACAGAATTCGAAACTTCATCCTTCGACTCAGTAAACGACGACATTATTCATTACCAATTTGATTTTTGTGTCATGTCTCTGTTATCATAGCAGCTCTTGAAGGCCTATATCGTTGATACGTTATTAACTACCATTTAATGACATGCCTACGGTACATTTACAAAGCGCCGTTGCCTCGAAACGTTGTACTGAAAGTTGTAGTACAAAACGGCTACCTACGCCAAAATGTATATGGCGCCTACCGCATCGATTGTCGATATTGCCTGTGACGTCAAGCTGACGTCACGTTTCATGAAGTCCTGTGATATGAGCGTTGTTCTCCGAACTGCAAGATTTTAGGTACGGAAGAATTTTTTGTTAGAACAGAGATAGATGCAAATTTAGGACCACAAATACAGTTTTAATCACTATCCGTTCAGCATATTCGGTGATTTTGTGTACTTGGTACCTTTTTCATGGACATTTTATGTGGACCAGGACATTATGTAATTTCTGAAGTGGTCAGGAACGGGAGTCTGGAACAGATAGCAGCTACCCTCCGCCCCCCCCCCCCCCCAAATACACTCCTGGAAATGGAAAAAAGAACACATTGACACCGGTGTGTCAGACCCACCATACTTGTTCCGGACACTGCGAGAGGGCTGTACAAGCAATGATCACACGCACGGCACAGCGGACACACCAGGAACCGCGGTGTTGGCCGTCGAATGGCGCTAGCTGCGCAGCATTTGTGCACCGCCGCCGTCAGTGTCAGCCAGTTTGCCGTGGCATACGGAGCTCCATCGCAGTCTTTAACACTGGTAGCATGCCGCGACAGCGTGGACGTGAACCGTATGTGCAGTTGACGGACTTTGAGCGAGGGCGTATAGTGGGCATGCGGGAGGCCGGGTGGACGTACCGCCGAATTGCTCAACACGTAGGGCGTGAGGTCTCCACAGTACATCGATGTTGTCGCCAGTGGTCGGCGGAAGGTGCACGTACCCGTCGACCTGGGACCGGACCGCAGCGACGCACGGATGCACGCCAAGACCGTAGGATCCTACGCAGTGCCGTAGGGGACCGCACCGCCACTTCCCAGCAAATTAGGGACACTGTTGCTCCTGGGGTATCGGCGAGGACCATTCGCAACCGTCTCCATGAAGCTGGGCTACGGTCCCGCACACCGTTAGGCCGTCTTCCGCTCACGCCCCAACATCGCGCAGCCCGCCTCCAGTGGTGTCGCGACAGGCGTGAATGGAGGGACGAATGGAGACGTGTCGTCTTCAGCGATGAGAGTCGCTTCTGCCTTGGTGCCAATGATGGTCGTATGCGTGTTTGGCGCCGTGCAGGTGAGCGCCACAATCAGGACTGCATACAACCGAGGCACACAGGGCCAACACCCAGCATCATGGTGTGGGGAGCGATCTCCTACACTGGCCGTACATCACTGGTGATCGTCGAGGGGACACTGAATAGTGCACGGTACATCCAAACCGTCATCGAACCCATCGTTCTACCAATCCTAGACCGGCAAGGGAACTTGCTGTTCCAACAGGACCATGCACGTCCGCATGTATCCCGTGCCACCCAACGTGCTCTAGAAGGTGTAAGTCAACTACCCTGGCCAGCAAGATCTCCGGATCTGTCCCCCATTGAGCATGTTTGGGACTGGTTGAAGCGTAGTCTCACCCGGTCTGCACGTCCAGCACGAACGCTGGTCCAACTGAGGCGCCAGGTGGAAATGGCATGGCAAGCCGTTCCACAGGACTACATCCAGCATCTCTACGATCGTCTCCATGGGAGAATAGCAGCCTGCATTGCTGCGAAAGGTGGATATACACTGTACTAGTGCCGACATTGTGCATGCTCTGTTGCCTGTGTCTATGTGCCTGTGGTTCTGTCAGTGTGATCATGTGATGTATCTGACCCCAGGAATGTGTCAATAAAGTTTCCCCTTCCTGGGACAATGAATTCACGGTGTTCTTATTTCAATTTCCAGGAGTGTAACAGTAACACCACAGTATTCTAAACACACATGTCTTCTGCACAAAAACTGAAGCAGATAAGAACTACAGTGAGGACAATCAAGAACTTTTAAGTCATCATCATCATCATCATCAGTTTGACACCCACATTTGGATAAAGGCCTCCTACGGACGTCTCCATGCATTTCGGTATTCTATTATAAGCATTCATGCAACTAGTACATGTTCCTGACAACATGTAGCCACCTGACATTAGCTTTCATCTCACTTTTTTCTCAATCTCTTGGAATGCTGCAGAGAACTGTCTTGGTACGTCCGTCATCCATTAGCCTGACTACATCTCCTAGCCTCATTTCATTTTCATTCCACTCGTAATTACGTCTTTCACTCCAGTGTGCTGGCTGGTCCATTTATTTGCTTTGCTCTTTCTTCATGTAATGTAAACATTCATGTCTCCATTTTTCACTGAACCAGCCTGTTTTTGAGTCGTTTTCGTATTAAAAGTCCATCTTCGGAATTTCTTAAGTCACTGGGTGAAGTGGCATCCAACGACTATTCAGGTTTGTATGTAGAATGTGTGAGATTGGAGACATATCATCAGACTCTCCGAAAACTATCATCCACACAATATCGAAGATATCAAAGGTAGGTAAGTGTGAAAACCATCGTACAACTAACTTAATCATTATTCAAAGTTGCTAATAGCAATAATAATATTTCTGGAAAAGGAAGTTGAGTATCTTTTAGATGACGATCAGTTTGCCCTTTACGAAAGGTAATGCCATCATAGAGGCAGTTCTCACATTGAGCTGGATAACTGAATCAAGGCTTGAGAAAAATCAAGACATGTTCACAGTATTTCTCGACCAAGAAAAAGTGTTCCACAATGTAAAATGCTGCAAGACGTTCAAGAATATCACAAAAATAGATGTAAGCTATAGCAAAAGGTGCGGAGTAGACAATATGTACAAGAACCAAGATGGAACAATAAGAATGTATGACCAAGAACGAAGTGTTCGGATTAGGAATGATATACGACACGGATGGAGTCCTTCGACTGCTGTTCAATTTATATATCGAAGAAGAAATGACGGAAATAGAAGAACGGTACAAGGGTGAGATTAAAATTCAGGGTGAAAGGCTATCAATGATAAGATTCACTAATGATATTGCTATCCCCAATGAAGGTGAAGAAGAATTACAGGATCTATTGGATAGAATGAACAGTCTAATAAATATAGACTGAGAGTAAATCTAAGACATACGAAAGTAATGAGAAGTAGCAGAAATGAGAACAGCGAGAAACTCAACATCAGAATTGGGTATCACGGATTAGATGGTGTGAAAGAATTCTGCTACCAGGGAAGCAAAATAACATATGAAGGACGTAGACAGGACAACATAAAAAGCAGACTATCTCTGGTAAAGGGGGCATTCCTGGCCAAAAGAAGTCCATAATTTGAGGAAAGATTTTCAGGGAATGTACGTTTAGATCTCAGAGTTGTGTGGTAGTGAATCACAGACAGTGAGAAAGTAAGAGAATCGAAGCGTTTAAGATGTGGTAATGTGGTACTATAAAAGGATATTGAAAATTATGTGTTCCTATAAGATACAGAATGAGGAGGTTCTTTGCAAAATCGGCGATGAAAAGAACATTTGGAAAACGCTAACAAGAAGAAGGGACAGGAGCACAGGATATATGTTGAGACAACAGGGAATAACTTCAGTGGTACTGGAGGACGCAATAGAGGGTAAAAAGTGCTGGGAAAGACAAAGGTTAGAATATATATACAAATAATTAAGAACGTGGGATGCAAATAATACTCTGACGGGAACAAGATGAAGAGGTGGCGCAGGAGAGGGCCTCATCAAACCAGTCAGAAGACTGATGACATATAAAAATCTTACAGTCTTAAGTCAAAATTGATAATAAACATTGATAGTAATCAGAATGAGATTTTCACTCTGCAGCGGAGTGTGCGCTGATATGAAACTTCCTGGCAGATTAAAACTGTGTGCCCGACCGAGACTCGAACTCGGGACCTTTGCCTTTCGCGGGCAAGTGCTCTACCAACTGAGCTACCGAAGCACGACTCACGGCCGGTACTCACAGCTTTACTTCTGCCAGTACCTCGTCTCCTACCTTCCAAACTTTACAGAAGCTCTCCTGCGAGCTCTGTGAGTACCGGGCGTGAGTCGTGCTTCGGTAGCTCAGTTGGTAGAGCACTTGCCCGCGAAAGGCAAAGGTCCCGAGTTCGAGTCTCGGTCGGGCACACAGTTTTAATCTGCCAGGAAGTTTCATATCAGCGCACACTCCGCTGCAGAGTGAAAATCTCATTCTGGAAACATCCCCCAGGCTGTGGCTAAGCCATGTCTCCGCAATATCCTTTCTTTCAGGAGTGCTAGTTCTGCAAGGTTCGCAGGAGAGCTTCTGTAAAGTTTGGAAGGTAGGAGACGAGGTACTGGCAGAAGTAAAGCTGTGAGTACCGGCCGTGAGTCGTGCTTCGGTAGCTCAGTTGGTAGAGCACTTGCCCGCGAAAGACAAAGGTCCCGAGTTCGAGTCTCGGTCGGGCACACAGATTTAATCTGCCAGTAAGTTTCATTGATAGTAATGCTTTCTTTTCAGACACATAGGAAGTCTAGTTTTGCCTCTCTGCCAGTTCTGTTCTGTTTATTTCCTTTGGTGTCCGTCTTCTCGTTATATTCAACTGCCCTCAATATAAAAACTCAACTGGGTAAGATGACTGCTTTTTCTCTTGTCATGTGACATACCCTGGGAGGAAAAGCTAGTTGTAAAGTAACTGTTCACTATATACTTCACAATGAGCCCTCGGGCGATCCTGGCGTTGTGAGCCAATTGTAAATAATCTGTTTTTTGTGTTGTGATTAATCAAGTTATTCTCGATTAGGCCTGATAAATGTACAACGGGCAACTGAGAGCGTTAATCTAACTGGATTCTTCCTTATAGCTGTAGCTTGCTATATGCATGTAAGAGCAACATGTGTAACGTAAAAAATTGTATGAATATACTGAAACCCAAACAAGCAAAGATAGGCCAGTAATGGCAGGTTATAAGCATATTACCTCAGAATTTGAAGAGAATCGCCTCGATTCAGCATGTGAAGATATGCTGGTAGGAATAAGATTTTATATAGTTGTTGAGCCCCTGCATGAGAGGAACGAATATGTTTCGCAGTCTGTCGGTGTCTGTGATAAGTGGTTTGGTATCGATTAATGAAGACCAACAGTGTGTCAAAAGCTATTTATTAATGATGTAATAAAGGTCGCTGCGTACTGAAAAAGTTTTCTTGTCCAGTTCTGCAGACTTGCACACAAATATGTGCTACGTATGTAATGCGTGCAGAGGATGCCTCTCGCACGCTCCCACTTTTTTTCTTCAGTGCTCAACAGCATCTTGCGAAAAGTTCTTCGATTTAGACTTCCATCATTGCTCAACTCTGTGAATAAATTGCTAATATGCAAGAGTTATTTTCTTTAATTTAGACTTTTCTTGCCAGCCGCTGTGGCCGAGCTTCAGTCCGGAACCGCGCTGCTGCTACATCGCAGGTTCGAATCCTGCTTCGGGCATGGATGTGTGTGATGTCCTTAGGTTAGTTAGATTTAAGTAGTTCTAAGTCTAGGGGACTGATGACCTCAAATGTTAAGTCCCATAGTGCTTGGAGCCATTTCATTAGATTACTTTTGAATACATTGTGGGAGTGAACAGTGATCAATGTGTTACAAATATTTACTATCAAACACAGTCTTGACCACAATTTGTTTATTACGGTGACCGGTTTCGACCACTACTGTGGTCATCTTCAGACATACAAGTCGTTGAATTACCAATGAGTAAGAACTTCCTTCCGGTGGTAAATCACTACTGGAGAAACCAGTGCACGTCTTACTATATAAAATGGAGGCTCCGCCCACTTCTGATGGAATGATGTCATTACTAACCAATCGGTTATAGGTCGAATAACAATGTAAAATTTCTTAGTTAAAAGAACATTGTCAAGAAAGGAAAATAAACACACACTAAACTTAGCTTGCTCAACAGCTATTGTCAATTAAGAAGCGTTAAAATACTTAAACATATATGATCAATGAAATTCGTTTTGACACTACATGGGCTGCCCTCTCAAGGCCTGTTAGTGAACCATTTGCAACCACTGTTTGCCATGATGAAGTTGGACGCCGTTCCAAAGATGTGGCAGCAGGCTTCTTTCCACTGAAGTTGTTGTAAAGTCGATAGGCAAACTAGAGGCTGCCATGGTGAGGATAAACACCAGTCCAAAGATGTAGCAGCAGGCTTCTTTTTAACGAAGTTGTTGCGATAGTGGAATGGCAAAGACTGTCACGTCAGACGATGTACTATTGAGCAGCAACATGTCTTTATTAAAACGATTTTCAATGAGTAGGCTGTAATAATCGTTAACTGACATATGTAGTACATGCCGCACAGATACAATTTACTGGTGTAATAAGAGACTTCCATTTATATAGATTACATAATAATACTTACAGATCAATACTAAAAATAAACAAAATAAAAAATTGGTAATTCATCGTTTTATAGCTTTATAACTTTTTGTATTTTCTTTAATGTATGTAGCCCTCTAATTAAAGCTTTGTATACGATTTGTAGGTCTGAAGATGACCACAGTAGTAGTCTAAACTGGTCACCGTAATAAATAAATTGTGATCAAGACTGTTTTTGATAGTAAACATTTTATTAGACTTTTATTATTAATACAACGCTTAAAAATCTCATTGATATTTGAGAGTGCAAATTCCACGAAACACACTCTAAGACAAAAAAAAAAAAAGACGCACCATGAAGATGTTATGTACATGTAAAGACAAACAAATAATTACAATTTTAGAAAAGTTCGATGATTGATTCAAGACAAAGAGCTTCGCAAACTGCGCAAGTCAATAACGCGTTGCTCACCACCTGGCTCTTGTGCAGTTATTCGGCTTGGCATTTACAGAGCTGTTAGACGTCCTACTGAGGGATATTGTCCCAAATTACGTCCAACTGGCGCGTTAGCTCCTCAAAATCCCGAGGTGGTTGGAGTACGCTGCCCATAATGCTCCAAACGTTCTCAATTGGGGAGGGATCAGGCGTCCTTGCTGGCCAAGGTAGGGTTTGGTTAGCACGAAGACGAACAGTAGAAACCCTCGCTGTGCGCAGGGGGCCACTATCTTGCTGAAATTTAAGCCCAGGCTGGCTTGCCATTAAGGGCAACAAAATGGGACGTAAAATATCGTCCACGTACGTATGAGCTGTAAGGGTGCCGCAGATGACAACCATAGAGATCCTGCTACGAACATAAACGTCACACCAGACCATCATTCATGATTGTCCGGCCGCATGGAGGGTGACCGTCAGATTGATATCCCGCCGCTGTCTGGGGCGTCCCTATACAAGTCTTAGCTGGTCGTCGGGATTCTGTTTGAAGAGGGACTCATCTCTCAAGACAATTCCACTCCTGTCAATGAGATTCCAAGTGTTATTTGCCCGAGACCACTGCAAACGGGCTTGTTGGTGCACGTAGGTCATGATAGTCGTTGCAAGGAGCGCCGTGAGCTTAATCTATATCTACATCTACGTGGTTACTTTGCAATTCACACTTAAGTGGCTGGCAGAAGGTTCATCGAATCATTTTCATACTACTTCTCTACCATTCCACTCTCGAATGTCGCTCGGGAAAAGATGTAAGTAGGCTGTTTAGGTTTTTATATTGGTAACGCCACGTAGCGCTCTGTATGAAAATCACTGGCTGTGCTGTGTGCAGTCTGTGGCTCGGTGGCATTGTTGTAATATTCGCTATTGTAGTGTTGGGCTGTTGGCTGTTAACAGCGCGTAGCGTTGCCCAGTTGGAGGTGAGCCGCCAGCAGGGGTGGATGAGGGGAAGTGAGATGGCGGATTTTTGAGAGCGGATGATCTGGACGTGTGTCCATCAGAAATAGTATATTTGTAAGAATGGATGTCATGAACTGCTATATATATTATGACTTTTGAACACTATTAAGGTAAATACATTGTTTGTTCTCTATCAAAATCTTTCATTTGCTAACTATGCCTATCAGTAGTTAGTGCCTTCAGTAGTTTGAATCTTTTATTTAGCTGGCAGTAGTGGCGCTCGCTGTATTGCAGTAGTTCGAGTAACGAAGAGTTTTGTGAGGTAAGTGATTTGTGAAAGGTATAGGTTAATGTTAGTCAGGGCCATTCTTTTGTAGGGATTATTGAAAGTCAGATTGCGTTGCGCTAAAAAATATTGTGTGTCAGTTTAGTGTTGATCTGAATAGGTAAAGAGCGAAATAACTGAGTACGTTCAGTTCTGCTCAGCTGTTTGAAAATCAAATAATGTAAGAGATTTATCAGCACAGTAATTCAATAATATTTCTAAGGGGATGTTTCAAAGGGAACACCTAAATCTTTCCGTTCGAGCTCCGATTTCTCTTATTTTATTATGATGATCATTTCTCTCTACGTAGGTGGGTGTCAACAAAATATTTTCGAATTCGGAAGAGAAAGTTGGTGATTGAAATTTCGTAAGTAGATCTCGCCGCAAGGAAAACCGCCTTTGTTTCAGTGACTGCCGCCCCAACTCGCGTATCATATCAGTGACACTCTCACCCCTATTGCACGATAACACAAAACGAGCTGCCCTTCTTTGCACTTTTCCGATGTCCTCCGTCAATCCTACCTGGTAAGGATCCCACACCACGCAGCAATATTCCAGCAGAGAACGGACAAGTGTAATGTAGCCTGTCTCTTTAGTGGGTTTGTCGCATCTTCTAAGTGTTCTGCCAACAAAGCGCAGTCTTTGTTTCGCCTTCCCCACAATATTATCTATGTGGTCTTTCCAATTTAACTTGCTCGTAATTGTAATTCCTAGATATTTAGTCGAATTGACAGCTCTTAGATTTGTGCGATTTATCGTATACCCAATATTTATCGGATTTCCTTCAGTACCCATGCGGATGACCTTGCACTTTTGTTTGTTTAGTGCCAATTGCGACTTTTCGCACCATATAGAAATTCTCTCTAGATCATTTTGTAATTGGAATTGATCGTCTGATGATTTTACTAGACGGTAAATTACAGCGTCATCTGCAAACAATCTAAAGGGGCTGCTCAGATTAACACTTAGATCATTAATGTAAATTAGGAACAGCAGAGGGCGTATGACACTACCTTGCGGAACGCCAGATATCAAATTCTGTTCTACTCGATGATTTACCGTCTATCACTACGAACTGTGACCTCTCTGAGAGGAAATCACGAATCCAGTGACACAACTGAGACGATACTCCATATGCACGCAATTTGATTAATAGTCGCTTGTGAGGAACGGTATCAAAAGCCTTCTGGAAATCTAGGAATATGGAATCGATCTGAGATCCCTTGTCGACAGCACTCATTACTTCATGGGAATAAAGACCTAGCTGTATTGCACAAGAACAATATTTTCTGAATCCGTGTTGGTTATGTATCAATAAGTCATTTTCTTGAAGGTGATTCATAATATTCGAGTACAGTATATGCTCCAAAATCCTACTGCAAATTGAGGTCAGTGATATGGGTCTGTAATTCAGTGGGTTACCCCTATTTCCTTTCTTGAATATTGGTGTGACCTGTGCTACTTTCCAGTCTTTAGGAACAGACCTTTCGTCAAGTGAGCGGTTGCATATGATTGCTAAGAAAGGCGCTATTGTGTCTTCATACTCTGAGAGGAACCTGATTGGTATACCATCTGGACCGGAAGACTTGCCTTTCTTAAGTGATTTGAATTGTTTCGCAACACCTAAGATATCTACTTTTATGTCACTCATGCTAACAGCTGTTCTGGTTTCGAACTCTGGAATATTTACTTCGTCTTCTTTCGTGTAGGAATTACGGAAAACTGTATTTAGTAACTCCGCTTTAGTAACACCATCATCAGTAACATTTCTATCGCTATCGCGCAGTGACGGTATTGACTGTTTTTATGCCACTGGTGTACTTTACGTACGACCAGAATCTCTTTGGATTTTCTACCATATTTTGAGACAATATTTCATCTCGCACTGACGTCCGTACTAAATTTCGAGTTTCCAAGAAACTTAGTCAGTCTTGGGGATTTTGCGTGAGTCGCCTGTTGAAGCAACACCGACTCAAAGGAAGGCCTCGGCGCTTGTTCGTGACGTCACGTCAGCTAGGCACGGCGAACGCCAGGTCTGTTGCTGGCAGAAACGCCTGGGCGTGCTTATCACTATAAATCTCTTATTTTTGGACAAAATGTTTGGTATTGTTTTGGATTCTGCAGTTTTATTTAGATGAAAGATTTTCTTACTATCCTAAAGCTAGATCATTGTTCTGTATTACTGAATCCTGTCGAAACAAACGTAGATCAATATGAGAAGATGCTTTGCCCCATTGCAAGCGTCGGAAATTTTACATTCAAGTAACTATATTAACTTGATCCATTTTGTTATCGAAACTTACCCCAACCCCCTTACAATTATCTCGTTTCTTTTATTTATTTATTTATTTTCGTTTGACATCGTCACTGGAGATGTGAACTAATTTACAAGTATAAATGTCCAACTGTTGCCAGTCATTAGATTACAGTTGTTTTCAACGAAAGGAATTCTAAACAGAAAACAAAATACACTCCTGGAAATTGAAATAAGAACACCGTGAATTCATTGTCCCAGGAAGGGGAAACTTTATTGACACATTCCTGGGGTCAGATACATCACATGATCACACTGACAGAACCACAGGCACATAGACACAGGCAACAGAGCATGCACAATGTCGGCACTAGTACAGTGTATATCCACCTTTCGCAGCAATGCAGGCTGCTATTCTCCCATGGAGACGATCGTAGAGATGCTGGATGTAGTCCTGTGGAACGGCTTGCCATGCCATTTCCACCTGGCGCCTCAGTTGGACCAGCGTTCGTGCTGGACGTGCAGACCGCGTGAGACGACGCTTCATCCAGTCCCAAACATGCTCAATGGGGGACAGATCCGGAGATCTTGCTGGCCAGGGTAGTTGACTTACACCTTCTAGAGCACGTTGGGTGGCACGGGATACATGCGGACGTGCATTGTCCTGTTGGAACAGCAAGTTCCCTTGTCGGTCTAGGAATGGTAGAACGATGGGTTCGATGACGGTTTGGATGTACCGTGCACTATTCAGTGTCCCCTCGACGATCACCAGTGGTGTACGGCCAGTGTAGGAGATCGCTCCCCACACCATGATGCCGGGTGTTGGCCCTGTGTGCCTCGGTCGTATGCAGTCCTGATTGTGGCGCTCACCTGCACGGCGCCAAACACGCATACGACCTTCCATGGCACCAAGGCAGAAGCGACTCTCATCGCTGAAGACGACACGTCTCCATTCGTCCCTCCATTCACGCCTGTCGCGACACCACTGGAGGCGGGCTGCACGATGTTGGGGCGTGAGCGGAAGACGGCCTAACGGTGTGCGGGACCGTAGCCCAGCTTCATGGAGACGGTTGCGAATGGTCCTCGCCGATACCCCAGGAGCAACAGTGTCCCTAATTTGCTGGGAAGTGGCGGTGCGGTCCCCTACGGCACTGCGTAGGATCCTACGGTCTTGGCGTGCATCCGTGCGTCGCTGCGGTCCGGTCCCAGGTCGACGGGCACGTGCACCTTCCGCCGACCACTGGCGACAACATCGATGTACTGTGGAGACCTCACGCCCCACGTGTTGAGCAATTCGGCGGTACGTCCACCCGGCCTCCCGCATGCCCACTATACGCCCTCGCTCAAAGTCCGTCAACTGCACATACGGTTCACGTCCACGCTGTCGCGGCATGCTACCAGTGTTAAAGACTGCGATGGAGCTCCGTATGCCACGGCAAACTGGCTGACACTGACGGCGGCGGTGCACAAATGCTGCGCAGCTAGCGCCATTCGACGGCCAACACCGCGGTTCCTGGTGTGTCCGCTGTGCCGTGCGTGTGATCATTGCTTGTACAGCCCTCTCGCAGTGTCCGGAGCAAGTATGGTGGGTCTGACACACCGGTGTCAATGTGTTCTTTTTTCCATTTCCAGGAGTGTAGCTTCATACATTGAAAATAATGCTGAGTTTTAAACTTTTTTAAACATGCACATTAGAAAAGATAAATATTCCCCTCTTGCAACTGAAAGGAGAAACTTTATAAGATAAAAAAATTTTATTTGATAAAACAAGTACCTCTCTTTTGCCCCTTTTCTGTCCCCCATCCCCTCCACCAACGTGTACAATCGCAAGATATTTCATTAACATTCAGTGCTCCTCACCCCATAGTCAACGAAGATACCTAAAGAAGAGCTCCAATATATTCACAGTTTCTTGTAAAAGCAACCCAGGACAAACGTAACTTCCTCAGATTTACAAATAAGGTAAAGAAGCACAAATTCTGTTGCTGCTGGACCATGAAGATGTTTTTGTATGCCAGTCCTTAAAAAAGGTGGAAATTTAAGTTCAGGAGTACACTATTTGTTAAGAAGTGTAATGAATTGCACAATTAATTGATTGCAGAACTCTCTCAGAACAATATGTGTTGGTCAACTACCTCCAATAGTTTCACATTTTCCTGTGTCAGAGAGGGAGACACCACCATTATGAGTAGACCTGCAACAGACCTGGCGTTCGCCGTGCCTAGCTGACGTGACGTCACGAACAAGTGCCGAGGCCTTCCTTTGAGTCGGTGTTGGTCGAAGCCGCTTATTAATGGTTCTTGTGGTCACTGAGTCAGCAGTTACACGTCGAATGGATGATAATGATGAATCCGGAGCGCTGAGTTCCTCTCTGACGACTGCTCAGTCCTCTCGTCATGTCGCCTCTCTAGTTCGACCGCTTTCTCCCGATAGTGTGACGGATGCTCACTTCTCGGGCGCCATCGATACTTACTTTGGGCCACATGCGGCCCGCGGGCCGTGGGTCGGATACCCGTGGTCTAGATCGACCGCTTCCTTCTTGACGCTGTTTTCGGCCGTGGTTCACCCATTCCTACCAACATCGTCGAATAGCGGCATCGCTTCCGCTCAAATGTCGAACAGTCCGTCGATAACCGCAACCGGCTTCTCTGAGCCCAACAAAACGTCCTCTCTCAGATGCCGACACCTGCGTAATAGCCTACTGTTCACTCGCTTGTCTGTGAGGCATAGCTCCTGTCCAGCCGAATACACGGAATGAAATTCGCAAAGAGTTTACGCCGTGGTATCGATATGTCCTCCGTTTTCTATCCTTGCCAGTGCGCGGGGAAATTGAGCCGCAGCGCCACACATTCAACCATCGGCCACCAAACTTTACAATTTTGCATTTTTCGTCTATACATGTATGAATATCAATTTATGACCAATTTCCATTTTTTTTTAAAGAGCGTATCTTGATTTTTTTTGGCACCGCTTTATTTAACTTTACTCCTACAGCACTTCCAGAGATGTTCTCATTTTGTAAGATCAGTGTACATGATTTCATTGATTAGTGAAGGTGTACATCAGAGTTAATTATCTGGATTATAACAGCACATTACACTTCATGGATTATTTCAGTGACCATACCGTCTCCATATTTCAGTTAAATTTACCTGAACGCTAGATCAGCTGCGAGTATATACATACACTATGTGATCAAAAGTATCTGGACACCTGGCTGAAAATGACTTACGACTTCGTGGCAACCTCCATCGGTAATGCTGGAATTCAATACGGTTTTGGCCTACTTTTAGCCTTTGTGAGAACTTCCACGCTCGCAGGCATACGTTCAATCTGGTGCTTGAAGACTTCTGGGGAATGGCAGCCCATTCTTCACGGGGTGCTACACTCAGCAGAGGTATCGATGTCGGTCGGTGAGGCCTGGCACGAAGTTGGCGTTCCAAAAAATCCCAAAGGTATTCTGTAGGATTCAGGTCAGGACTCTGTGCAGGCCAGTCTGTTACAGGGATGTTAGTGTCGGGGAACCACTCCGCCACAACCCGTGCATTATGAACAGGTGCTCGATCGTGTTGAAAGATGCAATCGCCATCCCCGAATTGCTCTTCAACAGTGGGAAGCAAGAAGGTGCTTAAAACATCAATGTGGGCTCATGCTGTGATAGTAACACACAAAACAATAAGGGGTACAAGCCCCCTCCATGGAAAACACGGCCACACCATAACACTATCGCCTCCGAATCTTATTGTTGGCACTACACATGCTGGCAGATGACATTCACCGGGCATTCGCCATACCCACACTCTGCCATCGGATCGCCACATTATGTACTGCGATTCGTTACTCCACACAACGTTTTTCCACTGTTCAGTCGTCCAATGTTTACGCTCCTTACACCAAGCGAGGCGTTGTTTGGCATTTACCGGCGTGATGTGTGGCTGATGAGCAATCGCTCGACTATGAACTCCCAAGTTTTCCCACCTCCCGTCTAACTGTCATAGTACTTGCAGTCGATCCTGATGCAGTTTGGAATTCCTGTGTGATGGTCTGGATAGATGTCTGCGTATTACACATTACGACCTCTTCAACATTCGGCGGTCTCTGTCAATCAACAGACGAGGTCGGCCTTTACGCTTTTATGCTGTACGTGTCCCTTCGCGCTTCCACTTCACTATCAAATCATCCGCCCCCGGTAGCTGAGTGGTAAAAAAAAAAAAAAAAAAAAAAAAAAAAAAAAAAAAAAAGTGGTCAGCGCGACAGACTGTCAATCCAAAGGGCCCGCGTTCGATTCCCGGCTGGGTCGGAGATTTTCTCCGCTCAGGGACTGGATGTAGTGTTGTCCTAATCATCATCATTTTCATCCCCATCGTCGCGCAAGTCGCCGAAGTAGCGTCAAATCGAAAGACTTGCACCAGGCGAACGGTCTACCCGACGGGAGGCCCTCGTCACACGACATTTCATATTTCACTATCAAATCGGGAACAGTGGACCTAGGGATGGAAATCTCCCGTACAGACGTATGCCACAAGTGACACTCAATCACCTGATCACGTTCGATGCCCGTGTGTTCCTCGGAGCGCCCCATTCTGCTCTCTCACGATGTCTAATGACTTCTGAGGTCGCTGATATGGAGTACCTCGCAGTAGGTGGCAGCACAATGCACCTAATATGAAAAACGTATGTTTTGGGAGGTTTCCGGATACTTTTGATCACATAGTGTATATTCTTCTATTTCTGTCACCACAAATTCTGTATTCGAGCTACGGAACGTGTAATAAAAATTCTTTATTCTAAATGCCACACACTAATCCGTCAAATACCAAACGATACGCTACGAAAGAGTATCTCCGAGATTTTTTTACGCGAAAGGTTAATACCCTACGCTTAAAGTCTCATGCATATTTTTCAGTGAACATTGCTCTCTCACCTTTTAATTCCGTGCATTTGGACTCAAATGCAGCTGCGATATATACCTCTTCCTTTTTATTCAGGACGTTCGTTGCACTTGCATTTATTGTCGCAAACGAAACCAAGAAGAGATACTCTAAAGGTTAAACAGTTATCAAACAAACATCAAACCATTTGTTAAACGAATATGATTGTGCTATTTGTTTCACGAGAGATTTATCTAGCTTCACATTTCAGTTTATTCTGCCCGTTAAAATGTCTGCAGAGGTGGTAGATACACTGTTCACACTCACCGCAAAGGAAGAAAAGGTGCGAACCGAATTAAACTAGTGGTAACCGACCCTGAACAGAACGAGCTTGCCACAACGTAGTGCGCAGAGTACTGTAAAATCATATGTCTCCACTATCTGATGCACATGGTGGTACGTAATTATCGGTTTCATTTTTTCCCATTCTAATTAAAAAATTCTTATCGCAAAATAAACCATACTCACAAACACATGTTGTTGTTGTTGTGGTCTTCAGTCCTGAGATTGGTTTGATGCAGCTCTCCATGCTACTCTATCCTGTGCAAGCTTCTTCATCGCCCAGTACCTACTGCAGCCTACAGCCTTCTGAATCTGCTTAGTGTATTCATCTCTTGGTCTCCCTCTACGATTTTTACCCTCCACGCTGCCCTCCAATAATAAATTGGTGATCCCTCGATGTCTCAGAACATGTCCTACCAACCGATCCCTTCTTCTAGTCAAGTTGTGCCACAAGCTCCTCTTCTCCCCAATTCTATTCAATACCTCTTCATTAGTTATGTGATCTACCCATCTAATCTTCAGCATTCTTCTATGGCACCACATTCCGAAAGCTTCTATTCTCTTCTTGTCGAAACTATTTATCGTCCACGTTTCACTTCCATACATGGCTACACTACATACAAATACTTTCAGAAACGACTTCCTGACATTTGAATCTATACTCGATGTTAACAAATTTCTCTTCTTCAGAAACGCTTTCCTTGCCATTGCCAGTCTACATTTTATATCCTCCCTACTTCGACCATCATCAGTTATTTTGCTACCCAAATAGCAAAACTCCTTTACGACTTTAAGTGTCTCATTTCCTAATCTAATTCCCTCAGCATCACCCGCCTTAATTCGACTACATTCCATTATCCTCGTTTTGCTTTTGTTGATGTTCAACTTATATCCTCCTTTCAAGACACTGCCCATTCCGTTCAACTGCTCTTCCAAGTCCTTTGCTGTCTCTGACAGAATTACAATGTCATCGGCGAACCCCAAAGTTTTTATTTCTTCTCCATGGATTTTAATACCTACTCCGAACTTTTCTTTTGTTTCCTTTACTGCTTGCTCAATATACAGATTAAATAGCATCGGGGAGAGGCTACAACCCTGTCTCACTCCCTTCCCAACCACTGCCTCCCTTTCATGCCCCTCGACTCTAATAATTGTCATCTGGTTTCTGTACAAATTGTAAATAGTCTTTCGTTCCCTGTATTTTACCCCAGCCACCTTCAGAATTTGAAAGTGAGTATTCTAGTCAACATTGTCAAAAGCTTTCTCTAAGTCTATAAATGCTAGAAATGTAGGTTTGCCTTTCCTTAATCTAGCTTCTAAGATAAGTCGTAAGGTCAGTATTGCCTCACGTGTTCCAATATTTCTACGGAATCCAAACTGATCTTCCCCGAAGTCGGCTACTACCAGTTTTTCCATTCGTCTGTAAAGAATTCTTGTTAGTATTTTGCAGCCGTGACTTATTAAAATGATAGTTCGGTAATTTTCACATCTCTCAACACCTGCTTTCTTTGGGATTGGAATTATTATATTCTTCTTGAAGTCTGAGGGTATTTTGCCTGTCTCATACATCTTGCTCACCAGATGGTAGAGTTTTGTCAGGACTGGCTCTCCCAAGGCTGTCAGTAGTTCTAATGGAATGTTGTCTATTCCGGGGGCCTTGTTTCGGCTTAGGTCTTTCAGTGTTCTGTCAAACTCTTCACGCAGTATCATATCGCCCATTTCATCTTCATCTACATCCTCTTCCATTTCCATAATATTGTCCTCAAGTACATTGCCCTTGTATAGACCCTTTATATATTCCTTCCACCTTTCTGCTTTCCCTTCTTTGCTTAGAACCGGGTTTCCATCAAAGCTCTTGATATTCATGCAAGTGGTTCTCCTTTCTCCAAAGGTTTCTTTAATTTTCCTGTAGGCAGTATCTATCTTACCCCTAGTGAGATAAGCCTCTACATCCTTACATTTGTCCTCTAGCCATCCCTTATTCCCATCGCAGCACAATAACTATATTTCCGAGTCAACATAAAAGATAGCAGGCGGACGTGTGTCTCAAGTGTTTTTGTTCGTGCTGTTCGCCGTTGAGAGAGAAAGAGAAAGAGAGAGAGAGAGAGCACTTATTACAGTATCACATCATACACAAAGACCTTGAAGTCCTTTCTTGACTTTAAAGGGATATAGTGTTTTATCACTGAAACACTGGAAATCGAGGAATATGACAGGAACGATTATTCGAAGCAAAAGAGTCTACTAAACTTGGGCGCTATAATGCATACCTTATGAGCTACGAATACTTGTTCAGCAGAAGAGCTGTCCGTCACCGGTAGCTGAGAGGTCTGCGTGACAGACTGTCAATCCTAAGCCCACGGGTTCGATTCCCGGCTGCGTCGGAGATTTTTCCGCTCAGGGACTGGGTTTTGTGTTGTCCTAATCATCATTTCATCCCCATCGACGCGCAAGTCGCCGAAGTGGCGTCAAATCGAAAAACTTGCACCCGGCGAACGGTCTACCCGACGGGAGGCCCTAGTCGCACGACATTTATTTCTTTATTTAGTAGAAGAGATGTGTTTCTTTCCTGTCTTACGCCTGAATAGTGACCATTTCTAGTGGGACACCCTGTATAGAAGTTGTTAGAAGGAAAAGGTAATCACACACAGAGCACTCCCTGTGGAAGACCAGTGACATGGCCGAGGAGGAAACAAAGAGTTCAAGAACCTAGACATCGATGGGCCATTATAGGCAAATGCAAAACTGTGATTGGCCAAAAATGAGACATGGAATCGGTATAGCCTTCAGTAAGGAACAATTCTTGTATTCTGATAAAAGAATTCTGATAAAATAAAAAAGTAGGAATTGGCGGAAATTTGAGCTCCTCTCATCGCAAAAACGACTCCAACTTCTTATTCAATGCGCCAACTTGTGTTCGACTTAGCGTGAGCCCTTATGTCCGTGGAACGGTCATTTTGACACAAAATACGCGGTATAGGGAGGTGTTCTGACCCAAGTTTGATGTGTTCAGCTATCATTAGGATGGCAAATTGAAGTTTAGACCCACCAAAATCTATGTCATTAGAGTCGGAGTAGCAGGCCAGCTTGACAAGGATGTGAAGGGGGAGGGGCCGGAGCAATTCGCAATGCCCTTTTTGAAGGAACCATGTTGTCCTTGTGAATTGTATTTCAGTCACTTTTCGTATTAACTGGCAATGGCTATACAGGAAACCTTGAACAACAAAAGAAGTACTTCAAGTGACTGTTGAAAAAGGGAAGTATTAAAAAAGATGAATACAGCAATATAAGTCATTTAAGAATGAAATAAATATGAAATGCAAGGACTCCAAGACGAAAGCTGCAGGAAAAATGTGAAGAAATCTAAAAATAAATGGTCGTCAAAAGGACCGATTCAGTACATAGAAAAGTCAAACGAATCTATGGTGAAAGTATAAGCAAAGGCATCAACGTTAGGTATGCAAGAGTAATTTCACTGCTAAACGGAGATGAGAGAGCGGATAGGCCTTTAAGAAGAACTGTCTGATGGAATGATAGAAGAAGAAATGGGAGTCGATATGGAATACATGTGGGGAGCCAGTATTAAAGTCAGAGTTTAACAGAGCATTGGAATACTTAAAATCAAATGAGGCAGAAGGTACAGATAACATTCCTACGGAACTTCTAAGATCATTGAGGAAAAAGGCAACCAAACGATTGTTTAACTTGGGTTGTAGTACTGATGAGTAACGAGGCATGCCATTACACTTTCGGAAAAATTACACGCACAGAATCTTGAAGATTTCAAGTGCAGTTAGTGTGAAAACTCTCGCACAAACAGCTTAACATTTCCTATATCCAAGATGCTCACAAGAATAATATAGAGAATGGAAAAGAAAACTGACAATCTGTTTGATGACGATCACTTTGGCTTTCGGAAAGGTTAACGCACCAGAGAGTCAGTTCTGACATTGCGCTTCATGAAGTAATACTTAATAAAAATTAAGACATTTTCACAGGATATATCGGCCTAGAAAAAGCGTTAGACAATGCAAAACAGTGGAACGTGTACGAAATCCTCAGAAAAACAGGAGTAAGCTATAGGAAAAGACGGGTAATATACTTGTAAGGTGTCAGGCAAATGCAACACCTTCCATGAAAACCCTGACATGATAAGCAAATCCGGCAGTATGTCACATAGCTCCGAATAAGTCCTCACATTAAATTAACCAAAGTAATACGATCAACGAGTGAGCAAATGGAATACCACAGACTAACACAAGGACGCCTAAATCCATGTCATACCTTCCCACCGTGAAACAGACGCAGTTCCGAGGGAAGAAACGAGAACAGAAGCTGAGAGCAGAACCGTGTTAAGCTAGAAGGCCCTACGATAAGGGACGGACACCCACGTTGCCAGCCAACCACGACCACCCCCCAGCCCACGTTAAAAGATAGAGCTCTGCAGAAGAACAGTATAGATCTTACGATAACACTAAAAGGGCCACACCAGCTGCAAGTTTTAGCGTGAGACTTTTTCGCGTCTCTGTTACGTTGCAAACGTTAAAACATTGCCCCACCACGAAAAGTATAACGTTTCTCATTGGATAGAAAGAATTTTTGTAGGCAGAGCTTAAGGTTAATATTGAGACCCTGATTGGTCAGATGAAAACACAGCCAGATAGTTTTTTTTTTAACCAGAGAGTTGCTTCCGAGACGGCGAGGTGCGTGGAACTGTGCCACCCGCCCCCCCTGACGAACACCGACAAGGTAATGAACGCACGCGATGCCGCATTTTTGAGCGCATAAGGCTTCACTCAGAACTGCAGAAGTCTCATCTGTTACATCCCCTTTTTACGTAATACTAGTGTCGATCGTCAATTGAAGCTCATGGTATTCACATTTGCTACGTAAGTTAAAATCTGAAACGCGATGATTTTTCTGTTATATAATTATTGAGAAGCCACATCAGCCACTGTAATTTTCGACAAGTTAGATAAGTCATTAAAGATAATTGAGGGTCACTGTAGACCATTTTGATAGTTTTCTCTTTGGTGAAACTTAATTTAAACCTAGATTATAGATGTCATATGGCATAGGTCATCCTTCGATCCATTGTAGAACTTGGAAACCCACTCAAGGAATATTCGTTCACATTTTTGTTGAACGCATTTGGTTTTTATCATCCTGTATTAAAATATTTCCTTTTAACAATAGTGCAATTTATAAACAATGTTTTGTGAGTAGAATAAAATTTCCAGTGGTAAACTTAACTGCTTTTTCGACGTTATTTCACCAGCTAACTAAAAATAGGAAAGCCTTGAACCCCTTCCACTAAATTTAGTTAGTATTAAGATTCTTTTACAGGGAGTGTAGTGGAGCTGACGCTGAAATCATTAAGTATTTGGTTATATCATCGCTAGTCTCACTGAACTCTTCTGAACTCTACATGTCATGTGTGGTCTGGCGTCTCCTTACCAGCAACAGGTCCCAGGTTCAGACTAGTCAATTCCCTAAAAAACACGCTCAGAGCGTCGTTGCGCGAAAGTGGTAGGGAGACACGACTTAGAACAAACAGACACCACGCAGAATGTTAGATACTATATGTACAGGAACCAAGAAGAAACAATAAGAATGGAAGACCAAGAACAAAGTGGTTGGATTAGAAAGTGTGTAAGGCAGGGATGCAGTTTTTCGCCTCTATTGTTCAATCTATATGTCGAAGAAGCAACAACGGAAATAAAACAAAAGTTCACTAGTGGGATCAAAATTCTAGCTGGAGAGATATCAATGATAAGATTTACTGATGAAATTGCTTTCGTGGACTCATTACTTATGAGAAAGTTTTCTGCAGAACCGGCGAGGAGAAGAACACGGCCGGCCGCTGTGGCCGAGCGGTTCTAGGCGCCTCAGTACGGAACCGCGCTGCTGCTACGGTCTCAGGTTCGAATACTCCTTCGGGCATGGATGAGTGTGATGTCTTTAAGTTAGTTAGGTTTAAGTAGTTCTAAGACTAGGGGACTGATGACCTCAGATGTTAAGTCCCATAGTGCTTAGACCCATTTGAACCATCAACGTAGTACCCTACGAAACGCCTTACGGAAATCTAGGCGCGTAGTATCTACCTGGTCACCTGTATCTATTGCTTGGAAGATGTGTATGAACAAAGTAAGCTGTTCTTTACGCGAATGTTTTTTCGTTAACCCGTTCTGATTCTTTGAGAAGCTTCTTTTACTACAGGAACTTCACAATGTTTGAGCTTATATGAACTCTACGGTTATACTACAGAGAGACGTTAGGGTCATTATAATTCCGCCCCTTTAGGCGTTTTGTGAACGGGAGTGATCCGCGCTGTTTTCCACTCATACTGGACTAACGCGAATTCTTTACAGACGAATGGAAAAACTGGTAGAAGCCGACCTCGGCGAAGATCAGTTTGGATTCCGTAGGAATGTTGGAACACGTGAGGCAATACTGACCCTACGACTTATCTTAGAAGAAAGATTAAGAAAAGGCAAACCTACGTTTCTAGCATTTGTAGACTTAGACAAAGCTTTTGACAATGTCGACTGGAATACTCTCTTTCAAATTCTGAAGGTGGCAGGGGTAAAATACAGGGAGCGAAAGGCTATCTACAAATTGTACAGAAACCAGATGGCAGTTATAAGAGTCGAGGGGCATGAAAGAGATGTAGTGGTTGAGAAGGGAGTGAGACAGGGTTGTAGCATCTCCCCGATGTTATTCAATCTGTATATTGAGCAAGCAGTAATGGAAACAAAAGAAAAGTTCGGAGTAGGTATTAAAATCCATGGAGAAGAAATAAAAACTTTGAGGTTCGCCGATGACATTGTAATTCTGTCAGAGACAGCAAAGGACTTGGAAGAGCAGTTGAACGGAATGGACAGTGTCTTGAAAGGAGGATATAAGATGAACATCAACAAAAGCAAAACGAGGATAATGGAGTGTTGTCGAATTAAGCCGGGAGATGCTGACGAATTAGATTTGAAAATGAGACACTTAAAGTAGTAAAGGGGTTTTGCTACTTGGGTAGCAAAATAACTGATGATGGTCGAAGTAGGGAGGATATAAAATGTAGACTGGCAATGGCAAGGAAAGCGTTTCTGAAGAAGAGAAATTTGTTAACATCGAGTATTGATTTAAGTGTCAAGAAGTCGTTTCTGAAAGTATTTGTATGGAGTGCAGCCAGGTATGGAAGTGAAACATGGACGATAAATATTTTAGACATGAAGAGAATAGAAGCTTTCGAAATGTGGTGCTACAGAAGAATGCTGAAGATTAGATGGGTAGATCACGTAACTAATGAGGAGGTATTGAATAGAATTGGGGAGAAGAGGAGTTTGTGGCACAACTTGACTAGAAATAGGGATCGGCTGGTAGGACATGTTCTGAGGCATCAAGGGATCACCAATTTAGTACCGGAGGGCAGCGTGGAGGGTAAAAATCGTAGAGGGAGACCAAGAGATGAATACACTAAGCTGATTCAGAAGGATGTAGGCTGCAGTAGGTACTGGGAGATGAAGAAGCTTGCACAGGATAGAGTAGCATGGAGAGCTGCATCAAACCAGTCGCAGGACTGAAGACCATCACAACAACAACACTGATCTATTTGCTGCGCAAAGTATTCGCGATAAATATGAGCTAGAAAAGACACTAAATCGCCGTGTACGTAAAATGAATTAGTAATTCCGTCATACCCAGCTGTCATGTTCGCTTTGAAAGGTACACATTGGTTGTCAACTTTGGCGTCTCTATTTAAATATCTCTTATTTGCGAGTGTATGCGTCCTTCTAGCGTCAGTATGGTGATTTTGTGACAGAATTTTCGCCAGGATCTGTCTGTGGATGTTATTGCAGGCTTAACATATACTTCTTCATACGAAAGTACAATTTTCCATTTTCTCTACCTTTTACCATGCAGATTCCTCTTGTAACGAGAGCGTGGTAGCCTCTTCTCCGAGTAGTGGCATTAAATCAAGATGGTTCATTTCAGATTTTTATTATTGTACTTGTTATGTGGATATCCAGAGCCCACTTCATAAAACATTTGTACTTCAACGACAGATCTTCTACTTTTGTCGTATTGGTACTTTATGCTCACGGTGCGTGTTTTAAATAGGCTGTCACTGGCTGTATCGGTTCGACTAAACTTGAGCGGTTGACAAAAAATCCATATATGGGTTTATCGATATTACTTTAAATGATGTTAATGTACAGGAGCAATATCTCTTCTCTCGATATATCGATATCAAAATGCCAGTATCAAGTGCCAATATTTATATTTTATATTATTTTTTTCACGATCTACGGTACATATGTGAAGGTGTTCTTTTGAAATTGTAGAAGACCATAATTTTACTTTCACTGTGTGAAGGAGGCTTAATACTTTTTGAGCCTTCATCACGTCCAATCTTTCTCTTTGACTGTGTGAAGCAATTATATGTGGCACAAAGAAGAGGTCCGATTGCACTGGGGGGGGGGGGGGGGTATCGACGGAATAACAAGATTTCCGATGTGAAGAAATAGCGCCCCAGTAGCGTTAAAAAAAAAACAGCTTTAACGCAACTAATGTGCTATTTCTTCACATCGGCATCCTTCAAAACAATTGCTGAAAATAATGAACAAAAATCTAAATGACAAGATTGGTCTTTACAGTTGGCGGAGACGAGTTAGGGGGAATGCTGACGTAATCAGCGCACTACCAACAGAAACTGCAACGTTTAGCTGTACCATTCAATTTTGACACTACACCTGCAAGGTCGCTGTTGTTGGCAGAAATGAAGAAACAGGGAAGTCTACATGGAGTGTTCCGGACAAATCCGATAAGTGATGAAACCGAGCGACGCACACGTCGGAAAATCTTTATTGTGCCACTTACATACAGGATCCATTGTTAGGAAAGCGGTTATCGCCAAGCGTGGACGTGCATCGTTTTCCTTTCAATTCTGCTGTAAGGAGGATTCAGGCTGCTAGTTTGTTGATGTAGAGAATATCTAAAAATAAATCAATATTTAAATGCACAGCTCTAAAACCTCTACATCTACATCTACATCCATACTCCGCAAGCCACCTGGCAGTGTGTGGCGGAGGGTGACTTGACTACCTCTATCGGTTCTCCCTTCTATTCCAGTCTCGTATTGTTCGTGGAAAGAAGGATTGTCGGTTGCCTCTGTGTGGGCTCTTATCTCTCTGATTTTATCCTCATGGTCTCTTCGCGAGATATACGTTGGAGGGAGCAATATACAGCTTGACTCTTCGTGAAGGTGTGTTCTCGAAACTTCAACAAAAGCACGTACCGAGCTACTGAGCGTCTCTCCTGCAGAGTCTTCCACTGGAGTTTATCTATCATCTCCGTAACGCTTTCGCGATTACTAAATGATCCTGTAACGAAGCGCGCTGCTCTCCGTTGAATCTTCTCTATCTCTTCTATCAACCCTATCTGGTACGGATCCCACACTGCTAAGCAGTATTCAAACAGTGGGCGAACAAGCGTACCTACTTCCTTTGTTTTCGGATTGCATTTCCTTAGGATTCTTCCAATGAATCTCAGTCTGGCATCTGCTTTACCGACGATCAACTTCATATGATCATCCCATTTTAAATCACTCCTAATGCATACTCCCAGATAATTTATGGAATTAACTGCTGCTATTTTGTAGCTAAATGATAAGGGATCTGCCTTTCTATGTATTCGCAGAATATTACACTTGTCTACATTGAGATTCAATTGCCATTCCCTGCACCATGCGTCGCTGCAGATCCTTCTGCATTTCAGTACAATTTTCCATTGTTACAACCTCTCGATACACCACAGCATCATCTGCAAAAAGCCCCAGTGAACTTCCGATGTCATCCACAAGGTCATTTATGCATATTGTGAATAGCAACGGTCCTATGACACTCCCCTGCGGCACACCTGAAATCACTCTTACTTCGGAAGACTTCTCTCCATTGAGAATGACATGCTGCGTTCTGTTATCTAGGAACTCTTCAATCCAATCACACAATTGGTCTGATAGTCCATATGCTCGTACTTTGTTCATTAAACGACTGTGGAGAACTGTATCGAACGCCTTGTGGAAGTCAAGAAACACGGCATCTACCTGGGAACCCGTGTCCATGGCCCTCTTGAGTCACGTGGACGAATAGCGCGAGCTGGGTTTCACCCGATCGTCTTTTTCGAAACACATGCTGATTCCTACAGAGTAGATTTCTAGTCTCCAGAAAAGTCATTATACTCTAACATAATACGTGCTCCAAAATTCTAGAACTGATCGACGTTAGAGATATAGGTCTATAGTTCTGCATACCGACAGTATATTTACAATGTGAAGCCGACATTTTTATGTAGCCGTACGTCGATATTCATTTGGTCAATATATCGACACTCCTTCTCGATATGTCAAGAGCCTGTAATGATATTCTTTTGATATATCGGATTACCGATGTTTTTAAAAATATCAACAGTCCTAGAACGAATACAGCGACGTTTTAGATGCTTGAGCACGTTGTTGGACTGATGTTTTTTGTATCCTGCAACGCTCAAGCGAAAATAGCTCGACTATCCTATAAATTAGTAAGCTGTCAAACAATTCGGTGTATCGAATGGCTATCTCTGTCTCGTGAAATGAAGCCCACTGAACACGGTCGCGCAACTCCCAGTCTGGAAGAGCAGGAGACTCCGCTATGTCGCAAGTTGCACGATGTGCTGACGAAGCCGACAGAGATAACTGGGCTGATTGCGACAGGTAAACAAGAGATGAAATGAGAGTCGGTAAGAAGCAACGGCTACGACGTCAGCCAAAGCGACCAGGACAATTCTGGATTATTAATTCGGCACAGGGCAATTAAAAATGCAAACTGTTACTATCACATAATTTATACCGGTTTCTGCGAGAGACATTGCGCCACTGCGATTCTAAAACCACTCCTCTTAAGTTCTGAATTGGAAAATTGAGATGGTGGAACGAACCGGCCGCTCCGAGAACTCATGACGCACCGCGTCCCGCCTCTACCAACGTCCAACTGTCGCTGAATATTGCAACATTAGCTCTTGGGCAAAATATAACTTATTTGCGATTCATTTAAAGTAAGAACAAGGAGTAGAAGTAGCAATAATGGTAGTAGTTACAACAGTACGGCATTTTAATCTCAGGACATAAGTAGTAAAAATTCTCTCTAATTTTAGGTGCAGTTTGATACCTAAATTCAAAGTTCTTCAATCAAAATGAATGTTTTGGTAATGAGTGTTTCGACAGAAATGCTTCTCTTTAGGTACTGAATGAAGTACAATGCTAGTAGTCAGATAGTAACTCAGAAATGTAGATAGTAAGAATTTACGAGGTTAATCCGGAAAGTAAGGTTACAATAACCTTTTGCATTGCAAAAAATGAATTTATTTTAGTAAAATTTACGAGGGTAAGTCAAATGAAAACCTTAAATTTGTAATAACAAATCGAAATTTCACGCCGTTATCCTGTAAGTTGGTAAGCGTGCTACGAACAGCGTACAGAATGGCCTGTAGGTGACAGCATAGTGCAGATGCACACATACCGTTGCAGTACCAGTATGAAGATGGGCGCCCCACTTGCTACTTGCACCAGGGAAGAACAGCGTTCTGTTATTCGGTTTTTGCGTAGTGAAGGTGTGAAAACTATTGAAAACCATCGACGAATGAAGGTTCAGTACGGTGATGCATGTTTGTCACAGCGGTAAGTCTACGAATGGAGTAGCAATTTCGCAAATGGTGTGACTTCAGTGGAAGATGCTCCTCGTCCAGGTCAGGCACAACGAGTTGTGACTCCACAGAACACTGCAGCAGTTGAAGCCATAGTGAAGGAAAACCGCCGAGTGAAACTGAATGACATTGCAGCATGTTTACAGATTAGTCATGGGTCAGCACACCACATTGTCCATGATGTGCTCCAATTTCACAAAGTGTCTGCATGATGGGTGCCACGCCAGCTGACCGCTGAAATGAGAGAACGACGTGTTGATACCTGTGAAGAACTCCTTCGGCGCTTTGAACGAGAAGGTGATAGCTTCCTTGCAAGAATCGTTACTGGAGACGAATCCTAGGTTCACCTCCACCAACCGGAAACGAAGAGGGCGAGCAAGGAATGGCGCCATTCCTCATCACCAAAACCATAGAAGTTTCGAACAGATCCATCAGCACGGAAGGTTATCCTGACTCTCTTTTGGGACCAAAAAGGCGTCATTTTTTAGCATTACATGCCTAGAGGGACCACTGTCACAAGTGCATCATACACAGGTCTCATAAAACATCATCTGCGGCCTGCAGTCATATCAGGATTGCTGTCAGCAGGTGTCCTTTTGCAACATGACAATGCAAGGCCCCACACTGCCCACACTACAGTTGCAACAATCACAGACCTGCATTTTGAGTGTCTTTCTCATCCACCATACTCACCAGACCTTGCCCCAAGTGATTTCCATATGTTTGGACCACGCAAAGACGTAATGGGAGGAAAGAAGTTCCGTTCTGATGAAGACGTACGCAACGCGGTGCATGGGTGGTTGCGCGGACTACCAAAAGAATTTTTTTCTAAAGGAATTTATGCACTTTGCAGGTGCTGGAGGACATGCATTGAGCGTGGGGGAGATAATGTTGAAAAGTGATACAGCTTTGTACCACTTCTGCACAATAAATAATATTTTTAAAAAATGTTTAAGGTTTTCATTTGACTCAGCCTCGTACATGCATTGTAGTATATGTATTGCATTATTTTTCCACATAATTATCATTTACCTCAATATATTTGTCATCCATGGGAGCAGTTTTTTGATTCCTGTGTCTTAGACGTCTCCCGCTGCCTTTCTCAGCCAGATCTTCACTTCGATTTTCACCTCGTTGTCGTCGGAAAAGTGTTTTCCACGAAGGTGTTCCGTGATAGTCACTAGGTACGATATCGAGGCTGTGAGAGGGCTGGTTTAAAACTTCCCAGCCAAACGAACTCACTAACTCCTGTATTGCACGAGCCGTGTGTGGACGCGGATTGTCATAAAGGAGACAGACTCCAGTTGTCAGCATCCCGCGACGTTTGTTTTGTATGGCTCTGCGAAGTGTCTTCACGGTCTCACAGTATCTTGCAGCATTTATTGTTTCACCTCTTTCCAAAAAATCAACGAGCAGAACCCTTTTCCTGTCCCAAAACAATGGCACCACGATTTTCCTCACTGTTTGCAGAGTTTTGAATTTTTTGACTGAAGGAGAATGAGTATGGTGCCACTGCATTGATTGTCGTTTGCTCTCTGGAGTATGTGATCAGCCCAAGTTTCATCTCCTGTCACTACAGAGTTGAGTAAAGCCTCGCCTTCAGTGTCAAAACGCTCAAGAAATTCGTGAGCGGCACTGACGCTGCTCATTTTGCGTGCTTCAGTAAGCATTTCGGACACCCATCGCGCACACAACTTGCGATAATTTAGTCGGTCAGTTACGATTTCATGAACAACAGCTCGTGAAATGTTTGGAGAAACTGCATGCAGGTCGTCAATTGTCGAACGGCGATCAGAGAGAAGATGTTCATTAACTGTCGGCTCAACACCATCAGATGGCTTTCCGCTTCTGTCTGCATCAAGAATATCCGTCCTTCCAGAATTGAAATTCCGTACCCATTTCGTCAGATGCTTTCTTGATATTACGTCCTCTCCATAAACTGAAAGAATTTCGCGGTGAATCGCAGCGGCGTTCATGCTCTTAGCATTTAGGTGCTATTCACAGCGCGCACTTCGCACTTGGAGGAAGCTGGAATGAGAACTCTCATTTCTAACAGTCACCACAACACTATAATTCACGAGCCACTGATTATTGGGAATGCTCATTCCTTCCTCTGGCTTC
Organism: Schistocerca americana; assembly: GCF_021461395.2. Taxonomy (NCBI): domain Eukaryota; kingdom Metazoa; phylum Arthropoda; class Insecta; order Orthoptera; family Acrididae; genus Schistocerca; species Schistocerca americana. Next base: position 226,859,428 of record NC_060125.1, on the reverse strand, counting down.
CTGCCACACGACAGTAATACAACTTTGAGACTATATAGTTATACCACGTTACATTAAGCAACAGGTTTAGTACCTTAGAAAATGAAGATTATAAACAGACGATAAATACAACTATTTAACAAAGTTACTAATTCTACGATGAAATTCATTGATTTAGAGTAATTACTGATTTGCGCTTACACTGCGAAACATCAACATATGTCAATACTTTATTTATTTATTTGGCCTTCACTAACTATCCGCATTTAGCCAGTTAAAAGATACTTATACTGACACAGTATCTTTTAATGAAACACACGAACTGACGGACCTAAAATGAAACTGAAGTAATAACCAGTTTAGCAACAGCACTCTGACAGGATAAAAATACTACTGTTGACGTAAATAATACGAAAACAGCAGTTGAATGGTTAGTGACTGTTTATCAGAACATTATTTGATATATAAAAAAAGGAGACAGCACGGTGACATTAATAAGTAATACCGACGGTAATGCTACGGTCAATGTTTAAAGCAGATTACACACTCGTTTGTAGTGTCTGTCAGTAGGATTCCCTCTCGTGTATCTACACTACTGGCCATTAAAACTCCTACACCAAGAAGAAATGCAGATGATAAACGGGTATTCATTGGACAAATATATTATACTAGAACTAACATGCGATTACATTTTCACATAATTTGGGTGCATAGATCCTGAGAAATCAGTACCCAGAACAACCACCTCTGGCCGTAATAACGGCCTTGATACGCCTGGGCATTGAGTCAAACAGAGCTTGGATGGCGTGTCCAGGTACAGCTGCCCATGCAGCTTCAACACGATACCACAGTTCATCAAGAGTAGTGACTGGCGTATTGTGACGAGCCAGTTGCTCGGCCACCATTGACCAGACTTTTCAATTGGTGAGAGGTCTGGAGGATGTGCTGGACAGGGCAGCAGTCGACCATATTCTGTATCCAGAAAGGCCCGTACAGGACCTGTAACATGCGGTCGTGCATTATCCTGCTGAAATGTAGGGTTTCGCGGGGATCGAATGAATGGTAGAGCCACGGGTCGTAACACATCTGAAATGTAACGTCCACTGTTGAAAGCGCCGTCAATGCGAACAAGAGGTGACCGAGACGTGTAACCAATGGCACCCCATACCATCACGCCGGGTGATACGCCAGTATGGCGACGACGAATACACGCTTCCAATGTGCGTTCTGTTGATATTAGCGCCAGTTAAAGTTAACTCAGGATATGTGTACCTTAAAATTTCTTTAAATTATTCTTTCTAATTTTTTTAAAGAATAAAAATTCGGAGTAGGTATTAAAATTCATGGAGAAGAAATAAAAACTTTGAGGTTCGCCGATGACATTGTAATTCTGTCAGAGACAGCAAAGGACTTGGAAGAGCAGTTGAATGGAATGGACAGTGTTTTGAAAGGAGGATATAAGATGAACATCAACAAAAGCAAAACAAGGATAATGGAATGTAGTCTAATTAAGTCGGGTGATGCTGAGGGAATTAGATTAGGAAATGAGGCACTTAAAGTAGTAAAGGAGTTTTGCTATTTGGGGAGCAAAATAACTGATGATGGTCGAAGTAGAGAGGATATAAAATGTAGGCTGGCAATGGCAAGGAAAGCGTTTCTGAAGAAGAGAAATTTGTTAACATCCAGTATAGATTTAAGTGTCAGGAAGTCATTTCTGAAAGTATTCGTTTGGAGTGTAGCCATGTATGGAAGTGAAACATGGACGATAAATAGTTTGGACAAGAAGAGAATAGAAGCTTTCGAAATGTGGTGCTACAAAAGAATGCTGAAGATTAGGTGGGTAGATCACATAACTAATGAGGAAGTATTGAATAGGATTGGGGAGAAGAGAAGTTTGTGGCACAACTTGACCAGAAGAAGGGATCGGTTGATAGGACATGTTCTGAGGCATCAAGGGATCACCAATTTAGTATTGGAGGGCAGCGTGGAGGGTAAAAATCGTAGAGGGAGACCAAGAGATGAATACACTAAGCAGATTCAGAAGGATGTAGGTTGCAGTAGGTACTGGGAGATGAAGAAGCTTGCACAGGATAGAGTAGCATGGAGAGCTGCATCAAACCAGTCTCAGGACTGAAGACCACAACAACAACAACAATTTTTTTAATTATTCAAGCGGCAATTACTAATCAATTACCATTATATACAGGGCGTTTCAAAAAGAAAGAGCAGATTTCAAACATTTATTTCTCAAAAACTACAAATGATAGAAACACAATTCAAACGTTTCTTGTCAGAGAAAGGTTCAAAGTTTTTCAATGGTCCGCGCAGAAGTTCCATGCAAATCCGCAGTGGCGCTGGCGTTTGTTTGTAGGAAAATGGCGACGACACCACAGGAACGATCATTTTGTGTGCTGCAATTTGCAAAGTTAGAGTCCATTGTTGGTGTGCAACGTGCATTCCGCCGTCAATTCAACAAACAGCCGCCTCGTCATAAGCAAATTTATGAGTGGCATCACAGATTCGTAGAAGATGGTTGCATCTGCAAGCGAAAAAGCACGGGTCGTCCACGCACATCGGATGAAAATGTCGAGCGTGTCCGTGCAGCTTACGAAAGGAGCCCTAGAAAATCCACGGCACGGGCAAGTCACGAACTAAACATGTCTAAAACAACGGTATGGCGCGTTCTGAGTAACCGTCTGCACATGAAGCCGTACAAACTGCAGTTATTGCAAGCATTGCGTCCTGACGACCACAACAAAAGGTTCGAATTTTCAACTGCAATTCTACAGGACATGGAAGAGGACAATTTTGCCGAACGATTAATTTTTTCAGATGAATCAACGTTTCACATTTCTGGTAAAGTTAATCGGCATAACGTACGAATTTGGGCGAGTGAAACTCCGAGGGACGTTATTCAACATGAAAGAGACTCACCAAAGGTTAACGTCTTTTGTGCAATTTCGGTAAACAAAGTTTATGGACCTTTCTTTTTCATGGAGAAAACTATCACAGGAACCATTTACCTGGACATGTTAGAAAACTGGCTATTTCCTCAACTTCAGGAAGATTCAAATCACTTCATCTTCATGCAAGATGGCGCCCCACCACACTTCTCTGAACCTGTACGACGGTACCTAAATAACACCATTCCAGGACGGTGGATTGGAAGAGCAGGAGCACAAGATCAATGTCATCGTCTGTGGCCTCCCAGGTCACCAGACCTTACTCCCTGCGATTTTTATTTGTGGGGGTACATAAAGGACTGTGTTTATGTCCCACCTATGCCCGCTACTCTTCAAGAGGTACGACATCGAATTGTTGCGGCCGTGAATTCGGTAACTAAAGACCAGTTGCGTCGTGTGTGGCAAGAAATGAGATACCGGTTTGATATTTGTCGTGTAACAAATGGTGCTCATATTGAGGTACAGTTTTGATATTTGTTGTGTAACATTTGGTACTCATATTGAGTGAAGGACCGTTGGAATTGTGTTTCTATCATTTGTAGTTTTTGAGAAATAAATGTTTGAAATCTGCTCTTTCTTTTTGAAACGCCCTGTATATATTATATTTTGTGCCCGCCCCCCTATTCATGCCATATTGAAGCTCTTTTTCATTCCGTCCTACTAAGTAATAAGGTTAGGACGATGTCACAAAAATGTTGCTGAGCGACAGACGTGCTACGCGACGGCAGCGTGACAATGGATCTACCAGCAGGAGGCCAGTACCATCTACTAAATATGTGGATTCAACGCTAAATATGTGAATTCAACGCTGTACGAGTCAGTCGTTAAATGGTATAAGTTTCAGACTGACATAATGGTTTATGTTGCATCAGGCCAAATTATTTAATGAACCAAGCCCAAACATTAATATTGATTGAATTACTTAGAAGTATAGGCAGGGATTTACAAAGCGCGCTGTATGTAGTACCTTTTTTCAAGAATGTAACAGAAGTCGAGTTTTTCCAGAACTTCCCGTTTCTCGTTGGTAGTTTTGGAAGGATATGAACTTTCAGTTTATCACGTGTAATGAAATATTTTTATTTAAAGTTACGTGAAATTGGACTAGACATTTATTCAATGCCACGGCACAATGATGATCTATGGTTCAAATGGCTCTGAGCACTATGGGACTTAACATCTATGGTCATCAGTCCCCTAGAACTTAGAACTACTTAAACCTAACTAACCTAAGGACATCACAAAACACCCAGGCATCACGAGGCAGAGAAAATCCCTGACACCGCCGGGAATCGAACCCGGGCGCGGGAAGCGAGAACGCTACCGCACGACCACGAGGTGCGGCCAGACATTTATTCCTTGGAATATACAGGGTGGGGCAAATGAAAGTGGCCCAGACGTGTGGATGCGATTGGACGTGAACGTATGCACATAACCATATACCGCGTGTACGCCCGCCCCGTGATCCACAACGGTTCAGAGCGTAGTGCGGGCTGCGTCGGTGTGTGTGGAGCAGAGCAAAGGGGACGACGGAATTCACGGTGGGGTGTTCGTTGTGGAAAATTACACGACAACAAAGTCGTGGAAACGATGTGGTCAGTTGTTTGCTGAGAAGTTAAATGGCGTCAAAGTGCCAGCAAAGAGTCCAGTGCAATGCTTAGTCCGAAAGTGGCATCAGACAGGATCTGTTTTGAAAAAGCCAAAAGATTTCGAAAAGTGCCCGCACACCAGAAAATATGGCTATAGTTCACCAGAAAAGCTTCAGAGTACTACCAAATCAACCCGATGCCTGTCGCAAGAGACTGGCGTATCATGTCGAACAAGAAGACAAATACTCTACCTGGACCTGCACATGTATCCCTACCGAGCGTCTGTTGTTCATGCATTAAAAGCCAGCCCTTGCGGCCGAGCGCTTCTAGGCCCTTCAGTCTGGAACCGCGCGACAGCTACGGTCGCAGGTTCGAATCCCGCCCCGGGCACGGATGTGTGTGATGTCCTTAGGTTAGTTAGGTTTAAATAGTTCTAAGTTCTACGGGACTGATGACCTCAGATGTTGTCCCACAGTGCTCAGAACCATTTTTTTGCATTGAAACCAGCAGTTGCTCCTCAGCGCCTCCAGTTTTTTGAGTGGCTGTTCACTGAGATAACAATGAATGACTTGGACATGGATCTGTTGATTATGTCTGATGAAGCCTGGTTGCACCTGAGTGGTTATTCCAGCTCACAGAATTTGTTCTGGGCGGTGGAGAATCCAGAAGTTTGGGATTTGGCGTGCAATGTTTACACGCAGCATTATTTGTCCCATCTTCTTTCAGGAGATGCTGACTTCGGCGCATTACATTGCCAACATTTTGAAACAATTTGCGACAGCATTAAAGGAGGAGGAAAAGACCTATAGTTACTTCCAACAGGATGGAACAACTGCTCATACAGCCGACCAAATCTTGGAGCACATTTGCACAATCTTCAGAACTGACAGAGTCAGATGGCGACCCTGGCTGGCCACCAAGATCACCTGATCCGCCAGTGTGCAATTACTTTGTGTAGGCAGCCCTCAAGTGTAAGGTGTATCGCAACAACCCACACAGTCTTCAAGGACTCCAGCAGAATATTTCGGATGAGACTGCAGCATTTCCAACAGTCCAGCTTAGATCCGCCTTCAGCAGCTTGCTAACCAGGGAACCAGGGGCCAGATGTGGCAAGAGATGAATGGTGGTTACTTTCAACATCTGCTATGGTCAGGCTAGTACTGCATTCCCTTTCCTCTGCTGTGTTTCTTTGTACCTTGGAACTTGTTCTCCGGATCACTTTTATTTGCCCCGCCCTGTATATGTATATATTGGGTAGCATTCATTTCACAAGACTACATGCAAACCTGACGTCATTTTGACGTCACATTTAATGTCGACAGCCGCATGAACTGATATCGACTTTCGTTAGCATTCGATGCGGTCCTTTCTTGCACTGGTAACAGCTCACAAGTGCTGTTAACGTCGGAAACATACCAACCGACATTGTTGATGGTTTGCAGGAAGTCTTGTGAGATGAGTGTTACCTGCGAAATATTTGAGACAAGGAAGAATATGAATGTTATTCCTCTTTGTTTCACTCGCAACAATTTAAGATGTCCTCTTAGGTTTCTGCCTAACCACACCCTCGGAAATCGCCAAGCACTGGGAAATAAAGAGCGAAGCATTTGTGAGGAGGGAGAATACGAATGTTATTACTGCTCGTTTCAGTCGCAGCAATTAAAGCTGTCTTCTTAGGTTCGTGCCTAATTACACATTCGGCAATCGCCACGTATACGGAAATTAACAGCGAAATATTTATTTTATCCTTCGTTCTCTAATCGTACGAAAATGTCAAATGACATCCAATACTGCAGAACACAAAACAAACAAACACCGTCTCAACAGTCCTTGAAAACCCAAGGGTACCGACCGGCCTCCGTGTCATCCTCAGCCCTTAGACATCACCGGACGCGGATACGGAGGGGCATGTGGTCAGCACACCACTCTCCCGGCTGTTGTCGGTTTTAGTGACCGGTATGTTGCCGAACACAGTTGTATTAAATACATAAGAAAGTCTGACATTGTGTTAATGACACTAAGATGAAAAAAAATGATCAAATAACAGAATGCGAAACTTCATCCTTCGACTCAGTAAACGACGACATTATTCATTACGGTATGACTTACTCATTTAATTTTTGCGTCATGTCTCTGTTATCACAGCATCTCTTCAAGGCTTATATCGTTGATACGCTATTAACTACCATTTAATGTCATGCTTGTGATACATACACAATGCATCGTTGCCTCGAAACCGTGTACTGTAAGTTATAGTACGAAACGGCTACATATGCCAAAATGTATATGGCGCCTAGCGCATCGATTGTCGATATTGCGTGTGACGTCAAGATGACGTCACGTTTACATGAAGTAGTGTGATATGAGCGTTATTCTCCAAACTTCTAGTTTTTAGGTACGGAAGAATTTTTTCTTATAGATGCAAATTTAGGATCATAAATACAGTTTTAACCATTATCAGTTCAGCATATTCGGCAATTTTATGTACTGGGCACCTACTTCATGGACGTTTTATCTGGACCAGGACATTTGTAAGTTTTGAAGTGGTCGGGAACGGGAGTCTGGAACAGATAGCAGCTACCCTCCCCCCTCAAATAACAGAAACACCACAGTACTCTAAACACACATGTCTCCAGCACGAAAGCTGAAGCAGGTAAGCACTACAGGGAGGACAATCAAGAACTTTTAAGTCATCACCATAATCATCATCATCAATTTGACACCCACTTTTGGATAAAGGTCTCCTACGGACGTCTCCATGCATTTCGGTATTTTGTTATAAACTTTAATGCAACTAGTGCATCTTCCTGACATCATCTAGCTACCTGACATTAGGTTTCGTTTTATTTTTTTCTTAGTTTAAAAATAACAGTGTGGTGCTGCATTTCAAATATGGGGATTGTTGGATGCTATTTTTTTGAAGAGAAAGGAACTGCAGTTACTGAGACATCAGCGCGCTATGTTAAAATGTTAAACAACTTTCTTCCTCCAAAACTTGAAAGGCATCAAGTGAACGTCAGAGAAATATGGTTTCAACAGGACGGTGCCACAGCCCGCACGGCTAGAGCATCCATGGAAGTGGTTCGACAAATGTTCCCAGGACGTTATTTCGAGATATGGTGATGTTTACTTGCCCCCTGGATGTTTAAAATCAAAAGTCTACATGAAAAAGCCTCGCACAATCGATGACCTGAAGAATTCCATTCGTCAGGAAATTGAAGCCATACCGAATGAAATGTTGGAGAGAGCCATGCGTAACTTTCGGGAGAGGATCCAAATTTGTATCCAGCAAGAAGGACGTCATATCCAAGACATTATTTTTCGAACCTAATTAAGTACATACACTCCTGGAAATTGAAATAAGAACACCGTGAATTCATTGTCCCAGGAAGGGGAAACTTTATTGACACATTCCTGGGGTCAGATACATCACATGATCACACTGACAGAACCACAGGCACATAGACACAGGCAACAGAGCATGCACAATGTCGGCACTAGTACAGTGTATATCCACCTTTCGCAGCAATGCAGGCTGCTATTCTCCCATGGAGACGATCGTAGAGATGCTGGATGTAGTCCTGTGGAACGGCTTGCCATGCCATTTCCACCTGGCGCCTCAGTTGGACCAGCGTTCGTGCTGGACGTGCAGACCGCGTGAGACGACGCTTCATCCAGTCCCAAACATGCTCAATGGGGGACAGATCCGGAGATCTTGCTGGCCAGGGTAGTTGACTTACACCTTCTAGAGCACGTTGGGTGGCACGGGATACATGCGGACGTGCATTGTCCTGTTGGAACAGCAAGTTCCCTTGCCGGTCTAGGAATGGTAGAACGATGGGTTCGATGACGGTTTGGATGTACCGTGCACTATTCAGTGTCCCCTCGACGGTCACCAGTGGTGTACGGCCAGTGTAGGAGATCGCTCCCCACACCTTGATGCCGGGTGTTGGCCCTGTGTGCCTCGGTCGTATGCAGTCCTGATTGTGGCGCTCACCTGCACGGCGCCAAACACGCATACGACCATCATTGGCACCAAGGCAGAAGCGACTCTCATCGCTGAAGACGACACGTCTCCATTCGTCCCTCCATTCACGCCTGTCGCGACACCACTGGAGGCGGGCTGCACGATGTTGGGGCGTGAGCGGAAGACGGCCTAACGGTGTGCGGGACCGTAGCCCAGCTTCATGGAGACGGTTGCGAATGGTCCTCGCCGATACCCCAGGAGCAACAGTGTCCCTAATTTGCCGGGAAGTGGCGGTGCGGTCCCCTACGGCACTGCGTAGGATCCTACGGTCTTGGCGTGCATCCGTGCGTCACTGCGGTCCGGTCCCAGGTCGACGGGCACGTGCACCTTCCGCCGACCACTGGCGACAACATCGATGTACTGTGGAGACCTCACGCCCCACGTGTTGAGCAATTCGGCGGTACGTCCACCCGGCCTCCCGCATGCCCACTATACGCCCTCGCTCAAAGTCCGTCAACTGCACATACGGTTCACGTCCACGCTGTCGCGGCATGCTACCAGTGTTAAAGACTGCGATGGAGCTCCGTATGCCACGGAAAACTGGCTGACACTGACGGTGGCGGTGCACAAATGCTGCGCAGCTAGCGCCATTCGACGGCCAACACCGCGGTTCCTGGTGTGTCCGCTGTGCCGTGCGTGTGATCATTGCTTGTACAGCCCTCTCGCAGTGTCCGGAGCAAGTATGGTGGGTCTGACACACCGGTGTCAATGTGTTCTTTTTTCCATTTCCAGGAGTGTATATTTCAAAACTGCATTAAAAAATCCATCACTTAGTGCTTGTTTTTATTATTTCCATCAAACCGTGTCCCAATCATTCAATAGTGAAAACCATGCGCTTCCTCTGCTCCACCCTGTAGTAGCACCCCCCCCCCTTCCACTGCTTGTCATTACGCATTACCAGATGCGACAGTTCGAACATGTATCTAGAAATACAAATTTAGCTTAGCCACTGCCTGCTTGCTATTTGCTGTTGTGCTTCCGAGAAACCTGCAACTATGTTGTCAAGACGCGAGGTAAGTGGAAATTTTGATTAGGCCCAGATAACTGTTTTACTTTCATTGCGCATTTAATACAAAGAAAAGCTGCATCCAGATCAATTACAGTTCAGTTCAAATCGGTTCGGTTTGGTCAACGGTCATCATAGAAGTTGACTAACAATTTGTTAATACATAGTATTTGGCAATTCGTAGATTTTATAGAGTGGTAGGAAAAGTTGGGCTAAATTACAGACAGAAACAAAATATAGAGACCAACTTACAACATGAAGGAATTTTGCTACCTTGAAAGCGTTGGAACAGGCGGCGTATGAAGCAAGGAGGACAGAACAAGCAGACTAGCACAGGTAAAGACGGCATCCCTGTCATTCCATAGATGTCAAAGGTAGGTGGATTGATAACACTGGAAATGAAGAGGTTCTCTGCTGAATTGGCGAGAAGATAAATATATGGGAAACATTGAGAAGAAAAATGTACACTATAATAGGACTTGTGGTAAGACATCAACGAATAACTTCTATTGTACTTGAGGGAACTGTAGAGGGTAAAATCTGTAGGCTCTAATGACTCTTCCTTGGCCACTAGAAAAATTATTAAATATTCCTGATAAGAGCAAAAAGAATAAACAGACAGGCAGTTTCGAAACTTTGCGCTGCAAAATTGACTGTAACTACTGTTCCCTACTCTTACCATGTCCTCTTTCCTTCCTAGCATTACATAATTTAAATAAATCTGTCCTTTGGTGATACCTTTGAACATGAACATTGAAATTGTTCATCAAAAATACTGTGTTTAGAGCTTTGGATCCTAATTACTGTCTTCTTGGTTGAAAAAGAATATATTATTAATTTTGCAGTAATGCAGTCTCCGGAGTGCAATCGAGTGCACCCAAAATTAAAGTTCTTCTCAGCAGCCAGTGTAATAAAGAGCTTTTCAACATCTGCGTCGTAATGTAGCTCTGAAAAATGCTTGATGCTGTTTTTGAAGAGCAAGTTTGACTGATACGATTCTGAACAGTTATGATGCTCTGTGTCGGTACGGCACGTTTCTCAAATCTTCGCTTTTCACAAAAGGGAATCTGTTTATTCCAAAAGACCGTGTTATTAAACAGGTATCGCACTGTGCTACCTAGCATTCAAAATCCTAACTCTTCTGCTTGCTTGCACTTTGTATCGTAATTACTAAGAGAGGAAAGATGAGCATAATACTCACTTCTGAAATGAGAAAAATTTTACCGTTTAAGATATCAGTTACTATTTCATAAAAACTTTGTTCTCAGTGCTCAACTATTGCAGTACATATTCAGCTTCTTACAAGCGCGTATATTGACAAAAATTGCAGAGTTTTAAACCTGGCTGCTTGGTTCAGTGACCGTTTGTCTAAAAAACTAAAAAAATTGTGACTGAGGGCTCGTTTGTTTCAATTTTGACAAAAATTAATATTTCTGATATCTCGCAGCAATGGCGGCTGTTGTTTTTTTAACAGTAGATGTACACCTTTAAAAATACGTCTTTTGCTAGTCAAGTCTACTATAGGGGAAAAAAAACATTAGTAAAGTCAAGGAATACACAACTTTGTTAAAAATCACGGAACGCTAACAAGCCAACGATGTTATTTACAATGCTGCGCTTTCGCAGGCGAAAGCGATATTTCAGGTTATTTATAACCGAGTGTTATTTTCGTTGTTTGTGTTTCGTATGTTCCGGTGAAATTGAAATGTAGTCTTGCTCGATCAAATAGAGACTTTTACAGTATTTTACTGGCAAATAAATATTAGTAATACTGGAAAATGTCTTTCGAGCCGTCGCAGCACTCAGTATTTACAATTATGTCACAGTTTGCATTACGATTTATGAAGTGAGCCACAGCTGCAAAATACTAACGCGAATTATTTACAGACGAGTGTAAAAACTGGTAGAAGCCGACCGCGGGGAAGATCAGTTCGGATTACGTAGAAATGTTGGACCACGTGAGGCAATACTGACCCTAAGACTATCTTAGAAGCTAGAATAAGAAAAGGCAAACCTACGTTTCTAGCATTTGTAGACTTAGAGAAAGGTTTTGACAATGTTGACTGAAATACCCTCTTTCAAATTCTGAAGGTGGCAGGGGTAAAATACAGGGAGCGAAAGGCTATTTACAATTTGTACAGAAACCAGATGGCAGTTATAAGAGTCGAAAGACATGAAAGGGAAGCAATAGTTGGGAAGGGAGTGAGACAGGGTTGTAGCATCTCCCCGATGTTATTCAATCTGTATTTTGAGCAAACAGTAAATGAAACAAAATAAAAATTCGGAATAGGAATTAAAATCCATTGAGAAGAAATAAAAACTTTGAGGTTCGCCGATGACATTGTAATTCTGTTAGAGACAGCAAAGGACCTGGAAGAGCAGCTGAACGGAATGGACAGTATCTTGAAAGGAGGATATAAGATGAATATCAACAAAAGCAAAACGAGGATAATGGAATGTAGTCGAATTAAATCGGGTGATGCTGCAGGAATTAAATTAGGAAATAAGAGGCTTAAAGTAGTAAAGGAGTTTTGCTATTTGGGGAGCAAAATAACTGATGATGGTCGAAGTAGAGAGGATATAAAATGTAGACTGGCAATGGCAAGGAAAGCGTTTCTGAAGAACAGAAATTTGTTAACATCGAGTATAGATTTAAGTGTCAGGAAATCGTTTCCGAAAGTATTTATATGGAGTGTAGCCATGTATGGAAGTGAAACATGGACGATAAATAGTTCGGACAAGAAGAGAATAGAAGCTTTCGAAATGTGGTGCTACAGAAGAATGCTGAAGATTAGATGGGTAGACCACATAACTAATGAGGAGGTATTGAATAGAATTGGGGAGAAGAGAAGTTTGTGGCACAACTTGACTAGAAGAAGGGATCGGTTGGTAGGACATGTTGTGAGGCATCAAGGGATCACGAATTTAGTATTGGAGGGCAGCGTGCAGGGTAAGAATCGTAGAGGGGGACCAAGAGATGAATACACTAAGCAGATTCAGAAGGATGTAGGCTGCAGTACGTACTGGGAGACGAAGCAGCTTGCACAGGATAGAGTAGCTTGGAGAGCTGCATCAAACCAGTCTCAGGACTGAAGACCACAACAAACAACACTATAAGACAACACTATAAGACAAAGATTAGAACATATCCAACAAATAATTAAGGATGACGGGCGTATGTGCTACTCAGGGATGAAGAGGTTGGCAAAGGAAATGAATTCGTGACGGGACGCATCAAACCAGTAAGGGCACCGGAAAAAAACAACATACGTCTGGCGGAGGGATGATGGTGAGGGGGCGGGGGGGAGGCCAGATAGTTTGTCACTTGTTTAGTAAAATGTTCTAGAATCGGTCCTGGGTCAAGTTGACTCTGTTCTCCGTTAGTTTATCTCGTGAAAGCCTCTTCATTTCTATATACACTCCTGGAAATGGAAAAAAGAACACATTGACACCGGTGTGTCAGACCCACCATACTTGCTCCGGACACTGCGAGAGGGCTGTACAAGCAATGATCACACGCACGGCACAGCGGACACACCAGGAACCGCGGTGTTGGCCGTCGAATGGCGCTAGCTGCGCAGCATTTGTGCACCGCCGCCGTCAGTGTCAGCCAGTTTGCCATGGCATACGGAGCTCCATCGCAGTCTTTAACACTGGTAGCATGCCGCGACAGCGTGGACGTGAACCGGATGTGCAGTTGACGGACTTTGAGCGAGGGCGTATAGTGGGCATGCGGGAGGCCGGGTGGACGTACCGCCGAATTGCTCAACACGTGGGGCGTGAGGTCTCCACAGTACATCGATGTTGTCGCCAGTGGTCGGCGGAAGGTGCACGTGCCCGTCGACCTGGGACCGGACCGCAGCGACGCACGGATGCACGCCAAGACCGTAGGATCCTACGCAGTGCCGTAGGGGACCGCACCGCCACTTCCCAGCAAATTAGGGACACTGTTGCTCCTGGGGTATCGGCGAGGACCATTCGCAACCGTCTCCATGAAGCTGGGCTACGGTCCCGCACACCGTTAGGCCGTCTTCCGCTCACGCCCCAACATCGTGCAGCCCGCCTCCAGTGGTGTCGCGACAGGCGTGAATGGAGGGACGAATGGAGACGTGTCGTCTTCAGCGATGAGAGTCGCTTCTGCCTTGGTGCCAATGATGGTCGTATGCGTGTTTGGCGCCGTGCAGGTGAGCGCCACAATCAGGACTGCATACGACCGAGGCACACAGGGCCAACACCCGGCATCATGGTGTGGGGAGCGATCTCCTACACTGGCCGTACACCACTGGTGATCGTCGAGGGGACACTGAATAGTGCACGGTACATCCAAACCGTCATCGAACCCATCGTTCTACCATTCCTAGACCGGCAAGGGAACTTGCTGTTCCAACAGGACAATGCACGTCCGCATGTATCCCGTGCCACCCAACGTGCTCTAGAAGGTGTAAGTCAACTACCCTGGCCAGCAAGATCTCCGGATCTGTCCCCCATTGAGCATGTTTGGGACTGGATGAAGCGTCGTCTCACGCGGTCTGCACATCCAGCACGAACGCTGGTCCAACTGAGGCGCCAGGTGGAAATGGCATGGCAAGCCGTTCCACAGGACTACATCCAGCATCTCTACGATCGTCTCCATGGGAGAATAGCAGCCTGAATTGCTGCGAAAGGTGGATATACACTGTACTAGTGCCGACATTGTGCATGCTCTGTTGCCTGTGTCTATGTGCCTGTGGTTCTGTCAGTGTGATCATGTGATGTATCTGACTCCAGGAATGTGTCAATAAAGTTTCCCCTTCCTGGGACAATGAATTCACGGTGTTCTTATTTCAATTTCCAGGAGTGTAACTACTGCAACCCGCATCTATTTGAACCCAAGTACTGGGCTCAAGCCTCTGTTACCGTCCACAAATTTTACCCACGAGTGACGCAGTAAGAATAATGTGTAAGCCGAGCAGATACGGATGGGGGATTTCCGTAGCAAAGATAGGTGTTGCAGATGGAGAAATCCACTAAGATAAGCGACTTTGCCAAAGGACAGATTGTTATTAACGGAGAACCTGTGAACGAGTATTTCGAAAACGGCGAAGCTAGTCGAGTGTTCACGTGCTCCTGTCCTGAGCATCTTGTGGTCGGACAGTGAAATTACTACGAGGTGCTAAGTGGTTGGACGTCCACGACTGTTCACAGAACATGGGGTTTGAAGGATTGTCTGCTCTGTAAAGTAGGACCGATCACCTTGATCCCTCTGTGGAAAGAACACAATGCCGGTGGACGCACATGTGTTTTGGACCACACCATTCAGCGCATTTGCTGAACAAGGTGCTCCGCAGCAGACAGCCACCCCGCGGAGTGGCCGTGCGGTTTGACGAGCCGTGTCATGGATTGCGCGGCCCCTCCCGTCGAAGGCTCGAGTCCTCCCTCGGACACGAGTGTGTGTGTTGTTCTTAGCATAAGTTAAACTACACTACTGGCCATTAAAATTGCTACACCATGAAGAAGACGTGCTACAGAGCTACAGACGCGTGATTTAACCGACAGGAAGAAGATGCTGTGATATGCAAATGATTAGCTTTTCAGAGCATTCACACAAAGTTGGCGCCGGTGACGACACCTAGAACGTGCTGACATGAGGAAACTTTCCAACCGATTTCTCATACACAAACAGCAGTTGACCGGCGTTGCCTGGTGAAACGTTGTTGTGATGCTTCGTGTAAGGGGGAGAAATGCGTACCATCACATTTCCGACTTTGATGAAGGTCGGATTGTAGTCTATCGCGATTGCGGTTTATCGTATCGCGACATTGCGGCTCGCGTTGGTCGAGATCCAATGACTGTTAGCAGAATATGGAATCAGTAGGTTCAGGAGGGTAATACGGAACGCCGTACTGGATCCCAACGGCCTCGTATCACTAGCAGTCGAGATGACAGACATCTTATCCGCATGGCTGTAAAGGATCGTGGAGCCACGAGATGGGGATGTTTGCAAGACAACAACCATCCGCACGAACAGTTCGACAACGTTTGCAGCAGCATGGACTATCAGCTCGGAGAGTGTGGCTGCCGTTACCCTTGACGCTGCATCACAGACAGGAGCGCCTACGATAGTGCACTCAACGACGAACCTGGGTGCACGAATGGCAAAACGTCATTTTTTCGGATGAATCCAAGTTCTGTTTACAGGATCATGATGGGCGCATCCGTGTTTGGCGACATCGCGGTGAACACACATTGGAAGCGTGTATTCGTCATCGCCATATTGACGTATCACCTGGCGTGATGGTATGGGGTGCCATTGGTTACACGTCTCGGTCACCTCTTGTTCGCACTGACGGCGCTTTGAACAGTGGACGTTACATTTCAGATGTGTTACGACCTGTGGTTCTTCCCTTCATTCGATCCCCGCGAAACCCTACATTTCAACAGGATAATGCACGACCGCATGTTACAGGTCCTGTACGGGCCTTTCTGGATACAGAAAATGTTCGACTGCTGCCCTGTCCAGCACATTCTCCAGATCTCTCACCAATGGAAAAGGCTGGTCAATGATAGCCGAGCAACTGGCTCGTCACAATACGCCAGTCACTACACTTGATTAACTGTGGTATCGTGTTGAAGCTACGTGGGCAGCCCGACCTGTACTCGCCATCCAAGCTCTGTTTGACTCAATGCCCAGGTGTATCAAGGCCGTTATTACGGCGAGAGGTGGTTATTCTGGGTACTGATTTCTCAGGATCTATGCACCCAAATTGCGTGAAAATGTAATCACATGTCAGTCCTAGTATAGTATATTTGTCCAATGAATACCCGTTTATCATCTGCATTTCTTCTTGGTGTAGCAATTTTAATGCCCAGTAGTGTAGTATGTAAATTTAGATGCCGATGGCCTCTGCAGTTTGGTCCTTTAGGAATTCACACACATTTGAACATTTGAGCAGACGACCACTGCGTATTCACATGTTAGCCCAACGACATCGTCGGTTACGAGTGTCGTGGCCTCGGGATCATAGACACTGGACCGTGTACCACTGGAAAAGTATCGGCTCTTCGGGTGAATCACCTGTTTGTTACACCCCTTAGATGGTCAACTCCACAAACGCCGTCATCCAGGCAAACGGTTGCTCGAAACATGTAGCTTGCCACGGACGCAGGCTGCTGGGAGCAGTACTATGCTATTCCAGACATTCTCCTGCACTTGCGATGTCATCATTCAGCAGTATAATTTTCCGTGTCTCAAAGCCAGGATCGTGCTACAGTGGTTCGAGAAGTATGATAGTGAAATAACGTTAATGTCTTGGCCACCAGATTCGCCTGATGTGAATCTGATGGTTCCCATCTGGGTCGTTATCAATCGCCCTTACCGAGTACACAAATCAGCGGCCAGTTATTTGAGGGAATTACATGACTTGTGCGCAGACAGCTGGTGCCATAAAGCTCCACAAATCTAGCAACGAACTGTAGAATCGATTATACGCACAATCTGTCCAATAAGCTATTAAGAAGGTGGTCACAAAGTTTTTACTCGCAAGTGCATATTTGCTTCTTTTACTTCTCCTAATGTTGAACTCCAGTCTCCCATCACAAGTTAATTTTTGTCTTTTTTAACTATCTGAGTAATTTCGCGTACCTCATCGCATACTGAAACTGGTTGAAAAACTGACTGAAAAATTCTCTTCATCATTTGGGGAGCCAGTTGGCATATAAACTTGTACTACTGTGGTGGGTGTCAGCTCTGTCTCTTTCTTGGCTAAGATCATGCGTTCGCTATGATTTTCATAGTAGTTCAACGGTATTCATATTTTCTTATTCATTCGTTCAACTGTTATAATATTTGGAATAAGCTGGATGATCTTCTTTGGAATTTACATATACAATTTAACATGTACCTTCACGCTATTGGCCGTAAGAAATAATATGACTGCTGAATATAAGCGAAAAAGTAAAAATATATGTGAACAGCGTGCATAAGCTTAGCAGGATAGTCAAGACCAGATAAGTAACAGCGTCTCTCTGATGCTATTCTCAAGTAGATTTACTTGATCTACTGAAGCTGGGATTTGTCGATTTCAACCAACAGATTATTTATTTTCCCGAATTGTCTCTGAATACTTAACCAAACGAACACAAGGTACCTAGTTCACCATGCACGGATATTATTGATAACAATATAGTGATGACAATGTAGAGAACAGTCCGCGCTGGTATTTGAAAACGAAATAGTTGTATAAAAACAATCTACTGGGTAAAAAGTATGTAAACCGACAAACTCTGGGAGGTTGGTGGGGGACATCAAAACAAATATTTTTCCCTAATGTCATTTGATCCTATGAGGAGTATTTAAACCGGTAGAGGAAGATTTCTCTGGCGGCAAATTAATTGAACCAACAAACACTTTTCCATTTTTTTATCACCAAGAGACAACAAATTAACACAACCCAATTTCAATTACGGTAGATTTTCAAAAATTACTCCATTGACACGTAAACAAAGGTTACACTGTCGGCTCATGTACTGTCTGACACGGGCAAAAACCCCAGGAGTATCCCGAATTGTTCCTGCTGCTGCTACTATTCGGGCAACCAGATCCTCTTCTGATGCAACAGGAAGGAAAATATATTTGCTTAACAAGAGTGATAGGGCACAAATCGCAGAATATCTGAGTGACCACCATCAAACGTTCATTTCTGAGGAAGAGGATGTGGAACAAAAATGGAAAAAATTCAGAAACATCGTCCAGTACGCCTTAGATAAGTTCGTACCGACTAAGGTCCAAAGCGAGGGGAAAGATCCACCGTGGTATAACAATCATGTACGAAAGGTACTACGGAAACAAAGAAAGCTTCATCATAGGTTTAAGAGTAGTCGAATCATAGCTGATAAGGAAAAGCTGAACGAGGCGAAAAAGAGCGTAAAGAGAGCAATGAGAGAAGCATTCAACGAATTCGAACATAAAACATTGGCAAACAATCTAAACAAGAACCCTAAAAAGTTTTGGTCATATGTAAAATCGGTAAGCGGATCTAAATCCCCTATTCAGTCACTCGTTGACCACGATGGCACCGAAACAGAGGACGACCGAAGAAAGGCAGAAATACTGAATTCAGTGTTCCGAAACTGTTTCACTGCGGAAAATCGTAACACGGTCCCTGACTTCAGCCGTCGCACGGACGCCAAAATGGAAAATATTGAAATAAACGATATCGGAATTGAAAAACAACTGCTATCACTTAGTAGCGGAAAAGCATCCGGACCAGACGAGATACCCTTAAGATTCTACAGTGATTATGCTAAAGAACTTGCCCCCTTTCTATCAGCAATTTATCGTAGATCGCTGGAAGAACGTAAAGTACCTAGCGACTGGAAGAAAGCGCAGGTCGTTCCCATTTTCAAGAAGGGTCATAAATCAGATGCGAATAATTATAGGCCTATTTCGCTTACGTCAATCTGTTGTAGAATAATGGAACATGTTTTGTGTTCTCGTATTATGACGTTCTTAGATAATACAAATCTCCTTCATCATAACCAACATGGATTCCGCAAACAGAGATCATGTGAAACTCAGCTCGCCCTATTTGCCCAAGAAATTCACAGTGCCGTAGACACTGGCGAGCAGATTGATGCCGTATTCCTGGACTTCAGGAAGGCATTTGATACGGTTCCGCACTTACGTTTAGTGAAAAAAATACGAGCTTACGGAATATCGGACCAGGTTTGTGATTGGATTCAGGATTTCCTAGAAGAAAGAACACAACATGTCATTCTTAACGGTTCAAAATCTGCAGATGTAGAGGTAATTTCGGGAGTACCGCAGGGAAGCGTGATAGGACCTTTATTGTTTACAATATACATAAATGACTTAGTTGACAACATCGGTAGCTCCGTGAGGCTATTTGCAGATGACACGGTTGTCTACAAGAAAGTAGCAACATCAGAAGACTCGTACGTACTCCAGGAGGACCTGCAGAGGATTAATGCATGGTGCGACAGCTGGCAGCTTTCCCTAAACGTAGATAAATGTAATATAATGCGCATACATAGGGGCAGAAATCCATTCCAGTACGATTATGCCATAGGTGGTAAATCATTGGAAGCGGTAACGACCGTAAAATACTTAGGAGTTACTATCCGGAGTGATCTGAAGTGGAATGATCACATAAAACAAATAGTGGGAAAAGCAGGCGCCAGGTTGAGATTCATAGGAAGAATTCTAAGAAAATGTGACTCATCGACGAAAGAAGTAGCTTACAAAACGGTTGTTCGTCCGATTCTTGAGTATTGCTCATCAGTATGGGACCCTTACCAGGTTGGATTAATAGAAGAGATAGACATGATCCAGCGAAAAGCAGCGCGATTCGTCATGGGGACATTTAGTCAGCGCGAGAGCGTTACGGAGATGCTGAACAAGCTCCAGTGGCGGACACTTCAAGAAAGGCGTTACGCAATACGGAGAGGTTTATTATCGAAATTACGAGAGAGCA
Source organism: Schistocerca americana (assembly GCF_021461395.2). NCBI lineage: Eukaryota > Metazoa > Arthropoda > Insecta > Orthoptera > Acrididae > Schistocerca > Schistocerca americana. The sequence continues at coordinate 226,839,395 of NC_060125.1, read as the reverse complement.
CATTCCGGGAAGAGATGGGCAACATATTACTACCGCCCACATATATCTCGCGTAATGATCACAACGAAAAGATCCGAGAAATTAGAGCAAATACGGAGACTTACAAGCAGTCGTTCTTTCCACGCACAATTCGTGAATGGAACAGGGAAGGGGGGATCAGATAGTGGTACAATAAGTACCCTCCGCCACACACCGTAAGGTGGCTCGCGGAGTATAGATGTAGATGTAGATGTAGAGTTGCGTAAACAAGACTGCGCATCTCTCCCCACACAAAAAAGTCCAGAGGGGACACATATGGGAATCGAGCAGGCCATGGGACAGGACAACCTCTGCCAATCCACGTTTCTGGGAATCGTCGGTCCAGGAATCGACGCACACGACGACTGAAATATGCCGGCGCCCCATCATGTTGGAACCACATGCGTTGTCTTGTAGGGAGCGGGACGTCTTCCAGCAATTCTGGCAATGCTCTGGCGACAAAATTGTAATAGTGCCTGCCATTTAATGGCCTAGGTAGCAGATACGGCCCAATTAAACAGTCCCCAACAACACCGACCCACACATTAACGAAGAACCGCACTTGATGAGCGCTAGTAACTGTGGCATGTGGGTTATACTCACTCCAAACATGAGAATTGTGCATGCTGAAGACTCCATCACACCCGAACGTTGCTTCATTGGTAAACAACACAGAGGATGGAAATGTAGGATGCAGTTCACACTGTTCCAGGTATCACTGCGAAAACTGTGCTCTGGGTGGATAATCAAGTGGTTCCAGGTTGTGGACACGCTGTAAGTGAAATGGAAGTAACAATTGCTCTCGAAGGACTGTTCTTACATTCGTCTGATTCCTCCCCATGTTACGTGCAATTGCACGAGTGCTGATTGAAGGATCCCGCTCCACATGCTGCAAGACAGCTTCCTCAATTTGCAGCATTCTTACCGTGCGACGGCGTCCCTTGGCTCTGAGCACTATGGTACTTAAGATCTGAGGTCATCAGTCCCCTATAACTTAGAACTTCTTAAACCTAACTAACCTAGGGACATCACACACATCCATGCCCGAGGCAGGATTCGAACCTGCGACCGTAGCCGTCGCGCGGCTCCAGACTGAAGCGCCTAGAACCGCTCGGTCACACCGGCCGGCGACGGCGTCCCTGTGCAGGTAATCTGCTAAATGACCCGGTCTCACGCAGATGTTGGTACACAGCAGCAAAGGTCGTATGATGCGGGATACGGCGATTAGGATATTGTTGTTGATAAACCCGCTGTGCAGCTCATCCGTTGTGGTGCGTTACGTAGTACGCACCAACCATATCAGTGTACTCACTCCAGGTGTATCGCTCCATTAGTAAACAGAGACAATGCACTACTACACTGGTGGACAGCATTTGCCTACAACTGAAGATCGTAATACGGCCTCTAACAGCTGAAGAGCGTAATACGGCCTCCACCGGTTTAAATAATCCTCATAGGAAAAAATGACATTAGGGAAGAATATTTGTTTTGATGTCCCCTACAACCTCCCAGAGTTTGTCAGTCTAAATACTTTTCACCCTGTATATAAATAAAAATGTATTTTTTCCTTTGTTCAAAATCTTAAACATCTCAAAGTTCTTTACCGACTGCTTTAAAATTTTGACACAACGTTGTATGCGAATTCACACTTATTTTTATTACATATTGGAGCATCGTCGGTTGGATGTAAATAGGGAAATACTGTTATCAAAAACCTTGAAAACTTCTTGACCACCGATTTACTTCAGATTTTTACGCGATACTCCAGTAAACATTCAGACGGACATATTCTACGTATCTTTAGTCTAATATACATCAACTCCGTCCGAACGGCCCTTGAAAATCCAACGATACCGACCTACCGTCGTGTCGTCCTCAGCCCACAGGCGTCAATGGATGCGGTTATGGAAGGGCATGTGGTCAGCACATCTCCCTCCCGGTCGTTGTGTTTTCGCATATAGGACTGCTCAACTGGTGCAAATGGCTCTGAGCACTATGGGACATAACATCTGAAGTCATCAGTCCCCTAGAACTTAGAACTACTTAAACCTAACTAACCTAAGGACATCCTGCCCGAGGCAGGATTCGAACCTGCGACCATAGCGGTCGCGCGGTTCCAAACTGAAGCGCCTAGGTCCGCTCGGCCACAACGGTCAGCTAGGACTACTCGAAACGTGCAGCGCGCCACGAACGCCGTATTACGCTGTGGGAGACATTCTCCTGCGCTTACATGGGATCAGAGATAGTAACCGAAGACACACTGACAGCTGCGATCCACCTGCATCCCTTCATGCTTGATGTCTGAGTCAGAGCAGTGCTACGGTGGTTTGAGGAGCGTTATAGTGAACTCATGTTGATGTCTTGGCGACCAAATTCGCGTAATGTAAATACTACGAAACCCGTCTGCGTCGCTATCATGCGCGTCATCGCGTACGCAAGTCAGCGGCTAATTATTTACGCAAATTTCATGATCTGATCACAGACATCTAATGCCACATACCTCCACAAACCCACCAACAAACTGTTTCCAAAGACTGACAAACAAGCTATTAAAGACGTGGTCATAATGTTTTGGCTTATTAGTGAATATAATATATATAAAGGGGAAACGTTGGCCGCGCGGGATTAGCCGAGCGGTCTGGGCGCTGCAGTCATGGAGTGTGCGGCTGGTCCCGGCGGAGGTTCGAGTCCTCCCTCGGGCATGGGTGTGTGTGTGTTTGTCCTTAGGATAATTTAGGTTAAGTAGTGTGTAAGCTTAGCGACTGATGACCTTAGCAGTTAAGTCCCATAAGATTTCACACACACATTTGAACATTTTTGGGAAACGTTGTTTGCAAAAATCTCTAAAAGATCTAGACCGATTTACTTCAGATTTTTTACACGATACTCTAACAAACAATCAGATGGACTTAGGATACACAATTTTTAAGCAGCAATGTACAGATTTTCTGTTAAAACGAATTGTGAGAAAGACAATGCTTTTCTATTCTGTGAAAATGTGCGTATCCGTTTTCTTTTCCTCAGTTAGTTTTAACTACGATAGAAGCGCATTTAAACCATCACACACACACACACACACACACACACACACACATATATATATATATATATATATATATATATATATATATATATATATATAAGTTAGGAATATTAACAATGTAGTTAAAAGGCACTTACATAAGCCTTTCGGTCACAGCCTTTATCGATAAAAAACAGAGACGCACGATTCACTCACACAAGCAAGCACTCAAACGCACACACGACGGCCAACTTCGGCATATACATGTATAAGATTGTAACAAAACTTGTATACACAACAACGTGCTATTTTGTTTTCCTCCTCGCAGTTGGTTTCAGCAGGATACAGGAAATTTGAATTTGTGTCTTTCTGGCATTTGATTAGAACACTACTACGGGATGTGAACCGTCCGAAAGTTTGAAATCTTACGCATTCGCAGATTAAAACTATGCGAAATACTGTCTTTGAAGCCACTATCCTCACAATATATATAAATAACTTAGTAGATAGTGTCGGAAGTTCCATGCGGCTTTTCGCGGATGATGCTGTAGTATACAGAGAAGTTGCAGCATTAGAAAATTGTAGCGAAATGCAGGAAGATCTGCAGCGGATAGGCACTTGGTGCAGGGAGTGGCAACTGACCCTTCACATAGACAAATGTAATGTATTGCGAATACATAGAAAGAAGTATCCTTTATTGTATGATTATATGATAGCGGAACAAACACTGGTAGCAGTTACTTCTGTAAAATATCTGGGAGTATGCGTGCGGAACGATTTGAAGTGGAATGATCATATAAAATTAATTGTTGGTAAGGCGGGTACCAGGTTGAGATTCATTGGGAGAGTGCTTAGAAAATGTAGTCCATCAACAAAGGAGGTGGCTTACAAAACACTCGTTCGACCTATACTTGAGTATTGTTCATCAGTGTGGGATCCGTACCAGATCGGTCTGACGGAGGAGATAGAGAAGATCCAAAGAAGAGCGGCGCGTTTCGTCACAGGGTTATTTGGTAACCGTGATAGCGTTACGGAGATGTTTAATAAACTCAAGTGGCAGACTCTGCAAGAGAGGCGCTCTGCATCGCGGTGTAGCTTGCTCGCCAGGTTTCGAGAGGGTGCGTTTCTGGATGAGGTATCGAATATATTGCTTCCCCCTACTTATACCTCCCGAGGAGATCACGAATGTAAAATTAGAGAGATTAGAGCGCGCACGGAGGCTTTCAGACAGTCGTTCTTCCCGCGAACCATACGCGACTGGAACAGAAAAGGGAGGTAATGACAGTGGCACGTAAAGTGCCCTCCGCCACACACCGTTGGGTGGCTTGCGGAGTATCAATGTAGAATGTAGATGTAGAACACTCAGTCCATGAGCAGAGAAAATCCCCAACCCCGGTCGGCCGGTGTGGCCGAGCGGTTCTAGGCGCTTCAGTCTGGAACCGCGTGACCGCTACGGTCGCAGGTTCGAATCCTGCCTCGGGCATGGATGTGTGTGTTGTCCTTAGGTCAGTTAGGTTTAAGTAGTTCTAAGTTCTAGGGGACTGATGACCTCAGATGTTAAGGCCCATAGTGCTCACAGCCAATCCCCAACACGGTCGGGAATCGAACCCGGGACCCCGTGATCCAGGGGCAGCAACGCTAGCCACTTTTTTTTTTAAGAAACTTTCCCGGATCCGATGGGAGGGGTGCGAGCAAAGTGGGCAGGGGTCGCAACCCGAGGCCTCCCGTTCCCACGCTGCAGGAACCAAGAAAAGTGTAGGGAACATGGAGTTGAGGCACCATGAACATAGATTATTTATTTGTTTTTCTTTTCGTTCTTTTGTTTATATTGTTATTTATATATTTTTGTCATTAATACCGACGAGAATATCAGGAAACCGAGGAGGAGGGCGCAGCATGACGTCAGACTAATTGAGTTTTTCCGAGGAGAACATTCCTATTACAAGTGAATATATCGATTATAAGTGTGGGAGAGGCAGGGATCAGCTATTCCTGACAGGAACACCTCATCTCCGGGGTGGGTTAAGGAAGACACTGCAGAGGAAATTGGAGAAAAATTGTATTTTGGATTGCGGACAAGTGCACAAAGATGTTCATTAAGGAACTGCCAAAAGTCAAGGATACTTTTCTCGTCATCAGCAAACGCAGTGCACTGCGTGTCCACAAATCCACCTCACGGAGATCGTATTCGCTTGCGGGAAGACGTCACAGTCGACACACAACGGAGAGTCTGCTAGGTGAATCCTGTGAAGGCGTGAAAGGCATACTTGCTTCCCATTGCCTGTAAAGTACCATGCAGACCGGACGTCAGTGTCAAAATAAGGAGCGCACACCGATCGCCAAACGGCACGACAGTCGACGTGGGAAAGCTTCTTCTCAACCACATTCGGTGAGCTGTGCTGCTGAAGGAAACCATACACCGCCTTCGTGGATATCAGCTGCGCCGGCAGTATCACAGTACGGGCGTAGCTCAGTTCAAGGAAAAACTGACGGAAATAAAAGAAGGGCGGCGAGACTTCTGAAAGTTGGATAGGTGCTGGGAGAGAGTGTGGTGCAAGGGCCTCCAGTAATTTGGCTGGTAAGGCACGTACGGCACCACAACGTCATGTGAGAGACAACGAAAAGGGCTACCGCTCTGTCAGGCACATGATACAGACTTAAACCGCGCCTGCACCGCGGGAAGGTGAGGATTTCGTACCTTATCTTGAACGGCAATCTGTGGCAAAAAAACAAACCCAATGCCGCTAGCATGCGGCGGGCTATTGATGGCGGAATAGGAAGAGTGTGTGCCAGATGGGGGATACGGGACGCCAAATATACATTTACGTATTGTATGCGTTGCACAAGATCGAGTGCTCGTAAACGGTGATCTAAGAGCCCAGCCCCTAGTTGTGAAAGTAGACGTCGGCAGTTGAGGGCAATTGTCCGCCGAAGATCACTTGCGGAATCGAGTCCTAAGCATTGGAGAGTATCAACTACACGCAAAAGAGCAGCGCTGCGACAGGCAGTCCCACAACAATAGCCATAGCGCTCGATTTGCGGACGTTACGGCTGCTACCAGAAGCTTCGCCGTAGGTGGTAGCCCACGCCAGCGACTCCCTGACCTCGGCACCACTACGAAGAACGAAGACATCGTCTGCATTTGCAGTGCAGCTGAATACATGGTCACCGACAGACATCACAGAGAGGCGTTGACGGAGGCCGCATAGCAACGGCTCCATGGCGAATGCATAGAACAGGGCAGAGAGCGGGCAATCGTGACACACTGATCGACGGGCATTGCAGAGTACACGAGACGTAGCTCCACGAAGGAGACGCATTACGACGTCGAGGGTAGTATCAGGGTAGCCCATATTGCCGAGCACCCCTTCCAAGAAGCCGTGACCGACTCGATCGAACGCCTGACTGAAGTCAAGAGCTGCCAAAAGTCCAGGCATACGACGAGTATGAGCAAGAGAGATTATGTCACGATAGTGGCAGAAGACAGTGTGTATGTTGTTGGTACCTCCCAAAGAAGTTTAATCGGGGGAAACCACGTACCGAGCTGTCCGTTTAAGTCGCGCAGCCAACAGCCACATGATGATCTTTGTAGCGCTATTGAGTAACGTGAACGGGCGGTAATCGCATATCCGTGAGGTACTCCGAGGCTTGTGGATGGGAATGAGGAAACCATCGAGGAAACCGTATGGAATCGGCACGAAAGGCGACGTAAGGTTCTGACAAATTTCCGTCCATACTGGCGCCAGAAGGGGACGAAATGTCCGATAAAACTCCAGTAGGATGTCGTCAGAGCCCTGCGACATGTTCGTAGAAGCCGACTGGATAGCGCCGTGAACTTCGTTCCTCCGTGACGTTAGCAGTCAGATCCATCTTCGCATCCACGGGAACCGAGCCAAAGAAGAGTCTAGAGACCACTGTAATGTTGGCAGGGCGGTGACGACGTTCAGAGTACAGCGTAAAATAATGTGCATGCAGGGCGGACCCGATATCCCATTTGGTATCAAAACGCTGCCCATCATCAGTCGTAAGAACATTAATCAGATTCCTCCGACGTTGGTTTCGTTCCGCTATGACATATACATAGATGGACGCTCTTGCACAAACCCATCGTGTGTGCGCGCCCTGACCATAGCTCCTTCAAGGTAACGACGAGAGAGAGACATGAGCTGTGCCTCGGCACGATGACGTGCAACAGACGCGAAATTTAACCGATAGGAAGAAGATGCTGTGATATGCAAATGATTAGCTTTTCAGAGCACCTACAACGTGCTGACGTGAGGAAAGTTTCCAACCGATTCCTCATACACAAACAGCATTTGACCGGAATTGCCTGTTGAAACGTTGGGATGATGACTCGTGTAAAAAAATGTTCAAATGTGTGTTAAATCTTATGGGACTTAACTGCTAAGGTCATCAGTCCCTAAGCTCACAAACTACTTAATCTGAATTATCCTATGGACAAACACACACATCCATTGTAGAATGAAGGCTTTCACGACCGTGTGACATGGCTGTTGATATACTTTCCGGGATGTGAGGTCGTGGTCCAAGAACTTTTTTACTCCTTACGTTTCGTCCAGGACTGCGCTGGACTTCCTCAGAGGCGCTGCTCCGCTGAGTCTTGCCGACAGGGTGCCACGAGTCGGCAAGACTCAGCGGAGCAGCGCCTCTGAGGAAGTCCAGCGCAGTCCTGGACGAAACGTAAGGAGCAGAAAAGTTCTTGGACCACGACCTCACATCCCGGAAAGTATATCAACAGCCACACACATCCATGCCCGAGGGAGGACTCGAACCTCTGCCGGGAGCCTCGTGTAAGGAGGAGAAATGCGTACCATCACGTTTCCGACTTTCATGAAGGTCGGATTGTAACCTATCACGATTGCTGTTTATCGTATCGCGACATTGCTGCTCGCGTTGGTCGAGATCCAATGACTGTTAGCAGAATATGGAATCGATGGGTTCAGGAGGGTAATACGGAACGCCGTGCTGGATCCCAACGGCCTCGTATCACTAGCAGTCGAGATGAGAGCCATATTATCCGCATGGCTGTAACGGATCGTGTAGCCACGTCTCGATCCCTGAGTCAACAGATGGGGACGTCTGCAAGACAACAACCATCTGCACGAACAGTTCAACGACATTTGCAGCAGCATGGGCTATCAGCTCGGAGACCATGGCTGCGGTTACCCTTGACGTTGCATCACAGACAGGAGCGCTTGCGATAGTGTACTCAACGACGAACCTGGCAAAACGTAATTTTTTCGGATGAATGCAGGTTCTGTTTACAGCATCATGATGGTCGCATCCGTGTTTGGCGACATCACGGTGAACGCACATTGGAAGCGTGTATTCGTCATCGCCATACTGGCGTATCACCTGGCGTGATGGTATGGGGTACCATTGGCTACACGTCTCGGACACTTCTTGTTCCTATTGACGGCACTTTGAACAGTGGACGTTACATTTCAGAAGTGTTACGACCCGTGGCTCTACACTTCTTTCGATCCCTGCGAAACCCTACATTTCAGCAGGATAATGCATGACCGCATGTTGCAGGTCCTGTACAGGCCTTTCTGGATGCAGAAAGGGTTCGACTGCTGCCCTGGCCAGCACATTCTCCAGATCTCTCACCAATTGAAAACGTCTGGTCAATGGTGGCCGAGCAACTGGCTCGTCACAGTACGCTAGTCACTACTCTTGATGAACTGTGGTATCGTGTTGAAGCTGCATGTGGAGCTGTACCTGTACACGCCATCCAAGCTCTGACTCAATGCCCAAGCGTATCAAGCCGTTATTACGGCCAGATGTGGTTGTTGTGGGTACTGATTTCTCAGGATCTATACACCCAAATTGCGTGAAAATGTAATGACATGTCATTTCTAGTATAATATATTTGTCCAATGAATACCCGTTTATCATCTGCATTTCTTCTTAGTGTAGCAATTTTAATGGTCAGTAGTGTACGTCCACGTCCGCGGCATACAGCATGTCATGGAGTAAAGCCAGTTTGTGGCGCAGGTGAATAGAGTTGACAAGTCTGGAAAGCTACCATCGCCAGGAGGACAGGCGATTCACACACGGGGGAAGGCCCCCACAGAAGGGCGCATCACTGTGATGGGGAGGGAGCCATCGTTCTGTACACCTCCAGAATGTCTATCTTCAGTATCGACGTCGTCCGTCCAGGAGACAGATGTGTCACTGGGCCAGTTCAGTGGAACATTAGCAGAGATGGATCCACACAGGTAGCGACAGACACAGAAAGGGAGGCAACGCATCAGACGCAGGCAGGAGAAGGTCAGTGTCCGGAGGTGGACGCTGACTTGAGAGGGACGCAGGGCAGGACGTCACATCGTCAGGTGTCAGGGCATGAGAGGCTAAGACCTCTCGGCTAATCCCGCGTGGCCCACGAGTTCTGAGTTAAAGCTCGTTGCATGGAATCGCTGCACAAGTAAAAAAAAATAAGAAACATGTTTCGATTCGTGTCTGGATGATGAAAAGATGTCAACTCGGTTGCTCAGCATCCTTGCTGAAATAATTTGTAATGGAAGATCCAAGAAGTTCTTTTAATTATCTTAGAATGTCACCAGAACTGTGAACGGTCCTTCAATATAGAGTTAATTGTGTGATAAGGAATAAAGATATTGTAATGCATGATGCACTATCGCCAGAACTGAAATTACATATCACATTGCAAGCATTACGATTGCGAACACTCGGCATGCTATAAGATGCGGTTTTAGTTGGTGATGACGCTTTTTCATTAACACCAATAATTATTACCAGTAATAATTATTAACATTAACAGCAGTAATAATTCGTAGCAGGCCCCATTAAGAAGAGAATGGTTTGCAAACTACTCTCTTCAAGGCAGATCTGTACAGTGGCAATATTTCAAAATACAAACATATGTGAATGGGGAGCCCTGCTGCGATGTAATAAGTAAATGAATATTGGACCAAGAATGCAGCTTCTTGAATTTGTGTAGCCTTCCCTCCTGTCAACAATATTCGTTAAAAAAAAAAAAAAAAAAAAAAAGAAAAAGAAAAAAAAAGAGTCGGCCAACTCGAACGATGGTTCAAGTGCCTCTGAGCACCATGCGACTTAACTTCTGAGGTCATTAGTCCCCTAGAACGTAGAACTACTTAAACCTAAGGACATCACACACATCCATGCCCGAGGCAGGATTCAAACCTGCGACCGTAGCGGTCGCTCCGTTCTAGACTGTAGCGCCTAGAACCGCAAGGCCACTCTGGCCGGCTCGAACGATGGGATTTTAGTCTTGTAGACAAGAGCATTTCTACAGCTAGAATTACATTTGCTTGTATTTTTCTTAATTCAGTTGTATATGTGCTTCTAATTCAATAAATTTTGCCCTGCAGATCAGATATTGTCAAACTATCTATGTTCTGATCGCACATGACGGTCTCAGGAGCAGCAGTATGTTTCTTATTTTTGTAATCAGCATCACTGAAATCCCACAAACACCTATGCAAAGCATAGACATCCAAAAGGCGAACATTATTCTCCGTTCTCCACTTCATATTTCAGTTTTTCTACACTCTACGAACACACATAACCTCAAACTCATGCAACTAGTGTCGCCAAAGTCGGAACACGCCGAAACTGTCTAGTTTGACCGACGAGTTTTGCAAGCGCGTGGCGCGCATGCGCAGTGGCTGGTAGTGCAGTTGCCTGGAACCTCGTGTCGTCGTGTAAACTAGGCTTAATAAACGAACGTGGAGAACATGTCCGCATGGATCATCGTGTATGAATAAACCATTCCACAGCTCACATTAACGTAACCCGATTTACAGTGCAATAACTTTACTTACATTTGCTATGTCATGTATTACACATCGTGCTCATCACATTCTTCTATGTTACATACATAAAACCAGAAGTCGTACTCGTGATGACTGGGTGTTGTGTGCTGTCCTTGGTTAGTTAGGTTTAACTAGTTCTAAGTTCTAGGGGACTGATTACCATAGATGTTAAGTCCCATAGTGCTCAGAGCCATTTGAACCATTTGAAGTCGTACTCCATCGTAACATGCTGCAGCCTGACAGCTAAAACAGCCGTTACGCCGTTCTCAGAGATGCATATACTTCCAAACATTGTAAACCTATCGACAGGCATGTGCAATTACGTTACACTTATCGCTGGCGTGCCAGAGTTAATTGGAGAACTGTGCACACGGTAATCGCTGACCAAAGGTCACTTAAGGGCATATATATTCTTTACAGTACACGAAAATCATATATGAAAGTACAGAAATCATGAAACATTGAGAGAGAAAGAATCTATTTATTACTGGCGTACCAAGCTTAACGAAAGTTACATACGGATATACGGAGACCTGCTTATTGACATACTGTACAGGTGAGTTACTGATAAACAAATTTAAAAAATATTTTAAGTTTATATTATCCGTGATAGATCAGTGGCACCAGATGACAATTTATGATCAGCAAATCTGTGACTACTGGTCTGACTTCTGTTACATCAAGATGGGTAGGAAGTGATAATAGGAACCAATAAAGATACACAGCTACGAGTACACTTAAAATTCATTGAAACAATACTGAACACAGAAAAATGAGAAAATGTCTTTCTCAGAACCATGTATATGTATTTTACATTAAGCAAAACGCGTAATACAAACCACAAATGGTTCAAATGGCTCTAAGTACTATGCGACTTAACATCTAAGGTCATCAGTCCACTAGACTTAGAACTACTTAAACTTAACTCACCTAAGGACATCACATACATCCATGCTCGAGGCAGGAGTCGAACCTGCGACCGTAGCAGCAGCGCGGTTCCGGACTGAAGCGCCTAGAACCGCACAGCGGCCGGCTACAAGCCACATTATGCAAAGAAAAACGTATGGAACCAAGTAGCAATGTCTGGAAAACACAGGTAAAAATGATTCCAAAACATGCATCAAATAAAAGTGTGGACTAGTACAATCATTATCGTACGCCTTCATTGTGTGGAGACTACGCACAGAGATCAACTTAGTGACAAGACATGTGACGTAAAAGAATGTGATGACCACGATATGTGATACATACACAGCAAAGATAAGTAACGTTATTGCACTGAAAATGTATTTGCGTTAATGTGAGTTGTGGAATGCTTTATTTATACGTGACGATCTATGCAGACGGGTGACGCTCTTCTACATTGGTTTATTTCAGGTGCTTGATAATGGCTCAAGGCCGAAATTAGCTAACAGCACAAGTTTAATAAAGCACAGAACAGCCTACAACGGACAATGTATGCTTTCAGTAAACATTTAGAAGCTCTGGATCCCCACAGAAGCATAAGCTTCATCTTTAATTATGATTGCAGTAGGAACGGGATCATCGTGATTGGACTGCGGATCAATGAAAACCTCTCACCTGGCCGGACGAATAATGTTTCAGGTCGATGGTCGTATCGGGATATGCCGTAATGCCAGCGAACAGCTGCCGGAACACACACAGCGCCGCGGGCATACATTACTGGCCATAAAAATTGCTACCCCAAGAAGAAATGCAGAGGATAAATGGGTATTCATTGGACAATATATATTATACTACAACTGACATGTGATTACATTTTCACGCAATTTGGGTGCACAGATCCTGAGAAACCAGTACCCAGAACAACCACCTCTGGCCGTAATAACGGCCTTGACACGACTGGGCATTGAGTCAAACAGAGCTTGGATGGCGTGTACAGGTACAGCTGCCCATGCAGCTTCAACACGATACCACAGTTCATCAAGAGTAGTGACTGGCGTATTGTGACGAGCCAGTTGCTCGGCCATCATTGACCAGACGTTTTCAATTGGTGAGAGCTCTGGAGAATGTGCTGACCAGGGCAGCAGTCGAACATTTTCTGTACCCAGAAAGGCCTGTACAGGACCTGCACCACGCGGTTATGCATTATCCTGCTGAAATGTAGGGTTTCGCAGGGATCGAATGATGGGTAGAGCCACGGGTCGTAACACATCTGAAATATAACGTCCACTGTTCAAAGTGCCATCGATGCGAACAAGAGGTGACCGAGACGTGTAACCAATATCACCCCATACCATCACGCCGGGTGATACGCCAGTATGGCGATGACGAATACACGCTTCCAATGTCCGTTCACCGCGATGTCGCCAAACACGGATGCGACCATCATGATGCTGTAAACAGAACCTGGATTCATCCGAAAAAATGAAGTTGTGCCATTCGTGCACCCAGGTTCGTCGTTGAGTACACCATAGCAAGCGCTCCTGTCTGTGATGCAGCGTCAAGGGTAACCGCAGCCATAGTCTCCGAGTTGATAGTCCATGCTGCTGCAAACGTCGTCGAACTGTTCGCGCAGATGGCTGCTGTCCCCACCTGTTGACTCAGGGAACGAGACGTGGCTGCACGATCCGTTACAGCCATGCGGATAAGATGGCTGTCATCTCGACTGCTAGTGATACGAGGCCGTTGGAATCCAGCACGGCGTCCCGTATTACCCTCCTGAACCCAGCGATTCCATATTCTGCTAACAGTCATCGGATCTCGACCAACGCGAGCAGCAATGTCGCGATACGATAAACCGCAATCGCAATAGGCTACAACTCGCCCTTTATCAAAGTCGGAAACGTGATGGTACGCATTTCTCCTCCTTACACGAGGCATCACAACAACGTTTCACCAGGCAACGCCGGTCAACTGCTGTTTGTGTATGAGAAATCTGTTGCAAAATTTCCCCATGTCAGCACGTTGTAGGTGTCGCCACCGGCGCCAACTTTGTGTGAATGCTCTGAAAAGCTAATTATTTGCATATCACAGCATCTTCTTCCTGTCGGTTAAATTTCGCGTCTGTAGCACGTCATCTTCGTGGTGTAGCAATTTTAATGGCCAGTAGTGTAAGTCGGTGGCAACAGTATCATGATGTGGGTGACCATTTGCTCCATAAGGCCCTAAAGCCATCTCATTTTGTTGTTACACACTCCAATTATCGTTCTTTTATTTAAAATGAGTTGCATTAAATGTTTGAGATTAAGCCTTCTAGCTGCGCAGTCATATCAGATTTTGTTTTCAGCCTGCAAACTGTAATCAGAATCTCGCTTCTCCCAAGTAGTGATCTATTATTTTATCACTGTGTTATTTTTCTCAGTAACTGAAACGAATGTTCACGAACGAAAGCTTGGTTGCAGCGAGATATCAACCAGTATGATGACACTCCCTCCGTCGTTACTCTCTAGTTAGGCATGTTTCTCTTTGTTGCTGCCTACGCCGTCTCCCCGTCTCTCTTGCATACGCCTAGCGGCTGGTGAATGGATCAGCTGATGAGAGTGGCTGGCATCGTGTCGCGATATAAATAGCAGTGCCGTTGTATTTCTGTACGACGCACCGTGGCCAGGTCAGAGTAGAGACATTAGAGACATTGCCTCGCACGCTGACCCACTGATTAGGTGCGGGTCTCGTGACAGGCCGAGTAGTGATAAACAATCTGACTTAACTTACCATGGCCTGAGATAGCAGTGAGCCCAGAGACATTGTCGACTAAATAGGAATATCAGAGCCTTGTACAGTAATGCAAATATTACAGGCCAACGCGGATGAATGTAGTGCATTGGTATGCATGAATACAGCCATTTGCCTATTATCCATAGTGTATTACTGATAAATGAAGCCTCAGAAGATAAGCGTTGAAATTCCCCGCACGAACCCCCCGTAACAGGAAGAGGACTCACACCACAAGCCACTCACGTTTATATTTCAAATTAACTGAAATGTAGTGACTATTACACAAGGAAACATTTTTTCGCCAAAGTTTCACAAACTTTTTGTTTTGCCCGATATAATTTCTGGTTACAAGCTCATTTTCAAAAGCTCCTATTTGAGACAGGTTACTCGAGTCTTCCGGTGTACTGTAAATCAAAGAATGTACAAATACGAAAAAATTAAGTGCTAGTTTCGTATACATCTGGCTCTTACAGTACGCGTATCACCTGGATCAAGGCAAATATAGGAGCACTACTACATCCAAGGATCCTCTTAATATCAGCCTCTTAACATTTACAGATCTATTTTAATGCATACGAATCAGTATTACAAAACACTTCTAAAGAAAAACAGGAGCCATCACATAAATAGAAGAGTAAATACTACGACTCTGTCCAACCAGATATTCCTCCACGGACCTGGTATGCCGGCCGCTGTGGCCGAGCGATTCTAGGTGCTTCAGTCCGGAACCGCGCTGCCGCTACGGTCGCAGGTTCGAATCCTGCCTCGGGCATGGATGTGTGTGATGTCCTTAGGTTAGTTAGGTTTAAGTAGTTCTAAGTTCTAGGGGACTGATGACCTCAGATGTTAAGTCCCATAGTGCTTAGGGCCATTTGAACCATTTTGGATCTGATATTTCCACTCAGCGGCAAGTCGTTATATCAATTTTGAATATTGTAATAGGAGTAGTTATAGGGTAGTTAATGAATGCTTCGATGCCACTAAGAGTTTAGCAGAATGTATGTTATCCGAACCGTAATATGTAATGGACATAAGTTAGAAAGTATGGTTCTTCTTGATTTCTCTCAGCAAATTAAACTATGCTTCAGTTATAATCCGAATAAACACCATTAACATTATTTCACATCATTTAACTGTAATTAACAGAAAGTTACATTTCGAAAACCTAATATTATGAATTAACATACCGTCGTCAACTTCAGCAAAATGTATAATTTTGTTCTCGTGATTGCGTTATCACATTCCCATAGAAATGTTAGAAGTATCTATGTTGGAATTAAACCAAATACTTAATTAGCGAAATTCGTTACTTTCAGCTTACCTAAAGACAGATTTTTGGAACATTTATCATTCATCTGATGTATTTAACGTGACCTGTGAACTTCATGTATATGTCAATAACGAAACAGCAGTTACATCAGTTGTAATTCCTTTTTCATGACTGTTGTAAACACAGTTGATTTTCAGTCATTTTGATACTACGAACTTTAACCTGAAATTTCGTTTTGGTGTTTCGTACTATACCTCAGTTTTTTGTGTCAGGAATAAAGTCCAACGTGAAATCGACATGTAATTAATGATTTTAGGATAGGTTTTGTCATTGTAACTTCATAATCAAATTTCCACACAAAAGTCAAAAGATCAAATGCTTTGAGAATGAACCAAGATTGTCTTTAATATCGTATTAATAGTTTGTTGTAAATGATTAACTTTTCAATGTAAATCAGTAATGTAATTGTTTTTGACACTAGGCCAAAGAACATACATTGTTAAGTATATACTGAGCGATGCAAAGCATTTGAAGTCAGTCGCTGTTTGGGCAGCGTAATGGCGCAAAATCTGTAGCAGTTACTGTTCTGTCAGTCATGCTGGTAGAAAGCAGTATATGTGGGAACATCTTTTTAAAGGCTTACGTCTCGGTCAGCTCTTGTTCGCATTGACGACACTTTGAACAGTGGACGTTAAATTTCAAATGTGTTACGATCCGTGGCTCTATCCTTCATTCGATCCCTGCGAAACTCTACATTTCAGCAGGATAATGCGCGACCGCTTGTTGCAGGTCGTGTAAGGGCCTTTCTGGATACAGAAAATGTTCGACTGTTGCCCTGACCAGCACATTCTCCACATCTCTCATCAATTGAAAACGTCTGGTCAATGGTGGCCGAGCAACTGGCTCGTCACAATACGCCAGTCACTACTCTTGATGAACTGCGGTATCGTGTTGAAGCTGCATCGGCAGCTCTACCTGAACACACCATCCAAGCTCTGTTTGACTCAATGCCCAGGCGTATCAAGGCCGTTATTACTGCCAGAGGTGGTTGTTCTGGGTACTGATTTCTCAGGATCTATGCACCCAAATTGCGTGAAAATGTAATCACATGTCAGGTCTAGTATAATATAGCCGTTCATCATCTGCATTTCTTCTTGGGGGTAGCAATTTTAATGGCCAGTAGTGTATAAATTGAGGACGGCTGAACTTGGCTAATGGTGCTGTCCGGCCCGCAGCTCATCGCATCTGCTCAGGAAGAGGGCGACGGCGCAGCGAGGGCGTACAACCCTCGTGCAATTGCCGCCTGATTGCGCCGCTATGTGTTGTCCGGCGTGCTGCGCCCTGCGGCGCAACCCCGACCTGGCACAAGGCGGCAGCGATTGAGCTGCGCTTCCCCACTGTGCGGCAGCGAGTCGCCGTCTGCTGCTCTCGTAAAGGCTCTTGCGGCGGGTCACGGCTGCGTGGCGCAGCTTCCAGCACAACTGTGCCACCACAAGTTTGTTGTTTGAAAAAAAGGAACGGAAACAGAAGTGAACGGTCGTTAGTTTGGAAACAGTTACTTCTTTAGGCTGACAACGCTTGCGTAAACAAATAAGGAGAGAGACACCAAGCGAACACACAGTCACGCGAGAAATCACACGCGCTTCTCGTAAGAAAATCTGCGGTTAGTGTCAGACTAGTAGTGGTGTCCCGCAGAAGTTAGCCTGCGAAATATTGAAACTAGAAAATAGAACTGGCCAAGCAATAGTAGGACTCGTGCCCTGAGAGTCCCGTGCAAACTTAATTGTGTGTATACAGCGATAATCATCTAAAACTTATACTGTAAATATTGCGGAAATGGAAGTGCTATTGATGTGTGGTTTTGATATATATGAAGATGATGTATATAAAGATGAAATGGGAGATATGATACTGCGTGAAGAGTTTGACAGAGCACTGAAAGACCTAAGTCGAAACAAGGCCCCGGGTGTAGGCAACATTCCATTACGACTACTGACAGCCTTGGGAGAGCCAGTGCTGACAAATATCTACCATCTGGTGAGCAAGATGTATGACACAGGCGAAATTCTCTCAGACTTCAAGAGGAATATAATAATTCCAATCCCAAAGAAAGCAGGTGTTGACAGATGTGAAAATTACCGAACTATCACTTTAATAAGCCACTGCTGCAAAATATACTTACACAAATTCTTTACAGACGAATGGAAAAACTGGTAGAAGCCGACATCGGGGAAGATCAGTTTGGATTCCGTAGAAATGTTGGAACACGTGAGACAATATTGACCCTACGACTTAACTTAGAAGATTCATTAAGGAAAAGCAAACCTATGTTTCTAGCATTCGTAGACTTAGAGAAAGCTTTTGACAATGTTGACTGTAATACTCTCATTCAAATTCTGAAGGAGGCAGGGGTAAAACACAAGGAGTGAAAGGCTATTTACAATTTGCACAGAAACCAGATGGCAGTTATAAGAGTCGAGGGACATGAAAGACAAGTAGTGGTTGAGAAGAGAGTGAGACAGGGTTGTAGCCTCTCCCCTATGTTATCAATCTGTATATTGAGCAAGCAGTAAAGGAAACAAAAGAAAAATTAGGAGTAGGTATTAAAATCCATGGACAAGAAATAAAAACATTGAAGTTCGCCGATGACACTGTAATTCTGTCAGAGACAGTAAAGGACTTGGAAGAGCAGTTGAACGGAATGGACAGTGTCTTGAAAGGAGGATATACCATGAACATCAACAAAAGCAAAACGAGGATAATGGAATGTAGTCGAATTAAATCGGGTGATGCTGCGGGAATTAAATTAGGAAATAAGATGCTTAAAGTAGTAAAGGAGTTTTGCTATTTGGGGAGCAAAATAACTGATGATGGTCGAAGTTGAGAAGATATAAAATGTAGACTGGCAATGGCAAGGAAATCGTTTCTGAAGAAGAGAAATTTGTTAACGTCGAGTATAGATTTAAGTGTCAGGTAGTCGTTTCTGAAAGTATTTGTATGGAGTGCAGCCATGTTTGGAAGTGAAACATGGACGATAAGTAGTTTGGACAAGAAGAAAATAGAAGCTTTCGAAACGTGGTGCTACCGAAGAATGCTAAAGATTAGATGGGTAGATCACATAACTAATGAGGAGATATTGAATATAATTGGTGAGAAGAGGAGTTTGTCGCTCAGCCTTACTGGAAGAAGGGATCAGTTGGTAGGACATGTTCTGAGGCATCAAGGGATCACCAATTTAGTATTGGAGGGCAGAGTGGAGGGTAAAAATTGTAGAGGGAGACCAAGAGATGAATACACTAAGCAGATCTAGAAGGATATAGGTTGCAGTAGGTACTGGGAGATGAAGAAGCTTGCACAGGGTAGAGTAGCATGGAGAGCTGCATCAAACCAGTCTCTGGACAGAAGACCACAACAAGAACAACACAACAAAACAACTTCAATCCAAACAGTCAACAAAATCTACAATAAACACAACAAACCGTTTTGCACTTACATTCATAGCGACATAAAATTAAGTAGAGAGATACCAACGAAACAAAAAATGACATACATATCACAAACATATGCAGGCAATATATCCAGCAAATTTAACGCTTTACTAAAGAAGACCACAGTTAGATTTGCATACCGCACTGCACACAACCTGAAGACACTAATTAACTCCGGAAATACGAAACTACCATTGCATTCATACCCTGGCGTATACAAAATCAATTGTAATGACTGCGAAAAATTCTATATAGGCCAAACAGGCAGAAATTTCCAGATTAGATACTGAGAACATACCAGAAACAGTAACACAAACCCATTTGCGTTATTTAACCATGTAAAAACTGAAAATCACAACATAGACCAGATTGAAAATTCGATGCAGATTCTCCACATAACACGAAAAGGCCCTAAATTAAACATTCTGGACGAGATAGAAATCTATATACACACCCGCAAATGACTAGAAAATTTTTTGGTGGTCTTGCGGTAGCGTTCTCGCATCCCGCGTACGGGGTCCCGGGTTCGATTCCCGGCGGGGTCAGGGATTTTCTCTGCCTCGAGATGACTGGGTGTTGTGTGTCTTTCATCCTCATTTCATCCTCATTCACCAGCAAGTCGCCGAAGTGGCGTTAAAGAACTTGTGATGCGGCGGCCGAACCGCCCCGCGTGGGGTCTCCCGGCCACCAATGTCACACGTTCATTATTATTATTATTTAAAACATAAAAACTATTTTGATGGTATTATTGAAATTATTAACCACGGATAATTTTATAAAACGAACACCAATAAACAGCTGCAAAGATTTTACTGTCACACAACTCCATAGATTTACAAAAACAAATCTGTAACCATGTAACATCGCTGACATAACTCGAAGTTGTCAAACTTAAAAAGTGTTAACAAGATCTTAACGCTACTGGCCAACAAATAAAAATTCCACTGCCGAGACATTACTGAGCGAATAGTTTATAATTTCGCTTGTACTTTGCTTAAAAAAGCACGTAGTAACATATCTGACAGAACGTAATATGGAAGTCAGTCTTACGCCAAATGTACAAAATAATTATTTATTACGAAAACTCACAGATACATGATCTAAATACCGTACTGTAAGTTGCAGAGTGCTTGAAAATGGCCTTTGAGCCGAAATAGGTCTATAGTGAATGAAAATAAAGTCACAATAATAACAACTGCTACACAAAGCAGCGTTTTGGCTTAATGTACAAATAATGTCCTTACAAGACGTATACAGCGTGGTCCATTGATCGCGACCGGGGCAAATATCTTACGAAATAAACGTCAAACCATAAAACTACAAAGAACGAAACTTGTCTAGCTTGAAGGGGAAAACCAGATGGCGCTATGGTTGGCACGCTAGATAGTGCTGCCATAGGTCAAACGGATATCAACTGCGTTTTTTTAAAAATGGGAACCCCCATTTTTATTACATATTCGTGTAGTACGTAAAAAAATATGAATGTTATAGTTGGACCACTTTTTTTGCTTTGTGACAGATGGCGCTGTCATAGTCGCAAAAGTATAAGTACGTGGTATCACGTAACATTCCTCCAGTGCGGACGGTATTTGCTTCGTGATACATCACCCGTGTTAAAATGGACCGTTTACCAATTGCGGAAAAGGTCGATATCGTGTTGATGTATGGCTATTGTGATCAAAATGCCCAACGGGCGTGTGCTATGTATGCTGCTCGGCACCCTGGACATCATCCAAGTGTCCGGACCGTTTTTTCGTTTGATGCTTATTTCGTGAGATATTTGAGCCCTGTCACTATCAGTGGACCACCCTGTATAACGCTTCAGGCCCAGAAGAATTTAAAAAATTGATTGGATGTTCGGGGCACGTGTTGTTAGCGAATCAACGGATTGTAATAATGCTTAGTGTATTTTTGTGCAAACACACACTTTTTCAAATCAGACAATGCCTATTGACATTGACAAACTAAAAATAATGTAAATTAGAATGTCAGTGGTTCTAGTGCAAATCGTTTACGAGATATCGCATTTTTAAAAATAACCACACAGACACTTGCTTGTACTATGCAACCCACGTAGTTGCTAGGTACGACGTTGTTATGTTTAGGTACAGTGTGCTTGTGTGTTCCTTGAGTGCATTGACACTTGTTGTCAGTGTGTGGCAGTTCAAGCAGTAGGTCGTAAGGGGACGATGTGATTTACCAACGCAGAAAAAGCCGACATGCTCGTAGTGTGTGGAGAGTGTAGGAAGAACGTAATCGGTTCTTGTACGGTGTATGCGGCGTGATATCCCAATAGACATCAGCCATCTCGGCATTTATTTATCAATCTCTTCACCCAGTTACGTGAAAGTAGTAGAGTAACACTCAGACAATGTAACAGAAGGGAACAAGTAGCGAGAGACGAGGGGGAAATTAATTTTCTCGCTGATGTTGCAGTTGATCCGCATGTTACCACCCACGAAATCGCACGAGAAAGTGGCAACAATGACATCGACACAGGTTCTACATCTACATCTACATTTATACTCCGCAAGTCACCCAACGGTGTGTGGCGGAGGGCACTTTACGTGCCACTGTCATTACCTCCCTTTCCTGTTCCAGTCGCGTATGGTTCGCGGGAAGAACGACTGTCTGAAAGCCTCCGTGCGCGCTCTAATCTCTCTAATTTTACATTCGTGATCTCCTCGGGAGGTATAAGTAGGGGGAAGCAATATATTCGATACCTCATCCACAAACGCACCCTCTCGAAACCTGGACAGCAAGCTACACCGCGATGCAGAGCGCCTCTCTTGCAGAGTCTGCCACTTGAGTTTATTAAACATCTCCGTAACGCTATCACGGTTACCAAATAACCCTGTGACGAAACGCGCCGCTCTTCTTTTGATCTTCTCTATCTCCGCCGTCAACCCGATCTGGTACGGATCCCACACTGATGAGCAATACTCAAGTATAGGTCGAACGAGTGTTTTGTAAGCCACCTCCTTTGTTGATGGACTACATTTTCTAAGCACTCTCCCAATGAATCTCAACCTGGTACCAGCCTTACCAACAATTAATTTTATATGATCATTCCACTTCAAATCGTTCCGCACGCATACTCCCAGATATTTTACAGAAGTAACTGCTACCAGTGTTTGTTCCGCTATCATATAACCATACAATAAGGGATCCTTCTTTCTATGTATTCGCAATACATTACATTTGTCTATGTTAAGGGTCAGTTGCCACTCCCTGCACCAAGTGCCTATCCGCTGCAGATCTTCCTGCATTTCGCTACAATTTTCTAACGCTGCAACTTCTCTGTATACTACAGCATCATCCGCGAAAAGCCGCATGGAACTTCCGACACTATCTACTAGGTCATTTATATACACTCCTGGAAATGGAAAGAAGAACACATTGACACCGGTGTGTCAGACCCACCATACTTGCTCCGGACACTGCGAGAGGGCTGTACAAGCAATGATCACACGCACGGCACAGCGGACACACCAGGAACCGCGGTGTTGGCCGTCGAATGGCGCTAGCTGCGCAGCATTTGTGCACCGCCGCCGTCAGTGTCAGCCAGTTTGCCGTGGCATACGGAGCTCCATCGCAGTCTTTAACACTGGTAGCATGCCGCGACAGCGTGGACGTGAACCGTATGTGCAGTTGACGGACTTTGAGCGAGGGCGTATAGTGGGCATGCGGGAGGCCGGGTGGACGTACCGCCGAATTGCTCAACACGTGGGGCGTGAGGTCTCCACAGTACATCGATGTTGTCGCCAGTGGTCGGCGGAAGGTGCACGTGCCCGTCGACCTGGGACCGGACCGCAGCGACGCACGGATGCACGCCAAGACCGTAGGATCCTACGCAGTGCCGTAGGGGACCGCACCGCCACTTCCCAGCAAATTAGGGACACTGTTGCTCCTGGGGTATCGGCGAGGACCATTCGCACCCGTCTCCATGAAGCTGGGCTACGGTCCCGCACACCGTTAGGCCGTCTTCCGCTCACGCCCCAACATCGTGCAGCCCGCCTCCAGTGGTGTCGCGACAGGCGTGAATGGAGGGACGAATGGAGACGTGTCGTCTTCAGCGATGAGAGTCGCTTCTGCCTTGGTGCCAATGATGGTCGTATGCGTGTTTGGCGCCGTGCAGGTGAGCGCCACAATCAGGACTGCATACGACCGAGGCACACAGGGCCAACATCCGGCATCATGGTGTGGGGAGCGATCTCCTACACTGGCCGTACACCACTGGTGATCGTCGAGGGGACACTGAATAGTGCACGGTACATCCAAACCGTCATCGAACCCATCGTTCTACCATTCCTAGACCGGCAAGGGAACTTGCTGTTCCAACAGGACAATGCACGTCCGCATGTATCCCGTGCCACCCAACGTGCTCTAGAAGGTGTAAGTCAACTACCCTGGCCAGCAAGATCTCCGGATCTGTCCCCCATTGAGCATGTTTGGGACTGGATGAAGCGTCGTCTCACGCGGTCTGCACGTCCAGCACGAACGCTGGTCCAACTGAGGCGCCAGGTGGAAATGGCATGGCAAGCCGTTCCACAGGACTACATCCAGCATCTCTACGATCGTCTCCATGGGAGAATAGCAGCCTGCATTGCTGCGAAAGGTGGATATACACTGTACTAGTGCCGACATTGTGCATGCTCTGTTGCCTGTGTCTATGTGCCTGTGGTTCTGTCAGTGTGATCATGTGATGTATCAGACCCCAGGAATGTGTCAATAAAGTTTCCCCTTCCTGGGACAATGAATTCACGGTGTTCTTATTTCAATTTCCAGGAGTGTATATTGTGAAAAGCAATGGTCCCATAACACTCCCCTGTGGCACGCCAGAGGTTACCTTAATGTCTGTAGACGTCTCTCCGTTGATAACAACATGCTGTGTTCTGTTTGCTAAAAACTCTTCAATCCAGCCACACAGCTGGTCTGATATTCCGTAGGCTCTTACTTTGTTTATCAGGCGACAGTGCGGAACTGTATCGAACGCCTTCCGGAAGTCAAGAAAAATAGCATCTACCTGGGAGCCTGTATCTAATATTTTCTCGGTCTCATGAACAAATAAAGCGAGTTGGGTCTCACACGATCGCTGTTTCCGGAATCCATGTTGATTCCTACATAGTAGATTCTGGGTTTCCAAAAACGAAATGATACTCGAGCAAAAAACATGTTCTAAAATTCTACAACAGATCGACGTCAGAGATATAGGTCTATAGTTTTGCGCATCTGCTCGACGACCCTTCTTGAAGACTGGGACTACCTGTGCTCTTTTCCAATCATTTGGAACCCTCCGTTACTCTAGAGACTTGCGGTACACGGCTGTTAGAAGGGGGGCAAGTTCTTTCGCGTACTCTGTGTAGAATCGAATTGGTATCCCGTCAGGTCCAGTGGACTTTCCTCTGTTGAGTGATTCCAGTTGCTTTTCTATTCCTTGGACACTTACTTCGATGTCAGCCATTTTTTCGTTTGTGCGAGGATTTAGAGAAGGAACTGCAGTGCGGTCTTCCTCTGTGAAACAGCTTTGGAGAATGGTGTTTAGTATTTCAGCTTTACGCGTGTCATCCTCTGTTTCAATGCCATCATCATCCCGGAGTGTCTGGATATGCTGTTTCGAGCCACTTACTGATTTAACGTAAGACCAGAACTTCCTAGGATTTTCTGTGAAGTCGGTACACAGAATTTTACTTTCGGATTCACTGAACGCTTCACGCATAGCCCTCTACACCTACCACCTCTCTCACTATCAAGGGTTGCATGGAAACGATCATGACAATCGTGTTTACTTCTGTACACGGGCTAAAAGACAGGATAGTTTAGATGTATCGAGCATCTTGTTTAGTGATGAAGCCACATTTACCAATCATGGCCAGGTAAATCATCGAACCATGCACTATTGCTCTGTTGACAGTCCCCGTTGGCTTCGTCAGGTGGAACGTCAGCGCCTATGGAATGTGAACGTGTGCTGTGGGATAGTGAACCATCAGCTCGTAGCCCCGTTTTTCATAGACCAAACACAGAACGCGCACAAGTACCGCAGTCTCCTTGACAGACCATGTTCCACGGATGGCGGAAGACGTTCCTCTGCAGACTAGCAGGGACCTGTGGAACCAGGATGATGGCTGGTCAACGCTTAGTGCACGAAGGACTACAGCATGTCTTCACGGATTGTTTCCAAATCGCTGGACTGGAGGACGAGGAGCTGTATCTTGGACGGCCCCTCACCTCGTATTTGACACCTGTAGGCTGGAATACTCTCTTTCAAATTCTGAAGATGGCAGGGGAAAAATACAGGGAGCGAAAGGCTATTTACGATTTGTGCAGAAACCATATGGCAGTTATAAGAGTCGAGGGGCATGAAAGGGAAGCAGTGGTTGGGAAGGGAGTGAGACAGCATTGTACCCTATCCCCGATGTTATTCAATCTGTATATTGAGCAAGCAGTAAAGGAAACAAAAGAAAAATTCCGAGTAGGAATTAAAATCCATGGAGAAGAAACAAAAACTTTGAGGTTCGCCGATGACATTGTAATTCTGTCAGAGACAGCAAACGACCTGGAAGAGCAGCTTAACGGAACGGACAGTGTCTTGAAATGAGTACATAAGAATAACATCAACAAAAGAAAAACGAGGATAATGGAATGTAGTCGACTTAAATCGGGTGACGCTGCGAGAATTAGATTAGGAAATGAGACGCTTAAAGTAGTAAATGAGTTTTGCTATTTGGGGAGCAAAATAACTGATGATGGTCGAAGTAGAGAAGATATAAAATGTAGACTGGCAATGGCAAGGAAAGCGTTTCTGAAGAAGAGAAATTTGTTAACATCGAGTATAGATTTAAGTGTCAGGAAGTCGTTCCTGAACGTATTTGTATGGAGTGTAGCCATGTATGGAAGTGAAACGTGGGCGATAAATAGTTTAGACAAGAAGAGAATAGAAGCTTTCAAAATGTGGTGCTACAGATGAATGCTGAAGATTAGATAGGTATATGATGTAACTAATAAGGAGGTACTGAATAGAATTGGAGAGAAGACAGATTTGTGGCACAACTTGACTAGAAGAAGGGATCGGTTGGTAGGACATATTCTGAGGCATCAAGGGATCACCAATTTAGTATTGGAGGGCAGCGTGGAGGGTAAAAATCGTAAAGGGAGACCAAGAGATGAATACACTAAACAGATTCAGAAGGATGTAGGTTGCAGTGGGTACTGGGAGATGAAGAAGCTTGCACAGGATAGAGTAGCATGGAGAGCTGCATTAAACCAGTCTCTGGATTGAAGACCACAACAACAACAGGCTTTTTTTATGTGGGGAAAGCTGATATAGGCTGGCTACAAGGATGTACCAACTACACCCGATGGTTAGAGACGACTTATTACTACAGTCTGCTCGGACATCTCCACTGAAGTGCCGACACATGTGCAGCGGCCGGCGACATTGTAGTTTATCCTACTTCTAGTTTGTTAGTATTAATGGGCATTGTTCCATTTTAAAAAGTGACTCTTTGCGTAAAAAGTACACTAAGTATCAGTGCAATCTGTGGACAGGCTAACAATATGGGCCCATAACTACCAATCAATTCTGTGAAAACTGCACATCAGTAGAATTTTCCATTGTCGCAATATTTGCGCTGCAAATGATTCACCCCTTATATAGTTCATCCAACCTGGAAATAGAGGATATGAACAATTTTTGTCTGTTTTAGATATAAATACTGGCAAGATATCACTCCCGGGAATTCCAAGACCGTATCAAAATAATCTCTACAGTATTTCCTCAGACTAACCCCGACATAAAAAAAAGCGACCAGGGGACTTAAGTTGATACATGTAGATATAGAAGAAATATTTTTATTTACTTACTAAAACATGGCTACAACTTACATTTTATGTTTGCATGCAGTAATGTTCGTCTATTATGCTTCTGACGGATAATGAATGCAATGTATGTTCTAACCGGAAAAAGATATTTTTTATGTGGTGTAATTATACTTGCATAATTTTCAGATATTTTTTTTTTACTTTACTTGGAATCTAAAACTTTGCTTCATGCCAAATTTCATTATTCTACGTCAAAAGGAAGTACCCTATGGGTTTTGATGAGTTTGCGAGTATCAAAATATGTGACATCAATGGCCGAATCTTTTGAGTTCATTGACTTAGAAGCTTAAATTTTTACACCGCCAAGGGACCGTAGCCCTAAGTACGTTCATAGATTTGAATTTGATACGCTAACCTGTTTAGATTACGGATTATGCCCGCAGGGTACTTTTTCTTGTTTAGTTCTTGTTTATGATATCACAAGTCTCACGAGGAGAAAACGGCAAGTGGCATAACCCGATGTCCCCTTCTCTCAGAGCAAGAGGGGTCAAAATAAGCGAAACGTATATCGGCTTATCCGCAGATACTTGACCGTTTCTGAAAAAGCGACGGTTAAAGTTTTCGAGGTATATACAGGTACTTTATGTGTCTTTTACCGGGAGATCTGCTCAGATTAGACGGTGGCACAATGGTTAGTGTCCCGGCTTCTTAGTTTTGCGCCGTGTTGGAAACCCTATTATTACTTCTATTTCTGTTTTTTATTTGTACACCCATCTCTGTAGATTATCACTACACGAATGTTTTCCAATGTGTATTGATATAATGTTGTCCTTATTCGTCTGCTAATTGAATGTTAGATGAATGAACTAAAAAAAAGACAATTACTTGAAATTGTTTTCTGTGAAATCCCCTGTAGCGTATCTTGATTCATAATCAATTGCAAGTGCCAGTTTTCGGAAAAGCGATTCGTTACGCATGGTTTGCCGTGAAATTATTGTTAACACGCGAAATCTTCACCAGTGTTAAAGACGTTCCTATCCCGAGTGAGATTCATACGAAGACATGTTACTGAGGCAAACCTGCATTCGCGCGATGCACGTGGTGTTTGGAATACCTTTGTTTTGAATGTTTCTACGATCGGTATCGCAAAAGGGATTGCAGCACATTTTCCTGAAGATTAAATATATGATTAAAATATAAGAATTAATGTAAGAATTTATATAAGAATTAAGCATCAGAATACGAGAATTTAAAATGATAGGTTGTAGAAATATATCAGCTACCAGTCGCAATAAAAGGTTATTTATTTGTCACACGACCGGTTTCGGGCTTGCCCCCATCCTCAGGTGTTTATACATTCATGTACACGTTTATATTGCTGTACAAATACAAAAAAATGGTTTGCCGTGAAATTATTGTTAACACGCGAAATCTTCACCAGTGTTAAAGACGTTCCTATCCCGAGTGAGATTCATACGAAGACATGTTACTGAGGCAAACCTGCATTCGCGCGATGCACGTGGTGTTTGGAATACCTTTGTTTTGAATGTTTCTACGATCGGTATCGCAAAAGGGATTGCAGCACATTTTCCTGAAGATTAAATATATGATTAAAATATAAGAATTAATGTAAGAATTTATATAAGAATTAAGCATCAGAATACGAGAATTTAAAATGATAGGTTGTAGAAAAATATCAGCTACCAGTCGCAATAAAAGGTTATTTATTTGTCACACGACCGGTTTCGGGCTTGCCCCCATCCTCAGGTGTTTATACATTCATGTACATGTTTATATTGCTGTACAAATACAAAAAAATGGTTTGCCATGAAATTATTGTTAACACGCGAAATCTTCACCAGTGTTAAAGACGTTCCTATCCCGAGTGAGATTCATACGAAAACATGTTACTGAGGCAAACCTGCATTCGCGCGATGCACGTGGTGTTTGGAATACCTTTGTTTTGAATGTTTCTACGATCGGTATCGCAAAAGGGATTGCAGCACATTTTCCTGAAGATTAAATATATGATTAAAATATAAGAATTAATGTAAGAATTTATATAAGAATTAAACATCAGAATACGAGAATTTAAAATGATAGGTTGTAGAAAAATATCAGCTACCAGTCGCAATAAAAGGTTATTTATTTGTCACACGACCGGTTTCGGACTTGCCCCCATCCTCAGGTGTTTATACATTCATGTACATGTTTATATTGCTGTACAAATACAAAAAAATGGTTTGCCGTGAAATTATTGTTAACACGCAAAATCTTCACCAGTGTTAAAGACGTTCCTATCCCGAGTGAGATTCATACGAAGACATGTTACTGAGGCAAACCTGCATTCGCGCGATGCACGTGGTGTTTGGAATACCTTTGTTTTAAAATGTTTCTACGATCGGTATCACAAAAGGGATTGCAGCACATTTTCCTGAAGATTAAATATATGATTAAAATACAAGAATTAATGTAAGAATTTACATAAGAATTAAACATCAGAATACGAGAATTTAAAATGATAGGTTGTAGAAAAATATCAGCTACCAGTCGCAATAAAAGGTTATTTATTTGTCACACGACCGGTTTCGGGCTTGCCCCCATCCTCAGGTGTTTATACATTCATGTACATGTTTATATTGCTGTACAAATACAAAAAAATGGTTTGCCGTGAAATTATTGTTAACACGCGAAATCTTCACCAGTGTTAAAGACGTTCCTATCCTGAGTGAGATTCATACGAAGACATGTTACTGAGGCAAACCTGCATTCGCGCGATGCACGTGGTGTTTGGAATACCTTTGTTTTGAATGTTTCTACGATCGGTATCGCAAAAGGGATTGCAGCACATTTTCCTGAAGATTAAATATATGATTAAAATATAAGAATTAATGTAAGAATTTATATAAGAATTAAACAACAGAATACGAGAATTTAAAATGATAGGTTGTAGAAAAATATCAGCTAGCAGTCGCAATAAAAGGTTATTTATTTGTCACACGGCCGGTTTCGGGCTTGCCCCCATCCTCAGGTGTTTATACATTCATGTACATGTTTATATTGCTGTACAAATACAAAAAAATGGTTTGCCGTGAAATTATTGTTAACACGCGAAATCTTCACCAGTGTTAAAGACGTTCCTATCCCGAGTGAGATTCATACGAAGACATGTTACTGAGGCAAACCTGCATTCGCGCGATGCACGTGGTGTTTGGAATACCTTTGTTTTGAATGTTTCTACGATCGGTATCGCAAAAGGGATTGCAGCACATTTTCCTGAAGATTAAATATATGATTAAAATATAAGAATTAATGTAAGAATTTATATAAGAATTAAACAACAGAATACGAGAATTTAAAATGATAGCTTGTAGAAAAATATCAGCTAGCAGTCGCAATAAAAGGTTATTTATTTGTCACACGACCGGTTTCGGACTTGCCCCCATCCTCAGGTGTTTATACATTCATGTACATGTTTATATTGCTGTACAAATACAAAAAAATGGTTTGCCGTGAAATTATTGTTAACACGCGAAATCTTCACCAGTGTTAAAGACGTTCCTATCCCGAGTGAGA
The DNA here is from genome assembly GCF_021461395.2 of Schistocerca americana. Taxonomy (NCBI): domain Eukaryota; kingdom Metazoa; phylum Arthropoda; class Insecta; order Orthoptera; family Acrididae; genus Schistocerca; species Schistocerca americana. Next base: position 226,808,699 of record NC_060125.1, on the reverse strand, counting down.
TTCATACGAAGACATGTTACTGAGGCAAACCTGCATTCGCGCGATGCACGTGGTGTTTGGAATACCTTTGTTTTGAATGTTTCTACGATCGGTATCGCAAAAGGGATTGCAGCACATTTTCCTGAAGATTAAATATATGATTAAAATACAAGAATTAATGTAAGAATTTACATAAGAATTAAACATCAGAATACGAGAATTTAAAATGATAGGTTGTAGAAAAATATCAGCTACCAGTCGCAATAAAAGGTTATTTATTTGTCACACGACCGGTTTCGGGCTTGCCCCCATCCTCAAATGTTTATACATTCATGTACATGTTCATATTGCTGTACAAATACAAAAAAATGGTTTGCCGTGAAATTATTGTTAACACGCGAAATCTTCACCAGTGTTAAAGACGTTCCTATCCCGAGTGAGATTCATATGAAGACATGTTACTGAGGCAAACCTGCATTCGCGCGATGCACGTGGTGTTTGGAATACCTTTGTTTTGAATGTTTCTACGATCGGTATCGCAAAAGGGATTGCAGCACATTTTCCTGAAGATTAAATATATGATTAAAATATAAGAATTAATGTAAGAATTTATATAAGAATTAAACAACAGAATACGAGAATTTAAAATGATAGGTTGTAGAAAAATATCAGCTAGCAGTCGCAATAAAAGGTTATTTATTTGTCACACGACCGGTTTCGGGCTTGCCCCCATCCTCAGGTGTTTATACATTCATGTACATGTTTATATTGCTGTACAAATACAAAAAAATGGTTTGCCGTGAAATTATTGTTAACACGCGAAATCTTCACCAGAGTTAAAGACGTTCCTATCCCGAGTGAGATTCATACGAAGACATGTTACTGAGGCAAACCTGCATTCGCGCGATGCACGTGGTGTTTGGAATACCTTTGTTTTGAGTGTTTCTACGATCGGTATCGCAAAAGGGATTGCAGCACATTTTCCTCAAGATTAAATATATGATTAAAATATAAGAATTAATGTAAGAATTTATATAAGAATTAAACATCAGAATACGAGAATTTAAAATGATAGGTTGTAGAAAAAAATCAGCTACCAGTCGCAATAAAAGGTTATTTATTTGTCACACGACCGGTTTCGGGCTTGCCCCCATCCTCAGGTGTTTATACATTCATGTACATGTTTATATTGCTGTACAAATACAAAAAAATGGTTTGCCGTGAAATTATTGTTAACACGCGAAATCTTCACCAGTGTTAAAGACGTTCCTATCCCGAGTGAGATTCATACGAAGACATGTTACTGAGGCAAACCTGCATTCGCGCGATGCACGTGGTGTTTGGAATACCTTTGTTTTGAATGTTTCTACGATCGGTATCGCAAAAGGGATTGCAGCACATTTTCCTGAAGATTAAATATATGATTAAAATATAAGAATTAATGTAAGAATTTATATAAGAATTAAACATCAGAATACGAGAATTTAAAATGATAGGTTGTATAAAATTTCAGCTACCAGTCGCAATAAAAGGTTATTTATTTGTCACACGACCGGTTTCGGGCTTGCCCCCATCCTCAGGTGTTTATACATTCATGTACATGTTTATATTGCTGTACAAATACAAAAAAATGGTTTGCCGTGAAATTATTGTTAACACGCGAAATCTTCACCAGTGTTAAAGACGTTCCTATCCCGAGTGAGATTCATATGAAGACATGTTACTGAGGCAAACCTGCATTCGCGCGATGCACGTGGTGTTTGGAATACCTTTGTTTTGAATGTTTCTACGATCGGTATCGCAAAAGGGATTACAGTACATTTTCCTGAAGATTAAATATATGATTAAAATATAAGAATTAATGTAAGAATTTATATAAGAAATAAACATCAGAATACGAAATTTTAAAATGATAGGTTGTAGAAAAATATCAGCTACCAGTCGCAGTAAAAGGTTATTTATTTGTCACACGACCGGTTTCGGGCTTGCCCCCATCCTCAGGTGTTTATACATTCATGTACATGTTTATATTGCTGTACAAATACAAAAAAATGGTTTGCCGTGAAATTATTGTTAACACGCGAAATCTTCACCAGTGTTAAAGACGTTCCTATCCTGAGTGAGATTCATACGAAGACATGTTACTGAGGCAAACCTGCATTCGCGCGATGCACGTGGTGTTTGTAATACCTTTGTTTTGAATGTTTCTACGATCGGTATCGCAAAAGGGATTGCAGCACATTTTCCTGAAGATTAAATATATGATTAAAATATAAGAATTAATGTAAGAATTTATATAAGAATTAAACATCAGAATACGAGAATTTAAAATGATAGGTTGTAGAAAAATATCAGCTACCAGTCGCAATAAAAGGTTGTTTATTTGTCACACGACCGGTTTCGGGCTTGCCCCCATCCTCAGGTGTTTATACATTCATGTACATGTTTATATTGCTGTACAAATACAAAAAAATGGTTTGCCGTGAAATTATTGTTAACACGCGAAATCTTCACCAGTGTTAAAGACGTTCCTTTCCCGAGTGAGATTCATACGAAGACATGTTACTGAGGCAAACCTGCATTCGCGCGATGCACGTGGTGTTTCGAATACCTTTGTTTTGAATGTTTCTACGATTGGTATCGCAAAAGGGATTGCAGCACATTTTCCTGAAGATTAAATACATGATTAAAATATAAGAATTAATGTAAGAATTTATATAAGAATTAAACATCAGAATACGAGATTTTAAAATGATAGGTTGTAAAAAAATATCAGCTACCAGTCGCAATAAAAGGTTATTTATTTGTCACACGACCGGTTTCGGGCTTGCCCCCATCCTCAGGTGTTTATACATTCATGTACATGTTTATATTGCTGTACAAATACAAATAAATGGTTTGCCGTGAAATTATTGTTAACACGCGAAATCTTCACCAGTGTTAAAGACGTTCCTATCCCGAGTGAGATTCATACGAAGACATGTTACTGAGGCAAACCTGCATTCGCGCGATGCACGTGGTGTTTGGAATACCTTTGTTTTGAATGTTTCTACGATCGATATCGCTTAAGGGATTGCAGCACATTTTCCTGAAGATTAAATATATGATTAAAATATAAGAATTAATGTAAGAATTTATATAAGAATTAAGCATCAGAATACGAGAATTTAAAATGATAGGTTGTAGAAAAATATCAGCTACCAGTCGCAATAAAAGGTTATTTATTTGTCACACGACCGGTTTCGGTCTTGCCCCCATCCTCAGGTGTTTATACATTCATGTACATGTTTATATTGCTGTACAAATACAAAAAAATGGTTTGCCGTGAAATTATTGTTAACACGCGAAATCTTCACCAGTGTTAAAGACGTTCCTTTCCCGAGTGAGATTCATACGAAGACATGTTACTGAGGCAAACCTGCATTCGCGAGATGCACGTGGTGTTTGGAATACCTTTGTTTTGAATGTTTCTACGATCGGTATCGCAAAAGGGATAGCAGCACATTTTCCTGAAGATTAAATATATGATTAAAATATAAGAATTAATGTAAGAATTTATATAAGAATTAAACATCAGAATACGAGAATTTAAAATGATAGGTTGTAGATAAATATCAGCTACCAGTCGCAATAAAAGGTTATTTATTTGTCACACGACCGGTTTCGGGCTTGCCCCCATCCTCAGGTGTTTATACATTCATGTACATGTTTATATTGCTGTACAAATACAAAAAAATGGTTTGCCGTGAAATTATTGTTAACACGCGAAATCTTCACCAGTGTTAAAGACGTTCCTATCCCGAGTGAGATTCATACGAAGACATGTTACTGAGGCAAACCTGCATTCGCGCGATGCACCTGGTGTTTGGAATACCTTTGTTTTGAATGTTTCTACGATCGGTATCGTAAAAGGGATTGCAGCACATTTTCCTGAAGATTAAATATATGACTAAAATATAAGAATTAATGTAAGAATTTATATAAGAATTAAACATCAGAATAGGAGAATTTAAAATGATAGGTTGTAGAAAAATATCAGCTACCAGTCGCAATAAAAGGTTATTTATTTGTCACACGACCGGTTTCGGGCTTGCCCCCCTCCTCAGGTGTTTATACATTCATGTACATGTTTATATTGCTGTACAAATACAAAAAAATGGTTTGCCGTGAAATTATGGTTAACACGCGAAATCTTCACCAGTGTTAAAGACGTTCCTATCCCGAGTGAGATTCATACGAAGACATGTTACTGAGGCAAACCTGCATTCGCGCGATGGACGTGGTGTTTGGAATACCTTTGTTTTGAATGTTTCTACGATCGGTATCGCAAAAGGGATTGCAGCACATTATCCTGAAGATTAAATATATGATTAAAATATAAGAATTAATGTAAGAATTTATATAAGAATTAAACATCAGGATACGAGAATTTAAAATGATAGGTTGTAGAAAAATATCAGCTACCAGTCGCAATAAAAGGTTATTTATTTGTCACACGACCGGTTTCGGGCTTGCCCCCATCCTCAGGTGTTTATAGATTCATGTACATGTTTATATTGCTGTACAAATACAAAAAAATGGTTTGCCGTGAAATTATTGTTAACACGCGAAATCTTCACCAGTGTTAAAGACGTTCCTATCCCGAGTGAGATTCATACGAAGACATGTTACTGAGGCAAACCTGCATTCGCGCGATGCACGTGGTGTTTGGAATACCTTTGTTTTTAATGTTTCTACGATCGGTATCGCAAAAGGGATTGCAGCACATTTTCCTGAAGATTAAATATATGCTTAAAATACAAGAATTAATGTAAGAATTTATATAGGAATTAAACAACAGAATACGAGAATTTCAAATGATAGGTTGTAGAAAAATATCAGCTACCAGTCGCAATAAAAGGTTATTTATTTGTCACACGACCGGTTTCGGGCTTGCCCCCATCCTCAGGTGTTTATACATTCATGTACATGTTTATATTGCTGTACAAATACAAAAAAATGGTTTGCCGTGAAATTATTGTTAACACGCGAAATCTTCACCAGTGTTAAAGACGTTCCTATCCTGAGTGAGATTCATACGAAGACATGTTACTGAGGCAAACCTGCATTCGCGCGATGCACGTGGTGTTTGTAATACCTTTGTTTTGAATGTTTCTACGATCGGTATCGCAAAAGGGATTGCAGCACATTTTCCTGAAGATTAAATATATGATTAAAATATAAGAATTAATGTAAGAATTTATATAAGAATTAAACATCAGAATACGAGAATTTAAAATGATAGGTTGTAGAAAAATATCAGCTACCAGTCGCAATAAAAGGTTATTTATTTGTCACACGACCGGTTTCGGGCTTGCCCCCATCCTCAGGTGTTTATACATTCATGTACATGTTTATATTGCTGTACAAATACAAAAAAATGGTTTGCCGTGAAATTATTGTTAACACGCGAAATCTTCACCAGTGTTAAAGACGTTCCTTTCCCGAGTGAGATTCATACGAAGACATGTTACTGAGGCAAACCTGCATTCGCGCGATGCACGTGGTGTTTGGAATACCTTTGTTTTGAATGTTTCTACGATTGGTATCGCAAAAGGGATTGCAGCACATTTTCCTGAAGATTAAATATATGATTAAAATATAAGAATTAATGTAAGAATTTATATAAGAATTAAACATCAGAATACGAGATTTTAAAATGATAGGTTGTAAAAAAATATCAGCTACCAGTCGCAATAAAAGGTTATTTATTTGTCACACGACCGGTTTCGGGCTTGCCCCCATCCTCAGGTGTTTATACATTCATGTACATGTTTATATTGCTGTACAAATACAAATAAATGGTTTGCCGTGAAATTATTGTTAACACGCGAAATCTTCACCAGTGTTAAAGACGTTCCTATCCCGAGTGAGATTCATACGAAGACATGATACTGAGGCAAACCTGCATTCGTGCGATGCACGTGGTGTTTGGAATACCTTTGTTTTGAATGTTTCTACGATCGATATCGCTTAAGGGATTGCAGCACATTTTCCTGAAGATTAAATATATGATTAAAATATAAGAATTAATGTAAGAATTTATATAAGAATTAAGCATCAGAATACGAGAATTTAAAATGATAGGTTGTAGAAAAATATCAGCTACCAGTCGCAATAAAAGGTTATTTATTTGTCACACGACCGGTTTCGGTCTTGCCCCCATCCTCAGGTGTTTATACATTCATGTACATGTTTATATTGCTGTACAAATACAAAAAAATGGTTTGCCGTGAAATTATTGTTAACACGCGAAATCTTCACCAGTGTTAAAGACGTTCCTTTCCCGAGTGAGATTCATACGAAGACATGTTACTGAGGCAAACCTGCATTCGCGAGATGCACGCGGTGTTTGGAATACCTTTGTTTTGAATGTTTCTACGATCGGTATCGCAAAAGGGATAGCAGCACATTTTCCTGAAGATTAAATATATGATTAAAATATAAGAATTAATGTAAGAATTTATATAAGAATTAAACATCAGAATACGAGAATTTAAAATGATAGGTTGTAGATAAATATCAGCTACCAGTCGCAATAAAAGGTTATTTATTTGTCACACGACCGGTTTCGGGCTTGCCCCCATCCTCAGGTGTTTATACATTCATGTACATGTTTATATTGCTGTACAAATACAAAAAAATGGTTTGCCGTGAAATTATTGTTAACACGCGAAATCTTCACCAGTGTTAAAGACGTTCCTATCCCGAGTGAGATTCATACGAAGACATGTTACTGAGGCAAACCTGCATTCGCGCGATGCACGTGGTGTTTGGAATACCTTTGTTTTGAATGTTTCTACGATCGGTATCGTAAAAGGGATTGCAGCACATTTTCCTGAAGATTAAATATATGACTAAAATATAAGAATTAATGTAAGAATTTATATAAGAATTAAACATCAGAATAGGAGAATTTAAAATGATAGGTTGTAGAAAAATATCAGCTACCAGTCGCAATAAAAGGTTATTTATTTGTCACACGACCGTTTTCGGGCTTGCCCCCATCCTCAGGTGTTTATACATTCATGTACATGTTTATATTGCTGTACAAATACAAAAAAATTGGTTGCCGTGAAATTATGGTTAACACGCGAAATCTTCACCAGTGTTAAAGACGTTCCTATCCCGAGTGAGATTCATACGAAGACATGTTACTGAGGCAAACCTGCATTCGCGCGATGGACGTGGTGTTTGTAATACCTTTGTTTTGAATGTTTCTACGATCGGTATCGCAAAAGGGATTGCAGCACATTTTCCTGAAGATTAAATATATGGATAAAATATAAGAATTAATGTAAGAATTTATATAAGAGTTAAACATCAGGATACGAGAATTTAAAATGATAGGTTGTAGAAAAAAATCAGCTACCAGTCGCAATAAAAGGTTATTTATTTGTCACACGACCGGTTTCGGGCTTGCCCCCATCCTCAGGTGTTTATACATTCATGTACATGTTTATATTGCTGTACAAATACAAAAAAATGGTTTGCCGTGAAATTATTGTTAACACGCGAAATCTTCACCAGTGTTAAAGACGTTCCTATCCCGAGTGAGATTCATACGAAGACATGTTACTGAGGCAAACCTGCATTCGCGCGATGCACGTGGTGTTTGGAATACCTTTGTTTTGAGTGTTTGTACGATCGGTATCGCAAAAGGGATTGCAGCACATTTTCCTGAAGATTAAATATATGATTAAAATATAAGAATTAATGTAAGAATTTATATAAGAATTAAACATCAGAATACGAGAATTTAAAATGATAGGTTGTAGAAAAATATCAGCTACCAGTCGCAATAAAAGGTTATTTATTTGTCACACGACCGGTTTCGGGCTTGCCCCCATCCTCAGGTGTTTATACATTCATGTACATGTTTATATTGCTGTACAAATACAAAAAAATGTTTTGCCGTGAAATTATTGTTAACACGCGAAATCTTCACCAGTGTTAAAGACGTACCTATCCCGAGTGAGATTCATACGAAGACGTGTTACTGAGGCAAACCTGCATTCGCGCGATGCACGTGGTGTTTGGAATACCTTTGTTTTTAATGTTTCTACGATCGGTATCGCAAAAGGGATTGCAGCACATTTTCCTGAAGATTAAATATATGATTAAAATATAAGAATTAATGTAAGAATTTATAAAAGAATTAAACATCAGAATACGAGAATTTAAAATGATAGGTTGTAGAAAAATATCAGCTACCAGTCGCAATAAAAGGTTATTTATTTGTCACACGACCGGTTTCGGGCTTGCCCCCATCCTCAGGTGTTTATACATTCATGTACATGTTTATATTGCTGTACAAATACAAAAAAATGGTTTGCCGTGAAATTATTGTTAACACGTGAAATCTTCACCAGTGTTAAAGACGTTCCTATCCCGAGTGAGATTCATACGAAGACATGTTACTGAGGCAAACCTGCATTCGCGCGATGCACGTGGTGTTTGGAATACCTTTGTTTTGAATGTTTCTACGATCGGTATCGCAAAAGGGATTGCAGCACATTTTCCTGAAGATTAAATATATGATTAAAATATAAGAATTAATGTAAGAATTTATATAAGAATTAAACATCAGAATACGAGAATTTAAAATGACAGGTTGTAGAAAAATATCAGCTACCAGTCGCAATAAAAGGTTATTTATTTGTCACACGACCGGTTTCGGGCTTGCCCCCATCCTCAAGTGTTTATACATTCATGTACATGTTTATATTGCTGTACAAATACAAAAAAATGGTTTGCCGTGAAATTATTGTTAACACGCGAAATCTTCACAAGTGTTCAAGACGTTCCTATCCCGAGTGAGATTCATACGAAGACATGTTACTGAGGCAAACCTGCATTCGCGCGATGCACGTGGTGTTTGGAATACCTTTGTTTTGAATGTTTCTACGATCGGTATCGCAAAAGGGATTGTAGCACATTTTCCTGAAGATTAAATATATGATTAAAATATAAGAATTAATGTAAGAATTTATATAAGAATTAAACATCAGAATAGGAGAATTTAAAATGATAGGTTGTAGAAAAATATCAGCTACCAGTCGCAATAAAAGGTTATTTATTTGTCACACGACCGGTTTCGGGCTTGCCCCCATCCTCAGGTGTTTATACATTCATGTACATGTTTATATTGCTGTACAAATACAAAAAAATGGTTTGCCGTGAAATTATTGTTAACACGCGAAATCTTCACCAGTGTTAAAGACGTTACTATCCCGAGTGAGATTCATACGAAGACATGTTTCTGAGGCAAACCTGCATTCGCGCGATGCACGTGGTGTTTGGAATACCTTTGTTTTGAATGTTTCTACGATCGGTATCGCAAAAGGGATTGCAGCACATTTTCCTGAAGATTAAATATATGATTAAAATATAAGAATTAATGTAAGAATTTATATAAGAATTAAACATCAGAATGCGAGAATTTAAAATGATAGGTTGTAGAAAAATATCAGCTACCAGTCGCAATAAAAGGTTATTTATTTGTCACACGACCGGTTTCGGGCTTGCCCCCATCCTCAGGTGTTTATACATTCATGTACATGTTTATATTGCTGTACAAATACAAAAAAATGGTTTGCCGTGAAATTATTGTTAACACGCGAAATCTTCACCAGTGTTAAAGACGTTCCTATCCCGAGTGAGATTCATATGAAGACATGTTCCTGAGGCAAACCTGCATTCGCGCGATGCACGTGGTGTTTGGAATACCTTTGTTTTGAATGTTTCTACGATCGATATCGCAAAAGGGATTGCAGCACATTTTCCTGAAGATTAAATATATGATTAAAATATAAGAATTAATGTAAGAATTTATATAAGAATTAAGCATCAGAATACGAGAATTTAAAATGATAGGTTGTAGAAAAATATCAGCTACCAGTCGCAATAAAAGGTTATTTATTTGTCACACGACCGGTTTCGGGCTTGCCCCCATCCTCAGGTGTTTATACATTCATGTACATGTTTATATTGCTGTACAAATACAAAAAAATGGTTTGCCGTGAAATTATTGTTAACACGCGAAATCTTCACCAGTGTTAAAGACGTTCCTATCCTGAGTGAGATTCATATGAAGACATGTTACTGAGGCAAACCTGCATTCGCGCGATGCACGTGGTGTTTGGAATACCTTTGCTTTGAATGTTTCTACGATTGGTATCGCAAAAGGGATTGCAGCACATTTTCCTGAAGATTAAATATATGATTAAAATACAAGAATTAATGTAAGAATTTAAGAATTAAACATCAGAATAAGAGATTTTAAAATGATAGGTTGTAGAAAAATATCAGCTACCAGTCGCAATAAAAGGTTATTTATTTGTCACACGACCGGTTTCGGGCTTGCCCCCATCCTCAGGTGTTTATACATTCATGTACATGTTTATATTGCTGTACAAATACAAAAAAATGGTTTGCCGTGAAATTATTGTTAACACGCGAAATCTTCACCAGTGTTAAAGACGTTCCTATCCTGAGTGAGATTCATACGAAGACATGTTACTGAGGCAAACCTGCATTCGCGCGATGCACGTGGTGTTTGTAATACCTTTGTTTTGAATGTTTCAACGATCGGTATCGCAAAAGGGATTACAGCACATTTTCCTGAAGATTAAATATATGATTAAAATATAAGAATTAATGTAAGAATTTATATAAGAATTAAACATCAGAATACGAGAATTTAAAATGATAGGTTGTAGAAAAATATCAGCTACCAGTCGCAATAAAAGGTTATTTATTTGTCACACGACCGGTTTCGGGCTTGCCCCCATCCTCAGGTGTTTATACATTCATGTACATGTTTATATTGCTGTACAAATACAAAAAAATGGTTTGCCGTGAAATTATTGTTAACACGCGAAATCTTCACCAGTGTTAAAGACGTTCCTTTCCCGAGTGAGATTCATACGAAGACATGTTACTGAGGCAAACCTGCATTCGCGCGATGCACGTGGTGTTTGGAATACCTTTGTTTTGAATGTTTCTACGATTGGTATCGCAAAAGGGATTGCAGCACATTTTCCTGAAGATTAAATATATGATTAAAATATAAGAATTAATGTAAGAATTTAAGAATTAAACATCAGAATACGAGAATTTAAAATGATAGGTTGTAGAAAAATATCAGCTACCAGTCGCAATAAAAGGTTATTTATTTGTCACACGACCGGTTTCGGGCTTGCCCCCATCCTCAGGTGTTTATAGATTCATGTACATGTTTATGTTGCTGTACAAATACAAAAAAATGGTTTGCCGTGAAATTATTGTTAACACGCGAAATCTTCACCAGTGTTAAAGACGTTCCTATCCCGAGTGAGATTCATACGAAGACATGTTACTGAGGCAAACCTGCTTTCGCGCGATGCACGTGGTGTTTGGAATACCTTTGTTTTGAATGTTTCTACGATCGGTATCGCAAAAGGGATTGCAGCACATTTTCCTGAAGATTAAATATATGATTAAAATATAAGAATTAATGTAAGAATTGATATAAGAATTAAACATCAGAATACGAGAATTTAAAATGATAGGTTGTAGAAAAATATCAGCTACCAGTCGCAATAAAAGGTTATTTATTTGTCACACGACCGGTTTCGGGCTTGCCCCCATCCTCAGGTGTTTATACATTCATGTACATGTTTATATTGCTGTACAAATACAAAAAAATGGTTTGCCGTGAAATTATTGTTAACATGCGAAATCTTCACCAGTGTTAAAGACGTTCCTATCCCGATTGAGATTCATACGAAGACATGTTACTGAGGCAAACCTGCATTCGCGCGATGCACGCGGTGTTTGGAACACCTTTGTTTTGAATGTTTCTACAATCGGTATAGCAAATGGGATTACAGCACATCTTCCTGAAGATTAAATATATGATTAAAATATAAGAATTAATGTAAGAATTTATATAAGAATTAAACATCAGAATACGAGAATTTAAAATGATAGGTTGTAGAAAAAAATCAGCTACCAGTCGCAATAAAAGGTTATTTATTTGTCACACGACCGGTTTCGGGCTTGCCCCCATCCTCAAGTGTTTATACATTCGTGTACATGTTTGTATTGCTGTACAAATACAAAAAAATTATTTGCTCGTGACTAAACAGGTACTAGTGGGACAATTGTAAGTGGCAATATCTGTACTCACATGAAGGTGAAGCATCATTATTATAGTTACGCTGTGGTGACAGTTTTGCCACTTAGTTACACACTTATTGTCATTTTCACGTCCATATTTCAGTTTTATAGAGTTTAGCTGCATATTTCACTTTTACGATGAGCACTCGTGAAATACACCGCGTTTACATACAAACATGTGTGCTGTGGTCAAAGAACTCAGAAGTAGCAGGTGTAAAGATGTTGACCAAAAAGAAACATGTAAGGTATGGTAAAAGAACTTATCCACAAGAAGTGCAAGGGTGTTGTACATATAGAAACTTAAAAAGCTATTATAGACTGCGAAGATTTTTGATACACATTATGAAATTTTTGTATCCACATTTTTGTCGGAGAACTTAGATCTAGGAAGTACAATGATGTCATGTATATGAAATCACCAAAAGCTATTACAAATTAAAAAATGACATCTAGAGTTGTTTTTAGCCACACTGTAGTCAGAGTAGTATCCACTATGAATAAAATTCATTTAAAATGCTTCTTACGGATCAACAAACTAGACACACATATGTTACAGAATAAATATGTGACACTTAGTGTGAAGCCCAGTTGTAATTTTACAATTACATTAAATTAATACTTGTTCCATAAATACGACACCTCGTAATGATGTGGAAGGTGTCAGTTTCACGTAAGTTTTCTTTACACAATATAATTTTTCTTAGCGTTACTTCTTCATATCTAAAAGGTCATCTATAGTGTAGAATGAGTAGTCACCCAGAATTTCCTTTAACTTGTTCTTAAATGCTGGTTGGCTGTCTCTCAGACTTTTAATGCTATTTAGCAACTGACCAAAGATTTTTGTGGCAACATAATTCATTCCTTTCTGTGCCAAAGTCAGATTTAACCCAGAATAGTGAAAATCACTCTTTCTTCTGGTGTTGTAGCCATGCACTTTGCTATTATTTTTTAACTGGGATGGGTTATTAACAACAAATTTCATAAGTGAATATATGTATCGCGAAGAAAACAAATGTCTGCAAAGTGATTTTGGGTGGGCTCAAGCTATTATTCTGATTACACGCTTAATATAATGATATAAAGCCCTTGCTACAGTCGCACGTTCGAATCCTGCCTCGGGCATGGATGAGTGTGATGTCCGTAGGTTAGTTAGGTTTAAGTAGTTCTAAGTTCTAGGGGACTGATGACCTCAGAAGTTGAGTCCCATAGTGCTCAGAGCCATTTTATAATACCCTTGTATCCTCTAATTCGATAACAAATATCCGCTGAATAACCTTTCGGACATGGGCTGATAAAAAAAAACAATAAAAATAAAATAAAATAAATTAAAACTATAATCGAGGACGGGGCGCAAAAATAGAATAGTGAAGATCACCATTTCTTTTATTGTTGTAGCTATGCGATTTGGTATTATCTTTGAACAGGGTGGGTTATCAATAACAAATTTCATTAGTGAATATGTGTACTGCGAAGATACTGTGAATATCATGAGTTCCTTAAACAAATGTCTATAAAGTGATCTTGGGTGGGCTCCAGCTATTATTCTGGTTACACGCTTAATATAACGTCCTTTTATCCTCTAATTAGATAACCTTCTACGAACGTGCGTAGATAAACGAAAAAGTAAAAATAAAAGAAAAGAATTTAAAACTATCGGGTTTCGGATACAGGGCCCAAAAAGAAGCAGCGACGCTAAGCACTGAGCCCACATATCGTCTGAGGATAATGCGCGGTTAAAGCCACATGAAGTACTGTAACAATACCTCGACAACTTCGACCGTCGTTTTTTCAGGAACGGTCGAACATCTACTGAAAATCCCAGACACGTGTTCGCTTATTTTGATTCCTCTTCCGCTGAGCGAAGTTCCTGGGAAATCGGGATATGGCACTTGTCATGTTCTCGTCGTCAGCAGCGGAGCCTTTACGGAAGATAAACTGAGCTGCTGTTAAAAGATTAAAGCATTTTGGTTGAATTGCCATCATAGTGAAACTAGCTACTGCCTGTCAGCTACCCAATGATTTTTGTGAATCCTCTAAGAAATTATTTGGTCAATCTGACATCTGGTGGTGGAGTGTGCAATGTCAGTTCATGTAAGTGTAATGTACCCGTTTTTGCAAGGCCATTTTTTGTCGACTGTTTTTTCGGGTACTGTTAGGAAGAAGAGTTGGCTTTAATAGCCATTTATACAGCCTGACAGCAGTGAAGCACCCAGAAGCGGAGCAGGAAACTAAATGAAACTTCACAGGTTGAGAGGGTATGGGATGTGATCATAAAATCGAGTAAGATTTACAAGGAACTTGGCAATATGAGCCCACTTAGCAGTACGTTACACTCGCTCTGGCTTGGGTGACTCGGATGGGAAAGTTGTCGTAAAACAGTGGTATCCTCGCGTAAGGCAAGATGGCCCCCAACTGTTGTAAAAGGTCCTGGTATCCTGGATATTGGCGCTGGGACGAAAATAACGTCCGAGGTGCATGTGCAATCGAGGTCAGATCTGGAGATCTTGCTGGCAACGGGAAAATCTTAACATCTCGCTGATTGTTCACACAGACTAGTACCATATGTGGACAAGCATTGTCTCGTTGAATAATGAAGCTAAGATTCTCTTGCATGAGTTGTAACACAGCAAAGCAAGCTGATTGTGACGTACCGTTGTGCGGTCTTAGTTCCCATAATCAATTCTAGCTGTGCCCTGAAGTCATATTAGATGGTTCCCAACAGCATGCTGCAGCTCGTGGTCTTGCGGTAGCGCTCTCGCTTCCCGCGCACGGGTCCTAGGTACGATTCCCGGCGGAGTCAGACATTTTTGCTTCCTCTAGATGACTAGGAAGGCAATAGCAAACCACCTCCGCTAGGACCTTCCCTGGTACGGCGGTGCGGGTCTCCCGTATCGTCCCCTACGCACCTCTGAGTATATGGGACCTCATCACAACAGCATGACTCTTGGAGTGACACCTACATCTACATGACTACTCTGCAATTCACATTTAAGTGCTTGGCAGAGGGTTCGTCGAACCACAATCATACTATCTCTCTACCATTCCACTCCCGAACAGCGCGTGGGAAAAACGAACACCTAAACCTTTCTGTTCGAGCTCTGATTTCTCTTATTTTAGTTTGATGATCATTTATACCTATGTAGGTTGGGCTCAACAAAATATTTTCGCATTCGAAAGAGAAAGTTGGTGACTGAAATTTCGTAAATAGATCTCGCCGCGACGAAAAATGTATTTGCTTTAATGACTTCCATCCCAATTCGCGTATCATATCTGCCACACTCTCTCCCCTACTACGTGATAATACAAAACAAGCTGCCCTTTTTTGCACCCTTTCGATGTCCCCCGTCAATCCCACCTGGTAAGGATCCCACACCGCGCAGCAATATTCTAACAGAGGACGAACGAGTGTAGTGTAAGCTGTCTCTTTAGTGGACTTGTTGCATCTTCTAAGTGTCCTGCCAATGAAACGCAACCTTTGGCTCGCCTTCCCCACAATATTATCTATGTGGTCTTTCCAACTGAAGTTGTTCGTAATTTTAACACCCAGGTACTTAGTTGAATTGACAGCCTTGAGAATTGTACTATTTATCGAGTAATCGAATTCCAACGGATTTCTTTTGGAACTCGTGTGGATCACCTCACACTTTTCGTTATTTAGCGTCAACTGCCACCTGCCACACCATACAGCAATCTTTTCTAAATCGCTTTGCAACTGATACTGGTCTTCGGATGACCTTACTAGACGGTAAATTACAGCATCATCTGCGAACAACCTAAGAGAACTGCTCAGATTGTCACCCAGGTCATTTATATAGATCAGGAACAGCAGAGGTCCCAGGACGCTTCCCTGGGGAACACCTGATATCACTTCAGTTTTACTCGATGATTTGCCGTCTATTACTACGAACTGCGACCTTCCTGACAGGAAATCACGAATCCAGTCGCACAACTGAGACGATACACCATAGGTCCGCAGCTTGATTAGAAGTCGCCTGTGAGGAACGGTGTCAAAAGCTTTCCGGAAATCTAGAAGTACGGAATCAACTTGAGATCCCCTGTCGATAGCGGCCATTACTTCGTTCGAATAAAGAGCTAGCTGCGTTGCACAAGAACGACGTTTTCTGAAACCATGCTGACTACGTATCAATAGATCGTTCCCTTCGAGGTGATTCATAATGTTTGAATACAGTATATGCTCCAAAATCCTTCTGCAAACCGACGTCAGTGATATAGGTGTGCTTCTGCAGACTATTGGAATATTGGTCTACCGTCAGCTCGCCGCTATAGTCGCCTAAGAAGATCATCCAGGATAGTGCATAACCGAGATTCATTGCCCTTCAGCAGCAGTCCATGCTTGCCGCACACGGCCCCGCTCCAAACGCAGCCGTTTATGTTGAGGTGTTAACAGCAGCCTACACATGGAACAGTAATTCCCCAGTACGGCTACGGCTAGTCTCTGACCAGTGGTGGGACATGACATAGGATGTTGCAGGGAGTCCATTGCTTGTACGATACGATACTGCAGTGTCTGTGTTATTCTGATGTCATTTATTTATTTATTTAATCGTATGGTGATTTTATAGAATATACAGTTGATATAAGACAAGTGATTTTATACAATATACATATGATACAAGACAAGATTAAACCTTAAAGTCCGTGTTTTTTAACCAATTAATTAAGCTGGGTGAGAGTGAACAAGTCGTCGGGAATTCCAGGGTATGAATGAAGTGGACAAAGTTGGACTATATGTTCAATTGTCTAATCTTCTTGATTACATTCACACATTAACCAGAATAGCACAGTTCGTCGAGGCTGCTACCCCTCCTGAACAAGCTGGCTTCAGACAAGGACGCAGCTGCACCGATCAAGTTCTGGCCCTAACTACCCACATTGAAGCAGGTTTTCAAGGCCATCTGAAATGAACAGCTGTCTTTATCGATCAGAATGTGGTGATGTTTGATTTGTGGGGCGCTAAAGTGCGCGGTCATCAGCGCCCGTACAAACTCCCAATGTTTTCCCAGTTCAATTTTTACACAGTCCAATCTTGCCATTGTCACGAATGATGATGATGATGATAATGATATGACGAGGACAACACAAACGCCCAGTCCCCGGGCAGGGAAAATCCCAAGCCCGGCTGGGAATCGAACCCGGGAACCCGTGATCCAGAGGCAGCAACGCTAGCCACTTTTTTTTTTCATTTTGTTCATTGTTGATCGTTGTTTTGGTCGTTGCGGATGTCACATGACATCCGTTCAAGTTCGTTTGTTGATACTTCCATTCTTTTTTTTTTTATTATTACAGATGCCAACCAGCTCTCTGACCGAACTCGCTGAGTTACCGTGCCGGCATCACTAGACCACGAGCTACGGATATCGTAATCAGAATAACGCAGGCACTGCAATATCGTATCTCTCTGTCGATACCGGGGAAGCGACTTTTAAGTACAACATCTGAGCTGTACGAGAATAATAGATTTTTGAGTACAGGTCGTAGACGTATGGTTGACGACATTTGGAGACTTGGGTCTGGCCGTGAGTCTTGGACAGATAGCCAAATGGCATGCCGACACGGCGGGTCAGCATGTTCAGTCAGGGAGATAGCTGGTCTCTGTAGTATAAACACTGAGTGAAGGGATCAAAAACGAACTTCAAAGGATGTCATGTGACGTCCACTACGGTCAAATACAAAAACAAATAAATAGATAGATAAATTGGTAAGGTAAAATGGAAATGAGCGTGTGGCGTCATTGGCCGGGAGACCCCTTGGGGCGCAGGTCTGGCCGCCTTGGTGCAGGTCTTATTACATTCGACGCCACATTGGGTGACCTGCGCGCCGGATGTGGATGAAATGGCAACACAACACCCAGTCACTGAGCGGAGAAAATCCCCGACCCAGGCGGGAATCGAACCCGGGCCCGTAGGATGACAATCCGTCACGCTGACCACTCAGATATTGGGGCGGATAATTGGTAAGGTGACCACTCGCAATAAGCGGCAAATCCGGGTTCGAGTCCCGGTCGGGAAAAAAATTTTCATTGTCGTCATTCCATTCTGCAGCTGATAGTTGTCCTTATTCGCAATTGCGAATTCATTTAATGTATTCCATTACTTGTTGTCGGGTGGGAGATGTGGCTGTGATGGGGTGACGATGTATCAGGTCAAAACACGGCTATCCTCTCTAGTGGTGATGAGATGTGGTCAACCGGTACCTTAACGACAGATATTACTCCAATCACATTCCCACACAGTCCAGTATCGGGCCGTTGTATTCGAATGCCCCACAAATCTGGATTTGCACGAATAGAGACTTACAATGAGGCCTCTTTCAAACTCTGTCAGGTGCTGATAGTGCTGTGTCACAGGAATACGCGGCGTCTCCGGTCCTCCACAGTGATCGCTCAACATCTGACGCTAAGCACGCAACTTACACACACTACCAGATCTGGTAACGACATTAAACGCCAACCACACTAACGCACTGTTGTGGCCGTTCTACTTATCGCAAGAAATGCAACTCGATTCATCAACGTATCAACCGATAGTGCGTATGAGGTCTGTTCATAAAATTCCGGAACTCTGTCCACAAAATTTTTCTACGCTTACCTTCCACTTACTGTGCATGGTCTCCTTCGAAATACTCTCCTCCACAACTGACACACCGCTCCCAACGCCGTTTTACTTCCAAAACAGTCTTGGTATGCGTCTTGCAGGATTACGCTAAGCGCCGTCTGCGAATTTCCTTTTATGTCGTCTATCGTTACAAATGGTTCAAATGGCTCTGAGCACTATGGGACTTTATATCTGTGGTCATCAGTCCCCTAGAACTTAGAACTACTTAAACCTAACTAACCTAAGGACATCCCACACATCCATGCCCGAGGCAGGATTCGAACCTGCGACCGTAGCAGTCGCGCGGTTCCGGACTGAGCGCCTAGAACCGCTAGACCACCGCGGCCGGCCTATCGTTACATATCTACATCCTTTCAACGGGGTTTTCAATTTTGAAAATAAAAAATAGTCGGCAAGGGCCAGATCTAGAGAGTGTGGAGGATGAGGCAGCACAGTGTTTTGTTTTTTGTGCAGCTGTCACGCACCAACAGGGTTGAATGTACGGGTGTGTCATTGTGATGGAAGAGCCATGAATCTTTTCGCCACATTTCGGGCCGTTTCCTTCTCATATTTTCTCGCAGGCGTCGCAACACCTCCCGATAGTACCATCGATTAACAGTTTGTCCATGTGGCACGAATTCATTATGAATCAATCCTTCAAAGTTAAGGAAAACTGTCAGCATGGCTTTGATATTTAACCTGACCTGAAGGTCGTTTTCTGGTCTTGGAGAACCTTTCCCGACCCACTGTGAAGATTGAACCTTGGTCTCGACATCATAACCATAGCCGCGCGGGATTAGCCGAGCAGTCTAGGGCGCGGCAGTCATGGACTGTGCGGCTGGTCCCGGCGGAGGTTCGAGTCCTCCCTCGGGCATGAGTGTGTGTGTGTTTGTCCTTAGGGTAATTTAGGTTAAGTAGGGTGTAAGCTTAGGCTTACCTTGGCAGGTAAGTCCCATAAGATTCCACACACATTTGAACATTTTTTAATTCATAACCATAGACCCAAGTCTCATCACCAGTTACGATTCTCTTAAGGAACATCTCGTCCTCAGTTGCAACATCCAAAACGTTTTCACAGATTGCGAGGCGAAGGTCTTTCTGGTCTTGACTCATGAGCCATGGGACGAACCTGGCGACAACACGATGCATTTCATGACGCTGCGTCAGGATTTCATGACATGATCCAACTGAAATGTTACATTCTTCTGCACTCTCTAGGACAGTCAGACATCGATTGCCGCGCACAATTTCGTTGGCGTTCCTGACACGAGCGTCGTAGGTAGACGTCGAAGGGCGTCGTGAACGAGGGTCATCCTGAACTTCCGTCCAGCTATTTTTAAGGGGAGTACGTATGTCCTATACCCACAGTGTTAAATTTGCAATATTGATGACCCATTATCTCAGAACCTGTAACAGATAGAGATCTGAAATTTTTGGAATGTATAGAATCACTCCTTTTCTGATTATTGAACCTGAATCAAAATGTTCAGAGAAATAATTAGCTAGTTATGATTTTTGTTGTTCAATATTTTCTTTTAAAAGTCCACTTTTTCTTCCATAAGTAAAAAACTGTCAGAGGTAGAGATGTTTTGGGAGGTTCAGTAGCTGCAGTACACTAAGTGGTAACACAGTGTAAAATTAGATATATGTATCTGTAATAGTTCCTGAGATAATGGGTCAAATAATTTTAAAAATGTCATTTCCGGAAAAATCAAGTTCAAACATTTTATTTGGTATTAACTTACACATGGAGGCATGCCAGCTTCTAGAAACAGCCAGGCCCATAATCAGCATTATCTGGATCCTGTTCTTGAGGATCCTGCAAACCTAGAAGCTTCCTTCTTTTCCTGCCTCTTGCTTCTTTAGTCATTTCCTCTGCTGCACGTTGGGCTTTCATGATCCTAAGTCGATCCATTCGCTGAAAGGCTTGCAGTGTGTTGCCACCTGGAGTGATACCAAGTTCCTCTAGTACCCCAATTCTTCCCTTTATACCACCATTAAACGTTATCACAGCATCACAAACACCCAAGCATAGAGCTTTCCTTCCTACAAAGACATTTTTTAGTATGTGGGTCCAAATTACATTATTGAAAGACTCATTCAGGTTTTGTGTTCGTCCATGGAGACATTTGGAAAGGAGTTCAGGATGAGCTAATTCTCTATATATTGGTTTAATAGCTTCCATCACTGCAGATGGTTTGCTATTTTTGTGCATAAATTGTTCCTCGCTACCCGCTGCCTGAGCTTTGCGGTACTTGCACCATGAATCAGCACCAGGTGGACGAAGACCATGTATAGGTGTATCATCAGTGGAAGATTTGTGGAAGAATGTAGCCCACACTGCTCGTTTCATCCCTTGTAGGTCACGTGTATTGCTTCTTACTGCCATTTCATAATAATGCTGGAGTTCATCAATGTTTTTGTCTGTAAGTCTTTCCATCTGATAACGTCTCTTTTCCTTTTGTCTGCTTCAATTTTCGGAGACGTGTTTCCATCCGTTTTTGAACGTGGACCACACATTCAATCTTAACAATCTGCTTACTTCCATAAGTTTGGCTTTCCACTACTGATGTGTAAGCTTTTGAATCACCATCCCCCAAGTACTCAGTGTAACACACATCTCTCTCCTGTTGTGAACTCTGAACATAGAAACAACTGCAGTAGTCTCCATACCCCCACTAGTTCCCTCATAATTCTTAGCACAATTTGTTTTATGGCTTTCATTTATTTCATCAACTGATTTACACTGATGACAGTATTTAGTTAGCAATTCAATGTCTAAAACTTTACCTGTGTCAACTCTAGTGAGTGTTGCTACTTGAGTATTGCTCGTCAGTGTGGGATCCGTACCAGATCGGGTTGACGGAGGAGATAGAGAAGATCCAAAGAAGAGCCGCGCGTTTCGTCACAGGGTTATTTGGTAACAGTGATAGCGTTACGGAGATGTTTAGCAAACTCAAGTGGCAGACTCTGCAAGAGAGGCGCTCTGCATCGCGGTGTAGATTGCTCGCCAGGTTTCGAGAGGGTGCGTTTCTGGATGAGGTATCTAATATATTGCTTACCCCTACTTATACCTCCCGAGGAGATCACGAATGTAAAATTAGAGAGATTCGAGCGCGCACGGAGGCTTTCAGACAGTCGTTCTTCCCGCGAACCATACGCGACTGGAACAGAAAAGGGAGGTAATGACAGTGGCACGTAAAGTGCCCTCCGCCACACGCCATTGGGTGGCTTGCGGAGTATAAATGTAGATGTAGATGTAGACAGTTGGAACTGCATTTTCTGATGTGTGACCTCTCATCTGCCATGTGCCATCAACTGCCACAGATAAGTCTGTTGTGTTACTTAATTCTACTGCTTCTTTAGCAGCAGCTTTCATAGAATAAACAGCAACAGATTTGACACATTCACCAATTACTTCTGTGTACTTACTTGATCTGATTGGAGGGTTTGGCAAGGTCAGTGTTGCACATAATACTTCAGCTGCAGTCAATCCTGTCCCAATGCACCTCATTCCATACAGGAATCTAACATTGCTCTCAAACAAGTCATTCTTGCACTTTTCATAAGTCCAAAATGATGTCGAGAGCCTGCAAACTTCGCACTGAATATCAAGTTTGTTAGCCAGTCCAGTCCTTGCAGAAGAGTCCTCAAAGATGCTAATTTGCCCACCACAAACCATACATGACACAGCATCTTGCAAAACTTGTCCTAACACACTCAAATCTAAAAGAAAATAACCTAAACTATTTTGATCTTTGCCAATAAATAAATCCTCATGGTCTCCAAGTTTCCTCTTCGAAGCACTAGTAGGCGTGTCCTTATCACGAGTCTGTGAAAAATCTATTTCAGGATCAACACTGGATTCAGATTTTGTGATATGCTGATTTCCATGGAAACGTCGCTTGTTAAAACAACCCTTTCTTTTCGTCACGTTGAAAAGAGGTATAAGAGCGTGTAATAACACACCAAACCACTATGTTTCCAGTTCAAAACTTATGAAACACGACAACCACAAAGTAAATAAAAAAAATGCATGTGCTATACCGCCATTTCTGTTTACACAGTGCAACCAACCTCTTAACACGAACATTAACATGATTTCAAGGAATAAATAGCTGAAAACCACAGCCTTCTAGACTGAATAGTTCAAGAGATAGAGATACTTAGGCAAGTCAGTGCAGAACGACCGGATAATTTTACACACGCACTATTAACTTTGAAATGATAAAAACTACACTTACAATTCGAATTTTTCGACAAAAAATGCATCAAATTATTCAGGAAAGATCAAATATTAATAAGAGATAATAATCCGAAAATGTCACTTTTTGACCAATTCCACCATACGTACTCCCCTTAAACCGTATTAACCATTCGTAACACCGCGTACGGCTAAAGCACTCATCACCGTAGGCTTCCTGCATCATTTGCTGTGTCTCTGTAAAGTTTTTTTTGAGTTTCACCGAAAACTTAACTCTGCCATCTCGAAATTCGCAAACTGTGCGACACAACGTTCTATTCAACACAGCACTCAAACGATAACTAACAGATATACAACAATGAAACTTCCGGCAGTTACACATTAAATATAGGCCTGTGGAATGATGCCAGTCGCAGTGGGTCGCTGTGGTCGAGCGGTTCTAGGCGCTTCAGTCCGGAACCACACGGCTGCTACGGTCGCAGGTTCGAATCCTGCCTCGGGCATGGATGTGTGTGATGTCCTTGGGCTAGTTAGGTTTAAGTATTTCTAAGTCTAGGGGACTGATGACATCAGACGTTAAGTCCTATAGTGCTTCGAGCCATTTCAATTTGAAATTTTATGCCAATCGCACTTCGCTGCATCACACCATTGGCGCGAAATTACGAATGTTCCGGATTTTTTTGAACAGACTACGTACATGTACGAAATCACATTGAGATGCAACTATGTCTTCTGGGTACTTGACTTTTTTTGGCCAGGCAGTGTATTTATATTTAATATCACCTGCCTCGCCGCTACTATCATTAGGTGGTTGAAAATCACATCCCTTTTCGAGTTTCCTTTGTGCTTAATAATGCTACAAATTCTAAAAAGAAAAGAGAGTTTTTACGCTCGGATTGTTATAACATCCTCCTTGCTCAGCAGATTAGACGCGCTCTGACTTCCACACGACCAAACGTACAAATAAATTTGCAGCTGGCAAGCCCGCATCTCGTGGTCGTGCGGTAGCGTTCTCGCTTCCCACGCCCGGGTTCCTGGGTTCGATTCCCGGCGGGGTTAGGGTTTTTTCTGCCTCGTGATGGCTGGGTGTTGTGTGCTGTCCTTAGGTTAGTTAGGTTTAAGTAGTTCTAAGTTCTAGGGGACTGATGACCATAGATGTTAAGTCCCATAGTGCTCAGAGCCATTTGAACCATTTTGAGCAGCTGGCAAACTGAGCCCAAAAACGAGGTTACGGAAGTAGCAGGAATGCACTGTGCAAACTTTGCAGAATCGCAGGAATGCACACACCGGAATCAATTTGTACCAAGTGATTTGCCTTAAGAGCTGTCTATACCGCACTCATCATTATTTTAGACACAAAGGAAAGGACTACACTTAGCACGTCTAAAGCAGTTTCATGTAATATCCACTTCGGAAAAACTTACGGAATGTTACATTACTTACCGCGTATTTCCTCACAAGTTGTGAAGTGGAGGTGAATTATCGTTGGCAGCTGGACACATTTCGAAG
This sequence comes from Schistocerca americana, assembly GCF_021461395.2. Lineage (NCBI taxonomy): Eukaryota > Metazoa > Arthropoda > Insecta > Orthoptera > Acrididae > Schistocerca > Schistocerca americana. The sequence goes on along the minus strand of NC_060125.1, from coordinate 226,784,192 downwards.
GTATAGTCGCTATAAAGTGTACAGCTGCCCACTCAGAAGGGTGGACGCGCACAATACACACACACACACACACAGGACCAGAGTCACCACACGCAAGGACTAGCGCATACTGACCGTCACGGGCGCCAATATTTTCGTAACGTTGAAGCTCTTCGCTTGTTCGCTAATTTTAGCGGTTTTTGGCTCGGGCTCTCTCGGTTCGGCTGACTATCGGAGGCGCCGGACCGCGGAAAGCAGAACACATTCCAGGGACGATTTCCGACGGAGATAGCGAGCGGACAGCGACGCAGCACAAGCGGCACTTCCTCCCCTGTGAGGAACATGGGTTCAAAATCAGCGGCACCGACACCATACAGGTTACACGCTTATAAAGGTATTTGGTAATGGCGACCATTTGTTTAAGAAAATAATACGGAACAGTCACACCAAGCAGTATCTATTACTTCATGTACCTGCGATTCCAGAGATTACACGAAAGATAATAATACACAAAGAATAGCTAGCACTCTAGCAGAGAACAGAAAATAATTATCTGTTATGGTGTGATGTACATGGAATAAAAAGCTGCGTGCTGCGAATCGAAAATCGTGTATCGATCGTCAATACGCTAAGGTCGTCCTCACACGGGACGAAGCAGCTAACGTTAACGTGGATGCGTACGATACATCCGACCTCAGAAGACACAGCGCCGTCGACACGCGGAACGAGCTGGTTAAGGAGAGGTTTACTATCTTTTGGTTCAAAAAATCGATTTTTTTAAAATTGCAGTTTTGGGTCCATAAAAGTGTTTAGAATCCGCCCCTGAAACGGTTTTTCCGAACACGGAACGGAAATGTCTGTTATTCGCGGTTGAACAAAAAAATGCACCTGCCTGAAATCGGCCTTTTTCGCGCACCGGTTTTTTTCTTTCGGAGGACGAGTTATTGTACAGGAGCTTGAGAGGAAACACACAAAATTCAAATGAAAATTTGAACGCGTGTGTTTGGAAGTTAGCCCCCAAGCATATGCATTCTGGTGTGAAGAGTGTGGAGATTGCGACTTTCCTGGCAGTGAGCAGCTTCAACGAAGGGTATTCAGCAATTCTCAAGACCATGACAACGATGGACGTCACGCTGGGACTCTATTCGACGCAGTTCGCCAAGCATTCGAACGACCACCAGATTCAAGCGGCCGAAAACCGCTTGTCACCGGCCGTACGAGCGGCTCTGGAGCAGGGAAGGATGGCCCAGATCGAGAAGAACGCCCTCTATGAGGAAGAGGAACGACTAGTTTATGGACCCGGAATAGCAGATTGAACGTAAGTTGCATGACATTGGATTTACATGTAATCAAAACTACAAACGCGTTTTCTCGAAATGAGTTTTTATTATTTACTGAACCGATTGGCATGATTCTTTGTTCCCGACCAAGCTAACTAAATTTTCTAGGAGTTGTACCACTTTTATTCCGATCCATCAACTATAAATATTTTTATATGGCCGACAAAGTCGAAAAATCGATGAAAAAAACTCCATTTTTTCAAATGGCCGCCATTTTGTTTCCTATGATCCAAATAATTTAAACGAAGTCAAACTGCTAAAGAATCTTATATACTTCGCTAACGTCAACTCAATTTGATTTCAGACGAACCGGCTGACATGTGACATACCGCGCGTGGAGGTCTACTTGGAAATGTTGTTTCGTTCCGACGGCACTTCCGCCTTTGCTCTTCGACATTTACGGTCCAAAAAAATCGAGTTTGTTCAGGAAATATCAATAAACATTGTGACCAAATTTGACATTGATATCTATAACACATCCCGAGCAAAGAATTCTCAAAGAACGTTCTTTTTTCGGGCCAAAGATAGTAAACCTCCCCTTAACGTGATTTGCGCTCTCAGCGCTCTCCTGCGGCCGTTGTCGGCTTTATTTGGCCCGCATGCAACACAGTTTCCTTACGAAAGTAGACGAGCGCAAAATAGCTGCGTTAACTGTGTTAGCGATTGTGGTAGAAGAGCGGAGGAAATCGCGAAGAAAATTCTGGACGCGTCGATGGCTTTAATAGCGAATTGGTGATAGAGTAACACTACATAATGCTGTACAACGATCTGAGACACGTAATAGCAGAAGTTATTCGTTAACTCAGATGAATTTTCATCCCACTTTCGGTCTGAAATTAAACACAGTTAAGGTATAGTGACCAATGATGGTTTCCACATGCGTAATATCCGTATTCTCGATGTTGCATTCAGTACCAACACTCAGCAAAAACGTAATTCGTCAAGTAGATTTCAAGATCGAGATTCATTTATAAATTTCATTCGAATGGAAGAGGATATTTTTTGAAGCTCCTCGCCATCACTAAAAAAAAAAAATATTTAGTGCAAGATACATACATGAGCTCGTCCACAGACCACGAGATGGTATATAAAGGGTGTCCCAAAATAATGGTGGCCGAGCGGTTCTAGGCGCTTCAGTCTGGAACCGCGCGACCGCTACGGTCGCAGGTTCGAATCCTGCCTCGGGCATGGATGCGTGTGATGTCGTTAGGTTAGTTAGGTTTAAGTAGTTCTAAGTTCTAGGGGACTGATGACCTCAGATGTTAAGTCCCATAGTGCTAAGAGCTATTTGAACCATTTGAACCAAAATAATGTACACACTCTTTGAAACAGAATATATCTTTAATTAAAGGAGACAGAAATACAGCCGGCCGAAGTGGGCGTGCGGTTAAAGGCGCTGCAGTCTGGAACCGCAAGACCGCTACGGTCGCAGGTTCGAATCCTGCCTCGGGCATGGATATTTGTGATGTCCTTAGGTTAGTTAGGTTTAAGTAGTTCTAAGTTCTAGCGGACTAATGATCTCAGCAGTTGAGTCCCACAGTGCTCAGAGCCATTTGAACAGAAATACAATTTTTATGGGTAATAATTTAGAAGGTGGCGAAAAACATAACAATGCTTTTGGATTGTCGTCGTTATCGTTAGAACAACGGAAATGGGTGCTAAAGTGTTACTGGAAAACAGAGAACGTGAGTGCGGTACACCGACGTTGGGGAGTTGAATTTGGAGCACCACCACCGACAAGAGTAACAATTACAAGAATCAGAGGTAAGTTTGAAGTCGAAAGAACGGTGCACGATATGTAGAACGGACATAGCGGACGAAAGAGAAGTTCAACAGACAATGAGAGTGTTGATGCAGTAATCCAGGCATACACCGACCCCCGAAGAAATCTGTGAGGCAATGCTCTCGTAAGAGTAGGATCTGGAGAAGCAGTGTTCGTAGAATTTTGCGGTCTCAGAACTTTAAGCCTTACATTCCAAGACTTCTTCGTGCTCTTAACGAGAATGATCCTGGTACGCGAAGCGAATTTTGTGAGTGGTTCATTAACAGATGTGAAGAAGAGCAACGTTTCCAAGCTCGAATTCTGTGGTCAGATGAAGCGGCGTTTAAACTTGATGGAATAATTAAACGTCATAATTGAGTGTACTGGGCCAGGGAGAATTCATACCTAACCGAACAAAGGCATGTTAATCTACCAAGAATAATAGCCTGGTGTGGTCTATCTTCTAGAGGGTTAATCGGGTCGTACTTCCTTCACAACACTGTCACGGGCAACTCGTACTTGGAAATGTTAACTCCTGGTCTTAGGGTTGTGTTTGGAAATGAAGATTATTACTTTCAACAGGATGGGACCACACCTCACTTTCAGCTGGATGTGAGAGCATTTCTCAATCATACATTCCCTGCCAGATGTATAGGACGAACAGGGAGTGTGGAGTATCCCGCTCGATCTCCAGTTTTAACTCCTCTAGACGTTTTTCTGTGGGGTACTCTCAAGAACACAGTTTACGCTGCAAGACCACACACACTGGATGATCTTAGAGAGCTAAATTGAGCAAGCATGTAATACTATTCCGTTGGAAAAAATAAAGTTGGGATGTCGCTCAGTCGTAAGTCGTTGTCGACGGTGTACTGCGATGAACAAACACCTGAAGTCGGACCATGAGGCACCTAACACCACTAAAACTGTATTTCTAACCCCATTCATTAAGGAGATGTTCAGTTTCAAAGAGTGTATACATTATTATGGGACACCCTGTACGTTATCCAGGAAGAATGAAATTTTCACCCTGCAGCGGAGTGTGCGCTGATATGAAGGTTCCTGGCAGATTAAAACTGTGTGCCGGACAGAGACTCGAACTCAGGACCTTTGCCTTTAGCGGGCAAGCGCTCTACCATCTGAGCTACGCAACCATGACTAACATCCGCCCCCTCCCCCCACCCGCAGTTTTAATTCCGCCAGTACCTCGTGTCCTACCTTCTAAACTTCTGCAAGGTCTGCGGGAGAATTTCTGCGAAATTTGGAAGGTAGGAGACGAGGTACTGATGGAATTAAAACTGCGGAGAGGGGTTGTCAGTAGTGGTTGGATAGCTCAGATGGTAGAGCACTTGCCCGCAAAAGGCAAAGGTCCCGAGTTCGAGTCTCGGTCCGGTACGCAGTTTTAATCTGCCAGGAAGTTTCATTATACAGCAACTTTCATAATAGCAGAAACTTGCAGTGTGTAATTTGCGTTTACTTCTAGACACAGAGTAGCAGTCACGATAAGATTTCTGGCCACAGGGGAAGCGTTCCAGCCATTGGCCTTTATAATAAGAAATGCGTAAAATAACATCGACTTTTGAAATACTATTTCTAACAAATGAATAAGAAAGACACAAACTCTTTTAGAATACAAAAGGAAAAATTTTTCTCTACAAAACACGTTACGACGATAGCAACTGCGCTACAGCTTTGATGTAGGAGTCGACTCTGCCTATACGGCATACACATGCTAAAGACTGTATTTACTGTCTACAAATGTCATTATTTGATATTTAATTTGCAAATTGTACGCGAAAGATGCGCTTTCGACAGATCATCACTGTGCAGTAGCATTGAAACGGCATACTTTCGTAGCATACGAGTTACATTTAAACCATCAACTGCAGGAAGCTACTCGCCGATGTATAGTTTCCTGCCTGTTTATTATCACAAATCGTAGCTAAAAAGACGCGTTTTCGAGGGATCCTTAACTTTCTGATGCTTTGAAACAGATTATATTTGTACCACATACTCTATGAGAAAGAAAATCCACCAAATACTACGTTTAACGCCATACAATATGGCGCTTCCTTTGTTCTGTTTGTAACGTAAAACGATGTCGCATCTCATTGACCACGTTCCTCTCCACGAGGGTAAAATCTGGCATTCTAGATTCTTCATTTGACGCTCCGCACTGTAGTGCAAAGTGGAATTCCACGCTATGACGTCACCAGCTCCTCGTCCACGTGAATTACTTCCCGAGAGAGGGTGGCTTAACCGTACAATAGCTATACTTAACTTGCTGCGAGACGCAGCAGTTGTATCGATTAATAAACATTTCTAGACACGACAGAACGCCATAAGAGAGAACAATTCATGCACTCAACTGAATTCCCGAGAAGTCTTACCGTGGGTCTGTGGGAGTTAGATGGAATCCTAGAAGGTTCAAATGGCTCTGAGCACTATGGGACTTAACTTTGAGGTAATCAGTCCCCTAGAACTACTTAAACCTAACTAACCTAAGGACATCACACACATCCATTCCCGAGGCAGGATTCGAACCTGCGACCGCAGCGCTAGCGTATTTCCAGACCGTAGAGCCTAGAACTGCTAGGCCACACCGGCCGGCAATCCTAGAAGGGTTTCCAAAGTTGTTGAGCGTCAGGTGTCATTTGTCTATAGTGTTGAAAGTGGTCCACCGAAAGTTTAGGTGCTGGTCATTCAGATTGTGGATGGCAGTTGTGTGCAGACTCACGCCTGACCACTGTCTCAGATGAATTACTATGATTCGACCCGCAGGCGCCGCAGAAAAAACTGGGCGATTGCTACACCCAATCCAGGAGCTGGTTACCATCAGGCAGTTCTTTCCAGGGAAGTGAGCTAGAAGCAAGGACGTCCCTTGCTAGGCTGTTTCCCATACCTTAGTAACCACATTGTAACGAAATATTAATCTTGGTGGATACCAATGGAAAGATTTTTCGTCGAATTTCTATAACATAACTACTAAGGATTCGCAATGTAAAACATGCTTAGCCTTAGCTGAAATCAGGCCCAAGAGTACTGTGGCGTTAGCAGCACCTACCATGCTAGCGTATAGGGCTACGGTAGACTGGGCCTACGTCGGGTTGCATAGTGTAGGGAGCCATAGCCCGCAGTTAGTTAATTAGTTATTTACTTTGATGTTCCATGGATCATTTGCGCGATAAATCTGTACATGGTGACAGCCAGTCAAGGAATATTTTAGGGAATTGGTTTAAAAAATTTATTTCAAAGGCCCAGTCAAATCTTTCCAAGTTTACTCCTAGAGCAACTTACGCTGTGCCTACGTGACACAAGTCGCTTGCCTTTCAAAACCGAGGCAGTTCTGTCCAGTTAAAGCTGCTGACAAGAGACCCCCTGAGACCTCTGCTGAGACTGCTAGCGAATTCACACCATTGGTTTTAGCCAAAAGCGTCCGTGGGATACAGCTCACGTGTGTGGACGCTGGAGTGTTCTGAGGTGCGGAACACAGTTGCCTCTCTTTCTTGTAATCCAGACCTCGAGCAGAACAGACGTCTTTTCGGAAGGCAGAGCCTCTAGCTCTGCTTTTCACGACCGGCTACCAACGTAAGTTAACATGAACCGCTTCCCCTTCCGTTGCCCATTTCAATTAATTGTTCGGCCTCCTAGACTGGCCTAAACCTGCTAACTTCCGACCCTAGGCACGCCCCTTGTACACCGTACATTGAAATATATCCTCTTTGTTGTGTCTAACATTGGTGACCAGAAGTAGGGTCATATACTTTAACAATCATAATGATGCGGAACGAGTCGTATTACATTCGCATCGGAAGTTAATTTGTAAATATGGCTACACACTGAACATTTATAAATTTTATTTCCTTTTATTTTTCTTTTTCTTTTTATTATCATTGTTATTAAATACACAGTTGTGAATTAGTAATTTTTCTACGGAATAGAAGGAGTTGCCAAGGAAGAACTTTTCAGTTTGTTTCCAAATTTTACTTTGGTGTCTGTCAAACATTTTATATCACTGGGGACGTGATCAAAAATTTTAATTTCGGAATTGTGCTCCCTTTTTGTGCTAAAGACAACATTAATGTGGAGTAAAAAATGGTTCAAATGGCTCCAAGCACTATGGGAGTTAACACGTGGGGTCATCAGTCCACTAGACTTAGAACTACTTAAACCTAACTAACCTAAGGACATCACACACATCCATGCCCGAGGCAGGATTCGAACCTGCGACCGTAGCAGCAGCGCTGTTCCGGACTGAAGTGCCTAGAACCGCCCGGCCACAGCGGTCCGCAATGTGGAATAATGAATGTCATTTTTCCTCCTAGTATTGTAATTCATCATCGTTCCTCTTGAACTGCAGTGGATTTTTACAACAGACTTCATGAGGGAATAAATATACTGTGAAACACTTAGTCAGAATGGCCGATTCCTTAAACAGGTGTCTACAAAATGATCGTGGGTGGGCATCACATAATTTCTGACGCCTCGTTTTCGGGGAATGAAGAATTCCTTTCTTTGATATGAAATACCCCAGAACATAATTCCATATGACATTATTGAAAGAAAATATGCAAAATATGTCATCTTACTGATTTGTCTCTCTTCAAGATTTGCAATGATTCTAAGTGCAAATGTAGCTGAACTAAGTTGTTTTAGGAGTTCCAAGGTGTTTTTTTTTTATTTTAAATTCTCATCAACACAGGGACCTAAAAATTTAGAAGTTTCCACTCTACTTATCCTTTTCTTCGCCGTATGTTACACTTATCATTGGTGTAGTTCCTCAAGATGTGCAGAACTGAATATGCTGTGTCTTCTAAAAATTGAAAGTGTGACCATTCGCAGAAAACCAGTAAATCACACTGTTAAGAACATGATTTGACATTTCTTCATGTTTCCAGTGTGGCCATAAATCTTAATGTGACTACCTGTCTATGTCAGAAAGTAAACGAGTCACCCACTGAAACCGTTTGCACTTATGAACCTTTTTGGAGAATATAATACCCTGACAGGTTTCAGATAGATTATATAATGGTAAGACAGAGATTCAGGAACCAGATTTTAAATTGTAAGACGTTTCCAGTGGCAGATGTGGACTCTGACCACAATCTATTGGTTATGAACTGTAGATTAAAACTGAAGAAACTGCAAAAAGATGGGAATTCATGGAGATGGGGCCTGGATAAAATGACAGAACCAGAGGTTGTAGAGAGCTTCACGGAGAGCATAGCGAACGATTGACAAGAATCGGGGAAACAAATACAGTAGAAGAAGAATGAGTAGCTTTGAGAGACGAAATAGGGAAGGTAGCAGGGGATCAAGTAGGTAAAAAGACGAGGGCTAATAGAAATCCTTGAAGAACAGAAGAGATATTGAATTTAATTGATGAAAGGAGAAAATATAAAAATACAGTAAATGAAGCAGGCAAAAAGGAATACAAACGTCTCAAAAATGATATCGACAGGATGTGCAAAATGACTAAGCAGGGATGGCTAGAGGACAAATGTAAGGATGTAGAGGCTTATCTCACTAGGGGTAAGATAGATACTGCCTACAGGAAAAAAGAGACCTTTGGAGAAAAGAGAACCACTTTCATGAATATCAAGGCCTCAGATGGAAACCGAGTTCTAAGCAAAGAAGGGAAAGCAGAAAGGTGGAAGGAGTATATAGAGGATCTATACAAGGGCGATGTACTTGAGGACAATATTATAAAAATGGAAGAGGAAGAGGATGTAGATGAAGATGATATGGGAGATATGATACTGCGTGAAGAGTTTGACCGAGCACTTGGGAGAGCTAGTCCTGACAAAGCTCTGCCATCTGGTGAGCAAGATGTATGAGACAGGTGAAATACCCTCAGACTTCAAGAAGAATATAATAATTCCAATCCCAAAGAAAGCAGGTGTTGACAGATATGAAAATTACCGAACTATCAGTTTAATAAGCCATGGCTGCAAAATACTAACATGAATTCTTTACAGGCGAATGGAATAACTGGTAGAAACCGAACTTGGGGAAGATCAGTTTGGAATTCGTAGAAATGTTGGAACACGTGAGGCAATACTGACCCTACGACTTATCTTAGAAAATAGATTAAGGAAAGGCAAACCTACGTTTATAGCATTTGTAGACTTAGATAAAGCTTTTGACAATGTTGACTGGAATACTCTCTTTCACATTCTGAAGGTGGCAGGGGTAAAATACAGGGAGCGAAAGGCTGTTTACAATTTGTACAGAAGCCAGATGGCAGTTATAAGAGTCGAAGGGCATGAAGGGGAAGCAGTGGTTGGGAAGGGAGTGAGACAGTGTTGTAGCCTATCTCCGATGTTATTCAATCTAGATATTGAACAAGCAATTAAGGAAACAAAAGAAAAATTCGGAGTAGGAATTAAAATCCATGGAGAAGAAATAAAAACTTTGAGGTTCGCCGATAACATTGTAATTCTGTCAGAGACAGCAAAGCACCTGGAAGAGCAGCTGAACAGAATGGACCGTGTCTTGAAAGGAGGAGATAAGATGAACATCAACAAAAGCAAAACGAGAATAACGGAATGTAGTCGAATTAAATCAGGTGACCCTGCAGGAATGAGATTAGGAAATGAGACGCTTAAAGTAGTAAAGAAGTTTTGCTGTTTGGGGAGCAAAAGAACTGATGATGGTCGAAGTAGAGAGGATATAAAATGTAGACTGGCAATGGCAAGGTAAGCGTTTCTGAAGAAGAGAAAATTATTAACATCGAGTGTAGATTTAAGCGTCAGGAAGTCGTTTCTGAAAGTATTTGTATGGAGTGTAGCCAAGTATGGAAGTGAAACATGTACGATAAATAGTTTAGACAAGAAGAGAATAGAAGATATTGCAATGTGGTGCTACAGAAGAATGCTGAAGATTAGATGGGTAGATCACGTAACTAATGATGAGGTATTGAATACACTCCTGGAAATGGAAAAAAGAACACATTGACACCGGTGTGTCAGACCCACCATACTTGCTCCGGACACTGCGAGAGGGCTGTACAAGCAATGCTCACACGCACGGCACAGCGGACACACCAGGAACCGCGGTGTTGGCCGTCGAATGGCGCTAGCTGCGCAGCATTTGTGCACCGCCGCCGTCAGTGTCAGCCAGTTTGCCGTGGCATACGGAGCTCCATCGCAGTCTTTAACACTGGTAGCATGCCGCGACAGCGTGGACGTGAACCGTATGTGCAGTTGACTGACTTTGAGCGAGGGGGTATAGTGGGCATGCGGGAGGCCGGGTGGACGTACCGCCGAATTGCTCAACACATGGGGCGTGAGGTCTCCACAGTACATCGATGTTGTCGCCAGTGGTCGGCGGAAGGTGCACGTGCCCGTCGACCTGGGACCGGACCGCAGCGACGCACGGATGCACGCCAAGACCGTAGGATCCTACGCAGTGCCGTAGGGGACCGCACCGCCACTTCCCAGCAAATTAGGGACACTGTTGCTCCTGGGGTATCGGCGAGGACCATTTGCAACCGTCTCCATGAAGCTGGGCTACGGTCCCGCACACCGTTAGGCCGTCTTCCGCTCACGCCCCAACATCGTGCAGCCCGCCTCCAGTGGTGTCGCGACAGGCGTGAATGGAGGGACGAATGGAGACGTGTCGTCTTCAGCGATGAGAGTCGCTTCTGCCTTGGTGCCAATGATGGTCGTATGCGTGTTTGGCGCCGTGCAGGTGAGCGCCACAATCAGGACTGCATACGACCGAGGCACACAGGGCCAACACCCGGCATTATGGTGTGGGGAGCGATCTCCTACACTGGCCGTACACCACTGGTGATCGTCGAGGGGACACTGAATAGTGCACGGTACATCCAAACCGTCATCGAACCCATCGTTCTACCATTCCTAGACCGGCAAGGGATCTTGCTGTTCCAACAGGACAATGCACGTCCGCATGTATCCCGTGCCACTCAACGTGCTCTAGAAGGTGTAAGTCAACTACCCTGGCCAGCAAGATCTCCGGATCTGTCCCCCATTGAGCATGTTTGGGACTGGATGAAGCGTCGTCTCACGCGGTCTGCACGTCCAGCACGAACGCTGGTCCAACTGAGGCGCCAGGTGGAAATGGCATGGCAAGCCGTTCCACAGGACTACATCCAGCATCTCTACGATCGTCTCCATGGGAGAATAGAAGCCTGCATTGCTGCGAAAGGTGGATGTACACTGTACTAGTGCCGACATTGTGCATGCTCTGTTGCCTGTGTCTATGTGCCTGTGGTTCTGTCAGTGTGATCATGTGATGTATCTGACCCCAGGAATGTGTCAATAAAGTTTCCCCTTCCTGGGACAATGAATACACGGTGTTCTTATTTCAATTTCCAGGAGTGTAGAATTGGGGAGAAGAGGAATTTGTGGCACAACTTGACTAGAAGAAGGGATCGGTTGGTAGGACATGTTCTGAGGCATCAAGGGATAACCAATTTAGTACTGGAGGGCAGCGTGGAGGGTAAAAATCGTAGAGGGAGACCAAGAGATGAATACACTAGACAGATTCAGAAGGATGTAGGTTGCAGTAGGAACAGGGAGGTGAAGAAGCGTGCACAGGATAGAGTAGAATGGAGAGCTGCATCAAACCACAAACCTGTCACTGGACTGAAGACAACAACAACAACAACGTTTATTTGAGTACATTTATCATGACCTATCAACTAGGTACGGTATTTTATTATTTTTATATGCCATCTTTGTCACATTCTACTCGGACCAGTGCCTGTAAGGAAGCGATCTGTGGGGTATGTGCTTCATTTAATGCTAACTTCCTTTTATCGTCAACAGGATGAATACTCCCTGTCTTGCATGAAATCCATTGTTTGTTTGGCTGCGGGCTAAGGCGAATTTTCTGCTCTCTCTGAGCTTAGCAACAGAGGGTTGAATCGTTGGAATGCACAGAACAATAGCAGAGGGGGGGGGGGGGGGGGGAGGATCGAAGAACAAGGATAGAAATGGTGGCACAGGACGCCAGCGTCTCTGTCTTGGCCTACGTGAATTGGAGCGCGTAGGTGGAACGATTTTTCCCGCCGAATTTGTGAGCGAGTGTTCCTATTGGATGCTGAATGTCTTGGAGGAGGTCTTGTCAGTGAAATTAAATGATCGTAGCCGGCCGCTGTGGCCGAGCGGTTCTAGGTTCTTCAACCCAAGAACTGCGCTGCTGCTATGGTCGCAGGTTCGAATCCTACCTCGGGCATGGCTGTGTGTGATGCCCTTAGGTTAGTTGGGTTTAAGTAGTTCTAAGTTCTAGGCGACTGATGACCTCAGAAGTTAAGTTGCATAGTGCTCAGAGCCATTTTTGGACTATTTTTGAAATGATCGTATGGCATTTATTGGCCGGGATATCTGTATTGCAAGTCTTTTTAGTAGACGCCACTTCGGCAACTTGCGTGTCAGTGATGATGAAAATGATGATGGACACACAACACCCAGTCCCCTGCCGGGAATCGAACCCGGGCCCCCTTGCGTCGTAGGCGGTAACACAGCCGCTGCGCTACGCAGGCAGACGTCTTGTCAGTTGAAACAGGCGAATAGGGGATCCGCAGGGCGCGTTTTTCTACGAGAGCCGATTGGACCGTTGTGTTGCGCCAGGAAGCTAGGCCCGTGATTGGCTGGAACGTGCGTCAAAGAAAGGTGCGTTCTTTCGGGGGGTGTGGAGGAGCGAACGGGAGCAGTGGCAGACGGGGCGAGCTACTGTCTGGGTGTGTTGGAGATGCTGTTGGCCGGTGGGGACAAGCTGTACGGCTGTATCACAAAGCAGTGACGATGAGACGTAATGAAACTGTTTGCTGGCGTACTGCTAGTTAAGTTGCGAACAGAGCTTGTTCGTATTCACAGTTCTTTGTATTAAAATCTTTCGGAATTCTGAAATCTTTGGCACGTGTGTCGTAAGCTAACTTCTTTGCGCCGCCCTGTTTTGGGCTGACCAGAATGTTCGTTCTCTTGCTTCAATAACTGTAACTACTGTCTGCTTTCCTCTCGCTCTGCTCTTGTCCCGTGCAAATCGGTCCTCAAAGTTATAAGTTCATCGGCCCCGAGAGTATCTGTGAATGGGTAATAGCAGCTTTCTCTCTTGTTCTTTGCCCTTGGCAGCTTCTTCTTTTCGGCTGCAGCGTGTTGGATCACACAGAATTTTATAAAATCCTTTCCCTTATTCCCATAGAGGCGCACACCCACCTTGTGTGCTAAGTTATGGTCTAGTCTTCACTTCTTAAGGGACAGTAGCACTGAAGGACACTGGTTGTTACAAAAAATGTTCAAATGTGTGTGAATGCCTAAGGGACCAAACTGCTGAGGTCATCGGTCCCTCGACTTACTCTCTACTTAAACTAGCTTATGCTAAGGATAACACACACACCCCTGCCCGAGGAAGGACTCGAACCTCCGGTTGGTTGTTAAGTAGATCAAATTTCCTTCATTTAAAAGTAACTATTAATAATTTCTAAGGTTTGAATTCAGTCTTACATCAAGCCACCCCCCCCCCCCCCCCCCCCCACACACACACACACCAGGACATTTTCAGATGCACCAGGCAGTAGATTGAGAAATATATGAGCTATGGCTAAACTGTGTGATCGTCTACATTTACATCCACATAGACACATAGATACTCCGAAAGCCACCGTACGGTGCGTGGCGGGGGGTACCCTCAACGACCACTAGTTATTTCCTTTCCTGTTCCACTCGCAAATAGAGCGAGGAAAAGCGACTATCTACATGCGTCTGTATAAGTCCTAATTCCTCGTTTCTTATCTTCGTGGTATGTTGGCGGCAGTAGAATCTTTCGACAGTCAGCTTCAAATGCTGGTTCTCTAAATTTTCTCAGTAGTGTGTCTCGAAAAGAACGTCGCCTTCCTTCAGGGATTTCCATTTCAGTTCCCGAATCTTCTCCGTATCACTTAAGTGGTGTTATAACCTACCAGTAACAGAATTAGCAGCCCGCCCCTGAATTTCTTCGATGTCTTCCTTCAATCCGACCTGGTACAAATCCCAAACAGTCGAACAGAACTAAAGAAAAGGTCACACGAGAATCCTACATGCGGTCTCCTTTCAGGCCAACCACTCTTTCTTAAAATTCTCCCAATAAACCGAAGCCGATCATTCGCCTTCCCTGCCACAGTTCTCACACGCTCGTTCCATTTCATATCGCTTTTCAACGTAATGCCCAGATATTTAAACGACTTGACTGTGTCAAACAGGACACTAGTAATACTCCATCCGAACATTACGGGTTTGTTCTTCCCGCTCATCGGCATCAACTTACATTTTTCTCTATTTAGAGCTAGCTGCCATTCATCACAACAACTGGAAATTTTGTCTACGTCGTTTTTTGTCTTCACTGATCTCCGATACCTTACCGTATTCCACAGTATCATCGGCAAACAACTGCAGATTGCTGCCGACCCTGTCCGCCAAATCATTTATGTACATAGAGAACAACAGCGCTCCTATCACACTTCCCTAGGGTACTCCTGATCACACCCTTTCTCTGATGGGCATTCGCTGTCGAGGACAACACACTGGGTTCTGTTACTTAAAAAGTCTTCGAGCAACTCGCATATCTGTGAACCTATTCCGTATGCTCGCACCTTCGTTATCAACCTGCCATGGCGCACCGTGCCAAACGCATTCCGGAAATCTCCATAAGACCATAGTGTGCTGCGTGTTTCCGTTGCGTTAGGTTAAAGATATTGTTTTACTTGTTTTGAGGGCAGAAATTCCTTCTACAAAGCGCATTCAAAAAGTTTTGCGCAGTCGTCTCTAATTTTTTGCTGGAGAAGAATGAAATTTTTTGTGAACATAATTCGAACATTAACCTATAAGTTGGTATATAAAAGTATTTTCTTTTATTTACAGGTGAGCCATAATGGACCGTCAAGTAGATGTCGGCTTGCGACAACGGTCGGTGATGGAGTTCCTCTTCAAGACCGGCGATGACTCTGCCACATCGATTCACAGAAAGTTGCTCCCGATTTATGGGGAGTGCACAGTGAATCGCAGCAGTATCCAGTGGTGGTTGCAGAGGTTTAAAGAAGGTGACTTTCACGAACAGCAGGCCAAAAGGTAATGGCCTCCTTCTTCTGGGAACAGTGTGGTGTCGTTTTTATTGACTTTTTGGAACCTTGCTCCAAAATTAACCGGGACCGTTACTGTTTGTCATTGGACAAACTGCGACGTTCCACCAAGACCCACAGACCACAGCTTCAGCTTCAGCTCATCACACTCCGCCATGACAATGCGAAGCCCCATACAGCCCTTATGACGCAGGAGAAAATCAGGCCGGCCGCTGTGGCCGAGCGGTTCTAGGTCCTTCAGTCTGGAACCGCGCTGCTGCTCCGGTCGCAGGTTCGAATCCTGCCTCGGGCATGGATGTCTGTGATGTGCTTAGGTTAGTTAGGTTTAAGTAGTTCTAAGTCTAGGGGACTGACGATCTCAGATGTTAAGTCCCATAGTGCTTAGAGCCATTAGAACCATTTGAGAAAATCAGGAAAATGGGCTGCAAAATTGTTCCTCATCCTCCCTACAGTCCGGACTTGACACCGTCTGAAGGCCCACCTGCGATGTAAAACATTTGGTAGTGAGAAAGAACTTATTTCCTGTGTCAGACGATAGTGTAAAAGTCAATCTCAGAATTTTACCAAAGTGCATTTACATCATGGAAAGAACGTTGGAGCAGATGAATCACAGCTGATGGAGGCTACATTGAGTAGGCTCAATGTACAGCTAAATGTTCCAAGTATGTTCACAAAAAATTTCATTCTCCTCCTGCAAAAAATAAAAAAATTAGAGACGACTTTTGAACGCCCTTTGTTCTTTGATTAACCACAGTGTGGGCGTTCATCTTACGGGGTACCACGCCATCGTCAGTGGATGTGTTAAAGGAATCCGTGGTCAGTGGTATTACTGTTACATTTTTGCCCATTTTCAGTCATAAATAGAGGTTAAGATCACTAGTATTCGATCAGAGCACTCCATGCTACCAAACATAAAAACACGGCCGACACCTTATACTAGCAAGAAGTGGAAGTAATTTGAAAGACTTTTCCCCTAACCCCACACGGCATCCAACATCTCTATGATGGTCTCTACGCACAATCACAAGCTTGTATTTAGTTAGGCTAGATCATGCTACACAACATTATGAAACTCTGTAGCAGTATTACATGTATGATCAGGAGAGCAACCAAGATCTAAGGTAAGAGTGGGGGGAGAGGGGGGGGGCGGGCGGAAGAAACCTCATGTTAATTCAGGGATGAATGACGAAATAGTTCTGAGATGTCACGACAGAAGCTCCAGTTAGACGTGTTGATTTAAATTAGTTGGCATTTGATGTTCAAGGAGCAAATCAGCGGCGTTGTCGCGACAATTCCTCTTCGCATGTAGTCGTCACAGCTCTCTACAGTGATAGAAGTTCTCCTTGTATTTACTCTTACAGAAAACACGTAACAAATCTGAAATTCATGTAACGTACAGATCTCTGTAGTGTCTCTAAGCATGTAGAAAATATTTTCTTAATTTTGGTTATGATGGAGCTACGTTTTTTTTTTCCTTGAAATATACGCAATTTTCGTGTCTAGATGGTATTGACAGACACAGTCCTTTGCGTGGTGGAGGTGGCAACACAGTGAGAGCCCACAATACGAGATCACTCGCACTGTCCAGTCCTCTAGCTGTCAAACGCCAGCTACTTCAAAAAAACT
This sequence comes from Schistocerca americana, assembly GCF_021461395.2. Taxonomy (NCBI): domain Eukaryota; kingdom Metazoa; phylum Arthropoda; class Insecta; order Orthoptera; family Acrididae; genus Schistocerca; species Schistocerca americana. Next base: position 226,767,406 of record NC_060125.1, on the reverse strand, counting down.
ATCAAGCGGGAGAATCCAAACGTGAGTAATGTTACTACCGCTGTTTTCATCTGGTGTTGTGTTTACTCAGATATTCCGCGATTGGGAATCCGTTCGCACTCGATGTGTGTTTGGGCTAGCGACAGAATTTATGCTCGTGTGCATAGTTGCATTTGAGATTTCTGCCTGTAGGTGTTTTATACTCAAAATTCCTATCACAATAAAAAATAAATAATTTTTGACAATTTTAAGCGGAAGAATTTGTTTAATAGTTACTTGTGGGTTCTGGACCCATCTTGCATAAACCTAAGTTAAAGATTAATATTATTTTTATTATTCCATAATGCATGTTATACTATTCGTTTCACAACCTCTGCTAACATTGCTGGATTTACTCCTGACAAGAAAAATTTCTTCTTTCTTTTACAGTCTGTTTATAACAAGTTTTGTACCATCTTCATCTACGTCTACTACCATACGGTACAGTGCCTTTTACCACTGCTAGTAATTCCCTCTCCACTGGCGGAATTAAAGCTGTGAGGACGGGGCGTGAGTCGTGCTTGGGTAGCTCAGTCGGTAGAGCACTTGCCCGCGAAAGGCAAAGGTCCCGAGTTCGAGTCTCGGCCGGGCACACAGTTTTACTCTGCCAGAAAGTTTCATATCAGCGCACACTCTGCTGTAGAGTGAAAATTTCAATTCTAGAAACAACCCCAAGGCTGTGGCTAAGCCGTGTCTCCGCAGTATCCTTTCTTTCAGGAGTGCTAGTTCTGCAAGGTTTGCAGGAGAGCTTCTGTGAAATTTGGAAGGTAGGAGACGAGGTACTGGCAGAAGTAAAGCTGTGAGGACGGGGCATGGGTCGTGCTTGGGTAGCTCAGTCGGTAGAGCACTTGCCCGCGAAAGGCACAGGTCCCGGCACACCGTTTTAATCTGCCAGAAAGTTTCAATTCCTTCTCCAGTTAGTCTCGCAAATGGAGGGGAAGAAAAACAGTTATCTATGTGCGTCTGTACGAGCACTTCTTTCGCCTTCGCGGTCCTCACGTGAGGTGCACAATGGTGGCAGTAGAGTCGTTTTGCAGTCAGTCGCAATGTCGGTTCTCTAAACTTTCTCGGTAGTGTTTCCTGAAAATAATGCGTTCTCCTCTGCAGAGATTCTCTTTCGATTACTCACGTACTGATCAAACCTACCGATAACCAATCTAGCAAGACGCCTCAGAACTGCTTCGATGTCTTCCTTTAATCCCATCTGGTCGAAATCCCGAACACTCAAGCAGCAGTCAACAATGGGTTGCACTAGTGTTCTATACACGGTCTCCTTTATAGATGAGCTACACTTTCCTAAAATACTCCCACCAAACCGAAGTCGACTATACATCTTCCGTGCAACCGAGCTTGTGCGCTCGTTCCATTTCAAGTCGCTTTGCAACGTTACGCCTAAACATATAATCGTCGTGACTGTGACAAGCAACACATTAATAATATTGTAATCTAATATTAAAGGGTTATAAATATAAAGTGTATCAATCAGTCGTCATTTTTAGATTTTATTATGCAAATCTAGACTTCGGCTTGTAGCTAGCCATTCTCAGTGCTAAAAATACAAGAAATACATAGTCAGATGCTATAATAAAAAGTCACAACTAATGGGATAACTTATATGGTTTGTATATTACATACCGCTATTTTTCATTCTCAATGCATGTAAGTCCCTGTTGTTCGGGCGTCAGATCAACTCTAATAGTTGTATATAGAATGTGTCTTCTTGTGTCTTATAGACAATCTTTTAAAAAAAGGTTTTACCCATCCGACGTTCCTTAGATGTTTAAAAAATAAAACAACCTACTCACAAGGAGTGAACCTGGAAATTTTCTTATGTATATTTTCTATATTTACCGGCAAATATGAAATAAGTCGGACAGCACTGTAAAGAATTTTACTTATGTTTTATCTTATGACATTCACATGTAAATCCGAAGTGTTTTACTTCTCTAAAATATTATATAAGTAGTTCGTATACAGGGCGCCATACAACCAACCGAAGTGTTCTCCACACAGCCCACCTTCTGTATACAGTAGTATACAGAAGGTGACTGACGCCCGAACAACAGATACTTACATGCACTGAGAATAAAAATTAGCCTTATGGAGTATACAAACCATATAAGCTATGCCATTAGGTGCACCTTTTTATTATAGCGTCTCACTATGTACTTCTTGTATTTTTAGCATTGAGAATGGCTAGCTACTAGCCGAAATCTGGATTTGCATAATAAAATCTAAAAAGGACGACAGGTTGCTGCACTGTATAATTTATAAGTCACATACACTCGCTGAGGGCATCCACTTTCCGAATGGAAGGTAACCTGAATACAGGATTATTTATCACAATCTGAATTAGTTTGAATTTATCCACATTTAGAGGATGTTGCCATTCGTCACACCAAATCGAAATGTTCAAGTCACCCTGCACTCTCCTACGTTTATCGATCGAGGCCACCTTTACATATACCACAGCATCATCAGCAAACAGCCGCAGATTCCTGCTCCCCTGTCTATCAGATCGTTTATGTGTATAGGGAACAATAGGGGCCCAATCAAAGTTCCTTGTCACTCCTAACGATACCTTTGTCTCTTATTGACAATCACCGGCCAGGGCAACGCACTGGATTCTGATACTTCAGAAGTCTTTGAGCCACTCAAGTAGGCCTGAGACGATATTCCGCATGCTCGGACCTCCATAGTTTGCGTTTTTTTAACTCGGAAACCTCTTTTTCAGTAAGCATTTGACCCCACGCCAGAGGCAGGATTCGAACCTGCGACCGTAGCGGTCACGCGGTTCCAGACTGAAGTGCTTAGAACCGCACGGCCACACCGGCCGGCGCGGATATGAACTCCTGCCATGGAATCATCGTAACGTAAGGGCAGCCACTCGCCACGTGGTCTAGCACAAAAGACCAAGTCCATTTCACGAAGACTGCAGTGTACAGAATCTTAATATCACGAAGCAAAAAACAGAGAAACAATGCAGGAGGCGCAGCTGTAGTCTTGCGAGTAAGAATATTTACCCTAATATGAACTGCAACCGACTTCCCGCGTCTAACGGACAGAGATCTAATACCAAATCCAGCATGACAAAGAAATTCTTAGCTTTACGCGATTAACACCGCGAAAAAAAGAAAACTACGAACGCGCTCTAAATGAAGAATTTCTAACTCACGATTATAGCCAACGAAGCTGGAGTTCGCGAAGAACATTCATGCTTACCGATACGGGACCTAGATGTCGCGCCTCAAGCCAGGAGCAGCAATAGACTAGCACTGACCGACGATTCCTGGTCTCCAGAAGGGAGCTGGGGGCGTTATGTAGCGACCTACGCCGGCCAATCATATGGCTCAGAGTTCCCAGGGAGGCTACTTTGCGGCATTAAAAGAGTGAGAAGTGAAATTTCAGATTCGGCGCGATAGCTTGAGAGAGAGAGAGAGACAAGTTTGAGAAGAGGGACAACTGCAGCCAACACCTAGCATTCAAATTGGTCCCACGTGCTCCCCCTAAACGCCTAGGACAGCGATCAAGGCGGGAAAGGTGGAGGCATCGTGGCTACAGGGAAGCTGCTGAACTGTCTGCACAAATAAAGAAAAATATCCTGCACCCATCATCTCTCACTAATCAGCGTGGTATTAATCTAAAAATTTATCTAGCCATATAGGCATTCAACTGCAATTAAAAGAGACAGATGGAAAGTATTCTAGTTACAAGAAGAATAAAATGTGAAAGGTGTGCATAGTGAACGAGAATGAAGCGCACGCCTTTCACCGTAAATGCTTTGACACTTTACGACTAGAAGGATGGTTGTCATCTCTGGATGTCGTCCGCTGAATTTAAGTGCACCAGAGCGATTCGAACTGTCACCCTCAATCGCGAAACACTTTAACTTTCCGAACAAAAAGGATCTCGATTTCATCTAATGGATTAAGGCCGTTTATCTGGCCAGTCCCAGTCTAAATACAAATTATTTGTTGACAAAATTTCGCATTCGCGAAAGCACCGGAAAACAGGCTCATTTGTCTCAGAAAAAAAATTGTTATTCAGCACGGAGGAAAAGGGGTGCAAGGATTATGAAACTCTGGGTGACATGAAATTCTCCTTATAGACAAACTTTCATGCAGTGGACATGTTCATACAGTTTGTATAGTCTGAAACAACTCTGACTCTTACTTAAATGGAAAAACCCTGACATCTCAATACGTTTGGTGAAAGTCGATGTGCTGTCTGTGCTGGCGGTTCTCTTACATTTGTTGTCAGTCGGCAATACAAGTACTTAACCGGAAAAACTGGAAAATCTTGCAGTATAAAATAATATTCGTGTTGTAGTGAAATGTATCAGATACTCGTATGTGTGAGCGACGGTGCAGTTAAACAGCATATGCAATTATCGTGTGGCCTGTTGCAAACCGTGAGCTTGTATACTCATTAAAAATGCACATTCTTGGTATAAAAAGTGTATAATTTCTTCACTGTTGTTGTTGCAAAGCCAAACTAATTCTCATTTCTCAAGCTATCGATTTTTCTTAGAAAATTACGTTATTCCACTGAAAAAGTCTATAGTTACTCCTAATGCGTGGTTCGTAAAAAAATTCCGCGATGTGAACCATACTGCCAAATATTCCATTCTTTTCATGCTATTATTTGCCAAAAACTCATTTCGATACCTCGAACCATTTAGAAGACACAATAGATGTTACAAATATTTCATTCTTGCCGTAGCGTTAGCACATGCAATCAGCAGTGAACGTATGTACAGTCCATTTTCTTGACATTGGAGGTAGAAATTCATCTCCCAAATTTAAAAAAAAATCAGTATGTCAGCTACTTTTCATATGCTGAAATGTATGTTCTAATATGTACCAAACGTAAATTCATAATGACTCCTGTTTTTCATTGTACGTTATTCGAATTTCCCCTATGATCATTAACGAGAAGATGGGCACTTCATCATGAAGCTGATATTTGAGGCTACAAGTAACTAAAGAATCAAAAAAGTTAACAGAATACAGGGTGTCCACAAAAATGACCCAGTTTCAGTGGTGTATTATAACAGTTTAATTTTGACAATCTAAAACATATCATACATGATAATGAAAGTAGACTTACCAAGATCCTCTTACAAATGTTCCACGCGTGCGCTATACATACAACCTAAAATCCAATTCTTCATACACTTTCATTAACAAATCCAGAATAATGGAAGAGATAGCCTTTTCTGTTCTGTGTCTCTGCTCTGGCAAATCATTAGGTAGTGGCGGAACACAGGTACGAACTTTTATAAAGCCGTAAAGTAAAAATATACAAATTACGAATAACCTATTGAAAGAAACAGTTCTTAACTTGCACATGAGAGAGTAACATTTTTTAATGGCGTACCATGTTTACGTTCCAGGTCACAAACCTTGCTCAGTGTGACGAACATCTGCAACCACTACAGCCTGGAATCGCACCAGATACCATTTCACAATTGTTCGCAGCACTTTTAGAAATGTTCAGCTGTCATGCACAGGTCGTGCACTGCTTGAAGAGTGCACACAGCGTCCAGCACTCGCAGCCATGGCAACATAACTTCAACAATTTGTGGCGCAATTGATCGTCGACCTGTCCCTGGAGCAATTCACAAATCGCCAGTACGAAATCACATTCTTCAACCCGAGAGCGGAAAGAGGGACCTCTCCGTATTCCTTCAATGCATCGATACTTGCGAAGAGCGGCATTCTATTACTGTTGTTGCGATAGAACAACTTTATGAGTAAAGCTCTGCTCACCTTGTCCAGACCCATGTAGATTGTCTGCAACTGCATTTTGCACTGATGGTTCTGTTACAACCGTAGGTCGCCGTACCTTTACTTATAACTGAGTCTATGTGAGCATCTCATTTCATATTCTTACTAATTTTTACACTCAAGTATTTATATGGGTTGACTGACTCCAGTTGCCAGTCATTGATATTGCAGTCATATGATATTGGGTTTTTGCGTATGTTTGGTGTATCATTTTACATTTAAGAACATTCAAAGCAAGTTGCCAATGTTCATACTACTTTGGAATCGTACCAAGATTCAACTGAGTACTTGTGCAGTCCATCCCAGACACTACCTTATTACAGGTTACTGCATCATCTGCAATGTTATTAATATTGAAAGGTGGCTACACTGAGCCACAGCGCCAGAGATTGCGCCAAAGAGTATTATTCAGCCGCCTCCACTGGCAGTGCTTGGGGAGAACTCGTAGTAGTCAGTGCTTGTTGAGATGTGCTAGTGAAGAGTGCTTGTCGAGAGGTCGTGGTGGAGAGTTCTTGTTGAGATGTGGTAGTAGAGAGTCGGTGTGGAGATATATTGCAATGATTAGAGTGATTTTCGTCAATACATGAAGGTAAAAGAAAAAAAATTTCCTTTTCTTTTTATTATATCAATGTCTTAAATAATGCGTCATTACAGGTTCAGTCAACAAAGCATCTGGCGTGTGTTCTTGTATTAGAGTGTAATTCTGTGTTTCTTGCGCAATTATTTTATTTCTAATTTTTTTCTATCATGTCAGTATAAATGGTATTTGAAATTTCTTGTCTTGTTGAAGAAGAACCGTGCCAGATGTGTACGTTGAGTCACACTCCCACACACAGAACAATTACACTTGTGCTTTGGTTTCGTAGGTTTTATAGTTGCTGGGGACTTAATTAATTAATTGTGTTAACAGGAAATATTCATTTCATTCTTTGTTGTTGTTCTATGCAGTCAGATTGCGTACTAAAACTAGTCAGGGCCAACCGTTTACGAGACACATCGTAATCGGACATACAGCTACTAAAAATATTTGCATTATATTTAATTAAGCCCCCATGCAATATGCAGCATGACCAGTAAGCTTCCATAGGGCACTCCTGAAGTTACTTATGTGTCTATCGATGACATTCCACATACGTTTTTCATGCTGCATCCTCTCTAACAGTAAATCCTCTATCCACTCACAAATTTCGTTTGAAATCCTATAGCATCGTCTTTTCGTTAATAAGCCATTGTGTGGTACTGAGTAAAATGCTTTTCAGGAGTCAAGATTGCCTTGATACATGGCTTTCAGAATTATTTCATTTACCATTTTTTTCCTTAAAATGCTCCTTTACATCGTAACATTACATGTGTGGAGCTTAATTTAATGTGTTTTCTGTAGAAGTGGAAATTAACAAACGTAATAGCACTCAAAGTTACATTAGGTACATTTGTTTCAAAATATAAAATTAAAATATAAGAAGGCTTAACAACTGACTGAAATATCAGATTTATATCTGCATGTACAGATCTTTATGTTGAGTTCTCATCAAAAATCAGTTAATGTTCTGCAAGGGTTGTACCAAAAGTAAGGTTCCCATATTTTTTACAAAAAGAAAACGTTGTTTATTGCGATTAAGTTATACCTACTTGAAAAGCTTAACTTTCTTGTCTATTTTTCAACATAGCCTCCATTTTTTTCGACACACTTTTGAAGACGGTGCTCTAGCTTTTGTATTCCTAAGAAGTCTCCTGTCAACCTGTTGAGGAAGCATGTGGCCTCTGCTCGGGCTTCATCTTCGCCTTTGAAGCGTTTTCCACCTAAGCGTTCCTTTAGCTTGGAGAAGAGGTGCTAAATGCTGGGGGCTAAGTCTGGGCTGTACAGGGGATGGGACATAACAGTCCATCCAAATTTCTTCAGAAGCTCCTGTGTTTGACGACCAATGTGGGGTCGAGCGTTGTCGTGAAGAAGCACTACTCCATCAGTCGTCCTCTCCGACGATTCTGGATTGCTCGCCAAAGTTTGGTCAATGTTTCACAATGTCTGTCTGAGTTTACTGTCGTCGCAGGTTGCATGCAATCGATGAAGAGTACCCCCTTTCGATCCCAAAACACAGTCGCTGTTACCTTTCCTGCCATCTGCTCAAAAATGGTTCAAATGGCTCTAAGCACTATGGGACTTAACATCTGAGGTCATCAGTCCCCTAGGCTTAGAACTACTTAAACCCATCGAACCTAAGGACATTACACACATCCATGCCTGAGTCGGGATTCGAACTTGCGACCGTAGTAGCAGCGCGGTTCTGGACTGAAGCACCTAGAACGGCTCGGCCACAGCGGCCGGCGTGCCATCTGTGTTTGTTTGAATTTCTATGGCGGTGGTGAAATGGAGTGACGTCACTGGCGAGATTGTTGTTTTGTTTCGGAAGTGTAATGAAACACCCATGTTTCACCTCCTATGATGACAGAGTCCAGCAACTTGCCTCCCCCCCTCACATTCTTGAGGAAACTTGCGAGCACAGTCAAGGCGTTGCTCCTTGTGTCCATCAGTCAGCATCTGTGGGACCCAGCGACCATACACCTTGGGATAACCCAACGTTTCCGTTAAACTTCTTTCAATTGTGCTGTGGGAAGCTTCAGGAATGCATTCAACAAGTTCATAGACAGTGACCCTCTGATCTTTGAGCAGCTCACTGTTGATCTTCTGGACAATCGTATCCGAGACCAGTGGTCTTCCACTCCGTTCTTAATCGTGAACTTCCATGCGACCCTCAGCAAAAGCCCTGATCATTTGCGGACGTGCTGAACGGACATGCACTCTGCACCATAAACCTCAGTCAGTTGCCGATGAATCTCCACGGGCGGTAACTTCCTCGTGTGGAGAAACTAGATTACTGCTCGAACCTCGCACATGGCAGGAGCGGCGATCAACACTTCCACCTCTGACGGCTGCGACGTAGAGAATCATGGACGGGTGGACTCGAGAGTGGGGGGAACCACTGCACACGACACTGTTGTCGGATTTAACCTAGCATCTTTCCTCGAGGCTCCAGATCATTGGGAACCTTACTTTTGGTACAACCTGCGTAGTATGCATCCAGGTGTGAAGTCATAGTTGACACCAAGGGATTGTCATGGAACTGAGAATCCTATCAAATTACTAAAGTTGTACAAATCTGTTGTGAATTTATGGAATCTCATGTGAGAAAGCGCGAGCTGAGTCTCGCTTTACCGATGTTTGTGGAATGCATGCTGACTGGCATGGGGAATTCATTCTGTTCGAGATACTCATTATGTTAGAGCTCAGAATATGTCATACACTAAAAGTATATGTACAATTTTTATTAAGTATTACAAGTTCATAATTGCATGTGTTATTTATTTATACTGAATCACTGTGCTCAATAAAATATTCTTCTGAATTGTTTTCAGAACTCTTAAAATTATTGCTGATAACAAACTGTAACTTGAGTTATATAATTCATTAGGTCTTGGCATAAACCGGAGTGACTGACGTTTGTAAAGACGAAGCAGGTAACGAAATCACATTTGGAATATCATGCATCGGTGTGGATGAAAATTGATGAAACAATTTTTTTAATGATGACTTGAAAAACGTAGTTATTAGAACGTTCGATTATTCCGAGTCTAATATTGGAACCTTTTACTTAAACCTCTTGCTAGTCATCAGATTAGACCTGCAATTAACGCCTCATTTAATCTCATTTAATGCAAATACGTTACATTGGACATTCACTGCAAAACAAAGAAATTACAACACGCGTGTGTGGAAAATTTTCCATCACAATTATATTTTGGGGAGGTGACAAAATAACCACCCCATTACAAGCAAAATGATCTCTATAGAAATTAAAGACTGGTTGAAAACGAGTTGATAACTGTGGATAACACCATTTTCAAAGAAAAAAAAGTTATCAGAAAATATGATAGCAAACTTTAACTACTGTTGGTGTTATTTACTAGTCTCCGCTTTCGTAATGTTGCAACATTGCTCCACACTCGTTGAACTTCGTTTGCGTTTATAAATCGTAATCGAAGTTCCACCGTGAAGACCGTGGCTCATCATTTACATCAGAGCAATCCCCTCGGAGTGCCCTGCGCCATAAAAGGCTTGCAGTTCCTGCCGAGGGTGGGCTGAGACGCCCTTCTTAAATCAATGACCCACTGGACTCGACACGTGTCTTCGTCAGAGTGGCTGAGTTCCACTACTACCCTATTATCAAAAGTAGAGGGTGTTCAAAAAGTCAGTATAAATTTGAAAACTTAATAAACCACGGAATAATGTAGATATAGAGGTAAAAATTGACACACATGCTTGGAATGACAGGGGTTTTATTAGGATGGCGCTCCACCCCATATTGCTAGACACGTGAAAGATCTCTTGCGCGCGTCGTTTGGTGATGATCGTGTGCTCAGCCGCCACTTTCGTCATGCTTGGCCTCCCAGGTCCCCAGATCTCAGTCCGTGTGATTATTGGCTTTGGGGTTACCTGAAGTCGCTAGTGTATCGTGATCGACCGACATCTCTATGGATGCTGAAAGACAACATCCGAGGTCAATGCGTCACCATAACTCCGGACATGCTTTACAGTGCTGTTCACAACATTATTCCTCGACTACAGCTATTGTTGAGGAATGATGGTGGACATAGTGAGCATTTCCTGTAAAGAACATCATCTTTGCTTTGTCTTACTTTGTTATGCTAATTATTGCTATTCTGATCAGATGAAGCGCCATCTGTCGGACATTTTTTGAACTTTGGTATTTTTTTGGTTCTAATAAAACCCCATGTCATTCCAAGTATGTGTGTCGATTTGTACCTATCTACATTATTCTGTGATTTACTCAGTTTTCAAATTTATACTGACTTTTTGATCACCCGGTATGATCATATGAGGTATCAAGCGAAATTTACGACTGGATTGAGAATTTGTTGGTAGGGGGGACGCAGGATGTTGTCCTGTATGTATAAAATATATAGGATGAACATTAATAAACCCGACAAACTGCAAGAACTGATTCCTAACTTGAAATGTAGGAAAAAAGGTCCTATGAATATTTGTCCGGAAATGCATCGTTGCCACAGTAGATGGCGTTGACGCAAGACAGTTCCTCTGACGACGTGCTTTGTGTTTCTTGTGTGTTACAGGCTTTGTGATTGACGCAGCGTTCTGTAAGAAACGGAAGTGTCCGGTATTCATTTTGGGAACAAGCCGAGATGGTATTTGTGTACGGCCAAGCAGTTGGAAATGGTAGAGAGGCAGCACAGCTATACCAAAACAAGATATCAACCACATCTCACAACATACCAAGCCCTTTTTGGGCGTTTGTGTAATCATGGGTCCTTTCAGACAGAAGAACTGGTAAAGAGGCGGCTGACTGTGCATACACCAGATTTGGAGGACTGGGTTCTACGGGATGTTGAGACAAATCCTATTACAAGCTTTATGCATGTGGTCTGCCAATATGATGAAAGCCAGATTACGATTACGTGTATCCTGTACGACATCGCTACTATCGCTATCACCTTTAGTGTCATGGAGGGCACTTTCAATATCTGTTTTGACGTGGATGCGATGCAGCTCTGTACTGTGTTCCAGGACGATTTGTTGCCGTTCTACGTAGACCGTCCATTTCTGGACACATGTTCACAGCCTTTTTCCTCAGTTTCCCTGCAGTTTGTCGGTTTCATTAACGTTCACCCTGCACAAGTAACTTCAGACATGCCCCAGGGAAGCGTATATAGACCTTCGCTATTCATGTAGTATATTAAACTTCTTGGCAGATTAAAACTGTGTGCCGGACCGAGACTCGAACTCGAGACCTTTGCCTTTCGCGGGCAAGTGCTCTACCAACTGAGCTACCCACGCACGACTCACGCCCCGTCCTCACAGCTAGTTCTGCAAGGTTCGCAGGAGAGCTTCTGTGAAGTTTGGAAGGTAGGAGGCGAGGTACTGGCGGAATTAAAGCTGTGAGGACGGGGCGTGAGTCGTGCTTGGGTAGCTCAGTCGGTAGAACACTTGCCCGCGAAAGGCAAAGGTCCCGAGTTCGAGTCACGGTCCGGCACACAGTTTTAATCTGCCGGGAAGTTTCATATCAGCGCACACTCCGCTGTGGAGTGAAAATTTCATTCTATGTAGTACATTAATGACCTTGCAAACATTACTACAAGTAATCCCAGATTTTTCTCAACTTATGCGGTTATCTATAGTGAAGTAATGCCTGAAATCTCCTCGAGATCTGATTCAACATTTGTGCGGCTTTTTTTGAGGTGATCCGAATATTGACGACGTACTTAAATGTTCAGAAATGCAAAATTCTACACTTCGCCAAACGGAAAATAATAGTATCCTGTGACTAAAATGTCAATGGGTCACAGATTGTATCGGTCAACTCATACAAATACTTGGGCGTAATACTTTGTAGGGACATGAAATGGAATGATCACATTGACTCAGTCGTAGGTAAAGCCGTTGGCAGATTTCGGTTCGCTGGTACACCATTAGGGGAGTGCAACCAATCTCCAAAGAAGGTTGGTTGCAAAACTTTCGTGCGACCCATCCAAGAATATGGTTCAAGTGTGTAGGATCCGTACCAAATAGCACTAACAGGGGTACTGAAAGTATACAGAGAAAGGCAGCACGGATGGTCACAGGTTTATTTGAGCAATGTGAGAGCACCGCGGACATGATGAAAAAACCGAACTGGCAGACGCATGAAGACAGACGCAAACTATCTCGTGACTGTCCTCTTACTAAGATTCTACAGCCAGCTTTAATTGATGAATCTAAGAATACGGATACTACAACCACCTCCGTATCGTTCCCGTGTGGATAGCAAACACAAGAACTAATAAAGCGCGCACAGAGGTATTTAAGGAAGTAATCCTCTTTGAAAATTTCAACAAATCGATTTTTTTGTTTAAAGTATTCCCTAGGATTTCTAATTTATTGAAGTGTACATCCAATTTTGACATTGCCCTCACAGTATGTATTTTCTTTAATGTCGTTTGTTGTTAGCAATATTAGCTTATTCCCAAGAGTTAGCAGCTTTCACTCAGTTAATACTAGGCAGAAATCAAATCTGCATGTGGAATGCACTTCCTTGACTCTTGTGCAGAAAGGAGTGCAGTATTCTGCTGCATCCATTTTCAATAAGCTACCACAAGAACTCAAAAATCTTAGCAGTAGCCCAAACACTTTTAAGTCTAAACTGAAGAGTTTCCTCATGGCTCACTCCTTCTATTCTGTCGAGGAGCTCCTGGAAGAGATAAAAAATTAAGCAAATTCCAGTGTTACATTCTTGATTTTCTTTATTTAAACTAACGACTTGTTTCATTTTATCTGTTTCTACAATCGTGTTATAATTTCATGTATTGACTCGTTCCATGACCATGGAGACTTCTCCTAAATGTGGTCCCACGGAACAATAAATAAATAAATAAATAAATAAATAAGTTCGCCAGAAACTCCGTTGTCGAGTTTCGAGGCGATTTATGAAAAACTGTCTCCAAAAAAATTCACAATGGGAAAAAATAGTCGACATATAATTTCAACGATGGCGTAGCAGACATTATGGAAATATGAACTTTTTAGAACTTGAGATCGGACCTGTCTGTTACAACTTCTGCACAAAAGCGGACGAAAAGCGTATCGAGCGAACGGAGCAGCGGATGACAGCAGCGGATGATAGAAACTGCCAAAGAGGCTCGCAGAGCCAAAACGGTCACGAAGAAGAACGAGGAGCATCTCCTTTTTGACCTGGAAGGATTGCTGTATGGTCCAGGGATCGCTGCGTACAGGTTTGTTTAACTTAGCTACAAAAAAAGTAACCTAAAACTTTAAGTGCGTTTTTCTCGAAACAGTATTTTTCAAATTGGCCAGAAACATAAGTTGAGAGTGGTACATACGATTTTGATCGGTATTTGATGCCAGTATTCTATATAAATTCTCTATATGTAGCCTTTTTGCGATAACGTCTAAAACCTACTTACGAATCCTACTTTTGTCTCGATTTGTATGAGAAGAAAATTACATCTGTTTCAACACGTCAACATTTTCTTTGAATTCAATATTTTTTTTACAGTTATCCTATGTATGCTGATGGCAAATATATTGCAAAGCACTGATACGATGTTATTTTGTTACAGGCCCAATAGAACGGCTTCAGGAATTCTCACCAATGACCAATGTTCCCTGTAGCGTGCGTATCACAGTGCGCCACTTTTTATTGGACTGCGTTTTATTTTCCGACCAGCGGGCTGTGGCTGATTTGCCGATGGATGTGTCCTCTGTTTTATGTAACATTCAAACGGATGTGATTCGTGTTTTAAAGTTTTGTGGACTCTCCAACGTTTTTTCCAAGACTTTAGGGAGATGGTTTTAATGTGCTAACAGGGTGACAGGTTCACCAATATTTTATGTAAGTGATCAGCCAGTGAGATTTTCATGTGCCTTTGTCGTTTTACTTGTGTTTTAGTATCCTGTATAGCATCTTTCATTCTTTCCTCTTGTCTCCGCGTGTATGATCCCATTTTAGTCATTTTATCCACATTCGTTTTTTTTTTTTATGTGTGTAAGGGCGCTGATAACCTCGCTGTAGAGAGCCCGTAAACACCAAACACACACACACACACACACACACACACACACACACACACACACGTTCCGGCTGCAAGTGGACCTTCCACCTGGTACAGCGGTTACAGAGAGCGTCCGATGTGGACACAAAAATGACTGCTTGAAGTATAAGGAAGAAAACTGTATCATCAGATCTATCATTGCTTTTTATTGAACCTGAAATAAATCACGAAAATCACCTAGTTTTCATGCGTTCAAAGAGGCCTACCTCCCTAAGGAATCATTCTTCACGCGTCCCCTACGTGAATAGAACGGGTAAAAATCCTTAAACTGCTACAATGGGAAGCACTCTTTGCCACGCAGTCACAGTGATTTTCAGAGTATGAATGTAGATATAGATGAAGAAATAGAAAGCCTCACGAAGAGACACTGTGTAAACTGGTGATGCAGCTGAAATATTTCTGACGTTTCCAGGTCTGTTCCTTCAACCGATCATTAAGAATGTAGCTACAGCTAGGTGGCAGAGGTGAGTTTGGCGAAAGGTTGTCAGTCAGAAAACAAGTTGGCTGGAGAACAGTACCCATACAAATTACAACATAGATATACGTGTGTGTGTGTGTGTGTGTGTGTGTGTGTGAGTGCGTGTGTATGTATGTATGTATGATGTATGTTCTACATCTCCTCCTAAACAACTGCATCATTTTCAACCAAACTTCGAACACGTATCGTTTACTGTTTGTAAAGAACAGTTGTGGGTACGAGAACCATCTACCTGTCTAAGGGGTGGGGTTGGAGTGAAAAAGCAGTGTAGTGCACGACGCGATAATATCCATACTTTGGTCATCCAGTATCTGAGGAGGAGAACACTTAGAGATTTGCAACAAACTTTACACATAATGTGGGAACGTTTACGAAACTTTTTCACGCTGAAAACCATCACAAAATGATGAAAGGAAAAAAAAAACATTGGATCTCACTACATTTTCGCTGTTCGCGCAATAAAAGTGTCACATGAAGCACAACGTTTTGATTTACTGCTTCTTTACTACCAATTGTTTTCGTGATAGATTTTGCAGACAGTATTCAGTTATACTACTGAATGTACCAGAAAAATGACATCATTGTACGACACTGAGTTCAGAAGATATGACGCCAGAAACACTGAATGCGTGAAAAACTACCTCATTACGTAAGACGTTTAACTTTATTACTTCGTTGCTACTAACTCTATTCGCAATACTTTTTGTAGAGAGCATCCGAATTTGCTGCTCCATGTACCTACGAATATATATCACTGTACGACCCACAGTTCCAGAGATATTATGTCAAATACTGAGATGTGAGAAAAACTGCCGTATCACACATAACGATTTAATTTATAATCTCTTTACTAGAAGCTCTACTCGCAAGACATTCCGCAAACAATATCCACTTACGCCGCTAAATTTACTTACAAAAATATATCACTGAACGACTCATAGTGTAGGAGATACGATGTCAAATACTGCCGCACCATATATGACGTTTTACTTTATAATTTCTTTTCTACTAACTATTTACAATGCACTTCGCAAACAGTAGTCACATATACCACTGGATACACTTGCAAAATTACACCATTGTACAGCAGATAGTTCAGGGGATACGACGTCATAAATATTGCGCTGCGTGAAAATGAAACTGCATGATGAAATTTGCTAGACGTACAGGTGACGTATGTGTACAGGTAAGCGTGAAATATTTTAAATATGTTTGAAATACACTCCTGGAAATGGAAAAAAGAACACATTGACACCGGTGTGTCAGACCCACCATACTTGCTCCGGACACTGCGAGAGGGCTGTACAAGCAATGATCACACGCACGGCACAGCGGACACACCAGGAACCGCGGTGTTGGCCGTCGAATGGCGCTAGCTGCGCAGCATTTGTGCACCGCCGCCGTCAGTGTCAGCCAGTTTGCCGTGGCATACGGAGCTCCATCGCAGTCTTTAACACTGGTAGCATGCCGCGACAGCGTGGACGTGAACCGTATGTGCAGTTGACGGACTTTGAGCGAGGGCGTATAGTGGGCATGCGGGAGGCCGGGTGGACGTACCGCCGAATTGCTCAACACGTGGGGCGTGAGGTCTCCACAGTTCATCGATGTTGTCGCCAGTGGTCGGCGGAAGGTGCACGTGCCCATCGACCTGGGACCGGATCGCAGCGACGCACGGATGCACGCCAAGACCGTAGGATCCTACGCAGTGCCGTAGGGGACCGCACCGCCACTTCCCAGCAAATTAGGGACACTGTTGCTCCTGGGGTATCGGCGAGGACCATTCGCAACCGTCTTCATGAAGCTGGGCTACGGTCCCGCACACCGTTAGGCCGTCTTCCGCTCACGCCCCGACATCGTGCAACCCGCCTCCAGTGGTGTCGCGACAGGCGTGAATGGAGGGACGAATGGAGACGTGTCGTCTTCAGCGATGAGAGTCGCTTCTGCCTTGGTGCCAGTGATGGTCGTATGCGTGTTTGGCGCCGTGCAGGTGAGCGCCACAATCAGGGCTGCATACGTCCGAGGCACACAGGGCCAACACCCGGCATCATGGTGTGGGGAGCGATCTCCTACACCGGCCGTACACCACTGGTGATCGTCGAGGGGACACTGAATAGTGCACGGTACATCCAAACCGTCATCGAACCCATCGTTCTACCATTCCCAGACCGGCAAGGGAACTTGCTGTTCCAACAGGACAATGCGCGTCCGCATGTATCCCGTGCCACCCAACGTGCTCTAGAAGGTGTAAGTCAACTACCCTGGCCAGCAAGATCTCCGGATCTGTCCCCCATTGAGCATGTTTGGGACTGGATGAAGCGTCGTCTCACGCGGTCTGCACGTCCAGCACGAACGCTGGTCCAACTGAGGCGCCAGGTGGAAATGGCATGGCAAGCCGTTCCACAGGACTACATCCAGCATCTCTACGATCGTCTCCATGGGAGAATAGCAGCCTGCATTGCTGCGAAAGGTGGATATACACTGTACTAGTGCCGACATTGTGCATGCTCTGTTGCCTGTGCCTATGTGCCTGTGGTTCTGTCAGTGTGATCATGTGATGTATCTGACCCCAGGAATGTGTCAATAAAGTTTCCCCTTCCTGGGACAATGAATTCACGGTGTTCTTATTTCAATTTCCAGGAGTGTATATTTAAGATGTGCGTGCGCGAACAAAGGCACGGGCAAAAAGCTCGTCCTAAACCTAGAACGACTTAAATTTGGTCGACATATATATTAGTGAAATTACAATGAAATGAACACCCTTAGCTGCTTACAAGCGTCGACATACGTCAACGGGAACAGATGAAAATGTGTGGCCCGGCCGGGACTTAGCCGGGATCTCCCGCTTACATGGCAGACGCTGTATCCATCTGAGCCACCGAGGACACAGATGAATAGCGCGACTGCAGGGATTTATCTCTGGCACGCCTCCCGCGAAACCAAACCACATTCTCAACATATTGTCCCGCACTACATTCGTAGTGCCTCCGCCCATTATACTCATTACTCGCGGCGCGTTGCCGATTCCCGTAAGAGTTCGGGCACTGTTTGTGCATTCGCACTGAAGAAGATGGTCAAGTGACCAGATACCATCGGTGACCATGCAGCTCGTTAGATTGAAATTACAATGAAATGAACACCGTTAGCTGCTTACAGGCGTTGACGTATATATATATATATATATATATATATATATATATATATATATATATATATATATATACTCCTGGAAATGGAAAAAAGAACACATTGACACCGGTGTGTCAGACCCACCATACTTGCTCCGGACACTGCGAGAGGGCTGTACAAGCAATGATCACACGCACGGCACAGCGGACACACCAGGAACCGCGGTGTTGGCCGTCGAATGGCGCTAGCTGCGCAGCATTTGTGCACCGCCGCCGTCAGTGTCAGCCAGTTTGCCGTGGCATACGGAGCTCCATCGCAGTCTTTAACAATGGTAACATGCCGCGACAGCGTGGACGTGAACCGTATGTGCAGTTGACGGACTTTGAGCGAGGGCGTATAGTGGGTATGCGGGAGGCCGGGTGGACGTACCGCCGAATTGCTCAAACGTGGGGCGTGAGGTCTCCACAGTACATCGATGTTGTCGCCAGTGGTCGGCGGAAGGTGCACGTGCCCGTCGACCTGGGACCGGACCGCAGCGACGCACGGATGCACGCCAAGAACGTAGGATCCTACGCAGTGCCGTAGGGGACCGCACCGCCACTTCCCAGCAAATTAGGGACACTGTTGCTCCTGGGGTATCGGCGAGGACCATTCGCAACCGTCTCCATTAAGCTGGGCTACGGTCCCGCACACCGTTAGGCCGTCTTCCGCTCACGCCCCAACATCGTGCAGCCCGCCTCCAGTGGTGTCGCGACAGGCGTGAATGGAGGGACGAATGGAGACGTGTCGTCTTCAGCGATGAGAGTCGCTTCTGCCTTGGTGCCAATGATGGTCGTATGCGTGTTTGGCGCCGTGCAGGTGAGCGCCACAATCAGGACTGCATACGACCGAGGCACACAGGGCCAACACCCGGCATCATGGTGTGGGGAGCGATCTCCTACACTGGCCGTACACCACTGGTGATCGTCGAGGGGACACTGAATAGTGCACGGTACATCCAAACCGTCATCGAACCCATCGTTCTACCATTCCTAGACCGGCAAGGGAACTTGCTGTTCCAACAGGATAATGCACGTCCGCATGTATCCCGTGCCACCCAACGTGCTCTAGAAGGTGTAAGTCAACTACCCTGGCCAGCAAGATCTCCGGATCTGTCCCCCATTGAGCATGTTTGGGACTGGATGAAGCGTCGTCTCACGCGGTCTGCACGTCCAGCACGAACGCTGGTCCAACTGAGGCGCCAGGTGGAAATGGCATGGCAAGCCGTTCCACAGGACTACATCCAGCATCTCTACGATCGTCTCCATGGGAGAATAGCAGCCTGCATTGCTGCGAAAGGTGGATATACACTGTACTAGTGCCGACATTGTGCATGCTCTGTTGCCTGTGTCTATGTGCCTGTGGTTCTGTCAGTGTGATCATGTGATGTATCTGACCCCAGGAATGTGTCAATAAAGTTTCCCCTTCCTGGGACAATGAATTCACGGTGTTCTTATTTCAATTTCCAGGAGTATATATATATATATATATATATAAGTTACGAAATGCTGTAGTGGTAATAACCACCTACCTCCTAATTGCGGTGAGTGTGATAACGTGGAGAGAGAAGGGAGGAAGAGGAGATGGACAGAAGCGAGAGGGAAGGAGAAGGTAGGTACAGATAGGAGGGAGAGGTGGACAGAGGTACGGTAGGGTGAAATGAACACAGAGAGGGGAGAGAAGGAGATTGATGGAAGACGCGAAGATGTATACAGAAAGTAAATGGAGGGAGATGATCAGAGAGAGGAGGGGAGGAGGAAATGGACAGAGAGAGCGGGAGGAGGAGATTAACAAAGAGAGGGAGAGGAGGAGATGGACATAGGGGGAAGGAGTAGGTAGACAGAGAGGAAGGAGGAGGAGATGAACAGAGAGGGGGTGAGGAGGAGATGGACTAATAGAAGACTGGAATAAAAACATAACCGACCAACGCCGGGCACTCTGCTAGTTGCTTTTAAGGTGGCGATGCGCCGCTAATTCAAGGGGTCAAATGGTAAACTTCCGATATTAATAACTTAATTATAAATCAATTACTGCCAAAAAGAGTATAATGCCTAGCCCCTGGAATAAACTGTTATGAAGATGAGCTGTTTAATGGATGCATCTGAATTCTAACGGCAATACCCAAGGTCTTCCGAAGGTGCCACATCTTGGCGAACGAGAATCAAAGTTAGTATACATTCAACGACCGATACTCGAAGTTGAAATTATGAGCAACACGTAACATCGTAAGTGTCGTCTTTCATAAAAAGTGTTAGCAATAAAAGGTGTTCGTCGTCAGATTATAATAAAAGAATTTGAGTGTGATATTTGTGCAGGAAAAAAAAAACACCTCGCTTCTGACACATATTGAAAATCACCTGGGTTACATTGCAACTATTGGAAATCATGATCAGTCTAGATTGGTTCGAATTGTTCTATCAACTTTAGCTACGCATTTGGGAGCTATAACGCCTGTGGTACCCCGTCATGTGCTTGCACTGAAACGGAAGAGTGGAAAATATCAACGTTTTAACGCAGGTCCACCCGTCTACAAAAAAAGTGGAAGAAGGCAGAAATAATTCACAGAGATACCGGCTAATGTGTTTCACATTCATCTACTGTAGATTCTTAGACCGTATTCGAAGCTGAAACGTAACGAGGTATCCGAACAGAACGACCTCCACAGGTTCCCAAGGTATCAGTATTGCGAACCCAACTCGCCGTTTTCTCACATGGAATCCTGAAAGCCATGGATTAAGGTAGTCAGGTGGGTGCAGCATTTCCTGAATTCCGAAGAGCAGTTGACTGAGTACCACACCAACGCTTCTTAACGAAAGTACGATCATATGGGGTATCAGACGAAACATGACCCGGTTGAAGATTTCTTGGTAGGGAAAGCGCTGCAAGTTATCTTGGACAGAAAGTCATAGGCAGAGTTAGAAATAATTCCGGTGTCCCCGAGAGTAGTTCATAGACGTAGATGTAGATGCACCGCCTACACTTGGCTGAATGACGTAAGAGTAAAATAATTTACTTGAAAATGAGTATTACCGTAGTTTCAAACATTTATCATCACATCTCGAAGTCTACTCCACCTTGCTGTCTGCAAATGGCTTTCTTCTGAAACCTCCAACCAGAGAGCGATATTGTTTTCGAGAAAGCAGAAGAAAGAACCAGGATGCGAATCAAACTCTGTACTTCACGCACGGGGTGCGATATACTGCGCAGATATTAAACATTTGCGAAAGCAGCCGGGATCGACGCCAGAGACCTGGAGGACGGCCTGTGTCGCCTAAAAATACTGCAGAGAGCTGTATTTTATATGCGTCCCGTTGGCAACTGAGAAGAATGGCTATGAAGAGCGACTAACAGCGAAGACTTCTGCGATATAACTTATAGCTTTATAAAGCCTAACTGTCAGATGTGCCGAGCAGGAGAGAAACTGTCCCACGTACAGAGTGTGACAAACCTTTACGGTCAAAAGTATAGTCTCTATACTTTTGATCCTAAAGGTTTGTCGCACTCTGTACGTGAGACAGTTTCTCTCCTGCTCGGCACACACTGACGTTCCACAATTGAGTATTTGTAGATAAGAAACCAACTTTTGGAAGTGTATAGTTCGGATGGGGCATGCTCTTAAATGGGCAAATCATGGAAGATCCATGTACGTAAACAGTGTATATTTAATAACAAAAACCCGTATATATATATATATATATATATATATATATATATATATATATATACGATAGGGATGGAAAAAATCGACCGGATAAAACCGATACCGGTATTTTACTTCTGATTAGCCAGTATTTTACAATATTTATTTTTTCTCAGTTATAATATGTGTTATTTAATTTTTTACTAATAACCGCTTAAAAAACCGAAATATCAGTTAGTCATAACAGCAGCGCTAAACTTTTTATTTTTTAAACAAACGTTTTTTTTTAATCTTTTACATGACTGCGAAGCAGCATCTGTGTAAATCTGAAGAGGTTGAAAAAAATCAGCCAACCAGTTGCAAAACATAGGTTTAGTAGCTGACCTAGGTTTCGATATTTTTAAAAATATCGTGTTCAGAAGGAGTGGGCCTTGTTGCATCACATGATGGTACCTTACATTAGATGATGCAAAGCGGCTCTTGTCACATATAAAATTGACAAAACAACAATTATCGCAATCCATGGGTTTAGATAGCAGCTTCATCTCTGGCATGATGTACATGTAACTTATTCAAATATATTATCCTGTGACTCCTGTAACAATTTTATTTTGACGGGAGCATCTACCTGTGGGCATTTTACTAGTGAGAATTCATTCTGAAGTACGATAGACGAGTATGTAATATTGCTGCTATCTTAAGCCATAATTTGGAATAATTCATGTTTTGTCAATTTTATATATGACAAGAGCCGTTCGGCTTCATCTAATCTAATGTACCATCATCTGATGTAACAAGGCCCACTCCTTCCGAAGAAGGTATTTTTAAAAATATCGAAACCTATATCAAGGTCTAATAAAGCTATGTTTTGCAACTGCTTGGCTGATGTTTCAACCTGTTCAATCCTTTTTTTTAAAAAATGCCAACGGCCTTGCCGCAGTAGTAACACCGGTTCCCGTTAGATCGCCGAAATTAAGCGCTGTCGGGGTTGGCTAGCAATTGGATGGGTGACCATCCGGTCTGCCGAGCGTTGTTGGCAAGCGGGGTTCACTCAAACGTTGTGATGCAAATTGAGGAGCTACTTGATTGAGAAGTAGCAGCTGCGTCTCTCAAACTGACGTACGGCCGCGAGAGCGGTGGGTTGATCGCATGCCCCTCCATATCCGCATCCCGTGAAGCCTATGGGGCGAGGATGACACGGCGGCCGGTCGGTGACGTTGTGCCTTCATGGCCTGTTCGCGTTGAGTTTTTTTTAATGAGTAATTTTTATGCGTAAAATTTGCATTACTTTGAAATATTGCGTTTTTATAGAGAACGGGATTACAGGGGTTTATTTATTTTAAATGCTGCTGATAAAACCTTCCATCTATCAGTAAAAGAAAACTCCAGCCAACAGTAGAAACAGGTTTTAAGAGAAGTGCAATGCAGGTTTCGTAAAGACAGGTCATGTGCAGAAGCGACATCTGTCCTCAAACAACTGATAGAAAAGAGAACCAATAAGCCAGCATTTCTGCTCTTCCTCAACTATGAGATGCCCACGATAAAGTATGGGAAACACTTACTGACCACAATGTGACCTCTAAATTAGTATAATGCCATTAAATCACTATACGATAGTACTGAAATTAGTATAAACTAATTATTGACGGTAAACCAGGAGTTAAATCAAGGGAGAGATCTCTCATGAACACTTTTGATGTATGTCTCACCAAAGCTTTAAAGGAATAGAATTCTAAAACTCCAACAGGATGGGCCTAGGAAGTACCAAATTTACTAACACCATTCTATTTGCAGACGACCAGTTCTCCTAGCAGACAGTAAGAGCGCTTAACAAGGGAATGTAGTTAAACTGAACAGTGTTTTACAAACTTATTGAATGACTATTTCTGTAAATAAAAGAAAAGTAATAGCAACGATGGGGAAACGCGTAAGAAGAGCAAAAATTATGATAAACAATAACATAAAAAAAGGTAAAACTTAAGTTCCGCGTTCCGATGGGCCTATTGTTCTCAACCGACCGCCGTGTCATCCTCCGCTAATGGCGTTATCGGATGCGGTAGGGAGGGCCTTGTGGTCAGCACTCCGCTCTGGCAGTCGCTATCGGGTTTCTTGACCTTGGAGTTGCTAATACTCTGTCAGGTAGCTCATCAGGTGGCCTCACGAGGCTTAGCGCACCCCATTCCAGTTCTCCCACCAAGGAAATATTCCTGGCAATACCGGGAATCGAACGCGGGTCCCCCCGCATGGCAGTCGGCCGCGCTGATGGCTCAGCTACGGAAGCGGATCACAGGATACGTAAATTCGTTTAAATACCTAGGGAAAGATACATCAATATACAAAACTAAATCTGATGCCCGAAATACACAGAAATACAACGCAATAAATGGCTGTGTATGGAGGTACTTTGGCAGAACTACAGGGTGGCACAGGGGAACGGGAAATTTTGAACGTTGGCAGCACTGTAGCGACGGCAGATGTTCGAAACTTTGCACAATTGATGTGAACGTAGTGCCATTTAGTAATCATGGAGAATTGGACTGGTGCGGAACGTGCAGTAGCTGTGAGAGCGTTTTACAAAAATGGTGATAGTGCGACTGCCGCGCAGAGAACATTTCGACAGCATTACCAGCTTGGACGTCATGGGCGTGTCCCATCTGCGCATGCGATTACAGCTTGGGTGCGTAATTTTGAAGAAACAGGATCTGCCTTGAAAAAGAAACCTCCAGGTGGCATTCCAACGGTACGTACCCCAGAGAACATTGCAGCTGCTAGAGCTGCAATCAAGAGAAGTCCTCGCCGCTCCGTTCGACAGCATGCATCTTCGCTAGGGATTAAGCGACGAAGATTACAAAGAATACTGCACGAATTAGATTTCCATCCCTATAAGTTGCAGATTGTGCAACACTTACATGAACGAGACCCAGCGTCACGTATGGAGTTTAGTAGGCAGATATTGGCTAAAATCAACGAGGACGCGAATTTCCTTGGTAACTTATGGATATCAGACGAAGCCCATTTCCACCTGAGCGGATTCGTGAACAAACAGAATTTTCGTTATTGGGCACAGGACAATCGTTGTGAGTTTCACCAGCGACCACTACATAGCGCCAAGGTCACAATATGGTGTGCTGTATCATGTCATAGTGTTATCGGCCCTTATTTTTTTGAACGTGAGGATGGTAGTGCAGTGACAGTAACATCCGCTCGATATGTTGAAATGCTTCAAACATTCTTTACACCGAGACTGTACGAGCTTAATCTGAACGTCGAAAACATGTGGTTTCAGCAGGACGGAGCCACGTCACACACTGCTCGACAATCGATGGCAGCAGTTCGTCAATTGTTTGGAAGACGCATTATTTCACGTAACGGTGACATTGCATGGCCTGCGAGATCCCCTGATCTTTGTGTGTGCGACTTCTTCCTGTGGGGATATCTTAAAGGCATGGTGTACCGTACACGTCCTGCAACAATCCATGAACTGAAGGAGAACATTGAAAACGAAATCACTGCCATTCCCACACCGCGCGTTCCACAGTTTTCATAACAGGCTGTTAGAGTGTGAACGCCGAATGGGAGCACATCTTACCGATGTCATCTTTAAAAAGTAAAGAGACACTTTTGGACATTTTCATTGTGAAGACATACTGAATAATGGCATACTGAATACATTCACTTTCGTTAATAAATTACTAGTTTTGTGAATTTATTCATGGAAATGACGTTATTTCGAAATTTCCCGTTTCTCTGCGCCTCCCTGTATTAGGTTGTGGTATCGATAGTTCCGATGCCACAGCGTGGGTAAACGCTCGTAGGTTGGCACTACGAGAGCGGACAAACTACGCCGACCACAGCGCCCTCTAGCCGACGCTGTGGAGCTCAACGAGCGACGCTATTTCTGGCCATTTCATCAAGAGCAGACGGCCTGGATACATCGCTTCAACTTTAGAGAGTGTTGGCTCGCTATTGAGACTTTGTACTACTTACGACGGGAATACGGCTTTGCACCTACGTGCTCATCATCGCAGAGTTATGTGACCATTTACTATCTTGTTTTTGCCTATAGTAAACATCTTTAACTGCGGTACCGAAGTGCTTTACCTCTCCTGCTCCTACTCACTTCCTTCATTCGGCCTATTTTGCAGATCACAGAAGGAGACCCACGCGCCGCCTTCCAGGCGGGATACAAAAGTAATACCAGCTTGCGGAAAGTGGTGGCCAAGCCTGATTTTATGTATCCTAACAATAGCTGGATACTATAAAGGAGAGGAACAATGAGTGGAAGCGGCTGAGATCAGACTTATGAGGTCACTTCTTGGATTAATATTAAGAGACAAAAGTGTGAAGTGAAGGCATAAGACAGCAACTAGGTGCGAATAAGACAATGCCAGAAGCGTTTAGGACTATCAAAAAACAGTTGCATGACCACATTAAAAGGATGCCACCTAAGCGCCTACCATGGCAAGTATTATGTTTTAAGCCTTTGAGTACCAGTGGTTTCTGTCTGAAACCTCCATTTCATTAATTTTTTGTTTAAGTGCCAGTGCCTTTCGCATGAAAGCACCGCTATTGCAAGACGGAGACTTATTGTGGTACGAGTGTAATGCATTATAGCAGTCACTTAGAACCTTCAGAGCAAAAAATGGTTCAAATGGCTCTGAGCACTATGGGACGTAACATCTGAGGTCATCGGTCCCCTAGAACTTACAACTACTTAAACCTAACTAACCTAAGGACATCACAAACATCCATGCCCGAGGCAGGAGGTTAGCACACTGGACTCGCATTCGGGAGGACGACGGTTCAATCCCGTCTCCGGCCATCCTGATTTAGGTTTTCCGTGATTTCCCTAAATCGTTTCAGGCGAATGCCGAGATGGTTCCTTTGAAAGGGCACGGCCGATTTCCTTCCCAATCCTTCCCTAACCCGAGCTTGCGCTCCGTCTCTAATGACCTCGTTGTCGACGGGACGTTAAACACTAACCACCACGACCACCGAGGCAGGATTCGAACCTGGGACCGTAGCAGTCGCGCGGTTCCGGACTGAGCGCCTAGAACCGCTCGCCCACCGCGGCCGGCCTTCAGAGCAACAGTTGGCGCGGAGATTGTGCTACGTGACTATAGCAGATTGTGAACGTGGCTTCTTTTGTAGTGGTCATATTGAGGAGAACATTGAAAGTGAAAGTAAGTACATCTATAGTAGTAGCTGGCAGAAGTAAAGCTGTGAGTACCGGGCGTGAGTCGTGCTTCGGTAGCTCAGATGGTAGAGCACTTGCCCGCGAAAGGCAAAGGTCCCGAGTTCGAGTCTCGGTCGGGCACACAGTTTTAATCTGCCAGGAAGTTTCATATCAGCGCACACTCCGCTGCAGAGTGAAACTCTCATTCTGGAAACATCTATAGTTATTGTAACGTGAAACTGAATTTGTACTACTGCTTTTCATAAGTGGTTTCGAAATCAAACTACTGGGGCAGTATATACTTTTGATATCAGTTTATCAAATTTTTAGCCAATTCTTGCTTCTTATTTGGAATTATAATTTGCTTTAGGCATTATGAGTTCATTGAAGTTTTGGATATTGTGACCAGGAAAGTGGAAATTACTTTCAAATGTATATCATGAAATGACGGGTGGTTGAAAACTGTATATCCCAGTGATTTCAAAGTGAAACCATATCCTTAAAACCTTTTTGCTAATTACTTCTCTTATTCATTGCGTAGTGTAATGATATAGTGAGGCGTAGCGCCGTATAACAATCCTGCCTTGGAGGCGGTTAAGTGGGAGATGTGTCTCAGAGCTGGATAGTGACAGATGGTGACGCGAGGCTGGACGCACACGTAGTTTATGTATCAGCCGATACAGGACAATATTGGATAGGGGGACTGTGATTTTAGTTTCGATTGTGCCCACTAGAGTGCACTAAAGTAATAGAATGTTTTTCATAAACTGTTCTAGTATTTTCATAAAGTGTTATTATATTTTTTTGTGTATGTAAAATGTTATAAATGTGTTTTAGCAGTATGAATGATGCGTGAGTGTGATTTAAGGTTAATATGAAGATAATTGTTTAACCAGTTATGTAGTAAGATTTAGTGTGGGAAAATTTCGAAGAAGTATGGATACGGAAAAAGGGGATTTTTTAGAATAGATTTGTAAAGCAAGTTTATCGTAAAGGGAAAGTTAATTCAGGTATAAATAACAATAGTAAATAGCTTTATGCATAAGCAAAACTTCAGCATATTAGATAATTACGTCGTTAAAAAGTGCAGTCGTTAGGTTTACTATGTTGTGATTGGTTACTGATGAAAAGCGCAGATTGACGCGGGAGAATGTTGTTTTGCTATTGGCTGTTGAGTAAACTGACCAATGGTAAAGCAATATTCTTTGCGCGCTTTTCTCGGCTGGTAGAGAAGACTTAGAGTATTCTAGAGAAGAGTGGGAGCCTAGCCATGAAACAGTTCGGACGTGTGTAGTAGTAGTTCCGATGGAAATGATAAGTTGCCGGATCTAGCAGTATTTCATACATCAAACGTATTGGAAAGTGACGGCATAATTATTCCGATGTGTGTGTAGAAATTTCGAAATTTTTAAGTGAATTTTGTGACGAGAAAAGGCATATATTCCGCGTGGCGTATTGAGCAGGTCGGTGGCTAAAAACTGTGACTGCATTTGGTACCGACAGACTTAATATTTGGCGAGCATTCTCAATCAAAAACAATCAGTATTTTTGTAGCTATTACGTTTTCGGGAAATGCAACACCATAAACTTGCTAACGTGTGTGAAAGGGATTATGAGTGACTGTGTTAAGACTAGCACGGGCTTGGCAGTGATACTTGTTCACCTAAGTTTCAGAATATATTAATTGAGGACAAAATTTCCAACCTTTCATTTCGTGTTTCTCCCGAAACGTAGATTAGTGACTTTAATTGCAGCCGGGTTCACGTCGAAGTACAGTAGGTTTCACTCAGCTTTCCTACTGATGATCTGCTGAGACAATGTTCACAGGTTGGTGCAGGTCCGTCGTAAAGGGACGGAAAGAACCGCGCCGCTGCAAAAGGTCAACTTCGTCAAAAGTTTTAAAATTAAATATTTTTTCTTTTATTCGGTCTTGAAGCGTTAACCAAAAGGGAAGACGGGAAATAGAACGGCCAGTAATAAGATGGAGACAACCGTTCTGTTGTCAGTTGAAGCTGCTGACTCAACACGGTCCTCTGTGTGGTCTGTTCCACACGAGGGGTGACTTTATGCTTACGGCGAGTGCAAGCTGTCAGGTGACTAGACCATCACGGCAAATTAAAAGTTCTGTCAGCGGATCGTAACGCGGAGTGCTGAGATTCGCAATTCACAATCTGCTTTTTATTTACGAATGAGGCAGTCTTAACACAGAGTGAGATAATAAATTGGCACAATAACAATGCGTGCATTTTAAGCAAATTGTCGAGCTACCGTGATAGCAAGTGATCAGATTCGCTGCAGTATCAGTGTGTGGGCAGGAACTGTGACTGAAAGACTCTAAGGACACCGGATAAATTAAAAGCTGCTGGTTAACATCAGTTTCTGTGCGACAAACTACTCACTCTATTGGAGAACGTCACTCATGGGGAAACAACAAATATAGTTCAAATGGCTCTGACCACTATGGGACTTAACATCTGAGGTCATCAGTCCCCCAGAACTTAGAACTACTTAAACCTAACTAACCTAAGGACATCACACACATCCATGCCCGAGGCAGGATTCGAACCTGCGACCGTAGCGGTCGCGCGCGGGAAACACAACAGATGTGGTTTATGCGCGACAGAACACTACATATTTCTATATGCCTCATAAGTCATTAGCTAACAGCAAAGCTTAATGAACGACCAGTTCGTCGAGGATGTCCAGTATTACAGCCCCCCTTTTCGCCCGGCCTTAACACCTTATATTTATGGATACGGCGACATTTAAAGGCTTTGGTGTATTCCGCACTCTCCGAAAACGTGAACAATTTACAGAAGACTGTGTCCCATTCATCTAAGAAAATGAGACACTTTTTAACGAATTATGTAATCACAAGCCAAGTGGACCGGCATACGTTTAGAGCAAAGCACACGGGTCGGAAATGGGCTCCACATGTGGATAAATACAAACTGTTTACTTTGTATAGAAGACAAAAGTGATAATGAAATGGTCATTAAATGTTACAATGAGCAGAACTGTTAGAGCACACGGATTTCGCCGCGTTGCTATGACAACGATGACGTCGCTGTGATCTCGTGAGCGCCTCTGAGAGGATCCCACTTGGAATTTGGTAAACGACTGTTTACTCTTAGAAGGGTTGACAAGACGTGTGCTAATTTTACCTACAAACGTTTTCTGTTAGCTGCACGTTACGAACATTTTTTTCAGTTCCACTTTTTGGGGAATGACGCCCATTACAAAATAATCCTCTTTGCTTACAATGCCTGTGTAATTATCGTTCCATGACAGTAATCTTTAAACCTACTTAAATTGGAGGTACGCATTAATACTTTGCAGTAGTTCCCTGTTGTGTAAGAAACAGAGAATAAGATATGCATTTACTGGTACACCGATATAGCACCTATTTTCCTTTATAGTAAACAGGCTATAATAAATAATAGGTCTTTTGCATCACACATATGCATTTTTAATTAGTTTTGCTCTCCGCGAATTTATTCCTTGAGTTATTTAGGGTCATCTGAAAACAAGTGTGGCGCCTTAAACCTTTGAAGTCGCAGATCACTTTTCAAATTAAATGACAAGCAATAATATTACACCCAATATACGTTTAGGGCTCATGTCAAAGGCTCAGACCCTGACATTCACGTGGATATACCGTTTTTAAGGACTGTAAGACGCACTTTTTCCTTAGAAAAATTGCCTCCAAAATTCAGGTGCATCTTATACTCAAAATAACATATACATGTCCAAATGGTTCAAATGGCTCTGAGCACTATGCGACTTAACTTCTCAGGTCATCAGTCGCCTAGAACTTAGAACTAATTAAACCTAACTAACCTAAGGACATCACACACATCCATGCCCGAGGCAGGATTCGAACCTGCGACCGTAGCGGTCGCTCGGCTCCAGACTGCAGCGCCTAGAACCGCACGGCCACTCCGGCCGGCGTAAACATGTCCACTGTTTGATTTAAATTTCCCGCCAGTCTTAAAAATGGCCATATATACGATGCTGTGGGAAATCTATCTTTGTCTGACAACACTGGATTGAACTGGGAGCAGCAGTGCACCGATGCAACGAACGTAAGTTGTGGGGATTCAAAGGTTTCTAACATTTTATCCCTCCCGCACCGCCACCACAAACCCATGACACAGTCTAGCCCATGATGCGTCATTACATTTTACGGTCAGTGAACTTGAACTGAAAGTGATTTGTTTAATCGGTAACAGTACAATATTTTTGTTAGTAGCTTGTTTCGTAATGGAAAAAAATAAAAGATTTTCGTGTGATTCGGGCTACAAATAGAAAGTAATAGCATATGCAGGAGAACATGAATCAGGCTGTCCACCAACAGAAAAAACCGTTCGTGATTGAGGGGCTAGTAAAGAAGAATTGAAAAAAATCAGGAAGGGCAAATGTGCAACTAGAGGACTGAGTGCGAAATGGCCAAAACTAGAAGATGACAGTTTTCAGGGCTTTTAAAGTCACTTCGCTTTTATAAACTAAGAACTTTTTTAGTCTGGCTTTGAACTCTAATAATAAAAACGGTAAAAATGTTATTTTAAAAAAATGATTCAAAATTAAGGTCCGTATTATGCTCCGTAGCGTCTTATAGTCCGTAAAATAAATGGTTTCCTTGGGTTGCTACAAATGAATGGAGCATATTAATAATACCCACTGGAAGGTGAGGGATTAACGTTATAGTGCAATGACAGTAGTATAGTGCCGACAATATGTGAAGAGTGTTACTTGCCATTTCATAGTGTCTCTGTTGCCATCAATGAAACACAGTGAGTGCGCGTGCGAGTTCTCTGAAAAATATGCCCCAGGCAAATTCTATTGTATATCAAACAGGTACTATCACTACATGAAAAAAAAAATTCCGAAATCCAGTAATCATCCCAGAAGTAAACTTCGAAGTATTGTTATCTGTGCCTCTGCCGCTCTCCAGTTCCAAGGATTACTTTTTCGGTCTTATTTTCCTATTGTCAAACAAACGGCGGTCTGCCCCTGCACAGCCGGAGCAGACTTGCAGTTATTCCAAGCATTTCAACTTTAGGCAGCTCAAAAGGCTTCGAAGAAACGCAAGACAGTACAATAATAGATGAAAAGCACCAGTTTACAAAAGCAAACTGGTGCTTTTCATTTATTATTATAATGTTGTTCTACCAAGAACCGACGGAAGATTCTGTTAATATGACAACACAATATGTAAGTGCTGGTAGTAAACAATGAATTTACTTGTGTGAACCACACATTCCATCAGATTCTCATTGCCTATAAACCGTATGTATCTGCACAGAAATCTACTCTCTTCTTTCACAACCGCAGGCAACCCCCAAAAACTAGAAAGGAAAGAGCTTAACGTCGCGAGCTTGGCGAAGTTATTAGATCCGAAGCGCTGGTTCATTAGATGAGTTTGGAGGAGAATTCGCTCTTCGCTTTATCAAAACAACCAACCCTGCGTTCTCTTACCAAAACAACAGGACACCTTCATAAAGATGCTGAATCAGACCTTCTCGAATCCATATCTAGCGTCTTAACGACTTCACAGACTCGCTCAAATAAAATACTGCCTAGGCTTTCACTGCATTTTTTCTTCAGTTCAGACTTCCTTGATCGAAATGTGAAACTATTCAACTCGGAACTGTCGAAGTATCCCTACAGCGCAACAGCAAAGGTCTGAAGTTTTAAACGAAATCACTTAAATTAAAACTAGAAAGTTCTGTTTATTTCACTGTGGGTTCTTGATTAAACACAATTACACGGGAAAACACATACCTTTGCCACTTGTTCACACTACATATATATTTTTGCGACGTAGATTTCCGGTTGTGAATCCATTGTACACCATATTTGACAAAGAAGTTATTGTGTATAATGACATAATCATGAACAGCAAAGAGTCTACAATTATCAAATAAATTAATTGTTAATACTAAATATGCAAAATAAAACATACACAATCGTAGAATACTAAAAAATTAATAAGAGTTAAATCGATTTACAATAGATAGCCGGTCACTGTGGCCGAGCGGTTCTAGGCACTTCAGTCCGGAACCGCGCTGCTGCTATGGGCGCAGGTTCGAATCCTGCCTCGGGCATGCATGCATGTGTGCGATGTCCTTAGGTTAGTCAGGTTTAAGTAGTTCTAAGTCTAGGGGACTGATGACCTCAGATGTTAAGTCCCATAGTGCTTACAGACATTTGAACCATTTTTTGAATGGATAATCAAAAGTGGGTCAGTCAGAGCTATGAGTATTCATCTTGCGAACACATCATTTTTAATCATATGTTCATCTGAAGATGTGGCTTTTAGTGCCACGAAGCCGGTTGTGATCCAGTAATGAAGGACTAAATACAACTGAAGCGGTTATTAATACCCAATATGACTAATCGAAAGTATCTGGACACCCCTGTATAGCGTGGAACTGACCACTAGCTGTCACGAGGGGCGGAACCGCTAGAATAAAAGAAGGCGAGGATTATTGTGTTGTCAGTAAAGAAGCAGTAATAGTAGAACAGATCGATCAGGAGAGCTCAATGATTTCGAATGTGGACCAGTCACTGGATGTCACCTTACAAGGGAACCTCCCCATCGCACCCCCCTCAGATTTAGTTATAAGTTGGCACAGTGAGTCGGCCTTGAAAAACTGAACGCAGATCAATCGAGAAAACAGGAAGAAGTTGTGTGGAACTATGAAAAAAAGTAGGAAAATATACAAGCTGAGTAGTCCATGCGCAAGATAGGCAACATCAAGGATAGGCTAAGCCGAGGAACGCCGTGGTCCCGTGGTTGGCGTGAGCAGCTGCAGAACGAGAGGTACTTGGTTCAAGTCTTTCTTCGAGAGAAACGTTTAATTTTTTATTTTCAGACAACTATTTTCTGTCCTTAAGTCCGTCCGATGCGAGGTAACTGCGCCGTAGTATGGAGACACTACACCTAAACAATCATCGAAACAAAACATATGTTTTGACAGAGCACAGGGAAAACTGTGCAACTATGAAACTGTTGCATTCATTTGTTGCAGTTTATGTGACAAACTCTTACGTTTTCATCACTTTTTTGGGAGTGACTATCACATCCACAAGAAAACCTAAATCGGGCAAGGTAGAAGAATCTTTTTACCCATTCGCCAAGTGTACAAGTTAGGTGGGTCGACAACATATTCCTGTCATGTGACGCAGATGCCGTCACCAGTGTCGTATAGAATATATCAGACGTGTTTTCCTGTGGAGGAATCGGTTGACCTATGACCTTGCGGTCAAATGTTTTCGGTTCCCATTGGAGAGGCACGTCCTTTCGTCTACTAATCGCACGGTTTTGCTGTGCGGTGGCAAAACACAGACACTAAACTTATTACAGTGAACAGAGACGTCAATGAACGAACGGACGGATCATAACTTTGCGAAAATAAATAAAAATTTCACTCAATGGAAGACTTGAACCAAGGACCTCTCACTCCGCAGCTGCTCACGCTAACCACGGGACCACGGCGCTCCTGAGCTGAGACTCTTCTTGATGTTGCCTATCTTGTGCATGGACTACTCAGTTTGTATATTTTGCTTATTTTTTTCATAGCTCCACACAACTTCTTCCTGTTTTCTCGATTGATCTGTGTTCAGTTTTTCAAGGCCTATCCACTGTGCCAACTTACAACTAAATCCGAGGCGGGTGCGATGGGGAGGTTCCCTTGTTAGTAAAAAACTATCACGGACTCCTAACCCTTGTAAAACTTCGCAAGCCGATTGTTGCTAACGCGACGTTGAAGCGCCAAAGAACAACCACAGCTAAAACAAACCATGCACACCTCATGTACTGACGGACAGCATTGCGGAGGATGGTTGCAAAAAATTGCATAAAATCCACGGAAGAAATCACTCGTGAGTTCCGAAGTGCTGCCAGCAGCCCAGTTACCGCAACGACTGAGCGTTCGGAATTAGAAAGAGTGTGGTAAATGTTGGGCAGCTCCTCATAAGCCATATGTTTCTGTAGTCAAGGCTGAGAGACGCTTGAGTTGGTATAAAGAGAGACGTCACTGCACTGTGAATGACGGGAAACGGGTGATTTGGAGTGATGAATCACAGGTATACCTGTGGTAACCCGATGGAAGGCTTCGAGTTTGAAAATGCCCAGAGATCCTCACCTGCCTTCACGTGTAGTGCCAGGAGTGAAGTACAAGGGATGTGGTGTTACAACATGGCGGTATTTTCCGCGGTTATGTTGTGGTCACATGTCAAACTTAAGAAAAAGCTGGAAAGTTATGAACTCATTTTATACACACATCAAAAAAAGTTTTGCACCATCCCAATTCCCAGAACTCCTGAAGATAGGCATTGACTGTGGATATTGTATCACAGACTCAGTCCCTTCGACTGTTCAGATATGTCACTAAACCCGCCCAAAGATGTAAACAACCATGCATGAGCAGTTCCAGTCATTCCACCAGGAAGGAGGTGCACAGTTCGTGTTGTCTGTAGTTCAACGATGCCTAGACGGTTCGATCGCGTCCGCATTGTTACTTTGCGCCAGGAAGGGCTCTCAACAAGGAAAGTGTCCAGGCGTCCCAGAGTGAACCGAAGCGATGTTGTTCGGACATGGAGGAGATACAGAGAGACAGGAACTGTCGATGACATGCCTCGCTCAGGCTGCCCAAGGGCTACTACTGCAATGGATGACCGCTACCTACGGATTACGCCTTTCGTAATTTAGCAAGTAGTTTAGGTAATAAAAACAACATCAGAAGCTATAGCAGTTGCAAGAAGAAACAAGAAATTTTAAAATATATGATATATCTCGTATATATAAAATGATAACCCTCAGTTACTTACGTCACAGTAATCATTGTTTTCTATATAACGTAATGTACTCCACACGAGAGCCATGTGAAGGTTACGCCTCCTACATTTTACTTATGGACTTGGTGCATCATTCGACGGTAATATCACATAATATTTATATTTTTACGCTTTAGTGTGAATTATGTTAAATGATAATGCACTAAAAGCCACCTACTATGCGTTTGCGAAACTTACGTAAGGGAGACCATCACATGTTGCTCCTCCCCCTTGTTCGACCGACTCTTGAGTATTGTATGTCAATCTGAGATGCTTGTCAGGTAGAACTGATAGACGACAGAGAAGATTCGAAAAAGAACGGTGCGTTTCGTCACGGGATCGTTTAGTCGGCGCGAGAGTGATACAGAGATGCTCAACAACCTCCAATGGCAGACGCTACAAGAGAGGCGTTTTGCATCATGGAATGGTTTGCTATTGGTATTCCGAAAAAGTACGTTCCGGGAAAAGTGGTACAACACATTACTTCCTCTCACATACATTTCGCGAAATAACAACAACGAGAAAAGTGGAGAGATTAGAGCTAATATAGACACATCAAAAAAAGTTTTGCATCACCTCAGTTCCCAGAACTCCTGAAGATAGACGTTGACTGTGGATATTGTATCACAGACTCAGTCCCTTTGACTGTTCAGAGATGTCACTGAACCCGCCCAAAGATGTAAACAACTATGCATGAGCTGCGCCTATTAGACGGAGAGGGTCCGACAGCCGATCAGTTCCACTCATTCCACCAGGAAGGAGGTACACGGCTCGTGTTGTCTGTGGGTCAGCCATGCCTAGACGGTCAATACCGCGGTTCGATCGCGTCCACATTGTTACTTTGTGCCAGAAAAGGCTCTCAACGAGGGAAGTGTCCAGGCGTCTCGGAGTAAACCAAAGCGATATTGTTCGGATATGGAGGAGATACAGAGAGACAGGAACTGTCGATGACGTGCCTCGCTCAGGCCGCCCAAGGGCTCCTACTGCAGTGGATGACGGCTACCTACGGATTATGGCTCCAAGGAACCCTGACACCAACGCCACCATGTTGAATAATGCTTTCCGTGCAGCCACAGGACGTCGTGTTACGACTCAAACTGTGCGAAGTAAGCTGCATGATGCGCAACTTCACTCCAGACGTCCATGACGAGGTCCATTGTTGCAACCGCGATACCATGCAGCCCGCTACAGATGGGTCCAATAACATGCCGAATGCACCACTCAGGTTTGGCATCAAATTCTCTTCACCGATGAGTGTCGCATGTGCCTTCAACCAGACAATCGTGGAAGGCATATTTGACCGGC
Organism: Schistocerca americana; assembly: GCF_021461395.2. Lineage (NCBI taxonomy): Eukaryota > Metazoa > Arthropoda > Insecta > Orthoptera > Acrididae > Schistocerca > Schistocerca americana. The sequence goes on along the minus strand of NC_060125.1, from coordinate 226,730,354 downwards.
CGTGGACGAGCGGTTCTACGCGCTTCAGTCTGGAACCGCGCGACCGCTACGGTCGCAGATTCGAATCCTGCCTCGGTTATGGATGTGTGTGATGTCCTGAGGTTAGTTAGGTTTAAGTAATTCTAAGTTCTAGGGGACTGATGACCTCAGATGTTGAGTCCCATAGCGCTCAGAGCCCTTTCAACCATTTTGAACCAGAACAGATTTCTATACTACAGCGGCACTGGTTGGAACTGCAAGGGACACTGCAATATCCTAACGGCAATCAAACGGCCGTGTACACGGTGGAGAACAGCAGTCGAATGCCAATACACATCTGTCCGTCCCGCAACAGCTTCGACAGAAGTCGACGCAAACAGTAGTGTGCAAGGACCACGGCGTTTCACCAGAGAGCGTAATTGCCAGCCACCGCAAGCGATCTCTGCTAGACGGTGTGACGTTCCACAGCACTTGACACTGACTTTGGTGTCGAGGCACGCGAGTGAGATCCTCTAATGAGCAATTCCCAGCGGCGGCGCCATCACGTCAGCCGCGCGCTGCTCTCCTGCCTTATGAGAGAAGATCGCTCTTCGCCACTGCTAACGTCTGGTGATCAGACACAGATCTGCGGCCGCGAATTACGCAGCGCAGGCGCCTCGCGCATACATGCACGTTAATGCAAACGTAAAAACCCAATGCCATATAATCGCTTGCTTCTCTAAAAAACTATACGCAGATAAAGCAATTTAACTACACAAGGTGTATTAGGAGGAGTAGTAGTAAATATTTTGCGAAGTGATAGTGTACATCAATTCGAACTCTCTCTTCTCTACATACCGGATGATCTAAAAGTCAGTATAAATTTGAAAATTGAATAAATCACGGAATAATGTAGACAGAGAGGTACAAATTGACACACATGCTTGTAATGACATGGGGTTTTATTAGAACCAAAAAAATACAAACGTTCAAAAATATCCGACAGATGGCGCTTCATCTGATCAGAATAGCAATAATTAGCATAACAAAGTAAGACAAAGCAAAGATGATGTTCTTTACAGGAAATGCTCAATATGTCCACCATCATTCCTCAACAATAGCTGTAGTCCAAGAATAGTGTTGTGAACAGCACTGTAAAGCATGTCCGGAGTTATGGTGACGCATTGACGTCGGATGTTGTCTTTCAGCATCCCTAGAGATGTCGGTCGATCACGATACACCTGCGACTTCAGGTAACCCCAAAGTCAATAATCGCACGGACTGAGGTCTGGGGACCTGGGAGGCCAAGCATGACGAAAGTGGCGGCTGAGCAAACGATCATCACCAAACGACGCGCGCAAGAGATCTTTCATGCACCATCTGTCGGACATTTTGTGAACTTTGTTTTTTTCGGTTTTAATAAAACCCAATGTCATTCCAAGCATGAGTGTCAATTTTTACCTCTCTATCTACATTATTCCGTGGTTTATTAAGTTTTCAAATTTATACTGACTTTTTGATCACCCTGTATATATCACGAAATAAGCATCAAACGAAAAAACTACAAAGAACGAAAGTCGTCTAGTTTGAAGGGGGAAACCAGATGGTGCTATGGTTGGACCGCTAGATGGCACTGCCATAGGTCAAACTGATATCAACTGCGTTGTTTTAAATAGGAACCCCCATTTTTTTATTACATATTCGTGTAGTACGTAAAGAAATATGAATGTTTTAGTTGGACCATTTTTCCGCTTTGCAATAGATGGCGCTGTAATAGTCACAAACGTATAAGTACGTCGTATCACTAACATTCCGCCAGTGCGGACGGTATTTGCTTCGTGATACATTAGCCGTGTTAAAATGGACCGTTTACCAATTGCGGAAAAGGTCGATATCGTCTTGACGTATGACTACGGTGATCAAAATGCCCAACGGGCGCGTGCTATGTATGCTGCTCGGTATCCTGAACGGCATCATCCAAGTGTCCGCACCGTTCGCCGGATAGTTACGCTATTTAAGGAAACAGGAAGTGTTCAGCCACACGTGAAGCGTCAAGCACGACGTGCAACAAATGATGATGCCCAAGTAGGTGTTTTAGCTGCTGTCGCGGCTAATCCGCACATCAGTAGCAGACAAATTACGCGAGAATCGGGAATCTCAAAAACGTCGGTGATGAGAATACTACATCAACATCGATTGCACCCATACCACATTTCTACGCACCAGGAATTGCATGGCGACGACTTTGAATGTCGTGTACAGTTCTGCCACTGGGCACAAGAGAAATTACGGGACGAATACAGATTTTTTGCACGCGTTCTATTTAGCGACGAAGCGTCATTCACCAACAGCGGTAACGTAAACCGGCATAATATGCACTATTGGGCAACGGACAATCCGCGATAGATGCGACAAGTGGAACATCAGCGACGTTGGCTGGTTAATGTATGGTGCGGCATTATGGGAGGAAGGATAATTGGCCCTCATTTTATCGATGACAGTCTAAATGGTGCAATGTATGCTGATTTCCTACGTAATGTTCTACCGATGTTGCTACAAGATGTTTCACTGCATAACAGAATGGCGATGTACTTCCAACATGATGGATGTCCGGCACATAGCTCGCGTGCGGTTGAAGCGGTATTGAATAGCATATTTCGTGGCAGGTGGATTGGTCGTCGAAGCACCATACCATGGCCCGCACGTTCACCGGATCTGACGTCCCCGGATTCCTTTCTGTGGGGAAAGTTGAAGGATAGCTTCTGTCCTGATCCACCGACAACGCCTGACAACATGCGTCAGCGTATTGTCAATGCATGTGCGAACATTATGGAAGGCGAACTACTCGCTGTTGAGAGGAATGTCGTTACACGTATTGCCAAATGCATTGAGGTTGACGGACATCATTTTGAGTCTTTATTGCATTAGTATGGTATTTACAAGTAATCGCGCTGTTACAGCATGCGTTCTCAGAAATGATAAGTTCACAAAGGTACATGTAACACATTGGAACAACCGAAATAACATGTTCAAACGTACCTATGTTTTGCATTTTAATTTAAAAAATCTACCTGTTACCGTTCGTCTAAAATTGGGAGCCATATGTTTGTGACTATTACAGCGCCATCTATCACAAAGCGAAAAAAGTTGTCCAACTAAAACATACATATTTCTTTACGTACTAGACGAATACGTAATAAAAAATGGGGGTTTCTATTTTAAAAAACGCAGTTGATATCCGTTTGACCTATGGCAGCGCTAACTGCTGAGGATAGTAATTTGAAACTTGAAGATTGTGTAAATCTTATGCTGTACATATAGTTTAAGAAGGCTTTTTCGAAATGCCACCCCCAGGGGAGGGGGAGGGGGTGAAATAGGGCATGAAAGGATTGTTCAAAATATGTCTCTATTCAGGCAATTTTGAAGCTAGAACTACGGAAATTGATATTTGGTTTCTTGGTCAGAAATAAAGAAACAAGTGTTTCAGTAATTTTGAAAATTTGAGACCTTATTGAAGTGAAACAGTGGGTGAAGGTTTTTTTAATATAAATCATTATGAAAAAAATTACTAAAGGATTTTTAAAGGTAGAGCTATGAAAACTGGTATTTGACTTCTCGGTTAGAAATAAACAAAAATACGTTTCAGTGTTCTGGAAAATTCAACGCCTAAGGGGGAGAAATGGGAGATGCAAATTTCTACGAAAATATTTCATTACAACTAAATCCAACATAATTTGTATTTGGCTTTTCGATTAGGAATAACAAAAAATACTTGTTTCGGTGTTTGTTTGTTTTTTTAGCCCCTTAGGGGAAGAATTATTTCATTATATTAAATTCTATCAAAATTGATGTTTGACTTCTAAAGAAAGATGCGTTAGGTGATGAAAGTGTTTATGGAAGTATCGCCCCAAGAATTTAAAAGTTAGAATTAACAAAGACCTCTGTCTCCAGCTATCAGAATCGCTTTTTTCTCAGAATTACATTAGGAAAAGCCCATGTGTTATGACCTTAATTAACGTGAAGAGTTTAGAAGATGTCGGAATCCAACAGCAACGGGACCATGAGACTGCAGTTTATCATTCCACGACACTGCTTCTCTTATTGGTCTGGATGCCACGACTATCATACAAATAAGGAATTGATGGGTTCAGCAGGGCCATACTTTAAGCCATGTGCGATCTGAAAGGCCCCACGTGACTAGCTCGCTAGAGGAGAGACGTATTTTTCGCTCGGCTGTGCAGAATCACTCAGCCATATCACATATCTTGAATCAAGAAATGAGGTTGTTTGCAAGGAGACAAGAATCCAAGTAGTCGGTGCGACGATGTCTGGAGGGCCTTGGATAGTCAGGGCTTCGACCTTTTTTGCGGCTTCCCTAGGCCTGGCGGAAGAGAGACTCGTATCGACAGAGGTGCGCCTAACAACATTGGACACACGAGTGGGACCATGTTGTCTTTTCGGACGAGTCCTGGTTCTTCGTTCAGAATTACAATAGACATATGCTTCGGTGTAGGCTTCGAAGAGACCGAACGTTGGCGAACTGCATTCGTTACGGTCATGTGGACCCAGCATCTAAGGAAATGGGAAGAGGGTTCCGTTGGGTACAGAGAACGATGACTTTTGGTTTGCATAGCCGGTAATTTGGGATACAGCCATTTTATTTCTTACGTACGTAGGTCAGTGGCTATGCTCTGTCTTCGAGTTCTCCATACAGTTTTCTTTCAACACAATAACACTAGACCACATGTTGCCCGTGCTGTCCTGATTCACCTGGATACTGCCCTGGTTAGAACGTTCACCAGAACTCTCCTGCACTGAAGTCATCTAGTCATGGGTTGTCACCCCAAAACCTTGCTGCACTCGCTAGACAGTATGTCTAAGGCGTTCAGCGTGACTGGGTTGCCTCTATATACGTCTAAAAATGGTTCAAATGGCTCTGAGCACTATGGAACTTAACATCTGAGGTATCAGTCCCGTAGAACTTAAAACTACTTAAACCTAACTAACCTAAGGACATCACACGCATCCATGCCCGAGGCAGGATTCGAACCTGCGAACGTAGTGGTCGCTCGGTTCCAGACTGAAGAGCCTAGAACCGCTCGGCCACACCGGCTGGCAAATCCGTTCTGGAAATTGGGCGATGAGCGTGTTGGATTGCCATACGGATAATTTGGGTTCAGTCCTCATTAGGTCACGCTGATGTGGAAGGAGACGTGAGAGATACACTCAGGCCCGTGAGAGATACACTCAGGCCCGTGATGTAATTGTGAGTCTATGTGAAGAAGAAGAAGAATAAGGAGCTCTGGCTTCCGCAACCAATGTTAACGGTCGACGGAGTGCTGTTCTGAACACCTACACTGTGTGACACTGATCATTCCCAAATTAATATACAGAGTGTTTCAAAAAGAATGACCTGATTTCAAAACTCAATATTTTTTATAAAAGAAATGGGAACAGTTGCAAAATACTCATAAAATGTTAAAGTTTTAGCTATGCTATTACAAATGCTCTATGCGTCCACTTGTAATAGCACGAACAACATCTAGACCAGAGGTCGTCAAACTGCGGCCCGCGGGCAGCATGCGGCTCGAATCAAGTACTCGTGTGGCCCGCGATTCTCAGCCGTATTTTATAACAATATGCATCTGACAACTAACAGCCGAATCCAAAACGTCAGCTAACGTCAAGAACTGTACTTTTTCTGCCTAGTAACAAAAAAAATACTTACAGAGCGAGTTACGATTTTAAGATGTGCTTAATTTTAATCGATGTTGATGAATTCGTCCATGAGCTAAGTAAAGTTGGTTGCTTACCTCAGGGGTATAGGGGTCAAGTAGCGCGGCCACTACTGTGTTACAGCGAGAAGCGTTTATTGTTTTGTCTTCCAGTATCGATAACTCACGTGTACGAGCGTCTCGTAGCGATCAGCTGCTACGGTATGAATTTTGAGACGGAAGTAACATCGATTTGTGAATGCGTGCTACAGAGACGATCGTCTTCAAATATGATACTTACTTGCAGCGAGGAACATTACATTATAGATCTTATAACACAACGCAATGAGTAGAGGAAAACTGACATTCAAATCATATGTCACAGTGTCGCATATTGAATAGTGCTTTGAAACATAAGTACACTTACTTTTATTAACCAGTTAACCAGACAACACAAGACTTATGTGAGACCTTACCTTTTCCCGGCGAATCGAATGTTCAAATAAGTTACGGGTTCGCTGCCGGGTGACGTCGTAGAACACCGCCGATATTTCGACAGGAGCACACCCTGCCATTCTCAAGGCACAAATGCAAGGAAGAAAAAAATGTGCAAGCAAATTTCTAATATTGGTGCTCCGACATATCGTGTAGCTAAACATCTTGCTAGTTTGTTGAGCTCACTAGTAGGTAGGTGTGAACACCACATTAAGAGCTCTGGAGATTTCTTACGTCGATTGCAGGGATTGCGTTTGAAAGACTCTGATATTTTAGTCAGTTTTGATATGGTTTCTCTTTTCACTCACGTTTCTCTCTCTGATTCGTTGCAGCTAATTGAGGTTAAGTTTGGTGTCGAGTTAACAAATTTGTTTCGACATATGCTGACTTCCACTTATTTTTTATTCAATGGTCAGTACTACGAACAGACTGCTGGAGTTGCAATGGGAAGCCCGTTGTCACCTATTATGGCCAATTTGTTTATGGAGGACTTTGAGGAACGTTCATTGGAGTCAGCGACCTTGAAACCTGCGTGTTTTTTCAGATATGTAGACGATACTTTTGTTGTTTGGCCTCACGGTAGTGAGAATTTAAACCGGTTTTTGGAACATCTGAATTCAATCCACCCGAATATTCAGTTCACTATGGAGGTGGAAAAGAACGGATGCCTTCCCTTCCTTGATGTGTTGGTCAAAAGGAAGACTGATGGTACGTTGGGACATTCTGTTTATAGGAAGCCCACCCACACTGATAGTTGTCACCATCCAGCTCAGCGCGAAGGAGTATTTCGTATCTTGGTTCACAGGGCCCACGTTATCTCGGACCCTGAAAGTTTGGCAGCTGAGCTAGCACACCTCGAAGTCACCTTTCGTCACTATGGTTATAGTGAGAAGCAGTTCAAACGTGCGTTGCGCCTTCAGCCTTCTGTGCAACGGGTGAGTGACGATAGCAACGAAGTGGCACCTAAGTCTACGGCCTTTTTGCCTTACTCACGAAGCATTTCCTACAGGATTGAGCGTATTTTGCGGAAATACACTCCTGGAAATTGAAATAAGAACACCGTGAATTCATTGTCCCAGAAAGGAGAAACTTTATTGACACATTCCTGGGGTCAGATACATCACATGATCACACTGACAGAACCACAGGCACATAGACACAGGCAACAGAGCATGCACAATGTCGGCACTAGTACAGTGTATATCCACCTTTCGCAGCAATGCAGGTTGCTATTCTCCCATGGAGACGATCGTAGAGATGCTGGATGTAGTCCTGTGGAACGGCTTGCCATGCCATTTCCACCTGGCGCCTCAGTTGGACCAGCGTTCGTGCTGGACGTGCAGACCGCGTGAGACGACGCTTCATCCAGTCCCAAACATGCTCAATGGGGGACAGATCCGGAGATCTTGCTGGCCAGGGTAGTTGACTTACACCTTCTAGAGCACGTTGGGTGGCACCGGATACATGCGGACGTGCATTGTCCTGTTGGAACAGCAAGTTCCCTTGCCGGTCTAGGAATGGTAGAACGATGGGTTCGATGACGGTTTGGATGTACCGTGCACTATTCAGTGTCCCCTCGACGATCACCAGTGGTGTACGGCCAGTGTAGGAGATCGCTCCCCACACCATGATGCCGGGTGTTGGCCCTGTGTGCCTCGGTCGTATGCAGTCCTGATTGTGGCGCTCACCTGCACGGCGCCAAACACGCATACGACCATCATTGGCACCAAGGCAGAAGCGACTCTCATCGCTGAAGACGACACGTCTCCATTCGTCCCTCCATTCACGCCTGTCGCGACACCACTGGAGGCGGGCTGCACGATGTTGGGGCGTGAGCGGAAGACGGCCTAACGGTGTGCGGGACCGTAGCCCAGCTTCATGGAGACGGTTGCGAATGGTCCTCGCCGATACCCTAGGAGCAACAGTGTCCCTAATTTGCTGGGAAGTGGCGGTGCGGTCCCCTACGGCACTGCGTAGGATCCTACGGTCTTGGCGTGCATCCGTGCGTCGCTGCGGTCCGGTCCCAGGTCGACGGGCACGTGCACCTTCCGCCGACCACTGGCGACAACATCGGTGTACTGTGGAGACCTCACGCCCCACGTGTTGAGCAATTCGGCGGTACGTCCACCCGGCCTCCCGCATGCCCACTATACGTCCTCGCTCAAAGTCCGTCAACTGCACATACGGTTCACGTCCACGCTGTCGCGGCATGCTACCAGTGTTAAAGACTGCGATGGAGCTCCGTATGCCACGGCAAACTGGCTGACACTGACGGCGGCGGTGCACAAATGCTGCGCAGCTAGCGCCATTCGACGGCCATCACCGCGGTTCCTGGTGTGTCCGCTGTGCCGTGCGTGTGATCATTGCTTGTACAGCCCTCTCGCAGTGTCCGGAGCAAGTATGGTGGGTCTGACACACCGGTGTCAATGTGTTCTTTTTTCCATTTCCAGGAGTGTATGATGTGAAATGTGTTTTTCGAGCACCTTCTAAGATGAAGGCCCTGTTGGCGTCCGTAAAAGATGATCTTGGTTTGCGTAAGGCTGGTGTCTATCGTATTCCTTGCAGTTGTCGTTGCATGTCATATATTGGTGAGACGATCAGGACTGTGGAAGACCGGTGTATTGAACATAAGCGTCACACACGCTTACAACAGCCGAGCAAATCCGCTATTGCAGAACATTGCCTTGACACCGGTCATCCTATGGAATACAACAACACGGAGATTCTGGCTTGCACGTCCAGCTATTGGGATAGTGTTATTAAGGAAGCTGTTGAAATCAGACTGTCGAGCAACCTTATTAACAGAGATGGTGGATTTTGTTTAAATTCTGCTTGAAATCCGGCTCTATCTCTCATCAAAAAACAGAGGGACAGAATTAGGGCTACCTCACCTGTTGATTAATAGTAACAATCGATATTTCTGATGTTGGTTATCTTTGACTGTGTTGACACTTGTTCTGTGTGTGGTGTCTTCCTTGTATCTCCTCTGTGAACCGAGGTATTAGATTTGCTTGCACATTTTTTCTTCCTTGCATTTGTGCCTTGAGAATGGCAGGGTGTGCTCCTGTCGAAATATCGGCGGTGTTCGACGACGTCACCAGCAGCAAACCCTTAAGTTATTTGAAAACACAAGACTTAGTTAGGCAAAGCTGTGCTACGACTGGGGTCGCTGAGGATGCAACGATCTGAAATAGAGAACAACTGACAGGAAGTGGTCTCAATGGTGCCGGTTTTTAACGATCACTACATGGGGGCCAGCTGCCAACTTACCGGAGAGGGGGGGGGGGGGGGGGGGGGGGGGAGGCAGGAGGGGGTCCACTGGTGGGGGCCGAACCGCACAATAATCCTGGGTTCGGTGTGGGGCGGCGGTGGGGTGGGTAGACTGCTGTGGCCTGTTGTTGGGTTGTGAGCCACTGATGGCTACGGCGGGACGAAGCCTCTCCGTCGTTTCTAGGTCCCCAGTTCAATACACAATACACCTATATGTATTATATCTAATGATGAGAGAAGAGACAGGGTGAAACCCTGTGCCGGCATGTAGCTGCGAATAGCATGAAGGGGAACACCAAGCTTAATGCCCCATTCGGCTGACAGATCACCATCAACAGTGTCCCATGTCCTCACTTCATGAGTCACTGAAATTATTTTCCACAAGCAGGAATTTTTTTCATTACAGAGGGCATTCAGGCCTCTTGTCGAACAAGCTTTTTTTAATTACATGCTTTTCACAAGGAAACATATAACAAACATTCCAAAATTCCATAAAAGGCAGAAAATTCTTAGACTTTTTTTTGTAAATAGAACACATTTGAAGTTTATTCCACAATTATCACAAGAAGCCACATTTTTAAAAAAAGCAAAAGATACAAAATGCCATAAAAGGCAGAAAATTGTAACAAAATAGTGAGGTACGCACTCCCGCAGTAAATGAAAATAACTGACTTGTAACATTTTGCTAAATAGAAGAACGTGTCATTCTCGAACTCCTTAACAGAAGAGGACCAGTCGACTTCTTAGAATCCACTGTCCGTAAGGGTTCGTTTATGTATCCAATCAAGACCAACTACGTAGTAAATGAAGATAGTAGTCGTTCTCGAAACAACAGATACCATTGATGACCGTGCAGCTTCTCTAGAATAAATGATAATTAATTGAAACCCTCAGCTGCCGACAGGTGTTGTTGATATACCTCGATAGGGACAGCCAAAAATGTGTGCCCCGACCGGGACTCGAACCCGAGACCTCTTGCTTACATGGCAAACGCTCTGTCCATAATTTTTTTTTCTTTTTAATCTCATTTTGGTCGTTCTCGTTCGTTGTATCTGCTCGGGGCGGACGTCGAAAGACACCCGTTTCAGTTCGTTGTTGATTCATTAACTCGTTTTTTTATTACAGAGGGCAGCTAGCCCTCTGACCGAACACGCCCAGCTACCGTGCCGGCGACCATCTGAGCCACCGAGGACACAGATGAATAGCGCGACTGCAGGGACTTATCCCTTGCACTCTTCCCGTGAGACCCACATTCCCAACTGCCCACAATCTACATACGTAAGATGTAGATATTTGCCCATCCACTCATTACTCGCGCACACTAAGGTGAAGATTCCCGTAGGAGTTCGGGCAATCTGTGCGATTTCGCATAGACGAAGGTCAATGGCTGGGTAGCCATATCTATTAGGAACATTACGTATGCAGATTGTGGACAGTTGTGAATGTGGGTCTCAAGGGAAGCGTGCAAGGGATAAGTCCCTGCAGTCGCGCTATTCATTTGTGTCCTCGGTGGCTCAGATGGATAGAGCGTCTGCCATGTAAGGAGGGGATCCTGGGTTCGAGTCCCGGTCGGGGTACACATTTTCAGCTGTCCCCATTGAGGTGTATCAACAAAACATGTCGGCAGATGAGGGTTTCAATTAATTATCATTTACGTAGTAAATCTTCTCAGAACTGGGAGGATCCATGAACACTCTTCTTAAGAAATTGCCGTGATGTATTCCGAATTTCGTTCGGCGGTGTATCTTCTCGTGTTCTTCGTGTAAGTGCATCCAAAATCGTAGCTTGTCCATTCCATTGTCGTCGCATTTGCAATTCACCGCCATCCCTGCGATCCAATTGATCGCATCGATGTCACATCTGGGTAGAGAATTACCATCCGTGGGAACTCTGTGTAAGTGCTTCGGCTAAGAAGAGCTATGATACGACGTGTCTGAGTCCACACTTCCGTCACCTTCCCACACACTAAACGGTGCAGCCTGCAATATGTGCAGACTGGCGGATCAGCCATGTTTACTACGTGCGATCTGGCCCGTGTCTAGTAGTTGTGATTAAGTAGAACATACCGTGAGGATCGAGTTGCCGAGAAGGACGGGGGAGTGGGGGGGGGGGGGGGGGGGAGGGGGGGAGGGGGGGCAATAGTACGCCAGTGTGTGGGCCAAGCTTTCATCGAGTATTGCCGTTCCATCACGTTCCTGTCGTGATACAGCATTAAGAGACAATAAATATCTCTAACACGAATTCTTTACAGAGGAATGGAAAAACTAGTAGAAGCCGACCTCGGGGAAGATCAGTTTGGATTCCGTAGAAATGTTGGAACACGTGAGGCAGTACTGACCTTACGACTTACATTAGAATATAGATTAAGGAAAGGCAAACCTACGTTTCTAGCATTTGTAGACTTAGAGAAAGCTTTTGACAATGTTGACTGGAATACTCTTTAAAATTCTGAAGGTGGCAGGGGCAAAATACAGGGAGCGAAAGGCTATTTACAATTTGTACAGAAACCAGATGGCAGTTATAACAGTCGAGGGATAGGAAAGGGAAGCAGTGGTTGGGAAGGGATTGAGACAGGGTCGTAGCCTATCCCCGATGTTATTCAATCTGTATTTTGAGCAAGCAGTAAATGAAACTAAATAAGAATTCGGAGTAGGAATTAAAATCCATGGAGCAAAAATAAAAACTTTGAGGTTCGCCGATGACATTGTAATTCTGTTAGAGACAGCAAAGGACCTGGGAGAGCAGCTGAACGGAATAGACAGTGTCTTGAAAGGAAGATGAAAGATGAACATCAACAAAAGCAAAACGAGGATAATGGAATGTAGTCGAATTAAATAGGGTGATGCTGAGGGAATTAGATTAGGAAATGTGAGGCTTAAAATAGTAAATGAGTTTTGCTACTTGGGGAGCAAAATAACTGATGATGGTCGAAGTAGAGAGGATATAAAATGTAGCCTGGGAATGGCAAGGAAAGCGTTTCTGAGGAAGAGAAATTTGTTAACATCGAGTGTAGATATAAGTGTCAGGAAGTCGTTTCTGAACGTATTTGTATGGAGCGTAGCCATGTATGGAAGTGAAACGTGGACCAAAAATAGTTTAGACAAGAAGATAATAGAAGCTTTCGAAATGTGGTGCTATAGAAGAATGATGAAGATTAGATGGGTAGATCACATAACTAATGAGGAGGTATTAAGTAGAATTGGAGAGAAGAGAAATTTGTAGCACGACTAGAAGATCAGTTGGTAGGGCATATTCGGAGGCATCAAGGGATCACCAATTTAGTATTGGAGGGCAGCATGCACGGTAAAAATCGTAGAGGGAGACCAAGAGATGAATACGCTAAACAGGTTCAGAAGGATGTAGGTTGCAGTAGGTACTGGGAGACGAAGAAGCTTGCACAGGATAGAGTAGCATGGAGAGGTGCATCAAACCAGTCTCTGGACTGATGACCACAACAACAACAAATATCTCGCACCGTCGGCTCTCTGGAAATTCGAACTGGCTTACCCCTGGGTCGAGTACGCGTTAGCGACCTCGAACACGAAGGCGGTTAATTCAAAATATTGCCTACTCAGTCTCATCTATAAAAGGCAGAAGTTTGTAAGTGGAATTTTAGAGCACTCTGTACGCGTTTTTCTAGTTTATGGTTTCCAGTGAGCAAACACAGAACAGGAGAGCCCGGTGTGCGGCGGCTGCCCATCCGTTACATCACATCGCGGTGCAGCGCGGATTACGCAACATCCTGCAGCAGCAGCGGCAGCAGCGGCCGCAATGACGGCAATCACCATCAGCCCCGCAGCCCGTGCGCCAGCTAAGCGGCCGCGCGTGCTCGCGCTACTGCGCATGCGCCGTCCCATATCAGGGCTCTCTCCAGATAACGGGCAGTGGGCACTGCAGGCTCTGGGCGAACGCGAACTGCGGATGTCAGTCGGATGCTCTGATCTGCCTGACAGCGGTGAGATAATCTGGTCGGGGTGATTAAGAAAAAAGAAGAGAGATTAGGGCTAGTTAACTTTATTTTCCATGGTCCATTTGTACAATTAATCGTAATGATGTGGAACGAATCATTTTACATTCATATTTTACATTTATACCATTATACATTCATACTATTTAAAAGTTTTTTTTTAATACAGGTTTGAAGAAATAATTCCTACTCACCACATTTTACACACTACATAAAGAGAAATTCTTCTACGGAATACAAAAACTGTCAAGAATAAACTTTTTCAGCCAGTTTTCAAACTTAACATCGCTATGTGTCAGACATTTTATACCAATTGTCGTCAAACTTTTTTGCTTTGGAGCAAAAACTAATGCTGGTGCGGGTGAGGGGACGAATGGGGGGGGGGGGGGACGGAGTGTGGGGGGGGGGGGGGGGGGAAGCAGCGGCACCTCTGGCCGCATATGTACCGATTTTATTATTAATTGATAACCTACGTAAATTGGTATGTTATGTGCCACCAATAGACTATCTTTAGCAAGGGAACGATAAGTTGGCCATCGGCCGCCAAGTACTGATCGTTAAAAGTCACCACCATTCGGAGCACTTCGTTTCGATTGTTCTCTGTTTCAGACTGCTGCCACCTTCAGCGACCCTAAAGTGAGCGTGGGCGGTTTTGAAATAAAGTCGATTAACTGGTCTTTTCGATTATTCATAAGAGTCGATTAACTATTTATGTATTGTGTCTCAATAATCGATTATTTACGATGGTACAGTTTTTCTTTTTAGGTTATAAAGCATTCCACTAAAATTATTTCTTATGATAAAAAGGTTTATTCTACAAAATATAAAGCGATGCGGTCACATTTTAATATCTTTTTTCATGACTGACAATGTTTGCTCAGTTTTATGAAATGTAAAATTACCAATAACTGATTATTCGTGGTAAGTTTTGAAATTTGTAATAAATACTTTAGTTTCAGTAGAACATAATCAACTAAGTAATCAACGTTTTTGCTAAATGTTGTTGTCTGAAATTCACAGCGTAATGGGAAACAGACTATCAGAGTGTGATTGTCATAGAAATGGGTGATTAACCTTCGACTTATTTATCATATTTGCTGTATTTCCCTTACATTTCACGGTCTCGAAATACAGCTTACTTTTACATAAACATTTGCCACCTTTCTGAAAAATCTTTGCACACTATACTTGGTTTCTTTGGTGCCATGATTGTAATTAGCACCTATCTACAGGCAATAACTTGGAAATATGGACATGGCAATAATGCTTGCTTATGGATGGAAGTCCGACTGCCCCATAGGATGGCGGTGAACAGAAGAACATTATTTATTTCTGAAATGACAAGCAAAACACAAGACTTCACCTCGCCACTTCAGAGCCACTAATGTTAGATTGCTGATGTTGGCAGCAATCATAGAAAGGACACAGTCGACACGAAATGTTCGGACTTATGCTAACGGTACGCAGTAAGTCAAAACTCAGCAGATTTTTTAAACAAAAAATGAAAAATTAAAATAATTAATAGTAAGGATAACCGATTATGTAAAATTAATTGGCGTAAAAGTATATCGGGATACAACAATCGATTACTAGAACAATTATGATTCGTAGATTAATTGCAGTTAATCGCCCATCCCTACACCAAAGTTGTGACATTGTAATTGTCTGACGAAGTCTGGTTGTATTGTCTGTGTGAACGGATGATTAACTGATGAATAACGGTAACTGTACTCACATTTAAGTGCATTATGCAATGTGAGACTCGATCACAAATGTTTACTAAATATTTTGGTAATGTCTGATTTCTTCTACTTATTGCGCTGGGCTACTACAGCCTAAATTTACTTGCATATTTCTAGCTATGAAAATGTACTGCGTTTGAAGACGACTGTCTGTATAATGTACGTTCACGAGTCCCCCTGACTTCCGTTTGAAATTTATATCATAGCAGCTGACCAGCTCACGCCCATGAGTTGTCATTACTGGAAGACAAATAATAAAACATCCCCCCTCTCATGTCCTCCAACCTCGGAGTGGCTAAGCTACTTATCTCGCTGTCCATCAGGTACTCGATCAACTTTAATTAGCTCAAATCAAATAAAATTTAGCACATATTAAAATATTACTGTCTCTGTAACTATTTTTGTTTGTTACTGAACAGGAAAACTACCCTCTGAAGAAGCTCTTAATGCAAATTGTATTTTCTGAATTCTGCTGTTAGTTGCTATTTCCATATTATTATAAAATACGGCTGAGAGCCGGAGGCTAAAGGAATATTGTTTTATAGCATTGCGTTAGTGATCAAAAATTTTAGTGGCACCATTGCGGACGCCTTCCTGTGCTAAAGATAAACTTAATGTGGAATAATAAGCATATTTTTTTTCTTCTGGTGTTGTAATTGCGCACAGTATTGTAGTCTCTTTGACTTTCAAGGCAATTCGTCGTCACCTCGTTGAGATCCTGTGTTTTGCCGGTGGTCCCCAACACGATATTTCGACGCCTTAACTCGACGTCTTCATCAGATGTTCCCTGACGTTTTATTCCTGTATCGAGTCTCGCTTGCGACGGGTTGTCGTTTTTGTTTACACGTCGGCTCCAAATGTGGGGGTATTGTGAGAAAACCCTGTTGTGCTGTTTGGTACCCGAATGGTGAATTTGATGTTGTGAGGGACCGTCCTTTTTACGTAAAAGTCTAAATAGAGAGTGTCCCACTCAAACCTTCCTGATTTCAAAGACCCGGGAAATAAAACCACAGGAGATACGACAGTGAAAAATGCATCACATTGTAGAGCATCTCAAAGAATTTATTTTTTTATCATTAATACACCTCTACATGTAGACTTTGGTCGCATACACGTGGTCCTTCACGAATCCGCACATGAAGAAATCAAGTGGCGTAATGTCGGGTGAACGTGGTGGCCAGGCAATGAGTCCTCCGCGTACGATCCAACGAGTGGGAAATTTCCTATCCAGGAAATTGCGAACAGCCGTTGATCAATGCGGCAGAGCTCCATCTTGTTGAAAAATGATGTTAGGTTGCAAGTCTTGTATCTGAGGGTACACAATGCTCCAACATGTCCAGATACACTGACCCATTCCGCAAAGAAGAACGGTCCAACAATCCAGTCGTGCATTATCCTGCACCAGACGTTTAGTTTAGGGCTATCACGAACATATTCAATGACAACGTGCGGATTTTGCGAACCCCAAATTCGAACATTATGCCTATTAACCCATCCTGATAGATGAAAGCTTGCCTCATCTGAGAATAAACATCTTTCCAGGCAGCTGGCATCCATATCAATATACTGCAGCATATCCACAGCAAATTGTTGTCGGCGTGCTTTGTCGTTCTGCATCAAATGTTGCAGAATTTGCACTTTGTAAGCACACACACGAAGACGCTGGTGAACTACACAGTGCAATGTTGATCGAGGTACATCAAGTTGGCTAGATGCTTGACGAATTGACTCACGTGGGCTTCTTAGAAACGTTTGTCTGATGTCCTCTACTGCCTCTCCTGAAACTCAGTAATGTGTACTGCCAGATTGTTCCATAACACTTCCTGTTGCCAGAAACATCCTGTACCATTCCTTAATTGTTTTCACATCAGATGGATCACATTCATACACACAACGATAATTTCTTTGCACGGTAATCGGCGATTTTGTTTCTGCAAACAATAGTACTGCTTGCGCACGCTGCTGTGGAGTCGCCATTTTCACTTCATGCGACCATGCTGCACTCTGGCGACGTTACTTGGCACTTCTGAAGCAGGAATATAAATTCTTTGAGATGCTCTACATGCATTTTTCATTCTCATTTCTACTGTGGTTTTTCTCTCCTGGGTCCTTGAAATAAGGGAGGTTTGAGTGGGCCACTCTGCATAGTAGAATATAGGAACAAGCCATGATAACAGGTTCTTTTACTGAAAAAGCTGAATTCATAGTAGATGTTTTTGAAAATAGTCATACGGTACATTCACCACACTCTTGGGAAGTGAAAGGATAGGAAAAGTAGCGTCAAAACATTTCAAAAAGTCTACATTTTTGCTCGAGAAAGTATATGCATACACATCCAACAATGTTTAGAAGGCAGTAAACAGCTCTTTTTTACGTTACCTTTTGTATTTTCTTTCACTTTAAGTGCTAAATAACGTCGAAAATTATTTTGTTGGATTAATGGATCTAATACTTTCACTGTTGAACAATTTTCATTAAAAAAAAGCGTCCAGTGTTTGGTCTCTCTTGAGGAAAAACACTAGTAGGGAAAAACAACAGGACCTCAGGCAACGTTCGTAGTATGTAATGAAAACTATAAATACATGAAGATTAAAAAGACACAAAAGCACAAAATCTATTACTGTAACAGAAGCGAACGCAGTGAGAATAAGTTAACTTCCGATTTTAGCAGACGACACCATAATCTCCTTTTTCTGCTCATGCGCAATCTGTGGCAAATTCAAGATTTTAGAATTCCACACTCGCGAATGTCAGTTGACCATAGACATTGTAAGGGGTTCACCACCCTGCTGGAGAAATTGTAATTTCGATGTATTGCTCACGCTCTGCCTACGACAGAAAATATCTTTGCTGCAATAGAGTCGCAGGTCAGAGCAGTCTCTGCAGCAGTTGCAGTCGCTCGCTGCTGCTACAGGGCCGTTGTAGTCTGTCGCTGGTACAGTGCAGTTCATAGCCATCTATTGTAAGGTGAATGTTATTATTTTTACTGGCATGTGCGTCGTTAAGTCACTTGTCTGAGATTTTAATATGAATTTGTTTCAGTCTTTTTGTGATTCGTCGGCCCAAGTTGACTCAGATTTGTAATATTCAATTTTTCATATAATGGATAGCAGATCTTTATCAATAATGTAAAGGATTTTCAGAATATAATTTTTACCACTCTACAAAAAACGAAGGAATAATTTTGCCTTAAGTCATTACCAGTCCCGATCCAGTCATTTATTTAAATTTAAATATTTAAGAAATTTTCACATTTAAGAAATTTTCAGTAATGTTTCAGATTTCAAGGTAGAATGGGATAGGAATGATGATGGAAATAGGATCACATTTGAGGAAGTGGAAAAAATGGTCAATAGATTGCAGTGCAATAAAGTGGCTGGGGTGGATGAAATTAAGTCGGAACTCATCAAATACAGTGGAATGTCAGGTCTTAAATGGCTACACAGGATAATTGAAATGGCCTGGGAGTCGGGACAGGTTCCATCAGACTGGACAAAAGCAGTAATCACACCAATCTTTAAACATGGAAACAGAAAAGATTGTAACAACTACAGAGGTATCTCTTTAATCAGCGTTGTGGGTAAAATCTTCTCAGGTATTGTTGAAAGGAAAGTGCGAGTATTAGTTGAGGACCAATTGGATGAAAATCAGTGTGGGTTTAGGCCTCTTAGAGGCTGTCAGGACCAGATCTTT
Organism: Schistocerca americana; assembly: GCF_021461395.2. Taxonomy (NCBI): domain Eukaryota; kingdom Metazoa; phylum Arthropoda; class Insecta; order Orthoptera; family Acrididae; genus Schistocerca; species Schistocerca americana. The sequence continues at coordinate 226,711,515 of NC_060125.1, read as the reverse complement.
AGCTTACGGCAAATAATGGAGAAGTGTTATGAGTGGAACAGGGAATTGTATCTATGCTTTATAGATCTAGAAAAGGCATATGACCGGGTTCCTAGGAGGAAGTTATTGTCTGTTCTACAAGATTATGGAATAGGAGGCAAACTTTTGCAAGCAATTAAAGGTCTTTACATGGATAGTCAGGCAGCAGTTAGAGTTGACGGTAAATTGAGTTCATGGTTCAGAGTAGTTTCAGGGGTAAGACAAGGCTGCACCCTGTCTCCACTGTTGTTCATATTATTTATGGATCATATGTTGAAAACAATAGACTGGCTGGGTGAGATTAAGATATGTGAACACAAAATACGCAGTCTTGCATATGCGGATGACTTAGTTGTGATGGCAGATTCGATTGTAAGTTTGCAAAGTAATATTTCAGAGCTAGATCAGAAATGTAAGGACTATGGTATGAAGATTAGCATCTCCAAAACGAAAGTAATGTCAGTGGGAAAGAAATATAAACGGATTGAGTGCCAAATAGGAGGAACAAAGTTAGAACAGATGGTCGGTTTCAAGTACTTAGGATGCATATTCTCACAGGATGGCAACATAGTAAAGGAACTGGAAGCGAGGTGTAGCAAAGCTAATGCAGTGAGCGCTCAGCTACGATCTACTTTCTTCTGCAAGAAGGAAGTCAGTACCAAGACTAAGTTATCTGTGCACCGTTCAATCTTTCGACCAACTTTGTTGTATGAGAGCGAAAGCTGGGTGGATTCAGGTTACCTTATCAACAAGGTTGAGGTTACGGATATGAAAGTAGCTAGGATGATTGCAGGTAATAGTAGATGGGAACAATGGCAGGAGGGTGTCCACAATGAGGAAATCAAAGAAAAACTGGGAATGAACTCTATAGATGTAGCAGTCAGGGCGAACAGGCTTAGATGGTGGGGTCATGTTACACGCATGGGAGAAGCAAGGTTACCCAAGGGACTCATGGATTCAGCAGTAGAGGGTAAGAGGAGTCGGGGCAGACCGAGGAGAAGGTACCTGGATTCGGTTAAGAATGATTTTGAAGTAATAGGTTTAACATCAGAAGAGGCACCAATGTTAGCACTGAATAGGGGATCATGGAGGAACTGTATAAGGGGGGCTATGCTCCAGACTGAACGCTGAAAGGCATAATCAGTCTTAAATGATGATGATGATGATGATCACAGATCATATTATGCGTTCTTCAGTAATCAGACGACCAGGTGTCAATAAGCAAAGTCAGTTTTCAAATAATTCAAATCTCAGACAAATGTTGTCCAGTATTAGTAGATAGGCCAGCATTGCACTAAGCTGTGCGATTTACGAGCAGATATATAGACAGCGTTATCCGGCAACACCATCATGAGGTAAGAATTTTTCAGATTGATTTCACAGCGCTATGGTGTAGCGCTGCTAACGTCAAAATTTATCACTTTCATGAGTTAATACATAAACAAAAAAAAATTATCATTTTTATTATTTATACGGGAAGGTTAGAACGCCACTCTTCACGTCTCTAGTGACATTGATATCCTTTTATCACGAGCAATCGATCTTGATCAGAAATTCGCTCACGTAAAACGGCCTTTACCACTGTGCCACCTAGCTCACGGGGTCTCCCCAAGCACGGCAAGGGCACCTTTTTATATTCGGACCACAGGCTCTAATCTACCTGGAACGATGATTCTGATTGTCACAGTAACGATTCGGATACTTTGTCACGTGGTGATGCTTATTATGGACAATGAGGTAAGATTAGCGTTTAACATTTCATTGACGAAGGGGCTAGAGGAGGACGGTGAAGAAAATCGGCCGTGACCCTTTCAAGGGAACCATTCCAGCATTTGCCTTAAGTGATTTATGGAAACGGAGGAAAACCGAAATCTGGATGACGGGCGGGGATTTGACTGCCATTCTTCGAAACACAACTTCAGTGCCTTAACTATAGCTCCATCTCGCTAGGTACAAACTGATCACATTCAAAGGACGAGTCATATCTTTAGCACAGGTAATTTTTACAAGCAGATTAAAATAAGCCACAGTTAGACCTCTTTATAAGAACGGCGGCAAGAAAAGCTTAAGTAAGTATCGTCCACTTTCCTTACTGCCCTATTTTTCTAAAATATTCCGAAAAGTAAAACAGCGGAAAAACCAGGATGGCCGAGAGCAAACTTCCTGACAGTCTTTTTGTTGTGCCTATCTGCGACTCAGCATCTCCGCTGTATGGTGAGTAGCAACTATCCTTTTCATAATATCGTCACATTGCAGAAAGTAACGTACTCAAGAGTAGTGTCTCATTCAAGTAGACACAATTGACTCAGAACATAACAATTTGGGTTTCAGAAGAGTTACTGAGAACTACAAGAATATTACAGAATATTACAAGCCTTAAATAGAAAAATACTATCAGCTGAGATATTTTAAAATTTGTCCATGGTACCTGTTTGTGTAAACCATGACACTATTTTTAGGAAAGCTTAAGGTGGAATGTCAGATCCCTTAATAGGGCAGTTAGGAAATTTAAAAAGGGAAATGGATAGGTTGAAGTTGGTATAGTGGGAATTAGTGAAGTTTGGTGGCAGGAAGAACAAGACTTCTGGTCAGGTGAATACAGGGTAATAAATACAAAATCAAATAGGGGTAATGCAGGAGTAGGTTTAATAATGAATAAAAAATAGGAATGCGAGTAAACTACTACAAACAGCATAGTGAGCGCATTATTGTGGCCAAGATAAATACGAAACCCACTCCTATCACAGTAGTACAAGTTTATATGCCAACTAGTTCCGCAGATGAAGAGATCGATGAAATGTATGATCAGAGAAAAGAAATTATTCAGATAGTGAAGGGAGACGAAAATTCAATAGTCATGGGTGACTGGATTTCGATAGTAGGAAAAGGAAGAGAAGGCAACGTAGTAGCTGAATATGGAATGGGGATAAGGAATGAAAGAGAAAGCCCCCTGGTAAAATTTTGCACAGAGCATAACTTAATCGTAGCTAACACTTGGTTCAAGAACCATGAAAGAAGGTTGTATACATGAAAGAGGCCTGGAGATACTGGAAGGTTTCAGATCGATTATATAATGGTAAGACAGATATTTAGGAGCCAGGTTTTAAATTGTAAGACATTTCCAGGGGAAGATGTGGACTCTGACCACAATCTATTGGTTATGAACTGTAGATTAAAACTGAAGAAACTGCAAAAAGGTGGGAATTTAAGGAGATGGGACCTGAATAAACTGACTAAACCAGAGGTTGTAGAGAGTTCCAGGCAGAGCATTAGCGAACGAGTGACAAGAATGGGGGAAAGAAATACAGTAGAAGAAGAATGGGTAGGTCTGAGACATGAAATAGTGAAGGCAGCAGAGGATCAAATAGCTAAAATGACGAGGGCTGGTAGAAATTCTTGGGTATCAAAGATATATTGAATTTAATTGATGAAAGGAGAAAATATAAAAATGCAGTAAATCAAGCAGGCAGAAAGGAATACAAACGTCTCAAAAATGAGATCGACAGGGAGTGCAAAATGGCTAATCAGGGATGGCTAGAGGACAAATGTAAGGATGTAGAGGCATATATCACTAGGGGTAAAATAGATACTGGCAACAGGAAAATTAAACGAACCTTTGGAGAAAAGAGAACCACTTGTATGAATATCAAGAGCTCAGATGGACACCCAGTTCTAAGCAAAGAAGGGAAAGCAGAAAGGTGGAAGGAGTATATAGAGGGTCTGTACAAGGTCGATGTACATGAGGACAATATTATGGAAATGGAAGAGGATGTAGATGAAGATACGATACTGCGTGAAGACTTTGACAGAGCACTGAAAGACCTGAGTCGAAACAAGGACCCGGAAGTAGACAACATTCGATTAGAACTACTGATAGCCTTGGGAGAGCCAGCCCTGACAAAACTCTACCATTTGGTGAGCAAGATAAATGAGGCAGGTGAAATACCTTCAAACTTCAAGAAGAATATAATAATTCCAATCCCAAAGAAAGCAGGTGTTGACAGATGTGAAAATTACCGAACTATCAGTGTAATAAGTCACGGCTGCAAAACACTAACATGAATTCTTTACAGACGAATGGAAAAACTGGTAGAAGCCGACCTCGGGGAAGATCAGTTTGGATTCCGTAGAAATGTTTGAACATGTAAGGCAATACTAACCCTACGACTTATCTTAGAAGACAGATTAAGGAAAGGCAATAAAGTTTCTAGCATTTGTAGACTTAGAGAAAGCTTTTGACAATGTTGACTGGAATATACTCTTTCAAATTCTTAAGGTGGCAGGGGTAAAATACAGGGAGCGAAAAGCTATTTACAATTTGTACAGAAACCACATGGCAGTTATAAGAGTTGAGGGGGCATGAAAGGGAAGCAGTGGTTGGGAAGTGAGTGAGACAGGGTTGTAGCCTGTCCCTGATGTTATTCAATCTGTATATTGAGCAAGCAGTAAAGGAAACAAAAGCAAAATTCTGAGTATGAATTAAAATCCTCGGAGAAGAAATAAAAACTTTGAAGTTCACCAATGATATTGTAATTCTGTCAGAGACAGCAAAGGACTTGGAAGAGCAGTTGAACGGAATGGACAGTGTCTTTAAAGGAGGATATGAGATGAACATCAACAAAAGCAAAACGAGGATAATGGAATGTAGTTGAATTAAGTCTGGTAATGCTGAGGGAATTAGATTAGGAAATGAAACACTTAAAGTAGTAGATGAGTTTTGCTATTTGGGGGGAAAAATAACTGATGGTGTTTGAAGTAGAGAGAAAAAAAAAATGTAGACTGGCAATTGCAAGGAAAGAGTTTCTGAAGAAGAGAAGTTTGTTAACATCGAGTATAGATTTAAGTGCCAGAAAGTCGTTTCTGAAAGTATTTGTATGGAGTGTAGCCATTTATGGAATTGAAACGTGGACGATAAATATTTTAGACAAGAAGAGAATAGAAGCTTTCGAAATGTGGTGCTTCAGCAGAATGCTGAAGATTAGATGGGTAGATCACATAACTAATGAGGAGATATTGAATAGAGTTGGGGAGAAATTTGTGGCACAACTTGACTAGAAGAAGGGATCGGTTGGTAGGACATATTCTGAGGCATCCATGGATCACCAATTTAGTACTGGAGGGCAGCGTGGAGGGTAAAAATCGTAGAGGGAGACCAAGAGATGAATACACTAAATAGATTCAGAATGATGTAGGTTGCAGTAGGTACTGGGAGATGAAGAAGCTTGCACAGGATAGAGTAGCATGGAGGGCTGCATCAAACCAGTCTCAGGACTGAAGACCACAACAACAACAAGTATTACATCATTAATGGTGTTGTAAGCTGCCACTTCTTTCACAACTGTTTGAGTATAAGCAGTGATCAGAAACATTCTGAAATGCTTCTAAGGGTGTTGCAGGTAGGCTGTTCTGAGAAATAACTATTAAGAAAAAATGCAATACATTGCGCAGTTTCCGAGTTAATTAGCATTGGAGTTAACCAATGACACCGTTCCGCGCGCAAATTCAAGCCGCCCGCCACATACAATTAGCCTTGGTGTTTCTCATAGCGTAAATGATAGCGCACGAGACTGCTTGGCCTTTGGCTCGGATTCGATCCTTACTTCCTCTCCCATGCCCAATTTTTGTATCGCTCTCTTGTTCGGTTGTAGGAAACCAAATGAAGACCACGTTTGGCGACACCGTCTCTGGCGGGGTGCTTGAATTTGCGCGCGCAACGGTCTGATTGGCTAACTTCAGTGCTAATTAACTCGAAAACGGCGCAACGTATCGAATTTTTTTCTTAACAATTATTTCTCAGCACAGCCTATTCTGAAACACCATTACAAGCTTTTTAGACTGTTTCTGACCACCCTTTAAACGAGTTTCATGAAAAGTCGTGAACACATTTTATGCCCTAAAATCAAGGAGGATTTCGAGTGGGAAGGTCCTGTACCGAGCAGATCTTCAATCTCAAAACCATTCTCCAACTAAAACAAAAAAGTAGTACAAACATCACCGTGGTTTTCGTCGACTTTACGAAAGATTATGATTCCATCGACCGCCAAACTCTCTTCTTAGTACTCCAAGGACGAGGTGTCGATTACAACGCACGTACCCTCATCAAACAGACTCTCACGGATACAACCTCTAAGGAGAAGTTCAGAGGAGAACTTTCTCGGAGTTTTAACATCAAATGGGGAGTACGACAGGGCGATGGTCTATCACCCATTCTATTTAATCTGGTGCTTCATAAAGTCATCAAAACCTGGGAATGTACGCTGAGGAATCTAGGAATCAAACTAGTTACCACTGGAGCCGGGATCCGAAGAATCAAGATAAGGTACCTTGCTTTCGCAGATGACATTGCAGTCTTAACAACTCTAGGATGCTGTCATTGCTGTCCAAGCCCAGCATGACACAGCGGTGAAGTCAGGGTACAAATATGGTATGACAAGACCAAATACTTTGATAGCCGCCACTCCAGTAACACCACTTTGACGACTATACATGGAACGATTAGGAGGGTCAAACGCTTTCGTTATCTTAGTGAATGGGTCTACCCCAATGGTAGAGACGGCACCTCCATCTTAGAAAGGCGTAACAAACTCAACGTAGAATACCATCTGTCCCACAATCTGTACAACAAGAAGTGCATTTGGAAGAATGCTGAGGTCTGTCATTACAGAAGTGCTGTCAGCCCACAGTTTCTGTATGCCGCAGAGACCCTCTTGATGAACAGAAAAGGCACGATGGTTGACCTGGAGAAAGCCGAAAGACGTATTCTCAGAAAAATTCATGGTCCTAGATTGTTCACAGATGCAACCTACCGATTAAATCTAAGGACGCTCAAGTTCTATGGGCACCTACAATGAATGAATAACAATAGGCTTACCAAGAAGATCTTCTCATTGGTTAAAAGCTACACGACTGGAAGCCTGTGGCTTAATGAAGTAATAAAGGGCTTGGATTCGGCTGGGATCTCTGATCTTGAAGTGGAAAATCGTTCCAAATTTTGTGCTATGGTAGAGTATTGGACCCCACCACCTACAGTCCCTAAACGTCGCCGGCCGCTGTGACCGAGCGATTCTAGGCATTTTAGTCCCGAACCACGCGGCTGCCTTGGGCATGAATGTGTGTGATGTCCTTAGTTAGTTAGGTTTAAGTAGTTCTAAGTCTAGGGGACTAATGACCTCAGATGTTCTCATAATGCTTAGAGCCATTTGAACCATTTTTAGCCTAAACGTCGGAAGCCCCTTTCACAGGAGAGGAAAGAGAAATTATCAGCATGGCTCAAGAGATATTGGGAACGGCAGAGGGCATCGAAGAAGAACTAGTCATAAGCGCTCCTTAATGCGCTTAAGTCAATAATAACGCCCTAAAAGCTACCCCCGGACAGTATTAGCACACTGGACTCGCATTCGGGAGGACGGCGGCTCAAATGCGCGTCCGGTCATCCAGCTTTAGGTTTTTCATGATTTCCCTACACCGCTCCAGGGAACTGCCCAGATTGATCCTCTGAAAGGGCACGGCCGATTTCCCTCCCCATCCTAGATACACTCCGAGCATGTGCTCCGTCTCTAATGACCTCGATGTCGACGAGACGTTAAACACAAGCTTCCTTTCATTCTTTTTTCCTAAACAGTAAATGTGACCTTTTTGATTAATGATAGACGGCGCGTTACTCGGAAGTAACGCAACTGAATACTGAACACGTGCATGAACTGCTAACCGCATACTACACAACCTACAAGAGTATTAAATCGCACCTTGAAGATCAGATTTGTGCAAGGACAAATGTTTTTGTCGTCTGTTGCTACGTTGCCTAGTGACATGTGAACATTTAACTGGTGTGGTGAATGCAATGATTTGCAGTTGCGCGGTCTCAGCAGCAGGAAATCTCGGATTTGGAGCTACAGCTCCAACGTACCTTGTTTGCTGAAAAACTTTTACAAAACAAGTAGGAAACGCAGTGCAGTGTAACACTGAATGAAGCGCAGTACAAATGTAGCAACGACAACACCGCATGAAAATACGTACACGTGACGGAAATTCGTAAACCCAGGAAAAAAGTGAGAATTAACGAGTACGCGGAGTTGAAATGTAGCACAGATACATCTACATCTACTTCGAAACTCTACAAATCACATTTAAGTGCCTGGCACAGGGTTCATCGAACCACCTACACAATTCTCTATTATTCCAATCCCGTATAGCGCGGGAAAGAATGAACACCTATACCTTTCCATATGAGCTCTGATTTCCCTTATTTTGTCGTGGTGATCGTTCCGCCCTATGTAGGTCGGTGTCAACAAAATACTTTCGCATTCGGAGGAGAAAGTTGGTGATTGGAATTTCGTGAGAAGATTCCGTCGCAACGAAAAACGCCTTTCTTTTAAAGATTTCCAGCCCAAATCCCGTATAATTCCTGTGACACTCTCTCCCATATTTCACGATAGTACAAAACGTGCTGCCTTTCTTTGAACTTTTTAGATGTACTCCGTCAGTCCTATCTGGTAAGGATCCCATACCGCGCAGTAGTATTCTAAAAGAGGACGGACAAGCCTAGTGTAGGCAGTCTCTGTAGTAGGTCTGTTACATTTTCTAAGTGTCCTACCAATAAAACGCAGTCTTTGGTTAGCCTTCCAAACAGCATTTTCTATGTGTTCTTTCCAATCGAATTTGTTCGTAATTGTAATACCTAGGTTTTTAGTTGAATTTATAGCTTTTGGATTAGACTGATTTATCGCGTAACCGAAGTTTAATGAGTTCCTTTTAGCACTCATGTGGATGACCTCACACTTTTCGTTATTTAGGGTCAACTGCCGCTTTTCGCACCATTCAGATATTTTTTCTAAATCGTTTTGCAGTTTGTTTTGATCCTCTGATGACTTTATTAGTCGATAAACGACAGCGTAATCTGCAAACAACCGAAGACGGCTGCTCAGATTGTCTCCCAAATCGTTTATATAGATAAGGAACAGCAAAGGGCCTATAACACTACCTTGGGGAACGCCAGAAATCACTTCTGTTTTACGCGATGACTTTCCGTCAATTACTACGAACTGTGACCTCTCTGACAGGAAATCACAAATCCAGTCACATAACTGAGACGATATTCCATAAGCACGCAATTTTACTACGAGCCGCTTGTGTGGTACAGTGTCAAAAGCCTACCGGAAATCCAGGAATACGGAATCGATCTGAAATCCCTTGTCAATAGCACTCAACACTTCATGTGAATAAAGAGGTAGTTGTGTTTCACAGGAAGGATGTTTTCTAAACCCATGTTGACTGTGCGTCAATAGACGATTTCCTTCGAGGTAATACATAATGTAACAGTGTAATTTACAAGTATCTGATGTACGCAATTTCGTCACGAATAAACATCAACTTGAAGTATCTCACATTCCTTTCCAAACATCTCAGAACCACAAAAGAAATAAGATCATAACATCATAAATCCCTGAAAACATCGCCAGAAGTGAAAAAAATTGCTTGTAATTCACTTGAGTTTACAGATGTCTACAAAAAGAGATGGATACAAATCACGACGTATTCTGAACCAATTGAGAGTATGTACAAAGACACGATATTCTGCACGCCAAATGCTTTCCGGAAACTTAGAAATATAGAATCTGTCTGTTGCTCTTCATCCATGGTTCTCAGTATAACACGTGAGAAAAGGAGAAGCCCAGGAGCGCTGTGAAAAAACCCCCGTGGGAAACAGACTATTTTGTAGCTACACAAATGTTGTGTTTTTTAATTTGGTTACCTAGAGATATTGCAAATGAATAAATACGCATGGTTCAGAGCTAATTTTTATTTTCTTTATCGTCAGCTTCGAAACGAAGGGTTGATGCAAAACTTTTGTTGATGTGTGTACGCCTACAACAGCATCCTGTACTAATTGTCTAAAGCGATCATTTAAATATATCCCGCACAATAATTCCCTAATCGTAACCGAAACCAATTAATTCCTATAGTGCTTTCAAGGCATCTTAAAGTCGAGCCGTCACGTTGAAGAAATTTGCGGCCAATTTATCTTCCATTTCTGGTTTAGCTTCCTGGGACATATTTCCAGAAAAACAACGCCCGTCTGCTCACAGATGCAGCAACAGAGCATTATGTGCAAAGCGTAGATATCGTCTACGCCATCACCTATCTCTCGTCGTTAGAAAAAGCGTGAGATAATCTCGGAGGTGCTCTACGGGACCCAATCCATCTTGGAGTTGTACAGGTTGCGGTCAAATATGTGTTCGAGTTTATCCTGCAACACCTGACGAGCAATGTGAGTAGCTGATGACGTACATCTTTCAATGGCAACATGCATCGTGCAGTAACGGATACCTCTATGATATTCTAATCATTTGATTGTCTCCGCTTCTAAGTACAATTCAGTTTGGAAGTGCTCTTCTGAATGACAATTGTGATAAGTGCAGATAGATGGAATTACCTTTTTTTGTGGATGATGTTCAAGGTGACATCAAGCTGCCAAGCGACCAGTATCAGTCAGCTGAAGAGACAACACTCCAGAAACAAGCGGACCGGAAGGTCAGCCGGGGCTTGCCCTTGTTCTGTCCGGCCACAGACAACTTTACAACATGCTATCAACATGTGATTACAGTCGTGACAAAAGTCCGGAATCAAGGTACAGCTGCCAGATCAAACAAAGCACTGGCTGGCAACTTCGTCTGCTGCATGCGGGCTTTGCGTAACACGCTCTCTATTGACGTGTGCTGAATTAGCACGATAAAAACAGTAAACGTACCCCTGAAAAGCACCTTTCCTCTAACGTTAGTAACAAATGCAGATGCTATTACTTAATACCCATTACACGTAGGCTATGGTAAGCGCTGTTCTTCGTTTTCTTGTGTCTTTGATCCGCATCGGCACAGGATCTGTACGGTTATTAAAGAATTTGGCATGGTTAGTTTCAGGGATGATCTGAAACCCTTCCTGTTGCCACCCTACCCAGATGGAATATGTGTACATAATTGTCTGCGGGTACTCGTGTGGAAGTGGGCGAAATGTTGCGAATCGTGTAACTAAGATCGGACTTGGGTACCAGACGGGTATTCACGTAGTGGGATTTGGGAAACCGTGTAAAAACCACCGGTAGAACAACCCTTATAGTAAATCCTCCATGCGGATTCCATAGCCGGCTCACCACCCAGTCCCTGAAGCGGCGCTTTAATATGCAAAGCTATCCGGGTGGGACAATGATGGAGTTCTATTAACGCCTACATACATTTGTAGACAGTATCAATTACGAGGGCTAGTCGGAAAGCAACTTCCATTTATTTATAAAAGTAAGCCAGTACATTAAGAAGGCTTTTTATTAGATGAAACTTAAAAGCTATATCTGTCAGCTATTATTGTATATAAATTCCACCTACATTAAGGAACAGGTTTTTAAGTGCATTCGTTTTAGCATAATACCGTCTCTGAGCTAAGCCATGCCTTGACATTCTCCTTTAGCTCGTCGTCATCTTGAAACGACTGTGAGCCCATCCATTTTTTTCATTTCGGAAACAGGTGCAAACCACGGCACGGCAAAACAGGAATGTAGAGGGGATGATCAAATAATTCCCGTTGAAACTGTTAAGGGGAGGTTAACTATCTTTTGGTTCAAAAAAATCGATATTTTTAAATTGTATTTTTGGATCCATAAAAGTGTTTAGAATCCATCCATGAAACGGTTTTTCCGAATACGGGACGTAAATGTTTGTTATTAGCAGTTGAACAAAAAAATGCATCTGCCTCAACTCGGCCTTTTTCACGCACCAGTTTTTATTCGCGAATTTAGACTTTCTAGCCGCGAAAAATTATTCTATGTGATTGCCCGAGTATCAAGTGATCAAGGAGCTTACGACGTACTGCGACTTGGCAATCCGACGGCATTCCAGTTCGGTGGAACAGATGAAGAAGACAATTTGGGCAACGTATTTCCACAACTGTTCGACGAATGACCACCCACAACACCAAAATTGTCTGGATGGGGAAACCAGTTAGTGCAAGTGGCGCACTGCAGAGGCTACCGGACATCTGGGCAAATATCAACACCACCAGCCATTCTCCAAAGAAGTTCCAAAAGTGATTCATTCGATCTACGAGGCCCTTTCGGAGGACGAGTTATTGTACCGGTGCTTGGGAGGAAACACACAAACCGCAAATGAAAATCTGAACGCGTGTGTTTGGAAGTTAGCCCCCAAGTATTTGCGTTCTGGTGCGAAGACTGTGGAAATTGCGACTTTCCTGGCAGTGAGCAGCTTCAACGAAGGGTATTCAGCAGTTCTGAAGACCATGACAACGATGGGCGTCACCCTGGGACTCTATTCGACGCAGTTCGCCAAGCATTCGTACGACCACCGGATTGAAGCGGCCGAAAACCGCTTGTCACCGGCCGTACGAGCGGCTCTGGAGCAGCGCAGGATGGCCCAGATCGAGCAGAACGCCCTCTATGAGGAAGAGGAAGGACTAGTTTATGGCCCGGAATAGCAGATTGAATGTAAGTTGCATAATATTGCATTTATATGTAATCAAATCTTCAAACGCTTTTTTTCTCGAAATGACTTTTTTTTTTTATCGCGCGGCATGGTAACTTCAAATCTACTGAACCGATTGGCATGATTCTTTGTTTCCGATGAAGCTAACTAAATTGTATAGGAGTTGTACCACTTTTATTCCGATCCATCGACTACAAATATTTTTACTTGGCCGACGAAGTCGAAAAATCGATGAAAAAAACCCTATTTTGTTTCAAATGGCCGCCATTTTGTTTCCTATGGTCCAAATAAGCGAGGTAAAGCTCCTAAAGAATCTTATATATTGCGCTAACGTCGACTCAATTTTGATTTCAGACGAGCCGGCTGACCTGTGACATACCGTGCGTGGAGGTCTACATCGAAATTTTGTTTCGTTCCGACGGCACTTCCGCCTTTGCTCTTCGACATTTACGGTCAAAAAAATTTCAGTTTGTAGAGGAAATATCTATACACATTTTGACCAAATTTGACATTGATATCTATAACACATCCAGAGAAAAAAATTCTCAAAAACATGCTTTTTTCGGTCCAAAGATAGTAAACCTCCCCTTAAGCTACGTTTGTGTGCTTACGACAGTATGTGGCTTAGAGTTATCGTAGTTAATCGTGATGACATACGTAACTCCACATCCCACGACTTTAGTGCTGAATGGCTCTTCTGAGCTTGTTTGTGGTTTTATAGTGCCCTTTTGCATAAAATTAGTAAGCAGTACTCTTCTTCAGTCCATAAGAACAATTGCCATTAATTTTCATGTACAAAATGTTTGTCGGCAGTAGAAAGGGTTACGTGGCGAGCTAGTGTGGTCCCACCCCTATGACTATTTCTTGACGCCATAGTGACGAATGCAACCCATGATTCATCCACTGTCATATTGTGAGTGAGAAATTCACCTCCTTTTGTATCGCACCATACAATGACGTGACAAAAGTCGTGGGACACTGATATGCACGATACAGATGGCGGTAGTGTCGAGTACTCAAAGTATAAACGGGCTGTACAATGGCGGCGCAGTCATTTGTACTCAGATGATCCATGTGAAACGACGGTTAGTAACAGACCTTGAACGCGTAATGGTAGTTGAAACTAGACGCATGGGACATACAATTCGGAGATCGTTAGGGAATTCAATATTTCGAGATCTAGAGTGTCAAGACTGTGCCGAGAACACCAAATTTCAGGCATTACCTCTCACCACTTAACAATAGAGACCAGAGGCTTGTGCGTAGAGCTGTCAGTGCTAACAGACAAGCAACACTTCGTGAAACAACCGCAGAAAGTACTGTGTGGTGTACGACGAACACTTCCTTAGACAACAAGATCTGCATGAAATAACCGCAGAAGTCAACGTGGGATGTACGACGAACCTATCTGTTAGGACAGTCAGTGATCGATTCACTTGGACCAGAGGACAGCCCACACCATTCTGCAACCACCACCAGCTTGCACAGACCCTTCTTGACACCTTGGGTTCGTGAAATTTTCTCTTAATGGCCTATGGCAGCAGACAAACGACACGAGTGCCTTTGCTAATAGCACGACATCATCTGCATGCTTCTCTCCTGTGCTCGTGACCATATCGGTTGGATCCTGTGCGACTGTAAAACCGTGCCCTGGGCAAATGAGTCCCAATTTCAGTTGGTAAGAGGTGATGGTAGGATTCGAATCTTGCCCAGATTCCACGAAGTCATGGACCCAAGATGTCAAGAAGCTGCTGTGCAAGCTGGTAATGGCTCCATAATGGTGCGGGCTGTCCTCTGGTCCAACTGAACGGATCGTTAGCTGGAAATTGTCGTGTTCGACTACTTGAATACCATTTGCAACCAATCATCGCTTGCATGTTCCCAAACAATGACGGAATTTTTAGGGATGATAGAGCACCATGTCAGCGGGCCACAATTCTTTGCGATTGATTTGAAGAACGTTCTGGATAACTCAAGCGAATGATTTGGTCACCCAGATCGCCCGACATGAATCGCGTATCACATTTATGGGATTTTTGCAAAAACAGACATAATGTCTTATGGGATAACAGCAATCAGTGATTTTATAATGTTACTTAAAATCCGTCTTGATTGCAAATTTTTATTTTTTATTTTTTTTTAATTTTATTATTCATATGACCGGTTTCGGTTCATTCAGAACCATCTTCAGATCTGATATTTCAGTTACCGGAGTATTTTGTTGAGTCCATGCTACGTAGAGTTGCTGCATTACGTCCAGCATAAGGCGACCCCACACGATACTAGGAGGTATCCCATGACTGTTGTCACCTCAATGTAAAATAGGCGGTAATACGGCTCGCTACCTCTTCGTTTTGTGGACATTACCCAGAAGCTTTTGGATGCGTCGTGCACAAAATATTTGATAACCAAGCTTATCAATCACGAGTTCGTAAAACACTATCCGTGATATCTGAGGGAATCCGACTAATAATTCAGTAATAATCTCTATGAATAAAAGTCCGCAGCTCGTGGTCTCTCGGTAACGTTCTCGCTTCCTAAGCGCGGGGTCCCGGGTTCGATTCCCGGCGGGGTCAGGGATTTTCACCTGTGTCGTCTTCATCATCATCATTCATCTCGATTACGGTCGGAGGAAGGCAATGGCAAACCACCTCCACTAGGACCTTGCCTAGTAAGGCTGCGCGGGTCTCCCGCGTCGTTCCCCTACTCTCTG
Source organism: Schistocerca americana (assembly GCF_021461395.2). Lineage (NCBI taxonomy): Eukaryota > Metazoa > Arthropoda > Insecta > Orthoptera > Acrididae > Schistocerca > Schistocerca americana. The sequence continues at coordinate 226,696,299 of NC_060125.1, read as the reverse complement.
TAAAGGAGTATGGGACTTCATCATCATCTATATATAAAAGGCCAGGTCCTGACTTGTCCCGAATTCCACTCCTAAGGGGATGAAAGGCTTTTTGAAAGTATGTAAGTATTTCACAAGTAAGAGACTTTTGAAGCTAAAACTACGAAGACTGGTGTCTGGTCCCACAGGCAGAAAATAAAAAAACGTGTTTCAGCATTTTTGGAAATTCAACCACTAGGGCTGGGGGGAGGGGGGGGGGGGGGAGCGGAATAGTGGGTGAAAGTTTTTTTTAAAAACAAATAATTACTAAAGAACTACTAAAAAATTTCTAAGGCTACATCTACAACAATTGGTATTTCACTCCTCGATTGGAAGTAAAAGAAGTAAGTGGTTCACTGTTTGTGGAAAAGCAACTCCTAAAAGAGTGCAATAGGGGATGAAAATTTTTAAAAAAATTTTGAAGCTAAATTTATGAAAATTGTTGTTTCACTTCTCGGTTAGAAATAAAGTAATATTTGTTAGGGGATGAAAGTTGCTATGGAAATATCTCCAGAAGAACGCAAGAGGCATTATTAACTAAAACTATGGACTCTAGGTACCAGAATCGCTTTTTCGTCAGAAATATATTCGGCCTTAATTAGCGTGAATAGCTTAGAAGGTGTTGCAATTTGGTGAACAACATAAAAATTCGATTAAATAAAAACAAAAAAAATCTTTGCTGGTCATACAGTCTGTGCGAGCGAAGCGGCAGGCGCTAAGCTCCTTCTGTATAGGTGAACTGACGACGTTCTCTTGTTCTGTCGCTAGCCTCCGCAACAGGTTCATTTGTCAAAACAGATCTACATCTACATCAATACTACACAAGCCACCTGGCCGTGTGTGGCGGGGAATCCTTCTGGTATCACCATCTGATTCCCTCCCCCCCCCCCCCCCCCCCCCCCGTCCTTTCTCTGTTCCTCTCGCGAATGACACGTGTGAACATCTACACACATCATAAAAAAGTTTTCCAATCACCTAGGTTCCGAGAATTCCGGAACCTGTATAGAAAATTGGAATAGAGATCAACGTGAAGATCATTTCCGCCAATTTTATTGCTCATGAAAGTCACACATTGCATGTTGTACCACCATACACAGAGACATTCAGAGGTGGTGGTCCAGATTGCTGTACACACCGGTACCTCTAATACCCAGTAGCACGTCCTCTTGCATTGATGCATGCCTGTATTCGGCGTGGCATACTATCCACAAGTTCACCAAGACTGTCCCAGTCCTCAACGGCGATTCGGCTTAGATCCTTTAGAGTGGTTGGTGGGTCACGTCGTCCATAATCCGCCCTTTTCAATCTATCCCAGACGTGTTCGATAGGTGTCTGGAAAACATGCTGACCACTCTAGTCGAGCGATGTCGTTCTCCTGAAGGAAGTCATTCACAAGATGTGCACGATGAGGGGCGCGAATTCTCGTCCATGAAGACGATGCCTCGCCAATACGCTGCCGATATGGTTGCACTATCGGTCGGAGGATGGCATTCACGTATCGTACAGCCGGTACGGCGCCTTCCACGACCACCAGTGGCGTACGTCGGCTCCACATAATGCCACACCAAAAGAGCAGGGAATTTCCACCTTGCTGCACACGCTGGAGAGTGTGTCTAAGGCGTTCATCCTGACCGGGTTGCCTCCGAAAAAGTCTCCGACGATTGTCTGGTTAAAGCCATATGCGACACTCATCGGTGATGCCAGTCCTGAGCAGTCCATTCGGCATGTTGTTGGGCCCATCTGTACCGCGCTGCATGGTGTTGTGGTTGCAAAGATGGACCTTGCCATGGACGTTGGGAGTGAAGTTGCGCATTATACAGCTTACTGCGCACAGTTTGAGTCATAACACGACCTCCTGTCGCTGCACGAAAAGCATTATTCAACATGATGGCGTCGCTCACAGGGTTCCTCCGAGCCATTATCCGTAGGCAGCGGTCATCCACTGCAGTAGCAGCCCTTGGGCGGCCTGAGCGAGGCATGTCATCGACAGTTCCTAACTCTTTGTATCTCCTCCATGTCCGAAGAGCATCGCTTTGCTTCACTCCGAGACGCCTGGACACTTCCCTTGTTGAGAGGCATTCCTGGCACAAAGCAACAATGCGGACGCGATCGAACCGCGGTATTGACCGTCTAGGCATGGTTGATTTACAGACAACTCGAGCCGTATACCTCCTTCCTGGTGGAATGGCTGGAACTGATCGCCTATTGGACCATCTCCGTCTAATAGGCTCTGCTCATGCTTGGTTGTTTACGTCTTTGGGCAGCTTTAGTGACATCTCTGGTCGAAGGAACTGTGTCTGTGACACACTATCCACGGTCAACGTCTATCTTCACGAGTTATGGGAACTGGGGTGATGCAAAACTTTTTTTGATGTGTGTATATTAGCTCTAATCTCTCGACTTTTCTCGTCGTTGTTATTTCGCGAAACGTATGTGAGAGGAATTAATGTGTTGTACCACTTTTCCCTGAACGTACTTTCTCGGAATACCAATAGCAAACCATTCCGTGATGCACAACGCCTCTCTTGAAGCGTCTGCCATTGGACGTTGTTGAGCATCTCTGTAATGCTCTCGCGCCGACTAAACGATGTCGTAACGAAACGCAAAGTTCTTCTTCGAATCTCCCCTATCTTGAATATCTGTTCTACCTGGCAAGCATCTCAGACTGACATACAATACTGAAGAGTCGGCCGAACAAGGGAGTGGTGGAGGGGGGGGGGGGGGGGGGGGGCGGGGAGCAACATGTGATGGTCCCCCTTACGTAAGTTTCGCAAAACCATAGTAGGTGGCTTTTTATGCATCATCATTTAACATAATTCACACTAAAGCGTAAAAATATAATGTGAAATTACCGTCGAATGATGCAGAAAGTCCGTAAGTAAAATGTAGAGGGCGTAACCTTCACATGGCTCTCGTGTGGAGTACATCACGTTATATACAAAACAATAATTACTGTGACGTAAGTAATTGAGCGGTATCATTTTATGTATACGAGATATTTCATATAGCTTTTAAATTTCTTGTTTCTTCTTGCAACTGCTATAGCTTCTGGTGTTGTTTTTACCACCTAAACTACTTGTTAAATGCCGAAATAAAATGGTTATTTCAAAATAATACAATAGGTTAAGGAGGAAATGACTTCCTCCAAGCGACTTTTTTCAATTTGTCCGATGCTTCTTGTAGAGGGCAGCTCAGAGGTGTAGCGTATATTAAGGCTTGCAGCGAGCTTTTCGTGAAATTAGCTGGCTAATTTTCTAAATGTAAGTGCCAAGGCAAGCGGTAAGATGTTCTCTGTGCTCCGCAGAAGACATAAACGTCGCTGTAAAGGGCTCGGTCTGTATGCGGAAACAGTGAGTTGCAGGGTGGAGTCAGTGTCTTGCCTTACATTTAGGAAATTACTAAGTTATTTTTGCGAAAAGTTGAAAACTTAGCAGATGTTACCTTATTAAAATATTCGACTGTTGTTAAAAATATTTTCTTGTTTAAGGAAACCATAGTGCTTCAAGACATCTGCAGATAGTACACTGAAGCGCCAAAGAAACTGGTATAGGCAGGCCTATTCAAATACAGAGATAAGTAAACAGACAGAATACGGCGCTGCCGTCGGCAACGCCTATGTAAAACAACAAGTATCAGTGGTAGGTTTTCAAGATTTAAGTGAGTTTGAACATGGTGTTATAGTCGGCGCACGAGCGATGGGACATAGCATCTCCGAGGCAGCGATGAAGTGGGAATTTTCCCGTACGACCATTGCACAAGTGTACCGTGAATATCGGGAATCCGCTAAAACATCAAATATCCGATATCGCTGCGACTGGAAAAAGATCCTGCAAGAACGGGACCAACGATGATTGAAGAGAGTCGTTCAACGTGACAGAACTGCAACCCTTTCCGCAAATTGCTGCAGATTTCAATGCTGGGCTATCAACAAGTATAATCGTGGGAATCCTTTAACGAAACATCATCGATATGGGCTTTCGGAGCCGAAGGCTCACTCGTGTACCCTTGATGACTGCACGACACAAAGCTTTACGCCTCGCCTGGGTCCGTCGACACCGACATTGGACAGTTGGCGGCTGGAAACATGTTGCCTGGTCGGACGAGTCTCGTTTCAAATTGAATCGAACGGATGGACGTGTACTGGTATGGAGACAGCCTCATGAATCCACAAACCCAGCATGTCAGCAGGGGACTGTTCAAGCAGGTGGAGGCTTTGCAGTGGTGTGGGGCGCGAGCAGTTGGAGTGGTATGGACCCCTGATACGTCTAGATACGACTCTAACATGTGACACGTACTTAAGCATCCTGTCAGATCACCTGCACCCATTCATGTTCGACTGACTTTGGCAATTCCTGCAGAACAATGCGACACCCCACACGTCCAGAACTGCTACAGAGTGTCTCCAGGAACACTCTCCTGAGTTTAAACACTTTCGCTGGCCATCAGACTCCCCAGACATGAACATTATTGAGCATATCTGGAATGCCTTGCAACGTGCTGTTCAGAAGAGATCTCCAGTCCCTCGTGTTCTTACGGATTTATGGACAGCCCTCAGGATTCATGGTGTCAATTCCCTCCAGCACTAATTCATACATTATTCGAGTCCATGCCACATCGTGATGCGACACTTCTGCGTTCTCGCGAGGGCGCTACACGTTGTTAGTCAGGTGTAATAGTTCTTTGGCTCTTGAGTGTAGTTATGTGGATGTTACCAACACAGCAAAAAATACTTTCCTCTTTCATACTATCATTTTCCGGAAGCTTGATTGCTATGTTTACGAAATATTCAGCACGTCGTTGTTACGTGGTATGTGGAAGGTGTTTCAGTTAAGGTGTTTTTCTCTGTAACTTATAAAATTAAAAGTGAAAGGATTACTTATACATACAATGAAGGCTTTCACGATCGGATGTTTCAGCTGCTGAGAATTCTTCCGGGATGTATGGCCGTGGTCCATGGAACTCTTTAATCCCTGACGTTTCGTCCAAGGCTATGTTTGACATAAATTCCTTTAGAAAAAAACTCTTTTGGTAGTCCGCGTGGAGTACCTCTTTATTCTCAAAAATTTTAGAAAAAGTAATGTACAGGCAGCTTCTCAACCATCTGACCGCAAACAACATATTATCAGGAACACAGTTTGGATTTCTGAAGGGTTCTGATATCGAGAAAGCTCTTCACACCTACAGTGAAAATGTACTTAATTCATTAAATAATAAGTTAAAAGCAGCAGGTATTTTCTGTGATTTGTCAAAGGCATTCGATTGTGTGAACCACAACATCCTTTTAAATAAATTAGAATTCTATGGTGTCACAGGCAGTGCTGCAAAATGGTTCAAGTGATACCTTGCTAACAGGAAACAAAGGGTGTTAGTGCAAGGGACTTGTGAATTAAGTCATCAGTCATCATCAGAATGGGAAGAAATTACATGTGGTGTCTCACAAGGATCCATCTTAGGACCATTGCTTTTTCTTGTGTACATTAATGATCTCTCATCAGTTACACTGCCAGAAGCAGAGTTCGTTTTGTTTGCAGATGACACAAGTATTTCAATAAATAGTATGTCAAGTATAGTTCTAGAAAGATCTGCTAATGATATTTTCATGGATATAAATAAATGGTTTAAAGCCAACTCACTGACATAAAACTTCGAAAAGACTCACTATATGCAATTCAGAACCTGTAAGAGGTTTCCACCCAGCATATGCATAAAGTATGAAGAAGAGCAGATAGAAGAGGTTGACAGTCTTAAATTCCTGGGATTACAACTTGATTTTAAGTTCAGTTGGGAGGAGGCCACCACAGAATTGCAGAAATGCCTTAACAAATCTGTATTTGCAATTTGAGTGTTAACAGACATAGGCGACATAAAAATTAAAAAGCTTGCATACTTTGCTTACTTTCATTCCATAATGTCATATGGTATAATATTTTGGGGTAACTCTTCAAGTCAAACAAAAGTTTTCAGAGTCCAAAAGCGTGTAATACGTATTATTTGTGGAGTAAATTCACGGACGTCCTGTAGAAACCTCTTCAAAGAACTGGGTATACTAACTACTGCCTCTCAGTATATTTACTCCTTGATGAAATTTGTCCTAAATAATATATCTCTTTTTACAACAAACAGCTCAGTTCATACATACAATAACAGGAACAAAAATGATCTGCACAAAGACTTAAAAGCACTTACTTTAGTTCAAAAAGGGGTCCACTACTCAGGAACACTCATCTTCAATAATTTCCCAGCAAACATAAAAAATTTAGTTACAAATAAAGATCAGTTTAAAAGGAGCCTGAAATAGTTACTAGTGGCCAACTCCTTCTACTCCAGTGACGAATTTTTTAATAGAAACAAGTGATTTATTGTATATATTCATACTATTAGTATTGTTATTTCAGCTTTAAAAAAGTATTGTATATATTCATACTATTAGTATTGTTATTTCTGCTTAAAAATGTGTTGTATGTATTCATACTATTAGTATTGTTATTTCAGCTTTAAAAAAGTATTGTATATATTCATACCATTAGTATTGTTATTTCTGCTTAAAAATGTGTTGTATGTATTCATACTATTAGTATTGTTATTTCAGCTTTAAAAAAATGGACATGTTCCACATCCACGAGGATCTCCTCAACATGGATCTATGGAACGAAAAACTATTCTAATCTAATCTTCTTTCCTCCCATTGCGTCTTTCAGTGGTCCAAACATATTGAAATCACTTGGGGCAAGGTCTGGTGAGTATGGTGGATGAGGAAGACACTCAAAATGCAGGTCTGCGATTGTTGCAACTGTTGTACGAACAGTGTGGGGCCTTGCATTGTCATGTTGCAAAAGGACACCTGCTGACAGCAGTCCACATCACTTTAATTTGTAAGCAGGCCGCAGATAATTTTTTAGGAGATCTGTGTATGATGCACTTGTGACAGTTGTCCCTCTATCCATGTAATGCTCCAAAATGACGCCCTTTTCGTCCCAAAAGAGAGTCAGCATAACCTTCCCTACTGATGGTTCTGTTCGAAACTTCTTGCAGACGCTTTGTCAAACTGGAGCACGTCATGCACAATGTGGTGTGCTGACCCGTGACTAATATGTGAACATGCTGCAATGTCATTCAGTGTCACTCGGCAGTTTTCCTTCACTATGGCTTCAACTGCTGCAATGTTCTGTGGAGTCACAATTCGTTGTGCCTGACCTGGACGAGGAGCATCTTCCACTGAAGTCACACCATTTGCGAACTTCCTACTCCATTCGTAGACTTGCTGCTGTGACAAACATGCATCAACGTACTGAACCTTCGTTCATCGATAACTGTCAGTAGGTTTCACACTTTCACTATACAAAAACTGAATAACAGTACGCTGTTCATCCCTGGTGCAGGTCGCAAGTGGGGTGACCATCTTTATACTGATACTGCGACGGCATGTGTGCATCTGCACTATGCTGCCACCTACAGGCCATTCTGCACGCTGTTTGTAGCACGCTTACGAACTTACGGGGTTAACGGCGCGAAATTTCGATTTGTTATTACAAATTTAAGGTTGTCATTTGACTCACCCTCGTAAATCAGTGCACACACCATGAAGCTACAAAATGAATCAAGTCATTTTATCGAAGAAAAAGCGTAAATGAAAAAGTAATGTGTAATTAATTCCTCATCAAACAAAGAGAACATCTTACACTGTTAATCTATCACGCCAAAAGCAAATAGAGATTATATGAGGCGACAACCCATTCTGCGTAACATTTTCGTCGCCAGTACACCGTTGACAAAGTTTCGCGCCCTCGTAACAGAAAACAGTAATATCCGTAAAACGTAAATGCAAAACAGCTACACTTGGCCGTCCGCTGGTCGAGAGCGTTCTGCAGATGATGAGAAGTGCAGGGAGGGAGCAGTAAAAACCTCGTCAAAACACCAGAGATTATCTGGCCGAAGTGTCAGTGCCCTGTACGGACCGCTCAAGGGTAATAAACGAAAGTCAGCTGAGCACAGGGGAGAAGAGACGGAGTAATGATTCTCCTGAGAGTTGCATGTTCAAGTCCCGAGGGGACGGGACGCCAAGTTCAACGCTCTAAAAGCTACGCTATTAGTAATACACGTGGAGGCGGTAGTTACCGAAGAGGCAGGCTACGTAAAGCGTCCGCCCTCCTACTACGCTACGTGTTAAGGTTCATTCGACTTTTCGATCACAATAACTTCGACCGTAACGCATACCATTGTCGATACATTTAGACATTGCATTTGACGGTGAAGCTGAATCTTTACAATATTTCGATAAAATACAGCCAACCCTTGAGAGAATGAACCTTGATAAATCGAAATTGTCGAAAACCTTGAAAAAATTCGATGAATCGATGTGTCTGGAAACACTCGATAAATCGATACAATTGTCATGACAAACCTCACCACAAACACACCATAATTCGAAGTGAGCCGCTGTCTTACACTCGGTACTGCAAATTGTTTCTTCATGTGTTCAGATAATTGTTTTAACTTTACACGACACTTGTTTGTTTTGTCTATAATGCATAACTTAAAAGAGTGCCTAAATGAGCCGCAAAAATGACTTCAAAGATGTAGAAATGTTTAAATTTCCCAAAAAAGAAGTAGGCTGTTGAGGTCGTAGAATTCGAAGTGAAAGAAAAAGATGTAGAGAAAAGTTTCGGGATTCCGTTATCCGCGATTTCGACGTTCCCGAAACAGAAAGACAATTTTTGTGAAAACGTGTCATAAGGAAGGAGGAAGCGGACACAAAGTGAGTTACCGCCATTTGAAGAACGCATGATGAAATGGCTTAGTCATTGTACTCGTAGAGGACAAAACATACCTGTCAGAGGTTATATACCGCCCGCCCAAAAAGTTCAGAGACTGATATTATCCTTTCGTATGTGCGACTTCAGCGCAGCAACTAAGATGGCAGCTTCAACTAACAACTGTAAGCAACAGATGCAACACTTTTTTTTTAATCATCCTTGCTCAGAACTTGGAAGGGCCACTGAGAGCATCAGGCTACATCGGGCCTCTGGTGCACAGTATCATTTTATTTTCATTTTTTTGCTACAGTGTTCCTTATGACTAATCTTTATTCTAACTTATTAACTAGTCTAATTACTAAGTTACAACTGAACTGCATTATGTCAGGTTTTGCAGTGTTGTTAGTTTTTCATGAAATACAGTTCTAAATACTGAGTGAGGATGTGTGAGACAAATGATATAATGGCACAATATGATGATGCAATGAAACAATACAATGAAAGATTCTTAGCGGGTTACCCAGTAAGTAATGCACTGCATTTTTTCTCAGACGAAAACAGTGCTACGAATGCGAAACGATACGTATGTACTATTTGAAGTCTCCTGAGTGAGCACACCAAGTTTCCGTCACTTCCCACAGATAGCGTAGCTGCAGGGCAGTTTAAAAATGGCGTCTGTAGGTGATGTAAGTTACAAGCAACGTGCCGTCATTGAATTTCTCACTGCAGAGAAAGAAACTGTGGGGAATATTCAAAAACGCTTGTGCAAAGTCTTTGGAGCATCTGCGGTCGACAGAAGTACAGATAGCCGCAGGGCACCAAGGATAAGTTCATCAGAAGGTGGTTCAGCGGATCTTCGCGATTTGCAGCGGTCGGGGAGACCATCTGCGGCTTTCACAACTGACGTGTTGTAGCGAGCTGATGTTGTCATTCACAAGGACAGATTAAAGGATGCCATTCGTGGAAGACATTTTGAGGACTATAAGGGGGTGGTTCACACATTGGAGCACTGGCTCCGCCACCAGGACAAGGTTTGGTATCGACAGGGCATACATGTCCATGTTTCGCGCTGGAGGAAGGCCGTAGAACGGCATGGAGATTACATGGAAAAATAGGTTGTGTAGATAAAACACCATTGTTTCGTGTTGTAAGTCTCATTATGGTCAATAAAGAATTCTTGAAGAAAAAAATGCAGTGCATTACTTTCTGGGCTACCCTCATACACAGGCTGACACGCATATAAGCACCCATATAAGACATGGTCGTATGTGAGCGTAACTTCGTATACATACACGCCATCGGCGAGTGTGAAAATATTAAAGGATTAGAGTTACAATTCTCTGTGACAGACAGAACGTCCACCTAGTTCATTAGACACTAACTAACGGTTTAGCGATGTCTTCAGGCGTGGCAGAGTATATAAGGGACGTGAACAGCGTCAGATGCTGAGTGATTACTGTGAAGAACGTGGAGATACTTCGTACTCGTGTGAGACAGCGTTATCAGCACCTGACAGAATTCGCAAGGGTTTTCATCGTGGGTCTTCTTTTGGCCAGCTGGTCGGATCGTACAGTATCCAGATTTCTGGGGAATTCGGATATTACAGTGGCCTGTCGTTATACTGCAGGGAACGTGAAGCCAGGCATATTCGTTTTCACGGTTCTAGTCGACCACATCTGACCACCACAATGGAAGATCAGCGTATTGTGCAACAAGCACATCGTAGCCCCTTGACACCAGTGCCAGACATCCAAGAACAAGTAATAGACAGCACGCAACATTCTGTGTCATTCTACACAGTTCGTCGGAAGCTATCAACAGCCGAATTAGGCGTACGCTGCCGTTCAGGGGAGGTTTAGTATCTTTGGCCCGAAAAAAGCATGTTCTTTGAGAATTTTTTTCTCGGGATGTGTTATAGATATCAATGTCAAATCTGGTCAAAATTTTACTGATATTTCCTCTACCAACTGGAATTTTTTCGACCGGAAATGTCGAAGAGCAAAGGCGGAAGTGCAGTCAGAACGAAACAAAATTTCGATGTAGACCTCCACGCGCGGTGTGTCACAGGTCAGCCGGCTCGTCTGGAATCAAAATTGAGTTGACGTTAGCGAAGTATATAAGATTCGTTAGGAGTTGTGCCTCGCTTAAGTTATTTGGACCATAGGAAACAAAATGGCGGCCATTTGAAAAAATAGGGATTTTTCGACTTCGTCGGCCAAGTAAAAATATTTGTAGTTGATGGATCGGAATAAAAGTGGTACAACTCCTAGACAATTTAGTTAGCTTCGTCGGAATCAAAGAATCACGCCAATCAGTTCAGTAGACTTGAAGTTACCATACCACGCGATAAAAAAAAGTCATTTCGAGAAAATGTCTTTGAAGTTTTGACTACATATAAAATGCAATATTATGCAACGTAAATTCAATCTTCTATTCCTTCCTCTTCCTCATAGAGGACGTTCTGCTCGATCTGGCCCATCCTGCGCTGCTCCAGAGCCGCTCGTGCGGATTTCGGCCGCTTGAATCCGGTGGTCGTCCGAATACTTGGCGAACTGCTTCGAACAGACTCCCAGGATGACGTCCATCGTTGTCATGGTCTTCAGAATTGCTGAATACCCTTCGTTGAAGCTGCTAAGTGCCAGGAAAGTCACAATCTCCACAGTCTTCGCACCAGAATGCAAATACTTGGGGGCTAACTTAGAAGCACACGCGTTCAAACTTTCATTTGAATTTTGTGTGTTTCCTCCCAAACACCGGAATGATTTAGGCCAGGCGGGATGCAACGTCATACTGATAAGTTGGCTTACATTGGCAAGTTCTTTGTGAATATGACTCGATTTTTTAATCACCAAGATAACGTCAGATACGCTCTCTACCTGTGAAGCTTCGTTTCGTTTCCTTCTCCCCTGCTGAGTGTTTTGCTATTTTTATCAAGCAGTGTATGTGGGGCTGAACCAGGTAGGGTGTTGCGATAGTCATAAAATTAAATGTGATGTGTGAATAGTGAGGATATAAAAATAAGAAGATGCTGTAGTACATTTGGGTTTACGAATTAAAAGTTCCATGTTATTGGCATTGTGTGCAGTTCGTCATGTTTGATTTATGCAAGGTTCTCACTAGTCTAACGCAGCAGATGTACTAGTTTAAGAAAGGAACCACTATGAGTCCAGTATGTCATCGTTGCGCCTCTCTCTCCTTGCGTTTATTCCGTCATACGGCATCCGCCGTTATTTATGATTTCGTAAATTTATGTAACTTTTACTTTGTGTCCGGTCACTCTTCCTGTCATTACATTCATCTGTTAACCTAAGGGAGGGGAGTCGTGTGCACCGTCTGTGAACCGTGCAGTATTTTATATTAATGATTTTTAGGTTACGATTCTGTATATGCAACTGAATAAAGGCAATACTAGTTTTGCTAGAAGCGTTTCGCCCTAATTTATTGTGACATCATATGTGTCATGAAATACATATACATTTTCATTTGTACGAAGCACTTCCAACCTACATATTGTGCAGTTGCACAAGTAAATTACACAGAGATCTGACCTATGCACCTTTAGCTCAATACGTTTCTTTTTTCTTACTGTCACTGATGATATTGCTCTACATGTGGTTGTCTGTGTTACTGGTGGATCTGTTGTTCTGCCAGTAGCACAATAAAAAATTTTCATCACAGGAAACAACCTGCACACCCCTTCTTGCACGATCTTAACCAGTTCAGGTTTATCTAGAGTTGCCAAGTGTGAAACGTATTTTGTACTGCATACGGAGAAACATTATAGGCCTATATACACTGCACAACAAAATCAAAGGATCATTTCTTCGAAACCCCTAATTACCTCCCACTTCCACGCATAAGTTTGAAATTTGGCTCAAAATGCCTACAACCTTCAACAGACAATGAAAGTGTTGATGCAGTGATCTAGGTATACGCACAATCCGCGACGAAATTTGTGAGGGAATGCTCTTATGAGACTGGGATCTGCAAAAGTAGCATTTATAGAATTTTTCGGGCTCAGAAATTTAAGCCTTACATCCCAAGACTTTCTCATACTCTTAATGAAGATGATCCCAATATGCGAAGTGAATTTTGTGAGTAGTTCGTTAAGAGATGTAAAGAAGAGCAACGTTTGCCGGATCTAATTCTTTGGTCGAATGAAGCGCCCTTTAAGCTTAACTGTTCAATTAACCGCCATAATTGCGTGTACTGGGGCAGTGGGAATCCATACGTAACCGAGCAAAGGGATGTTAATCTACCAGGAGTATCAGGCTGGTGTAGGTTGTCTTCTACAGTGTATTCTGTCTTCTAGAGGGTTAATCGGGCCGTACTCCTTTGAAAACATTGTCAGAGGTGACTCTTACTTAGAAATGTTGTATATAAATACTCCTAGTCTTAACGACTTTTTTCAAAATGAAGATTATTACTTTCAAAAGGATGAGGGGTCACCTCAGTTTCACATTGGTGTGAAGGCATTTCTCAATCGTTCATTCACTGCTAGATGGTAGAACGAAAAAAGAGTATGAAGTTTCCAGTTCAATTTCCTGATTTAACTCCTCTAGATTTCTATCTGTGTGGTACTATCAAGAACACAGTTTACACTGCAAGACCGCAAAAACTGAATGACCATAAAGAGCAAATTGAGAAAGTTTGTGATGCCATTCCATTAGGGACAATACAGTTGGCATGTCGCTCTGTTTTAAGTCGTTGTCGACGGTGTATTGCCGACGAAAGAGGCCATTTCGAACATTTGCCACCTTAAGGTGGACAATAAAAACATAGTATTGTATTTTTATCTCCTTTAATTAAAGAGATATTTAGTTTCAAAGAGTATATACATTCTTTTGGGCAAAACCCATTATAAACTTCTAGGACTTGAAGAAGGGAGTGAGTACGTAATATATATATATATATATATATATATATATATATATATATATATATATATATATATATATATTTTTTTTTTTTTTTTTTTGTCGTCCCTGTTGGCTGCGCGGTCTTAACGCTCGGCTTTCCGGGCGGGAAGGAGCGCCTGGTCCCCGGTACGAATCCGCCCGGCGGATTTGTGTCGAGGTCCGGTGACCGGCCAGTCTGTGGATGGTTTTAAGTGGTTTCCCATTTGCCTCGGCCAATGCGGGCTGGTTCCCCTTATTCTGCCTCAGTTACACTATGTCGGCTATTGCTGCGGAAACAAGTTCTCCACGTACGCGTACACCACCATTACTCTACCACGCAAACATAGGGGTTACACTCGTCTGGTGTGAGACGTTCCCTGGGGGGTCCACCGGGGGCCGAACCGCACAATAACCCTGGGTTCGGTGTGGGGCGGCGGAGGGGCGAAGTGGACTGCGGTAGCCGTCGTGGGGTTGTGGGCCACTGCGGCTGCGGTGGCGACGGAGCCTCTCCGTCGTTTCTAGGCCTCGGTTAACATACAACATACGTAATATTTTGAATATGAATAGGAACCCATGTCCGGAAACGTACCGTTTCCATGCTGCAGCCGTCTTAACAAATGTTTGCAAGGCAGGTAAGCAATAGGGCAGTCATGGTGGGGGCTGTTACGTCGGATCGACTGATGTCATTTAACGTCCATCCTACATCTCTGACTTGATTCGAACGTCATTCACGTGTCTGTTAGAGCAACATTGTTGAGTACACGTTTGCAGAATACATCGACATGATTCTTCTGTACAAAGTATGGCGAAGCTCACGGTTATGGAAGAGCAGCTCGTCGCCTTTCTCAAGATCATTCTCCACAACGTCCGACTTCATCGCATGCCCTTTTCACCACAATTACGCAGCGGCTTCGAGAGAGGGCATATTGACGTCAGCAGGCGTGATTGTTGTGCTCCAAGGAAACGCCGCGAACTCAAACTGGAAGAGGCCGTACAGCATCACGTTGAAGAGAGCCTGTCGAAAAGCACCAGCAATTTCTTTGGCTATTAATGAGTGGAATTGTAAAACAAGTGATGTACTGACTGTGACTCACGCCTAATCAATTGCTTATAGAAGTGGTCGCGTTACCAGCATGTAGCCGGACGCGGTGGTCTAGCGGTTCTAGGCGCTCAGTCCGGAACCGCGCGACTGCTGCGGTCGCAGGTTCGAATCCTGCCTCGGGCATGGATGTGTGTGATGTCGTTAGGTTAGTTAGGTTTAAGTAGTTCTAAGTTCTAGGGGACTGATGATCACAGATGTTAAGTCCCATAGTGCTCAGAGCCATTTGAACCATTTTTGAACCAGGATGTATTCAGATGGTTGTAACACGGTAACGGTACGTTTCTGGGCATGGGTTCCTGTCTGAAATATTATCTACTCACTCCCATCTCCAAGTCCTAGGACTGATAATTCTAGAAGATCTACAGTGATTTTCCCTGGCTTTCTTTCAAGTTGTATACCCTTAGTATTTATGGCCTTCCTCCATTCTCAAAATCACTTTATCTAATGTACAGTAAAAAAGTAAGGGCAACAAACCATCTCCTTGCCTTACGCCCGCTTTTATTTTAAAATTTTCTGACCGTTCTCCCATAAATTTTACTTTTTATGTTGTGTCGCTGAAAGCTGCCTTAATTACTTTTCTTGCTTCGTTATATAGTCCAAACTCTTTTAAAATGTTGAGAAATGTATTTCTATTAACAGAATCATACGCTTTCTTAAATATCTATTAATTTTGCCACACAACAATTTAATAATTTTTATTGTCTTTAGGTTGATAATGTGGTGTTATTGTTTTATTTATTTGTTTTTGTCAAGTTGATTTACAGTCGTCACTTACTGCTTATTTCGCCTTTAGCAGCGATCTGCATGTGCGAAACATTCCAAGTTGCACCATAGTTTGCACTCCCAATAAGTCACTTTAAAGGTAGCAGGCAGGTGGAGACAAGGGCGTACAACCTCCAACAGGACCACCAAACGCATTGGCGCAGTGTTAAGACGCTATACTCGTATTCGGAAGGACATCGTTTCGAATCCCTCTCTGCCCAACCAGATTTAGGTTCTCCGTGCTTTCCCTAAATCGCTTAAGGCATGTTCTGGTTTGGCTCCTTCGAAAAGGACATGGCCGACTACCTTTCCCGTGCTTCGGCTCTGTCTCTAAAGACCTCGTCGTCAACAGGTCGTTAATCTCTAATATTCTTTTCTTTGTCCAATAGGATAACACCTAGTAAATCACAGCAGAGCTCAAACCAAGCTTTAGGTTAGTGACTGCTCTCTCCTCTTCTATATGATGACGAGGGCAATGCTAAACAAGATGACCTGGGTTCTCAACCGTAACCACTAGGCCGTCATCTGTTTGCTGGTGAAGCCGATCAACAACAGCAGAAAACAACCCATGGAAACACCAGTGCATCACAAATCATAACCTTCAAACGTGGTAAGGCCGAATAATCTCCCTGAAAATGTGAGCGTCGTCGTCACAATAGGGATTAGTGAATTCCATGCGTGTAAACACCGCCTCATACGAGCGGGATAAAACAGGTCAGGCGGTACCTACATACCTCACTCTAGCACTCTCGATATAATAGACATTACAACACGTTTTAATAGGCGTTTGAAAAACATGTTAACTAGTTTATTCGTCACTGTTGTATAAGAAACTTCTATCTTGTGCCTAAACCTTTTTTCAGTTGCATACTTCATAGCAACCTCAGAGGCATATAATCTGACAAGCTGTAGACCGACAGATAATGTTTTCCTTTTCAAAAGCACTGAACGCAGTTTTATAAACGTACAACACCTATCTGTATTTAGCATTACGAAGTGCACTCGTACAATGAGACCGTTTCTTTTCATCTACCACCGAAAGGAAAATCTTTACATATAGAAGTTCAGCCTGTGGATCTTTCTGCTCGCAAAACGTGAAAAGTCGATTGAAATCAAATTTTGACACAACGTTGCAGTCGAATAAGCGCGTGTTTTTGTGAAATTTAAAATTTTCCCGGCGAATTAAATGTTCGAAGAGATTCCGGGATTGCAGCCGGCCGTCGTAAACTTCACTCCATGATATTTCAACTGGACACCTGCCAGTTATCTTAGGTGAGCCATCAGAGAGTGACAGTCTTCGGTGGCTCACCTGAAGATGACTGTCAGGTGCCCAGTTGAAATATCATGGAGTGAAATTTTCGACGACCGGCTGCAATCCCGAAATCTCTTCGAACATGTCTGTTTTTCATATATACAAAATATATAAATGAAAATCAGAGTCAGAAATCAATAAAAGAATTAGTTGCGGACGGAGGGTCATTGGGATGCTTAACTCAGTCTTATGGAGCAGGAATTTAATGAGCAGAACTAAAAAATTAATATACAAATCCATATTAGAGAGTGTGGTTCTGTATGGAACGGAGACCTGGACAATTAACATGAAGCACATTAAAAAATTACAAGCTCTAGAGATGGACTTTTGGAGAAGATCGGCAAGAATCTCCAGGAAAGAAAAGATAAGGAACACCGAAGTAATAAGGAGAATGGAAATAAAAGAAAGAATATATGACGTAATGGATAGGAAGAAATTACAGTGGTACGGGCATGAACGACGAATGGAGGAAGCCAGAATACCAAAATTGATACTGGAGTGGGAACCGGAGGGGAGAAGAAGAAGAGGACGACCTGTGACCACCTGGCTCCAAAATGTACAGCACACAATGAGGAGAATGGGCGCAGAGGAAGAGGACACGCAAGATCGAAACACCTGGAGAAATATTTTGAGAGTATAGTTTAAGAACGTTTATTGTTTGTATTGTCATTTCCAGGTAAATTATTATGTTGGAGATAAGCCTCTGTAATGAGGAAAAGCTCAAAATAATAAATAATAAAAATAGTATAAATGGGAAACGTTGCTACCAAAAATCTCAGACAGTCCTTGACCAATTTACTTAAAATTTTTACGCGATATTGAAATGAACCTTCGGACGGATACAGGCTATATATTTTTAATACATACAATATATATGTGTAATACATAAAAGGAAATCATTGTTACAAAAAAATCTCAAAAATTACTAGACCGATTTACACGTTACTCTAATTAACGTTTAGACGAACATATGATGTACACTTTTTGAATCTACGTAATATAAATATGTTTGTAAAATTACATAACATTGCCATGTCATTAGCAACAACCGCGAAAAAGTTATTGACGAACTACTTCCAATTTTAGTCGTTACTCCAGCAAATATTTGAATAGACAATGTACATCTACTTTTTTAAACAAATATGTACAGATTCTCTGTTAAAACTGACTCTCTCTCTCTCTCTCTCTCTCTCTCTCTCTCTAAAAATGTGCGGTTTATTTTCACTTTCGCGGTCAGTTTTTAACTGCGGTAGCGGGTCATTTAAAACCTTAGGCAAATAGTTTATTCCATTATATTCTTTCTCACAACATGTATATTTTTAAACATAAATCGTATAACATTTGTATTCAAAGAGATTCCGGGCTTGCAGCCGGTCGTCGTTAGCCTCCATCCACGATATTTCGACTGGACAACTGCCAACCATCCTCAGGTGAGCCATCGAAGACTAACGAAGACGCCCTCCGTTCCGCAATATATATCGTGCAGCGAGAATTCCGCGCATGTGTCAAAATCATATTGACAGACGAACCACCCCGCCCGCCGGCAGCGCCCTCGCTGGTGGAACTGCAGAACTCAGCTGTCTTCGGCGTTGTCAATTGCCGCGGCCATCGGAGTACTCTGACGTCTTCGTCTGGAGCAGATCTTAGAGATGACGGTGTACCACGCATTATCTAACTGGTAGCCATTGTCACGGTTCATAAGATTGTCTGTCATGCGAATTTCCACTGATTCTTTTATGACCCGCTATATATTGCGGAACGGAGGGCGTCTTCGTCAGTCTTCGATGGCTCACCTGAGGATGGCTGGCAGTTGTCCAGTCGAAATATCGTGGATGGAAGCTAACGACGACCGGCAGCAAGCCCAAAATCTGTTTGAATATTTAGTTCGCCGGGAAAATTTTAAATTTCACATCAGAGCATTTGTGTTTTTGGCTGATCAGTTTATGAGTCGAATATTACTACAGAATCTGAATTTTCAAGAACAATAAACAGGGTTTAAGATTAGTGAGGCATATGGACAGGGGTGGAGAGGGGGCGAAGAGGAAATGGACATAGCGGTGGGAGGAAACTGACGTAGAGAACGGAGAGGAGGAGATGGTTCAAAAATGGTTCAAATGGCTCTGAGCACTATGGGACTTAACATCTGACGTCATCAGTCCCCTAGACTTAGAACTACTTAAATGTAACTAACCTAAGGACATCACACACATCCATGTCCGAGGAAGGATTCGAACCTGCGACCGTAGCAGCAGCGCGGTTCCGGACTGAAGCGCTTATAATCGCTCGGCCACAGCGGCTGGCGAAAGGAGGAGATGGACAGAAAGAGGGGACAAGGGGAGGTGGAGAGTGAGGGTGGAGGAGAAGATGGAGAGAGAGGGGAGGAGGGGGGAGAGAGAGTGTGTGGGAGAGAGAGGGAGAGAGAGGGGGGGAGAGGAGGTGATGGACAGACAGAGGGGTAAGGAGGTGTTAAAACGTTTGTTTTCGCTTTTCTTTCTTTTTCATTTAACCAGACTGAGCTACAGCAATATGTGGCCTGGCCAGATACATCTAATATTTTAATGAAAACTGATTCAAACTGAGATCTTGCTGTAATTCATGGCCACTTTAAAAAATTCTGCAATCAGTAAAAGCTACTAGAACTATAGCCATTGATAATAATGTGTCTCAATCAGTAGAGCGTAAATTAATTTGTTTATTTCCGTGTAATGTTATAATTTTTTTTACATGATATTTTGTATTAAAAACCCAAGTGTTAAGAAATCTGGATGGTTTTGCGAGATAATTAACAGTGTTGTGTATTACCCCTTTCTTCGTACTACGAATAATATTAGGAAATTAATTAGTTTCTATTGTAATTTGTAATTGGCTACACCAGAGGAAGTGAGAGGTCGCGCGTGTATATTTAACGCTGCAGTTTCAACGTGTAGCGGCGCACGCGGCTAATTGGCTATCAGCTATGGATCTGCTTAGGTGAGCTAGTAGTTTCGTGTAAATATTCACACGTAATGAAGGCACTCGCCTAACGTAACTATACACAGAGCTGCTATTACATTTTGACTTATGGATCGAGATGGCGCAGTGGTTATCACACTGGACTCACATTCGGGAGGAGGACGTCCGATATCGGCGTCCGGCCATCCAGATTTAGGTTTTCCGTGATTTCCCTAATTTGCTCCAGGCAAACGCCGCGATGCCGTGGATGATGCAAAGAACACGGCTGATTTTCCTGCTCCATCCCTTCCTAATCCGAGCTTGTGACAGGTCTCTCACGACAGCAGTGCCGACGGGACGTAATACTCTAATTTTCCTTTCTTTTGTTTTAACTTGTATTTCATATTTCATCCTTTTCGACATGAATTATCTCGTATGACATTTTTGTTACTCTAATTATTAATGATTTTATATGTTGAAGTTTTTATGATTTAGTTCACAAGTCTAAATAGAAAGTCAGGGTAATGATGATGTTTGGTATGTGGGGCGCACAACTGCGCGGTCATCAGTGCCCGCACAAAGTCCCAAATTTTACCAATCCATTTCTTTCACAATCCAATCTATACGCTGCCACAAATGATGATGATGATGAAATGATGAGGACAACACAAACACCCAGTCGCCGGACGGAAATCGAACCAGGACCCCGCGAACCAGGCAGCAACACTAGCCACTAGACCAAGAGCTGTGGACAAGGTCAAGGTAAGATAGCTCTTTCTGAGAATAAAGGTTAGTGGGCGATCGGACGAACTCCACTAAGTCCAGTGTTGACCGTGTAGCAGGCTCGTCTGCAGCATCGAACATTCCTATTAAGCCCTTATCGCCGTAACTGAAATCTGGATGACAGATTAACAAAATACGTAGTCCACATACAGGGCTATTACAAATGATTGAAGCGATTGCATAAATTCACTGTAGCGCCATTCATTGGCATATAGTCACGACACACTACAGATACGTAGAAAAACTCATAAAGTTTTGTTCGGCTGAAGCCGCACTTCAGGTTTCTGCCGCCAGAGCGCTCGAGAGCGCAGTGAGACAAAATGGCGACAGGAGCCGAGAAAGCGTATGTCGTGCTTGAAATGCCCTCACATCAGTCAGTCATAACAGTGCAACGACACTTCAGGACGAAGTTCAACAAAGATCCACCAACTGGTAACTCCATTCGGCGATGGTGTGCGCAGTTTAAAGCTTCTGGATGCCTCTGTAAGGGGAAATCAACCGGTCGGCCTGCAGTGAGCGAAGAAACGGTTGAACGCGTGCGGGCAAGTTTCACGCGTAGCCCGCGGAAGTCGACGAATAAAGCAAGCAGGGAGCTAAACGTACCACAGCCGACGGTTTGGAAAATCTTACGGAAAAGGCTAATGCAGAAGCCTTACCGTTTACAATTGCTACAAGCCCTAACACCCGATGACAAAGTCAAACGCTTCGAATTTTCGACGCGGTTGAAACAGCTCATGGAAGAGGATGCGTTCAGTGCGAAACTTGTTTCCAGTGATGAAGCAACATTTTTTCTTAATGGTGAAGTGAACAGACACAATGTGCGAATCTGGGCGGTATAGAATACTCACGCATTCGTGCAGCAAATTCGCAATTCACCAAAAGTTAACGTGTTTTGTGCAATCTCACGGTTCAAAGTTTACGGCCCCTTTTTCTTCTGCGAAAAAAACGTTACAGGACACGTGTATCTGGACATTCTGGAAAATTGGCTCGTGCCACAACTGGAGACCGACAGCGCCAACTTCATCTTTCAACAGGATGGTGCTCCACCGCACTTCCATCATGATGTTCGGCATTTCTTAAACAGGAGATTGGAAAACCGATGGATCGGTCGTGGTGGAGATCGTGATCAGCAATTCATGTCATGGCCTCCACGCTCTCACGACTTAACCCCATGCAATTTCTTTCTGTGGGGTTATGTGAAAGATTCAGTATTTAAACCTCCTCTACCAAGAAACGTGCCAGAACTGCGAGCTCGCATCAACGATGCTTTCGAACCCATTGATGAGGAAATGCTGCGCCGAGTGTGGGAGGAACTTGATTATCGGCTTGATGTCTGCCGTATCACTAAAGGGGCACATATCGAACATTTGTGAATGCCTAAAAAAACTTTTTGAGTTTTTGTATGTGTGTGGAAAGCATTGTGAAAATATCTCAAATAATAAAGTTATTGTAGAGCTGTGAAATCGCTTCAATCATTTGTAATAACCCTGTATAGTTTGATTTGACTCTCACCAGTGATCTCTTACTTAACTCCTTCCTCTTGACTTTTCCTTTTCCATTCGGTTAACATGTACACTGATCATCCACAACATTATGACCGCCGACCTATCATCAACATAAACCGTTATATGCCATAGCAGTGTCGCATGGCAACGAATGACTGCTAGTCAGACACACGCACGCTACAGGTAGTATCAGTAAATGTGCTGTCCGTGTGTAGAATGGATAAGGTGCGTCATCTACCTGAGTCTGACTGAGGGCAGATTGTGATGGCCCAGAGGTCGGCAGGAGCGTTTCGGAAACTGTACTACTTGTCGGGTGCGCGAGGAGTGCTCTGGTGTCTTCAACACGTGGCGAAACCAGGGTGAAACCACGTCCAGACGCCTTGGGGTTGGGCGGCCATCCCTGATTACAGATGTCGGATGTCGTAGGCTGGGCAGACTGGTAAAACAGGACAGGCGGAGAACTGTGGCGGGACTACACTACTGGCCATTAAAATTGCTACACCACGAAGATGACGTGCTACAGACGCGAAATTTAACCGACACGAAGAAGATGCTGTGATATGCAAATGATTAGCTTTTCAGAGCATTCACTCAAGGTTGGCGCCGGTGGCGACACCTGCAACGTGCTGACAAGAGGAAAGTTTCCAACCGATTTCTCATATACAAACGGCAGTTGACCGGCGTTGACTGGTGAAACGTTGTTGTGATGTCTCGTGTAAGGAGGAGAAATACGTACCATCACGTTTCCGACTTTGATAAAGGTCGGATTGTAGCCTATCGCGATTGCGGTTTATCGCATCGCGACATTGCTGCTCGCGTTGGTCGAGATCCAATGACTGCTAGCAGAATATGGAATCGGTGGGTTCAGGAGGATAATACGGAACGCCGTGCTGGATCCCAACGGCCTCGTATCACTAGCAGTCGAGATGACAAGTATGTTATCCGCATGGCTGTAACAGATCGAGCAGCCACGTCTCCATCCCTGAGTCAACAGATGGGGACGTTTGCAAGACAACAACCATCTGCACGAACAGTTCGATGACGTTTGCAGCAGCTCGGAGACCGTGGCTGCGGTTACCCTTGACGCTGCATCGCAGACAGGAGCGCCTGCGATGGTGTACTCAACGACGAACCTGGGTGCACGAATGGCAAAACGTCATTTTTTTTTTCGGATGAATCCGGGGTCTGTTTACAGCATCATGATGGTCGCATCCGTGATTGGCGACATCGCGGTGAACGCACATTGGTAGCGTGTATTCGTCATCGCCATACTGGCGTACCACCCGGCGTGATAGTATGGGGTGTCATTGGTTACACGTCTCGGTCACCTCTTGTTCGCATTGACGGCACTTTGAACAGTGGACGTTACATTTCAGATGTGTTACGACCCGTGGCTCTACCTTTCATTCGGTCCCGAAAACGTCTGGTCAGTAGTGGCCGAGCAACTGGCTCGTCACAATACGCCAGTCACTACTCTTGATGAACTGTGGCATCGTGTGGAAGCTGCATGGGCAGCTGTACCTGTACACGCCATGCAAGCTCTGTTTGACTCAATGCCCAGGCGTATCAAGTCCGTTATTACGGTCAGAGGTGGTTGTTCTGGGTACTGATTTCGCAGGATCTATGCATCGAAAATGGGTGAGAATGTAATCACATGTCAGTTCTAGTATAATATATTTGTCCAATGAATACCCGTTTATCATCCGCATTTCTTCTTGGTGTAGCAATTTTACTGGCCAGTAGCGTACATTGCGACCCTGCAAAACCATTCAGCGTGATCCTACCCCTTTGGATGTAGCTCTACACCGATTTTTGCTCTGGTGTACAGGGTGGGGCCACTAGGAACCATTCCAAACCATTTGACGTAATTTGAACGTGATTAGAAGCAGCAAAGGGTGTTTATGCTTTTTCAGCCCTCCTTTTTAGCACCCTCCTGCAGCGTGATCAACCAGGGCAGCAACATTAACATGTACGTAAAGAAAAGGGGAAACGGTCTCTCTAAGCCCCCCACTTCGGCAACACCCTCCCATAACCCATATCCCTTAGTCGGGCACCACACAAGGGGTGTCGAAGGGGTTGCTTGCTCTCTGGTGCCAGAACAGCCGCGAAACACCACTCAGCTGAATGAGTGTCCAAGTCTCTGACTGGTACATTTTTAATGTTCTCAACAATGTTGAGCGGCTGGCTCCGAGGATGTTGACGTTTCATATACGAACATGTCGATGTTGCCACTCTCGGTGATCGGGCCACAGGAGGGTGCGGAATAGAGGAGCTGAAAGAGCATAAACACTCTTTGCTGCTGCAGGCCACATTCAGATTTCGACAAATTGTTTTGAGTGATCGTTAGCGATTACACTCTGTACACCAGAGCAAAAATGGCAGTCGTGCTACAGTCCAAAGGGGTGGGATTACGACTTCCTTAGAAAAGGGCTGAATCGTCTGAGGGGTGTCAGCACTGTCAAACGTTGTCAGGATCTTCGTCCTGTTGCTCATCGCACTGGAAACTGTCGTTGTCGACCGTGAACCGGTTGGAATCGAAGTCCCAATGAATGTGGTGGTTTCATTGGCACCCTTGACATCCCCTGAGGACTTTACGTGCCGATTCCGTATTTTCCTCTGCCCTCCCCCCCTCCTCCCCATAAGAAAACCGTGTGATTTGAACGCTGGGTGTCGCGGTTCTATCTTCCATCGCAAAGAGATCAAAACAATGGCTGGAATGCGGGTAAGATGGGATGTGACGACATTCCTATCGTGTGACACGTCCACGATGGCGTTGGGCAGAATTGTGCTGTAATTTGTTACCAATGTGACATCATTAAACCACCTCATAGCTCACATGAACTTTTGAGCTGTGGTCTAGTTTTCGCATGTGTCGACTCCTTGCTGGTTGAAGCATCGCAGAGCCTAATTTAAAATTCGTGTCTCGCAATTGTAGACAGTTAGGAGGTTGGGGACAAGTTATACTTTTTTGTGCGCTGTACACCGTGTGTGAGGTATTCCACTTACCAGTTACACATTGCAGTTCTGCATAAATTCAAGATCTGTCGCCTAACTTATAAATTATCAAAAACCAGCTGGAATTCTTTGCAAACAATAGTCTGTGGACATATTGCCATGCAGGCTATTTCATTTCGCAGCAAGAGAGGTTCTTTAATATTCTGTCTACTTTAAGGTCAGTAGTACTGGTTTACAAGTTTGATTGGATCATCGGATGCAAGTCAAGCATAACCGTTTCTGCGATTGTCAGAAGTAATAAGAAGGAGAAATAAACCACTTGCTTTTATCCTGCAGTTTCTTCTCAGCTCATAAGAAGCTCTTGGTGTAAAATCATGTGGAAACGAAAGTGCCCCTTCTGGCCTTCCACCAAGGGCGCCGGTGTTACTTCGTTAAGAAGATATTCAAATATACAAAGCGCTTTTTGATTTTATACTAGAGAGTAATGTGTGTTGGTGTACGTTCACAGGTTATATTAACACTTCAATCTCCAACTGTTTAATCTCCAATCTCTATTGAGTTCTTATATTTCATTTTCCTTTTACTTTACAGTTGGTGCCATGTCAAACATTATTTAGTTATACGTTCTGTACCTATGTGGATATCATAAAATAATTACTTGATAAAATACAGAAACCGGTCGCTTTTTATGTAGGTTTATTTATTCCATAACATGTTTTGGGTTTTCACTCATCTTCACTTGGCGCAAATACACTCCTGGAAATGGAAAAAAGAACACATTGACACCGGTGTGTCAGACCCACCATACTTGCTCCGGACACTGCGAGAGGGCTGTACAAGCAATGATCACACGCACGGCACAGCGGACACGCCAGGAACCGCGGTGTTGGCCGTCGAATGGCGCTAGCTGCGCAGCATTTGTGCACCGCCGCCGTCAGTGTCAGCCAGTTTGCCGTGGCATACGGAGCTCCATCGCAGTCTTTAACACTGGTAGCATGCCGCGACAGCGTGGACGTGAACCGTATGTGCAGTTGACGGACTTTGAGCGAGGGCGTATAGTGGGCATGCGGGAGGCCGGGTGGACGTACCGCCGAATTGCTCAACACGTGGGGCGTGAAGTCTCCACAGTACATCGATGTTGTCGCCAGTGGTCGGCGGAAGGTGCACGTGCCCGTCGACCTGGGACTAGACCGCAGCGACGCACGGATGCACGCCAAGACCGTAGGATCCTACGCAGTGCCGTAGGGGACCGCACCGCCACTTCCCAGCAAATTAGGGACACTGTTGCTCCTGGGGTATCGGCGAGGACCATTCGCAACCGTCTCCATGAAGCTGGGCTACGGTCCCGCACACCGTTAGGCCGTCTTCCGCTCACGCCCCAACATCGTGCAGCCCGCCTCCAGTGGTGTCGCGACAGGCGTGAATGGAGGGACGAATGGAGACGTGTCGTCTTCAGCGATGAGAGTCGCTTCTGCCTTGGTGCCAATGATGGTCGTATGCGTGTTTGGCGCCGTGCAGGTGAGCGCCACAATCAGGACTGCATACGACCGAGGCACACAGGGCCAACACCCGGCATCATGGTGTGGGGAGCGATCTCCTACACTGGCCGTACACCACTGGTGATCGTCGAGGGGACACTGAATAGTGCACGGTACATCCAAACCGTCATCGAACCCATCGTTCTACCATTCCTAGACCGGCAAGGGAACTTGCTGTTCCAACAGGACAATGCACGTCCGCATGTATCCCGTGCCACCCAACGTGCTCTAGAAGGTGTAAGTCAACTACCCTGGCCAGCAAGATCTCCGGATCTGTCCCCCATTGAGCATGTTTGGGACTGGATGAAGCGTCGTCTCACGCGGTCTGCACGTCCAGCACGAACGCTGGTCCAACTGAGGCGCCAGGTGGAAATGGCATGGCAAGCCGTTCCACAGGACTACATCCAGCATCTCTACGATCGTCTCCATGGGAGAATAGCAGCCTGCATTGCTGCGAAAGGTGGATATACACTGTACTAGTGCCGACATTGTGCATGCTCTGTTGCCTGTGTCTATGTGCCTGTGGTTCTGTCAGTGCGATCATGTGATGTATCTGACCCCAGGAATGTGTCAATAAAGTTTCCCCTTCCTGGGACAATGAATTCACGGTGTTCTTATTTCAATTTCCAGGAGTGTACATTTATATGTTCCACAGGACCACGTTCCTGTCGACTGCATTTTGAATATTGCACCTGCCTGTACCTCCTTGTTTCGTGCTTATATACGTAACGTACACACTTTCAACTGTCACTGGTGCACTGAAGCATCGCAGCATTTTCCTTATGACTGACAAAAATGCAGTTGACAAAAACGTAATTTTGATGAAGATGTAACTGGATTGCGTTGTTTTAAAATGGGATATATACCGAAATGTCTCTTGGTACAAACAAAAATAAAACACACTGAGGTGACAAAAGTCATCGTATACCTCCTTATATCTTGTCGGATCTCCTTTTGTCCATTGTAGTGTAGGATCTTGACGTGGCATGGACAAGTACTGGAAGTCCCCTGCATGTTACCGGTGCAGGATTTTGTGCACGAACTGACCTCTTGATTATGTCCCATAAATGTACGACGGGATTCATGTCTAGCGATCGGCATGGTTAAACCATTGGCTCGAACTGTACAGATTTTTCTTCAAACCAGTCGCGAACAATTGTGGCCCGGTGGCACGGTGCATTATCATACATAAGAATTCTTCTGCTTTTTTTTCTAACATAGGAATTATACAGCCAACCCGTTGCAGATAACTGTTTGGTATAATCGACCTAGGTTTCGACACCTACTGAGGGTGTTTTCATTAGAATGAAATTTTCATGAACCGTAAAATTACATTGCAGGTAATCACTGGTCAGAATTTAGAGCAGCTATGCTCAAGTCAAAAATAAAATAAAATACGTTCCAGCCTTGTCACGCATGCCTAACTAGCAACAACATCTAATTGCTCAGACGTTGTTCCTTGCTAGGCATACGTGCAAATCAAATGATTCAAATGGCTCTGAGCACTATGGGACTAAACATCTGAGATCATCAGTCCCCGAGAACTTAGAACTACTTAAACCTAACCAACATAAGGAAAATCACACACATCCATGCCCGAGGCAGAATTTGAACCTGCGACCGTTCCAGACTGAAGCGCCTAGTACCGTTCGGCCACTTCGGCCGTCTAAGCATTCGTGACGAGGCTGGTAACATATTTTATTTAATTTTTGACTTGAGCATAGCTGCTCTAAATTCTGACCATTGCTCAGATGTTGTTCCTAGCTATGCGTACGTGAAAAGGCTGGAAAGTATTTTATTTTACTTTTGACTTGATCATAGCTGATGTAAATTCTGACCATTGCTTTCCCGCAATGTAATTTTTCGATTAATCAAAATTTCATTCTGATGATGACACCATTAGTAGTGGCGAAACCTAGGTCAGTTGTACCAAACACCTATCTGCAATCCGTTGGCTGTACAATTCCTATGTTTGAAAATTGTATACGGTTGCTGAGAAAAAGCAATGTTTAAAACTATAAAATTCATTCGTTGTTTGGCAACATGGAGTCCATGAATAGCTGTAAATGGTGTCCAAGTAGACGAACACAACCATTTCCTGGCAATGATCGGTTCACAAGACACCACACCTCTATCGAGCCACCACCAGCCTGCACAGTGCTTTGTCCACAACTTAGGTCCGTAGTTTCGTGGGGTGTGCCCCAGACTCGAGCCCTACCATCAGCTCTTTCCAACAGACTCATCTAACCAGGCCGCGGCTCTCCAGTTATCTAGGGTCCAACCGATATGGTCACGAGCGCAGGAGAGGCGCTGCAGAGATGTGTTGTTAGCAAAGGCACCAGCTTTAGTCATCTGCTACCATAGCCCATTAACGCCATATTTTGTCGCATTGTCCTAACGGATACATTCGCCGTACGTCCCACATGCATTTCTGCACTTATTTCACGCACTGTTACTTGTCTGTTAGCACTGACTACTCGCCGGCTGGGATGGCCGAGCGGTTCTAGGCGCTACAGTCTGGAACCGCGCGACCGCTACGGTCGCAGGTTCGAATCCTGCCTCGGGCATGAATGTGTGTGACGTCCTTAGGTTAGTTAGGTTTAATTAGTTCTAAGTTATAGGGGACTGATGACCTTAGAAGTTGAGTCCCATAGTGCTCAGAGCCATTTGAACCACTGACTACTCTACGTAAACACAGCTGCTCTCGCGCACTGAATGATGGCCGTCGGCCAGTATGTTGTCCGTGATGAGAGGTAATGCCTGCAATTTGATATTCTCGGGACACCCCTGACATTGTGGATCGTGGAATATTGAGTAGCGATCCCCGAAATGGAATGTCTCATGCATCTAGCTCGAATTACTATTCCGCGTTCAAAGTCTGTTAACTCCAGTCGTGCAGTCGTAATCACGTCGGAAACCTTTTCATATCAATTACCCGAGTCCAAATGACAGCTCCGCCAATGCAGTGTGTACTCGATACTGCTACTATCTGTACGTGCGCATATCGCAATCCCATGACTTTTATCTCCTCAGTGTACATGACAACTGGTTGACTGTTGTTTTACCTCAGCCCTGGAGCACAGCCACATTTATCAGGGACAAATTGTGGTAAATCAGCCCGCATCTCGTGGTCGTGCGGTAGCGTTCTCGCTTCCCACGCCCGGGTTCCCGGGTTCGATTCCTGGCGGGGTCAGGGATTTTCTCTGCCTCGTGATGGCTGGGTGTTGTGTGCTGTCCTTAGGTTAGTTAGGTTTAAGTAGTTCTAAGTTCTAGGGGACTGATGACCATAAATGTTAAGTCCCATAGTGCTCAGAGCCATTTGAACCATTTTTTTGTGGTAAATCATTTTTCAAAATATAAATACTGTAATTTCTACCAGAAGCGCTTCGCATTGACAATGAACTGACATCATTAGTTATAAATGAAGACATGAACAGATTGCAGCAATTTGGTGTCGAAACGAGTTCTATTGTCTACCTCGCTGTGGTTCTTTCTGTCATGTTCGAAAAGAGTGAAACATTTGTTCTCGCAGAGGAGGTGGAACATGCATTTAAGGGCTTCCCAAAATAATAGACTGATAACACTACACGGAAGCACACACATAAGTAATGGGCACAACTGAAACGTACATCGGTATTCAAAGAAATAAATTTTAATCGACATCCTGAATGAGCGACAATTAATTTATCGGAACTACTTACCTACTTCTTACCTCAGTTATATTTTTGTTGCTAAGCGAAGGAATGACGCCCGCGGAGGTTTAAACGGAATTCTGGTAGCTCCCAGAAGCGCTTCACATTGGCAGTGAACCGAGATCATTAGTTACAAATGGAGAGACGAACTATAAATAGTTCATTCTCTCGTAGTTTATACTTTGAAAGTAGTCGCTATAGCAGGAATACGAAAAATTTACCACTTTGTTAAGAGTTGTAACAGTAGTTTCACACTACGTAAGGATCTTTTTTTGGCATTTCCTTTTTTTACTTAATTACAGTGAGGAAAAATATACGTACTTCATTCAAGAGAGAATTTAAATGTGATAAATATTAACGAAGTAAAGGCCGAATATCACTTAAAGTATAATAGCATGTTGTTCTCGTAAAAAGAAGCTGGAACCATATTATTATACGGGGTGGTTCTTATTAACGCTTAAAAAAACCCGTAGAAACTTATAGGAGGCTGAGACAAGTAGTATAATATAAGACACAGAGAGCTGCAAATGTCGGGAAATTCCCCAAAAATGCAGGACAAATGTTGAACATGTGACGTCACGAGATGGCGTACCGTGCTATGCGTGCAGCAGTTGGCGTGGGCTTGAAGGGATGACTGAGCGATGCAGTACTTGCATTCGAGCAAACGGTGCACACTGCGAACACTTTTGTAAATGTGATCTGCTGTAAAGGTGGATGTTTCAAAACTATTGCCCTCGCTGTAACCAATGGAACCCTGTTCTTATTTTGTGTTTCTTTTCTTTTGACCCTTCTTTTCTTGTTTACAGACCTTATTTAGTAAAGAAACCGTAGGTCATTTACTGGTAACGACGCAATTCGGAAGCTTCCTGTCCTTTACTTGTACGATAGGTTTTTGTTGAACTGTACTCTACTGTAAACCAGCGGACACCGGTAAATAAAATAATAAATCTTAACTCATTGTAAACACACAAGTGTCTAACGCAATGACAAACTTATCGGCTGCCAGACGCAAGACTGGAACAGCTAGAGGCACGCGGTAGAGTCGCTCACGTGGGTCCAGACCACACCGACGGGAACACTTAACTTGGATTGGGATGATCACAAAAAGGTGAGATGATCAGATGCGACATATCAACAGCTTCAACCACCGCACGCGCGGGGAGGTGTGCCATCTGGTGGCGTCCGATGTTCAAAATTTGTCATCCAGTTTTGGAGTATTTCCTCTCACTTGTGACATCATGTGTCTTACATTAGCCGGCCTGTGTGGCCAAGCGGTTCTAGGCGCGTCAGTCTGGAACCGCGCGACCGCTACGGTCGCAGGTTCGAATCCTGCCTCGGGCATGGATGTGTGTGATGTCCTTAGGTTGGTTAGGTTTAAGTAGTTCTAAGTTCTAGGGGACTGATGACCTCAGATGTTAAGTCCCATAGTCCTCAGAGCCAGTTGAACCATTTTGTCTTACATTAAACTATTTGTCTCAGTGCCATCTACGTCGTTTCGGAGGTTTTTAAAAGTTAATAAGAATCACCCTGGATGTAGTTATTCGAATAATATAAAATAATTGTACAATTTAGAGTAAAATTCAATTATTAGAGACTGGCAATATCACGTAGATAGTAGTGAACGTAATGAAAATGCGCTCTCCAGGAGCTTAGTGGATGAACGAATAAAACTGAAAAGTTTCCAACCACTCTAATGAATGGCGTGTCCACAGTATCGTCTCCAGTCTTCTACTTACGTTCGGCGCGTCATGATAGCTGCCTTCGGAGACTAAAGATGAGTGGTGAAGCCGCATGTAGTGTGTGCAGTGGTTGGCAGGTAATTGACATAGACCCAGTCACCTAGGAGGAAGCCTCACAGAAGCCTATCTTTTATATGGCTTCTCATACACTGAAGCGCCAAAGAAACTGGTGAATAGGCATGCGTATTCAAGTACAGAGATGTGTAAACAGGCAGAATACGGCGCTGCGGTCGGCAACGCCTACGTAAGACAAGTGTCTGGCGCCGTTGTTGCATCGGGTACTGCTGCTACAATGGCAGGATACCAAGATTTAAGTGAGTTTGAATGTGGCGTTATAGTCGGCGAACGGGCGATGGTACGATGAAGTGGGGATTTTCCCGTACGACCATTTCACGAGTGTACTGTGAATATCAGGAATCAGGTAAAACATCAAATCTCCGACATCGCTGCGGCCGGAAAAAATTCTGCAAGAACGGGACCAACGACGACTCAAGAGAGTTGTTCACCGTGACAGAAGTGCAACCCTTCCGCAAATTGCTGTAGATTTCAACGCTGAGCCATCAACAGGCGTCAGCGTGCGAACCATTCAATGAAACTTCATCGATATGGGCTTTCGCTGCCGAAGGCCTGCTCGTGTAATCTAATGACTGCAACACATAAAGCTTTACGTCTCGCCTGTGCCCGTCAACACCGACATTGGACTAATGATGACTGGAAACATGTTGCCTGGTCGGACCAGTCTCGTTTCAAATTGTATCGAGCGGATTGACGTGTACGGATATGGAGACAACCTCTTGAATCCATGAACTCTGCATGTCAGCAGGTTCAAGCTGGTGGAGGCTCTATAATGGTGTGGGGCGCGTGCAGTTGGAGTGATACGGGACCCCTGAAACGTCTAGATACGACTCTGACAGGTGACACATACGTAAGCATCCTGTCTGATCTCCTGCATCCATTCATGTCTTTTGTGCATTAAGACGGATAGTTCCAAAAGGACAGTCCAACACCCCAAATGTCCAGAATTGCTACAGAGTGGTTCCAGGAACACTCTTCTGAGTTTAAACACTTCCACTGGCCACTAAACTCCCCAGACATGAACGTTATTGAGCGTATCTTGGATGCCTTGCAATGTGCCGTTCAGAAGCGATCTCCACCCTCTTGCACTCCTACGTATTTATGGACAGCCCTGCATGATTCATGGTGTCAGTTCCCTCCAGCACTGCCGGCTGGGGTGGCCGAGTGGTTCTAGGCGATACGGTCTGGAACCGCGCGAGCGCTACGGTCGCAGGTTCGAATCCTGTCTCGGGCATGGATGTGTGTGATGTCCTTAGGTTAGTTAGGTTTAAGTAGTTCTAAGTTCTAGGGGACTGATGACTTCAGAAGTTAAGTTCCATAGTGTTCAGAGCCATTTGAACCATTTGAACCCTCCAGCACTACTTCAGACATTAGTCGAGTCCATGTCACATCGTGTTGCGGCACTTCTGCGTGCTCGTGGGGGCCCTACAGGATATTAGGCAAGTGTACCTGTTTCTTTGTCTCTTCAGTGTGTATCTACAGCATGTAGGCGATGGTGTGCTTCAGCAAGACGGTAAAAGCTCTAATAAATGTTTCTCGTTCCGTTTGATAGTTGGAAAAATATGCCTGTTCTTTTGTGAATTATGCGAAAATACTTGTCGTACGTTGGTTCCATTGTGAATACTGAAATTATTCTTA
This sequence comes from Schistocerca americana, assembly GCF_021461395.2. NCBI lineage: Eukaryota > Metazoa > Arthropoda > Insecta > Orthoptera > Acrididae > Schistocerca > Schistocerca americana. The sequence continues at coordinate 226,662,598 of NC_060125.1, read as the reverse complement.
CATGAAACTGCTCCCATCAAATTCGTACAACATGTGAAGGTCCGAAATACAGCTCCGAAAATCATCCACGTTGCACAAAAGAATATAACTTCTTCCAAACCTAGTAATTGTCTCCCATTGCGACGCATGAATTTTAAATTTGGCTCAAATGTACCTACAAGCTTTCTCTCCACTGGTGAAAAAGAGGTGGCGCTCTGCGATGTCACCCTCCGGCTCGGTGACGCATCAAACAGCAAGGTGTTGACGCATGCGAAAACTAGACCGCAGATCAGAAGTTTATGTGAGTTGTAAAGTGCTTTAATGATGCCACTTTGGTACCAAAATTCAGCACAATTCTGCGTAACGCCATCGTTGACGTGTAACACGATAGGAACGTCGTCACTCGTATTAGCCACGTTGCATCCCTTTTTTTTATCCCTCTGCGATGGAAGCCAGAACCGTGACACCCAGCGTTGAAATCACAGAAATCACACGGTTTTCTTATGGGAGAGGGGCTGGGAGGGGCGGGTGGAGGAGGGGGTGGCAGAGGGAAACATTTAAGACACATCGCCACTTGGAATTGACGCGACATGCCCTCAGGAGGTGCCATAAAGGGCACCAATGAAGCCACCCCGCCGGCCGGAGTGGCCGTGCGGTTCTAGGCGCTACAGTCTGGAGCCGAGCGGCCGCTACGGTCGCAGGTTTGAATCCTGCCTCGGGCATGGATGTTTGTGATGTTCTTAGGCTAGTTAGGTTTAATTAGTTCTAAGTTCTAGGCGACTGATGACTTCAGAAGTTAAGTCGTATAGTGCTCAGAGCCATTTGAACCATGTGAAGCCACCCCTTTCCTTATGATGTTTCCCGCCAGTTCACGGTCGACAACGACAGTTTGCGGTGCGATGAGCAACAGGACGACGATCCTGACAACGTTTGACAGTGCTGACACCCCTCGGACGATTCAGCCCTCCCCTAACAATGTCGTGGGCCTGCAAACCCCATTCATCGTGATCCCACCCCTTTGGAGTGTAGCACGACAGTCATTTTTGCTCTGGTGTGCAGGGTGTAATCACTAAGCACCACTCAAAACAATTCGACGAAATTTGAAAGCGACCTGTAGCAGTAAAGAGCGTTTATGCTTTTTCAACTCCTCTGTTTCGCGTCCTCCTGTGGCGCGATCACGGAGGAGTGCAACATTAATTCGTGCGTAAGTAAAACGGTAACACCCTCGGGGCCAGCCGCGCAACTTTGCTGACCACATTCAAAATGTACCACTCAGAGACTTTGCCACCTATTCAGCTAAGTGGTGTCTCGCAGCTGTTCTAGCGCCTGGGCGCAGCAACCCTTCCCACACCCCCTATGTGGTGTTCAACCAAGGGATATGGGTTGCAGCGAGGATATTGAGGAACTGGGGGGGGGGGGGGGGGCTTAGAGGGACCGTTTGCCCTCTTTTTTCACGTACGTGTCAATGTTGCTGCCCTTGTTAATCACGCTGCGGGAGCGCGACAAACAGGAGGGCTGAAAAAACATAGCCGGCCGGAGTGACCGAGCGGTTCTAGGCGCTTGAGTCTGGAACCGCGCGACCGCTACGGTCGCAGGTTAGAATCCTGCCTCGGGCATGGATGTGTGTGATGTCCTTAGCTTGGTTAAGTTTAAGTAGTTCTAAGTACTAGGGGATTGATGACCTCAGATGTTAAGTCCTATATTGCTTAGAGCCATTTGAACCAATTGAAAAAACATAAATTCGCCTATACTGCTTCGGATCACTTTCAAACTACGTCAAATGGTTTGGAACGATTCCTAGTGGTTCCATCCGGTACTCCACAGCAATAATCGCTGTTGCGCTGCCGTCCAAAGGGATGCGATCACGTTGAATGGTTTTGTAGGATCACGATGTATTAGGAAAGGGTTAATTCATCCGGGGCGTACCAGCAGGTGTCAAAAGTTGCCAAGAAGACCTGACAAGAACGCAAGATATTTGAAGATTCCGTCTTGGACAAAATGCAATTTCCGCTACTTCACTAGCTTACATACACGATTTTGTGCTGTTACATAGTCCTCAGCGGTTTCTCTAGTACTGGACCAACAAAGACATACAAGCTGAGCTACAACGATCAGTTTCACTTACAAATTTTACAGAACATATACATTAGTGCGAATTTGGTTATTGTTTCTCTGTCTGCATTCTTCTTTACAGAAATCGATTTAATACCGTTAGGAATTTCCAACGTAATATTTTGTTTCTGCGACGTATCTTCTGTGAAACTAAAATCTTAGGCTTACAACGGCAATTACTGGTATTTGAGATATTTTTTACCTGTGCTTGTTACAGTTATTAAATTTCTACTTCTGACAAACTGTTGTTCAACTATGTTTATTTCTTTTCAGAATTGATTTGTACGAGAGTGTACATCGCTCTGAATTAGAAAACGTATTACATCGGTTGAAGCCTGTAGCCCATGTGAGTGTAAGAAACACTATCAACCTATCCTTTCTCTTTTTTCTGTTTGATGTTGTTTCGATATTACGAAAATGTTCCTTTTTGCTTTTTCTTCAGATTTTGACGGACTAAATTTTTAAGTACGTAGCTCATGTTGAGAACATCTCATGTGCTCTTCAAAATATTTTAAGGATTCATTCCCTTTCACGTCTCTTCTTTCAACTTCAGAACTCGGCGCTATAATTTTGAAAGATGGCCCGTGAAAAAAGAGTAAATTTTCCCGGTTGAATTGTCAGAAAAGGTACATTAAATTTAGCTCCGCTGAATGACATGTTGTGAATCTGTCGCATGCATGAATACTTTTGGATTTAGAACTAGGAAGGTTATTGGAGGGGGAATGCAGATCTTAAATTTTTTCAGCGTAGAACACGCGACGCAGGCCACACTGTTAGTCTGCAACCCCATACGTCGCTCTTCGGTTTTGGCAACAGGTGTTTCTTAACCCACAGGACAGACGGTGCGTATTCGGAGCGCAGACAGGCCGTCAGGAAGAAACAGATAGGAATTACATGGATTCATTTAATTCATGTACATTCAACATCATAGTTTGTTTTATCGATTACAATTTTTATATTTTAAGATTTATGAAAGAGCTATGGGATGACACGAAGTACAGCCTACCACACGAGGTATCACCCAAATGCCAATATTACTCATCATTAATCATAACACACTGTCCCACCTTTAGCAACATACCACACCTATACACTTGACATATTACTTAAAAAGAACCTTCACTTGAGTTCCTCACCGAGATCATGAAAACCGTGTATATATATATATATATATATATATATATATATATATATATATATATATATATATATATATAATGTAATTTGACCAGTAGTTCTCTTCTGCCAAAGATCGAGGATCACCTCCACCATTTTTCCTGTCTAGAAGTCTCTACAGCTGTATCACGAAACTTGCCTCTTAAGTTGCATCACCCCGAAATCCATCCAATAAAATAACCACTTGAATTAACCTACCACCGTTGCAATTCTAGCTGTTTACAATCCCAGCACAACACTTCCATTCTAATTATGCTCTGTCATCCAATCCTTGGTATAGATTCTTCATTCGTTATTGTAACAAAGCCAGAGGATAGCTTGGAAACAATGTCAGTCTTCACAGACATAGAGGAACAACACATCAACAAGTTTTCGTCAAGTACACCTACATAATGAATTACGTTCATTCATTTTTATTTACGTAAGTACGTAGCTTTCAATCTTGGTTTAAAAAAAGCTTGAGCTGTATTTTGAGAGCGGAATATTGTGTCGCCACCATCCCATCCTGACCTTACAATTAAATAACAAAATGAGGAAAAGATATCACACGTCCACAGATCACATCCCCCATCAAGGCTAAAATACGTAGCACCCGAAAATCATCCATAAACACTGGAACAGCAAAACGGCGTAATTTTTCCATTTGAGCGTTCACTATAAATTCAGTCCACGTATTTGTTCCTTCAAAATTAGTTACAAATTTTATTTTATTTTATTTTTTTTTTTTTTTTTTTTTTTTTTTTTTTTGCTAGACGTTTGAAGTCACCAAAAGATCTCAGTCACTCGTAAAAATTTCATTCAAATAGTTACCATTTTTTTCTAGATCACGCAGTTACCTGAAACTATTAGGGGTATGAATCAAGTTTATTATGAACGTCTAAGTAAGAAATTGAAATTGATTACTACAACTACGATTGCTAAATTGAAATGCGATAGCCATAATCAAATAAATTTTAGCCGCGAGATCTGAAGAGGTTTCCATAACTAATTTGGTAGAGTACTCTGTTTACTTCACGCGGCAAACAGCTCCAGTGTGTCTTTATTTTACAACGCTGCCTAGTGATTGAAACAAATTATATGACCTCATATCAGTATACTCGTAAACAAGCACGGTTGTTGAAAGACGGGAGTGTGAAAAAGGCAACTTCTTATAAAGATAGTTATTCATAATTTTTGGTGGTTTATAAGAAACATACAAAAAATTAGTCAAAGGTAGGGATTTCAGAAGTGCTTGCACAGTTTTATTGCCTCGCAATTAAACGTACAAGCGATATTATTTCAACGAAACAAATTTAAAAAATAAAAATTCCTAAAATAGTGCTGTAGAGCCATGTCCTCACATGTTTTTAACAATACTCCGTTATCATTCGGAAACCGTATTTATTTGCAGTGGTAAACAAAAGCAAAGCTATATCCCATGTGCGAACGGTTTAGTTTTTAAATGTTTTATGACAGATAATAATGTTGCTAGAGAATATCGAACAAATTTAATCTCCAAAGCAGAAGTGATACTGTTAGTTACCGCGACATGGTGAATCGGAACCAACGGAAAGGTGATTCAAACGGCTGTAAGCAGGATTTAGGGTTGTCGAAAGTCTAGAGGGAAAAATTAATTTAAACGAGAAGTAGAACTGCAAATATGTAGATGTGCTGAAAGAGAGCAAGCGAAACTGTCAACAAGCAGGCATTTTGGTGTGTTCGAGGTCTGTGCCAAGCGCCAGCATCCCTTGCTGAGAACACGCCAGCGGCAGCGCCAGCTTCGGCTCTGCGGTACTCACGGGACGGCGTGTGGCGCGCTGTGCGGAGCCGACCACAGCTGATCGACCGCCGGCTGTCGACCGTCGACTGTTAGGCTCCGCAGACGGCCGCGCCGCGCCGCGCCGAGCGACGAACCCCGACCTGCGGCGAGAGCTGCCGGCGCCGCGCATGCGCCGTGCTGCCCACCTCACGCGCGGGCGGTACAGTGGCTCGTTACCTGCGTGCTCGTATACTGTGGAGTACTGCATTTGTTTATTTATCAGGCCTCGCGACACTATGCTGGCCAAAGCCGCTTTGACATTGACAGAGTCAGTACAGTGGAACATCGTTTCTCCGCACTAGGTATTATTGAAAATATGAATACCCGGAATTTTCAGAAACAAGCAAACTAGTCTACGAATTTTTTCAGCCACTTAATAAGATGGCAGGGGTAAAATACAGGGAGCGAAAGGCTATTTACAATTTGTACAGAAACCAGATGGCAGTTTTGAGAGTCGAGGGGCATGAAAGGGAAGCAGTGGTTGGGAAGGGAGTGAGACAGGGTTGTAGCCTCTCCCCGATGTTATTCAATCTGTATATTGAGCAAGCAGTAAAGGAAACAAAAGAAAAGTTCGGAGTAGGTATTAAAATCCATGGAGAAGAAATAAAAACTTTGAGGTTCGCCGATGACATTGTAATTCTGTCAGAGACAGCAAAGAACTTGGAAGAGCAGTTGAACGGAATGGATAGTGTCTTGAAAGGAGGATATAAGATTAACATCAACAGAAGCAACGCGAGGATAATGGAATGTAATCGAATTAAGTCGGGTGATGCTGAGAGAATTAGATTAGGAAATGAGACACTTAAAGTAGTAAAGGAATTTTGCTATTTGGGGACCAAAGTAACTGATCATGGTCGAACTAGAGAGGATATAAAATGTAGACTGGCAATGGCAAGGAAATCGTTTCTGAAGAAGAGAAATTTGTTAACGTCGAGTATAGACTTAACTGTCAGGAAGTCGTTTCTGAAAGTATTTGTATGGAGTGTAGCCATGTATGGAAGTGAAACATGGACGATAACTAGTTTGGACAAGAAGAGAATAGAAGCTTTCGAAATGTGGTGCTACAGAAGAATGCTGAAGATTAGATAGGTAGATCACATAACTAATGAGGAGGTGTTGAATAGGATTGGGGAGAAGAGAAGTTTGTGGCACAACTTGACTAGAAGAAGGGATCGGTTGGTGGGACATGTTTTGAGGCATCGAGGGATCACAAATTTAGCATTGGAGGGCAGCGTGGAGGGTAAAAATCGTAGAGGGAGACCAAGAGATGAATACACTAAGCAGATTCGGAAGGATGTAGGCTGCAGTAGGTACTGGGAGATGAAGAAGCTTGCACGGGATAGAGTAGCATGGAGAGCTGCATCAAACCAGTCTCAGGACTGAAGACCACAACAACAACAATAAATTTGTACAGCCTGTTACGCCTTATGAGTATTATTTTTACACTACTGGCCATTAAAATTTCTACACCACGAAATTGACGTGCTACAGATGCGAAATTTAACCGACAGGAAGAAGATGCTGTGATATGCAAATGATTACCTTTTCAGAGCATTCACACAAGGTTGGCGCCGGTGGCGACACCTACAACGTGTTGCCATGAGGAAAGTTTCCAACCGATTTCGCATACACAAACAGCAGTTGACCGGCGTTGCTGGCGAAATGTCGTTGTGATGCTTCGTGTAAGGAGGAGAAATGCGTACCATCACGTTTCCGACTTCGATAAAGGTCGGATTGTAGCCTATCGCAATTGCGGTTTATCGTATCGCGACATTGCTCCACGCTCTGGTCGAGATCCAATGACTGTTAGCAGAATATGGAATCGGTGGGTTCAGGAGGGTAATACGGAACGCCGTGCTGGATCCCAACGGCCTCGTATCACTAGCTGTCGAGATGACAGACATCTTATCCGCATGGCTGTAACGGATCGTGCAGCCACGTCTCGATCCCTGAGTCAACAGATGGGGACGTTCGCAAGACAACAACCATCTACACGAACAGTTCGACGACGTTTGCAGCAGCATGGACTATCAGCTCGGAGACCATGGCTGCGGTTACCCTTGACGCTGCATCACAGACAGGAGCGCCTGCGATGGTGTACTCAACTACGAACCTGGGTGCACGAATGGCAAAACGTCATTTTTTCGGATGAATCCAGGTTCTGTTTACAGCATCATGATGGTCACATGCGTGTTTGGCGACATCGACGAACGCACACTGGAAGTGTGTATTCGTCTTCACCATACTGGCGTATCACCCGGTGTGATGGTATGGGATGCCACTGATTACACGTCTCGGTCACCTCTTGATCGCATTGACGTCATTTTGAACAGATGTGTTACGACCCCTGGCTCTACAGTTCATTCGATCCCTACGAAATCTTACATTTCAGCAGGATAATGTGTTCAAATGTGTGTGAAATATTATGGGACTTAAGTGCTAAGGTCATCAGTCCCTAAGCGTACACACTATTTAACCTAAATTATTCTAAGGACAAACACAGACACCCATTCCCGAGGGAGGACTCGAACCTCCACGGGGACCAGCCGCACAGTCCATGACTGCAGCGCCCCAGACCACTCGGCTAATCCCGCGTGGCGCAGGATAATGCACGACCACATGTTGCAGGTCCTGTACGGGCCTTCCTGGATTCAGAAAATGTTCGACTGCTGCCCTGGCCAGCACATTCTCTAGATCTCTCACCAATTGCAAACGTCTGGTCAATGGTGGGCGAGCAACTGGCTCGTCATAATACGCCAGTCACTACTCTTGATGAACTGTGGTATCGTGTTGAAGCTGCATGGGCAGCCATCCAAGCTCTGTTTGACTCAATGCCCCGGCGTATCAAGGCCGTTATTACGGCCAGAGGTGGTTGTTCTGGGTACTGATGTCTCAGGATCTATGCACCCAAACTGCGTGAAAATGTAAACACATGTCAGTTCTAGTATAATATATTTGTCCTATGAATACCCGTTTATCATCTGCATTTCTTCTTGGTGTAGCAATTTTAAAGCCCAGTAGTGTATTTGAACCATACGCCCATTTCAGCTATACAGCCATCATCAGGTTCTCTGTATTTATAAATTTTGGAACGTATCTCATATAAATTTTGGTACAATTGTGGTATTACATGTGAGGGACTTATGAACAACAGGATTTAACATACGTTTTCAAGTTCTGACTTCCGCGCAATATCATCGTTTCTGTAGCTATTTGTTACTGATTATATTTTATGTTAATGTAGCAATAGTAACCAGTTTTGTAGTATGTTCTAACTTCTCATTTAGTAGTAGTCAAAAATAAATCTTAATCTGCAACTGACATTTGGTGGCAGCAACTGTGAAAGATTATCAGCGATTTTGCTATTTCTATTGCTGCCTGTATGTTTGCTGATTGTATTCCTTCGTTGTTATTCCATTAATAATCAGTTGTTTGTTATTTTCTGACATCTCATTAATAATGGTCAGAAATAAACTTAATTTCCAGCTGAAATTTTGTGACAGTAATTATGTCAGATGATCAGCGGTATTGTATGGTTACATCTTCTTGTTGGTAATTCTATCATCGATGTTATTGGGATATACTGAATGGATATCTGTGGTGTTGTGTTGCGTAAGTTAAATTTTGTCTGTAATTGTATTACGGTTTATCCAGAATCTTGGTGGAAACGTGGGCCATGCAAATAAACTTTTCGATGAAATGTTTATATTTTAGGTAAATCTGTTGGCTGAAGAGTGAATGTGGATAATTTCTTGTGTGTAAGTACACCTCAGTTTCATCATTCATCATCTGCCTATAAATCAAATAAAAGCAATACTCATAGCAAAATGTTCAAATGGCTCTGAGCACTATGGGACTTAACATCTATGGTCATCAGTCCCCTAGAACTTAGAACTACTTAAACCTAACTAACCTAAGGACATCACACAACACCCAGTCATCACGAGGCAGAGAAAATCCCTGACCCCGCCGGGAATCGAACCCGGGAACCCGGGAATACTCATAGCAGCGTACCGGGTTATACAAAGTTGTTATGTCCTTGAAAGATATTTATTACGTAGCAGGCCCAGAGGATTGCAAATAGCCTACGAATGTTTGTTTCACATACAACTTGGAACGCCACATCTACGTGCAGTAATCGCTCCTGGTTATCTGACGATGGATAAATACCGAAACGCGTCATATGAGCAATGAAGTCATCCTTTGCCTGATGTTTCACTTTCATTATTGCGGACATCTCAGCCTGAATTCAGTACTACTCTTGTTTTAATTTCAAGTTTGACGTTTGATAAAAAACGACAAAAAATATTAGTTTCGTGTGATTTACTTACAGATTAACAATTCTAGGATTTTTTTTCCTTTAGTTTCACTGTGAAAGGTTGTTTCTTGCCAAATACCTTGATTCTAGGCCCACTAGAAGTACGTTGTGAGTGAGTTTGCGAGTATCAAAATTGCCGGCAGGGGTGGCCGAGTGGTTCTAGGCGCTACAGTCTGGAACCGCGTGACCGCTGCGGTCGCAGGTTCGAATCCTGCCACGGGCATGGATGTGTGTACTGTCCTTAGGTCAGTTAGGTTTAAGTAGTTCTAAGTTCTAGGGGACTGATGACCTTAGAAGTTAAGTCCCATAGTGCTCAGAGCCATTTGAACCAAAGTATCAAAATTTGTGACATAAATAATTGTATCTTTTGATTGTATTGACATAGAAGCTTCAATTTTTTGCACCACTAGGAGAGCACAGACCTTAATATGTGGCATAAATTTCGACTTGAGACATGTACAGTTTCCTGAGAAAAATACAAACATCAAAAAAAGTTTTGCATCACCTCGGTTTCCAGAGTTCCGGAACCTGTATAGAAAATTGGAATAGAGATCAACATAAACATTTCCGCCCTTTTTATTGTTCATGAAAACCACACATTGCATGTTGTACCACCATACAGCGAGACATTCAGAGGTGGTCGTCCAGATTGCTGGACACATCGGTGCCTCTAATACCCAGTAGCACGTCCTCTTACATTGATGCATGCCTGTATTCGTCGTGGAATACTATCCATGAAGGCGAATGCCTTACCAATATACTGCTGATATGGTTGCACTATCAGTCGGAGGATGGCATTCACGTATCGTACAGCCGTTACGGCGCCTTCCATGCCCACCAGCGGCGTACGTCGGCCCCACAAAATGCCACCCCAAAACAGCAGGGAACCTCCTCCTTGCTGCATTCGCTGGACAGTGTGTGTAAGGCGTTCAGCCTGACCGGTTTGCCTCCAAACACATCTCCGACGATTGTCTGGTTGAAGGCATATGCGACACTCATCGGGGAAGAGAACGTGATACCAATCCTGAGCGGTTTATTCGGCATGTTGTTGGGCCCATCTGTACCGCGCTGTATGGTATCGTGGTTGCAAAGATAGACCTCGCCAAGGACGTCGGGAGTGAAGTTGCGCATCATACAGCCTATTGCGCACAGTTTGAGTCGCAACACGACATCCTGTGGCTGCACGAAAAGCATTATTCAACATGGTGGCGTTGTTGTCAGGGTTCCTCCGAGCCATAATCCGTAGGTAGCGGTCATCCCCTGCAGTAGTAGCCCTTGGGCGGCCTGAGCGAGGCACGTCATCGACAGTTCCTGTCTCTCTGTACCTCCTCCACGTATGAACAACATCGCTTTGGTTCACTCTGAGACACCTGGTCACTTCCCTTGTTGAGAGCCGCGGTATTGACCGTCCAGGCATGGTTGAACTACAGACAACACGAGCCGTGTACCTCCTTGCTGGTGGAATGACTGGAACTGATCGGCTGTTGGACTCCCTCTGTCTAATAGGCGCTGCTCATGCAGACGGGCTTAGTAAATCTCTGTACAGTCAAAGGGACTGCGTCTGTGATACAATATCCACAGTCAACGTCTGTCTTCGGGAATTCTGGGAACTGGGATGATGGAAAACTTTTTTTTTATGTGTGTAGTTTTGAACAGTCGGACAGACAGACAGACGGACGACAGAGTGATAGTATAAGCGTTCCGTGTTTACCGATTGAGGCACAGAATTCTAAAAATTAGAATGGTTTGGGTTAATTGACGTAGCACACATGTTATATTTATTTTCGCGTAAGTACTCAGATTTTGCATCATTTCTGCCTACATTTCAAATAGGTGTTGAATAAAAAAGAGTTTTATACACTGAAATATCAGATAGTTTCTTTTGAGGCTGATTCTTACGTCGTTAATGTGTAGAACGATCTGACAGAGGTTTCATCAGCACTAGTTCGGCCCATGTTGTTCACGCCAGCCATTGTATTGTCCAGCTGCATTTTGCCCAGTTGCCTCTGAAAATGTTAAAGTCTACAGGTTGAGTGCCAGCTTCATCACCGCTGTGGCTTCGGCACTCACATTCAGTCGAGATGGATTCCAAACTTCTCGGAACCGTGTCGAAATTGAGTGCCCCACTGCAGACTCCTAACTAAGGTACGAACATATGAGATTGGTTCCCAAGTATGTGAGTGGCTCGAAGACTTCCACCATCACCGTCGTCTGCAGATTAACAAACGGTGACAATCTCCCCAACAAAAATCATCATTTTGATACAAATGTCTTCAGTTTCTTCTCGCTCTACCAATATGACACCGTGGAATTTCGAACACAAAATTTAACTGCAACGTTTTCCAACAGTTCTGCTGTATAGGCGTCGGCAACGGAGGAGGGGCATCGTCCAGGTCCGGGTTTTTTGAGCACAAGGATCAACTGTCTCATCTCCCCTGGCCCCCACGGTCAGCAGATCTCAATATCATTGATCGTTTGTGGTCTGCTTTCTGGTCCCGGCGGAGGTTCGAGTCCTCCCTCGGGCATTGGTGTGTATGTGTTTGTCCTTAGGATAATTTAGGTTGAGTAGTGTGTAAGCTTAGGGATTGATGACCTTAACAGTTAAGTCCCATAAGATTTCACACACATTTGAACATTTTTTTTTGTCTGCTTCGGAGGGAAGGGTGCATTATCGCTATCCACTTCCATCCTCTTTACCTGAACTTGCCACTAGCTTGCAGGATGAATGGTGCATGTTTCCACTGGAAATGGAAATGAGCGTTTGGCGTCATTGGCCGGGAGGCCCCTTGCGGGGCAGGTCCGACCGCCTTGATGCAGGTCTTATTACATTCGACGCCACATTGGGCGACCTGCGCGCTGGATGGGGATGAAATGATGATGAAGACAACGCAACACCCAGTCCCTGAGCGGAGAAAATTCCCCGACCCAACCGGGAATCGAACCTTGGCACGTAGGACGGCAATCGGTCACGCTGACCACGCAGCTATCGGGGCGGACTCATTTCCACTGAAAACCATGCAGGAAATTTATTTATCTATTTCGACAGACTGGAAGCTGTTTTGAATTTCACTGGGTCTCTGCATCGTAATAGGCTTGATAATGTGTTTTGTTTATGGCGTTTCCATATTTCTTTCTACCACTGTATCTTATGTATTCTTAGTTTGTCGATCTTTTCGCGGGAAATTCTGCTGATTTATTGGTGCCGCTGTGGCTTCGGCACTCACTTTCAGTCGAGATGGATTCCAAACTTCTCGGAACCGTGTCGAAATAGAGTGCCCCAGTGCAGACTCCTAACTAAAGTACGAACGTATGGGATTGGTTCCCAAGTATGTAGGCTCGAAGACTTCTTAAGTAATAGAACCCAGTACGTTGTCCTCGATGGTGAGTGTTCATCGGAGGTGAGGGTATCATCTGGAGTGCCCCAGGGAAGTGTGGTAGGTCCGCTGTTGTTTTCTATATACATAAATGATATTTTGGAGAGGGTGGATAGCAATGTGCGGCTGTTTGCTGTGGTGTACGGGAAGGTGTCGTTGTTGAGTTACTGTAGGAGGATACAAGATGACTTGGACAGGATTTGTGATTGGTGTAAAGAATGGTAGTTAACTCTAAATATAGATAAATGTAAATTAATGCAGATGAATAGGAAAAAGAATCCCGCAATGTTTGAATACTCCATTAGTAGTGTAGCGCTTGACACAGTCGCGTCGATTAAATATTTGGGCGCAACATTGCAGAGCGATATGAAGTGGGACAAGCATGTAATGGCAGTTGTGGGGAAGGCGGATAGCCGTCTTCGGTTCATTGATAGAATTTTGGGAAGATGTGGTTCATCTGTAAAGCAGACCGCTTATAAAACACTAATACGACCTATTCTTGATTACTGCTCGAGCGTTTGGGATCCCTATCAGGTCGGATTGAGAGAGGACATAGAAGCAATTCAGAGGCGAGCTGCTAGATTTATTACTGGTAGGTTTGATCATCACGCGAGTGTTACGGAAATGCTTCAGGAACTCGGGTGGGAGTCTCTAGAGGAAAGGAGGCATTCTTTTCGTGAATCGCTACTGAGGAAATTTACAGAACCAGCATTTGAGGATGACTGCAGTACAATTTTACTGCCGCCAACTTACATTTCGCGGAAAGACCACAAAGATAAGATAAGAGAGATTAGGGTTCGTACAGAGGCATATAGACAGTCATTTTTCCCTCGTTCTGTTTGGGAGTGGAACAGGGAGAGAAGATGCTAGTTGTGGTACAAGGTAGACTCCGCCACGCACCGTATGTTGGATTGCGGAGTATGTATGTAGATGTAGAAACAGCATCTCAATATTGTCGTGTCACTTCCTCGTTCAGCCCTCACCGAGCTGCAGAAAGAAGCCGTTCCAGTACTCTTGGCACACGGATTCGGTCGCCGATCCCAACACGTAAACATAGCAGCACTACACGCGCAGGTCCCCTTTTTTGCCATCAATTGCTCTCTTGTGCCAATTTCTTCATCTCAGAGTAGCACTTGCAACCTATGTCTTCAATTAGGATAGTTAATCCTAAACACGTTAGACGACAATAGGAAATACCATTTTTGCGCTAAAGGAAAGGGGAGGGAATGCAAAATTTCTAGTCGAAGAAATGTACTCGCTAGGACTGTAATCTTCTGGCCTGTGAGTACAACACAGCACCACATGCTCTTACACAGCTACGAATTCTGCGTTCCCGTAAGCTTGTTGCTCAATAAGGGGACGTCCATTAATTACGTGAACTCAGAACAGGGGGAGGTTTCGGAAAAATCTCAAAAACTCTCATTTAAAGCGAGGGGCGGGGGGGGGGGGGGGGGGAGGCAGCGAAATTTTCTCGTCAACATTGTAATTCAGAGATTACACATTATTATAACGGATAACATTTTGTTTTGTGCAGTTAATCCCGAGCACAGACAATATTAAAGTGCCTACCAGTCTTTATGGCCTCTCTGAACAGAAGTGAATGCTTCACGTTTGTGCATGCGCGGGATTTCTCGATTTGAAACAAGAGATGTATAAGTGTTAGATTTCATTCGGGAAGTTCTTGCTGCACCGTTAGAAATCACGGAGTGTAAGTGAGTCAGTCAGTGAGTTAGTCATGATATTCTGGAACGCACATACAGCCGATTTTATTGTGTTCAGCATGAATTTGTGTCAAAACTTTTACAATACATATGGTAAGCGATATTTCGACAAGTCAAAACACACGTGCGAGCAAGAAGTTAATCGTTTGTGGAAGGAAGCTAATCTGAATTTCACCGACAAGCATTCTCTTAGTGACAATACAAATCAAGAGAATGATAAGCTATGTAATCATTCGGTTCAAAGGAAGGAACACACAATTTTCTCTTTCATCTGCAAAGTAAGTAAAGGTTCAGTGACATGTAATGTATATAACATACTAATAAAAGATCAATATTTCAGAGATCCTTCAAAACGGTTAGTACTATTTCTTGCAGCACTTCTGTCCATCGGTCTTTGTGTGTCTGTCCGTCCGAATACCATTCAGGCAGGACATGTTTAAAATAAAGTGTTTCTTACCACGTGTTAAAACTACTGTTTAATACACTTTATAAATAAAATGATTTTACCAAAAGGTTTTAATCGATCTTTGAAGGAAAAAAAGAATTCATTTTTACGTATTTTACACGACTGTGCGGTAAACCTTACGTGAGGAGCATGGGGTGGCGGGGTGGGGGTGGGGGTTCTACCGTTTCTCACCAAATATAACCCGGAGGGGAGAGGGGCCAAATTTTAAAGAAAACCTCTCACTTAATTAGTGAACGTCCCTGCTGTGACAAACTGGAGAGGCGAGTCTTAAGACAGCGCAGTCCCAGGCTACTAAAAGTTGATTGTATCGGCGAATTTGAGGCTTGTGCCGGAAGGAATCTAACCGTATATTGGCCCTGGACTACAATTTACCTAACCAGCCCAAAAAATGTGGCTTACATAACGCATTTTTTTAACTTCAGCTGTGCCAGACGGCACTAAGAAATAGAAATCATGAAAGTAATGCATTAAATCCATTAACGTGAACAGAGGTGAAGTTTTATAAGCAAAAACCGTAATAGACAGGGTCAAAGTTGAATAAACCTTTTTAAAAGTTTGTTCCCTGTTCCTCCAATTGATGCGGTATTAAGACCGTATTTTTGTAGATATCTAGTTAGTTTTTCTCAATCTTTCCCACTTTTCCAGTTTCAGATTTTTAATTTTAATTTTCAACCTAACATTTTGGGCGTATGAATAAATTATCTTTCTGAATATTTTCTAGCTTTATTTCATAATTTCGATTGATACTCTAGGTTTAATCATAAGAGAAAGTACTTTCAGCTCATTGAATCAGAAGATGCTATCTATATTCACATTAATACACTACTGGCCATTAAAATTGCTACACCAAGAAGAAATGCAGATGATAAACGGGTATTCATTGGACAAATATATTATACTAGAACTGACATATGATTACATTTTCACGCTGTTTGGGTCTATAGATCCTGAGAAATCAGTACCCAGAACAACCACCTCTGGCCGTCATAATAACGGCCTTGATACGCCTGGGCATTGAGTTAAACAGAGCTTGCATGGCGTGTAGAGGTACAGCTGCCCATGCAGCTTCAACACGATACCTCAGTTCATCAAGAGTAGTGGCTGGCGTATTGTGACGAGCCAGTTGCTCGGCCGCCATTGACCAGACGTTTTCAATTGGTGAGAGATCTGGGCCGGCCGGGGTGGCCGAGCGGTTCTAGGCGCTACAGTCTGGAACCGCGTGACCGCTGCGGTCGCAGGTTCGAATCCTGCCTCGAGCATGGATGTGTGTGATGTCCTTAGGTTAGTTAGGTTTAAGTAGTTCTAAGTTCTAGGGGACTGATGACCACAGCAGTTGAGTCCCATAGTGCTCAGAACCATTTGAACTTTTTTTTTCTTTTTTCTTTTTTTTTGAGAGATCTGGAGAATGCCAGGGCAGCAGTCGAACGTTTTCTGTATCCAGAAAGGCCCGTACAGGGCTGCAACATGCGGTCGTGCATTATCCTGCTGAAATGTAGGGTTTCGCAGGGATCGAATGAAGGGTAGAGCCACGGGTCGTAACACATCTGAAATGTAACGTCCACTGTTCAAAGTGCCGTCAATACGAACAAGAGGTGACCGAGACGTGTAACCAATGGCACCCCATACCATCACGCCGGGTGATACGCCAGTATGGCGATGACGAATATACGCTTCCAATGTGCGTTCACCGGGTTGTCGCCGAACACCGATGCGACCATCATGATGCTGTAAACAGAACTTGGATTCATCCGAAAAAATGACGTTTTGCCGTTTGTGCACCCAGGTCCGTCGTTGAGTACACCATGGCAAGCGGTCCTGTCTGTGATGCAGTGTCAAGGGTAACCGCAGCCACAGTCTCCGAGCTGATAGTCGATGCTGCTGCAAATGTCGTCTAACCGTTCGTGCAGATGGTTGTTGTCTTGCAAACGTCCCCATCTGTTGACTCAAGGATCGAGACGTGGGTGCACGATCCGTTACAGCCATGCGGATAAGATGTCTGTCATCTCGACTGCTAGTGATACGAGGCCATATGGTTCCAGCACGGCGTTCCGTATTACCCTCCTGAACCCACCCATTTCATATTCTGCTAACAGTCATTGGATCTCGACCAATGCAAGCAGCAATGTCGCGATACGATAAACCGCAATTGCGATAGGCTACAATCCGATCTTTATCGAAATCGGAAACGTGATGGTACGCATTTCTCCTCCTTACACGAGGCATCACAACGACATTTCACCAGGCAACGCCGGTCAGCTGCTGTTTGTGTATGAGAAATCGGTTGGAAACTTTCCTCATGTCAGCACGTTGTATGAATGCTCTGAAAAACTAATCATTTGCATATCACAGTATCTTCTTCCTGTCGGTTAAATTTCGTGTCTGTAGCACTTCATCTTCGTGGTGTAGCAATTTTAATGGCCAGTAGTGTAGCATAAAGATGTACTTTGCTATTGAAATGTGTTTACCGTTTCGGTACTAAAGTAATCTAAAAAAACTAAGCAGATAACTATTAAACTTTTGAAACACAATAAGCCCTGTAATTCTTCCCGAATTTAGTTTTTGGGGTATAGCGCGTATCCAAACTTACGAATCAGTTATGTCGAAACTAGTAAGTTTGAGTCTTATCTCCTCTTGTAAAAATTTCTGCAAACGCCCATGTTCTCCTTTATAGTCCTGTGCAGTGTAGCCTACATTTCTGCCCATGGTCGCTGCCACCTTTTTGTCTATGATAAAAAAATAGGACAAATACGAGTAGGATTCGCGCTCAGAGAGTTCCATAAAAACGGACAGAAGACAGACCGGCGGACAACAAAATCCTAAATCCTGTAAGGGTTCCATTTCCACCGACTGAGGTACGGAACTGTAAAAACGAACTATCGGACGATACTCCACCTCACCAATGGTTTGACCCAGTTCGACGTGGCTCTCTAAGCGTCAAGCTGCGGTACTGTGGCGCGGGGATTCAATTGTGTGCCGGAACTGCACACGCTGACCTGCAAAGAACAGCAAAAATAATTACGTAACATTATTTTTTTTCGCGACGGCTTTATGACTACATCTCGGATTTGGATGCGGGAATGCTTTTCATGGACAGAAACGTGATACTTTTCGCTGCCGACATAATAGTCGTAGCCGAAAGTAACCATCAGCTGATTCTTCTGCTTGACAAAATGTAATATGCTTGCTGTTCACTATTTTACGCACATAAAAAAACGGAAACCAAGTTAATCATGTGCGCAACAGGGTGCTTAGAAGTTAAAATTGAGTGAGAGATTCTTCAAGAGGTGAACGATATTTGCTACTTCGGAAATAGAATAGACTATCTGACGAATACGACGTTGTCTAGCCAATCAGTCTGACAATTTGGTGTTAGAAACGAAAACAGTCCGCAGCTCGTGGTCGTGCGGTAGCGTTCTCGCTTCCCACGCCCGGGTTCCCGGGTTCGATTCCCGGCGGGGTCAGGGATTTTCTCTGCCTCGTGATGACTGGGTGTTGTGTGATGTCCTTAGGTTAGTTAGGTTTATGTAGTTCTAAGTTCTAGGGGACTGATGACCATAGATGTTCAGTCCCATAGTGCTCAGAGCCATTTGAACCGTTTTTTTGAAACGAAAACAAAACATGAACTGTGTTTGTAGCGTAATATCGAAAAAATTACATTTACATGTATTTATGAAAACGCCTTTGAAATTGTGAAACAGCCGTGCAAAGAAATATGCGTAACGTATATATGCGTATCCCGGACAGTTGCCGTACGCGGGGTGCACAAAATTTTTCTGCGCTTTATAAAATCACTCAGCTATCTTCACTTACTGTCACTTGTATTTTGCCTATACTGAGCCTTTTATGCTGAGATGTTTCCCACACCATTGTGTTGTGGCTTTATGTGTATGAGTGATTGTCTGTGTGTGCGTTCTGTTGTACTGAATACATACACCGTTGGTGGGACACAGGGCGATGGGTGAAACTGCTTTCACACTATACGCTTCCGTTGTTATAGCGCTCTGCTCCAGCTGCTGCAGATGCTGTATTGAAGCTGAAAGTGTTAATCAAAGTTGCCGAGAAATATTCGTCGGGGCTCTGTTGCATAGGAATCAGATTTGCCTTCAGTTCTTGGAAACTTTGGTGGCAAAAAAATAATCCGTGAAATATCTTCTTTCCCGAACAAAGCGCACCTTTTTCAAATGAACGAAGTTTTATTGATGAAATTCTTCTCGCACATGAATTAGCGATTCTCTATTATGTATATAGATGTATACACAAATTCCGTGAAGAATCTCGCAACGGCGCCGATTTGTACTACACAATAAAGAACAGACTCCTCTCTCCTGAAATTAAATCTTGACAAGAACAAAAGCTTATTGTCTAAGAATAATTATCTAAGCGTACTACTGAAATTAAATCTTGACAAGAACAAAAGCTTATTGTCTAAGAATAATTATCTACGCGTACTACGCCACAGAGGAGTGAAGAATATCTTTTTGTCTCTCTCTCTCTCTCTCTCTCTCGTTCTGTCACATTAATGGCTCTGAGCACTATGGGACTCAACTTCTGTGGTCATCAGTCCCCTAGAACTTAGAACTCCTTAAACCTAACTAACCTAAGGACATCACACACATCCATGCCCGAGGCAGGATTCGAACCTGCGACCGTAGCAGTTCCGCGGTTCCGGACTGCGCGCCTAGAACCACTAGACCACCGCGGCCGGCCTGTCACATTAATGCATAGCAATCTTATTACATAATACATCGTAGCTTACCTTTTACTTATTGTGTATGGTCCACTTCCGGAAGCAGTCTTGGTACGCCTCTTGCTGGATCACGCGAAGCGCCGTCTGCGAATTTTTTTTATCTCGTCTATCGTTGCAAATCTTCGTTCCTTCAACGGGGTTTTCAACTTTGGAAATTAAAAAAAGTTCGCAGGAGCCAGGTCTGGAGAATACGGAGGGTAAGGCAGCACAGTGATTTCGTTTTTTGTGCCATAGCCACGCACCAACACGAATGAACGCGCGGGTGCGTAATCGTGATGCAAGAGCCATGAATTGTCTCGCAACATTTCAGTTCTTTTCCTTCTCACATTTTCTCGCAGGCGTCGCAACACGTCCTGATAGTACCATCGATTAACTGTTTGTTCCAGTGGCACGAATTCATGATGAACTAATCCTTCAGAGTCAAAGAAAACTTATCAGCTTGGCTTTGACATTTGACCTGACCTGACGAGCTGTTTTTTGGTCTTGGAGAACCTTTCCGGATTCATTGTGAAGGCTGAACCTTGGTCTCAACATCATAACCGTACTCCCAACTCTCATCATCACCAGTTATGATTCACTTAAGGAACATCTCGTTCTCATTTGCGGGATCCCAAGTCTCTTCACAGATTGCGAGGCGAAGGTGTTTCTGGTCTTGACTCATGAGCCGTGGGATGAACTTGGTGGCAATACGATGCATTTCAAGCACATGAGCGTCGTCGGTAGATGTCGAAAGGCGTCCTGGACGAGGGTTATCGATATCTTCCGTCCGGCCATTTTTAAACCGTGTGAACCTTTCGTAACAACGAGTACGGCTTAAGCACTCATCACCGCAGGCTTCCTGTCTCATCTATTCTGTGTCTGTAACGGTTTTCTTGTGTTTAACGCAAACCTGTGCCGTCGGTAAGTGCTATGCGTGTCTTTTGCGCAACCACGTCATTTCAGTTCTCCAACAGCGTGGATGTGTGGATGGGATCATTTTATTGCAAGATGGTGCACCTCCACACATTGCAAATCCAGTTAAGCAGCTGCTGAAGCACCATTTCTGAAATGTTAGAGTTATCAGCCGCCATTTCCCTACAGCCTGGCCGACCCGATCACCTGATCATAATCCGTGTGAGTTTTGGCAGTGGGGCTATCTGAAAGATGTTGTGTTCGGTGTTCCGATTGCATACTTAGCTGCATTGAAGGGACGCATTGCGCAACACGTACTAAACGTGAACCCGGAAACATTTCGCTCAGTTGTGGAACATGCTGTTTCTCGACTTCAATTTGTTGCAGAAAACTGTAGACAGCATATTGAACACGTTTTGCGCCAGTCACCCGGAAATTAATAATCCGATTTTATTTTGATTGATGCTGTTTTTGGCCTCAGGACGATTAAAAACCGATGTGGTTGATGCATTTTCTGCGGTTCTTGGCCTCAGGACAACTAAAAACCGATGTGAGTGATGCTTTTCATGCGGATTTTGGCCTCAGGACAATTGAAAACCGATGTGAGTGAAGCTTTCTATGCGGTTTTTGGCCTCCGGACAGTTAAAAACCGATTTTTCCCATCCGTTGTGATAAGACCTTGCCGTCGTGGATGGGATTACGTAACTAACAGTATCACACCTGTACACCCATGCAGTTGTTTTTTTAACGTCAAACGGATACCTTAGGCATTGTTGTATGATTAATTTGTTATTTGTAGCCGACTACTATTAAATTATGATGCTTAGAACGCTATCTATTGCTACATTTTGTAATTATTTATTTTTCTTCTGCCAATTTTGTAATTATTTATTTTTCTTCTGCCATACGTTTTCCCCCTTCTTCCGACAATATTCCGTTGCAATTTGACGTCATTTTGACCAGTGGTGTTATTTCTACAGTGGTTTAACTTTAATTATAATCACCCTGTATACTGCTAAATAATTGTTCTGTGAAATGTACATGTCTTTGACTATCGATCAACACTCAAATTACATTCAGTTTAGAGCCACAAAAAGAACCTGCGAAGAACGCTATCATAATCCAAATAGAGATTTATCTTACAAAGAGAGGGGAGAGGGGGGGGGGTTGATACTTGCACCCGTGAATGCTCCACCACCACCCACAGTACAGTGGTTTGCGGAATACGGACTCTGTATACATCGGATATTATCTTCAAGTATTGGCGGCGCCTTCAGTCTTTCTATAGCGGCTTGCTCAATGATTTCTAATGTCGTGACCTTCGAAGCTGTAGTGAGATGCCTTTTTTCCTAAGACCTCTTTTCATACCGCCCCGTATCAATTAGATTTGCCTCTGGATAATAAGCAATCGTAATGGAGGGAAACCCTTTAAGTATTTCATCAGTTTCGCAAACAGGATGTGACCAATTTTACGTAACTGGAACTAGACGTCGTTCCTCACTGCACACTGCTGGTCGTTAAAATTGCAACAACATGAAGGCGGCTTTCAAACTGGCATTAAGTCTACTACAGGCTTGGATGATTTGCCATTAGAACACAAAGATTAGCATTAGAGCGCAACGGCACACAATACGTAGAAGTACATTACGAACATAAAGATTATCTAGTGGGATTCTCATTCAAAAATCTGATGTGAACATTGGTTATGAGAAGACCCTGTTACGCCTCTTGCAAGAAAAAGATATGTCTACCAACACGTGTCAGAATACGACAGCAGCAGATTCGTGCGCCTATGGAGATTGCAGTTTGCGTTCCGGGATCCTGGTGTTCACGTTGGTCGGG
The DNA here is from genome assembly GCF_021461395.2 of Schistocerca americana. Lineage (NCBI taxonomy): Eukaryota > Metazoa > Arthropoda > Insecta > Orthoptera > Acrididae > Schistocerca > Schistocerca americana. The sequence continues at coordinate 226,640,174 of NC_060125.1, read as the reverse complement.
CCCAATAAGTTTCTGTGAATATGAAAATGATGTTTCAGGAGATACATACTCGACACTAGTCAGGGTGTCAACGGCCCCATGTGACTAGCGCGCGAGAGGAAAGAGACATTGTTCACTCAGCCGTGCAGGAACGTGTAGCCACCACAGAAGTTAATTTCGGAAGTTTTAGGCGCCGCAGTGCACCTCTTCAACCATACAACCATCCCCTCCCCCCTCCAGCCATAAAAGTAACAAGTTCCGATTTCTGAAAACTTGTCATAAAACTTACAATGAGAAATCTTTTTTTACAAATTACTGTTCTGAAATTCCGGTTTTTAAAACATGATTTCTTATAATCAAACAATAAAACCACAAGATTTAGTACAAACAACAGGTGCTACCATCTGTCCCCGAAGCAGTCTCTGTTCCCTAGTTCTGCTTGCTAGATATTGGCATAAGTCGGTGGTCTTCGTGACTATAGATCTTTGAGGTTACCGTCCGTCGTAAAAAAAGACAGTCGACACGAAGGCAACAGACGTGCACCGTGCGAGGGGGCGCAGTGGTTAGCACACTGGACTCGCATCGTCCGGCCATCGTGATTTATGTTTTCCGTTATTTCCCTAAATCGCTCCAGGCAAATGCCGGGATGATTCATTTGAAAGGGCACGGCCGACTTCTTTCCCCTTCCTTCCCTAATCCAATGAGACCGATGACCTCGCTGTCTGGTCTCCTAGCCCCAAAAAACCACCCAACCCCGCTACCGCTACACACACACACACACACACACACACACATACACACACACACACCATAGCTCACCTCCACGGCCCTGCCCATCGTATCACGTTGGTCACGCATCGTCAATTTCACTGGCGCCGGTGCTGCAGCAAATTGCAAATGGTTCAAAGGGCTCTGAGCATTATGGGACTTAACTTCTAAGGTCATGAGTCCCCTAGAACTTAGAACTAATTAAACCTAACTAACCTAAGGACATCACACACATCCATGCCCTAGGCAGGATTCGAACCTGCGACCGTAGCGATCGCACGGTTCCAGACTGTAGCGCCTAGAACCGCTCGGCCACCCCGGCCGGCAGCAAATTACACTTACAAGGGGAAGGCCTCAGGCAGGGCCAACCGAATCGGCTCAGATTTGGCAGGTCGCTTGTGTACAACCTAAAATGAAGGAATCTATAGATATTTTAGGTCAACACCCCCCACGTTTTTGAGAAAATCACCCCTAAAGATTATGAAGAGCAATCGACTCAAAACTGGCGTAATCGATAGATAATTGTAAATAGAGCATTTTTCATCATCAGGGATGGGGTCCGGAAACGCATACTTTTCCAGAAATCGAGGAAAGAAACTTTTACAACTGCCGCTTCTGTACCCACATGGTAAACGCTTTTCGCCTACTGCACCATTACCGCAATGGCCGAGGTAACTGGATGGGAATCGGAGAATCTCGAAGAAACCTAGCGGATGTTCTTCTTTCCGTTCGTATATATCTGCATCTCAATTGATAGGGATAGGAGGGTTAATAAGGTTAGTAAATCAATAAGGAATGATAATAATAAGGTAGGAAAATAAATTTCTCAAACCTCTTGGGATAGTAAACAACTAAAATGTTAGTCCAGGTCACTTTACAGTGGCTCTTCCAGTCACTGTTACATGTCCTCACTTTTCTTCGAACAACTTGATGGATGGTACTTTTGATATAAACATTTGAAACAAATATACCCACGGCACCAAGAACATCTAATGAATGCAACCTTTCGACAGCTACACTGTTCCTTCCGAAGAGTCGGAGGAAATCAAACTTGGTTTAGATTTAAAAATATGTCTTTTCCGTGAATTAATTTTGATGCGTACCACGCATACGATATCATTGCCTGAAAAATCGGTGCTGAAAGTTGGTTATGATTTATGCTGTGAATAGTTTTTGCATCCGTGAGGTTGTGCAATTCCCGCTGAGTTTCCGGATGCACACTGCAGCTCTGAAGCCTGGAAATAAAGTTTTTAACTTGGCTATAGAAATAAACATCACACGGCTGGCACACAGGTGTGCAGCTTGGCGGTATTACTTTTACTGTGCACGTCGGCTGACCCTCGCCATCTATAAACATTGTGTCATATATTGTAGTGTTAATTTGTCCACTCCAGGAATCCAATATTAGACAAAACTTGTTATCAGAAACGTATGGTTTTAAAACATTGTCAAGAATTGTTCTGTAAATCGCATTCGTCAGTTTCCCGTATTTGGAACAGGTAATGCAAACATTTTTCAACGAGTCGGTTACACGATTGACCTCTTCTATAACCAGAGGACCAAGTGTAGCATTCGTTTCTTGTAAACTCAGGAAAACCTTGGGCAACACTTTTCCAGAGGCTGTGATGGCATATTGCGTCGTGTACGAATGTGTTAGTTTGTTTTTACTACCAACTGCGACAAGGGTTCGTTTCTCTCTTATGTGATAACGTGCGTCGAATGTTCACCCGATACTCGCATCCTGTTTGATCGGTGTTGATCACGTAATCACGATTAAAACCGGTCATAAGTGAGGCCGTTTGCGTGCTGAAAAGAGACGCCACTTACTGTATGTCACCTATATTTTGTACCTCCTTATGAGAGACGTATTTAGTGACGTACCGTTGACGAATTTTAAACTTCAACTTGGAATTTCTTGCCCAAGATAATGATGCAGCAAACGTAAAATCCTTGTTGGCCGTATATTGAAGTGCTGCACCTGCAGCCCACTCGTGAAGTATTCTCATTGTTACATTCTCGTTACGACAACGAGATTCGACAAATCGGTCGTATGTCCACTTATTTATCGCCTGGTATTTGTTGTATCTTGTCCCTCCTTTAACGATATCACTTTCCCACAATTTCAAGTTCTTCCTCCTTTTCAGGGCTGTTGTTGCTCCTTTCTTTTTCAGTGTTTGTAAGTTCCAATTTGGATGATTCCTGGCTAGCGCCACCGCCTTTACTTTTACTTCAAGGGTTATAGCGCCGTAGTTCAATCGTTCAGTAACTGGTTCGTAATACTCATCGGGAACACATGAAGCACATATTCCCAGTGATACGGAGATTTTCAAAGTGTTATGATCATTTTGCGATTCATTAGTCGGGATATCTTCCACTGAATCACCTTCTGCTTCGTCCTCATGGTATAGTACTTCATTATCAACAAAAGTCATTTCGTTCGTCAGCTCCAAAAATGGCTCGACGATAGCCGCTCCTACCAGTCTGGAACGCCGAGAAACAGAACTGCCTGCTTCCGGTAGTGCATTGATAATGCATCTGTCTTGCAACACTATTACAAACCAAAACACAGCATCGGTAACTTCCCTCTTGCCATCGTCTGTGACAAACTCCCAACTATATATTACAGCGCTACATCCTCCATTATTGAGATTATGCACCTGAAAGATATGACACAACGAACAATAACTAGTTACTACGGCATAAACAGACGAGCTAATTACTATAAACTACATACAGTACTCGTCATATGATACTTACGGAGAACACTGTATTCATTCACAAAACGTATTTCATTCGGCGTATTAACGATGGAAAAACCACTACATGTATCCGCGAGGTTCGTGGCAGCCTAATGGCGGAAAACAACTCTTTCCGATTGACTTCTATAAGGCTCATGCTGGACGCCTTCACTCTTCCAGGTTCACAACTATGACATGACGAAGAGGCAACCGGGACAACATAACTCTCCCCGCGTGCATTCAGTCCCGTGCCTCGCTGTGAACAAGCGTCGCGCGGTTGGCTATCTGTGATCCCTCGTGAGGAATTCGAGTTGTTTTCATGTGACAACGCTTAAAAGTTTAATACTTTAGTAACTCACGGCGTTTGTCAAATTAGTTTGCCTACCTTATTATTATCACTCCTTATTGATTTACTTACCTTACTAACCCTCCTATCCCTTTCAATTGAGATGTGGAAAAATACAAACGAAAACAATAACATCGGCTAGGCTTCTTCGAGATTCGAAGCCGGATTTTCCGATTCCCAGCCAGTTACCTTGGCCGTTGCGCCATCGGGGCTGTAGGCGAAAAGCGTTTACCATGTGGGTACAGAAACGGCAGTTGTAAAAGTTCCTTTCCTCGATTTCTGGAAAAGTTTGCGTTTGCGGACCCCATACCTGATGATGAAAAATGCTCTATTTACAATTATCTATCGATCCCTCCAATTTTGAGTCGATTGCTCGTCAAAACCTTTAGGGGTGATTTTCTCAAAATTGCGGTGGTGTTGACCCAAAATAGCTTAGAGTCCTTCGTTCCAGGTTGTACACAAACGACCTGCCAAATTTGAGCCGAATCGGCTGGCCGTGCCTGAGGCCTTCCCCTTGTGAGAAGACAAGTCATGGTATAGCGATATGCATACATATACAGATGGCGAAAGTACACAAGGTGCCGGCCGAAGTGGCCGTGCGGTTAAAGGCGCTGCAGTCTGGAACCGCAAGACCGCTACGGTCGCAGGTTCGAATCCTGCCTCGGGCATGGATGTTTGTGATGTCCTTAGGTTAGTTAGGTTTAACTAGTTCTAAGTTCTAGGGGACTAATGACCTCAGCAGTTGAGTCCCATAGTGCTCAGAGCCATTTACACAAGGTATAAAAGGGCAGTGTATTGGCGGAGTTGTCATTTGTACGGAGGTGATCCATGTGAAAAGGTGTCCGACGCGATTATCGCTGCACGACGGAAAGTAACAGACTTTGAATACGGATTGGTAGTTGGATCTAGACGCATGGAACATTCCGTTATGTAAATCGTCAGATAATTCGAAATTTTGAAATCCACAGTATCAAGAATGTGCCGAGAATACTAAAGATCAGGCATTACCTTTTCTGTGTTGTTGCTGCTAAAGCTGTAACCCTCTTGGCGGCTGGACTTTCAGGGATGTAAGGTACAGGGTATTATGTTCGTGTCGGCAGCTGGTGGCCGAGCAGTTCTAGGCGCTTCAGTCTGGAACCGCGCTGCCGCTACGGTCGCAGGTTCGAATCCTGCCTCGGGCATGGCTGTGTGTGATGTCCTTAGGTTAGTTAGGCTTAAGTAGTTCTAAGTTCTAGGGGACTGATGACCTCAGATGTTAAGTCCCGTAGTGCTCAGAGTCATTTGAACCATTTTTTATTATGTTCGTTTATTTGATGTGGCTTTGGGAGGGCATTGGGCTCTAAAATGGTTCACAAGTTGTATTCAGTTGGCGACGATGGATAGTGGAATCCTAATTCTGTGTCACTCTTCTCGATATATTATTTTCACGTTTTCTAGCTGTCGTTTTTGGTATGTTCGTGAATTTGTTCCTCTTCATGGAGGTGCTGTGTCCTGGTCCATCGAGGTGCTTTGAGAACTAATCGAAGGCAGAGGTTTGTAGCACCTTTATATTTGCTTTATTGCCAGTTCCCCCGAGTTGAACAGCTGTTGATTATCATAAGTTGTAAAATGGCAAGGCATAAGCACAGTTTGGTTTTAATATTGAAGTCTTTACTTTTGCGTAGCGGGTACAGCATGTATATAGTTTTAATGACTTTGCTTTTCTTCTCCGTGATGTGCTCTTTATAAAGAGGTATATTTGTCTATAATCAGACCAATGACCGAGCGAGGTGGCGCAGTGGTTAGACACTGGACTCGCATTCGGAAGGACGACGGTTCAATCCCGGGTCCGGCCATCCTGATTTAGGTTTTCCGTGATTTTCCTAAATCACTCCAGGCAAATGCCGGGATGGTTCCTCTGAAAGGGCACGGCTGACTTCCTTCCCCAACCTTCCCTAATCCGATGAGACCGATGACCACGCTGTCTGGTCTCCTTCCCCAAACCAACCAACCAACCAATCAGACCAATGTATTTCGTGGAGTCAGCCCAGCTTATTTCTGTTGTCTTCAGTGTTAGTCTCTCGTTCAATATTGGTCTGCGTCTGGTGGAAAGTATAGCTTTTGTTTTACCAGCATTTACTTTTATTCTGTTGCGTACCAGCCATTCTTCTGCGACGTCCGGTTGGTGCTGTAGTCTCCTTATCGCAGTATACAGTTGTCACGATGTGATTTGAAAAACTGTATCACCTGCGAATTGAGCTAACAGCGTGTGTTGAAGAACTGGCAGGTCGTTCACATAACACTGAACAAAAGTGGTGCAAGGGCGGAGCCTTGTTCGATTCCTTCTTGCAAATGTTTGGCCTCTGATCGTTTCCCATCAATGGAAATGTAGAACCTTTAGGTAATGGTCGAGTAGTTTGATGTAGCAATCAGGTAAGTTACTTGATGCATGGAGCTTCGTGATCAGTTTGTAGCATGGAGCGTCGCAAGTTGTTCCGAGCGAACGTTTGTTTTAGGATAGCTTGCTTCGGGGGCTGACATCTAGCGGCCTAACCAAGACACACATGAGCATCTGTTACTGCCTGCCGTGGGAAAAGAATAGGTCTCTTACTGGACACGTACATTCACCACCTATAAAAACCTAAATAAATGATATTAAATATTATTCAGTCATTTTCAAAATCGGTACACTACCTTTTGTTATTCAGGAGAAGATTGTATAAAAATTTCAACGTTGTAACTATCATAGTTTCGGAGATAAAAAATTGCTAAAAAGTATAAACCCGACACTTAGCGAACAAAATTCAGTTAGGAAATTTGATAGTTTATCCTTTGGTATAATTGGAAAACATAAACCGAACTCTCAGTGTGCAGAATTAATTTTCATATTAAAAGTTTAATTATTTTTCGTAATATAAAAATCAGACTAAGCTATTATTTGTGTCTAATATGGTTGTGGGAGTAAATGTGACTAAATGAGAGTGTCTATGTGGGACATTCGTTTAATTTCAATGTTGCATTATATACCGTCTTAATTAACCTGCAAGAGTTACACAAGCCTGTCGTGGGAAAATGATCCTAGGGTATTTACTCACTTTGCTGATGACGTATGTGTAGGTGTGATTGCTATTGTAACAGAGCAGCCAGAAAATCAGCTGGAGTAAAATCTGTATCTAAAGAATATTTCCAGAATTATTGTCTTTTCATTTTCGTTTATTAAACATTACTTTAATATTCGCATGTCAGATTGACGCAAATGCGTCTGACTATAAGGATTGATGCAGGCCAGTTTTGGCGCGAGTATGATCATGAGCGAGCATTCTGATTGGAGGAGGAGGAGATTAGTGTTTAACGTCCCATCGACAACGAGGTCATTAGAGACGGAGCACAAGCTCGGGTTAGGGAAGGATGGGGAAGGAAATCGGCCGTGCCCTTTCAAAGGAACCATCCCGGCATTGGCCTGAAGTGATATAGGGAAATCACGGAAAACCTAAATCAGGATGGCCGGACGCGGGATTGAACCGTCGTCCTTCCGAATGCGAGTCCAGTGTGCTAACCATTCTGATTGGCAGCGAGTATGGTCAGCCAATCAGAACTGAGACGGTTCCCGCTCGTTACCTGACAGTTATATTGGGGGTGAGGCTCCAAGAAGGAAGTCACTCGCTAGCTTTGAACGCGGACGGTCATGTTACTAGTGACAGTCAAAATAATGTGTAAGATGAAGAATTTCTTAGTGTTTGAGATATTGGTGAGCTAAGTCGGTAGAAGTTGCTGTTGACGACTGCTTGGCGAAATTTCAGAGATTTTGACTAAATCTGTTGGACAGGTATTCGCGTGCGAAATATTGGCCTTCATATTACCAGTGTGGCATGTTTCAGTATTCAACCACTGAGCATTTTTGGAGAGCAGTTTCTTTTTTAGAAATCCACAAGAAGGACCAAATATAATAACTCAAATTAGTGGTGAAATTAATGACTGTGAAAAACGTTGTTTAATTCAGGTCGGGTTTGGACAGATTTCTGGCTGCTTGCGGGTGAAATGTGTGTATGAGTTGTGAACTGGAGGAAAACAGCCAATAGTTTAAATGTGGACTGGATAGTACCTTTGTTTTGGCTATCAAGGCCAAAATAAACATTTTTGTGTGGAAATTTTGTACATTATTTTCCAGAAGCCAATCCATTTTCTTACTGTCCGATAAAACTGAATGACAGTTTTTCTACAGAAATTTCTTTCGTAACTAAAGTTGCGCGACCGCAGTAATTCTACATATTAGATGGTGCTTTTTATCAACGCTGCTTTTACATAATCTTGTAAGTATCTACGTTGCTGAGTGAAGAGTCATCGAGCAGACACTGTTCTGAGGTAGGTGAATTCTAATTTGCAGCCTGCACAATTACAACGACGTAACGAAAACAAACAAACAAACCCCGCCCCACCGTAAATTTCTCTCTCCATACTTTATCAAACGCTTTTTCCACGTCGAGAAAGGTTGCTGTTACGTAATGCGTCCTGTAGATGTTGTGGGTGATATGTTCACTGATTCGAAGGAGTTGTAATTCAGCAGAAAGTTTCTACCGAAATGCGAACTGCTCAGTATGTATGTCGTTGTCTTCCGCCAGCAGAGGGCGTATTCTAGCTAGAACTTTTCTTTCCAATACGTTAACAACATTGGTAGAAGGGTGATCGGTCTTTAGTTCTAGGGCTGCATGTGGTCCTTCCAGGTTTCAGAAGTGGGATGATTTTAGTTGTGTTCCAGGCAATTGGATAATAGCAATTGAGCAAGTAGCTGTTAAATATCCTTGTAAGGAGTACTACTGCTTACGTTGTAGATGTTTAATCTGTTCATTCGTTACGCTGGTGCTGAATGTATGCCCAGGTATTTTGTCACGTTTCTAACTTCTGTAGGCGTCGCCAATGCTGGTTGATCTAGCTGTGGTGAGGTTCTTTTCTGAGTGTTTCAGTGTGGACCTGTTCTTCGTAGTCTGCATCATTATTTAGCTGACGGTCTTGATTCAAAGTGTTCTGATCCTCATACGCTGTGGCGAAAAGTACAGCTTTTCCTAATGAGCCTTAAACCAATTCGTGGCAATTTGTAAGTGCTGTCTTCCGTGGATTAGGGTTTCGCAGGTTGCGGATGAGTTTCCAATCATTTCTGGATCGCGGCTGGAGTTGACTCATCTTCCCACCTTTCGCTCCTCCATTCGAGCTCTCTGCGTCGTAGTTCTCGTAACAGTTGCTTCATAGCGCGGCGGTCAGCAGGGTTCCTGTGTATTTGCCATATTTTTGGGGCTTGATTTTTCAGGTATTTAAGACATTGGAGCGTTGGTGGTAAAGATTTGCGGTTGGATTCTGGGAATAATATTGTCGTAGACGCATTTTATACGCCTTTGTAATTTTTCCTGTGGGGTTGTTTTGGGGAAGGAGACCAGACAGCGAGGTCATCGGTCTCATCAGATTAGGAAAGGAAGTCGGCCGTGCCCTTCCGAAGGAACCATCCCGGCATTTGCCTGGAGCGATTTAGGGAAATCATGGAAAACCTAAATCATGATGGCCGGACACGGGATTGAACCGTCGTCCTGAGTGCGAGTCCAGTGTGCTAGCCACTGCGCCACCTCGCTCGGTCCTGTAAGTGTTTTTATTGCTACATCAATTGCTGCAGGTGAGTAAATGTCGACTTTGGGCATTGTCTTGTTGTTCAGCCATCGGGAGAAGTGATTCCATTCAGTGGTGGTCTTCTTTTTGAAATCAGGCATCGGCATTGCCCTTGCGATGTACCCAATCACAGGGTTGTAGTCAGAGGTAAGACCATCAGTGCTTTGTAAATGAAGGTTGGAATCCAGGTTCTTTTTCATAGCAATATCTAGTACGGATTGTTGGTGGTTTGTGATGTACGGAATGTATGTGGCACCTTCAGACCAGTCGTGACTGCTTGTAGCTTTTTTTCAAAGTGATAAAGTTGTTCTTCTTCAGGTGGGTGTTGCCTATCACTATGGACAACGCAGTGGCCGACGGCCTTCAGTTAACGACGGTGAGCAGCGACGTTTGCATAGAGTTGTCAGCGCTAACAGATAAGCAACAATGGGCGAAATAAAAGCAGAAATCAATTTGGACGTATGACTAACGTATCCGTTAGCCAGTGCGGCGAAATTTGGTGTCATTGGTCTATAGTGGCTGTTACGACTTCTGCACCACTTGTTAGCAGCAGACACAGTGGCTGCGCCAAAGACAGAGACGGCGTGGAGTGTTACAATTATTTATTGAACTTTCTCTACAATTTCTCCCTCGTCGTCGCTGCCCAGCCCTGCGGATCCCTCCGCCTGGCTGCTGCTGTGTAGATTCTCCGACAATGCGCGCAACGCGCGTCGCTGATCGCACACGGGAGCCTCAGGCCACCAGTGCTCCGCTGAAGCCAGGATGCCCTGTGGTGAGATGAACTCGTCGCCGCTCGGCGCCCCAGTACGGGCACGCCCACGGAGCCGCGTCGCCGTGAGGTCAGCTGCCGACGCCTGGCGCACCTGCTGGGAAGCCGTCAGTCGCGATGTCCACGAGGTCCCGTCCTGGACGGACCACGCGCTCTAGGGCAGGGTTGCCGTCAAGTCCGGGCGTCAGTCCCCGGCGGCGTCTGTGACCGAGACCGCGCTGCGGCCGGTCCTGCTGGAAGTTCTCGCCGTAGTTAGTCAACCACAGTGCCGACCGAACTTGGGCCGACCTCCAGAGCTGAAGTTGACATCTGGCGGCGAACGGATGACTCCTGCAAGTTGGAACAGACTTCCAGAATCGTCACCTACAAATATTGAGCATTCGAACACAGACCACGTCCGTCCCCAGATCCTAACTCCTTCCTAATGGCTTCTGTTTGTTGCTGCCTGTGCTCTACTATTTATATCCGGCAGGAGGACGTTTTTTACCTTCGGTGGTAGCTTTTTGTTATTACTCCCGCAGTGTATTGCAGGGTAACTTAGTGTGCTGGTCCCACTTCCCATTAGCACTCTCCAGGCTTTGCTCGGCACTCCGTCTGTGTTCGTCCTTGCGTCAGCCTGTGCTTGCTTACTTCGCAACACCTCGGTCACCGGCGTGCCTCTGTTTTGCCATTCTCCACTGCGTGAAGCAACGCTTACTACATGTGGTCGCAACATAGCAGACAACTGACGCGAGTACCTTTGCTAACAGCACAAGATCGGGATTGTGACCATATCGGTTGGTCCCTAGACTACTGGAAAACCGCGGCTGGATAGGTGAGTCCTAATTTTAGTTAGTAAGAACTGATGGTAGGATTCGCTTGCAGTGCAGACCCCATGAAGCCGTGGACCCAAACTGACAGCAAGGCACTGTGCAAGCTGGTGATGGCTCCTTAACGGTGTGGGCTGTGTTTACATAGAATGGACTGGGTGTTCTTGATGTTCAGCTACTTGGAGACAATTTGCAGCCATTCGTGGACTTCATATTCCCAAACAACGATGGAATTTTTGTGGATGACAAAGCATCATATCACGGGTCTACAGCTGTTCGCGATTGGTTTGAAGAACATTCTGGACAATTCGAGAGAACGATTTCGTCTTCCAGTAGCGAACGGGAGTATGATGGACAGGGACTGTGGATAGGTGGCGCTCAGTGGGAGTGTGGATGGGCTGTGAGGCGTGCCGAGATAGTCTGCGCAGTTGCGATAACGCCATGTCCGGGACACGCACCTGCCTAGTAAGCAGGAGATCCCGGGTTCGAAGCCCGGTCCGGTACACGTTTTCACTCTTCACCGCTGATTCCACGTAATGTCCCGCTGCAGCTGACAGCATTGATGCCCTTCAATTTACGTATAGTGCTTCACAGCTGCGGATTCTGCATGGTGTACACGTGTGCTCGCGCTCTTCGTCCACGAGACTCAGAGGGCCATAGACACGGGTTCCCAGCTAGATGCCTTGTTTCTTGACTTCCGCAAGGCGTTCGATACAGTTCCCCACAATCTTTTAATGAAGCATATTGACTATCAGACCAATTGTTTGGTTGGATTGAAGAGTTCCTAGATAACAGAATGCAGCATGTCATTCTCAATGGAGAGAAGTCTTCCGAAGTAACAGTGACTTCAGGCGTGCCGCAGGGGAATGTCGTAGGACCGTTGCTATCCACAATATACACAAATGACCTTGTGGATAACATCGGAAGTTCACTGCGGCTTTTTGCGGATGATGCTGTGGTATATCGAGAGGTTGTAACAATGGAAAATTGTACTGAAATGCAGGAGGATCTACAACGAATTGACGCATGGTGCAGGGAATGGCAATTGAATCTCAGTGTAGACAAGTGTAATGTCCTGCGAATACATAGAAAGAAAGTTCCTTTATCATTTAGCTACAATATAGCTGGTCAGCAACTGGAAGCAGTTAATTCCATAAATTATCTGGGAGTACGCATTAGGAGTGATTTAAAATGGAACGATCATATAAAGTTGATCGTCGGTAAAGCAGATACCAGACTGAGATTCATTGGAAGAATCCTAAGGAAATGCAATCCGAAAACAAAGGAAGTAGGTTACAGCACACTTGTTCGCCCACTGCTTGAATATTGCTCACCAGTGTGGGATCCGTACCAGATAGGGTTGATAGAAGAGATAGAGAAGATCCAACGGAGAGCAGCGCGCTTCGTTACAGAATCATTTAGTAATCGCGAAAAAGTTACGGAGATGATAGATAAACTCCAGTGGAAGACTTTGCAGGAGAGACGCTCAGTAGCTCGGTACGGGCTTTTGTTGAAGTTTCGAGAACATACCTTCACCGAGGAGTCAAGCAGTATATTGCCCCCTCCTACGTATATCTCGTGAAGAGACCGTGAGGATAAAATCAGAGAGATTAGAGCCCACACAGAGGCATACCGAGAATCTTTCTTTCCACGAACAATACGAGACTGGAATAGAAGGGAGAACCGACAGAGGTATTCAAGAAACCCTCCGCCACACACCGTCAGGTGGCTTGCGGAGTATGGATGTAGATGTGTCTGTTCTTTTGGACATGTCCGAAAGAACAAACACCACGAATTCATATAATAGATATAAGATTGAAAGTGTCCTCAAAACGTGTAGGTAATTATTCTTGTAATTCTTTACAGGCCACAATAGATTCTTCAGACCTCGCTTTTTCGTTAACGGCAGTGAGCTTAGGGAACTGGACCGCGTTTGTCATGTGTTCCTTCTATGACGCGATTTTCTTTTTAAATGCACCCGCATCCAGTCAGAAAGAAGTTCTTTCTCTCCTTGCAGTGTCTTACCGTGGACACTATGCAGACAAGTCCACTTAAAAAGCGAGGGTTGCAATCCATTCTGTCTGTCGACCGTTGAAATATTTTGCTCTTTCACTGTCAACTGAATCTTTAAATTTGAGGTACCCGTTGCTTATATGACATTGATAATTCTCGTCCCTCTGTTTTGCGATTGCCATTCATTTTTTAAGGTTTGTGATGACAGGTCGCTGCACTGTCTCTTTTTGTGCAAATATCCACGGGAGTCGTGAACGTCCTTCATGCTACGAATAAACAGAGAAGGATAAACACCGCTGAACCACGATTCTGCCGAACTGAAGAGAGTTGTGCCGACCGAAAAATGCCACACCACAGTACTAAATGATATGCTGCTCTGTACCGAGTACTTCCGGGAAAAGCCAAGATAGGCCTACCCGTGGCCCGTTCGCAGCCCACACGCCTACGTGAAGTTTGGCACGCCATGGCCGGCCCTGCTTTATGCTACAGTATAATCAGAACGACTATTACACCTGTGAATCCTGCAAGCTGGCATTTTTTATCAAAACACTTCTACACGAGACTAATGTTTGGGTCTACTAACATGGCAGATGTCGGCTTCAGGTCTGTGACGATTCCCCACATTATACCTCCAAGATCACCACCGCCTGCCAGCACGGCGACCATTGTTGTGGCAGACAGAGGCGTTCTTACAGAGGGCTCGTAACACCACTGGACATACGAGAGGCACCACAACATCTTTTCAGATAAGTCTTGTATTTGGGCACAGCTTCACGATGCACGTCTTCATGTCTGGAGGTTCTTCGAAGAATCGACATTTGTATCGTCATATGGGGTCAGCAGCTGCCTCATGGATGCGTTGCTATTGGATACACATCACAATCACCTATGGTTCCCACAACCGGTAAAACAACTGACAAGTTTCTGAAATGTAGAGACTGGCGACTGTGGCTTATCCGCGAAATCTCTGTAACGTTACATTTCAACAAGATAACGCAAGATTGCATGTTGCGACTATGTTCACCTGTTGCCCTGGCCGGCACATTCTATACATCTCTCTGCCATTTGCGAGAGACTGGCGTCCCACCTCCTGCCAGACACTACGACGAACTCTGGCGCACTGCTGAAGCGGTTTGTAATGATGTACCCGTATCTGTCATCCAAGCTCTGTTCGACTCTATGTCCACCGGGTTGGATCCATTGTTGCTAGCAGAGGTGTCACTTCTGTGTACTAAATTTCGCGCCATTTATATAGCAATATCACCTACAAATTTAATCATGTGTTTATCCTGGTACACTGCATACGCGCAATAAAAAATTTCATTGTTTACTCTCCTTCTGGTGATGCAATTTTAATACATGTTCATTATCTGCCTCGATTGCATTAGTTTTTTAAAAGTCCGGTTTCGGTTCAACACGAACCACCCTCAGATCTGTAGGCAAGAGTGAAATAACTAATAGAGAAGTAGTCTACGAAAATACATGTTATCATACCATGCCAACATCAAATATCAGATGCACCAGAACTTACCTGATTGTATGAATTACAAGAGTAACTGGTCCAACTGTCAGCAAAATGTACATGCTACGTCACATAATAAAATAATGATTTGGTAGGATCTACATTATTAATATAGCCAACCGATGGCGTCCGGTACATTCGTTACATATAAATAAAACATAGACTACTAAAGTTAGTGATTTATTTATAATGTCTTTTAACCTTAAAAACCACATATTTTAATTAACTAGCTCTACGAACAATACTCCCAGCATACAAATAATAATAATAGTTATAATAATAAATTCAGAATGAAATTTTCGCTCTGCAGTGGAATGTGCACCAATATGAAACTTCCTAGCAGATTAAAGGTGTGTGCCAGACGAAGTTCTCCTGCTCACTCAGTAGAGCACTTGCCCCTGAAAGGCAAAGGTCCTGAGTTCGACTCTCGTTGCGGTACACAGTTTTAACTTGCCAGGAAGTTTCATATGAGCGCACTCTCCACTGCAGAGTGAAATTTTAATTCAGGAAACATCCTCCAGGCTGTGGTTAAGCCATGTCTTCGCAATATCCTTCCTTCTAAGAGTGCTAATCTTGGAAATTCCGCAGGAGAACGTCTGCGAAGTTTGGAAGGTAGGAGATGAGGTACTGGAGGAAGTGTAGCTTTGAGCAGAGGTCGCGACTCATGCTTGAGTAGCTCAGCGTGTTCGGTCAGAGGGTCGGCTGCCCTCTGTAATAAAAAACTGTGTGAACGAATCAACGAAGTACTTGAATGGGCCGGCCGGTGTGGCCGAGCTGTTCTAGGCGCTTTAGTCTGGAACCGCGCGACCGCTACGGTCGCAGGTTCCAATCCTGCCTCGGGCATGGATGTGTGTGATGTCCTTAGGTTAGTTAGGTTTAAGTAGTCCTAAGTTGTAGGGGAGTGATGACCTCAGATGTTAAGTCCCATAGTGCTCAGAGCCATTTGAACCATTTTTGAACTTGAATGGGTGTCAAGTGGCGTCCGCTCAGACCAAATGCAACGAAGTCATTAACAAAATGAAAAAAAAAAAAAAAATGGTAGAGCACTAGCCTGCGAAAGGCAAAGGTCCCGAGTTCGAGTGTCGGTCCAGCACACACTTTTGAAAGTTTCGTACCAGCCCACACACTGCTCCAGAGTGAAAATCTCACTCTCGAAACATCCCCTCGGCTGTACCGAAGCCATTTCTCTGCAATATCCTTCCTTCCAGGAGTCTGAAACGATGGCGGTCGAGTTTTGGCTCATTCTGGTCACTTACATCACGCGTTTCCTGACACCCAATGAGCACTCAGTAGTGTTCTGAGCGCTCTGCCCAATGCGAGAATTAAACATGATCGTAACGAGTTATTTAGAGATTTTTTATTCGATTTGTTGCGAGTTGCATGGCAGGTGGTGGCGGTAGGCGACAAATTCTACACAAGCAAGTGAGAGCCGTAATCTGTAGGACACACTTTTACATCAAGCCCAAAACACGTTTATACGCGCTCCGCAACTGTCGCTGGGAACTTGCAACAATGCAAGGCCCGTCCGTTTGTCACCTGCGCGAACCGCTATCGTTCTTGGATCGCCAAGTTTCTCAGGAGATCTGTTATGAAGTTTGGGAGGTAGACTGCCTACGAAACACTTGTGAGACTCATCCTAGGATACTGCTCCACTGCATGTGGTCCAAATCAAACTGAACCAACAGGTCATATTGGAAATATACAAGAAATGGCGGAACGAATAGTAGAAGATTTGTTTGACGCTTGGGAGAGCTTCATGGAGAAGGTGAAAAAAAGAAAAAGAAGCAGTAGTGGTAGATGCTTGAAGGCAGAAGGGAACTACACAGCGAAAAAATCCGAGGGCCACGACGATCACATAAAAAAAAATAGTTCTAGTGTGGAAGTTTACAGACATTCATTCTACCGTCACTCTATTTTTACATTAATTGTACATGAGCCCGCTGAGCTTAAAGAATTCGAAACATGCGATTCCAAACACGTAAACAAAGAAAAAACTCTCATAACATATTCTCTATAATGCATTAAAGAGATGTGTACGTAAAATTTCATCCGTTTCAAACTTCGGAAATATAGACTCCCGCGCCGACCAAGTGATGTGATTAAAAAGAGTTATGAAAGTAATAACTGTAGGCCGAATGGTACAATTCGATTATTACCACTGATTAGTGGACTGTATGAGTCTGACGAGATACAAGCGAATACTGCAATAACTGATCATTTTCGCCATTGTTATACAATCAGCTTAACGACTCATCTACTAAAATTATTAAGTATATAGATATATTAATAATTTTTACTTATGGACCGTCTGACAGCAACTGAATAAAACACAATTGTAGTGCGTTTCGCCTTTATTTTCTGCAAGGCATCATCAGTGGCAGGTTGCGTAGACAATTTCCTACATATTACGCTCCTGTTGCATTTTTGGTGTTGTTCTTCTTCTTATGAACGCCAATTTGCAGTTTTTTTCCCCATTCCACAACACTATGCACTGAACGCTTGTTTTAAAGCCAAAGACGGTTCATAAGTAAAAATTATTAATATACCGTAATATTACACGCAACTGAGGAAGACAGGACCATAAAAGTTGAAGGAGTATATAGATAGTTCATCCATCCCGTAATCGAGGATCTCGATGATTTTTGCCTGTTATCGATATCGATACTGGAAAGAAATTGGCCCCGGTAATTCCAAGACTTTAGAGAATGTTTTAAGTCCGCCATTCGCCGGTAGATGGCAATGGCGTCGTTTTCACAGACGCAGCTAATTCTTCATAGTTCTGCCAAATTGCCGCCTAGTAAATATAAATTATACATACGATGTTTCCTCGTAAATCAGTCTACTGTTAAGAAAAACCGTATAAAAATATCTACAGTTGTTCCTGAGACTAGACATGACATAAAAAGAAGTGAGCGGGGGACTTCAGTTTATATATGTAGACAGAGATTTAATAAATGACCCCCCACGCGGATCCTCTACGGCTTAATTCCTTTCCCACACCTCCTCATCTTCCTTGAACGGATATGGATCCTTTACACCTCTCATAAACTTGATCCCCCTCACCCGCTTGTCTCTCCCATCCTTTCCCAACCCCGTCCGCTGCCGCGCCTGTACACCCGCATCACACCTGTTCTCCGTCTTACCATTCCATACCGTTGCCCAAGGTGGTTTCCGCCAACTTCCCTTGCCCGGATGATGCCCTGCCCCTCTGTCCATCCCTCCTACTAGATTTAATCCTGCCCTTCCTACTCCTGTGTTTTTCCTCCTGGGCAACTTCTTTCCCTTCTCTCCCTCTCCTTCCCCCTCCCTGGGCTTCCACTCCCCCCCATAACCTCTCCCCTCTCCCTCCCATCTTCTCTCCACCTGGCATCCCCCCCGCCCAACCCCTCCCGTATTTCCCTGTGGCAGCCCGCCCCCTTTTTTTCGTGCAACAGTGTGTTTCTAGAGCGCCAAAGATCGCCATCATTGTGTTAGTGTTTCTCTTCGTCTTAGTGTAATGGTGTTACTTCGCCAGTGCTCCTACTTTCACGTGTTCAACCGTCTGTCTACGTTTGTGCACTGCGCTCAACATCGCTGTGCGACCAGCGCCTTCCGTGAACGACTTCATTTCTTTTTCATTTGTCTATCACCTGTTTTTATCCTACATGTACATCTGTTTTTATGTCTTCATGTTTCTTGTATGTTTTTTTTCTGTGGACGAAGTGGATAGGCCGCTGCCCGCCTACTATTTGTAAAGGTTTAAAATAACAATAAAGAAAAAAAATAAATGACAACAACTTACATTTTCTGTTTGCATGCAGTAGTATTTTTCTACTATACTTTTGACAGGTAATGACTGCAATGTAAGTTCAAACGGCTAAAATAATTTTTAGGGTGTAATTACAAATTAACAGTTTTTGGATTTCTTCCTTTACTTGTACTCTTAAACCTCGTTTCTTGCCAAATTTCATGTTTCTAGGTCAACAGAAAGTACGCTGTAGGTTTTGATAAGTGAGTTTGTATCAAAATATTTGACATGAATGACTGTAACTTTTGGTTACATTAACGTAGAAACTTCAATTTTTTACACCGCAAAGGCACCTAATTCTTAGCATGTGACATGTATTTCAACTTGAGATGTCTACCCATTCCTGAGGAAAAAAGATGTGTTAACAGAAGGACAGGCAGACACACAGCCGTCTTGCAGACTTTCCACAACGCGAAGCCGCCAAGTAGCTCCTCAATTAGCAGAGTGACGAAGACTGCACTGCTCTCACGAAGTAAAAATCATTGGCAGCACCGGGAATCGAACCCAGACCCTCCGCATGGTAGCCATGTAAGCAGAACCTTTTTTCCTTGTTGATCGCATTTTGTTCGTTATTGTTCGTTGCATTTGTTCTGGGTGGACGTCCCACGACACCCGTTTGAACGATCATCGTTGATCCAGTCACTCAGTTTTCTTCTTATTACATAGGGCAGAACCCTCTGACCGAAAACGCACAGCTACCGTGTCGCTTAGAGCACTCAGCCACAGAAACGAACTACACAGCTGCAACCTCAGTTCACTAAAAATGTTTCAAGAACCAGTATTACGTGAGGATCCTATGAATATAGTACATCGCGTTACGTATCGCTCCCACAGGGACCGCAAAAACAAGATTAGATTAATTACGACATTTAAGCAAATATTCTTCACGCGCGAACATGGAACGGGGGTAATCCCACATATGTGGTAGAATAGGAAGGACTGTCTGCCGTTTACTTCAGTGATTTGCAGAGTGTAGCTGCAGATGTGGCTCATCAGGCACGCACGTCACTTGGGCAAACGGTAGCGAGCGGCAGCGCCACGAAGTTATTTGTGGGATTTAGGAACCCAGATTTCGTGGGAGCCAGACAGTTTCACGAAAGTGTTAAGCGACAAATGTAATGACTTATCATCCGCACCACAGGAATTACAGAGATTTGTATACAGGCAGAATCGGCGCTGATGTCGGCAACGCCTATATAAGACAACAAGCGTCTGGCGCAGTTTTAGATCGCTTCCTGTTGCTACAAATGCAGGTTATCAAGATTTAAGTGACTTTGAATGTGGTGCTATAGTCAGTGCACGAGCGATGGGACACAGCATCTCCGAGGTACCGATGAAGTGGGGATTTTCCCGTACGATCATTTCACGAGTGTACCGTGAATATCAAGAATCCGGTAAAACATCACATCTCCGACATTGCTGCGGCCGGAAAAAGATCCTGCAAGAACGGGACCAACGACGACTTACGAGAATCGTTCAACATGACAGAAGTGCAACCATTTCGCACATTTCTGCAGATTTCAATGCTGGGCCATCAACAAGTGTCAGCGTGCGAACCATTCATCGATACGGAGTTGAAGACCCACTCGTGTACCCTTGATGACTGCACGAAACAAAGCTCTACCCCCATCTGAGCCTGTTAACACCAACATTGATGACTGGAAACATGTTGTCTGGTCGGACGAGTTTCGTTTCAAATTGTATCGAGTGGTTGGACGCGTACGGATGTGGAGACAACGTCATGAGTTCATGGACCTTGCATGTCAGCAGGGCACTGTTCAAGCTAGTGGAGGTTCTGTAATGGTATGGGGCGTACGCAGTTGGAGTGATAGGAAACTCCCGCTATGTCTAGATACGACTCTGACAGGTGACACGTACGTAAGCATCCTGTCTGATCACCTGCGTCCATTCATGTCCGTTGTGCATTCCGAAAGACTTGAGCAATTCCAGAAGGACAATGCGACACCCCTCACGTCCAGAATTGCTACAGAGTGTCTCCAGGAACACTCCTCTGAGTTTAAACACTTCCGCTGGCCACCAGACTCCCCAGACATGAACATTATTTATCATATCTGGGATGCCTTGCAACGTGCTGCCCAGAAGTGATCTCCATCCCCTCGTACTCTTACGGATTTATGAACAGTCCACAGGATTCATGGTGTCAGTTCCCTCCAGCACTACTTCAGACATTAGTCAAGTCCATGCCACGTCGTGTTGCGGCACTTCTGCCAGTTAGTGGGGGCCCTACACGATATTAGGCAGGTGAACCAGTTTCTTTGGCTCTTCAGTGTAGCAGGACGATATGCAGCCTTGGCATCAGTTTCCAGCGGGAATCCGCAGCAACGGCTTTCTGTCGAAGATGGCGTACACGTGGATCGCCGACATATCTAGTTATACAAACAGATCGCCAGAACATTATGACCAACTACCTAATAGCCGGTATGTCCATCTTTGCACAGATTACAGCTGGGACGCGTTGTGCCAGTGTGGCCTTGATAGATCGCTGGAATGAGTTGTCACCACCCAAGTCACCTAATTCCCGTAAATTCCGGCGAGGGGGGCCGGCAATGACCTCTGACGCCACATCCGAGATGTGTTTGATCGGTTTTAGATTTGACGAGTTTTTTTGGAGGGGTGGGTGGGGGGGGGGCACATCAATTGGAACTCGTCACTGAAGTATGAAATAAATGCCGCTGCCGTCGGGAAGCATGATTGTCATGAAGGGGTGTACATGGTCTGCAACCAGAGTGTACGATACTTTTTGGCTGTCATGGTGCCTTGCAAAAGTTCCATTGGACCCATAATGCCCATGTGAATGTTCCGCACAGCATACAGGAGCCACCGCTAGCTTGTCTCTGTCCCACAGTATAGGTGGCAAGGAGCTGTTCCCCTGCAAGACGACGGATTTGCGTCCTCCCATCAGCATGGTGAAGAAAGTATCGGGATTCGTCAGATAAGGCAACGCTCTGCCACTGCACTCATATCCACTGCCGATGGTCATGTTCCCATTTCAGTCGTAGTTGCCGATGTTGTGGTGTCAACATTGGCACATGGGTGAGTCGTCGGCTGTGGAGTGTTCGGCGCACTGTGTGTACAGACGCACTTGTGCTCTGCCCAGCATTAATGTCTGATATTAATTCCGCCACAGTTCGCCGCCTGTCCTGTTTTACCGATCTGCCAAACCCACGATGTCCGACATCTTGTAGGGAAGCAGCCTACTCACGCTGTAGTAAATTCACATCAGTTTCCATTGTGTGCTAGCCAGTCTGCTGTAATTAGCTCTGACGTCATAAATGTTGCGCAATACCTTAAAAATCAAGCAAATGACCTAAAACTTTTCTAGCATGTCAGGAATAATACTAAATTAATATGTGTTAAATATCAGTTCGATAACTTCAGCCATTTTCGAAATTTGGATGTTTTTCTAAAAAAATCTTTGGCGCAACAGAAAAGAGCTAGAGACTTCAAAATTTATATTTAGATTCATCTTTCATAATGATTTAATAAAAACAGTACTTTGGATTTCACAAATTAAGATTTTAGTGGAAATTCATGATTTTCTGGTTTTCATCTCAAAACTGAAGGAAGCAAGATAGATTAAGTAGGCTAATAAATAAGGCTAGGATGTTTAGATTTAAATAGGTTGGAGGTCCGCTATGACTATGAAGATGTGAAAAGTTTCTTTTGAATACCTATAAAATTATAGCGATAGCGGATCTCAAAAGGGCCAGTTCAGAGCTCATCTACTGCGTGCAGGGCAATTAAATTAATACTCTCGCCCAAAATATTTAACTTAGCCACGTCAAAATTTTACTATCAATACTTACCTGCGTGCTGAATGCACATTTAAATTAAGAGCTTCATCGGCCATCAGCAAAAGAAGCTATAAATTATTATGTAACTTGAAGTGGTGCGTTACTAGCCCAGCGGCTAGTCGGGAGAGCCGATTTGATCAGGCGTTCCCTTAGCCGTCCGCACCGCGGCTTTATATATAAGAACGCTGCGCGAGGAAGCAAGGCCCAGTTCTCTCCAGACGCTGAATGACACGCCATCTGTGTCGGGAGTCGCGTCGCATCAGTATCACTGCTACAAACAGCCTCGGGTGCCGTATTAAGTTACTAGAGATACGCGGAACCATGAAAACATTTCAAGTGAAGTGTTAATTCTGGGATGATTTTCATTATCTAGCTTCAGTTTGCGTATTGTCGTATTTTCAAGCGCCGTCGCGGGACACACATTCTACCAAATATTTAGCGTGGCGTTTGATGAAATAATCTCATCAAATTATGGCGAGCATTCTTTTTAACATTTAATTCGGATATTTATAGTTGCATCAGCGCATTAGACTCTGAACTGCTCTGTTAGTTAGGTTGTAGGGATACTTGTGTTTTTTATCAGTGAATTTCAGAATATACTCAACTATTTTGGAAAACCGTTTTTGATTAGAAATCCCGAACAATCTCCTAATTCCTCAGAGCTATAAGCTGCAGCTATAATGGTATTCTCAGATGAAGTGGGCACTAGGATCTCTAATTACTGGCTCCACGTTTTGTTAAATCACTTCTGGGTGCTAAAAAGTAAATAGAGAGCCAGTGTTGAGAACGGCGAAAGACAGCATTAACAACATTCTAAAAGCCAGAAACTGATTCAACATGCAAGCATTTATACAGCAATTATATTTTTACAACTTAACCGCCGCCCCACAATCTGTAATGAGAGGTGGCCGCCCAATCCCACGAAGTATGAACGTGGTTCCAACTTGGTTTCGCTACGTATTGAAGATTCTCGCCACAGGACTTTTCGAACACCCGACAACTCTTGCAGCTTCCGAAATGCTCGTGTTGAGTCTCCGCGCCATCACATTCTGCCATCGGTCAAACTCAGATAGATCGCGCACTTTCCCCATTCGACACAGTCAGCACGCTCACACGCATCGTGCGTGTGTGTGTGACTAGCTGTCATTCCCCGCCAGTTGACGCTGCTCTGCCTTGACGGGTTTTATATCGATAGTAGATCGGTGGTCGCAATGTTCTGGCTAAACAGTGTATATTAACCTTCCATTGCTACTGCTGGGTCTCCCATACCCAGAGCTATGTTGATGATTAGCTTTTATTAGGATTGCAACACTGAACTCGTGCCGTGTTTTGTTTAGCTTCTTATCTTTCATCGTTATGAAATTTGATTGTCGAGTTTTGGTTGAAGCCTATTGTCTAAGAGTGATTTAAACATATTTGGGTCTACCAGAACGAACGGTAGCAAGGCAGGGAGGGAACTACTTTCTGGTTCTACGGGAGCCAGAATAGCAATGGTGGTATCATTTTTCATAACCCAAATACCATTTTAGCACACATTGAAAACTCTGAATTTCAGGAGTGGGCGAAAAATAGATGAAACAAAAAACCTGTGTAAGTATGCATTGCCAAATAAAATGGTTAGTGAAGAAACAGTTGAAGAAATTGTAGACTCAGACATTGCACTACATATTAGTGAACATGATACAGAATGTGAAGAAAGTGGGGTGACAGTGATGCGAATCAGAATAACAATATTTTTTTGTAAGGATAACCATACTTAATTGATGAAAGACATTCCATATCCTCATATCAGAACTATCATATCATATTCCAGATATGACGAGAGCTGCAAAGAAAAAAAAGACAGAAACAGAAACATGGCTTTTGTATTTTTTTTATAATAGGTAAAGCAAAGATGTGTAATTAATCTACGCATCAAGTCTGATAATCCTAAATACCCCTGTACACTGCGCTTCATTCATTAGATAGAGTTGAAATTGGAGCCTTTATAGGTTTGATGTATATTGCTGGAAGTACTCTGGGACAGAGATGGTACAGAATTAGAAATATTCTATTCTGTAGTGAACTTACAGAGGTTCAGGTTTCTGAGACAGCGTCTAATATTTGATAATAAGCCAACTAAGCCCGAGAAATGGAAAGATGATACAAAATTGATTTGTTCACTAAAAAGTGATCGGCACACTATCCTCTTCGAGAATAAGTGACTGCAGATGATATGCTTGTAAAATTTCAAGGATGATGTAGTTTCGAATCTTAATTCCTTCCAAATCTGGCAAATATTGAATGAAAGCGCTCTTTTTACATGATCCAAGAACAGCTTATACAGCAAAAATGGCTCTAAACACTGTGGGACTTAACATCTGAGGTCATCAGTACCCTAGACTTAGAACTACTTAAACATAACTAACCTAAGGACATCACACACATCCATGACAGAAGCAGGATTCGAACCTGCGACCGTAGCAGCAGCGCGGTTCCGAACTGAAGCGCCTAGAACCGCTCGTCCACAGCGGCCGGCAATTTATACCTCAAAGTTGGAAGTTTATTTAGGAGAGTAACCAGAAGG
This sequence comes from Schistocerca americana, assembly GCF_021461395.2. NCBI lineage: Eukaryota > Metazoa > Arthropoda > Insecta > Orthoptera > Acrididae > Schistocerca > Schistocerca americana. The sequence continues at coordinate 226,615,431 of NC_060125.1, read as the reverse complement.
ACCCTATAAACTGAGTGACCACATAGCTAATGTTGTGTAAAGGTTGTGTAAACAAACAAAAATTTACTCAAATCCAAAGCAAAGCGGTGTTGCCTACTTTAAGACGTTGGTTGGAACTTTAATAGTGGCAACTATTTACTTACGGCTCGTACAAAGTAGATACGTATTTCAAAGTTTTACTGACCTTCAAAGTAGTCACCAGCATTGTGTATAACCCGTTGCCAGCGATGTGGAAGTCGTAGGATACTCTTAGCAGTGCCAGTTGTGTTGACAGTTCGAGCGGTGCGGTATACTGCCCGACGAATTTTTAGCAGTTCTGAAACGAATGCCGTGAAGTGTTTCCTTAGTTTAGAAATCGAGTTGAACTTACGAGGGCTTAAGTCAGGGGAGTGCAGTAGGTGGTATAGCACTTAGCAGCCCCATCAGTCAAACAAATCAGTAATAGCTTACACTATGCATGCTTGAGCATTTTCCTGCAAAATGATGGTCAGGTCCTGCAAAAGTGTCATCACTTCTGTCTCTATGCTGTTCATTTTTGGAACACAACCTACGACCAGCTTAGAGACAGAAGTGATGACACTTTCTGCAGGACCTGACCTTCATTTTGCACGACAATGCTCAAGCACGGCATTCGCTTCAGAACTGCTACAAACTCGTCGGGCAATAGACCTCGCCGCTCAAACTGTCAACACAACTGGCACTGCTAAGAGTATCTTACGACTTCCACATCGCTGGCAACGGGTTACACAATGCTGGTGACTATTTTCATGGTCAGTAAAACTTTAAAACACGTGTCTATTTCGAACGAGCTGTAAATAAATAGTTGCCACTATTAAAGTTCCAACCCTTGTATACACAACATAATTCAACGTCATGCGTTTTTGTGTTCCCAATCAGTAAAGAAATAGAAGAGAGAAGTAAACTAGGTCTAAGAGACTCATCATAGCAAAAGTGATACAAGTGGACACAGCAGCAATGCAAGGTTAATGTCCTTGCAGACAATGTCAATAGTAGCCTCACACTTTTCACCGATGTTACAGTTATCTCTAATGAAGTACTCTGAAAAGAGATGGCTAATATTCAGTCAGATCTTGATAAGATTTGAAAGTGGTGCAAAGACTATGAACTTGATTCAAAAGTCCAGACATGTAAAATAGTGAGCTTCGCAAAAAGTAAAAACGCAGTATCCTATGAGTAAAATATTAATGAGTTAACAGTTAAAATTGGTCAACTCATACTAACGCATCGTGCGACAATTTTTAGGGACATGAAATGAAACGATCACTTACGCTCATTCGTAGGTAAAGCAGGTGGCAAACTTGTGTATATTGGTAGACTATAGAGGGAAATACAATAAGTCTACAAAGGAGAATACTTACGAAACACTTGTGCAACCCCCTTAGAATATTACTTAAGTGTGTGGGACCCGTAGCAAATAGATTTACCAGGGGATATGGAACGCATAAAAAGAACCACCCGGAATGGTCACAGGTTCGTTTGACGAATGGGAGTGCGTCAAAGAGATACTGAAAACACTGAACTGGCAAATGCTTGGAAATAGACGCAAACAATCCCGCGAAGGTTTACTTAAAATTGTCCGAATGTTCAGGCACTGTGAAATACAGAATTATAAACATGTGTCACATTCCCAGCAAGGCAGACCCGACAAGAATAACATTTTCTCTCCCTGCGTTGGAATCACATGACAAGTGTGACAGCATGTGACGTGGATACCATAACATACGGAGGTTTGGGTCAGTCCGGGAGGCGTGCACGAATAGCCGAAGTCGTTAGTGCGAGCGCTCACGATAAGCGGCAAATCCGGGTTCGAGTCCTGGTCCGCCACAAATTGTCGCATGTCGCTTATCATTCGAACAGCTAAAGTAAAAAAAAAAAAAAAACACTTCACCCATTTAAGACAGCTGTAGATCGTCAGCAGTCGAAGGACATTATAAAGTAATCTTCAGATATTGTGAAATAGAGACATTGCAAACCTGCCCTAGAGGACTATACTACAGTTCCTACATGTCTCTCCCATGGAGATCGCAATGATAATATTACACCATTTACAACAAGCACTTTGACGAGTCCGACTCGTGGAAAAAATTGAGGACCACACGCAAACATCACGAGTCACGCTCGTGTGAACCGTCGAGCCAAACTTTATGTCTTCATTACTACATTATTAAACAGTAAATGAACCAGGCAAAAGGGAATACAAACGACTCAAAAATGAGATCGACAGGAAGTGCAAAATGGCTAAGCAGGGATGGCTAGAGGACAAATGTAAGGATGTAGAGGCTTGTCTCACTACGGGTAAGATAGATACTGCCTACAGGAAAATTAAAGAGACCTTTGGAGAGAAGAGAACCACTTGTATGAATATCAAGAACTCAGATGGAAACCCAGTTCTAAGCAAAGAAGGGAAGGCAGAAAGGTGGAAGGAGTATATAGAGGGTTTATACAAGGGCGATGTGCTTCAGGACAATATTATGGAATTGGAAGAGGATGTAGATGAAGACGAAATGGGAGATAAGATACTGCGTGAAGAGTTTGACAGAGCACTGAAAGACCTGAGTCGAAACAAGGCCCCGGGAGTAGACAACATTCCATTAGAACTACTGATGGCCTTGGGAGAGCCAGTCATGACAAAACTCTACCATCTGGTGAGCAAGATGTATGAGACAGGCGAAATACCCTCAGACTTCAAGAAGAATGTAATAATTCCAATCCCAAAGAAAGCAGGTGTTGACAGATGTGAAAATTACCGAACTATCAGTTTAATAAGTCACAGCTGCAAAATACTAACGCGAATTCTTTACAGACGAATGGAAAAACTGGTAGAAGCGGACCTCGGGGAAGATCAGTTTGGATTCCGCAGAAATGTTGGAACACGTGAGGCAATACTAACCTTACGACTTATCTTAGAAGAAAGGTTAATGAAAGGCAAACCTACGTTTCTAGCATTCGTAGACTTAGACAAAGCTTTTGACAATGTTAACTGGAATACTCTCTTTCAAATTCTGAAGGTGGTAGGGGTAAAATACAGGGAGCGAAAGGCTATTTACAATTTGTACAGAAACCAGACGGCAGTTATAAGAGTCGAGGGGCATGAAAGGGAAGCAGTGGTTGGGAAGGGAGTGAGATAGGGTTGTAGCCTCTCCCCGATGTTATTCAATCTGTATATTGAGCAAGCAGTAAAGGAGTGGGTATTAAAATTCATGGAGAAGCAGTAAAAACTTTGAGGTTCGCCGATGACATTGTAATTCTGTCAGAGACAGCAAAGGACTTGGAAGAGCAGTTGAACGGAATGGACAGTGTCTTGAAAGGAGGATATAAGATGAACATCAACAAAAGCAAAACGAGGATAATGGAATGCAGTCAAATTAAATCGGGTGATGCAGAGGGAATTAGATTAGGAAATGAGACACTTAAAGTAGTAAATGAGTTTTGCTATTTAGGGAGTAAAATAACTGATAATGGTCGAAGTAGAGAGGATATAAAATGTAGACTGGCAATGGCAAGGAAATCGTTTCTGAAGAAGAGAAATTTGTTAACGTCGAGTATAGACTTAACTGTCAGGAAGTCGTTTCTGAAAGTATTTGTATGGAGTGTAGCCATGTATGGAAGTGAAACATGGACGATAACTAGTTTGGACAAGAAGAGAATAGAAGCTTTCGAAATGTGGTGCTACAGAAGAATGCTGAAGATTAGATAGGTAGATCACATAACTAATGAGGAGGTGTTGAATAGGATTGGGGAGAAGAGAAGTTTGTGGCACAACTTGACTAGAAGAAGGGATCGGTTGGTGGGACATGTTTTGAGGCATCGAGGGATCACAAATTTAGCATTGGAGGGCAGCGTGGAGGGTAAAAATCGTAGAGGGAGACCAAGAGATGAATACACTAAGCAGATTCAGAAGGATGTAGGTTGCAGTAGGTACTGGGAGATGAAGAAGCTTGCACAAGATAGAGTAGCATGGAGAGCTGCATCAAACCAGTCTCAGGACTGAAGACCACAACAACAACAACATTATTAAAAAAGCAACACACAGAAAAAGGATACATATGCTGACGAATAAATATAGCAGAGGTAATGTTAAGCGATGTCCAGCTGCTAGATTACGAAAAACGTGTAAAACCATCACTAGATGAAACACCTATTCGACTCCCAAGTGCAAGATTCGGCCCACTTTCGGAGACATATCGATCCGACACCTTAAAAACATGATAAGACTGTGCAAAGATTGCATGAAACACAAAGTAGGCCTACGTTGCGAGAGGACGTGGGAATGAACGCTGCGTGGAGTGGCGTTACATCTACCACATTGCTTCCGAAACTACAATGGCATGCAGGACTACTAATTTTTACAGTTGTGGGTATTTTCCTATTAGAAACTCGTTGAAGGAGAGCTTTTCTTCTTGCAGTTAAATTTTTATTGGCAATATTTACGTTTAGGCGTCTTGTTATTACATTCGCCCCGAAGCAGTCACACCTGAAGACGCCCAAGGATATTATAATTTCTATTGAAGTATTGTTTATGTTTAAAAATTTATATTTATATCTGGAAGTATTATTGAAATATTGTAGTGTAAAGACACACATAAAAAGGCACAAGAATTAAATTAGTGTAGAAGCCTGCAAGAGCACAAAAGAAGTAAATTAGTGTAGAAGTCTGCAAGAGCACCTTCACGTGAAACAAATAAACGTGTAACTAGGTAACAGGTATTCTCATGTCGGCTTGTATTGCGACTGTCTCGCTCACCATGCTGGCCCGTTATACACGAGCCGTCTCCAATCGTTTGGCCATGGGTCTTATCGAACTAAGTGGTATAGCAAGGGGTTAAGCAATCACTTCTTCTGCGCTCCACATGTGAACCGAACGGGAAGAAGCCCTGGCAACTGGTACAATGAGACGTACCGCATTCATAGTGATTTGCAGAGCACGAATGAAGACGTGGATGTAGAATTTTGAAATGAATACAAATTACGTACCCAAGATTGCAGAAGGGAGCAACTGCTCCCTGTTGTCCAACCTTCCGGATGCTCACGGTAATACTTTAAACCAGAGCACAATAATAGTGACCGCAGGTCAAACGCGGGCGCAGAGTGACAACAGAGGCGGTGGCTTTGTGGCGGCCTTTACGAGCGTGAGTTATTTGTACTGTCCTCATACTGAACCATTGTGAATAGCGCAAGGCTGTGTAATTTTGCCTAGAATGCATGAGCAGTATCAAACCTTAGACAACTGTTATTACGAGATCACGTAATTCCGATATTCCAGTAATTACAGGCCAATGACTGAACGGAAACTGCGAGGGCCGTTGCACAGCATGTTTAAACACTGCGCAGTAGCAGAGCCTCTTAACGATAATCGTACGGCACAAGGTCAAATTCAATGACGGTTCTCGTTCTTGCGAAGTGAAGCATAGTATGTAATTGTCGCTGCTTTGTAATTTTAGCCATCATTGTTTGATTTCCATGATGACACGATTCTGTCACATCAGTCGTAAGCATACGGGACAAAAAATTAGCAATCCCCAGGAGACGTCACGCTCTTACCGCATCACACCGATCCTAGCCTTGAAAATAGCCGTAATTCGGCGAGGAAGTGTGTCCATAAATTTCTTCAGGTATGCCATGTCCAGCTGAAATGACACTTTAATCCCGTTGAGTTACCAGATTGCGGAGATATTGATTACTATGTTCACCCGCCATTCCTAACAGTCCTAAACATCTTATATGGGATTAAGGTCGGGTGATTTAGTGGTAGCGGGCCACTCGAGATGCGATAGCGTACCTGAAAAACCAGCAACGTATGGGTGCAGCCTGTGATCACGGCTGTCATCATCTTGGAAGATGGGAGTGTTCGCAGCGTGATTATCATGAAGATTTAGGAGCAAGGGCGATGCGCAATCGCCCTGAATGGTAAAAGAAACATCCTGGTTCATATTCACGACAACCTAAATCTACATCTATTCTCTGCGAACCATTGTGAATGCATGACAGAGCTTATGTTCCATCATACTTGTTATTCACGTATTGAGTTATGGAAGAATGATTGTTTAAATGCCTCTGTGTGTACTGTGATTAATCTAATCTTGTTCTCACGATCCCTACGTGGACAATAAGTTGTTGTATATTACTGGAGTTGTTATTTAAAGCCGGTTCCTGAAACTTAGTAAGTAGCCTGCCTCCGGACAGTTTGCGTCTATCTTCAAGGGTCTTCCAGTTCAGTTCCTTCGGAATTTCCGTGACACTCTCCCACGGATTAAACAAATCTGTGACCATTTGTGCTACCCTTCTCTGTACGTGTTCAATATCCCTTGTTAACCCTATCTGGTATGGGTCCCACACACTTGAGTTATATTCTAGAGCCTATGTGATCATTCCGTTTCATATCCCTATAGTGTGTTACATCCAGGTATTTGTAGGAATTGGCGAATTCGAACTGTGATTCTTTGATATTGTAGTCATTAAACACTACGTTTTTTCGTTTTGTGAAGTGAATAATTTTACATTTCTGAACATTTAAAGCAATTTGCTAGTCCTTGCACTAATTTCAAATCTAAATGAGTGGGCCCAAGTCATGGCACAATATATACCGCAAAAATATTGCATAACTACCTGTAGACTGACCTACTGCTTCCATCCACTGCAGATTGAAAGCCTCATTGGGACATTGGTACACTCAGTGCTTTCCGACACTTGAAAATGGGATCAAATCACGACTCATCAGGTCGCACCTACACGTCTTCAATCAGCTACTGCCCAGTTACTGTGTTGTTTGAAACTGACCGTCACTTTCAGTGCACAATACTCGTCTCCAGCTTCTGTACGATAGGCTCATTTCACGAGCAGTGTTCTTATGCTGTTGTATGACTGTATTTAGTACACTACCTTCCATAGATATATGTAGTATCTATCTTTTGTAGATACACTGGAAAATCTGCTTTGAGGCACCAACAAATTTTGCCATTCCATTCATGATGTACAGGGTGTTTCAAAAATGACCGGTATATTTGAAACGGCAATAAAAACTAAACGAGCAGCGATAGAAATACACCGTTTGTTGCAATATGCTTGGGACAACAGTACATTTTCAGGCGGACAAACTTTCGAAATTACAGTAGTTACAATTTTCAACAACAGATGGCGCTGCAACTGATGTGAAAGATATAGAAGACAACGCAGTCTGTGGGTGCGCCATTCTGTACGTCGTCTTTCTGCTGTAAGCGTGTGCTGTTCACAACGTGCAAGTGTGCTGTAGACAACATGGTTTATTCCTCAGAACAGAGGATTTTTCTGGTGTTGGAATTCCACCGCCTAGAACACAGTGTTGTTGCAACAAGACGAAGTTTTCAACGGAGGTTTAATGTAACCAAAGGACCGAAAAGCGATACAATAAAAGATCTGTTTGAAAAATTTCAACGGACTGGGAACGTGACGGATGAACGTGCTGGAAAGGTAGGGTGACCGTGTACGGCAACCACAGAGGGCAACGCGCAGCTAGTGCAGCAGGTGATCCAACAGCGGCCTCGGGTTTCCGTTCGCCGTGTTGCAGCTGCGGTCCAAATGACGCCAACGTCCACGTATCGTCTCATGCGCCAGAGTTTACACCTCTATCCATACAAAATTCATACGCGGCAACCCCTCAGCGCCGCTACCATTGCTGCACGAGAGACATTCGCTAACGATATAGTGCACAGGATTTATGACGGCGATATGCATGTGGGCAGCATTTGGTTTACTGACGAAGCTTATTTTTACCTGGACGGCTTCGTCAATAAACAGAACTGGCGCATATGGGGAACCGAAAAGCCCCATGTTGCAGTCCCATCGTCCCTGCATCCTCAAAAAGTACTGGTCTGGGCCGCCATTTCTTCCAAAAGAATCATTGGCCCATTTTTCAGATCCGAAACGATTACTGCATCACGCTATCTGGACATTCTTCGTGAATTTGTGGCGGTACAAACTGCCTTAGACGACACTGCGAACACCTCGTGGTTTATGCAAGATGGTGCCCGGCCACATCGCACGGCCGACGTCTTTAATTTCCTGAATGAATATTTCGATGATCGTGTGATTGCTTTGGGCTATCCGAAACATACAGGAGGCGGCGTGGATTGGCCTCCCTATTCGCCAGACATGAACCCCTGTGACTTCTTTCTGTGGGGACACGTGAAAGACCAGGTGTACCGCCAGAATCCAGAAACAATTGAACAGCTGAAGCAGTACATCTCATCTACATGTGAAGCCATTCCGCCAGACACGTTGTCAAAGGTTTCGGGTAATTTCATTCAGAGACTACGCCATATTATTGCTACGCATGGTGGATATGCGGAAAATATCTACTATAGAGTTTCCCAGACCGCAGCGCCATCTGTTGTTGAAAATTGTAACTACTGTAATTTCGAAAGTTTGTCTGCCTGAAAATGTACTGTTGTCCCAAGCATATTGCAACAAACGGTGTATTTCTATCGCTGCTTGTTTAGTTTTTATTGCCGTTTCAAATATACCGGTCATTTTTGAAACACCCTGTATATGTGCGCACGTCCAAACACAATACCTCGTTTCTGCCAATCCGTCACGTTTCCACTTCAACCCCTCTTACTGGGCCGATTCCATGTTACCGATTGGCATATCTCAGATGATTTCTCTGTTTTGAACGTACAGTCTTAGACATAAAATTTGATCACCAGCCGACTGCAGCAGAGACTAAACCCCAGTCAACCACCTAAATTGCTAACAAAACTGACTAGCTCTAAGAATTCTAAGTCCGGCCTTCTACATGATCTGGCAGCACTGTAAGATGCGGACTTGTGTGATGGAACTTCTGCTTAAGATGTTAGAGTATTGTATCTGCTTGTGGTCTAGCGGTCAACAACATGTAATGTAGACACGAAGTCACAAGTTCGAGTCCACTTACTTTATTTTTTAAACCGTGTTTTGGCTTTCTGCAAAACATATCACTTTGATTTAACGTAAAATATAATTTGCTTCATTCGCTAACCCACCAGCAAAATGTTCCGTACAAGAGTTTGTGGCTGCATCAAGGTCAAAACCGTTTATGCTTGAGTGTTTCCTTTCCTCACAGTGACTACCAGACACCTGCCACCATCCGCTTACATGCCAGCTGCCATCTGACCAGGTATGAGGATACAGCTGAGCCTTCAAGTTTGCCACAGAATACAGTCGCAGATCTAGGGGCCCACTGTCAAATTTTTGCCCCAGTTCAAAACCATCACAGATCCAGGGCTGGCAGACTGTGACACATCAGTTGAAGTCTCTAAGTAAAGTATTCTCCTTTGAGAATTGAAATGAAGTCTTCCTTCTTTTGAGAACCACAAAGAAGTTTCATGTGCTGCTGTCTCTCGATGACTGCTCAGAAGTCTATCTTATACCAAAAGTGATATTATGTGTCCTCTCTCTGGTCTGTTAGTATCTGAGTTTGTTCTCTACTTGACAAGTTGATGCAACTGTAGAGTGCCACTGGCAACAGCTGTTGTGGGTCAATCATCTATTTGTTAGCAAGTCAACAGTCTCCCCACCATGCAAAAGTTTTATAACATCAACCAATTGTTACACACCTAGGCCTGGAGCTCTTAAACAGCTCTGAGTTTCTCTCCCTCTCTCCAGCCAATTCAAGGCTTTATCCAATCCAGTTTCCTCCACATGCATACTTATTTAGACTAAATTTCACTTGAATTAAATATTAATATTCTTATTTTGATTGTACTGATTCCATAGGTTTTGTCAACCTGGAGAATGTGTTCAACAATGTAAAATGTTGCAAGATGTCCGAAATTCTGATTAAAATAGGGGTAAGCTGTTGGGAGAGACATCTAATATACAATTTGTGGAAGAGCCAAGAGAGAATAATAAGAGGGGGTAACCAAGAACAAAGTGCTCAGATTGAAAAGAGTGTAAGACAGGGACATAGTCTTTCATCCCTACTGTTCAATCTGTACACCGAAGACACAATGATGTAAATGAAAGAAAGGTTCAGGAGTGGGATTAAAAATCAAGGTGAAAGGATATTAATGATATGACTCACTGATGACATTGCTATTAAACTGAAGAAGAATTACATGATCAGCTGAATGGAATGAACAGTCTAATGAGTACAGAATATGAACTGAGAGTAAATCAAAGACAAATGAAAGTAATGAGAAGTAGCAGAAATGAGAACAGCAAGAAACTTGGCATTAGGAATGATGGTCATGAAGTAGATTAAGTTAAAGAATTCTGCTAACTAGGCAGCAAAATAACCAATGGCAAATGGAGCACGGAGGGCATAAAAAGCAGACTAGCACTGTCAAAAAGGGCATTCCTGGCCAACAGAAGACTACTAGTATAAAACATTGGCCTTAATGTGAGGAAGAAATTTCTGAGAATGTACACTTTGAGCACAGCGTTGTATGGTAGTGACACATGGACTGTGGGAAAACTGGAACAGAAGGGAATTGAAGCATTTGAGATGTGGTGCTAGAGGTGAATGTTGAAAATTAGGTGGACTGATAAGGTAAGGAATGAGGAGGTTTTGCATAGGATCGGAGAGGACAGGTATATGTAGAAAACACTGACAAGGAGAAAGGACAGGATGATAGGACATCTGTTAAGACCTCAGGGAATGACTTCCATGGTACAAGAGGGAGCTCTTGTAGTTGTTGTTGTTATTGTTGTTGTGGTCTTTAGTCCAGAGACTGGTGTGATGCAGCTCTCCATGATACTCTATCCTGTGTAAGCCTCTCCATCTCCAAGTAACTACTGCAACCTACATCCTTCATAATCTTCTTAATGATCTCCCTCTGTGCTTCACTCCAACACTAAATTGGTGATCCTTCGATGCCTCAGAATGTGTCCTACCAACCGACCCCTTCCTCTAATCAAGTTGTGCCACAAATTCCTCTTCTCCCCAACTCTATTCAGTACCTCCTCATTAGTTACATGGTCTACCCATCTAATCTTCAGCATTCTTCTGCAGCACCATGTTTCAAAAGCTTCTGTTCTCTTCTTGTCTAAACTATTTATTGTTCATGTTTCATTTTCATACATAGCAACACTCCACAAAAATACTTTCAGAAAGGGCTTCCTGGCACTTAACTGTATACTCAATGTTAAGAAATTTCTCTTCTCTGGAAACGCTTTCCTTGCCATAGCCAGTCTACATTTTATATCCTCTCTACTTTGATGATCATCAGTTGTTTTACTTCCCAGATAGCAAAACTAATCTAATTCACTCAGCGCCAACTGATTTACTTCAACTACTCGTACATTCCGTTACTCTCATTTTGGTTTTGTTGATGTTCACCTTATATCCTCCTTTCAAGACACTGTCCATTTCATTCAACTGCTCTCCAGGTCCTTTGCTGTCTCTGACAGAATTACAATATTGTCAGCAAACCTCAAGGTTTTTAATTCTTCTCCACGGATTTTAATTCCAACTCCAAATTTTTCTTTTGTTCACTCAATATACAGACTGAATGACATCGGGGGTAGGTGACAAACCTGTCTCTCTCCCTCAATCACTGCTTCCCTTTCGTGCCCCTTGACTCTTATAACTGCCATTTGGTTTCTGTACAAATTGTAAATAGTCTTTCACTCTCTGTATTTTACTCCTGTCAACTTCAGAATTTGAAAGAGAGTATTCCATTCAGCATTGTCAAAAGTTTTCTCTAAGTCTACAAACCCTATAGACATAGGTTTGCCTTTCCTTAGCCTGTCTTATAAGGTAAGTCATAGGGTCAGGAGCCGTACAGTTGTAGAGGACAAAAACTGTAGAGAAAGGCAGAGATTGGAATACATCCAGCAAATAATTGAAGACATACGTTGCAAGTGCTACTCTAAGATGAAGTTGGCACAAGAGAGGAATTCTTGATGGGCTGTATCAAAGCAGTCAGAAGACTGACTGATTCCATTTATATCATTATAAAGCATGTTAACTAAAAACCACACTAATTAAAGTTAGCACTAAAGTTAGATACATGAAAAACTTTGTGAGTGAATCAGTATAATTCCATATAATGACCCACATCAACAGAAAGCTAGGCATTCCCACCTCCATGTATTTTGAGTTATATGAAAAACTAACTGATTGAAGAGATAATCAACATTCACGTTCATACGCAGCTACAGTTCCCATATTATATATTGTCATACCCACCATTAGATTCCAAACTTTGGCTAGATTTTTTTACCTTAATTTTTCTGTACAACATGACATACAGCATTGATTAATCAACTCAGTAATTAACAATATCATGTAATTTACAATAATTTTCAATATGGCACTAAAACATATAAATAATGGAATTCATATTGCATAAGGAGAAGTGCCCCTGCATTTTTCTAATTTCCGGACCAACAACATTTTCTGCAAATCAAAATCACAATAGTTCGTGTAGTACATCAAAAACAATAAAATCCAGCCTAGCCATTTTACAGCATTACATTGCTTTCAAAATAACAGTTCGTTCTTATGCCCATCTATAAGTAGTTGGATGCCATCTAAAACTGGCAGCTTGTGGTTTGTAAGTTCACTAATAACCCCTTATGTTCAAGTGTGCTCTTGTTGTTGACTCATGCACAAGTATATTCATTCTGTACACCAAAGTACGAGTACTGGTCACTGTGAAATTCATGAACTCTAATGATAAATAACTTTTGAGTAAATTAATGGACATTTTTGATGGACTATGTTGTGATTAACAAAAGTGTGGCATGTCATTGTCATTGAAGTGAGGTATTGTTGAACACAGTGTTGGTTATTACAGACTAGTTAACTGAATTGCCACAATGTATGGTACTCTGATAAATTACTACAAGACAGTGCTTACAAGGGAAGCCCCCATCATACCCCTCTCAGATTTAGTGGTAAGATGGCCCAGTGGATAGCCTGTCAAAAACTGAATATAGATCAAGCATGAAAACAGGAAGAATGTGTATTGAATTGTGAAAAATAGAAACAGTGAATAGTCTCACATGAAGAAATGCAAAAAAAGCACCCTGCTGTAGTAACGAGATCATGGTGTATGACAGCCAAACGGGAGAGGCGTGTTCAAAACTCCCTTCTTCCCCCCCCCCCCCCCCCTCCCGCCCCCTCCTCCCACAAAAAGCAGGCGAGATACCACATAGAAGTCTCACAGAAATGAAAACAACAAATAAATGGGTGTGCACCATTGTACAACAGAGGAATTAAAGAGTGAAAATTTCCAAAATAGAACGTAAGTTCAAAAACGTTAAAAACATGTATTTTGACAGAGCACAGATAAACTGTGTTATTGTGAAACTGTTGCATTCATTTGTTGCAGCTTATGTGACAAACAATTATGTTTTCATCATTTCCTTGGGAATGATCACATTCACATTCATATGAACATCTATATAGGACAAGGAGTCATATTTCACTCTCTTACCAGTCATATGAATTAGGTGTGTCGATAAGAGATTCCTATCACATGACACACATACTGTTACTAATGCCGTGTATGGCATAGCAGACTTGTTTTCTGGTGGAGGATTCGGTTGTCTGTGTTCAGTTTTTGACAGGTTGTCTACTGGGCCCTCTTACCAATAAATCTGAGGGGAGTGTGATGGGGACTTTCCCTTGTTCGTACAAACTGTGTCTATTTTATATAAATGTAATCTGTGCTTTTGGTGCTGCAGTGGGCCAATTAACTTCACCACTGAACTGTGAAAGTTAGGTACTGTAGGATCTGTCGTGATGTGTGTGTTGTAATTATTCCTTTTATATATGGAAAACTAGTCATCAACTCAATTATGTCTGCTAAAGACAAATAAGTGTCAATCAGTGAAACTAAAGTTTTTGAGTTGTGTACATTATGTAGGAGAAACCTTGTGACAGCCACTAAGATTTTTGCAGCTTCATTTCATCTATGGACAGAAGATCATTATCAAGATGCCTATGAGACAAGCAGCATCAGGTTAGTAATGCTACAAGATGGAGGCAGTATTCTCGATAAGCTGCCAGTGGAAATACATATTCCTGTGCATAACTAATGTGGACTGGGAACAACACTTGAAAAATGACTGCCCTGTGGTGATCAGGGATTAATCAGTTAGCTGAGGTGTTCAAGCAACATAATATTTCATACTCTACAAAGGAAGGTTTGCCAGAATGTCACATTGCAGGTTAAATTGTAGCTGACAAAGATAGAGAAAAACACGGAAGAAGAGACATTGGCACGGGGCAGCATATTGCAGCATTTGCAGCTGATAAAACAAAGTGCACCAAACTTAAATTGAGGTTGGAAGTTAACTCTCGACAAGTTATTAACCTTACTCAAGCACTCTAAAGATGTAGAACAAAAAAGGCGTGGGATATTAAAAAATTGCATCAAATTAGTGTTCTCAGTGGCTAAAAGTGTTCTGAAGCAGAAAGGAGTAGTAAGAAGAGGAAAAAGAAGACTAAAATTCCTAAGGTTCTGGTGGAATTATTCCATTTCCAATTCCTACACTGGCGGGTCTTTCATCGACTGGCTCTTTAGCCAGAGAGATGGCAGATATTGCCAGAACAGGGGAAAATGTGAAAAGTGCGCAGGAACAGTTTGATGAGGTGAGCAGATACAACAAGATGATGGAATCATAGTTATCGGAAAAGGACTTTATTTAAAAGCACACAGGAAAATGGTTGGACTATTCACACAAAGAAAACCCAACAGATTATTTAAAAACACTGTGCTGCTTTCAAAATAAAAATATTAAAAAAAAATTCCACGATTTTGATGAGTCCTTATTCAGAATACATTGTCCAAATATGTGGAAATCTAAAGAATGTTGATTGTGAATTTAGATCTTGCAGGAGGACCTCAAACTCACTAGGTTCCATATTTTAAATAAATAAATAAAATTAAAAAAAAACATTGTAACATATACTATTTCGACTCATTTGGTAACTCGCAACTGCCAGAAGAATTGCACCAATAGTACACCAGCAATCATGTGTTCTACAAAACTTTGATACATAATTGTCTGACCATTTTTGCCACATGTTCCTCCTGATAAGTGCATAAAAACAAGTGCTGTGCACACCAATATATCAGTTGAGGTTTAGATGTGATGAAGTACATTCTAATTTTAAAAGAGCAATCATGTTCTAAACATAAGTTACTCTCCACCAGTCTACTGACGCAAGGAGACTGGAGTATTGTGCTGACTGGTCTCAAGATGTACAGTATAACAGCATTACTAATATCACAAAGGAAAATAAAAATCTACATCTAGAAACTGATGGTAAAGAAAAGCTGTGGAAATACCATCTGGTGTGTATGATAATGATAATTTAAAAGCATTTTTAAAACATAAGTAAAAGGGATTGTGCTACATCCAAATGATAATATGCTTAAATTGGAAAGAAGGACTACTCAGGTCACAAATGATTTTATCCAGGAAGTTTCAATAGGACTGCTACTAGGTCTCTCAAAAAGTCACATTTTGGGGAAGAGTTACAATAAATTTTACCAGTTAGCTCAGCTGGTGGTTATCCTACCATCCAGTGCAATTCTTGTAGAGTATAATATCCCAATAAATGCATATTTCAACAACAAACTGATTCATACAATTTATGGATTTTTCCCTGCAGTCGATCCAGGCTATAAGACTGCTTGAGATGCCCAAAAACCCAGTATACCTTCCAGTGACCATCCAGGTATTGCACCTAGTCAACTTTTGTGGTGAGGAAATCATAGTACACCTTCACCTAAAGCAGGATAGGTGTAAGGTCCAAAACCAGTGCACACAGCCACGAGTGTACCACTTTTCAATTAGGACACAATATGATAACAGAGAAGAACTAAATCACTGGGCTTGAAACCCAGCAATGACATCACTCAAATAACAGCTCCCGTATGTTATGTCCCATATGACCAAATTATTTGCCAGGAATACATTTCAACAAGCCCTAAGCTTCACCAACATTTAATAAAAGTAATGAAATTGGCATTGTTAACCAGCATCACGTCACTTTAACCATCCTATGCATGGGCTTCCTATAAATGTACAGGAAATTTCAGAAAAAGGATGGCAGCACTACAGTGGCATCGAAGCTTACACATAATGCTTTAGAATTCCTGTTTCTAAGATGTGAGCTGAAGGTGATGGAGATTGCCTGCACTCACACTGTAGGGATAACAACTACCATTAAAACATATGCGTATGTTTCTGCATTGGCTTCAGACTTGAATGGTTGAAAAAAAACAGAATGGTTCATAGATGAACCAGAGCAGAACTGATTCCGTGATCCATACCTCAAACTTCTGATGGGGTACTTCAAAGACATGATAACCAATACATTCAAGGAGGCACTCAAGTGAACAAGATTCTCAGTGATAAAATGATATGGAAAATACCTCACATCACTGTAACAGATGAGGAATACTCGAGACTTCTGGAAGTTCTACATGCAGGTAGCCACCTGTCTTTAACTTTCCATTTGCCGGGGCTCTTTGACATCCCATGCTACTGTCCACATTCAAAAAAGCTTCAATTCAAATAGAAACACACAGTTCATTACAGTAGCATTCCAAACCAAGAGGGAAGGAAATCTGGGAAATGATTCTATCATATCGACAACTGTAATTTTAACTAATGTTGAAGTCTATCTTAACTCAGAGTGTTATCAGTATGACAACTTTCTACTAGACTGGACACAGAATGTATACAGTCTACATACAACATGTATGAAAAGTTCTACCATTCTTACTATGAAGGTGTTAAAGAGAAGGAAGGGTGCCTCCTTACTCCATGGAAATATAGCGATTTGGTGCCAGTCAGCATCATAGATCGCTCAAAATAGAACAAAATAATTCAGTCTTACCTGATAGATGCCAGAATACAATTAGAACACTTTCAACAAATTTCCTCTCTGCCAGTGCAGCCTTCACTTAGGTAGCACAAGACCATGTTATTAATTATTTGCCACTCACATTTAAACATTTCACAATGACATCTCAAAGTGTGGACAGGATATTGCATTTATTTCATTCACAAACAGAGGACATGTAATAATGATAGCCTCCATAAATATTGCTTTTCCAAAGCCTTTCAGTGATGTGAAGTGTGCCAAAACATTACAGACTGTGCACGTTTTCATCACACAATACAATGGGATGACCTGAGCATATCTTATGAAGATATGGTGACGTCGTTTTGAATACTGGGCCACAAGTCCTGATTCTCTACGTCAAAGGTTATGAGAAGAGTTCACGGATGTGCAGTATCTATAAGAATGCAGCAATCCGGAACCTCAAATTGTATGGGTGTCCTTCCCCCGCAATACCCGAAGAGCTATGGAGATGAAAATCATTTTGTGTGCGCTCCAGAAAATGTAAAGTTACTTTTAAATTGGGTGATAAATAAATGGTTTCTTATAAAAATGTGATGTATTATTATTTTTTCGTCCTCATCCTCCTTCTCCACAGGGTTGAACATGTCATACAGTTAACAATTTATTCATAGTATCTATGCAACTTCATCCAGATGCGCTGTCTATAAGAGTCATCAAGTACAGGTGAGAGAATATTACTCAGTTTGTTGATTCATCTCTGGAATCAACAGTAATTGCATATGGCCTCCTTCCAAGACACAACATGCGCTGAACGATAAGCAAAACTCCAGGCAACCATCACGTGAATAAAATTATAGACCATCTTAAACTACAGCTCTTTTTCCTTTGCACTCCTCTTGATGACTGCTGGAAAAGTAGAATAGTTTGGTATTTCATAACAAATATATGATCTTGTATCACAGAGTGAGTGCAAAAAATAGGAATGAATATAACTGGGACACCAACATGATTTCGGTATTGCCAGGTCATGACTGCTGGCGGTCATATCTGGGTGCTGGTGTGATCGCTGCTTCTAACAGCATGGCTGCAGCAATGGCAGATGGCTAGAGGCAACCATTGGTTGTGAGTGCCTACATGAAGCTGCAATTGGTCACGACCACTGGAAAGAGATAACTCCAGACTGTTCTAACTTGGTATCGTGTTCAACAGCTGCCACTCTGGAGCATGTAGTAGGTGGGCCTACCATGTAACCAGATGCTGTAGCTTAATGAGAAACAAATGACACATCAAAAGCAATTATGAGTTTTTGATATCACCATAGATTTGTTACAGACATACATTCCATGTAATCAGATTTCTGTCAATAGTTGGAAGACACGCATAACAGATAGAAGTCACCCACAACCTTCTGTAACACATTTTTTCTCAATTTAAGAACATGAATACACTGCACTGTGATGAGTTTTCTTATACTTTGATGGGTACATAAACTATTGCTTTCATTTCCCATGACAACACAATAAAATATTTCATTCTAATGAGATGTAGATTTGTTACCATGAAGTATTATAATTTTGGTGGGAATCTGTTTCATTTGTCCCTGTGAACACATAAGCATGGACCTGTATTCACCAACCACACCCACAGGTCAAACATATATACAGGGTGTTACAAAAAGGTATGGCCAAACTTTCAGGAAACATTCCTCACACACAAAGAAAGAAAATATGTTATGTGGACATGTGCCCGGAAACGCTTACTTTCCATGTTAGAGCTCATTTTATTACCTCTCTTCAAATCAAATTAATCATGGAATGGAAACACACATCCACAGAACGTACCAGCGTGACTTCAAACACTTTGTTACAGGAAATGTTCAAAATGTTCTCTGTTAGCGAGGATACATGCATCCACCCTCCGTCGCATGGAATCCCTGATGCAGCCCTGGAGAATGGCGTATTGTATCACAGCCGTCCACAATACGAGCACGAAGAGTCTCTACATTTGGTACCGGGGTTGCGTAGACAAGAGCTTTCAAATGCCCCCATGAACGAAAGTCAAGAGGGTTGAGGTCAGGAGAGCGTGGAGGCCATGGAATTGGTCCGCCTCTACCAATCCATCGATCACCGAATCTGTTGTTGAGAGGCGTGCGAACACTTCGACTGAAATGTGCAGGAGCTCCATCGTGCCTGAACCACATGTTGTGTCGTACTTGTAAAGGCATATGTTCTAGCAACACAGGTAGAGTATCCCGTATGAAATAATGATAACGTGCTCCATTAAGTGTATGTGGAAGAACATACTGACGAAACTAAAATGAGCTCTAACACGGAAATTAAGCATTTCCGGACACATGTCCACATAACATCTTTTCTTTATTTGTGTGTGAGGAGTGTTCCTGAAAGTTTGGCCGCACCTTTTTGTATAAGCCGCAATTGTGCTAGCTACACTCATTTCAGTTTCAGACTGCCTACTAGCACTGACAAGTATGAAATGCTCATTTGACAAGCTTGGAGAGAGCACTCTGGATGAGTGGTAAATACTCTTGTTCGGATGCCTATGTTGGAGGTTCGCAACTAAATCTAACACATTATATGTGCATGTGTGTTCTTTTTTTTCATACATAGACATGAAGTACTGCATTTTACATAACTGATGACAGCCTATCATCACCACTATCTTGCAGTAGTACTACAGAAAAGACGACTGAGGTTATAGACAATGATTATGACTATACTTAGTTTCTAAGAGTTCTATTAATTCCGCATCTATATCTACATCCATATTCCGTAAGCCGCCTGACGGTGTGTGGTGGAGGGTGTAAAGTCATAAGTTTGATAAAATTTTAGTTTTTCTTAGAGTGTAACACGATGGATGCAATCAAACGCCTTGGAAAGCTCACAAAATATACCAGTCTACCACATTTTATTATTTGAGTGTTGTACTATTTGTTGAGTGAATGTATAAATAGCATTCTCAGTCGAACTACCCTTCTGGAATCTGATTTGTTAAGAAAATTGTTTCTACTTAAATGTGAGAGTACCCCTGAGTACATTATGTTTTCAAATATTTTGGATAGATATGTCAGTAAGGATATCGGACAATAATTGTTTATATCTTTCTTGTCACATTTCCTAAGAATATGTTTAATAAACATGTATTTTAACCCGTCTGGAAATATTCACTGTGATACATTACATATGTCCCTACGGACATTACTTATGAAGTTGGAACAACTTTTCAGAATTCCATGTCTTTATGTATATATTTGTGAGTAGTTTTACAGTGGTTAATGTATTGCATGGCCACAACAAACAAAAGTTTATTCTTCTTCCACATGAAAGAGAACAAAATTTGAGAACACAGCCACAAGCATAGAAATAATCCAAACTCTACCTAGAAAGCAGGATACCTGGAAAGCAGGATCAAACACATGGTGGATGCAATGATGAGTGCAAAAATCATGGAAAGCCTGAGATATAAACTGTGGAAAGTTATCTGTGCACAAGCAGAAGCTGATATAAGAAAGCCATGCGGCCCACCGCAGCTGGCCTCTAGTGACCAGCCCACACAGATACCGTTGGCAGAACATTTAAAATGTAGCATGCCAGCAGCCTGGTGCTGCAGTGTGTATCCACGTATTACATAGAGAGTTATAGCACCAGGGTTATAGCACCCCCCATCCCTCGGGGGAAGGTTGCTCCACTGAAGTGAATGTCAGGACAACTGTCGAAACATCCATTGCCTATGCAATGGATGCCGCAGGTGATGATGGCATTGGCAGTGGCAGAAGGAGATTCTGGGCTGGAACTGTTAAGTACGGGTGGAAGTGGCAAGGCTGAGAATTCAAAGTACCATAAAAGAGACCAGTGACAAGGGTGCTTGTAGCACCTCAATGTCGGGTTCCTCAGCATAGTGCAAGTGTGAATGATGGTGAAGGCACTGGCCCCTTGGTTGGGGGTACAACGGACACTGTTGTCGAAAGGCCCGAAGATAACAGCCCAGCCAGCAGTGGAATTGCCAGTGGCAGTGAAGAATTGTGGAAAGGCCCAGCAGCAGGTGCCGGGGCACTGGAGAGGCAGGAGGCAGTAACATCCACAAGGAGAGCAGGTGTTGCATTGCAGCAGGGGCACCCCACGATGCCAGGAGGCGGCAGGGGCATCAGACCCACAGCCACTGCTGTGTACAAGAATGCAACTGGTTGTGATGGCATGCCACCAGCCCACCACTGCCACGCATCACACAGAAGCGGTGGCCTTGGCAGCTGTGGAACATGGCTGGAATCCAGTACAGTCGGCAGCTGAATTCCTGAGCCCAGACTGTGGAGCCAGGAGTGAATCACAGTGAGGGTCATGCAGATGGGATTTGGTGGGGCAGTACAAGCAGATCAGGAGGGTGTGTGGGTGGTGATCAAGGAGCACCTCAGCCGGAGTCCGATCCCCCATCAGCATTAACCTGTAGGAACTCAAGAAGCGTGACAGGGCATCATCCATGTAAGAGTCTTCAGTGAACCTTGAACAGATGGGCAAGACATTCTACCTAGATTGGGGATGGAAAGGAGGAACAGTCACACGGTGAATGCATTGACGAGTGCAAAAATCATGGAAAGCCTGAGACGTAAACTGTGGAAAATTATCTGTCACAAGCTTATAAGGCAATCCTTCAATAGAAAAAAAAATTTGAGAGGGCCTGAATCATAGCCACAGCTGACATCAAAGAACAGCAGATAATGTATGGAAATTTAGAGAAAGCATAGACAACTAACAATCAGGAAGAATTTAGGAGGGGTCCTCCAAAATCAACATGGGCACTACGATGCAAGCCACAGAGAGAGCATTGCCCGTGGTGCTGCCTGTGGGGTAGCACTCTGAGAGCAGGCCGTGATAAGATGTACAATGTCATCATCCATGCTGAGCCAGTAACTTAATATACAAGACCCCCTCAACATACCTGATGTAGGAGCTGAAGCAATCCCACTGTAGGACGGCCGGGATCACAACCCTATGTGATAGCCTGTCCACAGCTAAGAGAACAGTACCTCCAAATACGGAAAGTCAGTGATGAGGGCAAAATTGTTACGCGAATGATCAGAAGCCCTGCCCTGATGCCTGTCTGGCTGACTAAACTGAATGAGGCGAACAATGCAAAACTGACATCAAAGCTGCAATCTGGAAGCCTGTAACAGGAAACTCTTCCACTGTATGTTGCATCTCAACATCTACATAACAACAAAGGGGTTCATCCTGATCAAAAGTAGGATCCTGCCCCATCAGAAGCTGGGACAATACATTGGCATTGGCATGTTGTGTGGTAGGATGAAAATGTATTTCATAGTTGTAGTGTGACAGAAACAAGGTCCAACACTGGAGGCAATTTGCTGCTTTGTCAGTGAATGAAGCAGAAAGGTTACACAATAAAACCATAACCCTGTGGTCAATAATGAGATCGAACACATTTTGAGTTCGCAGATGATAGCAAGTACTTCCCTTTCAACTAGGGAGTAGTGCTGGCGAGCAGAGCTGAACATTTTTGATGTGTAAGCAATCGGATGTTTGGAACCATCCTCATATTGATGTGCAAGAACAGTCCTGAGTCCACATGGAGAGGCATCCATAGCCAAAACCAACTGGTGATGACGATGGAAAGTAGCCAAACAAGGAACAGAATGTAATTTCAATTTCAAAAATGTAAAACTGAGCTCGCAGGACACCATTCACAGAAAAGGAATATTCTTGTGGAGCAACTCATGGAGGAGATAGGCCAATGTGGCTGCATCTAGAATAAGTTTGTGATACTAAGCAATTTTATCTGAAAATTGGAGTTATTTGTAATTTGTAGGGCAAAGCAGAGCTGTGACCACAGTGACATGATGATGTAAAGGCTTAACACCATCCCAAAAAACCTCAAACTCCAAATACACAACGGCTGAAAAACATGTGACTTGGCCAAGCCGCATTTTAACCCTATAGTATGTAAGACCGTTAATGAGGTGCCTACGTTACATAAATGCTCTTCTGTGGATGCACCAGTCATGATGATGTCATCAAGATAGTTCATACACCCTGGAAAGGACATCATCAATTGTTCCAGAAAATAGTGAAATACAGCCAGGTGCTACTTACACTGAATGGAAGGCATTGATATTGGTACAACCCAAAGGGCATGGTAAGCAGTCACTTAGAATTCTCCTCTAACAGAACCTGTGAATAGGCTTCAGGTTAATCAGTTTTGGAAAGAAACTGGCCCCCGGTGAGTTTAGCCAATAAATCATCTGGACAGGGCAAAGGATAGATGTCAACTGTAGACTGAGCATTAACTGAAACTTTAAAGGCACTGCAGAAGTGAAGCTGACTGGTCAGTCTTTTAAAAGGCACAAATGGGGTAGACCACTCTCTTGGTGTAATAGACTGTATGACTGCCAACTACATCAGCCTGTCCTATTCTGATTTCACTTGATGACACAAAGACACTGGAATAGGGCACACCCTGAAAAAGCATGGCTGCACAGTAGGTTTCAGGTGTGGGCCACAAAAGTAGTGGCAC
The DNA here is from genome assembly GCF_021461395.2 of Schistocerca americana. Taxonomy (NCBI): domain Eukaryota; kingdom Metazoa; phylum Arthropoda; class Insecta; order Orthoptera; family Acrididae; genus Schistocerca; species Schistocerca americana. Next base: position 226,592,081 of record NC_060125.1, on the reverse strand, counting down.
AACCTAACTCATCTGAGAAAAGAGACGAGAACCCAGAACACAGAGAATCTGACGATTGGTAAGGGGCCCGGTTGCATTGTCTCTGAACTGAAAAAACCAACAGCATTAAAACAAACTCAACAAATTATCAGTACTAGCATGATCCACTACCAAAAAAGTCAAGGAACGAACCACAGACTTAAGCAGAGTGGAAACCATAAACAGGCCCAAAATAGCAGTATGCAACTTGTTGTAACTCATCAAACATCAAGTAACTAGAGACAATGCCAGAGATCCCAAATCCACATAAGTTTGTGAGTTTAGTAAAGTCAGGCTGCATCCATGTCCACTTGTATTCTGAGTACTTTGTCCATCACTCGTACTTTGATGAACAGTTTGTTATTATCTGTAAGCACTGGATACAAACAGTTAATATTCATCCACAGGAGGGGCCTGTGTATCGTTTTTTTTCCTACAGTTGTTGCAAGTCACTCAGCATGCGGTCCTGTCATGTTGCACAAAACAGTATGGGCAAGACATGAACACAGAGGACTGACATTGATGCGGTTGTTCGTTGTCCTCCCCTCACGAACTGAGAGATGCCCAACAACCAGGAACAGGAGCCACCATGGCAATGTCACACTAAGCCTCAATCTGATCACCAGCAGCATGAGATACCTCGAAAGACTGAGCAATATTTAACACCTCAGTCAAAGATAGATTCTTGCACTGTAGTGTGCATTGGTGCATGTCCTTGTCAGGAGCCAAGCAAATGATGGTATCATGGTCTATAAAACCAGCATAGGAATCATGAGGAGGATCGGTAACAAACTGACACTTGTGACTGAGGCTGTGGAGTTTGGCCACCCAAGCCCAGAAGGACTGGTGGGGCTGTTTATGATGATGATAGAACTCTACAAACGCTGCAGTGATATGTGCATTCATGGTGATAATCTGACAACTGGTTAAACATTATATCAAAAGAAAGTGATGCAGGTTCCTGGAGATGAGCGAACTGACACAACAACTGGTAGATCCGTGGAGAAATCCAAGAAAGGAGGAAAGCCTTACATATGTTTGCATCAGTGACACCAAAAGTGAGGAAATATTGCCAAAGCTCTTTCTTGTAAGTTTTCTACTCATTAGTAGTGTTATCATAAGGAGTAAAGGGTGACAAGCACACTGATGGTGTGGAAGTCTGCATAGCCAATGTGGCTGACAAGTTCATGATAGAAACCGCAAGAGCCTGCTACTGCCCAGGGAGAGAGTGGAGCACTGCCTCGATGGACAGAAGAACCTAAGGAACAACCAAGTAGATTGAGAATGTGGAAGTGAACACTACACTCATCACCAACTGCATTTTACTGTAAGACACAAACAACAACATGGCCACAATGAACCAAAGTTTATTTTTCTTCCACATACAAGCAAGCAACACTTGGTAACAGACACACAACCACAGAAAAATCCAGGTACTGATACAAGCAGTTCCTAACAAGTAGTACGAACATAATATGAGGGCAAGTGCACTTATAAAGAAGAGGACTCCGGTAGACTGTGCTGCAGCTGCCGTGCCGTGTTCACAAGTCATGTGGCAGACGTCATGCAGCCTCTAGTGGCCAGCATGTGCAAATTCCACTTGCAGCATATTCTAAGTGTAGCACACCGGTGGCCTGGTGCAGTGGCACGTATCCACGTATTACATATAAGGTTGTAGCATTGCACACCATTTTACTGTTTATTCTATGACTATTGAATGACATCATTACTACACGTCCGCACAGTCCAAATGAATCCGCTGCAGAAGGTTAAATTGGTATTAACATATATCTCTCTGTACATGTGTATATATTATACACTTGAAACATTTTTTTCTTTCACGAGGTTTTTCAGTCAATTAGGACTTAAGCAAGTATGTGAATCTAGCCTGCTGGCTGTACTTGAAAACACTGGGCACATGTCCAATGAGGCTCCAATATGTATGCGTTAATTCAGAATAGAAGTGTTGTCAATATATGAATATGTGAATGTTAATTCACCAAACATTCTTGTTCTAGACAGTTTGATAGTGAGAGATTGGAATGGGTTGAGGCTATAACTACTGACCTAGAACATTACGATACAGTTTACAGGCTATTCTCACCAGATTTCATGGGGAATGCCTTCAGTTGTCAATGGCCGAATATGTAAGTGTTGATTCATGTGAAGTGATTCTATATTAATAATAATTTAATTTGCATGTATTGCTTATAAGATGTTTTATGCTTCTAGGAAACTTTGATGATGATGATGATGATCGTGGGACACCACCAGTTTCAATGAAATGCTTTGTAAGTACAAGAAATTATTTATGTATGCCTATGTCCATCATGTTGTTTAGAATTGTCACATCATACTTAACAGTGTTGTCATTTTCTCCTGGCAGGAATTTTGGAACTGTCCAGAGGTGGGCTTCCAGCTAAACTGGTGTTTAGGACCATCTCACTCAGGGTGTCATCACATTCACTTCAATAGTGCCCGAAACCATCTTGCTCATCTCAGTTGTCAACCTCTGCAACTTATAATGATGATAACCAACAAGCTAGCAGCAGTCTCCTTACCCATCCTATTGGTTTATGACAGCAGCACCAGGTTAGCTGCATGCCACAGTTAAACTGTAAACAGAACCCATCTCTTTCCCTGAACGCACATCTACCTGTTCTGGAAAGGGAGCTCCTTGAAATTTCCCACCATCCATGGTATCCAACCATCCATGGTATCCCACCATTAAGTGCTATGCAGTTTTATGTTGTGAACTAACACACCCCAGGAAACAAGATGGTAATGGTATGGGAGAGAAAACCATTGTCCACATTCAGGGGGGAAAAGCATGATTTTTTGTGAGGTGTTTCAATTACTGAGTGGTCCCAAACATTTACCTTGAGTGCCATACTGGGCCAGTTTTCCGATATGCAAAAGAGAGATTCTGATAAGCCACTGAGCCTTGTACTCCACTTGGGTGTCCACTCACTTGTATATGATCCATTAAATGGAGGGTCCAGCTACATCTCTGGAACAGAGAACACAGTTGCTAAAGATGGTTCAAAATCTTGAAGACGAATTTTGCTTTGCGTGGTCTTGCCCTTAAACTTGAGGACATACCTAAATTTGAGAGGCAGAATCTGCACATATCAGCTCACATTTATGGCCTGAAGACAGCAATCCTTAAAAAGAGCACAACGTGCACAAAAATATAAAGGCAAATTATAAAGTCATTGGACCCCTCTACCTTTCCAAAGAGGGAGAATCTACAATACATATGAATCAAAAACATCTCCAAACTACTTTCCTTCCAATTGTCAAAACATGATTGTGTAAGGCAATTTTGTCCTAGATGTTTCAAACCATTTTCTACAAGTGAGTATTTAGCTAGGCATCTGATAGACTGCTCTACACAGAAATCAAAACATGTGGAAATGCCTACCAAAGCAGACAAGTTCTTAAAATTTAAAAGTGCCCACCATCAGAAGCATTCCCCTTTTGTTATATACACTGACTCCAAGTGCCTCTTAGCTCCTATGATACACTGTGAGGGTGATCCCACTGAACCCCATAGTATCTTTACACAGCAGCACATACCATATATGGTGGTACACCAGGTAGTATGCACATATGACCCAACACATGTTGATTCATACATCAGGGATAATCCTGCTGAGCTCAAATGACTTCCATGGAATGTTAATTGGATTTCCCCCACCAGTATTCCCAGGACCAAATCACAGGAAAATGATACCTTATACAAGAATGCTGTTGGCTATCATATTTTTGGGCTATTGTTATATAGAAAAGAAGAGATCACTGTAATCTAATGGGGATTTCTGCCACATGGCACAAAATTCATGCAACTTGATATACTGACTACCACACCAAATACCTGTTTTCTTCCATGATTTGAGTGGGATGATGATCACTTCCTTATCAAGCACTTGGCTGATTTCAGCTTGGAGAATGACAAGGTTGGTGTCCTGCCTGATTCTGTTGAAAAATACATATCATTCTCCAAGTAAATCACCGATAACATTATGTTCTGCTTCCTAAACAACTCACTTCAATATCTGCATGCACCATTTCAGAAACTTTCCGAGACAATGTGTCAGGAGGATATGCATCTCACTAGCACTGCACATCCCAATGGTGCAAAGTTTCAGCTCAAGACGAAGAAAAGGATCTTCCCATATGAATATCTTAATTTGATGGAGGGACTCAACAAAACCACAGTCTGACATAGCCACATTTGCCAGTAACCTTACCGGCAATTCCACAATTGATGCAGAGTACAAGCATGCAGTGAATCTTTAGTAGGAATTCATCATCTCAAATTTATGGGGTTTACAAAGCTTTATACGGATAATGATGTTCACTTTCTTGCAGATATTTTTGAGAAATTCGAGTGTCTGTATGACCACATACACACTGGGTCCTGCCTTCTATTACTCCATGTCAGGGCTGCGCAAGTCAAATGTAGCACTCATGCTTCTGCGTGTGAGTTGCTACTGGCCTCACCGATGCACGCTTCCACACATTCTCATTCCACCTTGGTCACACATCCAGTGTGCATAGCATCTATCTTGTTCTAGTTGGAGCCTAACACATCCTGGATCCTGCAACTGCTGTACAAGACACGCTGGACACTAACCCGATGAATGTGTTTAACAATCTGGTCTGTGACATTTTAACATGGGGTAACCACACTGCTGGCTGCAGTTTGTCAATTTCCAACCCATCTTTCTTTTGCTCCTTGCCATGGCTGTGTGGGTTGATTTATGGTTACAACCATTGGCCAAGAACTCTGTTCGTAGTATTTTGAGCTCTGGTGCTATGTTGTGGGTATCAGTTAAGTGTTGCACATGAATAGTCAGAGAATGGATGACTGAGTTGTTCTGTGCTGGGTGAAGGTTGGCCTGGGCATGCAAATACCTCTCTGTATGAGTAGGCTTCTGATATATTCAGTATGCAGTGTGTCATCTGTTGACCTCCTACTCTCAAGTCTAGGAATGTAGTTGCACCATTCTTCTCTGCTTTGAGCATGAACTGGATTTTCCCATGCAGTTTGCTCAAATATTCATGAAACCTGTGTAGCTCCGTCTCACTATGATTGTACTGTGCATATCAGGAATCCGATAAAACACCAAATCTCCGACATTGCTGCGCCCAGAAAAAGATCCTGCAAGAATGGGGCCAACAGCTATTGAAGAGTGTCATTCAACATGACAGAAGTGCAACCACAAATTGCTGCAGATTTCAATGCTGGGCCATCAACAAGCATCAGCGTGTGAACCATTCAACGAAACATCGTCGAAATGGGCTTTCGGAACCCAAGGCCCTCTCATGTACCCTCGATGACTGCACTACACAAAGCTTTACACCTCACCTGGGCCCCTCAACACTGACATTGGACTGTTAATGACTGGAAACATATTGCCTGGTCAGACGAGTCTCATTTCAAATTGTATCGAGCAGATGGATGTTTACAGGTATGGAGACAACCTCATGACTCCATGGACCCCACACATCAGCAGGGGACTGTTCAAGCTGGTGGAGGCTCTAATTGTGTGGGGTGTGTGTAGTTGGAGTTATATGAGACCCCTGATATGTCTAGATATGACTCTGACAGGTGACACATATGTAAGCATTCTGTTTGATCACCTGTGTCCATTCATGTCCATTGTGCATTCCGACAGACTTGGGTGATTCCAGAAGGATAATGCGACAACCCAGGAAAAATCTTGTGAGTTTAAACACTTCTGCTGGCCACCAAACATCCCAGACATGAACATTATTGAGCATGTCTGGGATACTTTGCAAAGTGCTGTTCAGAAGGGGTCTCCACCCCCTCATAGTCTTACAGATTTATGGACTGCAGGATTCATTGGTGTTGGTTCCCTCCAGCACTACTTCAGACATTAGTCTAGTCCACGTCACGTCGTGTTGTAGCACTTTTGCGTGATCGTTGGGCCCTACATGATATTACACAGGTGTATCAGTTTCTTTGGCTCTTCAGTGTACTTTGCCACATTGTACATAAATGAGTTGATCCCATTCATTATCAGCGATGGAGAAAGGCCTTCTTTATGTGTTTTGGGCCTACATAAATTCAAGGAGGAACTGGAAATCTGGGAATGAGTCCCTTGGCTGTGTCAGGATCAATTCTTGAGTACTCCACTGAGGTCTGCATCTTTTGGACTATCTTAGCAATGGGGTCCACCTTCATTTCATTGTAGATGGGATCATTTAATTACTCTTTCATCTTGTCTTCATACTGCACAGTGTCCAAGATGACAGTAGAATAGCCATTATCTGCATGCAATATGACAAGTTCTGTAATAGTTGCCCTTTCCTCACAGCTATGATTGTGCTTTGATGGCTTGGCACATAGTGAAAATGGGATGGTTTCTTGCACAGTTTTGTCAGTTACTATTGTACACATATGCCAGATGCTGCTTGCACATACTCGATGGTTTCTTCTGCAGGAATTTGCTCTGTTGTACAGTGAAGTCTTGTCCCATAGCCATAGCTTCTTTGGCCACAGTGCTGATAGAACAATATGAGAGGTTAATCACTGTTCAAGATGCATCTAGTTGAAGCTTAGTGTTCTGTGTCATCTTTTTTAGCAGCTTAAATTTCTTCTTCCGACTATTCGCACACAGGATCTAAGTGATGCCCACTACATAACAACAGTGCTCAAAAGGCTGTGAATAGTATTCTTGGTCAACGGTTGTAACCATAAATTGATATATGCAGCCATGGCAATGAATAAAAGAAAGCAAAGAGGGGTTCGAAATCAACAAACTATAGCCAACAGCATGCTTACACTATCTTAAGAATGTCACTAACCAGACCGGTAAACACCTTCACCAGGTTGGTGTCCAGCCTCTCTTCAACAGCAGTTGCAAGATCCAGGATGTGCTAGGCTCCACCAAGGACAAGGTAGATGCCATGCACACTGCAAGTGAGTCCAAGATGGAATGAGAATGTGGAGAAGTATACATCAGTAAGACCAGCAGGCCAATAGCAAATGCATACAAGAGCACAAGCGTTACAGCCAATTTGCACAGCACAACAAATCCACAATGGCCAAACATCAGAAAGAGTGCAGCAAGGAAATAAAATTTAATGAAATCTACATATTTGCCAAGCAGCTGGGAATGGTGAAATGTGAGATAAGAGAAGTCATTCAAATACGAAAATACCCTAACAACATGAATAGAGGATGGACTCAGATTTGCCCCATCCCACCTGCCAGCCATCAGAGCCCAACAGGCTGCACTAACGCGTGACATGAGAACTACTGGCAAGCAACTGCTGCTGTGCAGTGAGTATACAGCAGGAGGAAAACGGGAGCCAGCACCTCATCCGCTGATGACTACCAATCATGGCACACATTGCAAGAAGTGATTGAAAACAACACATCCCCATTCCCTACACCTTGGTAATCAATTACAATAAAATTCACACTTCTCCCACTTCATGTGACCAAACATATTTTTTAAAATTATGATATAATGATTCATTACAAATAAGTGACTCTGGATACAAAAACACACACAAGTAGACCCAAGAGGAGGTTGAAAAAAAAACATTGGTTTCACCCGTATGAGTTTTTATATGTTGTGTACCATACCCAGAAAACTTTTTTGTCAACTGAATCTGGTCAGAGAAGCTATGCAATTAAGAATGTAACTATCTCTTTGCCTTGGACAAATGTTGTATGTTTTCCATCTGAAGTGTGGATTATAGCATCAGACTTCTTCCAGATGTCACTCATCCTCTTATGGGGTAAATTTGGAATTTTACACACTGTCTCACTTAATTTTCATCTTACCCACCATAGTATTACAAAAAAACAGTTTCACGAGTGCCCACCTGACCTCGAGAGTCAGTCTTTTCGCCCTGCCAGCAGTACACCACAGCTAACGTTGCTTCAACCCACATAACAATGCCAATGTTGCAGAGATGTAGAGAACAGAAACAGACAAGGAGGAAGGAGGGAAAAAAGAAGAGTTGCTTATACTAAAACAGCAAGATTGTACACTCAACTTGAATGCTACATGATGGCTTTATGCTCCTGCATGCTTTAGCACAAGGGAATGAGTCTACAAGTAGGAAGTGACCGCAGTGCCACCATTCTTGAACTAAACATACTTGCAGAACCACAGCAGGAAGGAACGAAGGCAGAACAGCAATGGCGTAACGTTAGTTTTATAGAAAATTAGCAACCTGCCCCAGATTCCCATGGTTGGCACTAAGTATGTACAGACAAATGATTTCTCTGGCATAGTGGTAATTTTGTTTAGGAGCCACTACATAGAGTTATGACTGAAATTTGAAGAACAACATTAGGTAATTGAATATCATCAGTTTCACCCATCTTAAACAATTTCATTAGCACATGCCAGAAAAGCTCTCAGGAGGCACAAATTTTACTGTTCCATATTTAATTGGCGTTTGGAGTGACATCTCACGGCAATGATGAGAGCTGTGAGCTACCATATCACCTTGTCTGTCCACTTGCAGGGTCATTTCAGAAAGAACTATTGCCACTTGCCAGCTGCCCAACTATACCACCAGCATAGTGTGGTCCACCCAAATGCAACGGGGTCTGGCATGAGCTGCAGCCATTGTGAGGCCACAAGACTTCAGCGCTAGCTGGGCTACATTTTGTGTGTGACCTTTTCCATTATTGTCCTCCATATCTCTTAAACATTAACTTCACATCAAAATATCTGTTCTTAACAGCCCAGTATCTAATACATCCTGCAGTGCAGCTCATTTAGGAAGTCAGTGGATGCTTACCTGGTCTCCTGATAACAGTAACTCGGGCTGGCCTTGTGTCTGCCTCCTGTGGCAACAAACTCTCACGAATCAAAATCCCTACAGTAGTTCTGGAGATTAGCACAAACAGACACAAATAGTAGCTGGGGACTTTAATTTATATATACATAGAGTGTATCAAGATTAAATATTTTATCATTAATAGTTCAAAATCGCTTTACTTCCTGCAGGTGAATGTTTACATTTTTCCGACAACAACAATAAACCAGATAATGCCGACCGGCTTTTCAAACTGCAATTCATAATTGATTATTTTTCCAAAAAGTTTAAAGAAATCTTTAATCCAAGTCAAAACATCTCAGTTGATGAAGGGGTGATACCGTGGTGTGGACGGTTAAATTTTAAAGTTTACAATCCGTCGAAAATTACAAACTATGGCATACTATTTCGGATCCTCTGTGATTCAAGTACAGGATACATTACCTCATTCAAGATATATTCCGGCGCTGGAAAGACTTTAGCAAAAACAGTGATGGAACTACTGACACTTTCTTACGGCAAGTGACACCACCTCTACATGGATAATTATTATAACAGTGTAGAATTTGCAGAGAAGTTACTTGAAGAGAAAATTCGAGTTTGTGGAACGATACGGCAAAATAGAGGACTTCCGGAAAAATTAAAGTGCGCAAGAGTCAATGTGTTTGAAGCTTGTCATCAACGGAAAAGTGAAGTCCTTGCATAGGTATGGAGAGTTTCGAAAACTGAAATGATACAAATGATCTCTACAATACATAATGCCACTTTGACTGACACTCAAAGAAAATATAGAAAAGCCAATTACACAATAAAAAAACCTGAAAGTGTATTAGACTACAACAAATACATGAAAAGAGTGCATCGGGCAGACCAATATTTGAGTTATTACCCTACGTACAGAAAAACTATAAAATGGTCAAAAAGGTCTGCATGTACCTCTGTAACTGCGCATTATTTAATGCGTTCCGTACATGGTCCACAAGTGTCTCCAATTTCACGATTTTTTATTGAAAGTGTCTGATTTGTTGATAAAAGACCATGTACCTGCTTCTGAGCAAAACTTGGGGGTTGCCACTCCGTGGCGCACCTCTCATCATGATCTGGCTGACAGACTTTCCGGTCACATAAAACAACACCAGCTAATACATATTTCCGAAACAAATAAACGAAAACAAAGGAACTGCCATGTATGTTCCAAAAACAAAAAAAGGAGAACAACAAACTTAATGTGCAAGTCTTGCGGAGTTGCGTTACATCTTGGAGACTGTTTTGCTGCATATCAAATGAAAGAGAAATACTAAGTGCCAAAGACAATGAAAATAAACAAATATATGAAACAAACAAATTTTGTATTTATTTACGTATGAAAGTAGGGGAACAGGGTTGTGAACTTACGAGAACTAATGTCAAGAACGGCCGCCGTCAAGCGAAGTAATCCGAATTAGCACTGCCAGTGCCAAGCGAATACATATGTACATGACGTGCGGCAAAGTGTTACGCACCATGCCTATTGTGTGTGAAGTATAGCATCATTTAGACAACTTTAATGTAATCACGCAAAAAATTTAGTTTCACTGGTGTCTCTTGTCTGGTAGATTCCTATACATAGAAGCAAATGTGAAGATAACTGTAGAAAAATAATTCTATTTGAAGTATTTTGAATGTCTTCTTATGCAGAAATTTACATACGCTACTCATCAGTTTCACAGTTTACTTCAAAACTGCATAAGTAGAATTACTTTCACATTTGCCACTTTTAGAATATCGGGTCTATTTGTTAACTAAAAAGAGATTGATAAAAGAGTAGTAGTTAATGAAGCAATTGCCAACAGCAAGTTGTAACATTAGTAAGCAGGATGGAAGGAGGGGATTAGAATTCTTTTCATTTACATGCCTGATCATTCAAAAAAGTAGATTCTATATTGGCCAAAAATAAATGCTAATTTCATCAAAAATACAAGATACATTTCCAGATATGTAATGATAAGTAAACTTTCTTATACAATGTTTATTAATCTTCAACACAGAGGAACATAAAACACACCTCCTGAAGGGCAACAAATAAATAAATACTTATTTGTTCAGATTCTATTAACACTAAGACTGTGTGAATATCACATAAAACATTTACTTTCATTTTAAAAATGATTTTGTACATGATACTCTAAACTACTAAAATAAATACACATATATAGTGAAGTAATTGTATGATTATGAAATGGTGTGACAATGATTTAAAAACATTATCTGACAAAACCACATGAGAAAAACTTAGAAAAGGTCTCATTCTAAGAAATAATGTATTTGTTCACGGTCTGACTCTGCACTGCCATTTCTGGGATATCGGATAACTAGCACAAATAGTGTGCTACGTCTTAAGCTTTCCATACATGGTATTTATAAAAATAGCCTTAGTTATCAAAACTTAAAAAAAGAAAGAAAAAAATAGTTTCTCCACCAATATTTTGTAACAGATATAATATCACATAGAAACACGGACCTCTTTGAAAAAATGATTTCTCAGCTAATACTGCATACTCTTATTCTTACACTTACACACACACACACACACACACACACACACACACACACACACACAAACACACACACACATTCTTCAACATGAGCCCTCAGTTCCTCCACCCTCACTTGGTACTTGGTGATTTAATCATTTTTGGCTCTCACTGCGCATTTGGGTCGAAAAATAACGACAGGATTCCAAAGAACAGGAACACAACTCCACCGAGTAGGGTAACTGTAACAGAAAAATCATTAATACATTCACATGAAATCTGCAAATTATGTAACAGATATGACACACAGTCCTCAAATGACAAAATACTCATTCCTGAACTTTCAACAAAATGTTCAACAGCACTGTGCATTCTTTGATACATTAACATTCATGTATATCATCAGAGTTGACCCATACAGGAGGCACACGGATTGAGTATTCTTTGTTGTATGTGAGCAACTGCTGTTTGCTGACTTCCTTGAAATGAGTGGATATATCAGGAAGGCAAGGCTGTGTGTTCATGGTGTAAATGTGAAAATAAAAATAATTGTCTCAGTTTGTAACTCAATTAATTCCACAATTTGTCAGATGCTTGCACACAGATGATCTCTGCACATAATTCAATCTCCTAAAGAAGAAAAACGAATCAGAAAGTGTGCGACTGCATGCACCCCAGCCCCCCTCTTTCTTTGCCTAATCAGATACTGAAGCGGTGTGCTCCATTCTCGACGACCAACCTAGACTTGTTCAAGTTCTGTCCAGAATATCATGACAGAAATCTAATACAACACACGAAACTCCTATCATATTACATCCAATGGGAGAGCAGAATATTATTAGTGTTGACTGTAGGCATCACTGACTGGGTCCCACATGACATTGAAAGCAGCAAACTTCACTGGCAGCCTCTGTATTCAATAAATCTGCTTCCCACCAGTTATAACCCATTTGACATGACAGAATTACCTGAACAAAAAATACTCCCACTAATTGGAGAATGGGTGGATTTTTCATCAGTGAGTCTTGAATACTTTACAAACAAAGTAAAATGAAATGATACATAGATCCATGACTTTCCAATAAATATAATGCTCAGTGTACAGGAAATAATTTTGCTTTCTACATAAATTAATTTCTTTACTCTCCAAACCTCTTACTTTTAATTTTTTCAGTTATAGGACACAGTCATTCAATACACTTTAACCAGCAAATTTTTTATTTTCTCTATTTCACACTCAAAGAGGAAAAGCCACTGCTTTGAATTGTTCCTTGGCTTCAGGTTGGGAATGAAGTTAGGTAACATGAACAATGATGTGGCACCATATAATTCATATGGATTACACATTAGCATGTGCACATACTGAAGGGAAATAACTCGACCCTACTACTGACAGTCAAATGCGAGCAACTGTGGCACCCATTTCATTAACAGTTATCCTATGGACGAATGCTTGAACAAGATACTCATTCCACCTGTATACACTCTGCAGTGCCAAGTGAACCTAAGTGACCATTTCTTCCCTTGTAATTTATACTGTATAGCCAGGTGGTACTAAAAGAGAAATATGAAGGTAAAATGTTGTACGATGATGTTTCTCAAATTCTGAATGATTTCCTTTACTGCCTGTTCATTGTACAGAGTGAACAACGGAGATAGGGATATCACCCCATCTCACTCTCTTCTCAGCCACTACTTCCCTTTCCTATCTTTTAACTCTTATAACTTCAGACACCATTATGTACAAATTGTAGATAACCTTTGTAGTGCATTGCACCTCCCCTTGTTGTGACAAGAGAGACTTGCGAGAGCAAATATACGTCAGACACAAGGTTATCATCACGAGTGCTCTAGAGAAGTGTGGCAGGACTGTTCTTAAACTCTATATACATAAATGATATAACAGATGGGCAAGCAGCAATTTGCAGCTGTTTGTTGATGATGCTCTGGTGCATGGGAAGGTATCGTCATTGAGTGTCTGCAGGAAGATACAAGATGACATAGACAAAACTTCTAATTGGTTTGATGAATGACAGCTAGATTTAAATGTAGAAAAACATAAGTTAATGCAGATGAGTAGGAAAAACAAACCTATAATATTCAGACAAGGCATTAGTATATCCTGCTTGACACACACAATGATTTAAATATCTGGGCATAATGTTGCAATGCATGGGAATGAGCATGTGAAGACTGCTGTAGGGAAGTGAATGGTCTACTTCCCTTGCAATACCTTCTCTCCATCCACAAAACTCCCCTGCTACGCAATCCCAAATTCCTGGAACCCATAACACACAATGCAACTCTTGCCCTCCAGGAACTAGCGTAAATTCACAACACCACCTCAAAAAACTCTCCACCCCGCTCACTTCCTAATCCCGCTTTGAAGTACCACTTTCCACCACCCCAGCAACAACCTCCAAACCTCCACCACATCCCCTCATAGCTGACAAACCCTGTCTCGCAGACCTACTACATTTACCCACTCTTCAAAACTCCCTCCCACCACCGCACAGAATCCAGAACCTTAACAGACCAGAAACACATTAACCTTTCCTCCAGAAGCCTTAGCCCAAGTCTCACCTTTTGCCCCACTTCCAAATTCAATCATGCACGACTTGTTAAAGACCTTCTCTCCTTCTCCCAATCCCTACAGAGGAAACACATTTTCACCACCAACCCTACCAATCAGACTCAACCACAGACCAATGTTGAATCCTGCCTGACTCAGTTCACTTCTCCATCCAACCGTGATCCACTCCCACTGCCCCCAAATCACCCCGTCAACGTTCCAGAATTTCTTAATCTCGAACCTTACCTCACCATGACTCCCCAAATCCCTCAACATGCAAACCAACCTTACATCTGCAGAAAGAACTGCAATCCTCCATCTAAAAACTGATCCTGACCTTATGATCTTACCTGCAAACAAAGCGGCTCCACCACTGTTGTTTTGAACTGCAAGGATTACCTGGTAGGACTCTGCCAGCTGTCAGATGCACCCATCTACAAACCTTGCCAGTGACCCCATTCCAGAAATTCAGCAGGATCTCCAGTCTCTCCTGAAATCCTTAGGTTGGTCCCAGAGCCTATCCCCGGAGTCCATCTCTCTGCTCACCCCTACCACTCCTAGCACTCATACCTTCAACACGCTTCCTAAAGTCCATAAATCCAACCACCCAGAATGCCCCATTGTGGCCTGTTTCTGTGCCCCCACTGATAGAATCTCTGCTCACACAGACAAACACCTTCAGCCTATTACAGGGAACCTACCCTCATATGTAATAGATACCAACCATTTCCTCCACCAAATATCATAGTTCCTGACCCTTTACCACAATGTGCCCTGCTTGTCACTCCTGATGCCACCTCCCTTTACACTACAATTCACAATGCCCATGGCCTTGCAGCTGTTGAACACTACCTTTCCCAACACCCAATGGATTCCAAACCAACAACATCATTCCTAGTCGCCATGACCAATTATATCCTCACCCACAATTACTTCTCCTTTGAAGGTATTACCTACAAACAAATCCAGGGTGTGGCTATGGTCACCCACATGGCATCATCCTATGCCAGCCTCTTCATGGGCCATCTAAGGGAATTCTTCCTGAACACCCAGAATCCTAAACCCCCTCACCTGGCTCAGATTCACCAATGACATCTTTGCGATCTGGACTGAGGGTGAAGACACCCTATCCACATTCCTCCAGAACCTCAACAGCTTCTCCCCCATTTGTCTCACATAGTCCTACTCAACCCAACAAACCACCTTACTATATGTTGACCTCCACCTCTAAGATGGCTACATCAATACCTCTGTCCATATCAAACCTGCTAACCACCACTTCGACAGCTGCCACCTGTTCCAGGCCAAGAAGTCTCTTCCATACAGTCTAGCCATCTGTGGTCATATCTGCAGTGATGAGCCGTCCCTCTCGATATATACCAAAGGTATCATTGAGGCCTTCGCAGGCCATGATTATCCTCCCAATCTTGTACAAAAACAAATCTCCCATGCCTTATCTTTCCAGTCTGCCACAACCTTCCAAAGCCTTGGCCACGAAGGAGCATTCCCTTCGTAACTCAGTAACAACCACGATTGGAGCAACTGAATTACATTCTCTGCCAGGGTTTCGACTACCTATTGTCAGGCCCTGAAATGACGAATGTTCTGCCTAATATCCTACCCACACCTCCCACAGTGATACCCTTCCATCCACCGAACCTGCACAATATACTTATCCATCCCTACACAACCTGTGCTTCCAATCCCTTACCTCATGACTCATATCCCCGTAACAGACCTAGATGCAAGACCTGTCCCATACGTCCTCCCACCATCACCTACTCCAGTCCCATCACCTGTGAAACCAGTCATGTAATCTACAAGCTAATTTGCAACCACTATGCTGCATTTTATGTGGGCTTGACAACCAACAAGCTGTCTGTCCACATGAATGGCCACTAACAAACTATGGCCAAGAAACTAGTGGACCACCATGTTGCTGAGCACACTGCAGAATACGACATCTTTCATTTCAATGACTGTTTCACAGCCTGTGTCATATGGACCCTACCCACCAACACCAACTTTTCTGACTTGTGCAGGTGGGAACTCTCCCTATGGTCCCGTAATCCTCCTGGCCTCAGCTTTTGTTAGTCATTTTTCTCACCCATCCAGTCCCTTGCCTGTTCCCATTCCAGCACTACACAGCTCTCATTCCACCAATGCACCAAGTATTTTTACTTCTTTTCCACAACCCCCCCCCCCCCCCCCCCCCACCTCTTCCCTGCTCTCCATTTAACCTCCTGACTGTAGCTAGCTGCCCCACCCTCTCTCCATCTCATCCTTGGGCATTCCCCAGCAGCACTTCACTGTTCCCCACTCCTACCCTGCTATCCCTCTCCCTCCTCAACCCAGCTTCCTCCTTACCCCCACCCAGTTGCCACTCCCATCATGCACTGCTCTGTTGCTCGCAGTGTGGCTTCAGCTGCCAGAGGCTACAGTCTTTGTGTGTGTGTGTGTGTGTGTGTGTGTGTGTGTGTGTGTGCATTTTCAACAAAGGCCTTTGATGGCCGAAATCTTATATTGTGACAGTCTTTTTATTGTACCTATCTGTGACTCAGCATCTCCATTGTATGCTGAGCAGCAACTTTCCTTTTCATAATATTGTTCCACTCCATCCTTGATTTTCCAATTGTTGAAGATAAAGTAGGATTTAACAACTGTGATGGGACCAAAATAATCTTTGGATTCAGTATGTGATATAGAACTAAAATTGAAATAATAATAATAATAATAATAATGACTACAATTCATTTATCCAACAACAAGTCAATGCATATTATTTTTTATGTGTACTATTCCAACAAAAAGTTACTGGAACACAGAAGAACCACTGAAGGAGGAAAGAAGCCATGACGAACAATAATGCACAACTATTGAAGAGAAAATTCTCAAAGTTGTACAATTTAATAGATGGCAAAATCAGCACCAAGTTAGTTGTAATGCATGAATTGTTGGACAATATTTATTCCTACCTGATGTGCATGCAGTTAGGCAATGCATTTCAAGGAATGGCAAATGCAGAGTTGAATAGGAAGACACTGTTACATGCAAATGTGAACACTTACAAGCAGTATTTAAACTACATTTGTACTAACCTGGATTAATAATTCTAAAATTAGTATTTTTTGTTTAAAAACAATGTAAACTATGTTGCAATATCAACAATATTAGGAACATGAAGGACTGTTACTCACCATAAAGATGACATGTCGAGTTGCTGACAGGCGCAATGAACCTTTCAGGTTTTGGCCAAAGCCTTCTTCAGAAAAGAAACATGCACACGCACACGCTTCTTCAGAAATGAAACACGCACACGAAAGATGAGCGAATGTGTTGTTGGGTGAGATTGGCACACAATGAGGGTGGGAGGACATGAACAAGGAGGAGATAGGACAAAAGGGGTGAAACTGTTGGATAGAGGGTTTGGAAGGTACAGACACAGAAGACTACTGTAGGCTAAGGCTGGGATAATTTCGGGAGAGTAGAACATGTTATAAGGATAATTCCCATATTCCCATCTGCAAAGTCAGAAAAGCTGGTGGTGGATGGGAGGATCCAGATGGCCAAGGTTGTGAAGCAGCAACTGAAATCAAATGTGTTGTGTTCAGCTGTATGTTGTGCCACAGGGTGGTCTACCATGCTCTTGGTTATAGTTTGGTAGTGGGTGATTCATCCTGCTGGACAGCTGGTTTATAGTTATATCAGTATAGCTAATGTTGGCAGCGGAACTAGTATGACTTGGCTGCTTTCACAGGTAGCCTGGCATCTGATGGGGTAGGCTAAGCCTACGACAGGACTGGAATGGGAAGTTTTGCATGGGTGGATTGGGCATTGGGCAGGTCTTGCACCTGGATCATCCACAGGGATATGACCCTTGTCACAAGGGGCTGGGTTTGGGAGTGGCGTAGGAATGGACTGGGATGGTGTGGAGGCTGAGTGACCAACAGAACACCACTTTAGGAGGGGTCGGAAGGATCTCAGGTAGATGTCCCTCAGTTCAGGGCATCCTGATAGGTAATCAAAGCCCTGGTGAGGATATGATTTGGTTGTTCCAGTATGTGGTGGTACTGGG
The DNA here is from genome assembly GCF_021461395.2 of Schistocerca americana. NCBI lineage: Eukaryota > Metazoa > Arthropoda > Insecta > Orthoptera > Acrididae > Schistocerca > Schistocerca americana. The sequence goes on along the minus strand of NC_060125.1, from coordinate 226,574,089 downwards.
TGACTAAGGAGGGACTCCTTTTTAGCTGGTTCTTGGGAGGTGGAGGAGGATTGGGAGTGTGTGGGGACATGACACAGGGTGTATATGCGGACTAGGTCTCCCTTGCCTCTTTGGCATTGGAAATAATATATAATATATTCTTCTTCTTGTCTGACAATATTTTGACATTTCATATCTTTCAGACAAGTTTGAACAGTTTCCTTAGGGCAGTCCCTGTGAAGGACCTCAATAATTCTGAGGGAATGTCATCTGCTCCACTTAGGACTCTCAGAGCTTTGTGAGGGTTTTCTTTCCTCTTCCACAGTATCATATCTCCCCTTTTATGTTCACTTATTTCCTCTTTCGTTTCTGCTATGTTCTCTTCAAGTTCATTTCCCTTGCATTGCCCTTCAATAACCTTCTAATTAGAATACAATTCACATTTCTATTAATTGTATACAAATCATTTTATGCATTAATTTTCAGTTGAAAATATGGGTTTTGAAACCATCGCCTTGTACAATCTGTGCCTGAAATACACAGCTCAGTCACATTAATGTGACCACCACCTGTGTTCAACATCAAAGTGTAATAACTGCTCACAGACACCAGATGGCAGTGCTAGCAGTGGAGGGTATATAAAGCATATCTGAAGTAGCAGAAAACAGTTCCATAATTATCATAATGGGGAAACAGAGCGATCTATATGAAGTCTACAGGGGTATGATCAGTGGCATTAGGGCCAAGGGTGGAAGCACTTCTGAAATGGCTAAGATTGTAAACGGTTTGCGTGTTGCTGCGGTTAAAGTATACTGTGCGTGGCAAAATGGCGCTACCCAAAACCAGTGCCAAGGCAATTGTGATACTCCACGGGCCGTAGATAATGGGTGAATGATCCCTACGGATATGTGTGTGGGCAAATAGATGTAACTGTTGAGCAACTGACCAACCAGATGAACCAAGGTGCTACCACCAGTGTATCCTCAACAATCGTTCAGTGAATGCCACTGTGTGTGGGTCTACACAGCAGGTGCCTCGTTCATACTGTGAATCGGCAACAAAGGCTGAAATATGCATCCAATACTGCAACTGGATGCCCACTGAGTGGTGACAGGTGGTCATTTCAGATGACTCACATTTTGTGCTCCATCAGACAGACGGCCGTTGGCACATACAGCATGAAATTTCTGAAAGCAAACAACCTGCAACATCAAGGGAGCATTAAGATCTGGGGAATGTTTTTGTGGCATTCCCTGGGCGGTCTCGTTATTCTGGAAGGCACATTGGATCAATATAAGTATGCTTCTATCCTCGGGTACTATGTTCACCTCTACATACAGTTTGTTTTTGCTTGGCACAATGGCATCTATCAGCAGAACTACTCAACGTGTCACACAACTCACAGTGTACATGCGTGGTTGGAAGAGCACTGGGATGAGTTGGCCATACTCTCCTGGTCACCAAGCTCCCAATCGAGAATCTGTGGGATCATCTCGATTGGGTTGTGTGCGCCATGGATCCTGAGCCAAGAAACCTAACGCAGCTAGCAACGGCAGTGGAGTCAGCATGGCTCCACATTCCTGTCAGATTCCAGCACCACACTGACACTCTTGCTGCATGTCTCACAGTGGTCTGGCCTATAAAAGATAGTTATTCAATGCTTTTGACAGGTGGTCACATTAATGCGACTGGACAGTGTACTTGTTCTCCTGTCTCAAGTTACAGTTGCTGACCCTGAAAGTTGGTCACACCATGAATATCATTATCACTGAAAGTACTTAAACACTGAAGTATGGTAAGAACTGGTAGTAATGTTTTTAACATGAGCTGTTTTCTTAGTGATGCCATCTGGATACATCCAGAAGGCAGTGCTCACCAATGGAATAAATAATTTATGAAACAGTGATTGAATGCAGTAAGTAATTAAACCTGGTAACTTTTGTCATCATTAATTTGTGACCACCAGCTTTTTAGGACCTGCAGGTTAGTTATGACTGGCTACCCCAACACATTTAAAGCACCTGATGGGGTTGTTGTGCAACGTGTGAATATCTAACTTACCTAAATGAACCTTTCACTCTGAAGTGAAGTATAAGAATGAGGTTGACAGTAGACACAGCTTCTGCATTATGTTCATCTTACTTAATATGATGAAGTATGAATCTCCACGGCTGCAAGAGTGTGCATTTGGGTGTCTGTGTGGTTGTGTGAATGTGTGCATTTTTTGCTAGAGAAAGCTTGAGAGCTATGGCAAATTCTGTTTCTTTTTACGCGCGTGTGTGTGTGGGGTGGGGGGGGGGGGGGGGGGCACTTCACCCATTGGTCCACTGTAGGTGATTGTCTTTCTTATTTTACATATTGCTCCATTCGGAAATTTCCATTATTATTTAATTCGTTGATCATGATACTTAACAGGAGTATATATTCTACATATATCTGCTTTATACATTCTACTTTTACATACTAATTGTCCAAGCACAGTATTTAATACATTTTTGAGTACATGTCATAGATATATCTAGATATGATCTCAGGAATAACAATAGACTTAGAAGATAGACTGTTTGGCCTACCCGCCAGCCTCATATTTACATTCTGTAACAGTAATGTCCAATATGACCAGGAAATGTCACATTTTACCATTTGAGAGCTGTATGCATGATGACCTTTGCACAGCGAGGTAGGACATATGTTATATCCTACCACAATCACGTGCACTTGGTTACAAATATCCACAGAGTTCTATGTTTTCTAGACCAATAACGATTTTGACGACATAGCCAATCTACTACAATGGACACATGTCATTTGATACAGAGGTACATAATATACTGTTTAAGAAAACTTGTGTTTATACTGTTGTGAAGATATATTTTGGAGGGGAGGGTAGGGGGTGGAGGATTGTAGACAGAACAAAGATGGAAGCTGTGGGGAGAACAACATTCATGAAGATTAATGGATTGATGTGAGAGACAATCCTCCTGGCTTCAGTCTCCAGTTGCACCTGCACCCATCACCTTCACTGGGTTTGCCTCACCTTCCCTCCTTGTTCCTCTCATCATCTCCACTCAACATAACCCTCTTCCCAGTCAGGCTACAACAGTGGGACAATGTAGCCACGTACGTGCATATGTGTACTTTTGAGGAAGAAGCCTAGCAACAATGTCCATCTCATTTATGTGCCTATCAATTATTCAACTGCTCGAGTGGTTGCCTTCACTCCCTCCATTATTCGTATTTCACTCACGACTTTCCGGCAGGTTATGGAACTTCATTTGCAACACACAAGCTAAAATAACACAAATGCGCACATTCCACTCTCTTGGGTGAAACTTGAATGGTATAAAAGTTTAAAACTGTGATTATCCAACCACTTTCCTGAAAATTAACAGCAACCCAACTCAACCATTAATGTTTTCCCAATAACAAGGCTCATTACATTATGTGGTAAAAAATGGGTGGATAAATTTCCACAATATTACAAACTCACTAACCCTACTTATACAGACGTACACAAATTATTAATGAAACTTCATACCTGTCCTCACAGAAATCTTCTGTGCAATCATTCTTCCACCAAGAACAGCCAATCCTGTACAAATTGCATGACCAAAAATTCCACCAATTGTTACACCAACTACATCCTATAACAAATAAAGTTATAAATTAGATTTAAAAATTCTACATCACTCAGTTACACGTGAGAACATAACATCAGAACATACTTCTCTTGCAGCAAGGATGATAGTGGTCAACTGGGAACGATCACCCCATTCTGCGACGAATGTGAGAGTGAAAGACTGCAGAAAAATCCGTGAAATGAAATGCAGAACACTTCTGCCTGGTTTGGCCGACTTTCTTATAACTCCTGATTCAGGATCCTGAACAAGTGATGCAGCAGCTTCTTTCTCATACTTGAACACACAAAAGGATTCATGTAACATCAATTCAACAATTTTTTATATCTGTCCAGATTTTTCAAAAAAATGTTAACAGTATTAGATTTTAATAATCATTACTGTGTGTCATAACATATTTAAACATCAAACATCAAACAAGTAAACAACACAAGCAGAAGTGAAATTTTAGGTTCATCCAGATTCAACAGATCAAATAAGAAGTTGTATCATTCATCTTTGTTGAGAGATTAAACAGAAATTACAATCAACTACACATAGAAAAATTTCTTCCCTTTAACTGGATTCATACACAGGTATGGATAAGTTATGTAACAAATATATTTTTTTGAATTTAGGGTTACTTGTTAACAAACACAAAAGGGTTACAGGAAAGGAGGCCAATCAGCCTACAATTAGCAAATTCCCAAGTATCATGAAAAACACAGCAGGCAAGATGAGGGAGATCAATGATTAACAAATGTGAAAGTGAAGTGATGTTACTTAGTAAAACTTGTGTATTGAGCAGGCCTTCAGTATCCTTGATCCAGTATTGATCTGCACATCAGGACTTCACACGGGGACACTGACAACATTCCTGGGCATTTTCTTTCCTTCATGAAAGGTCATAATCCTCAACTTCGTACGTGACATCCAACAAGCGACAAAGAGAGTAGCACTTTAGGAATTTCTGTAGTCCCACTTTCTGCAGTGGCTTAAAAATCCATACAAATCTCCTAGGCTGTATCCCACTCACGGGTGCTTAGCATTATAGCCCTTTCAGTCCTTTTACAGAAAGTCCAAACACAGCACACGAGCCAGTTCTCTTGCTTCTTCACTGCTGATGATGAGATTTTTAACATAGTCACTCAGTTGAAACAAAAACAGTACACACATTGTAATTTTGGCCTCATGGCCATGGAGCAGGAAGAATAGTGTGATACCTGTAGTGTACTGCTTCACTGTGTTGTATGCGAATGTCACTGTGGTCAGTACTGTATCCCAGCCTCTCTGTTCGACATCAACGTACATTAAGAGCATATCTGCCAATATCTTATTACAGCATTCTTTGAGGTCATTCTTCTGTGGGTCATAGGCAGTTGTTATCTTGTGACAAAAATCTCAAATGGATAACTTTTCTGTAGTCCGAGATTGTTAAATGGGTGACTCCTTGCTCCAAATGTCATCTTCTACAAGAAACCTTGCAGTTTACAGAGCTTCAGCAATCAGCACATCTGTTGTGATAGTGTAACGAGTGAGGTAGTCAGTGAAAATCAGCATCAATTACCATTTGTAGACTTCGGGAACCTCCCCCAGAGGTCGACTCCAATATGGTGGAATGACGCCTGCTGCAGGCGGAGTTAGTATCAGATCCCCAATGATAATTTTGGCATGTGCTCTGCTGCCGGCATTACTTACAGTGGCTCACATAGTGTGAAATACTGGCAGAGATCTGCATCTGATTCCGTCTAGAATCTTCATGAAGCTGAGGTGACCAGATGTTGGAGTGCCATGGAAATACTTTAGGAAAGCTGGCAGTAGATGAGCTGGGATGATGTGCAATCATTTACACTCCATTGGATCATAGGTCCTCTTATACAATGTTTGGTTTAATAATTGGAATTACTCTCTGGTCAATTTCCCTTCAAGGCTTCTATGATTTTTATCAATACTGGATCTTCCCTCTGCTCAGCAGCAATGTGATTTAATGTAGAGACGACTGAGATTTCATTCACAGTGTTGTGTTCCACCAAAGAATTTCCTGAAAGGCAGCTGGCGTCATATGTTTGCATACACTTTCGTATACTACTGTGACATAGTAGTCTTGAGGCCTCAGTACCCATATCACTTGCTGAATGATGGATCCTTTAGGCTAGTAAGACAGCACAGAGAGCAACAGCTTGTCAATTGTGAATGGTTTGACAAATAAATCTGGCCAGAACTTTATGATGGCCCAAACAATTGCATAGCACTTTTTCTCAGTTGCAGAGTAGTTCATCTTGAAATTTGAGAGTGTTCTGGAAGCAAGAGCTATCATTTTCTTGAATTTACACTAAAACTGCAGACTAACCTCACAACCATTACTGTTAAAATGAAGTTCTGTCTCAGCATTCTTGTCATACATGTCTGGGACTGGAGAAGCTGCTAGCATATCCTTATGGACAAAGAAAGATTTTTCTTGCACCTCTTTCAAGCAAAATTTGGCACTTCCCAACAGTAGTTCTTGCCTTGATACAGAAGTCCTTTATAAATTGGTGGCAGTGAGAGCGCATTATGAGGATACTGCACACATCAAGAATGTGTTGACGAGTCGGAAAATCTGTGACTACTTTCATTTTCTCTGATAGTGACAATTCCACTCCTCTTTGCTAGCTGCCTCAAGAATTTTACTTTGTGGTTGGCGAAGAGGCACTATTTCAGATTCAGGCAGGGTCCTGCAGTCTGAAGGCACTTCAACACAGCTGTCAGGTGGCTTAGATGTTCTTCAAATGTCTTTAAAAAATGACAATATCATCCAGATAGCAAAGACATGTCGTTAACTTGAAGTGTTGAAGCAAGTTCCTCATCATACATGCATAAGTAACTGGAGCTTTAAATATTCCAAGCGGCATAACTTTGAGCTAATGGAGGCCATCAGAAGTTATGAAGGCAGCCTTTTCCCAGTCAGCCTCGTCAATCCCAACTTGCCAGTGGTCCGTCTCCAAGCCCATCATTGGGAAATACCTTGCTCCTCAAGCAGTCTATGGTGCCACCAGTGTGCAGCAATGAGTAACCATTCATTTTTGCGATTCTGTTCAGCACTCGGCAGTCAACACAGAAGTGCCATGTATGTTCCTTCTTCACAAGAAGAAGACATTCCACTCTGAATGTTCAATGATGTCATCTTGCAGCATATTCTCACTTCTTCCTGAATTATGCATTGTTCAATACAAGTGATGGCTAACTGGTGGATGATCCCCCCCAGTGTTGATACATTGTTTTACTATAGGCAGCGTGGTTTGTCTTTTCTCCACTCTGGATTTGAAAGTACCAGAAAATTGGCACAGAACGGCTAGCACTTGCTGACACTGTTCCTATATCAGGCCAGATCCTATTGGCAGTTCAATAGTAGCTTCCTCAGTTGTGCTTTCTGTAGTGGTATGGAGCATGGTTCTTTGTTAATGGTATCAAGCTGTCCTTGATGGACTGTTTTGGATGTTGCAATGCACAAGTCTTTCAGAATGCTTTGTGTCTGCTCATGACAATTAGTTATTCAATCTTCTCCTTGACAACCTGTGACGCTTATGATCATCAATGGTATGTACATATCTCTGTAAGCCCAAGCAGCTTTTTGCAATTGATCCCATCTATCACTAGGATTTCAGAACTGTGCAGAAGCAAGTTATCCTTACAACACTTTCTCTGCTCCCGAAATTATCCCAGCCTCAAACTACTGTAATCTACAGTTCCCCCACACCCTCTGCCCAACAGATTGCACCTCCTCTGTCATATCATCTCCTCTCTCTTCTCATCTCCCAGCCTGTGTGTGCCACCCTCTGCCAATCCACCTACCTGTCTTTCCCCTTCCTCACTACTTCCCATTTTCACTCCCCATTCCCCCTTCCCTCCCACACCTACCTGTCTTTCCCCTTCCTCACTACTTCCCATTTTCGCTCCCCATTCCCCCTTCCCTCCCACACCTACCTCGCTACCCCACTGCTTTTTGAAGCTGCGCCTGCACAACCCACCAGACAGCACTCTTCACTACCCTCATCCGTACCCTGCTATCCCTTTCCTGCCCCCTCCAGATTGCGGCTTCCATTCTATGTGACAGTTGCATTCTGTTCTGAGATGCTGTAGATGGTGGCTATCGGGCCTATCTGCAACTTTATGCTGAGTAACAATTTATCTTTTCCTTATACTGTAAATACTAAGTAACAAATATTTGCTGGTGATCAGATCTGAACTTACAAATCACAGAATGGCAGCCAGTGAGACTAACCACTACTCCACATTTCATGCTGCACAACTTGTGGCAATAGTTCCGTGAGGCAGCTGCAAGTTATCTTAAGGTGAGGTTATTTGGAGTTGAAGTGGCTCATCAATTTATACAACGGTTCAATAGAAAAGTTCACGTGCCCTGTTGCAGGATTACAACATCACCGCAGAAGATGTTGATATTGCGACTTTCCCGTGAGTAGTATAAAATCTATGTTTAACACTAGCTACCAATGCCAGAGTCTCATTAGGCAGTGAAAGGTGGTCCATGTGGGAAAGATAACTGTGCTACCACTGAAGCCTCCTACTAAACAACTACATGGATAAAATTATATCAAAAGCAGAATGAATTTTCATTCTGCAGAAGAGTGTGTATTGGTTTGTAACTTCCTGGCACATTAATACTGTGTGCTAGTCCAGGACTCTAACCTGGGGGCAACGCCTAGGTCCCAAGCTCGAGTCATGGTACAGTCAAGTTTTAAAACCTTCCAGGAAGTTTCACATTAAAAGCAGTTCACCATTACAAAATCACGACTCGGGGGAAGTCCCAATATTAACGGCTATAGAAATGCGTAATATACATCATTTTGTAGTAATAACTAGGGATCATATAGTAAATCTGACCAAGTAAGGTCATTTATGAAAGTGTACAAACAGAAATTCAAAGTAAAAACCGTACAAGTTGGGCTCTCTATAGATAGTGGATGCAACAGAATCAAAAAGCAGCCTACAACAAGATTGGATACAATATTTGAAATACTCAACATTAAACATTTTGATCTGCAATGCATGTGGAAACAGAGTCAGGCGAAAAGTACTGTACATCTGTGATAATGTTGATAATTCTGTGTACCTCTCGATTTGTCATCAACACTGAAGTGCCATCAACATAGGACACAATGCAAAATAAAAGCAAGTTGTCTACAAACAGTGTCTTGCAGTAGTGTGCCCACTTATCAACCAAAGGCATTAACGTATGTAAACTGAAAGTAAACTACAGGTCACAGAACTATAAAGCACACATCATGTAGTAAGTTGGTTGGTTTCAAAGAGAGGAGAAGGGACCAAACTACGAGGTCATTGGTCCCTTGTTCCTAATAAAACTGCCACAAGTGTGAGAATAAAACAGATGAGACACACAACACAAAATGGAAAGAAAGGAAAAATCACAAGAACGAAGGAAAGGCAACAAACACTAAAAGGAACAAAGGACGACAAGAAAACAACAGAGAGATGCTAGAAACAGAAGAGAGTAAAACAAGCACACAGATTACAGTGGCTGGCCAACCATGAGAATAAAAAGGAGTAGCCAGCCACTCTGCAACACATTAAAACCTCCACCCTAAAAGCACTAGGGTGGAGGACACAGATAGACAAAGGACATGGGTTTAAACTTAGATCAAATGATAAAACCCACCCTCACAAATAAAACGTAGAACTAAATCAACCAATGAGGAGTTGTCAGATAAATTGCGCGGCAATGAGTCCAGTAACACAAGATTTCGTCAAAGGGCAGTCAAAGTGGGGCAGTGCAACAGAATATGGGCCACTGTCAACAGGGTGCCGCACCGACACTGAGGCGAGTCTTCACGGCACAAGAGGTAACTGTGAGCCGCCCAAACGTGGCCAATGCGGAACCGGCAGAGGACAACTGATTCCCTGTGAGAGGTCTGCATGGAAGACTTCCACACATTTGTAGTCTCCTTAATGATGTGCAGTTTGTTGTGTGTACTGTTACGCCATTCCATCTCCCAAGGCCCAAAAACCCTATGGCGTAGGTCAGAAAGCAGGACAGGTTAAGAGATGCCCATCTTCAGAAGAGGTTTCCACGCAGCCTTTTTGGCCAGCCTGTCTGCAAGTTCGTTGCCTGGGATGCCCACGTGTCCTGAGATCCACACAAAAACAACTGAATGACGGGACTGGTCCAGGGCACAGATGGACTACTGGATGGATGCCACCAAAGGATGGTGAGGGTAGCACTGGTCGATAGCTTGTAGGCTGTTCAAGGAGTCAGTACAAAGAAGAAACGATTCCCCAGGGCATCAGTCGCACTTTCTTCTTCCGTCGTTGGTCAAGGCCACGAAAGCCTTAACAATTTTGTATTACGCCTCTACGGGGAGGAGATTTGCAGATTGTACCGACGCCTTGACCAACGACGGAAGAAGAAAGCGCGACTGATGTCCTCTCTCGCCTTTCTGTCACGGTGCCGAGATGAATGTGCTGCACCAAGGTTCTTGAGATGTAAGCGCCTATTCACCACCGCCCAAGCACATCGTATCTACAACAGAATGGAACGAGCTTTTCTTCGTGAGCGAATACATACAACACGGAGAGACTTGGCAAGAACGGATCAGGAGCTTCTGGACGTTTTCTATCAACTAAGTAGCAGAATGCATCGAGACGACTGGGACAAGATCGACAGCATCACTCACAGGAGCATGCAGAACGAACTCGAGCGCTGCACCGAGCGACAGAAGAAAAAGTTTGAAAGATGCCGGAAGCAGACCGACAAGGCGATTCCCGACATGTCACACACAGTGGTCAACCTCACCGAACGACAATTGACCGAAGCGGAAGTGTCTGTTCTTCAAAAAGGAGGGAATTTCGCTATCACCCCGAGAACTATACCTATGGAGGATATCATTGTCAACAGCGAAGCAGCCATTCGGACCCTTCCTTGTGCAAGAGCAGAGGAAATACGCACGGAAACAGCCAGGATACTGCGCCGAGCGAAACCATCAGCTTGCAACCTAAAGAAAGAAGAGGTACAAGCCATTAAGAATCTCAACGCCGACAAGAGTATATTGGTACTGCCTGCCGATAAGGGGAATGCGACCGTCGTAATGAAGACCGGAGAGTATGAGCAAAAGATCCGAGACCTATTAGATCCGACGACGTACCGAAAACTAAGCGCAGATCCGACGCAGCGTATCACATGGAATACGAATCGATTAATCAAGGCATCTTCTCTGCCGGCAGACATACAGAGAAACCTGCGCAACACAGAAGCCCTACCACCTCGGCTCTATGGACTACCCAAGATCCATAAGAACAACGTTCCACTGAGACCGATCGTTAGCGCTCCTGGATCACCGACATATAAAGTGGCAAAACACTTGGCCTCTCTGCTCCAGTCACACGTGGGAAAGACCGACACATACATTAAGGACTCAGGACATTTCATTGAGAAGCTGAAGAAACTGAAACTTGCACCAAACAACATCTTGGTCAGCTTTGATGTTGTTTCGTTATTTACGAAAGTGGCACCCAGGGACGCTCTGGAGCACATCGGTTCCATTTTCCCGCAGGACATCAGAAAGCTCTTCCATGCATGTCTCACCACGAGCTATTTCACGTGGAATGGCGATTTCTACGAACAGCTGGAAGGCGTCGCCATGGGTAGTCCTCTCAGTCCAGTGGTGGCCAACTTCTTCATGGAACAATTCGAAGCACACGCACTGGACTCGGCGACTTGCAAACCTAAGGTGTGGTACAGGTACGTCAATGATACTTCGTGGTGTGGAGCCATGGTGAAGAACAGCTCAGAGACTTCCTAAGACACTTGAACAGCCTCCATGCCAACATAACATTTACCATGGAAGTAGAAAAGGACAAGAAACTGCCATTTCTAGATGTGCTGGTCACAAGGGACTGTGAGACCCTGGGACACAGCGTGTATCAAAAACCGACACACACTGACCGATACCTGCACAAACTGTTAAACCACCACCCGAGCCAGAAAAGAGGCATGATTAGTACGCTCTTAACAAGAGCAGGACGAATATGTGAGCCGCAACACCTCAAACGAGAAATGCAACACCTGGAAACTGTCCTGAGGAGCAATGGGTACTCCACAAATTATATTAGAAGTGTAACAGAGCCAAACACTCGGCGAAGTAAGGAACCAGAAAAAGAAATGTCGGGTACGCCTTTCTGCCATACATTCCCAGAGTGACGGACAGAATCGGTCGTATATTGCGCAAACATGGCGTAAAGACGATTTTCAAACTGACAAGGAAGATCAAAGAGTGTCCTAGATCAGCCAAGGAGAAAAGAGACCCACTTGCAATGTCGGGAATATACCGTATACCATGCACATGCGGAAAAGTTTATGTCGGAATGAATGGACGATCCATCAACACCAGGATCAAAGAGCATAAGCGACATTGCAGGTTGGGGCAGGTGGGGGAATCGGCCGTGGCAGAGTACGCACTGAATGAGACCGACCATGTAATAAAATTCGCCGGCACGGAAGTTCTGGCAGTAGAGAAGCATTATCACACGCGCTTGTTCAGAGAAGCTGTAGAAATACAAAAACACGCGAACAGTTTCAACAAGAAAGAGGAAAGCCTTAAGGTCAACGGATCCTGGCTTCCCGTACTGCAGCAAACGACCGTCGCAGGTAGCAAGAGGAGAACCGCACCAGAAATGACCGCGGAGAAGCCCTCGGACGTTGGCGCGCCAGGTACATGTAGTCTGCGCCCGCGAGCTTGGCTCCAGTTCACCACCGGCAATGGAGGGTGAAGCTTTGACAATGCCAGCCACTCGTGCTGGCGAAAGGTCAGAAAAATCATTAGATGAACGTCGGCCGAAGAATCCGAGACAGAAGCCAATAGGCAGTTTGTCAACAAGTGGCCACGAAAGCCTTAACAATTTTGTACCTAAAGATTGTTACACATAAACAATGGAAACTCCAGGATGGAATACTGACAATATTACGAAAAGGATAGATTGCTACTCACTATATGGTGGAAATGTTGAGTCGCAGACAGGCATAACAAAAAGCGCGCTAAACAAGGCCTTTTGTCCAAAAGCTTACTTTTCCTGAAGTAGACCAACACACACACACACACACACACACACACACACACACACACACACACACACACACACACACACAGAGCCTCACCTTGCCTGGCCAGCAAGGTCGAGCCTCAGTGGCCTGAGTTACGTTTGCACAATGTGTGTGTGTGTGTGTGTGTGTGTGTGTGTGTGTGTGTGTGGTTTTTACTTCCGAAAAAGACCTTTTGTCTGATAGCTTACTTCTTTAGCACTCTTTTTATTGTGCCTGTCTGTGGCTCAATATCCCCACTACAGGAAGAGTAGCTATCTATTATTTTCATAATATCATAACTGCTACACCCAGGTATTTGTATGCGTCGACTGATTCCAACTGTGGCTCACTGGTATTATCATAGGCTATTATGTTTTTTCACTTTATGAAGTGCACAATTTTACATTTATGAAGACTTAAGGCAAGTTGAAACTCTTTGCACCACTTTGAAATCTTATTAAGATCTGACAAAATACATGCACAACTTCTTTCTAACAGTACTTCATTATAGATAACTGCATTGCTTGCAAAAATTCTGGAATTACAATTAATACTGTTTCCAAGGTCATTAACACGTAATATGAACAGCAATGGTCCCAACTTGCTTCCCTGGGGAACACCTGAAGTTATTTCCTTATCTATTGATGACATTCGATCCAAGAAAACTTGCTGCATCCTTTCTGCCAAAAAATCCTCGATCCAGTCACAAATTTCACTTGATACCCCATTCAGACATACTTTTGATAAGCGTAGATGTAGCACAAAGACAAATGTTTTTCAGAAATGAAGAAGTACTGCATCTACCTGCCGCCTAGATCCTCAACTTCCAGTAAGTCAGGAGAAAAGTGTGTGTGGGGTTTCACATGATCAATGTTTTCAGAATTCATACTGGTTGGCATGGAGGTGGTCACTCTGAGATACTTCAATTCGTTTTAGCTCATAATAGGCCTATGTTCTAAGACGCTACAACAAATAGATGTCAAGGATGTTCTACAGTGTTACCCTTCCTGTAGACAGGTATGACCTGTCCTTTGTTCCAACTACTAGGCAAGGGTTTTTTGTTCAAGGGATCTACAGCAGATTTTATAGTTACAGGAGAAGCATACTCAGCAACAGATTGTCTGTTTCAATCATGTTTTCACTGGTACAAGACTAGAGTTTAGCATTCCTGCTTTTGCTCTGCTACTCTCAATTTCAGTTCCTGTCTAATGCGTGACTGACTGTATACCAATTTTGTTGCCACCAACAGTTGTCGCACACATACATGTGTGTGTATGAATTATAACTATAATGTGTCTTATATGTTGTATAGTGTTGTGCTGAATGGTCAAACGACAAATGTCAACAATAAAATAAAATAATTCCAAATATAATGTTCACAGTGACTTAACTGGTCAAATCAGAATAGCATAATTGAGAACTTTGCTACAGCCTACTCTGCAATAAGCATTCAAAAAAATGTTATGCAGAAATTTCATATAACAGTGAAAGCTGACACCAATATAGTTCAGAAAATATTTAAGACCTTTGCGATAGGAGAATTCAAATATTTTGCTAAACTACTTTAGGCTACTATTATTTGGTCTGGAATCCTCACTAGATAGGACAGATATAAAATCTGTAATACTGTCAAAGCCCATGTAATCTAAGAATAGGTAAGACTTTACAAAGGCCACCTGGGAGATGGTGGAACAGCTGAATTATGAGTATATTTATTTATTCCTTTAATCATTGGGCTGGAGACGGATGGGTAAGATAAGTGATTAGTTTTTATTGTTGAAAGTAATAACACACTTGTTCTTAATCATACATTCACAGGCACCATCGGGGGGAGGGGGCGGGAGGGAGTTGTAAACTGGGACTAGTGTAGCAGGGGATACAACCCGTCGGCTTTGGACAATGACGTCACAAGTCGCCAAACGAGAAGCGATTCTTCTTAGTGTTGTAGCTCCCTTCAGTAGCTGATAAGTGTTTTTTGGCTTAAAAAAAAAAAAAAAATCTCACGAGATAGAATAAACAGATCCACTTTATTAAGCAATCAGTAAAAAAACGAAACTGAAACATAACAGTAAAAGCGAAAATGGTAAACTGCTCTCTGGCGACTTGTGACGTCAGTGTCCAAAGCTGACGGGTTGTATCCCCTGCTACACTAGACCCTGTAAACTTCAGCAGAAGAATCTTCATTTCCAACCCATTTAATATGACTCACCTCATCTTCTCTTTTTCGTATATCGGACTGCACTTCCTCAAACTCTTCCTGTCCTTCATTAGGCGACATGTAATAACCTTCCTTCAGCATCTTGAGCCCAAACAGCAAAAATAATGCTGTTGAAATGTAGTATGTGTAGGCACGGGGGATAATTGTTGCAGCAAGACCAAAAACAGCTGTAACATTTACAAAACAAAAAGTTAATTAACTATTCATAAAGCACACTATTAATTATCTATTTGTAATAGGTGCTGTACCAAAGCTATGGCCGCTAAGGACCTATTATATTCTAAAGTAAGTGGAAATTTAATCTACGCACATCTGAGGCAGTGACCATACTGAGAGCATTAAAAATTTGAGGGGTTATATTTGCAAAATATATTCCATGTCTGTGTACTGAAACACAGCTACAAGTGGTATTGAGCGACCAACTGGAAAGCCATAACGCAAAAGAACACAGCGATATAAACCAAGTTATTGACAGAAAGATCTCTGCACTAAAATGAATCCAAATAAAGAAAAGAATTAATAACCTGATAAAATAGTCATAAGTATTAATGCTGAAATAGCACCCAGAAATACAGTAAGGCGTGGATGTCTCATTGCCATGATAGCTGCGATGAAAAATGTTTTGTCGCCCAATTCGGAGACAATAATAACTGATATTGACGCAATAAATGCGTGTATGAATCCGAGATTTGTAGTTTTTTCGCTGCCACCTTGAGTGTGAGCTTCAGCATTGTCACGGGCTTTCTGGAAAAGGAGGAAAAATCAGTTTCACAACAGTGATAAAAAGACAAGACTAGCAGTACTTCATTATAAATTTACTTACTGATTGAGGACTAATTGGTTGTTCCACATCGACAGGTTCTTTTTCTGCACGTGTTAATGCCACGACGATTAAGACGACACACAATATTCTTTTGATTGAGGAAGTCATGCTTCTTTACGCTAAATAATTACTTCGGCCGATAAGGAAGATTTGCAATTCACTAGTGCTGTACGGAATTACGAATCATTTGATACTGCTTGGGCACGAAACATCAAACACAAACAAATGTTTGGCTTTCAAAGCTAAAGTGTCTGCTAGCGTTGCACACAGTGTAAGCTGTCTCAGTATTTTTCATTTATTCTATGTTAGTAGGTATTTTGTAATAATAAACCTCATTATTGCCTTACAGACGCATTCATTATCACCTCCAGTGAACAAAACCCATGTTTAATTGCGCGTGTACAACTTAGATCACTTTCGGCGCCCCGTCACAATTCTGTCTTCGATACTGTCGAGTGTCGACAAGGCATTTGGGATACGTTCAACACTTCGAGTGTCGTCTAGGCGATGTAGCGCCGTAGGCTAAACACTCTGAAAGATAACGTCACGAGGCGATGCGATAACAGTTCACTTCAGTTACGAGTACCTTATTGTGATAACATGTTTATTATAGTTCATTTTTTCCATACTTAGAGTTTAATCGGAGCCGTTGGATCTTTCCACTTATTTCTATTTCGTCTATTGTCAGCACTGCGCTGTCAGCTGAGTGAATTTATGTTTTGTTTGGTTTTGTTGGTAGTAAACTGTGCGAACCGGTGAAGGATTGTTTGGATACTGTGTTCACTGTGTTCGTGTGTTGGGTAACGTTATTGTTGACCATCAAGAAGATCCATGTAAATTGCGCACAGTGTAGATTGTCAACTAGTTATTAAGTCTTGTCTGGCGTTAAACATTTGCAAGTGTGTACGAAATATTGACATTAACGGAAAAGCACTGTTGAAATGGAGGAAACTCTGTGGTACATGCAGAGAGATATCCTGGAAATTATATTCAGTCATTTGGACGGAGTCTCTCTCAGTAGAGCACAACAAGTTTGTGCAACATGGAATGAAGTTCTGCGTGATATGTACGAAGTAAGTGTGTTTCTAGGATACACACTTATGTTAGAAATTAGCCAATTAAATGCTCGTTATTTACTTCAGCCAAGTTATACAGATCACGAACTTCAACTGCCATATCGTTTCAACTCGTTAGTATATGACGTTTACTGTTATTTGGAATGTTTTTAGACGAACTGTGTTGTAGTCATAGCATTGCAATATATTTGAAGTGCAGTGCCTGCTCACCAATGTGGATTTGTTCATTTGGATGACTGCAACTATGCATAATGAAACTTACGTTATAGGCATTTAAATGGTCATTTGTGCTTGAGGAAAACTTTACAAGCAAAGCTCAGACGTCTGAATGCAAGTCAGTCGCCAGAAAGACTGCTCACCAGTATTGGACCCAGAGTTTTGACGTAGCCATCGCTGTGAACATCGTGTATAGTTTATTTCGTACCTCAGCTCAGAATATTGTTGACTGTTTGCCACTGAAATGTAGATGGAGCTGTTGTTATAGTCTTCAGTCCAGAGGCTGGTTTGATGCAGCTCTCCATGCTACTCTAACCTGTGCAAGGTTCTTCATCTCTGAACAACTACTGCAATCTACATCCTTCTGAATCTGCTTAGTGTATTCACCCCTTGGACTCTCTCTACGATTTTTACCCTCCACGCTGCAATCCAATACTAAATTGATGATACCTTGATGCCTTAGAATATGTCCTACCAACCGATACGGAAGCGTCCGATCCCACCCGTCTGCTTTGACCCATGACGTCACAAATATGGCGGAAACAAAAACAAACACACACACTTTCCGCAAGAAGCCTAATGACACTAACGGGCCAAGCGCGGGAAATGGGGTGTTTTGGGTGGGGGGCAAACTAAATATAGTAAACAAATTTAGACGCCTTGCGTAGCTGCAACGTGTAAGTGAAGACAGCCATGCATGAATACCCACCCACCTCCTCAGGGGCCGTAACCCCTGCAACCCATAGAAGATAAAGATGCTTCAGTAGCTGATTAGTGTTTTTTGCCTTTTTTAAGAAAAAAAATCTCACGGGATAGAACGAACAGATCAGAAAGATAAAATATAATAAACTAAAACAGAAATTCGAGGAAACATAATTAAAATAAGTAATAAGAGTTTTTAAATTTAAAAAAAAATCTCACGAGATAGAACGAACAGATCAGAAAAGTAAATAAAATAAGATAAAACAGAACTGGAGACAGCCACACTCAAACCAAACTCTGCGCTGTCATGACGTCACACACGACAACATCCTTACGTCACGGGTCAAAGCCGACGCATTGGATCGGACGCTTCTGTCGCCCCACCGATCCCTTCTTCTAGTCAAGTTGTGCCACAAACTCCTCTTCTCCCCAGTAATATTCAGTACCTCCTCATTAGTTGTGTGATCTACCCATCTAATCTTCAGCATTCTTCTGTAGCACCACACTTTGAAAGCTTCTAGTCTCTTCTTGTCCAAACTATTTATTGTCCATGTTTCACTTCCATACATGGCAACACTCCATACAAATACTTTCAGAAAGGACTTCACTTAAAATCTATACTCAATGTTAACAAATTTCTCTTCTTCAGAAATGCTTTCCTTGCCATTGCCAGTCTACATTTTATATCCTCTCTACTTCAACCATCATCAGTTATGTTGCTCCCCAAATAGCAAAACTCATTTACTACTTTAAGTGTCTCATTCCCTAATCTAATTCCCTCAGCATCACCCGACATAATTCGACTACATTCCATTATCCTCGTTTTGCTTTTGTTGATGTTCATCTTATACCCTCCTTTCAAGACACTGTCCATTCCGTTCAACTGCTCTTCAGGTCCTTTCATCTACATCTACATCCATACTCCGCAAGCCACCTGACAGTGTGTGGCGGAGGGTACCTTGAGTACCTCTATAGGTGATAGTACACGTATGTGGGACTGACTCTAGAAGCTTTGCTGTGACAACCCAAAAGAAGTATGGCGGACCCTGCTACTGATGCTGCCTACTCTGAGGCTGCTTTCGGAGTCTGGCCGCTTCCTCACCTTAGTTCAGCTCACCTCGGAGTTGGAGGCTGCAGAGAGCTTCTAGCGAGGCGAGGCTGTCAGCCTGCGCTCCTACTTGCCGGGATGAGTTGATTGATCTGATCTCCCCCGCGCTCCTCGTTTTCCACCCCACTCGTCTGTTTGCAGAGCAACTTGCAGCTGCGAGAGCTTCCCAGAGAGTTGGAAAGGGGTTACTGACCAGGAGGTCTGGCGGATAAACGAGCACTGTGTGGGGGGGGGGGGGGGGGGAGGGGGGGGGGAGCTGCCACCAAGACAAACACGGCTACCCGAGCTCCCGCAAACTACTACGCTGGATGACAGGAGCAAAACAGGACAAATAATTCTACGAGAGGGATCAAGGGCTTCTCATACTGCTGGCGTGACGTCCATTATTTTGTGCTGTTTTGTGAAGTTTGCTACAGGGGAAATATGGGAAAATTGGCTAGCCTAAGATCTTCCTACCTTTTAAGCTGAGCAGCAATAAACGGAAATTCATGGAAATGAGTGATTATGGTCTGCAGCTCCTGAACTATAATATCTAATAATTTAGTTACCTTAGGATCAAGTTTCAAGAAGAATATAATAATTCCAATCCCAAAGAAAGCAGGTGTTGACAGATGCGAAAATTACCGAACTATCATTTTAATAAGTCACGGCTGCGAAATACTAGCATGAATTCTTTACAGACGAATGAAAAAACTGGTAGAAGCCGACCTCGGGGAAGATCAGTTTGGATTCCGAACAAATACTGGAACACGTGAGGCAATACTGACCCTACGACTTATCTTAGAAAATAGATTAAGGAAAGGCAAACCTACGTTTCTAGCATTTGTAGATGTAGAGAAAGCTTTTAACAATGTTGACTGGAATACTCTCTTTCAAGTTCTGAAGGTGGCAGGGGTAAAATACAGGGAGCGAAAAGCTATTTACAATTTGTACAGAAACCAGATGGTAGTTATAAGAGTCGAGGGGCATGAAAGGGAAGCAGTGGGGTTGTAGCCTCTCCCTGATGTTATTCAATCTGTATATTGAGCAAGCAATAAAGGAAACAAAACAAAAATTCGGGGTAAGTATTAAAATCCATGGAGAAGAAATAAAAACTTTGAGGTTCGCCGATGACATTGCAATTCTGTCAGAGACAGCTAAGGACCTGGAAGAGCAGCTCAACGGAATGGACAGTGTCTTGAAAGGAGGATATAAGATGGACATCTGTCTTTGACAGAATTACAATGTCATCAGCAAACCTCAAAATTTTTATTTCTTCTCGATTGATTTTAATTCCTATTCTGAACTTTTCTTTTGTCACTTTCACTGGTTGCTCAATATAGAGATTGAATAACATCGGGGATAGGCTACAACCCTGTCTCACTCCATTCTCAACCACTGCTTCCCTTTCATGCCCCTCAACTCTTATAACTGCCATCTGGTTTCTGTACAAATTGTAAATAGCCTTTTGCTACCCGTATTTGACCCATGCCACCTTCAGAAATTGAAAAAGAGTATTCCAGTCAACAATGTCAAAAGCTTTCTCTAAGTCTACAAATGCTAGGAAAGTAGGTTTGCCTTTCCTCAATCTATCTTCTAAGATAAGTCGTAGGGTCAGTATTGCCTCACATGTTCCAACATTTCGACAGAATCCAAACTGATCTTCCCTGAGGTCGCCTTCTACCAGTTTTTCTATTCATCTGTACAGAATTCGTGTCAGTATTTTGCAGCCATGACTTATTAAACTGATAGTTCGGTAATTTTCACACTTGTCAACATGTGCTTACTTTGCAATTGGAATTATTATATTCTTCTTGAAGTCGGAGGGTATTTTGCCTGTCTCATACATCTTGCTCACCAGATGGCAGAGTTTTGTTGTGGTTGGCTCTCCCAATGTATCAGTAGTTCTAATAGAATGTTGTCTACTCCCAGAGCCTTGTTTCGACTTAGATCTTTCAGTGCACTGTCAGATTCTTCACACAGTATCATATCTCCCATTTCATCTTCATCTACATCTTCTTCCACTTCCATTACATTACCCTCAAGTACATCGCCCTTGTATAGACCTTTTTATATACTCCTTCCAACTTTCTGCTTTCCCTTCTTTGTTTAGAACCGGTTTTCCACATGAGCTCTTGATATTCATACAGGTAGTTCTCTTTTCTCCAAAGGTCTCTTTAATTTTCCTGTAGGCAGTATCTATCTTACCCCTAGTGATATATGCCTCTACATCCTTACATTTGTCCTCTAGCCATGCCTGCTTAGCCATTTTGCACTTCCTGTCGATGTCACTTTTGAGACTTTTGTATTCCTTTTTGCCTGCTTCATTCACTGCATTTTTATATTTTCTCCTCTCATCAATTAAATTCAGTATTTCTTCTGTCACCCAAGGATTTCTACTAGCCCTCGTCCTTTTACCCACTTGATCCTCTGCTGCCTTCACTACTTCATCCCTCAAAGCTACCCATTCTTCTTCTACTGTATTTCTTTCCCCCATTCCTGTCAATTGTTCCCTTATGCTCTCCCTGAAACTCTGTACAAACTCTGGTTTAGTCAGCTTATCCAGGTCCCATCTCCTTAAATTCCCACCTTTTTGCAGTTTCTTCAGTTTTAATCTACAGGTCATAACCAATAGATTGTGGTCCGAATCCACATCTGCCCCTGGAAATGTCTTACAATTTAAAACCTGGTTCCTAAATCTCTGTCTTACCATTATATAATCTATCTGAAACCTGTCAGTATCTCCAGGCTTCTTCCATGTATACAACCTTCTTTCATGATTCTTGAACCAAGTGTTAGCTATGATTAAGTTGTGCTCTGTGCAAAATTCTACCAGGCGGCTTCCTCTTTCGTTTCTTACCCCCAATCCAAATTCACCTACTACGTTTCCTTCTCTGCCTTATCCTACTGCCGAATTCCAGTCACCCATGACTATTAAATTTTCATCTCCCTTCACAATCTAAATAATTTCTTTTATTTCATCATACATTTCATCAATTTCTTCGTCATCTGCAGAGCTAGTTGGCATATAAACTTGTACTACTGTAGTAGGCGTGGGCTTCGTATCTATCTTGGCCACAATAACGCGTTCACTATGCTGTTTGTAGTAGTTTACCCGCATTCCTATTTTCCTATTCATTATTAAAGCTACTCCTGCATTACCCCTATTTGATTTTGTGTTTATAACCCTGTAATCACCTGACCAGAAGTCTTGTTCCTCCTTCCACTGAACTTCACTAATTCCCACTATATCTAACTTTAAGCTATCCATTTCCCTTGTTAAATTTTCTAACCTACCTGCCCAATTAAGGGATCTGACATTCCACCCTCCGATCCGTAGAACGCCAGTTTTCTTTCTCCTGATAATGACATCCTCCTGAGTAGTCCCCGCCCGGAGATCCGAATGGGGGACTATTTTACCTCCGGAATATTTTACCCGAGAGGACGCCATCATCATTAAACCATACAGTAAAACTGCATGCCCTTGGGAAAAATTACGGCTGTAGTTTCCCCTTGCTTTCAGCCGTTCGCAGTACCAGCACAGCAAGGCCGTTTTGGTTAGTTTTACAAGGCCAGATCAGTCAATCATCCAGACTGTTGCCCTTGCAACTACTGAAAAGGCTGCTGCCCCTCTTCAGGAACCACACGTTTGTCTGGCCTCTCAACAGATACCCGTCTGTTGTGGTTGCACCTACGGTACGGCTATCTGTATTGCTGAGGCACGCAAGCCTCCCCACCAACGGCAAGGTCCATGGTTCATGCGGGGGCATTCATGTAATATGGTTTCCAAATTTGGGTAGGCCATCAATGGAGGATCACACCACAAGACAGTTAGCGTTTAACACAGTGTAGTCCAAATGAGATATGAAAGAGCTACTCACACTTAAGCACAGTACTGTATAGGAAAACTGTTGAGTATTCAAAACAACTTACAGTCATCTTGGAATGGATAAATATAGATGTCTTATGATTTTCAGGGGAACCTTATACCAATCTTCCTGCAAATCAGTGGCAAGTCCAGATAATGATAATGGAAGTGGATAGTGATGATGCATCCTTCTCTCCAAAGCAGACCACAAAAGCTAAATAATATTGAGATCTGATGACAGTGGTGGTCAGGGGACATGTGACACTTCATCCTCATTCTCACAAAACTAGTCCTGTATGATGCAAACTGTGTGAACAGGGGCCATTTCATCTTGGACACACAGCATCACCATGAGACCCATGGACTACCTTGATATGACTGCTCAAATCATATCTGAACTCCCACCATGTTTTACTCTTGGGATGTAAACTTGGCCAGAACTTGGAGACAATGTGAAACAAGACTCATCTGACCAAATGAAATTCTTCCACTGCTCCATAGTTTAGGTTTTATGGCTTCGGCACCATGTTTTTCCTTTATGGACATTTGCATTGCTGATGAGTGGTTTTGAAAATACAGCTCACCCTGCAATTCTCTGCTTATGGAGCTCCATTTGTGTTGTTTTGGTGCTGACAGGGCTCGTGAGTGCGACATTCAGTTCTGCTGCCACCATCCTCTAATTTATGATCACAATCTTCTTCTGTGAGCATCTGTCATCATCACTCAGCACTCTTTTCCACATTTGCCACCATCCTCTAATTTACAATCACAATCTTCTTCTGTGAGCATCCGTCATGATCACTCAGCACTCTTTTCCACATTGTGACTTAGCTGATAATGTTTTTCTCCTTTCCCTGTATGCGGTATAAAACATTGATATGGTGCCTCTCAAAATAGCAAACACTTTTGCTACCTTAGTTATGGAAGCACACACCATAAGGCACCAACAATTTGCCTGCATTCAAATGCACTTAGCTTTGACATAATGTACTCACAAGTACACAAACACTGTTCTAACTATAACATTTGCAACATGGAAGACATTGCACAGGTACTGGTCGTGGTAAAGTACAAGAGTACAACCTGCAGGCTGACTAGACCTGCATTTATGTTCAACTATGCATTTCTTTTTGTTTTACCATATTTTTGTCCAATTCCTGATTTGATAAAACTAACAACTGGTCAGTAAAGTGAAAGGATTGAGAATTTTTGTATTGTCTGTAGGCATGACACACAAAGCTGTAGCAGTATCCTAAAACATCAACATCATGAAATTACATTAGTCACTGAAAGATACAGCTGTGAAATACACCATAAGTAGACTCCTTAAATATACAAATGCTGCAATTCATGTAATTAACCATGCATTAACAAAGAAAATTAAATGATGATACCAATACCGAATACTTGAAAGTTGTATCTTGGCACTTTTAGTGGTCCTCTTGGAAACATTGTGAGCAGCACATACTTGCTTTATGTTTCTACTACTACACTACTACACACATAATATTATTAACAGAGCAAGGTTCACAGTGATTAGAAAACAATCAATACTGGTACATGTCCGAGGTCATCGAGTGTCCATTGATTCCACTGCTCGTAGCAGCCCCCATTAAAAGTTACAATGCAGAATGGGTACATAGTATACTTACGTATTCAGGGGATAGCAAGAAGCCACATGCTGATTTAAAAGAATAAATGAGTTTTGGAAAGAATAAGCGTATTCAGAAGAAAATTGTAGATTTAACAGGCTAAAGACTTGTCATGGTCACACTAACTGTACCAGTGTCAGTTAATTCTGCAGGTGTTAATTGAAACATGCCCAGCTATCAGAAAGGCATCACATGTAGTTCTCATTAAGTATTGTAGCAAAATATTGTTATAGCTATTGCCTCAAAACCACAATAAATGAGACTGTCATGGTACAAAAATTAGTTTCCAGGCACTTGTTTATGAGACAGAAACCGCAATACAGGACGTATCAGAAGGTAAGCTCAACCCTTGGGGAAATGATAAGAGGACCTTATTTGCAACAAAAAATTTTAATAAAGTTTTCCGTATTCATTATCATTTTTGAGTTACATATGTATTATATTAATATGTGACACTCTCCTTGTTTTGTCTTTGTCATGTGGGGGCAGATGCTTGAAATGTCCCTCTCTCGCATGAATACAAGCCTCAGCACACCACTTGATCTCACATTGTAAGTTACCAAATTCCTGCTGGCGTATCACCACTGTCACAATGTGAATCTTTGCTCTTCTTTCCTTGTTGTTTCTGGTCTGCACACTATCTCTTTGAGGAAACCCCAGAGAAAGAGGTCCAGTTGGTTGTACAACAGAACAGTACAACAGCAGTATTGAATGGAAGGGCTATAAATGATGAGTCACAGGTAGCAAATGCATTTAATAATTGTTTCTTAAATATAAATTAACATTTTACTGGCTTGATGGCAGAGACAACCAACAGATAATGTCATATCTAACCAAAAGAATGCAAAAAGTTGTACTTATCAATTCGAGCAATATAGTCTAGGGATGTAATTCTGTCTGGGGAGAAATCACATATGGGGTCCCCAAGTTCAATCTTAGGTCCATTTCTGTTCCTCATATATGTAAACAATCTTCCATCTTGTATGAAACTAGCAGAATTAGTTCTTTTTGCAGATGATACTAGTATTGCAATCAGTCCAAGCGTACATACAGAAACAGAAAAAATCGAAAACAAAGTTCTTAAAAGTATCATTGTCTGGTTTGGTATGTGACAAGGACATTTTGCCTAAAGATTTAGTTAAAACCATTGCATTTCCTTTACCTGAGAAACATAGTTCTGAAGAATGTGAAAATTGTATGACAATTAATTTTTTTATACCACATTACAAAAGTCAACTGTGGGCCTGTATGCAGAAAGTTTGAAAATTAATGGAAATGTGGGCAAGAGTGAGTTTGCAATGAGGAACGAAAAAGGATCACAAGTTTCCATTGAATTTCAATGGACAATACAACCAAGAATGCTAAAATTTAACAGAGTTATATACGTCTGTTTCATTGGCTGCAAAAGACATGTAACTTGAGATGACTGGTGTATGCACTGGGTGAGGTGGTGCAGTGATATGACACTGGACTGTTATTTGGGAGAATGGCAATTAAAATATCTGTCCAGCCATCCAGATTCTGTTTTCTGTGCTTTCCATAAATCACTTAAGCTGAATGCATGGATGGTGCCTCATCTTTTCCCAATGCCTCTAATGGCCTCATTGTTGACAGTATGTTGAACCTCAGTCTTCTTTCCTTGAGGTGTTGCCCTGAAAAATTTAAAATATGATGATATAGGCAGGAAGAGCAGTAGACTGACAAAGGATCTGCACATCAGACAAAAAGTGGTATTAAGGATTGACAATGAAAAAACATGTCAGATGGGTATTGGAAGAGGTAAAATGAAACAGTGGAAAATCCCGGATGAAAAGGATGATTATTACTCCCCATATAGTGGTGGTGTGTCATGGATAGGTGCAACAAATAGACTGCTAAACAAATAGGCTTTCAGCCAAAGGCCTTCTTTTTAGTTAGACAATACACACGCGCGCGCGCGCGCAACCATTGTTCCTGGCTGCCGAGGCCAGGCTGGCCTCGTTGAGAAATTAAAAAATGAAAAATTCAGGATGGAATAACAAAAATATGGAATGTCAACAACTTAGGAAAGATAGTTTGCCACTTACCATTAAGAAAACACATTAAGTTGCAGATAGGCATAACTAAAAGACACTTACATAAAGATTTCGGCTACAGCCTTCATCGGCAAATGAGAAACACATGCAGTTCATACACACAAGAAAGCACACACGACTGCCAACTCCAACAACTCAGCCGGCATGTGTGCGTGAGGTGTGCTTGCTTGTGTGTATGAACGGTGTGTTTCTCTTTTGCTGATGAAGGCTGTGGCCGAAATCTTTATGTAAGTGTCTTTCATTGTGCCTGTCTGCAACTTAATGTGTTTTTTTTATGGTAAATAGCAGCCTATCTTTTTTACATTGTTGATATTCCTACCTGGAGTTTCCATTGCTTGAACAATATGAAATGGATAGATTGCTGCGACCCACATAGAGAAGACACATTGGAGTAAAAGTCTGATCTTGGCAGGAGGTGACAGTCACTGTGTGTGTGTGTGTGTGTGTGTGTGTGTGTGTGTGTGAGAGAGAGACAGAGAGAGAGAGAGAGAGAGAGAGAGAGAGAGAGAGAGAGAGAGAGAGAGAGAGAGAGTGTGTGTGGGGGGGGGGGGGGGGGGGGGGGAGTTATATTTGGGAAAGGACTTAGACTGAAACCTGATGATTTCTAGCAGTCATTTATTTAAATGTGCCTGCTTACCACTCTCCACATCCTCTTTGTGCTGAGCAGCAATCTGTTCATTTCATATGTTGAGAAACTAACAGATAAAGCACTGAGAAAAACTAGAGGTATAGTCGGACGAGGAGAAAGATAAAGACAATGAAATATGCAGATAATCAAGCAGCGTTTTCAGAATCGGAGGGAGAACTACAATTTATGATTGAGTGGACTTAGTAAAAGTATGAAAAAGAGTGTAGAATTAAATAAATGTAGAAAAAACCAAATTGATGAGAATCAACACACACACAGGTTTCATCAAAATGTCCCAGTAACGAGTAAAATCTCTTATGTGCTTAGAAGTTTGGTTGGGAGGAAAGAAGATGGAGGTTAAAGGGCTTTTGGAGAAAGGTTTGTTGACAGCAGTGAATAATTATGGACAGACAAGTAAGAGGAGCAAAGTACCTTAATAGTTTTGAATAGTGGGTGTAGAGCAGAATAATTAAATTTGAACTAACTAAG
Source organism: Schistocerca americana (assembly GCF_021461395.2). Lineage (NCBI taxonomy): Eukaryota > Metazoa > Arthropoda > Insecta > Orthoptera > Acrididae > Schistocerca > Schistocerca americana. The sequence continues at coordinate 226,546,568 of NC_060125.1, read as the reverse complement.
AATGTGGAATGAAGAATTATGTTTGAGATTAGAAGAAAGAGAAGTAATAAAAATGATAAGAATGAAGTAAATGTCTTAGCTTGAGACATATATTGAAGAGGAATGTCCTGCAAAGAAGAGCTGTTGAAGGAAAGAAGAAGAGAGGAATATGCATTCACATTACTGTTGTTATACTGAGATTTCACTCCATTCCTTTCCCCTGCCTCCTACAAACCAAATTACTAGTCTGTTTTGAGACAGTTGTATATACCATTCCAGAACATTGTATAGAAACATAAAATTATGAGCTCACAAGCATGTCACTCTTTCAGGAGCAACTATAAGAATATTAAAAGAATTAGTGATAGCGTAGTTTTCTTTCAGCAATTTGTAGACAGACAATGAAATAATTTTTCTCCCAACTGTACCAGTTGCGAATAAAAAAAAGTTCCTAACTGTGCCCTATTATTTTATGCTGCGTATTTTGAACAACTTAATACAAACATCCTTACTTTAGTAATTCTACAAAACTGACACTTATCTTCTGTAGCTAGTAATAGACAAAGAACTGTATAACAATGAATATTGTGCAGGCGTGAGCATTTGGATGTGCTTTGGGGGGATACCCATACAGACCTCTCAATTGTGGAATGTCAGTCATAACAATACAAATGTGAGAACAACACAACACCCAGCCCTCAAGTGGAAAAAATCTCTGACCTGGCCAGGAATTGAATCCGAGCTTCTTTGGCTAGCAATCCACCACACTGACTGCACAGCTGCTGAGGCGGACATGTGTACTGTTACTAGAGAAAGAACAAGAGCTCAAAAACTAGTAAAATACAAGCTATACAACTTTTCTTCCGCCGTTTGCCGATAGGTGGCGACAGTGGTAAGTAGTAGTTGAAAGAAACAGATCGGAGACATCAACCAGTTAGCTTGGACCTGTCAATATAACCTCATTCAAACATTAGTCGATTTTTGTCTGCATCATAAAGTTGCTCTTGATTGAAAATGTCAGTTTATGAGCCTCATTCTCGTCATTTGTGGGCGGTGTTACTGTTTTGTTTCAATATGAAGAAAACAGTGGCTGAGCCTCCAAATTCTCTTGAGTATGTATGGTAAGGATGCTGTTAGTGAAAGAACGTGTCATGAGTGGTTTCAACGCTTCAAGAACTGTGATTTTAACGTCGTAGACCGGCATAGTGGTGGAAGAGAGAATGTTTTCGAAGATGCAGAATTAGAGACATTGCTGAGTGAAGACTCGCGTCAAACTCAAGAAGAATTGGCACAATTAGTGGGAGTGACACAACAAGCCATTTCAAAATGTTTCAAGGCTATGGGCATGATTCAGAAAGAAGGAACTTGGGTCCCGTGTGAACTGAGACCAAGAGACGTTGAATGGTGGTTGTCTGTTTGTGAACAGTAGCTTCAGGGGCAAAAATGGAAGGGATTTCTGCATCGCATTGTGACTGGGGATGAAAAATGGGTTCATTAAAATAACCCTAAATGCAAAAAATCATGGGGATATCCCAGCCATGCTTTCACATCAACGGCCAAACCGAATATTCATGGCTCCAAGACCATGCTCTGCAATGGTGGGACCAGCTCGGTATCATGTACTATGGGGTGCTAAAACCAAGTAAACAATCACAGGTGCTCATTATCGAACACAATTAATGTGTCTGAGCAGAGCATCAAAAGACAAATGGGCGCAATACACTGAGAAGCATGATAAAGTGGTTTTGCAGCACGACAACGCTCAACCCCACATTGCAAAAGAGGTCAAAACATACTTGGAAACATTAAAATGGGAAGTCTTACCCCACCAACCATATTCTCCAGACATTTCTCCATCTGACTATCACCTGTTTAGATCATGGTGCATGGCCTGGCTGACCAACACTTCCGATCTCATGAAGAAGTCACAAATTGGATTGATTTGTGGATCGCTTCAAAAGATGAACAGTTTTTTCGACGCTGGATTCGTACATGGCCCGAAAGATGGGAGGAAGTAGTGGCTAGCAATGGAAAATACTTTGAATGATACATGTGTAACCAATTTGTTTCATTGAAGCCTCAAATGTTGTTGATTTTTGTATGCACCACTCATCAGTCAGCTATCGGTAGTGAGAGGTTGCCTTTCTGTTATTTTACATATTATTCATCCAGGAATTTCCATTGATTTTATAAATATTGAACAGAATTGTATGTAATCTTCTTCATAGAAATCAGTTTACTGTGTAAAATAAATATACCTAAAATAAATAATAATCCCTCAGCTAACAGCAAAATTAGACAAGACAACACAGTTGTTTAGTGAGCAAGTCATTATGTTGCAGGTTAAATGTCCTTAGTGATACAATGTTAAATAATAATAATGATGATGATGATGATAATGAAAGTAGTAATAATTTTGTGTAGCTCAGTGGTCTGGTGCAGGTCTTTCAATTGGACGCCACAGTGACGTCTTGCATGTCCCTAACCTACCCCAGTTATCCAATAGGGAAAGGGGACCTCCAGTTTAACATGGAGTGTGAACTGTGTGTCATTTCTGGCAAATCTCCACATCAGTGGGAGATGAATACTAGGCTAAAGGCATGTGGGATGCAATGCCGTAGGTAACTACCCTGTTGTGGCTGAGATGCAAACCACTTAACTTCTGTGAAGATGTGATTACGTGCTACAGAAATTTCATGTAACAGGGCTATTGTCAGAATGCTCTTGCAGGAAGAGTCCAGAAGTTTCAACACCACAACCCATATCACTAAATCTGGAGATTAATGAACATCAGTATCACATAGGGAATCTGCATGTTATGTCTTTTCTTCTTCTCATAAAATTCCCATTTCTTTTATGGGGTTGGCATTGTTAGTTACATGGGTAAAGGTGTTAGTGGTAGTTTGTGGCCAGATGCCCTTTCTGACTCCAGCTCTCCCTCAGGATGGAATCTGTGTGCCCCATCTGTCTGCATATAGAGTAAATCTATGTTTAAGTGTGAGAATGTTTTCTAAATGTTTGCATAGATTGTATCTGAAGCAGGACATGGGTACCAGCCTAGTGTTTACCTCATTGATGTGAAAAACTGCCTAAAACTACATCCAGGATAGCTGGCTCACCAGTCATGGTGTTCTTAATCCATGAGATGGATTCGATCTGAGGCAAGCTCACCTCCTCATATCCCAGAAGTGGTGCTTTAACACATTTAGCTATCAGGTGGGTCTGCACGTGATTACTGCCTTGTTGGGTTAGTACAAACAAAATTGGGATGTCGGATAAGCCACCATTGGCACTTTTTGCTGTGTATGAATTATATTCTAGCAATCACAACTTTTTTTGTGCAAAATGTGCAGTCACCAGCTCTCAAATTTGGGAGAAACTATAAGAAATGAGTCCATTAAGTGGCTTCAGTTTTCACAATTCGGAGAAGATCGTGATAGGAAAAAAATATGTTGCTGGAGAAGATCAAGGTAGAAAAAGAGCATATTGTTAATCAGGTGAGATTATGTGAAAGTCTTGAAAATGTTTCTGCAACTGCTGAAGATAGACCTCCTATTCCTCCGAAACTTCATTGAACGGAGTAAATACTGGCAGAGCAGGTTGAAACATCACTACTGCCTGTGACGGTAAGATCTGCTTATGCCATTGTTCTTAAATATTTAATTGTTGTAGCAGTTTTTTGATTTGTTGCTGATGAAACTATTCTTCAGTTAATTGGTAACTGCAACACTTTTATTTGCTGCCGCTGGTACTGTTCCTAAGCATATCTCTTTTGCTGTATAGACTACGGTAAGGCTGGACGTATAATTCCGTACCTTACTCCATAAATCCCTTTTATAACAAGGGTGCCCATACGCAGGAATTGGGGGGGGGGGGGGGTCATGCCTCTTCTCCCCCTCCCCCAGCTCTCAGGGAAAAAATATAGTGTTTTTCAGGAGGAGCTCTTTAAAGAAAATTATTTAAAAGTTGGTGTTATGCAGGGTCGGACTGGAACTTCTTTATGTCAGCTTACAAGCTGCCACTTGTCTTCAAAAAGTATTAAAAATACTGGATACCCCAAGGTCTAGTCCTCTCCCCTGTCCCCCTTCAAACTATCGTATGGGTGCTCTTGCTTTACAGGGATGCAACATGCCATTTATTCAAATGATAGTCACTCACAAAAACAGCATAAAAATCCAATAGAGTAGTTATACCACAAATGACCATTCTGAGTATGAAGATAACCAAATATGTTGTTGTGACCTGAACATCATACTGTTTCTGATGTGTTGTAATACTGGCCACAGTACTTAAGGAGATGTCAGCTGAATCCATATATATATGTGTGTTGAGGAAGTCGTATCCCTGCTGGAGAGCCACATTCAGAATCTGATCCAGTCCCGGAAAGTATCCTGTCACAAGTGGGGCACTTTTGTGGTTCTTCTGTGGGAGGTCAAAGATTTACTGTCCTACACTCGTACTCTCTGCTGGAAGTATCACTTTGCGACGAAGAAAAATGATCCTAATCCTACCCCTAATGATCCAACTCCCCAAGACCCTATCGAAATTGAACCCTGCCTGGAGCAGTTCCGTCCTCCGTCACAGCGGGACCCACCTCCTCTTCCTCAAAATCACCCTCTCCAAACCTTCCAGGAATTTCTGACTTCCAGCCTTGCCTCTCAATCCTTCTTAAAAAACCTTAATCCTACTCCCAACATCATCACTGCTGAAGCCCAGGCTATCCGTGATCTGAAGGCTGACCGGTCCATCGTCATTCTTCCGGCGGACAAGGGTTCCACGACCGTGGTACTTGATCGTCGGGAGTATGTGGCTGAGGGACTGCGTCAGCTTTCAGACAACACCACATACAAAGTTTGCCAAGGTAATCCCATTCCTGATGTCCAGGCGGAGCTTCAAGGAATCTTCAGAACTTTAGGCCCCCTACAAAACCTTTCACCTGACTCTATCAACCTCCTGACCCCACCGACACCCCGCAGCCCTACCTTCTACCTTCTTCCTAAAATTCACAAACCCAATCATCCCACCCGCCCCATTGTAGCTGATTACCAAGCCCCCACAGAACGTATCTCTGCGTACGTAGATCAACACCTTCAACCCATTACTTGCAGTCTCCCATCCTTCATCAAAGACACCAACCACTTTCTCGAACGCCTGGAATCCTTACCCAATCCGTTACCCCCAGAAACCATCCTTGTAACCATTGATGCCACTTCCTTATACACAAATATCCCGCACGTCCAGGGCCTCGCTGCGATGGAGCACTTCCTTTCACGCCGTTCACCTGCCACCCTACCTAAAACCTCTTTCCTCATTACCGTAGCCAGCTTCATCCTGACCCACAACTTCTTCACTCTTGAAGGCCAGACATACCAACAATTAAATGGAACAGCCATGGGTACCAGGATGGCCCTCTCGTACGCCAACCTAGTTATGGGTCGCTTAGAGGAAGCATTCTTGGTTACCCAGGCCTGCCAACCCAAAGTTTGGTACAGATTTATTGATGACGTCTTCATGATCTGGACTCACAGTGAAGAAGAACTCCAGAATTTCCTCTCCAACCTCAACTCCTTTGGTTCCATCAGATTCACCTGGTCCTACTCCAAATCCCATGCCACTTTCCTTGATGTTGACCTCCACCTGTCCAATGGCCAGCTTCACACGTCCGTCCACATCAAACCCACCAACAAGCAACAGTACCTCCATTACGACAGCTGCCACCCATTCCACATCAAAGGGTCCCTTCCCTACAGCCTAGGTCTTCGTGGCAAACGAATCTGCTCCAGTCCGGAATCCCTGAAGCATTACACCAACAACCTGACAACAGCTTTCGCATCCCGCAACTACCCTCCCGACCTGGTACAGAAGCAAATAACCAGAGCCACTTCCTCATCCTCTCAAACCCAGAACCTCCCACAGAAGAACCACAAAAGTGCCCCACTTGTGACAGGATACTTTCCGGGACTGGATCAGATTCTGAATGTGGCTCTCCAGCAGGGATACGACTTCCTCAAATCCTGCCCTGAAATGAGATCCATCCTTCATGAAATCCTCCCCACTCCACCAAGAGTGTCTTTCCGCCGTCCACCTAACCTTCGTAACCTCTTAGTTGATCCCTATGAAATCCCCAAACCACCTTCCCTACCCTCTGGCTCCTACCGTTGTAACTGCCCCCCGGTGTAAAACCTGTCCCATGCACCCTCCCACCACCACCTACTCCAGTCCTGTAACCGGGAAGGTGTAAACGATCAAGGGCATAGCCACATGTGAAAGCACCCACGTGATCTACCAACTGACCTGCCTACACTGTGACGCATTCTATGTGGGAATGACCAGCAACAAACTGTCCATTCACATGAATGGACACAGGCAGACAGTGTTTGTTGGTAATGAGGATCACCCTGTGGCTAAACATGCCTTGGTGCACGGCCAGCACATCTTGGCACAGTGTTACACCGTCCGCGTTATCTGGATACTTCCCACTAACACCAACCTATCCGAACTCCGGAGATGGGAACTTGCTCTTCAATATATCCTCTCTTCCCGTTATCCACCAGGCCTCAATCTCCGCTAATTTCAAGTTGCCGCCACTCATACCTCACCTGTCATTCAACAACATCTTTGCCCCTGCACTTCTGCCTCGACTAGGTCTTTAAATATGTCTGCTTGTGTCTGTATATGTGTGGATGGATATGTGTGTGTGTGCGAGTGTATACCCGTCCTTTTTTCCCCCTAAGGTAAGTCTTTCCGCTCCCGGGATTGGAATGACTCCTTACCCTCTCCCTTAAAACCCACATCCTTTCGTCTTTCCCTCTCCTTCCTTCTTTCCTGATGAGGCAACAGTTTGTTGCGAAAGCTTGAATTTTGTGTGTATGTTTGTGTTTGTTTGTGTGTCTGTCGACCTGCCAGCACTTTCATTTGGTAAGTCACATCATCTTTGTTTTTTTTATATATATTATTTCGGTCCGTTTTCACATTCCACTATCGTCTACTCCCTCAGGTTTAATCTGTTGTCCCCATTGTTCACCCATTTCGTCCTTTTGTGATTTGTTTCCACATAGTTTTGCATATTTTATGCACATATTTCTATGTTATTTATGTATTTTTACACATTTTAATTCACTGCCTTAGATCCTTGCTTCTTCCATCTGCACCAATATAGAAAAGTTTCCTTATCTTTAGCCAGAACCCAGTCCTACATACTGTTCTTGCATTGTTGTCTGTGTCATGGGATCCCCCAAATGACCGTTCCTTCAAATTACCCATCTCGGGCTGCAAACATCCATCAACAATGACCTCCAGATTCCGCCAGGCTTTTGCCCTCACCAACCTAGTCCGACAAAACCATGTAAATCAGGCCTAAACCTCTTTGCAACACCTCCTCTCCATCTGTGAAATTCTCATGCTGTACAATCCCAAATTATTGTATCACATCTCTCACAAACTCTTGTCCTCCAGGAACAGCATGCACAACATCAAAAAACTCCACAACCTGTTCACCTCCTACTCCCACCTTGGACTATCATTATCCACTACATCTACAACAGTCTTCAAACCTCCCCCACATCTCTATAAACTCTGCTTTACAGACCTACTGCACTTACCACAGCCTCAGAAATTCCCTCACCTCATGATACGGAATCAAAAATCTATACTTCAACATGCATACCCTGCGGACCACTGTGAAGTGCATGCCAGAGAGTGCTTAGCATTGTGCCACATTTTAGGGTTTCTTCCCATTCCATTCACATATGAAGCGTTAAATGCCTTTGTGGGTGCTGTAATTAGTCCATGCTTGTCTTTGTGATCCTTTCAGCAGTTGTGCATAGGGTGCCAAAGTACATTTCTAAATTTTTCACTTAATATTGATTCTTGTACTTGTTAAAGTAGGCTTTTAGCAGGACCATTTACAGTTGTCTTCAAGCGCCTTCCAGTTCGGGATGTTTCAGCATGTCCATGATACTCTCCCATGAGCCAAACAGACCTGTGACCATTCATGCTGCCTTTCTTTGTGTACAGCCAGTATCCATTGGTAGTCCTATTTTGTATGGATGCTACACACTTGGGCAGTAATCTAAGATGAGATACACAATTGTGACTCATTGATATTGATGTTGTAGGATACTAAGTTTCTCTGTTTAGTGATGGTATTAACTTCAAGATGGAAATATTCAATACAGCTACAAAAATCAATGGAAGCTGTATTTCTAATTTTTGAGGAATTTGCTATCTGTCTTGTTCGCAATATTTGTGAAACACTTTGTAATTAATGTTTTCACTGTCATGAGGAACTGACAGGTGCTTTAATGCCCAAGCTTGACACCGTGTGCCAGCCAACTCCACTCTGTTTAGTGCAGTATATCTTTGAATGACATGTTTGTAATATAATCACAGTCACTTGTAGACTGTTGATAAAACATATACTGTGGAGGAACATGGCCAGTAAATGAAATCTTCAGTTGGTGGTATATTATCAGTTTAGTCTTGGTTGCAGTTGGGGCATCTTACATTTCTACGCACTGTAGATTTCTTGCAATGCTATGCATTAAAACATATTTCTTGATTGTTTTGACACTGGTATAAATGAAACTGACCATAATATTGTTTCAACATTCTCCAAGATCCGCAATGATTACCACAATGTCATGGCCCAATGTCAGGAAGCACAAAAGGCCACTGCCTGACAGGTACACAAGAAAATGATAACAGAAATAGAAAATTGCAAAAGAAGTGCCAAGACTTTTACTTGAAGATTTCTGAAAGTCTGAAGTTTTGAAATAAATGAAGAAGGTAGAAACATGAAACATACAATAAATGGTTCTGTCCACCTTGTTATTCACAGATGCATTGATTGCTTTGTACCTACATCCTGTTCTACTACCCTACTCAATAAATTGTATCAAACAATGTAAAATCCAGGATGGAATAATGACAAAATTATGAAAAGAGTACATTGTTACTCACTGTATACTGGAGCTATTTAGTCAGAGAAAGGCACAGCAGAAATATTGCTAAACAAGTAAGCTTTCAGCCAAAAGGCTTTCTTCTGAAGTAAGTAACACACACACTCACATACAGGGTAGTCCATCTGAAGTTTCGGATGAGATTATCTCGAAAACTGTACATCAGGTAAAAATAGTGGGCAAGACAAGTTCGTGAGCTCAAAGGGGGACATCAAATGGTACTACATGTGACCTCGAGCCCCGCCCCTTTGGGTGGGGCGGGGGGCAACTTTTAAATCCTAAATGGATGCAGATTCAAATTCTCCATAAAAAAGTAATCTGTGGCGCTACCATGGCCAAACTGTGAACTGTGGCTCAGTATAAAGGTCGGTGCAATGCGATCAGACGTCACTTCACTTTCAGATTGTGAACCATAAACATCAACTGATGAAAGTAAATTATTCTTTAGCGAAACATGGTTCACTATCCTCCTACAGTCCGCAGCTCGTGGTCTTGCGGTAGCATTCTCGCGTCCCGCGCACTGGGTCCTGAGTTCGATTCCCGGCGGGGTCAGGGATTTTTCCTGCCTTGAGATGACTGGGTGTTGTTGTGTCATTTTCATTATCATCATTCATCTCCATTACAGTCAGAGGAAGGCAATGGCAAACCACCTCCACTAGGACTTTGCCTAGTACGGTGGTGCGGGTCTCCCGCATCGTCCCCTGCGCTCCACGGAGTATGGGACATCATCATATCCTCCTACAGAGATTGTTGATATGGTGTTAATTTTAATGCCATAGCAATTACACTGCAGCTGCGCAATTGTATGCAGATCATTTCCCAAACAGATGACATCTAAGTGAAAACATTATTAATTGCACTCAACGAGCTCGAAATGGATACACGCACTGTCCACCTCGTCATCGTGAATACAATGAAAATGATGCTTGTACCCTTACCGTTCTTGCCTGTGTTCAACTGGATCCCAAAATGGGTAGTCGTGTGATTCAGAGACAAACTGGAATACCGAAATCAACTGTTTTCAGGATTTTGAAGGCACATCAGCATCATGCGTATCATATCACACTGACACAGGCATTAACACTGAAAGATATGCAAATATGCGTGCATTTCTGCCAATGGGCCTTGGAAATGATAAGAGGTGACAATGATTTTTTTAGATACGTTATGTTCACCGATGAAGCCACATTCAAAATCAATGCCGAATTAAATCGTCATGATTGTCATTATTGGTCCCCTGTCAATCCACACTGGCACCGACCGGTTGACAATCAACACAAATGGTCGTTAATGGAATTTTAAACAGTTACTTAATAGGACCATATTTTTTTGACTGAAATGTTACTAGGGAATCTTATTTACAACTTCTCCGTGATGATTTGTTGGAGCTAATGAAAGGTGTTGATTTAGAAACTAGGCAACGAATGTGGTTCCAACAGGACAGAGCTGCTCCCCATCATGCTAAAAATGTGCGGAATGTTTTAAATTTACGGTAACCTGGTCAGTGGATAGGACGTAGTGGACCAATTCAGTGGCATCCACGTTCACCAAACCTAACATCTCCTGATACTTTCTTGTGGGATTATTTAAAAAATATTGTTTATGACAGACAGCCCACAACCCAAAACGATATGGAGCAATGCATTCAAAGAGCATGTGCAGCCATACCACGGGCTGTGCTGCTCAAACTGTGGACAGCTTTTGCAGACCATTGACTTTATGCATTGAAGGAAATGGGGATAATTTTGAACAATTTCTTCGTGTCTAATTTCATTAATTAAGCACCCCAACATGTGAGAGGTAAGGGGACTCACACTAATGAAGCACCCCAACATGTAAGAGGCAAGGGAACTCACACTAATGAAGCACCCCATGGGAACATCATTCTACAGCGTCCATTTCGTTGTTCCTGAGTTACACTAAAAGAAGGATACAGTAAATTTTGTACAAAAATAGCCTAATTTGGCGTAACAAAAGAATTGGTGCACATTTTTTATCGATTTGATGCGTCTGTCTCAGATAATTCAAAATAAATCAGAGTTCTTCGCCAATTTTAATTTTTCTCTATTTCAGCACCATCTGTCAATGGTTTAAAAAAATGTTTCAGACAAAAGTTGATTACTTTTTTATGGAGAATCCGAATCTCCAATAAAAAAATGGGTGTTTCCATTTAAGATTTAAAAGTTGCCTCTCGCCCCACCCAAGGGAGCGGGGGCTGGAGGTCATGTGTAGTATCATTTGATGTCTCCCTTTGAGCTTACAAACTTGTCTTACCCACTATTTTTACCCGATGTATAGTTTTCGAGATAATCTCATCCAAAACTTGCAGATGGACCAGCCTGTATATATGACCACTGTGGCTGCTGAGGCCAGACTGCGAGCAGCTGCACCATGATGAGAGAAGCAGTCTAGGTGGTGGGCGTAAGGAGGAGACTGGGACATGGATGGGAAGGGACAGTCACAGTTGGTAGGTGGATTTTGTGGGTGACGAGGGGGAAAGGGGGGGGGGGAGGAGAGAAGTAAAAAGATGCTGTGTGTGTTGGTGAAATAGAAGGCTGTGTTGTGCTGAAGTGGGAACAGGAAGGGGGATAGGTGGGTGAAGGTCAGTGGCTAACGAAGGTTGAGACCAGGGTAGTTATGGGAATGTAGGGTATATTGCAGGGAGAGTTCTTACTAGCACAACTCAGAAAATCTGGTGTTGATAAGAAGGATCCAAATTTTGCAAGCTTTGAAGCAGTCATTGAAGTGAAGAAAGTTTTGTTGGGCAGCATGCTCAGCAACTGGGTAGTCCAGCTGTTTCTTGGTCACAGTTTGTCAGTGGCTATTCACGTGTATAGACAGGGATGAATGCAGGACAGCAGCTTGGCATGTAGATCACACAACTACTTTCACAGGTAGCGCTGCCTTTGATGGGAATAGTGATACTTGTGACTGGACTGGAGTAGGTGGTGATGGGAGGATGTGTGGGACAGGTGTTGCATCTAGGTCTATTAACAAGGATATGAGCTGTGAGGTAAGGGGTTAGGAGCAGGAGTGGAGAAGACACGTGTGGGTCAGGTCTTTATCTAGGTCTATTATAGGGGTATGAACCATTAAAGTAAGGGCTTAGGAGCAAGGTAGAGTAGGGACACCTGGGTCAGGTCTTGCATTTAGGTCTGTTACGGGGATATGGTCCATGAGGTAATGGGTTAGGAGCAAGGGTGAAGTAGGGATGCGTGGGACAGGTTTTGCATCTAGGTCTGTTGCTGGGAAATGAGCCATGAGGTAAGGGGTTAGGAACAGGGGTGGAGTAGGGGTGTGTGGGACAGGTCATGCATCTAGGTCTGTTACAGGGATATGAGTCACGAGATAAGGGCTTAGGCGCAGGGGTAGAGTGGGGATGTGTGTGACAGATCTTGCATCTAACTCTGTTACAGGGATATAAGCCATAAGGTAAGGACTTAGAAGCATGGATGGAGTAGGGATGCGTGGGACAGGTCTTGCATCTAGGTCCATTAAGTGGTTAGGAGACTGGGTGGAGTAGGGATCCTTGCCTCATGGCTCATATCCCTGTAGTAGACCTAGGTGCAAACCTGTCTGATACATCCTCCCACCACCAACTACTCAAGTCCAGTCACAGGCATCAAAGGGAGGGCAACCTGTGAAACCAGTCATGTGATCATGTGTGCTGCACCTAGTTACCGTACCCTCTTCCCACCACGTCTCTGTATGCTTCCACAACCAGCACTCTTTTTGTCCCCCACCCCTACCCTGCTATCCTTTCACCTTCCATCATGCACAGTCATGCGTGTACTTCAGAATAGGGCCTCTTGGCCAGAATCTTACTTGTTTAGCACATATTTATTTTTATTTCTCTCTCTCTTTTTTTCTTTTTTTTGTGAGTAGCAATCTATCCTTTCCATATTATTGTCAATAAATTGTACATTGAGTTGACAAAAGTCATGGGATAGTGATATGCACATATACGGATGACAGTAGTAGAGTGTACACAAAGTATAAAATGGGAGGGCATTGGCAGAGCTGCCATTTGTACTCAGGTGATTCACGTGAAAAGGTTTCTGTCAGGATCATAGCTGCATGATGGGATTTAACAGACCTTGAATGCAGAATGGTAGTTGGAGCTAGATGCATGGGGCATTCCATTTTGGAAATCATTAGAGAATTCTTTATCTCGAGATCGACAGTGTCAAGAGTGTGTCAAGGACACCAAATTTCTGGTGTTAACTCTCACCACAGACAACACAGTGGATGACCGCCTTCACTTAACAACTGAGAGCAGCATTGTCCGCATACCATGCTGAAAGGCGAGCAGCACTGTATGGAATCAATGTGGGACGTACGACATACATATCCGTGTGGTCAATGCGGCACAATTTGGCGATAATGGGCTAATGCTGCAGACAACAGATGCGAGTGCCTTTGCTAACAGCATGACATTGCCTGCAGTGCACACCTGGGCTCATGGCCATATCACTTAAACACTAGATGACTGGAAAACTGTGATCTGGTCAAATGAGTCCTGGTTTCAGCCAGTAAGATCTGACGGTAGGGTTCGAGTGTGATGAAGAGCGCACAAAACCATGGAATCAGGTTGTCAACAAGGCATTGAGCAAGCTAGTGGTGTCTCCATAATGGAGTGGGCTGTGTTTACACGGAATCAACTGGTCGTCTGGTCCAACTGAACTATCATTGATGGGAAAAAGTTACATTCAGCTACTTGGAGACCATTTGCAGCCATTCGTGGACTTCATGTTCCCAAAGAGCAATGAAATTTTTAAGGATGACAATGTGCCATGACACAGGGCCACAATTGTTCGTGATTGGTTTTAAGAACATTCTTATCAATTCAAGAGAATGATATGGCCACCCAGATCGCCCAACATCAATCCCATCAAATGTTTATGGATCATAATCAAGAGATCATTTCATTCTCAAAATCCTGCACCAGAAACACTTTCGCAATTGTGGATGGCTGTAGAGGCAGCGTGGTTCAGTATTTCTGCAGGGGCTTCCAACAACTTGCTGAGTCCATGCCACATTGAGTTGCTGCAGTAAGCCAGTAAAAAGGAGGTACCCCATGACTTGTTGCCTCAGTGCATATTGTATATGTGATTGTTTTCTTTCTTTTCATTTACAGTTTATCTTTTATTTACCACTAGTTTTTGTTGTCATTTTCATTATGTGATGACTAACTTGCAGTAGTCAGCATCGTCATGGTGCACTGAGTTCACATTGTGCACTGTATTTTGTATCTACAGTTATTCCAGATAGTATCTATTTATTTATTTTTTTCAAGATTTGTGTCTGCAAGAGACTTGTATAAATAAGAATTGAGTAAATAAATCTGCATTTAACCACGCTGCTTTGGTAAAGGGCATACTTTCCTTTGCACGTAATGTCCACTGGAAATGTCACTTTGCAACCCAACCCCAAAACCTTTCCAATAGCAAGTCTGACATTGAACCCTGCCTTGAACAGTTTCGACCATAATCCCAATTGACCCACACCCACTACCTCAGAATCAACTTTTACAGGCCTTCCAAGAATTCCTCACATCCAGCATTGCTTCACATCCTTCCTCAGGTCCCTACAACATGACCCTAACCTCTCCTCAGCAGAACTTCAGGCTTTGCATTCCCTAAAAGCTGAGAACTCCACAATTATTGTCCCAATGATTAATGGAAAATCTCATATAAGATGTGAAACAAATACTAACAAAGAGATAGAGGGGCTGGCCAGTACTTACCTCAGCTCAGTACAGCCGATAGATACACATAAAACAGAACTGAAAATTTACATTCCTAGCTTTCGGAACTTTGTTCCTTCATCAGGGAGGAGAGAGGGGAGAAAAGGGAAGAAGGGAAAGTGGATTCAGTTACTCACAACCCAGGTTATGAAGCAACAGGGAAAGGTAAACAGGGAGGGTAGCAAGGATGGAGGCATGGTTGTCAGAGGGAAGCCAAAGATATTCTACTGTAAGTACTGTGACAGCTTCAAACCAAAGAGGATGCATACAGAAGTAAAGAGGTATATAGTATAAAGATAAACACAACTATGTAGGATGAAAGATGCGTGAATGGCTAAAGAGGAAAGGGAAAGAGGAGAAGACTGAAGAGTGAATGTGAGTGAGGTTGTTTAACGTAGGTTCAGTCCAGGGGGATGGCGGGATGAAAGGATGTGTTGGAGTGCAAGTTCCCATCTCCGCAGTTCAGAGGGACTGGTGTTGGGTGGGAGAAGCCAAATGGCACATACGGTGTAGCAGGTTCCTAGGTCCCTAGAATTATGCTGGAGGGCATGCTCCGCTACTGGGTATTGGGCATCTCCTAGGCGGACAGTTCGTCTGTGTCCGTTCATGCGCTCAGCCAGTTTGGTTGTTGTCATGCCGATGTAAAAGGCTGTGCAGTGCAGGCATGTCAGTTGATAAATGACATGTGTAGTTTCACACGTAGCCCTGCCTTGAATTGTGTATGTTTTACCAGTAGCGGGGCTGGAGTAGGTGGTTGTGGGGGGATGCATGGGGCAGGTTTTGCAGCGGGGTCGGTTACAGGGGTAGGAACCGCTGGGTAGAGAAGGTAGTCTGGGAATATTGTAGGGTTTAACAAGGATGTTACGGAGGTTAGGGGGGCGACGAAAGGCAACTCTGGGTGGTGTGGGGAGAATTTTGTCAAGGGATGATCTCATTTCAGGGGTTGACTTGAGAAAGTCATATCCCTGGCGGAGTAATTTGTTGATGTTTTCGAGGCCAGGATAATATTGGGTGACAAGGGGGATGCTTCTGTGTGGTCTGGGGGTAGGAACATTGTTGTTGGACGGGGAGGAATGTATTGCTCGGGAAATCTGTTTGTGGACAAGGTCTGCAGGATAGTTGCGGGAGAGGAAAGCACTGGTCAGGTTATTGGTGTAGTTGTTGAGGGATTTGTCACTGGAGCAGATACGTTTGCCACGAATACCTAGGCTGTAGGGAAGGGAGCGTTTGATGTGGAAAGGATGGCAGCTATCAAAGTGAAGGTACTGTTGTTTGTTTGTGGGTTTGATATGGACAGAGGTGTGGATGTGAGCTTCAACAAGATGAAGGTCAACATCCAGGAAGGTGGCTTGGGTTTTGGAGAAGGACCAGGTGAAATTCAGATTCAAAAAGGAGTTGAGGTTATGGAGGAACAGTACCTTCACTTTGATAGCTGCCATCCTTTCCACATCAAACGCTCCCTTCCCTACAGCCTAGGTATTCGTGGCAAACGTATCTGCTCCAGTGACAAATCCCTCAACAACTACACCAATAACCTGACCAGTGCTTTCCTCTCCCGCAACTATCCTGCAGACCTTGTCCACAAACAGATTTCCCGAGCAATACATTCCTCCCCGTCCAACAACAATGTTCCTACCCCCAGACCACACAGAAGCATCCCCCTTGTCACCCAATATTATCCTGGCCTCGAAAACATCAACAAATTACTCCGCCAGGGATATGACTTTCTCAAGTCAACCCCTGAAATGAGATCATCCCTTGACAAAATTCTCCCCACACCACCCAGAGTTGCCTTTCGTCGCCCCCCTAACCTCCGTAACATCCTTGTTAAACACTACAATATTCCCAGACTACCTTCTCTACCCAGCGGTTCCTACCCCTGTAACCGACCCCGCTGCAAAACCTGCCCCATGCATCCCCCCACAACCACCTACTCCAGCCCCGCTACTGGTAAAACATACACAATTCAAGGCAGGGCTACGTGTGAAACTACACATGTCATTTATCAACTGACATGCCTGCACTGCACAGCCTTTTACATCGGCATGACAACAACCAAACTGGCTGAGCGCATGAACGGACACAGACGAACTGTCCGCTTAGGAGATGCCCAATACCCAGTAGCGGAGCATGCCCTCTAGCATAATTCTAGGGACCTAGGAACCTGCTACACCGTATGTGCCATTTGGCTTCTCCCACCCAACACCAGTCCCTCTGAACTGCGGAGATGGGAACTTGCACTCCAACACATCCTTTCATCCCGCCATCCCCCTGGACTGAACCTACGTTAAACAACCTCACTCACATTCACTCTTCAGTCTTCTCCTCTTTCCCTTTCCTCTTTAGCCATTCACGCATCTTTCATCCTACATAGTTGTGTTTATCTTTATACTATATACCTCTTTACTTCTGTATGCATCCTCTTTGGTTTGAAGCTGTCACAGTACTTACAGTAGAATATCTTTGGCTTCCCTCTGACAACCATGCCTCCATGCTTGCTACCCTCCCTGTTTACCTTTCCCTGTTGCTTCATAACCTGGGTTGTGAGTAACTGAATCCACTTTCCCTTCTTCCCTTTTTTCCCCTCTCTCCTCCCTGATGAAGGAACAAAGTTCCGAAAGCTAGGAATGTAAATTTTCAGTTCTGTTTTATGTGTATCTATTGGCTGTACTGAGCTGAGGTAAGTACTGGCCAGCCCCTCTATCTCTTTGTTACAATTATTGTCCCAGCAGACAAAG
Organism: Schistocerca americana; assembly: GCF_021461395.2. NCBI lineage: Eukaryota > Metazoa > Arthropoda > Insecta > Orthoptera > Acrididae > Schistocerca > Schistocerca americana. The sequence goes on along the minus strand of NC_060125.1, from coordinate 226,529,145 downwards.
GATCTACCACTGCGGTACTTGACCAACAGTTAGTGAAGGTCTACACCAGCTGGCTGACACCTCTACATGCAGCATCTGTCATTAAGATCCCATCGCTGTGATTCAAACTGACCTGCAGTCCATCCTAAAAACCTCAGGCCCCTCACAAATACTTACGCCTCAATCCACAGAACTTCTTACCCCACCCAAATTATGCACCCCCACCTTTTACTTTCTTCCTAAGATCCATAAACTCAATCATCCAGGCTGTCCTGTGGTTGCTGGCTTCAAAGAACCCACCGAACCTTAGTTGATCAAAACCTGCAACCCATAGTATAAAGACTTACCTCCTATATTAAAGATACCAACCATTTCCTATATCGTCTGAAAGCCATGCTTGCCGCCATCTCCCTCTATACCAACATCCCCCACATACATGGTCTGTCTGCTGCTGAACATTTCCTCAGTCAATGCCCACCTGATTCCAAGCCTATGACATCCTTTGTGCTCACCTTAATCAACTTTGTACTTACCAACAATTACTTCACCTTTGAGAGGCAGAAATATAAACAGATCAGGGGTACGGCTAGGGGAACCAGGATGGCTCCTTCCTGTGCCAACCTTTTAATGGGTTGCTTGGAGGGGCTTTCCTGGGAGCCATAAGCATTCAGCCCTTGGTTTTGGTTAGATACATTCATAACATTTTCGCCATATGGACTAATGGTGAGGCTGACCTGTTAAAATTCCTGGAATCTCTAAATAACTTTTCCCAGTTGAAGTTCACATGATCCTATTCCAAATCCCATGCCACTGTCCTTGATGTTGACCACATCCTCACTGAAGGCCAGCTGCACACTTCTGTCTACATCAAACATACTACAGTTGCCATCCTTTCCATGTCAAATGTCCCCTCTCATACGGCATTTGCATTTAAGGCAAACATATTTGTTCGGATGCAGACACTATACAGCAGTACACCACAACTCTCACTTCAGCCTTCACTGGATGTAATTATCCCAACAGCCTAGTTCAAAATCAAATTTCCAGGCCATCACATCCAATCCTGGTACTGCTGATCCCTCCAAAAAACAACTTCAGAGCAGTCCCTCCAAAAAACAACTTCAGAGCACACCACTAGTCACCCAGTATTATCCTGGTCTCGAATGTATCAATCAGCTACTTAGACAAGGCCATGACTTCCTAAAATCCTGCCCTGAAATGAGATCCATTCTGTCTGAGATTTTGCCCACCACACCCAGATCTCTGCATTATCCTTTTCAGACACTATGCTCCTTCTGCTCTCATCTCCCTACCCTTTGGCTCCTACCCCTATGACCATCCCCAGTGCAAGACTTTCCCTATGCACCTTCCTTCCAACACCTATTCCAGCCCTGTAACTGGTAAAACATATACTATCACATGGAGAGCCACCTGTGACACAACACATGCCATATACCAGCTGTTATGTAAACACTGTTTGACCTTTTACATCAGCATGATTACCACCCAGTTATGAGTCAAGATGAATGGGCATAGGTAGATTATCTATACAGGCAACACACAATATCCTGTTGCAGAGCATCCTGTACAACATGACAATCGTGACCTTAGTGCCTGTTTCACTACTCGCACCGTCTGGATTCTTTCCACAGAAACCAGTTTCTCAGAATTCCATAGGCAGGAACTAGCACTACAACATGTCCTTTGTTCTCGCCACCCACCTGGCCTTAATTTACGTTAATTCCTTGTGTCTCATCATTTATTCACAGTAACTACTTCTTTCTTCTCTCTGTTTTAGTTTTCTGCATCTTTCATTTTATGACTTGTTTATTTTTCACCGTCCCCCCTCCCACCTCTGTTACATACAATGCACGATGTTTTAGTACTAATCTCTGTTTTGCATATTACCCTGTCTTCCACCTGTAAGCTCTCAGGTTTTCAAATCTGATCCAGTGCAGTTCTTAACAATCAGTCTTTCCTTCTCATCGCAAATGTTAGTCCCCCTTGACCCGGGGTTCTGGGTGGCTTTTCTGAACTTTAGCTCTTTCCCTAAACCTCTCCAGTCCTTTTCTTTCATCCCTCTACCTTCCCCTTCAACTCTTCTGCCAAAAGCCACTGACTCTGAAAGCTTGTAAGAGTTAAATCCTTTTGTGTGTGTGTGTGTGTGTGTGTGTTCCCCTGCCAGAGTTAAATCCTTTTTTGTGTGTGTGTGTGTGTGTGTGTGTGTGTGTGTGTGTGTGTGTGTGTTTTCCCCTGCCACTGCTTTGTAAACAGTATGTTTGTGTCAAAGGATTTTGTTCCTGTGTTTGATATTACACGAAATCCTTTCATTGAAACAATTGTACACAAATTTTATAAGGGAAATTTTTAAGTAAATAGTGATTGATTGCCACTTAATCCGCCAATTATCATCTATGTAGCTTGTTAGACTTTCTTATAAAAGTACTATAAACCAGTTTCTGTTTCAGGCACATATATGTTACTATTGTTATTATTATTATTATTATTATTATTTATTATTATTATATTCATACGCCTCACTTTTTTGTTGTGTAAGAGATATTCATAGTGTTTCTTCTATGTCAGGATTTCTGCAATTAAAACAGCAGATAAATCCTGAGGGAATGAAACCACTACCTGCAGATAAATGACTGGTGACACATTTCAAAGATCACATAATCATGCTGAAGAATTAAACAACACAACCATAGCATTCTTTACTCCTGTGGGTGCACAATGTGTAACACAGCCATAGTTGTCACTGCAGTCTCCACTTTTCAGTTGCACATATTTAATTACTATTGCATACGCAGCTTCGAGGTTGTGTATTTTCGAATACAAACATTTCCTCCTCTTTTACAGTGTACACATTTTACACTACTCTATCCACTTCATTATCCATCTGAAGCCCTTCTCTGCTTATTAACACAATGCTCTTTTCTTTTGGAAAGTTACTTTCTTTATGGTTACTTTCATTTTTAATCCCTGCCTGGTGACATTTTTTCTCCAACCAATTCCAGTGTATACACTTGTCATTATACCTCTGCCTGGTCAGAAAACACACTTTTGCCCTAGTTAAAATCCAGTCTCACAAGGATCTTCGATTTTCCTGGTTCCATAGGCTCCTAACTTCAACACACTTTTTACACTATTACTCTGTCCAAGCAGAAACCTTACTGGACTGCATCTAACAATTTTTAAATGCAATTTGTGTGTGTGTGTGTGTGTGTGTGTGTGTGTGTGTGTGTAAATGGGCGGGTGGGTTGAGGGAGCGGGGTGTTAGGGAGGAGTCACAAAAATAATATAAAAATATCTTAAACTAATGTGATTTTCTCATCTTTTACATCTGTTTATGCACCACTCGTAATTCATCTGTAGGTGAGTTGTTGCATTTCCTCAAATTACTTTTTATTTTTAGTTTATCCTGCTGATTAATTATTTTTGTACAGAGGACCAGTATTTGGCAGAAATGCTGTGAAAAAGAAATACCAAATGAGGTTCTTGAAGAAATCACAAGTAATTTATACCCAGGATGGTCCCACTGTGGTACAGAGACTAACTGGCATTGTGTTTATAAAGCATGGCGCAGGTGGATGAGGAAGAGAAAGACACCTTGCACTGTAAGATCTGTTTTCTCATCCGAGGAGAGACTTGAGTGGGTCACGAGTGTGAAGGCCTCAGGTTCTTGTATTGTAACTGGGCATAAGGATGGCAGCATCAAATTTTGGAGTCGATTCAGTGGCTTTTTGGGAGGAGTATTCCATCATGCACGTGCTGTTACAGATTTGGGACTTATGATATATAATCCAAAAGGTTGGTTCACTGATTATAATTTTGTAAACACTCATTACGTTATGGTTGTATGTGTTTGTGTATGTTCACAGAATAGTTTATGCTTATGGTTTCAACATTTCTTTGTCACCAGCTACTCTCATAGGCCCTCACATGTGAGGTAAATGTGGAAATAGCCTTAAGACAATTAATTTGTTTTGGGACTTGATTTTTAGGTTCCTTTTGTAATATTTTTCAGCCCAGTGCTTTAAAGTGCCTAGCATAAGCAGAGATAATCATCACTTCAGAAATAGCATACAACAGAAGATAAAAACTTAATTTCTCAAGAGTTTGTCTCCCTAATAATCAAACAGTTCAAATACTGTAATCCTCGTATCCCATGTTACAATTTGAGGATGAGCGCCATGCTACATGCAAAGAACAATGCTAGATCTAGGTGGAATGAAATATTAATCAGTGGACAGTGCAGGATGGAATAACAACTGTATGAAGAGGATAGATTGCTACTTGCCACATAGAGGAAGCATTGACTCATGTACAGGCACAATGAAGAAGACTGCTAAACATTTAAGCTTTTGGACAGAATGGGTTCCCTGTGCCCAGAGACAGTGGTCGCGCCCGTGTGTGTTTGTGTGTGTGTGTGTGTATGTGAGAGAGAGAGAGAGAGAGAGAGAGAGAGAGAGAGTTGTTTTCGTGTGAATGTCCATGTGATTTCTGTTTTGGAAAGAGGACTTATTTGCCCAAAAGCTTAAATGTTTAACAGTCTTTTTTCATTTCGCCTCTCTGTGACTCAACACTTCCTCATGTGGTGAGTAGCAACCAAATCTTTTCATATTGTTGGAATAAAAATATTAGTATTTATGGGTAAATTTCTAAAGAAGAATTAGCCAAGTTTCTTTCCACATCTTTTTATAAAGATAATATTGCATTTATAATGATACACATGCTTTGCTCCAATAAATTGTATTACATTCCTCCACTCACCCCACCACTCCTCCAGTACACCTTTGAACTTTGTAGTGGGCAGATGTATTTCATCTGATATAGATCCTATTATCAGGAGTGTTATGGATTATGGATCTTATGTATAGTCATATCACAGAAGTTACCATTTTGAGTTTACATGGAGACAAAATTGTGAGTTTTGCTCGTACCATGCCATATTATTATGTAGTGAAACATGAGAAAAATAAGGCATGCACATGTATGAAAAAGGTTCATTACAATGTTGGACAAGTCATAGTATGATATGATGATCAATGCCTTGAGGTGATGTGATGAAAACTTGTAGTGCTCGAAGCTAACATATTTTTACATAAGTACATGCAGCAGTATTTATTACAAATCTATTACAGTTTCACAGTCCTTTGTTTGTTTAATATTTAGAACGGTATCCATTGTGATGAATACTCATGACGAGTTAAAATTCCCTGCCAGACTATAGTCAAGTGTTGGTCTGGCATGAAATTATAACTTGTCACAAATCTCTGCAAGAAAAGTATTCATTTTCCATACTACACTATTGATAAGTGAAAGGAATGAGCCATTGTAAATGATATCATAGAGACATGACACAAGTTCATATTAGCCATGACTGGAACAGGAAAATGTCTTCACCTTCTTCAAGGGCTATAATCTAACATCACTTTAAGAGCTTTTTTTTCTGCTGGGAGGAGGGGGGGGTTTCTGTGTGAGGATTTGAACACCATTCCTCATGAATAAGAGAGTCCAGTGTGATAAACCAGTATGCTACCTCTCTTACCGTAGCTAACAATCAATAGTTAATGATCTGATGTGCCAAAGAAAGAACTTGCTGAATGAATACTTTAAAATCAGTCATCCCCAATATCCATCCAAAGACCCTAAGATTGACACCTGTTAAGTATTTAAGCATTTGTCAGTCAAGTACTATGACATTCTTAAACACACTGCATGGTTTTTATCAAGCTGAATTGCCCCCATCTAAACGAAGTCGTAACCAAGGTCCTGATGGTATAACTTTCCCTCCAGTGACAAAATTTATGTAGCCAAGACTGAGTGTGTGTACGTGTTTGTTATCAGTTAACAACTGTGCATGGTTTGACTAGTGTTCCATACTGATTTGACTGCCATCAAGTCTCGGTTAAAATGAATGAAGACAAGTGTTTGTACTTGCAATATCTTGCATCTGAACATTCCTTGGAAATAATAATGAGGACCTATGATTTTGTTTCATCACTAAGTCATATGGATCTCCATTTCATGGATGATAAACAGCTCCACGGCATGCTCATCATCTTGTGCATTAACTAGATCTCTAATTATGTTTTCCCCCTTCTTCTTATTTGAATGTCACATAGTTTTCTTTCTTTTGTTTTCCATCCTCATTCAGTCTTATGGCGTGCTTGCATCTTCCTTTTGGCTTATTGGTATCTTTTAGCAATGCTTTTTCTTCTCATGTCACCTGCATTCTTTGTAAGCTTTTCACTATTCTTTTGTCTTCCTGCATCTTTCATTACCCTCAACACACATTAATTCTTTTTTATGTTAGTTTTCATCTATGACCTGTGGGTTACCTGAAGCTCAATAATAACATTCTGGAATTTGAATCATGGCTGATATAATGACATCCTTTACTGCAGTCTCTCTCTCTCTCTCTCTCTCTCTCTCTCTCTCTCTCTCTCTCTCTCTCTCTCTCTCTCTCTCTCTCTCTGTGTCACTTGTGGTTTGTGGGTTTTTCCTTTGCTTCGGTCTGTACACATTAGTGGATTTTTTGGGTTTTATCTCCTCTCCAACACCTTTACATTGTTTCTTTTCCAGTTTTCTATCATTTCTTTCTTCTGGGGTAAGAGATTGCTTGAATGGTTCTGGAAACTAGACACTGAATCTTGTTGGATTTTTCACCTCTTCCGTAAGTTCAAAATTTAGAGATTGCTAACTTCTAGAACATTCTATAGTTGGTATCTGCCTCATTGTCTCTAACTTTTGTTCGATTTTAGTATTTATGCATGTTGTATTAATCTTTGTATTCTTAACTACTGAAAGTTCTACAGGTAACTTGTTCATCCAGAATACAAAATGGGATGTGAGACACAACCTGTTAATTTCTACCTCTAAGGACCGTAGTATCAAAATTATTAACTTGGAGACTGGATTTACAAGCTGGTCACTGACATGTCATCTAATGCAGACCTGTATGGTGAGGTAAGGAAGATCACCTAGTTAAGTTCATCAGCTCACATATTACTAAAAGGTTTTCTTTTCCATTTTGCTTCTGCATTTACAGTGATGATTCAAAGAAATGCAGTGACCACAGTGCTTTGTGAAACAAATCTGTTTTTACAATAAGTGGTATATGAGTGCAATCATTCACGCCTATTATGAATTAGTTGCAGTTAACATGTTCTCCAGCCATTACAATAAACTGAGCTCTAAAAAAATTATTTTTTGCATATCTCATTAAAATGACCACTAAAAATACTACTTTTATTATTTATTGAATGCAGGAGGAACAAGACTTTTGGTCAGGCGAATACAGGATCATGAATACAAAATCAAATAGGGGTAATGCAGGAGTAGCTTTAATAATGAATAGGAAAACAGGAGTGCGGGTAAGCTACTACAAACAGCATAGTGAACGCATTGTTGTGGCCAAGATAGACACGAAGCCCATGCCTGCTACAGTAGTACAAGTTTATATGCCAACTAGCTCTGCAGATGATGAAGAAATTGATGAAATGTATGATGAGATAAAAGAAATTATTCAGATAGTGAAGGGAGACGAAAATTTAATAGTCAAAGGTGACTGGAATTCGACAGTAGGAAAAGGAAGAGAAGGAAACGTAGTAGGTGAATATGGATAGGGGCTAAGAAATGAAAGAGGAATCCGCCTGGTAGAATTTTGCACAGAGCATAACTTAATCATAGCTAACACTTGGTTTAAGAATCATGAAAGAAGGTTGTATACATGGAAGAACCCTGGAGATTCTAAAAGGTTTCAGGTAGATTATATAATGGTAAGACAGAGATTTAGGAACCAGATTTTAAATTGTAAGACATTTCCAGGGGCAGATGTGGACTCTGACCACAATCTATTGGTTATGAACTGTAGATTAAAACTGAAGAAATTGCAAAAAGGTGGGAATTTAAGGAGATGGGACCTGAATAAACTGAAAGAACCAGAGGTTGTGCAGAGTTTCAGGGAGAGCATAAGGGAACAAGTGACAGGAATGGGGGAAAGAAATACAGTAGAAGAAGAATGGGTAGCTTTGAGGAATGAAATAGTGAAGGCAGCAGAGGATCAAGTAGGTAAAAAGACGAGGGCTAGTAGAAATCCTTGGGTAACAGAAGAGATAATGAATTTACTTGATGAAAGGAGAAAATACAAAAATGCAGTAAGTGAAGCAGGCAAAAAGGAATACAAACGTCTGAAAAATGAGATCGACAGGAAGTGCAAAATGGCTAAGCAGGGATAGCTAGAGGACAAATGTAAGGATGTAGAGGCTTATCTTAAGAGGGGTAAGATAGATACTGCCTACAGGAAAATTAAAGAGACCTTTGGAGAAAAGAGAACCACTTGCATGAATATCAAGAGCTCAGATGGACACCCAGTTCTAAGCAAAGAAGGGAAAGCAGAAAGGTGGAAGGAGTATATAGAGGGTCTATACAGGGGCGATGTTCTTGAAGACAATATTATGGAAATGGAAGAGGAGGTAGATGAAGATGAAATGGGAGATATGATACTGCGTGAAGAGATTGACAGAGCACTGAAAGACCTAAGTCGAAACAAGGCCCCGGGAGTAGACAACATTCCATTAGAACTACTGACAGCCTTGGGGGAGCCAGGCCTAACAAAACTCTACCATCTGGTGAGTAAGATGTATGAGACAGGCGAAATTCCCTCAGACTTCAAGAAGAATGTAGTAATTCCAATCCCAAAGAAAGCTGGTGTTGACAGTTTAATAAGTCACAGCTGCAAAATACTAACACGAATTCTTTACAGACGAATGGAAAAACTGGTAGAAGCTGGCCTCGGGGAAGATCAGTTTGTATTCCATAGAAATGTTGGAACACGTGAGGCAATACTGACCCTATGACTTATCTTAGAAGCTAGATTAAGGAAAGGCAAACCTACATTTCTAGCATTTGTAGACTTAGAGAAAGTGTTTGATAATGTTGACTGGAATACTCTCTTTCAAATTCTGGAGGTGGCAGGGGTAAAATACAGGGAGCGAAAAGCTATTTACAATTTGTACAGAAACCAGATGGCAGTTATAAGAGTCGAGGGGCATGAAAGGGAAGCAGTGGTTGGGAAAGGAGTGAGACAGGGTTGTACCCTTTCCCCGATGTTATTCAATCTGTACATTGAGCAAGCAGTAAAGGAAACAAAAGAAAATTCGGAGCAGGTATTAAAATTCATGGAGAAGAAATAAAGACTTTGAGGTTCGCTGATGACATTGTAATTCTGTCAGAGACAGCAAAGGACTTGGAAGAGCAGTTGAACGGAATGTACAGTATCCTGAAAGGAGGGTATAAGATGACCATCAACAAAAGCAAAACGAAGATAATGGAATGTAGTCGAATTAAGTCGGGTGATGCTGAGGGAATTAGATTAGGAAATGAGACACTTAATGTAGTAAAGGAGTTTTGCTATTTGGGGAGCAAAATAACTGATGATGGCCGAAGTAGAGAGGATATAAAATGTAGACTGGCAATGGCAAGGAAAGTGTTTCTGAAGAAGAGAAATTTGTTAACATCGAGTATAGATTTAAGTGTCAGGAAGTCGTTTCTGAAAGTATTTGTATGGAGTGTAGCCATGTATGAAAGTGAAGCATGGACGATAAATAGTTTAGACAAGAAGAGAATAGAAGCTTTTGAAATGTGGTGCTACAGAAGAATGCTGAAGATTAGATGGGTAGATCACATAACTAATGAGGAGGTACTGAATAGAACTGGGGAGAAGAGGAGTTTGCGGCACAAATTGACTAGAAGAAGGGATCGGTTGGTAGGGCATGTTCTGAGGCATCAAGGGATCACCAATTTAGTATTGGAGGGCAGCGTGGAGGGTAAAAATCGTAGAGGGAGACCAAGAGATGAATACACTAAGCAGATTCAGAAGGATGTAGGCTGCAGTAGGTACTGGGAGATGAAGAAACTTGCACAGGATAGAGTAGCATGGAGAGCTGCATCAAACCAGTCTCAGGACTGAAGACCACAACAACAACAACATTCATTATTGTTGGTGATGTCATCATTGTTGTGTCTAGGTATTCCTGCAGACTTGGAGCAGATTTGTTAATTGCCACAAAAACCCGTATTGTTAGTCACAAGATTGTAATTTAAATAAGAATTTTGTGGTAGTATCTTCTTGTTGGCCTGTGCCTGTGATCAGTTAATAGTTCATTCCACATTAAATACTTGGATCAACTGTACCTGTGTGATTCATTGCAATAATGAATAACACAGAAAAAACTGCCATATCAGTAACATTAATTTTTTTTGCTATCGTAGGCTTGTTTCAATCTTAAATCATCAGGGAAACAAGTATTATCAACTTAACGTGGGAAGACAGTTAACTGACATCAAAAGAGGTAGAACACAGGAGTCAGCTGTACAAGGCATCATAGTTTCGAATGAAACAACAAACTTACTGTTACGAGTCACTGTTTATTTATATCCACAACATGTTTTGAAGGTTTAAACCTCCATTGTTAGATGGATTTACACATGTTTGTCTGACATATGTGTGTGTTGTGTTACAATTTTGGGGAAACTTGTGGCAGTGTCTTCAGTGGTCACATGTTCCTTTCTCTGTCGTAATACATCACATGTAAACTTCGAAATGCATTGAGGATATAAACAAACAGTGACTGGTAACAATAAGCTCGTTGTTTTGTTTTATAGCAATAACAGTCACAAAAAAGCCTAGCCTAAAATGTTCGCATCATAGTTTTACAAAATAATTCAGTTTTTTGTATTGCATGAACAGGTTATAAGTGCCTGTTGGATAGTGCAAAAGTGACATGAGCCGTCTTTCTTCTAAGCCTGTTTTGCTGTTGTTGCACAGCATTTTAGTAATTAAGTGATGAATAAAATTTTGTTGAGACCAACTGGGACAATGCTAACTGGAGCACGCCTGTTGAGTACTTAACAGTGGTGTAACCAGTGTCAACAGTCAGAAGATCTGAAGTACAAACAAGCAGGAAGTTCATTGCCTTCCACTGTGGGAGGGAGAGTGTCAGGAACACCTGAGTCAGCACCTTGACAACAAGTGCAGAGCAGATGCAATGCTGTTCTGTCAAAGGGGCTACATTCGGTTACCAGTACGGGGGCATCTTTTCATGTACGGCTATAAAACCTTCATCTTTCTTCCACTCAAGCTCAGAGGATGACCGGTGTATACGACTCGCTGCCAGCTTGGAATCCTTTACTACGAATCTGCAGCCATCCAGCTGTGGAGGGAACTACAGATACACCAGTGATTACCCAAGGATGAGGCCCAGGCTGATCTTTCATGAATGAAGAACCAATCAGTCCATGTACAAACTGTTCAGTTTGAGAGCAGGGTGCTTATGCACCATTCCTGGGCAGTCCAAGTACTGCCTTACCGGCTGTACACTGGGGCTGCCCTCCGTGTTGCTGTTGGGTTTTCCGTGCACACACACTCTTGACAACCAAAAAAGGGCTTGCATATTTCTGGGGCCGATCCTAAGCATGGCTACATTCAGTGAGAACACTGAGGCTGCGGCAGGCCCTCACAGTCACGCCAGGTTGCAGAGATGCGCTGGCCACCATACCCTCCTAGGACTAGACCGTGCCACTGGCCTGGGATAATGCCAGGGGTGCACCAGCAGATTTCTCGCCAGGTGCTGATGTGCTGTCTTGTGACTCCATGCAACATGGACTCAGCATGGCTGCTGCTGGGCTGCACTGGGAAGAAAACAGAGTGATTGTAAAACTCTCAGAAATAAATGACTCAGTTGAATGATGTCTCATTAGAGCCTCAGGGCACCACAGGACCTCACCTCCCCACCTCCACTCGACTACCCTACATCCATAAAGAAGGCTGCATATGGCGGGTGTCTACAAATTTGGTGTCAGAAGTGTTGACATCGGCTGTCGCCGCTGTTGAGGAGCCACATCTGCATATCAGCAGCCATCGACACCTGACATTATGTGGTGCAGTGAGTTACCAGTTTTTGTTGGCCTATTTTATTTAGTTTTGGGGCAATGTTGAGTTAGAAGGATCTGCAGAAGAACTTGAAAGCAACATTTTTTAGACCACAGGAACCTGTAGACCTATCACAGTTCTTCGGTACCTGTAAGGAAGAATACTTAAGGCCAACTAGGTGCCAGTATTATAATTTAACAAGGCATGAATTTCCGTTTACCAGGGCAATGCCAGTGAAATGCGAAACTTTAGAAGTTTTGGCCATGAAGCATGCCAGTGCACTGAATCCTGCTGGGCTGTGATACATAGGAAAGATTGATGATGCAGTTATTTTTGTTTATTAATATTGTGTTGGTATAAAGGCATCCCACTTGTTCTGAAGTGTAGTTGAAAATGAAGGTTTCACAATGATGTGAAATGTGTTCAGTAACTTTGAGCAAAACCGTTGATGTTTTGAAAAATCAGGTAGCCATGCTGCTCCAGGATAAAACAGAACAGAGCCAAGCTAGTGAAGAAATGCAAAGGAAACTAGGAATCATTACTTGCAGCAATTGGGCTGACACAAGCACAAGGAGGGGATACCAAGACTTTGGTTACTTGACCTATTCCATCCTTTTCTCCTGCAGCAGCTAGTCTCATTATGCCCTTTTCTGGGAAAAAATCCAAGGATGTACCAGCCTTTATGGATGATTGTGAAGGAAGCATCTCAGTTATTGACTTGGTCCAATGCGATGTATCTGTCTGCAGCTAAGTTATGGTTCTAGGTGACTCTAAAAGAATGTCACATACCATGATACCCTTAGTAAAGCACAGACATTTGACCAGCTGACTGAAGGTCTCACACAATGCTATTGTGAGCAAAATAGTGCCAGATTTTTCAGGGAAAAGCTCTTGGGATTAAAATAGAGGCACAATGACTCAGTAGTGGCATTCTCTGACAGAATTAGTATGGTGAATTCACAGACTTACGAATTAATGCACAGTGGAGAGACAGATAGAACCCTCTTGCCAGAAGCAGAAAATAGGGCCTTGATTGTATTCGTAAGGAGTATTTCAGTGGGTATATCATGAACCATGGACCTTGCTGTTGGTGGGGAGGCTTGCGTGCCTCAACGATGCAGATACCCATACCGTAGGTGCAACCACAACGGAGAGGTATATGTTGAGAGGCCAGACAAACGTGTGGTTCCTGAAGAGGGGCAGCAGCCTTTTCAGTAGTTGCAGGGGCAACAGTCTGGATGATTGACTGATCTGGCCCTGTAACACTAACCAAAGCGGCCTTGCTGTTTTGGTACTCCGAACAGCTGAAAGCAAGGGGAAACTACAGCCGTAATTTTTCCCGAGGGCATGCAGCTTTACTGTATGGTTCAATCATGATGGCGTCCTCTTGGGTAAAATATTCCGGAGGTAAAATAGTCCCCCATTCGGATCTCTGGGCGGGGGCTACTCAAGAGGACGTCGTCATCAGGAGAAAGAAAACTGGCGTTCTATGGATCGGAGCGTGAAATGTCAGATCCCTTAATCGGGCAGGTAGGTTAGAAAATTTAAAAAGGGAAATGGGTAGGTTAAAGTTAGATATAGTGGGAATTAGTGAAGTTTGGTGGCAGGAGGAACAAGACTTTTGGTCAGGCAAATACAGGATCACAAATACAAAATCAAATAGGGGTAATGCAGGAGTAGCTTTAATAATGAATAGGAAAATAGGAGTGCGGGTAAGCTACTACAAACAGCATAGTGAACACATTGTCGTGGCCAAGATAGACATGAAGCCCACACCTACTACAGTAGTACAAGTTCATATGCCAACTAGCTCTGCAGATGATGAAGAAATTGATGAAATGTATGATGAGATAAAAGAAATTATTCAGGTAGTGAAGGGACACGAAGATTTAATAGTCATGGGTGACTGAAATTCAACAGTAGGAAAAGGATTCGACAGTAGGAAAAGGATTCGACAGTAGGAAAAGGAAGAGAAGGTAACGTAGTAGGTGAATATGGATAGGGGCTAAGAAATGAAAGAGGAAGCCGCCTGGTAGAATTTTGCACAGAGCATAACTTAATCATATCTAACACTTGGTTCAAGAATCATGAAAGAAGGTTGTATACATGGAAGAACCCTGGAGATTCTAAAAGGTTTCAGATAGATTATATAATGGTAAGACAGAGGTTTAGGAACCAGGTTTTAAATTGTAAGACATTTCCAGGGGCAGATGTGGATTCGGACCACAATCTATTGGTTATGACCTGTAGATTAAAACTGAAGAAACTGCAAAAAGGTGAGAATTTAAGGAGATGAGACCTTGATAAGCTGACTAAACCAGAGGTTGTACAGAGTTTCAGGGAGAGCATAAGGGAACAATTGACAGGAACGGGGGAAAGAAATACAGTAGAAGAAGAATGGGTAGCTTTGAGGGATGAAATAGTGAAGGCAGCAGAGGATCAAGTGGGTAAAAAGATGAGGGCTAGTAGAAATCCTTGGGTAACAGAAGAGAGAGTGAATTTACTTGATGAAAGGAGAAAATACAAAAATGCAGTAAGTGAAGCAGGCAAAAAGGAATACAAACGTCTGAAAAATGAGATCAACAGGAAGTGCAAAATGGCTAAGCAGGGATAGCTAGAGGACAAATGTAAGGATGTAGAGGCTTATCTTAAGAGGGGTAAGATAGATACTGCCTACAGGAAAATTAAAGAGACCTTTGGAGAAAAGAGAACCACTTGCATGAATATCAAGAGCTCAGATGGACACCCAGTTCTAAGCAAAGAAGGGAAAGCAGAAAGGTGGAAGGAGTATATAGAGGGTCTATACAGGGGCGATGTTCTTGAAGACAATATTATGGAAATGGAAGAGGAGGTAGATGAAGATGAAATGGGAGATGTGATACTGTGTGAAGAGATTGACAGAGCACTGAAAGACCTAAGTCGAAACAAGACCCCCGGGAGTAGACAACATTCCATTAGAACTACTGACAGCCTTGGGGGAGCCAGGCCTAACAAAACTCTACCATCTGGTGAGTAAGATGTATGAGACAGGCGAAATTCCCTCAGACTTCAAGAAGAATGTAGTAATTCCAATCCCAAAGAAAGCTGGTGTTGACAGTTTAATAAGTCACAGCTGCAAAATACTAACACGAATTCTTTACAGACGAATGGAAAAACTGGTAGAAGCTGGCCTCGGGGAAGATCAGTTTGTATTCCATAGAAATGTTGGAACACGTGAGGCAATACTGACCCTATGACTTATCTTAGAAGCTAGATTAAGGAAAGGCAAACCTACATTTCTAGCATTTGTAGACTTAGAGAAAGCGTTTGATAATGTTGACTGGAATACTCGCTTTCAAATTCTGGAGGTGGCAGGGGTAAAATACAGGGAGCGAAAAGCTATTTACAATTAGTACAGAAACCAGATGGCAGTTATAAGAGTCGAGGGACATGAAAGGGAAGCAGTGGTTGGAAAGGGAGTGAGACAGGGTTGTAGCCTCTCCCCGATGCTATTCAATCTGTATATTGAGCAAGCAGTAAAGGAAACAAAAGAAAAGTTCGGAGTAGGTATTAAAATCCATGGAGAAGAAATAAAAACTTTGAGGTTTGCCGATGACATTGTAATTCTGTCAGAGACAGCAAAGGACTTGGAAGAGCAGTTGAACGGAATGTACAGTATCCTGAAAGGAGGGTATAAGATGACCATCAACAAAAGCAAAACGAAGATAATGGAATGTAGTCGAATTAAGTCGGGTGATGCTGAGGGAATTAGATTAGGAAATGAGACACTTAATGTAGTAAAGGAGTTTTGCTATTTGGGGAGCAAAATAACTGATGATGGTCGAAGTAGAGAGGATATAAAATGTAGACTGGCAATGGCAAGGAAAGTGTTTCTGAAGAAGAGAAATTTGTTAACATCGAGTATAGATTTAAGTGTCAGGAAGTCGTTTCTGAAAGTATTTGTATGGAGTGTAGCCATGTATGGAAGTGAAGCATGGACGATAAATAGTTTAGACAAGAAGAGAATAGAAGCTTTTGAAATGTGGTGCTACAGAAGAATGCTGAAGATTGGATGGGTAGATCACATAACTAATGAGGAGGTACTGAATAGAACTGGGGAGAAGAGGAGTTTGCGGCACAAATTGACTAGAAGAAGGGATCGGTTGGTAGGGCATGTTCTGAGGCATCAAGGGATCACCAATTTAGTATTGGAGGGCAGCGTGGAGGGTAAAAATCGTAGAGGGAGACCAAGAGATGAATACACTAAGCAGATTCAGAAGGATGTAGGCTGCAGTAGGTACTGGGAGATGAAGAAACTTGCACAGGATAGAGTAGCATGGAGAGCTGCATCAAACCAGTCTCAGGACTGAAGACCACAACAAAAACAATGTCATGCTGGGTGGTGATTGATCTTGGGTATCAGGATTGTTACGCAGCTGGAAGAAATGGATATTGTGACTCAGAAACGGAGTGACATTGGTGTCTTCTCATCTGACATCAAATGCTGTAGATGTGCATGGGGTGGCCACGTGAAGATCCAGTGTCGACAGTCACAGCACTTTGAATGTAGTGAGATTGGGCATAAGGCACTTGACTGCAAAAGTAGAAAGGAGGATAAGTGCAGTAAAAAGAAGCATTTGTTAAACAGGAATTAGGGTGCCTTGATCACTAGAGGCCATTCCCAACAAAATAGTACACTGCAAGGATGGGGGCAGAGACAGTTTGTTGCTTGCTTGGCACAGTGAATAATAAGGAACATGAATTTTTGATAGGCACGTGTGCACATTTTGGTTGTTAGGATGGAATTGAATGACTGGGTAGACAATTTCATGAATGGGAAGATTAGGAATTAGAAGATACTACTCGTGTGCAGATGCGGTTAAAGAAAGTAATATAGGGGTATCAGCTCCAACAGTTTTGAAAATGTGGCAGTGGCAAACAACATAAGTGTGGGCTGTATGAATAGCAATGTGGGTAATATTCATTTAGGTGCAGTAATATCTACACCACTGGGTGATAATGATTGTTGTTTTGAGGCCACGAAGTCTGTGTCAGTGGTAATGAAAGTACATGTGTCACTGATTTTTATTTCCTGCACAGTGGAACTGCAGATGGTGATATTAATGTAGGTACTATGGAAAAATGTGCAGAAAGCTGTTGATGATGTTAGTTGCGCTACAAATGTTTAGGATAAAGGAGGAGTGCAGGTACATTTGTTTCCAAAGGATGTTGATGTACCACCATTTCTAATGGTCCCACCTTCTCCAAAGGAGGGAGGAGAGGAGAGAAGCAAGGGGGAAATGCTTGTAAGGTTAATGAGTGAATTGACAAATACTATTCCTTTCAGGAATGTATGTCTGAGGTTCAGGGTGAATTTGACAATGCTTACAATGATGTAAGTAATGAGGGTAAGAGAAAAAGCTGTATAATTGTCCTTTAAAGCACAATCAAATTTGGCAAGGCAGTGTTTCACCAGAAGGAGACAGCTACAAGTGAGACAACAATGCAAGGTTCTATTATCGTGAAAGAAGAATCACTTAAACTGAGTATGACATCACTAAGATGCATTGTGCACAGTAAAGTGCCAAGAACATAACAAAGTTTGTTTTGAAAAGGAAAGGCATTGCAATGTTTAGTCAATCTGTGAATAGCTGTAATGTAAGAGAGGTAAGTGGAGGTACCAACCAATATGTTGTATCTGGTAGTACTAGAAATAGTTTTGAGACTGGGTATTTTGAGCAAACACAGGGGAAACTTTTGTTTCAAATACATAGTCCCAGATGATGTCCTAAATGAGTTGGCTAAAAAAACCTCCAGGCAGGCAAAGACAGAAGCCATAAAATATGACTAGGAATTAGTGTAATATCTGAAGGGGATTATGACTCTTGAAATTAGCTTCAATTTTAGATGGGAGATATCCCAGGAAGGGTGAATTAATGGAAAATGTGTATTAGTTGGTAAAGTGTAAAAATTCTAGCCAAATTTTGTAAAGGAGTGGGGGAATGTTACACAACACAATAGTAATTAAGTGAGAAATAAAATTTTGGTGAAACTGACTGGGACAATGCTAAGTGGAGCATGCCCGTCAAGTACACAACAATGGTGTAACCATTGTCAGCACTCAAAAGAAGCAAAGTACAAACAAGCACGGAGTTCATTGTCAGACTGAGGGGGAGGGAGCATCAGGAATACCTGATTCAGCATCTTGACAAAAAATTCAGAGCAGACACAAACCTATTCTTTCAACAGGGCAAGACCGGCTGGGGTGGCCGAGCGATTCTAGGCGCTACAGTCTGGAACCGCGCGACTGCTTCGGTCGCAGGTTCGATACCTGCCTCGGGCATGGATGTGTGTGATCTCCTTAGGTTAGTTAGGTTTAAGTAGTTCTAAGTTCTAGGGGACCGATGACCTCAGAAGTTAAGTCCCATAGTGCTCAGAGCCATTTGAACCATTTTTTTTTTCAACAGGGCAATGTGTAGTAACTATACAAGGTATGATGCAAGAACACCTTTTGGGTTGCAAACTTTGCATTAAAAAAATGCTCTGAAGCTAAACAATAGGCCAACAAAGAACACCAGCACATTGGGAAAATGGGAGCGCACTTAGTCATCAGTGTTGGCACATCATGTCATCTACAGCTATAAAACCTTTGCCTTCCTTCCACTCATGCTCAGAGTGTGGCATCACTGATACCAATGGAAGGACACCTCTACTGGCTGCAGGATGACTCCATGAATACGTCAAAGTGTTGCCAGCCACTTCCAGCATAGAATTTACTGCCACATGTCTGCAGCCCTCCGGCTGTGGAGGGAACTTCAACTTTGTGAGCTGCATTCTTGTTGGTCACACCTGTAGCTACCTGAAAGTGAGTGCCAGACCCTGGGCAGTCCAAGTACTTCCTTACCAGCTATGTGCTGGGACCAACTCTTGGGCTGTTCTCTGTGTTGCTGTCGGGTCTTCCATCGACACGCCACCTTGACAGCCAGCAACAGCAGCACACAGCTTTCTAGGGTTGAGCCTATGCCTAGCTACACTCAGTGAGAGCACTGAGGCTCTGAGAGATGTCTACAGCCACACCAGACTCCAGAGACATGTCGGTCACTGTACCCTCCTAAGACAAGGCTGCAACACTGACCTTAGACAACGCCAGAGGCCGCTCCGACTGATCCCTTGCCAGGCATTGATGCACTTTCTTGTACCTCCACACAGCATGGGCTCAGCTTGGCCACTGCTAGGCTGCACTGGGAAAAAGACAAGTGATTGTGAAGCTCTCAGAAACGATTGACTGTTGGTTGAATGATGTCTCAGTAACTCCTCAGCACACCACATGACCCCATGTTTGCACCTCCATTCGAATATCCTACACCTAAGTAAGAGGACACATATGGCGGGCTCATATCATCTCAAAAACCACTGAACTCTCAGCATTTTTTTTTTCCTGATGATTCCTGAAAGACCAAGTGCTGTCTGACTTACCATAAGGAGGTGATGGCAGCTAGTTGAACAGCGTTCCTTAGTCTCACAATATGAACGAGGAATTTAATGGAAGTAAGATGTTCATTAAAGTACATTGTATGCTAGTCAGACAGTGAGGAAATGCTGCTTAATTCAGACTCAGGGTTAGAGTCAGTGTCCTACTCTTAGTGACAAATATAATGAAGTCTTCAGCACTGTTGTAGTATACCTTCATTATTAAGTGCTTGCTATATCACTCATTTCACATACCGTATTTACTCGAATCTAAGCCGCACTCGAATCTAAGCCGCACCTGAAAAATGAGACTCGATATAAAGGAAAAAAAAATTTCCCGAATCTAAGCCGCACCTGAAATTTGAGACTCTAAATTCAAGGGGGGAGAAAAGTTTTAGGCCACACCTCCAAATCGAAACAAAGTTGGTCCATTGTAATATTAGACACAATTTAGGTCCAATGAATGATGATACAGCCACAGTAGTTCGGTTCGAGTCGTAAGCTTAGCAGTTAAGCTTTACCAGGTAGCCATTGCTATGCATCAGGCGCTCCATCCATATTTATGCGGGTACCCTTCCTTTTTCACATGCTTCGTCTGGTTTGAATCGATTGCTTATTTTACTTTGATCTGATAAGTCCCGTTTTCTTTGTTAGAGGTGCTTACGTCACTCTAAGCTGGAAATGCATTACTGTATTGTGTCATGCATTGTTTGTCGCATTCTGATAGTGCGTGTTTACGGCCTGTCGCCGCTCGCGGCATGGCTTGCTTTTGTGCGCGCTACCACCGCTTAAAAAAAAAAAAAAAAAAAAAAGAGAGAGAGAGAGAGAGAGAGAGAGAGAGAGAGAGAGGAATCGTCTCATTAGCGAAACAATGGCAAGAGACTGCTATTTGTTGTTACTTACACTGCTGCTTTCTTTGATAATGATCAACAAGAACCAAATAATAGACTGCATATGGTAGAACATGTTCTGAACGAGAGTTAGGCGAAAATTTTTCTCCGTTTAAAAATCTTTGTGGCCGCTTCTTTAGTACATCAAATTCTGCACAGAAATTAGTCACCTTATATTTAAAAATCTAGTCAGTTGCCGTGCTTCATTTCTGACTGTATCACTATTAGGCATAAGAATAATACGAATATAAACATGACACGATACGTATATTCTTCCGCGTTTGCTGTTGTCTCACTCTAGTTTCGTACTTTATTAGGCAGACAGGATTTAAATGAGACAGCAGCAAACACGAAAGAATACATGGCAAAATGTTTATATTCGAATAATTCTTATGGTGAAGAGAATACTACATGTGATTCACATTTCATCAGGTTCCTATTAGCAACCATCTCTTCTCACAGGTAGGAAAATATTCAGAACGTAGAGTTGGCCATATTGACAAACATCCCAAACAGTCTTGCCAGTCGGATTTTCATAGTACATTGAAATTCTGCTACATTCAAAGATGAACAAAACGGAATTTGTATTTACTTCATTGGCTAATGTATGAAAATGCAGTTGTCGAAACTCGGGGCGGAGAAAAAGAGCTTGTCTTCCACCTTTTTTTAAAAAAATTATTTACTGACACAGAGGTTTTGGCGCCAGTATTTATCTTTGTGCCTACAAAGCATCCCTGTGTAGCGCTACATATATTCGACGGCAGAAGTTAGTTGTGGCCGCACCTATCAACATTTCTCAGAATTTCCAATTGCTTTGCACTCGATTCTAAGCCGCAGGCGGTTTTTTTGATTACAAAAACCGGAAAAAAGTGCGGCTTAGATTCGAGTAAATAAGGTAATTCACTACTTTTTGGGAGTCTTTTGGTCTCACTTTTTCAATTGCCTCTTTCAGCCAAATTGCTTTTTAAATTTCTGTACCAATATGGCATTTGAGCCAGGCCAAATGACAATGGTAGGAAGATAGTCTGAGCACTTTGTGCCTTTATTTTTTTTTCCATTTCATCCACAAGGTAAACTGGATACTTAGGCTTCTGTTGTGACACAGTTTCTAATAATTCTGCACTTTTCAACTTACTGTCAAACTGCATTTTACATTTCTCCAGCCAGCAAACAATGTCTTTTTACCTCTTTACCTTTCTGGGAACCTTATCTTGTAGAACTGAATGATGAAGGGCCTTTGTTATCCATAACATTTATGGAGTTTTTCATTATGTTTCAAAACACAGTCTTCAGAGCATTTCACAAAAATATTTCCCCTACTGCTTCTCTTCATGGCAGTTGGAGGTCTTATTTGAACTGGATAACCACAGGCAATTAGAAATGAAACTTTTTGACTTTCTGGTATGCACTGCAATTATTCTTGCCTTCTGCTGATTGGAGCTGCCGTACTACTGCTAATGGCATCAAGTTTTCCATTGGTTTTTTAAACTGTGTCCTGCATTCACCTATGTTTTATCAAGCTAAACAATGTCATCAGAATTTGTCATTACTAGTTTGCCAAGAAAATGACAATGCCAAGCTTTTATATGTTGACATTCCATTAATAACTTGCTGAAAGAAATCGATTTACAGTGGAATCATGACTTTGTAACAACTCATAGCAAAGGTGATTTACTGCTTTGAAACAGGTCTGCCATTACAGGGGTGGCATATACCTTTCTAAGTGTCAGATCCTCTTTCCTTGAAAAATATGCATGTATTTCATGACAAATTGCATCTGTTTGAAAAGAGTCAAGTTTGGTGATCTTCCCCTCGAGTCATCCCTTTTTCCCAGGCATCGCAAATTTAGATGTCTCATCTAATTCTTCTTCCACAAACTTTTCCTTGCTAATTCTTATTACTGATCATTCGCTGATCTGTACAGAAACTGCAGTTTGCTCCACCATGTTATCCAAACAAACAAGAGGCGCTCCTAAAACCTACTCTCTCTCAAAATATTCCCTCGTAGCACACACTTTTTGAAAGTGTTCTAGGTTTGTGCAATTGTGTTTCCCTCTTTTGACTAGTTTCCTCTCAAGTTGTAAGGCATTTAAAGCTAAAAGTCACCCTAATCTCTTATTATAGGGGTCACAGAGGACTGGTTGGCACATGGTTTAAGCATTGAAAGTGGCAACACAATGGGAGCTGACTGCCAGGCTCCCAGTGGTGTATTGGTGTGGCGGGATCAGTCTAGACCCCTACATGTCAAGTGACTAGTTTAAATCAGCAATTTAGCAACACAACATCAAGCAGAAGCTGGCTCAAATGGCCATTGAAATTGTGGGTGGGAAGTGATGATTGATTACTGAATGCTTTTATGGTTGTTGTCGGGTGCCTTACTCTTTTATATTTCATCGAGTCTGAGAGAAATCAGAGCAACAATTGTGCCAGAGTTTGAACATTTACCTGCACATTTCAGCATGTATTATAAAACAGTGGTGACTGCAGTGGTGCATGGTATTTTGTGTCAAGCTGTTGTTATCATTCTGTTACAAGCATTTTACATAATATGGTTTTTACAAGCTAATAAAGGATTTTATATATGTACAGAGTTCACTAAAAGGCTTTGAAAATTAACAGTATGCATACAGTAATTTTACTGTCCTATTCTAACTAGGGTTCTTATCTTGAGAAGGCGTACCAACATTGCAAGACTTTCCAATGGATACACTGTCCAAATAACTCATGGGAATGCAGCTGTGTGATGTTATTGACAACCACCGATATTTTGCCATTTTCAAGGCTTAACTGCTGCAAGTAAGAGGTGTGCAAGGGAATTTAAAACCTCAGTTTGCAAAGAAATTTTGGAAGATAACACATTCACACGCTGTAAACATTAGCATCATAACACAAACCAAAAATGCTCAACATCAAAAGTTATCAACAGTGAAATTAATAATTGCTGGGTGAGGTAACATTAACTTTGTTCTCTTTTTTGCAGAGTTTAAGCAAAACTCACCACACCTATTTATAATGTTACTTGCTAACTTAATTTCAAATGCTTCCTTAATAACTCTATCTGAATAGCCGGAGGTGCATGTCAGAAACTGTGTGTTGTTATATTCCTTAGGAGGACCAGTACAAAGACAGTGTTCTGCAGTGGCGGATTTGCTCGGCTATTGTACTCATGTGTGACACTTATGTTTAGTACACCAGTCCTCCCCAGGCTTATAGTCTGACCAATATACAACAAGCTACAACTGTAAGGAATACAGTAGACACCACATAACACTAACCAAGATCACCCTTATATTGTATTGTATTGAATTGAACTGAGGACCTAGAAACGATGGAGAGGACAGTGCAGTTCAGCCCCCAGTGAACCCCTCTGGGAACATCTCACACCAGACGAGTGTAAACCCAAATGTTTGCGTGGCAGAGTAATTATGGTGTACGCGAACGTGGAGACAGTGTTTGCACAGCAATCGCTGACACAGTGTAACTGAAACAGAATAAGGGGAACCAGCTCGCTTTCAGTGAGGAAGATGGAAAACTGCCTTAAAACCCATCCACAGACTGGTAGCACACCGGACCTCGACACTAATCCACCAGACGGATCACCCTTTATGGAACCTAAGAGGACCACGCTCTTAGATAATGATTGAAAAACACATTTCACCTCATATTTCCATAAAATCTGACCAATTTTGTTAGAAATGCTCCCTGAATAAGACAAAAAGGCCGTACCACCTCTGTGTTATCGTCGCTCACCTGGTGTGTAATTCTTCGTTGATCCATTATGGATCGTGGGATGACGGCTGGCATGAACTTCTTGACGCAATAATTTTCCAACAGCCGTATGTATTGTAGAAATTTATTTTATTTTATGAACTTCTACGTGCTACCAGTTTTGGCATCAATATAATGCCGAAACTGGTAGCACATAGAAGTTCATAAAATAAAATAAATTTCTACAATACATACAGCTGTTGGTAAATAATTGCATCAAGATGGTACGTAATTGGTCGATAGTATAGTGCACATTTGGTCTCTCTCTCGCTATACTCATTCTGATGAACAGTGACCTCAAGATGGGTCAACTCAGCTGACAACTCTCAGGCTTCGAGATGACATGGGTCCTGTGAGCCAAGATACGAAGTATCCCTTCATGCGGATCTGGGCCGTGACAACTATTGGCCTGCAGATACAAGCCCATATGAGTAGGTTTCATATAAGTGGCTTGTCCCAATGTACCATCAACCTTCCTCATGGCCAACACATAAAGGAACAGAAGACAACCATCATTTTCCACCTCCGTCATGAAACAAATATTTGGGTGGATTGAATTCAAGAGTTCTAAAAAGTAGCTCAGGTTCTTGCTGCCATGAGACCAAACAACAAAAGTATCACCTACATATCTGGAAAAACATGCAGGTTTCAAAGCTGCCCACTACAAGGCATATTCCTTATAGTCTCCCTTAAGAAAATAGGCAATAATAGGTGACAACAGACTGTCCATCGTAACTCCATCTGTGTGCTCGTACTATTCATTGGATGAAAAGTAAGTGGAAGTCAACACATGTCAATATAGGTTTGTTAATTCAGCACCAAACCTAACATCAATCGACCATAACAGATCATACAGAGGAATACGAGTGAAGAGGGACATCACATCAAAACTTATTAGAATATCAGAATCACGGAAATGTATTCCCCTTTATCAATTTAAGAAATCTGCTGGGTTCTTAACAAGTTGCTCACACCAATATAGACCTACTATTTGACTCAACAGAGTAGCAAAGCATTTTACTGGTTGATACGTCGGAGCATAAATGTTACTCACAATGGGACAAAGAAGAACCCCTTCCTTGAGGACAATAGAAAGGCCACATAACTGAGGGTGAACAGCACAGTAACAATTAAAATCCTTGAAAGTCTTCCGTGACAATGAACTTTTTGTCAAGAGGCTGTTAGTCTTTCTCTCAGTACTTTTTGTGGAGTCAGTACTGATCCTGCAATAAGCTGAATCAGACCATAAGTGCTCTGTCTTTTGAGTGTAATCCTGCTTGTCCAAAATAATGATATCATCTCCTTTTTCTGCAGGTAAAATAACAACATTCATATCAACATAAAGTAGCCCTCTCAGCTGCTGTGGTATTACTCTTGTGTGGACATGCCTCAGTCAACAAACCTCTACTTCAACATCAGGAGGTAGTTTAAAGAGCACCTGTTCAACCAAACTCGTAAAATCAACCACTAGCCAAAACATGGGTGCGTATTGAAAAATTTAAACCTTTCGCTAGCACAGATAAAACTATGTTGTCAAAAGCTTTCCCCACGAGATAGTATTAGACACCGAACCACGCAACGTTCAAATTTCGTCAATCACATCAAGCAACAAGCTGGCCTAGCTCTTGCTTGTGGTAGGATCTGTTACACTTGTCAACAGCTGTATTTTGTTTCTCAGGAATTGTTTCAGCTCCATTTACTGACTGCTTCAAAAATTTTGGCTCTTACTTTAGCGAAGTTTGGATGTTACCATGGTTTTGAGTCTAATACTGTACCTCAATGTCTTGTTATAAATCTCTCTGAGAAAGCTTTTGGTGCCACAGCTTTATACATGTCAGGAGAGGTTTAAATTTGGCACTGACAGCCAAGTATTCACCAGTGGTTGATTTTATTAATTCTGTTCAGCTGGCTATTTTTTAACTAACTTCTGATGTTGCAGAAAATGCTAAGAGGGAGGCATGTCACGTGTTGACTGGGGAATGCCCACCCAAGATTAGTATCACAGCAGCTGAGAGGCCTAGTTTATGTTCACAAGTTTATACATATATTGTTATTTTACCTGTAGACAAGGGTGATGCTACCATTGTTTTGGACAAGCAGGACTATATTCGGAAGATGCAGCGTGTACTGTGAGATTCAGCATATGTCAGGATCGGTGCTGACCCCACAAAAAGTATTAAGGAAAAGACTAACAGCTTCTTGAAGAAAAGTTCATTGTCACAGAAGACTTTCAAGCACCGTAGTTGTTATTGCCCCGTTCACCATAAGTTATATGACCTTCCTATTGTCCTCAAGGAAGGGATTCCTCTTTGTTCCATTGTGAGTAACACTGGTGCTCCGACATATCATGTAGCAAAATGCCATGGTAGTCTGTTGAGTCAAGTAGTAGATCTGGATCGGTGTGAGCATCTTGTTAAGAACTCAGCAGATTTCTTGCATTGATAAGAGGGAATGCGTTTCAATGACTCTGAGATTCTAATAAGTTTCGATGTGGTTCTCTCTTCACTTGTGTTCCTCTGTGTGATTTGTCATGGTTGATTGAGGTTAGGTTTGGTGTTGAATTAACAAACCTATTTTGACACATGTTGACTTCCATATACTTTTTATCTAATGACTAATATGAGCAGACAGATGGAGTTGTGGTGGACAGTCTGTTGTCACCTATTATTGCCCTTTTTTTTTTGGAGACTGAGGTACATGCCTGTAGTGGGTAGCTTTGAAACCTGCATGTTTTTTCCAGATAAGTAGGTGATACTTTTGTTGTTTGGCCTCATGGCAGTGAGAATCTGAGCAACTTCTTGGAACTCTTGAAGTCAATCCATCCAAATATTTGTTTCATGATGGAGGTGGAAAATGATGGTTGTCTTCCCTTCCTTGATGTGTTGGCCATGAGGAAGGTTGATAGTACATGGTGAGAGACAAATCACATGTGCACTGCACTATCGACCAATTATGCACCAAGTGAGTTATGATAATATAGAGGTGGTACAGCCTTTTTGTCTCATGCAGGGTGCATTTATAACAGGACTGGTCAAATTTTTTGGAAATACGAAGTGTTTTTCGACCACCATAGAAGATCATGGGCCTTTTAGGTTCTATGAAGGGTGATCTTGGTTTGTGATAGGTTGTGTCTGCTGTATTCCTTACAGTTGTGGCTTGTTGCGTATTGGTCAGACTATCAGGGCTGTGGAGGACTGGTGTACTGAGCATAAGTGTCACACAAGCTTACAAAGGACATTGCAAAACATTGTCTTGACACTGGTCAGCCTATGGAATATGACAACATGGAGTTTTTGGCATGCATCTCTGGCTACTGGGATATTGTTATTAAGGAAACATTTGAAATTAAGTTAGCAAGTAACTTTATAAATAGCGATGGTGGTTTTTGTTTAAATTCTGCATGGAATCCTGCTCTCACCCTTGTCGAAAAACAGAGGGACGGCTATCTCAATAGATGATTATTAATTTCACGACTGGTAACTCATTATGTTGTTTTTTGTTTGTATGTGTGATGGCACTAGTGTTCACTGTGTGTGTGTGTGTGTGTGTGTGTGTGTGTGTGTGTTCTCTTTCTGAAGTTTCTCTGCAAACAGAAGTTCTAAATTCCTTCGCATTGCACTTACTTGCAGCAGTTATGCCTTGGAAATGACAGGATGTGCTCCTATCAGAATATTGTCAATAGTAGTTTAGTAAATTAAAATTCATTGTTGATAAATAACTGTTCTATGTTAATAATCCGCATTATGGCTATTGTGTTGCATTTGAATCTTTTATTATAACACAGTGATGGAAAACTAATTTGCCAGTATGGCTAATGATTATTCAATACTCATTATCTGAATAAATAATAGCAGCTGATCCATACTGTTATTTGCAGCGTACTAATATTGATAATGGTTCCACAAAGTCATCATGTATTCAGTTATAAATAGAGAAATGTGTTACAAAATTAAAAGAAGTTAGCATTCTCTTGATGTTGTATGTTATTTTAATATGATGCTATATTTACCACTGTAGCCAGTCACCCAAATGGTCATTTTCAAGAGTACAAGTACATATACATTTATATTCTGTGTGTGTATATGATATTAGCAGATAATACAGAAAGACAAAAGCAAATGGCAAATGCTGAAACATGCTCCAAATATGTTTTTGAGTGTGATAGAGCAAATCCTTATCAGAAAGAGAGAAAGGTTCATTTTTAATTTCTTTACTTACCTTGTGTTTTTCATTCAAATTTTAGTTGTAAGATGGATAAGGAACACGCATCCTGTTTGCAGATGCAGGAGGAGCTAGCTGCAGTGTGTGAACAGCTGAAGTTGTTGTTGGCCATGTTCGGCCATCTGCAGGGTGCTGCATTGGAGTGTACCAGTGGCAAAGAAACTGGCACATCACATTAGACACCTCAGGTGTTGCTTGTTTCACCCATGAGCTGTGTTACTAAGGCACCTTACAGTTTACCTGATGTGGGTCAAAGCAGAGTGGCAGGTTGTTACATGTTCTTGGCATTTGAGGTGTATAACCCATATGGGGTTCTGGCCGTATGGCCTCACCTGTTCATTGTGTGAATATACATCTGGCTGCCTCTTCAGCAGGGTCCAAGCAGGCACACAGTGGGAGGGGGGGGGGGGGGGCAGCTAGTTATTTCAGGAGTTCCAATGTTAAGTGCATTATGTAGCCCTTTTGGAGATAGTACACGGGGTTGGAAAGAAATCCAATGTGTGCTTGATATGTCTGCCAGTGGGCCTCAACCAAGATGTAGAAGAGGCCTTGCGTGCAGCTATTGAGGTTGCAGATTACAGTTATATTCAAGTCATGCCCCATGTTGACACTAGCGACACCTGTCGCTAGTATTCTGGGACCATCCTCAGTTCGTAGAGTGGCAGGTGGAAGTGGTGAAGACTAATGATCTCACTCATGGGGTGTAAGCAAAGCTTACAGTTTACCGTATTGTACACAGAATTAATCAGGATCCTTTGATTTGGAGCCAAGTGAAAGGTCTCAACCAGAGTGTCTGTCAGTTCTCTGCTGGCTTGGTTCCAGATTTCTAGACTGGTCAGGGGAGCACTACACAGTGTACATAGAGCAAGCAGCTACCCAAGTACCAGAGTACTCACTGAGTGCACATTTTTTAAGGCAAATGATAGCTTTTAGGTCCTCTGATGAAAGCTGATCAATTGATACATGGAGAGCAAAATCAGGTGGCATTCAAAGTAAGGACACTTAAAATGTCAAAATTTAAACATTAAATTGCCAAATCATTTATAACAAAGTTCCTGAAACTGCCACCCTGCACCCAAGCTGTTGTGCTAAAATTGTTTTCAGAACCAATAGCTCGATAAAAATCTGTAGGGGAAATCTCTGAAAGAGAGGTTAGACATCATAGGAGGGGGCATTTTCATTGCAATTGACAAAAATATTGTGCCTGTACAGGTTGAAATTGGGACTTACTGTGAAGTTATCTGGCTGCAAGTGAATGGACTAGATGAAGTCAAGTTCGTCATCAGATGCTTTTTACCAGCCCCTAACAGTTGTAGAATCACTGAAAAGACATCTACACACAGTAGGATAGAAATACCCTAATCACACGATATTAGTTTGAGGTGACTTTAACCTACCAGTTGTAGATTGGGACATCTATGGATTCATTGCTGATGGTACAGACAGACAACTTTTGAAATAGTTCTGAAAACATTTTCCAACATCTGTCTTGTACAGCTAGTTTGACAACCCACATGCAATGGAAATATTTTAGAACTTGTAGCTACAACATGCGTAACTTTATAAGCAGTGTCCATGTAGATACTTGGATAAGTGATCATTATGTTCTCATAATAGTAATGGTTATTAAATTTAATAATCCATCATGAAGCCTAGGAGAGTTTTTATGCTGGAAAGGGCAGATAAGCAATTTTTAGGCTCCTACTTAGAATGAACATCATTTAGTTACATTTTGATGGACATAAAAGAATTATAGGCAAAGTTTAACCTGATTATAAATTGTGCGGTGGAGAAGTAGGTGCCAAGTAGATGGATTAAGGCTGAAGAAGAACCACCAAGGTTTAATTAGGATATTAGGAAATTGCTAAGGAAACAGATCATTGCACTCTCTGTTCAAAAACAAACATGGGAATGTCAAAAGGCAAAAGTTTTAGAAATTTATGTGCCTATAAAAAGATCGCTGTGTGAAGCATACAACAACATCCACTGTCACACATGAGCAAAAGATCTCGTCCAGAACCCAAGAAAATTCTGGTGCTATGTAAAATCAGTAATTGCACCAAAGGCTTCTGTTGAGTCAGTCGTCATCCATTCTTGTGTGGTAATAGAAGACAGTGAAAGGAAAGCTGAAGTTTTAAATTTCATGTATAAAAAATGGTGCACGCATAAGATCGTACACACACACACACACACACACACACACACACACACACCATTGTTTGTCTGTCACATGGACTCCCGTAAGGAGGACGTAGAAATAGGCCTCCCTGGCATCAAGAAGCAAATGAAGGAGTTGAAAACAAATAGTCACCAGGTTCAGATGAAACACCAGTTCATTTTTACACTGAGTGCTTTACAGCACTGGCCCCTTACTTAATTTGCACTTAATGTGAATCTCTCACCTAGGGCAAAGTGCAAAGAGATTGGGAGATATCATAGGGGAGTTCTCCATGTAAGAAAAGTAAAAGAATGGACCTATAGTATCATAGACCAGTATCCTTAGCACTATGATGTACCGCAAAATTATTGAGCATATTCTAAGTTTGAATATTATAAATTTTTTGAGATGGAAAAGCTTCTGTCCACAAGAAGCCTGGCCTTTCCTGTCACAATATCCTGCATACTATAGATGAAGGGCAACAGGTAGATGCAATATTCTTAAATTTTCAGAAAGCATTTTACGCAATGCCCCACCATAGACTGTTAGGGAAGGTGTGGCTTACAGAATAGGTTCCCAGTATGTGAGTAACTCGAAGATTTCTTCCGTAATATAACCCAGTATGCTGTTCTGGATGGCAGTTGCACATCAGAGACAAGGGTATCATCGGGAGTGCCTCTGGGAGGTGTGACAGGATCGTCCATGTTCTGTAGAGAAATAAATAATCAGGGGGACAGCAATCTGCAACTGTTTTCTGATGATGCTGCAGTGTACAAGAATGTGTTTTCATTGACTGAGTGTAGGAGGGTATGCAGTGACTTAGACAGAGTTTCTAGTTGGTGTGATGAATGGAAGATAGCAGATGAATCCCAGTACCTTCTTCAGCGTGCTGATGGGAGGTCACGAATCTGTCTTCTTCCAGGGGAAAAGCTCGTTGACACCTATACTGCGAGACAGAGACAAGCTGGTGGCAGTTCCATTATACTCTGGGGCACATTCACATGGGCATGCATGGGTCCAGTGGGCCTTGTGCAAGGCACCATGACGGCCAAGAATTATTGTAGACTGGTTGCGGACCACATACACCCCTTCATGACGATCACGTTTCCCAACGGCAGTGGCATTTTTCAGCAAGATAATGTGCTATGTCACAAGGCCAGGAGAGTGATGGAGTGGTTTGAGGAACACAATGGTGAGTTCCAGTTATGTGGTGGCCCTCAACTCGCCAGATCTGAACCTGAACAAATACATTTGGGATTGAACATGGCGTCAGAGCTCATCGGCCCCTTCCCCTGGAATATATGGGAACTAGGCAACTTAATGTGTGCAGGTGTGGTGCTAACTCTCTCCAGTGACCAACCAAGGCCTCATTGCTTCCATGCTACAGTGTGTCGCCCTGTAAGTGGTCATAATGTTCTGGTTGATCGGTGTACATTTTACATAAGGAATTTGGAGACAAGATAAGAGAAAATGGGGCTTGTATGGAAGCATATAGGCAGTCATTTGTCTATCTGATTATGAGTGAAACTGAAAAGAGGATGACTAGTAGTGGCAGAAAGTACTCCTGCAATGCACCATGTGGTAGTTTGCAGAGTATGTATGTAGGTGACTTTAAGAGCAGAGTTGTCTGTTCTGATGCTACACTTGATACGAAAATGAGTACAAAGTTCATTGTCATAGTATGTAAGTTAATTATGCAGTCTGCAGATAATTGCATAATAAATCTTATTGTTTGCAGTGCCTTTGGAAATGCCAAAATACTGATCGTTTTATGTTCAGTGTGTGGCTATTAGTTGTTTCAGTAATAGGATTCACATGTATTTTACGTGGACTAGCACTTTCACGAAACTGTGACTGACTGTGGGATGCTGTTAAGATCCTCTTACACAGATAGCGAGACAAATTTATGAAAATGAAATCAGTAAATTGAGCCATTCAGTGGATTAGAATTTTATCTGCTTATATTAAAAGTAGGTAACTTACAGCTACTGTTGAATGAGTGCAGTGTGTATGGCTCCGCAACAAATTGTGACTAACATGTTGGGGTTTACTTTTTACAGTTAGCTCTTACTCCATGGTTTTTTCCAAAATTAAAAGACAATTTTGCAGACTCCTTCCCATATGCTGTTCACTTGTGAAACACTAGCAACACCTCACACTTTGTGCTTGTTAGTGACACATTGCAGCTGCTGAAAGCTGAGATGCTGACTGCCACTTGATATTTTGCAATACTAGATAAATGCCTAAACTATCCTTACCATTAGAATGGCACATTCCAAAAATTTTTCACAAGAGTCTTCATTGTTGATAAATTTTACAACTCAGTTATACCTTTATTACTGAATATTATTGAATATAACAACACAATCACAGAAATTACAGGGATTTTACTTGTATTTGCAATATTTACAAAGAATTGTGCTGTACACATTTATACAATAACATCATGTAGAACTGGAGGAAAACACAATGGTGTTTACTGTAGGTGTGTTGAATGACACCTGCCCTCAAGTGAGCATCTGGTAGTCCAAGACCATCAAGGACCAGTCAGATCAGGCTGCCATTCATCCATTCATTATGTTCTGTAGATTCCACTGAGAAGGAGGACACTCAGGGGTGTTGAACAGGTCTGAGGGTGAACATGAAACATAATCCAATAATTTCTTCCTATTCCTGGGATAGTTGAGACTTGGCAATATCATCAAAAATATTTGGCATCTCTCTAATTGTTGGCTCACTTCTGGGACTGCAGCTGAATAGTCAGATAAATATACAAGACATTTTCTTGTATTTTCAAGGAAAATTTCTGAATAATTTGTATT
Organism: Schistocerca americana; assembly: GCF_021461395.2. NCBI lineage: Eukaryota > Metazoa > Arthropoda > Insecta > Orthoptera > Acrididae > Schistocerca > Schistocerca americana. Next base: position 226,495,917 of record NC_060125.1, on the reverse strand, counting down.
TAGTAATTACACTGAGTTTGAATTTTTTGATTACAAGAAGGTCATTTCATGCATGAATTAAAATTGCTGTCTTTTGCAGCCTTGCACTTTGGCAAGAGTGCAGGAAGTAAACACCGAGTCCCAATGACATCCGCAATGGTTTATTACACAAGGTTAACAATAACACAACATACGGCATCACAATGTTGAAGGCTCTCCTGGATCTGGTCTGGTGCCAGCATGATGCTATAATGAAGACACAGCTGGCATCCAACGAAGCTCAGAAGGGCACGGCAATGATTGTCGCTGCAGTGAGAGGTGCACAAATGGTGTGCGGTGAGAATGGCAGCATTGGTAGCTAGATGAGCCAGCAGTAGCATTGACAGGTATTGGTAGCTGTTGACGAAGCAGCTCTTGATCAGCGGCAACCACCTCGGATGCGGTGGTGCGGGTGTGGGAGTTGTTGCTCTGGGCAATGGTGGCACGAATGGCAGCTGGAAGGCAGCACTCAAGCACCAATTCTACCTGGGATGCAAATGATGCTGATGGGGTATGCTGATGCAGAGGTGACAGACTGGCGCCGATGTTGGCAAGATTCAGAGCGATTGCTCGAGTAACTCTGGCCCCCCAAGGATCTGTCAATATTGAAGGGTCAGCAATATGGATCATGAGGCTCTGACTGGCGGGCTGCAAACGATCAGTGTAATTGCCCAGAGTGGCAGAATCATCTGCCTGTCAGTGGCCTTGGAATGGCTTATAAAGGCAGGCAGACTGATCTGTGCGTAATCATGTGACTGTGCTCACAGCACCTCCGTGGATGGTGCACGTGCAGATATGTGTAGACACATGATCGCAGATTGAGAAAATAGTTCCACAATAATGACACCACTGTCAGTGGTGTCCACACAGTTGCATGAGAAACAGGAGCCTTTGGCAAAATAGTTCCACAATCATCATGCCACTGTCAGTGGTGTGCTCACAGTTGTGCAGGAAACTGGAGCCTTTGGCAATTCGATATGAATTGAAGCCTAAGAATAAAACAAGAAACAACTGCTTCCTTTGCAGCCAATTACTGACAAAATATGGCATACTGCAGGGCTCAGTCTTACATCCACTACTCTTCTTGATTTATGTGGATGACTTTGTTGAGTATATGAGTTCCCAAAAAACTATCCTACTCGTATTTGCTGATGAGACCAGCATATTGCTTACTCGATCCAGCCCAGAAACCTTGCAGTCAACAGCAGAAAGTTTTATGGAAATACTTTCTGAGTGGTTCATCAAAAACAAACCCATTGTAAATACTGAAAAAAACTGTATGTGTCAACTTTCAGTTATTTCCTCCATCTAATGAAATATCTATTCGAGCACGATTAAAAAATGATGCTCTAGAAAATAAAAGCGTCACAAAATTTTTGGGTCTGTGGGTTCAGCAAGACTTAAAGTGGGACACACAAATAAATAACTTGTCTAGGAAACTCTCATCCATGTGTTCTGGTCTAAGAATAATAAAGCAGACAACAAGCAAAATGACAGTACTGCAGGCATACTATGTGCAGTTCCACTCACTGTTTTGACATGGAACCATTATCTGGGGACACTCAACTCACAGTAAAAAAGGTTTTTAGAATGCAAAAAAGGGTTATAAGAATAATTTATGGCCTCAAAAAGATGGGGTTATGTGAATCTCGTTTTGCTGAGCATGGTATTTTGAATGTTCGAAGCTCATTCACTTATGAAACTATCTTGTTCGACCGAGCGAGGTGGCGCAGTGGTTAGACACTGGACTCGCATTCGGGAGGACGACGGTTCAATCCCGCGTCCGGCCATCCTGATTTAGGTTTTCCGTGATTTCCCTAAATCGCTCCAGGCAAATGCCGGGATGGTTCCTTTGAAAGGGCACGGCCGACTTCCTTCCCCGTCCTTCCCTAATCTGATGAGACCGATGACCTCGCTGTCTGGTCTCCTTCCCCAAACAACCTAACCTAACCTATCTTGTTCACTAGAGACTACCTGTGGAAAACATGCAAATTACTACAGAACAAATACACTCCTGGAAATTGAAATAAGAACACCGTGAATTCATTGTCCCAGGAAGGGGAAACTTTATTGACACATTCCTGGAGTCAGATACATCACATGATCACACTGACAGAACCACAGGCACATAGACACAGGCAACAGAGCATGCACAATGTCGGCACTAGTACAGTGTATATCCACCTTTCGCAGCAATGCAGGCTGCTATTGTCCCATGGAGACGATCGTAGAGATGCTGGATGTAGTCCTGTGGAACGGCTTGCCATGCCATTTCCACCTGGCGCCTCAGTTGGACCAGCGTTCGTGCTGGACGTGCAGACCGCGTGAGACGACGCTTCATCCAGTCCCAAACATGCTCAATGGGGGACAGATCCGGAGATCTTGCTGGCCAGGGTAGTTGACTTACACCTTCTAGAGCACGTTGGGTGGCACGGGATACATGCGGACGTGCATTGTCCTGTTGGAACAGCAAGTTCCCTTGCCGGTCTAGGAATGGTAGAACGATGGGTTCGATGATGGTTTGGATGTACCGTGCACTATTCAGTGTCCCCTCGACGATCACCAGTGGTGTACGGCCAGTGTAGGAGATCGCTCCTCACACCATGATGCCGGGTGTTGGCCCTGTGTGCCTCGGTCGTATGCAGTCCTGATTGTGGCGCTCACCTGCACGGCGCCAAACACGCATACGACCATCATTGGCACCAAGGCAGAAGCGACTCTCATCGCTGAAGACGACACGCCTCCATTCGTCCCTCCATCCACGCCTGTCGCGACACCACTGGAGGCGGGCTGCACGATGTTGGGGCGTGAGCGGAAGACGGCCTAACGGTGTGCGGGACCGTAGCCCAGCTTCATGGAGACGGTTGCGAATGGTCCTCGCCGATACCCCAGGAGCAACAGTGTCCCTAATTTGCTGGGAAGTGGCGGTGCGGTCCCCTATGGCACTGCGTAGGATCCTACGGTCTTGGCGTGCATCCGTGCGTCGCTGCGGTCCGGTCCCAGGTCGACGGGCACGTGCACCTTCCGCCGACCACTGGCGACAACATCGATGTACTGTGGAGACCTCATGCCCCACGTGTTGAGCAATTCGGCGGTACGTCCACCCGGCCTCCCGCATGCCCACTATACGCCCTCGCTCAAAGTCCGTCAACTGCACATACGGTTCACGTCCACGCTGTCGCGGCATGCTACCAGTGTTAAAGACTGCGATGGAGCTCCGTATGCCAAGGCAAACTAGCTGACACTGACGGCGGCGGTGCACAAATGCTGCGCAGCTAGCGCCATTCGACGGCCAACACCGCGGTTCCTGGTGTGTCCGCTGTGCCGTGCGTGTGATCATTGCTTGTACAGCCCTCTCGCAGTGTCCGGAGCAAGTATGGTGGGATAACCCACAGGACATGGGGTAATGTTGGTGATTGTAGGGGCTGACTACAATACTCTCATCTTTTTTTTTACTTTGTGGCTTTCTATCTGGCTTACAAGGCCATCATCAGATTTTAACGTGCAATTGTGGTCAAAGAAGGTACAATATTCTTGAAAAACTTTAAAAAGATGTTACACATTAAGAGTGAGGAATGAAACAGAGTAAATTTAATCTTGGGCACTGCAGTGGCAATGCAATTACAAATGTTAAAGTTAAGTAGTAAATAAATATAAAGGGAACAAACTGTAGAAACGCGAGATTGAGTTTTGGACCGTTGTTTGCTGAGTGGAGTACATTGGACTGTGACTGGTAGCTGCGGCTGTCACTCAGTGAATAATTAGCAAACGTGTGGAGTCAGAATTCTGCTATCTCGAGCTGTGTTCATGTTCAGCTCAGCTAGTTGCTATGTCTCTGTCTGATTGAGCAATACAAAACTTTTCACAATAAGTACAGGTAATTTTGTACATCTCACTGTTGGCTATGTAATCTTTGCTATTGAAAAGATACTACACTACATTGTAGGAAAACTTGATTAAATACGGTACCGGAAGAAATGGTAAACTTACTGATTGAGATAAGAAGATTTTAAAGCAGATCGTTACCTCTTGTAACAAGTAAGCCATGAAAATTACTGATGACCTAAGGAATCACCTGCAGTGCGTGCCACTAATTCAGGAGGCTCCAGGCTTATGGTAACATGAAAATTATTCCCATTAGTGCCTTTCAAGATGAGAGGATATCTACAATGTCCATCAAGTGTTTCAGGAATTTCTGTTTGCAAATGAAGTGCACACCACAAGGCGATCTCAGAGTACAGCAAAATTATGCCATTTCTGCAGATCTCATGGTGTTGTCATCTGCTCAGTATTAATAAAATATGTACTTTGCTTGCATATATGTGACAAATACCCTACAAAAATCAGTTTGCAGGATTTCATTTCAAGAGTCAGTTGTCAGTGACAGATGTAACTCCATATATTGTTGAGTTCACTACTGTTCCTCTATTTTTTTACAGTGGACACATAAGTCCATTGTCTACTAACAATGAAAATTCAGAATAATATGTAATGTCAGGGAAAGACAACCACTCACTTACAACCGACTGTTGTGTGGCACTTAGAAACACATCAGTCCACTATTGGTGAATGATAGCCTTTCCTTTGTTTTACATAAAGCTCCATTGTCTGCTCTTTGTTATTCTCACTTTGAAGCAATATTTTTTTGCATTCTGATAACTTACTTTATGGAAAATCGTAGATTAGATTAGATTAGATTAATACTTGTTCCATAGATCATGAATACGACACTTCGTAATGATGTGGAACGTGTATTTGTATTATGTAATATGTTATTCTGTGTCAGCTTCTCATTTACAGTGTCCTTTTTTTCTCCGCAGTAAGAAATGCACATCTTTGATGATACCCATGTATTATAGAAGGTGTTTTGTCTTTTTTTTCCATTGAATGGCAGTCTGTTTTTCCTTCACAGATCTTACAAGGAAATGTTTGCAGTACTGTCATTGGATGACATTGTTTCATTGTGGAAAATTTGCTCTTTAGAGTTTGACAAGGAGCCACCATTGTTGATAGCAACAGTTGCATTCCAACAGCTGCCAGTGTGTGCCATCAGTATCTGGAGGTATAAGGTTGGTGTAAATTGCTGATTGTCAGATAATGTATAGATAATAATAAGTTTTAGTGTATGATGCTATAAAGATTGCTTGGGTACTGGCTGAAATAGGTTCAACTGTTTTTGCAACTTTTCCCTGTGACGGCCACTTGTTTTAGACAGCATCACATATGTGGATCACAATTTGAATATATTTTTTTTCCTTTGCAATAAACACACCATATTGCATTCTATGTGTTACTGAAAAAATTACAGGCACAAAAAAGGTGAATCTGACAACAATTGTGTCAGTAAAGCGCCCCCCCCCCCCCCTTTTTGTAATATTTGGTGTTAGAATACATTTATTTTCATCCCCCCCCCCCCTTCCTTTCTATTCCTTAATTAATTATTCTTTCCATTTCTCTTTTTTGCTTCCTCTCAGAATTTATTTTTAATTCTGACTCTGTCCCATTTATCATTTCTGAATTGAAGCTGGCACAGTGTTTAATGCCTCCTATGCTCTCTGATGCCTTTTTCTGTACCTCCCTTCCCCCCTCACAACAGATGGGTCCTTATTAACTGAATTCCCAAGTGATCAGTGCTACTTTTCCAGTCTTCCTTAATAAAACCTTTGTTCCTCCCTGCAGAAGGAACAAGTTCTGCCAAAACTTGGGAATATTATATTTTGCTGTTTTATTTTTGAAATGCTGCTATTTGCAGTACTGTAGGCTGTTCTTTTTGAAGGTAAGTAATGGGAAACATCCCACTCACTTTGTAATACATCTTACATTGCTTTATAAAGTTCTCCCCATATGCTTACTTGCTGTGACAGTACAGAAATGTTTTTCACTAACATTGTTATCAGATACTTCTGGATTTTTTTCATTATATTACACTTGTTCACATATAAAGTGATCTCCAATTCTGTGCATCAAATAAAAATTTGATGTTAGCCGTACTAAACCTCCCTAGATGGTAATATACAGGATCCAGTAGAAATTGTCAATATTCTTGGATGTGACAGGAAAGATCATGTGAAGCAAAAAACCTCTTATGGACATATGCCCTGTTCCACATGGTTTCTGGAATAGAACACATTTAATGTTCATTGTTATTTATTTTCTGTGTTATTCAATACAGTGTCAAGTTTACACATGTACAACAGTTAGTAAACCCTACAACATGCATTTTACACAATATAATTTTTAATACACTCCCTGCTAAGCATTATTGTACACACCACATTACAGCTGTTGTACAGTTCACAATAAATGTTTGAATATCCCGCCATCAAATTCATTGCACTTGTGCACTCTTGGGAGAACAAGTTGTGTTGCGTGGCTGAGTGCCACTGTTCATTCTCTAATGAAGGCAGCAGTGTCCAGGGTGCAACCGTCCAGTTCATATCACACATTCACTTTTCGTTTGTACTCGTCGACCTCATCAAGCCCCATAAACAAAAATCTAATGGCATAAGATCTGATGATGATGGTGGCCAATTAATTGTACCACTATGGTCAACTAGCAATTGGGGTAAATGCAGTCTGGTAAAACGTGGTGGGGCTGGAAGTACATTGCAGTCATTGTGGCCAAATAAATGTCCTCAAGCTTTTCAACAAATAAATTTTACAGAAAATGCAAGTAGTTGTGTCCCATCATTTGCTCTTCTAAAATAGGTAGACCTATCGCTATGTTACCAATCATGTAGCACCAAATATGATCAAAAAATGATCTTGGAAGTTGGTTTCCACTGTATCATTTCGGGTTTTCTGCAACCATCGATGATTGTTATGTGTGTTGTTGGTTCCATTCTGTGTCAAGTATTGCTTCATCAGTAAATACTATTAATGGAAGCAAATGATTATTGTCATTTAACCAGTGGCAGAAGGCATGCTGTATGTGAAATGGGTACAAGTTGTTTTTTTTATTTTATTTTATATATATATATATATATATATATATATATATATATATATATATTTTTTTTTTTTTTTTTTTTTTTTTTTTTTTTTTTTTTTTTTTTTTTTTCCATTTAATGTTCGCCATACATGTGTACACGGGACATTGCTATTTGCAGAACATCGCCACATGCTGGTAGTAGGACTACACTACACTGTTTCAACAATGTGTTGCAGTTCATGCACAGGTTGTTGAGTTAAACATTGAGAAGAAAAATGGGAACTTCGAAGAATATATGTTTCAAACAATGTTCTGATAACTCTGGTAAACACTCTACAATCAGGAATTCAACTTGTCAGAAAGCATCAACAGTATTCTTTGACAATAAACAGGAACTCTACCATTGTAGTAGCCATAACATACACCATATCTGCATATTCTTCATTAGTGTAGATGTGTATCATTTTAACCAGTACATGTACAAACACAGTTACCCTATGCTTCTCACTGATTCACTCTCAGTCGCTCCCAAAAATTCACTCACAGCACACCATGTTGCATGTTCCGTGGGCTATTTTAGTGGCAGAAAGACATCCCATGCAAAGAGGTTGACAGCAGCAACATAGGTTTGGGTAGAGTAAAACATCAAAGAGGTTGGGTGGGCAAGACACACATGCATGCCACTAGCGTAAAAACAAATGTCCCTTAAATGTGTTCTATCTTTGGAATAGCATCCTTCAGAAGTTTTTTACTTCAAATGAAAATTCCTGTCATATCTGTGAAAATTGACCATTCCACTTGGGACACACTGTATTTCCAGCAAACAACATTGTCAGTAAAAGTGATTTGTATATATTGAGATAATGACTATCAGTATTGTGCATCCTTGGTGCATGTTAAACATATCTTTGTTTCTGTCAAACACTCACTGTTCTATCCTTCAACATTTCTTCAAACTGGTCATATGTTCAGAGGGTATCCTGTATGACCTTATCTTTCATATTAGTCAACATTATTGTATGATACTGATTACCATTTGAAAGACTCCTTCTTCATCATCTTCTTCTTCCATGACTTATTTCCTGTGTCACTCAGGATCTGTCTTCCTAGTCTTGTTATGCCAATTTGAATGAACCGGGTGATTATAATTAAAGTTCCAGATTCAAACGCTCTGCGAATGTGTTCAGGAGGTGCTTCATGCACTGACTGCCAATAAGACAAACATTTTCTTTAGAATTTCTTGTTCACATGCAAGTGGACTGTGAATGGCCAAGGAACAGTCTATGGACAGACGAGGAATATGGGAAAGAAAAATCTGCTTGCACATCAACCAATACCACTTCATTCCACACATAACTGTATGGTGCAGGTTGGTGGCATCATTTATTGAACGGCCTATTTTTTTGAAGAGATGAATCCTGTTACTTGTACCATCACTGGTAAATGCTGTGAGAGCATTTTGCACATGAACATCATTCCAACCTTTCAACAGCGTGATGCATGGATAAGATCATTTTTATGCAGGATGGTGCTCCTTTGCACATTTTGCAGCCAGTGAAGCAGACGCTGCAGAGACGTTTTGTAAGTGCTAGAGTTATCAGCCATCATCTCCCTAGAGATCCAATGGCCTTGCTGCAGTGGGAACACCAGTTCCCATTAGATCACCAAAGATAAGCAGTGTTGTGCTGGGCTAGCACTTGGATGGGCCACCGTCTGGGTCTGCCAAGTGCTGTTGGCAAGTGGGATGCACTCAGCCCTTGTGAGGTCAGTTTATGAGCTACTTGACTGGGAAGTTGCAGCTCTGGTCACAGAAACTGACAACAGCCGGGACAGTGGTGTGCTGACCACATATCTGCATCCATTGACACCTGTCAGCAGAGGAAGGCTCTGCAGTTGGTTGGTACCATTGGGCGTTCTGAGGCCTGTTCAAACAGAATTATTTCCCTACAGCCTGAAGACTGTCCAGATCACTTGATTTTTATTCCGTGTGACTTCTGGCTTTGGGGTTATTCAAAAGATGTTGTGTTTGTTACTGTAATTACAAACATAGAATTAAAGGCACGCAATGCACAACACTGAATGTGACACTCCAATCTATTGTTGAACATGCTGTTTTTGATTTCTGCTTTTGGCAGAAAGTGGTGCACAGCATATTGAATATGTCTTGTGCCTGTTTCATGAGAATGAAAACCCAATTCCATTGTTGCTTTTTTATGTGGTTTTTGGCCACAGGGCAATTAAAAACCGATTTTTCCTGTCCGATGCATTACAGCCTTTCCATGATGGATGGGCTTACCTAACTAACTATGCCACAGCTGTTGAATGCCAAACTTATGCGGTCATGTGCATTGCACAATATTGTTGGTTTACTGCGCAAGTTACAGCATATCATCATATTGGTATTCATCTGCCGAACCCATTTATGTTATGACGCTAACAGCACCATCTAGTGGGGAATTTTTTCCCCCCTCATAAAGTTTCGATAATATTCCATTCAAATTTGAGTCATTCAAAGCAGTGGTTCTTCCTTTACAATGTTTTGAAACTGAAACTTCAGTTATAATCACCCTGAATTTGTGTCATTTCATGATGCAGTCCCATCAATTTGAGGCCATTCTTAAGGATCCTAATCCATGTATTTGGTGGGTGGCCAGGGCTCCTTTTCAGTTGTTCTGTGTCAAGTACTGTTCTTGTCATATGGTTTATGTTCACAGCCTGTAACATATCGGTACCACTGGGGCAATTGTTTTGAAGTTTTTCCACTATATTTGCTATCTTAAACAAGTCTTGGAAGTTGTCATTTCTTGCTCTGTCTTTTAGGTTCATTTGTAAGTCTACCATGTTATCTACAGTTCACATACTTTGACAATTTGTAAGATGTCCATCTGAAAAGAAAGAACTGTGCTATATTTGAGTGTTGTCATTGTTGTGGTGTTCAGTCTGAAGATGGGTTTGGTGCAACCTCTCCATGTTACTCCATCCTGTGTGTGTGTGTGTGTGTTTTCTTTGTGTATGCCGCACAGGATTAGCCGAGCGGTCTAAGGCGCTGCAGTCATGGACTGTGCGGCTGGTCCCGACGGAGGTTCGAGTCCTCCCTCGGGCATGGGTGTGCGTATTTGTCCTTAGGATAATTTAGGTTAAGTAGTGTGTAAGCTTAGGGACTGATGACTGTAGCAGTTAAGTCCCATAAGATTTCACACACACATTTTTCTGTGTGTATTTTACTCTAATTTGTTAAAGTATAATTCCAAAAACTAGCAAGTCTTCTTTCTTTTGTGTGTGCCTATCAACATCTCAATGCTTCTTCTTTTTGGTGAGTGCTCTCCTTTAATCCACAAATATTTATGTCCTACAAAAACTTTCACACAAGATACGTTTTATTGTCAGAATTAGGGTTTTTATTTCACCTCACTCCTTTAGTCCATATCAGGTGTTCCAATGGCTCAGTTAGTAAGTGATGCCTGTGAAAGACACAGGTATGGCTTCAGATTTTCACCAGTTGTTTAAATCTCTCAGAAACTTTCTTCACCTTTGAAGGCAGTGTTGTGTTAGCAATTGAAAGGAAAACTAGGATATCCTGCCTGATATCAGATTTTAGGAGGTAAGCAGCTGTGGCTGTTGTGGAAAGATATGGTCTTGGTACATTACATCAGCATTTTTCCAGTTTCCTAATTGTGCTGTGGAAATACAATGGTTCTCCTGTCAGCTTTTCATTCTTCAGTAATCACTTCATAATGAGCAGAAACATGTATTGACTTATGCGTGATTTGGTGTTCTCATGAAATAATTTATGCAGCTGGAGTTCTGATAACAATTTTGCCATACATCCTTAAAAAAGAAGCATCACTACCTCTGTAAATGATATTGATTGAGTCAAGTTGTTCTCCCTTTTTAGTTTGTTGATCAGAGATCATCTACTAATTTTTTGAAGTGTGGTCCCTGTAGTTTCATTTTAATTTCATAAACAGGAATGAATGTTTCATGAGACACAGCCGTGTTTTTTTTTCTTCTCTATAATCAGTGTGTGATGACCACCATTTAAGGTCAGAAATGTAATGTCATAATTCTTATCCTATCAACCACTGTGCATTACCAGACAATATTTCATTGTGCAAAAGCAGGATTTGCTGTAACATTGGTCTTTCAACTGTGTGACCATTTAATATGAAACATAATTTTTGTCTTTGCAATTTAATTAAAGTAAGGATGGTAACTGTTGCTTAAGTTGCTTCTTCTAGTAACATGCTCTGTAGCTTTAGGGCATGTCCATTTCAGGTGTCTTAGCCATTTGGAAATATTTTTACTCCAAAGTAAATTACATCTTGTGGAGTAAAAAAAGTATTTCTTGAAATGTACAAAACTGTGAAACCTAATCTGCAGGAATTAGTTTTGAAAGTAAAACCATTTGACCAAATTATACTGTGATCCTTTTTCTAATAACAATGAATTGCATTTCATGAATTTGGTACTCTTGCCTGCCTATATGCCCTTCCTTTGAAAATGCTTGAGATTTGAAAGCATGAAGGTGCTGTACTTTTCTTTGTGACAATTTTCTTATTGACTCTTCAAGCTTTCCCGGCAGATGTGTTGTAAATAGTCTTCACAGGTTTGCCACTGGATCACGTTGTGCAAATTCCACAATATTTCCTCGGAGCAACTGTCCGACATTTTCAGGTGGTTCAACCTTGCTGGTGGCTAGGTATGACTGTAGTGTAAATATGGTGTAATTCTAGCAGAAAACACAATGAACTGTAATTTATTCTCTTGAAATGTTTATTCATCCTTCATGTTAGCTTCTAAGCCTCAGTCAGATGGTGTCGCTTCCACTATATTTATGTTAGGGAATAGTATCTGAAATGTTATTAACTTCTTTTAACTTATTTGTCACGTCTTACAGAAATTGCTGATTAGTTTTCAGGACTCAGTGTCGATGCAAGACGTTTCTGGAGGGACAAAATATGTCCAGGTGATTTGGCAGTACTAGATGAAGATTTTGTGCACTTTGAAGGTGTAACTGAGTGCCAGATGCTCGAAGCACATGCATGGAGAGACAATATATACACATGCATAACAAGTTAGACATTTACAGTCATTCTTAGCAATTATTCTGTAGTACTTGAGCATTGTATTTAAATAGTGGTGCTTTTTTGTAGTCTTACGGTTGTCTTGCATTATTACTTTATTTATACATACAAATAATTGAAAGATATTTATTTGAATAATTGAAAGTTATTAATTTGACAAGTTAATTGCCTGCATCAAACACAAGTAAAAAAACTCATGAATCGTAAGACAGGCGTGAAACTTTGCAGGCTTTCAATAGATACATACACTGAACAGCCAAAGAAACTGGTACACCTACCTAATATCGTGTAGGGGCACCACGAGCACACAGAAGTGCCGCAACACGACATGGCATGGACTCGACTAAGTACTGTCAGAGGGAACTGACACAATGAATCCTGCAGGGCTTTCCATAAATCCGTAAGAGTAAGAGGGGGTGGAGATCTCTTCTGAACAGCACGTTACAAGGCATCCCAGATATGCTCAGTAGTGTTGGTGCCTGGGGAGTTTGGTGGCCAGTGGAAGTGTTTAAATTCAGAAGAGTGTTCCTGGAGCTACTCTGTAGCAATTATGGATGTGGGGGTGTGGCATTGTCCTGCTGGACTTGCCCAAGTCTGTCGGAATGCACAATGGACACGAATGGATGCAGGTGATCAGACAGGATGCTTATGTATGTGTCACCTATCAGAGTCATGTCTAGATGTATCATGGGTCCCATTTCAACTGCACAAGTCCCACACCATTACAGAGCCTCCACCAGCTTGAACAGTCCCCTGCTGCCATCCAGGCTTCCGTGGATTCATGAGGTTGTCTCCATACCCGTACACATCGATCCACTCAATACAATTTGAAACGAGACTCGTCCAACCAGGCAACATGTTTCCAGTCATCAACAGTCCAGTGTCGATGTTCACAGGCCCAGGCGAGGCATAAAGCTGTGTGTCGTGCAGTCATCCAGGGTACATGCGTGGGCCATCCGCTCCGAAAGCCAATATCAATGATGTTTGATTGAATGGTTCACACATTGACAGTTGTTTATGGCCCAGCATTGAAATCTGTTGCAATTTGCAGAAGAGTTGCACTTCTGTTACACTGAACGATTCTCTTCAGTCATCGTTGGTCCCGTTCTTGCAGGATCTTTTTCCAGCTGCAGTGATGTTGGAGATTTGATGTTTTACCGGATTCCTGATATTTACAGCACACTCGTGAAATGGCCATATAGAAAAATCCCCACTTCATCGCTACCTCGGAGATGCTGTGTCCCATCGCTCATCTGCCGACTGTAACATCACGTTGAAATACAGATAAATCTTGATAACCTGCCATTGTAGCAGCAGCAACCAATCTAACAATTGCACCAGAAACTTGTTGTCTTATATAGGCATTGCTGACCATAGCACCATATTCAGCTTGTTTATGTATTTCTGTATTTGAATACACATGCCTATACCAGTTTCTTGGGCACTTCCGTGTATTATTTTGTGGACTACTTCCTGAAATGCATTTATTTTGCACATATTACAAAATTAAATCTGAAAAAGCATTGTACAAGAATATAATCTAAACTTTTTCTAATTTCCGATCAGACAACCATTTACTGATCATAGAAGGTAAGAACTGGTGGTGGACAACATGCATGAACACTTGCATATCAGTTCAAGTAAGATTATTGGTAGTAACTGAACAGTTCAGTGTACTTGTAGACATAGTTTTAAAACATGAATTGCCATAATCTATCAACAAAGGAATTGCATACAGTACATAGAATGTATTGAGTGAAAAGAAGTCCAAGCCAACTAATAATACACCGATACAAGTCCTATGTGATGCATGTAGATGGTCTGTTGAATGTCAGTCCCAGATTTATTCTCAGTTACAGACTGTCTCCTCTGTTAACCGTTATTGTCTGCTGTACAGTGGGATTGACAACGAAAGGGAGACATACTTTAAGTATTCGTTACTGAGATGACCACGTGGTATAATTCTTTTGAATGCACCACTCTTTTTGTCAATCTGCGGTCGACTACAAGCATTCAGTCTGCACTTAATCGAATGTTTCAGATAGAAGGGTCTTTGCTGATCATAAACTAAGTTTTCACATAGTAAAAATTGCTTCTGGTGCAATATAACAGACGCTTTTGGTGACAACGTAAAATTGCTTGAAATTATCCATCTCTTTTTCATACTAGTCTTTTTACTTAAGTTTATGTTATCAGCTTCCATCATATTCAACATTAATAACATTTATTGAAAGTCAGAACCACCTCTTATTTGCACTGACATCACAGGTTTTGTGGGGCATAGCAATACCAGCATTGTTCAACTTATTTTTTGACACTGTCTTCAAAAAGCATTTTTTTTATCAGTTGAGATATCGCAGTCAAAGTATTAGATCAAAACAGCTTGAGAAAAATAACTTGTTTCTTCTAAAAGATGATGTTTTAATTAATTAAAACATAAATAAAATGCATAAATAACTACCAAAATACTATGCATTGAAAAAGGCTGGTTACAGATTTGTGTTTACTAGTCCAGTGAATTCATTTGATAGACATAGCAATCACATTCTGTTCAATGTTATTTAGACATTTTTATTTTCACTTTAGTATGTTTCTAGCCCTTCTATTCCCATTCAACTTACCACATACCACAAAAAAGATTTGCATGCAAACGCAGCTAAAAGTCTATGAGGATCCCTAAATACTATTTGGATGCACTGAATCATCCTTAATATTACCCTTCAGTATATTTTGAAATTGTATAAAAGTCCATTTGATTCTAAAAATGTTTTGTAATTCATAGATATGGCTTGGTTGATGACATTAAAATGTTGCCACAAGCCACCATAATTTAAAAAAAAAAGTCAGCAGTAATGAAGGTAGTGTGTTACTGCAGGGAGCAACAGAGTGACTGGAGCAACAGGTTTAGTTTGGTTCATGACAGTATGACAGTTTCAGGTGGCACTGTTTGTTCATCTCTGAGCAACTCTGACGGCAGCCGTATTGAAGTGCAACAGATACATGGTTTTATTTCTGCTGCAGCCTAATAATAAGAAACAAGTATTACATAAAGTTTTTGTTTGTTATTCAAATCTTTTAAGATAACCTTGGCCAACATAAGAAGTCACAGACCTGAAACGCTGAAGATAAGTATATCCACAGGAGTTGTGAATTTGAGAAACTACTGATGGGGCTTCGATTTACATGTCAGAAAGGATGGGGCTTTGATTTACATGTCAGAAAGTAAACATAGGTTGATCTCAACCAGATTTAGGTGCTTATGATGTGAACCTGCAACTGTGTCGCAATGTGGAAGGTCTGGGGTTGCACCAGCATTATATGGTCTACAGCTGCAGAACAAATCAGTGTAGTTGACTTGGTGGCTGGAGACAGTGACTGTGTTGACGGTGGGAGCCAGATTACACCATATAGGCTTCATTTGGTACTTCAGTTGCGTACAGGGACACAGGTTATTGTACTGTGATGCTGCCAGAAACAGTAGATGATGATGATGATGATGATGATGATGATGATGTACTATGACTGCCAGAAATGGTTGTAGAGGGCTGTGGGCAATTGAGGCTGCAATTGGTTCTGAAGCTGACTGAGCAGCTACCTCGAACTTTAGGTATGAGGAGATGCTGGCCCCAGCTTGCAGGAATGATGGACCCAGACCTGGGAGCCCACTCAGGACAGTGATCACTGTGGTATATGTGTGTGATATGGATATGTAATTCTAATTAATCATTTTTGGGCAGTACCTTTTGCCTAAGTGAGTAGTGAAGGAGTTAACATGGAATATTACGCTATAAAACATCAGTGACTGAAAATATGTAAAGTATGTTAACTTGCTGATTTCCGTTCCTGAAGTTAGCAATTATTCTTATGGCAAAAGTAGGTGCCTCTAAAGGTCTCATCAGATATACTCTGGTTTTTCCAATTTAAGTTTTTATTAGTATGCACACCCAAGAATTTACAGCTTTCTACCTTGTTTATTATTTTTTGTAGGTGAACTGCATTCATAATAGGTGCATATGTTTGACAGTTTGAAAATGAATGAGCTGCCTTTTTTTTTTAAAAAAAGCTGCTCCATGTGTACAAAACCAATAACTTTCACAAATACATCATTTAATATTTTCCCTGTGGGTGCCTCATTGATCAACTCGCCGATAATGTTTGTATTGTTTGCAAAAAGGAGCAATTTTTCTGCTTATTTAGCTGAAGTAGTAGATTACTAATATAGGGCAAGAACATTAATAGTCCCACAATTGAATCCTGTGAAACACCCATTGTGATTTTTTCCCAAGAAAATGATTCTGCTTCCCTATTCACGTTACTCAAATGTAATACATTACTGCTCTCTGTTTCTGAAATAGGCACTAGACCAAGCTTGTCCTGCACTATGTACCTCATAAATACTTAAATTTCTTTAGTAGAGTCTTGTGATTTGAGCAATCAAATGCCTTTGCTAGGTCAGAAGATCTCAACCTAATATTTATTTATTTAAAAATTTTATTATGTTCTCAGTGAGTGTATTAACAGTTTCCTAAATAGAGTTTCTTCACATAGAGAGGTGCAGTGACCAAAATAGCTATATACAGTTTTCAGCGTGGCATTAGTTACGTAAATATGAAAACAAAATTTTCTTATTCCGTAGGTGACTGCAAGCTCTGTTTTTCTACTTGTATATATATAGGGTATATTGGAGCTGAATGTTACTATAACTTCAGCCCAAACCTCCATGGTAGCAGAAAACATATTTCTAGAGCTCTCTTAAAAGATGTTGGTATGCAAACAAGCGTGGTGACTTTTCTAGAAAATCTGAAATTCTCGTGGAATTAGACTTACAAGGAAAATTCGGGGAAAACCTCAGGGAATTCTATATTAACTTAGTATTGTAATTTAATTTTATTGAGCTTTATAACTCTCAAATTTAAAAATAATATATATGTCAAAGAATATTCATTATATTGAATATTCTATATAACTCAAAAAACCACTGTTAAACTTCTGCTTATTGGCTAATATGTCACAGCTGTGAGGAAAAGAGAGTCATTTTTATAATGTGAGATACACTACCCCTTTCCCTCACCCCCCCCCCCCCCCCCCCCCACCCCCCGATTATTTCTCAGCAACTTTTTATGATATCATCAACCTGTAATTCTTAGGGATTTCTGCACCCAAATCTGTGTAGCCATCCTGTTAAACCTTGCTTGACAAGGTAATACTGGAACAGAAATGTGGTTACACAATAAGACATAACTAATAACAGTTCTTAACAGTGAGACCACACAATTTACCTAACTTTGGCAGTAATTTGATGCATGAGACTTGAAGTTCAATCCCTAACTTTGCTGGCTCTTGGCAGTGTATGATATTGTTGCTGTGACTAAAATTACCATGCA
This sequence comes from Schistocerca americana, assembly GCF_021461395.2. NCBI lineage: Eukaryota > Metazoa > Arthropoda > Insecta > Orthoptera > Acrididae > Schistocerca > Schistocerca americana. Next base: position 226,478,500 of record NC_060125.1, on the reverse strand, counting down.
GACACTCATATTTGACTGTTCTTATTACTCTGCAAATAACGATTGCTAAGTCAGAACTGTAGTCTTATGAATGGAACTCGTGAAACTGTGTTCTGTAGCGTAATTACCAGAACTGCTGCACTGTAGGAACTGGGCAGTCTGAAGGAACTGAGTGAGTGGTTCAGGTACAGCAATCTCCCAGGTGGCTGACAACATTATGGGCATATGATTATCAAGTGCTGATGGATGTGGCATGGAAGTAGAGTTTATCTGTAATTACACCAAGCAGGTAGTCTTGTCCACCATTGCCTCTGTGCTGGCACACGAGTCTGTAGCCATGAAGCTGCAAATATTATTGAATATTTGATGGTGCTTGTTTGAAAGATGTATGTTAACATTTGCAATAACATTTGGACATTTACTTTTTAAACATTGCAGTGCTGATTGAGCTGCTCTATGACTATGCGTGGTAGTCATGTCTTTTTCCCATACTTGTATATTGCAATGAGTACCAAATCATTCAATTAATAAAAAAATAAAATGAAAAATTGTTTTCGCTGTTGGCAAAATACAGCTTATGGATATACAAGTGGCTTTAAAATTGTCATTAATGTACAGTGTAGTGTGCTATGTAGTTTCTCAGCTGGAGATTGTGCATCATGTTGAGTAACACTTTATTAAGAGAGGAAGATCAATAAAACATTCTCTTTATTGTACTGTTGAATTTTCCCTAATTATTATATTTATTTTTGTTTACAACTATGGATGTAGCCTGTTTTGTTAATTCTTTGTACGTGTCGTCTCTTGAAAATTGTCCATTTACTGGAATCTCCTGATTGCTGTGACTCAACAGCGAACATTGAAAGTCTCTAACCAGCAATTGAAATTGACTACCCTGTGTCATTGTGAGTGGCACTTTTGTTAACACGAACAGTAGCACGAAAATGATTTCTTATTCACATAACAGATAGATTATTTCCAACTTGCTCCTCAACATCCACATATATGTCAATATTCTGCAAGTCACTGTGAAGGGCATGGCAGAGTGTATGTCCCTCTGAACCAGTTATTAGGACTTTTCCCCCCCATTTCATTCACATATTAAGCACAGGAAAAATGACTGTTTAAAATCCTCTGTGCATGCTTAATCTAATCTTATCCTCGCGATCCCTATGGGGTCAATATGTAGGTGCTTGTAGTATATTCATAGTCATCATTTAAAGCTGGCTCTTGAAACTTTACGAGTATACTTTCTCTAGATAGTTTCCATCTATGCTCGTGTTGGCCAGTTCAGTTCTTTCAACATCTCAGTAATATTCTCCTGTGGATGAAGCAAACCTGTGACCATTTGTGCTGCCCTTCTCGGTATACGTTCAATGTCCCCTGCCAGTCCTATTTGGTATTGGTCCCACATACCTGAGCAGTGTTCTAGGATGGGTTGCTCAAGTAATTTGTAAGCAATTTCCTTTGTGGACTAATTGTATTTCCCTAGTATTCCACCAGTAAACCAGAGTCTGTTACATGCTGTACTCATGACTGTGCCTATGTTATCATTTCATGCCCCTAATGAGTGTTACTCCAAAGTATTTGTATAAGTTTACAGATTCCAGCTGTGACTCACTAATATTATAGTCATAGAATACTGTGCTTTTTGGTTTGTAAAGTGCACAATTTTACATTTTTGAACATTTAAAGCAAGCTGCCAGTCATTGCACCACTTTGAAATCTTATCAAAATCTGACTGAATATTTTTACAACTTCATTCAGACAGTATTTCATTGTAGATAATTGCCTCATCTGTGGAAAGTCTGAGATTACTGTTAGTATTTTCTGCAAGAATGTTAATATAAAACATGAGCAGCAAGAGACCCAACATACTTCCTTGGGGTACTTCTACATCCATCGATAACCACCATCCAGGGTAACATGCTGCATCCTCCCTACCAAGAAATCTTCAGTTCAGTCACATATTTCTTCTGATACCCTGTATGATTGTACTTTTTATAATAAGTGTAGGTGTGGTACTGAGTCAAATGCTTTTTGGAAATCAAGAAATATTGACCTACTTGACTGCCTTGGTCCATGGCTTTCAGGATGTCGTGAGAAAGTGCGAGTTAAGTTTCACATGATCTGTGTTTTCAAAATTCATGGTGTTTGGCACGGAGGAGGTCATTCTGTTTGAGATACATCATTATGTTTGAGTTCAGAATATTTTCTAAGATTCTATAACAAATTGATGTAAAGGTCAGTAGTTTTGTGGATCACTTTTGCTACCTTTCCTATAGACAGGTGTGACCTGTGCTTTCCTCCAACTGTGGGGCACAGTTTTTGCTCAATGGATCTACAATAGATCATAATTGACAGAGGGACTAACTCAGCTGTGAATTGGGTATAATATCTGATAGAGATTCCATCGTGCCCTGGGGCTTTGTTCAGTTTTAATAGTTTCAGTTGTTTCTCAACGCTACTGACACTAATATTTATTCACTCATCTTTTCAGTGGAACAATAATTAAGTTGGGGCAACACTCATGGGTTTCCCTTTGTAAAGGAACATTTTAAAACAGAGTTAAGCAGTTGTGTTATTGCTTTGCTTCTATCAACTTCAATTCCAATCTCACCCAGGAGTGACTGTACTCTAACTTTGGTGCCACTAACAGCCTTTACATATGACTGGAATTATGTTTGGTTTTGCGAAATATCATTTGACAATGTTCTGCTGTTATGATAGTCACTGAAGAGGTCACACATTTTTCTCATGACTGCCAAACATCTAGCCCTATGCTATGTTTTATACCTATTATGGTGTATCCCCTCTTTCCTCACATGGTTCTTTACACTGACTCCATACCATAGAGGGTCTCTCCCATTATGAACTGTCCTAGTAGATACATATCTGTCCAGTGTATGGTCAGTTGTCCTTTTGAACTTGTCATAATTCCTCTTCAAGCTTCTGTCCTGAGCTAAAAGTTTCAAATTCCTCATTGAGGTGTGGTACTATTGTTTCTCTGTCTAGTTTGCTGAACATACAAATTTTTCTGCTTGTTTTAGTTGCTCTTTCTGTTGTGGTAATCATTTTTGCTATAGTTGCCTCTTGGTCACTGATCCCCATTTCGATGTGGACTTCCTCAAAGAGATCAAGTATGTTTTTTGCCATTAGATGTAATGTATTTCCATCATGAGTGGGATTCTGAACTATCTTTTCTCAGTAGTTTCGTCCGCAGCTCGTGGTCGTGCGGTAGCGTTCTCGTTTCCCGCACCCGGGTTTCCGGGTTCGATTCCCGGTGGGGTCAGAGATTTTCTCTGCCTCGTGATGACTGGGTGTTGTGTGCTGTCCTTAGGTTAGTTAGGTTTAAGTAGTTCTAAGTTCTAGGGGACTGGTGACCATAGCTGTTAAGTCCCATAGTGCTCAGAGCCAACCTCAGTAGTTTACCAAGAAGGCATTTAGTAAAGCTTCACAGGGTGCCTAGTCATGCTCCCACTAATAAAACTATAACTATCCCAATTGATTGTTAGATTTTTAAAGTCTGCTCCAATGATTACAGTATCATTAGTGAACTTATCTACAAGCGAACTGGTGTTTTCTCTAACGTTTTTGGTTACATCATAAGGAGATGTGGTGGTTGATAGAAGGACTCTATTATAATTTTTTGCACATCCTTCATACTTTATTTTTTTATTTTATTTATATGTCAAGTTCCGTAGAACGAAATTGAGGAGTAAATCTCCAAGGTCATGGAATGTGTCAGTACATGAAATTACGACATAAAAGGAATAACAGCTAAAAATAAAATGTTTATAAACCTGAAAAAAGTCAAGCCATAAGTTTAAGTAAACACAATCAACAATTCAACAAGAATCAGCTTAATTTTTCAAAGAACTCCTTGGCAGAATAGAAAGAGTGACTCTTCAGTTTTGGTTTGAAAGCGCTTGGATTACTGCTAAGATTTTTGTATTCTAGTGGTAGCTTATTGGAAAATGGCTGCAGCAGTATACTGCACACCTTTCTGCACAAGAGTTAAGGAAGTCCAATCCAAATGCAGGTTTGATTTCTTCTGAGTATTAACTGAGTGCAAGTTGCTTACTCTTGGGAATAAGCCGATATTGTTAACAAGAAATGACAGTAAGGAATGTATGTATTGAAAGACCAATGTCAAAATACCTATACTCGTGAACAGGGGTCGACAATATGTTCGTGAACTTACACCACTTATTGCCCAAACCGTCCATTTCTGAGCCAAAAATACCCTTTTAGAATGGGAATAGTTACTCCAAAATATAATACCATATGACATAAGCAAATGAAAATGAGCAAAGTTGACTAATTTTCATGTCAAACGATCACTCACTTCAGGTACTGTTCGAACAAGATCCTGAACTTGAGCTTTCCACGACAGTTTACTATCAATCTGAACGCCTAGAAATTTGAACTGTCCAGTTTCACTAATCATATGCCCATTCTGTGAAACTGAAACAACAGGTTTTGTTGAACTGTACGTTAGAAACTGTAAAAACTGTTAGTTTATTTTCTACAAGTCATGAACTTAAATCATGAAGTGCACTATTTGAAACCGAGCCAATGTTGCACACAACATCCTTTACTACTAAGCTAGTGTCATCATCAAACAGAAATATTTAGAGTTACCCATAATACTAGAGTGCATATCATTTATATAAAGAAGGAACATGAGTTGCCCCAACACTGATCCCTGGAGCACCCCCACTTAACTGTACCCCATTCAGACCCCACATCACAGCCAATCTCAACGCTGTGAATAATGACCTTTTGCTGTCTGTTGTTAAAGTAAGAGGTGAACCAATTGTGAGCTACTTCCCGTATTCTGTAATGGTGCAACTTCTGGAGCAATATTTTGTGATCAACACAATCAAACGCCTTAGTTAAATCAAAAAATATGCCTAGCATTTGAAACCTTCTCTTTAACCCATGCAGTACCTCACAGTTGTTAAACGACTTCTAAAACCAAACTGTACACTTGATAGCAAATCATGTGATATAAAATGATCAATTACCTGTACTTACACAGCCTTTTCAATAACTTTAGAAAACACTGATGGCATAGAAATAAGTCTACATTATCCCTTTCTTCCTTTTTATGAAGTGGCTTTACTACTGAGTACTTTAATGGTTCAGGAAACTGACCATTCCTAAAGGAAAAATTACAAATATGGCTAAATACAGGGCTGACATGTGCAGCACAGCACTTTAATATCCTGCTACGCACTGCATCATATCCGTGAGAGTCCTTAGTCTTCAGTGATTTAATTATTGACTCAATCTCACCCTTGTCTGTATCACAGAGGAGTATTTTAGATGTCAATCTCGGAAAACCATTTGCCGAGAGAGTTGTATGATTCCCTGTAGAAACTAAATTTTTATTTAATTCACTAGCAATGCTCAGAAAGTTATTGTTAAATACTGTACATATATCTGATTTATCAGTAACAGAAATATTTTTATTACAAACTGACTATATCATTGACCTTGTGCTGCAGACCAGACACTTCCTTCACAACTGAGTCTTGGCCAATCTCTCAATCTTCTGTGTCGGTGGATATGAGGTTTTTGTCCATTGCAACAAATACACCAGTTCCATTTCCCATTTGCCTATTCTTTTTCAAGATAACCTTAAACCTTCCCCAAAAATCTCATTGCTATCAGTTTCAGCCTTCAACCAGCTTTCTGTACCTAGTATTATGTGAGCTTCACTGCTTTTCATGAGCGCTTCACACACTGGCACTTCGTTGCAAATGCTCCAGCAGTGTATTTTAATAGTCTCACCCGTGGGAGACATTTCTTTGGATTGTACACTGATACTTCTGGGTTTCCCACAGCTATCATTAGCTGACTGAATGGAGAGTTGCCTAATCTAAAAAAAAATCTTGTGCGCATCCCACTTGGTTAGCTGCCTCCGATGTGTAGTGCACCCCTGATCTATTTAATTGGGGGCACCACAATTCTCAACCCTATGTCTTAAGTCTAGGAAGTCACAGCCTAGCTTGTCACAGAACCGTCAAAGTCTCTGGTTCAGGCGTCCAATCTGACTATGAACCAGGGGATAATGCTGCAGTTGCGAGCTTAATTGAAGCACCATGAGCAAGACTGGTGTTCTTATCTCTCTCTCTGCAAGTCACTGGAATGATCAAAGTGTGACCGTGGAGCCCAGCCAATTAACAGTGTAGAATAGTAACTGTCCTTATCACAGATAAGGTAACGAGAACCCTAATTGTTGTTTCTGACCATAGTCTCAGATTTGAAGAACACACTGTAATGCCCTGTGAGATTAATATGCAAGGCCGAAGTATATAGAAAAGGTTGGAAAAAACAAGGTGGCCTCACAAGGAACTCCCGACATACATTCTATACCTGGCTGGGCTACAAGTTGTCAAGAGGAAATGGTTGTCAAGAGGAAATGGCCACACCTGCATTGCTGCTGTGTCAGTGAAAGTGAATAACTCTCAGTACAGTTAGTGAAAATTAATAGTCTGTACAACAGTGATTAATGGACCAAGGAATTCATGGCTTTCCAACCTTGCCAACACTTGCTTACCATTTTTATGTAAAACAGACAAAGATGGACACCCTGTTATTCTAATGGTCCATCCACTAAGTCCTCTACAGGGTAACTCATGTCTGCCATGAAGTGATCTGGAAGAGAAGAAGAAACTGAGTGAGGATGAGATGAGAAATGCTCCCAGTTTTATTAGCTTGGTTTGAGAAAAACTGTGAGACAGTCTAAGTCTGCATGTTACCAACTTTCTAGTGACCTTGGCGACAGCACCTGTACCCACCATTTAAGCTCATACCTGGCCATTGTTGAGGCATTCAGTTGACACTCACTGTGCATGCTGGTGAGGAGTTTTTAACAGATGATCCACTTTCAAACTGGGCATTGGTCACTTCTCATTAGCCATCATCTTGTCGGTTGTAATTAAATTAACATCTAAAGCTGTCAACATGAAACTTCGGTTATATTGACTCATGTACTGGTGAAGTTATTCATAGTTCTTTGGTATTTTTGCCAGATACAATATCCAGTGAAGAGCTCTGAGGCCTATGCATGTACAGGTAAAGGCAAGAAAATAAAAATAGGTTGGACACGGGCTGTGCAAAAATCGGATGGCAGTAGGGAAACAAGCGGTGAATTGGAATCCCGAGGCCATTGCAGAAGAGGAAGACCAAGGGTAATGTGGAAGAGGACACTGTAGAGAGAAGCAACAGGTGTGGGAAGGACACGGGGAGAAGTGAAGGGAATGGCACAAAACTGATTCCACTGACATGCTTCATCAAAGCCCTGTGTGTCCAGTGATTGGAATGAAAGGACTTGTAAATTAAGTAAGTCCATGTTAATCAAACTGATACTTTGGGAGCAGTTGACTCTTGTACCAGAGGAAGTTATTGATAGCTCTTCTTTATTTCCAATGCAATGAAACATAAAATGCAATCAAAAAGTTCTTTTTTAAAAATCTGAACTAATTATTATATCAAAAATTAAATTACATGACTATATTGCTTTAATTATTATTGATATGATAGTTTACGGGAAGCTGTTGATATTTAAAGTGCTGCAATTGGTTGTGGCTAAGTTGGTAGACCCCATGGCTGCTTTCAAAGGTGGCTGTGCCTTTGATGGGATGGGAAATACCTGTGACAGGAGTGGAGTAGGGCGTAATGGGATGACGTGTGGGGAAGGCCTTGGATCTAGGTCTTTTTCAGGGATCTGAGGAATGGGGCAAGATATTGGAAGCAGGGTTGAAATAGGGATGGGAAAGCAGTAGTTTGGGTGGACAGTGGAAATCCACTTATCCACTTGATGAGGGATGGGGAGGATATTTGTCATCTCAGAGCACGATGAGAGAAGGTTGAAACCCTGGCAGAGAATGTGATTCAGCTGCTCCAGTCCTGGGTGGTACTTAGTCACGGGGGGGGGGGGCACTCTTTTTGTGGCCAGTCATTGCGTATGTGAGGAGTGGTAGGTGGCTGGGGAAACAAGGCATGGGAGATCTATTAATCAACAATATATGGAGGATAAGTTTGCTGTGTGAAGGTCTCTGCTAAAACCTTGGTATATTTGCTTGTGTAACAACCATGTTCCATGGGTGACCAGATTGTATGGAAGGGACTTCTTGGTGTGGAATCGACAGTAGCTGTTGAAATGGAGGTATTGTTGGTGGTTGGTAGATTTGATGTGGATGGAGGTACTGATGGAGCCATGTTTGAGGCAGATGTCAAAATCCAGGAAAGTGATTTGGTGGGATGAGGAGGACCAGGTGAAGCGAATGGGGAGGAGGTGTTGAGGTTAGGGAGCAGTGTGGATAGAATGTCCTCAGTCCAGTCAGGAAGATGTCATCAGTGAATATGAATAAGATGAGGGTTTCGGGATCCTGGGTAGTTAGTGACAGCACACTGTAGCAGGTCAGGGTAGAATGACTAGAACAGAGGGGTGAAAAAGCTGTTTTTCAAGTGGTGAGGATGGTAATGGCTCTACCACTGGGGTATTGTGGGTTCAGTGTACTGGCAAGGCTTATGGGAGGACAATACAAGGAGAAAGTGTCTCCAGCAAGAAGGCAGATGGCTCCAGGAAGCTACAGAAGGTACAGGTGTGCGCCTCTGTCCAGTGACACTGCCCAGTGTTGACCCACACCTTCCATGTTTCATCTGCATGATCCTTACTGTCCACAGTGGCAAGAAGTGGTGTCACAAGAATGGCAGTAACTGCTGCCCTAGTAGTGCCAACATCTTGCACGACTGGCATACCTCGGTAGTGCTGCATCACACACGGGGCAGCTTTACGCCTTTGTTATGCTGCTGACAGAGCAGTTATGTCCTGCCCAGCTGTAGTGAGTGGCAGGCAGCTTAGCGGCTAGAAGAGCATTGGTTCCACACTCATCCCATCCTGCACTGGCCTTACGCAGGAAGAACATTGATGGCTTTACAGCGGTATCCAATACGCAGCAGACACCAATTTGAAACCCAGCTATGTCAACATCCCGGCTTTTATACAAAACAAGGCAGGTCGTCTTGCAGTTGAGACAACGTATGTGGTCCGCCAAGCACCATCAAAATGTCTCAAAATGTTGGTTATTGCCCTAGCATCAGGGTTATGGTTGTGGAGCTGCTGGCATGGCGTAAGTGCTGAGCTTGCAGGTGTCGGCAAGCGTGTAGTGTTCAGCATTGGGTCCCAGCTTTTGCGCGTACCACTGCAACGTGAATGGGTTGGCATGGGATGGTGCCATGAATGTGTGTGTAAGTGTGTTTCTTCTAAATCTGATGAAATTCGTAGTCTGACAGCTTAGTCTACTTTTCAACGTACTTTTAAATGTGCCTGTTGCCTCTCAATGCCTCCTCTAGGTGGTGAGCAGCAATTTAGCCTAATTCATATTGTTGTTCTCCAGTCCGAATTTTCCTCTGTTCGGTTTTTCCGTATTCTTTAGTTGCGACATGTTGAATTGAATTATTGACCCTCCTATAAATGACACTTAATGTATGCTGTTTATGGAATATTTCTCTACTTTATGCATGTCATGTTTTCTCAAAAAAATGGTTCAAATGGCTCTCAGCACTATGGGACTTAACATCTGTGGTCATCAGTCCCCTAGAACTTAGAACTGCTTAAACCTAACTAACCTAAGGACATCACACACATCCATGCCCGAGGCAGGATTCGAAACCTGCGACCGTAGCGGTCAAGCGATTCCAGACTGAAGCGCCTAGAACCGCACGGCCACACCGGCCGGCTCATGTTTTCTCAGAATAATCAGAGATTCAGGAGGGTAATTTTCCAGCTCACAGAACAAAGAATGTTTCTAATAGTTTCATAATATTGCAGAAGTATTTCAGATAGTGATTTCATTATATCCTTTTGACAGGGCAGTGTGGAGAGATCTGCCTGCTCAGCAATCTTCTGACTACAAATATTGAATTAGTAAATTAACCTGTGCAACTCAGTCTTCCTTCAGAAATGATTTTTCACTTTTGAAGTTTTGCTGTGCCAAATTATGTATGAGAACGGATGCTGTGTGATATCAGATACCCATCCTGTGACTTTTATCACAGTATGTCGTGTAGTATTCTGATGGAAAAGTGGAGATGACAGTGATAAACATGCCTTATTCAAGATGTCTTAGCAAAAGTGAAGAAGCGAGTGATGTATATCCTCATACTTTTATTTTTATTTGTTAATGATTGAAACCTGGTAATTAAGGAAGGCAGGATTGGGTTACGATTGTGGACGGGGCCCGAATCAATTACTATTGGTTTGCTATGCACTCATTTATTTTAATAAAAAAATTTTGAAAACAAGCCAATGAGGTTGCAATCAGAATTTTAAGGTACGTAACCACAATCACAGGTGAAGGCCTTTAATGCGAAAAATTGCAATTATTTAAAATTTAACAAATACATGTCACAGACAGCCAATAATTTTGAAGACAAGCCAATGTGGTCACAGTCAGAATTTTAAGCCAAGTAACCACAATCACAGCTAACGGCCTATAATGCCCAAAACGGCAATTATTAAAAAATTTAGCAAACATACATAAAATACAGACAGCAAATAATTTTTGAAAACAACTCAATGAGGTCGCAATCAGAATTTTAAGGCAAGTAACCACAATCATGGCAGAAGGCCTTTAATGCGAAAAATGGCAATTATTTAAAATTTAACAAATACATAAAGTACAGACAGCCAATAATTTTGAAGACAGGACAATGTAGTCGCAATCAGAATTTTAAGGCAAATAACCACTATCAAAGCTGAAGGCCTTTAATGCCCAAAATGGTAATTATTAAAAAAATTTAACAAACATACATAAAATACAGACAGCAAATAATATTTGAAAACAAGCCAATGTGGTCGCAAACAGAAATTTAAAGCAGTAACCGCAATCATGGCTGAAGGCCTTTAACTCAATAATGGCAGTTATAAAAATTTAACAAATATACTGCCAAATGGTGAATGGCATAGCAAAAGTTAGTTTAAAAAAACAAACAACAGGTGATACAAATGATGGTAACTTAATAATACAATAATAAAATAAAACACAAGGGTCAGTGACAGACGGTGCTCCAGGAATCGACCTCTGAGTAGGTCACACCAAAAACACTTTCACGAGTGAAAAGAAAGGCAGCCAAGAGTTGCATTCAGATCACAAGATGGTAACTGGGACTAGTGGCAGTCTAACGAGTGACTAATGATAATCTTGATGAGGCTACCTGACATCCAACAAAACAAATGCAAGGTGTAAAATTATGCCAAAGCCGAAACCGGCGGTCTGGGCTCTGCCCACAGAATACTGTGCTTAGAGCGCCCAGAACAGGAAGGAATGACTACCACTGAGGTAGAAGAACCCCATCCAAACTACAATCAAGAAGCTGTCAAACTTCCACACCTCACCGGACAGTGGTGGCAAGGTGAGGAAATGTACACTGCCATTACATACACCAACCCCCAGGGCAGGTAACTGGGGCGTTAGCGGCCACAAGATAGAAAAATACCGTTGTTTAATCTTAACAATGTAAGAAGCTGAAAATCGTAAATAGTAATTAGAAGTTCAGGAAGGCTAATCAGATCCGCCTTCCCCAGTTACTCCACTCGCAGCAGTGCGAACCCAAGTCACTGGAGAATTGCGAGATTTCACAATGGTGGAGGTTTCTCTATGCGAATTGCAATGGACTTAACTTAAACATGCAGGATCCGGTTTCGACGAGGTCATGCACCCTCGTGACCACTGCCCTTCGATCCGGCTGTCCATACACGCTGCCAGCGGGTCTGACGTGTTGTCGCTCTGCATGGACATGGACCTCGCTGCTCCTGCGTCCCCAACCGAACTCCACACTCACACCACACGGAAGAAGGACAAGGTTGTCCCAAAGATAGGGCAGCAGAACTACATATTGATAAGTGCCGCTGCTGCCACTAGCAGACAGGCAGTGGTTATGAAACCGAGTGGCACCAGTGAACATGAGAAGAAGACAAACAACGCAACCATGCCAACTTATCGATACGGTCTGGCAGAAACCTACATACGGCACCAACGCGAGCCTCAGCACGGCTAAATGATCAATAACACCAACAACATATAGCCTTATAATGTGGAAAAAAAAAATCAAAATATGAGATTGTCAAAAGTCACTTTCTTCTGTAAGGGTCAATTTTCCAAACAATTTACTAATTTTCAAGAACAGCATAGATCAAAAACTACAAAATCTAATTTATTTACAATATTTTATGCATGCTAATCACAGATACTGATTTTTAAACACTCATAGTTGTTTGTCGGAATGTTAGCAGTACATCATTTTAGTACCACTTTCTGTCATGTTATTGTAAACAAAAATGTCACAGTATCCTTTGAATATTCACATTTGCTTGTTCTGTCTTTCAGGCGGACACACAATATGCGTTGCTGTAGACAACAAGGCTGTCCAGTATAATACAATGCAAGATCTGCGTTCTTATCCTGTGACAATATTACTGTATGGAAACATACTTTTCCTTGGAATGGAATCAGGTAACATAAACAACACACACTTTATGTAATAGTTGCTTCAGTACTTTTTATTTATTTTTAATGCTTGGAAAGCTAATCATGGCAGATTTGGTAGCAGAATATGTTGTACTGAAAGCCAACTTGTTAATTTCTTCAGTTAGATGTTGAAGTTTATCTGCGTTAAAGGCAAGCAGTACAGTACCTTCAGCAAAAGAAAGGTAGTTCAGATATATTCCATTAACAAGTAGTCCATCTTCTTTCCTCTGGGTTTAGAGTCTGAAATTTTCCACTATTGCTCTGGATAGTAGTTTTTGTGGCATGGAATCTTCATTCAAAGTTTCCTCTTTCAGTTTTGAATTATCTGCTATCATGATGAAGACTGATAGAACTTTAACATTTTGTATATATTCTTCAGTGTACTGACATAAATTAGAAAAAAGTGCCTTGTTTCTCAAGGGCTGTTACAACAGAATTTGTTATAATTGAGTCAAAAACTGTCTTAAAATCTTGAATTCATACAAAATGGATATTCATATTCATTGTTCTGTTCCATAATTCCATTCACAACTTGAAAATTGTCCATTGTGCTGCATGACTTCAAAAACAAGCTTGTTCCTTTGCATGACTGTGATCTGATGCTTTCCCTGTTCTGTTAGTGATCATTTTAGTGAATATGTTGTGCAATACTGGGAGGAGACATAAGTCTGTAATGTTTTATTTCTTCTCTTTCTCCTTTAGTGTGAAACAGAATAATTGCAACATTGTTCCAGTTTTGGAGAATTGCCTTCTGCTGCTGACATTCTGTAAATAATTTTGAAGGATCCTTTTGTATTATTTTTCTTCCAACTTCAACCATTTCTCTTGAGGCACTAGCCTTACTTCTTACTTCAATGACTGGTGTTACTTTCAGAGTATCATTAGCTTCATTACCAACTATCAGGGTTTCAAATCTCTTGATGTCTCATTGTTGTGTCAGGTGTGAGCTCAGTTCTGGAGCCACTCAGTATCACAGTCATTGTAACTGAGTATGTGATATTCTTTTTGTACATGGCCAGAGTTGATTTCTATGGTGATAGATCTGATTTGGTCCTGCCACAACATCAGACATTTGATGCCCTCTTTGGCCATAACCATGTCCGGTGTCCACCCTGGCTTCAGCTGGACATTCAAGCCCAAACTAGATTGTCTCAGCAGTAATAAGGATATGTTAGGTGAACCTAGGCTTTCAATGCCGGACACAACAAGTCGAATAACGTTTGCGGTCACCACCCATGTAATAATCTGGTGGAGGTCAATGACTGCTCCGATCAGGGTGCACCAATGCTATACCAGGAAATGAGTAAGGATGTAGTCAGAGAGAGTTGTTGACACAAACTTCTGCATCTGAGAGAAAAAAAAATCCAACACTATTGCATATATCATTGTATTGGTACAAGTGACAGGAATATAACTAGTATATCTCATAAGTGCTGTTAATTTGACATGACCGATCAGTTTTGGAATATATGTAAATTATTATAGTAAAGTTTTAAGCAACGAGACTTCCTGGCAGATTAAAACTGTGTGCCGGACCAAGACTCGAACTCGGGTCCTTTGCCTTTTGCGGGCAAGTGCTCTACCAACTGAGCTACCCAAGCACGACTCACGCCCCGTCCTCACAGCTTTACTTCTGCCAGTACCTCGTCTCCTACCTTCCAGACTTCTGTAAAGTTTGGGTAGCTCAGTTGGTAGAGCAGTTGCCCGCGAAAGGCAAAGGTCCCGAGTTCGAGTCCCGGTCTGGCACACAGTTTTAATCTTCCAGGAAGTTTCATATTAGTGCACACTCTGCTGCAGAGTGAAAATCTCATTCTGGAAACATCCCCCAGGCTGTGGCTAAGTCATGTCTCTGCAATATCCTTTCTTTCAGGAGTGCTAGTTCTGCAAGGTTTGCAGGAGAGCTTTTGTAAAGTTTGGAAGTTAGGAGACGAGGTACTGGCAGAAGTAAAGCTGTGAGGAAACGGCGTGAGTCGTGCTTGGGTAGCTCAGTTGGTAGAGCACTTGCCCACAAAAGGCAAAGGTCCCAAGTTCGAGTCTCAGTCTTGCACACAGTTTTAATCTGCCAGGAAGTTTCATATCCCCTGGTAGCTGAGTGGTCAGCGTGTCAGACTGTCAATCCTAAGGGCCCGGGTGCGATTCCCGGCTGGGTTGGAAATTCTCTCCCCTCAGGGACTGGGTGTTGTGTTGTCCCAATCATCATCATTTCATCCCCATCGACGCGCAGGTCGCCGAAGTGGCGTCAAATCGAAAGACCTGCACCAGGCGAACGGTCCACCCGATGGGAGGCCCTAGCCACAGGACATTTCCATTTTTTTATATCAGCGCACACTCCGCTGCAGAGTGAAAATCTCTATTGTATAAAAACAATAATACACTCATTCTGTTGATGATAATGTGAGGTGGGGGGTTATGGGATGCTACTTTGTTATTGACTTGAAGGCAAGAAAAATATTTACAGGTGAACGTTTATAGGGATATCAGTACAGCAATCATTGTTGGTGGCATCAGTCATTACATAGCTTCCATACTTTGAGCTAATATGACACAACTGGGCTGGACTGGACCACACATCTAACAACTAACACTCTCCCAGATTTTGCGAAAGTGTGTCCCACAGGGTAATAATATTTATGGTCGTTAGACAGACCTTTGGCTTTTCATTAAATTACAAATGAACTACAGTGGCACTTGCAGCACACGTCAGGTTGTCATTGATCAGCGAGATAAATCCTTTCCTTGTCTTCAGCTGCCATTATACAGATACATTACAGAGTCTATGACAACTTGCCATTCAAAAGTGGTATAAGACTCATATATCTTCTACAGTTTCTTTATTGGTTAATGAAATATAATCAGTTTCACGTTTAATTCTGTTTAATATTTGCCAAGTACTTTTTCCCCTGTCTGGAACATTGTTTTAGAGCAAACATGTTCATGGCAAATTCTACTAATGTATGATCTCTGTGATTCTTGGTACAAAGCTTGCAGTGGACAAATTTTCCTTCTGTTTTGCTCTTGCTTTCACATTAAAATCTCCCATTAGCATCCTGTAGTATTATATATCCATTTATCAATTATTATAACTCTTTGTAGAAATCTTCTATATCCTCTTCAAAAGGTGAGCATATTGGTGCACAGACCTTAAATTTGCTTGTTTACATCAAAGCCTAAACCTGACTTTCCTTATTATTCTGTTCTTCTATAGTAAAGCTATTGTCCTCATTTTAATTTTGTTTGGTCTTCATTTTTTGCCATATTTCTGATAATCCTTCTATATACCATTTGATCTACTTTGATTTCTCTTCCAAGTACACTAACCTATCTTCATTTCTATGGTTCTGCAAAGTATTGGTCCTAAACAAAGATTAGTAGATGCATTTAGGGTGTTAGGGTTCTTATAAGTGTTTATTTAGTCAAATCTCATGTTGCAAGGTGTAGACAAATGTTTTGTTGGGTGTTTCACATGGCCTGAAGCAATTGTCTACATTCCATTAGTTCATTATTCTTTCAGCTTGGCAGGAAAACTGACACTTCAAGAATTTGTAAGTGACTGCAGGACTTTCAATAACCCTACCCATGCTTAACCTGTCATGGTTGGAAGATTTTTGTGGATATGTTAGCAGATGTAAACTGTGACAGAGTTACACTCACATCAATTTCATGTTACATGTTATTATGCTCTCTTGCATAGTCAGCCATATTTGTGGCACGTTTTGATTTTCTTTGTCACAACTTTTACTGCCACCTCTGGGCAGTTTTTCCAGTCATGCTATTGCAGACATTTCCATATTTCCTTGTGGAGTAGCATTTTCAGACCTTTCTTATACCTTTAAATATGATATATACACAAACTTATGTTTGGATTTTTTTATTTCACTTCCTTTTTATAGTTGTTTTCTTTCAGTAGTTCTATGTCCTGTTGTGGTGTATGTGTTCCTAATACAGAAATGTGCTTAATATTTATGTCACCTTGAAAGATATTGTATCATTTCTTTATTTCTTTTTTTCAGGGGATGTAATTCTTTATTTCTTTAAGGATCCAGAAGATCTGTTGAATTTGGATTTAAAAAACCACCACAGACGCTTTTCATTCCAGCATAGTCCTGTTTCAGCTCTTGACGTAGTTGAGTACGACACCTGCACTGCAATAGTAGTAGGAACTTTGAAAAATGTTTATTGTGTTAATCTTGTGTATTAAGTAAGCACAGTACCTGTAAGCTCAAAGGGACTATCAGTTAAGATGTTCTGTAATTATTTTCTCTGTCTGTGAGAAGATTCAGTGTTCCCTTAAATTTATTAGTCAAGATTATTTATTCCAGAAGAATGTTTTTGTTCTTAATGTTTTTTTACTGAATTATTTGTGTGTGTGTGTGTGTGTGTGTGTGTGTGTGTGTGTGTGTGTGAGAGAGAGAGAGAGAGAGAGAGAGAGAGAGAGAGAGAGAGAGAGAGAGAGAGAGAGAGAGAGAAAGAAAGAATTTGTGTGTGTTTTAAAGAAAAGTTGTCCTGTTTTGTTTTTTTTTAATAATGTGGTGCTAAGAAAATATGTAAATAGAGAGACCAGCCTAACAGCACAATAAAAGTAAAGCAATATTGTCTGTTTGCTCCTTTCCCCCTGAGTCTATCCTCTCTAATAAATCTGTATCTTTGCATGGGAGGGAAAGTACCATGCTCAGTATTTTCTTTGTAGCATCTCACCGAAGTTTTTTTGTTAATAATGCATGTCAGATATCTAGAAACTTTATACAAAATAGCTACTGCTTTTGAAAATTGCTTTATTTTTATTTTTAAAGAATGTGTATGTAACTGATTTTGATGGCTATGTATGTAAGACAAACACTGACATCTTTAATTCTGTCACTATATTTTTATAACCATCTTCATTGATGCACACACTAACAATGAGTTCAAATTTCGGTGATTTATTATGCATTTGAGTTAAATATGCCAATTTCAGCTCACAGAAAACTCTTCGGGAATCACACACATTGCAGAAGTTTGCTAGAGGGGGATGAAATTTCAAAAAAAGGTGGTCAGGTGGAATGACTACTGTCATACTGAGTCAGTATAGAATATCTGTAGACAACAATCAAGAAAAGGAAAAAGCAATTGGAAACTGTATTGAAAGACAATTAGTAGTATGCAGATTATTAACATAAGCAAGGAAGTTGGAGAAAATGATGTGGAAACACTGAACTAATAAATTAAAAAGCATGTTAGTACTCCAAATTACTTGAAATGAAGTTAAATGCTGTATGTGGTTTATCCAGCAGTAATGTATCTCTTTTTTTCTCACAGCAACAGAAATTGCTTCATTCAATTTCATAAAGCCTAGTGGTGTCTGCTATCATCCATTCATAAATTACTTGCCAGGCAATATCATTAATAGGCCAATGAAAGAATTGTCTGAAATGATTGATATGGAAATTTTCATCATGCTTATAGTTTCCAGACATCAATAAACAAAAAGCAGCAAAATGACTGTGTAAAGTTAGTTAGTTGTATCACAAGGAAAACTCACATGCGGAAAACTAAAATTATAAGGAGACAGAATGGCTGGCAAAAGCTTACCTTCAGGAGGCTAAATTCCTGTTGGACACCTGTAAATGTAGAAAAGCTGTTCCAGCTTTCAGAACTTTTAGTTCCTGCCACAGAGATAGGTAGATGGTAGATTAGAAATGAGGGGCAGTTCACACAGACCCAAGGTTGAAAGGGATGCACCTATTTTTGGGAGAAGGTGAGACAAAGATCAAGGTCTGTTAGTTACTTACGTTTTCCAAAGATCATATTCACAATAAAAATTATGATGTGTGGAAAAAGATTGCATAAACAATTTAAACAATGTATACATATTTAGTAGTTTGATGTGGGAATGGTCTGTAGCCTCCATGTAATTATTAAACATGGTAATTACCACTTACAAGTGCCAATTTTTTAAATTTATTGTAATTGCAATTTTGAGTATTGCTCATTTTCAAGCAAAAATTATAAATGCAGGTATGCATTCAGTCATAAATACAGCCATTATTTCAAACTTCAAATAAGCATGATGGTGCCTGACCACAGAATAAACTGATGTACATAAGGCTAAGCCAAAACCATAATGCCAAAGGAGGTAAGTAAACTTTATCATATTTTGCAGAAATGAAGTTCTGTTTAATCCAATATAATTCAGTTTCACTTTAATTCACACTGATTATTTATGTCGAGTACTGAAATCAAATGAATATGTGCCTCTTGCTCCAGGTTCAGGGACTCCTCAAAATGATATTGAACACACCATATTTACACGAGTACAAAACAACCCTGATTGTAAGATGATCCCCTTTTTTTAACCAGGCTTTTCGAGAAAAATTTATTTCTAACATATTCGGACTACTCAAAATTATGAACTTTTTTATTGACATAAATTATATGAATAAAATGTTAACATTATACGTATTCCAGATTTATGCATTTTCATAGTGCAAGGGGAAATAAAATAAATGAATAGAAATGGTTTACATAATTTTGTGGACTGTTTTCTTGTCTACATTTTTCACTTACTAACCCTACCATCTATCATATTTTTTAATCATCATCCTAATAGCATAGCTCTAAAATTTATATCTTCATTGTCACAAAAATGTGGTGGTTTTTTCTGAAGATGTTGGAGTTTTTGAAGTTGTGGTTACCTTGTGGGCCTGAGAACACAGCTGTTTTTATCTGAATACATACTGGATTTCACTTCTGTGCTGACATGTGAAATGTTACAATGCCTCTTGCTTTCAAACTTATTGTCTGCCTGCCACTCTCTCATTGGCTGCGTAGAACCAGAAGATGACACATCCCCTTTCATTCCCGCCATATGCATGGTGAGCATCAACTACATTGCAGTGCAAAACACTCAAGTACTCCAATGGTACCTATCTAGACCTTTACCATCTCCTGCAGAAATGAATGCTGTTGTAGTGTATCTCTCCAATTTTAAAGTCAGTTCAGTTCTGACTACAAATGGATTCAAGTAAACTGCAGTTTAAATGTGGTAGATGTTCCTGAAAGGCAAAGTGCACTATATACATTCCCATTGTTGGCAACATGATGTCATTTGCTGCTCATTTGAAGTATCCTGAACTTTGAACACTTCAACAAGAAACACATGAGCATGTAGTTCATCTATATTTAAGAGCACAATAAATTCAACACAAATGGACTTTGTTGACTGTCAAAGCAGCAAGTAACAAATTTTGAAATTCTTTCTTAACAGGGAAATAAGTTCACAACCAAATCCAAGTAGTTGGAACAACAAAAGGAAGGCTTTCACAGTCAGAGTTCGTTCTCTACTAGTTGACTACCAAATGTTTAAGTCCTCACACTCCTTGAGCAGAGCACATTAGAATAGATTAACACTTAAGTTACAGTATGTACAAGTTCACAGTCTCTACAGACTTGCCAAGTGAGTCTTACAGAATACTAACTGGCCCACAAGCAGGGTCCAATGTCCCTGGTGGCAGCAGTGGCGGAATGGTGAGCGGTACTGGATCCGGAGCAGACTTCCTCTCTTGGCTGGCTTCTTCGTAAATGCTGTGATCATCACAGATATGGTCCTAAATTCCCACATGTTATTCTTGTTGCATCTTTTCTTTCTTTTCTATTAATCCAACCTGGTAAGTATCCCAGACTGATGAACAGTGTTCCAGAATTGGTCTTACAAGTGTTTTGTAAGCCACTTCTTTTGTGGATGAATTCCGTTTCATTAAGACTCTTCCAATGAAGCTCAACCTGACATCTTCTTCTCCTACAATCAATTTTATGTGATTATTCAACTTTTAGGCCTTTCTGATGTCCAAATAATTTCTCAGCTCTGCTTTTTAAAATCTTTTAAACACTGTTTTTGTTTTGCATAATGTTTTGTCCTACTTTTGAGCCACTTAAAGGGAATGTGTTATCAGTTTCTTACATTCATTTCTCAATTTATTGGAAATGGGAGCAGTAGTTTATGCTTTCACATACATTTTTAATTATGGATCATATGTTGTCAATTACATTATTTCTTAAAAAGAATTATTGAGAACTATCGATAACTTACAGTTGAAAAATAATGTAATAAATGACACATTCAGGTTTCAAATGCCTAAGGATTTTTTTTTTTAGCCATTTCACCATAAACTTCTCTAGAGGTGGTGTGTCTTTTTCAGAGACCAACAATAGTCGGCCATCAGATTAATGGTCCAACCTCCATAATACCTTTTTTCAATGTCCTTAGTGAAAGCATTTACCATTTTCCTCACTGTAAACTGCAAAATTGTGAGGAAAATGATCTGTGTGAAAATTTAAAAATACAATTTAACACTCATGTTGCAGCCATGAACTTAGAAAGTTTCCAGAGCTTTTTTAACCACTTCCTTGTAATATGGACTCAAGTGGTTACCCAAAAAGCTTTCGGTAACATTTCTGAAGCTTGTCCAACTTGTTTCTCGACTTGGGTCATAGTATTCTCAAATTGTGAGTCATACATTAAGTTCCTTATCTGTGATCAAGTAAATACATCAGCCGCATGTTTTTCATAACTCATAGTTGTAAACGTCATGCAGTTGTATTTGAAGGTATTAAAATTCTCATCCATTGCACAGTCAAGCTGGGACATAATACCTAATTTAATGTGCTGTGAAGGGGGTAATATTTTGGGATGTTGCACAAGTGGCTCGTGTTTGACATTTATGGAGCCAGCAGACAGACATCTTTGGAGTGGCTGTTCTTTCCAGTGCCAGTGCTAATTCCTTGCATGACTGTTACATTTGGACAAGAAGCAAGGGGGTTTGGTATAGCCAATTTGTAAATCTTGTAACAGCTTATCTTAAAGTTAATGTACTGCCACATAAACATAACATTTTCACACGTTTCGTTCATGTGAATAGAAAGGGCAACAGAAATAGATCCGTGGAGATTTCCATCGTGGAGTAACAAACCTTTTAAGCTAGATTGCGAGGAATCAATAAAGTCTCCACTGAGAGGCTGGATAGTTCACACTGAGCCGCTCTACCAGTCCTGGTATCTCATTGCAATGAGCCGTGGTGTTTAGAGAAGAAAGATATGATATCCTTTTTCGTTTTTGCATACCATGCAGAAGTTGTCCCAAGTGCAAGCATATTTTTGAATTTGATTCTTGGACCTAATGCTCCTGCACTTTCTTTTGCTTAGTTCAATTCACTGATCAAGTCATTAAATTTTGGCTGTGTAAGTAACTCTGGTGCAGCAGCACGATCACTGGGCTCAAAATCATCACTATCTGAATGTGATATAGCATTTTTATCACTGTCCGACTGAGTGCTTGTTGTTTGATGTGCTACTGGTGGGGAGGATGTGGATAGAGTAAGGTCATGAGGCACAGATCTCATAGCGGATCATATATTGGGATACACTAGACTCTTCTTGTTCCTTGTGCAGTAAAGTTTCACTTGACAAAAACAGCAGTCATCACTGTAATTCAAGAGTTCCTTTCGCACCACGAGTATGGCAAACGGCATGCTTTTTTCCTTGCCATTCATCTGTAACCTTACCTTCATTACATGTGCTACACACTGTATACAGTGTGAGTGTTTTATTCTGGTCACCAAACTTCATGTGAAAATTCTATGATGTTTCTTCATTGTTTAAGCACAATGTATATCCCACAAATGTAACGAAACACATTGGCGCCATTTAAGCAACTATTGCATAAATGCTGTGGAAAGACGTCAGTGATGGACATCACTTTCTCTTCTCCATATAGAAACAAAACACTACCTACAGCATCATCCTGAGAAAACTACAAATATATCAAGGTACAGTGAAACAAAATATTCCTGGAACAAATTAAAATATATCAACAGGCTGTTCAGCAATAGCACTATATTACTACAAATTATTTAAACATATGTATAAAATTTACAATCGCTATAAAACCTGGCAGGATAGTGAGAAAGCTTGCATTTTTGTTTTCTAGAGAAAAAAATCTATTGAGAAACTGTTATTCATTGTTAGACATAGAAATCCCTGCTGAGCTATATCACATCATAATACAAAATCAGTAGTACTTCTCCAAAAAATTTGTACAAACTACAAAACTGTCCATCTGTAAAGCATCTACCTTTCTGAGTCTTGTCTCAAAAAAACCATACACAGCTCTCCACCATATTGTGCATGTTAGCACTGATGTTGTTTTTGTTGACCATTTTGGCCCGCAGCTTTGTGTAAAATGGATGGTGAATTGGTGGTATGAAGCACAGTAAGTCTGTAAGGCTCACATGCTTTGTCTTCAGGTGCATATGGCTTCAAGAGAGTTCTTTTGAAAAACAACTTGTGTGTGCCTCCTCAGAGACTGTAGCCTCAAATCTAGTTCTCTAAAATCCAGTTCTTTGTTCACTGACTATGTATAAAACAGTTTTGTTGGTTCTCTTTGCTTGAAATGCATTCACTGTATGCTGCACATGCAACTATTGTTTTTGTACTTCAGAAGAACAGAGACCAGCAAGTCATAAAAAGTCTATGGACCTATCAGTTTCCTCTTCATAATGTTCAAGATATTCACTAAGTCATTAGAAGTAGATGTAATATGTTGAAATACTTCCATGTCATAATGAGGGTATAGAAAGAAACAAAAAGCTTGAATTATCCTTTTGTGTAGCATTTATTGGTTTATACTGAGGTTGGTGCTGTCTGGGCATGAAAATAGTGATTGTCAGACTACAATAATAAATAGTGTATCTGTAAATAATGATCAAATGGCAGCAATAAAACAACCCTGCCAGTCAGGTTCTACTAATACTAGGAAGAGAAAAGTAAAATTTCATTGGTCTGTAAATACTGACACAATTTCACTTTTCTGGAAGAACTTACAGTATGAAAAATAGGAGTATGTTCACCAGGGGCTCGAAGTAGATAGAAATTTAAATATTTCTTAAAAGTTTTTTGCAAAATTATGAGTCAAGTTTTCCTTCATAATGGGTCAGGGAAAATGACATTGGAAGTCAGGGCCAAGAGTAGCTAATGTCTGAGATCAAAGTATCTTGGGCTAGGAAAGCTTATTTAATGCAGAAAACTAGCTTAGTATAGAAAGACAAGTGCAATACAAGCAGTATTGTAGAGTTGTTATTGTGTTATCAAATAGGCAAAAACGATGTACTATGCGCAAAAAATTCAAAATTCCAGGAATGAGGTGAGTACACTTTGGAGCATTATTGCATAAAATGAAAACTTGGTGCAGCAAATTATATTCAACTTCCTGATTACAGTAGCAATAAGCGAGAGGATTTGAAATTCAAATCATTCACTACTAAATCCTGTAAATTCTTCTGAACAATGGATGAAAACATAGAGACTGAAAATGACAAATCCATTAGATTTACTGTGGCAGGCATTGCATACACCACCACCAGACAGCAGTTTTGCCAAATCGTCTGATAGAGAGAGCAGAAAAAAGCTGCAGCTATTCTGGTTGTGGTGGTATTATTTCTAAGATTCTCTAATCATATGCTGAGTTTATAGTGCCACCCTTGAGTTATCTTCATAACCAATGCCGTGTCTCAAATGTAGGGTTTGCTGGGACTGAGCGGCATAACAAAAGTCTTAGCCAGTTGGCCGTAATAAGGAGGAGACTTCTGACCTAACTGAGATGTGACAATCTCTGGTGTGAAAGGTAAAAGGCTGGGAGGGAATTGAAGTAACTCTCCAAAACGTTAAACAATCTGAGATTTGTTCAGAAATAATGTAAGCAAATCCTAACTGCTCTGGCTGAGATGCTTCCATTAAGTGGCCAAGTCTGATACAAAGACAGTGAATGACAAATACCGTTCCGTCTGTTCTAACAAATTTGACCCACATAACTAAACTAGAGTCCTACAGCTACTGCCTATATGCATGTCAGTTCCTGTTATTACTTCTGCAATGAACTCTGGCTCTCCCGGCTGCTTGCGTGCAGCACCTTGCGTCCCCTGAGTTTTGTTCACATTTCCCCCTCAACCCATCAGCTATTGCCATGACATAATGTCAGCCGGGCTATTTGCCTCCTTATTGGCTGTATTATGTGCACTATTACTGAGTGCTTCTTCAGATGCTGGGTGGAGAGGTAGAAATGACGTAGTGTTGTCCCCATGTGATTATAGCTTTTAGATTGTTACCAACCGCAACTGCCTGTCTGCCAGCCTGCGTCTGGGCCTGTGGCCCCTCTTGTCATGCCCAAAGACTGTACTGTTGCCTCCTCTGTTATTAACAGTTGCCCATTTTGTTATTACTAATGTATTTCAGACTTGGCTTTACTCATAACACCAGTAATTTAGCAAGATTCATTACCCGAGAGACTTAAGTGTGCAGTACTAACTCATATTTGTAATAGTGGAGATAAACAAGTGAACTTCAATTGTAGACCAGTCTCCCTTCCCATGTTCTCAAAATTTTTTTAAGAAGGTAACTTATAATATTCAACCACCTTTCTGAGAACAGAACAGCAACAATATGGAATGGATGGATTTCTACTTGGCACATAGAGAAGGCATTGAGTTACAGACAGGCTGAATAAAAGAATACTAGAAATGTTTAAGCTTTGGATAAAGTCCTTCCTCAGAAAAATCACTCACACTCTTGTGTGAATGTGTTAAAGAGGAAGGACTTTGTCTGAAAGCTTAAATATTTCTAGTATTCTTCTCACTGTGTCCCTCAGTGAATCAGTGCCTCCTTTACTGAGAAAGCAATATATGAACTCAGTTATAGTACAACTAATCAAGAAAAATTGTCCTGTTGGCATTTTATGTAGTTCTGTCAAGGTTGTTGATTGTATCTGATATAAATGCAAAAGTTTGTGTGTGAGTGTATTAGCATATTATATACAAGGTGAGTCATTAAGTATTGCCACCAAGAATAACTCCGAAAGTATGATAGGAGCTGAAAAATTTGTGGGACAAATGTTGCATGGGACAACGGGGGCCATAATATGATGTTGGTTTTTTGTTGCTAGGTGAGGCCAATTAAGAGATATGAAGGTCAACTTTGATTTTTTAAATGGGATGCTATAGTTTGGTACTTATTTTCTGATAGCGGCTATCGAGGCGAATCCAGTGATGTGTAACAGTAAGGTCTTTGAAGGTCACAAAGTTGATGTGAATGTCCATTTACAGAAGGTGTTCGAATTGATGACCATTGGTATCAATGCAGTGCTGCAATCTTCTTATCATGGATTGAGTGGTATTCCTTATCATACCACACGTATCAAAGCACATGCTCTGACAATTCTCTCTCCCATATCTTCAGGTGTAGTTGGAACATCTTTATAAACAATGTCTTTTATGAATCCCCTCAAGAAAAAATGCAGATGTGTCAAGTTTGGTGAACAAGCCGGCCACAACACATCTCCTCCACGTCCAATCCAATGATTTGGGAAATGTCTCTGCATCTCATTTCTAGCCATCAGCGAAAAATGTGCCGGACACCCATCATGCTGATACCACATTCTGTTCCTTGTTCATAAAGGTATTTCTTCCAATAACAGACCTAATGTTTCTTGCATGCAGGAATTTGGTATAATTCCTACCATTAAGATTTCCTTTACTTAAATAGGGGCCTATAATTCTGGCCTCTAGAATCTCACACCATACATTCACCGACCATGGTTATTGGTGTACAACTTGCTGCAGCCAACATGGATTTTCAGTTGCCCAATAATGCATGTTGTGTAAGAAACATTTCCATGGTTTGTGAATGTAGCCTCGTCAGTAATTAAAATCAAATTAAGAATTGTGTCATCCGTCTGAATCTGAAGTTGAGCCCATCAGCAGAATTCAATGCGATGCACACAATCCGTACCAATTAATTCTTGGTGGATTCTGATATGGTTAGGATGATATTAATGGCGATGCAGAACATGAACTACACTACTCTGGCTCATGCCAGAGGCCCTTGCGATTTGACCGAACTAACACAAGGATCTCGAACCACAGTGGCAACAGTGCCAATTTCCGTTTCCTCATTAGTAACTTTCCTTTGCCGGATATGTTTCCAATGCGTTAAAGATCCAGTTGCTCTCAATTTATCATACACATATTTAAATGCACAACATATAAGGTGAGTATGTTGAGGATATCTTTCAGAGTATAAGTCTCTAGCTCGCACTGAATTTTGTTGGCATTCTCCAGAAATGAGAAGCATATAGACTTTTTTTCTTTGAAGGAATGCATCATTCACATTTGCTTGATTCGACAATACTAGTCCTACCATTCCTATTAGTGTTGTATTGTGAAACTATCGAATGCGGTTTACATGTCAGTGACACATTAGATAGATACGCCATATTTGGCAAATATTTACTATTTGCACGATATACGAGAGAGAATTGTCAGAGCATGTGCTTCAATAAGTGCCAAAGTGATAAGGAATACCACTCAGTCCATGATAAGATGATTGCAGCACTGCATTGATATCAATGGTCATCACTTAAAACACCATCTGTAAATGGATGTTCATGCCAACTTTTTTACTTTTGTTGGCCTTCAAAGACCTTACTGTTACACATCATTGGATTCATCTCGATAACCGCTATCAGAAAGTAATTACCAAACTATAGCATCCCATTTAAGAAAACAAAATTGACCTTCATATTTCTCACATGCCTCCACCTAGCAAAAAAAAAAAAAAAAAAAAAAAAAACAGTGTCATATTATTCATGTATGTCCCATACAATATTTGTCCCACAAACTTTTCAGCTGCTGTCATACTTTCAGAGTTATTCGTGGTGGCAATAGTTAGTGACTCACCCTCTATGTCAGTGGTGGTACACCAACCACGTCTGTTCCATATGTTAGTGGCGGCTGATTAATATCCTCTATGGCTCTCAACCATAGTTGAAACATGGAGCTTGCTTCACTCTTAGTTGATAGCCTCTGACAGTCAAACAGGAAAAGGTCTTTTGTAGAAATATTTCCACCGTCCACCCCTGTAGGGAAGGAGAAGGCTGCATTGGATTCAGTGGGTAGCCAGCTAGAATACTCAAATGAATCAGAGCATTTGAAATTGCCCAACTCTCATCAACTGCTTAATGCCAAAGTACAGCATAAACTTATTTACTAGATTGCAATACACCACATAAATTCTTTACTGAAAACTGGAAAGCTCAAAAACTTCACAAATGAATTGGAGGGACAAAACATCAAAATAGAAGTCTCCAAGAAATGAGAAATACAACAAAAGATCCTTTTGAATCTCAGGGATATAAAATTTACAATGGAAAACTGGGAAAAATAGTTATGAAACAGTACCCAAAATTCTGATACATTCAATAACTGAATTTAAAGTTATTTCTCTATGAATCACAACTGAAAACCACAAACAAGATCTATACCACCATAAGTGCCCATGCCCCTACCAGCGAGAAAAATTTTCTAACACGAACTATGGTAGAAGTAGAAAATTTCTGGCATCTTTTGGATCAGACAATAAATCAAGTCAATAAAAACAATGTAAAGATCTTAATAGGAGATTTTAATGCCCATCTGGGAAAGGAAAAGGAGTACAGAGATATAGTTGGAAAATGGGCTCCACATAAACTAATAGAAATGGACAAAGACTTGATGAAATTTGCAGAACATGGGCTCATCTCTAAATCTACCTATTTTAAAAGAAAGCTAGCAAACTTATGGAGTGGAAACATCCTGATTGGACAAGAGAAGAGTGGCATCTGGACCATATCTGCATGGACAAATTCTTTCATAAAGAAATTCGAAGTGTTAAAGTACTGAGAGAACAGACACCGGTTCAGATCTCTTTTTTTTTTTTTTTTTTTTTTTTTTTTTTTTTTTTTTTTTTTTTTTTTTTTTTTTTTTTTTTTGTCAAAATCAAAATCGAGTTCTCCTCATTAAGGAAAAAAGGAAAGAGAACAATTGAAGATAAAAGAAAGTATGACCCACATAAATTAATCAAAAATGACAAATATCCGAAAAAAAAAAAAAAAAAAATACGATAGTAACTGATAATCTTGAGGAACTAATACCAATTTTGAAACAGCATGCTGAAGAATCAGCCCCAGTAAATCAATGTAAGAATCATGCATTGTGGACTGCAGAATGTGCAGAAATGCATGATGAAAGACATAAAGTGTGGACAAAATTTCAAACTCACAAAACAGAAGAAAATGCAACTAACCTCAAATACATAAGAAAAAGTTATCTCAAATAATCAGAAAAACAAAGCAGTAATATCAAAAGGATCTACTAAGTTCCATTGGCGAAAACTACTACAAAACCAATTCCAGAGAGTATTTCAAAACCTTTGATAAACAATTACAACTCACTGACACTATTTATGAGAAATAAAGATGGAAGAATAGCCCATAGTAACAAGGAAAATGCAAAAATCATGGCAAAAGCATTCAATAAGCTGTTGAACTGTGATGAACCTTAAAAGCTTTGAACAATAGCCACAAGCACCCCTGTAAAAACCAAACCAGAAAGTATAAACCCACCTTCAAGACAAGATATAAAAATTGCACTTAAAGAAATGAGAAACTACAAAGCATGTGGGGAAAATCAAGTGTTTTTGGAAATGCGGAAGTACGCTGGTAAAACAACTCGGACATCATTACATATTATTTTACAAAAAAAATTTGGGCAACAGAAAAATTCCCAGAAGAATGGCTCACAGCTATAATTAACCCGCTTGATAAGAAGGGAGACAAAAGTGATGCAGTCAACTATAAAGGAATCTCACTCTTGGACTGTCCCTACAAGATTTTTTCCAAGATTTTATGTAATAGGATCAAAGAAAAACTGGATAAGGGACTGGGAGAATACCAAGGAGGCTTTAGACCTGTGGCGAACAAATAATTACTCTGAAATTAATCATGGTTTATTACCGCAAATAAAACGAGCCTCTCTCAACTACATTTATAGAGACGAGGTACTGGCAGAAGTAAAGCTGTGAGTCGTGGTTGGATAGCTCAGATGGTAGAGCACTTGCCCGCGAAAGGCAAAGGTCCCGAGTTCGAGTCTCGGTCCGGCAAACAGTTTTAATCTGCCAGAAAGTTACATTTATAGATTTTAAGAAAGCATATGATTCTGTCCATAGACCCTCACTGTTAAAAATTTTGAGACATTTCAGACTCCACCCAAAATTAATTAAACTGATTGAGCTTACCTTAAAAAATATAAATTCGAAAATTAAGTTCAGAGGGGAATTTTCTGAATCGTTCATGGTAAAAACTTGTTTAAGGCAGGGAGATGGCCTGTCACCACTTCTTTTTAATTGTGCCCTTGAGTACACAATGAGGAAATGGTACAAATACAATCAAAAGAACATTAAGATTAGAACACAAAAAGACGACATAAAGTTGAACTCTTTAGGATTTCTGATGATCTCGCTCTTCTCGCCAACAACATTCAAGAAAACAAATACAATTATTACAGGAAATAGCCCATAGTATGGGCCTTAAAATATCATTTGTAAAAACAGAAATAATGCTAATGGACCTGGCACTGGCATTACAATTAGAATTGGAGAACACGACATAAAAATTGTTGAAAGGGTTAAATACTTGGGAGAAATAATAACACACAATGGGAATGAGGAACCATCATGGGGCAGTAGAATAAACAAATTGATGAAACTCATCATGTTGGCAAGAACACATATAACAAAAAATGCCTCTCAATAGTCACAAAACAGAAATACAATCAAATAGTCACACAGCCGCAAATAATATATGATAGTGAAACTATATATAAAACGACCAACACTGAAGCAATAGACAGATTTCTCAAAATAGAAAGAAGGATAGTCAGAACATATATAAATAAAAAATACCAAAAAGATGGAGTTTGGAGAATAGCTTCAAATGAAACCATTTATAAAGAAATAAAATCAGTGACAAGTACAATGAAAAGGGAATGGATCTCTTTCCTAGGACATTTGATGAGGACAACAGAAAATAGAATTATCAGGAGAATAATAGAGAAGTTGTGGAACAGTAAGAGTGGCATTATATGGATTGTAGAGATCAAAGGAGGACATGATGAAATTACAGATTACAATGGAGGATTTGAAAGGCAAGACAGACACATTCAAGATACTTCAGGACAAACATATCACACTACCAATAAAAATTAACAAACGTAGAATGGGAAGGGTGATTTTGGATGAGGAGAGAAGGGCCCGATCTGAAAGAATGAAAAAGTATTGGGTTAACACAATTAAAGTTGTCCAATGTAGGCCATAAAATAAATAAAGAAAAGTTACTCCTTCACAGCTGGACAGATTTGGAATGGAATTAGCTTAAACTCTGAATTATCAAATACTCTACTTTTAAAAGTGTGTACTTTAAGATATTTATTGATTTGAAAAACATAATGCGAAATATGGAACAATAATTACTCTCAGAAAAACCTATTTACATTTTAACTTTTGAACTGTAACCTATCTGTGAAAGTGATTTTGTCATTCAATGTCCTACATATTATGATTCCACGTAATTAGTATAATACTTACACAATCTTAAAAGTGTTTAATCCATACTTCCATACAAGCCCATTGCATTTTATTTGCTGAGCATCAAGTGTGTCTTATAGCTTCTGAGACATTTGAAGACTCACAAGAACAGTGTCATTTATATGCTGCATGACCGAGAGACATCATGTCTTTACATATAGAATGTGGTAGGCCCCCGATGCCACGTTGCAATACAAATATTATAAAATTTGCACTGTAGCAAACTATAAATTGCTTATTTTCTTTCTTTGTCAAGTTAGTATGTTTGTTACTCCTTCATGCTGAAGTGGCTGGATGGATTTGGATGAACTTTGGAATGGAGGTAGCTTATACCTGAATGAGAGTCAGGCAGGAATGTTAAAAGTGGCAGATATTCGTCTGGGCACACCGTGTTCTCTACATTGACTACCCACATGCATTGAGAGCTAGAAATCTCTACATGTATGCAGAGAACAAGATGTCTGGCACTCCATTCATTCCAAGACAACTGTGATCTTTTCTATGGTAGGTATGTCGCAAAGAGTCACAAATTTATTTACTTCTTTTCCTGGCACATTTTGCAATTTTCTTCTCAGTCATATAAAACTCTTTTCCTTAAGTAAACTAGTGAGCTGTGAGTGACATGTATTCTGTCAGCTTCTCCCGTCATCTGAAAATTTAGTGTTTTTTATATTTTTTTATGTTGCGCAATTTGCTGGTCCACAAGTGGTTCGTGCCTCAGTACCTCCAAGAGATAACTTTTGTGATGGAACATACACATGACTTTTGGAATTAACATTTCTTTATAGGAGGGGCATGCAATAATAATGCAATGCATTGTTTTATTGAAAGCAGTTTGGTTTATGCAGGATTCCAATACTCCACATTATTCCCCCACTCTTTTGTCTAAAATACCCCATTTTTCAACATTATCTCCATTCACTGTGACGGCCTTACACCTTACTGGAAGAGCCTCTATGCTCGTATGGTACCACACTGCTGGCCAACATCGGAGCCAAGATCGTGCAGCATCAGTAACCTTCCCATCATTCCAGTACTGCTTCCTATGGAGTGCATCCTCCATTGGGCCAAACAGATAGAAGTTTGGAAGAACAGCCCAATGAACGTTGTGAGCATCTCTCAGGTGCAAAGACTTGTATGAGGCCTTACATTGTCATGGTGAAGGAGAAGTTCTTTTGCATTTTTGTGGTGATGGACATGTTGAAGTCATTACAGGTCAGAGTTGATAGTTGACAATGAGGGAGGACATCAAACAGAATAACCCAGAGTCCCAGAAGAGCATCAACACAACTTTAGGAGCTAAGGATGTGGCTTTGAACATTTTCTGTGGAGGAGAGACGGTGTGGTGCCACTCCACGGATTGCCATTTTGTTTCCAGTTTGAAATGATGAACCTGTGTTTCATTGCCTATGGCGATGTTCAACAAAAAATTGGCATGATCACTATTGTAACACTTAGAAAATTCCACGCAAATGGTTCTTTGTTGCTCCTTATGGTCTTCTGTTACTTAGTGAGAAACCCAGCAGGCACACACCTTTGAGTATCTTAGCTGGTGGTTGAATATGTCAGCCCTACCAACAGAGACATCCAGTGAAAGAGCGAGGTGTTTTGATTCTGATCTGGCAATCACCTTGAATGAGGATGTCTGCACATTTCAACGCTGCAGGAGTCTCAGCTGTGTGCAGCTGGCTAGCACACGGAAGACTGGACAGGTTTGCATGATCTTGTGTGATGATGACAGACGCCTTGCCCAATGACTTACCATGCATTTGTTCACATCCAGGTCACCATATACATTCTGCAAGTGGCTATAAATATATATGACACTCTGGTTTTCTGCCAAAAGAAACTCAGTAACAGATCTCAGCTTGGAACACACCTCCTTTACAGATGTTGTTTTGAAGGCTATGTATAGGCCCACACATATCAGAATTTTATGAAGCTATAGGGGATGAAGCAGCAACAAATTCTGCATTTTTTTAAAACCAAAATTGGCCAAGAAAAAAACATGCTGCATTACTTATTGAAATCCCCTCATAAATAACAGTTTAACCTTGGGGCACAAGTAGTAGATCATATAGGGAAACAAAACTAGTATGGTGCATTAAAGCCATTCCCTTTTGCAAGAATGGGGTCTCAACAACAGAAAATGGAAGATCACATTAACAAATGATATGTTTGCAATGAGAAACAGATCCAGAAACATTAAATATGGTGTGATGCAGTGCCGAATGCTTGGCCTGATCCTGTTTTTGTTTTAAATAAATTATCTCCTGAGACATTGGAGGAATTTTTTAAAACTGTAATGTTTACTAATGTTAAAAGTGTACACAGTAACACTTTAGGTGCTGGTCTCTTAGGTATTTGCCATTACCTGTGGACTGGCTAAAATATCTGGTTTGTTTAAAGTTATATTTTGTTTGTTCAAACATTCAGTTGTAATTTGAAAACATTTTTAGGTTTATTGGACTTTCTGCATCAAAGACACATATTTTGGTATTGCCAGTGTTAAATACACAGATGAAACCTCAGCCTAACAGTTAAGATCACAGAAAAAATTGAAAGGGACTCTAATGTTCAGAATGTAAGGACACATGTGATCTTTCTGTTTACATTTTTTGCAGACAATTTACATCTAAAGAAACAATAAAAACACAATATCAAAGCAAAATTTTGCATTCACAGTGGAATATAGTGTGATGCAAATGGAAACATGGGAGGATACACAGTCCAACATTACATTCACTGGACTCTTACGCACGCATTCATTTCCTGATGTAGGCCTATCTGAAGGACAAGAAGGACAATCCTTCATAACTGTGCAACAAATCTTCTTCTTCTTCTCAAATATTTCATTTTCATTGTCTGTGGACTCGTCAAGCGCTTTGTTAAACATTTTCTCCAAATGTTTCTCCTCTTTACTACACATTTCCAACAGAACAGCACACAAACAGAGAGAACATCACCTAGTGCCTGCAAAACAAGAGAAAATAAAGGTTGCAAAAATGATGAATTGTTGAAGTGATACCGCTACTGTCATCTATGAAGCCTGCAGACCCCACAGATGATTCTAGGGGCTGTAAAAATATGTTCAAAGCCATGGAAGATCACTGTTACTAGTGTGATGTAATATAAAATCTGCCACACATCCTCATTTCCCACAAGCGCTATAATATTATGTCGTCTGCACATTAAGTGTTAATAAACTAAGACAATAATGGAATACTCTTACAACTGGTTCACAGGAAACAGCTTAATTCTTATTGTTACAAAAATTTACATTGTGCAGTTCCAAAAAAAGAAAAAAGCTGAAAGTCTTGCAGGTACCCGAACTAGAGGTCAAGGCCTTGCGTGTGAAATTTCTGGGCATTCTGATGGATAATAAACTTAGGTGGCACCAGTTAATGGATAATTTAACCAAAAAGCTCATTTCTGCCTACTTTACACTTAAAAATCTGAACTACAACAAAAAAAAGGGGGGGGGGGGTATTTATTCCACAGAAGTCTGCAACAAGAATATTAATTACAGCTGATAGCCCAACATCTTGCAGAAGATGCTTTACAAATCTAGGGATTCTTACACTTAACATGCCAATTTGTATTCTGCCTAGTGGTATTTGTGACTGAAAATGAGAATAAATAGTGAATATAATAGAGGGAAACATTCCACGTGGGAAAAACATATCTAAAAACAAAGATGGTGTAACTTACCAAACGAAAGCGTTGGCATGTTGATAGACACACAAACACACACAAAATTCAAGCTTCTGCAACCAACAGTTGCTTCATCAGGAAAGAGGGAAGGAGAGGGAAAGACAAAAGGATGTGGGTTTTAATGGAGAGGTTAAGGAGTCATTCCAATCCCGGGAGCGGAAAGACTTACCTTAGGGGGAAAAAAGGACAGGTATACACTCGCACACACACACATATCCATCCGCATATATACAGGCACAAGCAGACATTTGTAAAGGCAAAGAGTTTGGGTAGAGATGTCAGTCGAGGCGAAAGTACAGAGGCAAAGATGTTGTTGAATGACAGGTGAGGTACGAGCGGGGGCAACTTGAAATTAGCAGAGGTTGAGGCCTGGTGGGTAACGGGAAGAGAGGATATACTGAAGGGCAAGTTCCCATCTCCGGAGTTCCGACAGGTTGGTGTTAGTGGGAAGTATCCAGATAACCCGAATGGTGTAACACTGTGCCAAGATGTGCTGGCCTTGCAACAAGGCATGTTTAGCCACAGGGTGATCCTCATTACCAACAAACACTATCTGCCTGTGTCCATTCATGCGAATGGACAGTTTGTTGTTGGTCATTCCCACATAGAAAGCTTCACAGTGTAGGCAGGTCAGTTGGTAAATCATGTGGGTGCTTTCACACGTGGCTCTGCCTTTGATCGTGTACACCTTCCGGGTTACAGGACTGGAGTAGGTGGTGGTGGGAGGGTGCATAGGACAGGTTTTACACCGGGGGCGGTTACAAGGGTAGGAGCCACAGGGTAGGGAAGGTGGTTTGGGGATTTCATAGGGATGAACCAAGAGGTTACGTAGGTTAGGTGGATGGCGGAAAGACACTCTTGGTGGAGTGGGGAAGATTTCGTGAAGGATGGATCTCATTTCAGGGCAGAATTTGAGGAAGTCGTATCCCTCATTACCTTAGCCAGCTTCATCCTGATTCACAACTTCACTTTCGAAGGCCAGACATACCAACAATTAAATGGAACAGCCATGGGTACCAGGATGGCCCTCTCGTACGCCAACCTAGTTATGGGTCGCTTAGAGGAAGCCTTCTTGGTTACCCAAGCCTGCCAACCCAAAGTTTGGTACAGATTTATTAATGACATCTTCATGATCTGGACTCACAGTGAAGAAGAACTCCAGAATTTCCTCTCCAACCTCAACTCCTTTGGTTCCATCAGATTCACCTGGTCCTACTCCAAATCCCATGCCACTTTCCTTGACGTTGACCTCCATCTGTCCAATGGCCAGCTTCACACATCCGTCCACATCAAACCCACCAACAAGCAACAGTACCTCCATTATGACTGCTGCCACCCATTCCACATCAAAGGGTCCCTTCCCTACAGCCTAGGTCTTCGTGCAAACGAATATGCTCCAGTCCGGAATCCCTGAACCACTACACCAACAACCTGAAAACAGCTTTCACATCCCGCAACTACCCTCCCGACCTGATACAGAAGCAAATTACCAGAGCCACTTCCTCATCCCCTCAAACCCAGAACCTCCCACAGAAGAAACACAAAAGTGCCCCACTTGTGACAGGATACTTTCCGGGACTGGATCAGACTCTGAATGTGGCTCTCCAGCAGGGATATGACTTCCTCAAATCCTGCCCTGAAATGAGATCCATCCTTCATGAAATCCTCCCCACTCCACCAAGAGTGTCTTTCCACCGTCCACCTAACCTTCGTAACCTCTTGGTTCATCCCTATGAAATCCCCAAACCACCTTCCCTACCCTCTGGCTCCTACCCTTGAAACCGCCCCCGGTGTAAAACCTGTCCTATGCACCCTCCCACCACCACCTACTCCAGTCCTGTAACCCGGAAGGTGTACACGATCAAAGGCAGAGCCACGTGTGAAAGCACCCACGTGATTTACCAACTGACCTGCCTACACTGTGTAGCTTTCTATGTGGGAATGACCAGCAACAAACTGTCCATCCACATGAATGGACACAGGCAGACAGTGTTTGTTGGTAATGAGGATCACCCTGTGGCTAAACATGCCTTGGTGCATGGCCAGCACATCTTGGCACAGTGTTACACCGTCCGCGTTATCTGGATACTTCCCACTAACACCAACCTGTCAGAACTCCGGAGATGGGAACTTGCCCTTCAGTATATCCTCTCTTCCCGTTACCCACCAGGCCTCAACCTCTGTTAGTTTCAAGTTGCCGCCGCACATACCCCACCTGTCATTCAACAACATCTTTGCCTCTGTACTTCCGCCTCGACTGACATCTCTGCCCAAACTCTTTGCCTTTACAAATGTCTGCTTGTGTCTGTATATGTGTGGATGGATGTGTGTGTGTGTGTGTGTGTGTGTGTGTGTGTGTGTATATACCTGTCCTTTTTCCACCCTAAGTTAAGTCTTTCCGCTCCCGGGATTGGAATGACTCCTTACCCTCTCCATTAAAGCCCACATCCTTTTGTCTTTCCCTCTCCTTCCCTCTTTCGTGATGAAGCAACCGTTGGTTGCGAAAGCTTGAATTTTGTGTGTGTGTTTGTTTGTGTGTCTATCAACATGCCAACGCTTTTGTTTGGTAAGTTACATCATCTTTGTTTTTAGAATGAATAGTGAAATTCACAACCACTATAATATAAGTAAAAATAATGTCCATATACACTATGCAGCCCTCTGCAGCATTTATAAATGAGTTTTATACTCTGGTTCAAAGGCCAGTTACAGGTTGCTAGTAGACATCAGGCAGTAAATTGAAAATCCCTGAATAATCAAAAACAAAGTAAAAGACTATGCCATTAGCTATTTTTTCAGCAATTTATCAGAACATTTGCACATGGGAATGTAATATTGGAATTAAATATATCTTGGCTTTGTCAGTATACAGACTGATTTAGTGATCTGTGTAATGTTATAGAATGCTTTGTGTGGAGTATCACAAAACAATAACAGCTGAAAAGTATAGGAGAAGGAACAGTGATTTTTCAAAGTATACCTTTTTCTTCCAATAGAGACTGCTGGCTAATAAAACTGCAATACCAGGAAGGGTAATAAATAACAAAATTGTACATGTTCTGCTTGTACAGTATTGTTCAAAGAATACATGGTTAAATTTGTAGGTGATTTGGGTGTATGTCGTTGTTGTTGTTGTGTCCTCAGCCTGAAGACTGATTCGGTGTAGGTCTCCACTCTCTCTCTCTCTCTCTCTCTCTCTCTCTCTCTCTCTCTCTCTATCTCTCTCTCCCCCTCACCCCTCCCTCCCCCCTCCCCCTCCCCCCCCCCCCTCCAATACCAAAATGACAGTTTCGGTGATGCCTCAGAATGTGTTGTCTCAACCAATCCTTTCTTTTAGTCAAATTGTGCCAAAATTTCTTTCCTCCCCAATTCAATGCAATACCTCTACACTCTCGGGTTCCCGGGTTTGATTCCCGGCGGGGTCAGGGATTTTCTCTGCCTCGTGATGACTAGGTGTTGTATGATGTCCTTAGGTTAGTTATGGTTCAGCAGTTCTAAGTTCTAGGGGACTGATGACCATAGATGTTAAGTCCCATAGTGCTCAGAGCCCAGCCTCTACACTCTTTCGTAGCAACACAGTTCAAAAGCTTCTATTCTCTTTTTGCCTTGGTTGTTTATTGTCCATGTTTCACTTCCATATAAGACTACACTCCAGACACATACCTTCAGGAAAGGTCCATGTTAACGAATTCCTCTTTTGAGAAATGCTTTTTGTGCTATAGCCATT
The DNA here is from genome assembly GCF_021461395.2 of Schistocerca americana. Lineage (NCBI taxonomy): Eukaryota > Metazoa > Arthropoda > Insecta > Orthoptera > Acrididae > Schistocerca > Schistocerca americana. The sequence goes on along the minus strand of NC_060125.1, from coordinate 226,440,055 downwards.
CTGCATTTTAGATCTTGCTGCTTCGCCTGCTGACAGTTGCTTTGCTATCCAAATGACAAAACTAGTTTACTTCTTTAAGTGTCTCATTTCCTAATCTAATACCTTCAACATCACATGATTTAGTTTCACCTTGTTTCACTGTTGTAGATGTTCATCTTATAACCCCTTTTCCAATCTACTCAACAGCTACTCAGATTCCTCTGCTGTCTCTGATAGAATTACAGTGCCATTGGTAAACCTCAAATTTTATTCCTTCTCCTTGAACTTTAATTCTCTCCCCAAATTTCTCCTTGCCTTCCTTGGCTTATTCAGTATACAGACTCAATAACATAGGGAACAGACGACAACCCTCTGCTTCCTTCTAAACTACCGCTTCTCTTTCAGGTGCTTTGACTGGTATAAATGCATTCTGGTTTCTGTATAAGTTGTAAATGAATTTTTACTCTCTGTATTTTATTCTTGTTACCTTCATGATTTCAGACAGTGTTTTCTAGTCGACATTGTCAAAAGCTTCCCCTGAATCTACAAATGCTATAAATGTAAGTTTGCCTTTCTTCAGGCTGTCTTCTAAGATAAGTCATATCGCTGCAAATGTTCCTATATTTCTCCAGAACCCAGACTGAGCTTTCGTGAGGTTAGCTTTTACCAGTTTTTCCATTCCTCTGTAAACAATAGTTGTCTGTCTTCTTGAAGTATGTCTTATTAAACTAATAGTTCAGTAATATTCACACCTGTCATCACCAGCCCACTTTGGAATTGGGATTATTATATTCTTCTTGAAATCTTAGGCTATTTTGCCTGTCTCATTGTAGCTTGCACACCAGATGGGATAGTTTAGTCATGGCTGACTCTCTCAAGGATCTCAATAATTCTGCATGAATGTCACCCACTTCAGGGGCCTTATTTCAACTTAGCTTTTTCAGTACTTTGTCAAATTCTTCACTCAGTTTTGTATCTCACAGCTTATCTTGATCTACTTCCTCTTCCTTTTCTATAATATTGCTGTTAATTTCATTTCCCCTATAGAGCCCCTCTATATTTTCTTTCCATCTTTCTACATCTACATGACTACTCTGCAATTCACATTTAAGTGCTTGGCAGAGGGTTCATCGAACCACAATCATACTATCTCTCTACCATTCCACTCCTGAACAGCGCGTGGGAAAAACGAACACCTAAACCTTTCTGTTTGAGCTCTGATTTCTCTTATTCTATTTTGATGATCATTCCTACTTATGTAGGTTGGGCTCAACAAAATATTTTCGCATTCGGAAAAGAAAGTTGGTGACTGAAATTTCATAAATAGATCTCGCTGCGATGAAAAACGTCTTTGCTTTAATGACTTCCATCCCAATTCGCGTATCATACCTGCCACACTCTCTCCCCTATTACGTGATAATACAAAACGAGCGGCCCTTTTTTGCACCCTTTCGATGTCCTCCGTCAATCCCACCTGGTAAGGATCCCACACCGTGCAGCAACATTCTAACAGAGGACAAACGAGTGTAGTGTAAGCTGTCTCTTTAGTGGACTTGTTGTATCTTCTAAGTGTCCTGCCAATGAAACGCAACCTTTGGCTCGCCTTTCCCACAATATTATCTATGTGGCCTTTCCAACTGAAGTTGTTCGTAATTTTAACACCCATGTACTTAGTCGAATTGACAGCCTTGAGAATTGTACTATTTATCGAGTAATCGAATTCCAACGGATTTCTTTTGGAACCCATGTGGATCACCTCACACTTTTCGTTATTTAGCGTCAACTGCCACCTGCCACACCATACAACAATCTTTTCTAAATCGCTTTGCAACTGGTGCTGGTCTTCGGATGACCTTACTAGACGGTAAATTACAGCATTATCTGCGAACAACCTAAGAGAACTGCTCAGATTGTCACCCAGGTCATTTATATAGATCAGGAACAGCAGAGGTCCCACGACACTTCCCTGGGGAACACCTGATACCACTTCAGTTTTACTCGATGATTTGCCTTCTATTACTACGAACTGCGACCTTCCTGACAGGAAATTACGAATCCAGTCGCACAACTGAGATGATACCCCATAGGCCTGCAGCTTAATTAGAAGTCGCTTGTGAGGAACGGTGTCAAAAGCTTTCCGGAAATCTAGAAATACGGAATCAACTTGAGATCCCCTGTCGATAGCGGCCATTACTTCGTGTGAATAAAGAGCTATTTGCGTTGCACAAGAACGATGTTTTCTGAAACGATGCTGATTATGTATCAATAGATCGTTCCCTTCGAGGTGATTCATAATGTTTGAATACAGTATGTGCTCCAAAACTCTACTGCAAACCGACGTCAATGATATAGGTCTGTAGTTCGATGGATTACTCCTACTACCCTTCTTAAACACTGGTGCGACCTGCGCAATTTTCCAATCTGTAGGTACAGATCTATCAGTGAGCAAGCGGTTATATATGATTGCTAAGTAGGGAGCTATTGTATCAGCATAATCTGAAAGGAACCTAATCGGTATACAATCTGGACCTGAAGACTTACCCATATCAAGCGATTTGAGTTGCTTCGCAACCCCTAAGGTATCTACTTCTAAGAAACTCATGCTAGCAGCCGTTCATGTTTCAAATTCTGGAATATTCCATTCATCTTCCCTGGTGAAGGAATTTCGGAAAACTGTGTTCAATAACTCCGCTTTAGTGGCACAGTCGTCCGTAACAGTACCATCGGCACTGTGCAGCGAAGGTATTGACTGCGTCTTGCCGCTTGTGTACTTTACATACGACCAGAATTTCTTCAGATTTTCTACCAAATTTTGAGACAATGTTTCGTTGTGGAACCTATTAAAGGCATCTCACATTGAAGTCTGTGCCAAATTCCGCGTGTCTGTAAATTTGTAGCCAATCTTCTGGATTTCGCGTTCTTCTGAACTTCGCATGCTTTTTCCGTTGCCTCTGCAACAGCGTTCGGACCAGTTTTGTGTACCACAGCGGATCAGTTCCATGTCTTACCAATTTATGAGGTATGAATCTCTCAATTGCTGTTGCTACTATATCTTTGAATTTGAGCCACATCTCGTCTACATTTGCATAGTCAGTTCGGAAGGAATGGAGATTGTCTCTTAGGAAGGCTTCTGGTGAGACTTTATCCACTTTTTTAAATAAAATTATTTTGCGTTTGTTTCTGGTGGATTTGGAAGAAACGGTATAGAGCCTAGCTACAACGACCTTGTGATCACTAATCCCTGTAACAGTCATGATGCTCTCTATCAGCTCTGGATTGTTTGTAGCTAAGAGGTCAAGTGTGTTTTCGCAACCATTTACAGTTTGCGTGGGTTCGTGGACTAACTGCTCGAAATAATTTTGGAGAAAGCATTTAGGACAATCTCGGAAGATGTTTTCTGCCTACCACCGGTTTTGAACAAGTATTTTTGCCAACATATCGAGGGAAGGTTGAAGTCCCCACCAACTATAACCGTATGAGTGGGGTATTTATTTGTTACGAGACCCAAATTTTCTCTGAACTGTTCAGCAACTATATCATCGGAGTCTGGGGATCGGTAGAAGGAGCCAATTATTAACTGAGTTCGGCTGTTAAGTATAACCTCCACCCATACCAATTCGCATGGAGTATCTACTTCGACTTCACTACAAGATAAACCACTACTGACAGACACAAACACTCCACCACCAATTCTGCCTAATCTGTCTTTCCTGAACACCGTCTGAGACTTCGTAAAAATTTCTGCAGAACTTATTTCAGGCTTTAGCCAGCTTTCTGTACCTATAACGATTTCAGCTTCTGTGCTTTCTATTAGTGCTTGAAGCTCAGGGACTTTCCCAGCACAACTACAACAATTTACAACTACAATTCTGACTGTTCCTTGATCCAAGCACGTCCTGTATTTGCCATGCACCCTTTGAGATTGCAGCCCACCCCGTACTTTCCCGAGGCCTTCTAACCTAAAAAAACTGCCCAGTCCATGCCACACAGCCTCCGCTACCCGTGTAGCCGCCAGCTAAGTGCAGTGAACTCCTAACCTATTCAGCGGAACCTGAAACCCCACCACCCTATGGCGCAAGTCAAGGAATCTGCAGCCAACACGGTCGCAAAACCGTCTGAGTCTCTGATTCAGACCCTCCACCCGGCTCTGCACCAAAGGTCCGCAGTCAGTTCTGTCAACGATGCTGCAGATGGTGAGCTCTGCCTTCATCTCATAAGCAGGACCGGCAGCCTTCACCAAATCAGATAGCCACTGGAATCCTGAGAGAATTTCCTCAGATCCAAAGCGACACACATCATTAGTGCCGACATGTGCCACCACCTGCAGCTGGCTGCACCCTGTGCTCTTCTGACATCCGGAAGGACCCTTCCCACATCAGGAATGACTCCACCCGGAATGCACACGGAGTGCACACTGGATTTCTTCCCCTCCTTAGCCGCCATATCCCTAAGGGTACCCATTACGCGCCTAACATTGGAGCTCCCAACTACCAATAAGCCCACCCTCGGTGATTGCCCGGACCTTGAAGGCTGAGAATCATCCTCTGAAACAGGGCAGGCAGTTGCATCTGGCTCAGCCAGAGACAGTGCCTGAAACCTGTTTGTCAGACACACTGGGGAGGCTTTCTGATCAGCCTCCGGGGATGTCTTTTGCTGCCTGCCATGCCTTGGAACGACCTCCCAATCAACCACAGGCGAGGGCTCAGCCCCACTGCGGGTAGCAACCGGGGCAACTACAGCGGCAGACCGATCTGGGGACAGACGGGACGAGGTTGACATCCCCATGATACCCAAGTCCGGCTCCCCACAGTGGTGCCCATTGGCAACAGCCTCAAGCTGCGCGACCGAAGTCAGCACCGCTTGCAGCTGTGAGCGAAGGGATGCCAACTCAGCTCTCATCCGAACACAGCAATCACAGTCCCTGTCCATTCTAATCATTGTTGAAACACGAGTCCGTGCCTAGATAACACAAGGGAAACACGCAAAGAATGTATTAACTAACCTGTATAAATGCCTAACAACTGTGCTACAATCTGCCTGAATTTACGATTACAGTAACTAAATCTCGAAATTACACCTCCTATACGAAACTCACGTGGAATTAAGTAAGAATCTACGAAGTAAACACAAAAGCATGATGCTACAACTCTCAAATACTATAATATGCCCAAAATTTATGAATTAAACAATGGAAGTACCCAAAAACACGCAAAGAAATTAAGAATTAAACTATGTAACGAATAAGTAAGCTAGGGGTATATGACTTGCTGCTGCAGCTGCTTATCCAAAGGCGGCAGGGAGCACACTGGCTGTGACCAAATGACACTGGCTGTTCAAAACAAAAACAGAAGACAGACTACTACGCGAATTTACACTATTCAGGTACTAAAGCGCCATGCTACAACTCTCAAATACTATAATACGCCTGAAATTTATGAATTAAACAATGCAAGTACCCAAAAACACGCAAAGAAATTAAGAATTAAACTATGTAACAAATAAGTTAGCTAGGGCTTTCTTCAGCTTTCTCTTGTATCTTTAGTATTGGCCACACTGGATTCACATTTGGGAGTATTACAGTTCCGATTCGCATCTGGCCGTCCAGATTTAGGTTTTTCATGATTTCTGTAAATTTCTCCAGCCACACTGAGATGGTTCCTTTGAAGTCACATGGCAGGTTTCCTTTCATATTTTTGATACATTCTGAGCTTGTGCTCCATCTAATGACTTTAAAGACTGATCTTCCTTCCTTCTTCAGTACTGGCTTGCCATATGAGTGCTTGATATTCGTGCATCTGCTGTGCTTTTGTCCAAAGATCTCTTAAATCTTTCTGTGGGTAGTATCTACTGTTGCCATGGTTACACATGCTTCTACGTGCTTGCATTACTCATACAGCCGTTCTTACTTTACCATGATCATCACCTGATTTAGTTTGGCTACATTCCATTTACCTTATTTCACTTTTGCTGGTGTTCATCTTATAACCTCTTTTCAAGACACTATCTGTTCCATTCAACTGCTATTCTAAATCCTTTGCTGTCTTTGACAGAATTAACTGTTGTTCAAAATCTTGTGCTGTCTCCGATAAAACTACAATCCAAACCTCACAGTTTTTATTTCTTCTCCCTGAACTTTAATTCCTTCTCGAAATTTCTCTGTGGTATGGCTGGAATTACAGACTGAACAACATTGAAAAGAGGTTGCAACCCTATCTCACTCTCTCCTCAACCTCTGCTTCCCTTTCATGTCCTTCAACTCTTATAACTGCAGCTTGGTTTCTATATAAGATGCAGATAACTTTTTGTTCCCTGTATACAGGATGTAAAATTTGGTAGACAGAGCTACCACTTCTGGCAGCAACAATGACTCTTTTAGAAAGATAACATAATAGAGATGTCAAAGGTATGACACAGCCAGTGACCTTAACGCAACAAAATCTAATATCTGTTGTCCAAAATACAGTCCATGGGAACCAGAGTTGATCATGTTGTGCTCCCAGTGGCACCCCATACCTCTGTGCCGTGTGCTGGGTCTGTGTACTGGTGATGAAAGCAGTCTGGCAGTGCTTGTTTTCTTGGAGCCTCGACTCACAGATATGTGGATCGCAGTGATATAGGCAGAACCAGGCTTGTCTGGAAATATTACATGGTGCCACACTTGCCTCCAGTGTTGTCATTTGGTGCACCACTATCAGCACAATTCTCTCTGCTGCCAAGTCAAGTATAAACAAACTTATTTTGGGACTCAAGGTATGTGACAACTACAATCCTGCACACCTGAGTGAACAATATGTCTCTCCTCTTGGGCAGTAGTTGTATGGAGAACCTGCATGGTGTTTATGGCTCCCTGAATCTATCAATTCCACATCTGAATGACAGTCATTGGGTCCCAATCGATGTGACCGGCAGTACTGTGGAACAACAAATCACACTCAGTAGACTACAATCCTGCCATTATTGAATTCCAACTTGGCTGGTTGATGTTTCTCCTCCAAACACTTGGCACAACATCAACTTCTTACAAACAGCCAACACTGAAATACAGTTTGTGAATCAGAAATCCATGCTTAATCTTTCATTATACTCACGATGGAGACGGTGTTAATACTATCTACTTCATGTAGATGATCATTTGCATATACAAGAGTGTGTGGCACACTTTATGTCAGTTTGACATTTGTTACATGCTGTTGTCATGTTGCAGTTTTAATGGACAGCAGTGTACACCTGTAAAGTAATAGTCATAACATGATTATTGTTTTATTACTGGCCATTGATAATTATTATCGGTGTAAATAGATTGGCACTACTCATAATTTGCTGTCAGTATACTTCACAGAAGAAGCCAGCAGAGGTTGCTTCTGCCTGGTAATGTATAACTGCACTTGTTCCACTTCCTGGAGGCTTTCCTTCATGGTGGGATTTACAGAATGTGAAATGTGAGTGAATGTATGAAAAGAAACTCTGCACTCACTGTCTACATACGTTCAGAATGTTCAAGACATCCTGCATTTTTTTGCTTTGCCGACCAGTTTCACTAAAGTTTGCTCTTGCATATTATTTGGTTGGATTCATCATATTTTCAGTTGTAATCACATTCATCATAAAACAACCCCAGGCTAGTGACAAACTAAATCTGTCGTAGGCCTGGGGTGTCAAAAATAAATGAGGAAATTGATCTAATTGTAATGAACATTTTGTTAAAAAATGAATAATACAGATGTAATAGGTGACAAAAAAATATAATGTGTGTGCTTTATGCTCTAGAAATTGTAATATACGTACATAAAGACATAGATGAGCAACTTAGAATTTTAGATAGAAGCTGAAGAAATTAATTAAAATTTCTGCCACAGCCAGGACTTGAACCTTTTTTTATTTTTGTTTTAAACAATACATAAACCTTTATTCAATTCAGAGGTATATAGTAGACATAATGTAAAGTTTAAAATTCATTACACTTCGTTTTCCATTTTCATAGTTATTGTTTTTATTGCATTACTGTGTTGGGTTTGTTTATTTCATTTCTAAAATCTTTTCTATTTGTATTTAAATTTTTGTCGAATTTGAGTCTTTCGGTGTCATGATAACGGACTTGACCATTTTTAATTATAAGTTTTTGGCAGTGATAAATGTGAACAATATTGGCAGTTGATTATGTGCTTATTATTGGTTTGGTGTAAGAAGGGTGATTGTTGCTTTTGCTTTCGCTTTAACTATTCCCAGCGAGGGCATTGATGTAACACTGAACACAAATGAACACTGCACTTGACACTTAAAGAGAACTTCACACAAGCACTTTGACAGTTTTTCTGGGATGGCTGGTAGGCCCGGCGTGGACTGCAGCGGCAGTGGGCGTTGCCGTGGGCCGCTGCCCTCCCTCAGCTGGGATCCATCCACGCAGGTCAGGCTGGCACGGCTCTCTTGAAGGCTGCTTCTATGGCGATTCTGAGGAAGTTTGAGAATTCTGTGTTGTACCTTTTGGATCTCATGGCCTTATTGTTTTCCTCCCGTAAGTACGAGAGATATTCCATGACATCTTCTTGATTGCTGCATACACTGTTTGACCTAAAATCCAAGTGGTGGTTTGTTTCTTTGGTCTGGGGAATGGTTTTATGTCCAGGGTGGTTAATAGTTCAATATTTACCCTTTCAGGTGTACTTCTGTTAATCAGTACCAGCACAGTTTTACATATCTCCCATATTTGTTTTGTTTCTCTGCATTAGAAACGATGTTCCAAGGTATCGTTCGCATTACAGGTCTGACATTTTCGTGATGGTCTGAGATGAATTGCTGCTAACCTTTCATTTGTGGGTACAGTGTTGTTTATTGCTTTGTACCACGTTGCTTAGACATTCGTATTGAGCATGCTTTTGTGAAGGTTGAGCCACACTTGTCTCCAGTTGTGCACGGGTTTCTTTGATTCAGTCTTGTTCCATCCCTTCTCCTCTCAGTTCCGCATAGAGCTTTTTGGTCGTCCTCTTTCTTGGGTCTTATGGTGTGTCTAGTACGTAACCTTTTTGGATGAAGTATTCTTTGAGGTATTTTAATTTGTGGGGTACTGCTGATACATTTACTGGTGCTTCTTCTGAGGCTGGTTGATACCTATTTATCAGGGCAGCTGTGAGGCTTTTTGGGTTCTTCTTTGCCATGGTATTCAGGCAGTGTATCAGCAGTGCGGCGCATTTTCTCTGGACGTCAATCAGGCCTCCTACTCCTTCGTGGATGCCTAGCGTGCACGTGAAGCGCTGCACTTTGAAAATTTCTTAGCACCAGAGGAGGTAATGTATTGCACCTTCAATTGACCTTGCTGTTTCCTTTGGCGGGTGGGGCACTTGCGCTAGGAACCATACTTTGGACAGGAGTTGCTCTTTAATGAGCCTCGCCTTCTGGAACAGGTCCAGCTCTCTATTGCCATTTGTTCTGGTGAGACATGTTATCGTGTGCAGCACTTCCCTCCAATTTTGTGACACCATTTTCATTGGACACGAGTGTAGTTTCAGCCCTAGGCACTTGTGTGTTTTGACAACCTTCTACCAGGTACTTCTGTCGTGTATCTTTTTGTTGCCAATTGGTAGTAGGGCAGTTTCGTTATTGTTTATTTTGCCTCCTGCTGCTTGCGCGAATGTTTGAAGGACTTGGTGTATTTTGTTGAGGTCTTCTCTGTCTCCCACGAAGAAACCAAAATCGTCAGCGCACGCTTTGCATTTCAGTGTGGTGCCAAACAATGTGTTTCCTGCTATGGTGTCTCCTATTTTTCTTAGAAGAAGGTCCAGTGCAGTGGTGAACAAACTCATCGAGAGGGGACATCCTTGTCTTACTGATCTCTGTATTTTGACGGTTTTCGTATTTCAGCCATTTACCAACACCTGTGATGTGGCACTCCTTAGGATGTTCTTAATGATTTTAATGAATGGTTTGCCGAGGCCATATTTTTCCATCGTTTTGAATAGGAAATCGTGGTCTAGGCGGTCAAATGCTTTATGGAGGTCTATCAATATTACCACAGCTTCTGATTTATTTGCTGCTGTAATGGTGATGAAGTCTCTGTATTCAGAAGTGTGTTGGAGTGGTAATCTTCCACTTTCTGGGGCGCATCTTTCTTTGGGATTTGTATTATGTTTCCCACTGTGAAGTCTTCTGGCAGTTTCTCTCCCTGTATTATATCGTTGACGACTTCAGTGATCATGTCGCTGATTATGTCCCAGTATTGGATGTAGAATTCGGTTGCAATTCTGTCCATTGCTGGGGCTTTTTGAACCGCACTGGATTTGAAATGTTGTGTAAGTCAGCTTTTTCCATGTTTGCCACCAGCTCCGCCTTGTCTGTGTCTCTCAGGATGTCCGGCAAGTTGTGGAGTAGGGTATCTGTTGTTGTTTTGCTCACTTCTTCTTACTTGAAGAGTTGGCTGAAATACTCGCGTACAAGCTTCAGGATCTCTTCAGGCGCTTCTGTGGTGTTTCTGTCTTCTTTCTGCAGGTGTTTGATCTGTTTTTGTTGTGTCCTTTGGATTATTCTGTGAATATGGTGAAATGTGACTGGTTCTTCTTCCACTGTCCATAAGGGCTGTCTTCTTCTTTTTATTGCTTCAGATTGTCCTTTCTGCATGTTTGCTAGTTTTGTTTTTATGCGCCTTAATTTTGTCAAGAGGGTTGTGTGATCATCTGTCTGGACATTTATTTCGTCTTTCATGCACTGTGTGTAGAAGTCAGCAGTCCATTTCTTCCACATTGCTTTTTCTGCACTGCACTTTATGATCGTTTTTCGTAGCGACAGTTCTGTGTGTTTTACCCACCATTCTATGGATGATTGTGTGTCTGATTTTTTTCTCAAACATTCTGTCCACATGTCGGTGATATCTTTGCGCAGTGGTATGTCTTTTAAATCGTTGGTGGATATTTTCCAGAAGCTTTTGCGTTGATCTTTCTTCCATTCTGGGAGGAGTACTTTTGTAATTTGGCAGTTATGGTCCGAAAAGACTGTTGTTGTTGTTGTGGTCTTCAGTCCTGAGACTGGTTTGATGCAGCTCTCCATGCTACTCTATCCTGTGCAAGCCTCTTCATCTCCCAGTACCTACTGCAACCTACGTCCTTCTGAATCTGCTTAGTGTATTCATCTCTTATTCTCCCTCTACGATTTTTACCCTCCACGCTGCCCTCCACTGCTAAATTTGTGATCCCTTGATGCCTCAAAACATGTCCTACCAACCGATCCCTTCTTCTAGTCAAGTTGTGCCACAAACTTCTCTCCTCCCCAATCCTATTCAATACCTCCTCATTAGTTACGTGATCTACTCACCTTATCTTCAGCATTCTTCTGTAGCACCACATTTCAAAAGCTTCTATTCTCTTTTTGTCCAAACTAGTTATCTTCCATGTTTCACTTCCATACATGGCTACACTCCATACAAATACTTTCAGAAACGACTTCCTGACCCTTAAATCTATACTCGATGTTAACAAATTTCTCTTCTTCAGAAACAATTTCCTTGCCATTGCCAGTCTACATTTTATATCCTCTCTACTTCGACCATCATCAGTTATTTTACTCCCTAAATAGCAAAACTCCTTTAATACTTTAAGTGTCTCATTTCCTAATCTAATTCCCTCAGCATCACCTGATTTAATTTGACTACATTCCATTATCCTTGTTTTGCTTTTGTTGATGTTCATCTTATATCCTCCTTTCAAGACACTGTTCATTCCGTTCAATTGCTCTTCCAAGTCCTTTGCTGCCTCTGACAGAATTACAATGCCATCGGCAAATCTCAAAGTTTTTACTTCTTCTCCATGAATTTTAATACCTACTCCGAATTTTTCTTTTGTTTCCATTACTGCTTGCTCAATATACAGATTGAATAACATCGGGGACAGGCTACAACCCTGTCTCACTCCTTTCCCAACCACTGCTTCCCTTTCATGCCCCTCGACTCTTATAATTGCCATCTGGTTTCTGTACAAATTGTAAATAGCCTTTCGCTCCCTGTATTTTACCCCTGCCACCTTCAGAATTTGAAAGAGAGTATTCCAGTTAACACTGTCAAAAGCTTTCTCTAAGTCTACAAATGCTAGAAACGTAGGTTTGCCTTTTCTTAATCTTTCTTCTAAGATAAGTCGTAAGGTTAGTATTGCCTCACGTGTTCCAACATTTCTACGGAATCCAAACTGATCTTCCCCGAGGTCCGCTTCTACCAGTTTTTCCATTCGTCCGTAAAGAATTCGCGTTAGTATTTTGCAGCTGTGACTTATTAAACTGATAGATCGGTAATTTTCATATCTGTCAACACCTGCTTTCTTTGGGATTGGAATTATTATATTCTTCTTGAAGTCTGAGGGTATTTCGCCTGTCTCATACATCTTGCTCACCAGATGGTAGAGTTTTGTCATGACTGGCCCTCCCAAGGCCATCAGTAGTTCTAATGGAATGTTGTCTACTCCCGGGGCTTTGTTTCGACTCAGGTCTTTCAGTGGTCTGTCAAACTCTTCACGCAGTATCTTATCTCCCATTTCGTCTTCATCTACATCCTCTTCCATTTCCATAATATTGTCCTCAAGTACATCGCCCTTGTATAAACCCTCTATATACTCCTTCCACCTTTCTGCCTTCCCTTCTTTGCTTAGAACTGGGTTGCCATCTGAGCTCTTGATATTCATACAAGTGGTTCTCTTCTCTCCAAAGGTCTCTTTAATTTTCCTGTAGGCAGTATCTATCTTACCCCTAGTGAGACAAGCCTCTACATCCTTACATTAGCCATCCCTGCTTAGCCATTTTGCACTTCCTGTCGATCTCATTTTTGAGACATTTGTATTCCTTTTTGCCTGCTTCATTTCTGCATTTTTATATTTTCTCCTTTCATCAATTAAATTCAATATTTCTTCTGTTACCCAAGGATTTCTACTAGCCCTCGTCTTTTTACCTACTTGATCGTCTGCTGCCTTCACTACTTCATCCCTCAGAGCTACCCATTCTTCTTCTACTGTATTTCTTTCCCCCATTCCTGTCAATTGTTCCCTTATGCTCTCCCTCAAATTCTCTACAACCTCTGGTTCTTTCAGTTTATCCAGGTCCCATCTCCTTAAATTCCCACCTTTTTGCAGTTTCTTCAGTTTCAATCTGCAGTTCACAACCAATAGATTGTGGTCAGAATCCACATCTGCCCCTGGAAATGTCTTACAATTTAAAACCTGGTTCCTAAATCTCTGTCTTACCATTATATAATCTATCTGATACCTTTTAGTATCTCCAGGGTTCTTCCAGGTATACAACCTTCTTTTATGATTCTTGAACCAAGTGTTAGCTATGATTAAGTTATGCTCTGTGCAAAATTCTACAAGGCGGCTTCCTCTTTCATTTCTTCCCCCCAATCCATATTCACCTACTATGTTTCCTTCTCTCCCTTTTCCTACTGACGAATTCCAGCCACCCATGACTATTAAATTTTCGTCTCCCTTCACTACCTGAATAATTTCTTTTATCTCGTCATACATTTCATCAATTTCTTCATCATCTGCAGAGCTAGTTGGCATATAAACTTGTACTACTGTAGTAGGCATGGGCTTTGTGTCTATCTTGGCCACAATAATGCGTTCACTATGCTGTTTGTAGTAGCTTACCCGCACGCCTATTTTTTTATTCATTATTAAACCTATTCCTGCATTACCCCTATTTGATTTTGTATTTATAACCCTGTAATCACCTGACCAAAAGTCTTGTTCCTCCTGCCACCGAACTTCACTAATTCCCACTATATCTAACTTTAACCTATCCATTTCCCTTTTTAAATTTTCTAACCTACCTGCCTGATTAAGGGATCTGACATTCCACGCTCTGATCCGTAGAACGCCAGTTTTCTTTCTCCTGATAACAATGTCCTCTTGAGTAGTCCCCGCCCAGAGATCCGAATGGGGGACTATTTTACCTCCGGAATATTTTACCCAAGAGGACGCCATCATCATTTAATCACACAGTAAAGCTGCATGTCCTCGGGAAAAATTACGGCTGTAGTTTCCCCTTGCTTTCAGCCGTTCTCAGTACCAGCACAGCAAGGCCGTTTTGGTTCATGTTACAAGGCCAGATCAGTCAATCATCCAGACTGTTGCCCCTGCAACTACTGAAAAGGCTGCTGCCCCTCTTCAGGAACCACACGTTTGTCTGGCATCTCAACAGATACCCCTCCGTTGTGGTTGCACCTACGGTATGGCCATCTGTATCGCTGAGGCACGCAAGCCTCCCCACCAACGGCAAGGTCCATGGTTCTTTCTTCATGAAGAAAAGACTATAGGCTTAATTTCTACTGTTTCTGTAGCTTTTGATAACTTTTTGGAAACTTATATCCTGTCGAGCCTACACTTTCCGTTTCTGTAGAAAAAGGTGAACTCAGTTGTGTATGGATATTTCATTCTCCACACGTCTCTGATTTTCATTTTTCTGATTATTTCGTCTAATTTTACTCACATATTGACTGTTGGTATCTGATCTTCCTTTGCCACAACACAATTGAAGTCACCTCCAAGCACTAGGTTATCGAAGTTTTTGTTAATTAGAGTACAGACACCTTGTTTGAAAAATCTAGCTGTAGTTGTTTTATTTTCCGTTCCTGAAGGGGCGTGTATGTTCGTGAACAGCATGCTTCAGTTCACGCCTTCAGTCCGCTGTCCCCCTTCTTAAATCATCACTATTACCAAGGCTCTCTGCTATGGGAATAGCACCCCAGCTTTGTATGTAATGGGGAAATCCTGCCTGTACCTCAGCAGCTATTCTCTTGATCTGATGGAATAACAATTTCCTTGAGACATGCAAGTCTCAACTTTATTTTGATAATAATCGAAGCTAAAGAAATGAATTGAAATTATTTGGTTCGAGTCCCAGCCGTGGCACAAACTTTAATTCATCTTTTCAGCATCAACTTAGAATTTCAATCAGCTTTTAGCACAGCAACCCTAAGGTAGAGTCCAAAGAAATAATGAAGAATAGAATAAGAAAATTACCTTTTATTTTATGAGGGTTGTACCAAAAGTAAGGTTCCCATATTTTTTACAAATAGAAAACATTGTTTATTTTTATTAATTTATACATCATTGAAAAGCTGACACTTTTGTCTATTTTTCAACATAGTCTCAATTTTTTCAACACATTTTTGAAGACAGTGCTCCAGCTTTTGTGTTCCTAAGTTGAAGAAGTCTCCTGCCTACCCCTTGAGGAAGTGTGTGACCTCTGCTTGGACTTCATCATTGCTCTTGAAGTGTTTGCCATCTAAGTGTTCCTTTAGCTTGGGGAAGAGGTGATAATCACTGGGGGCTAAGTCCAGGCTGTACGGGGGATGGGGCATAACAGTCCACCCAAATTTCTTCAAAAGCTCCTGTGTTTGACGAGTGGCGTGGGGTCAAGTGTTGCCATGAAGAAGCACTACTCCCTCCTTCAGTTGTCCTTCCCAGCGATTCTGGATTGCTCATGGGAGTTTGGGCAATGTTTCACAGTATCTGTCTGATTTTTTTTGTCATCCCAGGTTGCATGAAAGCGATGAGAAGTAACCCCTTCCGATCCCAAAACACAGTCGCCATAACCTTTCTTGCCGACTGCATTTGTTTGAAGTTCTTTGGTGGCAGTGAACTGGAGTGACACCACTGACAAGATTGTTGTTTTGTTTCAGGGATGCAATGAAACACCCGTGTTTCATCTCCCATGACAATAAAGTCCAACAACTTCTCCTTGTTGGCTCACCCCCTCGCATTGTTGAAGAAACTTGCGAGCACAGTCAAGACATTGCTCCTTGAGTCCATCAGTCAGTATCCAGGGGACCCAGCGAGCACACACCTTGCAATAACCCAACGTTTCTGTTAAAGATCTTTCAATTGTACCATCGGGAGCTTCAGGAATGCGTTCAACAAGTTCACGGACAGTGACCCTCCTATCTTTCAGCAGCTGACTGTTGATCTTCTGGACAATCACATCTGATACCGGTGGTCTTCTACTCCATTCATCATTGTGAACTTCTGTGCAACTCTCAGCAAAAGCCCTGCACCATTTGTGGACATGCTGAAAGGACATGCACTCTTCACCATAATCTTCAGTCAGTTGCTGATGAATCTCCACGAGCGGTAACTTCCTGGCATGGAGAAACCAGATTACTGCTCGAACCTCACACTTGGCAGAAGCGGCAATCAACACTTCCATGAAACTTCCTGGCAGATTAAAACTGTGTGCCCGACCGAGACTCGAACTCGGGACCTTTGCCTTTCGCTGGCAAGTGCTCTACCAACTGAGCTACCAAAGCACGACTCACGCCCGGTACTCACAGCTTTACTTCTGCCAGTACCTCGTCTCCTACCTTCCAAACTTTACAGAAGCTCTCCTGCGAACCTTGCAGAACTAGCACTCCTGAAAGAAAGGATATTGCGGAGACAAGTTTGGAAGGTAGGAGACGAGGTACTGGCAGAAGTAAAGCTGTGAGTACCGGGCGTGAGTTGTGCTTCGGTAGCTCAGTTGGTAGAGCACTTGCCCGCGAAAGGCAAAGGTCCCGAGTTCGAGTCTCGGTCGGGCACACAGTTTTAATCTGCCAGGAAGTTTCATATCAGCGCACACTCCGCTGCAGAGTGAAAATCTCATTCTGGAAACATGCCCCAGGCTGTGGCTAAGCCATGTCTCCGCAATATTCTTTCTTTCAGGAGTGCTAGTTCTGCAAGGTTCGCAGGAGAGCTTCTGTAAAGTTTGGAAGGTAGGAGACGAGGTACTGGCAGAAGTAAAGCTGTGAGTACCGAGCGTGAGTCGTGCTTCGGTAGCTCAGTTGGTAGAGCACTTGCCCGCGAAAGGCAAAGGTCCCGAGTTCGAGTCTCGGTCGGGCACACAGTTTTAATCTGCCAGGAAGTTTCATATCAGTGCACACTCCGCTGCAGAGTGAAAATCTCATTCTGGAAACATCCCCCAGGCTGTGGCTAAGCCATGTCTCCGCAATATCCTTTCTTTCAGGAGTGCTAGTTCTGCAAGGTTCGCAGGAGAGCTTCTGTAAAGTTTGGAAGGTAGGAGACGAGGTACTGGCAGAAGTAAAGCTGTGAGTACCGGGCGTGAGTCGTGCTTCGGTAGCTCAGTTGGTAGAGCACTTGCCCGCGAAAGGCAAAGGTCCTGAGTTTGAGTCTCGATCGGGCACACAGTTTTAATCTGCCAGGAAGTTTCATATCAGCGCACACTCCGCTGCAGAGTGAAAATCTCTTTCTGGAAACATCCCCCAGGCTGTGGCTAAGCCATGTCTCCGCAATATCCTTTCTTTCAGGAGTGCTAGTTCTGCAAGGTTCACAGGAGAGCTTCTGTAAAGTTTGGAAGGTAGGAGACGAGGTACTGGCAGAAGTAAAGCTGTGAGTACCGTGCGTGAGTCGTGCTTCGGTAGCTCAGTTGGTAGAGCACTTGCCCGCGAAAGGCAAAGGTCCCGAGATCGAGTCTCGGTCGGGCACACAGTTTTAATCTGCCAGGAAGTTTCATATCAGCGCACACTCCACTGCAGGGTGAAAATCTCATTCTGGAAACACTTCCATCTCTGACGGCTGAAAAGCCAACACTGAGCAATGCAGCGAATCGTACACAGGTGGGCTCGAGAGGGGGGGAACCACTGCACACAACACTGTCATCGGACTTAGCCTAGCACCTTCCCTCAAGGCTGAGGGAACCTTACTTTTGGTACAACCCTCCATGGCATTTGCGGTGCACAGAAATATATTAGGCTCAATTAGAGAGGTCTCTTCCATAAATAATCGCCTCATGACCATGCGTATCCAGTGCGCCAACAAGAAATACACATTGATAAATGTTCATGCACCCACAAACATAGACAACAAAAAACGCCAACTACAAACTGAAAAATTCTGGACTAAACTTGAAGATGTCATGGCCAAAATTCCCCGGGATGATATCAAAATCTTAATGGGAGAAAAACTGTAGGAAAATATCCAGCACACAGATTCACCAACAGAAACGGACTGAGATTTATTGAACTATGCCAACAAAATAATCTAAAAATAATGTCTACATCTTTGAGAAAAAAACCTAGAAAACAAAAGACCTGGAGGTCCCCCATACAAGAGATCGGCGAATATCAGATTGACCACATTGCTATCTCCTATTTCGTACAGAAAGAGATCCATGATGTCCAAGTCCGCAGAGGGGCGAACATTGACTCAGACCACTACTTAACACGCATTAAAGTGAAATTCACCCCAAAAAAATTCTATCCGAAGAAAACACACATGATGAAATTTGACACACGAACAATCAAAGAAACCAATCTGAAGGAGGAGTGGGAAAAGGAACCAGCTGACTCTTGGGAAAAATTTCAAACAAAAATTACAAAGAAGGCAAAAGAACTGATCCCATTGAAAAAGAACACAAAACACCCCTAGTGGGACTCTGGATGTGAAAAAGCGCTGGAAGAAAGAAAGAAAGCCTTTCTGAAGTATAACAGTAAAAAATCCCCAGAAAATCTAGATCACTTCCACAACACCAGAAGACAAGTAGCAAAAACAATCAGACAAGTCAAGAGGAAGTACCTCAAGGAACAGTGTGAGTCTATTGAAGAAAATTTCCGTAACTATAATGTACGAGACTTCTATAAGACCTTTGCTGGGAGAATCAATGGATACGGCTCACGAAATCTATGTTTCAGAAAACCAGATGGAAAACTAGCGCTCACAAATCGGGAAAATTGTGAGGAGCTGGCAAGATACTTTTCCGGACTCCTCAATTGCCCTGAACCTTCTTCAAGATTCCCTCAAGAAACTGCTATCTACACAAATCCAGAATCCCCACCACCTACACTAGAGGAGATCCAAAGACATATTCATAGACTGAAAAACAACAAGGCATCCGGAGAAGATAATATCACTGCAGAACTGCTTAAAAATCTTGGACCAAATTCCCTCAAAGAACTCACTCAAATCATCACAGACATTTGGCAGACAGAAAAACTACCAGAACATTGGAAATGCGCCCTAATTCATCCACTGCATAAAAAGGGGGACATGGCAGATATAAACAACTATCGAGGAATCTCCCTTCTCCAAGTCACTTATAAAATCCTCTCAGCTTGTCTTCTTCAACGAACTCAAGAACAACTCGAACACAGTATTGGTGAATACCAAGCTGGCTTTCGCCCTCACCGATCCTGTGCAGAACAAATTTTCAATTTGAAGACAACACTAAAATACAAAGCAGTCAGAAACAGTCCGATCATTTGTTCCTTTGTTGATTTCGCAAAGGCTTATGATTCAATCGATAGGCAATCTCTCTTTATTATCCTTGAGGAGCTAGGACTCAATCCGAAAACCCTAAACCTTATCAAAGAAACGCTCACAAACACAACTTCTAAGATAAAATTCCTGGGTGAAATATCAGAGCCCTTCCTGATGAAAACCGGCGTCAGACAAGGTGACGGCTTGTCTCCACTCCTCTTCAACCTTGTCCTAGACAAAGTCATCCGAGAATGGGAAAAAGAACTGAAGAATCAAAATTACTGGAAGCCTATACAACTAGGAAGATCTAAAGATGGTATTAAAATTTCATGCTTGGCATTTGCAGATGACGTGGCCATTCTAGCAGAAAATGAGACCACAGCAATTAAACAGATAGACATTCTCAAAGAATGCGCCGAAAAAGTTGGGCTACAAATTTCCTTACAAAAAACCAAATTCATCTGCTCAAAATTTGAAACTCAAAAACTGACTACAAAATATGGACAAATTGAGAGAGTTCCATTCTTTAAATACTTAGGCGAGGTCCTAGAACCCACAGGGGGAGAGAAAACTGCACAAAAAGTTCGACTGCAAAAACTGAAAAGAGCATACTGGAAAACCCACAACATCTACAATAAAAAGTGTCTCTCCATTCACTCAAAAATACGACACTACAATACAGTAATCAAGCCCGAAGCACTATATGCCAGCGAAACACTCACACTCCATAGAAAAGGCGACCTGGAAGGCATCCTGAAAGAGGAATGCAAAATTATCAGAAAGATTCTTGGCCCAAAAAAAACGGAAGATGGATACAGGTTACAGTCTCGGAAAACTACAGAAAAATTATCTAACCTCGCCGCAGACATCCGGAAAAGAAGACTAAAATTTTACGGTCATATCCACAGACTCCCAACACCCAGACTCTCCCACAAAATTTTAATATACATTGAAAAATTGAAAACCATACCCTGGATACAAGAAACCAAAACAGATCTAGCAAATGCACAAATAAATTCTTCAGAAGTTATAAACAGAAATGTATACAGGCAAAAAATCAATAGTTGGAAAGTACAACCCGAGAATGAAGTTTGCAAGAGACAGGGGACAAAATGGACAGAGGAAAGAAAGAGAGTTCATGGGGAAAGAATGAGAGAAGTTTGGAGAATTAAAAAATTGAATCAGAAAAGCTTTGCGTGATCCGTATGGGTCCAATCGCACATAATAATAATAATATCAGTTCCTCTGTAGCCTTAGTATGAGATAGTATTGTTACTGATATTATAGGACATGTTTTCATGCCTTTTTGTTACAAAATTCACAGTAATGTCATAGAAATCTATTCCTCCCATTTGAAACTTTTCTTTCAGTTTATAAAATGGACAGCTTGACTAGTTATTCTTGATTCATCGTAGAATGAAGATAATTTGTTATTAGTTTCAGCATAGAGAAACTCTCACTTGGTGCAACTGAGACACAGATGATCAAAAAGTATTCTAAGTGGTATAAAGGTTTATGATTCACTGAAGTTTCCCTTATTTATAAACTGGAGGACTTCTTGGGCTGTCTGTCGAACAAGAACATCCACACTAGTATCAACTGCATGTAGATGACTGTAGTACCTTTTCATTTCTTACTTCTGTACTCCGTATTAATATCAGTGTAAATTTCTACAACCAGGTCAACAGCAGAAGCTTCAAGCATAAATTTTGTTTCAACAGTTTGGAAAAGTTTCATAATTTTCTTCATGGCTGTGTATTATTGTGACAGTTTTTGTATAAACTGGTCTATGCATTCAAAAATTGGACTTTTTAAATTGATGATCCAACACAGCATTGTTTTATTTTCCATCCTCCTTGTTGGTCAGTGTTAATGCCCAAAACATTGATATTTTTAGTGCTAAAAGTAAGAGCATTGTCTGTAATTGTAGTTTGTTCCATCACTAGCAGTTCAGCACTTTATTTTATTTATTTATTTATTTATTTTTCTGAGACTAGATATTGTTGGACTAAATTTACTACTGCCAAAACTAATTATAGGTCGATGATGATGATGATGATGATGATGAAGTCCCATACTCCGTGACGGAGCATAGGGGAATGATGCGGGAGACCCGCACCGCCGTGCTAGACAAGGTCCTAGTGGAGGTGGTTTGCCATTGCCTTCCTCCGACAAGACAAAATCACATGTAACTTGCACACATATCGCATAAGCTTGCTGCAGATCTCATATCCAGGTTTGCCTTGGATGGATTTAGCTTATCTTGCAAAGTGCTTGCAGTTGTTTTTGCATTTTATTTTATGTCTTGAACAGAATTGTAATGAGCTCTCTGGCAAGTATCAGACAACCATTTCAAACTTTTTCATGTTGCTTCTACAAATAGTTTCTGTCTGTAAATATAAGACAAGAAGAATAAATATAACTTGTGACAACTCCTTCCATCACCTCTGACTGTAGCAGCAGATGACAGGCTGTGTAGATCAGAAACCAGCTCTCCAACACCCTCGTTGGTCACTTCCACTGGAGGAAGAACTTAGATGGCCACTCTTTCCGGACATGAGGCACACCGAACTGCTGCTCAAGCAGTCTCTTGTTCTGCACTGAAGAGGCAACATTACCGGCTGTGCTCTCGGCAGCTGGCCCATGCAACACCATGTGGCTCACATCATCTGCCGCATTTTGCCAGGGCATGCGTGAACTGCAGAATTCTTATCCCCCACTTGGTGTTAGTGTTCTGTTGCAGTTTGTTTAACAAGAGGACTGCTACCATTTTTTTCCATGCCACCTTTCTGAACTGCGTCTCCCAGTGCTTCCATTGACTATGGTTGTACAAACCCTGATGCTTGTTTCATCCTCCCTGTATCAGGAATTGGAATACTGCATGCAGTGTAGTGCAAATAGTGCAGTGAAGTGCAGTGCACACCAGGATTACTAGGCGGATGTATTGCTGTTCTGTCCCTGGTCATTTTGGCACCTCTTTGCTTCCAAGGGAGGCATTGAAGTGGATTTTCCTGCACTACCAGACAGCACCGAACAAAGGCTGTAGCCCATTTGTGATCCACCTGCTCCAGAGCAGACATCCCAAGAGAGAGCCCTCCTTGAGTAAGAGGTATGAGTGTTGAATCCTACTGTGGTCGTTAGCTTTTGGGTTAATATACTAGAAGCACCCCGTGTGGCTCTTCCATCACACTCTGTCATTTACTTTCATTTTTTTAAACTAGGACACCACTTAGGCATGTATGCTCCTTAGGAGTAGAGAAGGGAACATAAATCTAAACCAAGGTGCTAAGTCTCATTACCGAAACACCCTGTTTTTCCTTTTTTAGTATCCCAAACAGCACAACCAACATGGTCACAAAATCAGTTCCCGTTAGGTCGGCCAACTGCATCCTGCTTGCACCCCCACCCTCTACTTGCCTTCTCCACCCTCCCACAACAATCCACATATGCCACCCCTCCACACGCATCACCATTCCTCTCCCACAATCCTCCACAAATGCCCTCCCTTTGCATGCACAATAATTCCCCTTACACAACCCTCCCTGCACCCCTCCACACATGCCATCCCATGGCGTGCACCATCACACCCCTCTCACAGCTGACAGATGAGAGCCCAGGCAAGCCACAGTGTTATCGTGCAGCATGCTAAACACCCAGTCCCACAACAACACATGGCAGAATTTGTATTGTGTGGCCCACGCCGTGTGTGTTCCGCCTACCTTTTTCTCCAAAACTTTGCTTGCCAGCACCATCATGCTTACTGCAACACACCGCCAGCATGGTTAAGTCACAGTGTCACTGCCACATGTTCTTGTCCCTCATCCATTACCCCTCCTGACCCAGCACCTATGAGCACTTCGGAGGTATTGGAACTCCACACCCAACTGTCAGCACTACAGAGCCACTTAGCTCAGCTGACAAATGGGGCAGCGCACCCAGCACAAGCTGACTCTGCAGACCCTCACCCTGGTTGCGCTACTGCTCATTTGCCCCCCTTCAACCCGCGAGATCCATGCCTCTGGTTTGCTTCCATTGAGGCAATTTTCTTAAGTTGCTCTGTCATGAGCAATGCAATGAAATTTGGGGAACTGAAACAATTTGCACCATCCAGTATTTTGCTTCATTGGTTTAAATCTGGTAATGAAAGCTGAAATGATGGGATTTGTTTTATTAAATTTAGACTGTGACCTTGTAAATGCAAGTTAACCTCATTAAATTTAGTAAACAAATCTGTTAACTAAGCAATGTCTATTTTCCACGTAATTAAATGTTCTTTTAAAATGAGATCTTTAGCATCCAAAAGCTTCAAAAAAAGTTTCAAAAGTGAGAAAGATCTTACACCTTTAGCATGAAGGTGTAATAGATAAAAGTTCTCGTCATTTTCTTAACATGACTACGCAAATAATCTAGTAGTTAACACATTGTGTTGAATTTTGTTGACTACATCAGTGACAAATTGAAGAGATTATTGTAGCCTACCAATCTGATGTTTAGCAGTTAAATTTTGTCGATGAATGATGTAGTGTATTGTAGATACCCTGCGCGCATATTGTTTTAAATGGCTTATAAACCCAAGATCGCACCGTGTCATTGCAGGTGCTCCATTTGCTGCCTCTGATATTATATTTGATAATGGAATCACTTTTCCCACAAAAGAATCTTTCAAAACATTAAAGAGATTTGCTTTTAGTGCCCGTTGTCACAGTTCTCATGAAGAGCAGTTTTTTATTGATTTCTTAGTAGATAACGAAACAGATTCATGCCAATAGTAATGCTTCATCACCAGATAAAATTTACTCATTCCTTTTATGGATAAATGGATCATTTGCAAATAATTATGTAAGGTGCTTTTGATATTGTAACTCATTTCGTCATTATGTCTTTGAACTGTGTTGTTGCTGGAAGTAATTCTTTTGAGTATATCACATGTAGGTTTATGTTGAACAGCTTTTAAAGCCTCTTCGGTGGCTATAAAAATTAACTTTTGCCCAATAGTATGCAATTTTCCACATTTTACTATAAGTAGCAAGGTATTGTAAGGCACCTGCAAACCATCATCACCTCTCAATGACATCGAAGTGAACATACTATCTGCCATGAATCTCTCTTGAATTTTCTCTTCAGGAATTTGAAAGTACTTCAATCACCTTCTTAGGGTGACCCTCAAGCTTCGTGGTTTCATAGAATCACTGGTTCACACATTGTTGTATAAAGGACAATGATGGAATGAAGCCAAACTACAACTGATGTCTACATTTCCTTCTAGATTCAGCCATGTTTACTATCAGTATCCTGTGGAGTAAAATTAAGATATTTAGGTAAATAAGATAAAACATAGCAATCAAAATCAGCCTTCTCAACCTCTAGTTGTGATTGGTGGTTCTACCCTGAAGCACCAAAGAAACTGGTACAGGCATGCATACTCAAATACAGAGACATGTAAGCGGGCAGAATACAGCACTGTGGTCAGCAATGCCTTTATAAGACAACAAGTGTCTGGTGCAGTTGTTAGATCAGTTACCGGTGTTACAGTGGCAGGTTATCAAGATTTAAGTGAGTCTGAACTTAGTTATAGTCAGTGCACGAGTGATGGAACACAACATCTCGGAGATAGCGATGGAGTGTCAATTTTCCTGTATGACCATTTCACGAGTGCACTGTGAATATCAGGAATCTGGAAAAACATAAAATCTCCGACATCTCTGGGGCCAGAAAAAGATCCTGCAAGAATGAGACTAATGACAACTGAAGAGAATCGTTCAACATGACAGAAGTGCAATCCTCCTCCAAATTGCTGCAGATTTCAATGCTGGGCCAACAACAAGAGTCAGCATGAGAACCATTCAACGAAACATCATTGGTATGGGCTTTTGGAGCCGAAGGCCCATTCGTGTACCTTTGATGATTGCATGAAACAAAGCTTTGCTCCTCGCTTTGGCCTGCCAATACCAACATTGGACTGTTGATGACTGAAAACATATTGCCTGGTCAGACGAGTCTCATTTCTAATTGTATCAAGTGGATGGATGTTTGCAGGTATGGAGACAACCTCATGAATACATGGACCTTGCGTGTCAGCAGAGGACTGTTTAAGCTGGTGGAGGCCCTGTAATACTGCGGGGTGTGCGCAGTTGGAGTGATATGGGACCCCTGATACGTCTAGATATGACTCTGACAGGTGACATGTACGTAAGCATCCTGTCTGATCACTTGAATCCATTCATGTCCATTGTGCATTCTGATGGACTTGGGCAATTCCAGCAGGGCAATGCAACAACCCACGCATTGAGAGTGGCTACAGACTGGTTCCAGGAACACTCTTCTAAGTTTAAACACTTCCGCTGGCCACCAAACTCCCCAGACTTGAACATTATTGAGCATATCTGGGATGCCTTGCAATGTGCTGTTCCGAAGATATTTCCACCCCCTCTACTCTTACAGATTTATGGACAACCCTGCAGGATTCATGGTGTCAGTTCCCTCCAGTGATACTGTTGTGTCCTGCCCACTCGTCTAGTATAGGGTGCCTAGGAAACCTGCTTTCTCGGTTCACTAGACAACAATTCAAGCAAATCATATTAATGAGATTTTTTTACAAGAAGATAATTGACAATAACGTTGAGCATTTACAATGATGGGTCACAAGCAAATGGCGACAGACAGGTCTGATCCATATACAGGGTGAGTCACGTAATGTTACCGCTGGATATATTTCGTAAACCACATCAAATACTCAAAATGACTCTGAGCACTATGGGACTTAACATCTGTGGTCATCAGTCCCCTAGAACTTAGAACTACTTAAACCTAACTAACCTAAGGACATCACACACATCCATGCCCGAGGCAGGATTCGAACCTGCGACCATAGCAGTCACGCCATCAAATACTGACGAACCGATTCCACAGACCGAACGTGAGGAGAGGGGCTAGTGTAATTGTTTAATACAAACCATACAAAAATGCAGGGAAGTATGTTTTTTTAACACAACCTACGTTTTTTTAAATGGAACCACGTTAGTTTTGTTAGCACATCTGAACATATAAACAAATACGTAATCAGTGCCATTTGTTGCATTGTAAAATGTTAATTACATCCGGAGATATTGTAACCTAAAGTTGACGCTTGAAACCTCCGACGTTCAGTTGCGTGTTGTAACAAACATGGGCCACGGTCGGTGAGCAGCATCTGCAGGGACATGTTTACGATGACGACCATGTTTACGAGTGTGGCTGTAGTGCACTGTTGTGGTTTGGTCTAGCTGTCGCAATGTCTGCATGTAGCGCTTGCTGCTATTGTTATTCTGCATTCTGCATTTGTCTCCGCACGCAGACCAACTGTAGTACACCATGTTAGCAGACATCTGTGATAGTGTAGTATTGTAGGAACTGTGACCATGGTCTATTCGAACTCTGAAAAGGCGGAGATGATACTCATCTATGGCAAGTGTCGACGAAATGCAGCTGAAGCCTGCAGGGTGTATGCAGAATGGTACCCAGACAGAGAGCATCCAACGTGCCGCACATTGCAAAACATCTACTGCCAACTGCATGCAACAGGTATGGTTGTAGCACGCAAACGTGTCCGTAACAGGCCCGTCACAGGAGAAGCGGGTGCAGTTGGTGTGTTAGCTGCTGTTGCCATGAACCCACACATGAGTACACGGGACATTGCGAGAGCCGGTGGACTGAGTTAAAGTAGTGTCATGCGCATACTGCATCGTCACCGCTTTCACCCGTTTCATGTGTCGCTACATCAGCAATTACATGGTGATGACTTTAATCATCAAGTGCAATTCTGTCAATGGGCATTAACAGAGAATGCGTTGCAGTTCTACCTGTTTACCGATGAAGCAGGTTTCAAAAACCACGGGGCAGTGAATCTACGAAACATGCATTACTGGTCTGTGGACAATCCTCGCTGGCTCAGACAGGTAGAGCGACAGTGACTGTGGACTGTAAATGTATGGTGCGGAATCATTGGCGACCACCTCATTGGTCCTCACTTCATTGCAGGGGCCCAAACAGCTGCAACATACATCCTGTTTCTACAGAATGATCTGCCAACGTTGCTTGAAAATGTCCCACTGGAAACCCGACGACGTATGTGGTATCAGCATGATGATGCACCTGCACATTCCGCAATTAACACTAGGCTGACCCTTGACAGGATGTTCGATGGGAGTTTCATAGGATGTGGAGGACGCATAAGTTGGCCAGCCCATTCTCCTGATCTTACACCTCTGGACTTCTTTCTGTGGGGTACATTAAAGGAGAATGTCTACTGTGATGTGCTTACAACCCCAGAGGATATGAAACAACGTATTGTGGCAGCCTGCGGCGACATTACACCAAATGTACTGCGGCGTGTACGACATTCATTACACCAGAGATTGCAATTGTGTGCAGCAAATGATGGCCACCACATTGAACATCTATTGGCCTGACATGTCGGGACACACTCTATTCCACTCAGTAACTGAAAACGGAAACCACGTGTGTACGTGTACCTCACTCCTCATGGTAATGTACATGTGCGTCAGTGAAAAAGACCAATAAAAAGGTGTTAGCATGTGGACGTAATGTGCTGTTCCAGTCTCTTCTGTACCTAAGGTACATTACCGTTCCCTTTGGATCCCTACGTAATTCGGTGCTCTCTGATACACATGATCGAACAGCGGAGGAGTGGTACTCAAGCGTCAACTTTAGGTTACAATATCTCCGGATGTAATTAACATTTTACAATGCAACAAACGGCACTGATTACGAATTTGTTTATATGTTCAGATGTGCTAACAAAACTAACGGGGTTCCATTAAAAAAAACGTGGGTTTGTGTTAAAAAACATACTCCTGTGCATTTTTTTATGGTTTGTATTAACCAATTACACTAGCCCCCCTCCTCACGTTCGGTCTGTGAAATCGATTCGTCAGTATTTGATGTGGTTTACGAAATATATCCAGTGGTAATATTAGGTGCTCGTAGAACGGCTGGTCTACAACTGGGCTGCAGCCATGGCACTTACGTCCTCTTTCTGTAGATGCCGCTGCTGTCTCATTGTCATTCTAAAGACGGGTCAGTCAGCATACTATTGGCTGATATTGTCTCACAGCTCTCTCTCTGCTCTAAAGTTCTTCACCATCGTGCAAGTGCTTGATGTTACACTGGAACATTCCTCCCTTCCAAATCAATGGACCATTGTCTAATAGAGAGTTCTACAATAGGGGGAGGGAGGTGAGAGTGTGGATGCTGTGCTGGACCAGAAGCTATGGCTGCAGGGGACATTAAGCTCCAGGTCGTAGCCCACCATCCGGCCTTCATATTGGCGGAAACATCCCCTGAAAAATGACCAGAAGGGTATGCATCCATCTCCTGAGGCCCATAACCAGATGTAGAAGGCATCGGCTGCTGCAGAGTGAGCAGGTCCAGCTCCATTGGTAGGACGAGAGGAGAAAGGCTCTTTCTCCACTGGTTGGTGTCCCGCGGTGTTGTGATGACACACTCTGCTGGCTGCTGTGGCTGCACTGTCCTCAGGGTCCATGAATCTGGGGGAAGAGAGACAGAAGGATCACTGTTCAGATGAGAGTGGCGAATTTGATTGTGATGTCAGTGCTGCAATCCATCAGATACATGCATGCACCAAGTCGATGTATTATCTCGCCTCATGCCCATCATTTGCTGCCATTAAAAATACTGTAAAACACAATATCGTGCAGCATGAAGTGATACTTGTGGCCTTCCTTCGACGCCAGATGCTGAAGAGGGTGGAGAAGGTGGAGCAGTGTCCGATGGCGGCAGCCGTGAACCAATTCTGCCGGCGATGGTTCATCTCGTGGATGCGAACAACAGGAGGCAAGTGTGTGCAGAGCAATGTTTGGCCATCTGCTGTTTGAAGGTTTGGACAAAATGTTCCGCTTTACAGTTTCACTGTGGATGGAACGGTGCACTAGTTAGATGCTGTATGCCATTACATTCGCAGATTGTTTCAAATTCATTTGATGTCAACTGAGAGCCCTTGTCTGACACTATAACTTCAGACAAACCCTTCAAGGCAAAAAATAGAGGACAACACCTGGATTGTGCTACATGACATTGTCAAGTTCATTGGCACAGCAAAAGGAAACTTGTTATACGTGTCAACGATAATCAACCAACGAATGTTCCAAAAAGATCTGACATAGTCTGTGTGCACACGTTGCCATGGTGATTGCGACTTAGGCCAAGCAGAGAATTTTTGTGGTGGAGCAGACTGATTTTTCACACATGCATGACACTGTGATGTCATCTGTTCTACTTGGGTGCCCATACCTTGGCAACTACAGTGTCAACACACTAACTGTTTCATATGAACAATTTCCCAGTATCCTTGGTGAAGTAACTGCAACACTTCTTTTTTCAAAGCTTTAGGGATCAACACACTTGACTGTCCACTGTCATTCTGAATAAGAATCACACCTTTCTGTATAGCACAGCTATGCCGACATGCAAAGTATTGGCACACTACAGAGTTCTTTATACTATGCAATGAACAAGGCCAAAATGTGCGAATCTATTTTAGCAAAATGTTCGAATCTGAATCAACTTCTGTGACCTGTGCTATTTTCTTATAGTACAGCAGAAAGGACTGAAGCACTTCAGAATCCTGAGCATCGATGTGACAACAAGATGAAGCAGAGGCACCAAAGTCTATATCAGGGCCAATCGGAAGATGTGAAAGTGCATCTGCATTACCATGTTTAGCCGTCAGATGATACACAATCTTGTACTGGTATTGAGACTGCAACAAAGCCCATCGTTGCGATTTTTGGACGGTTCATACAGGAACCGGCTTCGTCGGATGAAACAACAACTGCAATGGCTTGTGATCTGTTACTAAGTAGAATTTTCTGTCATACAGATAGTGGTGGAATTTTGTGACACCATACACAATAGCCAATGCCTCTTTCTCTATTTGTGAATAGTTACAGTGAGCATTGGACCACACTTTTGATGGGACTTCAATAGATCTGTCTTGATCAGCAATTCTGTGTGAAAGCACAGTACTGATTCTGTAAGAAGAGGCGTCAGCTTGCAACACAGCTGGTTTGTCTGGATCAAAGCGAACTAAGCAGCGATCACTGATCAATGCATCTCCAAGTTTTTGAAAAGCTTCTTGGTACTCATCTGTCCAAATAAAGAGGACATTATTGTGATGCAAGCGATGCAGTGGAGCTGCAATTTGTGCACCATTCAGTATGAACCGAATATAATAGTTGTCGCCAATGTTGTGTCCTGCCCAGTTGTCTAATATAGGGTGCCTAAGAAACCTGCTTTCTCGGATCCCTAGACAACAGTTCAAGCAAATCATGTTGATGGGATCTTATTACAGTAAGATAATTGATAATACTTAACTCTGAGAATTTACAATGGCAAATGGCAACAGATAAATAATAAGTCTCATCAGTATATAAAATTTGTAACACAAGAGAAGAAATACATTTCCTAAGTCACTGCTATATAAGCTCATAGAGTGGCTGGTCTTTAACTGGGCCATGACCATGGCGCTTACGTCCTCTTCATGTAGATGCCGCTGCTGTCCTGTTGTTGTCCTAGAGAGGGGTCAGTCTGCATACTACTGGATGATATCGTCTCACAGGCCTCTCTGCTCTAACATTCTTGACCGTCATGCTAGCCATACCATGTTATGTTGTGACACTTCTGGGGGCCCTACATGTTATTAGGAAGGTGTACCAGTTTCTTTCGGTCTTCAGTGTTTATCCAATCACAGAAACTATAAAAAGAAAATCTGATAAAAATAATAATAATATTTTACATACTTTTTTCTAGCACTTCCAAACAACATGACATTGATTCTCTTTAATGTTTATGGTATGCAGTTATAGTCTGTTCACAAAGAGGTATGAGTACTACCTAGTTCTAGATCTGCAGGTCTGTCAACTTTGTCCCACTCATGTTTTGTGTCTAGTCAATTCCAGCCTCAGTGATGTAACACACAACCTTGTTTATGCTGCCATTGTGAAGTGACTGTTATGCCATGTTGTGATGTATCACAAATTAATAATCTCTTGATGAGTATTGAAGTGGTTCCTGGCTCTTCATGGGTGTGCCAAATACTCTTTCCTCTCCTTGAAAAAGTGCAAGGTGTAGTTCTTTATGGAGAGGAGGAGGGCAAAAATAATGAGTTGCTCCACACTCTCTCTTAGCCAATGAGATGAACAGTGCTGTACACAGGAGTAAGCTTCAGCTCTGTGAGAAGAATTCAGAGTTTTGGTTGACCTGCCCAAATGAGACCTACTCTTGTGGACCCCCATTTCAATAATCATATTTCTGACATGCACACTGCCCAATTTGGAGTATCATAGGATGAAGAGGACTTAGAAATACATTCATTCTCAGTAATTTCCTCATGATTAATATATATTATCATCCTTTTTTCAGGGTCACTTATGTCAAAATCTTCATTAAAATCATGTGCAGTATGCTTTTCAGCTGTGTTGGTAGTCTCAGCATCAATAACTATCTCTACGCCATAGCCATATTCAACAGTTTGATTTCTCTTCACTTTGCCATCTTTATTTTCTTCATGAGTGGAAAGGTGTTTAGATAAAGATCCAGCGAGTGATTTAGCATCTTCATCTTTGCTTTTCTTAGCATTCTTTTCTAAGAGACACTTGGGAGTATCCTTTTCACTAAAAAATCACTGGGTTGTTTTGGTGACAGACTGTCAGTAGCAATTTTTTTTCTCTTCATGTATCCTGTAGGCTCATAACAGAGAGTTGATATGTGCCATCATTATCACAAATGCATGGTCATTTTCAAATGAATGTTGTGCACAGTATTTATGTTGTGGCTGAGAAAGCCAATTTTTTCCAGTGGATAAAAAATTGTTTCTATCTACTATTTGATAAACAGTTATTTGTTTGTTAAACATAATAATTCTACAATTTGTGACACATTTTGATATTGCAGCAGTGTTTTTTATTTGCTCTAAAAAGTGTAAAGAAAGACTCCAGTGTTTTCAAAGTATTGTAGAAATTTTAAGTTTCCTTGCATTTCGGATCCATATAGTGTGTAGTAGAAAATTTAGATATAATAATAACCTAATCATATAAACAATAATGCAATCAATGTTTAAACTCACTTGACATGCAACAACAAAAATCGAAGAAAAAATTACATTAATTATGTAGCATTTCTAACTGTGCTTTATGAAAGTGAAATGAAGTTAACGAAGAACTCAAGGTATTCTAGAGTGAAAGCAAAAGTGGATTGTGTGGGTTTTCCCATTCTGATGGATACTCACCCAAGAGTTTTA
Source organism: Schistocerca americana (assembly GCF_021461395.2). NCBI lineage: Eukaryota > Metazoa > Arthropoda > Insecta > Orthoptera > Acrididae > Schistocerca > Schistocerca americana. The sequence goes on along the minus strand of NC_060125.1, from coordinate 226,407,547 downwards.
CAAGTGTAAATGGAAGGGAAGCTCTTTAGTGGCTACTATCTTCATTTGGTCTGCTAACAAGTTACAAGTTACATTGCAATTGATCACCCTCATTGCTAGTCTTTAATAGGTGTATTGTTCCTTTTATGAAAGAAATCATCATATAATTTCTTCATTATTCAGATCTATTATTTATTTTTCAGGCAGAAATTGCCATAGAGCGTGTGTGGTGCACCCCTTTAAGGCAGTAATTATAACTAGATAAATATTAACACAGTATCTTGGTGACTCAACTCTAGTTCATATAGTTGGATTTTTGTATTCATAAAATAAACTATATTAATAATAATATCCTTTGAAAAATAATTTTTAAAACTTAAACATTACCTAGAAAATTAATAAATCACTGCAAAGATCTTTACTGTGCTTAAGTGCATAGTTTTTAACCCTTTAAGACCTGAGTTATTTCTGGTGGAAGGAAAATTTTTCTTTCTGCTGTAATGATCTTAGGTGATTTTTTTAATGATTTTGGTGCAAGATGTATACAATAATATGTACTCGTTTTCAAAATATACTTCATGCACGTGGCTTCTTCTTCTGGATTAAAATAACTAATTTTCAAATATTTGCGGTTGTAATAAGTAAACTGATAATCAGTGATCATTTGGTAATCATCATTTAAAATAACATTAATAATAATGTTCAATCATACAGTGAAATATAAATAGCCAACCACTTCCGTGTATTCTGGCGGTCACAAGCTGGTGGTCACTGCTACATTGATTTGTTGATATTTTTAAAGTGAAGCCCAACAGTTTGCAGTTCTTGTACATGATAAGAAGATGGGGCAACCACGGATATGTAAATAAGCTTTCCACTGGAAGAATATTTCTGTTTCAACTAAGAGGTAGTAAAATTTAATGTACACAATTGTGACGAAAGGGTCTGAAGGGGTTAAAGCATACTTATGCACACTTCTGTAGATGGCAAAGGTAAAAAAAAAAGTTGAATTACTGCATTTAGCAGGTTGTCATTCTACAGTTTTTAAGTTTCATGCAACATTTTACAAAAATTCTGAACACGCCCGTTGGCAGTTCCCATGGCCTGATAATAGGTAAATAGGTACTTATTTTTTAATTTGCATACATGTGGGACATCAAACTGCAAACTGCTTCTTATTTACTAAACATATTTTGGCATTGTTTGTGATTTGATTAAAAATGATTTGGTCATGGGAAGCCATCATAATTTGGAGGCCCCCCTCCCCTCCCCCACAGGACCAGGGTCTTGGTACAGGCCACCCACTTCATCCCCTTTCTCCTTAGTCCACCACTACCTCAGGCCTTTGCAATTAGCTGTCATTGTACAAACGTATTGCTCATGGTGATAAGAATAGATAATCTTCTCAAGCTTCCACTTTGCCAAGTGGTTACATATTCATTAACTATTGCCAAGAGGTTCTTCACTGAATGTTCATATGTTCATGGATATATGATGACTTGATGCGGCCTCAAGGCCATGAAAACTTTGTGTGTGTGTGTGTGTGGGGGGGGGGGGGGGGGGGGGGGGGGGGGGGAGCGTGTAGGTTAAGCATTTCTGAACAGTTTTCACTGATAACCTTTTGTGTCACTGCATCTCCTTTTATTTCATCCTCACTGATACCACTCATTTTCTTTCATGGAGTTTAGTTCAATCCAAATATAGTGATAGTTTAATGTTAATCCATTGCACAGATGAAGTTTGTAAAAGTTTTTTGTCTTTTGTTAATGTATACCTTGACTAATTGCACGTCCCAAAAATGTTCTCCTCCTTGATGATATCTTTGGAACACATTGAATGAATGGAAATGAATTGAGGTGGTAGATGGTCGCACTGAGGTCATTCGAATGTCTCAAATACATTTACATCTGATATTCATCTTTTGTGCATTTATTTCTTTTCCCTCAGTAGGACTTTCTCCTATTGATTGAGATATGTTCTGACCCACTTGCCTGCTTCTCATGTAAGTTTGTTTTATAAGAGATAGAAGGCTGAAGACACACTCCATTTTTTTGGGTACATAAAAATAGCTTTTCATCTTCACTATCACTTTTATATATAAATTACAATAGCTATTGAACAAGTTGGATAATAGTGTTTATCCCAATTAAAACTCCAATGGAATTGTAATATAAAGATGATAAAGCTTTCTATCAATATAAATAACCATCTTTGAAAATACGAGGGTCATTCAATAAGTAATGCACCAACTTTTTTCCTCATAATGTGTTATTTGTTAAGAGTTAGAATTTGGTGACAATATACGTCAATGTGTCTTGTCCATGTTCTATTTTTCTACTTAGTCTCCATCACATTCTATGGCCATACACCGACATTGTGGAAGAGCATGTATTCCCTGTTGGTAAAAGTTCTTGTGCTGTAGGCACAGCTATGTTTTCACTGCATGACTGACACACTCATCTTCAAATGTGTTCCCCATAGTGGATCTTTAAGTGGCCCAAAGAGATGGAAGTCCAAGGGTGCCAGGTCTGTACTGTAGGATGGATGAGGCAATGATGTCCAACCCAATTTGATGATGGCTAATCATGGAGCTCTTTCTGCAATTCTAGAGCCTGAAACTTTCTTTACCCACCTCCCATCTGTACTCCTGTCAACTGCAGCATCACCATACACTGCACACACATTTGTTGGTGTTCACCATGGTTTCTTTTTCTTCACACAAGAATTCAATAACAGCATGCTGCTTGTAACTTGAGTCATGTGTAGATGCCATTCTGATGCTGTACTATGGCTCTGCCATCTACCAGAATGTTTCGAAACTTCACTGGCGCACAGAATGAACATCAAATGTGAAGCACCAACAAGGATGTTTGTCTATGTGTATTAGTGGTTTTTTTTTTTTTTATGTGGGCAATGACTTACTGAATGACCCTTGTAAAATACAATGTAATAATATTCAGTAAGTAATGCAACACTTTTTTGGAGCCAACATCTTACTGCATCAATAACCTCTCCATCATCCAGGTACTGCTTCCTGCAGAGTGCACCCTTCATTGGATGAAACTGATGGAAGTCAGAAAGTGTGAGGTCTGGGCTGTAGGGTGGATGAGAAAGAAAAGTCAGGTGAAGTTTAGTGAGCTCTTCTTGGGTGTGCAGACTTGTGTGAGACCATGCATTGTCACGGGGAAGGAGAAGCTTGTTTGTCTTTTTGTGGGGAAATGAACATGCTGAGTCATTTATTCAGTTTAATGATAGTAGCACAACAGACTTCAGAATTTATTATTGCACCATGTGGGAGGACATCAAACAGAATAACCCCTTTGGAGCCTCAGAAGATCATTGCCATGACTTTATCAACTGAGAGAGTGACTTTGAACATTTTCTTCAGAGGAGAGGCGGTGTGGCACCACTCCATGAATTGCTATTTTGTTTCTGGTTCAAAATGATGAACCCACATTTCATCACCTGTGACAATGCTCAACAAAAAAATTTCATGATAGGTCTTTTGACATGCAAGTTATTCCACACAGTTGGTCCTCTGTTGCTCTTTATGGTCTTCTGTTAGGTGATGAAGAACCTAACAGGCACACACTTTGAACACCCCAACTGATGGACAAGTGTATCAGCACTAACAACAGAGATGTTTGTGATCTGCCGATCACCTCAAATGAGAGTGTCTACAGGTTCCAACACTGCAGGAGGCACAGCTATGTGCAATCAGCTGGCATGCAGGAGATTGGAAGGTGACCTTGTTGCGATGATGACAGACACATTGCCCAACAGCTCACCATGCCTTTATTCACTGCCACATCTCCATAGAAATTTTGCAAGCACCTATGAATATCTGCAATGCTGTTTTCCGCTAAAACAAACTGGGTGACAGCTCTCTGATTGCAACCTACCTCCATTACAAATGTCATTTTGAAGGCTATCTGTGGTGTCACCACCTATCAGAACTTCATGAAACAATACAGACTGAAGTGGAAATACAGCATGATGTTTAACAACAAATTCCACATATTTTTCAACTAAAATTGGCCTAGAAAAAAAAGTGTCACATTGGTGTCATATAATTGGATATCTACTTACTAAGCAGCAGCAGGAGGAAACACCTACATCTATACGCATGTGAAATGTACCCTGTACCACTACCTGTCATTTATTTGCCTATTCCACTTACAGCCGACCGGTGTGGCCGAGCAGTTCTAGGCGCTTCAGTCTGGAACCACTACAGTCGCAGGTTCGAATCCTGCCTCTGGCATGGGTGTGTGTGATGTCCGTAGGTTAGTTAGGTTTAAGTAGTTCTAAGTCTAGGGGACTGATGACCTCAGATGTTAAGTCCCATAGTGCTCGGAGCCATTTGAACCATTTGTTCCACTCACAAATAGAGTGAGTGAAAAATGTCTGTCTATATGCATCTGTACAAGCCCTAATCTCTCTAATCTTATCTTCATGGTCCTTATGTGTAATGTTCAGTGGTGGCATTAGAATTGCTCTGCAGTCAGCTTCAAATTTTCTTAATAGTGTTTCTCAAAAAGTACTTTGCCGTCCCTACAGTGAGTCCCATTTCTGTTCCCAAAGCATCTCCATGATACTTATGTGTTGCTTGAACTTAATGGTAAACAAATCCAGCAGACTGTCTCCAATTGCTTCGATGTCTTCCATTAACTTGACCTGGTGCATATCTGAACCACTTGAACAGTACCCAACAGTGGGTTACACTAGTGTCCTCTGTGCAGTCTCTTTTACAGATGAACCACATTTATCTAAAATTCTCCCAATAAACTGAAATTAACCATTTGCATTCCCTTCTACAATCCTTATATGCTAATTCCATTTCATATTGCTTTGCAACATGTGTAGATATTTAATTGATGTGACTGTGTCAAGCAGCACACTATTAATGCTGTATTAAAACATTATGGATTTCAGAAGTTTGGAAGGTAGGAGACGAGGTACTGGCAGAAGTAAGGCTGTGAGGACAGGGCGTGAGTCATGCTTGGGTAGCTCAGTTGGTAGAGCACTTGCCCGCGAAAGGCAAAGGTCCCGAGTTTGAGTCTTGGTCCGGCACACAGTTTTAATCTGCCAGGAAGTTTCATTATGGATTTGTTTCTCCTACTCATCTGCCTTAAATTACATTTCTCTACAATTAGAGCTAGCTGCCATTGATCATACCAACTAGAATTTTTGTCTAAATCATCTTGTATCCTCCTGCAATCACTTAATGCTGACACTTCCCATACACCACAGCATCACCAGCAAACAATCACAAATTACTGTTCACCCTGTCAGTCAGATCATTTGTGTGTATAGAGAATACCAGTGGTCCTGTCACACTTCCCCTGGGGCACTCCCGCGGATGAACACTCGCTATCGAGGACAGCATATGGGGTTCTATTTCTTAAGAAATCTTTGAGACACATATCTGGGAACCAAATCCATATGCTTTTACATTCATTAACGGTCAACAGTGTGGCACTGTGTCTAATGCCTTTTGCCCTCGGACCACAGTTTGTAGGATGTCATGCGAGAGAAGGGCAAGCTGAGTATTGCATTAGTGATGCTTTCTAAAACTGTACTGATTTGTCGGCAGAATCTCTTCCCTCTCAAGAAAATTTATTATAATTTATTATATTAAACTTAGAATATGTTTGAGTATTCTGCAGCAAAACTATGTTAACAATATTGGCCTGTAATTTTGTGGTCCCGTTACTCTTCTTGTATACAGGAGTCACATGCATATTTTTTTAGTCACTTGGGACTTCATGTTGGGTGGGAGATTTGCAATAAATGCCAGCTAAGTAGTGGACCAATGCTGTAGAGTACTCTTTGTTAAACTGAATTGGAATTCCATCAGGACCTGGTAACTCACTCACTTTCAATTCTTTCTGTTGTCTCTCTATGCCAGAGATGCTTATTACTGTTTCCTCCACACAGCAGTCTTGCTGTCTTTTATTGCCACACCAGAATGGTCAATGACACCCACATAAAAGTTAAAGAAATGTGCAAGCTTTTGGAGCCAGTGGCTCCTTCTTCTAGCAGAAGAGTTTAAGGGGTAAGAAGAGGGATTAAGGCAAAGGACTGATGAGGTTTGGGAAATGGGGAGGGCTCAGAAAACTTTCCCAAAACCACAAAAGGATGTGGGTTCTAGGGAGAGGGTAAGGAGTCATTCGAATCCCGGGAGCAGAAAGACTTACCTTAGGGGGAAAAAAGGACAGGTATACACTCGCGCACACACACACATATCCATCCACACGTATCAGACACAAGTAGACATATTTAAAGGCAAAGAGTTTGGGCAGAGATTAATGACACATACATAGAGTCATCACTAGTGGTAAACAATCATTAAGCAAAAGAAGTCCTGTATGATACTTAATTCCTTTGCTATTGAGATCTTTGACTTGTTCACTGCGACTTAAAATTCTTCTTGATTTCAAGAACTGTACAACAAATTTGTGTGTGTGTGTGTGTGTGTGTGTGTGTGTGTGTGTGTGTGTGTGTGTGTGTGTGTGTGTTTTGCCTTCTCTTTTATTTTATTTACATTCATAAGATTGGAAAAAGGGGGTTGGGATCTTTCACTTCAAAAATAGATTATCACCAAAAAGCAGTCAAGAAAGTGTCTGCTGGAATGCATAATATTTATTTTTACATTTTTCATGGGATGTGAAAGGTACAGTATGGATAAAAATGTCAGTTTTACTATTTTGTAAGGGTTTTAAAAAACGACACATCTTCTAGTACATTCAGACTAAGTACAAACAAGTGAGATCCATTTGTTTAAATAATGAAATCTGCTGCACTCAACTAAAACATATATACAATTATTATCCTAAGGTTAACTTACATTAACATATTTGCGAATAACAAAAAAAGTTCACTGTCAAGGTAAGTACATATATGAGGAACAGCAGGGTATATGGTGAGAGTATTCACCTCTGTAGATCACAGCTACAGTGACTGTGAGGTCAGCACATCCCAAGCTAGGACATGTAAGATATATTGTTTTCATAAACTTGCTGTGGGTGATTTTCGTTACTGTATTGTAAAATTTTTTCATGCTGTAAAAATAATTTACATATTTCTTATTTCAGTGACTGTAATTTGATATCCCAAACATTTTCACAGGGACAGAAAAAAATAACTCATTGCAACCACATTTATTAGTTTTGTTTAAAAAATCCACGACATTTATTATATTAACGTACAAGCTGTTGCAACTGAAGTTTTCACATGTTAACACAGTGAAATATTCTCCAGTTCTTGTCATGTCATCTTGCAGTGTGTATATCAGATTTCAGAAACTAACAACTGTTTACTGTTTTGTGAATACTGAAAGCAAATTGCTTTCTAAATTATCACACATATTAAGTGAAAGTATGCAGCCATAAATCTAAGAACACCTTCTTACACACTTTGTTTCCTACATTACCGGTGATGACTGTGAGAAATAATACACGGTGTTCAGCAACTCTAAAAGATGTGCTAAACTGTCTGTGTTAATAAAAATAAAAACACAACAAAGGCTCACAGTAATAAATTAAAGATGGCTGTCATGAAAGACTAAAAAAAGATGCTCAAAACACAAACTAGTGACTGATATTGCCATACATGCATGACACAACAATATGAGAAATATTCATGAGACTTTTTTTATTGGCATTCTAACACAGAAACTATAACAAGTAGATTACGAATATGTGAAGAAACACTCATGTGTCTTCTTTTATGGCATCTGGATTTCAACAATATTCATTAGTTTAAATATTCTCACAGTTTATTGAGTTTATTCTCATGAGAAAATCATGAAACTGTAACACAGACCCATCACTTACTCGATTAAGTTTTGAGTCATAAATTTACAGTGTGTGTTTATACAACGAGTATTTGAAAATACGCAAATTCTTTATAGGTGCCTAACAAGTTCATTGAACTTAGATTAAAGTAAGTAGTCTTTCATTTCACAAAAAATAAATACTGGGTAAAGGTTGAAAGGAGTCAGCAATGTGCTAAATAGTCAGTTCTTCACAGTTGCTGGTTGTCTTCACTTGTGTGTGGCACTGGAGTGGTGTGGGCTTGTCCTGCTGTCCAATGTGTTATCCAGCTGAGTACCATCCACATCATCAGTCTCAGGAGTGTCGCACACATTCATAATACAGGAGTCTATGTTGACAGATGTCACACTTGTATTGGTACCACAGTCAGTAGCGAGTGGCTTTGCCAGGCCAGATCCGCAGTTGCTGCACACCTGGTCTCTTGGCACTGCTCCCCCAACTGCAGACAAAGAAAGAGAAATCTTGTGCATTATTTTCTTTTTCTTTGGGAGGAATTGTAGGAAACAAAGAGAATGAAGTGTAATTTATATGAATGGAACAGAGCAGATACCTCACAGAATCAGCAGCAGTTATACATATTATGTAAATTGAAGACAGAAGGGGGGAGGGGGGACGAAGGGAAGGAAAGGGAAGCGAACAAACTATTGCTGTCAGCTGTACTGGGACATTATACAGAATCAGTAGTGATGAATGAAAATCTGTGACGGACTAGGATCCAAATCTTGGATCACTTGCTTACTAGGCAGATACGTTAACCACTGCAGCACCCAGACACAGCGTTTATCGCTATTGTGCAGACGATCTTGGCACACTTCCTGGCCCACCCGCATTCCCACCTAGTGTCGCCACCTATCTGCAGTCCCCAGCTGTGTCCTCCATGGTTGCTACTTTGAGATTCCCACAGGAGGTCGAACATAATTGGCTCTGAAGATGGTGGATTCATTGCCCATTGAGGTGAATCAATTAAAGGTCTGAAAGAACAGACACCACACATTTACATTAATTGCATGGGCTCTCATTTAGGAAGAGCAGATCTCAAATCTATACTTCACCATCAGATTTAGGTTTTCGCTGGAATCATCCAGTCACTTCAGAGAAATTTCAATATGGTTCCTTTAAATAGATGATTGCTGATTCTTTCTCTCATTCACATCCAAGCAAACTTTTTCCTCCACCTCTAATAGTATAGTGTACTATATCATCAGTCCTCTTTCCACTTTTTATGTTCATAGCTACAATGAGGCATAGGATAAATTTAGTGATATGATGTGGTTGGTACAAGTTTTGTGATGGCTTTCCGAATATATTTTGGGAAAGTTTCACAAATATTATATAATATATTATGTTAACAGTTTTAAGACTAACAAAATATGTTGTTAACTGAGTAAGTACTTGAATGGAAGCACTTCATAGTTTACACACACAGGAGAAAAACGGTATTTTTGCTAAAAATAATACAAGAAATTTTATAAAATATTTAAAATATAAGCATCAATAGCAACTGAGAGGTCATCAACATGCAATATTTTATGGCATTTCCATATGGTACAAATCTACACTAAAACAACACTTGTGTCAAAGGAATGTTTTAAAAGCCTTTCAAATGGTGCTGAATGCTATTAGAATGGGGTTACTTTCAGTCTCAATATTTATTAGATTAACCCTGTGCATTGTAATCACAACAATTTATGGCCAGGAAAGAGTTTGTGGCAAGACACAGATTATGTTTTGTCATGCACAGCATACCTGGGCGTGAGGCACGAACAGGCACACCACTTCCACGGCTGGAAGAAGCAAACCGAGGCCCCACACTCAGAGCAGGGCTGAGTTCAGTTGGTGATGATGCCCCACTGCTGTGGCTGCCCAGGTTTGGTGAAGGTGGGGCTGACATCTAAAAGTAAGATCAAATATATAGGCTTTAGTAAGAGAAGAAAAATTATGAATGACTCGGAAGTTATTCCACCTATTTATCTAGTGCATTTTTGGTGAACTATATTTTCTGCCTTGCTATTTTATACATACAAAGAAATAGTGGAGTTGCGGACCATCATTTTTTTTTTGTGTGTGTGTGTGTGTGTGTGTGTGTGTGTGTGTGTGTGTTATATATTTGTTTTTACATGATGTTCTTCAAACTTGAAGATCTTATGATCATGGATCTATCTAATCTAGCATAACAAAATTTTGACTGAAAGATATGCAAAAACTGCTGCCCTTGGTCATTAAATGAAAGTCATCAGCCACTGTGTTGTCTATGGCGAGAGGCAATGCCTGAAATTTGGTATTCTTGCCACTCTTCTGACATTGTGGATCACGGAATATTGAATTCGCTAATGATTTCCAAAATGTAATGTCCCATATACCTAGCTCCAACTACCATACTACATTCAAAGTCCGTTAACTCCAATTGTGTGGCCATAATCGGATCAGAAACCTTTTCATGTGAATCACCTGAGAACAAATGTCAGCTCTGCCATAGTGGTACCCTTTTGTGCCTTGTGTACAAGATACAACTGCTATCTGTCTATGTGCGTATTGCTATCCCAAGACTCCATTTTCTTAAAGTCAGTTTCTCTTTACAGCAATTTCCAATTTTTACTGGCTTTACTGGACTTCTAAACTAACTACTTTTTCTTAGCCCAGCAATAGTTGCATGTACATAACACAAAGCATATTTCCAAGTAACAATGTTTTGCATCAGATTCTTCAAGTAGAATCTAGTGGTTCATATTCGTGTAACTATCACAAAGCTTTAAAAGTATCATAATTTTAAATTGTACACATATTAGTGAGTTAATTAGTTCAAACTTTGACAGATAAGAGAAGCAGAATCCAGTAAAGATTTCTTGACTTTACACTGAGGTGACAAAAGTCTTGGGATAGCAATTCGCACATAGACAGATAGCAGTAGTATCTTGTGCACAAGGTACAAAAGGGTACCACTGTGGCAGAGCTGACATTTGTATTCGGGTGATTCGCATGAAAATGTTTCTGATCAGATTATGGCCACACAATTGGAGTTAACGGACTTTGAATGTAGTATGGTAGTTGGAGCTTGGTATATGGGACATTCCATTTTGGAAATCATTAGCAAATTCAATATTCCATGATCCACACACTGCCATGTCACTGGGCCACAATTGTTCACAGTTGGTTTGAAGAACATTCTGGACAGTTTGAGGAATTGTTTGGCCACCCAATTCACTCAACATGAATCCCATCAAAAGTTTATGGGACATAATTAAGAGGTCAGTTTGTGCACAAAATCCTGCACTGGTAACACTTTCACAATTATGAATGGCTATAGACACAACGTGGCTCAATATTTCTGCAGGGGACTTCTGATGACGTGTTGAGGTCGTGCCATTTTCAGTTTCTGCACTACACCAGGCAAAAGGAGGTACAACACAATATTAGGAGGTCTCACCTCAGTGTATAACATTGGCTATTTCTTGACTGCGTGCTGACATTCCATGAACATGACATTCACTACACTGGATGTGGACATTAACAATGAACATTGGTGGCTTCTGCAGCTCCAATACTTCATGAATAGCTAATGGAATCACTTATCACTAAAAGTTGAAGCATTGACCACCAAACAACACTGAGAAATTTAAATATCTGCCCCAGGGTAACAATGAGTTACTTTAGGTTTAGACTGAAGTGGTGTTTGTGGGGACAGCTAGATTGTGACCAGATCATTTCACTGGCCAACTGAAGATGGAATTAAGGTTCAGGTCTCACATTCATAATCTACATCGCAATATGTTTTTTGGAATGTATCTAAATCAGCAGTACACACAGTATTTAGAGTAAAAATAATCTTTGTGTTATGTGAGTGTTTATTTTACAACACATGTAATGGCTACATCATCCAAACACCAGTGTTCTCAAATATCTTGTAAGTGAACTGACTGTTTAATATGTACCTGTGTTCGGTATACAACTATTTTTCTATTATCCCGTTTACTTTCTTTCTTCTTCCTCATCCTTTTATACTTCTCCTATCATCCTCTGACCTTGGATTCTCCATTTCATGTCTCTACCTTTAGACTCACACATCCTCATTCAACAATCCTTGAAGGTTTCATGCTGTATCACCTATGCTACAGTAATAGTGATTTCTGTTATGATGTTATTACCTATTCAAATATATAATTGTTTTGATTTTAACTTTAGTTTATGTTCTACATTTCACAAGTGTTATTCTGCTTGTGTCTGTATGTGTGGATGGATATGTGTGTGTGCGAGTGTATACCTGTCCTTTTTTCCCCCTAAGGTAAGTCTTTCCGCTCCCGGGATTGGAATGACTCCTTACCCTCACCCTTAAAACCCACTTCCTTCCGTCTTTCCCTCTCCTTCCCTCTTTCCTGATGAGGCAACAGTTTGTTGCGAAAGCTTGAATTTTGTGTGTATGTTTGTGTGTCTATCGACCTGCCAGCACTTTCGTTCGGTAAGTCACCTCATCTTTGTTTATATATATATATATAGAGGGAAACATTCCACGTAGGAAAAATATATCTAAAAACAAAGATGATGTGACTTGTTGGGTTCAAATTAATGATATGATTATAATAGAGGGAAACATTCCACGTAGGAAAAATATATCTAAAAACAAAGATGATGTGACTTGGTTGGGTTCAAATTAATGATATGATTATAATAGAGGGAAACATTCCACGTAGGAAAAATATATCTAAAAACAAAGAACAAGTCACATCATCTTTGTTTTTAGTAATATATTTTTCCTACGTGGAATGTTTCCCTCTATTATAATCATATCATTAATTTGAACCCAACAAGTCACATCATCTGTGTTTTTAGATATATTTTTCCTACGTGGAATGTTTCCAAAAAAAAACCAAGATGATGTGACTTACCAAACAAAAGTGCTGGCACGTCAATAGACACACAAACATACACACAAAATTCAAGCTTTCGCAACAAACTGTTGCCTCATCAGGAAAGAGGGAAGGAGAGGGAAAGATGAAAGGATGTGGGTTTTAAGGGAGAGGGTAAGGAGTCATTCCAATCCCGGGAGCGGAAATACTTACCTTAGGGGGAAAAATGGACGGGTGTACACTCGCGCATGCACACACACACACACATATCCATCCACACATATACAGACACAAGCAGACATATTTAAAGACAAAGAGTTTGGGTAGAGATGTCAGTCGAGGCGGAAGTGCAGAGGCAAAGATGTTGTTGAATGACAGGTGAGGTATGAGTGGCGGCAACTTGAAATTAGCGGAGATTGAGGCCTGGTGGATAACGGGAAGAGAGGATATATTGAAGAGCAAGTTCCCATCTCCGGAGTTCGGATAGGTTGGTGTTAGTGGGAAGTATCCAGATGACCCGGGTGGTGTAACACTGTGCCAAGATGTGCTGGCCGTGCACCAAGGCATGTTTAGCCACAGGGTGATCCTCATTACCAACGAACACTGTCTGCCTGTGTCCATTCATGCGAATGGAACGTTTGTTGCTGGTCATTCCCACATAGAATGCGTCACAGTGTAGGCAGGTCAGTTGGTAGATCACGTGGGTGCTTTCACATGTGGCTCTGCCCTTGATCGTGTACACCCTCCGGGTTACAGGACTGGAGTAGGTGGTGGTGGGAGGGTGCATGGGACAGGTTTTGCATCGGGGGCGGTTACAAGGATAGGAGCCAGAGGGTAGGGAAGGTGGTTTGGGGATTTCATAGGGATGAACTAAGAGGTTACGAAGGTTAGGTGGACGGCGGAAAGACACTCTTGGTGGAGTGGGGAGGATTTCATGAAGGATGGATCTCATTTCAGGGCAGGGTTTGAGGAAGTCGTATCCCTGCTGGAGAGCCACATTCAGGGTCTGATCCAGTCCCGGAAAGTATCCTGTCACAAGTGGGGCACTTTTGTGTTTCTTCTGTGGGAGGTTCTGGGTTTGAGGGGATGAGGAAGTGGCTCTGGTAATTTGCTTCTGTACCAGGTCGGGAGGGTAGTTCAGGGATGCGAAAGCTGTTGTCAGGTTGTTGGTGTAATGGTTCAGGGATTCCGGAGCAGATTCGTTTGCCACGAAGACCTAGGCTGTAGGGAAGGGACCGTTTGATGTGGAATGGGTGGCAGCTGTCATAATGGAGGTACTGTTGCTTGTTGGTGGGTTTGATGTGGACGGACGTGTAAAGCTGGCCATTGGACAGGTGAAGGTCAACATCAAGGAAAGTGGCATGGGATTTGGAGTAGGACCAGGTGAAACTGATGGAACCAAAGGAGTTGAGGTTGGAGAGGAAATTCTGGAGTTCTTCTTCACTGTGAGTCCAGATCATGAAGATGTCATCAATGAATCTGTACCAAACTTTGGGTTGGCAGGCTTGGGTAACCAAGAAGGCTTCCTCTAGGCGATCCATGAATAGGTTGGCGTACTAGGGGGCCACCCTGGTACCCATGGCTGTTCCCTTTAATTGTTGGTATGTCTGGCCTTCAAGAGTGAAGAAGTTGTGGGTCAGGATGAAGCTGGCTAAGGTAATGAGGAAAGAGGTTTTAGTTAGGGTGGCAGGTGATCGGCGTAAAAGGAAGTGCTCCATCGCAGCGAGGCCCTGGACGTGCGGGATATTTATGTATAAGGAAGTGGCATCAATGGTTACAAGGATGGTTTCCGGGGGTAACGGATTGGGTAGGGATTCCAGGTGTTCGAGAAAGTGGCTGGTGTCCTTACCCAATCCGTTACCCCCGGAAACCATCCTTGTAACCATTGATGCCACTTCCTTATACACAAATATCCCGCACGTCCAGGGCCTCACTGCGATGGAGCACTTCCTTTCACACCGATCACCTGCCACCCTACCTAAAACCTCTTTCCTCATTACCTTAACCAGCTTCATCCTGACCCACAACTTCTTCACTTTTGAAGGCCAGACATACCAACAATTAAAGGGAACAGCCATGGGTACCAGGATGGCCCCTTCGTATGCCAACCTATTCATGGGTCACTTAGAGGAAGCATTCTTGGTTACCCAAGCCTGCCAACTCAAAGTTTGGTACAGATTTATTGATGACATCTTCATGATCTGGACTCACAGTGAAGAAGAACTCCAGAATTTCCTCTCCAACCTCAACTCCTTTGGTTCCATCAGTTTCACCTGGTCCTACTCCAAATCCCATGCCACTTTCCTTGATGTTGACCTCCACCTGTCCAATGGCCAGCTTCACATGTCTGTCCACATCAAACCCACCAACAAGCAACAGTACCTCCATTATGACAGCTGCCACCCATTCCACATCAAACAGTCCCTTCCCTACAGCCTAGGTCTTCGAGGCAAACGAATCTGCTCCGGAATCCCTGAACCATTACACCAACAACCTGACAACAGCTTTCGCATCCCGCAACTACCCTCCCGACCTGGTACAGAAGCAAATAACCAGAGCCACTTCCTCATCCTCTCAAACCCAGAACCTCCCACAGAAGAACCACAAAAGTGCCCCACTTGTGACAGGATACTTTCCGGGACTGGATCAGACTCTGAATGTGGCTCTCCAGCAGGGATACGACTTCCTCAAATCCTGCCCTGAAATGAGATCCATCCTTCATGAAATCCTCCCCACTCCACCAAGAGTGTCTTTCCGCCATCCACCTGACCTTCGTAACCTCTTAGTTCATCCCTATGAAATCCCCAAACCACCTTCCCTACCCTCTGGCTCCTACCCTTGTAACCACCCCCGGTGTAAAACCTGTCCCATGCACCCTCCCACCACCACCTACTCCAGTCCTGTAACCCGGAGGGTGTACACGATCAAAGGCAGAGCCACGTGTGAAAGCACCCACGTGATTTACCAACTGACCTGCCTACACTGTGACGCATTCTATGTGGGAATGACCAGCAACGAACTGTCCATTCGCATGAATGGGCACAGGCAGACAGTGTTTGCTCTGCCCAAACTCTTTGTCTTTAAATATGTCTGCTTGTGTCTGTATATGTGTGGATGGATATATATGTGTGTGTCTGTGTGTGTGTGCGCGCACGCGCACGCGCACGCGCACGCGCACGCGCACGCGCACGCGCACGCGCACGCGCACGCGCACGCGCACGCGCACGCGCACGCGCACGCGCACGCGCACGCGCACGCGCACGCGCACGCGCACGCGCACGCGCACGCGCACGCGCGAGTGTACACCCGTCCATTTTTCCCCCTAAGGTAAGTCTTTCCGCTCCCGGGATTGGAATGACTCCTTACCCTCTCCCTTAAAACCCACATCCTTTCGTCTTTCCCTCTGCTTCCCTCTTTCCTGATGAGGCAACAGTTTGTTGTGAAAGCTTGAATTTTGTGCGTATGTTTGTGTTTGTTTGTGTGTCTATTGACGTGCCAGCGCTTTTGTTTGGTAAGTCACATCATCTTTGTTTTTAGATATATTTTTCCCACGATGTGACTTACCAAATGAAAGTGTTGGCACGTCGATAGACACACAAACAAACAAACATACACACAAAATTCTAGCTTTCGCAACCAACGGTTGCCTCGTCAGGAAAGAGGGAAGGAGAGGGAAAGACAAAAGGATGTGGGCTGTAAGGGAGAGGGTAAGGAGTCATTCCAATCCCGGGAGCGGAAAGACTTACCTTAGGGGGAAAAAAGGACGGGTATACACTCACACACACACACACACACACACACACACACACACACACACACACACACACACACACACACACACATATCCATCCACACATATACAGACACAAGCAGACATATACAGAAGCAAAGAGTTTGGTCAGAGATGTCAGTCGAGGCGGAAGTGCAGAGGCAAAGATGTTGTTGAATGACAGGTGAGGAATGAGTGGCGGCAACTTGAAATTAGCAGAGATTGAGGCCTGGTGGATAACGGGAAGTTGCCACCACTCATACCTCACCTGTCATTCAACAACATCTTTGCCTCTGCACTTCCGCCTCGACTGACATCTCTGCCCAAACTCTTTGCCTCTGTATTTGTCTGCTTGTGTCTGCATATGTGTGGATGGATGTGTGTGTGTGTGTGCGCGCGAGTGTATACCCGTCCTTTTTTCCCCCTAAGGTAAGTCTTTCCGCTCCCGGGAGTGGAATGACTCCTTACCCTCTCCCTTAAAACCCAAATCCTTTCGTCTTTCCCTCTCCTTCCCTCTTTTCTGATGAGGCAACCGTTGGTTGCGAAAGCTAGAATTTTGTGTGTATGTTTGTGTGTCTATCAACGTGCCAGCGCTTTCGTTTGGTAAGTCACATCATCTTTGTTTTTAGATATATTTTTCCCAAGTGGAATGTTTCCCTCTATTATATCCATATCATATATGACCCATGCAGCAAGTCATAGATAATTCATACAAAGAACTGTCAATGTGGGTCATTCACACATTGCTTTGTCTTGTTTTTAGGAAACTTCAAATCCATTTTGTACTGTGGACATTACATAAAACACACAAATTTTTTGTATGTATGAGAAAGTTATTTGTGATGTAAACTTACAGTGCGATTTGCTGGTCTCAGCTGTGGTGAACCGTTGAGGCTCTCAATGTCATTGTCATGACCACTTGATGCTCCGAGACCCACCACTTCCTCAATTTCCATGTGCAGTATGCTCTCTTGGCTTCCTGTAAACTGCAATTTTATTTGGTGAGGCATTATAGTTATTATTGTTCTGAACACACAAACTATGAAAAATAACATTATTTATTATGGATAATGAAATAAGTATCAGAGACACAACTGCTGACATGATGCTGTTGAACAAGTGACTGTGCTAACATTATACACTGCTTGCTGTGGCCTGTAGCAAAAGGGCTGCTCTATGTATAAGAAGAAGATTGTATGCTACTGTAGCCGCATGGGCACAAGTCATACCAAAATGTGAACATTTCCCAACACCCACGAGCTCTTTCGCCATGCCAGCAGCTCTGCAACCACACCCAAGATGCTGGGGCAATAACCGGCATTTCAAGACATTTCAACAGCACTTGGTAGGCCACATATGTGACCTCAATTGCAGCAGGACTTCCCTTTTCTTACATAAAAGCTGGCTATCTAGCCAGGATGGGCATGCTGACAATGCCGGGTTTGAATCTGCATTCACTTCGTATTTGCTTCTACCGTGATACTGCCAACACCCATCTGGCATTTCATCAAGATCCTGCCAGGGTCCAGCCACAGCCTGGATGGACTGGGAGTCGAGCTAATGACCTCTCAGCTCTGACCTCTGGGGTCCATCAGCATCTGCCGGTGTCTCCAAGTCACCAGTTATGCGCCCATCCCTGGGCCACCATTATCAGTCACTGGAGTCACATGCTGGCTCATTGCAGTCACAGTTAGGAGAGTAGAAGCGTGCCTCATGAAGCTGTGTGGAGCCAAATGATGCGAAACTAGCAAGTTTGCCACTGTGCTGCATTGGTGAAAGCTCTGACACTGGGTCTCCTTGCCTGCCATCCCAACCTGGGCCACCAACTGACTGACACCATCCATCTGCTGCAGGTGCTGTATCTAAGCCAGTCAAACTCAGTGGTCCACACCTCACTAAATTTATTTGTGAAAAGACATCATAAGAAAGCAGTGAAATAGGAAAAGTGTTTGGTTTCTTAGTGGTTTTATTGAGACTGTCTATCTTGCTGCCTTTGTTATGTGTTATCCCTCATAACTCCAAAGATGCATATTCTTGCCATAATAAGCAGATATTTATGAAAACAGACTTTCCTTTCACCAACTGGGTTTTTGATTCCAAGTACAATAGTCACCTTCCTACCACTAAATATTTGATTTATACACTTCTTGCAAACATCTTACAGATTAATCTCCTATGTCTAATTTATATGTTTTTTCTATTGGCCGAGCACCACTGAATAGCATCATTTTCAAATTATTATGGAAATAATAGGGCAGTGCTCTTAATCTGAATTACAGATGAAATATTTTAAATGTGAAATTGTCCTCCTCATGAGAACTGCTGGATTCAAACTTCCTCTGTCATTTAGATTGAAGGAATTCTAGAAGAGCAACAAAACAACCCCAGTGCAGTTACAGATCGCCCTTCAGAGTCATTTGTCTCTGATGATTTGTCAGCAGTGTGTATAGGCTTCACATTCAGCTCCATTCTAAATTTAACAAGGTAATTACGTTCACAGACCTTTAATATATAATTCATAGTCTGAGCATTGTCTGAAACTGTGTCACCCTCCATCTCACCTCTTTGGTGGAGTCATCCATTATGGGCTTCCCAATAATTTCCAACATCTAGCTTTGTATCTCCACCTTCCTTCAGAAACTTCTACAATATACATCAGACATATTCTCCTACAGGTCGCATATCATTCAACAAGTCATTAATTTGTTGAAATCTAATGAGTATCATAATTCTTCCAGCAGTGAAGTTGTTACTGTATTGGCAATTATAAGGTTGCTTTCTGAGATACCAACCTACACAGTCTTCCAGAAAGATTCACCTGCATTGGTCACAAAGATTAAAAAACAAATCATAAAGTCTCTGGCCCTCAGAACAGTATGCTGCAATCTACACCACCTCCTTCTCATCCTAGTAACTGCCTTCCAAAATTTTAAAACTAGGCACTGTGCTTACTTGGGAAGTTGTAAGAATTTCTCAATATCATATTATAAAAATGTCAATTATTTTATGGATCATAATATATTTGTGCTTCAGTTACTTGTACTGAACAGGTGGTTATCACCACTGGTGCCACATCTCTCTTCATCAATATTGCCCATGCAACAGATAACAACTGAACACTTAATCTCTCATTGTCAACATAAAGTAAACCTAATGCTCTAAATGTTTATTACAGCAGACAGAATTGTTCAGACTAAGAACTGTCCCACTTTCAACATTCATATCATTGAACAGATCAGGACATCTGCACATGGTACTTGACCCAATGTTGTCAAATTCAACAGCTTCTTCCATCTGGACCCTGCTGTCATATTCCTTCCCAGCCCCATTACCTTCCTCTGAACATTAGATAGTGAGAACTGTCCCTTGTCCTTCCAATAAGCCTCTTTGGTCCCACAACCCTTTCAGGTCTGATCTCTTACACATTTGCCACAGAGATTTTTATCTCTCTTCTCCCTGCCTCCAACACCCACCACTGTTTCCCCCTCTCTGCCAACTTCCTGTGTCTACCTTCTACCTCATTTGTCCTCCTCTCCCTCTACCCTCTCTAATCTTCTTCATTGTTTATTTAACTTCATGTATGTTATGGCCCTTATTTCCCTTTCTACAGGTGCTTGATGGCATCATTCCATTGAATAGACTACTGCTGATTTCCTTTCCCTTGACTGTATAGTTCAAGATAGTACTTCATCTTTAATGATCTCATCATCAATGGAGATTTGAACTATAATCTACCTTTCATTTAGTTTTTCATTTCATGTCATCCTTTGAGATACTTGTATCTACCAATGTTTTATTAACTTCTAACAACTGAAACATTTCCTGGCTGTTGTGTGATGTGGATTCGTGGGATTACTATGATACAGTTTGTCAGAATCTTCAAGAAAAGCAAAGATATACAGGGTGTTACAAAAAGGTATGCCCAAACTTTCAAGAAACGTTCCTCACACACAAAGAAAGAAAATATGTTATGTGGACATGCGTCCGGAAATGCTTACTTTCCATGTTAGAGCTCATTTTATTACTTCTCTTCATATCACATTAATCATGCAATGGAAACACACAGCAACAGAACGTACCAGCGTGACTTCAAACACTTTGTTACAGGAAATGTTCAAAATATCTTCTGTTGGCGAGGATACATGCATCCTCCCTCCATTGCATGGAATTCCCTGATGCGCTGACGCAGCCCTGGAGAGTGGCGTATTGTATCACAGCCGTCCACAATACAAGCACGAAGAGTCTCTACATTTGGTACTGGGGTTGCATAGACAAGAGCTTTCAAATGCCCCCGTAAATGAAAGTCAAGAGGGTTGAGGTCAGGAGAGCGTGGAGGCCATGGAATTGGTCCGCCTCTACCAATCCATCGGTCACCGAATCTGTTGTTGAGAAGCGTACGAACACTTCGACTGAAATGTGCAGGAGCTCCATCGTGCATGAACCACATATTGTGTCGTACTTGTAAAGGCACATGTTCTAGCAGCAGAGGTAGAGTATCCTGTATGAAATCATGATAATGTGCTCCATTGAGCATAGGTGGAAGAACATGGGGCCCAATCAAGACATCACCAACAACGCCTGCCAAAACGTTCACAGAATATCTCTGTTGATGACGTGATTGCACAATTGCGTGCGGATTCTCGTCAGCCCACACATGTTGATTGTAAAAATGTACAATTTGATCACGTTGGATCCGTAAAGAGAACATTTGCACTGAAATGAGGATTGACACATTGTTGGATGAACCATTCGCAGAAGTGTACCCGTGGAGGCCAATCAGCTGCTGATAGTGCCTGCACACGCTGTACATGGTACGGAAACAACTGGTTCTCCTGTAGCACTCTCCATACAGTGACATGGTCATAGGCTGGAATGTTCCGTGCTCCCTAAGATGCCGATCAATTGCTTCGAAAGTCTTCCTGTCGGGACACCTTCATTCTGGAAACCTGTCTCGATACAAACGTACCACGCCATGGCTGTTGCCCCGTGCTAATTCATACATCAAATGGGCATCTGCCAACTCCAAATTTGTAAACATTGCACTGACTGCAAAACCACGTTCATGATGAACACTAACCTGTTGATGCTGCGTACTGATGTGCTTGATGCTAGTACTGTAGAGCAATGAGTCGCATGTCAACACAAGCACCGAAGTCAACATTACCTTCCTTCAATTGGGCCAACTGGCGGTGAATCAAGGAAGTACAGTACATACTGTCGAAACTATAATGAGCTCTAACATGGAAATTAAGCATTTCCGGACACATGTCCACATAACGTCTTTTCTTTATTTGTGTGTGAGGAATGTTTCCTGAACGTTTGGCTGTACCTTTTTGTAACACCCTGTATATATCTAACGTCTAACAATTTCAAATATTTGCTGCACTTCAATCTTTAAATTTTTTTGCCCATGTCTATTTCTTGCACATCATGACAGTACAAATTTCTGAATGTTATATCACTTTGTCTACCACATTTAATAGATTTATATAACTTTTTTTTGGAGAATAAAAGTACAGAAGAATATCTAAACTTCTAAAGCCATTACTTTAATATGTCTTACCATTCATTTATGACAAATAACATTGCTTTCTGTTTCTGCCTGGTATAAAGTTAGAGTTTTCTTTCTTCTTCTCACTCCCTTTCACCTTTCCCCCTCCTCACCACCTTATTACACGACTAGTTCATTTTGTTGGTATATTATTGTATTTTGCTTTTACCTTCACCAGAAAAGCTTTCTTATTCCCTCTACAATTCATGCAACTTCAATTAGTCCATGATTGTGGCATAGAATAAGATAAATAAATACTAGTTCTTTAAGTACTTTCTGGCAATTGCAAATGTAATAAACGAGGCTTTAAATGTGTTAATGTGGAGGTAGTTTGAAAAGTTCTAGGAACAGAATTGAAAGAATTGACTTACCTCAGTGGAACTTTTTTTTATATTATTTTTCAATTTAATCTCCCTCTGAATTAATGCACTTTGTCCAGTGATGTTCCACTGCCTTTATTCCATTTCAAAAATTAAATTCCTCCAAGCCTGCAAAATACCCATCAACTTTGGCTCTTAGTTCTTCGTTTGACGAGAATCTCTGTCCACTTAAAAAGATTCTGAGCTTTGGGAAGAGGTGAGAGTCTAAAAGGTCCAAATCAGCCAAATAAGGCTGGTTGTTTTCCATTCACGTGTGTGGAAACTGTATTCTCTTAGTTGATGCTGTTGGTTTGCACTGTTTTTAGTGTTTATTTAGCGCTTTTTTCATATTTCTGTGACAGTTCAAATTCCCAGATTTGCAGTGTATTTTCACATACAGTTTCAGCATTCTTTTACATTATCATGTTTGTCCTACTGGCAGAGCTGTCCATGCCTCAAGTCATTCAGTTATGGGAGTAGCAAATCTAGAAACTACTGCAGGGAGTCATACAATGAAATCAGGTTCTGGCTGTGAAAGTCATGTCCCAGCATGCTGCACCCAATAATCAGTATCTTAGTTCATGTATTTTTGCTTTGGCAATGACAATTTTGTATGGGTGTGCATTGTCTTGATGAAAGATGACTTTCTTCCTTGACAAACCTGACCATTTCTACCTTTTTTTTTGCTGTACTTGATCTGGCAGGTTAGTGTAGTACTGTCTTGTAATTGTTTGATCAGTGTGAAGGTAATCTATCAGCACAATTCCATTTGTATCCCAGAAAACTGATGCCACGACCTTTCCAGCTACCCATACTGACTTTTCTGTCTTTGGTGGTGGTGGTTATGGTGATGATGGTGAACCAACATTTTTCCACTGCACTGACTGTTGTTTTGTCTCTGGAGTAGTTGTGAGCCAAGGTATCATCAGTATTCATAAACTGGCACAAAAATCTTGTTGGTTGCTATGAAATGGGCCAAACATTATTCAGATATTTCCATTCTTATGAGTTTCTGATCCTATGTTAAGAGTCGCAGCACACATCTATCAGACAATTTTCTCATATTTCCTCTGTTAAAATGTGATATGTATGTCCCGTTGGTGACCCTTCATGAACATTATATGCACTTTTGCAATAATTTCTAGGGTAGTGCTACATTTTAGCCAAGCACTATGTAGACCATCATCTAAGCTCTCCTGGTCGTATTTAAACTCGTTTGTCCACTAGACAGCAGTTGTATATGAAGGAGCGAGTCCACCAGTGTGTTCTGAAAATCGACATAAATTTTCTTTGCTTTCATACCTTTCTTTATGAAGTACTTACTCACTGCTGAAATCTCGATTTTTTTCCCCATCTTCACAAAGTGCTACATGGCAGCAGCAGCAGCAGCAACAACAACAACAACAACAGATATCTATCCAGATCACTCATGCATCCTGTATTTACTCGTAAAGGAAAACCAGTTATTAAATGGGAACCTCATTGCACTACCATTGACATCTTGTGTCATTCCACAAACTTTTCAAACTACCCTCCTGTCCTTAGAAATACTAACTTATTTTCTTATGAGCTACTATAATGAGGTTCTAACAATACTTTTGTCACAATATATCTGCATGACTCTACTAACAATTCTTTGTGATGTTTACATGCCACTTATTGTACTAACAGAGTGATGACAATCTGACTTAATCAAATGTGTGTAAAGGAGGAGTACAGTGAGAAAAGTTAGACTTTAATTTCTCATCAATATCAGTGTTATTATGGGCAGAACATTAGCTCAGTTGGGTGCAGATGGGAAAGCAAATTTCCACAGAATGAGGCAAATGGTTAACTGTGTAAGTATTTGTATGGCAGTTAAGTTCCATTCTCAGAATTTCTTTTTCTCGTGTATTGTGACTATTCAGATTAGTTTTTGAAAGTGAATGTGACATTAACTAGCTCTCACCACAAAGCCGTAGTGCTTCAGAATATCCATCTTGCACATGGGACACGTGCGGTGCTCCAGCAGCCAGGGATCGATGCATGACTTATGAAACTCGTGCCTGTGAACAACAAAATCATTAACAACAACGGAAATAAAATCGGACAAAATTTTGTACCATACAAATGCATAGCAGATTCAATTCCAAGATAACGACATTGCTAGCACAGATAGATGGAAAAATACTAGGGCTGTGAAACAAAAATTCCAGTGAAGGCATTGTATATCAGCATTAGCCCATGTATGCCTGCTACTAGTCTGATGTCTGCCCATTGTCTGCTAATGTGATTTTTCCAGAGATTGTGCATTCATACAAGACAGGCCTCAAATAACATGACACAGTGCTGTATAGAAACACTATATTCCCGTGCTGTTCATTACAGGTTCCGCTAGAGACAACAGCTACACTTCTGAGCAGCGTGCACATCAGGAAACTGGCAGTGCTGCAGAAGGGTGCATTTGTGTGACTGTGTGTTTGAGAGTGCATACTTAAATCTAAA
Organism: Schistocerca americana; assembly: GCF_021461395.2. NCBI lineage: Eukaryota > Metazoa > Arthropoda > Insecta > Orthoptera > Acrididae > Schistocerca > Schistocerca americana. The sequence goes on along the minus strand of NC_060125.1, from coordinate 226,382,729 downwards.
AAGAGTGATACGCTGAAAGCTGGTGAAATCTCTGCACTATTAAGTATTTGTTTGTTACATGCTACACCTCAGTCACCTGGAAGTGAATGGTCATCTTTTCTCATTTTTGTATATTGTTTCAAAGAATTTCTATGACAGAAAACTGGGGGTCATACCTGCATGGCAAGATTCTCAGAACATCTGAGATCTTGTATGGTTCAATGCACACAGCACAGCATTCACCGTCCCCTTGGATTTCCTGTAAACAAGTGATGAAATTGTTTAGTTTGTATTAGGAATGAAAAAGGCTTTAGTTTAATAAAAGGTTTTACAAATCCTTATCTACTTTCTCAAAACTGACCTGTACCAGTGAAAAATAAACCACTGAATGTATCGGAAGATTGAGTTTTAATTGCTGAAGTAGTTTTAGATATAATTTCATATTAATGCACCCTGATACATTAATAAGAACAATCAGTTAAAGGCCTTTGAAAAAGCTCATTACTATGGGAAAACACATACATTTATGAAATATTCACATGGCATACAGAGCAAGTGTGAAGTTAGCATTATCCTTCCAGGCAGCAGCCACTCTCCAGTATTATCAAATGTCATCTTGATCTATGAATACAGTGAGTTTGTTGGTTATTAACTATTTATTCATACCTTGTCTTCTGATTTGATGTTCTTTGTTGGTATCTTAGACAATGCCTTCTTTGCTGCACTGCAGAGCCGCCTCTGTAACAGCATATAAAAAGCTGTGTAAATCATAATTTGTCTGTCTTTTATGATTTACTTTTGGAACTACTATGAAGTGATAGTGCATCATGAAGGTTAGATGTGTTGTAGGGAAGTTATTTCTTTACTGGGAGCTTACACATATATACCACCCTGAAACAAATGCACTCTGTTAATATTTTATCCTATTTTAAACTTCAGAATATTAAGAAGGAATCAGAATTTTAGAACCTTGTGTACTACTAATTAGTAGTCATTTCATATAACGATTCATGCGTCGGAAGTTGAAAATAACCCTCAACAAGAATTTCTTCCCAGAAATTTGTTTGAGATGAACTAAGTATTGAAATGAGTATTGGTAAGATTTTATGGATGCAGTTAAAGAGAAATTCACAGAGGAAGTATAACTTTAACTTTTTTCCCTTAAATTTACAAGTGTTGCTCTTTACTTCCCATACAATGACAGTGGTCATACAACAAAATGTCAGTAGTCTATATTCAACATATATTTATTATGATTACAATTTTGAATATTACTCATCAACACAATAAACAAAAAGTGATACGCTTGACAGTCTTGAATGTAAATGTCCATTTTTAATAATTACATGATCCTGTGGACCCATCCCACATCAAAATATTGCAATCAACAGTAATTTACATTGTTGAGCCAGTATCATTTTTCTACCAAGGAATGTCACTTGAAGGATATGTCACATTGTATGAAAGACACTTAATAAGTGGTAGAGATAAGATTTAGGGAAATCTTTCATTCTGATCCCTGTGCAAAGTTTGCAGAAAGCTGTTGATTGGAGTGACTTTGAAAATGGTCAAATTGAGATTCTCTAACAGTAGGAAGTGTGCATCACGGAAATAGCGAGGTTTGCTATGTGTTTGTGAACCATTGTTATTAGGAGCTACTAAAATTGATGACAAATGTAAAACTATTGGTGTTGTTGCAATATTGGAAATGCACACATCACCAAAGAATGATGACACCAATGGCTTCCCATTTCTACAAAGCAGAAGCAAAACAAGATAGTTCAAACTCAAGTCCTTCCTCCTTGGTTCTCTTAAATTTTACTTTCATCTGCTTTAAGGGAAACTAGCTTTCACAAGATGTAGGTGCATATTTAAATTTCTAATCTGAAGTGTCCACTTAATAAACCTTTCCTCATATTTCTTTCTGTAAACTGTCTCTGAGTCAGTTTTAATGATTCTCATTTGACTGAATGTTCTGTATTGTAAAACATACTTCACCAGTATATCTGGTCATTAGCATTTAACTGTCTTTGTCACATAAACCTCTAAGATCATTTTGATTTCAGAATGTTTGAAATCAGTTGGATCTAAGCATAAGTTGCCAAGTTGTCAGTGAAGACTGGTCTACACTATTCTACCCACACTGGAAACTTCACTATGAAAAATAACCCAATAGCCTGTACATCTGATGACTCAATACATTCTGACAGAATATCAAACTTAAATTTTCTAAATGCAATTATTGTGAATGCTCCCTTGGAATGAGGATCAGTATTAATAGCTTGTGTGTTTCCAGTACCACTGTTACAGTATACCATTCAAAGAACTGTGTAACATGAAACTTAATAATTTATAAGGTGTGAGACTAACCCTGCTCTCTTTGTATACACCTAATCCCTATACTCTTTTTTTCCTTCTACAATGATTTTATAACAATTTGTATCTGTCAGAATTTCCAATAGTGTTCTAATGACACCTCTGCTGATATTTCATTTAATGTTTCATTTTTCTGTATTGTTTTTAGAAATTCACCCATTTTAATTAATATGGTTATCTAAACATGATGTATACAGCACTGATCAACCAAAATGTTTCTGGCAGTTAGCTGCGTAAGTAGCTTCATATCAGAAGCATTTAGATTTTGCAGCACAAGATATAGTGGAGTCAGGAACAGTTCATCAGTCATGTCCATACATGAATGCCTCCTCCATCCCCCCCATCTGATTCTCAAAGTGCAGCAGTAATGTGTTCTCCCATGTTGAGTGCTACATCCAATGTTTAAAATACAGCTCAGCAAATGATATGATCTTCACACTAATAAGGAATATTCCCATTGGTGCACTACATATCCTTCTCAGTTGCGTAATTGAAGTTTCTCAGAAAATTATTTTCTGTGGCCCCAATAATCACACTATTTACCAAGATATTTTGTCAGAGAGCCCAAAGGAGACATTTTTAACATTCGTATCCCACTATCACCTGGCAATTAGAATTTTTTGTCTATTTTCTGCTGTAGGTTTAATTTGCACTTGTGATGTAATTGGGATGTGTCTATGGTTTTTTCACCTGGGTTTCCAAAGCATAAAAGTTACCAGAGATCTCTAGACTGAAGCTGAGCTTTTAATGGTAATTGCTCTTGAATCTTTTTGTTGACACTGAAGCCCTGATCTAAATACACTCATCAATCTAGCTATCACATTGCTCTCATAAAATGCAGTATGCATCTCTCTGCAAGTGCCAAGGATTCCATTAAAGAACCAAAAGTATAATGCATCACTCTTTAATCACATTCAACTACAGACATGAAAGTGATGATGCCATTCTCCAACCACATTCTAAGGTTGATTGTGGCACATAGATGAAGATGTAGATTACTGCCCCTAGCAACTTTTAGGAAATTTACACACCTATACATTTTGACTGCATAGGTTGTACTTGTTTTGTCATTGATACTTATTCAATGAAAGATAACAGTTACGTGACGTAGTGAACATGGTACGGGATTTAAACCTATACACAGTAAAGGATTCAAACCTGTACAACCAGTGTGATAGCTGTGAACTTTAGCCACTCCACTACTTCTGATTGGTTGAAATATGACTGACATTACAGGGACAGAAGATACTCACAGAACTTCAATATTGATTTTTCTCCAAAACAAGAGGGCATTGTGTGAAAACTTAGTAGCCAGGTACTCAAGACAGGTCCCTCTACAACATACTTAAAGACTCATCAAAATCCAAGAATAATGGGTCTAATGGTCCCCCTGTAAAATCTATGCCCTGGAACTGGCTCACCTTTTTTGTATAGATACACTCCCCAGGAGAGTAGAGGAAAAAGGCTTATGTTGGTATACAATGGACATCCTGACTCTTCATCTTAGAAAAACTCTACTGCATAGTCTCAGACGTACAGTAATGATAACAGATTAAGAATTACTCATCAATGGGCACATTCTAAATGAAACTCTTAGACATTCAGATGGAACAAACTGAGATAGTTCCAACATATGGATAAGTTAAGCAAAGGGCTTAATTTTGCCAGCTTTGCACCTAAATATCTAGAGATGTTCTTCTGTAAAAGTCTTTAGTAAGTTGCCAGGGGGGAGACAGCAGACAGGAATTTGAAAATGCCCAGTTATTCAAAACCAAAGCCACTCTTTCTTTAATTTGTACGAGTGTTTGGACTCAGAGATATAAATTCTAGTTAGGACTAATGCTCATATTAAACACATATTAAACAGATTCTTAACTCTTTTGGCTTGTAGACAGCTGATAGTGTTTTCTGAACAGTAAACAGCAGCTGAGTAGTGTAAGAGGAAGAGCAGTGGCTTTTAATGTTTTTAAAATAATCTAAAAATAATACAGATTATTATCAATGTGAATAGATTAGCACATATCATAACTGATTGTTATTACACTTTACAGAAGTGTGTTTGCTTCTGACTGTTAATATGTAACTTGAATCACTCCATCCCTCAAGGCTCTCCTTCAAGAAATACAATGAATACATTATTTTTACTGACTTACAGTAATATAGCATTAACTTTAATTTGTCACCATCTATCCAATCAAGTGATATGATTTCTAATTGTTGATGTGGGAAAAAATAGCTTCTCTGCTAATATTCAGTTGTCCTTTAACTTTCTCATAATGTTCAAAAAGATTCTTTGAATTAGAAATGAAAATTCACAGCTCATGCCTTGTGCCTGCTTAGTGTCCATTCTTCAAATAATGTATGCAATTATTACAAGCATACTCATTGTGGAGTCAGACTTACCGAGAGACGGTCCTTGGCATGGATATAACGGAAACGCTGCACGTAGTAGAAGACCAGCCATGCCAGTGAGATGATCATCAGTACCACAAATGAGATGGACACGAACAGCACCGATGTCCTGCAGAAACACCAGCAACATTGTCACTAAATTGGTCTGCTTTACAAATGTCAACTGGAAACATATTTCACAAGTAGTCATAGCATTGCTAGCCTGTAAGTAAGTTATAATTATTGCATTCTTAATTTGGACTCTATGTTTGTGATAAAGTAAAAGGATGCTTGTTGGTAATCAAACAAATAGCCTTTTATGATATGAATATAATAGAAGGAAACATTCCACATGGGAAAAATATATCTAAAAACACAGATGATGTGACTTACCGAACGAAAGTGCTGGCAGGTCGATAGGTACACAAACAAACACAAACATACACATGAAATTCAAGCTTTGGTAAGTCTTTCTGCTCCCGGGATTGGAATGACTTCTTACCCTCTCCCTTAAAACCCACATCCTTTCGTCTTTCCCTCTCCTTCCCTCTTTCCTGATGAGGCAACAGTTTGTTGCGAAAGCTTGAATTTCATGTGTATGTTTGTGTGCCTATCAACCTGCCACCACTTTCGTTCGGTAAGTCACATCATCTGTGTTTTTAGATAAATAGCCTTTTATTTTTGACAGACACAAAGCTTACATATTATGATGATGATGATGATGATGATGTTGATGATTGATAATAACAATAATAAAGTTACGAACTAAAGAATGGCAGGTTACATATAGATTAATGAGAGTTTGTAAAACACTTAACTGTAGTTCACAATTTAAGGTGTATACACTACGCTTAAGAACATCAACTAAACACAATCATGTCATGCAAACATACAGGCATACGGGCAGAACCCACACAGAGAAAGTGAAAACATGACACATGAGGATGAGCCAGTCTGTGGATCTGAGACCTTCCACTACAGTGAGATGACTTGGATAAAATGTTTCTGGTACACTTACCACGTCAAATTTGGATAAAATCCTAATCTTTTGATGACTGACTCCATCTTCATCAGGAACAATGTCTGACTATTGTGAAACTAGTTGGGAGTATACACTTTATGCCCAGAGAGTGGCATCCGGTGGGCTGGATTACACCATGATGACACCACAGAAATAATGGGTACTGACTTGGCTCCCTTCATGCCCATAGATTACGTTTGTGTGCTCACTGTATCCAGCATTGCTTGCAGCACTATCACTTGCATCAGATGGTAAACTACAAGGAGTCTTTCTCTGTACTCACAGAGGGGTGATACTGTACAGTAATTGTTTTCCATAGAGTGCCTCTACAGTTTGTAACCTGACACATGGTTACATCACTTCACTCTATCACCCTTACTGAAAAGCACAGAAGGAAGAAATGAGAGTGAGGCTTCCTGGTCATAGTAGCAAATAGAGATATCTTTTCTTCATAAGGTGTGAGTGCTTTGTATACACTTTGACTTCTAAGAGTAGATGGCTGTACCAGTATTGTCTCGTGGACTGAGAGCATATGACACTCCTAATAGCAATCTGTCCATTGACTAAGAATGTTGAGCTTATAATGTTCCCTTCTCTACCTCAGGTCTTGCCTAAATACTCCTCCCCTCTCAGCCATTTGTTTATGGAAAATTTGGAAATGGCTTCCTGAAATAAGATACCTAAATCTGAATATCCATAAGTCACAACAGCATTGTATTAATAATTCAACGTATTTCACAGATGAGAACAATACATAAATATTTCCTACATGCCCTGAATTCTGCAAAATTATTTCACACTGAATATTTAGCTTCAACAAGTCACTAATTTAATAAGTAATACAAATGTCTATTGTGAGTGTGTACATCTTACTGTTAAGGACCCCGTACATGATAAAACAATTTCTCAAACATTACTACAAGAGAGTGCTGAAAAGTAATGCCTGCAATTGTTGTATGTGAAAATTCTTTAACTTTTTAAATGAGAGAATATTATTAACATTCTACTTCTTTATTTTTCGTGTCTACATATTTGCAGCCCTTTGCAATTAGAGGTCTCCGAATTACAGCCTGTAACATAGTGGTGCATGAGAATCAGCGTGCTGATAAAGTTTCGAATTCGAAGAGTTCATCCACACAAGGAGCACCTTCGTCTTCGGTACGACAATGCCAGACAACACACAAGTGCTGTGACATCTCCAACAATCTGATGCCTTGGGTTCACTGTTATCAGTCATCCTACATACGATCCCTACTTGGCCCCATCCAATTTTCATCTGCTTCCAAAAGTAACGATAGCAGTGAAGTGGTGCAAGCAGAGGGGAGGTTGTGGCTTTGTCAACACAGTAAAACTTTCTACAGTGATAGTATCAACAAACTGGTCTCTCGTTGGGAGAAATGAGTTTGTTGCTAGGGTGACTGTATTGAAAAACATGTAGACATGAAGAATAAAAATATAGAATGTTAGTAACATTTATTTCATTTAGAAACTTCAAGGATTTTCACATAAAAAATTTGGAGGCATTATTTTTCAGCAGGCCCTGACAGTTTTGTCAAATATAGTGCTCAAAATAAATGTTGCATATTGCTTTATTGTCAAATACTGGGCATGATAGAAAAAAAACTGATTTTGTTCTGTCAGCTACTGTCATATGAAAACAAAACAAATAAGATAAACATACTTCCATTTGAAAAAACACAAACAAAAAACAAAAACAAACCCTTACAAAAGATTCCACTGCAGACACTACAATTTCATCTCATTGTCATCTTGTATAAAACATTGTTTATGAACCAATTAGTCCTCCTTGTAACTGGAGAGACTTTTCAATGCAATTTGGCATCTCCTTAGCAAATTGTGCAGATAATCCTGTGGGACATTATCTTGTTCCTCCACACTGGTCTCTATGAGGCCCTTTAAGACCTCTGGTGGGGCAGAATGACTGAAAACTGCTTGTTTTAGCAAGGCCCACACATCCTCAGTGCAAATGAGATCTGGAGAATATGGAGGCCATTTCATCTGACTGGTTTTATGCCCCATTAAGGTGGTGTTCAAAGATTGTGATGACAGGGTGAATCCCACTCCAGTATGTTTACCAAACAAAGCCACAATGTGTGCAAGGATTTAATTTCGATACTTCTCACCAGTCATCATCCCATATATTGGCACAAGGTGTAGCCTGCGGCCATAGACAATTTCACCCCAAACACGACTGAACTACCACGATAAGGGTGGATGTCTATGATACAATTAGAGTGTAAATGTTGCCCTTGTTGCCTCGACATATGAGTATCAATATTGTCAGGTTAGAGACTGATATGGGTCTCATCAGGAAAGAGTGTTGTGTCCCTCTGCTGCCTATCCCACAAAGAATGGTTTCATGCCCATACAATATGAGCCCCTCTCTACAACTGATTTAGAGGAGGAGCCTTGAGATATCTTCTGTCTCCCTGATGATGGAGGCTACTGGGCACTGTTTGTGTTGACACTCGCAAATGGTTCAAATGGCTCTGAGCACTATGGGACTTAACTTCTGAGGTCATCAGTCCCCTAGAACTCAGAACTGCTTAAACCTAACTAACCTAGAGACACGACACACATCCATGCCCGAGGCCAGATTCGAACATGTGAATGTAGCGATCGCGCAGTTCCAGATTGTAGCACCTAGAACTGCTCCGCCACCCTGGTTGGCTGACACTTGCAATCCTATATTTGTTTGGAACTGCCACGACAGGCGTGCAGTGTTGTGTTGAGTACTTCTGCTTGCTTTTACATGCAGTTATCAGTGCTGAATAACTGTTCTTTTTCTGCCACAGCCATTTCAGTGGTGATCTTCAGTTGATCTTGTCGCTAGAAACTTATTCCAGATTCTAGACACATCAGTTTGGCTCACAGCGACGTCCACCTGTCTCATTCCTTGTTCCATTAGTGTGATTACTGTTGTCCAGACCATACTGAAGCAACACAATTGTCGTAATAGCACACACTACAAGTGTTGCAATGCTTAAAAGTGGCAAAGTTGCTATATACTGCGCTCCCCCCAATCCCCCACACTAGAAACAGTGACCTTTTCCACTCGTATTACATTAAAAACAAATACTACAAATATTACACTAAAAACGAACGAATGTATTGATGTCGAAAAGTATTTGTGGATGAAAGTGTTCATTATTTCCGGCCAGGGTGGTCGAGCTGTTCTAGGCGCTACAGTCTGGAACCGCGCGACCGCTACGGTCGCAGGTTCGAATCCTGCCTTGGGCATGGGTGTGTGTGATATCCTTAGGTTTAAGTAGTTCTAAGTTCTAGGGGACTGGTGATCATATGTTAAGTCCCATAGTGCTGAGAGCCATTTGAACCATTTTTTTGTTCATTATTAAAGTCTCCGCAATATTTATATCACCCTTTGTATTTAAGGGTGTGCAACTGTACTCGACGTGTTTGTCAAACAGAGATCGTGTTTGAGAGAAATTCTGATGCCATAGAATTTTACTTAATGGAAGGATTGAAAAGAGGTACGCCTAGTCTCTTTTGGCCAATCGAGGTCCTACCTGCGTAGATAGTAGCGTCTCCAATGCTCGGAGAGCAGTGAGCCGACCACACCGCATCCAATGGCACCCTTACCAGCAATTCACCAACTACTGGGCGTGATCAGGTTGGTGCGCAAGTTCGTAGCGTTTTTGTTTTGTATGTTGGTATTCCAGTAGTCATGGGATTATTTATCGATTGTCATTTCTCATTTGTAGTTCACTGTTGCTATTTGAATTTATATTTTGTCATGTGAATATGGTGAGTGGAGCTGTGGACGCCAGAAGATGTAGTGCCAAGTGGAGAAATAGGAATATTTCAGACATATTGAGTTCAATGGATGGGGGTGACAGCAGCGGAAGCAGCCACAAACGTTCGTGCCGTGTATGGGAATGATGCCATTGGACAGAACGTGACAATAAAATGGTTTCCCGTTTTAAGGAGGATGGTTTTGACATTAATGATGATAATGATGACGATTAGTTTGTGGGGCGCTCAACTGCGCGGTCATCAGCGGACATTAATGACCCTCGACGTTCAGGAAGACCTTCGGGGTTTGATGAAGTTCGTTTAAACGCATTAATTCAAAATGATCCACGTCATTGTACTCGAGAAATGGCAAATGTGATGAATTGTGATCATTCCACTATCGCGCGACATTTGCATGCTATGAGAAAGGTTCAAAAGACGGGTGTATGGGTACGGCGTGTTGTAAGTCAAAACCATAAAAATCAACAAGTGACCGTTTGTGCACCTCTGCTTACTCGTCATCAATTGGCTCGTGAACAATACCGACAATTCCTATCTTGCATCATTATTGTTGACGAGAAACTGTGTCTTTATGCCGACATACGGAAAAGAAAGGAATGGTTGAACCCAAAGAAAGCAGCAACTCACCATAAAAAGATCTGTGCGCATCTGTAAAAGATAATGTCATGCATCTGGTGAAAGAGCAACGGTGTGGTGTACCGCGAACTGCTTTCACGAGGTGTAACCATCACTGCTGACATTTATTGTCAACAACTGCGACGTCTTGCACAGGCAGTCCGAGAACAACGACCACGAAGACTCCGTTAAGGAATGCTACTCAACGATAACGCCCGCCCGCGTTCTGCTAGAGTATACAAGAGTCGGGTTGGGAAGTCATTCCGCACCCACCTTATTCACCTGATCTTGCGCCCTCAGATTTTCACCTTTTCCGCTCTCTATCGAACCATCTTCAGGGAACTCCCTCTCCGAATGAAAACGCGCTCCGAACGTGGCTCGACGAACACTTCGCCTTAAAACCACGTGATTTCTGCTGTCGCGGAATGGAACAGTACCCCGAGCGTTGACAGACTGTTGTAAATAGCGAAGGATAATACAATATTGATGACTGAAGTGTGTCTGTTGTGTTTATTGAACTCCTGAAAAAGCGCTACGAACTTGTGCACTAACCTACTAACACCTGGTAGATTCGCAACACTCGGTGCATCCGCCTGGCAGGCGGTTCACCCTTTAGCAGGTGACAGAAGGGCAAGTTGTGCAGGTTGGGGACGGGCAGCTGCGACGACAAACACGCTCCCGTCGCTGCACGGTGCTCTGCTCGCTGGCCTTTGGGGCTTCCTGAAAGGTCAGCGGGCGAGCTAGTTCGCGGTCAGCAGCGCTTGCGTCTAAATAGAACCCGCAACGTTGCGAGCCCAGCTTCAGCACCGGCGATAACAACTTCTAGTGCGCTGATGTTCAGTTCTATACTTTTTCGACGAGAATTGCATGTGTGTGAAACATGACATCTACATCTAGGTCTATATTCCGCGAAGTGCATGGCAGAAGGTACGTCCCATTGCAGCGGTGATGGCGGCTTTTTCCCGTGCCGGTCACGTATGGAGCGCGGGAAAAACGATTGTTCGAATGCCTCTGTGCATGCTGTAATGAATCTAATATTCCAGAATGAGATTTTCACTCTCCAGCGGAGTGTGTGCTGATATGAAACTTCCTGGCAGACTAAAACTGTGTGCCGGACCGAGACTCGAACTCGGGACCTTTGCCTCTCGCGGGCAAGTGCTCTACCAGCTGAGCTACCCAAGCACGACTAACGCCCCATCCCGAGTTCGAGTCTCGGTCCGGCACACTGTTTTAATCTGCCAGGAAGTTTTGAATCTAATATTATTCTCACGATCCCTATGGGAGCAATGTGTGTGTGTGTGTGTGTGTGTGTGTGTGTGTGTGTGTGTGTGTGTGTGTGTGTGTGTAGGGGGGGAGGGGGGACTGGGGGGGATTGTAGTATATTCCTAGAGTCATATTTTAGAGCCGGTTCTTGAAATGTTGTTAGCAGACTTTCTCAGTATAGTTTCCGTATAGCTTCAAGAGTCTGCCGGTTCAGTTCCCTCAACATCTCAATAATACTGTCCCAAGTCTGTAATCACCCATCCTGCCCTTTTCTGTATATACGTTCAATATCCCCTGCCAGTCCTACTTCGTACGGGTCAAAATGGCTCTGAGCACTATGGGACTTAACGTCTGAGGTCATCAGCCCCCTAGAACTTTGGAGAAAGACTTAAAACTAACTAACCTAAGGACATCACACACATCCATGCCCGAGGCAGGATTCGAACTTGCGATCGTAGCGGTCGCGCGGTTCCAGACTGAAGCGCCTAGAACCGCTCGACCACACCGGCCGGCTCGTACGGGTCCAACACACCTGATCAATATTCTAGGATGGGTCGCACATATAGGAATTTTTTTTATGAACACTTTCCTATGTCTCTTTTAGTGTCAAGTACGTTTTATCGTATCACATCTATTTAACAATAGCCTTTAATATAAGAGGCGATAATTCTCTTTTGTAGCGCGTAGTCGGCCGACAGAGTATAAGGGCGATGAAAGGGCGTTGCACGTCCGTTCACGCAATTACAATGTTTCTTACACGTACAACACAATTTGATCTATGCTGGTCGTTTGCTATTACATGGTGATGAAGTGGCGTTGTTCGTTCATTCACGCGTTATTTTTAGTAATATGATAAAAAATTAATCTTGATAATATTTTTCATTCAGGGGGCGTCACCAATAAGAAGTATATCTACATTAACTGATAAAAACACCTACTCGACCATCTGTGTACAGGTTAACCGAGATTATTGCATTGTGCCATTTACAAACTACAGTTTCACTGTTTTATGTCCTATGACACCTTTTGTTAATAGCGATGGGTGCGTTATGCAGCATTCGTTGTGAAAGGGCCGATATATTCTAATAGTGTTAAGTCGGGGTAGCGTGTTCCAACTTATATGAATCTATGCATAGTTTGTTACATTTTCATGACGCCTGTATATAAGAAGGGTAGAAGGACGGATCCTCAAAATTACAGACCAATATCCTTAACATCAATTTGCTGCAGGATTCTCGAACATATTCTCAGTTCAAATATAATGAATTTCCTTGAGACAGAGAAGTTGCTGTCCATGCATCAGCACGGCTTTAGAAAGCATCGCTCCTGTGAAACGCAACTCGCCCCTTTTTCACATGATATCTTGGGAACCATGGACGAAGGGTATCAGACGGATGCCTTATTCCTTGACTTCCGGAAAGCGTTTGACTCGTTGCCCCACTGCAGACTCCTAACTAAGGTACGACCATATGGGATTGGTTCCAAAGTATGTGAGTGGCTCGAAGACTCCTTAAGTAATAGAACCCAGTACATTGTCCTCGATGGTGAGTGTTCATGGGCGGTGAGGGTATAATCTGGAGTGCCCCAGGGAAGTGTGGCAGGTCCGCTGTTGTTTTCTATCTACATAAATGATCTTTTGGATAGGGTGGATAGCAATGTGCAGCTGTTTGCTGATGATGCTGTGGTGTACGGGAAGGTGTCGTCGTTGAGTGACTGTAGGAGGATACAAGATGACTTGGACAGGATTTGTGATTGGTGTAAAGAATGGCAGCTAACTCTAAATATAAAATGGCTCTGAGTACTATGGGACTCAACTGCTGAGGTCATTAGTCCCCTAGAACTTAGAACTAGTTAAACCTAACTAACCTAAGGACATCACAAACATCCATGCCCGAGGCAGGATTCGAACCTGCGCCGTAGCGGTCTTGCGGTTCCAGACTGCAGCGCCTTTAACCGCACGGTAACTCTAAATATAGATAAATGTAAATTAATGCAGATGAATAGGAAAAAGAATCATGTAATGTTTGAATATTCAATTAGTAGTGTAGTGCTTGACACAGTCACGTCGATTAGATATTTGGGCGTAACATTGCAGAGCGATATGAAGTGGGACAAGCATGTAATCGCAGTTGTGGGGAAGGCGGATAGTCGTCTTCGGTTCATTGGTAGAATTTTGGGAAGATGTGGTTCATCTGAAAAGGAGACCGCTTATAAAACACTAATACGACCTATTCTTGAGTACTGCTCGAGCGTTTGGGATCCCTATCAGGTCGGATTGAGGGAGGACATAGAAGCATTTTAGAGGCGGGCTGCTAGATTTGTTACTGGTAGGTTTGATCATCACGCGAGTGTTACGGAAATGCTTCAGGAACTCGGGTGGGAGTCTCTAGAGGAAAGTAATCGCTACTGAGGAAATTTAGAGAACCAGCATTTGAGGCTGACTGCAGAACAATTTTATTGCCGCCAACTTACATTTCGCGGAAAGACCACAAAGATAAGATAAGAGAGATTAGGGCTCGTACAGAGTCATATAGGCAGTCATTTTTCCCTCGTTCTGTTTGGGAGTGGAACAGGAAGAGAAGATGCTAGTTGTGGTACGAGGTACCCTCCGCCACGCACCGTATGGTGAATTGCGGAGTATGTATGTAGATGTAGTCATAACCTGGTGCAGAGGCTTTACGTTTAAGATTCTCAACCTTTCTATAAGTTATTTGTTTTAAGATATAATTGCGTTGGTCTTTTATCTTTGGCAGTCATGGTCTCAGTTAGACATGCGCAATGTTCCCCGTCATGTTGATTTGAAGCGTGTTATCTAGTCCTACTTACAAGGGAACCTCCCCATCGCACCCCCCTCAGATTTAGTTATAAGTTGGCACAGTGGATAGGCCTTGAAAAACTGAACACAGATCAATCGAGAAAACAGAAAGAGGTTGTGTGGAGCTATGAAAAAAATAAGCAAAATATACAAATACAAACTGAGTAGTCCATGCGCAAGATAGGCAACATCAAGCATAATGTCAGCTCAGGAGCGCCGTAGTAGCGTAAAAAAAAAAAAAAACAGTCCCGTGATTAGCGTGAGCAGCTGCGGAACGAGAGGTCCTTGGTTCAAGTCTTCCTTCGAGAGAAAAGTTAAATTTTTTATTTTCAGACAATTATCAAAGTTCAGGCACTCACACATAATCAACTTCGCTCTCCAAAATTCCAGGACATGTTCAAATTTGCTTGGACATATGCAGGATTTGACGGTCTACACACGGAAAAAATTGAAAACGTTAAAAACATATGTTTTGACAGAGCACAGGGAAAACTGTGCGACTGTGAAATTGTTCCATTCATTTGTTGCAGTTTGTCACAAACTCTTATGTTTTCATCTCTTTTTTGGAAGTGATTATCAAATCCACAAGAAAACCTAAATCGGGCAAGGTAGAAGAATCTTTTTACCCATTCGCCAAGTGTACAAGTTAGGTGGGTCGACAACATATTCCTGTCATGTGACGCACATGCCGTCACCAGTGTCGTATAGAATATATCAGACGTGTTTTCCTGTGGAGGTATCGGTTGGCGTATGACCTTGAGATCAAATGTTTTCGGTTCCCATTGGAGAGGCACGTCCTTTCGTCTACTAATCGCACGGTTTTGCGGTGCGGTCGCAAAACACAGACACTTAACTCATTACAGTGAACAGAGACGTCAATGAACGAACGGACAGATCATAACTTTGCGAAAATAAAGAAAGTAAACTTTTCACTCGAGGGAATACTTGAACCAAAGACCTCTCGTTCCGCAGCTGCTCACGCTAACCACGGGACCACAGCGCTCCTAAGCTTACATTATCCTTGATGTTGCCTATCTTGCGCATGAACTACTCAGTTTGTATATTTTGCTTATTTTTTTCATAGTTGCCCACAACTTCTCCCTGTTTTCTCGATTGATCTGTGTTCAGTTTTTCAAGGCCTATCCACTGTGCCAACTTATAACTAAATCTGAGGGGGGTGCGATGGGGAGGTTCCCTTGTTAGTTTCAGGTGAGCTCCCGAGGCCCATCGCACGTCGTCCATGGAGACGAGGCTCACGCCAGAGCTTAAGTCTTGGTGTTGACTTAACACGTACGTGCCGCATTTTTAAAATGTGACTATGCCTATTCAGGCTGTTTTATTTTTAGACAATGCCCTCTTAGAAATATTATAGATTCAGGTATATCTTATGAAGAAGGTTCAATTATATGGGCTGAAACCTAGGTAAAGGTTGGTTTCATTACCGCAATCGAGGCTGATAGTTTATAGATAAAAAATCCTCCGATCAAAGTATGAAAATGTAATGTGGATAAAGAAGAAATCAAAGCAAATCTGTTGCGCCACAGAATGGAAATCACAGATACAATCAGGAAACGGTGATCACAGTTTTCTAGACACTTACACAGAATGAATAACAAAAGGTTCTCAAAAAAAGTACAGAATTCAGCTTCATCTATAAAGAATAAATGCAACTGGCTAACTGAAATGCATGGAGATCTAAAGGAAACTGACATGCATGAAGAAGTCTTTCAAGTCAGAACGAAATACCGAGCCACAATTACCAATAATGAACACGCTGAGAAGCCAGTTCGACAAGCTACAGAATGCGCTAAAGGACAAAAGGAGTTCAAAATGGTTCAAATGGCTCTGAGCGCTATGGGACTTAACTTCTGAGGTCATCAGGCCCCTAGAACTTAGAACTACTTAAACCTACCTAACCTAAGGACATCACACACATCCATGCTCGAGGCAGGATTCGAACCTGCGACCGCAGCGGTCACGTGGTTCCAGACTGTGGCGCCTAGAACCCCTCGGCCACCATGGCCGGCAACAAAAGGAGTAACAAAGTGAAAGGATGTAGAGATACTGGGGAAAAAAAATGTGCTTGATTTGAAACACGATTCCTAGCTGGGCACAACGAAAACAAATGCACGCTGCCATTATTGTTGGTGCAGTTTTTCAGTGTGGTCTCGACTACCGGATCACGGACAAAACAGTGTCGGGTACACAGTTCAGTGGTGAACCATCATAACACGTCTGACCATACATTTCGTGTAACAGGCTGTCGGTACATGTGGCAGAGAGCGGGAAGCGACAGAAGCTCAGGCTTGTTGCGCCGCGCTTTTGGCAACACTGCGTCTGCGTTCAGCGAACAAGAGGCTGCGACCGTAGACCGATGGCCGAGTCGTGCCTTTAACGCGAGACCAGCTTCCAGTCTCCGGAATCGTACTTTCACTCAGTAGCGGAGTGTCTGCTGTAAAAATAACTTCCCGGCTGATGAAAGCTGTGCAACAGGGCGGTATTCAAACCCGGTTCTTTGGGTACGCCAGTAACGCCTTAACAAGCCGCGCAATGAGACACAATTCAAGGTTTCAGTGGGTCAGTGGCTTCGGGGTGCAGCTCACGGACAATTCGAGGACACAACAGATCTGTAACTCAAGTTGTGCCACTAATCTACATTTGACTTTTTTTGTGCGAGGAGCGTTTGAAAAGTCCGTGCAAAAATAAAAACTACTTACGTGTTCGGGGTAAACCTTTTTTATTTTTCGACATAGTCTCCTTTTAGACTTATACACTTCGTCCAACGCTGTTCTAATTTGTTGAACCCTTCCGAATAATAGGAATAGGCCAAGTCTGCAAAATACTTATTAGTTGCTGCAATCACTTCCTCGTTTGAATAAAATCTTTGTCCCGCCAGCCATTTCTTCAAATTGGGGCGCCGGCCTCGGTGGCCAAGCGGTTCTAGGCGCTTCGGTCTGGAACCACGCGACCACTACGGTCGCAGGTTCGAATCCTGCCTCAGGCATGGATGTGTGTGATGTCCTTAGGTTAGTTAGGTTTAAGTAGTTCTAAGTTCTACGGGTCTGATGACCTCAGATGTCAAGTCCCATAGTGCTCAGAGCCATTTGAACAACTTTTTTCAAATTGGGGAACAAATATTTGTCTGAGGGAGCCAAGTCTGGAGAATAGGGGGGGATGTGAAACGAGTTGGAATCCTATTTCCATTAATTTTGCGACCACAACTGCTGAGTTGGGTGCTGGTTCATTGTCGTGATGGAAAGGGCCTATTTTTTGAGGTCCAATCGCCGGCGTTTTGCTTGCAGCTTGGTTTTGAAACGGTCCAATAGCAATGAATAATATGCACCTGTAATGTTTTTACCCTTTTCCAGATAGTATATGAGGATTTTCCCATGCGATTCCCAAAAGACAGTCGCCATAACCTTTCCTGCCGAAGGACTGGTCTTCGCCTTTTTTGGTGCAGATTCTCCCTTGGTAACCAATTGTTTAGATTTTTTTTTTTTTTGTCTCAGGAGTATAGTAATGTATTCATGTTTCATCCACCATGACGAAACGACGCTTAAAGTCCTGCGGATTCTTCCTGGTACCATCCTTGCAACACTTCACACAATTCCGTTTTTGGTCAAGTGTGAGCAATCGCGGAACCCATCTTGCGGATAGTTTTCTCATGTCCAAATGTTTATGCAAAATATTATGTACCAGTTCATTCGAGATGCCCACAACATTAGCAATCTCACACACCTCAACTCTTCAGTCATCCATCACCATATAATGGATTTTATCAATGATTTCTGTAGTTGTAACCTCCACAGGGCGCCCAAAACGTTCAGCATCACCTGTGCCCATATGGCCACTCCGAAAATTTTGAAACCACTTATGCACTATTCTAATGGAAGGTGCAGAGTCACCGTAATGTTTATCAAGCTTCCCTTTAGTTTACCGAGGCGTTTTTCCTTTCATAAAGTAATGTTTAATCACCACACGAAATTCTTTTTCGTCCATTTTTTGAATCACTCGACATCCTTGATTCACACGAATGCCAAGCACAAATAAATAGACCAATATGGCTGGAACATAGCGTGCGTTCTTTCCAAAGATGCTCCTAACTAAACATGACCTCGATACGCGCCGGTGGTGCCATCTCTCGGACTTTGCACGGACTTTTCAAACGCCTCTCGTATGTTGTAGGGATTTAACATTTCGTCACAGACACGTAATTAAGGCCGAAGCATTTAGAATGGATATAATGCTTGCTGTGCATTAATGGTGAAGGACTATCGTTATGAGAAAATCACTCATCGTAATATTTTCAACACCACTGTATAAAATATAACTCTAGATTTTTATAGTGTCCGTCTACAAATACATTGGTAAGGTGCGAAAACGATTTGCTGTGAACTGTTTATCCGAAACGTGGGATGTAATGGCTACATCATTTTCTCATTAGCTTACCTCCGGACCACTATACATAAGGTAAAAAAGTATCATTTTTCGAAACGCCGTAATCCTCTCCTATGGCGACGCATTATTTTGAAATTTGACCCAATGGTGCTTACAACCTTCTTCTGTAATGGTGCACCACCATGGCGCCCTGCCATATCACCCTCGTGCCTAGCGATGCTTCAAACAACAACATGCGAAAAAAGGCCACAGCTCAGAAGTCCAAGCTGATATAATCATCGCCTCCGAACTGTTTCTTTACCGTACGCAGTACACAATGGTGTTGAATCAGTTCACATCCTCTGGCGTTTCGCATTTTATTACATCGCATTCTCAATGCTTTCAGATCAGTCGTGCTTGAACTGTCAACCCCGATTACGCGCTGACTTAATGCTACAATATTGTGGTCGACTACTACAAGGCGGCGATACATAACTGTCACAACGCGACCAATTTGGCCTTCAAGCCGTCGGCACACGGACCGTGCTGTCGAACCTTTTTATTCTACGTTCCTTGTGTCGAACGTTAACGTTGAGCGTGGCAAGTTCAACGTGCTGCTGAACGCTCAGGAACGATGCGACTTGTGCATGCTGTACGTGGGCCCCAACGTGGCATACGCGATCGCAACCCACTCCAGCGGCAGTTGAGGGATGTTTCTAGTTCGTGAATCACACTCTTTACTCAACAGGCGCGCTTAAAATTCCCACGTTAGCTCCATTAAAACGCACATTTCCTCCATCGTCCACGAAAAGGAAAATACCATGTCCAATCAATAAGGACGCAGGCATATAAAAGTGCCATTACAAATAGTGCGGTACAAATTTGGAATACTTCTCTGCATAAAATAAACATTATTTCGTCATTCCTACATTTTAGTAAAACCCCGAGGTCAGTCTTACTTGATCACTGTTCCTGCCCAGCAGCAGAATCTTTGCAACATGTGAATTACGAAGCGTAAAAGAAAAAGGAGCAAAATATCTTTATACAAGTAGCGCAAGCTGTCCAGTAGATTAAGTCAATTGAACAAAGTCACCCCTCAAAAGAAAAAAGGTGAACTTATATTTACATAACATCAAATATTATAGTATAGACTTATATTAAATGGAATGTCAGATCCCTTAATCGGGCAGGTAGGTTAGAAAATTTAAAAAGGGAAATGAATAGGTTAAAGTTAGATATAGTGGGACTTAGTGAAGTTCGGTGGCAGGAGGAACAAGACTTTTGGTCAGGCGAATACAGGGTAATAAATACAAAATCAAAACGAGGGAACGCAGGAGTAGGTTTAATAATGAATAACAAAATAGGAGTGCGGGTAAGCTACTACAAACAGCATAGTGAACGCATTACTGTGGCGAAGATAGACACGAAGCCCACGCCTACTACAGTAGTACAAGTTTATATGCCAACTAGCTCTGCAGATGACGAAGAAATTGAAGAAATGTATGATGAAATAAAAGAAATTATTCAGATAGTGAAGGGAGACGAAAATTTAATAGTCATGGGTGACTGGAATTCGGTAGTAGGAAAAGGAAGAGAAGGAAACGTAGTAGGTGAATATGGATTGGGGGGAAGAAATGAAAGAGGAAGCCGTCTGGTAGAATTTTGCACAGAGCACAACTTAACGATAGCTAACACTTGGTTCAAGAATCATAAAAGAAGGTTGTATACATGGAAGAAGCCTGGAGATACTGACAGGTTTCAGATAGATTATATAATGGTAAAACAGAGATTTAGGAACCAGGTTTTAAATTGTAAGACGTTTCCAGGGGCAGATGTGGACTCTGACCACAATCTATTGGTTATGAACTATAGATTAAAACTGAAGAAACTGCAAAAAGGTGGGAATTTAAGGAGATGGGACCTGGATAAACTGAAAGAACCAGAGGTTGTACAGAGTTTCAAGGAGAGCATAAGGGAACAATTGACAGGAATGGGGGAAAGAAATACACTAGAAGAAGAATGGGTAGCTTTGAGGGATGACGTAGTGAAGGCAGCAGAGGATCAAGTAGGTAAAAAGACGAGGGCTAGTAGAAATCCTTGGGTAACAGAAGAAATATTGAACTTAATTGATGAAAGGAGAAAATATAAAAATGCAGTAAATGAAGCAGGCAAAAAGGAATACAAACGTCTCAAAAATGAGATCGACAGGAAGTGCAAAATGGCTAAGCAGGGATGGCTAGAGGACAAATGTAAGGATGTAGAGGCTTGTCTCACTAGGGGTAAGATAGATACTGCCTACAGGAAAATTAAAGAGACCTTTGGAGAAAAGAGAACCACTTGCATGAATATCAAGAGCTCAGATGGAAACCCAGTTCTAAGCAAAGAAGGGAAAGCAGAAAGGTGGAAGCAGTATATAGAGGGTCTATACAAGGGCGATGTACTTGAGAACAATATTATGGAAATGGAAGAGGATGTAGATGAAGATGAAATGGGAAATATGATACTGCGTGAAGAGCTTGACAGAGCACTGAGAGACCTGAGTCGAAACAAGGCCCCGGGAGTAGACAACATTCCATTAGAACTACTGACAGCCTTGGGAGAGCCAATCCTGACAAAACTCTACCATCTGGTGAGCGAGATGTATGAGACAGGCAAAATACCCTCAGACTTCAAGAAGAATATAATAATTCCAATCCCAAAGAAAGCAGGTGTTAACAGATGTGAAAATTACCGAACTATCAGTTTAATAAGTCACGGCTGCAAAATACTAACACGAATTCTTTACAGACGAATGGAAAAACTAGTAGAAGCCGACCTCAGGGAAGATCAGTTTGGATTCCGTAGAAATATAGGAACACGTGAGGCAATATTGACCCTACGACTTATCTTAGAAGCTAGATTAAGGAAAGGCAAACCCAGGTTTCTAGCATTTGTAGACTTAGAGAAAGCTTTTGACAATGTTGACTGGAATACTCTCTTTCTAATTCAGAAGGTGGCAGGGGTAAAATGCAGGGAGCTAAAGGCTATTTACGACTTGTACAGAAACCAGATGGCAGTTATAAGAGTCGAGGGACATGAAAGGGAAGCAGTGGTTGGGAAGGGAGTGAGACAGGGTTGTAGCCTCTCCCTGATGTTATTCTATCTGTATATTGAGTAAGCAGTGAAGGAAACAAAAGAAAAATTCGGAGTAGGTATTAAAATCCATGGAGAAGAAATAAGAACTTTGAGGTTCGCCGATGACATTGTAATTCTGTCAGAGGCAGCAAAGTACTTGGAAGAGCAGTTGAACGGAATGGATGGTGTCTTGAAGGGAGGATATAGGATGAACATCAACAAAAGTAAAACGAGGATAATGGAATGTAGTCGAATTAATTCGGGTGATGCTGAGGGAATTAGATTAGGAAATGAGACACTTAAAGTAGTAAAGGAGTTTTGCTATTTGGGGAGCAAAATAACTGATGATGGTCGAAGTAGAGAGGATATAAAATGTAGACTGGCAATGGCAAGGAAATCGTTTCTGAAGAAGAGAAATTTGTTAACATCGAGTATGGATTTAAATGTCAGGAAGTCGTTTCTGAAAGTATTTGTATGGAGTGTAGCCATGTATGGAAGTGAAACATGGGCGATAAATAGTTTGGACAAGAAGAAAATAGAAGCTTTTGAAATGTGTGCTACAGAAGAATGCTGAAGATTAGATGGGTAGATCACATAACTAATGAGGACGTATTGAATAGGATTAGGGAGAAGAGAAATTTGTGGTAGAAGGGATCGATTGGTAGGACATGTTCTGAGGCATCAAGGGATCACCAATTTAGTATTGGAGGGCAGCGTGGAGGGTAAAAACGTAGAGGGATACCAAGAGATGAATACACTAAGCAGATTCAGAAGGATTTAGGTTGCAATTGTTACTGGTAGATGAAGCAGCTTGTACAGGATAGAGTAGCATGGAGAGTTGCATCAAACCAGTCTCAGGACTGAAGACAACAACAACAACAAAGTATCAGAACCTAATAAAAAGTGAATGTTACGAAAAAAAATTTGAAAGTGTGAAGACGCGAACCACCACCTCAACAAACAGCACAATACAGATCACTGTCGCTACGCGTTACACTGAACCAACGATACACCCTTTGCAGTTCATAATAGTATACTAGCCCTTGCTGAAAACCTTAATCGTAGATATGTTACTAATTGCAATATAACTATAACAAATTGTACCAAGAACAATGCGTTTTGGGTGGATCTTCAGTGTGTCGCTGCCTTCAAATAGCCTACTCTCATAATACGCAAGTTACAATAATTCTTTTGCCACGAATATGATGTTTCTCATTATTGTATTGGAACGAATTACACAGTTAACAACGGGTTTTCCAGTGATTCTCAATTTGCTGGTGCTCGGAACGGCATATATACATATAGGCTTGAAATAAATGGCGCCTCACAACTCCGTACTGAAGGGAGATGGCGTGCATGTGACGTAGGTGGAGTTGTGTCATCTGATTGGTCAACGCTCAGACGCACGCTCAGAATATCTGACATGCCAGATATTGTTCTGCACGTTCGGAAAGACTCCCGAATGTGCTATTCCACGCCATGACGTCAGGAACTCGGCACTCTCAAGGCTCAGATGCACTGACCGTGTGCCGACGGCTTTAGGCGCATTATGGACAGCAATACAAAATAACCAGCACCGCGACGCGTAATGACACACGAAATACATGAAAAAGTGAGTGTTGAAACAGTAGCACGTAGCACGCTACGTACACTGTGGGAGCATGTGATATCGTGGGGGTATAGCTTCAAGGACGCAGTGGAACCAAAAGTCAATTGATTTCGGCGCTGTAACAGTGTCACGTTTTAATTGGAACGATTCCAAGAACGCGGAAGAACGCGTGCGCTTCGTCAGCGAAACCGGTCGCTGACCACTTTCCCTGGCCGCGCACGTGACGCGACACGTGGGCGTTTGCGGCTATTTCCTGCACGCGCGGCTCTGACGAGTCCACCGCGAAAGCTGCAGCAGGCGCCACAGACTGCAAGCGCATAACTTGATGGCCTTCTTGAATGTAAATGTTGAAACGAAGCGCAGCGAACCGGGCGAAACGTAGCAGCTTATTGGCATAGCATTCGAATACTGTCTGACCATATTGAATGAGGTATTCTGTGGTTGCCCCCATATCGACTAGGACGAACATTCGTCTCCTTTGTGTGAAAAGAACACGGCCAAATTCCTTTCTCAGCCTTGCCCTGTACGATACGCCCCGCCTCTAACGAACACATCGTCGACCGTCAGCTGAACCCCAAACTACCTGCCTTTTACGTCTACATATAGACTCCGCAACCCGACCATACGGTGCATGGGGCAGGGTACTTTGTACCACTGCCCCCGAAAGCAAAAACGAACCTAAAAACGGAGCGAGGTAGCGCAGTGATTAGTACATTGGCTCACATTCGGGAGGACCACGGTTCAAATCCGCGTCCGGCCATCCAGATTTAGGTTTTCCGTGATTTCCCGAAATCGCCTAAGGCAAATGCTGGGATGGTTCCCTAATCGGAGCTTGTGCTCCTACTCTAATGATCTTATTGCTGACGGGACGTTGAACACTAATCTCCTCCACTTCCTGTTCACGAAGCTAAGGCACTGATAACAACAGGTATGTTACCACCACAAATACTGGCCGTGGAGCAGAAAGGACATTGTTTGTCTGTTTATACTGGTTGCGTTGTTCATTATGGTTGAAATGGCTCTGAGCGCTATGGGACTTAACATCTGAGGTCATCAGTCCCCTAGACTTAGAACTACTTAAACCTAACTAACCTAAGGACATCACACACATCCATGTCCGAGGCAGGATTCGAACCTGCGACCGTAGCGGTCGCGCGGTTCCACACTGAAGCGCCTAGAACAGCTCGGCCACATCGGCCGGATGTTCATTATGTTCTTCAGTCTTATTAACCTTCTCCGCTTGTGGAAATCGTATTTGGATTCCAGATTGATAAATATGAGTTAGCTGTCAGCTGGGCAATTTGAAGCGATCATCGATACTTCATTGAGGGAAGGAAAAAAAAAAAAACGGAATTTACAGGACGATCACGGCGGACAGAGCAGTCCCTATTGTGGTGTTTACAGCTCTGATGTCCATCTCAATCATCCTACATCTACATACATGCTCCGTAAGCCACTACCTTTCCTGTTCCACTCGCAATTGGAGCAAGGCAGAAACGACTGTCTATATCTCCACACGGCCACATTTCTCTAGTCTCGTTTTCGCGATACTTACGCGAGATGTATGTTGGTGGCAGTAGGATCGTTCTGCAGTCTGTCTCAAAATGTCGGTTCTCTAAACTGCTCAATAGCGTTTCATGAAGAGAACATTACTTTTCCTCCAGGGGGGTTCCTACTTGAGTTCAAGGAGCATTCCGTAACACTGGAGTTTTACTCGAACCTACCGGTAGCGAATCTAGCAGCACGCCTGTGACTTCCTTCTGTTTTCCTTTAATCAGACCCCGCAGGGATCCCAAACATTAGAGCGGTACTCTAACACAGGTCGTACAAGTTTTTTGCACGCAGTCGCCTCTTTAGTTGAGCTGCACTTTTCCTCAATTTCTCCCAACAAACCGAAGTCGACTGTTCGCCTTCCCCGCAACCGACCTTACGTGCTCGTTCCATTTCATGTCGTTCTGTAATGTTCTGCCTAGATAGTTAATCGATGCGACTCTGTCTAGCAGCATACCACAAATATTGTATTCGAACAGTACAGTGGTGCTTCCCTTACTCATTTGGATTAACTTCAAATTTTTGCCCGTCTAGAGCAAGCTACCATTCATCGAACCAAGTAGGCATTCTCCCAAGCCATCGTGTATCATCTTACCGTCACTCAAATAAGACACTTCCCCGTACACTGCAGCGTCGTCAGCAAACAGTCGCAAATCACTGCAGTTGCCCCTATCCGGGAGATCCTTCCTCACGTCGGCGAAAGACACCTACATTGTTGAAACCACATGGCATTTCATATTAAAACGATGGAGTACTCTGAAAGCGGAGTGGGTTATTCTGCAAGTACCTCCTACTAACATATCTATCAGGAATACACAAATAATCTGGATGTTGGAAATGTTTATGAAAAACTTGAACACTTACACCAAATTTCAAGTTTTTCGCAAATATTTCGAGCCTTGACATTACTTGTGTGATCCGGACAGCTATGGTAGTACGAGGCATAAGGAGAGCATCTCACTCGGCGTTCAAGTCCTGATTATCACATGATGCTGACCAGATATGTCCGATGTGCTACAGAGGTGCGTATGGTTAGTACCTGTCCAAGGAATATTTAGCTTTCCTGACCTTGGAGCCCCCATTGTTAATTCAAGTTGCTTTTCAATTGGCCTCATGAACATTAGTGTATCGCTTATCAATTCCCCCCCCCCCCCCCCGGTCCCCCCGCCCAAGGAAAATCCCTGGGGAACGAACCAGTGTCCACAACATACAGCAGTTGGGCATTCTGACTGCTGAGATATTCTTTTTTTTCCTGCATCCTCCGCTTCTGTCACCTTCGTCAGTGACTGCATATGGTTAAACAAATTGTCTTCTCAAGGAGATTTACAAAAATATTATAGAAAACTAAAATTCCTCCTGGAAGCAAAAAAACTTTATTGAAGACCCAGATTCCTCTTCGAAACTAACGCTTTCGTAGGAAAATAAAATTCTGCTTGAAAACTAAAGTCTTTTCAGAAAAAAAATTATCTTGGATAACTACAATGCTTTTGGAAACAATAAATCATCTTGTACACTGGAAATGATTTTCGAAATTAACTTGTTTAAGACTAAAGCCTTTCTACTATCTAAAATATTCTTGAAAACAAGATTCTACATGTAAAGCAAAATCTTTTTGTATATGTGAAATAAAGTAAATCTTATTCTTCACTGGAGAATAACTACTGGATATTGTTTTTAAAATTTAACAAATAGAGAGGAAAACATATACGTGCCTGGAAGAAAGTATAAGCAGAAATTTATCTTTTAGGATTCAAAGGGAAGAAAGGGAAGAGAAAGGAAAGAAAAAAATAGGAAAATACCAGGAAGGGAGGAGACTGATTAGGTGTTGACGTGCAGATATGATTAAACTTAGTTATTGTGGAAGTATTGCTTGGATCTGATGCCTATGTAGTTCAATAACTGCCAGTGTTGTGTCGTAAGCCACCGAAGAGGTCACGGAGGTAAAACAAAAGAGGGGAGGTGACAATAGTCAGAAACTTGAAACCGATATCCGTCATCTTAACTAGCCCAAAACATTAGATTCACCGCATTCATACCCCCTAGTTCACCGTGGTGATGCTTCCCTGTGACGTCACTGAGTGTATCGTATTACTAGAGAAATTGCTTTCCTGGCACTAAGCTCTGTTCATGTAAGCTCTATAATTTTTAGTATTTAAAACAGTTATTGCCCCCGCATGACAGAAATAATGATCAAAAAGCACTCGTAAACAGTAGTCTGCTAATGTTTTGGACTACTTAAAATGGCGCCCACTCTGGCTTCAAGACAACATACAGCGTAAGTCTGTAGTGCCACCTCCCTTCTTTTTTTACCTCCATGGAAGAGGTCTGTTGTTTCAAGAGAGTAAGCAATAAACGAAGCGTCCTGTAGCTATGCGTAGCTATTGTGGCAGGCGCACAGAAGTAGTTCAAATCTGGCAGTAAAAGGTAGGACGTAGTGTTCTCGTGAGCTGCAATCCTGGTGATCAAAACTTATGTCTTGTAAGACATACCAGATGGCGGCCTGTTCCCGACTAGTGCTGTAAAAGTATCGACTCAATTTTATATTGTCTGTATTCGGTACTGTCTAGATACATACTCATTACAAAGTATTCGTCGCTCGCAACTTTCGCTACTATTTCACTTGGCTTCTAGTGGCAGCGGTAGTGCAGAAAACTGTTGAAAATGTAGATGCTCCGATGGAAATTAACTATAACGGGTAGCTGGATGTTTCGTTAACTTTTTTTTCCCAGATTTTCAATGGACTCTTTTTCTTACTGAATACGACTGTCGACATAAATCACTTTTTTTTGCTTCGGGGGATCTTCACTGAAAAAAATACACAATTTACCTCTTTTCAGCTATACACAATGAGAAAATGTAGCCGGCCGTTGTGGCCGAGCAGTTCTAGGCGCTTCAGTCTGGAACCGCGCGACCGCCACGGTCGCAGGTTCGAATCTTGCCCCGGGCATGGATGCGTGTGATGTCCTTAGAACTACTTACACCTAACTAACCTAAGTACTAGGGGACTGATTACCTCAGATTTTAGGTCTCATAGTGCTCAGAGCCATTTGAACTATTTTTTTGAGAAAACGTACTAAATTACGTTTAAGGTGAAGTCATATGATGAATCAATTTACGAGTCAATGAGTCAATTTAAAATATAACTATCCGTTCACTCACCTCAGGTCACAATTTAATTTTATAATCGAACTCATAATTTTGTATAAAAGTACGTGGGTCGAAGACAATTCCCACATAGTTTTCCGTTACTCTTGAGTCCGAATCGGAGAAATACGAAAACTACCGTTTCGCCCAGAGTCGAACACAGAACTGCGTGCGTGGAAGGAAAAATGCAAGTGACGTTTCACACAGTAACGAAACGGTGCTTCGAGTCTCTTGGAATGTTAGTATATTAGTTACTCGACAGCGAATACCGACGATATGCAACGGGACTAATCCCGACACACTACGGAAGGGTACAGCAGAAGGAATGTTGGCCAGAATACAAGAATGCGAGCAACAGGGTTTTGGAATACCACTATTGGCTCAGTACGTCCTCTGTTTTGAGAGATCATCCAGAACGAATCCATGAAGGACAGAACAAATGTTTGTTGTTGTGACTAATATGTGTGGGAGAGAACGAAACCGGGAGGCCTAAGCTGTAAGTCGGTACCGAAGTCTATTGCCGCAGGGGCTCAAAGGTTCGCGTCGCAGTGCATAAAAACAGAACACACTACTGTTTTTGAAAACTGTAGCACCAAGTAGGAGAAATGTTCTTACAATGATATTTATTACATAGATTAGGGACATGAGATTGTACAAGTTGTGAGGATCCTATATCCTCCCACGTCAATATACACCGATGAAAAAAAAATGCAACGCCAATAAGGAACTGTGCGACATAAATGATAGTTGGTAGGCGTGTTTCTGCTTCTGAAAGATGATGATTATTCAAATTTTGTGCCATTCGCTTAATAGCTGCGCCACTATGAGGTTGAAAACTGGATTTGCTTTAAGTACACACTTTAATGGTCGTGAGCGTTAGTTACCTTTGAAATTGGACATGGTGAGTTAATGTTAGTCAAGGATGCCTTTAAGGCTACAAAGACACCATTATCAACAGCTCGTGTAATAGGCTGCAGAATCTGGATGCTGCTTCTGCGATATTGCAGCAAGGCTTGGCACGCATGTAGCCACTGTACACGATTGCTGGCAGCGGTGATTACGAGAATGTACGATACAAAAGGACGGGACTTCGGATGGCCAAGTGGCACTACCGAAATGGAAGACCACCCTGTTCCGCGTACGGCTCTAGCGCACCGTATCTCCACCTTCAGCTGCAATTTGAGCAGCAGCTGGCACCATAGTGACACTACTAACTGTTAGAAATCATTACTTGAAGGAAAGCTCCGATGATGATGATTATGACTGGTTTGTGGGACTCTCAACTGCGCAGTTATCAGCACCCGTACAAATTCCCAACCTTTGTTCAGTAGAATCTCGCCACTTACATGAATGATGATTAAACGTTTTGCGGATGATGCTGTAGTATACAGAGAAGTTGCAGCATTAGAAAATTGCAGCGAAATACAGGAACATCTACAGCGGATAGGCACTTGGTGCAGGGAGTGGCAACTGACTCTTAACATAGACAAATGTAATGTATTGCGAATACATAGAAAGAGGGATTCTTTATTGTATGATTGTATGATAGCGGAACAAACACTGGTAGCAGTTATTTCTGTAAAATATCTGGGAGTATGCGTGCGGAACGATTTGAAGTAGAATTATCATATAAAATTAATTGTTAGTAAGGCGGGTGTCAGGTTGACATTCATTGGGAGAGTCCTTAGAAAATGTAGGCCATCAACACAGGAGGTGGCTTACAAAACACTCGTTCGACCTATAGTTGAGTATTGCTCATCAGTGTGGGATCCGTACCAGGTCGGGTTGACAGGAGATAGAGAAGATCCAAAGAAGAGCGGCGCGTTTCGTCACAGGGTTATTTGGTAAGCGTGATAGCGTTACGGAGATGTTAGACAAGATCCAAAGAAGAGCGGCGCGTTTCGTCACAGGGTTATTTGGTAAGCGTGATAGCGTTACGGAGATTTTTAGCAAACTCAAGTGGCAGACTCTGCAAGAGAGGCGCTCTGCATCGCGGTGTAGCTTGCTGTCCAGCTTTCGAGAGGGTGCGTTTCTGGATGAGGTATCGAATATATTGCTTCCCCCTACTTATACCTCCCGAGGAGATCACGAATGTAAAATTAGAGAGATTCGATCGCGCACGTAGGTTTTGCGGCAGTAGCTCTTCCCGCGAACCATACGCGACTGGAACAGGAAAGGGAGGTAATGACAGTGGCACGTAAAGTGCCCTCCGCCACACAGCGTTGGGTGGCTTGCGGAATATAAATGTAAATGTAAACAACACAAACACCCAGTCATCTCGAGGGAGTTGAAAGTCCCTGACCCGTCGGGAATCGAACCCGGGACCCATTGCTCGGGAAGCGAGAACGCGACCGTGAGACCACGAGCTGCGGACTGGAAAGCTCCGAGCCGGACTCCAAACCAGTACCATTTGCAACTTCAGTGGTATCAAGTGACAGCTCACTGGAGGGCCGGGTGGAGCTCTGTTGTGTTTCCTGATGAAAGCTGATTATGCCTGGGTGCCAGTGATGGCCGTGTCGGTTAAGGAGGCGGCCAGTTGAGGACCTGTAAACAGCCTGTCTGCATGGCTAGACAAACTAGACTGACACCTGGAGTTACGGTCTGGGGTGCAATTTTGTACGACAGCAGGAGCACTTGCGTGGGTTTCACACGCAGCCTTACTGCACATTTATGCGTCAATCTGGCGATCCGACCTGTTGTGCCGCCATTCATGAACAGAATTCCAGGGTGTGTTTTCCAACAGGATAACGCTCACTTGCATACCGCTGTTGTAACCCAACATGTTCTACAGTGTCGGGACGTTGCGTCGGCCAGCTCGATCCCGAGATCTGTCTCCAATCGAGCACATGTGGGACATCATCGGATGACAACTCCAGCGTCATCCACAAACGCCATGAACCATCCCTTTACTGACCAACCAATTGCACCAGGCATGGAACACCAACCCACAAACTGACTTCCGGCAGCTGTACAACACAATGAATACTCGTTTGCATGCTTGCATTCACATTCTAGCGGCTACACCGATTATTAACGCATTTTACGTTTGAAACAGCTTATCTCGCGCTTACATTAACCTGTGATCTTACAATGTTAATCACTTAAATCTATGAAATTACTATGAAATGAATACCCCCAGCTGCATACGGGTGTTGATATACGTCAACGGGGACAGTTGAAAATGTGTGCTCCGACTGGGACTCGAACCCGGG
Source organism: Schistocerca americana (assembly GCF_021461395.2). Classification (NCBI taxonomy): domain Eukaryota; kingdom Metazoa; phylum Arthropoda; class Insecta; order Orthoptera; family Acrididae; genus Schistocerca; species Schistocerca americana. Next base: position 226,351,467 of record NC_060125.1, on the reverse strand, counting down.
ATCGCCTGCTTACATGGCAGACGCTCTATCCATCTGAGCCACTGATGACACAGAGGATAGTGTGACTGCAGGGACTTGTCTCTGGCAAGCCTCCCGTGAGATCCACGTTCCCATCTTATTGTCCCGCACTATATTCATAGTGCCCCAACCCATTATTCTCATTACTCGCGGCTTTTTGGCGATTCCCGTAAGAGTTCGGGCACTGTTCGTGCATCCGCATAGAAGAAGATGGGCAAATGGCCAGTGAGCCTTAACTATATATATACTTAAATCTATTACCTGTACAGATGTAATCCCGAAATTTCATCGCTCTACATTAATTATTATTTGGTGTTGCGATTTTTTTACCGTCAGGATATTTGTCATTCTTTGTGAGAGGAGGAGGAGGAGGAGATTAGTGTTTAACGTCCCGTCGACAACCATTCTTTGTGACCTATTGCTTGATCGCATAGCGTATGTTACGTTAATGTAACTACTGCTCGCTTAGCTGAGTTCAGCATTCCAGAGTAATCGCCGCCCGCTGATAGTGGTTTCAGTAGTAGTGATTGCTGTTGCTGTGCACGAGCGCTTAGCGTGGGGGACTGGCGGTGAAGTCAGTGCAGTGCTAGATGGGCAGTTGAGTTCAGACGATGGGCGTGCCGACATTGCTCCAACATACTTCCAAATCTTCTTTCGGGTGTAATTATTCCCGCCGCGTTCTATTCAGTTAAGGTTTCAGTGTGAAACGATCAATGTCATACGGTGGCATGCCGAATATTGCCAACACCGAGAGTATTTAAAAGTAAAACGTTTATCCATTCTGCATTTGGAACACTGCGACTGTCTTGTTAAAGGTTTCACGAATTTCTGCAACCAGTCACTGTTTTTTCATCATGTTTTATTTATTCATGACCGGTTTCGAATCGCCTGGCTATTCATCTTCAGATAAGTATTGTGGGAGTCGTACATCTGTGGCAAATATAGAGACGAAAAAGTGAGCACTGTAAGTGGGAAAAATATTAAGATTGAAACATTAATTTGATGGTATTACTCACTGTTTTTATTCTTGTTGCAAGCACTGCTCTGGAAAACATTATGTATGCTTTCCAGTATCGTTAAATATCAAGTGAAACAGGCACTTTTCCACCGATGGCGACTCCCACATACTTCACAAAATATTAACAAACCAAACAGTGTGGCTGTTGTTGTCTCCTAAGAGTTTTGTGGAGTCAGAGACTTCCTTTGCTCATTTTTCGTTGTGTGTGGCATTCGTAATAAACTAAATAATATACACTGAACCGTGCAACAAAATTCATGCTGAACCTGCTGTAAAAACCAAGGAACTAAACATTTTAAAAACAATAGCCCATAACAATGCTTAGTTGACAAACCAAATGCAAATATGAAAATTAAGCAAAAACCATCAACAAACTTTTCCTCAGCACCAGAAGAAACTAAATATGTCTGTATGCCTTTCCTTGGTGATGTATCATATCAACTTGCAAATCTATTCAAACTACACAAAGTCAAAATCAGTTTCCACACAAACAACGAAATACAAAAAAAAAAAAAAAAAAAAAATTTCACAAGATTAAAACAACCAGCCCACTATATCACAAATCAGGTATATACAAATTATACTTGTGACAGCTGTTCTTGCTACTACATCGGACAGACAGGAAGAAATTTTGAAATCCGATACAAAGAGCACACTGACGCACTCTGTTTAAATAATTTAAATAAACCCACGTTTGCAGCCCATCTAGCCCAAAATAGTCATTCAATCACAGATATAAAAACCAACCTACAAATTGTAGACAAAGGAATAAAAATGGACCTCTTGGAACAAGTAGAAATTTTCATGCATAACAATAAAACATTTTAAATGAACAAATTGATTTAGCAAATAACCAATTCTTCCAAAATTTTAAAGAGTCCTTAAATATGAAAAACTAATAAATACTGTACTCATTCACTTCCATACCCAACTCGCTCATACCACACCTAAACACCATATCCTCTCTCTCTCTCTCTCTCTCTCTCTCTCTCTCTCTCTCTCTCTCACACACACACACACACACACACACACACACACACACACACACACACACACATCTCCCCCTCCCTCCTTCACTCACTCTCCCCCCTCCTTGCCCCCCTCCGCTCCCCATATGTATACTATCCTCTTTATTGAGCAATGCGAAACATGCCAAACATAGCTTCACTACCAGAAATATTGTCCTAAACACTTTGTTGTAGGTAAAGAAAGTAATGTAATAAATATATTTTTTATTACGAATGCCACACAAAGCGAAAAATGAGCGAAGAAAATCTCTGCCTCCACAAAACTCTTTGGAGACTACAACATCCGCACTCTTTGGATTGTTTATATTTTATAAAGTATGTGGGAGTCGCCATCGGTGGAAAAGTGCCTGTTTCACTTGATATTTAACGATACTGCAAAGCATACATAATGTTTTCCAGAGCAGTGCTTGCAACAAGAATAAAAACAGTGAGTAATACCATCAAATTAATCTTACAATCTTAATATTTTTCCCACATACAGCGATCATTTTTTCGTCTCTATATTTGTCACAGATGCACGACCCCCACAATACTCCAAACTAAATTGTATCATCTGAAGATGAATCGCCAGGCGATTCGAAACCGGTCATGAATAAATAAAAATTGAAGAAAAAACGGCGATTGGTTGCAGTATTTCCTGAAACCTTTAGTATTTAAAAGTGTTTGAAATGAGTAATGATTTCTGTAATAAATTGTACAGTTTGTGATCCACTAAAATTCGCTGTTCTTAATCGGACCCGTCATTATCTGCTCCCTCAAAATACCAGTAAATGAAATAAATACACTCCTGGAAATGGAAAAAAGAACACATTGACACCGGTGTGTCAGACCCACCATACTTGCTCCGGACACTGCGAGAGGGCTGTACAAGCAATGATCACACGCACGGCACAGCGGACACACCAGGAACCGCGGTGTTGGCCGTCGAATGGCGCTAGCTGCGCAGCATTTGTGCACCGCAGCCGTCAGTGTCAGCCAGTTTGCCGTGGCATACGGAGCTCCATCGCAGTCTTTAACACTGGTAGCATGCCGCGACAGCGTGGACGTGAACCGTATGTGCAGTTGATGGACTTTGAGCGAGGGCGTATAGTGGGCATGCGGGAGGCCGGGTGGACGTACCGCCGAATTGCTCAACACGTGGGGCGTGAGGTCTCCACAGTACATCGATGTTGTCGCCAGTGGTCGGCGGAAGGTGCACGTGCCCGTCGACCTGGGACCGGACCGCAGCGACGCACGGATGCACGCCAAGACCGTAGGATCCTACGCAGTGCCGTAGGGGACCGCACCGCCACTTCCCAGCAAATTAAGGACACTGTTGCTCCTGGGGTATCGGCGAGGACCATTCGCAACCGTCTCCATGAAGCTGGGCTACGGTCCCGCACACCGTTAGGCCGTCTTCCGCTCACGCCCCAACATCGTGCAGCCCGCCTCCAATGGTGTCGCGACAGGCGTGAATGGAGGGACGAATGGAGACGTGTCGTCTTCAGCGATGAGAGTCGCTTCTGCCTTGGTGCCAATGATGGTCGTATGCGTGTTTGGCGCCGTGCAGGTGAGCGCCACAATCAGGACTGCATACGACCGAGGCACACAGGGCCAACACCCGGCATCATGGTGTGGGGAGCGATCTCCTACACTGGCCGTACACCACTGGTGATCGTCGAGGGGACACTGAATAGTGCACGGTACATCCATACCGTCATCGAACCCATCGTTCTACCATTCCTAGACCGGCAAGGGAACTTGCTGTTCCAACAGGACAATGCACGTCCGCATGTATCCCGTGCCACCCAACGTGCTCTAGAAGGTGTAAGTCAACTACCCTGGCCAGCAAGATCTCCGGATCTGTCCCCCATTGAGCATGTTTGGGACTGGATGACGCGTCGTCTCACGCGGTCTGCACGTCCAGCACGAACGCTGGTCCAACTGAGGCGCCAGGTGGAAATGGCATGGCAAGCCGTTCCACAGGACTACATCCAGCATCTCTACGATCGTCTCCATGGGAGACTGCATTGCTGCGAAAGGTGGATATACACTGTACTAGTGCCGACATTGTGCATGCTCTGTTGCCTGTGTCTATGTGCCTGTGGTTCTGTCAGTGTGATCATGTGATGTATCTGACCCCAGGAATGTGTCAATAAAGTTTCCCCTTCCTGGGACAATGAATTCACGGTGTTCTTATTTCAATTTCCAGGAGTGTATATAACTTATTGGAATGGAGAGGGACAGCATCGCCCTCGTATAGCGCATCTCGTGGTCATGTTGTAAAAACTGCAGCACTGTATATGCACATTGACTGTGATAATCCAGAGTGATGTGAAACCGCAACGTGTTGCAGGAAGAACTTCTTGATGTCGCGGCATGGAATCAAAGAGGGCCTGGATACACTCCTAGCGAATACCCTGTCGAGCGGTTTGTAGGCACGTCCACAAAGCATCGAAGAGGTTTCAGGAGGACCAGAGTGAACAAGTTGGCGACCGACCGTAACCCAGAAACGTTGGATGGGCGACATGTCAGCTAACGCACAGGTCAGGTAACCATTGGTTCTCGTTGTTTTTCGAAGCAGGCTTGCACATTCATCGTCATATGTGACCAAGCATTTTCCTGCTGAAATATGACATGTGGAGCATACAGGAGGGGTAGTGCCTCGGGCTCTTGAAATCCCCTTCATGAAACGGTTGCTGTTCACGTTGCAAACATAACGGTACTTACAAGGGAACCTCCCCATCGCACCCCCCTCAGATTTAGTTATAAGTTGGCACAGTGGATAGGCCTTGAAAAACTGAACACAGATCAATCGAGAAAACAGGAAGAAGTTGTGTGGAACTATGAAAATAATAAGCAAAATATACAAACTGAGTAGTCCATGCGCAAGATAGGACATCAGGGATAGTGTGAGCTCAGGAGCGCCGTAGTCTCGGTGTTAGCGTGAGCAGCTGCTGAACGAGAGGTCCTTGGTTCAAGTATTCCCTGGAGTAAAACCTTTACTTTCTTTGTTTTCGCCAAGTTATGATCTGTCCGTTCGTTCATTGACGTCTCTGTTCACTGTAATGAGTTAAGTGTCTGTGTTTTGCGACCGCACCGCAAAACCGTGCGATTAGTAGACGAAAGGACGTGCCTCTCCAATGGGAACCGAAAACATTTGATCGCAAGGTCATAGGTCAACCGATTCCTCCACAGGAAAACACGTCTGATATATTCTATACGACACTGGTGACGGCATGTGCGTCACATGACAGGAATATGTTGTCGACCCACCTAATTCGTACACTTGGCGAATGGGTAAAAAGGTTCTTCTACCTTGCCCGATTTAGGTTTCCTTGTGGATGTCATAATCACTTCCAAAAAAGTGATGAAAACATAAGTGATTGTGACATAAACTGCAACAAATGAGTCCGCAGCTCGTGGTGGTGCGGTAGCGTTCTCGCTTCCCACGCCCGGGCTCCCGGGTTCGATTCCCGGCGGGGTCAGGAATTTTCTCTGCCTCGTGATGACTGGGTGTTGTGTGATGTCCTTAGGTTAGTTAGGTTTAAGTAGTTCTAAGTTCTAGGGGACTGATGACCATAGCCATTTGAACCATTTGCAACAAATGAATGCAACAGTTCCAGTCGCACAGTTTTCCCTGTACTCTGTCAAAACATATGTTTTTAACGTTTTCAATTTTTTCCGTGTGTAGACCGTCAAATCCTGCATATGTCCAAGCAAATTTGAACATGTCCTGGAATTTTGGAGAGCGAAGCTGATTATGTGAGAGTGCCTGAGCTTTGATAATTGTCTGAAAATAAAAAATTAAACTTTTCACTCGAAGGAAGACTTGAACCAAGGACCTCTCGTTCCGCAGCTGCTCACGCTAACCACGGGACTACGACGCACCTGAGCTGACATCATGCTTGATGTTGCCTATCTTGCGCATGGACTACTCAGTTTGTATATTTTGCTTATTTTTTTCATAGTTCCACACAAATTCTTCCTGTTTTCTCGATTAATCTGTGTTCAGTTTTTCGAGTCCTATCCACTGTACCAACCTATAACTAAATCTGAGGGGGGGTGCGATGGGGAGGTTCCCTTGTTAGCAGACGAGATGGCTTGTTACAGCCAGTGGCGCACCAAATCAACAACTTGCCACTGTCGGCTATACAGCTCAACACTGCACTCTAACCGATTAAGCTCATCAATGTAGCGTCCACCACTTACAGGACCATCATTGTAGGACAAATTGAAGCGAGACTTGTCCGAAAACACTATATTTTACCACGCAGCACTCCAGTGCACACTACAGTCTAAGGCGTTGATGGTTTCCAGTCAGTGGAAGCTTACACAATACGGCACGTGCTACGGGTTCAGCCTTCAGCAGACCGCGTCGAACAGTCATGTCGGACATGTCGCGAATCGTTGCAATGCTCTAACGTGAAGCCAACACTGTGGACGGAGCTGTTCTGTCTGTTATGGCTACGGGGACAAAATGGCGGACATCCCGCGCTGTGGTCGCATTGTGAAGTCCAGTACGCGCTCGTCGTCGTGTACGACCCATTTCCACCCACAGGCTTCACACACGTAACAGAGCTGTAGCAGGGGGCCTGTACAGACCGCAATGTCACGGCACGACAAACATGTTTCCCGGTAACCAATCATTCTACTCTGTCCAAACTGACATGCTGATATTGCGCCATTTGATGTGGACCAGGCATGCTTGTACTTGCTTGCACGTTTCCACTTCGTTTGATGGCTTTGCATGGACTGGGCGTAATGTAATGCTGACCTGTCCGGTCACACAATAGGTTGGTTGGTTTAAAAGAGGGGGAATGGGACCAAACTACGAGGTCATCGGTCCCTTGTTCCTAGTAAAACAATGCCACAAGTATGAGAATAAAATAGACGAGACATACAACACAAAACGGAAAGAAAGAGAAGATCACAAGAACGAAGGAACGGCAACGAACATTAAAAGGAACAAAAGAGGATAAAGGAACAACAGAGAGATGCAAGAAACAGTTAAAAGAGAGTAAAACAAGGAAGCAGATTACAGTTGATGGCCGACCACGAAAATAAAAAGGAAAAGCCAGCCACCCTGCAACACATTAAAACCTTCATCCTAGAAGCACTAGGGTGGAGGACACAGACGGACAAAGGACAAGCGCTAAAACTCAGATCGAATGATAAAACTCACTCTCACGGATGAAACGTAAAACCAAATCAGCCGATGAGGCGTTGTCTGCTAAAATCAACGATGACGAGTCCGGAACCGAAGACGAAGTCGCAGGGCAGCCAAAGAAGGACAGAGCAGAAGAATATGGGCCACTGTTAACCGGGCGCCGCACAGACACAACTGGATTTCACGACGCAGGAGGTAGCCGCGACTCGCCCATGCATGGCCAATGCGGAAACCTGCAGAGGACAACAGAGTTCCTGCGAGACGCCCTCATCGAGGACTTCCACACATTCGTGGTCCCCTTAATGGCTCGCAGTTTGTTGTGCGTACTGAGATTTTGTCATTCCGTCTCCCATAGCTGAAAAACCCCGCGGCGTAATAACGAACGCAGGTCAGTTGCGGGGATGCCCATCTCCAGAAGTGGTTTCCGTGTAGCCTGTTTAGCCAGCCGGTCAGCAAGTTCGTTTCCTGGGATTCCAACGTGACCAGGGGTCCAGACGAACACCACTGAACGACTGGACCGTTCCAGGGCACAGATGGACTCCTGGATGGACGCTACCAAAGGATGACGAGGGTAGCACTGGTCGATAGTTTTCAGGTTGCTCATTGAGTCAGTACATAAAATACTCCCCAAGGTATGAACGGAGATGCTGAAGTGCACGAGAAATGACCACCAGCTCTGCAGTGAACACACTGCAGCCCCCGGAAAAGGAATGCTTTTCAATATGGCCGCCGTGCACGTAGGCAAAGCCAACGCCACTATCAGCCATCGAGCCGTCGGTGTAAACCACTTCAGAGCCCCGGAACACGTCAAGAATCGAGAGGAAGTGACAACGGACAGCCGCAGGGTTAATGGAGTCCTTAGGGCCACGTGAAAGGTCCAGACGAAGCTGCGGTCGAGGCGTACACCATGGAGGCTTACGTGAACGGACCGCAAGTAGAGGTGGTAAAGGGAAGGACTCCAGTTCGGAGAGAAGGGACCGCACACAATAGACGGCGATGCTGGGTCTATGTGCACGCCACCTCTCTGCAGTCTTCACTACTTATCAGGATATGCCTGTTATACATGTCCTCCGATTTTGATGTAATTGAGACTATTCGTTTCGGGCGTTGGAGCTTTCACATACAGTGTATTCGTCAGCAGATGCCCACTATCTTGATACAGCATTAAATGAGTCATGTAGGATACTTCATACAGCTACGTCTCCCTTATCGACGGAACTCTACTTGGCGTGCGGTGAGACGCTAAAGCTCGATCGTAGTTAGTCAAAGCAGTCATACCGTCTTTGGAGCTGAGCTTACAAGGGCACGGCTTACGTCTGAATGCACTTTACGCAATCTGTCTACTTACTGACGACCAGGCAAGAGAAATTCGCGCTACTAACATGGATAGCAACGTAATTCAGGGGTCGCAGTGGCTGGGGTTAATATGGTCATCCTGTCCTTTTTTTTGTAATTGAATTTCGAGAGAACATTTGACAGGGCACACTCTAGTGTTAGAAAATGGTTCAAATGGCTCTAAGCACTATGGGACTTAACATCTGAGGTCATCAGTCCCGTAGACTTAGAACTACTTAAACCTAACTAACCTAAGGACATCACACACATCCATGCCCGAGGCAGGATTCGAACCTGCGACCGTAGCGGTTCCAGACTGTAGCGCCTACAACCGCTCGGCCACAACGGCCGGCTAGCACTACCGGGCGTTGTCAGGTTTCTTGACCTTGGAACCGCCACTAATTTGTCAAGCAGCTCCTGTTGGCCTCAGGAGGCTGAGTGCACCCCGTACCAGCCCCAAACCAAGAAAATATTCTTGGCAGTACCGGTACTCTATGCATCTGTGGTTAACCAAAATACCAGCCTGCAACTTTAAAGCACCTTACATCTACACTGACAGAAAAAAAAATCGCAGCACCAAGGAGTTGGTGCGGCATAAATGAAAATTGGTAGGTGTGTTTCTCAAAATATGAACGTGTATATGAGGCGACCGCTCGACTCCTTATCAGAATTAATTATTAACTTATTTTTTTCATCACTGGATATTTTATTTATTATATGACATTTCACAGATAATATAGGGTGATTCAAAAAGAATACCACAACTTTAAAAATGTGTATTTAATGAAAGAAACATAATATAACCTTCTGTTATACATCATTACAAAGAGTATTTAAAAAGGTTTTTTTTCACTCAAAAACAAGTTCAGACATGTTCAATATGGCCCCCTCCAGACACACGAGCAATATCAACCCGATACTCCAACTCGTTCCACACTCTCTGTAGCATATCAGGCGTAACAGTTTGGATAGCTGCTGTTATTTCTCGTTTCAAATCATCAATGGTGGCTGGGAGAGGTGGTCGAAACACCATATCCTTAACATACCCCTATAAGAAAAAATCGCAGGGGGTAAGATCAGGGCTTCTTGGAGGCCAGTGATGAAGTGCTCTGTCACGGACTGCCTGGCGGCCGATCCATCGCCTCGGGTAGCTGACGTTCAGGTAGTTACGGACAGATAAGTGCCAATGTGGTGGCGCTCCATCCTGCTGAAATATGAATTGTTGTGCTTCTTGTTCGAGCTGAGGGAACAGCCAATTCTCTAACATCTCCAGATACTGTAGTCCAGTTACAGTAGCACCTTCGAAGAAAAAGGGACCAAAAACTTTATTGGCTGAAATGGTGAACAAATGTACAACTAAATGAAACTTTATAGCTCCCTTAATTCGCCGACAGATAGTGCTTAGCTCTGCCTTTTGTCGTTGCAGAGTTTTAAATTCCTAAAGTTGTGGTATTCTTTTTGAATCACCCTGTATTATGATAAAAAACCACGTTTATTTGCATAAAGTTTCAGTTTATGTTTTCCATGGTCGTACGTCATTCGCGTCATTATTTATCGCGGTTTGACTTGGCCTTTCCAAGCCTGTCCCTCGTCTTTGAATTACAGATAGTAAATAGTCAAATCATGTATGAAATTCAGTACAACTTCATGAAAATTGATGCGTTTTTTCTCATTTTATTACCACTCGAATGCTATAAATTACATAATGTGACCAGTGAAGGAAAAAATATATATATTAAAAAGTGGTTGATGGGGGATCGCCGGCCGGGGTGGCCGAGCGGTTCTAGTTGCTACAGTCTGGACCGCTACGGTCGCAGGTTCGAATCCTGCCTCGGGCATGGATGTTGTGCTGTCCTTTGGTTAGTTAGGTTTGAGTAGTTCTAAGTTCTAGGGGACTGATGATCTCAGCAGTCAAGTCCCATAGTGCTCAGAGCCATTTGAACCATTTTTGATGGGGGATCCGAACCGTCGCCTGATGCATGACCTGCTTGCAACGCGCGGACGCTAATCGCTTTTTTTCCCCAATTTATTGGTCATAACGTTCTACAGTAGTACATAATTTTCAACTGACATTTAAAAGTAATAAAACAAACTAAAATTAATTACAGGTTCCTTGACATTTTAGAAGAAATCCGAGTGTAGACCAGAGAGTGATGTTAGTCATTTGATCGTACGTGTTTTTCAAAGATCAAATTGTGTCTCGTTTCTCCATGTATTCATTCGCATCATCGAAAATTGGAGTTCACACGACGGTTCTTCTGAGGAAGTTGGCATATGCATCATAGTAATTATTGATGCGTGGCAACTTGTGATGCTGGTCGGAGATATACTTCCAAAAATCTCCTTCGCTCTTTTCTTTACTGGACAGTTTGACCACAACGATGTCTGGCGACGGCACCTTCGCACAGATACTTCAGTTACATAATACACGAGTAAAACTTCTCTTGCAATTTTCTCGGAATTGCCGGAGCAGTGCATCTTACTAATTGCACACTATGTTGTTTTAATGGCCTACTAAACGTGTACAAAGTCTGAAGTAAATCTGTGATGCGAACGGCGTGGCCTACCCTTGTGAGCTGAGGAAAATGGGCACTCCTTTCAGCAGCTCACTTAATAACTCGGTGGGAAATAACTAAATAAACTATACTCAGAACGCCACGGAAAGAGTAAAGTTTCTTGCGTTTACCTTTCTAAATAAATATTCAGTTCACTAATAAATTCGAATGTTACAGAGACAGCGCTACGAGGCCTCTCGTCAACGTCCGTTTTCCACGGCAGAGAGAATAATATTCGTGATGCACCTTCCAGACAACTTTCCAGGGACCACTTCAATTACGGGATGGGCTCCGTTAAAGTTAATTCCTTAGAACCCTGTAGTTTTGTCACTCGTACTCTTTAGGTGATGAATTGCCGCTACAATTCCCAGCGAAGTGCTATATCCTTCGCTTCACTGTCAGTAGTTTAAAATAATTACAGGCCTCCAGTGTGTCACCGAAAGTACGACAGAGAAATTTACTCCTAAACTTTAGCGTTGGCCATAGTTCTTATCCTCATATACCGAAGCAAGCCAACTTTCTTGAGTGTCAACTGGGCATTTAATAACGCGCAGTGCCCTAAATTTTGCCTCCGCTTATCATGGCCACTATCTTCAACTGACAATATTTCACGTGTCACATTACACGTGCCGCTTTCTTGAATCGAGCGATATATGGCTGTCAGAAACATAACGAGCTTCTCCATAGCAACCAGCCTGAACTCCAAAACAATGAGCAAGGGCAGATCAACTAACATGACTCAATAAGGGCGCTGAACAGACAAGTGAATCTTTGATTATACATTTTCGTAAAGCTTTTGATTAACTGATGTATCAACGCCCTTCATAGGAAATACGTTCGTGTGAAACATCTAACCATGTGGGCAAATTGGTGTGTGATTTCTTTATGTGCAGAACGTAAACTGTTAGGCTAGACGTGCAGTCACGCATAGAAATAATTTCGGAAGTGGTCCAGTATTATCATCAGTCGTGTAACAAGCTAAATGACGTGGCAAATGACGCATTCTTTCGTCAAATGATACAGTTATCTGTGATAAGATATGGAGTGATGATAATTGTATGCAGCGACGTACAGGATCTGGCGAAATAGTAGTTTAGTGCAAAAATTGTAACTACAAAAGCTTTCAGTGTAAACCAATCTGGAGTTATGCTTTTCGCGACGAATAAAAATATAAAAATTTAGACTACACCATTAATGAATTACAGGTGGAGTCAACTATGTCACACAAACACCAAGGAGCAACAATAGGACACTAGGCAATGTTAAATGGAACTTCCTTATAAACTCAGTTGTAGTTAATGCAAATTGCAGTTTGCTTACGTAAGATAATGTTTATAAAATTACATTTAGTTGATGGGATAACATCTTAATTAGTATGGGCAATTTACTAGGCTGTATACGAAGGCATCGATTGTAAAAGTAATACGCAGAAACAATTTATAAATAAACAGTAGAATTGATGCTTAGTATAGCATATCGTGTTGGAGGGAAGCGTGGAGGGTAAAAACCGTAGGAGGAGGCCAAGAGATGAATGCACTAAGCAGATTCACAAGGATGTAGGTTGCAGTAGTTACTCGGAGATGAAGAGACTTGCGCTGGATAGAGTAGCTTGGAGAGCTGCATCAAACCTGTCTTTGGACTGAAGGCAACAACAACACAACAGCATTTGCGGCAAAACGTTGAAAATTTGGGAGATGAGAACCATCAGATACATGGTTACATCACAGGACGCTCGAACTGAACGTAATCAAGAAAATGGTGTGTGTGTGTGTGTGTGGGGGGGGGGGGGGTGTCTTTGTCTTGTGCTGCTTACAGAGACTCTGCAAAAATATCCATTTACTTAAAACGGAGCGAATACATTGGAGCTTTGAGAAGATCTTAAAAATGTACACCCGACGCTTTATATTTTAGTAAGGCTGTACGTCAGTGTTGTTGTGACATCTGTGTTAGCTGAGAGGCTATTTTCGAAGGCTGGTATTAATATCCCGCCAAGAAGAAAAAAACTCTTGACTCCAAGCTCTTGTCGTACCTTCTTTTTGGAGTTGGCTGTCCGAAAGACATGGGAAGTATTATTCACTTGTAAGTGTAAATCACACTCTATGCACAAAAGAGGTGTAGGTAACACACATACAACAGAAGAAATTAGCTTCCTATATGAACAAAAAATAAGGTTTTTTAGGTCTTAAAAAGGAGTGTTACATTTTCAATTTTCTTGTTAAAGTGAGCCTAGTATTGGATTCGTATTTTTTTGTTAGTATTTTTAAAATAACAGCATTTTTGAATTTCACTCCTTTGAGCCAACATCGATCACAAATGCTACGTAGAACTTTGAAAAAATGTTAATATTGCTGATTTTCAAATACTATTTTCAGTTTAGAAGAACTGTTTTCTCCTGATAAACAAGGTTTAGCTATCAAACAACAGGACTATTGCTGTAAAATTTTATTTCAAAACATACATATATTTATTTATTGTCATTCTCAGTATACTCCCATCCTCTACCCCTACAATGCTCCATGCGAATTTTCAAAAATGTTCAAATGTGTGAGAAATCTTATGGGACTTAACTGCTAAGGTCATCAGTCCCTAAGCTTACACACTACTTAACCTAAATTATCCTAAGGACAAACACACACACACACACACACACACACACACACACACACACACACACACCCGTGCCCGAGGGAGGACTCGAACCTTCGCCGGGACCAGCTGCACAGTCCATGACTGCAGCGCCCTGAGGCCGCTCAGCTAATGCCTCGCGGCTGCGAATTTTCTATTGATGGAAATAATGCTGGACGTCTCCATCTGTGAGCTCTTTGATGGCACGTGACGCTTTTTCCTTCACTACTTCAACGAACTGAAATCTTGTTCCTTTTAATGCAGATTTGGCCTTGGGGAATAAATAAATCACACGTGGTGCTAGGTCAGGCGAATAAGGTGGGTGGTCTAACACTACAAAGCAAAAAACGTCTTTTAATAATTTGACCTTCAGGAACCCCGTGAAGATACGTAATTCTAAGAATAAAAAATAATCATCATCATCATAGCTTTGAATCTTGATTTGCTCATACGAGCTTTTTTCTCTCCCGGTAAAACTGGACCCTTCCAGTGCTTGGACTGTCGCTTAGTTTCTGGTTCAAAAGTGATAACTAAGGTTGGTCACATGTTATCACTCTTTCCAAGAAATTAGAACCATTTTCAGTGGTATTCGAAGTGTCAGTACAAAAATTTTCACAAGCTTCTTTATATTCGATCGTGAGAATTTTATGCACCGGTTTCGTAAGCACTTTTCTTATTTCTATTGGTTGCATAGAATTTGCCTTGGACGTTCGTTGTCAATTAAAACCGTTTCAACAATCGAACGAATACTCAACCGACGGTCATATCGCATCTGATTACAAACGGACAAAAATATTTAAAAAAGTAGATGACGTTGGGGTGCGTCTCGGACGTAAGTCGTTTCTAACATCTCGGCCATCTTGAAAACGCTTGAAGCACTCGAAAACTCGCGTACGTTATAAACAATCTTCACCATACAGTTCTTATAGTAACAGATAGGTTTCCGTAGCAGTTTTACTTAGTTTCATGAGTAACCTCAACACAATTCATTGCTCTACTATTACACTTATCATTTTTCCGTCGAAACAAAATAACAGGTGTCACACAGACGAATGCGACGGCCACACTGATTTGTCTACGCACACCAGAGGTGCCGTATTCGACTGAGAATGCTTCATGCTCCACAGCTGTTGGTGATTCTCTTCTGCAGCAGCAATTTGAGCAGGAGCAGTGGAACATCTACATTTACACTCCACAAGCCACCCAACGGCGTGTGGCGGAGGACACTTTACGTGCCACTATCATTACCTCCCTTTCCTGTTCCAGCCGCGTATGGTTCGCGGGAAGAACGACTGCCGGAAAGTCTCCGTGCGCGCTCGAATCTCTCTAATTTTACATTCGTGATCTCCTCGGGAGGTATAAGTAGGGGGAAGCAATACAGAGTGTTACAAAAAGGTACGGCCAAACTTTCAGGAAACATTCCTCACACACAAATAAAGAAAAGATGTTATGTGGACATGAGCCCGGAAACGCTTAATTTCCATGTTAGAGCTCATTTTCGTTTCGTCAGTATGTACTGTACAACGTGATCAAATGTAAATTTTCGCAATCAACATGTGGGGGCTGACGAGAATCCGTACGCAATTGTGCAATCACGTCATCAACACAGATTTTCTGTGAGCGTTTGGGCAGGCATTGTTGGTGATGTCTTGATTGGGCCCCATGTTCTTCCACCTACGCTCAATGAAGCACGTTATCATGATTTCATACGGGATACTCTACTTGTGCTGCTAGAATATGTGCCTTTACAAGTACGACACAACATGTAGTTCATGCACGATGGAGCTCCTGCACATTTCAGTCCAAGTGTTCGTACGCTTCTCAACAACAGATTCGATGACCGACGGATTGGTAGAGGCGGACCAATTCCATGGCCGCCACGGTCTCCTGACCTCAACCCTCTTGACTTTCATTTACGGGGGCATTTGAAAGCTCTTGTCTACGCAACCCCGGTACCAAATGTAGAGACTCTTCGTGCTCGTATTGTGGACGGCTGTGATACAATATGCCATTCTCCAGGGCTGCATCAGCGCATCAGGGATTCCATGCGACGGAGGGTGGATGCATGTATCCTCGCTAACGGAGGACATTTTGAACATTTCCTGTAACAAAGTGTTTTAAGTCACGCTGGTACGTTCTGTTGCAGTGTGTTTCCATTCCATGATTAATGTGATTTGAAGAGAAATAATAAAATGAGCTCTAACATGGAAAGTAAGCGTTTCCGGACACATGTCCACATAACATGTTTTCTTTCTTTGTGTGTGAGGAATGTTTCCTGAAAGTTTGGCCGTAACTTTTTGTAACACCCTGTATATTCGATACCTCATCCAGAAACACACTCTCTCGACACCTGGACAGCAAGCTATACCGCGATGCAGAGCACCTCTCTTGCAGAGTCTGCCACTTGAGTTTGCTAAACATCTCCGTAACGCTATCACGCTTACCAAATAACCCTGTGACGAAACGCGCCGCCCTTCTTTGGATCTTCTCTACCTCCTCCGTTAACCTCACCTGGTACGGTTCGCACACTGATGAACAATACTCAAGTATAGGTCGAACGAGTGTTTTGTAAGCCACCTCCTTTGTTGATGGACTATATTTTCTAAGGACTCTCCCAATGAATCTCAACCGGGCACCCGCCTTACCAACAATTAATTTTATATGATCATTCCACTTCAAATCGTTCCGCACCCATACTCCCAGATATTTTACAGACGTAACTGCTACCAGTGTTTGTTCGGCTATCATATAATCATACAACTGTTACAAATCGGTTACTTCATTCCACTGACCCCAAACCACCGCCATTTGCGACTTGAGTGGTCAAGCGAGAGCTCACGGGAGGGACTGGTGGAGGTCTAGTTTGTTTTGTGATGATAGCTGGCTCTTCCCCGGTGCCATTAATGACCGTGTGTTGGTCAGGAGGAGGCCAGTTGAGGACTTGCACCCAACCTGTCTACGTGCTAGATATACTGGACCTACACCTGAACTTATGATCTGGGGTGTGATTTCGTATGACAGCAGGAGAATTCTCGTCACTATCCCACGCACCCAGAAAGCAAAACTGTACGTCAATCTGGTGATACAACCTGTTGTACTGGCTTTGGCTCTGAGCACTATGCGACTTAACTGCTGAGGTCATCAGTCGCCTAGGACTTAGAACTAATTAAACCTAACTAAGGACTTCACACACATCCATGCCCGAGGCAGGATTCGAACCTGCGACCGTAGCGGTCGCCCGGTTCCAGACTGTAGCGCCCAGAACCGCACTGTACTGCCTTTGATGAACAGCATGGCAGGGGGCGTTTTTCAATGGGATAACGCTCGTCTACATGCCGCTGTTGTTCAAATGGCTTTGAGCACTATGGGACTTAACATCTGAGGTCATCAGTCCCCGCCGCTGTTGTAATCCAACATGTCCTATAGTGAGTCGACATGTTACCTTGGTCTGCTCGATCACCAGATCTGTCTCTAATCGAGCACATAACGGACATTATCGGACGATAAATCCAGCTTTATCCACAAACAGCATTAACCGTCCTTTTATTGACTGGTCAAATGCAACAGGCATGGAAATCCATCTCCTAAACTTACATCCGGTACCCGTCCAACATAATGCATGTGCGTCTGGATGCTCGCTTTCAACATTCTGATGGTTACAGCGATTATTAATGTCCCACAACTACAAATTTGCAATGGCTTATTTCGCGCTTACATTAACCAATGATCTTGCAATGTTAATCACTTAAATATCTTACCTACACAAATATATTCCCTAAATTTCATTACTCTAGATTATTTTTTGGTGTTACGATTTTCTCCATCGGTGTATTTTTTTTTTTATAAAAATTAAACAAATTTCTTGACAAAACTATTGTGTACATCAACAATGACAGATCTCACACAGAACAAGTTTGGGTAATCACTCTTTTTGACATTTCGAATATCTGATAGCTCGATCACTCTCATGTGATTTATCTTCAGTATCGAATATCGCAAAGCTAATTTGTCGGAAATTCGGGGTATTGCCATTTACACCCAGGAGCGTTCAGTTCTCGATCTGTGGAGTTGTCATACTGTCTCACCTGCCGGAAGTAAGCTATATGGGTACAAATTATAAATGGAAAAATTAAAGACACGGCAGACAATGGTTGCGCCTCTACGGTACTACTTGTAGCTCTCTAAGAGGCTTGCCGAGCCGCGATGCGCTGGGAAGTACAGTAGTAAGCCCTCCAAAGCGCCGGAAATATTCCGAGCAGCGTAAGGTAGCAAGCAGCGGTCTGTACGTCCTTCCCTAGCGGAATGCAAGGCCTAGCTACTGCAGGCATTCGCGGGTATGCGCGTTTACGAAACGCCCTACAAGGCCGGCGCTTCTTAAGCGGTCATGCAAACTTGCGCCCGAGTCCTAGCGGAGAACGGGTTTTAGGCTGCCTAGGGACCCGGCGTGCTGTACTTACAGGTGGACACACTTGTAAGCCGGCAGCTCCGTGTTGCAAATGGTGAACCTGGAGTTTACGAGGAACAGGCTTCCCGTTCCGCCGCCGCCCGACGCGTCCTCGCTGCGCCGCGTTAACAGAAGAAAGAACACATCAATCAGTCGCCATCACAGACTTTTCCTCCCTACTACGTTCCAACATCGGCCGAAAATATTGATATACGTGGAAATCACCTACCACTTGGAACGAACTAATACCACCCTCGCCCGCCCCGCTAGCCGCGCGGAATAATTTCGAGGTCCGGTGAGCCGGCCAGCCTGTGGATGGTTTTTATGGCGGTTTTCCATCTGCCTCGGCGAATGCGGGCTGGTTCCCCTTATTCTGCCTCAGTTGCCCTATGTTGGCGATTTCTACGCAAACACTGTCTATACACCATAAATATTCTACCAAGCAAACATTTGGGTTTACACCCGTCTGGTATGAGACGTTCCCGGGGACGGGAAAGGGGGGGGGGGGGGGAGGGGTCCACTGGGGGCTGAACCCTGGGTTCGGCGTGGGACGGCGGTGGGGTGAGTGGACTGCTGTGGCCTGTTGTGGGGTTGTGAACCGCAAGGGCCACGGCGGGACGAAGCCTCTCCGTCGTTTCTACGTCCCCTGTTCAATACACACACTACAGTACACAATACCACTCTCAATCGCAAAGACGCAACACAACAGAGGAGAACGAGCCATCCTGCGGATCTCAAAACTCTCAGCGTACTCATGTATTACCAACTAGGGAGCTGAGGCAAAGATGACAAAACATGATTTCTGCGGTTGAGCAGTAACTCAAACTAAACATTAGATCGATTACTACTACACACAGACCAAATTGCCTGCACCTGTGTATATTCCACAAGCCACTTCGAACGGATTAAGACATTTGGACGTCGCGAGGATGGATTCCGCTTTCGTCGGTGGAGGGTAGTACCGGACAATAAACTGAATACGATTGGCTTCTTGTCCTCACGAAGCGGACAGGGAAGCTCAACTATAGAGTACAGAGGAAGTGGGGGATGGTTGGAATTTGAAAGAAATGCATGTAAGGAGTCGGGATTGTAATTTGACGTGTTTTGTATTATGATTTGGGTGCACATGTGGTTATATTGTTGAAGGAAATAAATTGTAATTAAATATAATTTTTTAACATTACAAAAATTATGGTTATTCCTTGTTCTTGTGATGATTAGATTGAAGATTAACTAATTGTTGACTAACGAAACAGTACAAGTTTCATATATTTAGTCAGACAGCTATTTATAACCAAATAATTTTTTCTGTACATTATTAATAGCACGGAATTAATAATTACCGATTCTTTCCAACCAGTTCTTCCTCACTTCCCAGCATTCTTAGCTCGTGTAGTCTCCTTACATTTCTTTTCCCCATAACTCACTATATCAGAAAACATCGTTTTTGTACACTTATAAATTCTTTTTATATCTGCCACTATCATTACGGTTATCATCATCATCACCACGACCACAGTCATCATTAGTGGCAGCAGCAGCAGAAGTAGAAATACTGCCAGCATTAACTTTATTAGTTCATAGTCTGTATTATTTACGGCCGGCCGGAGTGGCCGTGCGGTTCTGGGCGCTGCAGTCTGGAGCCGAGCGACCGCTACGGTCGCAGGTTCGAATCCTGCCTCGGGCATGGATGTGTGTGATGTCCTTAGGTTAGTTAGGTTTAATTAGTTCTAAGTTCTAGGCGACTGATGACCTCAGAAGTTAAGTCGCATAGTGCTCAGAGCCATTTGTATTATTTACTCACATTGTCGCTACAGACACTAATATCATGTTAATACTATTTGTCAGATTAAAATTCTTATTTATTAGCTAATTATAATGTAAAAAGAGATACTGTTTGTGAGAAACCCTCAGACGATTTAAGAGGTCTGATGGCTCAGTTGTCAACCGTGTTACCAGTTGATGGTTGGAGAGGCGACATCACAGTTACAGGTAATCTGTGTAAACCGGTTATATTGGCCACTGATGCATCGTATATGGATCGTGATAACCCCTTCAGCTTCAGCTAAGGCCTGAAGATAGTGCACTGAAGCCCCGAAACTGGTAGCTACACAATAAACAAACATCTCAAGGACAGTTGTAGGTAATTGATTTTGTTACCAACAGAGATGTCCTGTTGTGCAGCGAGTTCTTTGTTATCTGTCGATCACCTCGAATGAGAGTTCAAAATGGTTCAAATGGCTCTGAGCACTATGGGACTTAACATCTGAGGTCATCACTCCCCTAGACTTACAACTACTTAAACCTAACTAACCTAAGGACATCACACACATCCATGCCCGAGGCAGGATTCGAACCTGCGACCGTAGCAGCAGGGTGGTTCCGGACTGAAGCGCCTAGAACCGCTCGACCACAGCGGCCGGCTAAGTGCTGTTAAATGTAAAAGTTATGCATGTTATTTTATTCGATTTTTGTGGTATAGTGCACCATGAGTTAACATAAAATGGAACGTTCAGTAAGGAGTAGACATTCCACGCCGTCTGCATGAATAATTACGTATTTCTGCCGAAACAATTCATGATTTTTCAACCACAATAATGAACCTGCTCACACTTTGTTCCTTATTCGATGATTTTTGTCCCAAAAATAATACTGTAATGATGCTTCAGCTACCATATTCGACAGACACGGCATGAAATAACATTTTTGTTCTAAGAAATAATGGACCGTCATTTTTCAAAAGTTAAGAAGATCAAAAACTCATCGCTGAGAGAGCTAAAAGCTGTCCCGACGATCGAGTTACAGAAGTGTTTCGGGGACTAGAAAAGCGTAATGTCTAATGAGGATTATTTAAAGGGGATAACACCCTGTCTTTAATATAGCCTCCTGGGTACTCCAGAGCCAGAATGAGGTCCCAAAAAGTGCTCCTCCAGGACACCAAACACACTCCTTCTTCGATGGTGTCGAGCTCCGTCTTGTATGAAACACATCTTGTAGAAATCAGGGTCACTTTGGATAGTAGATAGGGCGTAAAAAACAACTTAAAGTCATACGCGCCCCTGTCAGAACCTTGGAAGACCAAGGGGAAAAATGAGTTAAAAGCGACTACACGCTAAGCCCAATCGATGGAAGGAAAATCAGCTAAGAACAAGGACTTCCTCTTAGAAAGAAAGATGAAGAAAAACTGTTAATATTCGAAAGAAAAGTACTAAGGAAAATTTTTGGACCTGTATACGACGAAAATAACAAAAATGGTTCAAATGGCTCTGAGCACTATGGGACTTAACTACTGTGGTCATCAGTCCCCTAGAACTTAGAACTACTTAAACCTAATTAACCTAAGGACACCACACACATCCATGCCCGAGGCAGGATTCGAACCTGCGACCGTAGCAGTCGCGCGGTTCCGGACTGCGCGCCTAGAACCGCTAGACCACCGCGGCCGGCACGAAAATAACATGGAATGGAGAATAAGAAGAAATGAAGAATTAAGAGGGTTGTAGAAACACCGTAAGATCGTCGAAGCGCTCAATAGGAGAAGGTTGAATTGGGCAGGCCATACAGCAAGAATGACAGAGAATAGACTATCTAGAATGGCATTCAGCAGAACAATAGATGGAACGAGAGGAAGAGGGAGACCCAGAATCAGATGGCGGGATAACATTCGGGAGGACACAACTAGGATGAACAGCAACAGCAACTGGACAAATAGTACATTGGACAGGCAGAAGTGGAAGAGGCTCATAGAGCAGGCGTATGGTCGATAAGCCCCTTGCCAGTAAAGTAACACTGGCGTAGGCAAAAATCTTTCAAAAGCAAATTCACGTTATTTCTTGAACACAAGTCGTACTTTCGAGTCTCGGTCTTCACTTCCAATTTTCGTTCTCCACAGCTTTTTGTAGTATTATCGATATTATTCTCTGGTGTCTTGAAACATGTCCTGTGTTGGGCTTCCTCTGGCGGTTGAAGTCCAGACGACACAGGAAGCGGCACACCTTCACTCGGCCAGACCAGATTCCCACAGTAACCGGAATGTTTTATTGTTGGAGCGCCGCCTTGTTCTTTGAGCCGGTGGCGCCTTTGATCTCGCTGACACAGGTCCAGCGGCCCACCCCGCTGCTCCAGAGGACGGTAAGCCGCGCTTACACAAGAGCGCCAATAGGTTCCGGCGTCGCCGGCGGACAATCGCAGCTGTAGCCGCAGCGGCCGCCCGGAACGATGCGTCAGCCACTTTCAGGATGACTTCACCGTCTTTTTATCTGGTTTCCCTGTAAGGTGTCTCCACGACGGTGTTGCCACTACTGTGTAGCGCCGGCTCGCGGACTAGCGACAAAGCGGCCGGAAATTACGTACTCGGACTCGTCTGCTTCACTTTTAGAGGTCGAAAGGTGCATTTATATCGGGCACATTTTACGGCAGTGTGTAGCAGCAACAGTATTGCCGGCAATATTGCAGTAATGTTGCTGCAATACAGGCATCTGTGCTGAAGGTATCATTAGTCGCTCAAATGTGTGTGTACTCCTAAGGGACCAACATACATACATACACACACACACACACACACACACACACACACACACACACACTAGAGGGGCCTCATTGGTCGTCCTCGCCTTAATTATACAGGGTAACAATTACTGAACTACGGTATGTGAAATAAAATCCTCATAACTTCTGAACGTTTTGCTTTACGACATTTAAATTGCACTGTTGGCTGCCGGGCATGATGAGAATTATGGGTATTAGATTAGGAAATGAGACACTTAAAGTAGTAAAGGAGTTTTGTGATTTGGGGAGCAAAATAACTGATGATGGTCGAAGTAGAGAGGATATAAAATGTAGACTGGCAATGGCAAGGAAAGCGTTTCTGAAGAAGAGAAATTTGTTAACATCGAGTATAGATTTAAGTGTCAGGAAGTCGTTTCTGAAAGTATTTGTATGGAGTGTAGCCACGTATGGAAGTGAAACATGGACGATAAATAGTTTGGACAAGAAGAGAATAGAAGCTTTCGAAATGTGGTGCTACAGAAGGATGCTGAAGATTAGATGGGTAGATCACACAACTAATGAGGAGGTATTGAATAGGATTGGGGAGAAGAGGAATTTGTGGCACAACTTGACAGGAAGAAGGGACCAGTTGGTAGGACATGTTCTGAGGCATCAAGGGATCACCAGTTTAGCATTGGAGGACAGCGTGGAGGGTAAAAATCTAGAGGGAGACCAAGAGATGAATACACCAAGCAGATTCAGAAGGTTGTAGGTTGCAGTAGGTACTGGGAGATGAAGAAGCTTGCACAGGATAGAGTAGCATGGAGAGCTGCATCAAACCAGTCTCAGGACTGAGGACCACAACAACAACATGCTGGTGGCAGTAGAATCGTTCGGCAGTCAGCTTCAAATTCCGGTTCTATAAATTTTCTCAATAGTATATTTCTGGAAAAGAACGTCGCCTTCCCTCCCGGGATTCCCATTTGAGTTCCCGAAGCATCTCGGTGACACTTACGTGTTGCTCGAACCTACAGGTAATAAATCTAGCAACCCGCTTTTGAACTGCTTCGATGTATTTCTTCAGTCCAACCTGGTACGGGTCCCAAACGCTCGAGCAGTGTTCAAGAATTGGTCGCACCAGCGTCCTATATGCGGTTCTTTACTCTTTGCTAAACCTCTCCCAGTAAACCTAAGTCGACCATTCGCCTTCCCTACCACAGTTCTCACATTCTTGCTCCATCGAATATCGCTTTGCAACGTTACGCCCTAATATTTAAACGAATTGACTGCGTCAAACGCGATCGAAGGCGCCTTGCCACGGTTCGCATGGCTCCCCCCATCGAAGGTTCGACTCTTCCCTCGGGCGTGTGTGTGTGTGTGTGTGTGTGTGTGTGTGTGTGTGTGTGTGTGTGTGTGTGTGTGTGTGTGTGTGTGTGTTGTCCTTAGCGTAAGTTAATTCTAGTTAGATTAAGTAGTGTGTAAGCCAAGGGACTGACGACCTCAGCAGCTTGGTCCCATAGGAATTTACCACAAATTTCCAAATTTTTGTGTCAGGCGCGACACCCGTAATACTGTATCCCATCATAACTAGTTTGCTCTTCCTATTCATCCGCATCAACTTACATTTTTCCAAATTTAAGGCTAGCTACCATTCATCACACTAACTGGAGATTTTGTCTAAGTCGTCTTGTATTCTCCTACAGTCACTCAACTTCGACACCTTACCGTACACCACGGCTTCATCGGCAAACAACCGCAGATTGCTGCCCACCCTGTCCGCCAAATAATTTATGTATACAGAGAACAACAGCGATCCTATCACACTTCTCTGGGGCACTCCTGACGATACCCTTGTCTCTGATGAACACTCGCCGTCGACTACAACACAATGGGTTCTATTATTTAAGAAGTCTTCGAGCCACTCAGATATCTGTGAACTCATCCCATGTGTTTGAAAGCACACGTTTCAATGTCGGAAACATTCATGTATCTCTAGTACGCTTTGAGCATTGATATACGAGGGTCACTCCAAAAGAAATGCACACTATTATTTTTAAAATCCATCTCTTATTCTACATGTTTGAAAGTTTTACAGTGTGTAGATACATCCTATAGGAACAATATTTTCATTTCTCTACATAATTTCCATCCCTCTCAACTACCTTACGCCATCTTGGAACCAGCGCCTGTATACCCGCACGGTAAAATTCTGGACCAACCTGTTGGAGGCACTGTTTGGCAGCGTGCACAATGGAGTCATCATCTTCAAACCTTGTTCCACGAAGAGAGTCATATGGAGCCAGGTCAGGACTGTAAGGCGGGTGTTTCAGTGCTGTCCATCCAAGTTTTGTGATCGCTTCCATGGTTATTTGACTGACATGTGTCGTGCAACAGCAAAACATCCTGCTTTTGCCGATGTGGTCGAACACGACTCAGTCGAGCTTGAAGTTTCTTCAGTGTCGTCACATATGCATCAGAATTTATGGTGGTTCCACTTGGCACGATGTCCACAAGCAAGAGTCCTTCGGAATGGAAAAAAAACCGTAGCCATAACTTTTCCAGCAGAAGGTGTGGTTTTGAATTTCTTTTTCTTGAGTAAATTTGCATGATGCTACTCCACTGATTGCCTCTTCGTCTCTGGTGAAAAATGATGGAGCCATGTTTCATCACCTGTTACAATTCTTCCAAGATATTCATCTTCACCATTCTCGTACTGTTCCAAAAGTTCGCTGCATGCCGTTTTTCTTGTTCCTTTGTGAGCCACTGTCAACATCCTGGGAACCCACCTGGCACAAACCTTTTTTAACGCCAACACTTTCAGTATTCTGCAAACAGTTCCTTCCCCTATCCCAACGTGGCGTGACAATTCGTTCACTGTGATGCGTCTGTCAGCAGTCACCAATTCGTTAACTCTCTGCACCTTGTCTGGAGTGCGTGCAGTACGAGGCCTGCCGCTGCGAGGACAATCCTCAATATTGCCGTGCCCGCTTTCATCCCGTAACCTGCTTGCCCACCGACTAACTGTACTGCGATTGACAGTAGCATCTCCATACACCTTTTTCAACCTCTTGTGGATGTTTCCTACTGTCTCGTGTTCACAGCACAGGAATTCTACGACAGCACGTTTCTTCTGACGAACGTAAAGTATAGCAGCCTTCTTGAACACATGCTGCGACGGCGCCACTCACGGGAACAGGTTGAACTAAGTTTGAAAACAAGCAGGAAGGATGTATCTACACACCGTAAAAATTTCACTGTATTTTTACAAAAATATTTATCGTCCACGTTTCACTTCCATACATGGCTACACTCCATACAAATACTTTCAGAAAAGACTTCTGACATTTAAATCTATACTCGATGTTAACAAACTTCTGTTCTTCACAAACGCTTTCCTTGCCATTGCCAGTCTACATTTTATATCCTCTCTACTTCGACCATCATCAGTTATTTTGCTCCCCAAATAGCAAAACTCCTTTACTACTTTAAGTGTCTCATTTCCTAATCTAATTCCCTCAGCATCACCCAACTTAATTTGACTACATTCCATTATCGTCGTTTTGCTTTTGTTCATGTTCATCTTATATCCTCCTTTCAAGATACTGTCCATTCCGTTCAACTGCTCTTCCAAGTCCTTTGCTGTCTCTGACAGAATTACAATGTCATCGGCGAACCTCAAACTTTTTACTGCTTCTCCATGAATTTTAATACCTACTCCTTTACTGCTTGCTCAATATACAGATTGAATAACATCGGGGACAGGCTACAACCCTGTCTCACTCCTTTCCCAACCACTGCTTCCCTTTCATGCCCCTCGACTCTTATAACTGCCATCTGGTTTCTGTACAAATTGTAAATAGCCTTTCGCTCCCTGTATTTTACCCTTGCCACCTTCTGAATTTGAAATAGAGTGTTCCAATCAACATTGTCAAAAGCTTTCTCTAAGTCTACAAATGCTAGAAACGTAGGTTTGATTTCCTTAATCTTTCTTCTAATATAAGTCATAGGGTCAGTATTGCCTCACGTGTTCCAACATTTCTACGGGATACAAACTGATCTTCGCCGAGGTCGGCTTCTACCAGTTTTTCCATTCGTCTGTAAAGAATTCGCGTTAGTATTCTGCAGCTGTGACTTATTAAACTGATAGTTCGGTAATTTTCACATCTGTCAATACCTGCTTTCTTTGGGATTGGAATTATTAGATTCTTCTTGAAGTCTGAGGGTATTTCGCCTGTCTCACACATCTTGCTCACCAGATGGTAGAGTTTTGTCAGGATTGGCCCTCCCAAGGCCGTCATTAGTTCCAATGGAATGTTGTCTACTCCGGGGGCCTTGTTTCGACTCAGGTCTTTCAGTGCTCTGTCAAACTCTTCACGCAGTATCGTGTCTCCCATTTCATCTTCGTCTACATCCTCTTCCATTTTCATAATATTGTCCTCAAGTACATCGCCCTTGTATAGACCCTCTATATACTCCTTTCACCTTTCTGCTTTCCCTTCTTTGCTTAGAACTGGGTTTCCATCTGAGCTCTTGATATTCATTCAAGTGGTTCTCTTTTCTCCAAAGGTCTCTTTAATTTTCCTGTAGGCAGTATCTATCTTACCCCTCTTAAGATAAGCCTCTACATCCTTACATTTGTCCTCTAGCCATCCCTGCTTAGCCATTTTGCACTTCCTGTCGATCTCATTTTTCAGACGTTTGTATTCCCTTTTGCCTGTTTCATTTACGGCGTTTTTATATTTTCTCCTTTCATCAATTAAGTTCAATATTTCTTCTGTTACCCAAGGATTTCTACTAGCCCTCGTCTTTTTATCTACTTGATCCTCTGCTGCCTTCACTGCTTTATCCCTCAGAGCTACCCATTCTTCTTCTACTGTATTTCTTTCCCCCATTCCTGTCAATTGTACCCTTATGCTCTCCCTGAAACTCTGCACAACCTCTGGTTCTTTCAGTTTATCCAGGTACCATCTCCTTAAATTCCCACCTTTTTGCAGTTTCTTCAGTTTTAATTTACAGTTCATAACCAATAGATTGTGCTCAGAGTCCACATCTGCCCCTGGAAATGTCTTAAAATTTAAAACCTGGTTCCTAAATCTCTGTTTTACCATTATATAATCTATCTGATGCCTTCTAGTATCTCCAGGATTCTTCCATGTATACAACCTTCTTTTATGATTCTTGAACCAAGTGTTAGCTATGATTAAGTTATGCTCTGTGCAAAATTCTACAAGGCGGCTTCCTCTTTCATTTCTTCCCCCCAATCCATATTCACCTACTACGTTTCCTTCTCTCCCTTTTCCTACTGACGAATTCCAGCCACCCATGACTATTAAATTTTCGTCTCCCTTCACTACCTGAATAATTTCTTTTATCTCGTCATACATTTCATCAATTTCTTCATCATCTGCAGAGCTAGTTGGCATATAAACTTGTACTACTGTAGTAGGCGTGGGCTTTGTGTCTATCTTGGCCACAATAATGCGTTCACTATGCTGTTTGTAGTAGCACTCCTATTTTTTATTCATTATTAAACCTACTCCCGCATTACCCCGATTTGATTTTGTATTTATAACCCTGTATTCACCTGACCAAAAGTCTTGTTCCTCCTGCCACCGAACTTCACTAATTCCCACTATATCTAACTGCAACCTATCCATTTCCCTTTTTAAATTTTCTAACCTACCTGCCCGATTAAGGGATCTGACATTCCACGCTCCGATCCGTGGAACGCCAGTTTTTTTTCTCCTGATAACGGCGTCCTCATGAGTAGTCCCCGCCCGGAGATCCGAATGGGGGACTATTTTACCTCCGGAATATTTTACCCAAGAGGACACCATCATCATTTAACCATACAGTAGAGCTGCATGCCTTCGGGAAAAATTACGGCTGTAGTTTCCCCTTGCTTTCAGCCGTTCGCAGTACCAGCACAGCAAGGCCGTGTTGTTTAGTGTTGCAATGCCAGATCAGTCAACCATCCAGACTGTTGCCCCTGGAACTACTGAAAAAACTGCTGCCCCTCTTGAGGAAGCACACGTTTGTATCGCCTCTCAACAGATACCCCTCCGTTGTGGTTGCACCTACGTTACGGCCATCTGTATCGCTGAGGCACGCAAGCTTCCCCACCAACGGCAAGGTCCATGGTTCATGGAGGTAGGATATGGGAGAGAGTGTCACTAAAATTATACAGGATTTGGGCTGGAAATCGTTAAAAGAAAGGCGTTTTTCGTTGCGACGGAATCTTCTCACGAAATTCCAATCACCAACTTTCTCCTCCGAATGCGAAAATATTTTGTTGACACCGAGCTACATAGGGCGGAACGATCACCACTATAAAATAAGGGAAATCAGAGCTTGTACGGAAAGATATAGGTGTTCATTGTTTCCGCGCGCTATACGAGATTGGAATAATAGAGAATTATGAAGATGGTTCGATGAACCCTCTGCCAGGCATTTAAGTGTGATTTTCAGAGTATCGATGTAGATGTAGAAAACGAAGACAGAATATTGCAACTTTGAGCAAAGCCAAGCGTTTTAACTGAACAGTGTGAATAAAAGCCGTTTCTCTCTGGCATCGGAAGTAAAGACTATCGCGACTGTAGCAAACGTAATACTGCATAAAGTTAAAAAGAAGGGCTCTTGAAGAGTGTAGGCCACAAACAGCATTGGAAGCAATTAAAAAGAAAATAAAAACTTGGTCTTCAGTGCTGCCGAGAAAGGAGCTAAAGCCTCAAAGAGAAATTGTGCTAAAAATGAAGATGTCTACTTAGAATAGCCCATAAGCTCTCGTAAAGTGTCGCAGCTTCATCTTCCGAGAAGAGCGCTTCGCTTCCGGATGAAACTGTGTCCCGGCATACTTCAAAGATGATCTTTTGCCATGAATTTCCTTCCTAAGTATGCGTGTAAAAACTGAATGCAAAACCTGCCGACGTTTACTGCTTGAGAAAAGCTTTCGGGTTTCAGCGGGACGGCAGTGTTGGAATTCCGCGGCGTTTACAGTTGCGTAACGCACTTCGCCAGAAGACTATGTGTGTGACAGTCACCGAAAAGTGGCGGGATATCAACACTGCCATCTTTCTCCTACGTTAGAATGTTTTTACGTACTGAATAGTTACCACGTAGCATAAATCACGGGTCCTCACGTTTGCTAAAATACTCCGCGTCGGAGTCTGAGTTCTTCCGTCTACAAAGTTCTGGAGTGCAGACATTTACGGCTTTCGTCCTGGCTCCTTAACTTGCAACAGCAGCTTTCACACTTGAAAACCACTCTCCGCTGAGATTATTCCTCGACCTCTATAAAGAAATGACGTCGTAGAGCGACTCTCGTGACCGTAAGACGGAATAGTCCGTGGCTGTGCGGATGTTCCCTTTATAATCCCGACGCAACGTATACAGTTTTTGCTGATTGCTGCCATCGTGCTGCAGCCTCTCTCTCTGCCCCATTCTTAGAAATTTTTAACGCGTGCGACTGGGCAGCACTTATGTACCATTCTCATCTTCGTAATGTTAACAGGGAAACAGACGAAAGAGAAGCGCTGTACATCTCCGCGGTATATTGCCACGTTCGTGTTTGAGCGTCAGGAAATGTAGCACAAATGCAAGCAAAATAAGCATTATTAAAACTTCGAGGCGTTCCATTGTACAGGGTGTCCGAAAAGTCTTTCCCTGATTACATAAATTGATAACCCAGGCTAGAAGTAAGATACAAATATGAAACTGGTGTCCAATTGTTTACAATCTATCGAAGTTTTTTCCAAAAAAATTGTTTAAATGGCTCTGAGGACTATGGGACTTAACTTCTGAGGTCATCAGTCCCCTAGAACTTAGAACTAATTAAACCTACCTAACCTAAGGACATCACACACATCCATGCCCGAGGCAGGATTCGAACCTGCGACCGAAAGTTTTTTTCACACATCAGTGAACTTCCACATGAGCACCCTTTGTAGCACGTAGCACATCTAGGCGATATTCAATTTCTGTCCACACATTAGCCAACATCACTGGAGGGATCGATTCAACGACTGTCGTTATCCGTTGCCACAGGACTTCAAGATCTGGTACACGTGTTCGGTAGACCTCGTCCTTGACATAACCCCATACAAAGAAGTCTAATTGGGTTATGTCAGGAGAGTGTAGAGGCCAAACCGTTGGCCCATCACGACCAATTCATCACCCAGGAAAGGTCATATCGAGATAGGCACGGACGTTCAAACCCCAATGAGGCGGTGCACCGTCTTGCTGAAACAAGACATCGGGGTGATACTGAAGCAGCTGAGGAACAGCATACAGTTGCAACATGTCCAGATACACTGCAGATGTGGTGGTAGCCTCAGCGAAGAAGAATGGCCCGATAATTCGATCATGCAATAGCGTGCACCAAATATTCACTTTTGGACTGCCTCTGGTGCACTCCATGACCTCGCCAGTGGGTTGTGAACCCCAAAGACGCACATTATGGTGATTCACTACTCCACTGACAAAAAAGGTCGCTTCGTCGGAAAAGGCAATTCGTCTGAGATAACCATCATCGTCCTCAATACGTGATAGCATTTCGACTGCAAAGTCATATCGACGTGTACTGTCATTGGGCAACAATGGAAGTGGAAGTTTACTGATGTGTGAACTGCTTCACCATTACTGTCGTCCTCAGCATAACCCCAAACACTGCTATGACTATTGAAATCTCCAACAATAAAGTGAGCTTGTTGATTGGTGTAGTTGTCTGTAGGTGAAAATTGGAAATCTGCTCCTGGGGGTTTGTAAATTGACGACACAATACAACCATTCAGTTCTACAGACAGTATTTCAATATTGTTGAATTCTGTAAGTGAGGTAGAGAGAACAGCTATATCGTTCCTCACAAAGATAGCACTGCCATATTGTCTATGGGGTCGCTCAACTGCCAGTTTCATCCCAAGGATTTTTGGTCTTCTCATGGTGTCATCTCGATGGGTTTCTTGTATACATAAAATATCACACCTAGGTTCCTTGGCAATATGTTGCAGGAGTTCTTCTTTGGCAACAGACAATCCTTCTATGTTGATTGATACAATCACAAGGTGAGGTCTTGATAAAGACCTTTGGTTTCCATTCATAGTGAAACCTATAATGCAATGCTTTTGGAATGCTGACGTTCAGTTCAGTACTGGAGAATCTAGTCCAGTACTTAATTTTTGTTAGCGAGAACATAGCTCACCAATGCAGAAAAACTGTTCTAAATCCGATACCAAATACTCAACACCGCCCCATAGGCTGCCAAGTGTTTGCAGCCATTACTCCTAGAATCACATCATTCCGAAGGCGATACAATTTCAAGAAAGCAGACTGGCAGAAGTTTGCTGATCTCCTTGACTCAGAAGTTTCACGCATAGAACCCTCAGTTTCCAACTATGATGAGTTTGTAGAAGCCGTGAAAAGATGCTCAAGACTCTCAACTCCCAGAGGCTGTCGAGTTAACTACATACCTGGCTTGACAGAAGAATCCGTGAAGCATCTACATAACTATATCCAACTTTTCAATGATAATCCTTACAGCATTGAAACCTTAACTGCTGGCCAAAATTTATCCTCAGCCTTAGCCAAATCCAAAAAAGAACGATGGATAGAGCTACTCGAGAACCTGGATATGTCTAAAAGCAGTCAGAAAGCCTGGCAGTTGCTGCGACGCCTGAACAACGACCCTGTCCACAATCATGGCCATGCAAACATTGCACCAGATCAAATTGCTCATCATCTAGTTCAGAATGGAAGGGTCAATTGTTCTAAAGATAGAACAAAACTCAAAAGAGAACCTGAACGTGAAAACAACCATATATCAAATGACTTCATCTTACAAGAACTCAGAACCGCAATTCAGAAATGCAAAAATGGTAAAGCGCCTGGTCTAGACGACCTAATGATTGAGCAAATTAAACATTTTGGTCCCATCACGGAAAGATGGCTTCTGCAATTCTATAATGGTTGTCTGAAGCGGAAACAGATCCCTGCCATCTGGAGGAAAACTAAAGTTATTCCCTTACTAAAACCTGGAAAGGGTGCAGCTGATCCCAAGAACTACCGACCGATTTCGCTCCTTTGCCATTTGTATAAAATCTATGAAAGAATGTTGCTAAATAGACTCACTCCCATTGTTGAAAAACAACTCATACCTCAACAAGCAGGTTTCCGACCTGGAAAGAATTGTACAGCACAAGTCCTTAATCTGACTGAACATATTGAAGAGGGATATGAGAAAGGATACATTTCCGGGGCTGTCTTCGTGGATCTCACAGCAGCATATGACACCATTCAACATCGACAATTATTGCACAAAGTCTATTACATCACTAGAGACATTAATTTCACCAGAACGGTGCAGACACTTTTGGAAAACCGGCGATTCTATGTGGAGTTCCAAGGAAGAAAGAGTAGATGGAGAAGTCAAAGGAATGGCTTGCCTCAGGGTAGTGTCCTTTCCCCCATATTGTTCAACATATTTACAAATGACCAGCCTCAACCTTCTCTTACAAAGAGTTTCATCTATGCAGATGATCTTGCCTTAGTCACACAAGCCAGAGATTTTGACACAGTAGAAAACCAGCTTACTGTTGCTCTCAAGGACCTATCTGAGTACTACAGAGTCAATAACTTAAGACCGAACCCTGCTAAAACTCAAGTTTGTGCTTTCCACCTACGCAATCGAGAGGCCTATAGAAAACTTACAGTGTTTTGGGAAGATCAAGAGCTTGAACATTGTTTCTACCCCAAATATCTGGGTGTCACCTTAGATCGAACGTTGACCTACAGAAAACACTGCACTAACACCAAGCAGAAAGTTGCTGCTCGTAACAACATCCTGCGGAAGCTCACTGGCAGCGTTTGGGGTGCAGATCCCAAACTACTAAGAACATCAGCCTTGGCCTTGTGTTATTCCGCAGCTGAATACGCATGTCCTGTATGGTACAAGTCATCTCATGCAAAGCAGGTTGATGTGGCCCTGAACGAAACCTGCAGGACAGTAACGGGATGCCTCAAAGCTACACCTATTGATAAACTCCATAAACTAGCAGGTATTGCTCCTCCAGACATAAGGCGTGAAGTCGCAGCCAAACTTGAGAGACATAAAGCAGATCATAACACCGATCACCTGCTACATGGATACCAGCTACCAATTAGTAGACTCAAATCTAGGAGGAGCTTCATGAGAACTACTACACCCCTCACCGGTCGGACTGGAGCAGCCAGACTATCTCAGTGGACAGCAAAATCTGACAGTAACGATTGGATGACTCCTTCTGAGACCCTTCCTCCTGGTGGAAATCAAGTCTGGACAGTGTGGAAGTCTCTAAATCGGCTCAGGAGTGGCGTCGGACGAACTAAGGACAATCTGTTTAAATGGGGCTTCATGAAGGAATCTTCCACCTTGTGTGACTGCGGAGAAGAACAGACAACCAAACATTTAATTAACTGTCCTAGATGTCCTGTATCATGTTCCACACAAGAGCTTGTTGATGTTTCAGACAATGCTGCTGCCGTTGCACAATTTTGGGCTAATACCGTTTAGTTTGTTCTTTTATGATTTGACCTGATTTGTTATATTGTATATATTGTAAATATTGTTGTAATGTTTTTGACTCGAAATAAAAATAAAACTGATGTGTGAAAAAAACTTTGATAGTTTGTAAACAATTAGACACCAGTTTCATATTCGTATCTTACTTCTAGCTTGAGTTATCAATTTATGTAATCAGGGAAAGACTTTTCGGACACCCTGTACTTTTCCCCCCGGTATTATCTACTAATTTCTAGTGATACTATGAGGTACACATGATACGTTTCCTACACGTGAATAATGATGTGCACTACTTCTTCTAATCCACCTCTGTCTAATACAGAGCACTGGATAGACAGATAGTTAATTACGTATTTCACGGATCATTGGTAAAACATATCGTAATGAGTGGAGAAAGATTACAGAACATATAAAATAGTACGTATATAACTACGGCAATTTGCTGCCGATTTTCAGATTAGTTATTGAAGTAAGAATATTCAATTGTAAGATGCTTAGCTTACTAAATCTATTTCCTCCTATATTTGTAATCCACCCCCGCCTTCTTCGCCCTCTGTTGTATATTTATATAACTTTCAGTTTCTGACATGAAAGTCCTAAAATTCACGAAAACTCGTGCTGCGAAAAGCGCCAGCATTACCGAAAATGTCCGTGTGTTCATTTATAAGCGGCTGACAACGATGTCCAAGCAGTCAGATCCTCTATAGTCATCTCCGGAAAATTCCTGAATGCCCGTCGCGAAGATAATGAGTGAATAGCGCACTGACGTATGTATGTATGTATGTATGTATCGCCATCTTCTGCTGTAGGGGTTGCACATCTTTCTTTTTTTGATCTTCATCATACCGCAATTAAAGAATGTTTCACATTAGACGTTTCCGGTTCAAAGTTTTTTATTCCCGCCATGCGGGTATAATCACATAGGAAACCTTTTTACATGAATCACTCGAGTACAAATTACAGCTCCACCAATGCATTGTATTTTCGACCTTGTGTACGCGGTACTACTGCCATCTGTATAATATGTGCATATCGCTATCCCATCACTTTTATTACCTCAGTGTACTGTATTTACAAAATGACCACTGCTTATGCTTTGTGAATAAAGTTAAAATGCGTCTCAATAGAACATTCCTAAACTGCTGAGCTTTGATGATGAGAAAGCAAATAAAAATCGATGTAGCAAAAGTAGTCTTCATTTGAAAGTACGTTGGTGACAGAGCTGTATCATTGTCTACCGAAACTCAAAAGGGGCAGATAACCTTGGGTGTTCCTTTTATATTCACTGAAGGCTATGTATAAGTAACGTTACCGATGGAAAGGTATTCACGCGCTTGTTGAACCAGTTTCACTGGAGGTGTGACTTTTCAGTTTTCATCAATTGAGGACGACGCCCGGTTTCACATAAACAGATTGAAAGTCGATTTGTTTACAAGAAAGTAGGATTGGCTTTCGGGACGTGCTCTTACAGTCATCTCAAATGTGGAATGTCAATTATGACGATATTAACGTAAGGAAAACACAACACCCAATCCCAGGGCGGAGAAGATCTCCGACCCGGCCGGGAATTGAACCGGGGCCCCTTCGGTTTGCAATCCGCCGCGCTGAGCGCGCAGCTACCGGGGCGGCAGACGATGGTATTCTCTCGTAACGAGGACGGACGTAAAGCACCGTGCGACAACGTTAATAGCTCCACGTGTTCCCATAAAACGTGAATCGGCAGGGCAAATAAAGTAGAGCGTTCCGAGCCTGGCGGCTCCAGAAATGATGCTGCAGTAGAGGGAATGTCAGTCTGTTGCATGTCAACGAACAACCCGTGCTGTACAATGGTGTTAGCCCTTAATGTCCAAGGCGCGGTCTCACAGACCACTAGCGTTTATTGTTCCTGTGTAGCTAATATATAGGGCCGCGGTAGGAGATTACAGCCTTCTCTAGTTGCTCTTTTCCGAATCTGCTGTGGTTTCCTTTGTCAATAGTTGCTTGAATATAATGTGGACCTATACTGTTATTGCGTCTTCCGTGCTAGCAGTCTCCCAGACCGCACCTGAGATTTAACGTTATGGATTCAGTAACCCAGGTATACGTCTACTGTTCATGTTTAATGGACCCTGTTTTTGGGGATACTGTTTCAAAATGATTTGAGGATAGTTTAGGAAGCGATGTTGGATCAGATACTGACAACGAAATTGAAAGTGAACATAATACAGTATAGGAACAGTGCGAAAGAGCCACTTGTGAATTCCTTGAATGAAACAAGTGATCAAAGTGAGCCGGCCACGGTGGCTGAGCGGTTCTAGGCGCTTCAGTCCGGAACCGCGCGACTGCTACGGTCGCAGGTTCGAATCCTGCCTCGGGCATGGATGTGTGTGATGTCCTTAGGTTAGTTAGGTTTAAGTAGTTCTCAGTTCTAGGGGACTGATGACCTCAGATGTCAAGTCCCATGGTGCTCAGAGCCATTTGAACCATTTGATCAAAGTGATGAAGACAGAAGTGTGGAGATTGAATCTTTAACTAGAGGTTCTGCTCGAAATACATTAGGTAGAAACAAATATCGCTGCTCGTCGAAGCCTCTTCCAACGATGGCCAACGGCATTATTTTTTCTCATATTGGATATAGTGAAGTGAATGCGTTTGTCTTTTACAATTTCTACAAAGATAATACTCAGGTGAACCGTTTTAATTTTTAAGGAAGCTTGTAAAATCGGTGACACCACAGACAAAAAGCCTGTCGATAAGTATCACATACGCCGTGAACTTCCTGTTTTGGGTGTAGCAGAATCAACAGTGGAAGTCGTCGTAGAATGAATGGAAAAACGCAAACCAATGCTCCACCTGTGATAAAAAAAAAAAACCTTGTTTGCCACTGTTGCAAGAAGCCAATCTGACTTGAAATCTCTACAAAGGTTTCCAGCGAGTGAAAAGAAAACCTCTGAGAAGGAAACTAAACACATATAAGTTACGGTACTAGTCTAATTTTAATTTTTTGAGCGTTTCGTGAGAGTTTCTTTATGTTTTTATTATTACATGTATAATAATAAAATTATAGCAGAAAGTAAAAATTGGAGTGCAAGGTATTTGAGTTTTTGTAACATTATCATGTAATATTACGTTCATTTTGTGTAGTTTCTCGTTTAAATGCGTTTTTTTTCTTAAAAATTAACTTTAAAATTTATCTAGATGCATATTTTTTGTTTGGTACTGATGTAAACTTTTATATAAAACCTGAACTGTTCCACTGAAATTGCTGAATGCTATTTTTATGGTTATGTAAATACAGCGGTCACTCAGACAGCACCTGGGACAATGTGTGACCAAAAAATGACCTGGGAAGCTAAGGGTTAACACACTGTTGCTCTGACTAACCGATCCTGTTTCCTTCCTTATCCCTCTCCGAGGCGTACTTGTGCTCCGCCCCAAATGACCGCGTCGACAGAACGTGAAGCCCTCCTAATCTTCGTCCCCTTCCTTTGTCTGTGTTTCTTAGGCTCAGCGAACGTCCTCGAGACGGTGCAGCCTCTTGCTCAAGTTTTTGTTTTATGTAACGTAATGAAATAAGAATAGTCACAGCGGAAAAGCGCTGGGTCCAGACTGGCGCTAACAATGGAACAAAAGCGACCGAGCGAGAACGTAAAGCGGTGGCGAGGGCCGAAGTCGAGGGCGAACCTCGGGAGCCAGCCGTTATCCCACCGGCCAAGTCGTTGCACATGCGTTCCCAGAACCCACGAGACAACTGCATATAAATAACAAGCAGGTACTGATGTCAACTGCCCACAGCGTGAATATTAAAATACGCAATGTCCAATCAGGTATGCAAATGGACGCACTTGAATTTACTGTGTTGGTTAGCTATAATTAGCTACATGTCCCGTGGATCATTTGAGCGATTTTTATCGAAATGACGTGAACGAGTTAGTTTACAGGTTATGTGTACATGGTATGTTTTTTGCATTTGTAAGTTACTAAATAGCGGACTGGGTTATATTGAACACCAAATATTAGTGTTTAATACAACTCGTCGTGTTCATGTTTGTAGCTGAGCACACAGCGCGGCTGATCTGCGATGCGGAAGGGGGGGGGGGGGGCGAAGAGGCGTCGCGAGGTGTCCCAGTTTCAATTCCTGTTATTGTGAAACTAATCTTGTACAAACAAAAACGTGTAAAATTTCATTTATTATCTATATTGTGATGAAATGATCATGCTGTACGAGAGCTATGTCGCAAAAGATAAAGGTAGTGGTATTCAGAGGAAAATAGATTTAATTCGCAGATTTTGTACAGCGAAAACCAACAAATATTATATCTAAATGTGATTAACTTTTTAAATCGAAAGTAGGGAAGTGAGATCTTGCTCTTCTCGTATTGCCGCGCGGAGTAGCCGCGCGGTCTTGGGCACCTTGTCACGGTTCGCGCGGCTCTCCCCGTCGGAGGTTCGGGTCCTCCCTCGTGTGTGTGTGTGTGTGTGTGTGTGTGTGTGTGTGTGTGTGTGTCACTGCTTTGGTTTCAGGTCTCTGTATCAGGATTGTGCAGACATTGTTTGGAAGCTGAACTGCGGATAGCTTATCACATCGGGTCGTTTTAACGACAAGCACATACAGAGTCGAGCCTTTGCTTTATTTGGATACCAAGTACGATTGCATAGTTTTTGCCACTTTGTGCATGCTAGTCAGTATAATATATTTTCAAAGTCAATGCTTTCAAAGAATGACGAAGTGCAATAGCCACCAGGGCTTGATACATCGAGAGAACACCAAATTCGCTATGGCGGAAGTAAGGTACTAAAGCTGATGAAATATAACCAAATAATTCTAAATTTTGTGATTCAATTTTCTCATTTTGAGAGTACTCTAGGAGCGATCTATTTTAGTTGCTAAAAAACATTCAACAGCGTAGATCGCAAAAGTATTTCTTTATTTACGACAATCGGTTTCGACACACTTTGCCGTCATCTTCAGGTCTGAAAAATCTTTTTGTTATGAAACTTGTTCATTTTACATTGAACATCACACCAAGTTGTCGTGCGGATAAATATCACCACATTGCAAAAGACTTGTCATAACTAAAATATTTAAATACAAGGAGCTTTATATTTTTAAATATTGTTATTACACATCTTTTATAACGTGCCATTCTGCCACATTTGAATTTCTGTTGACAGTTTTGCTCTTTACCGCGCAGGAGAATGGTCGCTAGGGGGACGCGCAGCGTGAACCGTTCACAGATTTTTTTTGCATTTTGTTCTTTATTGTGCATTTTACTTGGACGTAGCGCACGTCACATGACATCCGTTGAAGTTAGTTGTTGATCACTTTTATTTTCTATTACAGACGCCAGCCAGCAATCTGACCGAACACGCTGAGCTACTGTCTCGGTGGTTTGGTTGTAGTCCATACAGCGAGCAACGAAGTACTTGACACCAGATTTGCGCTCTGCCAAAACAACAGTTCGGTAGTTATGGTACGCTATATAAACGATGTAGTAAACGTAGGATTACTGGTACTCTTGGTTGAACTGGAAGGTAAAGAAACATAAATGAACGTATAAGTGAGAAAATGGAAGCCGATAACTTTTTTTTAGTCCATTGTGTATTTTATATCCTTAAAGAAAATAAATTGCAAAAATTAGTTGCTTGCGTAACTTCTGTACTTTTGCGTAACCAGAGCAATTAATTTTGATGCAACTACGGTTTAAATGCACAGATATAGACAGAGGGGCCCAAAAAAAATGTATCCAATGTTTAAAAGTCCATAACTGGCAACTGATTGACGGAATTGTCTCATCTTTGGTAGTGTAATAGTTTGTAATTCTGGCAATCGCCACACAAGCGTTGTATTGCGTTGTTTTGTTTTGTCGTATGACAGTCGCCAGGTAGTGTTTTATTCTTAGTTGCACCTAGTTACTCGAGTAAACATGGCTGGCGCAAGGCTTACATTCGATGAAAGAAAGTCAGTTTTGAAGTGGTATTTTAAGTACGAAACATTAATGAGGTTCAATGGCAATGGCGAAATGAGTAACAAACAGAGCCACGGACTTGATTAACGATTCGTCGCATACGAGACAAATTTGAAGCCGAAGGCTGTGTTCAAGATATACACAAACAACGATCTGGACGACCTATAATAGCAACAAGTCCAGCTAACTCCCGTCGTGTGTTACAACAATTCACTCGCTCACCACAGAAGTCTGTGAGACAGTGTGCCCGTAAAACTGGAGTGAGTCGCTCAAGTGTTCGGCGAATTTTGAAGACAGCAAAGTGGAAGTGCTACATCCCAAGATTGCTACACGTAATGAACGAGGACGACCCAGATCGTAGAATGGAGTACTGCGAGTGGTTTACTAACATGGTGCGCAACAATGAAGAGTTTGCAGTGATGATTGTGTGGTCTGATGAGGCACAGTTCAAACTCAATGGAACAGTAAATCGCCACAATTGCATCTACTGGGCCTCCGAAAATCCGTACGTCGATGGAGACAAAGCCGTGAATTTGTCAGGAGTAATTGAATTGATGTGGGTTGTCTTACCGGGGCTTGATTGGGCCATTCTTCTTTGACGGCACAGTTACCGGTGAGGTGTACCTTCAGAAACTTCAGACATCCATTTTACCTGCCATCCGAGACTTGTATGGAAACAGAAGAGTTTACTTTTAACAATATGGTGCCCCAGCTCACTACCAAAATCGTGTTAGGACGTATCTCGACGAAAATCTACCAGGAAGATGGATAGGCCGTAGAGGTGCTGCGGAGTATCCACCACGTTCCCCAGACGTAACTCCTCTGAACTTTTACCTGTGGGGAACACTAAAGGACGTCGTTTATCGACAAAAGCCACGCACATTGGATGAACTTCGAGAATCCATCGTACATTCATGTGCAAATATCCAACTGAACACGTTGCAGTCGGTAGTTCGTGCTGCAGTTCGGCGGCATCGTTTGTGTGTGAATGTTAACGGTGAGCATTTCGAACACCAATAGTGATATCTTTTAGTTGGACTTTAAGCTACACTTTCACCAAAAATGAGAAAACTCCGTCAATTAGTTTGCGAGTTATGGACTTTTAAGCAGTGGATACATTTTCTTGGACACCTTTGTATATATATAATTGTTGTTATTCTGTGCTCAATAAAACGTTCATTATGATCGAAAGCAAGAGTTTCCTTTTATTACTGATAAATGCGACAGTTGCTTATGAATAACAGAAACGAGTTTTATGTAAGTTCGACGAAGTATTGAA
This sequence comes from Schistocerca americana, assembly GCF_021461395.2. Taxonomy (NCBI): domain Eukaryota; kingdom Metazoa; phylum Arthropoda; class Insecta; order Orthoptera; family Acrididae; genus Schistocerca; species Schistocerca americana. The sequence continues at coordinate 226,310,029 of NC_060125.1, read as the reverse complement.
GCAATGTTTAATATATTTTTGTTTTGCGTTTTTTAATTTTACCTTTTTGTTGGGGATGTTGCATTTTCTAGCTCTAAATTATAAATCTGGATTGTTTTCTGTATTTTTACTATTACACCCGTCTGTTTCACGTTACAAATAAACAATTTTCGAATAAAACCTGAATTAACCATTGACAGTTCCAGTTTTACTGTAAATACTGTTTGTTCTTAAGTAACAGATTGGACGACAGCTCTGTGGAACAAAAATGTTCCGTAGGTTACTCGGCCATTTACATATACCCTCTCAGTTTCAAGACGGTTCAACACTTCCGCTTTTTAGGAGAATATCGAACGACAATGTTCGCTTACGTAAAGTAAGAGATCGTTATGAGGTAACGCCCTTTTTTTATGTATGAATTTGGCCAGCTATGGATCGCATACAACTTAAGACTTATGGTGTTTCTTTTTCTTCCGTTCTTCCCAGTACTTCTGCATTTTCTCTCCAACTACTCGTCTCTGCTCATCTGTCCACACTCTCTTGGGTCGAGGTTTTGGATCATCTTCTTCATAGTTTGCGTTTTCTATCAGTAGCCTGAAGTGATTCCTGTCACGTATTATTTCTTCTGTAACAGCTATTTTGTTGGCGTCTTTCTTTACTGTTACTATCCATCCTACAGTTTTTTTCAGCTTACTAACGTAATTAAAATTTTTCTTTGTAATCCGTGTTTCTTCCATTCTTTTTAAATGTCCATAAAATTTTAACCGTCTTTTCCTCATTGTATCTGTGATCTTTTCTGTATTTTTGTATAAGTCCCCATTTCTCCTTTTCATCAACCGATTTTCCTTGTTTTTCTCAGGACCTAGCATTTTTCTTAGTATTTTTCTCTCTCTTTTTTCTAGTTCTCTTAATTCGCCTTTCTTATTCAGTGTTGGGCACTCTGATCCATACGTTGCTTGAGTCCTAATAACTGAATTATAATGTTTAATCTTCGCTTGTGTGGATATTGATTTCTTATTGTAGTAGTTTTGTGTTAATTTATATGCAAGTTCTAACTTTTTTACTCTTTCTTTATTTGTTGTGTTATCCAGTCCATTGGCTTGGATCCACTCCCCGAGGTATCTGAATCTATCAACTCTTAATTTTTCCATACTTTGTTTTCATAAACTTTTCTGTATTATGTTTGTGTTCTATATACTCGGTTTTTTCATAGGATATTTTTAGTCCAGTCTTTTCAGCAATCTCGTGTAACAGATCAAGCATAACTATTGCGTCTGTTCGGTTTTCAGTTATCAATGCCATATCATCCGCAAAGGCTAAACATTTCACTTCAAATTTGTTCTTCCCTTGGCCCATGCTATACCCTTTGTGCCTCTGTTTTTTAATGTGTTTACCCATGTTTTTACTATTTTATCTAAAACCAAGTTAAAGAGGATTGCTGACAGTCCGTGTCCTTGTCGAACTCCTGCTTTGATTTTGAATGGTTCAGAAATTTCGCCTTGAAACTTAACTCTTGATGATGTATCTGTGAGCGTTTGTTCAACAAGTCTTATGGTGTTTTCATCTATCCTTGATTCATAAAGTATCTGGAATAGTGCTTTTCTGTCAACTGACTTCTTGAAGTCTACGAAAGTAACTACTGTATTTTTATTTTGTATAGCTCTCACTCTCAAAATTGTTTTTAAATTGGCCGGCCGGTGTGGCCGTGCGGTTCTAGGCGCTTCAGTCTGGAACCGCGTGACCGCTACGGTCGCAGGTTCGAATCCTGCCTCGGGCATGGATGTGTGTCATGTCCTTTGGTTGGTTAGGCTTAAGTAGTTCTAAGTTCTAGGGGACTGATGACATCCGCTGTTAAGTCCCATAGTGCTCCGAGACATTTGAACCATTTTTTGTTTTTAAATTAAGAATCTGTTATGCACATGATCTACCTTTTCTAACGCCCTGTAGGTATGCAACTCGTCAAACATACAGGTAATGGGGGTATGATCATAGCTGGCCAAAGCTGCTAGCAAAATTAACATAGTGTACACTTACTTGTGGTAGTCTAAGGTCGTTTACGATAGTTTTACAACTCTACTTCACACCTGACCAAGACATCTAGGGGAGTTGTCAAATATCGTCCTTACACGATATTCGACAAATTCCCTAGATTTCTTGGTCAGGTGTGAAGTACAGTTTTAAAACTATCTTAGGCTGCCATAGACTACCGTAAATAAGGGTGGACTATGGTAGTTCTCCTAGCAGCCCTGTAAACCGAGATACTTGTGAACTATATTCAATTTATCGCTCGGATAACATTTACCTTCGTCTCAAATAGAAACTAAAGCGTGTTAGATTCAGTGCGTGGACTATTTGCTGTAAACGCAAACCCTTGTAAACTGTATTTGAACTGCTCCAAGGCCAACGTTGTGCTTCGTCCCAGATAGAAACAACATGTTAGCTGGAGCGTGACACGCCGGATGTGAGTGGTGGCTCCTCCTGTTATCCCCCCCCCCCCCCGCCCCCCCGGCTCACGCCACGCCGCTGAGAGCCCGTACATCACAGCGTGGGGTCGCCGGCGACCAGCTGCGATTGCGACAGGGCAGCATCGCTGCAAGGAAGCCGCGAGACCACTGCTGAGAGCTCAGTTCTCCCCCTGTGGCGAACGAATGAGTTACAGCCGGCTCTGGAGCTCCTAAAATAAAGGCCGCGCCCCACTCTGAGAGAGAAAGGAGAAGCACATGTCTCGCACATCTCTGTTACCGTTGCAATAGCTGAAAACGGTGGTCCGACGGATGTATGTCTTCAATCGCTTTGTTTAAATCGTACACTGCGACATTTTGAATCCCGTGACTCCATCTTCAGGTGGCTACTCTTCTTTGTACAGCGTCAATGCCGGCCGGAGTGGCCGAGCGGTTCTAGGAGCTTCAGTCTGGAACCGCGCGACCGCTACGGTCGCAGGTTCGAATCCTGCCACGGGCATGGCTGTGTGTGATGTCCTTAGGTTAGTTAGGTTTAAGTAGTTCTAAGTTCTAGGGGACTGATGACCTCAGAAGTTAAGTCCCACAGTGCTCAGAGCCATTTGAACCATTTTTGAACAGCGTCAATGTAAGTCTTTTTAAATGTTTTGTTGGATCTTTTCTTGAATCTGGAGTTAACAATACCTATGCAGCACACACAAAAACTATTTCGACAGAAATAGAATAGAATACAGCAGGTTGGTTTAAAAAGAAAAATTCTTTGCAACAAAGCTTTCGGACTTATAAGTTTTTAAAGCGCTTATCGTAATAGATTAAGAAAACGGGTTTGTTTACTCTTGAGAAATTGGAAACGTCTGGATGCTACAAGTTTTTTATGAGCTCAGCGGTTTTCCAGTCGCCTAGGGTCCAACTGAGGCGGTGTACTGCTGTTTGCAACGTACTCGTGTCGGTCGTCTGTTCCCATAGCCCACTAACGCCAAATTTCACCGCACTGTCCTAAGGGATACGTCTATCTTATGTCCCTTTGAGGTTCGCCGATGATATTGTAATTCTGTCAGAGACAGCAAAGGACCTGGAAGAACAGCTGAACGAAATCGACAGTGTCTTGAAAGGAGGATATAAGATGAACATCAACAAAAGCAAAACGAGGATAATGGAATGTAGTCGAATGAAGTCGGGTGATGCTGAGGGAATTAGATTAGCAAATGAGATGCTTAAAGTAGTAAAGGAGTTTTGCTATTTGGGGAGCAAAATAACTGATGATGGTCGAGGTAGATAGGATATAAAATGTAGACTGGCAATGGCAAGGAAAGCGTTTCTGAAGAAGAGAAATTTATTAACCTCGAGTATAGATTTAAGTGTCAGGAAGTCGTTTCTGAAAGTATTTGTATGGAGTGTAGCCATGCATGGAAGTGAAACATGGACGATAATTAGTTTGGACAAGAAGAGAATAGAAGCTTTCGAAATGTGGTGCTACAGAAGAATGCTGAAGATTAGATGGGTATATCACATAACTAATGAGGAGGTATTGAATAGAATTGGGGAGAAGAGGAGTTTGTGGCACAACTTGACAATAAGAAGGGACCGGTTGGTAGGACATGTTCTGAGGCATCAAGGGATCACAGATTTAGCATTGGAGGACAGCGTGGAGGGTAAAAATCATAGGAGGAGACCAAGAGATGAATACACTAAGCAGATTCAGAAGGATGTAGGTTGCAGTAGGTACTGGGAGATGAAGAAGCTTGCACAGGATAGAGTAGCATGGAGAGCTGCATCAAACCAGTCTCAGGACTGAGGACCACAACAACAACAACAATGTCGCACATTGATTTCTGTGGTTATGTCACGCAGAGCTGCTTGTCCGTTAGCACTGACAACTCTGCGGAAACGCCGCTGCTCTCGGTCGTTAAGTGAAGGCCGTCGGCCACTGCGTGGTCCGTGGCGGGAGGTACTGCCTGAAATTTGGTATTCTCGGCACACTCTTGACATTGTGGATCTCGGTATACTGAATTCCCTAGCGATTGGACTGGCCCACGCGTCTAGCCCCAACTACCATTACGCGTTTAAAATTTGTTAATTCCCGTCGTGCGACCATAATCTCGTCTGAAACCTTTTCCCATGAATCACCTGAGTACAAATGACAGCTCCGCCAATGAAATGCCCTTTTATACCTTGTGTATGCCATACCACCGCCGTCTGTTTACGTGCATATCGCTGCCCCAAGAGTTTTGTCGCCTCATTGTATATTCTGTGCACTTTGCTTCGTTTCTTTGGGGTAGATACTTTTGTCTCAATCCGCTCACCATTTTGTCTTTCGGGCCTTACATTGCGCAATTTCGACTTACTCAACTTTCAACATTTTGTTTGCACATTCCGGCACCTCCGTCTACACTACCACTCCTTCCTGCATGTGTTCGTCAATAAATGTTCTGATGTTAACGGCCTACGGCCACACAAGTACGTTTTTCACTCAGCTGCCCTTGTTTCACGCAACACGCTCTGCACATTCAGTGGTGGCCGCAAGTGCGGTTTTCTCTCGCAGCTTGGAGCCCACGAATTACGATCGGAGGTGTCTCGGTATAAGATTTGCAAACGTTCACTGTGCACAGTTAGTATTAACTACGAACTGATTTCGATAAATAAGAATGTGGTCCCCGCATTATCTGCTGCGATAGTTGTGAACAGGCATCGACAACGATGTCGTGAAGGAAAATACTGGGTTAAGCGCGACTGCTCCTACAAGCAAACTGAATGCTAATCCATACAAGTTCTTAGAATACTACAGAATGTCTGTCGACTCACTTGAAATGATTTTGAGCATGGTTAGAGGCAGAATTTCTAAAAGAAATACAACCATGAAGGAATAATTCAGTGCAGCATAACGGTAACTTTAGGGTACCTTCTATTTTTCTGAGTACATGCTGCTCCAGAAAGTTATGTCGATTTTTGCGCAGCGCGGTTTTTAAGTCGGTGGCGACACGTTTTGCAGACACATGTGGAGAGAGTTAATTTGTCGATAAACACGTTGATGTTATACGAATCACATTAATTTATTAGTAACTAATGTAACTCAAGAAAGGACCTCTAATAGAATTTAGGCAAATCGCCAGTCGCCACATTGCGCTGCTGGAAAGGTAACAGATTTTCAGTCATCCAGTACCGCCATTCTTCATAGATCGGCCCCTTCCTTAGTCATTTTGCACTTCCTGTCGATGTCATTTTTGAGACGTTTGTCTTCCTTTTTGCCTGCTTCGTTTATTGCATTTTTATATTTTCTCCTTTCATCAATTCAACATCTCTCGTGTTACGCAAGGATTTCTACTAGCCCTCGTCATTTTACCCACTTGATCCTCTGCTGCCTTGACTATTTCATCTCTCAACGCTACCCATTATTCTTCTACGGTATCCCTTACCACAGTTCTTTTCAATCGTTCTGTAACGCTCTCTCAAACCCTCAACAAACTCTGGTTCTTTCAGTTTATCCAGGTCCCGTCTCCTCCAACTCCTACCTTTTTGCAGTTTCTTCAGTTTTAATCTGCAGTACTTAACCAATTGTGGTCAGAGTCCATATGTGCCCCTGGAAATGTCTGACAATTTAAAACCTTGAGTGGGTAGAAATTATCTCCAAATGCTGTTACAGAGGTATGAATTCAACAGTCCAGTAGATACGGCTACACGGCCGGAGTGGCTGAGTGGTTCTAGGCGCTTCAATCTGGAACCGCGCGACCGCTACGGTCGCAGGTTCGAATCCTGCCTCAGGCATGGATGTGTGTGATGGCCTCAGGTTAGTTAGGTTTAAGTAGTTCTAAGTAATAGGGGACTGATGACCTACGCTGTTAAGTCCCATAGTGCTCAGAGCCATTTGAACCATTCAGATACGGCTGCACAATATTGTGACAAACTGGAGAGACAAGAATTGACATGGTTTCAGCTATATATCTCTATCTTACCATTATATAATCTATCTGAAACCTTCCGGTGTCTCCAGGCCTCTTCCACGTATACAACCTTCTTTCATGATTCTTAAACCAAATGTTACCTATGATTACGTTGTGCTCTGTGCAAAATTCTACCAGACGGCTTCCTCCTTCATTCTTTACCCCCACCCCATATCCTCCTACTATTACTTTTCCTTCTCTTCCTTTTTCTTCTCTTCCTTTTCCTACTATCGAATTCCAGTCCCCCATGACTACGAAATTTTCGTGTCTCTTAACTATCTGAATACTTCCTTTTATCGCATCATACATTTCTTCAATCTCTTCATCATCTGCAGAACCAGCTGGCTTATAAACTTGTACTACTGTGGTAGGCATGGGCTTCGTGTTTATCTTGGCTACATTTTTATCCGTTTCTTGTTTTATGAGGTGTTTTGCTTGTTCCTATTTCTTTTTCGGTTCTCTAGTGAGAAACTACTGACTTTGTACGTCTATATTTCTTGAATTATTGGTCATAATGTCATAAGGGGGTTAACACGATCGTTTGCGCATATGCTATAGCTAACGAGATTCACCACCCCTTTCGCGAGGTGGTCGCTCAAAATTGAGCCCACACCAATACAGCTGACCCCAGCCGAACCGTCTGCACAGCTACGGTCAGAGTAGTTTTGTGTGCGCAGAAACGGCGCCCACTAATTTGAAGGATAAGATGGCTACACTAGTCACGTGATCGAGTTAGTTCCTGATAGGGCCGTGTCTATAGTTCAGATTGTCGAGCAAATGCAGTCTGGAGACAGTAACAGCAGTATCCTAGTGCACCAAGCAACGATATAAGTGTGTGTGTGTGTTTTGGGGATTATGGGCGCTCAACGTCGAGGTCATCAGCGCCTTGACACACAGTAAAAGGCACTAATGCGGACAGACATAGTAAAACCGAAGCACACACGCAAAGAAAGCAGGAAAAGAAGGAAAATGCTACATAAGAAAGTAAAATATAAGGAAAGCGAAAAAGTAGCAGCAAGAATGCGACAGGAAAGTGTCACTGGCTGGCCACTTACATAAAATATGGGCAAGCTTGTCACAAAGTGAGCAAATTAAGACCCTCTCTCTAAAATCTTTGTAAAAACATTTTACAAGGCACAAGACTTTAAAAATTTAACCACATTCGTCCGAGTGTTTCCTAAAAGAAATGGCAGATCCACTGGCAAGGCAGCCGCGGTCCGCTGGTCAGAAAATAAAAAGCAATCCAATAAAACGTGGCTCACAGTGACCTCGACGCCACAAGCACCACACATTGGAGGCTCCTCTCGCCGTAGGAAGCCATGCGTCATAGGACTGTGGCCTATCCGAAGCAGAGTGAGGAGAACCTCGTCTCGTGGTTCAAATGGCTCTGAGCACTATAGGACTTAACATCTATGGTCATCAGTCCCCTAGAACTTAGAACTACTTAAACCTAGCAAACCTAAGGACAGCACACAACACCCAGTCATCACGAGGCAGAGAAAATTCCTGACCCCGCCGGGAATCGAACCCGGGAACCCGGGCGCGGGAAGCGAGAACGCTACCGCACGACCACGAGCTGCGGACAACCTCGTCTCGTCTACGGGGCTGGAAGAAGTACACCACACACGCGTTGTGGGCTTGACTAAACGGAGCTTATTGTCAGTCATTTCCAGCCAATCATGTTCCCACCGCCGGCCGCGGTGGTCTAGCGGTTCTAGGCGCTCAGTCCGGAGCCGCGCGACTGCTACGGTCGCAGGTTCGAATCCTGCCTCGGGCATGGATGTGTGTGATGTCCTTAGGTTAGTTAGGTTTAAGTAGTTCTAAGTTCTAGGGGACTGATGACCATAGATGTTAAGTCCCATGGTGCTCAGAGCCATTTGAACCATGTTCCCACCGGCGCATGACTTTTGAGCTCAACAGCGAGGTGAGTGCGTGCAGAGAGGAGATGTTATTGTTGTGGTCTACAGTCCTGAGACTGGTTTGATGTAGCTCTCCATGCTATTCTATCCCGTGCAAGCTTCTTCATCTCCCAGTACCTTCTGCAACCTACATCCTTCTGAATCTGCTTAGTGTATTCATCTCTTGGTCTCCCTCTACGATTTTTACCCTCCACGCTGCCCTCCAATACTAAATTAGTGACCCCTCGATGTCTCAGAACATGTCCTACCAACCGATCCCTTCTTCTAGTCAAGTTGTGCCACTAGCTCCTCTTCTCCGCAATTCTATTCAATACCTCCTCATTAGCTATGTGGTCTACCCATCTAATCTTCAACATTCTTCTGTAGCACCACATTTCGAAAGCTTCTATTCTCTTCTTGTCTAAGCTATTTATCGTCCACGTTTCACTTCCATACATGGATACACTCCATACAAATACTTTCAGAAACGACTTCCTGACATTTAAATCTATACTCGATGTTAACAAATTTTTCTTCTTCAGAAAGAGAGATAGCACACTGAAATACCTGCGGATCGAGACACGCCTCCTTGCCTACGCGATCTGCCCTTTCGTTCCCAGCAATGCCGACGTGCCCCGGAACCCAGTCGCTGTAGTTGGAGGAGGGCATCCTGGATGGTCTGGACTATTTTATCTGCTGGATACAAACGTTGCAGTGAGTGAAGAGCACTTGGTGAATCGGGACAAGGAATTTAGGACAGGAAGAATGTCTCATCTGCTCCAGTGCCCGGGAGATCGCAGACAATTCTGCATCAGTGAAAGTCTGAGGCCGTCGAACCTTGAGGACACGATCCGGAAAAAGCAACAGAGCAACCAACGGAACCCCCTTGTTTCGACCCATCCGTAAAAACAGCTACATAGTCGTGGTGCTCAGATAAAATGTTGCATTAAAAGCGGTAGCAGGAGTGCTATCTCTCTTGTACTGCACCAGATCTAAAATCTCTGGGCCTCTCCAGTAACAACTGCGGGGCAGGCGGCGTACGCACCTGTTGACGGCGGCGCCGTAGGTGCGCGTGCAAGGCGCGGCGGGCGCCATGGAGAGGAAGACGGCAGAGTAGTTGCGCGCCAGGCGCACGATCTCCTCGCCCGCAGACCGGCCCGCCACCACGGCGCTCGTGTTGCCTGCAACACAACACCAACAACCTGGTAGTGTCACGATAAACTTGGCTTCAAACCGTGGCTTTGAATACAGGGCGACAATTACTGAAATATATGAAAAACACCCAACAAAAACGTATATTACACTACAGGCCATTAAAATTGCTACACCAAGAGAAAATGCAGATGATAAACGGGTATTCACTGGACAAATATATTGCACTAGAACTGACATGTGATTACATTTTCACGCAATTTGCGTGCATAGATCCTGAGAAATCAGTACCCAGAACAACCATCTCTGGCCGTAATAACGGCCTCGATACGCCTGGGCATTGACTCAAACAGAGCTTGAATGGTGTGTACAGGTACAGCTGCCCATGCAACTTAAACACGATACCACAGTTCATCAAGAGTAGTGACTGGCGTATTGTGACGAGCCAGTTGCTCGGCCACCTTTGACCAGACGGTTTCAGTTGGTGAGAGATCTGGAGAATGTGCCGGCCAGGGCAGCAGCCGAACATTTTCTGTGTCCAGAAAGGCCCGTACAGGACCTGCAACATGCGGTCGTGCATTGTCCTGCTGAAATGTAGGGTTTCGCAGAGATCGAATGAAGGGTAGAGCCACGGGTCGTAACACATCTGAAATGTAACGCTCACTGTTCAAAGTGCCGTCAATGCGCGAACAAGAGGTAACCGAGACGTGTAGCCAATGGCGCCCCATACCATCACGCCGGGTGATACGCCAGTATGGTGATGACGAATACACGCTTCCAATGTGCGTTCACCGCGATGTCGCTCAACACGGATGCGACCATCGCGACGCTGTAAACAGAACCTGGATTCATCCGAAAAAATGACGTTTTGCCATTCGCGCACCCAGGTTCATCGTTGAGCACACCATCGCAGGCGCTCCTGTCTGTGATGCAGCGTCAAGGGTAACCGTAACCATGGTCTCCGAGCTGATAGCCCGTGCTGCTGCAAATGTCGTCGAACTGTTCATGCAGATGGTTGTCTTGCAAAAGTCCCCATCTGTTGACTCAGGGATCGAGACGTGGCTGCACGATCCGTTACAGTCATGCGGATAAGATTCCTGTCATCTCGACTGCTAGTGATACGAGGCCGTTCGGATCCAGCACGGCGTTCCGTATTACCCTTCTGAACCCACCGATTCCATATTCTGGTAACAGTCATTGGATCTCGACCAACGCTAGCAGCAATGTCGCGATACGATAAACCGCAATCGCGAGAGGCTACAATCCGACCTCTATCAAAGTCGGAAACGTGATGCTAAGCATTTCTCCTCCTTACACGAGGCAACGCCGGTCAACTGATGTTTGTGTATGAGAAATCGGTTGGAAACGTTCATTATGTCAGCACGTTGTAGGTGTCGCCACCGCCGCTAACCTTGTGTGAATGCTCTGAAAAGCTAATCATTTGCATATCACAGCTTCTTCTTCCGGTCGGTTAAATTTCGCGTCTGTAGCACGTCATATTCGTGGTGTAGTAATTTTAATGGCTAGTAGTGTAGTTTCAAGCTGCGGCGTGCACACACTTTATTCAACATGTAAACGTCAATACAGATGTTCCGATTTATGTTATGACATGTTCGATACGCTTGCCGTCATTGGCGATGATGTGGCGCAGACGAATAGCGAATTTCTGCATGACCCGCTGAAGTGTCGGAACATCGATGCTCCTGAATGGCTGTTTTGAGCTCAGCAATAGTTTTGGGGTTGTTGCTCTACGCCTTGTCTTTAATACAGCGCCAGAAAAAGCAGTAGTATGTGTTCAGACCCGGAGAATATGGCGGCCAATCGAGGTCCATGCCAGAGTCAGAATATGGTCCCCATAGTGCTCCTCCAGGACATCAAACTCTCTCCTGCTTCTATGGGATCGAGCTCCGTCTTGCATGAACCGCATCTTGCCGAAATCGGGGTTACTTTGAGTAATGGGGACGAAATCATCTTCCAAAACCTTCACGTACCGTTCGGTAGTCACCGTGCCCTCAAAGAATATCGCATTTCGCACCGATTATTCCTTGACTGCACACTGCACACCACACCGTCAGCCGTTGAGGGTAAAGATACTTTCCGATCTCAAAATGCTGATTCTCAGTCCCCCAAATACGCCAATTTTGATTATTGACGAACCCATTCAAACGAAACAGGGCGTTGGTCGCTAAATCCAACCATGCATGCGCATACTAATTACCATCATGCCCCGTGGCAAACTGTGCAGTTTGAACGTCCTAACGCAAACCGTTAAGAAGTTATGACTATGACGCTATGACGATGACGATGACGCTATGACGATGACGATGACGCTATGACGATGACGATGACGCTATGACGACGACGATGACGCTATGACGACGACGATGACGCTATGACGACGACGATGACGCTATGACGACGACGCTATGGCGACGACGCTATGGCGACGACGCTATGGCGACGACGCTATGGCGACGACGCTATGGCGACGACGCTATGGCGACGACGCTATGGCGACGACGCTATGGCGACGACGCTATGGCGACGACGCTATGGCGACGACGCTATGGCGACGACGCTATGGCGACGACGCTATGACGACGACGCTATGACGACGACGCTATGACGACGACGCTATGGCGACGACGCTATGGCGACGACGCTATGACGACGACGCTATGACGACGACGCTATGACGACGACGCTATGACGACGACGCTATGACGATGACGCTATGACGATGAAGTTATGACGATTTTATTTCATGTAGTTCAGTAATTGTCACCCCGCATGAGCCGCTGACAGCCAGTGTGATACAACTCAGTTTTTCCCACTTCTCAGAAATTAAATGTTTTGCGTTTCGTTTAATGTAAATTCTTGCTTTACAATAAATCGTGATTCATTTGATGAAATGTACAAATGAAATACTTTAACTACATTATAGTTATTTGTACCTTAAATTCCTTTTTATAGTCTCTAAAATTGGAGTACCACTTTTCCTCTCAGAAATTTACCCATAGTGAAAGATAAAGTGGTAGAACTCGAGCGTTGCACCACTCTTCTTATAAACGTTTTGATGAAGTTGAATGCCTGAGAAGCAATACGCTGCCTTTTAATCTCCATAATTGCAATTTATTTATAGAACATAAACGTAATGTGATACAGTAAATGTGAGTCTGCACTTATTGCCCCCATTATCTACTTTTCTCTCACACATTGACCTAAAATAATAGCGTTATTGGTTCCCGGGTTCGATTCCCGGCGGGGTCAGGGATTTTCTCTGCCTCGTGATGACTGGGTGTTGTGTGATGTCCTTAGATTAGTTAGGTTTAAGTAGTTCTAAGTTCTAGGGGACTGATGACTATAGATGTTAAGTCCCATAGTGCTCAGAGCCATTTGAACCAATAGCGTTATTGTTATTAATTATTAGAATGCTACCTACTGCGTCCAGTAATTCAGCACTGCGTTCATCTACGGATTATAAGTAAATTGTTGTTGAAACTTCCTGGCAGATTAAAACTGTGTGCCCGACCGAGACTCGAACTCGGGACCTTTGCCTTTCGCGGGCAAGTGCTCTACCAACTGAGCTACCGAAGCACGACTCACGCCCGGTACTCACAGCTTTACTTCTGCCAGTACCTCGTCTCCTACCTTCCAAACTTTGCAGAAGCTCTCCTGCGAAACGTTTCGGTCGGGCACACAGTTTTAATCTGCCAGGAAGTTTCATATCAGCGCACACTCCGCTGCAGAGTGAAAATCTCATTCTGGAAATTGTTGTTGCTAAATTTCAAATTGTTGTTGCTAAATTTCGAAATTTCTTAAAATATGATTCGTGTCCTGCTGATATTTCAAGAGGCTTTATAATGGAGCATGTCTGTTTACTCGATTTCTCCGTCCACGTCATCTTCCTCTGCCAAAGAGTCAACATGTCCAGGTCCAGATTCCTGAGCCGAACATTGCAGATGCCAGTTGGCTGGAGAAAACACGGTGCACCAGAGGGATGTACAGGAGAAGTGTTCTAATGTTTTTGCCTCGGTGATAGGTCGCACAGCACTGTTGAGAGGGATGAGTTTTATGGTTTATCTATTTAATGTGAGATTTTACTGCTTGATTCGTTTAGGCTTTAAACCAGACTTCAACACAGAGTGCAAACTTCCCATATAAAGACGATTTCTGTTTTAATAACATCTGGATACCACAAACCTAAACAAAAGCTAATACTTACTAGCACTGTTACAATGACTGTTTGATTTTAGAGAGTAAATAAACACTTAAAATAACAGAAAAAAAACCACGTGGTCTTGCCTCTTGACTTATGCCACTATCCCCGCGAACGCACTTCACTCTACCGTGAGAGTCCGCAGCTCGTGGTCTAGTGACTAGCGTTGCTGCCTCTAGATCACGGGGTCCCGGGTTCGATTCCCGGCCGGGTTGGTGATTTTCTCTGCCCGGGGACTGGGTGTTTGTGTTGTTCTCATGATTTCATCATCATCATCATCATCATCATTCGTGACAGTGGCTAGACTGGAGTGTGAAAAAAATTGGACTGCGTAAAAATGGGGACTTTGTACTGGCGCTGATGACTACGCAGTTGAGCGCCCTACAAACCAATCATCATCATCATTATCATCTACCGTGAGAGGGAGAATGCATTTGGAGCTCTCAAATGGCTCCGTTTGGAGTTATCGTTATACCACTTCTCCACAGCAAATTGCCATGCATTGTGAGTAAACTGAGTGGTATAACTCAAAAACTAAATTTTTTTGATTTAGACCACTTTGATTCTCAGCGGCTCATATATACTTCACACACACACACACACACATTATATATATAGGGTGAACCAAAACTCGCGCTCTCGGATACGACGGTGCAATTCCTTGCGTGTTAACAGTACGAGAATATATCTTCAAAATTTCGTCCAGTCCACATTTTCCGTATAAAGTGTACGTCAATGAAAGGCAATTTGGCAACACTACAGTGGCATAAGCGACGAGTATCTCCATTCACAGCTGTGTAGCTGTGCTGCACAGTTGGTACCGTGGTGAGAATTTTGCACTGCAATACGTGAGTTCGAGCCCGTGTCTAGATACAATTCTTTTTGATTTTATAATATGTGGCGTGTTATTTGCCTTCTTAATAGTTGTACAGTAGGTGTTACACCGAACACAGGCAATTATTTAATATTAACACAGAAATTACTGACAAGTAGTTTTTATCATTCCACTTTTAAAGATCAGTTTTACCTTTACACATTTACTCTGCTCTCTACCATGCACAACGTCCCTATACGCTTTCCAGTCCATTGACAGTCTGTCAGTAATAGTGCATTTAAAATATTACAACTGACCCCAATAACTAAATTTAGTATGCAGTTTAATATCTTCTCGTTGATGAGATTTTAGTTATTTCTGTCCTATGATAGTAATTTATTTCTAAGCCATTATTACACTTCTCGAATATGTCTGAGACGCCTGACTAATAATTGTTATCTGTATGTCCATCTTTTCAGAGATGGTTTCGGGACTCGGCTGTTCAGTACAGAATGTTCAACCACACCTTTCAGCCGTGTAAATTCCAAACTGTTGTTTTACTTGGCTACTAGTTTCAGCGATTTACTACGCCATCGGCAGATGATGGTTGAACTGATCGCTGTAGCAAGCGTAAATCTACACATACCAGTCTGGCCCCTATTTTGACCGGCACCGAGGTTGGAATATTCCTACACGTCGGTCAGGAGGCCTGAAGATGGCGTAGTAAATCGCCGAAATTGGTTGCCAAAGAAAATAAGTTCGGAAACTAAACGGCTCGGCTGAAAAATGTTTGATTTGACATTCTGCAATAATTGTTATGTTTTCTGAAATAAACCGCTTTCAGCTATAGGTGAACTTTTACAGGAAGACGACCTGTTTCGTGATTTAAAAAATCACATCTTCAGGTGTACATACGTCAGTGAAACATAAGTCCTGAAATGGGAAGGAGAGGGATTCAGCCTTCTCAAAACCAAATACTGTTACCCGCAACAAGCATGGTGTTATAGTTGAGAAACTGACATGTTAGGAGTGCTTTTACTTCACACCGGGAAGCAGCTGACAGCGACCCTCCAACTGCCTCACCGTGCAGGGCCTTCCTCAGTTCCGCGCGGACGTCATGTCGTTTATAGCACGGCGCAGCTGACGTGATCCGCCTGCAGTTTCTCGGAAAAGGCAGAAGTCGGGTGAGTGAAGAACCGGCAGGTCGGGTTGCTTGCAGGTGCATTTCCTCTTAACGGCTGGCGATCTGCTTCTCTCTAGCAAACCAAGTCTCTTCCATTTATAGCACCGATGCGTACTAGTCATCTGGTTGTTACTTTTGCGATAGGTGCTCGCTGAGAGAGAGAGAGAGAGAGAGAGAGAGAGAGAGAGAGAGATAATCAGTCCCTTTATATAATTACAACCACGTTGTATTCTTCACGAAGAGATGTGTGCATGCTCGCAGCGACAGTAAAGAACAGTCTTGGGACGACGGCTGGCATTAACTTCTTGATGCAATAATTTACCAACATTCGTATGTATTGTTGAAATTTATTTTATCTCATGAACTTCTATGTGGTACCAGTTTCGGCATTATGACGAGTGGGGCCTGAAGATGGCATCAATGCAATGCCGAAACTGGTAGCACATAGAAGTTCATAAATTAAAATCAATTTCTACAATACATACGGCTGTTGGTAATTATTGCATCAAGAAGTAAAGAAGAGTGGACAATCAGGGTTGGAACCACCAAAGTGACCGCCCCCTGCTACGTTACAATTTCGCGTGTAAATATTGTTCTTCTGGAATTTCATACCGCAGCACTAAGCAAAACGAAGTGCAAATTTTAGTGAATTTCCACCACGTACTGTGAGTTTTTGCAGCCACTCTCAAAAAAATGGCTGTAAGGCCGGTATTACACTATCAAATTTCTTTGTCAAATATCTTTGTCCAAAGTCTTTGTCAAAGATATTTGATAGTGTAATAGGAACTTTGTCAAAAGTCGTCCAATATTTGATCAAATCTAGGGCCTCGCTGTATATTTGATCAAAGAAATCGCTTGTCTTCTGTTCACTGCAATGTGACATGTTACCACATGGAGCGCTAGGATCGCTGCAGCGTTCTGTCGTCTGTAGTGTTTTTATAAACATTGCCGGTAAATACAAGTGGTGTGTGCCGACAACTACAAAATTAATAGAGATGTATGATGCTGATGAGGCGCTTTACAACGTGAGGCACCCTGAATACAAAAATAAAATAAGAAGATTGGAGACGAGACCTGACCTAACTTAACATAACATAACATAACATAACATAACATAACATAACATAACATAACATAACATAACATAACATAACATAACATAACATAACATAACATAACATAACATAACATAACATAACATAACATAACATAACATAACATAACATAACCCTCTCCTGTAGCAAGGAATCGGAGTGTTACAGTGAGCCTGTCTTCTGAAGATGTAGCAGTTCTTAAGTGAATATTGTGCTTTGTGATGAGGATACACTTCACTGAGCACATACAGGAATGTATGCTCATCCATTCTTAAGTAATTGATGTACCACTTGACGTCTTCCACTGTAAGCTCACGTAAGAAGTTTTGTTAAATGCTTTTATCGTGTCGTCGTAAAACCCACAGCTTCACCCAGATTAGATTAGTTTTTCGTTCCATAGATCCGTGCTGAGGAGATTCTCGTGGATGTGGAACATGTCAATTTTTTTAAGCTGAAATAACAATACTAATAGTATGAATAAATACGTCAGTTGTTTCTATTAAAAATTTCGTCAGTGGAGTAGGAGTTGGCCACTAGTAAGTCTTTCAGGCTCCTTTTACTCTGATCTTTATTTGTAACTAATTTTTTTGTGTTTGCTGGCAAATTATTGAAGATGAGTGTTCCTGAGTAGTGGACCTCTTTTTGAACTAAAGTAAGTGCTTTTAAGCCCTTGTGTAGATCATTTTTGTTCCTGGTATTGTAAGTATGAACTGAGTTGTTTGTTGGAAAAAGAGATATATTATTTACGACAAATTTCATTAAGGAGTAAATATACTGAGAGGCAGTAGTTAGTATACCCAGTTCTTTGAAGAGGTTTCTACAGGACGTCCGTGAATTTACTCCACAAATAATACGTATTACACGCTTTTGGACTCTGAAAACTTTTGTTTGACTTGAAGATTTACCCCAAAATATTATATCATATGACATTATGGAATTAAAGTATGCAAGCTTTTTCATTTTTATGTTGCCTATGTCTGCTAACACTCGAATTGCAAACAGATTTGTTAAGGCGTTTCTGCAGCTCTGGGATGTGCTCCTCCCAACTGAATTTATTATCAAGTTGTAATCCCAGGACTTTTAAGACTGTCAACCTCGTATGTATGGTTCCATTTTTTCCCCCACTTCTTTCCGCATGTGCACACAATCCAATTGGGGTACGTACAACTGCTGCGGTTAATAACAAGTTGTTGTCAGCCATCTTGAACTTTGACGAAAAATTTGATGACAGTGTACTACCCCTTCTAGCGCTACGCCAAAGATCTTTGTCAAATATATTTGACGGAATATTTGATCACATCTTTGATCAAATCTTTGACAAAGAAATTTGATAGTCTAATACCGGCCTAAGCACCATGGGACTTAGCATCTGAGGTCATCAGTCCCCTAGAACTTAGAACTACTTAAACCTAACTAACCTAAGGACATCACACACATCCATGCCCGAGGCAGGATTCGAACTTGCGACCGTAGCAGCAGCGCGGTTCCGGATTGAAGCGCCTAGAACCGCTCGGCCACAGCGGCCGGCCGCAGCCACTCTCCCACACTAGCTAATTCGGCGGTGTTTATGACAATAGCTTTTGCTTGTTTTGTGCAACTGGATTTTTGTTTTTAACCAAAAATGTCTCACTTAACTGTTTTAGGCATCTTCAGTGGCCTAAAAAGAAATGATTCTTTTCGTAGTTATATTTTGTTTTAATGTACGTAGTGTTTCATACCACGATTTGTAAGTTACCTTTATACACTCATTACTTAAGATAAAGGATTTACATTGACATTCATGTCGTAGGTACTCAGTCTTTATGCTTCACTTTTAATAACGTGAATGTTAAGGTGACCTAAAAGCACGGGTGTGAAACGCTACTTATCTCAGAACAATATATTTATATTTTGGGAAACAATTACTCTTTTGTATACGTTTGTGTGTCCATGACAGCTGTGAATTTCTTGAAGTAAGTCATTTTTCGGTATAGACTGCTCCTTTATTTTCAAATAATCAATGTATTTCATAATTTAGCAGTTAGCTAATTTCGCCTCTTTGGGCATTATCATACTACGTCAAGGAAAAAATTGTTATGCATACAATCTGAGTCGTCTGCCCCTTCCGCTGCCGTTTTATTCAATCCGCAATGTTGTATCTGACATTCAAAAACCACGCCCGAAATTTTTATATTCTCTCGCTCGCTAATCGAAAATTATTAGCCCAACAGAACAATGAACAGGTGAAACTTCCTGGCAGATTAAAACTGTGTGTCGGACCGAGACTCGAACTCGGGACCTTTGGCTTTCGCGGGCAAGTGCTCTACCATCTGAGCTACCCAAGCACGTCTCACGCCCTGTCCTCACAGCTTCACTTAAGCCTGTAACTCGTCTCCTGCTTTCCAAACTTCACAGAAGCTCTCCTGCGAACCTTGAAGAACTAGCACTGCTGGATATGTGGCGACATGGCTTAGCCACAGCCTGGGAAATGTTTCCAGAATGAAATTTTCACTCTGCAGCGGAGTGTGCGCTGATATGAAACTTCCTGGCAGGTTAAAACTGTGTGGCGGACCGAAACTCGAACTCGGGACCTTTGTCCTTCGAGGGCAAGTGCTCTGCCACCTCAGCTACCCAAGCACGATTCAAGTCCCGTCCTCACAGCTTCACTTCCGCCAGTATCTCGTCTCCTACTTCCCAAACTTCACAGAAGTTCTCCTGCGAACCTTGCAGAACTAGCACTCCTGTAAGAAAGTTCGAGTCTCGGTCCGGCATACTGTTTTAATCTTCCAGGAAGCTTCGTATCAGTGCACACTCCGCTGCAGAGTGAAAATCTCATTCTTGAAGTGAAAAGGTCTTTTTCTTTAAGGAAATTTGTTGTTAAATTTTTTAGCCCAGTACGTTTTCGCCAGAGGCCGTACATTTCGAGTTATTCAAGAAAAACGTACAAAATGACCTTCCAACCCAGTCTCTCACTCACCTTCCCACTCGGTCAGTATTTCTAGCATATCGTTCATCGCACTCCCGCCTACCACTGTACAACAATTTACTAGTGCACAAATTATTTCGCACATTCGACCTTTTTATGGGTTCATAATCTGGCCGAATTATGTCACCGATTTAGTCCAGACATTTGTGTAAATTTTACCTAACATTTTTGTGAATATCAACAGCATAAAATAACGAATTACAACTTTGTATTCGTCGGAACTTCTGACTACAAAACTACTCTGTTTTTATAAGGGTTAAGACTGGATCTAAGTGTCAACGTAACTAGTTTCAGCTTAACGTTTACAAACGTCGTTTTTGTTCCATTGTCCTCATGGGCACGTTTAAATTAATAATGATAACGAAATAGCCGACTATGCTGATGGCGTAATAGTTCAAACAGTATGACACTAAAAAAGGTCAAATATCGGGAACTTCGTGTAGTCGTAAATTTTTGTACAGTTGTTGAAGAGAATGCCGTACTAGAAATCCTGACTGGTCAAGGATGAGTGCGGGGATGGAGGTTTGTCTGACGTCTTTTTTTTTTTTTTTTTTTTTTTTTTGGAAACACGCGAAAACCATAGCCTCCAGCGCAAACACATCCCAGCACAAAATTTAACTACATTAAATCTCCTATAAAACAAGCCAAATTCGTTTATTTCTGTATGACTAGTAGACTGCGGGTAGCGAGAGAGAGAGTATACGAAAACCTAGCGAGTGGTTTTTAAAGACCAGATATTACATTGCGGGTTGCAGTAGACGGCAGCGGTAGGAGACAGCTGAATCGCCTTGTATAGCATGATATGTTCCACACATTCATGTGGAGAAAGAGCTATGTGACGACGTTCCTCACAGGAGTTCTGTACATGTAAAATGGAAAGGTGCAACCCTTATGCGGGTGTGTCCCTGTGACGGCAACACCAAATTAAAGCCGGCAGGAGAGGTCGAGCGATTCTAGGCGCTTCAGTCTGGAACCACGCAACCGCTACGGTCGCAGGTTCGACTCCTGCCTCGGGCATGGCTGTGTGTGATGTCCTTAGGTTAATTAGGTTTAAGTAGTTCTAAGTTCTAGGGGACTGATGACCTCAGATGTTAAGTCCCATAGTGCTCAGAGCCATTTGCACCACTTTGAACCAAATTAAAATATGTTATTGTGACTATTAACACACATAGCATAGCCAGCGTTTAAGACGTCTTGTTTTAACTGCAAATGGTATGGCGCATTTCCTAAATGCAGCTTATGATACTTTTTCTTTCTAGTAAGTATAAGTAATGCTTCCATGTTTCAGTTGTGAAAAAAATTAGATTATACTGTCTATGGGTGTCATGATATTCTAATTCGAGCGGATTTGACTGCCGTTTGTAGCCTATGTACAAAATTAATTCTACGCCTTGCATCAGAGCGGTGTCTTGTTCCTCGTTGTGTCGTAAACATCTTACACAAACTTGACTGGCGCGGAACTAACCGTAACACATTCCGTGGAAGAAAATAGAATTCCTGGTTTCGGATACTATTCGTTCCCAGCAAAACAAACGCCTGAGCGCGCAGCGAATTGATTAGCAGAATCGATGTTTTCTGCATCGATTTCGAGAGTACTGCGCAAAAAGTAAAGGTTATCACACGGCCAAGTCTGCCAGCTGCGCTAAAGTTTGGTTGCTCCCTAAACATACTCTCGATGAATGTTCTTTTATCCCTATTTAAATTTAAATAATAAATACGAAACATTTATTTTTATGCATAGCAATAAATGAGAAAGGTCTGTGATGTATGTAACATATGCTGGCACATACAGCCAATAGAAAAACTTCTCCTGAATTTTCAATTTTACGAAATTTTGTTTTTAAAAACAAACATTAAGAGAACAGCAACAGGGTCTTCAAACTCCAACATGATTCAGTACCAAATTATTAGCAAGTAGACGATGTGTTTCAGGAAGAACATATTATTGCATATTTAAGAAAATTTCTCGTGTAGTTTTCGCGCAAAACTGGATATGTGGACTGCTTTTAACTGCTACACTTAACTTACTGTACTCTAATCGAAGTTAGTTTTGTATACGATAGTCATTCACTTACATTTTTAATCTCTGCATAGCATCAAAAATAACTTATGATCTAGTATGATTCAGCAATGTACACAAAGCGACAACTGGTGGTCGTAGTTACTGCTGCGGATATGTGATATCTGGCGTTCCGCAAGGTAGTTCCTGATTTACATAAATGCTCTAGGTGATAATCTGAGCAGCGCCCTGAGACTGTTTGCACATGGCGCTGTAATTTACCGTCTAGTAAATTCATCAGACGATCAATTCCAATTACAAAATGGTCTAGAGAGAATTTCTGTATGGTGCGAAAAGTGGCAATTGGTACTAAACAAAGAAAAGTGCGAAGTCATCAACATGGGTACTAAAAGAAATCCGATAAATTTTGGGTATGCGAGTAATCGCACAAATCTAAGAGCCGTCAATTCGTCTAAATACCTAGGAATTACAATTATGAGCAACTTAAATTGGAAAGATCACATAGGTAATATTGTGGCGAAGGCGGAACAAAGACTGCGCTTTGTTGGCAGAACACTTAGAAGATGCGACAAATCCACTAAAGAGAGAGCCTACATTACACTTGTCAGTCCTCTGCTGGAATACTGCTGCGCGGTGTGGGATGCTTTACAGGTAGAATTGACGGAGGACATCGAAAAAGTGCAAAGAATGGTAGCTCGTTTCGTGTTATCGCGCAATAGGGGTGATAGTGTCACTGATATGATAATGCGAGTTGGGGTGTCAGTTACTGAAAGAAAGGTGGTTTTCTTTGCGGCGAGATTTAAATCGCCAACTTCCTCTTTCAAATGCGAAAATATTTTGTTGACACCCATCTAAGTAGGGAGAAATGATCATCGTAATAAAATAAGAGAAATCAGAGCTCTAACGAAAAGATTTAGGTGTTCCTTTTACCCACGCGCCATTCGAGAGATGAATGGCAGAGAAGTAGCATGAAAATGGTTCAATGAACCCTCTGCCAGGCACTTAAGTGTGAATTGCAGAGTAACCATGTAGATTTAGATGTAGACAGCTCTGAACCAGACGTCCTGTAGCGTGAATTTCAGTGACCTCAAACCACTGCCATTTGCGACTTCAGTGGCGTCAAGCTAGTCCTCGTTATAGAGCAGGACGGAGGTCTGTTATGCTTACTAATGAAAACTTGTTCAGCCTGGGCGCCAGTGATGGCCGTGCTTTGGTTAGAATGACGCCGGATGAGGCCTACAAGCAATCTGTCTGCGTGTTAGCCACACTGGATGTACAACTGGAGTTACGATCTGAGGTGCGATTTCATATGACAGCAAGAGCACTCCCGTGGCTATCTCACGTACTTTGACTGCAAATCTGTGCGTCGACTTGTTATGCTGCCATTCATGAACAGCAATCCAGGGGGGCGTTTACCAACAAGATAACGCTCACCCATATACCCCTGTTGTAACCTTATGTGCTCTACAGAACGTCTACATGTTTCCTTTGCCAGCTCCATCACCAAATCCGCCTCCAGTCGAGCACATATGGGAAATCATTCGACGACAACTCCAGCGTCATCGACAACCAGCATTAACTGTCCCTGTACTGACCGACCAAGTGCAACAGGCATGGAACTACATCCCAGCATCTGTACAACACAATGCTTACACGTTTGCAAACTTGCATTCAACGTTTGCAATGGCATACCTCGCGCTCACATTAACCTGTGATCTTGCAATGTTAATCACTTGCACATGTTACCGAGACAAGTGTACACTACTGGCCATTAAAATTGCTACAACAAGAAGAAATGCAGATGATAAATTGGTACTCATTGGACAAATATATTATACTAGAACTGACATGTGATTACATTTTCACGCAATTTGGGTGCATAGATCCTGAGAAATCAGTACCCAGAACAACCATCTCTGGCCGTAATAACGGCCTTGATACGTCTGGGCATTGAGTCAGAGCTTGGATGGCGGGTACAGGTACAGCTGCCCATGCAACTTCAACACGATACCACAGTTCAACAAGAGTAGTGTCTGGCGTATTGTGACGAGCCAGTTGCTCGGCCACCATTGACCAGACGTGAGAGATCTGGAGAATGTGCTGGCCACGGCAGCAGTCGAACATTTTCTGCATCCAGAAAGGCCGGTACAGGACCTGCAACATGCGGTCGTGGATTATCCTGCTGAAATGTAGGGTTTCGTAGGGATCGAATGAAGGGTAGAGTCACGGGTCGTAACATATCTGAAATGCAACGTCGACTGTTCAAAGTGCCGTCAATGCGAACAAGAGGTGACCGAGACGTCTAACCAGTGGCACCCCATACCATCACCCCGGGCGATACGCCAGTATGGCGAAGACGAATACACGCTTCCAATGTGCGTTCACCGCGATGTCGCCAAACACGGATGCGACCATCATGATGCTGTAAACAGAACCTGGATTCATCCGAAAAAATGACGTTTTGCCATTCATGCACCCAGGTTAATCGTTGAGTACACCATCGCAGGCGTTCCTGTCTGTGATGCAGCGTTAAGGGTAGCCGCAGCCACGGTCTCCGAGCTGATAGTCCATGCTGCTGCAAACGTCGTCGAACTGTTCGTGCAGATGGTTGTTGTCTTGCAAACGTCCCTATCTGTTGACTCAGGGATCGAGACGTGGCTACACGATCCATCAATGCCATGCGTATAAGATGCCTGTCATCTCGACTGCTAGTGATATGAGGCCGTTGGGATCCAGCACGGCGTTCCGTATTACCCTCTTGAACCCACCGATTCCATATTCTGCTAACAGTCATTGGATCTCGACGAGCGCGAGCAGCAATGCCGCGATACGATAAACCGCAATCGCGATAGGCTACAATCCGACCTTTATCAAAGTCGGAAACGTGATGCTAAGCATTTCTCCTCCTTACACGAGACATCACAACTACGTTTCACCAGGCAACGCCGGTCAACCGCTGTTTGTCTATGAGAAATCGGGCGGAAACTTTCCTCATGTCGGCCGGCCGGAGTGGCCGTGCGGTTCTAGGCGCTATAGTCTGGAACCGAGCGACCGCTACGGTCGCAGGTTCGAATCCTGCCTCGGGCATGGATGTGTGTGATGTCCTTAGGTTAGTTACGTTTAATTAGTTCTAAGTTCTAGGCGACTGATGACCTCAGAAGTTAAGTCGCGTAGTGCTCAGAGCCATTTGAACCATTTCCTAATGTCAGCACGTTGTAGGTGTCGCCACCGGCTCCAACCTTGTGTGAATGCTCTGAAAAGCTAATCATTTGCATATAACAGTATCTTCTTCCTGTCGGTTAAATTTCGCGTCTGTAGCACGTCATATTCGTGGTGTAGCAATTTTAATGGCCAGTAGTATATTTCCTAAATTTAATTATCTACATTAAATATTTTTGGTGTTGAGATTTTTTTTCCGTCAGTGTATTTCAACTTCTTGGCAGATCATTTCTACAGGATGTAACAAAATGTACCGACTAACTTGTAAGAGTTGTAGAGAGTCTCTTTGAAACAAAACCTGTTTATAACAGAAGCAAGAGTGAACTCAGTATCGATCTTTGTGGCACTTAGAAATTGAGGAGAACGATGAAAGTCTTCTATCGACGCTGCAGAGCGTTGGAGCTACAAAGGAGAACGCCTGCTGCTTCCGGAGCAAACATCAGTTGTAGCACTGACAGACTGTAGGCCGAATTCCTCGCAGAAAGCTGGGTAGTGTCTTCAACGCGCCAGTACCTTAGAGGCCGCGAAGCGCAGTGAAGGCGGAGGCGTCAGCAGGCTGATAAACGGATGGCCTAGCGCCAGGGGTTGGCCGCTCTATCTTCGACACGCTATCGAGTCGTCGCATTGCGTTCCCTGACATGGGTTTCCATGCTGAATTTATTGCTAAATACTCTCTGTACAATCCTCTAAAGCTTCTCGGTGTAGTTTTGTTACACCGTGTATGTAACAAGAACAAGAGCAGGCCCAATATCGATCCCTGTGGTACTTAGCAAATATCTTCAGCTATTGGTGGTCGCCTTCAAAACGACACAGCTGCTCAACTGGAGAGAGACAGCACTCTTCTTACCACAGAAAGTACAACAGGACAGCATGTCACATGGCTAGAATGTTAATAAAATGTGTAATGGCCTTCAGAATGAAGTCGAGAGCAATCTGTCCAACACTTTGTACGTTAGTAAATTTGTTTGGGACGAGATAGTGGGTGCCCGAGATTGTGTAGGCACATGACTGCACTAGTTTCATCCTCTGCTGCGAACATTTCACGTATCTTTACCGCAAGGCTGCGCAAGAGCTTTGCTGTTTTCAGTCGTTAGCAGAGTGCAACAACACGTCCGTACTAAACTGTTCCTCCACTGCTACTGAGATGACTAATTTTGATGAAACTTACCACGAGTAAGGAAACGGTTCAGCGTCGATAAACGCGCTGACTCTCCGCTACAAGCACTTCCTTAATAATGGGAACAGTCTCGTTTATTTTGCGTCACCCTTTGGTGAGAGGAGGATTTAAATGTTATTCTGTTCGTGCTGAGACGGGTTGAGTTCTATTAATTAGTAAAGCAATAAATGAGATGGCTCCTTCCATGGCAGATTTCCCCTCTTATTCTTGTCCACCAGTATTACGAGAAGCGTTCAATAAGTAATGGAACACAATGGCTGGTTTGAAAATTAATACTTTGTAATCCACTTCAAGTCTATGCTTTCACGTAGAAGACAAAAAAACGAAACGACGCATCACGAAGGACTTGTGCGAATGGGACGGAATCGGTAGAAGTGATATGCATGTGCAGACAAACAAATGGTTACAGTTTCAGAAAAATTGGATGTTTTATACAACAGAAAGAACTTCACAAATTGAGCAAGTCAATGACGCGTTGGTGCACCTCTGGTCCTTATGCAAGTTATTCGACTTGGCACTGACTGATGAGAGTTGTTGGAAATCCTCCTGAGCAAAAACAGACATAATGTCTTATGGGATAACAGCAATCAGTGATTTTATAATGTTACTTAAAATACGTCTTGATTGCAATTTTTTTTTTTTTTTTTGTTATTCATATGATCGGTTTCGGTTCATTCAGAACCATCTTCAGATCTGATATTTCAGTTACAGGAGTAACCCGTCCAAATCCAGCATGTCACATGTGACGTAGCATGTGAAAGTTGCTGGATTTGGACGGGTTACTCCTATAACTGAAATATCAGATCTGAAGATGGTTCTGAATGAACCGAAACCGATCATATGAATAATAATAAAAAAATTTGCAATCAAGACGGATTTTAAGTAACATTATAATCCTCCTGAGGATTATCGAGCCAAATTCTTCAAAAAAATGGCTCTCAGCACTATGGGACATCTGAGGTCACCAGTCCCCTAGACTTACAACTACTTAAACCTAACTAACCTAAGGACATCACACACATCCATGCCCGAGGCAGGACTCGAACCTGCGACCGTAGCAGCAGCGCGGTTCCGGCCTGAAGCGCCTAGAACCGCCCGGCCACAGCGGCCGGCAGCCAAATTCTTTCCAGTTGGAGCGTTAGATCGTCAAAATCCCGTTTTGGTTGGAGTACCATACCCATAATGCTCCAACGTTCTCAGTTGAGGAGATATCCGGTGACTTTGCTGACCAACGTAGGGGAAGAGAGGATGAAACCAAACAGCACAGACTGTTGTCATTTGCGAGCTGGCATTATCTTGCTGAAACGTAAGCCCAGAATGGCTCGCCGAGAAGGGGAACAAATGGGGTGTAGAACATCGTTGACGTAGCGCTGTACTGTAACGGTGAAGCGGATAACAACCAAAGGCTGAAATGGCACCCCAGACTCTTTGCTGTCAAGTCGTATGGCGAACGACAGTCAGCTTGGTATTCCACCGCTATCTGGGTCGTCTCCAAAAACGTCTTTGTTGACCATCGGGTCTCCGTTCCAAGCGGGACTCATGACTCAAGGCCATTCTGCTCCAGTCAATCAGATTCCAGGCCCCGGACAGCGGTGGGATACTAACCTGTCTGTCGCTCGCCGTACTGATCGACATCCGAGAGTGATGGTCTGACAGCAGGACCCCTTTGGTTGTCATACGCGGAACCCTGACAGCACAGCAGTACGAGGTGCATTCAAGTTCTAAGGCCTCCGATTTTTTTTCTAATTAACTACTCACCCGAAATCGATGAAACTGCCGTTACTTCTCGACGTAATCGCCCTGCAGACGTACACATTTTTCACAACGCTGACGCCATGATTCCATGGCAGCGGCAAAGGCTTCTTTAGGAGTCTGTTTTGGCCACTGGAAAATCGCTGAGGCAATAGCAGCACGGCTGGTGAATGTGCGGGCACGGAGGGTGTCTTTCATTGTTGGAAAAAGCCAAAAGTCACTAGGAGCCAGGTCAGGTGAGTAGGGAGCATGAGGAATCACTTCAAAGTTGTTATCACGAAGAAACTGTTGCCTAACGTCAGCTCGATGTGCGGGTGCGTTGTCTTGGTGAAACAGCACACGCGCAGCCCTTCCCGGACGTTTTTGTTGCAGTGCAGGAAGGAATTTGTTCTTCAAAACATTTTCGTAGGATGCACCTGTTACCGTAGTGCCCTTTGGAACGCAATGGGCAAGGATTACGCCCTCGCTGTCCCAGAACATGGACACCATCATTTTTTCAGCACTGGCGGTTACCCGAAATTTTTTTGGTGGCGGTGAATCTGTGTGCTACCATTGAGCTGACTGGCGCTTTGTTTCTGGATTGAAATATGGCATCCATGTCTCATCCATTGTCACAACTGACGAAAAGAAAGTCCCATTCATGCTGTCGTTGCGCGTCAACATTGCTCGGTAACATGCCACAAGGGCAGCCACGTGGTCGTCCGTCAGCATTCGTGGCACCCACCTGGATGACACTTTTCGCATTTTCAGGTCGTCATGCAGGATTGTGTGCACAGAACCCACGGAAATGCCAACTCTGGAGGCGATCTGTTCAACAGTCATTCGGCGATCCCCCAAAACAATTCTCTCCACTTCCTCGTTCATGTCGTCAGACCGGCTTGTGTGAGCCCGAGGTTGTTTTGGTTTGTTGTCACACGATGTTCTGTCTTCATTAAACTGTCGCACCCACGAACGCACTTTCAACACATCCATAACTCCATCACCACATGTCTCCTTCAACTGTCGATGAATTTCAATTGGTTTCACACCACGCAAATTCAGAAAAAGAATGATTGCACGCTGTTCAAGTAAGGAAAACATCGCCATTTTAAGTATTTAAAACAGTTCTCATTCTCGCCGCTGGCGGTAAAATTCCATCTGCCGTACGGTGCTGCCATCTCTGGGACGTATTGACAATGAACGCGGCCTCATTTTAAAACAATGCGCGTGTTTCTATCTCTTTCCAGTCCGGAGAAAAAAAATCGGAGGCCTTAGAACTTGAATGCACCTCGTACGTCGACGACACTGTGCACCCCGTTTTGTTGCCTTTTATGGCAAGCCATTCTGGGCTTACCTTTCAGCAAGATAATGCTCGCCCGCACGTGGAGAGTCTTTCTTCTGCTTTTATTCGTGCTTGCCAAACCCTATCTTAGCCAGCAAGACCGTCGGATCTCCCCGCTGTTGAGAATGTTTGCAGCAATACGGGCACCGCCTTCCAACCAGCTCCGTATTTTGACGATTTAATGCGCCAGCTCAACATAGTTTGGCACGAGTTACTCAGGAGGACACTGGACAACTCTGTCAATCAAAGACTGCTTGTGTAATAGTCAGAGCTTGATCGACACATTACTGACATGCTCAATCTGTGAAGCTCTTTCTCGTGAATAAATCATCAAATTTTGCAGAAACTGTAATCATTTGTTTGATTGAACATGTACTTCATATCTACCTGTTTCCGTCCCATTCAAATAATCCCTTCGTGGTGCGCCGTTTTTTGGTGCTAGAGTGTATATAATCTTGTAAAATCGGATGAATGACACCGCACGTCTGACATACTGTGAAAACGCTGGCCGGCGCGCCAAGTTGGTCTGGATTGCAAATGGCTGCTCTACGCAGCTGGCGTCGCGTTAAACGCGCGTTCCGTGTGGCCGACTCAATGCAGTAGAATGCGTTTCAAACGAGAGTGAATGCGGTGGCAGGCCAAGTTTCATCTGACCCATTTGACGCTAGTCATGGTAGAAGTCATAAACCCTCTATGACCGCTGTAGTTCCCGTCGTGTCGTTCCACCTTCACATGGCTCGTAGGCAGAGCTGCAGAACAACCATAGGCTACCGTTAATAAATGTGGACTACTGTAGTTCTCCTAACTGCCTTTACCAGTTAAGGTCTTAACTCCTTTACATGCACGTTCGGTGTGTTGCAAACTTATCGGGCGTTACCTCATTTCGATAGCTTTCTTTGCGTATACGATCAGTGTCTAACTAGTTCTCCTACAAACCGGAAGCGGTGAACCGTCTAGGGAATATTTTTGTGCTACACAATTATCTTCCTGTCTGTTACCTACAAATAAAAAGTATTTACATTAAAATTTAAACTGTCAATGTTTCATTCAGTTTTTATCAGAAAATTGTTGATTTGTCAAGTGAAACAGAGGGATGTTGTGGCACAAATAAAAAAAGTACACGCTTATCATATACGTAGCTCTAGAAAACATTTCCTCAAAAAAAAGGTTAAAATAACAAAACGCAAAACAAAAACTTATCAAACATCGCTGCAACACTTCGTCGAGCTTGAATAAAACATGTTTCTTGTCTTCATGAGCAGCTATGGGAGTAGCTCTTGCCTTTGATCAAGGCGAAGACCGTTCTATTGAGTACAAAGTAATTATATACATAATTTCCCGAATGACTGACTCATTTATTGATCATCGCCCAGCCCAAACCACTGATGATACAAACTTGAAATTTGCACAGGGCGTTGATGTTATACTGTAGGCCTCGGGTTCGAGAAGGATTTTTTCGATATTCCTTCCCTAAAGGGATGAAATAGGTGATGAAAGGCTTTGGGGTTGGTTCAAATGGCTCTAAGCACTATGGGACTTAACATGGGAGGTCATCAGTCCCCTAGACTTAGAACTACTTAAACCTAACTAACCTAAGGACATCACACACATCGGTGCCCGAGGCAGAATCGAACCTGCAACCGTAGCAGCAGCGCGGTTCCGGACTGAAGCGCCTAGAACCGCTCTTCCACAGCGGCAGGCAAAGGCTTTGGGGAAATAAGTTGCTATTAAGATAATCTCGAAACTAGAGCTACGAAAATTGGTATTTGGTTTCTTGGTCAGAAAGACCTATTTCTACATTTTTGGAAATTCAACCCCTATGGGGGTGAAACAGTGCGTGAAAGATATTAAAATAAATTGTTAAAGAACTACAACAGTATTTTTAAAGCCACATCGATGAAAATTGGTATCTGACTTCTCGATTACAAATAAACAAATACTTGCTTCACTGTTTTTGGAAATTAAATTCATATGTGGGTGAAATACCGGATGAAAACTTTTAAGAAAATGTTTCGTTACATTAAAAATGTTAAAAGCTAAATCTGTGAAAATTGGTATTGCACTTCAGCACAAGAACGCAAGAGGCATGGTTAACAAAAACGTTGGCCTCCAGCAACCAGAATCGCTTTTTGGTCAGAAGTACATTCGGAAAAATACCATGCTTCGATTGGCTTAATTAGCGTGAAAAGTTTAGAAAGTGTTGCAATTAACGAACAACAAAAATTCGCTTTCAAAACAAACAAAAAATTCTGTGCAGACCGTACAGTCTACGCGCGTGAACAGTTATTCTAGCAGTTATATTTATTTTTTACATTTGTGCGTGTAATCTGCACTTTCATCAAAAGTAATTGCTTCGGTTGCACAAAAGCGCAGAGGCTACGCGATCAACTAATTTTTATTACTCATAAAAAGGAATGTACATTCAATCAACTAATTTTCATTACTCATAAAACGGAATGTATATTTTGTAAGGAACTGAAACACACAATGGACTAACACTGAACGATGTGCTGTTCTACTTATGTGCAAAACAAACAAACAAAGAGGCTCCCAATTTCTGTCTCTCACATTCGTTTATGTTTCTTTTTTCCTTCGCAGTACTATCAAAACCAACCGTAATCCCATCATTTACTATGTCATTTATGTAGTGTACCAAAACTACCGATCTACCCTCATGACACACTTAGCCCGTTTTACACGAGCTAATTTCTGGTCAAAATCGACTACTCTGAGAGCGCGTGCCTTTCGTGTCTGCGTCTAAATCAGCAACTAACCGCGACACGATTATGTGTATGACGTCAATGATTTCTAAATATCCGAGAATGCTGCACAGTCCGCATGCGCAGGGCAAGAGACAATGGCGGCGTGTGCTAACATCGGAAGTTACAACCTACTGTGGTCGAGCTCATTCCTATTACAGAAACTGATTTTGTGCTTTCATGTCTTCTTATCTTTATTGTGTTGTTTACTTTTTCTTCTCGGTACACTGAAAAGTCATGTAGTGTCTCGGTATTTTTTTCCTACTAGTGAGCTGCTACAACAGAGACGAAATGTCTGAAAGCAAAAAGTATTTACATTTTACAGAGAGAGAATCTACACGACGCATAGATAAACGTGCTGCAATGGAGAAAAATAATTATCTACTGTCAACAACTACCCCCCAATCTCTCTTTTGACTTCCTTATCCAAAATTGTTGAAAAAGTAATGTATTGTAGAGTAGCTTCACACCTTTGTAAAAATAAAGTTTTACCAAAATGTCAGTTTGGTTTCCAGAAAGGTTTTTCAACGGAAAATGCTATATATACTTTCACTAATGAAATGTTAAATGCCCTGTGTAACCGGAAGTCACCCGTTGGGACTTTTTGTGACCTCTCAAAGGCTTTTGATTGTGTAAATCATGGAATACTTCTAAATACGCTCAAGTACTGTGGTATGAATGGGACAGCGCTCAAATGGTTTAAATCATACCTAACTGGAAGAGTGCAGAAAGTTGAAATAAGCAGTTCATATAACATGCAAAGAACTGGTGATTTCTCAAACTGGGGAACAATCAAGAATGGGGTGGCGCAAGGTTCGGTGTTGGCTCCTCTGCTGTTCTTAATATATATTAATGACTTGCCATTCTATATTCACGAAGATGCAATGCTGGTACTTTTTGCCAATGATATAAGTATAGCTATCACATCCAACAGACAAGAATTAACTGGTGAAATTGTAAACGATGTTTTTCAGAAAATCATTAAGTGGTTCTCTGCAAATGGACTCTCATTAAACTTTGACAAAACACAGTACATACAGTTCCACATAGTAAATGGAATGACACCATTAATAAATATATACTTCGATCAGAAATCGGTAGCTAAGGTAGAATATTCAAAATTTCTAGGTGTATGCATTGATGAGGGGTTGAACTGAAAAAAAAAAACACACTGAAGATCTGCTGAAACGTTTGAGTTCAGCTACTTTGCTATTAGGGTCATTGCAAATTTTGGCGATATATATCTCAGTAAATTAGCTTACCACCCCTATTTTCATTCTCTGCTTTCGTATGGTATCATATTCTGGGGTAATTCATCATTGAGTAAAAGAGTGTTCATTGCACAAAAGCGTCTAATCAGAATAATTGCTGGAGCTCATCCAAGATCATCCTGCAGACACTTATTTAAAGAGGTAGAGATCTTCACTGCAGCCTCATAATATATATATTCACACATGAAATTTGTTATTAACAATCCGAACGAATTCAAAAGTAATAGCAGTGTACACGGCTACAGCACTAGGAGAAAGGATGATCTTCACTACTCTAAGTTAAATCTAACTTTGGCTCTGAAGGGAGTAAATTATGCTGCCACAAAAGTCTTTGGTCACTTATCTAATAGCATCAAAAGTCTGACAGATAGCCATATAGCATTTAAAAGGAAATTAAAAGAATTTTTTAATGGCAACTCCTCCTACTCATTAGATGAATTTTTGGATATAGTAAGTGGGTAATTTCCCCAACCCCCATAAAAAAATTAAAAATATTAAGTGTCATGTAATATTTTGTATAATGTAATATCTTGTATAGATACCTTTTATTAACCTGACACGTTCCACATCATTACGAAGTGTCGTATTCATGATCTATGGAACAAGTACGAAACTAATGTAATCTAATCTATTATTTGGCATTCAACAAAAAAAAAGGTACAAAGAATAAAGCTGATTGCTACACATAGTCTAATATGTTTGCAAGGCTTTGCTTTCTCGAGCAAATAAATGTGTATGTTCTGAAATGTTTGGTGACACTTTTCCTATTCTTTCCGTTCTCAGGAGTGTAGACCACACATCCTTTGACAAGAACTTCCAGTAAGCATTCTGCTTTGGTCGTTGATAACCTCTATTGTCATGTTCCTACACTTTGTTTCTATATTTCGATTTTTTCGTAAAAAGGCTAGTTAGTCCCTCATAACCTCACTTTCACCATTCAGATGCCAAACTGTACAGCAGACAGCTCTTTCAACACCGGCAATTTTGGCTCTGACGTGTGAACGCAAATGACCACTCGAAACAGACGAGACTCAGTACGAAAATGAAACACTAGGGGCGCTGCAGTAGACGCACTTGCCTGGAGTAGTCAATCGAGACAGGGAAGTCTATCGTGTACAAGGGGCTGTAGACACTGTAAGTAGTGGTCATTGTCTATGCTCGCATCGGCATCTCTCCTGCTGCGGCCCTGGCGTGTAGCGGCGCGTGCTGCGTGCCGAACAACAAGTGTAAACAAGTCTTCCAAGGCCAAAGACTCTCACCTGCAGACTGGACGCACGTGACCCCGCCCGTCTTCTTGCCACACTCGTAACGCAACCTATAATTAACCCAGACAAGAACATCCCAGGCCGGTTTACGTGGAGGAGGGGGACTGAAAGTTCCTGCCTCCGGCTGCTTTCAGTGGAACTCGCTAAAAGGAAGCTATGTATCTTGTTACGTAACTGTGCAAATAAGTCTGATAACTATTTTTATTTTTAATTACAACGTGAGTTCAGAGAAGCACAAGCAGGTTTGACGTCTATCGAGATACGGGATGCCGCGGAGTTTTTGTTTCTCCAGGGAATGTCTGGAAATGAAGTTCACATTAAGATGTCACGGGTGGCCTGGTTCTTTCAAAAGGTTTATGTCTCGTTTCAAGACTATGCACTACAGACACACAACATATCCGGCGACACGCGATGTTGTTCATAATCTTATTGCTGAAGACCGGTAAATATTCGCCGGACAGGTGTCCGAAATACTGGAAATCTCCAGGGACCCTTGCTGTTCTCAGTATTAACAAGTCTTCCGAAGTAAAAGTGATTTCAGGTGTGCCGCGAGGGAGTGCCGTAGGACCGTTGCTATTCACTATCTACATAAATGATCTTGTGATTAACATCGGAAGTTCACTGAGGCTTTTTGCGGAGGATGCTGTGGTATATCGAGAGGTTGTAACAATGGAAAATTGTACGGAAATGCAGGAGGATCTGCAACGAATTGACGCGTGGTGCAGAGAATGGCAATTGAATCTCAATGTAGACAAGTGTAAAGTGCTGCGAATACATAGAAAGAAAGATCCTTTATCATTTAGCTACAATATAGAAGGTCAGCAACTAGAAGCAGTTAATTCCATAAATTATCTGGGAGTACGCATTAGGAATGATTTAAAATGAAATTATCATATAAAGTTGATCGTCGGCAAAGCAGATGCCAGACAGATTCATTGGAAGAATCTTAAGGAAATGCAATCCGAAACCAAAGGAAGTAGGTTACAATATACTTGTTCGCCCACTGCTAGAATATTGCTCACCAGTGTGGGATCCGTACCAGATAGGGTTGATAGAAGAGATAGAGAAGATCCAACGGAGAGCAGCGCACTTCGTTACAGGATCATTTAGTAATCGCGAAAGCGTTACGGAGATGATAGCTAAACTCCAATGGAAGACTCTGCAGGAGAGACGCTCAGTAGCTCGGTACGGGCTTTTGTCGAAGTTTCGAGAACATAGCTTCACCGAGGAGTCAAGCAGTATATTGCTCCCTCCCCTCCTACGTATATCTCTCGAAGAGACCATGAGGATAAAATCAGAGAGATTAGAGCCCACACAGAGGCATATCGACAATCTTTCTTTCCACGAACAATACGAGACTGGAATAGAAGGGAGAACCGATAGAGGTACTCAAAGTACCCTCCGCCACACTCCGTCAGGTGGCTTGCGGAGTATGGATGTAGATATAGATCCTAGACATCATCAGCAAGCTATCAGCAAAGAGGGTGCTGAAATATTTGAACTCAAAATGAGACGCCCAGGGCCGTTTCGGCCCATTTTCATGCTGCTAAGAACATTGTGGCTAGGTTAGTGACCGAAGACGAAATCTGGTTCTACATTTCTGAACACGAAAGCAAGGAATAATCAAAGAAATGAGGCAACAATTGGTCCACGCAGCCAAAACGATTCAGCACCAAGGCATCGGCAAAATGAGCCTTGGTGTCCGTTTTGTGGGACAAAGACAGTATTCATTCTGCTGGTGCGATATTTACCTAAGTCTGTGCTGTAGCCCGGACAGTATTATGCCATTCGTCTCGAATGGCTCAAATGGCTCTGAGCACTATGGGACATCTGAGGTCATCAGTCCCCTAGAACTTAGAACTACTTAAACCTAACCAACCTTATGACATCACACACATCCACGCAATAGGCAGGAGTCGAACCTGCGACCATAGCGGTCGCGTGACTCCAGACTGAAGTGCCTAGATCCGCATTCGTCTCGACCAGATGTATGAGAAGAAGCGCTAGAAGAGACGAAATGCTGTAGAAAGTTCTTAAAAGGGAAGGGTCTTTTGCTGTAGAACAATTCACCTTCGCACGCTACTAAAGTAGTGGCTGCCAAATGGAAGACCCTGAGATGTAGTTTAATTTAATCGACCTGACCCTCCCCCCACCCCCCGTCTTTAACCCGAAATGACTCCTTCGAACACATGAAGATTCGTTATTTCGATGCGGCTGAACACGCCAAGAATGTTGTTTAGAATTGGTTTCGCGATCCATCAATTGGTTCCCTATTAAACGGACAAGAGATGCTATAACTATGTAATTAGTGCATCAGTCTGGGTGGGGAAAGAGATACTTTGTATAAATATGATGTGTCGACAGAAGTGCCGACACAGTGTTATTTTGAGGGGGCCGATAGGCACGCTATAAGCTCACGCAGAATATCTTGAAGTCTGAAACAGGACGCTCAATGAATTGCTATAAAGAAAAGTACGTTGCTTTGGGAATACTTAACTTTTAATCCGTCATTGGTTTACAACGTTCTTGATGAGACATTTCATACGATAACTATCAAAATATGTAAGGCTAATGGCGCCTTACTAGGTCGTAGCCATGGACTTAGCTGAAGGCTATTCTAACTGTCTCTCGGCAAATGAGAGAAAGGCTTCGTCAGTGTAGTCGCTAGCAATGTCGTCGTACAACTGGGGCGAGTGCTCTATCGTATCTCGAGACCTGCCTTGTGGTGGCGCTAGGTCTGCGATCTCACAGTAGCGACACGCGGGTCCGACATGTACTAAATGGACCGCGGCCGATTTAAGCTACCACCTAGCAAGTGTGGTGTCTGGCGGTGACACCACAAAATATATATTGTCAAATCTCGTACTATTCTTCTCGCACAAAACTAGAAACTCTTCAGGTTAGTTAGACCACGCCATAATGCCGCTACCCTCCAACTCTATGTCTAATGTACGAGACCAATTGAAGAAGTAACTTCGGTTTGTACACCGTAAGGGGCAAAGGGATCTCCGCGCCATCTACTGTACACCAGCACTTAGCTTCGGTTAGTACGTATTCGGTGTCAGGGACTTGTGAAAGCACTTAACTGTGCAGATAGTCTACTTTTGGATGAACGCTGAATTCTTTTTTTGCAATCCAGTCCTCTTCTTTTATCGGCAATAACTTGGTTCCGAATGCAGTAGGTGTCACTGAGTATTTCTCTCTTTATATAGAAACAAAGAAGAATATTAACTCTTGTATCCAGAAAACACAGGTCAAAGCCCTTTCTACACGTGAAACCCACATTTGCCATTTCAGGCGCATGGGCATCGGCTTCAACCTACAGTGTTCTTTAGTTTCATTTGTAGCGTGAAAGACATAAATGATGTTTCGTCCACGGTATCAGACCCAAGCGCAACATCAGCTGAATTCCTTTCAACCCGATTGAAACACTGATGAGCTTTGCATTTAGTCAACATTCAATTGATGCGACGCCCTTCTTGCTCGAAGATATATCATAGTTAATTCTTAATTTGAAGGTGGTGTACACTTTCTTATGATATGTCTATGGCATCAGTTGCTGCTACACCATGAACCGTCGATTCTTTAACACCGTATTGCGCCGATTCTCTCAGTTTCACCAATAGTTATAATTCTGGGGCAAATATTCACATGTTTCAACTTCTGCCTCACTTTAATTCATCCGTCCATTTCTTAACTGTAAAGAATGAACGAGCAGACTTTTTCACTTACTCTGGACGAATTTTCGTTCGTGTTGAATGGTGCAGAACAAGGAATTAGCCGACAGCACAGTATTCCAGTCAACACATTTGAATGAAACTTTAAAACTCTCTGTAAATAAATCTATTCCGTAGAATTCGTCCGCGGTTGACTGACGCTATTTCGCGACAGGTACCGAGAAAATAAATTCCAAATAGATCTGATATCTACACAATCCGTATGTCAGACTTTTCACCTCGCTCTCGTATACTAGGTCGTTCGAGGCGTTTAGCAATTGTACAGATCTCGTCTTCAGTCTTAGTTTTACTTGCATAATGTAGTTCATTCTTAAGAAAGTGTAAAGAGTAATCTACACTGGGTCCCGAAGTTTTAATTTTTTATCGCCTCTCTTTATAAGGTTTCTTTGCGCCACTGAAGGGCATCGGATTCCGTAACGCGGAAAAATCAGTTGCCACACAGTAGTACACCTGCACCTGTTGCGTTCTCCTCGCGGTCTGCTCCCCCTCCCCCCCCCCCCCCCCCCCCCCCACTCACGCCATCCAACACACACACACACACACACACACACACACACACACACAAACGCGTGCGCGTACGAACTTAATTATCTGCTGTGTAACACGTGATGAGCGCGAGGTAAACTGAGTCTGCTTCATGAAACAGAATGTGATGACAAGCGTTATAAGTATTATTATAATACTGTTTAACACGAAAGCGTATCCTGGACATGCAATGCCCACTAACGAGTCCACACTGACGTGGAATCAAGGCGAAATGGGCTTGCTAACGTTGTTAATTTTATTGATGGTAAACTGTTACTTGGCTTCTATTTTGCGCGTTATAATTGCTACCCTCGGCAGATATTCGTGATAGTTCTGCCGATCCAGTAATATAGGGAGAGTTTTTTAGTACCTCAGACTGTCTGGAGCTATATATTTGAGAAATAATGGCAGCAGGGTTGACGATCGGCCACTTTATTCTCAGGTGAGTGATGAAACGTAGAGTTACGTTACTTGTGGTTTTCCGTAATTTAGGCCACACTCATTTCACGGAACTTTCACTGTTTCTCAGACTGGCCTGAGAAAAACACCAATTATAGTGTACACTTGTAGCCAAGTAACAAGCCACTGTTGCTAGCACAAATACTTTTACGACTGGCTTTTTCCATTGCTGAGCACCGTTTCATAGAAGCAGCACCGAAAAGACAATGCACTTGCGATGGATGATGACAGTTTTTTCATAGTTTCTTCACAACATCGGAGATTAGAGCCCCGTCGATGTTTAGATTGTTAGTGACTAAGCACTTTATAGACGCTTTGCATTTTTGAAAAGAGTCACTTCGGTGTGGATCTGAACCATACTGCTCCGTGAAGCTAGTCCCGTGTTTCGAAATTCTGTCACTATTGGGTCATATTGCAAACAAAGTGACAATAAAAAAGTTAAAAAGTGTTTCTCGGCGCAGATGTCTGAATTTTTTTGGTTTTTGCCCTACCTATGTTCCTCGTAACTGACTTAAAGCTTCTATGATTTCATAGAGGAACCACTCACTTACTTACCAAGAGAGATGGCGCGATGATAAGACACTGGCCTAGCATTCCGGATGACGGTGGTTCCACCAACCTTCTAGTTACCCAGTTTGTTTTAGCGGTATCCATAGATTGCTTAAGACAAATTTCAGGATAGTTCCGATGAAAAGGGTACGGCCAATACCTTCCCAGTCTGCGTTTCAGTTCTAACTCTAACAACCTTGTCGCCGACGGGTCACAAAATGAACCTACGTTTTCCTTCCTATTGGCCTATTTTTACTTAGATTAACTCGTGTCTGAAGAAAAAAGCAGTTCCGAAATTACACACTTCGTTCGACTTTGAAGTGCGCACGTGTTTGCAAAGTGGGGTAACCTCGAAATGGAGGTAGAGAAGGCATCTTGCTACACAATAACATTACTGGCGCCTTACGAAAATGCGTTGTAGGTGCACGTCTGACCCGACCCTGAGAGTGGCTGTTTCCTTGTACGTTGCGGTAATACGCGAAAGATGAGCCTGAGGATAAGGAAATTTACTAACCAAAGAAGACAAGTTTTGCGGCTGTAGGCAAGCTAAGCATTACTGAAGATTTTGCAGAAATGCTTCTAGACAGTTACGTTCTTGATGAATGTGTGTTTCTTCTAGTTCGCCAGAAGGAGGTGTTAACCAACAGCAACGAAGGCTGCTAACAAGTAATACGACTGACGAGAAGAAATCAGTTTTAAGGACGCACCCACAGCAATTTTCGCAGTGTGATACTCCGCTAATAGGCATCGTGAGGCACGTCCAATACTGATAGAAGGTCGGTCAGTACGTTGGTTCCGAGTGAAGTGAAAAGCCTGTGACATGGTGGGTCGACGAGGCATACCCACATACGAAGGTCCAGCTCGAACCGCAACCATCCCCTTAATACGACTACTGTCTTTGCACACAAAACAGATAGTATCCCAAATGAAACTTCCTGGCAGATTAAAACTGTGTGCCCGACCGAGATTCGAACTCGGGACCTCTGCCTTTCGCGGGCAAGTGCTCTACCATCTGAGCCACCGAAGCACGACTCACGCCCGGTACTCACAGCTTTACTTCTGCCAGTATCTCGTCTCCTACCTTCCTAACTTTACAGAAGCTCTCCTGCTAACCTTGCAGAACTAGCACTCCTGAAAGAAAGGATACTGCGGAGACATGGCTTAGCCACAGCCTGGGGGATGTTTCCAGAATGAGATTTTCACTCTGCAGCGGAGTGTGCGCTGATATGAAACTTCTTTCTTTCAGGAGTGCTAGTTCTGCAAGGTTCGCAGGAGAGCTTCTGTAAAGTTTGGAAGGTAGGAGACGAAATACTGGCAGAAGTAAAGCTGTGAGTACCGGGCGTGAGTCGTGCTTCGGTAACTCAGATGGTAGAGCACTTGCCCGCTCTAGGCAAAGGTCCCGAGTTCGAGTCTCGGTCGGGCACACAGTTTTAATCTGCCAGGAAGTTTCATATCAGCGCACTGCAGAGTGAAAATTTCATTCTGGAAGTATCCCAAATACTGCCTTCCGATTCATAGACGCAGCCGTCCTCGATACCAGCAGTGCCTCGAAAAATCTAACAATGACAAACACAAAGGCTTCAAGTACAATTGAAGACATGCGTGGCAAGTCGGGCTAAACCTACAAATGTAAATACTTAGGTGTTGCCATCTGTTGCTGGGTACGGGGACTATCAAAACTGACATTGGCCGCCTCCCCTAAATATCATAGCCCGTTTCTCCGCTCATGCCTTCAATTGAACCTCCCCATGCAACATTTGTTTCAAGTAGTAACGAACATCCTGGAAAATAAACCCTGAGATAATTATTAACATGATGGAGATATTGCTTTATTTTTTTGTATTGGAGTGTGATGGTAATGTGTTTCTTTTTTCAGGATACATTTAACAATAGGTAATAAATAAATTTAGCTTTCATCCAAAACAAATATAGTTTGCAAAAATAGAATAAATATATAAATTACTCTTTAATAATGTAATGTTAACCAGCAAACCTAAAATAGTATCATTTATTGGTTTCCAGAAATCATTTGATTCGATAGACAGAGGAACAATATATAAAATCGTTAGACAATTTGATGTTAAAACAAAATTAACAAACCTAATTCGTGAAATCTAAAAAATACTATTTCTTCAGTTAAATTTTTGTGAGAAGTATGTCAGCTATTTGGAATAAAAAAAAGCTGTTAAACTACGGGATGGGTTATCATCTTTACTATTTAGCTGTGTTCTAGAAAAAAATATGAAAAGTTTTGAAATTTGAAACTAAAAAAAAAAAACACGAAATTGAACCAATAATTTTGGGAAGGAAAACATGAACGAGAACGGACTAATTGTATTAGAGAATTGAACAACATCTCTAGCTTCAGAAGACAGTTAATGCTATACCTACTGAAGCAACAATAATAACTGCCATTGTCCCTGTATCCACACGTTACTACGGTACATCCTAGTTTCCCACCGGATCTTCATTTTCCAGGCCGGCCGGAGTTGCCGTGCGGTTCTAGGCGCTACAGTCTGGAACCGAGCGACCGCTACGGTCGCAGGTTCGAATCCTGCCTCGGGCATGGATGTGTGTGATGTCTTTAGGTTAGTTAGGTTTGATTAGTTCTAAGTTCTAGGCGACTGATGACCTCAGAAGTTAAGTCGCATAGTGCTCAGAGCCATTTGAATCATTTTTTTTTCATTTTCCAGTATTCTTGGCTTGTGCAGTTTCCTTAAATTTCCTTTCTCCAGAACTCAGTATATCAGAAAACATCTATTTTGTAGACCAATAAAATCTTTTTCTATCTAGTATCATGATTGTTGTGGTTGACATTATTACTACTATTTCTATCATTTTCATTATCATCATCATGATCATTATTGGTGGCCGCAGCAACAGCAGATTTACTGCGAGTATTAACTTCATTAGTTCACGATCGGTATTATTTACTCACCTTACTCTATAAACACTCGGATAATTTTATAACTGTGTGTCATATTAAAATTGTT
Source organism: Schistocerca americana (assembly GCF_021461395.2). Taxonomy (NCBI): domain Eukaryota; kingdom Metazoa; phylum Arthropoda; class Insecta; order Orthoptera; family Acrididae; genus Schistocerca; species Schistocerca americana. Next base: position 226,267,281 of record NC_060125.1, on the reverse strand, counting down.
ATATCTTAGGTAACTGTGATGTAAAAATGATGCTGTATATGTCATACACTGGTCCGTAGTAAGAGAGGGCTTGATGGCCCCAGTCAGATCATGTTAAATAAATAACGAAACAAATATTCCTATATTTCTGGAAGAAGAAATCGACATCGGCGTGGATTACAGAAATAAGGAAAGAAGTAGAAAGACACAGCATCAGATAACCTGAAATAACAGAAACAAACGTTTTTAAGAAAAAAAATACTAAATGTAGAAGGCTTTCAAAGCAAAAATTAAGGATGCAGGAACAACATGGACAGAAGAAAGGAAAAGACAAGCCGAGAAAATGAAGAACAACTGGGAAAATAGCAAACAACAGCGAAGGAAGAAGATGAACTGAAGTTTTTACATGATCATAGTCGGTCAGTACGAATATACATACTGAAGAGCCAAAGAAACTGGTACACCTGACTAATATCGCGTAGGTCCTCCGCGAGCAAGCCGACGTGACGCAACACGACTTGGCATGGACTCGGCTAATGTCTGAAGTAGTGCTGAAGGGAACTGACACCATGAATCCTGCAGGGCTGTCCATAAATCCGTAAGAGGACGAGGGAGTGGAGATCTGTTGTGTACAGCACGTTGCAAGGCATCCCAGATATGCCCAATAATGGTCATGTCAGGGGAGTTTGGTGGCCAGCGGAAGTGTTTAAACTCCGCAGAGTTACAGAGCCACCACCAGCTCGACAGAATTTGAAACGAGACTCGTCCGATCAGGCAACACGTTTCCAGTCACCAACAGTCCAATGTCGGTGTTGACGGGCCCAGGCGAGGCGTAAAGCTTTGTGTCGCGCAGTCCATAAAGGGTGTACGGGTAGCCGTCCGACTCCGAAAACCCATGTCGATGATGTTTCGTTGAATGATTCGCACGCCGACAGTTGCTGATGGCCCAGCATTGAATTCTGAAGCAATTTACGGAAGGGTAGCACTTCTGTCACATTGAGCGATTCTCTTCAGTCGTCGTTGGTCCCGTTCTTGCAGGATCTTTTCCCGGCAGCAGCGATGTCGGAGATTTGGTTTTCTACCGTGAATATCAGGAGATATTCACAGTACACTCGTGAAATCGTCGTGCGGGGAAAATCCCCACTTCATCGCTACCTCGGAGGTGCTGTGTCCCATCGCTCGTGCGCCGGCTGTAACACCATGTTCAAACTCACTTAAATCTTGATAACCTGTCATTGTAGCAGCAGTAACAGATCTAACAACTGCGCCAGACACTTGTCTTATGTAAGCGTTGCCGATCGCAGCGCCGTATTCTGCCTGTTTACGTATCTCTGTGTTTGAATACGCATGCCTATACCAGTTTCTTTGGCGCTTCAGTGTGTGTGTGTGTGTGTGTGTGTGTGTGTGTGTGTGTGTGTGTGTCCGCGCGCGCGCGCAACAAAATGGCGCCTAGTGTGAGACCTAACAAATTTTACCACCCCTTTCTGTTTAAACAATTGCATCTGTAGATGTCAAAAGACGATGACAAGTTGAGCACTACAGTCTGCATGTACGTCTGTATTCTTTTACGAAAGGAACGTCTGCGGAACTGCAGCCATTGGGGCCCTGCCATGAAAGCTTGGACGGTACGGCGGAACGGATTCTCCCTGTCTTAAAGCTCGTCAGCTTTAAAGCCAGAAGGGTCTAGACTGTGGAGAACGTGTCCCGGCAGTTTAAAAAGCACTTGTGCAAAGGTTTTTCCTGCAAATAAAGAATACTTGTAATATTTGTGGCCTTTTCTCCACAGCGAATCGCTGACAATGGCTGCCTCGCCAGCTGTCTGCCACAGAAATACGAGAGTGGAAAGTACGCTCACGAGGGAAACAGTAATTTCTTACGTCAGTGAGTATGATACATTTTTATGAGGTGCTTCTCGTCAGCGTTAGCAACGGCAGCCTAATCACGATGTAATATCCACTTTCTGATACAGTAGAAACACTTGCTCCTGCTAGCAATTATAAAATAGTCACGGAATTTTGTCTTGACATGCTACCAACTATAACTGAAAAAGAATATACGGAGAGTTTCATAAATAGAAGACATAATGTATTGCTCATATGTTGACAATTAAAAAAAATAAAGTTCATTACAAGTGTCCGGAAATGCTTCCTTTCCGAGCTGTGCCCTTCATCTTGCACGACATTTTGAACATGACAAAGTTCGGCGCTTGTCGGTTCGGCGACTGTACACACCCACCCAAAAAGCCCGCAGCGCCATGGCAGCAGTTGAATGTTGCCGCTGTGTCAGATCAATTCAGATTACTGTTGTAGCGCCCAATCACCATGGATGAGTGCTGATTGTATCACTATGTCCCCCAGACGAAGGAGCTAAGCAAGTAGTGAAAACATGGTGATTCATTGCAGGTGAAAACCCGACGTCATCGGGCAAAATGATCCTCAGTTTTTTTTTAATTGTTATATTATGATGTTAATAATGTTAATACAATATTTCAATAAAATCTTCTGTTTAAATGTCGCGTCATTCCGAATAAAACAATAGAGATTTCGATAGCTGTCACCGCCATCGTCATCGTCATCAAAAGTTAATATCACTGACTGCCGGGGTTGGCACCGTGTTCTGCATATATAGATGTAATGGCAACGTCTGGAATCTTCCAAATAGGGTCAGGGTAGCGCATGCGCGAAAGGCAAGTTGGGCTGGTCCTACCGGCTCCGTCCCGGCACCGAGTGACGTCACATAGTGCGAGGGGCTGGCGCCATGTTTGAAACTGCCGCTCTCGCGTCCCCGCTAAGCCTACGTCTTTGGTTTCGCTCAATGTCTAAAGATCGCTCCCATGCCCTACCCATGATCTGTGTAAAAACTGTTGCTGTTTATTCTAATTTCGGAAGCTTCTTTCATAACAGAATTCGAGTATGATAGCGTTTGAGCCTACACTTTCGTGTTTTCACATTTTATTTTATGTCCGTTTTCCGTTCAGCCACGACAGACTTCTCAAGTTCCCTTTGTCTGATGTGTCCTGAATGTTCTGGACATAGTTCGGCAACAGTGCGAATAGTAAATGCTACCATTTTCACAGGGGACGCCGCACACGGCAGGAACTTTGTTGTCTTTACCGGAGCATAACGTATCTCTTATCTTGGTGGCGGGCACGAACACACTCGGCCCATATCTCTTTAGCACGCGTCCTGTCTTTTAGTAGTTGCTGCACGGTATGGTAGCAAAGCAGCTGGCTTGGCCTCTTCCGCCGAATCACGAGGTGCCTTTCGTCGATGGTAGCCAGGGCTTTAGCAATATCTCCCTTGCTGTAACCATTTTCTCTGAACACCAGCTTCAAATCCTGGTATTCAGACTAGATCGTCGCCGTCAAAAATAATCTTTGCCCTGTATACCAATGTCTTCAGCAGCGCTTTCTAGGTACACGGTGGTGGAAACTGTTGCGTTTAAGTATCGGTCAGTGTGCTTAGATTTTCTGTATACTGAATGACCAAGCCGGCGTCCTGCTTTCTGTTCAACTAAAAAATCCAGGAACAGAACCTTACCATCCCACTCCAACTCAACAGTAAATTTAATGTTGGGACGGACACTGTTCATGTGGTCGACGTACTGCTGCAGCGCATTTTCACCCTGAGGCCATGTCAAGAAGGTGTCGTCAACGTACCGTGGGAAGCGAGATGGACGCAACCTCACAGAGTTCAGAGCTTGCTCCTCAAAGTGCTCCATGAAACAGTTCGCGATGGCCGGATACACTTGCATCAACGCAACCAACAAAACGAATACGTGTGGATATTCTCGCAAAGGATGCGATGAATAACAGACACTTTCTTGCGTCCGACCATATCCAAAAACTTAACGCGAGGAATTAACATGTGGCCGCGCGGTTTGAGGCGTCCTGTCACGGACTGCGCGGTCCCTCCCGCCGGGGGTTCGAGTCCTCTCTCGGGCATGGGTGTATGTGTTGTTCTTATCATAAGTTAGTTTAACTAGTGTGTAAGTCTAGGGACCGATGACTTCAGCAGTTTCGTCCCTTAGGAACTCACATTTGAACATTTTGAATTATCACATTTTTCATAGATGTTTTTCTCTGTAACTTACAAAATATTAAGTGAAAGTAATATTTATTTAGAGAGGTAAACGTAATAAACGTTACTCTTTTTGTGGAGTTATGAATATACTCGACTTGTTATTTTCCAGAGAGCTGCAGCAACGAGTTATAATTTTTTAAACTGGAATGTTATTCCTTCCCATCATTTAACTGATGTGTTTACAGACTCAGAGTAAATAAACTTTCAATTAATTTCGTGTGAGGAGCGAAAAACACTCAAAGGTTAAGGGTTGGAGGCAACAAGCTGCATTCATATGGATGTTCTGGTGGCGGAATGTGGTGAGGTGTTCAAATCAGTGTCCGTTTTCCGGAGTGCATTCTAAACGATCTGCGGACGAGATGTGAAGCTACTGGTGTGATGGAGCGATCAACTTCCTCGACGTGCTGTTTAGATTGTAGAATATGTCCTAACACTGCCGTATAGAAGGTAGGTGTGTGTGTGTGTGTGGGGGGGGGGGGGGGGAGAGAGAGAGAGAGAGAGAGAGAGAGAGAGAGAGAGAGAGAGAGAGAGAGAGAGAGAGAGAGAGTGAGAGAGAGGGAGGGGGAGGGGAGGTTTGGCCTGCCCCACACCCACAAAACCCCAGCCGATTTCGCACAACTCATCGGGTGAATCAACGAGAGAAAGTTTCTAAAAGGTTTGACATTATGTATAAAGTTTGGTGGATGTCATCATGTGCTCGCAACCTCTAATATTGAGTGAGTATAGTCTGGGTAACCCGAGCGCCGTGAGTTATGATACTTTGAGACGTACACACAGTTCCCAATATGAATATTTGCCGTTTTGTGTTAAACATTTAACGTAAGATTATAGCTCTTAATGAGTAAATGATTACAGGATTTTAAATTTTAAAATTTGGTCAGTAATTATGTGTACTGAAAATCAAATTTTTGTTGCCCATGAAAGCCATTAGACACGCAGTCATTTAGTAAGAGGGGCATTCAATAAGTAATGGAATCCTTTTTCTCAGGAGTACAACGCTTTATTCCCCACTCTTTTGGCTACAAAACCCTGTTTTACAACACAATGTGCATTCAACGCCACGGCCTTGCCCACCTTACTTGGGGGGCCTCTATACATCGGAGCCAACGTCTTGCAGCATCAAGATCCTCCCCACCATTCATGTACTGCTTCCCGCTGAGCGTACTCTTCGGAAGTTGCGATGAAGATACGACGCCCCGCCCAACGACTCACCGTGCTTTTGTTCGATGCCAGGTCTCCGTAGATATACTGCAAGCGCCTATGAATAACTGCGATGCCCTGTTTTGCCGCCAAAAGAAACTCAGTGACAACTATCTGCTTAGAATGAACATCCGTTAAAGACAACATTTTGAAGGCCTCGTAATTTCATGAAACTGCAGTGGCTGAAGCGGAAATATTCCACGATATCCCACAACAAATTCCGCATTTTTTCCATTCTTAATTGGCCGAAAAAATGTGTCACGTAACTTATTGAACGCCCCTTCTAATGCAGATGTAATCGTAGTCGCGCAGGGCATTAGTTTCGATCGCATTCGAGCAGATGCGTGTGCCCTGTCTAATTTTTCCAGCTCCACCTGCGTTGAACTGTGGTTCAGAGCGGGCCCAACTCCGTTACTTATTCTGGCTAAAACCAAACAGGTGTTCCTTCGGTCCTTGACGCAGTCTTCAGCCACAGTCTACAATGGGAGCCCCTGGAGAGAAAAACCGACTGCTGATGCGGAACAGGCTGCACGCAGCCTTGGCTGCTGCCGCCGCCGATCCACTTTACGTAAGCTAACAGTAGAAGCCCTGCCGGCAGCGCCATAATGCCTCGCAGTACCTCCGCTGACCCAGCCTTGTCGTGACAGTTAGCGAAGGCCGCAGCGCGAGGAAATGCAAATGAAACGGCACTGCGCCCACTACAAACGTCCCGTGATAATGCTGCACGCCGGTGGTTTCCCGCCTCCCCGTGGCCGTAAACGTCCGCTGAGCGCCAGTGTCGACTGTTTTAAATGCGTTACACGTCGTATGGTGCGATGGAGGTTCCAGAATGAGATTTTCACTCTGCTGCGGAGTGTGCGTTGTTACGAAATGTACTACCAGATTAAAACTGTTTGCTGGACCGTGACTCGAACTCGGGACCTTTGCCTTTCGCGGGAAAATGCTCTACCAGGTGAGCTACCCAAGCACTTAACGTACTTTCACGCGGAAGGCAGAGGTCCCGTGTTCGAATCTCGGTCTGGCCCACAGTGTTAATCGGGCAGCAAGTTTCGTATCAGCACCCACTCACCTGCAGAGGGAAAATCTGAATCTGGCAACATTTCCACGTAGTGGCTAAGCCGTGTCTCTGCTATATCCTTTCTTCCAGGATGCTGGTCTTGCAAGTTTCCCAAGAGAGCTTCTGTGAGGTTTGGCAGGTGAGGTACTGGCAGAAGTAAAACAGTGATGACGCGTCGTGAATCGTGCTTTGGTAGCTCAGTCGGTAGAGAACTTGCCTGCGAAGGGCAAAGGTCTTGGGTTCGAGTCTCGGCTCGGCACGAGTTTTAATCTGCCGGGGAGTTTCATATCAGCACTTCGCCGCAGAGAGAAATTCTCATTCTGAAAACATCCCCTAGGCTGTGGCTAAGCCATGTCTCCGCAATATCGTTCCTTCCAGAAGTGTTAGTCTTCCAAGTTTCGCAGAAGAGCTTCTGTTAAGCTTGGCATGTTGGAGACGAGGAACTGGTGGAAGTAAAGCTGTGAGGACGGGTCGTGAAGCGTACTTAGATAGCTCAGTTGAGAGCACTTGCGAAAGGGAAAGGTCCCGAGTTCGAATCTCGTTCCGGCACACAGGTTTAATCTGCCAGGAAATTTGATGATGAAGGTTCATTTCCGAAAAAATGAAATTTAAGATGAAGATGTCGCTGCTCGGTTTTCGAGCTTAGAGGAGGTGCACTAACAAGGATACCAAAGTGGACGGTTTGGTGTTGCTCCTCTTCGACAGTATTTTACGTTGGTATGCCACGGGTAATCGTGAACCAGATTACGCCCCATGCATCAGTGTTACAACCAGTTACAATGACAACCAGAGGAAACGAGCAAAGAAGAACCGCTGTTACTGACGACTGATATATACGACAGTGTGCATCTTCAGTAGTTTTATATATATATATATATATATATATATATATATATATATATATATATATATAAAAGTGCTTTATATAGTAATAGGCCTAACATAGTTTTAACTACTACATGGTACGTCTATTATAGACAGGGTGATTCTCATCAACGTTTAGAAATCTTCTAAGCGACATAGATGCCGCTGAGACAAGCAACTTAATGTAAGACGATAGCGCGAAATATCCAAAAGTAGATGAAATATGTTGAACATGTGACGTCACCAGAGGTCACAGCTCGCCGCATGTGCAGCGGTTGAGCCTATTGGGCTGTCGTACATTATCAATTCAACCCAAGTCAAGTATTCACATCGGTGTGGCTCCGCGCCTAAATGCCAGACTTCGGCGCGTGAGGCTCAGGGTTCGATTCCTGTGTCTGGCAGGCAGTATTTTTTTCCATTATGTGCTTGCGTTGAAGTATTAATTCATGTACCGGTCTCATAGTCTCCACTGGTTTATTGGAAAGTACAGTACAACAAGAACCCACCGTATTGCGTCACAAGTAAATGAGTAGCTTCCGAATTGCGTCATTAGCAGTACATGACCTACGTTTTCTTTGCTACGTAATGTCTGTAAACGAAAAGGAAGGGAGGGGAGGTGTGGAGGTAATGAAAGAGAGACAAAACAAAAACCATTTTTGCTTGGTTATAGTGAAGGCGATGATTTCGTAACTTCTACATTTACAACAGACCACAGTTACAAAAGGTGTTCTAAATTTGGACTGTTTGCTTGAATGAATCGCTCAGTCATCCCTTCACAAACGCGTTCGAAGATAGCCCCCGTATTTTGGATGTGACGTATGTTCAATATTTGTTATCCTGTTTTGGGGTGTTTCCCGACATTTTCTGTCCCATGTGTCAACTATTTGTCTCAGCGTTTTTTAAACGTTACTAAGAATCACCTTGTATACAAAACCAAACTTGTATTAGAGGCCCCTGAAGGTGCTTCATAAATAAAAGAAGCGAAAAGCGTCTGGAAAAAAACAAACAAACAAACTGGCTTTCATTTAGTTGCAAAGATGGAACATATACAGGGTTATTACAAATGATTGAAGCGATTTCACAGCTCTACAATAACTTTATTATTTGAGATATTTTCACAATGCTTTGCACACACATACAAAAACTCAAAAAGTTTTTTTAGGCATTCACAAATGTTCGATATGTGCCCCTTTAGTGATTCGGCAGACATCAAGCCGATAATCAAGTTCCTCCCACACTCGGCGCAGCATCTCCCCATCAATGAGTTCGAAAGCATCATTGATGCAAGCTCGCAGTTCTGGCATGTTTCTTGGTAGAGGAAGTTTAAACACTGAATCTTTCACATAACCCCACAGAAAGAAATCGCATGGGGTAAGTCGGGAGAGCGTGGAGGCCATGACATGAATTGATGATCATGATCTCCACCACGACCGATCTATCGGTTTTCCAATCTCCTGTTTAATAAATGCCGAACATCATGATGGAAGTGCGGTGGAGCACCATCCTGTGGTACGTTTAGCTCCCTGCTTGCTTTATTCGTCGACTTCAGCGGGCTACGCGTGAAACTTGCCCGCACGCGTTCAACTGTTTCTTCGCTCACTGCAGGCCGACCCGTTGATTTCCCCTTACAGAGGCATCCAGAAGCTTTAATCTGCGCATACCATCGCCGAATGGAGTTAGCAGTTGGTGGATCTTTGTTGAACTTCATCCTGAAGTGTCGTTGCACTGTTATGACTGACCGATGTGAGTGCATTTCAAGCACGACATACACTTTCTCGGCTCCTGTCGCCATTTTGTCTCACTGCGCTCTCGAGCGCTCTGGCGGCAGAAACCTGAAGTGCGGCTTCAGCCGAACAAAACTTTATGAGTTTTTCTACGTATCTGTAGTGTGTCGTGACCATACGTCAATGAATGGAGCTACAGTGAATTTATGAAATCGCTTCAATCATTTGTAATAGCCCTGTATATCCATGAACAATGAGATTTATTCACGATCGTACTGTCCATCTGCTCGTTTCCTAAGCTGTCCACAAGTCACGCTCGCAATATTTAAATGCTGTCGCCAGAAACTTTGTTAACTTCACTTTCCCAAATGGATTCAAACATTTTTCTTAACTACTTCATCTCCCGTATGTTGACAGTCCTATTATAATGCAACAACGATTGGTGACGCTACAAAGGCGGTATAATAGGACTGGCAACAGAGTAACTGTAACAGACGTCGGTCTGCACAGGAAAAGCAAGTAAAAGTGAGGGACAAAGTCAAACATAGCGCCTGGATGCATCCGCATCGTCTGATAACATGCGGTGAACCTCATGTAGACGAGCGTTTCCTGCCTACTGGTTACGCTCGAACTAGAATGTAGTCTCCTCGTAACTGTCTGTCAAAACAGAAAAAGTTTTATACTTATGTATTTACTTCGTACTTTATTTACACGAAAATACGAAAAACGTCTGTTTTTGCGCCTTCTAAGAACTGCAGTTGCACTGAGAATGAATTTTCACTTTACAGCGGAGTTTGTGCTGATGTGAAACTTCCTGGTAGATTAAAACTCTGTGCAGGAGCGCGACTCGAACCTATGTCACTGGTGACAGAAGGCTTTGTAGCTGCGCACGGTCCCCTGGATCTGATCGCTTAAAGTAAGTGTAACTGCGGAACATATGCTTCACCAGGTAAGGACACGCCAATAAAATTCTCTTCCAAAAGTAAGGAAAAAGAAAATTAAAAAAAAACTTTAAACACGTTTTAACAGAAACGAGACAGAAAGACGTGAAAAATGTACCCCAATACGTAAGTGCAAAACACATAATAAATTGGAAAATGTGATAGTTGCCCCGGTTGCGATCAGTTGCCTGTAAAACCACACAAGATTCCTCCCTCGATACCAAGGAAATCGTTTCAACACATTGCTCGTAGTTTGGAGGAACCCTCGTCAACCGATCCAAATTCTGGCTTCCACTGAATTGTCCCAATCAATTAAGGTGACTGGGGTATTGTTCCTTTGAAAATGCCACTTCTCATTTTCTTACTATTACTTATCCTACACAGGCCTGTGCCCCATACCTAATGACCTCGACTTCGACGGGTCGCTAAATCCTAATCTTCCTTGTTTTCCTTTCTCCTCGCGGTAAGTGATAAAAACATTTCTAATAGGTCGTTACCTTGTCTGCCTGTCTGGTAAAAATTTTCCAGTTGATTTGAAACTAACCTCCGTATGATCTATGGACTTTAAAATTCTCAACATGGCTCAGAACTGGGTGACAACAACGTAATATTAACTCGCTTTCGTGTCTGGCGTATTGTGGAGAATACTTTCAGTGCCTCTGTTATCTCCCTCTTGTCCTCTTCCAGTCGCGAATGTTTCGTGGTAAAAACCATTGCTAGTCAGCCTCCGTGTGATCTCGATTCTCTCTGACTTTTATCTTTACGGTCTTCTCGCGGAATATAAGTAGAAGGCAACAGTATATTGCTTGACTCATGTGAAAATAAACCGAAATAAATCTGAGATTTACCTCTGTTGTAATCTCATTAAAATGTTCCAAATCGATTGACATATATCACACAAACAATGGTAAAAAGCAGAAAATAATTGTTTAAATACTTTTTAAATATTACACGTTTTTAAAACAATAAAACGTATAAGATAATTTCTACTAGCCCCTTACAGATAGTCCTGAAAATTTGAGATTGTAAATTTCTAATAGCTATAATAATATCTGTTAAATATAAAACGAAAAATATGGGGCGCATGGACAGATAATAGTAAGGAATGCAGAGATTAGCTGTCGCTGAGAAAAATCGCACATCTCATATCATTTGCAGTGCAAGTGAAACAGTTAGTGAATTATTTTATCTACTGACGCATCAGTTATCTGTTGCATGCGCCCCACGTTTTTCGTTTCAAATGTTCAAATTTGTGTGAAATCTTATGGGAGTTCACTGCTACGGTCATCAGTCCCTAAGATTACACACTATTTAACCTAAATTATCCTACGGACAAACACACACACACGCCCATGCCCAAGGGAGGACTCGAACATCCGCCGGGACCAGTCACACAGTCCATGACTGCAGCGCCCTAGACCGCTCGGCTAATCCCGCGCGTTTTCGTTTTTCAAATTTTACAAGTATTGTCATAGCTATTCGAAACTGACAAGCACAATTTTATAGGACTCCGTATCGTTTTGGGAATCTGTGTGGGGCTAGGAGAACTTATTTTTATACTTTTTAGTCCGTAATTTTTGAGAAAATTTCTCGTGGAGAAACAGCCGCCTGGCTAAAAGTACCTTAAAAAAGGATTAAAAACAGTCTCGACCGCAAATATATTTAGTTTGATGGTAACTAGTTTCGGTCAGTATTTAACCATCCTCAGCTTTGACCGGCTGATATTCGTGGAGTCACAACACCCGCCCCCATTCACTGCCACCGCCTACCCTAGTGCTATGAACGTCTGACAGTGGTCAAATACTGATCTAAACCGGTTACCACCGAAATAAATGTTTTGCGGTCGAGACTTTTTGTAATCCATTTTAGTCCGTTTTTTTAAAAAAGGTGTTACATTAAAAAGTTTTTTATTTAAATAATTATTATTTACTGGTCAAATAACGATAGATAATTTCAGAGGTCCGTCAAGAGAACTTCAGTCCTGACGATGGAAAGAAGTAAACTTATCAAAAACTATAGCTAATACCGCCGCAAGTAAAATGCAGATGTTCAGTACAAGATACAGATTTTGTTTTCGTAACTTCCTTCTGGGCGCGCCGTAACGTTGCAGTCTCTGTTCATCGAATAGACAGTTTGCAAAAAACAGTTCCGACGGCTGTCTGCACAGAGCTCCACTCTGGCGCGTGCCGGTTGCTCACGCTAAACCCATTGTGCGGAACTCGCGGCCAGAAACTAACTTTAAATTACATACCGGCGAGCCTGCCCTAAGCTCGAGCGGTTCAACTCGTTAATAGTTTCTCTCTTGTCCCCGCAGTGTACGGCCCAGTAGCCAGTAATTCTAGTTTAGCGCGGTCGCCTAACGTGGATTGGCGCTTTTCGCTTTGTATAAACCAAGGACTTAACTGACAATGTTGGCCGGAATGCGCTCTTTGAAATTCTGGAGGTAGCAGGGATAAAACACGGGGAGTGACAGGTTATCTGCAGCTTGTTCAGAAACTAAATTGCATGTACAAAAGTCGAAGGACATGAAACGAGTACAGTAGTTGAGAATGGACAGAGGTCGAGTAACAGCCTACCCCTCATGTTATTGAAACTGTAGATTGAGCAAGCAGGAAAGAAAACCGAAAAGAAATTCACAAAGAAAATTAATTTTCATGGAGAAGAGACGAGAGCGTTAAGACAAAAAAACAAAGAAGAGCATCAGAGTTAAGCATTTAGCGTAAATTAAACAAATTAAGGACCAAAGAAGGTAGTAACAGAAACTTGACCACTGGCGATCCCTTTTTCATGATCTCATGAATTTACAAATATAGGCAATACAAAATGAATGGGACAAAAAAAAGTATTGCTGTGACTACAGTAATGAATATTTCAGAAATGCACATACAGACTGAAAGGTTAGCTCTCCCAATTTAGAATGAATTTGTGTGAAATCTTATGGGACTTAACTGCTGAGGTCATCAGTCCCTAAGCTTACACACTACTTAACCTAAATTATCCTAAGGACAAACACACACACACACACACACACACACACACACACACACACACACACACACACACACCCATGCCCGAGGGAGGACTCGAACCTCCGCCCAATTTAGAGTGACAACAATGAAACAATAGAAAGTCACCGCTGTTGTTTACCGCTGGCGTTAGTATTCACAATTGTAGCATTGTGTCACAGAATACGCAAAAAAAAATTTTTAAAAATGTCGAAAATAGTTGTCCAAACCCGCCTCCGGGGCCGACGTCACTAATGCACACTTGTGTAATGGTACTAGACCCGAAGTAAGCCAGTTCGAATTCTGGTGGTGGAAAAATTTTCAATGCTAGTACTTGACCGGCAAAGGGAAAAGAGGTGGTGGCATAAGGTTCCCGATCCACAGACATCGCACCAATGTCCCGGTTTAAATATCAAACAGCATAAACTGAGGGCATGTGACACTGTTTATGGAGATGCGTCCGTTGGATCGGGACGTTAAGCTACGAGGCACCTTTGTTGCTATTCGCGAGGAGTAGCACATATACCGGCACCAGGTTGCACCCCCTCCCATCTCTCATCATCATCATCATCATCATCATCATAATCATCATCATAATCATCATCATAATCATCATCACCACCACCACCACCACAACACAAACATTACACACACAATATACATAAATGTGGTAATACAAATACTGCACAGGAGCATGTTGCAAATAAATAAACAAAACAATCTGTGTTCAAAGATATTTTCGGGCGAGGTTTGACAATGTGCCATCACACAGTCACAACTCTCCTAGACGGGCAAAGCAATCCGAGAAGAAAACCACGGAATGGCCAACCTTCGAGAATGAAGTGCTATTTACGAAGAAAGTCCCAAAAAGAGCACGTATCGTGCTAGCAGAGAAGTAAATATGTGCGATCTAATTTGTGCCGTCTGTTGTTGCAGTCCAAAGCTCGCAGAATTCAAATGTTGCGGGCGCTAAAACCAGCCAATGAACAGAGACAGTTATTGCATTTATCTGCGAGCATAGATAGAGGTGAATGGTTTCGCAAACATACTTGTGTTCTCGGACGAAGCCACATTTCACTTAAATGGCAAAGTTAATAACCATAATTTGAGAATATGGGAGACACAAAACTCGTTTGCTTCTCTGGAATACGGATGTGATTTTCCGAAACAATATTTTCTGCACCACAATCAATCGCAGAATCTATCGTTTCAGGCCTAACCTACACTGAAGCGCCAAAGAAACTGGTATATGTATGCGTGTAAAAATACAGAGATATCTAAACAGGCAGAAAAAGGCGCTGCGGTCAGTAACGCTTACATAAGACAACAAGTGTCTGGTGCAGTTGTTAGGTCGGTTACTACTGCTACAATGGCAGGTTATTAAGATTTAAGTGTTTGAACGTGGTGTTATAATCGGCGCACGAACGATGGGACACAGCATCTCCGAGGTAGCGATGAAGTGGGGCTTTTCCCCGCACTACGATTTCGCGAGTGTACCGTCAATATCAGGAATCCGGTAGAACACCAAATCTCCGACATCGCTGCGGCCGGAAAAAGATCCTGCAATACCGGGACCAACGGTGAATGAAGAGAATCGTTCAACGTGACAGAAGTGCAACTCTTCTACAAATTGCTGCAGATTTCAATGGTGAAGCATCGACAAGTGTCGGCGTACGAACCATTCAACGAAACATCGGAGCCGAAGGCCCACTCGTGTACGCTTTATGACTGGACGACACAAAGCTGTACGCCTCGCCTGGGCCTGTCAACACCGACGTTGGACTTTTGATGACTGGAAACATGATACCTAGTCAGATGAGTCGCATTTGAAATTGCATCGAGCGGATGGACGTGTACGGGTATGGAGACATTCTCATGAATCCATGGATCCTGCATGCTAGCTGGTGGAGGCTCTGTAATGGTGTGGGGCATGTGCAGTTGGAATGATATGGGACTCGTGATACGTCTAGATACTCTGATAGGTGACACTTACGTAAGCACTCTGTCTGATCACCTGCTTCAAAAGGCTCTAAGCACTAAGGTACTTAACATCTGAGCTCATCAGTCCCCTACACATAGAACTACTTAAACCTAACTAACCTAAGGACATCATACCCGAGGCAGGATTCGAACCTGCGACCGTAGCAGCAACGCTGTTCCGGAATGAAGCGGCTAGAACCGCTCGGCCACAGAGGCCGGCACTATCACCTGCATCCATTCATGTCCAATGTGCATTCCGATGGACTTGGGCAATTCCAGCAGGACAATGCGACACCCCACACGTCCAGAACTGCTACAGTGTGGCTGCAGGAACAAACACCCTTCTGAGTTTAAACACTTCTGCTGGCAACATGAACATTATTGCGCATATCTGGGATGCCAGGCACCGTGCTGTTCAGAAGAGATCTCCAGCCCCTCGTACTCTTACGGATTTATGGACAGCCCTGCAGGATTCATGGTGTCAATTCCCTCCAGCACTACTTCAGACATTAATCGAATCCATGCCACGTCGTGTTGCAGCACTTCTGTGTGCTCGTGGGAGCCCTACATGATATTAGGCAGATGTACTAGTTTCTTTGGTTCTTCAGTGTATTACTTTAATTTGTAATTTAAAAAGGAATCAAAGCATAATTTGTGATGTAATTGATATTACTAAACTTTTGGTTTGAAATTGGTGTATATTTGCAAAAGTCAGAAATATTCACTAGGGGGCCGGCCGAAGTGGCCGAGCGGTGCTAGGCGCTACAGTCTGGAATCGCGCGACCGCTACGGTCGCAAGTTCGAATCCTGCCCCGGGCATGGATGAGTGTGATTTCCTTAGGTTACTTAGGTTTAAGTAGTTCTACGTTTTAGGTGACTGATGGCCTCAGAAATTAAGTCCCATAGTGCTCAGAGCCATTTTTTTTTCACTAGGGGATTGTGTAGAAATTTGATGTAAATCGTCCAACAGGGTTTTTTTGTAGTAACTTTTCTCATTTATATATTACATATATTTACGTTTAAATTAGATTACGAAGTCTTATTTAGACGGTGATCTTCCTCTTGTTTTGAAGGCAAAGTGTGAAAAATTTTATCAAGATCGGAATAAAACTGTCGCTTTGTATGAGTTACAAATAAACAAACCCATTGCTTGTCTACAATTGGTAGGAGTACTGCATGATTAAATCTGTGGTGATGTGGTGTTACACAGGGCGCGAAATTTGGCACACAGAGCTGCCATCTTTGGCAGTAATAACACATCCAATCCGGCTAGGCATCAAGCCGAAATGAGATTGGATGACAGATAAGAAAACGTCAATTCACAATGCATCAGCTCTATGGCAGCGTTCTTCAGTCGTAGTGGCTGGTGAGTGCCGGACGCTTCAGTAACCAGATGGTTTCAGTTGGTCAAAGATCGGGTAAACATCTGCTAGAGCTGCTGATAAACATCGATGAATCGATATATATATATATATATATATATATATATATATATATATATAAAGCGATAGCGATGAATGTCGGCGATATTATTTCAACGATATATCGATATGGAAGCAGCAATATCAAGTGCCGATATTCTTATTTTATATTACATTTTTTTCGCAATTTTCGGTAAACATTTGAAATTGTTCTTTTGAAACTTTAGTAGAACATAATTTTACTGCCACTGTGTGAAGGAGTCTTGCTACTTTTTGAGCTTTCATCACGTCCAGTCTTTCTCTTTGACTGTGTGAAGCAAGTATACCTGACACAAAGAAGTAGTGTGACTGCACCGGTGGCTGGCAGTGTGAAGGGAATAACAAGATTTCTGATGTGAAGAAATAGTACACCAGTTGCGTTATAAAACAACGTTTAACGCAACTAGTATGCTATTTCTTCGCATCGGCATTCGGCTATGTCAGTTGCTGCAACTGAAAAATCTAAATGACATAACTGGTCTTTGCAGTAGGCGAATACGAGTGAGGTGAAATGCTCGGAGCTACCAACAGAAACTGCAACATTTAACTTCACCCGGCAGTTTTGACACTACGATTGCTAGTTCGCTGGCATTTGCAGAAATGAAAAAAACAAGGAAGTCGGCATCAAGTGTTCCAGACAAATCCGAGATGGGACGAAACCGAACTACAGACCCATCGAACGCCTTTTATTGTACCAGTTACCTGCAGTTACCATTGTTAGCAAGGTTGTTATCGCCAAGCATGAACGTGCATCGTTTTCCTTTCATTTCTTGCTCTAACGGTCAAAGGCGGACAACCAGCTTGTTGATGTACAGAATATCTGATAATAAATCAATACTTAAATTTACGGCTCTAAAACTGGCAGTATATTTACAAAGTGCAGCCGATACTTTTATAGGCAGCTACATATATATATTTATCTGTTGATACATCGACTCACCTATAATTTTCCGATATATCGAGCAGCTGCAACGATATTTTTTTTAAATTATCGATATATCGGTTTCCCGATATTTTTGAAAATATCAGTAGTCCTAGTGCTGACAGGGCAAGAGTTCAACGGCCTCTGTATCGAGGTAGGTAAGGGTAACACGGGCAGCATAAGGCCTTGGCTATCTTGTTGAAAGATAACTTCACGCAGACCTCGGGGACAGGGCACACCCACCGGCCTCAACACGCCATAAATACAGGATGTTCGGAAAAGAATAGACGTATTTCGAACGGATATATTTATTAAAATGTAAGACATTGAAGTATGAAACTTGGGACACATATTTGAGAATCTCTCAAGGTTAGATTACGGATGTTCAATATGTTCTCCACCAGCGATATCAACAATATCACATCGATGCTCGAATTCCTCCCATACTCGGGTAAGCATGTCCATCGTCACTGGCGTTACGGCAGTACGGATCCGGTTCTTCAACTCTTCCCGGCTCTGTTATAGTGTTGATACATAAACGTTATCGTTAATGAGACCCCCACAGGAAGAAGTCACAGGGCGCCAACCCGGTGACGGTGGAGGCCAGCGAAGATGCGCTAAATCGCCGGCTGTCTGATGACCAGTCAAACGGCTCAGTAAAATTTCATTCAGATATTCAAGCACTTGGCGACTGCAAGAGGGGATGCCCCGTCATTTTGAAAAATGAAGTTGTTCTCGCTCAGTGTCGGAAACAATTAGTTTTGTAACAGAGCAACATACTGCTGATCGATAACAGTGTTTCCGTCAAGAAGAAAGGGCAGTAAACAGGTAAGTGGGATATCGCACAAAACAGGCCGACTCTGGGTGAATCTCGTTCATGTTCAGTATGTGCATGTGGGTTCTGTAAGCACAGAATTCGAATGTTGTGTTTTTTGTTTACTTTCCCATTAGGGTGAAAAGTCGCTTCATCACTCAACACGACGCACTGTCAATAGCATTCTAAGGCTCCTCAGAAAATGTTGCACGTTTGCTTTTATCGTCATGACGTAGAGCCTGTGACAGCTGTAACTTACACGGCTTCATCAGCAACCGACGTCTCAAACACGCCAAATTGTTGTTGTCGGCTCGACGAGTCGCTGTTGTTGGCAAGTAGTTTAAAGTCGTGTGACATTTTCGTTGAAACCGCGAGGGCGCCCAGTACTCGTTACTTCACATACACATCCTGCGTCTAGACTGCCGATACCGTTTGCGAATGTTCCATCGGTTTGGAGTAGGTTGGTGCCTCAACCTGAAACGTCTTTGTACAGTAATCACGGAAGTCCACTTCGAAAACTCGAGAACGCAAAACGATTTCTTCTGAGGAGTAGCCATTTTGCAACATGTAACGGTATCACGAGCATGCATACATACATACATACATAAATTCTTGTGCCATAGATCATGAATACGACATTTCGTAATGATGTGGAACGTGTCACTTTAACAAAAGTTTTCTTTGCACAAAATAATTTTTTTTACAGTTACTACTTCATATCTAAGAATTCATCTATTGAAAAGAAAGAGTTGTCATTCAGAAATTATTTTAATTTGCTTTGAAATGTTGGTTGGCTATCTGTCAGACTTTTAGTACCATTTGGCAAATTACCAAAGATTTTTGTGGCAGCATAATTCACGCCTTTCTGTGCCAAAGTGAGATTTAGTCCAGAATAGTGAATATCATCCTTTCTTGTAGTGTTGTAGCTACGCATTTCGCTGTGCATAAACACAGACATCTAGCGGCAGTGAATACAAACAAGACAATGTATTCTTTCCTTCAATAACCGAGCAGCGATCGATAGTTTTGACGACATAAATCTTTTTAATACGTACATTGTTTTTGAAAACCTTTTGTAAAGGCTGCTGTGCAAATTACTGACCAAGCAAACCAGAGATGGTCGTGTTGTGTACTGACTGGCACCTCACTACATCGCGTCAAGTGCTGAGACCATATGGCGATGACGAATGCAGTCTGGCAACTTTCGTTCTGCGCAGATACTCGACACACGGATTCGTCCATCGTAATGCCGTAGGCACAACCAGGGTTCTTTTGAAAACATGAAATTGTTTCACTCCTGTGCCAATGCTCCGAAAGTGACGTGGCTGCACGTTTCTGCACGTCGCTTGTCCTCTTGGGCGCTTGCCTCGTATGGTCACTTATGCTGCATGACGTTGAGTATGACCCTAGCGAACCCATCGATTCCATTTTCGTGTGCCACTCGAAACCTGAGCAATGAGATCAGAAATACTACAAAACGATAAACTGCAGCCTTGATAGGCCACAACCCTGCGGCTCTCGAATTCCAATACAGTGTGTTAACTGTAAGACGGAAGAGTTGTGAAGGGAGTGCGGGGAGAGGAGGAAGCAAGCATTGACTGGCGAAGGGTGGTGAGCCGTTGGGAGGGGGGGGGGGGGGGGGGCGACAAGGCACGCCTACCAGTTGCAGTGCTGGCACTACAAATTGCGCGTCATGCTTACACGAAAGCAGACGAAAGGCTCGGAAGTAAAACTCGCTTTAAATGTTGTTCGGAAACGAAACTGAAATCGTCATGTATATTAAAATCTATATATATAAAAAATGAATGTATGCATGTTTGTCTACTATGCGCTCACAAACCATTCATCCGATTGCAATGAAACTTTGGTGAGTTGTTCTCCGAACGCCCGAAAAGAGTAATGAAAGCAATTTTTTCTGCTCCCTTTCCCTTTCGCAGCATTCAATCACACGCAATATAATTTTGCGAGCATCGCTACGTAATACTGGTTTCCTTCTATCCGTAGGCCTACCGGTAGGGGTTGTTGGCGACTCCAGAGATGGGCCAGCAACTGCCTCTTCACTCATTTTGATAATGTTTAGCACAACTGCGCGATAAAAACACGCAGAACAGTACAGCGCAAAACAGTAACGAAGCAGACGACAATGGCTACCTTGTACAACAGTCAGCTACGTAATGTTGGCAGCAGTCGAAACTGCGTGCCTACCGAAGCCTCCCGACGTTTACCGACTTCTGCCGATTCAGGACTAGGGAAGTCTGCCATCTAAAAGTTTACACACACATTCAAATGCGATTTCTGAGTCACAAACCCGTTTTATAATTGTTCCTTATATACAGATTGTAAATGGCGTTACTTTTACTTATTTTGTGTGGTTACACAGAAATGGCTAATCACTCACTTGGCAGCGGAAAAGTGCTCCTGTCAGAGCACAAAAAAGGCTAATATGCTCCTGTTTTAAATTTAAAAGGCTGTGAATGAAAAGTGGAGTACCAGCTGTCTCCTTAGCGCCTTTGAAAATTTTGGCACACGAACCTATTCGCGCTCTATTTAACATGCAATTCACTTCTCACGCCCACAAGCTCCCCTAACTGTAACTCGCAGACACGCATTAATCCATCGCTTAAGTCGCTCATACCCATTCACTCCCACTTGCCCATTCTCATTTACTGCTTCAGCCGAAAAAAAAAGGCTCTGAGCACTATGGGATTTAACATCTGAGGTCATCAGTCCCCTAGAACTTAGAACTAATTAAACCTAACTAACCTAAGGATATCACACACATCCGTGCCCGAGGCAGGATTCGAACCTGCGACCGTACTGGTCGTGCGGTTCCAGACTGAAGCGCCTAGAACCGCTCGGCCACTTCGGCCGGCCCTT
Organism: Schistocerca americana; assembly: GCF_021461395.2. Taxonomy (NCBI): domain Eukaryota; kingdom Metazoa; phylum Arthropoda; class Insecta; order Orthoptera; family Acrididae; genus Schistocerca; species Schistocerca americana. The sequence continues at coordinate 226,246,376 of NC_060125.1, read as the reverse complement.
CAGCCCAACTCACTGTCATTACCTCTTTGTCTCTGTCACTGTCTCCTATCTCACAGCCACAGTCTCCTTTGTTCTGTCCTACTAATATTGCCTCTTCTGCTGCCACTGTCTCCCTCTTGCTCTCTCTTACTGCTAATATCTCTTCTCACTGTCACTATCTCTCCCTTCCTCGTTGTCATTGTTTAGTAGTCTACCTTTCATTATCACTTGCTCTCACCCACCTCCATTTTCTCCGTCTCATTATTCCCTCCCACTGGAAGTCTCCTTCACTCTTTTGTAGCACTGTTCCTTCACTGTCAATTACGTTGCGCTGCCACTGTGTCCCTCTCTTTCACACTGTCACTGCCTGCTCCGCTCTTTCTATACCACAAGCACTGTCTACTACCTTCCAGTATTTATTACTTTTCCGTCTCTTTCCCTCTGCCACTGTCTTCTCTCTCAGCATAAAAAAATCGCGAATATGTTCGCACGCCAAAATTTGACATTTTTTTAAGGTGCTGAGGAATGTAGAATGAGGCAGTCAGTCGTTCAATGAACAGGAGCATAAACACCTTTCTGGTGCTTAGATACGAGCATTTCTTCTCCCTGCCACACATATGTAACCAACTTTATGGGCCAATAAAATATTGGTAAAGTGAAACTGAAATAACGCAAAACTAATTTTTCACCTCAGACTGGATTTTGTTGTTGTTGTTGTTGTTGTTGTTGTTGTGGTGGTGGTCTTCAGTCCTGAGACTGGTTTGATGCAGCTCTCCATGCTACTCTATCCTGTGCAAGCTTCTTCATCTCCCAGTACCTACTGCAACCTACATCATTCTGAATCTGCTTAGTGTATTCATCTCTTGGTCTCCCTCTACGATTTTTACCCTCCACGCTGCCCTCCAATACTAAATTGGTGATCCCTTGATGCCTCAGAACATGTCCTACCAACCGGTCCCTTCTTCTGGTCAAGTTGTGCCACAAACTTCTCATCTCCCCAATCCTATTCAATACTTCCTCATTAGTTATATGATCTACCCATCTAATCTTCAGCATTCTTCTGTAGCACCACATTTCGAAAGCTTCTATTCTCTTCTTGTCCAAACTATTTATCGTCCATGTTTCACTTCCATACATGGCTACACTCCATACAAATACTTTCAGAAATGACTTCCTGACACTAAATCTATACTCGATGTTAACAAATTTCTCTTCTTCAGAAACGCTTTCCTTGCCATTGCCAGTCTACATTTTATATCCTCTCTACTTCGACCATCATCAGTTATTTTGCTCCCCAAGTAGCAAAACTCCTTTACTACTTTGTCTCATTTCCTAATCTAATTCCCTCAGCATCACCCGACTTAATTCGACTACATTCCATTATCCTGGATTTTTTGTGCACAAAAAATATGCATGTGCTTCAGTAATACAACGTCGGGCTTTAAAAACCCTTCTGATGGTAAAGGAGACACTTTACAGCATATTTCTTCATGTTTCGTCACTTTATAAACTACGTTTTTGCCTCACGCTGGATTTTGCAAGTGTATTTTACATGTACAAGTAGGACAAATGGTTCAAATGGCTCTAAGCACTATGGGACTTAACTTCTGAGGTCATCAGTCCCCTAGAACTTAGAACTACTTAAACCTAACTAACCTAAGGACATCACACACATTCATTCGAACCTGTGACTGTAGCGGTCGCGCGGTAACTAGGACAACTTTAACCTCTGTTTCTCGGAAACGGATAAAGACATCACAAGAACTTTTAATGTTGTTTGAGATCGGGTTCTTAGGAATACACTGACAAAATTTTTGCCATTTGCTATGCTTAGCTGTCTTGGAACCCACGGCTCGGTTTCGGTACAGAAAAACTGTTTTTATTGGATTTTCTCAGGAACCACCATAAACTAAATGGTGCCCCCATAAGCCTCTTAAGTCGCACCATAGACTACTTGTAACGCGGGAAGAACCAACCGATTTCTTCCATTTGCCTAGTGTAATATTCAAAATTCGACCCTGTACTGTAGCGTAATTACAGTAAGACGATGCTTCCGTTGGGAATGCAAAAGGTACCAAGCCGAAAGCCTATCCATAACACCTGGCTCTACCATTCCATCACCAATAGAAACCGAGGAATGAGTCCCGGAAAAATTCCACTTTTATGCGCGGCGTTATGGAGTACATTAGGTAGCGCGTGCTGTCGCGTGCGTAGCGATCCAAGCATGGGGTTGCCTCTGTTGCATGCCATATTTATGGTATTACAATTTTAACGACCAACATGTATCTTTCCCTTTATTTGTTACTATACATAGACAAACAAAATTTCGGATTTGTATAGTAGACTGAAATACTTAAGCTGACAAGAATGACCGTCGAAGTTTTGCAACAGTGGATGCCTTGGAGGGGATCGCTTAGTAGTGGCGGTGCTCAATATTTCCGAAATTGGAGTTACGACCTATCGGCCACCGCAAGCGGTAGGGGACAGCGAAGTGCCTTTACGGCCAGTGGTTCGCTGGATCGTCTTTATTAGGAAACTTCTGCTCGCAAACAGCGGTAGTCTCGGAGGATGGAGTACGGCAACCGTGGGGATATCCAATTGCCCTTTTCGACTTCCCTGCGGGATGTGAATTCGTAGCCTTTCCGTGGATGAACACTAGCATAGACGATTCGCCACTAAACAAGAACATCGCACCATCTAGTTGTAATTACTGTAACAATTGTGGTTAAGTTGAGAATTCTGTTCACACTGACTGGAGCTTTTACTGTTACAAATGATGATAGAAGCAAAATGAAACTGAAGATCACTCATTGTAGCTATTACGTACATTGGGCTATACTGGCCTTTTTTTACGGCGCGGTACGGAGCAGCGAGTAATGTGAACTATTTCGAGGAGTGTGGCTGGCGGATACTTTCACCAGCAGCAATTCGCACCTCCACAGTCTCTCGCTACGATTACCATTGTAAGTGTAAATTGATCCTAGAACCGCTCGGCCACCCCAGTCAACTATCAACAGTTGCCATTGTTTAACTAGCATCTTATTTCACATATATTAAAGGACATCAGAAGTTCGTAGATATTCATTTCCGCTTTGCTTAAAAAATTTATTTAACAGATATGAAGAGTGTATTATAAAAACGAAAGGCACACATAAAGAAATAAGTTACATTTGAATACTAACTGAAACGTTATCGTTGGTTTTTTTAAGAAGGGTATATGGAAAGTATCTAGCTTCTTACTAACCGGCGGTTCACTTTTGCATTTACAGGAATAATTTACAAGGCCCTCGCTTCACATCCTTATTTCAGCACCGTTTACAACTTCCAAAGAAACGGCGACGGCTCCTTTCTCAGTTGAGAAACTCTGTCATCGCAGCTGTTTATTCATTAAGACGTCCGCCCCCGGTATCTGAGTGGTCAGCGTGACAGACCGTCAATCCTAAGGGCCCGGGTTCGATTCCCGGCTGCGTCGGAGATTTTCTCCGCTCAGGGACTGGGTTGGTTGGTTGGTTGGTTGGGGGATTAAAGGGACCAGACTACTATGGTCATCGGTCCCTTTTTCCAAAGACAAAGAACACCCACAGAGAATAAAAACGAGGAACAGAAGAGATCACAGACGATACAGAACAGGAGAGACTGAGACAAAGACAAGACAAAACGAACGAAAACCACATAGAGAATGACGGTGGTTGGCCGACCATAGAAATAAAAAAGGAAAAGTCAACCACTGAGAAACACATTAAAAAATCAGTGGAAAATCATAGGCCAAAGGCCAGAATCAACACAAAACAATAAAATAAAGCAGAAACACTCAGATTAAATGATAAAATCCGCCTGCCCGAATAAAACGTAAAACTAAGTCAGCCATAGCGGAGTCGTCTGTTAAAAGGGCAGGGAGCGTATCAGGCAGCGCAAATGTCTGCCTGACCACAGCTAAAAGGGGGCAGGCCAACAGAATGTGGGCCACTGTCAAAGCCGCCCCGCACCGACATACAGGAGGGTCCTCCCTGCGCAGTAAATAACTGTGTGTCAGCCGGGAGTGGCCAATGCGGAGCCGGCAAAGAACTACCGAGTCCCTGCGAGTGGCTCGCAGGGATGACCGCCACACAGCCGTCGTCTCCTTGACAGCACGGAGTTTATTGGACATTGTCAGTTCGCGCCATTCCTCGTCCCATAGCGCCAAGATTTTGCGGCGGAAGACTGCCCGCAAATCAGCCTCAGGGAGGCCAAGGTCCAGAGATGGCTTGCTGGTGGCCTCTTTCGCCAGGCGGTCAACATGTTCGTTACCCGGGATACCGACATGACCGGGGGTCCACACAAAGACCACAGAGCGGCCGCAACAGGCGAGAGTATGCAGAGACTCGTGGATAGCCATCACCAAACGAGAACGAGGGAAACACTGGTCGAGAGCTCGTAAACCGCTCAGGGAATCGCTACAGATAACGAAGGACTCACCTGAGCAGGAGCGGATATACTCTAGGGCACGAAAGATGGCGACCAATTCAGCAGTGTAAGCGCTGCAGCCATCCGGCAAGGAACGTTGTTCGGAACGGTCCCCTAGAGTGAGCGCATACCCGACACGACCAGCAACCATCGAACCGTCAGTGTAGACAATACCAGAGCCCTGATACTTGGCCAGGATAGAATAAAAGCGGCGGCGGAAGGCCTCTGGAGGGACTGAGTCCTTCGGGCCCTGTGCCAGTTCCAGCCGAAGGCAAGGGCGACGAACACACCATGGGGGTGTATGCAAAGTAGCCCGGAAAGTAGGTGGAACAGTGAAAACCTGAAGCCCAGAGAGAAGCTCTTTGACGCGGACCGCTATTGTACAACCAGACCGGGGCCGACGATCTGGCAGATGGACGACCGATCGCGGGAACAGGAGACGATAATTTGGATGCCCGGGCGAGCTTAGAACATGGGCAGCATAAGCGGCCAGCAAACGTTGGCGTCGGAACCGCAGGGGAGGTACACCTGCCTCCACTAGTACGCTGTCCACGGGGCTGGTGCGGAAAGCACCAGTGGCAAGGCGTATCCCGCTGTGGAGAATTGGGTCCAGCACCTGTAACGCAGATGGGGATGCTGAGCCATAAGCCAGGCTCCCATAATCCAGACGGGACTGGATTAACGCCTGGTAGAGCCGCAACAGGGTAAAGCGGTCGGCGCCCCAGCGGGTGTGGCTCAAGCATCTCAGAGCGTTTAGATGCCGCCAACACGTCTGTTTAAGCTGCCGGATATGAGGCAGCCAAGTCAACCGGGCATCGAAAACCACCCCCAAAAACCTGTGGGTCTCCACCACAGCAAGGAGTTCGTCGGCAAGATAAAGCCGCGGCTCTGGATGGACTGTTCGGCGCCGGCAGAAATGCATAACGCAGGTCTTGGCTGCCGAAAACTGAAAACCATGCGCTACAGCCCAAGACTGCGCCTTACGGATAGCGCCCTGTAGCTGACGTTCAACAGCTGCAATGCCAGTAGAGCTGTAATAAAGGCAGAAGTCGTCAGCATACAGGGAAGCGGAGACAGAATTTCCCACGGCCGCAGCAAGCCCGTTAATGGCTATTAAAAACAGACAGACACTTAAAACACAGCCCTGTGGCACACCGTTCTCCTGGACGTGGGAGGAACTATACGAGGCCGCGACTTGCACGCGGAAGGTACGACACGACAGAAAATTGCGGATAAAAATCGGCAGAGGACCCCGAAGACCCCATCCATGAAGCGTAGAAAGAATGTGATGACGCCATGTCGTATCGTACGCCTTCCGCATGTCGAAAAAGACAGCGACCAGGTGCTGACGGCGGGCAAAAGCAGTACGGATGGCCGACTCCAGACTCACCAGATTGTCGGTGGCGGAGCGGCCTTTACGGAACCCACCCTGAGACGGAGCCAGAAGGCCCCGAGACTCCAGTACCCAATGCAAGCGCCGGCTCACCATCCGTTCAAGCAACTTGCAAAGAACGTTGGTGAGGCTAATGGGACGGTAGCTGTCCACCTCCAGAGGGGTCTTCCCAGGTTTCAAAACGGGGATGACAATGCCTTCCCGCCATTGCGACGGAAACTCCCCCTCGACCCAAAGACGGTTGTAAAGATCGAGAAGGCGCCGCTGGCAGTCCACTGAAAGGTGCTTCAGCATCTGACAGTGGATGCCATCTGGCCCAGGAGCGGTATCAGGGCAAGCAGCTAGGGCACTGCGAAATTCCCACTCACTGAATGGAGCATTGTAAGATTCCGGGTGGTTGGTGCGAAACGAAAGGCTCCGACGTTCCAGCCGCTCTTTAATGGAGCGGAAGGCCTGGGGGTAATTCGCAGAAGCGGAACTCGTAGCAAAATGCTCTGCTAAGCGATTTGCAATGACGTCGGAGTCGGTACACACGGCTCCATTCAGTGAGAGCGCAGGGACGCTGGCAGGGGTCCGATAGCCGTAGACGCGTCGAATCTTGGCCCAGACCTGCGAAGGAGTGACATGGAGGCCAATGGTGGACACATACCGCTCCCAGCACTCCTTCTTGCCTTGGCGGATAAGGAGGCGGGCCCGCGCACGCAGCCGTTTGAAGGCGATAAGGTGGTCGAGGGAGGGGTGTCGCTTGTGACGCTGGAGCGCCCGCCGGCGATCTTTAATCGCTTCAGCGATCTCAGGCGACCACCAAGGCACAGCCTTCCGCCGAGGGGACCCACAGGAATGGGGAATGGCAGATGCGGCGGCAGTAACGATGCCGGTGGTGACCGATTGAACCACCGCATCAATGTCATCGGTAGAGAGAGGCTCAAAAGTGGCAGTGGAGGAGAACAAGTCCCAGTCAGCCTTATTCAGAGCCCATCTGCTAGGGCGCCCAGAAGAGTGGCGCTGTGGTAGTGACAAAAAGATCGGAAAGTGGTCACTACCACACAGGTCGTCATGCACACTCCATTGGACAGATGGTAAGAGGCTATGGCTACAGATTGAAAGGTCAATGGCGGAGAAGGTGCCATGCGCCACACTGAAGTGTGTGAAGGCACCATCATTTAACAGCGAGAGATCGAGCTGCGACAATAAATGCTCAACGATGGCGCCTCGACCTGTTGCCACTGACCCACCCCACAGAGGGTTATGGGCGTTGAAGTCGCCCAATAGCAAGAAAGGTGGCGGCAATTGGGCGACCAGTGCAGCCAGGACATGCTGCGAGACATCACCATCCGGTGGAATGTAAAGACTGCAGACGGTAACAGCCTGTGGCGTCCACACGCGTACAGCGACAGCCTCTAAAGGCGTCTGGAGAGGGACAGACTCGCTGTGCAGAGTGTGAAGAACATATATGCAGACGCCACCAGACACCCTTTCATAAGCTGCTCGATTCTTATAATAACCCCGATAGCCACGGAGGGCGGGGGTTCGCATTGCTGGAAACCAAGTTTCCTGGAGAGCAATGCAGAAGAAAGGGCGAAGGCTGATAAGTTGGCGGAGCTCAGCTAGATGGTGGAAGAAACCGCTGCAGTTCCACTGGAGGATGGTGTTGTCCATGGCCGGGAAAGGCGTGACGGGACTGGGAAGGCAGATTACGCCGCTGGGTCACCTGCTGCCTCCAAGTGAGCACCTGCGCCAGTGCTTTCCATGGCGCCGGAGGGACTGGCGAGATCGAGGTCCTCAGCGGACGCCAGGATCTCCACCTCGTCCTCAGACGCAGAGTTTGAGGGTGGCGGTGGGACAGGTGCCACCGCAATGTCAGGTTGCTTGGGAGCCTTTTTCTTCAACGGCTTCGCACGCTGTGCCTTGGGAGGGTCTGGCTGGGAGGGCCCCACTGGGTCAGTCTCAGGGACGGACGACGACCGTGAAGCCCTATGACCAGCGACCGGTTGTTGTTTCAAAACTTTTCGTGGGTCCGCTTTGACACTGGGCAAAGCCTGGGAAGGGAGGGCCCCAAGGGACCCCTTCCTGGCGGGAGTGGCCGAAGAAGCCCTACGCTTCTCCGGCTGGGAAGGGGGGACGAATGTCCCCGATGGTTGGGGTGGTGTTGCTCCTGGAGTAGATGGAACAACAGTGGGCGAAGTGCCCCCCACAACCAAGGGGGCCGGTGCATTGAGACATAGCTGAGAGGCAGCAGTACGTGACGACACGGGAGAGGATCGGACTGCTTGTGCAGCAGCGGCATAGGTGGATGTCATGGACACGGGATGTAGCCGCTCATATTTCCGCCTTGCCTCGGTGTAGGTCAGGCGGTCCAGGGTCTTATATTCCATTATCTTCCTTTCCTTCTGGAAGATCCGACAGTCCGGTGAGCAGGGGGAATGGTGTTCTCCACAGTTAACACAAATGGGAGGCGGAGCACATGGAGTATCAGGATGCGAAGGACGTCCGCAATCCCGACACGTGATGCTGGAAGTACAGCGAGATGACATGTGCCCGAACTTCCAGCATTTAAAACACCGCATCGGAGGAGGGATATATGGTTTCACATCACAACGGTAAACCATCACCTTAACCTTTTCGGGTAAGACATCACCCTCAAAGGCCAAGATGAAGGCACCGGTGGCTACCTGATTATCCCTCGGACCCCGATGGACGCGCCGGACGAAGTGAACACCTCGTCGTTCGAGGTTGGCGCGTAATTCATCGTCGGATTGCAGAAGAAGATCCCTGTGGAATATAATACCTTGGACCATGTTGAGACTCTTATGCGGCGTAATGGTAACTGAAACATTCCCCAACTTGTCACAATTGAGCAACCTCCGTGACTGGGCAGAGGATGCCGTTTTGATGAGCACAGAACCAGAGCGCATCTTGGACAGGCCCTCCACCTCCCCGAACTTGTCCTCTAAATGCTCCACAAAAAACTGGGGCTTGGTCGACATGAAAGATTCTCCATCAACCCGCGTACACACGAGGTACCGGGGTGAATATTCTCCACTGCCTTCTTTAGCAAGTCGTTCCTCCCATGGAGTAGCTAGGGAGGGAAACGATCTCTGATCCAATTTCTTCACGTTGAGGTTAGACCTCGATCGCTTAGAGACTGCTGGTGGAGGCCCACCAGCGATAGATGATGTACCACGCTTCATTGCGGGTCATCCGCCCTGATGCCACCTACTCCGACCAAGGGCCCTCCCCACGGGCGCCACCCAGCCACAGCAAAGGCCACCTGGCAGGATGGCCATTGCCGGGAGTCCTGATGCCCCAGGGAGATGGGCATCTACTCCTTGGCATACGTGGGGAGTGAACGGCGCAGGCATCAGTAGAGCGATCCCTGTGTTGTCAGGGGGCTACAACCAAGAGGGTACATGGCGACCCCACCACAACGGACTGGCTACCGTGCTGGATCTTAGGTGCAAAAATGGCCAAGGTCGTCGTCACAGTTAAAAGAAACACTGCAGAGTGCAGCGTGGTAATCGCCCAAGAGATCGAAAACGAGCGGGACACCAATGCAACGACGAGAAAGACGGCTATAGGTCTAATTGCACGAAGGATACAGTGCACCATGTAAGGTGCCCTTCCCCAATTGGCTCGCTCTTCGGAATAATTTAGATAGATGGAGGTCAAACCCGAGAGGGGACCATCACATAAGGCCGAAACGTTTGAGACTCCTTTTAGTCGCCTCTTACGACAGGCAGGAATACCGCGGGCCTATTCTTACCCCCGAACCCGCAGGGGGGTCAGGGACTGGGTGTTGTGTTGTCCTAATCATCATCATTTCATCCCCATCGACGCGCAGGTCGCCGAAGTGGCGTCAAATCGAAAGACCTGCACCAGGCGAACGGTCTACCCGACGGGAGGCCCTAGCCACACGACATTTCATTCATTAAGACCAAAACTGGAGGACAAGGAGGATTATTCGACTCCATAAATCAATTGGAAGAGCATCAACGACTGATGTAGCACTTAAGCTAGAGTAAGGGAACAAGGCATAACGCAACAAATTTTTGGATGTACAAAGTGACTAGAAAATAAACTTGCAGAAAGACGTTATGGAAGTTCTCAAACGGCTAAGTTTGATTTTGGCATAAATTTAGTTTTGGACAAAGAAATAAAGGTCTTATTGTATTCACCACGCATTCAATCACGTCTTGTGATAAAATCTTTTGAGAAAACTCATCACTTAGAAGAGAGGCACTAATTTTGACAAAATCGAACATTAAGACTAACACTTGTGGTTCACACGCACCCATCTTGTAGGATCCTGTCCAATGAGTTAGGTGTTCGAATCGTACCTTCACAGCACACACATTTTACGATCAAATTTGTCGTAAATAATTGCTCACATAAAACACCAGAAATAACAATTATGTTAATTACTCATCATTAAAGTTGTCAGTGGCTCAGTTATTTAATATGCAGCTACAAAAGTCTTTCCCCGTTGGCCCAGTAGTGTAAAATGCCTAGATAGCCTGCGATTAAATGGGGCCCTGCTAGGCTCTAAAAGCTTCCAGCAGAGTTGAACCTTCAATTCACCGGTCTTTCTCTAGTATAACTGATGTAAAGCCGTAATACAACAGTTATTCAAGCAATATTGCGGAACATTCAGCCCAGTTGTAAATCGTGTGATTATTGCCACAAAATGTTTTGGGATAACTTTATCCCATTTTGAAGTGCTAAAAACAAGAAAACCAGATAAAACAAACCTCCTCATACGACAGACATATAAGGATTACAGACGTCCTGAGTTATAAGCTACGTTAAAAAATGACTTATGCCATTCGGCCTTGTCACAATTAAAAACAAGCAGCACACGTGCATTGTCAACTCAAATAATAAAAAGGCCACAGCCGGTGCATCCACCGTTCCCGAGGTACAGTTGCAAACTGAAAGCCGCTGCTAACACCTGCCGACGACGATATTTACTTAAAGCCTAATGCTCAGTACCAAAGATACTAGTGTCTGTCAAAAAATCTTTGAGAAATGCCTGTCTGGTCCAACCCACTCTAACTTAAAACCACCTCTACGCTGCAATCTGACGGAAATAGCATGCGTGAATAGTATGTCACTAACGAGGGAACCTCCCCATCGCACCCCCCTCAGATTTAGTTATAAGATGGCACAGTGAACAGGCCTTGAAAAAGGGAACACAGATCAATCGAGAAAACGGGAAGAAGTTGTGTGAAACTATGAAAAAAATAAGCAACATCTACAAACTGAGTAGTCCATGCGTAAGATATGCGACATAAAGGATAGTTTGTGCACAGGAGCGCTGTGGTCCCGTGGTTAGCGTGAACAGCTGCGGAACGAGAGGTCCGAGGTTCAAGACTTCCGTCAAGACTTCAGTCCACGCCAGGACTGGAGTACGAAAACCACGAAAAATGTAAACAAAAACATCTAATCTGGATCCTCCAAATATAAATTAACTGTCTTAAGCGAGGAACGACTACGTCGGGTATTTAGGAGGAATTTCGAGATTCGTGTGTGGTTCTGTGTTTGTCATATTGTCCTGTACTTACCGATGCTACCAGTTCAAAGAGAAATTCTGTCAAAACACAGGGCACAGCAAAGTAACTTTTACATTCTGCAGGACGATAAAAATCAGACAGACGGAACACAAAACTAACTTTATTTTTTGGAAGCAGCATGTATAATACACTCCTGGAAATTGAAATAAGAACACCGTGAATTCATTGTCCCAGGAAGGGGAAACTTTATTGACACATTCCTGGGGTCAGATACATCACATGATCACACTGACAGAACCACAGGCACATAGACACAGGCAACAGAGCATGCACAATGTCGGCACTAGTACAGTGTATATCCACCTTTCGCAGCAATGCAGGCTGCTATTCTCCCATGGAGACGATCGTAGAGATGCTGGATGTAGTCCTGTGGAATGGCTTGCCATGCCATTTCCACCTGGCGCCTCAGTTGGACCAGCGTTCGTGCTGGACGTGCAGACCGCGTGAGACGACGCTTCATCCAGTCCCAAACATGCTCAATGGGGGGCCAGATCCGGAGATCTTGCTGGCCAGGCTAGTTGACTTACACCTTCTAGAGCACGTTGGGTGGCACGGGATACATGCGGACGTGCATTGTCCTGTTGGAACAGCAAGTTCCCTTGCCGGTCTAGGAATGGTAGAACGATGGGTTCGATGACGGTTTGGATGTACCGTGCACTATTCAGTGTCCCCTCGACGATCACCAGTGGTGTACAGCCAGTGTAGGAGATCGCTGCCCACACCATAGTGCCGGGTGTTGGCCCTGTGTGCCTCGGTCGTATGCAGTCCTGATTGTGGCGCTCACCTGCACGGCGCCAAACACGCATACGACCATCATTGGCACCAAGGCAGAAGCGACTCTCATCGCTGAAGATGACACGTCTCCATTCGTCCCTCCATTCACGCCTGTCGCGACACCACTGGAGGCGGGCTGCACGATGTTGGGGCGTGAGCGGAAGACGGCCTAACGGTGTGCGGGACCGTAGCCCAGCTTCATGGAGACGGTTGCGAATGGTCCTCGCCGATACCCCAGGAGCAACAGTGTCCCTAATTTGCTGGGAAGTGGCGGTGCGGTCCCCTACGGCACTGCGTAGGATCCTACGGTCTTGGCGTGCATCCGTGCGTCGCTGCGGTCCTGTCCCAGGTCGACGGGCACGTGCACCTTCCGCCGACCACTGGCGACAACATCGATGTACTGTGGAGACCTCACGCCCCACGTGTTGAGCAATTCGGCGGTACGTCCACCCGGCCTCCCGCATGCCCACTATACGCCCTCGCTCAAAGTCCGTCAACTGCACATACGGTTCACGTCCACGCTGTCGCGGCATGCTACCAGTGTTAAAGACTGCGATGGAGCTCCGTATGCCACGGCAAACTGGCTGACACTGACGGCGGCGGTGCACAAATGCTGCGCAGCTAGCGCCATTCGACGGCCAACACCGCGGTTCCTCGTGTGTCCGCTGTGCCGTGCGTGTGATCATTGCTTGTACAGCCCTCTCGCAGTGTCCGGAGCAAGTATGGTGGGTCTGACACACCGGTGTCAATGTGTTCTTTTTTCCATTTCCAGGAGTGTAGAATTGTCTCTTTACTTTTAAGTATAATATCACTGGTGGTGGGTTTATTTGATCGTTAAAACCATTTCGGTTACCCACGGCTCAAAAATGGTTCAAATGGCTCTGAGCACTATGGGACTTAACATCTTAGGTCATCAGTCCCCTAGAACTTAGAACTACTTAAACCTACCTAACCTAAGGACATCACACACATCCATTCCCGAGGCAGGATTCGAACCTGCGACCGTAGCAGTCCAGCTGTTCCGGACTGCAGCGCCGAGAACCGCAAGTCCACCGCGGCCGGCTTACCCACGGCTTTGAGGATCTTTTCCACCACGCCCCCGCCCTCCCCCCCACCTCCACCCCACAAAGCATTCTTTTACAGATATTTCGGAAGTGGAGTACTCGCTGAAAAGAAGCTGCAATCGTACAGAGGGCACTGAAATTATTTGCGACCACTTCGAACTTCGAAATATAGGAGTATTTTGACGCAAAAACCAGCCTTTAACCACTAGAGCGAACGGCAGCATCTACATTCCGCTTTGGTAAGCTCCAATAAATATTTCAAGACTGTCCAGTGCTAGGCTGCATAAACATGTAGTTCTTGTTTATATCTTATACAGGATGGTCCAATCAAAAGTGACCGGGACAAATATCTCACGAAATAAGCATCAAACGAAGAAACTACAAAGAACGAAACTCGTCTAGCTTGAAGGGGGAAGCCAGATGGCGCTATGGTTGGCCCGCTAGATGGAGCTGACATAGATAAAACGGATATCAACTGTGTTTTTTTAAAATAGGAACACCCATTTTTATTACATATTTGTGTAGTACGTAAAGAAATATGAATGTTTTAGTTGGACCACTTTTTTCGCTTTGTGATAGATGGCACTGTAATAGTCACAAACGTATTAGTACGTGGTATCACGTAACATTCCGCCAGTGCGGACGGTATTTGCTTCGTGATACATTACCCGTGTTAAAATGGACCGTTTACCAATTGCGGAAAAGGTCGATATCGTGTTGATGTATGGCTGTTGTTGTTGTTGTGGTCTTCAGTCCTGAGACTGGTTTGATGCAGCTCTCCATGCTACTCTATCCTGTGCAAGCTTTTTCATCTCCCAGTACCTACTGCAACCTACTTCCTTCTGAATCTGCTTAGTGTATTCATCTCTTGGTCTCCCCCTACGATTTTTACCCTCCACGCTGCCCTCCAACACTAAATTGGTGATCCCTTGATGCCTCAGAACATGTCCTACCAACCGATCCCTTCTTCTGGTCAAGTTGTGCCACAAACTTCTCTTCTCCCCAATTCTATTCAATACCTCCTCATTAGTTATGTCATCTACCCATCTAATCTTCAGCATTCTTCTGTAGCACCACATTTCGAAAGCTTCTATTCTCTTCTTGTCCAAACTATTTCTCGTCCATGTTTCACTTCCATACATGGCTACACTCCATACGAATACTTTCAGAAATGACTTCCTGACACTTAAATCAATACTGGATGTTAACAAATTTCTCTTCTTCAGAAACGCTTTCCTTGCCATTGCCAGCCTACATTTTATATCCTCTCTACTTCGACCATCATCAGTTATTTTGCTCCCCAAATAGCAAAACTCCTTTACTACTTTAAGTGCCTCATTTCCTAATCTAATTCCCTCAGCATCACCCGACTTAATTAGACTACATTCCATTATCCTTGTTTTGCTTTTGTTGATGTTCATCTTATATCCTCCTTTCAAGACACTGTCCATTCCATTCAACTGCTCTTCCAAGTCCTTTGCTGTCTCTGACAGAATTACAGTGTCATCGGCGAACCTCAAAGTTTTTATTTCTTCTCCATGAATTTTAATGTATGGCTATTGTGACCAAAATGCCCAACGGGCGTGTGCAATGTATGCTGCTCGGTATCCTGGACGACATCATCCATGTGTCTGGACTGTTCGCCGGATAGTTACGTTATTTAAGGAAGCAGGAAGTGTTCAGCCACATGTGAAACGTCAACCACGACCTGCAACAAATGATGATGCCCAGGTAGGTGTTTTAGCTGCTGTCGCGGCTAATCCTGCACATCAGTAGCAGACAAACTGCGCGAGAATCGGGAATCTCAAAAACGTCGGTGTTGAGAACGCTACATCAACATGATTGCACCCGTACCATACTTCTATGCACGAGGAATTGCATGGCGACGACTTTGAACGTCTTGTACAGTTCTGCCATTGGGCACAAGAGAAATTACGGGACCATGACAGATTTTTTGCACGCGTTCTATCTAGCGACGAAGCGTCATTCACCAACAGCGGCAAAGTAAACCGGCATAATATGCATTATTGTGCCACGGAAAATCCACGATGGCTGCGACAAGTGGAACTTCAGCGACCTTGGCGGATTAATATATGGTGCGGCATTATGGGAGGAAGGATAATTGGCCCCCATTTTATCGATGGCAATCTAAATGGTGCAATGTATGCTGATTTCCTACGTAATGTTCCACCGAAGTTACCACAAGATGTTTCACTGCATGGCAGAATAGCGATGTACTTCCAACATGATGGATGTCCGGCGCATAGCTCGCGTGCGGTTGAAGCGGTATTGAATAGCATATTTGATGACAGGTGGATTGGTCGTCGAAGCACCATATCATGGACCGCACGTTCACCAGATCTGACGTCCCCGGATTTCTTCCTGTGTGGAAAGTTGAAGGATATTTGCCATCGTGATCCACCGAAAACGCCTGATAACATGCGTCAGCGCATTGTCAATGCATATGCGACCATTACGGAAGGCGAACTACTCGCTGTTGAGAGGAATGTCGTTACACGTATTGCCAAATGCATTGAGGTTGACGGACCTCATTTTGAGCATTTATTGCA
Source organism: Schistocerca americana (assembly GCF_021461395.2). NCBI lineage: Eukaryota > Metazoa > Arthropoda > Insecta > Orthoptera > Acrididae > Schistocerca > Schistocerca americana. Next base: position 226,230,583 of record NC_060125.1, on the reverse strand, counting down.
TTAATGTGGTATTTACAGGTAATCACGCTGTAACAGCATGCGTTCTCAGAAATGATAAGTTCACAAAGGTACATGTATCACATTGGAACAACCGAAATAAAATGTTCAAACGTACCGAGGTTCCGTATTTTAATTTAAAAAACTTACCTGTTATCAACTGTTCGTCTAAAGTTGTGAGCCATATGTTTGTGACTATTAGAGCGCCACCTATCGCAAAATGAAAAAAGTGGTTCAACTAAAACATTCATATTTCTTTACGTACTACACGAATATGTAATAAAAATGGGTGTTTCTATTGAAAAAACGCATTTGATATCCGTTTGACCTATGGCAGCGCCATCTAGCGGGCCAACCAAAGCGCTATCTGGTTTCCCCCTTCAAGCTAGACGAGTTTCGTTCTTTGCAGTTTTTTCATTTGATGCTTATTTCGTGAGATATTTGGCACGGTCACGATCAATGGAGGGAACAATGTGGAGGCTACCACCTGAAAAGGGAAAACCGAGGGATTCGAAGTTCCACATTATTTACCAGATTAAACGGTCTCTTACTTGCACCTGTTGCAACAGGAAAAGAAATTTTGGCACTCGAAAATATGTTGAATCCAACGAAGCGTTTATGGAAACTATAGATGGGTAATGTAAGTCCGATGTCTCTTCCGACCCTCCCCTGCTGAAGATAAGGTTATTTTACAGACATTCCAGACGTTAATTACTCGCTGCAAGGAAGCTGTTCAGTGTGCACTGAAATTACATGGGACTACTTCGAAATATAAGCACATTTTGCCGTAAAGTATGCAGTCTGACTATTAGGGCGAGATCTCTGGCTCGATGCACGGGATGCCCCAAATAAATCTATTTCGAAAAGTATTTTCGTCATTTCGTGACAATGCAGTCTCTACATCGTAGTGATAATTAGTGAATGTTTGAAACGAATACGAAAACTTAAACGCCCTTGTTTAAGTGAAAGAAAAGTTGCAGCGAAGTCTTAGTGAAAATTAAAAAGGCCATCGTGTCATAACATTATGAGAATAGACGTACATCTTCACTATTATTAAAAAGTTGAATTGCCTTAGTTTAAGTTTTCAGATCGAGCCGCGTATGTTCATTCTGCCGGCAGTTCAAAACGCAATATGCATCTGAAATATTCATCAGTACTTTGAACAACGGTTGGGCGTTAATTTTTCTGGGCAGTTTTACTGTGGTCGCTTGGTACACGAGATAAATAAAGCGAGTGTTGCATTTGCGGCATAAGCACTGCTTATTTGTGGTGGCAGCAAGAAGCGTAAGAGAGTCGTTTATAATCTCCAGGGCGTTGCCACAGCAGTGGTGTGGCGGTGAGGGTGCCGGAGTGAGGGTGAGGGGGGGGGGGGGATAGGGGAAGGCTAAAGAGAGGGAGCCCGGCTGAATTAGAGACTTGAGCTCGCTGGCGCAGGCCGTGCGCGAGTCTTCCTGTTTATAGGGCGCCGCGCCAATCTTCACGGAAGTAGCGGTCCGTGTGGACGTCATTTCGTGCAATCACAGCTGGGATGCGCCAGATCGATACCAGCTTACTCCAGGCCAAACATTATAAAAGCCAGGCAGCGCGTCCAAACTCGGGAAGAGGTAAAATTGATGTCGTGGAATGTTCTACTACACTCATGCTCATAAATTAAGGATAATTGCAGACTGTGGTGCTTCACAACGTGGCACTACACAAAACTGGCGCTAATAGCATAGGCACATAGGGAACACACACCACACAGGTCGGTTAAGTCCACCGTATTGGCGATAAGTGACCGAGCGGTTCTAGGCGCTTCATTCCGGAACCGCGCGACTGCTACAGTCGCAGGTTCGAATCCTGCCTCGGGCATGGATGTGTGTGATGTCCTTAGGTTAGTTAGGTTTAAGTACTTCTAAGTTCTGGGGACTGATGACATCAGATGTTAAGTCCCATAGTGCTCAGAGCCATTTGAACCATTTTGAGAAAACCGTACCGAAACACATGTGCTACAAAATGCCAATGTTTCCTGTGCATGTACCCCGACATCAATATGGGATATGATCGCCACGCACACGTACACAGGCCGCACAACGGGTTGGCATACTCTGGATCAGGTGGTCGAGCAGCTGCTGGGGTATAGCCTCCCATTCTTGCACCAGTGCCTGCCTGAGCTCCTGATGTGTCCTAGAGGTTCGAAGACGTGCAGCGATACGTCGACCGAGAGCATCCCAGACGTGCTCGATTGGGTTTAGGTCTAGAGAACAGACAGGCCACTCTATTAGCTTGATATCTTGTGTTTCAAGGTATTCCTCCACGATGGCAGCTCGGTGGGGCCGTGCGTTATCATCCACCAGGAGGAAGGTGGGACCCACTGCACCCCTGAAAAGGCGGACAGACTAGGGCAAAATGACGTCCCGGTGCACCCGACCTGTTACATTTCCTCTGTCAAAGACATGCTGCCGCACGGGATTAGCCGAGCGGTCTGGGGCGCTGCAGTCATGAACTGTGCGGCTGGTCCCCGCGGAGGTTCGTGTCCTCCCTCGGGCAGGGGTGTGTGTGTTTGTCCTTAGGATAATTTAGTTTGAGTAGTGCGTAAGCTTAGGGACTGATGACCTTAGCAGTTAAGTCCCATAAGATTTCACACACATTTCAACAAAGACATGCAGGAATGTACGTGCACCAATCATAATCGCGCCCTACCCCATCAAACCACGACCTCCATACAGGTCCCTTTCAAGGACATAAAGGGGTTGGTATCTGGTTCCTGGTTCACGCCAGATGAAAACCCGGCGAGGATCACTGTTCAGACTATGCCTGGACTCGTCCGTGAACATAACCTGGGACCACCGTTCCAATGACTATGTACTGCGTTCTTGACACCAGGCTTTACGGGCTCTCCCGTGACTAGGGGTCAGTGGAATGCACCTTGCAGGTCCCCGGGCGAATAAACCATGTCTGTTCAGTAGTCTGTAGACTGTGTGTCTGGAGACAACTGTTCCAGTGTAGTGACTGCGGTAAGGTCCCGAGCAAGGCTACCTGCAGTACTCCGTGGCCGTCTGCGGGCACTGAGTACTAGTGGTGTTGTATACCGTGGACGTCCCGTACTGTAGAGCCTGGACACGTTTCCTCTCTTCTGAGATCGTTGCCATAACCTTGAGATCACACTTTGTGGCACACGGAGGGTCCGTGCTACGACCAGCTGTGTTTGACCAGCCTCCAGTCGCCCTAGTATTCTACCCCTCATAATGGCATCGATATGTGTTCTTTGAGCCATTTTCAACACACAGGCACCATTAGTAAGTCTGAAAACGTCTGCACCGTACTCTGACATGCACCCACACACCTCTGCGTATGTGGACTGCTGCCAGCGCCACCTTGCGACAATGTCAAATGCACCGCATGGTCATACCCCGAGGTGATTTAAACCTGCAAACCGCTCACCAGAGCGTTGTTTCACAATGTATCAGCATTATCCTTAATTTATGAGCATGAGTGTAGATTAGTCGAGAGAGTTTCGCTCGGAGGGTCTTTGTTACACACATACATTCAAGTTGAAAGGAATCTTCGCGCGACACGTTTGGCGTGGAGCGCAACAGTTAGGTTCTCGATAACGTTTTCAACAACACACACTGCTCTTAACTCAGCCCCTTGAACTGCCACGAGGAATTTCCTATTACATTTACACTTGCATGAATACCCTGCAACTCAGACTTATGTACCTGGCGCAGTGTTCATCGAACCACTATTTCTCTATCGTTACACTCTAGAACAGCGCGTGGGGAAAAACGAACTCGTAAATCTTTCCGCATGTGCTTATTCTTTCACTGAATGATGATGTAATAAAGTGATTTGAGCGGAGCACATGTTATCGGGCTGCTTTCAAGACAGTTTCGCCCGAGAACGGAAGTTTTTTAACGAGTTTCCGAAGTCTACGCTAACTTGTAAGCACTGAAAAAGGAACGCGACGCGTATTTCTCGGTGACTAAATACAATAGACTGTTTTCTTGCAGGTTTGCGGCGACGGGAGTAAACAACACGAAGGCGTCGGCAAACAATAATAGTCTTTCCTGATTCACTTTTTTACAGTTACCTCTGACGCCAGTAGCTTCTGTCGGGCCACCGAATCCCGACATACAGACAATGCAGTCCCTGGTTACATCTACATCTACATCTGCATAGATTCTCTGCAAGCCACCTTACTGTGCGCTGTGGAGGGTACCACTACTAGTCATTTTCTTTCCTGTTCCACTCGCAAATAGAGCGGAGGAAAAACGACTGACTATATGCCCCCGTATGAGCCCTTATTTCTCGAATTTTATCTTCGTGGTCCTTAAAAGCAATGCATGTTGACGCAATAGAATCGTTCGTCAGTCAGCTTCAGACGTCGGTTTTCTAGATTTTCTCAATAGCGTTTCTCGAAAAGAGCGTCACCTTCCCTCCAGGGATTCCCATTTGAGTAGCCGGCCGGAGTGGCCGTGCGGTTCTAGGCACCACAGTCTGGAGCCGAGCGAGCGCTACGTCGCAGGTTCGAATCCTGCCTCGGGCATGGATGTGTGTGACGTCCTGAAGTTAGTTAGGTTTAATTAGTTCTAAGGTCTAGGCGACTGATGACCTCAGAAGTTGAGTCGCATAGTGCTCAGAGCCATTTGAACCATTTGAGTACCCGAAGAGTCCCGTAACACTTACGTGTTGTTCGAACGTACCGGAAACAAATCTAGCTGCCCGCCTCTGAATGAACTTGCAGGGGTTTTGTAAAAGGAAAAGCTATAACGAAAGGTTCCCAGCCTTCTCACTGAAAACAACTGAAATTTCTTCAGTAAAAAAATGGCTCTGAGCACTATGGGACTTAACTTCTGAGGTCATCAGCCCCCAAGACCTAGAACTACTTAAACCTAACTAACCTAAGGACGTCACACACATCCGTGCCCGAGGCAGGATTCTAACCTGCGACCGTAGCGGCCGCGCGGTTCCAGACTGCAGCTCGGCCACTCCGGCCGGCATTTCTTCAGTATCACACGATCAGTCTGTGGTAAGTGGAGAGAGGAAATCAGCGAAATATCTGAAATTTGCTACACATGTATAGTAGCTGAGAATATGACAGAACTGGAGAATCAATCAGAAACAAAATTACGTGGGATGAACGGGTCTTGAGTCTTCCATTACGAGTAGCTCTGTCGCAGAGATATTACTGATTGTCGAAGCTGTAGATTTCACAGCCGCAGTGGGGCGCGTATTGCGTAAAACACGACCGTTAAAATAGACAAAGACGTCATCAGTCCTGCCAACAAATTGACAGTTATATAACATAAAAATAATTATTCAATTAAGAAGCCCTAAAGTAAGCAGGGGCTTTCTATAGCAATGCACAGAAACAACATTCGTTTTATGTGTACATTAAGCCAAAACGCTGTTTTGTGTAGCAGTTTTTATTATTGTGACTTTATTTTCATTGGCCATAGGCCTATTCCGGCTCAAAGGCCATTTTCAAGCACTCTGCAACATATAATACGGAATTTAGATCATATATCTGTGAGTTTTCGTAATAAACAATTATTTTGTATATTTGGCGTAAGACTTACCTCCATATTACGTCGTTGACGCTCTTTCTGTCAGATATCATACTTGGTGCGTTTTTAAGCAAAGCATATTGTTCTAGGTATCATATTTAACTCATTGACATTGCAAGATCACAGGTTCATGTAAATGCGAGATAATCCATTCCAAATGTGGACTGCTGGTACATTAATAACCAATGTTGAATGCAAGCAAGGAAACATGCATGCATTGTGTTGTAATGGTGCTGGATGTCAGCTTGTGGGATAGAGTTCCAGGCCCGTTACACCTGCTCGGTCAATGCAGTTACTGCTGTTTGCGGATGACGCTGGAGTTGTCGTCCGATGATTTACCATATGCGCTCAACTGGAGACAGATTTCGTGATCGAGCAGGCCAAGGCAACATGTCGACACACTGCAGAACATGGGTTATAACAGCGGTATGTGGACGAGCGTCATCCTGTTGGAAAACACATTCTCGAATGCTGTGCATGAATGACAGCGCAAGAAGGCAAATAACCAGACTGAGGTACAAATTTGCAATCAGGGTATGTGGGATAAACACGAGTGCTTCTGCTACCATACAGGATCTCACCTCACACCGTAACTCGAGGTGTAGCTCCAGTGAGTCTAGCACGCAGACAGGTTAGTTACAGGTCTGCAATTGGCCTCCTAACCACCATACTGACCTTTACAGGCACCGAGGCAGAACCAGATTTCATCAGAAACGTAACAGACCTTCACCCTGCTATCCGAGGAGCTGTCGCTTTACACCGCTGAAGTTGCAAATGGCTGTGGTTTAGGGTCACTGAAATGCACGCTACAGGACATCTGGCTCGGAGCTGTTCTTGAAGTAACAGTTCGTTGGGTCACTATGGCGCCAGCTGCTGCTCAAGTTGCAGTACGATGCGCCAGAGCCATACGCCGAACACGTTAGTCTCCCCTCTTGTAGTACCCCGTGGCCGTTCTTGCGAGCGTATATTTTTGTCACCATCGCTCGCAGCAATCACGTACAATGGCTACATTCCTGCTAAGTCTTTTTGCAAAGTCACAAAAGAAGCATTCAGTTTGTCGTAGCCCTATTGCACGACCACATTTAAACTTAGTGAGGTGTTGAGAATGGCGTCTTTGTCGACACTCTTGATTAACATGAATTCACCACGTCCAATGTCACGACCGTTACAGCATATACGAGGGTAATCCCAAAAGTAAGGTCTCCCATTTAGACCTGTTTACTTTTACAATGGTTTACGTCAGTTTACAGCTTGAACATTTAGCTGTTTTTCGATAAAATCACCATTCCTGTCGATGCATTTTTGTAGACGCTGTGGCAGTTTTTGTATGCCCATGTCATACCAGCTCGCCGCCATGCTGTTCAGAAAGTTATGAACCTCTTCTTTCACCTGGTCGTCGGAGCTGACAGTCACTGTGAGACTCCGAAAAAACTCAAACTGGCAATTCAGAATCGGAGAAGAGGAATGTTGAGGATGTTCTCCATGACAACGCTCGCCCACACATCGCTCGGCAAACTGTTGCTCTCCTGCGACAGTTTTAGTGGAACATAATCACCCACCCACCCTATAGTCCTGACTTGGCGCCCAGTGACTATCACCTGTTCCCTAGGTTAAAAGAACATTTGGCCGGAAAGCTATTCAGCTCCGACGACGAGGTGAAAGAAGAGGTTTATTAACTTTCTGAACAGCATGGCGGCGGGCTGGTATAACATGGGCACACAAAAACTGCCACAGCGTCTACAAAAATGCATCGACAGGAATGGTGATTATGTCGAAAAATAGCTCAATGTTCAAGCTGTAAACTCATGTAAACCATTGTAGAAATAAACAGGTCTATGTACTTATAAAAAATAGGAGACCTTACTTTTGGGATTGCCCTCATATTTAAAGCAAACCTGATTTACATCCTCATAGTGGCGCTGCTAGCCCCACTCTTCTGCGACTAGCGTGATAGTAGACATATTTCAGGTGTAGAAACACGCCTAACAATTTTCGTTTAACTCGTACAATTCCTTCAGTCAGATAGGTTACTAAAGCGATACAAGTGCAGCCCTGAGAAAAACTGAGGCGTAGTTATTGTAATGCGAGATGAAAACAAGAGCTCCAAGTTGCAAACCTTAACTGGATTTTATCAGGGAACTATACTAAGGGTACCCGGTGTTTCCTGCTTACGTATTTATTCCAATCTTTTATTACGCCATCTCTTTTGTCTCCCTTTCTCTGTCCGTCTCCTCCTCCACCCCCTCTCTCTATCACCTCTTCAATCCCTTCACTCCCCTTCCCTACCCTCTTCCTCCCCCAGTGAATCTGCTTCTCCCCCTTTGCTTATCTCCTCCCCGCCTCTCTCTCTCTCTCTCTCTCTCTCTCTCTCTCTCTCTCTCTCTCTCTCTCTGCTCCCCCTCCCACCCCATCCCCATCTCCTGCCACCTCTCCCCCTTCACCTCGTGCTCTCCCCTTCTCTCTGTCCATCTCCTCTCTTGGTCCATCTCCTCCTCTCTCCTCTCCTGCCTCTGTCCATCATCTCCTCCTTCCCCCTCACTGACTGTCCATCTCCTCCCCCCTTCTCTCTCCACTTTATCTCGCTTTCCGAAATACGAGGCTGTTGTTTCTTACCCTACAGTTTTTCTTTCCAGATTGCATCTAATATGTGTACCAAATTTGGTTGAAATCGTTGCAGGGCTTTAGGGTGAGCTTTTCATCCGAGGCTTTGCCCGCGTACACACTTGTCAAATATATTTCACATATATTTAACATACGTCACACATATCTCTACACATATTTCACCTGTACTCCTAGCGAATTTTGCCCTGCAATCACTCAGCTCGACGTTTATGACTTCGTATCTCTTGAACTGTCTGTTGTACAATGATATAATTTTGCAGATACATCCAGTGGTATATGTGGCTGCTGTCTGCTCAAAATGGCTCTGAGAACTATGGGACTCAACTGCTGAGGTCATTAGTCCCCTAGAACTTAGAACTAGTTAAACCTAACCTAAGGACATCGCACACATCCATGCCCGAGGCAGGATTCGAACCTGCGACCGTAGCGGTCTCGCGGTTCCAGACTGCAGCGGCAGAACCGCGCGGCCACTTCGGCCGGCTGCTGTCTGCGAAAGGTGTTGTGAATACAGTCAGTAGCAAAGGAGTAATAAATAGATATGAAACGTCATACGTGATAAAGTTTTTCAAGCATGTCAACATTTGATGTCACATCTCCTAAACTAAATGACGTACAACGATATACTTTTGTAGGTACATTCAGTGACGTAGGTGCATACTGTCTGTGAAATGTGTCGCGAATATCATTAATAGTACAGAAGTAATAAATTAAAACGTAACGCTTCATGCGGCACTTTTACTGCACGAACAGCGAAAATATAGTAAGCAATGTTTTTTTTTTCTTTTTCCTTTCATCAGTTGGGCTCATTGTTGAGTCGTCAGAGAGAAAAAGTTTGAGAAAGGTCTGAAATTGCGTGTAAAGTTTGTTGCAAGTCTGTGAGTTGTCTCATTCTCAAATACTGGAGACTAAAGCATGGGTATTCGTGCGTCATAGTCTACAACGGTTTAGCACAACTCCCAACCCTTTTGATAGGTAGGTGGTTGTTATTCCCCACTGCGATGTTTTTCCGTCAGTAACTGATATGTGTACCAAGTTTGGTTACAGTCGGTCCAGTAGTTTAGGAGGAACGTGGTACATATACGGGGTGGTCAGAAACAGTCTGAAAAGCTTGTAAGGGTGTTTCAGAGCAGGTTGTGCTCAGAAATATTTGTTGAAGTACATTAGATATGTTGTCGCGTATCCGAGTTAATTAGCATTGAAGTTATCCAATCACGCCGTTGCCCCTTTTATGAATTAACTAGCAGTGACGTTAGCCACCAGGCCATTGACAACGCAAATTCAAGCGGCCCGCCAGAGACAGTGTCGCCAAACATGTTCTTCGTTAGGTTGCCTAAAACCGAACAAGAGTGCTATAGAAGAACTAGACAAGGGTCGGTAGGAAGGATCGAATCTAGGCCAAATGCTGAGCAGTCTAGTGCGTTTTCATTTACGGTATGAGAATAATTGACACTAATTGTGTCTGGCGGGGTGCTCGAGTTCGCGCGCACAACGGCGTGACTGGTTAACATCAATGCTAATTAACTCAGAAACCGGGCAGCGTATCGAATTATTTTCTTAACAATTATTTCTCAGATCAAGCTACCCTGCAACATCCTTACAAGCTCTCCAGACCGGTCTGCATTCGTCCAACCATCTCTGTAATATGTATGGATACGACCTCAGATTGCTACTTTCCGCATTAGTAAAGCTTTGCGAGAACTCAGAGAAGTTACTTTAGGTGCTAGCAGAATGTCCACAAGCGGGAAGGAACTGACTAGCTGGAGTTGCGCAAATGCACTAAAAGTAAGATTGCGGCCTAACCTCCCATCGACTACAGAAGGGAATCGGTCGTGCCTTTTCAAACGATTTAGGATAATCGCGGAAAACTTAAATCTGCATAGTAGGATCGGGATTTGAAACGTCGCCTTCTCGAATTCGAGTCCGGTGTTGCGCCATTTCGCTCGGTGCAGCTCCGTGAAGTAACCGAGGCACGATGTTTCAGTGGTTGCGCTTTACCACTGATTAATGTTCACTGAACTGCGAAGCGCCAGGGAAGTCAGGTAACTGAATAGAATTGACGTGCAACACGAATACAGTGATTTTCAAATGTAATCCTGTTAAGTGGATGGGCCATACGTGGAGTGCACGGCAAAATCAACTGACGGAAAACGTCAATGAAGAAAACTCCTTCACAGTCATCTAGTGAATAGTTGAAAGTGACAAAATTGAGCGCCAACGCTCGTTAATTCATAAAGTTTCTCTCTTCATTCACGTAACGATTGCCTACAGATAGCTGTTCCTACCTTAACACGGCTACATTCACATGTCTCTTGCGTTAGTAATATGCATGGTACTGTGCTGCACAAGAAATATTGTTATGCGTCTCAGAAAGGACAGCTCTCGGAAACTAAACACTTTACAAGTTAGAGAGAAAACTGTGTGACGTACAGGGTGTATCATAATTAATGGCGTAAACGCATACTTTTGAAAGTACACGATACTAGAGGCAAAAAGAGTCTCAGTAAACGTAGGGTCGAAAATGCTACGAGCAATTTTTAATTTTCGATATTGTGAAACAAATCTCTTCTACTGCAAGTTCTTTGCTTTCCGCATTTTTCGGGAAGTGGTAGTGTAGACCAAAATACGAAGGTGAGTCAAATGAAAACCTTAAATTTGTAATAACACATCGAAATTTCGCGCCGTTATCCTGTAAGTTGGTAAGCGTGCTACAAACAGCGCGCAGAATGGCCTCTAGGTGGCAGCATGGTGCAGATGCACACATACCGTCGCAGTATCAGTATAAAGATGGCCACCCCACTTGCGACTTGCACCAGGGAAGAACAGCGTTCTGTTATTCCGTTTCTGCGTAGTGAAGGTGTAAAATCTACTGAAATTCATCAACGAATGAAGGTTCAGTACGGTGATGCATGTTTGTCACAGCAGCAAGTCTACGAATGGAGTAGGAAGTTCGCAAATGGTGTGACTTCAGTGGAAGATGCTCCTCGTCCAGGTCAGGCACAACGAGTTGTGACTCCACAGAACATTGCAGCAGTTGAAGCCATAGTGAAGGAAAACCGCCGAGTGACACTGAATGACATTGCAGCATGTTTACAGACTAGTCATGGGTCAGCGCACCACATTGTGCACGATATGCTCCAGTTTCACAAAGTGTCTACAAGATGGGTGCCACTGCAGCTGACTCCTTAAATGAGAGAACGACGTGTTGATGATTGTGAAGAACTTCTTCGGCGCTTTGAACGAGAAGGTGATGGCTACCTTGCAAGAATCGTTACTGGGGACGAAACCTGCGCTCACTTCCAACAACCGGAAACGAAGTGAGCGAGCAAGGAATGGCGCCATTCCTCATCACCAAAACCAAAGAAGTTTCGAACAGAATCGTCAGCAGTGAAGGTTATGCTGACTCTCTTTTGGGACGAAAAAGGCGTAATTTTGGAGCATTACATGCCTAGAGGGACCACTGTCACTAGTGCATCATAAACACATCTCCTAAAAATCATCTGCAGCCTGCAATCAAACCAAAGCGACGTGGATTGCTGTCAGCAGGTGTCCTTTTGCAACATAACAATGCAAGGCCCCACACTGCTCGTACAACAATTGCAACAATGACAGACCTTCATTTTGAGTGTCTTCCTCATCCACCACTCACCAAACCTTGCCCCAAATGATTTCCATATGTTTGGACCACTCAAAGACGCAATGGGGGGAAAGTAGTTCCGTTCTTATGAAGAGGTACGCCACGCGGTTCATGAGTGGTTGCGCGGACTACCAAAATAATTTTTTTCCAAAGAAATTTATGCACTTTGTAAGCGCTGGAGGACTTGCTTTGAGCGTGGGGGAGATTATGTTGAAAAGTGATACAGCTTTGTACCACTTCTGTACAATAAATAATATTTAAAAAATATTTAAGGTTTTCATTTGACTCACCCTTGTAAGAAAAAAATTTCCAAGCAAAAATGTGCTCTAAGGCCCATACCTTAATAGTTACGAGGACTTCATCATTTAAAGAGTTGTGTTTCAAAGTAGCAAAGATGAACAAGTGCTCATAGCTCTTAAGGAAAGCATTTTAGAGCGCATTTTTACTGCATTTTTTTCTTCTTTTGGTCCATACTACCAGTTCCCAAAATATGGAAAGCAAAGAACTTGCAGCAGAAGAGGTCTTTTCCGCAGTACCGTAGATGAAAAATTGCTCGTAGCTCTTAAAGTATGCATTTTCGACCCTACGTTTAGTGAGACTTTTTTGCTTCTAGTACCGTGTACTTTCAACTGCATGCGTTTACGCCATTGATTATGATACACCCTGTATATGTTGGAGTACTGATTTGCATGAAAGGTAAATTTTATGGTAGTAGACAACCAATGTGCGCTACAGTTTTCGCCTTATCCTATTTCTTTTGCTTTTTCGCGATTCGACTCGCTCCCTTGCAACGTAATGCACAGTTAATAATGAAGCAAACAGTTCAGCAAGACTGTGCCTGTACCAAGTATTCATGTCCTCAACTGCAAACTCATGGTGACAACCACATGGGTGCCAGACCATAACTTCTGGTAGTCGCACCGTATGGCAGGCGACAGTCAGCTTGGTATCCCACCACAGTCTGAGGCGTACCCAGACACATCTTCACTGGCCACCGGGGCTCAGTTCAAAGATAGACTCATCACTGAAGACAATTCTTCTCCAATCAATGAGATTCGAGGTCGAAGACGTCTCTGGAGACGCCCTAGAGAGCGGTGGGATACCAACCTTTTTGCCGCCCACCGCACGACTCGGCAACCATGAGTGATGGCCCGGGTTGCCATTTCTCTTCATAAAAGAACGCTTTGGCTATCATGCGCGACACCATTACAGTATAGCGGTACGTCGACGTTGTTCTACGCACTGTTTTGCTGCCCTTAATGGCAAGCCTTCCTGTGCTCACATTTCAGGAAGATGATGCGCATCCGCAAGTGGCGAGAGTTTCTACCGCTTGTCTTCGTGCTTGCTAAGCCCTACTTTGACCTGAAAGGTCGTCGGATCTCTCCCCAATTGAGAACGTTATTTATTTATTTATTTACATGTCAAGTTCCGTAGCACCAAATTGAGGAGCCAATCCCCAAGGTCATGGAACGTGTCAGTACATGAAATTACAACATAAAAGTAACAACAGATAAAAATAAACGTTTATGAACCCAAAAAAGTCAATCCACAAGTTTAAGTAAACGCAATCAACAACACAATAAGAATCAGCTTAATTTTTGAAGGAACTCCTCGACAGAATAGAAGGAGTGACCCATGAAGAAACTCTTCAGTTTGGATATGAAAGCGCATAGATTACTGCAAAGATTTTTGAATTCGAGTGGTAGCTTATTGAAAATGGATGCAGCAGTATACTGCACACCTTTTTGCGCAAGAGTTAAGGAAGTCCGATCCAAATGCAGGTTTGATTTCTGCCGAGTATTAAGCGAGTGAAAGCTGCTTATTCTTGGGCATAATCTAATATTGTTAACAAGAAATGACAGTAAGGAGTTGCTTGCTTGGTTTGGGGGAAGAGACCAAACAGCCAGGTCATCAGTCTCATCGGATTAGGGAAGGACGGGGAAGGAAGTCGGCCGTGCCCTTTCAGAGGAACCATCCCGGCATTTACCTGGAGCGATTTAGGAAAATCACGGAAAACCTAAATCAGGATGGCCGGACGCGGGATTGAACCGTCGTCCTCCCGAATGCGAGTAGAGAGAGAGAGAGAGAGAGAGAGAGAGACCAATGTCAAAATACCCAGACTCTTGAACAGGGTTCGACAAGAGTTTCGTGAACTTACACCACTTATTGCCCGAACCGCCCGTTTCTGAGCCAAATGTATCCTTCTAGAATGGGAAGAGTTACCTCAAAATATAATACCATACGACATAAGCGAATGAAAATAAGCAAAGTTGACTGATTTTCGTGTCGAACGATCATTCACTTCTGATACCGTTCGAAAAGTAAAAATAGTAGTATTAAGTCTTTGAACAAGATCCCGAACGTGGGCTTTCCACGACAGCTTACTATTTATCTGAACACCTAGAAATTTGAACTGTTCCTTTTCACTAATCATATGCCCATTCTGCGAAATTAAAACGTCAGGTTTTGTTGAACTGTGTGTTAGAAACTATAAAAACTGAGTCTTACTGTGATTTAGCGTTAGCTTTTTTCTACAAGCCATGAACTTAGGTCATGTACTGCACTATTTGAAACCGAGCCGATGTTGCACACAGCATCCTTTACTACCAAGCTAGAGTCATCAGCAAACAGAAATATTTTAGAGTTACCCGTAATACTAGATGGCATATCATTTATATAAATATGGAAAAGGAGCGGGCCCAACACTGATACCTGGGGCACCCCCACTTGACAGTACCCCACTCAGACCCCACATCACAGCCATTATCAACATTGTGAATAACGACCTTTTGCTGCCTACTGCTAAAGTTAGAGGTGAACCAATTGTTATCTACTCCCCGTATTCTGTAATGGTCCAACTTCTGGAGCAATATTTTGTGATCAACACAATCAAATGCCTTAGTTAAATCGAAAAATATGTCAAGCGTTCGAAACCTTTTGTCTAATCTATCCACTACCTCACAGAGAAAAGAGAAGTTGTTAAACAGCTTCTAAAGCCGAATACATTTGATAGAAAATCGTGTGATATAAAATGATCAATTATCCTTACATACACAGCCTTTTCAATAACTTTAGCAAACACTGATGGCAAAGAAATAGGTCTAAAATTATCTACATTATCTCTCCCTAAGCGGCTTTACTACTGAACACTTCAATCGCTCAGGAAACTGACCATTCCTGAAGGAAAAATTAAAATATGGGTAAATACAGGAGTAACATGTGCAGCACAGGATTATGGGCAGGGACTCCAACCAGCTCGGGATTCTGAGTATCTTACGCGCCAATAGGACAGAATTTGTCACGGTATCCCTTGGAAGACATCCATCAATTTTATCAATCAACGCCAAGCCAAAAAATATTTGCTTGCGTAACGGCCAGAGATGAACCAACATTTTACTGACTTTCTTTACATGTGTAGCTCTTTCTTTTGAGTAAATCATCCAACCTTTCTGAAACTGTAATCTTTGTTTGTCTGTACATGTACATCACATCTACTAATTCCTACATGATGCGTCTTTTTTCTTTCTTTCTTAGTGTGTATTCTCATGTCTTAACTACAACCAACACTCTACCTGCCAGTGGTCTAGTAGCTGGAGCCTCATCTACAAATGAAATCTGTTAGAACGGACGTTCAGATGTGCACTCATCCTCAGTAGTTTCACGGTCAGTAACTAAGTCTCCGAGAACTGCTATAGAGAAAAAAAACATTGCTGAAAGAAACCTGCTGATATCGGCTAACCACACTCTCGTTTTTCTGAAGAGTGAATATTTTAGTACGCTCCAGGCTGTAGGAATCGCGTAGTGAGAGAACGATTTAGGGAGTCAACACAAAGGCTTTACCAGCTAGCGACAAAGGAGCGACAGAAAGGAAACGGGGACTGGAGAATCAGAAAAAAATTACGTGGTGTGATTTGATCAGAACCGTGTGTTTTGAACGTGCGTTACTATACCTCCAGTTGCACCAGAGGGAAGAGACAGTCCAGGCAACCGCAAATTTCTCTCACTCACCTGCAACAGAAGAGAGAAAATGTTGTAGGACACGCCAATTGACGAGAAAAAACTTATAAAGAACTAATTTATATGCATAACAAACAAAAGCATTTACATCATTCGTTTAATTGTAACTCGTTCACCAAACTTCTCAAATGTATGTGCACAAAATATTTCGTCCAGGCACCCTTGCATAGAACTATGCCTCCATGAGTGTTTAACCTTACCCACCCCCCTCCCCACCCCTCAATAGGCTGTGCAAATAACCGTGATCGCGTAAAGCTTTGTGTCGTGCAGTCGTCAAAAGAGCACATATCGATGATGTTTCGTGGAATAGTTCACACGCTGACACTTGTTGATGGTCCAGCATTGAAGTCTTCAGCAATTTGCTGAAGGGTTGCACTTCTGTCATGAACGATTCTCTTCAGTCGTCGTTGATCCCGTTCTTGCAGGCCTTTTTTCCGGCCGCAGTGATGTAAGAGATTTGATGTTTTACCGGATTCTTAATATTCACGGTACATTCGTGAAATGTTCGTAAGGAGGCCGGCTGGTGTGGTCGTGCGGTTCCTAGGCGCTTCAGTCTGGAACCGCGTGACCGCTACGGCCGCAGGTTCGAATCCTGCTTCGGGCATGGATGTGTCTGATGTCCTTAGGTTAGTTAGATTTAAGTAGTTCTAAGTTGTAGGGGACTGATGACCACAGATGTTAAGTCCCATAGTGCTCAGAGCTATTTGAACCATTTTTTTGTTCGTACGGGAAAATCTCCACTTCATCGCTACCTCGGAGACGCTGTGTCCCATCGCTCGTGTTCCGAATATAACACGACATTCAGACTCACTTAAATCTTGATAATCTGCCATTGTAGCAGCTGTAACCGATCTAACAACTGTGCCAGGCACTTTTCGTCTTATAATGGCGTTGCCGACCGTAGCGAACTATTCTTCCTGCTTACAGATCTCTGTATTTTAATATTTACTCCTATACCAGTTTCTTTCGCGCTTCAGAGTAGATGTTTAATTTTCAGATATTGGTACTGTGTAGTTGTTCTTTGGTAAACAGGGCCTGAGGATGGCGGTAACGCGCTGCCGAAACTAGTTGTGCAATGGAATAAAGACAGCTGTGGTGGTACTTTTTCTCATATATATATACAGGGTGTTACAAAAAGGTATGGCCAAACTTTCAGGAAACATTCCTCACACACAAATAAAGATAAGATGTTATGTGGACATGTGTCCGGAAATGCTTAATTTCCATGTTAGAGCTCATTTTAGTTTCGTCAGTATGTACTGTACTTCCTCGATTCGCCGCTAGTTGGCCCAATTGAAGGAAGGTAATGTTGACTTCGGTGCTTGTGTTGACATGCGACTCATTGCTCTACATACTAGCATCAAGCACATCATTACGTAGCATCAACAGGTTAGTGTTCATCACGAACGTGGTTTTGCAGTCAGTGCAATGTTTACAAATGCGGAGTTGGCAGATGCCCATTTGATGTATGGATTAGCACGGGGCAATAGCCGTGGCGCGGTACGTTTGTATCGAGACAGATTTCCAGAACGAAGGTGTCCCGACAGGAAGACGTTCGAAGCAATTGATAGGCGTCTTAGGGAGCACGGAACATTCCAGCCTATGACTCACGACTTGGGAAGACCTATAACGACGAGGACACCTGCAATGGACGATGCAATTCTTCATGCAGTTGACGATAACCCTAATGTCAGCGTCAGAGAAGTTGCTGCTGTACACGGTAACGTTGACCACGTCACTGTACGGAGAGTGCTACGGGAGAACCAGTTGTTTCCGTACCATGTACAGCGTGTGCAGGCACTATCAGCAGCTGATTGGCCTCCACGGGTACACTTCTGCGAATGGTTCATCCAACAATGTGTCAATCCTCATTTCAGTGCAAATGTTCTATTTACGGATGAGGCTTCACTCCAACGTGATACAATATACTGACGAAACTCAAATGAGCTGTAACATGGAAATTAAGCGTTTCCGGACACATGTCCACATAACATCTTTTCTTTATTTGTGTGTGAGGAGTGTTTCCTGAAAGTTTGGCCGTACCTTTCTGTAACACCCTGTATATCATCAGCTGAAGTCCCTCGTTCATACAGTAAGATGTACATCCATAAAAGAAACGAAAAAGTTTTTCGCACGGCGACCATACAGCCAGGAAGATTCCCCGGCAACTAAGAGAAGCAGTCGTGCAAGTCTTCACTGTATGACCAGCTGCATGAAGCTCTGGAGGCTCTGGCCTTACGAGGTCGAGTCTGCAAGGCTGGGAGTCAGAGCGTGGGAGGCACGTGACACTGGACTGCTCAGCATGCGGACGGCCCTCCCCGTAGCCGGCAGTACTGTACGCCGCGACTGGCGACCTTGGCGGGACCTGCTGTCTGGCCGGCGTCCAGCACTTTGTCAGCTGACAGCCGCCACAGTCGCGTATTTCTTGCTGCCATATGTTACTTTCTTTGCTATACATGCTTACCACATGTATTTCATTCATTCACGCCGTGACTGTCACAAACTGCAGTAATCGACAGTAGCATATCTTTCGAATACACAGCCATCTGATTGTAAACACTTCCCTCCTGTCTCTTTAGCTACTGGAGCTCTCGAATCAGGCACTCGCGATCCGCATATTATTTACTGTATCTGCTCTGCTGATAAATTAGTTTGACATGTTGACTGCCGCATGCGTAATGATGAATGCTTACCTCCAGCACAGGCCAGACACACGACATTTGGGGTTCTGCTTTCGCCTCTGACGGCCTCCTGGCGGTCAACACAAATTGATGGTCCCATGTCACAAGCTTCTCTAGCATTTACAGTATCTGCAGTTTACGCTTCCAGGTATGTACTCTCGCCCGTCGATCTGTAGTACCAGGACTACCTGTGAAGATGTCCAAAGTAGCTCTGGGCGAAACGTCAGGAGCTAAAAAGGTGCATCGACCACGACCATACAACCCGAAAGATTCACCAGCAACTAAATGGAACTGGTTTCCATGTGTTACACATGTGTAAGTAGTAGAATGGTTGTTCTCCCTGCAGCGTCAATTGAGAATGCAATGGGCACAGGCTGAGAAAGGAGACCGAGTTTGGCACCGGTTTACAGCTTCTGGGACTCTGTAAAAAAATGGCTCTGAGCACTATGGGACTTAACTGCTGAGGTCATCAGTCCCCCAGAACTTAGAGCTACTTAAACCTAACTAACCTAAGGACATCACACACATCCATGCCCGAGGCAGGATTCGAACCAGCGAACGTAGCGGTCGTGCAGTTCCAGACTGTAGCGCCTAGAACCGCTCGGCCACCCCGGCCGGCAGGGACTCTGTAATTAAAGAATCCGTGGAAATACGTCTTGCTGATAATTTAATGAGTCGTGATAACGGCTTTCAGCTGGATAAAAATTGGAATCCAATTATTAAAATTATGGGATCACAACGGAATCGATATGCTCAGTCGATACTCTGCGATTAGTTTGTTCTTACTTCACCACTGAGGACGGCACACACAACTTGGCTGCCTCGCCCATGTCACCACCTAACGCACGCGCCGTAAACCGCCAGTACGATTCGCATGCGTGGAATTCGCTATAAATACCATGACTGCATTAGGTGTCTTGAGTACTGCTTCTACTCACCTGAGGATGGCCGGACGTCTCTGGGCCGAAATACCGTGGCAGAATGTTGATGGAATCCGGTTGCAAACCCGAAAATTACTGGAAGAAGAAATATGCCGGGAAAATTTCAGAAGTCACAGCACATCATTTCACATAGCAAGGTTGAGCCGACACCGTTCCAGACCCACAGAAATATCTGAGATGGTTGTGGGGAATCGAACCCGGGATCTCAGTAAAGTGCGCTAAACTGTATGGTCCGAAACATTAGTGCCTGAACCAACATTGTACTCTATCGTCAGATCTGTCACTATGCTTTACGGAGCGGAAAAGCTTCCGAACTCGACGTTGTGTAATGAGCATCAAAAACATAGGAGAACATGGCCAGTCATCAGATACTGAAATTCTGAAAAAAGTGGATGACATTCCATGTACATGATGACTATAGCGAGCATGATTACCTATAAGGAAGTACTTCGTAAAAATATGAGACTGCACTTTTTCTTGGTGAATCCCACTCCTGAAATCTCCAGGTATTAGGGGAGTGGCAGTAGTTCAGCTGGAGAGATCGTCTTTTTTGTGTCTTTGTATGTTTGTTTTTGCAGAATGTTTCCCGCAGATGCTCTAACTCGGCGAGCAGACTCTTCTTGTCGCAAATGTCTCCGGTACACTGTACCAAGATCGCAGATATGAATAGTGGACGGTGGCACCTACTAGCGTGTATTCGTCCTGTAGAGTGTGGCCAAGCGTGCCATCAACATTCCAGAAGGCATCCATTTCTCTCCAACTGCATGGTTTTCGTGTATGCTGTTAAGGTGACGTGGGAACTCATGTATGTTTGATTCATGATGCGGCCAGACCACGAATGTGTCGTCCACGCATCTATAGAACGCCTTGGATTTCGAGAACTATTTCCTCAAAGTGTTCCACATAATGGGTGTATTCAAAGTATTTGTGACAAACGTCAAGGGACGATAGACCACGTCATGGAGAACTAGTTTTGTGAGAGGCAAAAATTCTTCATTGACACTGGGTGGCGGCACCAAGTGTCGTTCCTGAAAGGAGACAGGGCGTAGGCATGCGGCGATGGTGCGCAATGTGTGTTGCCTATCACGCAGTCATCTGCTCCTCGTGGAAGGCGGTAGGCCCAGCAAAATTACTGCTTCGCTTCTAAAATATCTTACTCCGCTCAGAAACACTCTTCCTTAAGGTTTTCTTGTTGAAAATCACTATCAATTTACTTGTGTAACTAATATGCTGCATACCTGATTAGTAGATCTTGCTGGGACGGTGAAATATCTCGCCCACGGCCGGCGAATTCAGTAAAAGGGCAGCTTACGTCGTTGGGAAGCTTCCGCGAACATTGTGTGTCTCACAAAAGTGATTCCCCATGACGTGATTTCTCGCTCCCTATATTTTGGGCACAAAGGCTTTGAAACATCTTGTATAGATTAGCGGTATATGAAGGTAGAGGGTGACCCAGTCTATTTATTCATAGAATTTCCCACTACACTGGAAACAGTGGTCGTGAGTACGTGACGAAACTGTTTGACCGTGCCCTTATCGAAGTGAATATAGTTTGATGTCTGTCTTCGACGGGTAAAATTAATAACTATATGGAATTGAAATTACGGTAGAAGCCCGATATAACGAAGCTGTCGATGGACATGCTTTACTCCCACGTTATAGCGTACCCGTGGTGTATCGGAAATGGATCGTGTAATAAAGTTCATATAGAATGTTAGGAAAAACGCGTAATGCAGTGTTATACATACTATACTGCACTGTATTTAAATAAAAAAAACACATTAGAAGCAAAACATTTGCATAACTTTGCAAATACGATTCAGTAGCTACACAAATTTCTCTCAAATGTCGACAGAACAATAACACGAGTTTCAGTAAGTATGCTATCAAATAGAGTACGGTAATTTACAACACTGACTGCAAGCTGCAGTACGTCATTATTCTAACCGTCTTATTTCCTGTTTTTCTTCCTTCTTCTTCCTTTTTCATCGAAAGTTCAGGTTGAAACCAATCGATAATAAAGCGCCGTTTCATCACAATTATACACTTAACGATGATCATTTAAATTTGCATCTACCATTACTTTATATAGAATTTCAGGAAGCTGTGAAACAGATTCACTGTTGCAAGACCTTGATTCCCCTTCAGTGGTCGTTTGGAGAGTTACCTGGCAAATTTGGATCTTGAAAACTGTCTGTAGAAAGCTATAAAATCTTTGTTGCCATGAAATCAGAGAGAAAATTTTCAGTTTTGACTTTAACATTTGGCCAGAAAAGTGGCACATCTTCACATCTCTTTGTTAAAAACCAACTCTAAGGGCATTCGTCAAGTTCACTGCCTTTTCCTAGTTAGTAACTTCGTCGACCCATTCCTATATCACTTCCAACTGTGTTTATAAAACTTCTACGTTTATTCACTTTTTTCACCCAGTCCCTGATTATTCTTTCAGGTACACTCGCAAGATAACCTTAACTATACTTTCACCATTCTTCACACAATAAATAATTTTTAGTTTATCGCTCACACAATATGCTTTCCGTTTCTATGACATCGCAACAAGCACAAAGAAATCAAGACCAATGAATGAATAATTTATGATCCACATGATGACTGTATTCATTCAGATTACTGCAAAGTCTGTTGCATAGTCACTTTGTTGACTGAATCACAGTGTTAACCATGAATTGTGTATTGAGAGCTTCTTCCCAGCAAAAGTCCTGATATGTTGATGAAACAAACGAAAGGTTGAGTTTAATTACATGCATCTATTTTGGTTATTGTTTAGAGAGCTTGGAGGTTGCAGCAATAAATTACACTGCAGCATGGTTACATTCAGAATGTAATAAGAATTTTTTCAAGTTTATAAAGTACACTGAGAGTGCAAAAATCATTCACAAATGATATTTAATTTTGGGGGACATACTTTATACCGTGTTATATCCGTGATATATCGGATCGCGGCATATCGGGCTTCTACTGTATTTGGGAAGAAATGGTAGTATGACTGCTGCAAAACTTTCAAAGACCTGTCTGTGAGGGAAAACTTTCAGACAAACCACCAATAAATGAAATGTGAAACAGACATAGAACAACCAGAATGAGACACACTCAAGCAAAACTGAAACATTGCAAACAATGTCTGCGTTGACACTAGAGAGTCACTCCCAATGCATATACAAGTCATTAGAGACCTCACGTGCAAGTTCACAAGATTAGCCTATCGCTTGCGAGTTCACCTACCCCCACCGCGGGAACAGCCCGTGACTGTACGCCATATTAATTAGCAGGTCTGAATTGACGTTCACATTTCGTGTCATCAAACCAGTCGTTAACATCGTGTGCGGTGTGAAGTCTGTTCATGAGGCAGCAACGATCGCTTGTTTATGTGGCAGCTTTCAAGTGATGGATTCGTGATCAGTGAAGCGCAGCTAAACTGCGTGTGCCACATTTTGCCGCTTGACCACGATCAGAATGAAACTCTCCCTTCCCTATCACTGCCAGTCATGTTTTTCATACGCCATACAAAATGTGTCACGGACTCCCTTGAAGTCGCTTTACAAACCCATCCACAATTTAACACTGGTCAGAGCTGCGTTGAAAATATCCTCGTTCCGCTTTCTTGCCGACTGACAGATCGGAGTATAAATTAGGAAACGTAGAGTGCAGACACTGCAAATGCTGGTAAAGCATGTAGAATGAGAACAGCAACATAAACTAATGGCTTATCAGTATATATTATACACTCCTGGAAATGGAAAAAAGAACACATTGACACCGGTGTGTCAGACCCACCATACTTGCTCCGGACACTGCGAGAGGGCTGTAGAAGCAATGATCACACGCACGGCACAGCGGACACACCAGGAACCGCGGTGTTGGCCGTCGAATGGCGCTAGCTGCGCAGCATTTGTGCACCGCCGCCGTCAGTGTCAGCCAGTTTGCCGTGGCATACGGAGCTCCATCGCAGTCTTTAACACTGGTAGCATGCCGCGACAGCGTGGACGTGAACCGTATGTGCAGTTGACGGACTTTGAGCGAGGGCGTATAGTGGGCATGCGGGAGGCCGGGTGGACGTACCGCCGAATTGCTCAACACGTGGGGCGTGAGGTCTCCACAGTACATCGATGTTGTCGCCAGTGGTCGGCGGAAGGTGCACGTGCCCGTCGACCTGGGACCGGACCGCAGCGACGCACGGATGCACGCCAAGACCGTAGGATCCTACGCAGTGCCGTAGGGGACCGCACCGCCACTTCCCAGCAAATTAGGGACACTGTTGCTCCTGGGGTATCGGCGAGGACCATTCGCAACCGTCTCCATGAAGCTGGGCTACGGTCCCGCACACCGTTAGGCCGTCTTCCGCTCACGCCCCAACATCGTGCAGCCCGCCTCCAGTGGTGTCGCGACAGGCGTGAATGGAGGGACGAATGGAGACGTGTCGTCTTCAGCGATGAGAGTCGCTATTGCCTTGGTGCCAATGATGGTCGTATGCGTGTTTGGCGCCGTGCAGGTGAGCGCCACAATCAGGACTGCATACGACCGAGGCACACAGGGCCAACACCCGGCATCATGGTGTGGGGAGCGATCTCCTACACTGGCCGTACACCACTGGTGATCGTCGAGGGGACACTGAATAGTGCACAGTACATCCAAACCGTCATCGAACCCATCGTTCTACCATTCCTAGACCGGCAAGGGAACTTGCTGTTCCAACAGGACAATGCACGTCCGCATGTATCCCGTGCCACCCAACGTGCTCTAGAAGGTGTAAGTCAACTACCCTGGCCAGCAAGATCTCCGGATCTGTCCCCCATTGAGCATGTTTGGGACTGGATGAAGCGTCGTCTCACGCGGTCTGCACGTCCAGCACGAACGCTGGTCCAACTGAGGCGCCAGGTGGAAATGGTATGGCAAGCCGTTCCACAGGACTACATCCAGCATCTCTACGATCGTCTCCATGGGAGAATAGCAGCCTGCATTGCTGCGAAAGGTGGATATACACTGTACTAGTGCCGACATTGTGCATGCTCTGTTGCCTGTGTCTATGTGCCTGTGGTTCTGTCAGTGTGATCATGCGATGTATCTGACCCCAGGAATGTGTCAATAAAGTTTCCCCTTCCTGGGACAATGAATTCACGGTGTTCTTATTTCAATTTCCAGGAGTGTATTCTTATGACTTCAGGGACTGCGAGTGTCTATGATTGCAATATGTAATGAAACAGGAAGAATATGTTTAGAATCATATGACTCTGTATTCTGAAGATAATACACTAAAGCAAATAGTATATTTCTTTCACGACGTGTATCAGTTTAGTGCAGCGTGTAAATACACGCATCAAAGAGAGTTTTGCATCGATTCCGAGAGTTCCGGAATCTGTACAGAAAACTGGAATAGAGATCAACATAAAGATCATTTCCACTCTTTTTATTGCTCATGAAAACCACACATTGCACGTTGTACCACCACACAGCGAGACCTTCAGAGGTGGTGGTCCAGATTGTAGTACACACCTGTACCTCTAATACCCAGTAGCGCCTCCTCTTGCATTGATGCAAGCCCTCTCCAATTTATCCCAGGCATGTTCCGTAGGGTTCATGTCTGGCTAACATGCTGACCACTCTAGTCGAGCGATGTCGTTATCCTGAAGGAAGTCATTCACAAGATGTGCATGAGGAGGCGCGAATTGTTGTCCATGAAGACGAATGCCTCGCCAATATGCTGCCGATATGGCTGCACTATCGGTCGCAGGATGGCATTCACGTATCGTACAGCCGTTAGGCGCCTTCCATGACCAGCAGCTGCGTACGTCGGCCCCACGTAATGCCACCCCAAAACAGCACGGAACCTCCACGTTGCTGCACTCGCTGGACAGTGTGTCTAAGGCGTTCAGCCTGACCAGGTTGCCTCCAAACACGTCTCCGAAGACTGTCTGGTTGAAGGCATATGCGACTCTCATCGGTGAAGAGAACGTGATGCCAATCCTGAACGGTCCATTCGGCGTGAATTGGGCCCATCTGTACCGGGCTGCATGGTGTCATGGTTGCAAAGATGGACCTTGCCATGGGCGTCGGGAGTGAAGTTGCGCATCATGCAGCCTACTGTGCACAGTTTGAGTCGTAACAGAAAGGCTCTGAGTACTATGGGACTTAACTTCTAAGGTCATCAGTAGCCTAGAACTTAGAACCACCTAAACCTAACTAACCTAAGAACGTCACACACATCCATGGCCGAGGCAGGATTCGAACCTGCGACCGTAGCGGTCGCAGGATTCGAACCTGCGACCGTAGCGGTCACGCGGTTCCAAACTGTAGCGCCTAGAACTGCTCGGTCACCCCGGCCGGCTGAGTCTTAACACGACGTCCTGTGGCTGTATTCTATACTCGACACCATGTTTTCTCCAGTGCGTTGGAGAAAACACGGTGTCGTGTGTACACTCGTAAAGCTTGCCCACGTGTGCTAGTTACAAGGATCCCACAGTAAACGCGCCAAAGAAATAAAATACTCTTTTGGCAGTGGTGGGGCCTGAGGATGGCGGTAATGTGACGCCGAAACTAGTCATGTGACAGAATAAAGACTTTCCCAAGATACAGCTGTGGTGTTACTTTCTCTCATATATATCATCAGCTGAAGTCCCTTGTCCATGCTATAAGATGGACGTCCGTAAATATCCCTTGTCTATTCTCACTCCGATCTTGTGCCTCCTTCAGTTACTGCCTTACAGACTATGGGCTTGCCAACGATGTCCTTCGCTTTCTACTGATTCTCTTTCTTTAATGCTGCTTGAGAGTACCGACAGAAGATTGCAGTGTAGTTCCTCTGCCAAAGTCCACACGAACTACAGAGAAGCTCCAACGGGGTCTTTGAAATGAGGTCCCTAGTGGACAATCGACGGCGAGTGCAGATTCCGGAGAGATATGTGACGCTCGGGGCAAAATAAAAGGACAGTAACGACCGACTGTTGCAAGGACACACGCGGGAAACGAGACCGGTTCTGGTGTTGGAGGTCGCATATCTCTGTCGCTAAGGTGGCACGCTAGCCGCTGTTCTAGTGCAAACAGCCTCGTTACGTCAGTAAAACGTCTACATTTACTGGCACCTACTAGTTCTGCTACCCCCCCGCTAAGTGTGTCGCGGAGATTTCTTTTTGTTCTAACACGTGTCGAGGTCTCTTTCTGTTCCATTCATGGATGCTGCGTGGTAAGAATGTAGCTTTAGTTCCTCTGCACAATCTGCTATTAGACCAGTTTCTCGTTCACGGTCTCTATAAGTGCGATACACGTGAAAGATACTGAAAAATGTAACTTGATACCTTCGTGATACAGTGTGTAAAACTTAACGACGAAATAAAATTACGAACAACTTCAGTTGGGAAGATCAGATAAATAATGTTCTGGGGAAATCAAACCAAAGACTGCGATTTATTGGCAGAACACTAACAAAATGCAACAGGTCTATTAAAGAGACGGCTTAGACAATGCTTGTCTATCATCTTTACTGCTGAGCAGTGTGGGATCCGCAACAGATAGGATTGGCGGAGGACATTGGGAAAGTCTATAGAAGGACAGCTCGTTTTGTATTATCGCGAAGTAGGGGAGAGTGTTCCACGGATGTGATAAGCGAGTTGGGTTGGCAATCATCTATATATTAAAAAAAAAAAAATCCGTTGCGGCAGAGTCTACTCATGAAATGTCAGTCTGCAACTTTCTCCACAGGGCCTGAAAATATTTTATTTTGTTGCCGCCAGATTATATAGGGAGAAATGATCATCATGTAATTAGAGCTCGCACGGGAAGATGTGCGCGTTCATTTTTCCCGCGCGCTGTTCGAGAGTAGAACGGTAGGCAAATAACTTGAAAATTAGTGAAAAACAATCTAGAACGCAATGGTTATTTTAGTTAAAATGACCAATTTCGACCTAGTCTTAGGGCATCTTCAGAAAGCGCCATCAGTTGAAGTTGACGATGTCCAGAACAGACAGTAGATATCAGTCGTTGAAACTGCGAAAGCCGGCCGCTGTGGCCGAGCGGGTCTAGGCGCTTCAGTCCGGAACCACGCTGCTGCTACGGTCGCAGTTTCGAATCCTGCCTCGGGCATGGATGTGTGTGATGTCCTTAGGTTAGTTAGGTTTAAGTAGTTCTAAGTCTAGGGGACTGATGACCTCCGATGTTAAGTCCCGTAGTGCTTAGAGCCATTTGAAACTGCGAAAGTATAAACGACTGAGGTCTGCTGTCTGTTCTGGACATCGTCAATTTCAGGTGATGGCGCTATCCTGAGGATGGCCTAAGATTAGGCCGAAACCAGCAATTTTAAATAAAATAACTATTGCGATCTAGACTGTTTTTCACTAATTTTGTATGGTTTATAAGATCGCTGTTCTCCGAAAATGTTATCAAAAATTTTAAATAGCTTGGAGGTGGTTCGATGAACCCTCTGCCAAGTACTTAATGGTGTTTGCAGGGTAATCATGTAGATGCAGAGTTTTTACTGTATGTGACGTAATTAATATCCGTCAAAAATTATATCAGTCAAAAATTACAGCCGCCTGTCGCAAATGATTAGAACTAGGCAGTCTGATTTTACTTTATCACCACTATTCGCTGGTACGAATGTTTCTGTGGACGCAAACTCCATTGCCGGGCGTGATTTCCTTCTCACGCGAACAGTGTTGCTTTGTAGTCACAGAGTATTGGATTCGTGTTTCCAATTAACTCTGTGAGACTGGTGCTCTTCTCAGATGACATTTCCTTTGAGCACGTTAATGAACAAAAAGTGAATAGAGCGGAAGACATCCTTTGGTCGCTAGAAAGTGGAACTACGACAACTAGACAAACTGAATAGAACGAACAAGTGTGCCGAACACTACGTCACCATAATCTGTACCGTTTTCATTAGCAACGGATATTTGCCTCCTGTGGACAACAAAGAAAGAGATTTCATTAATTTCGTTTGGAAGGGGTGACAAAATTCTAATAATCTGGTTTGTACGAGGGGCGTTTGAAAAGTCCGTGTAAAGTCCGTGAGATGGCACCACCGGTGCATATCGAGGTCATGTTTAGTTAGTAGCATCTTTGGAAAGAACGCACACCAAGTTTCAGCCATATTGGTCTTTGTGTTTGGCATTCGTGTGAATCAAGGAAGTCGAGTGATTGTCAAAAAATGGACGAAAAAGAACTTCGTGTGGTGATTAAACATTACTTTATGAAAGGCATAACGCGTCAGGAGAGTCAAGAGAAGCTTGATAAACATTATGGTGACTGCATCTTCGATTAGAACAGTTTATTAGTAGCTTCAAAAATTTCGGACTGGCCATATGGGCACAAGTGATGATGAACGTTCTGGACGCCCTGTGGAGGTTACGACTCCAGAAATCATTGATAAAATCCATGATATGGTATGGATGACAGAACAGTTAAGGTGCCTGAGTTTGCTAGTGCTGTGAGCATCTCGAATGAACGGGTACATAGTATTTTGCATAAACATTTTGGACTTGAGAAAGCTATCCGCCAGATGGGTTTCGCGACTGCTCACGCTTGACCAAAAATGGAATCGTGTGAAGTGTTGCAAGGATGGTTTGCAGCTGTTCAGGAAGAATCCGCAGGACTTTAAGCATCGTTTCGTCACTGTGGATGAAACATGGATACTTTACCATACTCCTGAGACAAAACAACAATCTAAACAAAGGGTTACCAAGGAAGAATCTGCACCAAAAAAGGCGAAGACCATTTCTTCGGCCGGAAAGGTTTTGGCGACTGTCTTTCGGGATTCGCAAGGGATAATCTTCATCGACTATCTGGAAAAGGGTAACACTATTACAGGTGCATATTATTCATCGTTACTGGACCGTTTGAAAACCGAACTGCAAGAAAAACGCCGGCGATTGGACCGCAAAAAAAAACAGTTATGGTCGCAAAATTAATGGAAACAGGATTCCAACTCGTTTCAGATCCCCCCCATTCCAACAGACTTGGCTCCCTCGGACTACTAATTGTTCCTCAATTTGAAGAAATGGCTGGCGGGACAAAGATTATATTCAAACAGCAAGTAATAGCTATTTTGCAAACTTGGACAATTCCTATTATTCGTAAGGGATCAACAAATTAGAACAGCGTTGGACGAAGTGTATAAGTATAAAAGGAGACTATGTCGAAAAATAAAAAAAACGGATACTCCAAACAAATAGTTTTTATTTTTGCACGGACTTTTCAAACGCCCCTCTTAGTACTATAGAAACTGGCTTTTTTATCCGCATCCTGTTCACACTCCCGTCATTCGCTTGTGCAGCGGTATGTGGAAAAGCACCCTCCGCCGTTGTCCGAACAGCGTGCGGGGAATTCAGTGCCATTTTTCTGCTCTCTTATGGGTATTTTTTTTTTTAGTCATCATTTTTCTGACTAGTTTGACGCGGCCTGCCACGAATGGGGAGCTACCCGCAGTTTTGCATCAGTTTGTCAGCCAAGAGCGCTAGATGTCAGTTGCTAAATTACGCCATCTAGATGCTACAGAATGTATCGTACGATAAAATGTTAATATTTTAGTATCATTCCGCTGAGTAGGGGAGAGTGTTATACCATGGAACACTTTTCAGACTTTCGGCTGCAGCTGGGCCTGTAATAAAAGTTCAATATATTTTCTAATTCCATTTTTAAATGATGGTGTTCAATTTTTATGTGCTGCAGTCTTTTTTTATGAAATTACTACGAGACATTTAACTACACTGTGGTTACAAAAGTCATGGGATACCGCCTAATATCGTGTGGGACCTTCTTTGCCCGGTGCAGTGCAGCAACTCTACGTGGCATGGTTACATTGAGTCGTTGGAAGTTTCCTGCAGAAATATTGAGCCATGCTACCTCTATAGCCGTCCATAATTGCGAGAGCGTGGCCGCTGCGGGATTTTGTACACGAACTGACCTCTCGACTATGTCCCATAAATGTTCGATGTGACTCAGGTCGGACGATATGGGTGGCCAAATCATTCGCTCGAATTGTGCAGAATCACATTCCATGGTTCACTTTGAGACACTGCTGTGCACCAAATGCACATTCTCAGAAATGTATTCCTCAAATTAAGGCCTATGTTCGATACTAGTATACTTTCTTTGAAATGTCCCCTTTTTGTCTGTGCTATTTTGTGTAGAAGTGTACGAATTCGAATATTTAACGTCTTAAGCGCTGATATAGGCACACAGTCTGCACCCACGCTGTGTTTCGTTTTCGTCATCCTAACAAATTGCACGAGCTGCGATGTCTGTCGCTGTTGAACCGATTCCTCGAGATAACCTGTGTGCCCTTGCAGAACAACGCATAGCCAAGAAGCCTCTGGGGAGGATGAGTGAACAGCCGAGCATCGTCAAACACAGCTGGCGGCTCGCCAGCCATTCGGTGCTGTGGAAAAACACACGCACAGACGCTGCTATTTCGCTTGAAACAGGCACAACACAGCGGTCTATGAGGGCATAAGTCTGTGAGTAAGTAATTCGCTAATTGAGGTCTCCGTCAGAGTTCCAAATGATATTTTTACTAGTGGCTAGATTCGAACTTTTCGTTCATTCTCAAATCATTATCTATGCTGGAAGATACAATGATTTTGACAAAACATGCAATACAAACATTTGCTGTGCACAGATAACAGCGGCGTAATAAATCTTTTGTGACATATCTACATTTGTAATGTTTCGCTGTACGTAATTCATTTGTTTTTACGTCATATCAATATAATGAATGTAACTTGACTGTTACCGTTGTCTTGATACATTCAAACTTCGATAGGCGTCTTTACTTGGTTAGACATAAAAACTTGACAGTCACCTTCTGTTTATTTGGTGTCGATATGCTCTGTCTCTCAGAGATAAACAATGTTACAACTAAATACACAGATGCTGGCTGCATTGTTATAAGTCTCAGACCATTTTTGAAAAGAGCAGTAATTTATAAAACAGTCTGAGGCCTTTACCAAAACAGCATCTATGTATTTAGTTGTATTATTGTGATTTCTGAGAGAGAGAGAGAGAGAGAGAGAGAGAGAGAGAGAGAGAGAGAGAGAGAGAGAGCGCATATGGACACTATAGTATAATAAAATAATGGAATAGATGATAATAAAATGCGTGGCTTTTTAAAATGTATTGAATTAATGAGATTAATTTTTCGGCGTGAATGACAAGCACAATAAGCTGAGCTATGCCTGGAAATAAGTCCGTATTAGTTCATATTATTTTGCAGGGCGGAGTAGTTTCTTTCTCCGCTGTAGATTTGTGCTTACCATTCTTTATAATACTGCGTTTGGTCGCCGCGTTCACCTTTGAAGTCTTGACCGTGTTCTTATTAAGCTTATCGGATCTTCGTAATTTTCCAAAGTACACAGGTGGGCTTCAGTTATTGTACTATTTGAAATAACAACTCACACGACCTTTCTGTTAATAAAACAATACTGTATTTTTCTAAACGGTGCACATATGAAATCCACACTCCTCACTTATTCATAGCGACCCCAAAATGGCGGTCTACAATTACTCGCTAAAAAATTGACGTGCTTCTCACTCTTTCACTAGCTGAGCGCGAATCCCCCCTTCCTCCTACCGGTACCAGAAAAAATCCTCTGTTTATTAACAACTGAAAGTCAAAAAATACATGACGGTAGGCATAGGCTCTATGATGGGCTACCGCTTCATCTTGTCTCTTTGCCTTTAAGGAAGACGAAAACATAAAGGAAATGCAAAAGGTTTATCACAACACACAATAAACAACAGGTGACTCAGATTTTTATATCAACTGAAGATGTGCAGTGAATCTTAAATGCATCAAGGTAACCGTAACACAGTCAAGTAACATTTATTATATTGATCTGATGTAAAAACAAATGTATTATGTACAGTGAAACATTACAAATTCTGGTACGTCACAAAAGATTTATAGCACAGCTGTAATCTTTGCACACAGAATGTTTGTATTTCATGTTTTGTTAACTGATTGCTTTTTTTTTTTTTTTCTTTCATCTGAGTACTCTTCTAACTGTTGCGTCTGAAATACGATATGCTCTCACCGTATACTGAGCATGTGATGAAATGATTTTGTTTGAACGTAACGTAATGTTCAGGAATACAAGAAAATAATTTTATGTGCAAATTAAATGTAATTGATACAGCATCAACTTCAATTTGCACCTGCAATTTGTTTGCGTTTTATGATTACGAAAATTAACAGTTGATCACCGAATTACCAAATGGCGATGAGTTTAGTCGCTTGTCAGATAGTTGTTATCTTTAGTCGGATATTAGCTGGCAATTTGACCTGTGTGTTCCTTTGGTACCTACGATGCAATGTAGAAAAAATGACTGCGCTGGTGGTACTAGGGGTGGAGTACTGCTGAAGCAGGTAGTGAAGGTCTCTTCAGCCGTTACTTTACTTTTAGTTTAATTACGTGTTATTAATTTTTTATGAGTTGCACGTAATAGGTATTACACACACTATGTTCCCTAATAAAAATTGTTTATTATTGCTGTCCGTTTGGTCGTTTTTCTTTTTTTGCTGTATTCACTGGCCGAGTGGGTAACACTTCGATATCTCGGATCTTTTCTGCTAGATCCCAGCAAGTTTGGATTGTGGCTGGGGAGGGGACGGGGGTGTATTGAATATTTGTGAATTTGTGCTAGACTCAATTCGTCCAGTCAAAACTATGTAAGGTGCGTGTGCGTGTAGCTGTTCGTGTGTTTCAAAGTTAAAAATCGACGACTTGCTCGAAATGAGATAGTGTCAAAACCTGGGTTCTTTTCCCAGATAACCAAGAGAATCTTCCCGAAAACTCGACGGGATTATCCTAGACAAGACTCTGAGGTGCGCGCGCGTACTTCACTATTTATTACATGGCCGAAGCCAGGACCCATTGTAGAAATCAGCTGTTCGAAAAACCCAGGGACCTGGAAGTGGAGTAGAGGCATTCCCATTCGTTTGTAAGACAAACAGCGGAACCAGCGTTAATTTAGCTGTAGTCTGAAATAGGTGAATTTTGTGGAAATAAAAGTAATTCTGGTGGATTTTTGTAACATCCCTGCAGCTGGTGCACTTAAACCGCTTATTTTTATTGACAGTAAATCCTGCGCGTAAGTGTATTGTTTACAATTGCGATAATTAATGTAACATACGTTATCAACATGGGTTACGTACTAATTTCTTCTCCACATAAGTAGCTTCCATAGTAGCGTTTAACTAATATTTGCAGCAGGTTTTGGTGCTTACCAACCCAGGAATAGCAAAACTTACAAAAAGAGAAATTCTAGGCGATAAAGGGGGCGTATCTGAATTGTAATGCCTCATTAAGACTTTTACGGGCTTCCTTGGTGACCAGGACGAGAATGCAATAGCAAGACCGAGAATAACGAATCTGTCCAAAACTGAAGTTGACGTACGGTATTAGTCATACAGTTGAAAAACTGCTGAACTCGACAGAAGTGAGCAACGATATAAACTAGGTGTTTTTAATGATGAAGTGTCCGCCCCCGGTAGTTGAGTGGTCAGCGCGACTGAATGTCATGTCTAACGGCCCGGATTCGATTCCCGGCTGGGTCGGAGATTTTCTGCGCTCAGGGACTGGGTATTGTGTTGTCCTTATCATCATTTCATCCCCATCGACACGCAAGTCGCCGTAGTGGCGTCAGCTCGACAGACTCGCACCAGGCGAACGGTCTACCCGACGGGAGACCCTAGCCACACGGCATTTCCATTTTCCAATGATGAAGTAATTTATATTTGGTAACACAACAGAATAGATTATTTCTTTTAAAATCATGACAGAAGGTACAGACGATCACACTTTAATTTCCCTTCAAATCATACGCGGAACTCCTCTAGAGACCATGGATTCGAGTAAATAAGAAACCGTTACATCTAGAACTTACACAACATGTGATAGGGGAGCAGGTGTGTTACGAAAGAGTTGTTACCGTTCCCCTGGTGGGACTCAAAGTCCTTACTCACTGACCTCGACGTAATGTTGAAATCAGCGCGTGAAATCTGTGCAGACTAAATCCATCCTGTTCTGGCACTTGTCAGACCGAAGGAAACGAGATGTACCTTTGGAACACTGAAGACAGCTTCAAGAATGGGAAGTATCTGAAACTTGCCAGTACAACAAGCGATGTTTCAGCATGAAAGCAGAGTAAAATCACGACAAATTATTTGGGAACAGCTTCTAGCTCCACTCATTTTGCACTTCAATGCACAGCGAGAAAAGTGGTGGGAATTTACGAGCTGGATAATAAATGAGTCTCTTCTGAATCATCTTTCCAACCACTTGGTTTCGACCACTTTGCAAAAATCTGGAGAGCCATAAACCTATTCAGAAATGATGTGTGTGATGAAGAGCTCTCTTCTCAGGAACGGCACTGAACTTGGAAGAGCGTAACCAAAAGTGTCATACAGCAGTCACTGCATGATTCAGAATATGAGGGATACAAAGTATTAGATAAAGATATGAACTGTGGCGTCCTGTAGCTTCTTTTTATTGGTCATCAATCTTCTGACTGGTTTGATGTAGTCAGCCACCAGTTCCTCCTCTGCATCAACTTCTGCAGAAGACCACACCTCCCTCTCAGCGACAGCAGCGCCCTCACACTACGGTCAATATAGTGATGGGCATGCAGGAGCTCGCCCCCAGTTCGAGACCTCAGCTACTGCAGTGAACATCGTCGAGTAGAACGTGGACGTGATAATTAAAGATTCTGAGGGACTTGTTCATTTCAATGTGGAACATTGTGCTGCAAGAGAACAGTCTGTCAATCTGTGCATCAAGTGATGCTTCGCAAGTCCATGACAGCTGTAAATCATCCAGTACTCATGTGTCAAGTTAAACCTTTTACTCATTTATGTAAGCCGGCCGAAGTGGCCGAGCGGTTCTAGGCGCTTCAGTCTGGAACCGTGCGACCGCTACGATCGCATGTTCGAATCCCGCTTCGGGAATGGATGTGTGTGATGTCCTTAGGTTAGTTAGGTTTAAGCAGTTCAAAGTTCTATGGGACTGATGACCTCAGATGTTGAGTCCCATAGTACTCAGAGCCATTTGAACCATTTATGTAATAAAATGAAATAATATTGCATGTGTTCTATTGCGATGAGCCTCCCCTCCCCCCAGAGCAATCCAAGAACCCATTGTTGTGGATGGACGGAAGTATTTTCGCCTGGTCACGACAGTCTACAACTGCAGACTTTTCGCTGACCGCGGTGACCGAGCGGTTTTAGGCGATTCAGTCTGGAACAGCGCGAGTGCTACGGTCGCAGGTTCAAATCCCGCTTCGGGCATGGATTTGCGTGATGTCCTTAGGTTAGCTAGGTTTAAGTAGTTCTAAGTGTAGGGGACTGATGACTTGCGATGTTAAGTCCCATAGTGCTCAGAGCCATTTGAACCATTTTTGGTGAATTTATGAGCCACTACTGAATCAAGTCGTGGGAAAAAGAACTGGACTAAAAGTAGGGATTCATACGACAGATCTTGAGGCGTAAGAGAATCGTAATTTTATTTTTGGACGGAAGCGAGGGGTGAGGGGGAGCAAAAATTTTTAAAGGAGACCAGTACTTGACTGCTGGTTCAGATGGGTGTAAGTTGCAGTAGTTTTGCGGAGGTGAAGGGCTTTACACATGACTAGCGTAGAGAGTTGCATCAAAATACTCTTTAGACTGAAGACGACATAAAAACAGCAGCAGCGAGAGCTGTATATTTGAAAAATACGGTAAAATTTTTGTTACATTAGTGTCACTTGTAACGTGAGTAGTGAGGAATAAAAACTATGTTGATATTTAATTAAATTTAAGCCTCTGTGCTATGTAATATGTTGTAAATGGCTCAAATCTTGTCAAAAACGCAGACAGTTATGCACTCGAAGCGCGTATGATTCGTTCCACATCATTAGGATAGAAATCGTGCAACTGACGTGCAAAACATGTAACTATCGGCAACTAAGTAAATGGATGGAAACGAACAATTCTGAAAAGGTAGAGGAAGAATTCAATAATTCCCGTACCCGAATTCCACAACTTGCCCTTCAGGTTGACGAGTCCTCGGCGCTTTGGAAGATAAGGAATAGAAAAGCAACTGGAATCACTCAACAGAGGAAAGTCCGCTGGACATGACGGGATACCAATTCCATTCTACACAGAGTACGCGAAAGAACTTGCCCCCCTTCTAACAGCCGTGTACCGCAAGTCTCTAGAGGAACGGAAGGTTCCAAATGATTGGAAAAGAGCACAGGTAGTCCCAGTCTTCAAGAAGGGTCGTCGAGCAGATGCGCAAAACTATAGACCTATATCTCTGACGTCGATCTCTTGTAGAATTTTAGAACATGTTTTTTGCTCGCGTATCATGTCGTTTTTGGAAACCGAGAATCTACTATGTAGGAATCAACACGGATTCCGGAAACAGCGATCGTGTGAGACCCAACTCGCTTTATTTGTTCATGAGACCCAGAAAATATTAGATACAGGCTCCCAGGTAGATGCTATTTTTCTTGACTTCCGGAAGGCGTTCCATACAGTTCCGCACTGTCGCCTGATAAACAAAGTAAGAGCCTACGGAATATCAGACCAGCTGTGTGGCTGGATTGAAGAGTTTTCAGTGTTATGGGACCATTGCTTTTCACAATATATATAAATGACCTAGTAGATAGTGTCGGAAGTTCCATGCGGCTTTTCGCGGATGATGCTGTAGTATACAGAGAAGTTGCAGCATTAGAAAATGGTAGCGAAATGCAGGAAGATCTGCAGCGGATAGGCACTTGGTGCAGGGAGTGGCAACTGACCCTTAACATAGACAAATGTAATGTATTGCGAATACATAGAAAGAAGGATCCTTTATTGTATGATTATATGATAGCGGAACAAACACTGGTAGCAGTTACTTCTGTAAAATATCTGGGAGTATGCGTGCGGAACGATTTGAAGTGGAATGATCATAAAAAATTAATTTTCGGTAAGGCGGGTACCAGGTTGAGATTTATTGGGAGAGTCCTTAGAAAATGTAGTCCATCAACAAAGGAGGTGGCTTACAAAACACTCGTTCGACCTATACTTGAGTATTGCTCATCAGTGTGGGATCCGTACCAGATCGGGTTGACGGAGGAGATAGAGAAGATGCAAAGAAGAGCGGCGCGTTTTGTCACAGGGTTACTTGGTAACCGTGATAGCGTTACGGAGATGTTTAACAAACTCAAGTGGCAGACTCTGCAAGAGAGGCGCTCTGCATCGCGGTGTAGCTTGCTCACCAGGTATCGAGAGGGTGCGTTTCTGGATGAGGTATCGAATATATTGCTTCCCCCTACTTATACCTCCCGAGGAGATCACGAATGTAAAATTAGAGAGATTAGAGCGCGCACGGAGGCTTTCAGACAGTCGTTCTTCCCGCGAACCATACGCGACTGGAACAGGAAAGGGAGGTAATGACAGTGCACGTAAAGTGCCCTCCGCCACACACCGTTGGGTGGCTTGCGGAGTATAAATGTAGATGTAGACAAATGCGTATGGCGGTTTTCATTCTCGTATTTAGTTTTTGTTCGAATCGGCTCACCCTTACATTTACATACTTGTGAGTAACTTTAAAAAGAGCATAAACAGATTCTTACGTGTGACTAAATAGTGTCGGCTCTGGTTACGTACAAAAAACAAGCCAAGAAAACCGAACAAACACAGTTATTCATCCATAACAAAATTGTTCAGTGGGATAATGAGTGGAGTGCAAATTACTGAAGTGTGTTTCGTATAAATCTTAAATATTATCGTTAGCTTAAATACAGGGTGTACATAAAGTCCGGGAACGTTTTCAGTTATTTATTGCACAAGAACCAAAAATTGTACCGATATCATACAAATGTCATTTTGAAGTAAAACACTGAAAGTTTTTTTTTCATGTATACTGCCTTCGTTTAGTTTGGTAATTTGCCTATAGTAAGTGCTAGTCGGAAACATGGGGAGTTCAGGTGCGGGGACAGCTGTTTCATGAAATGGCCTCCCAGTTCACCAGATCTCACTCCGTGTGACTTTTTTCTGTGGGAACACATTAAAGATCTGGTGTATGTACCGCCTCTACCACGTGATGTAGCAGAGGTGCGGGAGACCGACTGCCGTAGTCGACGATGCCATAGTAGGACGGGTGTGGCAAGAAATCGATTACCGTTTTGGCATCTGCTGGGTCACTCACGGTGCGCTTATCGAATGTTTGAAAAAAAAAAAAAAAACTTTCAGAGTTTCTCTTCAAAATGCAATATTTATGACAGTTGTACAATGTTTAGTTCTTGTGCAATAAATAATTGAAAGTGTTCCCGGACTTTATGTACGCCCTGTATATCCTCCGGATAAAAGTACTTCAATTAAAGTTCGTTGTTAAATACTGTCCCTTCTTGATATAATTTTTCGCCATCCTTCTGTCAGTTAGGGTATTTAAGATACCAGTAGTAAATTACGTTTTATAAGTCCATAAGTATTTTGTAGACTTTATACCTTCAGTATTTGAGAATGAGAGCACTTCAGCGACTTGCAACAAACTTTACACTTAATTTCAAGCCTTTGCGAATTTTTTTCTGACTGACAACCCGTGTGAAATGATGAAGGGCAAAATGTATATATCTAACTCTTTCTCAGCTGATCACGCAGTAAAGTACCGCATAAGGAATGAAGATTGATTTATTACTTTCTTACTGCTGATTGTATTTGCGACACATTTTACAGACAGTATGCACATATAATTGCAGAATTATCACTGTATGATACATAGTTCAAGAGATATGACGCCATAAACAATGACATGCGTGAAAAAACTGCCCCATCACGCAGGAAGTTTAAATTTATTGCTTTTTTGCTACTAACTCTGTTCGCAATAAAACTTTATCGTTGGTATCGACGTATTATTCGGCATACAGCTGAGGAGACACATCATTAACAGTGAGATGCGTGAATAACTGCCGATCCGTATATGCCCTTAAATTCATTACTTTGTTGTTACCAACTCCATTCGCAAGATATGTTGCAGACAGTATCCGCATATCCCGCTGAATGTACCTACAAAATTATATAACTGTACGACAGATAGTTCAGGGGGTGTGACGCGATAAACATTAAGCACAGGGCCAGACGCTGCGTGTCAAGGGCTTGGATGCAGTGCTATAAATAAATATCTGGGCAACGCCGGGTTTCTCAGCTCGTTTCGTTACAAATATGTGATAGTGCTCTTAAGCTTAACATCGCTACATTCCTACAATATGTACATGGCCACTGAAGTACTGTGGCGAGTGACCAAGAGAAAGTCACAGGTCAGCTGCCAGTTGCGGAGGCGATGTGTTCAGCAGGCAGAAGCTGCGGAGTGTGGGCGAGCCGCGTTAATTAACTGAATGCCTGTGGAACTACCTCGAGCGTCTACTCTGTAGCGTCGCCCCTCTGCTATAAATCGTTCAACAGTTGTGGGAAGCACACATCTCACTTTCGGCTCAGGTATCTGTCGTGTGCGACACAGACAGCGCTTACTCCTGTTACCGGCAACTGCCAGCTATAAAGAGAACCGAGAGCACTGTCGTAATACCGTGGCGGCTTGCGGCTCCTCGCATTACCACCATCCCGGCGCTGACGAGACACTGCTTATTTATTCTGACATTCGTCGGCTCGAAAGGGGAGAGCGCGCCCAGCTGCCAAAGACGAGATAACGAGCCCACGGCTGCCGCTGTCTCTTCAGTGTGTGTGGGGGGGGGCGGAGAGGGGGGGGGAGGGAGAGAGAGAGAGAGAGAGAGAGAGAGAGAGAGAGAGAGAGAGAGAGTGCGTGCGGGGGCGTCAGTGTGGACAGTGTGGATGTATGGGGGCGGGGGGCGTCAGTGTGGATGTGTGGGCGTGGGGGCGTCAATGTGGGTGTGCAGGAGGTGGGAGGTTAAGGAGGACAGTAGTAACGAGCAGACCAGCAAAATAACGTACTAATATCCTTAACATCAGTTTCTGCCATAATTCTTGAGCATGGTGTAAATTCAGAGCTCATAAATTTCCACTATATTGTATGTAAAAAGTATCTCGTGATAAACTGAGTTTGGCCCTTTTTCTCTTGATATCCTGGGAAACATGGTTGAGGGGAAAGAGATTCCATAGTCCTAGATTTCCGAAAATGTTTTGAGACAGTGACACAATTGGGACTCTTAACAGAGGTTCGAGCACACTGAATTGGTTCCCAAATATTCTACTAGCCTGAATTTTTAAATAGCAGAACCCAAAACGTTGCCCTGGATGGAGTTTTCACCAGAGTGTCCCAGAAATTTGTGGCATGATCGCTCTTGTTATCTGTATACATAAATGACCCGACAGATAGGAAGCAGTCTGTGACTGTTTGCTGATGACGCTGTAATGCACGGTAACGCGTCATCTTTGAGTGAATGTACGAGGACATAGGAAACATTGGACATTTTTCTATTGGGCGTGGTGAATGGTGGTCAATGACTTTGCCGCAGTAGTAACACTGGTTGCCGTCAGATCAAAGTTAAGCGCTGTCGGGATTGATTAGCACTTGCATGGGTGACGGTCCGGGTCTGACGAGCACTGTGGGCAAGATGGGTGCACTCAGCCCTTGTGAGGCCAACTGAGAAGCTACTTGACGAACAAGTGGCGGCTCCGGTCAGGAAAACCCACAACGGTCCGGAGAGCGGTGGGGTGACCACATGTGCCCTCCATATCCTCATCCAGTGATGCCTATCGGTTGAGCATGACACGGCGGTCGTGGTCGGTACCGTTGTGCGTTCCGAGGCCTGATCGGGCGAAATAAACTACTTTAGTTGGTGATGAATGGTGGCTTGCTCTAAATGTGGACAAATTTAAATTAATGCACGTGAGTAGCAGAAACAATCCTGTAAAGTTCGAACTGAACTTAGTGATGTGCTGTTTGACACAGTCACGTCGATTAAATTTCCAAACGAAAAGTTGCAAAGCGAAATGTCAAATGGAACGAGCACGTAAGCTCGGACGTGGTGAAAGCGAACGACCGACTTCAGTTTATTGGGAGGATTCTATGAAACTGTAGCTCATGTAAAGAAGACCACATAAAGAATACTTGTGCGACCCAGTCTTGAGCACTGCTCGAGTGTTTGGAATCCCCACCAGGTTCGTTGAAGAAGACACGCGTGCAATCAGGGGCGCGCTGCTAGGTTTGTTGCAGGTAGGTTCGATCATCGCACCAACATTACAGAAATACGACGTGAAAACAAGCGGGAATACCAGGAGGGAAGAAAACATGCTTTTCGCATAAAGCTGTTGAGAAAACTTAGAGAACCGGCATCTGTGTGAGAGAGAGTGTGTGTAGAACGATGGTACTGCCAACAACGTACATCTCGCGCGAGGATAACGATGACAACATAAAAAATATCAGGGCTCTTACGGAAGGCCAGTTGTTTTTCCCCTTGCTCCATTTGCGAACGGAACGGAATGACTGGTAGCAGAACAAGGTAAGCTCTGCCATGCACCGTGTGGCGACTTGCAGAGTATGAATTTAGGCGAGCTGGAATGAACATCCAAACTCTAAAGTGGTGGCGAAAAAGCACATTCGACTCGCATTTGGGAGGGCGATGGTTCAAATTTCCATCCGGCCATCAAGATTTACGTCTTTCATGGTTCAAATGGCTCTGGGCACTATGGGACTTAACATTTGAAGTCATCAGTCCCCTAGAACGTAGAACTACTTAAACCTAACTAAGGACATCACACACATGCATGCCCGAGGCAGGATTCGAACCTGCGACCGCAGCGGTCGCGTGGTTGCAGACTGAAGCGCCTAGAACGGCTCGACCACAGCGGCGGGCTAGATTTTTCATGATTTCTGTAAATTGCTCGAGGCAAATGCCGGGATGGTTCCTTTAAAAGGGCACGATCGATTTCCTTCCTCGTCTTTTTCGAAATCCGAGCTTGCGCTTCGTCTCTAATGACCGCTCTGTCGACGGGACGTTAAGCTCTGATCTTCCTTCCTTAAAACCTTTAAACACCACGAAAGTGATTGCTGTAACCGCCGTGTTTGTCCTGTAAACTGTGTTTTCCATGAAACGCCGACGATGACTTCAAATTGCGCAAGTGATAGCCGGACCACGTTCATGTCTGAGCTCCAAATACTGCTGCAAACAGCTAAAAAAATACCGCGGGTATCTTTCTAGAGGATAAAATTCCAAATGCAGGAAACGCTAAGAAAAATGAGACTATGAGCAGCGCAACCGGTTTAAGCTTCTGGCCTTATCAGTGGCTTTAAGCGCGTAGTGGGACGTGGGACATTGGGTCGTTTTGGCTTTTCGGACAGACCTGACCCTTATATTTAAATAAATTGTAGAATTCGCAGTATTGCTGACATATTAGCTCATTTGAACAATTAAGCAGTTTTTGCTTTTAAGCCATCATGAAATGTTACACAAAGCAGTGACACTGGTGACACATATTCGACTTTAGCCCAGTTTAAATTAGCCGGCGGCCGGGGTGGCCAAGCGGTTAAAGGCGCTACAGTCTGGAACCGCGCGACCGCTACGGTCTCAGGTTCGAATCCTGCCTCGGGCATGGATGTGTGTGATGTCCTTAGGTTAGTTAGGTTTAAGTAGTTCTAAGTTCTAGGGGTCTGATGACCTTAGAAGTTAAGTCCCATAGTGCTCAGAGCCAAATTAGCCGGCATTTGACAGCTAGCGGTCTGGAGCGCACCCGTCGCCAATACACCAATGAGAAGCTGACACTGTCTGGTCTCAATGTGTCGCCATTGTCACTGCGCAACACATTTGGCAATTCTCAAGTATGATACTTTCCGGGGTGCATAAATTTCATATTTTAAGAAAACATCCAACTGAAATTAGGGATGAATTAGACGTTTTTAGAGAGACTATCGAGATCTATGCCAAATGTTAGTTTCAGAAATTTTACACATTTTTTGTAGCGGACGGAAACTTTCATCTTGTTACGAGCTTATTGTCGTAAAAACTTTAACAAAAGAATGGCGGGTTCTCGAAGCTTATACACCGTAAACGGAATGCGATAGGCAACTGCCGGCCAGTGTGACCGATCGGTTCTAGGCGCTACAGTCTGGAACCGCGAGACCGCTACGGTCGCAGGTTCGAATCCTGCCTCGGGCATGGATGTGTGTGATGTCCTTAGGTTAGTTAGGTTTAAGTAGTTCTAAGTTCTAGGGGACTGATGACCTCAGATGTTTAGTCCCATAGTGCTCAGAGCCATTTGAACCACTTGATAGGCAACTTTTGAAACATCCGTTTCCGAACGAGGTAGATCGGTAATAGACGAAAGAAAAAAAAAAGAGATACACTGTACTGGATCTATACCATTCTGATATTTTGTTTTTAAACGAGCTAGAATTTTTAAAGAGATTTTTCATCACCACGGTGACTGGAGCACTGTGGTGGCTGCCTGTAAACAGTGCTTGTTGCGACAACGGCGCTACTTTCCACCTTAAACGTGAATTGGCAACTAATTTAAATCACACTGTACCTGATCTCGGCGTCGTTACGTCTTAAGAGATGATGATGTGTGGAAAACCAAAACTGT
The DNA here is from genome assembly GCF_021461395.2 of Schistocerca americana. Classification (NCBI taxonomy): domain Eukaryota; kingdom Metazoa; phylum Arthropoda; class Insecta; order Orthoptera; family Acrididae; genus Schistocerca; species Schistocerca americana. The sequence goes on along the minus strand of NC_060125.1, from coordinate 226,186,619 downwards.
GAATCCTACAACTGCAAGGCTTTTTCCAACACAAGTGTCGGGAGCTACCAGTTGACGTATTCGTATGCCGTGTAATCTTCCACCGTCGGGTCGTTTCACTAGGCGTGTTTGTACGGCATGTGTGGAACAGCAGATGTTGAAAGTCGCCGGAAGACCACGTGGTGCCGAGTAACATTAGCGGAAGCTCGGTCCTTAATCCGATCATCGGATCAAACGACCTTGCTCGCCTCCGGTTTGTGGATGTTAATACCCGGTCATCCTCGTCAATAATCAACCATTAATTGGATTTACTATATCTCTTTGTGTGTGTGTGTGTGTGTGTGTGTGTGTGTGTGAGTGAGTGAGAGAGTGAGAGAGACAGAGAGAGAGATGCCTAATAACTACACAAAAAAAGTTGTAATTGGAGATGCGGAAAAAAAACCTACAAACAACAGTTTTCGTTCTGTCGCCCTCTCGCCTCTGCCTCTGCCTCCCTCCCCGCCCCCCCCCACCCTTTGCCGGCCCCCCCCCCCCCGCCCCCCCCCCTCCCAGCCCCCTCCCCTCCCAGAACGACGGAAGTTAGCAAGTAACCCGTACCGTGTCAGTGCTTAAGTATTATTTTCAAGCGAGATACTGCACTCACGTACGTAAATGCCGAGTTGGTTAGTTCTACTTCAGAGCCCAAAACTCACAGTTGAGATATGAATACACACGATTAAAATTTACACGAAAATTTATGCGATTCGCAGGTGGAGAGAGTGAATAAACGTTCCACTCGATAGTCGAGTGGCGAGAGATGTGCATTTGGTTTCAAAAATTAAATGTTAATTTATATATCCCAGACAGGCTTCTTAAATGTTGAAACAATGGTTCTGCCAGGGCTGTAGGCTTTTATCAAAAATTAAAACTTGTTGTTACATCCCGACGGGGCAATTTCTACACTAGAGGCCATTTTCAAGTGAAACTTGAGGTAGCATTTGTGTGTAACACGTTTCCATAGGCACACCGGCCGAACAATAGTTTTAACGTAAAGAAATGCATTGTGTAATACACACCTGTAACAGCACATTTTATTACAGACGTTCGATTTTAGTCTAGGATCAGACCATCGTCGGGTTCGAAAACCATTTAAGCTATGCATTTGCGAAACCGGAATAACAGTTACCAGATGTGTATTGCTCCATCATTGATATTAGCTGTAAACAATAAACATTATATCCATTTAACCTCATAGACGTTGTTGGCCATCAAGGTCCCAGGTCCTTACAGCTCTAGAATTTCGCTTATGAGCATGCTTGAAAGGCGCGGCCTACAAAGAAAAACAAAACACAAGAGACGTATTGTTCATTATGATTTGTGTCAGTAGTACTGTCCACATAGAAGAACGCCAAGACAGCCTCGGAAGAGTTACACGTGATGTTGTCAAGAGAATTCGAACGTGCATTGAATTCTGAGGTGGAATTCGTGAGAATCAATTCTGAACTTAATCACTTGTCATTGCTTAAGAAGCGCGAGTTTTCGTCTGGCTTAATATAGCGAGCTGTGCCTAACAGCTGTATCTCTGCAAATGATAAAAATTGCACCCATATTACGTACAATGTTTTATTCGAATTAATCACCTCCTAAAATATTTACTGTTCTACATCGACATCTACTTTCATACTCCGCAAGCCACCATACGGTGCGAGGCGGAGGGTACCCTGTACAACTGTTAGTCATTTCCCTTACCGCTTCACTCGCAAACAGCGTGAGGGAAAAACTACTGTCCGTATGCCTCCGTATGAGCCATAGTTTCTCGTATCTTATCTTCGTGGGCTGACGTGAAATATACATTGGCGGCAGTGGTATCGTTCTGCAATCAGCTTGAAATGTTGGTTCTCCAAATTTTGACAATAGTGCTCCTAGAGTAGAACGTCGCCTTCCCACCAGGAATTCCCATTTGAGTACCCGAAGCATCTCCTTAACACCTGCGTGTTGTTCCAACCTACCGATAGCAAATATAGCAGCTGACCTCTGAATTACTTCCATGTCTTACTTCAATCCGACCTTGTGCGAAACCCAAACACTCGAGTAGCACTCAAGAGTAGGTCGCAGTTGCATCCTACATGCCGTCTCCATTACGGATGAACCACACTTCCCCAGAATTCTCCCAATAAACCGAAGTGGACCATGCGTATTTCCTACCACAGTTGTCACATGCCCGTTCCATTTCATATCGCTTTCCAATGTTACTTTCAGATATCCCCTTCCCTGGGGCACTGCTAATGATGCATTTGTGTCAAATACTACTAATAAAATACTACTAATAAAATGGTTCAAATGGCTCTACGCACTATGGGACTTAACATCCGAGGTCATCAGTCCCCTAGACTTCGAACTATTTAAACCTAACTAACCTAAGGGCATCACACGCATCCATGTCCGAGGCAGGATTCGAACCTGCGACCGTAGCAGCAGTGCGGTTCCGGACTGAAGCGCCTAGAACCGCTCGGCCACAACGGCCGGCGACACTACTAATGCTACATTCAATCACTATGGGTCTATTTTCCCTATTCATCCGCGTGTATGCACAGAACAGTAGCTGTCCTATCACACTTCCCTGGGGCACTGCTGACGATGCATTTGTCTCTGAACAACAGCCGTCGAGGCCAACATTCTGGGTTTTACAACTTTTCCAGCCTCTCCTATCGTTAACAGTCTGCAGTGGAGTATCGTGTCAAATGCTTTTCGAAAATCTAGAAATATTGGATCTGCCTATTGCCCTTCGTCCATAGTTCGCAACCATCATGTGAGAAAAGGACAAGCTGAGTTTCACACGAGCGATGCTTTCTAAAACCGCACTGATTTGTGGGCATAGGGTGCTCGCTTTCAAGAAACGTTCTTATATTCTAACTGATAATAGTTTCAAAGATTCTGCAGCAGACCGGTGTTGGGGGTATTGGCCTTTAATTATCGGGTCCATTATTTTACCTTTCTTAAATACGGAAGACACCTGAGCTTTTTTCCAGTCGCCTGGGAATTAGCGTTGGGCGAGAGATTCGCGATAAATGCAAGCTAAGTAAGAGTTCAATACCGTAGGGTACTGTTTATAAAACAGAAATGGGATTCCACTCGGACGTGCGAAGGCAGGCAGCAGCTCTGTGCTAACAAGGGAAAGTCCCCATCGCAGCCACCTCAGATTTAGTGAAATGGCCCATTGGATAGGCTGTCATAAAATGAACATTGATCAAGCATGAAAACTGGATGAAGGTGCAATGAACTGTGAAAAAAGAAAAGTAGAGACAGTTCAAGATGTGCAACTTCAAACAAATTGCAAGAATCCTGGTGCTGTGGTTGTGGTGTCACGGCGTTGGACTGCAAAGCGGGTGATCTGTGTTCGAACCTCCCTCGTGAACTAATTTTTTTTCACAAAATTATGAAATTCCCGCCCGGTCATGACGTGTCTGTTTTCCTTTTGTAGTCTTGGCAGTAGTCTTACTATACTTTGGTTACAGACTATGGGTCATGTGCTAAGAATATATTACCGTCGCAAGTAAATGTGATGAATAGTGAGAGCAGGAGAGATGCTGCATAGACTTCTCACAGAAATGAAAGCAACAAAGAAACGGGCGTGAAGTACGTTACAACAAAGGAATTCAAGAGTCAACACTTCCAGAACGGAAGGCAAGAGTCATAACATATGATACTCTCGTAGAAAAAATAGAAGGTACGTAATTTTGGAGATCCTTTCCTTACACCTCGCTGTTACAAACGGACGTTACATGGCGATATAGACACAGATTTGAATACAGCGAACAGACTCGTCAATGACCTTACGACCAGTTTATAATTTTGTGAGGGGGAGGGGGGCACGAAGGAGATTTGAACATGGGTCTCCCACTTCGCAGTTCAACACCGTGACGACATAACCTAGACACTGCGACTCCGTTTGCTCGATCAAACAATAGAAAATCCGGAATGGAAGGTAACAATATATGAGAAGGAAAGTTGCTATTGACCATACAGTAGGGATGATTAGTCGCTGATAGGCACAACAAAAACACGCACAATGCGAAATTCATCGTGTCCTTTTCGCACATAGCGAAGGCCTTAATGGCCGAAAGCTTTATTTGTGTGAGTCTTTTTGTTGTAACTATCTGCCACTCAGCATCTCCGCTATATGGTGAGCAGCAAATTTTCTTCTCATATATTGTTAAGTTTGCTCGATGTTACACATCGTGAGCTCGGACTTTCACTGTTTCTATTTTGCTTTTTTTTCCACGCTTCAGTACACGTTCTTCCTGTTCTCGCGTTTGATTTGCGTTCAGTATTTGACGGGCTGTCTATCGGGCCATTTCACCACTAAATCTGAGGGGAAAGCGATGTGGCGCTACCTTTGCAATCAGAATGTGAACGCGCGTAGCTCCACTGACAGGCGACGCACGGCATTTGTTTACGCTCTCGGCGTGGCCCGAGCAGCCGGATCGGCCGGCAGTGGCGGTGCCATCTGGCGATGTTCGCTCGTCGAGTCCCATATCCCCGTCCCACGCTTGCCTCTCCCCCTCCCCCCGGCCTGCGTCCCGCGCCAGTGCCGCCCTCGCCGCCCGCTTGGCCGGCGGCCTGTTCCAATTAAGCGACACGCCGGTCCCGGCCGGCAGACCCCGTAATGAAGAGGCCTCACGGCTGCCGTGCTATTCCTGTTGCATTTCGACGCCCCGCTGCACCTCGCGGTCGCTCAGCTGCTCCTCCCCCATCTCGGTCCTCATCTCTCACGCTCCAGCAACATTTAGGACCATTCAATATACCAGCAGAGTAGTTCAGTACCACTCATGCGCAGGGCCCAAGCTCAATTCCCGTATTAGAAACGGTGCACTCAGCACAGTGAGCCCGCAGCTCGTGGTCGTGCGGTAGCGTTCTCGCTTCCCACGCCCGGGTTCCCGGGTTCGATTCCCGGCGGGGTCTAGGGGACTGATGACCATAGATGTTAAGTCCCATAGTGCTCAGACCATTTTTTCAGCACTGTGAGACGGACTGAGGATTTACTTGAACGAGAACTGGTTTCTCCAGGATCTGGAAGTACACTACTGGCCATTAAAATTGCTACACCACGAAGGTGACGTGCTACAGACGTGAAATCGAGAGGAAGAAGATGCTGTGATATGCAAATGATTAGCTTTTCAGAGCATTCACACAAGCCTGGCGCCGGTGGCGACACCTACAACGAGCTGACACGAGAAAAGTTTCCAACCGATTTCTCATACACAAACAGCAGTTGAACGGCGTTGCCTGGTGAAACGTTGTTGTGATGCCTCGTGTAAGGAGGAGAAATGCGTACCATCACGTTTCCGACATTGATAAAGGTCGGATTGTAACCTATCGCGATTCCTGTTAATCGTATCGAACATAGCTGTTCGCGTTGGTCGAGATACAATGACTGTTAGCAGAATATGGAATCGGTGGGTTCAGGAGGGTAATACGGAACGCCGTGCTGGATCCCAACGGCCTCGTATCACTAGCAGTCGAGATGACAGGCATCTTATACGCATGGCTGTAACGGATCGTGCAGCCACGTCTCGATCCCTGAGAACAGATGGGGAGGTTTGCAAGACAACAACCATCTGCACGAACAGTTCGACGACGCTCGCGGCAGCATGGACTATCAGCTCGGAGACCGTGGCTGCGGTTACCCTTGACGCTGCATCACAAACAGGAGCACCTGCGATGGTGTACTCGACGACGAACCTGGGTGCACGAATGGCAAAACGTCATGTTTTAGGATGAATACAACATCATGATGGTCGCATCCGTGTTTGGCGACATCGCGGTGAACGCACATTGGAAGCGTGTATTCGTCATCGCCGTACTGGCGTATCAGCCGGCGTGATAGTATGGGATGCCATTGGTTACACGTCTCGGTCACCTCTTGTTCGCACTGACGGCAGTTTGAACAGTGGACGTTACATTTCAGATGTGTTACGACCCGTGGCTCTACCCTTCATTCGATCCCTGCGAAACCCTACATTTCAGCAGGATAATGCACGACCGCATGTTGCAGGTCCTGTACGGGCCTTTCTGGATACAGAAAATGTTCGGCTGCTGCCCTGGCCAGGACATTTTCCAGATCTCTCACCAATTGAAAACGTCTGGTCAATGGTGGCCGAGCAACTGGTTCGTCATAATACGCCAGTCACTACTCTTGATGAACTGTGGTATCGTGTTGAAGCTGCATGGGCAGCTGTACCTGTACACGCCATCCAAGCTCTGTTTGACTCAATGCCCAGGCGTATCAAGGCCTTTATTACGGCCAGAGGTGGTTGTTCTGCGTACTGATTTCTCAGGATCTATGCAGCCAAATTGCGTGAAAATGTAATCACATGTCACTTCTAGTATAATATATTTGTGCAATGAATACCCATTTATCACCAGCATTTCTTCTTGGTATAGCAATTTTAATGGCCAGTAGTGTATGAGGCAGCTCGGTAGAGTGGGGCGTCATCAGACTTCTGACTGGACTTAAGCGGTCCCCCACGACTTCCTTTGTTGTGCCAGTCTCTTCATCCCAGACTAGTATCTTCACCCAACATCCTCAATTATTTGATGAATGATCTCCAATCTCTGCCTTGCTCTCTATTTTTTACTACAGTTGTAAAACTACCGTAGATCATCGTAAGTAAGATTAGACTACGGTAGTCTTCCTAATAGCTTTGGTCAGCTAAGATTGTCCCCGCGTTACCTGAACGTTGTGTGTGTTGCATATCTATTGGGAGTTACTTCATTTCGCTCGGTTTGTTTGCGTATGCGATCAGAGTCTTACTAAATTCCCATAGAAACTGGAAGCGCTGAACCATCTACAAACCCACAGACGATATATAAAGGGCCACGCAATCTACAGAACACTTTTGTTTTACATAGCAATCCTCCGGTCTGTTACTTAAAAATAAAATAAACAATATTTAAAGCAATTTTAGATTTGTAACGCGTTGTAATAATAATAAAAACAATACAGATTTATCATATAACGCCAGAAAACGTGAACTCCTGAAAAAAAGGTAAACTAGAAAAAAAAGAAGACAGACCAAAGATACATCAAACTGCTTCAATACTTCGTCGGGTTTGTTTATAATGTTTCTATTATTTCTAAACAACTTTCGCACTTATCAGTAATAACAGGAGACCCTTGCCTTTGATCATGATGAACAACGATCCGGTAAGAACAAAATGACAACAATAATTATATACATATTCTTTATATTTTTGCAAGTAAAGAGTTCTTGCATCAAAAATCACTACTTCAGTTGCATAAGATCGCAGAATCTGGGTGGTCAACTGATTTGTATTATATCTAAAATGCAATTCGTATTTTTTAAGGATATAAAATATAGAATTCAGTAACGGCGAACGACATGATGTTATAATTATGCGAAAGACAAACAAAGAAGATACAGAGAGGAGGCGTGGGCTCCCAGTTTCTCTCACACACATTCAAATGTTCGAATGTGTGTGAAATCTTATGGGACTTAACTGCTAAGGTCATCTGTCCCTAAGCTTACACACTACTTAACCTAAATTACCCGAAGGACAAACACACACACCCATGCCCGAGGGAGGACTCGAACCTCCGCCGGGACCAGCCGCACAGTCCATGACCGCAGCGCCTTAGACCGCCTCACACATTCATTTATGTTCGTTCCTATAAATGCTACCAATACTACCGGTAATCCTATCATTTACTACGTCATTTCTGCACGGTACCGAAACGAGCCGAATCGTCGTTCTGGCAGAGAGCATCTCTTTTTACCCTCTACAGTAAGCTTGCCCAAACCAGAAGTTTTGCCTAGTGCGCGCCCGCTCAGTACACGCACGGAAAGCGGGCTGAGCAGTCGCGTGTTATCAGTCTTGGCTGGGTAAACAAACCGGTTGCCTCGTTGCAGTGACAGCTTGTGCTATGAATATGGATCCAGCTGAGAAGAGACCACGTGGTATTGCAAACAGCGTGCAACTAGAATTCCGATGGAAAGTGTACTGGCTTTTTCTGCAAATTGGAGAACGTGCTAAATGTTTAATACGCGAACATTCTGTTAAAGCAGACGAATATAACGTTGAGCAACACTACTGTTTAAAACATTATGCCTTGAATAACGGTGTTCAGGGAGACGAGCGCTTACAACTAATTTCAAAGTTAAAAGAATCCGCCGACAATGAGGAAAAAAATTGGAAATTTGTGCTACGCTCCTATGGGACCAAACTGCTGAGGTCATCGGCCCCTAGGCTTACACACTACTTAAGCTATCTTAAACTAACTTATGCTAAGGACAACACACACACACCCACGCGCGAGGGAGGACTCGAACCTCCGAAGGGGGGAGCCGCGCGAACCGTGTCAAGACGCCTTACACCCGTATGGCGACAATGAGGTATGCTCTTTTATTTCAATTAAGTTGATATCAGCTATCAATATTATTAAAGTAAAATCACAATCTTAATTACCCAACAATTTTATTTCTAGGTATTTTAAGGTACAAACAACAGTCCAGTAAGGGTGAGATTTCAAACTGCTCGGGAATTTCGATCATATTCCACTGGGCCACTTGTCAAAGAGTGTCTCGACATTGCCAGTGAATCCATATGTACCCTAAGTAAACCGCAATTTACTGCAATTTGTCTGTCTCGCCACACAATTTAGATGACCTTAGTGCAGATGCTGAACGACAACTATCGTTGAGAGTGCAACAATATTTTGTGCTGTTGAACACGCTCTTGATCATACGGATCTGCCCGGGAATAACCTCGTTTCCATTGCCACTGATGGCGTCCCAAATATGGCTGGCTGAAATATTGGATCTGTGGAGACTTCTATAAACTAATTTGAATCCAGAACAGAAATCTCACTCAGTGCATTGTGTAATTCATCAAGAGGCACTTTGTGCTAAGACTGTGTAATTTGACATGGTTATAAATGTTATTGTTAGGACTATAAATTTAATACGATCTGCAGGATCGAATCACAGACAGTTTCAAGAGTTAATAAGTTCACTGGAATCTGATTTCAATGGTATACTCTATTTTTGTCAGGTTAGATGTGCAAGTAGGGGTAAAGCCCTTGAACGTTTCCTCCTTTCGCTTGACCAGGTAAACCTTTTTATGTATATGAAAGGAAGGTCTGTTCTTGAGCATTCTGACTCTCAATGTATTTCTAACCTAGCATTTGTTACTGAAATTACGATTCATTTGAATACTCTCGATGCTTCTTTGAGGGGAAAAGGTCAGTTAATTGTATCTTTGTTTTCTAAAATTCGAGCATGAAATTGCAGATATAGAAAAATCAATTCCAGGACCGTAACACGGTCTACACGGTCTACACAGTCTCCACATGTTATCTTGGCCTGTTCTATCACCAGTTCTGCCTCCAGTCGAGGACATACAGGGCATCATCAGCCGACAACTCCAGTGTCATCGACAGCCAGCATTAAGCGTCCCTGTATTGACAGAACAAGTGCAACGTGCAAGGAACTCCGTCCCACAAACTGACATGCATACACATTTGCGTATGCGGTTACACCAGTTGTTAATATACCAGTATTTCACATTTGCAATGCTTTATTTCGCACGTAACGTGTGATCTTGCAATGTTAATCATATAAATACGTTACCTAGACAATTGTTTCCCGAAATCTCGTTATTCTACATTATTTATTTTTTTGGTTTATAAATTATAGAGTGCAGCAATTAGTCGTCCTTTTTACACTACTGGCCACTAAAATTGCTACACCACGAAGATGCCGTGCTACAGAAGCGAAATTTAACCGACAGGAGAAGATGCTGTGATATGCAAATGATTAGCTTTTCAGAGCATTCACACAATATTGGCGCCGGTGGCGACACTTACAACCTGCTGGCATGAGGGAAGTTTCCAACCGATTTCTCATACACAAACAGCAGTTGACCGGCGTTGCCTGGTGAAATGTTGTTGTCATGCCTCGTGTAAGGAGGAGAAATGCGTACCATCACATTTCCGATTTTGATAAAGGTCGGATTGTAGCCTATCGCGATTGCGGTTTATCGTATCGCGACATTGCTGCTCGCGTTGGTCGACATCCAATGACTGTTAGCAGAATATGGAATCGGTGGGTTCAGGAGGCTAATACGGAACGCCGTGCTGGATCCAAACGCCCTCGTATCACTAGCTATCGAGATGACAAGCACTTTATCCGCATGGGTGTAACGGATCGTGCGGCCACGTCTCAATCCTGTGTCAACAGATGGGGACGTTTGCAAGACAAATACCATCTGCACGAACAGTTCGACGTTTGCAGCAGCATGGTCTATCAGCTCGGAGACCACGGCTGCGGTTACCCTTGACGCTGCATCACAGACCGGAGCGCTTGCGATGGTGTACTCAATGACGAACCTGGGTGCACTAATGGCAAAACGTCATTTTTTTCGGATGAATCCAGGTTCTGTTTACAGTATCATGATGGTCGCATCCGTGTTTTGCGACATCGCGGTGAACGCACAATGGAAGCGTGTATTCATCATCGCCATACTGGTGTATCACCCGGCGTGATGGTATGGGGTGCCATTGGTTACACGTCTCGGTCATCTCTTGTTCGCACTGACGGCACTTTGAACAATGGACGTTACGTTTCAGATGTGTTACGATCCGTGGCTCTACCCTCCATTCGATCCCTGCGAAACCCTACATTTCAGCAGGATAATGCACGACCGCATGTTGCAGGTCCTGTACCGGCCTTCCTGGATACAGAAAATGTTCGACTGCTGCCCTGGCCAGCACATTCTCCAGATCTCTCACCAATTGAAAACGTCTGGTCAATGGTGGCCGAGCAACTGGCTCGTCACAATACGCCAGTCACTACTCTTGTTGAACTGTCGTATCGTATTGAAGCTGCATGGGCAGCTGTACCTGTACGCGTCATCCAAGATCTGTTTGACTCAATGCCCAGGCGTATCAAGGCCTGCCTTTATTACGGCCAGAGGTGGTTGTTCTGGGTACTGATTTCTCAAGATCTATACACCCAAATTGCGTGAAAATGTAATCACATGTCAGTTCTAGTATAATCTATTTGTCCAATGAATATCCGTTTATCATCTGCATTTCTTCTTGGTGTGGCAATTTTAATAGCGCATTGAGAATGGCTAGCTACTAGCCGAAAATGGATTTGCATAATAAAAAGTAAAGAGGACTACTGATTGCTGCACTCTATAATTTATGTCACATACAGTCGCTGAGTGCACCCACTTTCCGAATGGAAGGTAACGTGATACTTTTTTTGGTGTTCTGGTTTTTTTACAAGCGCCCCAGTGCCTTATCTGACTGTAACCGCCTTGAAGGAGGTGGCGCTTTCCTCGGAGACGGTGAGACGAAGAGAACATCGTCGCCGAGATCTGAGCATAGCGCGCGGTTCGGCACTCGGCAGACAGATCGGCAGAGACGCCGGCGGCCAGCGCGCCAGAATGGAGCCATTTGGCTCAGTGATTACACTTTTTGTGGCGGGCCGAGCGGCGCGGCCCGCCCGCGGCTGACCTGCCCATCGATCCGGCCTTTAATTGAACTGCAGCCCGCCAGCGCGGAACCGCCCCCGCGTCGCATCGACCTCGCGTCGCCGCTAAAGAGTCGCGCCGACCCAACCGCGTACCGGCGCTTTCGCCAGCCCAGCCGCTCCTACCTGCTTCTTGACCTTTGTTCTCACTAATTTCGACGGCATCAGATCAGTATACCCATATTACTGTGAGCGACTGCATCCCGACACTCCACGAAATATTCCGGTACCACGTAACCCACGGCAGGCATTGATTCAGCCGTGAGCTGATGTCATATGCTCGCATTTTACAATTACAAAATTCAGAGGAGAAGCTCACTGACGAAGGATACTTTCAAATGGCTCTGAGCATTTGATGATGCTGTGGTACATCGAGAGGTTGTAACAATGGAAAATTGTACTGAAATGCAGGAGGATCTGCAGCGAATTGACGCATGGTGCAGGGAATGGCAATTGAATCTCAATGTAGACAAGTGTAATGTGCTGCGAATACATAGAAAGAAAGATCCCTTATCATTTAGCTACAAAATAGCAGGTCAGCAACTGGAAGCAGTTAATTCCATAAATTATCTGGGAATAGGCTTTAGGAGTGATCTAAAATGGAATGATCATATAAAGTTGATCGTTGGTAAAGCAGATGCCAGACTGAGATTCATTGGAAGAATCCTAAGGAAAATCAAACCGAAAACAAATGAAGTAGGTTACAGTACACTTGTTCGCCCACTTCTTAAATACTGCTCAGCAGTGTGGGATGCGTACCAGATAGGGTTGATAGAAGAGATAGAGAAGATCCAACGGAGAGCAGCGCGCTTCGTTACAGGATCATTCAGTAATCGGGAAAGCGTTACGGAGATGATAGATAAACTCCATTGGAAGACTCTGCAGGAGCGACGCTCAGTAGCTCGTTACGGGCTTTTGTTGAAGTTTCGAGAACATACCTTCACCGAAGAGTCAAGCAGTATATTGCTCCCTCCTACGTATATCTCGCGAAACCGTGAGGATAAAATCAGAGAAATTAGAGCCCACACAGAAGCATACCGACAATCCTTCTTTCCACGAACAATAGGAGACTGGAATAGAAGGGAGAACCGATAGAGGTACTCAAGGTATCCTCCGCCACACACCGTCAGGTGGCTTGCGGAGTATGGATTAGATGTAGATGTAGCACTATGGGAATCAACATCTGAGGCCATCAGTACCCTAGAACTACTTAAACCTAACTAACCTAAGGACACCACACACTGCTCGAGGCAGGATTCGAACCTGCGACCGTAGCAGGTCGCGCGGTTCAAGTTTTAACTCTCTAATTCCTTTGTTGTAACATAGTTCACATCCGTCTCAGGAATGCTGTACCAATTCTTAGGCCATGTGTTTTTGTTGCTCGTTTCTGTCGGCATTGCTGTTAAAATAGCACTTATCGCTTCTCCCGTTTGCTATAACAACACAAGTTCTTCAAAACAATGCAAATTTTACGACAAAAATTATTCTCTTTTTAAAAAAAGTTCATTTAAAAACGAAAAATTTTAGCAGTGCTGGTATAGCTAATATTTCGTTTTTTACTCGGCTATCAGTAAAAAAATTAGTAAAAAGTAAGTAATACTTGTTGTAACCGAGCCCAAAGATACTCCGAAAAATACCGATTATTCTGAATTAAAATACCGGCATCGGTTTTAACCGGTTGCTTTCTTCTATCCCTACGCTACAACAAAACGATGTGGTCCTTCTCCGCTTTATCAGTGGGTTGAGCAATTGTTTTGCCTCCACCGCCGGAGTGGTGCGGCACTGAGATGCGAGGATTTCGCTGTGTGCCAGGACTGCAGACATGTCACGACAAACAGAGAAAAATTAATTACGTAACTTTTTTTGGAGGTGATAATTACAACTTTGCGATTCCTTCTTACCTTAATGCAACCGCCTGGCTGGGTTTTGTTGCCCAGCCGGCAAAACTTTTCCATTATCTCAATTAACTTTTCATAATGGTGTAGCATGCGGATGTCATAAATGAACTTTGTAATGGTAGTCTTTTGTTACTGCTCATCCAGATAGAGATGTTCCTGTGTCCAACTGGCTGTTCACTGGGACTCAAAGCGACTATTCATGATATATGACCATGAAATTAATGCTATAAATTTACGTGTTTTAATATTTATTTAATGTTTAACATTTGAATACGCTGCTTACAGAGTATTACAAAGGTACGACACGAGAAAAGCAGTTTAAATCATCAATATTTCTGAAATGCTGATAGTACACTGCAATCACTTTTCAAAAATGGTTCAAATGGCTCTGAGCACTATGGGACTCAACTTCTGAGGTCATTAGTCCCCTAGATCTTAGAACTAGTTAAACCTAACTAACCTAAGGACATCACAAACATCCATGCCCGAGGCAGGATTCGAACCTGCGACCGTAGCGGTCTTGCGGTTCCAGATTGCAGCGCCTTTTACCGCACGGCCACTTCGGCCGGCAATCACTTTTCAGTTGTGGAAGTCAAATAAATATTTTTTCTCATTAGTGATACACAGAACTGCTTGGCATTCGGAGCATATGAACTTGTTTTAGCTTCACAGCCCATGTTTCGGCATGTCATCCATTTATTTTTGTGTTTAATTGTGCAGAGACACAAATGTCTACTCTCGCTTTTCTTTTTTGAATTTGAATTACCTCTGTGTGCTTTCTAAGAGCTTCATTATGAGATTCAGATTCAGAGTGTAAAGAGTACATGTCCTGTCATGCTGCAGTTGCAGCTGAACTCAGAGATTCACCAACATAAATCTTAAAATCCAATAGATGCCGCCGGCCTAGGTGGCCGAGCGGTTCTAGGCGCTACAGTCTGGAACCGCGCTACCGCTACGATCGCAGCTTTGAATCCTGCCTGGGGCATGGATGTGTGTGATGTCCTTAGGTTAGTTAGGTTTAAGTAGTTCTAAGTTCTAGGGGACTGATGACCTCAGATGTTAAGTCCCATAGTGCTCAGAGCCTTCCGTGGCGAGGCCTTTGTTTGCGTTGGGTATCGCGGTTTGTGGTGCCATGTCACGGACTGCGCTGCCCCTCCCGCCAGAGGTTCTAGTCCTCCCTCCGCCGTGTGTGTGTGTGTGTATGTGTGTGTGTGTGTGTGTGTGTGTGTGCGTGCGCGCGTGTGTGTGTTCTTAGCATCAGGTAGTGTAGCTAGTGTGTATAAGTCTAGGGACCGGTGACCTCAGCAGTTTGATCCCTTAGGAGTTCACACACATCTGAAGAATTTTTTTTTTTTTTTTTTTTTTTTTTTGCCCAGATAGCACATGTTTGTTAGGTACGCGCACACATACAAAACTAGACTCGCAATACCGTATTTAGTATCATTGGTGTTTCTGACGCCAGCACTTCAGAATCGCAATATGGCAGCGAGCGCAAAGGACGCGTAAACAACTGTTTAGCTACTAGTAAAACAATCGTAAGAAAAGGGCAGATGCTGATGTAACTACGTTACATTTAGAGTTTTGACATAACTGTCGATACATGTGTTTGGCTGTAACTTTTCGCTACAGCAGATGGAAGATACAAGCAAAAGAATATGTATCAATGGAAGCGTAACTAGAAATATCGTAAATGTTTTTGCTACTGTACCTTTCATAAGCGTATATAATTACATTACAGCGTGTCTTATCTGGAATACCGGTAGTATTTAAATAGTTTATGCATATTTTGAGGGGTTTCGTAAATCTTGTATGAACAAACATAGCTCAATGAGGTGTTCTGATCAACTTCACATTTTCTTCGAATAATATTCTCGTTAAATAAGTGCCCTTATAAGCACAACGAGCTATTTGTCATTGATAAGTGTGTGTATCCATTTAAGCGTTCTTACGAAAACTAGAGTTTGCTTTAAACGTGTGTGTATGAAACTTCATGTTGTTCTCACTAGATAATTGTACATTCTACGTGTTAAACATAAGTAGTACGAATGTATTTGCTCAGCTGGAGAACTCGTTTAAACCACTTCGTAAAGCTTACAACGTCATTTCGTTCGGAAAATCGTAGTAGTACCACACACGAACTTCGCGGGCCGTCTTGGCGCACCAAACGTCAGGCTTCTGCCTGTAGCTAGGCGACGCAGAGCTGTGTACAGAGTGCAAAACCGTCAGATCTCCCGCATGCCGGTCGGCCGCACACAGCTGCGACTCCTACAATGTTCGAACGTGCGGACGCTCTCATTCGAGGTGGTCGACTTCCCCTACTCAATGACAGCACGAAGCCTCATAGAAGTTTGCACATCCGAGAGGAGCTCACAAAACTTTATTCGACGGTTCTTCGTCATCCACCCTAAGGCCTGGATACTGTATATTCCGACATCCACCTTTTTGGCCCAATGAAGGACACTCTTCGCAGGAAGCAGTAGTTGGATGACGTGAAGCTTATGGATGCAGCAAGACGTTGGCTCTGAGGTAGACCATTAGAGTGGTACTACGCGGGCACACAGACCCTGCCACTAAGGTGGCGTAAGGCCGTTGCATTGAACGGAGATTATGCTGAAAAATACGGTTTTGTAGCAAAAACGATGGGGTATAGTATGGTGTATTGGAATGCTGAATGAAACGAACCTGCTTTCAGAAAAAAATGTATTGCATTACTTACTGAACGACCCTTACCTATGTTTTCGAGAATTCTAAACATTTTGCATCAGTTTTCATTATCGAATGCTTTTTCTAGGTCGACAAAGGCTACGAACTTTCTGATGGATAAAGTCTAAGACGAATCGAGGAGAACTAAAATATGAGGAAGACTGAATTGCGATGAGGGAGTAGTGAGCGTGAGGTGAACGCCCCCCTGACGTGCCGAGCTGGGCCTGAGGTGAATGAGGCCGATGGCTATGAGCGGAAGACACGCGCATCTGGCTGGCATTAAACTCCAACCTGTGGCTGCGGCCTCGGCTGGCGCTAAAATAGCGTGCACCAGGTCGATAACTGGCTCGCCGCACCTCACCTCACCTCACAACACCCGGCGCCAAACTGCTCTTCCTCAACAGGCCGTCAGGCCAACCGTAAACACTGGCCTGAGCACACGTCTGTGTGAAGTAGGGATAGGAAAAACCGATTTTTTCGGAATTTGTTTGGTCTCAGCTATAACAGGTATTTTTCATTTTTTACTAATAACCGAGTGGTGGTGATGATAATGATGATGAAGTCCCATACTGAGATTTTCACTCTGCAGCGGAGTGTGCGCTGATAGGAAACTTCCTGGCAGATTAAAACTGTGTTTGGAAGGTAGGAGACGAGGTACTGGCAGATGTAAAGCTGTGAGGAAGGGGCGTGAGTCGTGCTTGGGTAGCTCAGTTGGTAGAGCAATTGCCCGCGAAAGGCAAAGGTCTCGATTTAGAGTCTCGGCCTGGCACACAGTTTTAATCTGCCAGGAAGTTTCAAGTCCCATACTCCTTGACAGAGCGTAAGGGAGCGATGCGGAAGACCCGCACAGCAGTACTAACCAAGTTCCTAGTGAAGGTGGTTTGCCATTGCCTTCCCCCGACCGTAATGGGGATGAATGATGATGAAGATGACACAACAACACCCTGTCATTTCGAGGCAGGTGAAAATCCCTGACCCCGCCGGAAATCGAACCCGGGACCCCGTGCTCGGGAAGCGATAAGGCTACCTCGAGACCACGAGCTGCGGACCAAACCGAAATCTCAGTTAGCCATAGCAACAGTGCTAAAATTTTTCGTTTTAAAATAAACCTTTGTTTTTTAAAAAAAGGAGTAATTTTTATTCGTAAAATTGGCATTGGGTTGAGATATTGCGTTATTATCAAAAATGGGAAAAGCGGTCAGCGAGCAACAAACACACGGCGTACGAACTGGTACAGCGTTATTGAGACCGTAAATGGCCCTGTGGCCGTGTATCATGGCTTAAGGTAAGTGCAGTGTGCAAGACTTGCCCCCACCTGGTCTACATGGTAGTTTCTCGCTGTCGTCGCCAGACATCCGTTGTATTGCAGAATGGCGCCAACAGAGTCCCGAAATGTTTTACGAAGTGACGTAGCAATACAGTATAAGACTTCATTTGCTTTAAAAGATTAATGATTTGCCTCCCACATCTGTGAAATAATAAAAGAGGAAGGAAATTATGGTAACAGTAATAAATTGAAAACTTAACAGCAATTCATTCATGTTCTTGTGGTCTTCAGTCCTGAGACTGGTTTGATGCAGCTCTCCATGCTACTCTATCCTGTGCAAGCTGCTTCACCTCCCAGTACCTACTGCAACCTACATCCTTCTGAATCTGTTTAGAGTATTCATCTTTTGGTCTCCCTCTACGATTTTTACCCTCCACGCTCCCCTCAAATACTAAATTGGTGATCCCTTGATGTCTCAGAATATGCCCTACCAACCGATCCCTTCTTCTAGTCAAGTAGTGCCACAAACTCCTCCCCAACTCTATTCAGTACCTCCTCATTAGCTATGTGATCTACCCATCTAATATTCAGCATTCTTCTGTAGCACCACACTTCGAAAGATTCTATTCTCTTCTTGTCTAAACTCTTTATCGTCCACGTTTCACTCCCATACATGGCTACACTCCATACAAATACTTCCAGAAACGACTTTCTGCCGCTTAAATCTGTACTTGAAGTTAAACAAATTTCTCTTCTTCAGGAACGCTTTCCTTGCCATTGCCAGTCTACATTTTATATCCTCTCTACTTCGACCATCATCAGTTATTTTGCTCCCCAAATAGCAAAACTCCTTTACTACTTTAAGTGTCTCATTTCCTAATCTAATTCCCTCAGCATCACCCGACTTAATTCGACTACATTCCATTATCCTCGTTTTGCTTTTGTTGATGTTCATCTTATATCCTCCTTTCGAAACACTGTCCATTCCGTTTAACTGCTCTTCCAGGTCCTTTGCTGTCTCTGACAGAATTACAATGTCATCGGCGAACCTCAAAGTTTTTATTTCTTCTCCATGGATTTTAATACCTACTCCGAATTTTTCTTTTGTTTCCTTTACTGCTTGCTCAATATACAGATTGAATAACATCGGGGAGAGGCTACAACCCTGTCTCACTCCCTTCCCAACCACTGCTTCTGTAACGCCGGAAATGCATATCCTCCTATTTCCATCTATTGTACTATAATTTGTTTTCCTTATTTTTGTTACCTGAATATATGACATTTCTGTGTCTTTACATTTTGTAATTGTTTTACTATTTGTATATATATATATATATATATATATATTTATTTATTTATGCATTTATGTCGATGTATAATTGGTTTGTTTCGTAAATATTATTTGTATTTTTACGCTGGGTCTTGCCTAGGGAAAACTGCTATCGAACGATTACATCGATAGGTCGTGTGAAGACTCAAAGTGTGTAGGATCTTTGGTAGTGTTAACTCTGCCGCTTGGAGCGCGGGCAGAGCTGTCGGAGTCTGGCTGGGGTAGCGAGTGGAACAGGTGTGTTGTGTGACGCTCCCGCGAGTTGCCGCGCTTTCGGGGTTTGGCAGCATGTAATTGCGCTCGACTCGCGATGATAGTTTCTGACATGGTGTCGCGGACGGGAAGCATTAGCTGGCGCACATCAAGAGCCCGTTTCGCCTGGTGACCGTGTCGAGAAGAAGGCGCGCCAACATCCAGCTTCTGCAACAGCGACGGCCGACAATGAGTGACTGTCGCCACCTCCTCGATCGACGGCTTCAAACCTTCAATCAACCAACAAGGAAGACTAAAAGCACGTAAAGTTTCAGAACTGTATGGCAGACCTCAGCTTTTCAAATTGTTCCATTTGCCTCGCAAAATTACAGCAACTTAGCATGAACCTTTGTTGTTCATTGTCCCAATTGCATTGCCAAGCAGGATCCCTCCCTTTTCCGAAATGAACCCGAGTGTCGTTGAAATTCAAACGCCAGCATAATTCCATTTCACTGCTTTAATTTAAAAGTTCAATTTAAGTATTCATAGCTGGCTACAATAGTTAGATTACACAAGCACAAATTATGAGTGCGAGTTTTGTTACCGTATTTTAGCTTACCTGTGACTGCAGCTCAGCCTGGTACGTACTAAATTTTACTATTGTTAATTGTTCAGAATCGTTTAATTCAAGTTAAATCTCTTCTTTCTAAATTGCGTAGATTCAAGTAGCTTTAGAAATGATTGTTGAGGTAGTCCAAGACTAACTGTATTTCGATGTGCTTCAGAAAGAAAGCTCACTATTAACTTCAGTCACTAAATTAACTTTCGATTTTCCGGTTTCATTAATTCTTTTGCTAAATTAAGTGTAGCGAAATTTATTACTTCTGACAAACTTTCAGTTTTCACACTACACGTGTCAACCTTCAGTTGCCACGCTTCTAGTGCTAATTATATGTGTAATAACCTTTCTTTTTCAGTTATTATAGTAATTGTCCATAGGACTGGCGACCGTAATTTCCCCCAAATCTCAAATATCTAATTACCGCTAGTTGATTGTTAACGTAACGGCCGCACATTTACTTTCTTTATTAACTTTATCCCTATTTCAAAATTAATTTCCACCAGTTTCACTTGCATTTTTCCTTTCATTTAGATGTAACCCTTTCCTCCCTCTTTACCGACAGGTTAACTTCGGTGACGATTGCTTTTCCAAAATTCCCATTAGGTACACGCGGTTTCATTTTTCACTGTCATTAAGGTCGATAAGTGAGGGGGAGGTTACACTACCCTTTCATGTCCGTCGACTCATAACTGCAATCTTCTTTCTGTACAAATTGTAAATAGCCTTTCGCTCACTGTATTTTACCACTCCCATCTTCGGAATTTGAAAGAGAGTATTCCAGTCAACATTGTCAAAAGCATTCTCTAAGTCTACAAATGCTAGAAACAATTCATAGTATACAATAGAAAGTAAGTGATATGCTGCAAGAGTCTACATAGTATGTTTTTACGTAGCGTTGAAAACGGACAAATTAACACGAAAAACAGATTTCTGCAACGACAGTTATCGCCTTTTTGCACTGACCATTCATAATACCCAAATGGCGGCATTTCCCCGATTATAACGTGGTTTCTGAACAGAATTTTAAACAATTGGTACCAGTACGAGAGTACTGGTGATTTTTTGTAGTATTCAACCACTCAATACTTTTCGAGAAAAGCAGCGAAAGCTCCATGGACTATGTTTCCTTTTGTTTGCCTATTTAATTTAATATGTTGATTTTGTGTTTTTTGAAACTGAGGGATTCAAAATTTCATCTGTCGTTAAATTTCTACGGTTATTACAGGAAACAACAGGTATAAAAAGCCGACAAGCTGCTATATCAGGAAGGTGTTACTTTGATTTTAACAGTTATGTAAAATGGCGTGGAAAAAACAGATATAACCTACAAGCAGTTGTTTTATCGATAACTGCCAACCCTAGTGTGACGTCACCAATGTTTTAACTGCCAGGCAACATAAACGTATTAAGCCTGAGGCAACGCCACTTAGGGACAAGGCCGGCATTACACTGTAGATCTTTGACAAAGATCTTTGGCATAGATTGCGTCAAACTTCTTTGTCCAACTAATTCGCTGGAGCTATTACACGATCGTAAAATGTTTCTTCATAGTTGTTCAGGAATGAATACCGAACAAATAATCCCGTGTACAACAGAATATGTTGGTAGTGAGCGCATTGCTTGATAAAATATGGGGACGATTGTGGGTAAAACAGTGGATAGCGAGAGGAGAAGCTGGAGGTATTCACAGTAATTTTTTCGTGAGCTACACGGCGAAGGCGTAAAGAACACAAAAAATTGAGAACGTGCGAACAGACATTTCGATTTGCCCTCATTGTAAAGTGGTTCCTCATATTTGCACACACGACACTCATTTAAAAAACTCCATTTCTTAGCTTCATTCGAACATAATCAATGTCTTTGGAAAGCGCACAGCTGTGTCATTCGTAATTTAAATAGTGGAACACTGCACTAGCTACGTATTTTCCATGTTTAAATTAAAGCGTTTCGAGTAACTATTCTCATTGTCGAGAGGAAATATTCACATAGGTATTTTATATAGTGTTTTTATGTGTGATGTTCTGCCCCTCTTGCCCAGCAAAAAAAAATAACAATAATAAAAAATAAAAAAAGAATGTGTGAAATCTTGTGGGACTTAACTGCTAAGGTCATCAATCCCTAAGCTTACACACTACTTAACCTAAGGGCAAACACGCGCACACACACACACACACACACACACACACACACACACACACACACACACACGCCCGAGGGAGGAATCGAACCTCCGCCGGAATCAGCCGCATATTCCATGACTGCAGCGCCTTACACCGCTCGGCTAATCCCGCGCGGCTCTTGCTCTACAATTGTGTTTTGATTCTTCTCTGCAGTCGGACAGATTTTTCTCCGGATTTTTTAACCATCGCATAAAATACCTATGTAAATATTCGTACTTGGTAATCAGAATAAATTCCCGCGAAGTAACGTGCAAACCATGAAAAAATACGTAACTGTTGCAGTGTTTCATTGTAAAGCATGATACTATTTCTGCTAAAGATCGTCTCAGCGTTAGGTTAAAAATTTTGACAGCAGGCGACAGCCATTCCAGTTTGCAATATAATATTCGAATCCCACAGTGCACCATTTAATGTATCATTCCAGAAACATGTTAACCTTTATGCAAAGCATCTAAGGAGGATTTTATGAAGGTTAAGTTATGTTATTTAGCGTGCAAATAAATACATTTATTTCACTTACGTACACTTCGAACTCACTTGGCTTTTCACATTTCTTTTACATCCTTTCTTTATAAATGCAAGCTTATCATCATACGCAGTGCATTCACTTAGAATGCAGCTTATTGCTGCAGCTATTTCTTCATAATATTCTAGCCGCTTATCATGGTTTTTGTAGTCAGCATTCTTTGTGTTGTGAAGATGGTTCAAATGGTTCTGACCACTATGGGACTCAATTTCTGAGGTCACCAGTCCCCTAGAACTTAGAACTACTTAAACCTAACTAACCTAAGGACATCACACACATCCATGCCCGAGGCAGGATTCGAACTTGCGACCGTAGCGGTCTCGCGGTTCCAGACTGTAGCGCCTAGAACCGCTCGGCCATTCCGGCCGGCTGTTGTGAAGAATTTCGTATTCTTCATACTTTGCAATGACCACGTTGGTGGTAGCCACGCACCAAATATACTTCGTTTTGTAGCTTAAGTCCGCTAAAGGAAGCGGAGCGATATGTATACAATATTTGATAATAACTTCCCTACTATACTATCAAAGATTTGACCAAAGGGATTTGGTAAGCATGTATCATTGGCAGCGAACACTACATCGCTGACGTCTCACAGGCGTGCCCTCAGGCCTGTATTTATCGTTCACCACGAAGAACTTCCGAGGTTCAAG
The DNA here is from genome assembly GCF_021461395.2 of Schistocerca americana. NCBI lineage: Eukaryota > Metazoa > Arthropoda > Insecta > Orthoptera > Acrididae > Schistocerca > Schistocerca americana. Next base: position 226,163,735 of record NC_060125.1, on the reverse strand, counting down.
AAGAAAGATAGGCCTGCGTCACAGCACGTGACATTGCAGGTCTTACGAAGGGCCAGCTGCCGTCTCCGGCGGGGAGCGAAAACTATTTAATAATAAATTCTTGACTGCGTGTTTACAAGTATGCACGTTCTTGATAGCACACGACAAAATTATGACCTTTAGTGGGCATCTTTTAATTAAACATTGATTTCCCGTGAGCCCTGCACGGAGCCGATCGCTTGCGATGTGTGGCGGACAAGGCGAGTAGTGTGACGCCGTAAGTTCGTTGCAGGGCCCGTATATCTCGTTGGCCCCGGAGACCACGTGCCGACGTCACAACACGGTGCTAAGTGCTTCGCAGATCTCTTTAACGTTAGTTAGGTTCAAGTAGTTCTAAGTTCTAGGGGACTGATGACCTCAGCAGTTAAGTCCCATAGTGCTCAGAGCCATTTGAACCGCTTCATGGTAAAAATGGCCACGCACAGGTATATATCTGTCGACCAAAATTATCGTGCGATTTTCTCAATAACGCTTGAGAAGTACGCGCTATTGCTTACACATTTTGTTGTCATTATGGAGTACTACGAATGTGCGAAGTTCGCAGTAAATCCGCGTTCCAAACGTCGTGGCCTCCCCTTGTAAATTGGTTGTAGCTATTGAACATATACGCTACATTCCGATAAAAAGATGTCCAAGTGATAAATTTACGCACAATTGTGAAATCATGTGAAATGTTTCCTAATAAACTCACTGCAACCAATAATCTTCGATGATAGCTTATATTCCTTGTGTGCTTATCACTGTGAAATGTCTCTGAGAGGATAGATTCCAGATTACAGTAATTTCTCAAACAAAGCGAAAGCGTTTGTGCGCGCCCTGGACCAGCGCAGCGCAGCTTGCAGCGACCGGTCCACCAGTCAAAAACAGTCGACCAGACTCACGCAGTTGGGTGGTGACGTCACAAACGGGCGCTCTCCGAGGTCAGCCAAGGTCGACACGTGCACACCACCTGGCACCTGCGTGCCACGCCCTCAACTCACGGCCCCCAGGCTATGCAGCACGTCCCTACTGCGGCGCCTTGGTTATTTCCGAGAGAACGCAGATACATTAGGCACGTGCAGGATAGCCTGGGAGCTGCCGTACCTGAATGTTTGTGTTCCGATAGTTACGGCAGTATAACTTTAACTACCTGGGATGCCAAGTTCCTGCGACCTGCACATATCTCATCGAGATAGGGAAATATTTATGGACTGTTTCGAAATTATTAAAGAGCTGTATCAGTTGTGTCGTCTTTTACCCTACACTATCTTGACTCCGGCGGAGACTACACAGAAGGAATATGAAACAAAGCAAAGAGCACTGCCTGTGTTCTCTGTCGTTTACAAACCATCAGACAGTTGTGGCTAATATGTATTTTGCTAATCGAGTAACGGTTCTTTCACTAGAACCGAAATAATGATTCTGTGCCCTCGAAAGTGTACTGGACATTGCGAAGAAAGAGAGGAAATTTTTAACATCAAATATAAATTTAAATGTTTGGGAGTTTGTACTTAAGGTATCTGTCTGGAGTATAGCCTTCTAAAGAATGAAACGTGTAGCCGGCCGCGGTGGCCGAGCGGTTCTAGGCGCTTCAGTCCGGAACCGCGCGACTGTTATGGTCGCAGGTTCGAATCCTGCCTAGGGCATGGATGTGTGTGATGTCCTTAGGTTAGCTAGGTTTAAGTAGTTCTAAGTTCTAGGGGACTGATGACCTCAGATCTTGAGTCCCATAGTGCTCACAGCCATTTTTGAATGAAACGTGTAGGATAAGCAGCTAAAATAAGAAGAGAATGGAAGCTGTTGAAGAGTGATGGAGATAAGATGGGTAGATCACGTAACTAGTGATGAGGATCTCAATCGAATTGGGAAGAAAACAAATTTGTGGCAGAACTCGTCTAAAAGAAGGGGTCGGTTGGTAGGTCATGTTCTGAGGCATAAGTTTTCGTTACCCATTTGTTATTCTCAGAGTTGGCAAATCAGCTGTGGCTCAGAGTATACTTTTGTACCATGCATGTTTTACAACTTCCACGTTACTGCATTGTACCCTAATCGGCTCTAGCAGTTTACAGTTTAAACCAGTTCAGAAAGTCTTTTGACATTACAGCACGACTTTTGAAGAAAAGAAAACAAAATGGTTCAAATGGCTCTGAGCACTATGGGACTTAACTTCTGAGGTCATCAGTCCCCTAGAACTGAGAACTACTTAAACCTAACTAACCTAAGGATATCACACACATCCATGCCAGAGGCAGGATTCGAACCTGCGACCGTAGCGGTCGCGCGGTTCCAGACTGTAGCATTGTCGTTAGTGACGCATGTGCACGAATCAAACACGATGCTTGTTAGGTGTTGTTGCCCTTTTTTTTTTTTTACATTAATAGACGAGTTTCAAGTAGTCGCCATTCAACTGACACGTTCTCACTGCACGAATATTCTCAACGTGACGTCTGTCGGGAGACGCAGTGAGAACAAAATTTAGAAACTGTGTACATGAATGTGGAACAGTTTTGACGATTTAGCTTTCCTACATATCTGCACAGTGTTAACATCATTAACCAGAAACAGCTGCAGCAGGCGATACAGCTTAACACGTGAAAAACAACACGTCGCACTATCACACCTGACACTGTTTGTCGTTACTTAGGACTTGATGACATGTTTGTTTCATAAGAAATTTAAAAACTGTTTGTGTGACATTGTGCGATACACTGAAATTTTATTTCATCCACTTGATAAGCAGTGGCTAGGTACACATCTCAACATCTACCAAGATGCTCTTAACTTGGTCTCTCAGACTTTTTTTTCGCCCACAGTTACATTTTTTACCATCGTTTCTCAAACTGTTTAATATAGCATTCACACTATATGGCATCGCACCTACGTCAGTTTCGATCCAAATTCGTACGAATGAAGGATACGTGGATTCTGCTTACAATGCTCATCACTGTGTGCGACAAGATATGTACTTGACGTAAAAGTTTGTACGGAGAGTCAGATAAGAATACATTAATGGGAGCAAACACGAGCGCCTTTCCTGTGGCAGCCATTACGATTGCGCCGTTGTGTTGAATGCTATTCCTCCCCTGAACGTGGAAACAATCCAAGTGCAGTAAGGCTCGATTATCCCAAAATACACCACGTACCTTTGCAACACGCGATTGTATGCTGCCAACGACGGACCGTTGCAGCAGCTGTTGAGCTGGAGGTCAGCTCTCGCTGAACCAATGGCAAGCGGCCGCGGGAGGGAGTGGTGGGGGGAGGGGCCCGCAACGTGACGAAAGGCTCGTAGGCCACAGCTTTATAGTCTGCGGCTGGCAGCGTCCGGAAGCGCATCGGGCGCCGCCGCGGGGATGCAGTCAGTCAGCTCATATGCAGCTTTCTTGTTCAGTCATTAAACGTTGTTGGGGCGTGTCCTTTAACATCATTAAGCCCCATCTAGAGAAGCAACTTGTTTTATACTACTATCTCCGTGCTCCTTCTCAGCAAGCCACTATTGAGTGTTTGACATACAATTGCTAACACTATAATTCTTTTCGCTTTCATTTGAAAAAGTTAACGATCGGTCGTGAAAACACAACGCAATATTTTTCTTTGCAGTCTTATCAGAAGAATTTGTTGAGGACAACCGAAATACTTTAGGAACTTCCTCCCTTGTCCCAGTATGACAGAGTAGTTGCAACATATTAAGTCGTTGCATCTTTTTAGTTACATAACTCGGAACTATTGTGTTTCCAGCCGAACATGAAACACTTCCACTACGGAATGTGCTGAATTCCGTCCAATAAAACACATACTGCAACTCGGCAGCTTAATTTAAAGACAAGATTAAGTAGCAAATTTTGGACAGTACTACGCTATAAAGTGGAAGAACAGCTTGAAGAACCCGAATTGTGCAGTGTACAATATGGCACATGTTTGTTGTTATGCATGCTATGCTACGTAATGTAAAACTAATTCATTACAAAACGAATAATTTTTGCAAACAGCATTTGTAGAAACTGAATTGTCACGATTGCTTATTGCCTACATGCAGCAAGATAAACAATTTACTGATTGTTATCAAAACAATAATGATTAATAATATAGTTCAGAGGAACACGTTGAGAGTCACAAAGCAAGAACACACCAATTTCAGTTTTCACTTGAGAATCTTTTGTTTATCAAACATTGTTTATTCGGTTATTTAGGATCAGCCAGATATCAAGCCTACAGCTGGTCTAACACGGCACAACGTTGTCGTCCTCGATGCGTACCTACAAAACAACCGAACCGGTCTCGTGAAGACACAGAGCATTCGATTCATCCATTTCAAAATGACATGTCAAAGATTTACTACAGTCAATCTATTCTGTCGAGCTGCATGAGCACAGCGCTTCAAATCACCGACAGGTCAACCTGATTTCGGTTTTGTGTGTTTTCCCTGCAAATACCAGGGCAGTTTCTTCAAAAAGGACACAGCTAATTTCCTTCCACACCCCTTCGCCAACCCTGTCCGTGCACCGTCTCAAGTAACTGCTTCATCGACGGGACGATGATTAAATTTAAATTTATTCTTTTGCCGTACCAGGATCCTGACGCTATGTCAACACGTTCACGCTCAGCTGTTCGGTAATGTATTGCTGGCGTTTGTTGAGAGAGTAGAATGGCACCAAAGACGTAACAAAAATCTGGATGCACCGATGTGATGGATAAACCAGATTTTTTGAGGAAGATTGCAGCTGAATTTGGTGTTGGAACTTCAACCGTGTCAGATTCAAAGAGTAACAGGAAATTAAATGAGGACTTTTGGTTTAAAATGATAACAAAAGACTGTTTAAAGAGTCACAGGACAGGAAAGAGAGCATGATTTGCTAGATGACGCACTTTTCGTGTGGTGTAGTGCAAAGAGAAAAGGTATCGTTCTCATTACAAGCCCGTTAATGCATGAAAAATCGGTAAGTTTAAACAAGAAGCTTTGTAACTGTGATCCTGATTTCACAGCCTGCCGAGATTGATTACGAATGGGATGCGTCAGCAGTAAGTGATGCAGCATGCGCTCAATCTAAATACTTTATTACACATATAGAGGGAACAACACAGCTGCACAAAGTAACGGTCTGCCTGAATGCCAGGCACAAACAACTTCGGCCGAACTACTGCTGGTGAAACGCTTTCGGGTCCTTCTGCATAGGAAAGACGTACGAAACTGGCTCAAAAAAGACTTACTGATTATTTCAGTGTACAAAACTCAGAGTTTATTTTTTTCAGTACCTATTCAAAACTTGTGTGAAAATAATGTATAATTTGTGAGTTTACAAGTATGTAACGTGTGTTTCTTCAGCGTTGCCATACCTAGCTGCGACCTCGTCGGGACATTCTGAGGTGAAAGTGGAGAAAAGAAATAAAAATTTATTTAATAAATTACTTTTATTTAGCTCACAATTATATGGAACTTGTCGCGGCAGAAGTGGTTGGTACACTATGTTTTTCGGAAGATTTCACTTTTCAACAAGTCGTCTTTCCCTTTTACGTATTTATAAAACTCCCTGCAAGTCAGCTTGTTGTTAACCTGATTAAGTGATTCCACAGTCCCTGTCAGCAGTCAATTTCTTTCATCAGTTCACTGGGCCGACGTCAGAGAAAATAATCTCTCCACATTGAAAGACTAGCACCAGTGCATTGAGCCATGCGAAATTGTAATTATCTATATACGTAATTAAAGTTGTACTGAACTCTCAGAGTGCGAGTCACACAGGAACTGGTCCTGTTTTTTTCTGAATTTTCGATAATCCGGATGGTCTGTTGTGAACCCTAGCCCGGATAATCGACCTTTTACTGCATTACCAAGTCTTCATCAGATAATGTACTTAAAAGGAAAGGAAAAGGAGGTAGGAAACTACTGCGATACTAAATCATAAATGAAACCAATTTCTGTATACAACTATATGTTCATGAATACGTTACAACAATTACTCGGCACTGAACGCTCCTGGTGAGGGGCTTACAGTACAAACATTCAACGCAAACAAAACTGCGCTCTAATGGTGTGGACTGAAGGCTGCGATTAACAATGTAATATAATAAAGTTGTTAACTGCTGTATCGCAAATATAAGATTAGAAATAGTCGTAATATAAAGCTGACTGCGAGAGATAGCATTCTAAATGTGACAACTAGTAAAGAATTGCTGAGCTACAAATGTTTATAAGCTACACGTTGATTAGAAGCACGACTGATGACACCTATCCGGGAGTAGCAAACTAGTAGCTAGCGGACGGAAGTCCACATTAAACAGCCATACTGAAACAAGTGTTCGTTACTACGATGAACAGATGATAAGTCTAAACTGGTAATAACAACATTTGAGTGACTTGAGGCTGAATACAAAGGGTTGCACAGATGAAAGTAGTCCGTGTAAGTATAAAGGAACTGCAGTGAAATTACAGAAACGAAGAGCTGAAATGGACTTACCATTTATTTACAATGCAAAATATAATGAAAAATACATTTATAGAAGATGGTCAAAGTGACCCCCTGCAACATCAATACACCGCTGTGCACGTCTAAGCATATTCAGATACACCTGGCGAAAAGTCGGATACTGATGGACACAACTTCACGGCTGATGATGTCTTTTAGTTCCTGTGTTGTGTGTCGATTTGTTCGGCAGAACTTGCTCTTCAAGTGTCCCCACAGGAAAAAAAATTACATATTGTTCTCTGATGAATGTATATAATAACATCTGGTGTACGAACTGAAGTAATTCTTTGTCATTTTACATGTTGCACACATCAGTAGGTGCGGCAGTTTTTATACAGACTCTTTATTACTCTCTTTGCTGGTAGTTCTCTATCCGGATATTTGAACTCGAAAATTTCGTGAGTTCCCTTATTCGGACCCGTTTTCACATATACTTCCACAATTTCAATTCTTTCTTTGACTGAGAAAGTCATTTTGCAGACTGTAAAGAGAAACGTCTAATTTCACTGCTGAAATAAACTGAAATCCTCACAGAAGAATCCCAACAATCTACACTACTGGCCACTAAAATTGCTACACCAAGAAGAAATGCAGATGATAAACGGGTATTCATTGGGCAAATATATTATACTAGAACTGACATGTGATTACATTTTCACGCAATTTGGGTGCATAGATTCTGAGAAATCAGGACCTAGAACAACCACTCTGGCCGTAATAACAGCATTGATACGCCTAGGCATTGAGTCAAACAGAGCTTGGATGGCGTGTACAGGTACAGCTGCCCATGAACCTTCAACACGATACCACAGTTCATCAAGAGTAGTGACTGGCGTATTGTGACGAGCCAGCTGCTCGGTCAACATTGGCCAGACGTTTTCAATTGGTGAGAGATCTGGAGAATGTGCTGGCCAGGGCAGTAGTAGAACATTTTCTGTAGCCAGAAAGGCCCGTACATGACCTGCAACATGCGGTCGTGCATTATCCTGCTGAAATGTAGGGTTTCGCAGGGATCGAATGGAGGGTAGAGCCACGGATCGTAACACATCTGAAACGTAACGTCCATTGTTCAAAGTGCCGTCAGTGCGAACAAGAGGTGACCGTGACGTGTAACCAATGGCACCCCATACCATCACGCCGGGTGATACGCCAGTATGGCGATGACGAATACACGCTTCCAATGTGCGTTCACCGCGATGTGGCCAAACACGAATGCGACCACCATAATGCTGTAAACAGAAACTGGATTCATCCGAAAAAATGACGTTTTGCCATTCGTGCACCCAGGTTCGGGCGTTGAGTACACCACCGCAGGCGCTCCTGTCTGCAAGTTAGTGATGCAGCGTCTAGGGTAACCGCAGCCATGGTCTCCGAGCTGATAGCCCATGCTGCAAACGTCGTCGACCTGTTCGTGCAGATGGTGGTTGTTGTCTCGCAAACGTCCCCATCTGTAGACTCAGGGATCGAGACGTGGCTGCACGATCCGTTACAGCCATGCGGATAAGATTTTCCGTATTTCCCTTCTGAACCCACCGATTCCATATTCTGGTAACATTCATTGGATCTCGACCAACGCGAACAGCAATGTCGCGATACGATAAACCGCAATCGCGATAGGCTACAATCGGACCTTTATCAAAGTCGGAAACGTGATGGTACGCATTTCTCCTCCTTACACGTGGCATCACAACAACGTTTCACCAGGCAACGCCGGTCAACTGCTGTTTGTGTATGAGAAATCGGTTGGAAACTTCCCTCATGTCAGCACGTTGTAGGTGTCGCCACCGATGCAATACTTGTGTGAATGCTCTGAAAAGCTAATAATTTGCATATCACAGCATCTTCTTCCTGTAGATTAAATTTCGCGTCTGTAGCACATCTTCGTGGTGTAGCAATTTTAATAGCCAGTAGTGTATTATTGCATATAACTGCCCACGGCTTTAACTGTTTATTCTATTTCAGAAGTCGAAATATTGAATTCGCATTCAAAGAGAAGGGGGGCTACTTTTAAAGCACTTCCGTAAGGCAGTACGCTTTGTCTGTTAAACCATTTTCTCCTTTCTTGGAAGCTACAAACACAACATTCCACTATCTCTTAATATTTACCACAACGCCAATAAGATGAGGTTGAGCCACTAACGCGGCTTTCATCCGGTGACGCACAACATACGTAACTGAGCGACGTTAGATTCGTGCCGAAGCCACCTTCTGCGGCCAGACAAAGCCCTCCCGAGCGTCGAACCCGCGCCCGTCTGACCTCGCCCCTCCCCGCCTCCCTGCCCCTCTCCTGAGCCGCCCCCCCCCCCCTACTGAGCTCAGCTGTTCGTGACACTAGGCCGCCGCCAGACGCGCAGCCCCGCCCCCCGTCGCCCGTCGACTCCTCCGGGCGAGTATCGACCACGACACGCACTGTCCGTGACTGAGACAAATGACTGCACATCCACCTGTGTGCTGCGGCCACGTCCGCCGCAGGCGCTACGCAGGCAACGTCCGTACTTCAAATATGGCTTCCTGTGTCAAAAAACGTACGCCCTTTTAGTACCAGACGATCCTGGTGCTAGACCGACACGAGTGTGGTCGACACCAAAAAGAGAACACAATTCTGAAAGCGAAAAACCGAGAGGAATCCAAAACGAGAAAACCAAGAAATACAAAACGGCAAATCGAGGGAAAAACCAAGAGCAAGCGAGTACCCATGTGAGGGAATGCTATCGGAGATCGGTAAGCTTCGAAAACATCAACACAACTGGAAAGGAAAACGCTCACACTTCCCTCCTAACTAACGAGGGTCACGCAAGGTATACACAGCTTCTCTCCCTCCCCCCCCCCCCCACCCCCCCTTCACGGTGGGTGCGGTCGCCAAATCACATTGGTGCCTCGATCTCGATGTACGAGTCCGGCAATGATACTAAAGTCCTCAAACAGAAGAACAGAAGGTTAAGGAAAGGTAGATACTGGCAGTTGACGTCCATTTTATTTTTCACCGCATTCATTCAGGACATTTTCAAAAAAATGGTTGAAATGGCTCCGAGCACTATGCGACTTAACTTCTGAGGTCATCAGTCGCCTAGAACTTAGAACTAATTAAACCTAACTAACCTAAGGACATCACACACATCCATGCCCGAGGCAGGATTCGAACCTGCGACTGTGGCGGTCGCTCGGCTCCAGACTGTAGCGCCTAGAACCGTACGGCCACTCCGGCCGGGGACATTTTCAAAACAGTGCGCAAAAATTCGGGACGAATGAGTAAAAATTATTTCAGGATAAAATTAACGCCTTAATATCAATTTATTTTCACAGAATCTAGCACACCACTGATAAGGATTCAACAACATCTCTTGAGACTCCCTTTTCTCTGGAACGTATAGATGTGTCAAGTTGAATTTTATGTCAAATAGTAAGATCTAGGGCCCCTTGGCAGCTCAAAAATTTTAAACAGCTAGGTAAATGCAGTCAAAAGATACCTCATTTATGTCACACATTCTGATAATCACAAACTCACTTATCAAAACCTGTAGACGAAGTAGCTATCCGCATAATTAAGTATGTGTTGAACCCTTAGTGCGCATATCCTATTTGCACTTGTCCGCTTGTTTTTTATAATTGCCAAAGTTTTTACTTTTTCTAACTTGAGCCTTTTTTGTCACCCATCTGCAAAGCTTTAATTAGTGAAAACAATCTTTAGGTATATGCATTAGAAGCTCGATTAGCCAGTGAAAATTTTACCAAGCTTCTAATAAGTCACTAACTGTGAAAAAGAGTAAACATTTTCTGCGTTTTTCCACCTGACAGTAACGTTTCATTTCACATTCCAGTCCATCAGTTCACATTCACAGTATTACTTTCACAACAGTACTCGTTATTATAATTCTCCATCATCCACAGTGAAACTGATGACAATAGATTTTACAAAACTACACAATTCTTCAACAGTAATCCAACTGATAGTTTGATTAGGGCACTCCACTCTATTGGCTGAAGAGATTCCAGAAACGGTTCTCACCTCTCGAGAATATACCTAATGCAGGTACTACAGAAGGCTGTGGTTATATCGTTAACTTATCACGGTGTGACTAGCTCCTCATTATCCAGCACATATACGGGGTGGTCCATTGATCGAGACCGGGCCAAATATCTCACGAAACAAGCATCAAAAGAAAAAACTACAAAGAACGAAACTTGTCTAGCTTGAAGGGGGAAACCAGATGGCGCTAAGGTTGGTCCGCCAGATGGCGCTCCCATAGGTCAAACGGATATCAACTGCGTTTTTTAAAATAGGAACACCCATTTTTATTCCATATTCGCGTAGTACGTAAAGAAATATGAATGTTTTAGTTGGACCACTTTCTTCGCTTTGTGATAGATGGTGCTGTAATAGTCACAAACATATGTCTCACAATTTTAGACGAACAGTTAGTACCAGGTAGGTTTTTTAAATTAAAGTACAGAACGTAGGTACGTTTGAACATTTTATTTCGGTTGTTCCAATGTGAAACATGTACATTCGTGAACTTTTCTGAGAACGCATGCTGTTACAGCGTGATTACCAGTAAATACCACATTAATGCAATAAATGCTCAAAATGATCTCTCAACCTCAGTGCATTGGGCAATATGTGTAACGATATTCCTCTCAACAGCGAGTAGTTCGCCTTCCTTAATGTTCGCACATGCATTGACAATGCGCTGACGCATGTTGTCAGGCGTTGTCGGTGGATCACGATAGGAAATAGCATTCAACTTTCCTCACAGAAAGAAATCCCGGGACGTCAGATCCGGTGAACGTGCGGGCCATGGTATGGTGCTTCGACGACCAATCCACCTGTCATGAAATATGCTATTCAATACCGCTTCAACCGCACGCGAGCTATGTGCCGGACATCCATAATGTTGGAAGTTCATCGCCATTCTGTCACACAGTGAAACATCTTGTAGTAACATCGGTAGAACATTACGTAGGAAATCAGCATATATTGCACCATTTAGACTGCCATCGATAAAATGTGGGCCAATCATCCTTCCTCCCATAATGCTGCACCACACATTAACCCGCCAAGGTCACTGATGTTCCACTTGTCGCAGCCATCGTGAAGTATGTTTTGTATCAAGAGTAAAATAAATTAGAAGTGAAATGAGATTAGTGAGAGCGACTCCGCGTGTTGATGTCCACACTGAAAGAAATCAGGGAGGTGGTGTTGTCAGCAGTTTCACAACTTGGGGGGCCGCACGACGCGGAGAAACTCCAGAGCCGCACGGTCGTGTCCCAAGTTCGAGCAGTCTCAACCCGGCTATCAGTCACGCAGGTGAGTCATTGCTTTGTTCCCGTGCCTCCGCCGCCAGACAACTCCAGTTAATGGAGAGGCGCTGTTTCTTTTTATGCGCGAGACATTACACCTACATTATGAGACTTTCGACATTCTGTCTTTGGTCAGTAGATCTGTGAAGGCAGCAGAGGATCAGGTAGGTAAAGAGACGAGGTCTAGGAGAAATCCTTGGGTAACAAAAGAGATATTGAATTTAATCGATGAAAGGAGAAAATATCAAAATCCAATACATGGAGGAGGAGAAAGGGAATACAAACGTCTAAAAAATGAGATCGACAGGAAGTCCAAACTGGCTAAGCAGGAATGGCTACAAGACAAAAATAAGGATGTAGAAGGATATATCATTAGGGGTAAGATAGATTCCGCCTACAGGAAAATCAGGGAGACCTTTAGTGAAAACAGAAGCACCTGTATGAATATCAAGAGCTCAGATGGAAAACCAGTCCTAAGCAAAGAAGTGAAAGCAGGAATGGGAAAGGAGTGTATAGAGGGTCTATACAAGTCAGATGTGTTTGAGGGCATTATTATGGAAATGGATTTTTTGGTTCAAATGGCTCTGAGCACTATGGGACTCAACTGCTGAGGTCATTAGTCCCTCAGAACTTAGAACTAGTTAAACCTAACTAACCTAAGGACATCACAAACATCCACGCCCGAGGCAGGATTCGAACCTGCGACCGTAGCGGTCTTGCGGTTCCAGACTGCAGCGCCTTTAACCGCACGGCCACTTCGGCCGGCTATGGAAATGGAAGATGATGTAGATGGGAGATATGATACATCGTGAAGAATTTGACAAAGCTTCAAAGGCTTCAGTCGAAACAAGTTGCCGAAGTAGACAACGTTCTGTTAGGGCCACTGATGTCATCGGGAGAGCCAGCCATGACAAAACTCTTCCACTTGGTGAGCAAGATGTATGAGACAGGCGAAATACCCTCAGACTTCAAGAAGAATATAATAATTCCAACTCCAAAGAAAGCAGGTGCTGATTTGCGTGAAAATTACCGAGCTTTCAGTTTGATTAGTCACGGCTGCAAAGTACTAACATTAATCCTGTACCGAAGAATGGAAAAACTGGTAGAAGGAAGGTCAGTTTGGATTCCGCAGAAATGTAGGAACACGCGAGGCAATACTGGCCCTACGACTTCTCATAGAAGATAGGTTAAGGAAAGGTAAACCTATGTTTATAGCATTTGTAGACTTACAGAAAGCTTTTGACAATGTTGACTGGAATACTCTCTTTCAAATTCTAAAGGTGGCATGGGTAAATACAGGAAGCAAAAGGCTATTTACAATTTGTACAGAAACCAGAAGACAATTATAAAAGTCGAGGGAGCACGAAAGAGAAGCAGTGGTTGAAAAGGGGGTGAGACAGGGTTGTAGCCTATCTCCGATGTTATTCAATCTTTAGATTGAGTAAGCAGTAATGAAAACAAATGAAAAATTTGGAGTAGAAATTAAAGTCCAGGGAAAAGAAATAAAAACTTTGAGGTTTCTCGATGTCATTTTAATTCTGTTAGAGACAGCAAAGGACTTGGAAGGGCAGTTGAACGGAATGGACAGTGTCTTGAAAGGAGGGTATAACACATCAACAAAAGCAAAACACGGATAATGGAATGTAGTCGAATTAAGTCAAGTGATGCTGAGGGAATTAGATTAGGAAATGAGACACTTAAAGTAGTAAAGGAGTTTTGCTATTTGGGGAGCAAAATAACTGATGATGGTCGAACTAGAGAGGATATAAAATGTAGACTGGCAATGGCAAGGAAAGCGTTTCTGAAGAAGAGAAATTTGTTAACATCGAGTATAGATTTAAGAGTGAGGAAGTCCTTTCTGAAGGAATTTGTATGGAGTGGAGCCATGTATGGAAGTGAAACATGGCGATAAATAGTTTGGACAAGAAGAGAATAGAAGCTTCGAAATGTGGTGCTACAGAAGAATGATGAAGATTAGATGGGTAGATCATATAACTAATGAGGAGTTGTTGAATAGAATTGGGGAGAAGATGAGTTTGTGGCACGACTTGACTAGAAGAAGGGATCGGTTGGTAGGACACATTCCGATGCATCAAGGGATCACCAATTTAGTACTGGAAGGAAGCTTAGGGGACAAAATTCGTAGAGGGAGACCAAGAGATGAATACATTAAGCAGATTCAGAAGGATGTAGGCTGCAGTAGGTACTGGGAGATGAAGAAGCTTGCAAAGGATAGAGTAGCATGGAGAGCTGCATCAAACCTGTCTTTGGACTGTAGACAATAACAATAACAGCTTGCAAAGGATAGAGTAGCATGGAGAGCTGCATCAAACCTGTCTTTGGACTGTAGACAATAACAATAACAACAACAAAAGTCGGTAGCAGGTCTGAAGCGAGAGGTTGAGAGGAGCGGTATGCCTGTCAGCCACTAGCTACGATTTACAAGAGATTATAAACGGATGTACAGAGACATCAGCTAACTATTATCATAAGAGGAACTAATATTATTGAATTAATTTTTTGCGAAACTCAAGACTACTGAAGGTATGTTTGCGCAATGCTAGTTGTAAGTTTATTGTAAAAAGTAAGTCCCATTTGAACGTTTGTAAAATCATTTCATTCAGAATATAATTAATTTTTGTCAGCAATATTGCATTACTGATTATAGTACATCCCAAAAACCATCAACGTAAAACTTTGCAAAATTTTATTGCTGTCAAGAAAAAGTTTAACTATGAATTACGTAACGTCAGTCAAATTAATTAAAGAATAACGTCAGCTTTGGTAATAAATACAGCTACTTATTATGACAGCCTATCAGCAGCTAATAAAGTATATTCATGTCGCAGTTCGATGTAGCAGTCAGATGGCGATCCAGTAACAGTAAAAAAGGTAAGGAACAGTTTTGGGTTATTGCAGATAACGACTGAGGGCCACGAAGACGACACATTCTATGTTTCGTCGAAATAATCAGAAAATCACTTTTAATAAGCAGCAATAACATTTGTGTGCGAAGATTGAGAAAGAGAATAAATTTCAAAGGGAAGATTTCATTTGTTGTTATTAAGCAAGAGATAGAAATCCAAAGGGAAGGTTTCGTAGGATATTGTAGAAGGGAGGGATGCGTAACAAAAAAGAGAGATAGAGGAGACGGGAAGGTTTCACTGTCTATATAGCACGAAAAGGATTTCTCAAAACGAGGAATACATTTAAATGTGACGAAGTCTTTTCTGAAGTTCTTTATATGGAGTGTAGCCTTGTATGAAAGCGGAACGTGGCAGCACCGCCTAAAAAAAAGAAAGCCTGTGACGTCACGCGCATAGTCCGAGGTCGGCTAGTCAGACCCAGCGCGGTCCGTCCGGTAGAAGAACCGCAAAGTCAAAAATTCGCGAACTAATCGATTTTAACTCTCTCATGATTTATGGAACAGCAACATTTCCTCTTTGAAACGACATCATTGTATTATTTGCAACATACTGCTCAGTACATTTGAACGGTTTCAGAATAAAATGAAGTAATATATTTATCTGCACGGCAATCTTCCGCAGATGATGTTATGAATAAATTATTGTTTTTCTCCCTGTTAAGCTTACTGCAATTTAAGAGAAGGCTTTCATAAAACATTTATTGGTTTTCACGTCTTAAGTTTACTGCAGTTTAAAATAAGCTTTTCACTAGAAGCGTTTCGCACACATTTATTAAGGATCTTCTGTGGCGGTCATTGGTGTCTCTTCCTCTTGGTTATATGTTTATAGTCCGTTGTTTTTTCCCTCGTTGTCAGCGGAAGTTGGAACCGGAAAGAAGGGGGGGGGGAGGGGGGGAAGAAACATGTCTGCACTAGTGCTGAGTGTGGAACCGATGAAACTACACTTAGAGTACTGTGAAAACAACTTTTATGCAGCTTACAGAAGTGCAGTTAAGTGCAAAAAATTACAAATGCAGAAAAGAAGAAGCGATTTTATAAAAACCGAGAAATCGCGAAAGGTAAATGTGCAACAGTGTTTTTTTTTTACTCCAAACACCGCCAACAACGAAGGAAAAACAGTGGACTATAAAACATATGACAAAGAGGAAGAGATATCAATTACCACAGAAGATTCTTCATAAACACAGGGTGTTTGGAAATTCTCATCACCGACTTCTAGGACTTATAGACGAGAGTGAGCGGGCAAGATTTTATTGGAATCCATGTCAGGAAACGTACCGTTTCCTTGCTACAACAATTTCAGAACATGATGGTAACGCGACCACCTTTACTAGCTGTGGCCCTTGTTTTACAATACCATTCAGTAAAAACTACAGAAACAAAAATGAAACGTAACCAATTTTCACAAACACTGCTGTTTACAGCTAATTAGGGCGTGCGGAGTCTCCTTGCAGCATCACAGTCACGCCTTTCTTGAAACCGTTGCGTAATTATGACGATGGAGTCGGACGTTAAGGATAACGATTTTTATAAAATCGATGAGCAACTCTTCCATTAACCTGAACTTCGCCATTCAGAAGGATCATGTTGGCGAGTTCTGCACGCGTGTACTCGACCATGTTGCTCTAAGACTCACAGACACGTGACTGAGATTTGAACCATGTCAAAGAGGTAGGATAGATATCCAAGGACATCAGTCGAACCGACGTAACCACCTCCTACCATGACTACCCTGTTGCATACTTACCTGGTAAACACGTTTTCAAACGGCTGTAGCACGGAAACGGTACGTTTCCTGGCATGGGTTCTTATTCAAAATATTATGTACTCACTCCCCTCCACAAGCCCTAGAAGTTTCTAATGGAATTTTCCGAACACACTGTGTATACGAAACGTTCAGTCACGTAGTAATTGTACTCACGAACGAGTTCAATAAAGATAAACAGCGTGCAATGCAAATACTAAAAAACAGCGTGCAAATTCGAAAACTCCTCTGTTGCCTACGTAAGACGACATGTTGTGACGTCACGCACTACGTGCACAGGCTTTTTTTTTTTTTTTTTTTTTTTTTGGGAGGTCCTGGACGTGAACGATAAGCGGTTCAGTCAAGAAGAGAACTGAAGTTTTTTGAATCTGTTGCTACAGAAGAATGCTGAAGATAAGAATCACAACAGACTAGTTAAGAGGTTTGGGTTGGGGTTGTTTGGGGAAGGAGACCAGAAAGCGAGGTCATCGGTCTCATCGGATTAGGGAAGGACGGGGGAGGAAGTCGGCCGTGCCCTTTCAAAGGAACCATCCCGGCATTTGCCTGAAGCGATTTAGGGAAATCACGGAAGACCTAAATCAGGATGGCCGGACGCGGGATTGAACCGTCGTCCTCCCGAATGCGAGTCCAGTGTGCTAGCCACGAATAGTTAAGAAGAGGCATTGAATCGAATTGGGAAAAATAAGAAATTTATGGCACAACTTGACTAAAAGGAGAGATGAATTGACAGGGCACATCCTGTGACATCAAGGAATCATCAGTGTAGTATGGAGGAAAGAGTGGGAGGTGAAATTGCAGAGGGAGGCGAAGGGATGAATACGGTAACAAGATTGTTCAAATGTGTGTGAAATCTTTTGGGATTTAACTGCTAAGGTCATCAGTCCCCAAGCTTACACACTACTTAAGCTAAATTATCCTAAGGACAAATACATACACCCATGCCCAAGGGAGGACTTGAACCTCCGCCGGGACCAGCCGCACAGTCTATGACTGCAGCGCTTTAGACCGCTCGGCTATTCCCGCGCGGTGGTAACAAGATTGCAAGTTGCAGTAGTTATTCGGTGACAAAGAGGGCTGCACAGGATGGATTGGATAGGTTGATCTGAACAGCTGCATCAAAGCAGCCTTTGGTCTGAAAGCCACCACCACCAGCACCATCACAACGACGACAACGACAGTAACGATAACGCCTGTAGTGAGACGTTAGGACGCCGCCGCCACCACCACCACCACCACCACCACCACCACCACCACAAACAACAACAACAACAACCACGACGACGACGACGACGACGACAACGACGACAACGACAACGCCAGTAGTGAGACGCGAGGGCGCAGCTGCGGCGAGCAGCTGCAGTGGCTGGTGGGCGCCCTCCCCGTCCCAGTTCTGGGTGGCCGCCACAGACGTCCGTGCCGACCGCGCATTCCGGCCGCGCCGTTGTCTGCTGCCATCTAAAAACGTCTCCGTCCGAAATACTCTCCTGGCCGCCTGCCGGCTGCCGGCTCACACAAAACACAGCGCAGCGACCGGCCAAGGCGCGCCGCGTTGTGGCGGGACGTGGCCAAGGTGAGAGACTGACCGAAAGAAGGAACGGGCATTACCGTTTTAGACCCCGTGTACAGCGAGGTATTAGGGACGGAGCCATTTCGGGCTTGGGGAAAGAAGAGGAATGAATACGCACGTATCCTTTACAAAGTTTCAGTCTCTCTACCTTTAGCGATTAGGGGCACTCACGGAAACAGCTGCGGATCCATGTAAGGTGGTGAGAGATCATAGTAGTTCATGACACTACTAAGTGATCGGATACTTTTGAGTAGATAGTATATGCCACGCAAGATGTATGAGACAGGCGAAATACCCTCAATATAATAATTCCAATCCCAAAGAAAGAAGGTGTTGACAGATCTGAAAATTACCGAACTATCAGTTTAAAAAGTCATAGCTGCAAAATACTAACGCGAATTCTTTACAGACTAATGGAAAAACTTGTAGAAGCCGACCTCGGGAAAGATGAATTTGGATTCCGTAGAAATGTTGGAACAGGTGAGGCAATACTGAACCTACGACTTGTCTTAGAAAATAGATTAAGGAAAGGAAAACCTACGTTTCTAGCATTTGTAGATTTAGAGAAATGTTGACTGCAATACTCTCTTTCAAATTCTTTAGGTGGCAAGGGTAAAATACAGCGAGCGAAAGGCTATTTACAATTTGCACAGAAACCAGATTGCAGTTATAAGAGTCGAGGGGTATGAAAGGGATGCAGTGGTTGGAAAGGGAGTGAGACAGGGTTGTAGCCTATCTCTGATGTTATTCAATCTGTATATTGAGCAAGCAGTAACGGAAACAAAAGAAAAATTCGGAGTAGGAATTAAAATCCATGGAGCAGAAATAAAAACTTTGAGGTTCACCGATGACATTGTAATTCTGTCAGAGACAGCAAAGGACCTGGAAGAGCAGCTGAACGGAATAGACAGTGTCTTGAAAGGAGGATACAAGATGAAAATCAACAAAAGCAAAACGAGGAGAATGGAGTGTAGTCGAATTAAGTTGGGTGATGCTGAGGGAATTAGATTAGGAAATGAGACACTTAAAGTAGTAAAGGAGTTTTGCTATTTGGGGACCAAAGTAACTGACGATGGTCGAAGTAGAGAGGATATAAAATGTAGACTGGTAATGGCAAGGAAAGCGTTTCTGAAGAAGAGAAATTTGTTAACATCCAGTATTGATTTAAGTGTCAGGAAGTCGTTTCTGAAAGTATTTGTATGGAGTGTAGCCATGTATGGAAATGAAACGTGGACGATAAATAGCTTAGACAAGAAGAGAATAGAAGCTTTCGTAGTGTGATGCTACAGAAGAATGCTGAAGATTAGATGCGTAGATCACAGTACTAATGAGGAGGTACTGAACAGATTTGGTGAGAAGAGAAATTTGTGGCACAACTTGACTAGAGGAAGGGATCGGTTGGTAAGACATATTCTGAGGCATCAAGGGATCACCAATTTAGTATTGGAGGGAAGCGTGGAGGGTAAAAATCGTAGAGGTAGACCAAGAGATGAATACACTAAGCAGATTCAGAAGGATGTAGGTTGCAGTAGGTACTGGGAGATGAAGAAGCTTGCACAGGATAGAGTAGCATGGAGAGCTGCATCAAACCAGTCTCAGGACTGAAGACCACCACCACAACAACAGTATATACCACAGTGATTTACTGGTGTGAGGAAACTATTATTATACTAAAACATTTTGTATATTTTGTTATTACAATTACAGGCATCTGTGACATGTTAGAAGTGGAGATGACAGCTACACAGATTGAGGGGGTGGGGGTGGGGGGAAGGAAGGTCAGGGCAATAAACTGTGATCCCTTAAGGACTGATGTGGGGATGTGGGCGTCTCACATGTGGACGCTGCATTGAACATGTTAGCTCCAAATGATCACACTTAAGCTGTGTGCGACTGAACACACAAAGGTAAGGAGATGTGGGCTACAGAGTGGAGTAGCAACTGTCATCTTAGAAAGCTGGACAGTAGCAGATATGATAAGCCAGCAAGATAATACAACAAACAGAAGATTTACTTAACTTTTATTTCTTCAAGTGTACAAAGACTCATCACAAATAATGCAGCAAGAAACAGAGTCCAGCTGTCACAATGTCCCCAAGGAAGAGGCTCCCATAAATTAAGCAATAATGGTGGTGTCCTAGTGAAGAGACTGACAATGTGGCTGCTGTCAGCCATCCTATATTGCTACAGATGGGGGCACTAGTAGTGCAGAGCTGCTGGATGTGTAACTCAATGGGCGTGTCCCATTGCATCTGCCAGATCCCAGTGTCGGCATCTGATGAAAGCTAGCTATTCCATTGGACAAGTTCGCAACGCCCGTGGTCTGGTATCAATATGTGGTACAACAACTTATAGCTGCTGTAAGATGGCATGTGACGTTCAACGTGCAACACATGAATGTGTTTCCACCATTGCTGAACACTTAGAAACGAACTGACTTGTTTGTATGGCAGAACTTTGCTACTTAAACTCACTGGCATACACATCAACTGAAACATTGTACCTTTTACTTTTAGTCATATGAAATGATGTATAATTAATATTTAGACATTTTTTCTTGTTTCCACATATGTGTTTATCAGTAACAGTGAATAATTGTTGCTGCTATGGGCGCAAATCGAAATTTGTCAAATGAGAAAATGTTTCTTTTCCTAGATAAGTACCACAAGGTCTAATAATAAGTATCATACTAATAAGAGGCGCTTTGTGTGTTCAGAAATGTCGAGACACAGAATAATAAAGGATCAATAGCATGAGGCTAATTTGTGCTAGTATATGGCCATATATATTTGCGAGGCAAGTGCTAAACAAATTCGACAGTGCAGGAGTATGCTGGCAGTCAATCTGTTAAATGTATATAAAGTCTGAGCAATGTTCACCTGCAGATAGGATTTGAATATGACAATCTGAGTCATTATGCAAGGATTACACTGGTCTTCAAACCATTGGGCTGATTTTATAGTAGTCCCAATAGAAAACTGTACTATTAGTCCCAATGAGGTGGAGAAACAGTGTATGTGATTAACATGTCAGTGTCTTTAAGGATGATCAAAGATTAAAGAGATTTGACCCGAAAGTAAAAATGGAAGAATTTCGTTTCTAAGAATATTTTGAAGTATGTCCTATAACAAAATATGATGCTTTTGGGACAGTTTCACTTTGGTATACTAGAAACCCATGCCGCAGTGCCACCACAGAATAATTTTTTAAAACAGAGACTCAGAAATGCGATCAAGTTCAGTACAAAACTTAAAAAATGGGTTTTCCTATAAATAATATATTATTTACCGGTATAGAGCCATGCATAGTTTTTAAGCCCTTGCCATACAGCCTCTTCCGCATGACAGATTTATTGTGTGGGAATAGTATCAACCTGCCTGATTGACCTGCATTGCAGGGCAACCTACATGTCAGGGTCAGGAAACGGTTTTCTATCCCCTGACATGTAGGCTGGCAGGCACGATGGTTGTGTTATGTTTGAATAGAATTGTCCAGCCTTAACAGCAAGTTTTACAGGGGCTACAGCTCAAGGAAGGTTGAGGTGGATAGAGGAAGGAATGGACAGAGAATGAGAGTGGGAGAAGATGGATGGAGAGATAGGAGCTCATGAGGCGATGGACAAGGAGGGTGAGGGAGGAATAAATGGACAGAGGCAGCAGGGGAAGAGGAGATGGACAGAGGGGGATAGGGTGATGGGTAGAGAGGGGAGGACTAGACTGGCATAGAGAGGGAGGAGGTGGTGAGCAGAGAGAGAGGAGGTAATGGACCAAGAGAGAGGGATGAAAAGATGTGAGCATCATACTCAACATATATGTATTTATGTTAAGTTATGGGGAAAAGGCTAGTATGTATAAACAGGGGGTATGTATGTATATATGTATGTATGTATGTCCAGAATCTCCTTCCAAACCCTGGATCGATTTCAATGATCAGCACTCTGTCTTCAGGCCACGAGTGGCCTAGTGGGACCATCCGACAGCCGTGTCATCCTCGGTGGAGGATACGGATAGGAGGGGTGTGGGGTCAGCACACCACTCTCCCGGTCATAAGAAGGCTCAATTTCAATGACATTTGCAAACTTCACAAGAATCAGCACTCTGTGGTTTATAGCCCCTTAGCTGCAAGGAAGATGGAAAAATAGGCAAAAAATGTTTTTAGCACCTGTCATATAGGCTGCTCAGCACAACAAGTTCGTTGTGTGGGAATAGTACTAATCTACCATATCTATTTGCTTTTCAGAGCAGCCTACAGATCAGGAGCAAAGAACAGTTTTCCAGCCCCCGACATGGAGGCTGCCGTGCAATACAGACATGTCATGAGTAGTGTTGGTCTGCTCTATTGATCTGTTTTGCAGGGGCTACATATGCAAATGCACACAGCTGGGCGAAGGCTGAGAGGGAAAATGGAGGGTATGGGTGGAGAGAGGGGGTAGGAGCAGGTGAACACGGAGAGGAGGCAGGAGGGGGGTGGACAGAGAGAGGAATGAGGAAGGGTGACAGAGAGAGGGCGAAAAAGGGTGGCCATGGAGAGGAGGGAAGAAGAGATGGTCAGAGACAATGTGGAGTTGGAGGTGGAGGAGGAGGAGGAGGAGGAGGAGGACTGAGAAAGGTGTGGGGAGGGGATGGACAGAGAGGGGTAGGAGGATGTATGGGGATGGGGAAGAAGGAGGAGGAGGAGATAGATAGATAGATAGATAGATAGATAGAGAGAAAGAGAGAGAGAGAGAGAGAGAGAGAGAGAGAGATAGGGAAGGTGTACAGTGTTAGGGGAAAAGGAAGAGGAGAAGAGCAGGGAGTGAGAAAGGAGGATATGCATAGAGGGATAGATGGAGAGGAGGAGAATATGGTCAGAGAGACGGGATGGATGTGATGTACAAAGAGAGGGGTAAGGAGAAGGTGAAGGTGAAGAGAAAGATTGGAAAGGAGGAGATAGACAAGTGAGAGGTGGAAGGATGATCCAGGCAGAGAATGGATGGAGGAAGAGGTGGACGCAGTGGAGGAGGAGGGGGAGGAGGAGGAGGAAACGGTGTGTGCAATTTGTGTCGAACACACACGCAGGCGAAGCCACGAACGAACGCCTGTTAAACAATCTTAATAAAACTTCCTGGCAGATTAAAACTGTGTGCCCGACCGGTCGGGCACACAGTTTTAATCTGCCAGGAAGTTTCATATCAGCGCACACTCCGCTGCAGAGTGAAAATCTCATTCTGGAATCTTAATAAAAAATTGCCGAATACAAGCCGTGACACTTGACGCAAACAAGCAAATGCCCTTGCATTTCTCTCTTCAAAGCTTTCATCGAAGTTCATTCCAGATAACGAATGTAAATTATTCGTGTGCACAAAATCCATAGTACTTCTGGACGATATCTGAGTTTACTAGGCATGTACTGCCATTCAGAATGCAGAGCACTTAATGTCAAACCTTACGCCGCACGAAAGTTGTGGGCCCTGCACATCTGATGGATATTCCTACTTAATGACCGCTCACGCGAAGCCCGCTGTACAGTTGCAGCGGAGAATCCTCCCAGCTGGTTGGCTGGCCGCCTGACTCACGGCCTGCGTTGCATCAGAGTTCGCCGTCCTACGCCCGCCGTCCGGGCGAGCGGAGGCTACAACCGGATCGCTGCTGTTTGCGCTTCTGGCGCGTCGCACCTGGCGCTGCGGGCGGAAACCCATGCCAAGCGCATCAGTGCGTCGGTGTGCTGTTATCTTCGCTGATCTCACTAACGAGCAAGGCTTACATGTTTGTCATCCTGCCATCACCCTTCCTCCGGAGATTTGCTGTGCATCGATAAAAGGTGCCTTAACATTGCGAGGGACTTGCTCGTAACTCGCGAATCAGTTACGCGAGGCTGTTACGTAAGGCGGTTGTCTCATCCTTTGATTTATACAGAGCGTAAAGTTGCACGACACAGGCACAGAAAGGGAGAGTCCTCAGTTTGGGTGACACAATCGCGTCGGCTCGTGCTGCCGTGCCTCCGGCTGATGCATCCAAAACACCCTCCATTACGATGCTGTAGTATCAAGGAAGAAGGAAAGGAAACTAGGTCGCCGCTGGAAATTAATCCGTTGCCGACAGTATCTGATCCCTACATAATGCGGAATCGACCGCTAGATGTCAGAGAGGCGACCCGCCATTATAAAAGGAGGCAGGGAGTATTGGGTTGTCAGCAGAGAAGCATTAATATAGTCATGGACCAGCCAGGAGAGCTCAGCGACTTCGAACGACGACTTGTCATTGAATGTTGCCTAAGTAACAAATCCGTCAGGGACATTTCAACCCTTCTAAAGCTGCCCAAATCGACTGTTTGCGACGTCATCGTCCAGTGTTGACGCGAGGGAGAAAATCACAGTCCAATCAAGACGAGGTAGATCTCATGCACTGACGGCGGGGATCATAGAGTACTGCGGAGGATGAGTGTATAAATCTCGTAAAATCAGTGGAAGTGTACCATCAGTCCAGCCAGGCCAGTGACTGTGTGTAGGGAATTAAAGAGAATGGGGTACAAAGGTCGAGCATGCCCACATGAGCCACACATTTCTGTAGTGACTGCTAAGCAGGGCTTGAGGTGTTGTAGAGACAGTGGACAGTGGATGACCGGAATCGAGTTTTTTGGTGTGATAAATCACTCAATACCCGTGGCAATCCGGTGGAGGGGTTTGGGGTTGACGAATGCCTCGGTAACATTACCTGCCATTATGTGAAGTGTCAGTAGTGAAGTGCAGAAGAAATGGTGTTATAGTACTGGGCTGTTTTGCGTGGTTAGGGTGTCAAAGTCAGAAGAGTTAGCACTGAAGGATGAGGTCTTGCAAGATCCAGGATGATGAGCTGAAATCGGTCTGCAATTTTAAATACCTGGGATCGTACATACAGAGGGACGGAGGACTGGAAAGCGAGATACAACACCAAATAAATTGCGGTTGGAACAACTGGAGGAAAATGAGTGGAGTGTTGTGTGATAGGAAGGTGAGCATTGAGTTGAAAGGGAAAGTATACAAGTCGGTGGTAAGGCCTGCTATGATATAAGGGGCAGAGACATGGCCAATCACAGTAGCCCAGGAAAGGAAGATGGAAGTGGCGGAAATGAGGATGCTGAGGTGGATGTGTGGGGTAACAAGGAAGGACAGGATTAGAAATGAATTTGGTAGAGGAGCTGTGAAAGTGGGACCCACGGGGAAAAAGATACAACAGAGCAGACTAAGGTGGTACAGACACTTACAGAGAAAAGGGGAAGAGTATATCGGAAACAGAGTTGAAGATATAAAGATTGAGGGAGCGAGAAGACGAGGTGGAAGGATAAGATATCCGGGAACCTAAGGGAGATAGGATAGAAGAAGGAAGAGGTGATGCATAGAGTACTATGGAGGAAGGATCCAGAAGAGCAACGCCGACCCTACGTGACGTGGGACAAGGCGACGATAAAGAAGAAGAAAGAAGAAAGGGTGTCGACCCCTTATTGCGCTAAATGCGGCAGGACATGAGCACATTCTACAATATTGTGTACTGATTACGGTAGAGGAACAGTTCGGAGACGAGGACTGATTTATCAGCACGACAATGCAACCTCTCAAAGTAGCCTCCGTGAGACAATGCTTTGTGGACAATAACATTCCTGAAATGGACTGGCCTGTCCAGAGCCTTGACCTGGACTTCAGGGTACATCTGTGGTGTTAGAATATCTAATTCTCTCCTGAACCCAGCGCCCAACTTTAATACTTTCTCTGGTTTCGGCTGTTGAGGATTACATTACGGAAGAATGGGCTGACATTCCTCCACAGACATTCAGACACTTATTGAAAGTCTAGAATGAGATTTTCACCCTGCAGCGGAGTGTGCGCTGATATGAAACTTCCTGGCAGATTAAAGCTGTGTGCCAGACCGAGACTCGAACTCGGGACCTTTGCCTTTCGCGGGCAAGTGCTCTACCATCTGAGCTACCCAAGCACGACTAGCTCAGACGGTAAAGCACTTGCCTGCGAAAGGCAAAGGTCCCGAGTTCGAGTCTCGGTCCGGCACACAGCTTTAATCTGCCAGTAAGTTTCATATCAGCGCACACTCAGCTGCAGAGTGAAAATCTCATTCTGGAAACATCCCCCAGGCTGTGGCTAAGCCATGTCTCCGCAATATCCCTTCTTCTAGGAGTGCTAGTTCTGCAAGGTTCGCAGGAGAGCTTCTGTGAAGTTTGGAAAATAGGAGACGAGGTACTGGCAGAAGTAAAGCTGTGAGGACGGGGCGTGAATCGTGCTTGGGTAGCTCAGATGGTAGAGCACTTTTCCGCGAAAGGCAAAGGTCTCGAGTTCGAGTCTCGGTCCGCACATAGTTTTAATCTGCCAGGAAGTTTCACTTATTGAAAGTGTTCTCAACAAAGCTTAAGCCGACTTACGGTAGAAGGGTGGAGGTTGGAGACACCCATATTAATGTCCTCTAACAATGCCAGGAAGCTTTTGACTATGTTGTGAATATTGGAACTAGTTAATGAACGAAACGGCAGTGAATCGCACTGAAGATAACTGCAGGCGACTGCAGGTGATGTGAATGTCTTGTATCACTAGAAAGTGAGAAAATCGAGATAAAAATTGATACGAAGCTGAGAGAAGTAGAAACTCTCCAAGGAAAGCTGGCTCTGATACCGGAATCCATCGAGACAAGTGATTCATACAAATGTTTACAGCATCTCTTTAAAATGTCAAGGAGCACTAGTTCAGGAATTACGCCAGCAGTTTTTGTGTTGACACGCAGCGGAGACGTTGTGTTAATACTTACAGCATGCGCCTCTAGTTGACGATAATCATAAGTTAGTTGACAGCAGTTCCGGCATTGTGAAATGCTTACATATTGACATCTTAAGAAATATCAATAATTATGATGCAATGACTGAAGAACTTCAGGAATGTGGAAAGCTAAAAATTATGACTCATACTTTTAGCAATGTTTCAGAGCATGTAGAACACATTCCCGGTGATTCCAACAGACTTTACGCATTTTATTTCAGAGGTAGAGACTGGCTTTTGAAGGTTCACCCTTATACCCTTCCACAAATTCTCACTTTTTGCTGATTGGGATGGGTATTTTCCTTGGCTTCCAACAAAAGCGAATGGTTTTTGTACAATCCAATGATATGGATGTTTTCGTCCTTTTTCATTGTCTCGCACGACTTAAATAACGAACTTTTAAACCATGCGAAACGAGAAAAGCGAGACACTCCGATGCGCGCCCAAAACCCTACCAAGGCTCTCCGTCAAAGCGAGACGGCCTCGCGCAGCACGTGTCGCGGTGAGGATCATGTTTTACACCACACGGGATTTCAAAATGTTCAAATGTGTGTGAAATCTTATGGGACTCGACTGCTAAGGTCATCAGTCCCTAAGCTTACACACTACTTAACCTAAATTATCCTAAGGACAGACACACACACACCCATGCCCGAGGGAGGACTCGAACCTCCGCCGGGACCAGCCGCACAGTCCATGACTGCAGCGCCCTAGACCGCTCGGCTAATCCCGCGCGACTACACGGGATTTGTTTCGCCGAATTGTGCTCGAGGCTGCTGCTCAGGAAGTGACTTCGTGTTTAGCGTGAAGTCGACATACAGGGTGGTTATAATTTAAACTTTTGCTACTTGCGCTAGTGTTTTCGCAAAACTATTTGCCGTATTGGTGTTCAGCTTTATAGGAATGGTGGTCAGACTGTGCGCTGCAGGATTTGCGTGTTAGTAGTGTCAGTGTGATGGCTTGCCTTTAGGCGCCGGTACTGGTACGGTGACGTCATCATGTGCATTACACTGTCGGACAGTCCACATGGGTCTGGACAAGCTGAGCAGGGCTTTACCCGTAAAGCTGTTTTACCAAAACAACAGCAATAGGGCTGCTTCTCTTCGCGATTATCGACGCATTAAAGGAATACGGAGAGGTCCTCCTTCCACATCGGGGTTGTAGAACATGAATCAAAAGTTCGAATTAACTGGCGATTTGGGAATTGCTCTCGCGAGAGGCCGACGGTCAACTGCGCCACAAATCGTTCAAGAAATTACTGTTGCCATGGATGAGAATGCGGGACACAATGTGCGGTGTTCAAGCAATGCAGGAGCTGTGTCACGACACATGGTACACCGTTCCAAAAGTGCTGCAAACTACTGTTTCGGTCAGCAGCAGAGCAATCTCTAGTGTGGCTCTACGATGTGTTACATGGAGATGGTTGTCACATCGAGCAACGTTCGTAACCTGGAACGTAAACATGGTACGCAATTGACAGATATTAGCCTCTCATGTGGACACATTCATGGGCCGGCCGCTGTGGCCGAGCGGTTCTAGGCGCTTCAGTCCGGAACCGCGCTGCTTGTACGGTCGCAGGTTCGAATCCTGCCTCGGGCATGGATGTGTGGGATGCTCTTAGGTTAGTTCGGTTTAAGAAGTTCTAAGCCTAGGGGACTGATGACCTCAGATGTTATGCCCCATAGTGCTCAGAGCCATTTGAACCATTTTTTCCGCATGTCCTTGAAAGTGCTTCATAGTCCTACGATAGCTCGTTATTCACAGGACCCTTTCAAGTAGCGAAAGTTTAATTATAGGCACCCTGTAAATCGTCGGGACTGCGACTGATCTCATGAACGGATTGACCAAACACCGAAACAATACCTGTTACAAAATGGCCTTCAAACCTTCGCTTTCCAACGAAAAATATTTGAAGTGGACGACGCATTCTTCACCTGGATTCACACAATGGACGCGTCTCATAATATCTTAGACCACATGAACTCAATACATCCAAACTTCAGCTTTACGGTGAAAGCAGAGGAGGAACACAGGTTCTACGCTTGGACATATTTACTGAAAGGAAGTCGACCAGTCGACTGCACATTGCAACAGATACACGTCTTTTATGTAGATTAATGCAGTTTCTACCAACCAGCACAGAAGGTCTCCATCCTGAGCGCTTTCATAAGCACTATCTCAGACCTTAAAGGCCTAACTTACACAGATGGCGGAGACTTCTAAACCGATTACTTTCAAAGAAGAAACTACTGGCTGGAGTTCTCTATTGACATGAACAACTGACTTTTCACAGGAGCAACTTAAGCTCATAACGAATGTTTCAAGTGGTCACCGCTTTTCCATTGCAAACGCGGATGAAATTTTGCCATACACTGTCAAACACCCCTATTGCCCGTCCTCTTTTAGAATACTGCTGCGCGATGTGGGCCCGCATCTCGTGGTCGTGCGGTAACGTTCTCGCTTCCCACGCCCGGGTTCCCGGGTTAGATTCCCGGCGGGGTCAGGGATTTTCTCTGCCTCGTGATGGCTGGGTGTTGTGTGCTGTCCTTAGGTTAGTTAGGTTTAAGTAGTTCTAAGTTCTAGGGGACTGATGACCAAAGATGTTAAGTCCCATAGTGCTCAGAGCCATTTGAACCATTTTTTGCGCGATGTGGGATCATTACCACGTAGGACTGACGGAGTAGATCGAAAAAGTTCAAAGAAAGGCAGCACGTTTTGTACTATCGCGAAATATGGGAGAGAGTGTCACAAAAATGATACAGGATTAGGGCTGGACATCATTAAAAGAAAGAGGTTTCTTATTGCGAAGGAATCTTCTCACGAAATTCCAATCACCAACTTTTTCCTCCGAATGTGAAAATATTTTGTTGACATCGACCTACATAGGGAGTAACGATCACCACGATAAAATAAGGGAAATCAGAGCTCGTACGGAAAGATATAGGTGTTCATTCTTTCCGCGCGCTGTACGAGATTGGAATAATAGAGAATTGTGAAGGTGGTTCGATGAACCCTCTGCCAGGCACTTAAATGTGATTTTCAGAGTATCCATGTAGATGTAGATGTAGTTGTAGTTGTAGGCAGCTAGGATTCTCTCCAGTTTCTACTGCGCTTGGTTCTTTATCGCAAAACAGTTTAGGGTCCTCTGCAGCGTGTATAAATTTTGACCCTAAATGTTTGGAACATTTTGTATAAGGAGCTCAGAGAATATCATATCATGAAAATCTGGAATGTGACAAACACTTAAAGGGTCTGTTCAAGATAAACGAATGTAAATAGCACCAAATAAGTTTCACGTTCGCGACTAAAAGAAGGAACAAATACATGCAGCCAACACCGAAAGGTAAACTGATAGCATTCCGCTCAGTCTACGGCTCTCGAGCAAGAGAGGGGACTGTTGCTAGGTAAATACGGCATGAAAATTAAGGAAATGGTGTGTTTAGTGAAATAAGACCTTTAGTCGAGAGTATCAGGTTTACGAACGTGTCACGTGAATGAGGCGAAAGTTACATAGTGCAGACGATCCGCACGGCCCCGATCGCTGCACTGAACGTAAACGGCAATTCAAAAATCAGAAAGCTGGAAGCTGGAAAAGTCAGCGCTAGCGGAAATAGCTTTACGAAATATCGTTAAATCCCACTTTGAAATCATCATCATCATCATCATCATCATCATATAGAGAGCTTCTATAATAAAAGAAGCGGCAGAAATTCTCGTATGCACTAGTGCTTTTGACAGTTGCAGTATCTACGACCTTAGTGTTAACTGGGTACAAATATCAGAGGCAGAATGCTAGCAATATATGAAAATTAAAAACTGTCAACGGGAAGAATAGATACTGGGAAAGGCTACTGGCCCCTTGCGTTTCACAATGCCTGCCCCCCCCCCCCCCCCCAAGAAGTAGGGGAATTGCAGGTATTTGACAGTTGCGTTTGAGCATGTGCAGCCACTGAAACAGTTGTCTCCAGACAGACAGTCTATAGACGACTGAACAGACATGGTTTATTCACCCGGAGACCTGGAAGGTGCATTCCACTGGTCACAGGAGAGTCCGTAAAGCCTGGTGTCAAGAACACATGCTCATTGGAACAGTTGTCCCAGGTTATGTTCACGGACGAGTCCAGGTATAATCTGAACAGTGATTCTCGCCCGGTTTTCGTGTGGCGTGAACCAGGAACCAGATACCAACCACTTAATGTCCTTGAAAGGGACCTGTACGGAGTTCGTGGTTTGATGGTGTGGGGTGGATTACGACTGGCGCACGTACACCCCTGCATGTCTTTGACAGAGGAACTGTAACAGGTCAGGTGTATCGGGACGTCATGTTGCACCAGTACGTCCGCCTTTTCAGGGGTGCAGTGGATACCACCTTCCTCCTGATGGATGATAACGCACGGCCCTTCCGAGCTGCCATGGTGGAGGTGTACCTTGAAACAGAAGATATCAGGCGAATAGAGTGGCCTGCCTGTTCCCCAGACCTAAAGCCCATCGAGCACGCCTGGGATGCTCTCGGTCGACGTATCGCTGCACGTCTTCAAACCCCTAGGACACTTCAGGAGCTCCGCAGGCACTGGTGCAAGAATAGAAGGCTATACCCCAGCAGCTGCTCGACCACCTGATCCAGAGTATGCCAACCCGTTGTGCGGCCTGTGTGTGTGTGTGCATGGTGATCATATCCCATATTGATGTCGGGGTACATGCGCAGGAAACAGTGCCGTTTTGTAGCACGTGTGTTTCGGTATAGTTTTCTCTACTGATCACTAATACCGTGGACTTATAGAAGTGTGTCGTGTGTGTTCCCTAAGTGCCTATGCTATTAGCGCTAGTTTTGTGTAGTGTCACGTTGTGTGGCACCACATTCTGCAATTATCCTTAATTTATGAGCGTGAGTGTATATCTACTGACTTGACAAAAGTCATGAGATAGCGATATGCACATATACGGATGGCGGTACTATCGCATATACAAGGTGAAGGAGGACGATGCATTGGCGGAGCTGCCATATGTACTCAGATGATTTACGTGCGAAGGTTCCCGACGTGATAGGTCGCACGACCGGAACTAACAAACTTCGAACGCGGAGTACTAGTTGGAGCTAGCCGCGCGGGACATTTCCTTTCGCAAATCGTTACGGAATTCAATATTCCGAGATCCACAGTGTCAAGAGTGTGTCGAGAATAGCAGATTTTAGGCACAATCTCTCACCACGCACAACGCAGTCGCCGGCGGCTTTTACTTAGTGACCGACAACAGCAGCGTTT
Source organism: Schistocerca americana (assembly GCF_021461395.2). Taxonomy (NCBI): domain Eukaryota; kingdom Metazoa; phylum Arthropoda; class Insecta; order Orthoptera; family Acrididae; genus Schistocerca; species Schistocerca americana. Next base: position 226,131,669 of record NC_060125.1, on the reverse strand, counting down.
GCGTAGAGTTGTCAGTGCTAACAGACAAGCAACTCTGCGTGGTATAACCACAGAAATCAATGTCGGACGCACGACGAAAGTATCTACTACTATAGTGCTGCGAAATTTGGCGTCAGTGGACTAAACCAGCAGACGACCGATATGAGTAGCTTTCCTAACAGCACATCACCTGCAGTGCTTCCCCTGCGGCTGGTAAGAGCTGATGATAGAATTCGAGTGTGTCGCGGACCTCACGAAGCCATGAACCTGAGTTGTTCACATGGTTCAAATGGCTCTGAGCGCTATGGGACTCAACTTCTGAGGTCATCAGTCCCCTAGAACTTAGAACTACTTAAACCTAACTAACCTAAGGACATCACACACATCCGTGCCTGAGGCAGGATTCGAACCTGCGACCGTAGCGGTCGAGCGGTCCCAGATTGAAGCGCCTAGAACCGCTCGGCAACACCGGCCGGCTACTGCAATACAGCGAGCGCCAATACTGCCAGCTAAATAAAAGATTCTAACTACTGAAGGCACTAACTACTGATAGGCATAGTTAGCAAATGAAAGATTTTGATAGAGAACAGACGTTGTATTTACCTTAATAGCGTTCACGAGTATATGTTTTTGTGACATCCAAGTAAACGTCCGCTCAAAACTCTGGCATCTCTCTCTCCACATCCACCACTGCTGGCGTCTCACCTCCAACTGCCCAACGCTACGCGCTGTTCACATCCAACTGCCCAACAGTACACAAGCGAATATTCCAACAATGGGTCCAACCAGCCACAGACTGCACACAGCACAGTCAGTGATTTTCATACAGAGCGCTACGTGGCGTTACCAACATAAAAACCTAAACAACCTGCTTACACCTTCCACTGTAGCCTTACGCTGAAGATCAGCATATAACAGAAGTAGATAGGTATATCATGGATCACCACAGTAGGTCGATAGAAGTAGATAGGTATATCATGGATCACCACAGTAGGTCGAACGAAGGACAAAGTCCAGCGGTGCGAGGTCTGTTGTAGCCAGGCAGGTAACAGGTCTCTGAGAGCAGAGAGTACTGGAGTAAAATTAAAGACCCTCCCTGCCGATGTGACAACTACTTCGGCTTGCAGACGCATCGCGCTTACTGCATGCACTTGGTGGCCGCAGTTAAGAGGTGCGTGTGGGTCAGTGTCCGGTACCTGTGTCTGTGTGCGATAGGCCAACGCCACGTAACGGGCCGGCAAGCCGCTGCGTCTCGCACAGCTGCTCTCCGCTAAGTCAGACCGTCTTCTTTCCTCTCATTTCTCCACACCCAAACGAGAGGAAGTAAAATTTTTCTCTCCGGTCTGTCGTTTTTCAGAATACTTGCAACACTGTCTGCCACTCCTTAGTGACAAAACGGAGAACAGCTTTCCCTTTATGAGAGTTGAGGCGGTACAGTAATGAGCACACCAGAGGACGGTCGTTCAAGTCCCTGTCCAGTCATCCACATTTAGACATTCTTTTTCTACTGGACTCGCATTCGGGAGGATGACGGTTCACACCCGTGTCCGGCCATCCTGATTTAGGTTTTCCGTGTGACTAAGGCCTTCCGTCGGGTAGACCGTTAGCCAGGTACAAGTCTTTCGATTTGACGCCACTTCGGCGACTTGCGTATCGACGGGGGTGAAACGGTGATAATTAGGACAACACAACACCCAGTCCTGAGCGGAGAAAATCTCCGACCCAGCCGGGAATCGAACCCGGGTAGGACTGACAATCTGTCGCACTGACCACTCAGCCACCAGGGACGGACAGGTTTCCCGTGATTTCCCTAAATCCCTTCAGGCAAATTCCGGGATGGCTTCTTTGGAAAGGCTCGTCCGACTTTCTTCCCCAATCCAATGGGACCGATGACCTCGTTGTTTGGTCCCTTCCCCCAAATCAACCAACCAACCAGCCAATCTTTTCAAAACGACATGGTCAATTTCCTTCCGTATCCTTCCCACAATCCTATTCTGTGCTCAGATTTCAATGGTCAGTCGTCGACAGAAAATTAAACCCTAAATTCCCTACTTCCTTCTATGCCTCCCCTTTACGACTGCAGCAAATGGTTCAAATGGCTCTGAGCACCATGGAACTTAACATCTGAGGTTGTCACTCACCTAGAACTTAGAACTACTTAAACCTAACTAACCTAAGGACATCACACACATCCATGCACAGACGTTGGTCTCACAGCTACGCAGGAGACAAAAGCAGGAGTCTGCACATGAGCTGATAACAATTCTTGCACAAATTTCCATGACCGTGGAGGGCTATGGGTTTGGTGCTATCACCGCATGAATAGACTTCTTGCCGAACTGCCCTTGCAGCGCGTTTCCCAGGGAGCACCACCGTGGAGCTTGGCTACTCTTCGCTCTCACTCAGGCACCTTGGCTCCATATACTTCCAGATATCATTCGACCAGACCTGACGCCGCGTCAGTCACCACTAGGTAACGCAAGAAGTGTCACACTCCAACATTCGAAATAGCACCTCCGATTCATCAGTTACTGTGGTGTCGTTGCACCTTTGATACCACACAGGGGGCTGTCGTCGTCGACGCAGTTGGCAGCACAAGTGTAGCGGCCATCCACCAGCGGTCACTACTGTAACGAGCGGCTCCAGGTTCATACTGCGCTACCAGGGAGCGAGACTCGACCGTATATGGAGGTGCCGTCTGCAACGGCAGGCCCAGTTATACTCTTCGGGCGACAGCCAATCAAGTCCGTCGTCACTCTTCGAGTCATAGTTCTGTATCACGACGACGTCCGCAGCTCGTGGTCTAGTGGCTAATGCTGTTGTCTCTGGATCACGGGGTCCCGGGTTCGATTCCCGGCCGGGTTGGGGATTTTCTCTGCCCGGCGACTGGGTGTTTGTGTTGTCATTTCTTCTTCTTATTCATCATCATCATCATCATCATCATCATCATCATCATCATCAAGTGGCTCTGAGCACTATGGGACTTAACATCTGAGGTCATCAGTCCCCCTAGAACTTAGAACTACTTAAACCTAACTAACCTAAGGACATCACACACATCCATGCCCGACGCAGGATTCGAACCTGCGACCGTAGCGGTCGCGCTGTTCCAGACTGAAGCGTCTGGAACCGCACGGCCACTCCGGCCGGCGCGTAAAGTCATACTGCGTAAAGTCATACTGCGTAAAGCTCCCTGGCAGCTACGTCTGTCATCATCATCATCATCATCATCATCATCAAATGAGTTGCACCAGTCAACACCAGCGCTCGCTGTTCAGCTTTTCGGCTGCCTGCTGAGCCTTAGCAACGCATCTGAAGTTCAAGATTCGCATTACTGAATCGTAGTATCCTTTGTAGTCACTGGATGCTTCCTTCTCATGCTGTGTCTGGTTTCGATGAGTCAGCGATCCTTCTGATCGCCTTTTCAACACTGTGATAAGGTGTGAACTCAAAATAACAAGAAGGCACCCTTCAGTTACTTCCTTGTTGAACGGTGACACTCGTAAGAGTAAGACGCTGCCACTTATCCAAAATATACAGACAATAATACGGTCGTGGTGCACACGGTTCCCAATGGAATCAGACATCAACTCCTAAGAGTATTCACTTCGTGCAAGAACAAGTTGCTAACAGTACGTGATGCACGAGCGGCGACTGTGAATTTCCCCTTCATACCACCCAAAAGTAGGACTTTTTTTCATAATTTGGTTTTGCAGCTCTTGCAGTAGACTTGCTTGGAGAAAAGATTGGTGGGTACGAAGTTCGCCTGTTATAAACCCAAACACGTTTCAGTACCTTAGTGGCATCTTCGGTGAGTATCCTCTATTGTTCTGTAAAATGTATGTATGTTTTAAGTAACAATTATTTTAAAGAAATCAAGTCTAAATCAGTTTTCATCATTACTTCAGTTTACTACATTATTGGGTCATGTAGAAGCTATGTAAATTATTACATATTCTAGCTTTCGATCTGCAATTAACACACTGACTTATGACAACGTAAACCCTGTTGCTTCTTAGAATTCCGGCCACTTTTGTGACTGTTTTAGAAACTACATGTACCTCGAAACACCATGAAGACCGATCGAGCCATCAATAAACGTCATTTCACAATTAAAAGCGGGTAAAGTCGTACCCCGTCAAATGACCGCATGGGCAGTCTACCGAAATTTTTGCGTCCTGTCAATTGACGGGATAGGCAGTCAAAGTGATGTTACAGTGAGCTTGGTTGCCGAGTTAACAAATCACTTTATCTGTGAACGTATCATCGCGCAAAACAATTACGCTTGGAGATAAAGTGATTCGTTAACTCGCTAACCACATTCCAGTAACATCTTTTAATTACAATGACAAGCTACCAATATCCAGTAATGTACACAGGGTACTACATAACCAAATGATGTAGTAAGCTAATTACAACAACAGACACGAATTGTTTTACGACTAACTTTATTAGAACAATTATTATTTAAAACAGGTTTTCATTTTACAGAACTGAATAAAGAATAGTCACTGGCGACGACATAAAAGGGTTGAAACATGTTTGGGTTTACATAAAAAAAAACCAACCATTGCACAATAGACGAACTTGATGTCTAGTAAAGGAGATCTTTACGGCAGCGATCGACAAATTGGTCTTGGTTTTTTAGAAGAACAAGGCTGATGAATTCGTAAAGGCGACTGCGAAAAACCGCTGTATATGACTACAATCTTGGACATATTTCGTACAGCGATAAAGCTAATTGACCTTCTGCAGTCAGTCAGCTATGGTAAAGTTAACTGGGTCTAGCAGTAACGCATCTTGTCTCGGGTACTATGGCAAGTTTTTGTTGACAGAAAGACGCTAGAACCCGATTGCTGCAGAAACTGTGGAGATCCTGGCCTGGCGAAACCTGTGTTGACAAACAGGCGGCGCCATTATGAAACTTGCACCGTCGCGGTGGCCGCCGAGCGAATCGGGAAACTAAAAGCGTGTCTGCAGGCGAAACTGCCGGGCGGGGAAACGCCGCTGGATCCGATAGCTGGACAGACTCCGACGGCGAAATCCGCCTCCGCGGTCTCTGCTTTACTTATCTCGCAACGCTCAGAACGACGACGAAAATGTTTGTCAGATGGCCTTTCCACTGATAATTTTGTCGCGCCTTACCACGCTTCGCGCAACTCCCCCTGTCGGAGGTTCGAGTCCTCCCTCGGGCATGGGTGCGTGTGTTGTCCTTAGCGTAAGTTAGTTCAAGTTAGATTAAGTAGTGTGAAAGCTTAAGGACTGATGACCTTAGAAGTTTGGTCCCATAAGAACTTTGGTATCGATAGCTAAGATGCTACAGCCTAGGTACAATTTCGTAGGTTGGCACTACGACATTGACGACAGCGCCCTCTAGCAGGCGCTGTGCAGCTCTACGAGCGTTGCTTTGGATTCGGCCCTTTTGATTCCGAGCCGACGACCAGGCAACTTAGTTTCTACTTCATAGGGGGCTAGCCATTACAGACTTTGTTACTTCAGTTAAGTCAATGATAGTTTGTCCAACTGCTAGCGGCTATTAGCGTTGATGCCTATCCAGCTTCGCACCTACGTGCTCTTCAGTGCAAAGTTACGTATGTCATTGACTACTATTCTCTATTAAATGTTCTGTAAAGTTAAACGCAGTACCGAAGCATTTCGACTTTTCCTGCTCCTACTCACTTCCTACATTCAGCCTACCCTTCAGTTAACAGGAGCAGACTCACGCGCCGCCTACCAGGCGGGGTACAAAAGGAACTTCTATACATTTTTTTTTTCAAATTATTCATAAGGGGACATACACGCGGTAAACACTATTTCGATAATTTTCCTATTTTTCAGAATCAAATCGTTTGGAGCTAAGCCACTTTCCAGTACATATGAAGAGGAAGAAATGTTAAGGGAAAAAAAGGCAACAGCGAGTCCTACTCGCGGACAGAGTATTCCGTTCTAACTTAATTATGATCCATCCTGGAAATAGAGAATTTCAACTATTTTTTATGTTATCGATTCCGATATTGACAAGATATTGCTCCTGGAAATTCCAAGAACGTATCAAAATCTCTACAGTAGTTCTTCAGAGTAGCCCGGCCATGTAACAAGAAGCGAGCAAGGGGCTTCAGTTTACATATGTAGAGAGAGAAGGTTTATTAAACCTTACTTACTGAATCATGAAACTTTTTTTTTTGTTTTGTTTTTTTTAACAAGGGAAAGCTGTTTCACACAACTGACTGCTGTTTTGTGTACGCTTTAGCATAGGGAACCCATCACTTGTCATTGTTTGCCATTCTGTTCACCAAGTCATCTCGTTTCGTATTCAAACGAAAATGTAAGTACAGAGTAGCAGCGATCTGTTGAGTTTCGTGGTTCTCAGAGAGGAGTTTTGGAGCGCAACGAACACAGAACGATTAGTACCCTAATTGTTTAGCCGCGATTTCATGTTAAATACTTTGAGAAATCTACAGAAAGTTGTTTGGCAGTTGAGATATCACCGAACGCCGATTTTTGGTAATTTTCTTTTCTACAACGATTGGAACTTCAATAGTGGCAACTGTTTATTTGTACCTTATGCAAGACAGATACATGCGTCAAAGTTTCACTGTTCTTCACAGTAGCCACCAGCATTATATATGAGTCGTGTGCTTGGGTAGCTCAGTTGGTAGAGCACTTGCCCGCGAAAGGCAAGGTCCAGAGTTCGAGTCTCGGTCCGGCACACAATTCTAAACTGTCAGGAAGTTTCATTATATATAACCTTTGCCAGCGATGTGCAGATCGTAGGATAAGAGTAGCAGCGCCAGTTCCGTGGACAAAATCAGTCTCAGTTTGCTCCACGAGCATGCAACCAGATTAGATTTCCGCAGGACCCGCCCATCAGTTTGCAGGACCATGCTCGGAGGCATGATCGATGGGGCTGGGAAGTGGTGTCCCACCCACCACACTCCCTGGACTTAAGCCTTGTGACTTGCGCTTGATTCATAACAAGGGAACGTCCCCATCGCACCCCCCTCAGATTTAGTTATAAGTTGGCACAGTGGATAGGCCTTGAAAAACTGAACACAGATCAATCGAGAAAACAGGAAGAAGTTGTGTGGAACTATGAAAAAAATAAGCAAAATATACAAACTGAGTAGTCCATGCGCAAGACAGCCAACATCAAGGATAGTGTGAGCTCAGGAGCGCCGTGGTCCCGTGGTTAGCGTGAGCAGCTGCGGAACGAGAGGTCCTTGGTTCAAGTCTTCCCTCGAGTGAAAAGTTTACTTTCTTTATTTTCGTAAAGTTATGATCTGTCCATTCGTTCATTGACGTCTCTGTTCACTGTAATAAGTTTGTGTGTTTTGCGACCGCACCGCAAATCCGTGCGATTAGTAGATGAAAGGACGTGCCTCTCCAATGGAAACCGGAAACATTTGATCGCAAGGTCATTGGTTAACCGATTCCTCCATAGGAAAACACGCCTGATATATTCTATACGACAATGGTGACGGCATGTGCGTCACATGACAGGAATATGTTATCGACCCACCTAACTTGTACACTTGGCGAATGGGTAAAAAGATTCTTCTACCTTGCCTAATTTAGGTTTTCTTGTGGATGTGATACTCACTCCCAAAAAAGTGATGAAAACATAAGAGTTTGGCACATAAACTGCAAGAAATGAATGCAACAGTTTCACAGTCGCACAGTTTTCCCTGGGCTCTGTCAAAACATACGCTTTTAACGTTTTCAAATTTTTCCGTGTGTAGACCGTCAAATCCTGCATATGTCCAAGTAAATCTGAATATGTCCTGGAATTTTGGAGAGTGAAGTTGATTATGTGTCCCCATACTACGACGCAGTTACCTCGCGTCGGACGGACGGACAGAAAATAATTGTCTGAAAATCAAAAATTGAACTTTTCACTCGAGAGAAGACTTGAACCAAGGACCTCTCGTTCCGCAGGTGCTCACACTAACCACGGGACCACGGCGCTCCTGAGCTCACACTATCCTTGATGTTGGCTGTCTTGCGCATGGACTACTCAGTTTGTATATTTTGCTTATTTTTTTCATAGTTCCACACAACTTCTTCCTGTTTTCTCGACTGATCTGTGTTCAGATTTTCAAGGCCTGTCCACTGCTCCAACTTATAACTAAATCTGAGGGGGGTGCGATGGGGAGGTTCCCTTGTAAGATGAAGAAAGTATTCCATGGCGTTCGCTTCAGAACTGTTACAGAGATTCGTCGCTGCTCTCGAACTATCATCATCACTGGTACTGCTAAGAGATTTTTTAATTCCAACGGTGATTTTGAACAGATACCTAGGTAAACGAGAAGCAAATGTGTGTTTCTGCCTATCTTAGGTCTAACCACACCAACGTGCTGGAACAGTACGGCTTCCCATGCTACATGAAAACAGAGGTCACTTGCCTGTTAGCCCTTGCAGAATATTAACTGCAAGACTGCTACCAAATAAAGTCAGCACGTCGTACAAAAGATACGAATAGCCTTCTATTGGTGGTGCGACCATGCTACGCAGCAGCGGTCTCGCGTTGACTGCCCGCTGACCTGTGACGCCTTCAGGGGTCGAGGTCACCAGAATGCGAGTTCCTGGCACGCAGCGTTCTTCGGAAATCTCTGCACGTGGGCTGGCTGGAATTGCTCCAGAGCTTTGTCGTTCGCCGTCGTGCTGTGCCTGCCTTCAGCTTGCTTTTCGGCTTTTGGGAAGTTCATGGTTTAACAATCAACAAATATGCTAAACCCGTGAGTAGATGCGGGTCGTGCTTCGGAACAGCCTTCTGTTCTCAATGAGTACATCACTAATGTCACGGAGGAGATCGCTGCGTATTTCAGACATAGCTGTGGAGTAGAGGGTGATGACGCTATTGGCAGCAGAGCAGTAGTAAGGTGCCACTAGTCAGGTGGCGAATGAATTGCCTGATTAGTTCGCCTTGGTAGCAACGCGATCAGCATGGCGGATTGATAATCAAAGGGGCTCGGGCTCGAATCCCGTCCGCGTCGGAGATGTTGTTTTACCCTCACTCTCGTACACACTGCTGGGACGACTGTATGGGTACGTCCTGAAAGCCAACAAATTTTTTAAGAAAGTGTTTTATTCCCAGCATTGTAGCAATTGGTGTATTGGGCTGGTTTCTGGTATCGCTTGAAAATGGCCTCTAAGTCAAATCGTGACAAGTAAATACATTTCATTTTTGACGAAATTTTGTGTGCCAGTGGACCCACAGTTTTAAAAAGCAACAAGACCACGTTGGCTGTGGAACAGAAAGTAAAGGAGTTGATTGAATTACTTGTATCTTTTCTTCACAGATGTGGGTTTATTAGATGTTGAAACCATAGTTTCCACGTCTGCTATTTATACGGTTAAGGGGAAAGTACTCTTCACTACACTCTGTTTAACTTACAATTTACTCTTTTTTCAATAGAAAGAGAGCTCTAAAATAAAAGGCTTCGGTAAAAAAAATGTTAATGTCGTGTGACTGGGGCCTCCCTTCGGGTAGACCGTTCACCGGGTGCAAGTCTTTCGATTTGATGCCACTTCGGCGACTTGATCGTCGATGGGGATGGAATGATGATAGGACAAAGCAACACCCAGTCCCTGAGCGGAGAAAATCTCCGACCCAGCTCGGAATCGAACCTGGGCCCTTAGGATTGACAATCTGTGGCGCTGACCACTATCGTTGGGTTTGGTTGTTGCGGGCGTCACATGATAAAGTTCGTTTGTTGATCCTTCCACTCAGCTTTTTTTTTTTTTTTTTTTTTTTGGCCAACTAGCGCTCTGACCGAACGCGGTGAGCTACCGTGCCGACTCCACTCACCTATTGGGGGTGGGCATAGGCTTCGGTAAACAATCATTTACCTTCAACGATCACCTAGCCCAGGGAGAAAACTATGTAACTTACCTGTAAATAATTCCATGCATTATAGAGTCCCATTAAAATCTGACCCGACTAAAAGAATATTTTCTACAGGTGGAGGCAGTATTAGGGATAAATGTCACTCGCTTCACTTGTTGTCTGAGCGGAATTGACACTTGTTACCCACGTTTTAAAGACAGTGAATGTATATATGCAATTCCTTAAAGAGAAAACAATATATTTCTTCTTTTTTCTTTTCTTATTCTACAAGACCACAGCAACGAGCCAGTTTTCCTGTCCGGAATCACACTTCGTCTCATGTTTCACGTGGTCCCACTATTCCCCCGTTTTCGTTGGATTACGAGCGTATCTTATTTTTGCAAATGATTTTCCATTTTTTATTCTACGATATTACTGTATTTTGTCAGTTACATCATATTTATGCAGTTTTTGTCGAATCGCTTTATTCCTGAATTTGATTTGTTGAGTGCAGCCTCTAAATTTGCTGCAGCATCTATATTCGACTTATCCTTACGCGAAGAGTTTTCACAACCGTTAACTATCGTATGCGTTCTCACTGTTTACACAATTTTGTATCAGTTATGGTATTAATTTAAAGATTCCAACGTATTTTCCCATATAAATATGTCTTTCCTAAGAGTCGTCAGGCCCATTTTCTCTGGTGTTTAGACAGATATTTGCGACTTCATTTTTGCTAAGTGTAGCTGGAGTCAGCCCAAACAAATACTGCTTATCACATCTTTCATGCGACGCCCAGTGATGACGGACAGTGTTGGTTTGTTTCCCATTACATCATCATCATCAACAACATCTAAGACTGATTATGCCTTTCAGAGTTCAGTCTGGAGCACAGTCCCCCTTATAAAATTCCTCCATGATCCCCTATTCAGTGCTAACATTGGTGCCTCTTCTGATGTTAAGCCTATTACTTCAAAATCATTCTTAACCGAATCCAGGTACCTTCTCCTTAGTCTACCCCGACTCCTCCTACCCTCTACTGCTGAACCCATGTGTCTCTTGGGTAACTTTGCTTCTCCCCATTACAGACAAAATTATTTTTAAAGCGGAATTTTATGTGCCCATTCGATAGAGCGCTTACATATTAGTCTAGTGCTACATTCGTTTTATCGATGTGTATTAACAGGGGCAGTAAAACACTAAGAATAGCCAGTACTCCAGCACAGACTGAGTAGCGCTTCTGCATGGCGGCAGTAGTCAGCACGGGACAGGGCGGTGATGTCGCTTTACTGCCCCTGTCTGTTAACACACATCGACAAAACGAATGTAGCACTAGACTAATTTGGGACCGATCTATCGAACGAGCACGCAAACATCCGTGTAAAAACTTACTTTGTCTGTGACGTGAAAAAAACCGATGCCTTCCGCCGACACTGGGCGCTGCATGAAAGGCGTGATTACCGGTTTGTTTGTATTCACTCCAGCTTCACACCGCAAAAACTCAATTGAAGATATCTGCCAAAACAGCAGACAAAATGCGTCTAACGAATATTAGGAGAGAGACCCGGTATATGAAATTTATGTTGTTCCTTTTTTTTATGTCTTACCTTCGATCTTCGGTTACGTAGCAACCCAGACAGTAATAGTATGCTACGCGTTCAGTGGTTTGCGAGTTTATTAAAGCCATGAATTCAATCTTTTTCTTTGATAATTTCATGCTATATTTTTGAACACTAGATTTAGTTCGTGGGTTGCTCTTATTACGTAAGGAAAAATGTTGGTGTTTCATTGCCATTGCTTAATTTATTTTACAGCAGCAAACTATTGACACACAGTCAACATGGGTTTAGAAAACATCGTTCCTGTGAAACACAACTAGCTCTTTATTCACATGAAGTGTTGAGTGCTATTGACAAGGGATTTCAGATCGATTCCGTATTTCTGGATTTCTGGATTTCCGGAAGGCTTTTGACACTGTACGATACAAGCGGCTCGTAGGGAAATTGCGTTCTTACGGAATATCGTCTCAGTTATGTGACTGGATTTGTGATTTCCTGTCAAAGAGGTCACAGTTCGTAGTAATCGACGGAAAGTCATTGTGTAAAACAGAAGTGATTTCTGGCGTTCCCAAAGGCAGTGTTATAGGCCCTTTGCTGTTCCTTATCTATATAAACGATTTGGGAGACAATTTGAGGAGCCGTCTTCGGTTGTTTGCAGATGAAGCTGCCGTTAATCGACTAATAAAGTCATCAGAAGATCAAAACAAACTGCAAAACGATTTATAAAAGATATCTGAATGGTGCGAAAAGTGGCAGTTGACTCTGAGTAACGAAAAGTGTGAGGTCATCCGCATGATTGCTAAAAGGAACTCAAACTTCAGTTACACGATAAATCAGTCTAATCTAAAAGCCGTAAATTCAATGAAATACCTAGATATTACAATTCCGGACAACTTAAACTTGAAGGAACACACAGAAAATGTTGTGGGGAAGGCTAACCAAAGACTGCGTTTTATTGGCAGGACACTTAGAAAATGTAACAGACCTACGACGGAGACTGCCTACACTACGCTTGTCCGTTCTCTTTTAGAATACTGCTGCGCGGTGTGGGATCCTTACCAGATAGGACTGACGGAGTACATCGAAAAAGTTCAAAGAAAGGCAGCACGTTTTGTATTATTGCGAAATATGGGAGAGAGTGCCACAGAAATGATACAGGATTTGTGCTGGAAATCGTTAAAAGAAAGGCGTTTTTCGTTCTGACGGAATCTTCTCACGAAATTCCAATCACCAACTTTCTCTTCCGAATGCGAAAATATTTTGTTGACAACGACCTAAATAGGGAGGAACGATCAACACGATAAAATAAGGGAAATCAGAGCTCGTACGGAAAGATATAGGAGTTCATTCTTTCCTCGCGATATAGGAGATTGGAATAACAGAGAATTGTGAAGGTGGTTAGATGAACCCCGTGCCAGGCACTTAAATGTGATTTGCAGAGTATCCATGCAGATGTAGATGTATCCCTGATCATTCACATTTGATAGCGATCAAAAGACTATTCCACAGCCGGCCGCTGTGGTCGAACGGTTTTAGGCGCTTCAGTCCGGCACCGCACTGCTGCTACGGTCGCAGGTTCGAATCCTGCCTCGGGCATTAACGTGTGTGATGTCCTTAGGTTAGTTAGGTTTAAGTAGTTCTAAGTCTAGGGGACTGATGACCTCAGATGTTGAGTCCCATTGTGCTGAGAGCCATTTGCACCATTTTTGAACTATTCTAAATTCTCGGATATCCGCCAGACCCCCGTATATCGGAGTAGGTCTTGGTGCGCTCGAAAGTCGCAGCGATCCGCGTCTCCACCGTAAGCGGGGTGAGTGTCGTGTACACTGGATGGTGCTTTTGGAGTCCTACCTTTCTTGTTGCGACCTCGCGGACTCCGAAGTCAGTCGCACGTTATTCGTCGACCACAACAGTATTCCACCTGGAAGTGAAAGCGTTTCGTTCCGCTTATCGTGATATTTCACGAGAACACGCTGAACCACTTGCCAGTGTATGCACAAGTGTCCTGAAAACATTCACAGTTCAATACGTTTTCCTTAATCAGCACTGGCATTGTTTACTGTAACGCCACCGAAACATATCCGATAGCGCAGTTGTATCGTGGTCGAGTAGAGCTCTGGTCGGGACTCTTGTTTGCATCTGCCTACGCTCACTTGCATTCGTGTGTGAATACTTCGCGCTGACGCGCTCTCTCAGTTCTGTGTTTGTCGTGCTTTCTGACTTTTTCTCGCTGGTTAGGTTGATGCTGTGTTTTTTCACGAGCGCCACGAAACGTGGTACTCCGGGTTCAATTCGAGCTTTATTGTGATTGCTGTATCTCACGCTATGCGAGATAGACAATACATATGCTTCTAATAGTTTCATCATCTCAGGTGACAAAATCAGCGCAATTCTGCAAAATACCGAGCCAGTGTACAGAATTCAGTATCATGATTTCGAAAGTATATATTCAAAAGATGTAGAAACAGATTTTGAAGACTTCATCCTTCCTCGAATTCCTAATCTCTCTGAAGCGCGCACACACACACACACACACACACACACACACACACACACACACACACACACATGAAATAAAGTTAGTTGCAGGTTTTTTATCACAAACTTCTAATGGGAACAGAGAAAACACTCATCTCGCTCCACGTATTTGAAGTTATTGCCTTTCCTTTCGACCGGAAGCAGTTGGAGCAAAACCTCCATCGTCGGCAGAGCCGCTCCGTTACAAATACTGTAATGTGGCAGCCAAGGACTGTCAAAGCCCACTTTTTGTCTTGAGCTAACCCAACTTACAATGAACCCCATGCAGAATCCCTTTTACACTCTTTTCCTCTAGTCTACCTCCCCTCACCTCTATTCCAACCGGAGGTTCGAGTCCTCCCTTGGGCATTTTGTCATTTTCTTTTTTTCTTTTCTTTAGTATATGCTTGACTGAGAATTCTAACCGTGTGTGAGGGTGGTCCGATAAGTGTCGTAAAAAAAAAGCAAGGAAAAAATGTTTCGTAAACAACTCATCTTACTTCTCGGCACCTCTTCTTTGAGGCATATACACCTGGTCCAGCGATCCTCCAGCTTTTTCATTCCATTGGAAAATTAGGTTCTGTTAAGCTATCCAAAATACTCGTTGAATGTTGCTATACTTTCATTTGATGAAAATTTCTTTCCAGCAACCCAAAGTTTCGAGTAAGGGAACAGTAAGAAGTTGCTTGGTGTCAATTATGGTGAATAGGGTGGCTGAGGAATCAGTTCAAAGCCCAATTCATGCACTTTCGCCATTGTTACTGCTGATGTTTGGGATGGTGCATTATCCTGTTCCTTCTTTCAGCCAACGCAAGTTTCGGACGATCCAACAATGAAGCATGATAGAGTCCACTTACGGTTCTGGCCTTTTCCAGGTAATCTATAAGGATTATTCCTTGAGAATGGAAAAAAAACAGAGACCATCACCAGCAGACAGAGTGATCTTTGTCTCCTTTGGTGTATTTTACTAGCCTTTGTCCACTGGTTTTGACTGCCGTTTTCACTCTGGTGTGCTACGATGGGCCCAGGTTTCATCAACAATCACAAATCGGCGCAAATTGTCTTGCGGATTGCGATTAAACATCGCCAGACATTGTGTTGAAATTTTGTGCGGAATGTGCTTTTGGTCGAGCGTGACCAATGGACGCACCCACCTCGCACACATCTTCTGCATAGCCAGTTCTTCGTGCAGGATATTATGGACTTACTGAGTTGAAATGCCTACAGTCTCAGGAATGTCACGAAGTTTTATTCGTCGGTCTTGCATTACCATATCATGGATTTTGTCAGTGGCTTCCTGTATTGTGACCTCAATTGGACGGCCGGAGTGATTGGTTCAAATGGCTCTGAGCACTATGGGACTTAACATCTATGGTCATCAGTCCCCTAGAACTTAGAACTACTTAAACCTAACTAACCTATGGACATCACACAACACCCAGTCATCACTAGGCAGAGGAAATCCCTGACTCCGCCGGGAATCGAACCCGGGCGTGGGATGCGAGAACGCTACCGCACGACCACGAGCTGCGGACAACTTTACCAACCATGAAGGGGCAACAAAAATGTTCAAAACTTTAATGCCGGCCGTTGTGACCGAGCGGTTCTAGGCCTTTCAGTCCGAAACCGCGCTATTGCTACCGTCGCAGGTTCGAATCCTGCCCAGGCATGGATATGTGTGATGTCCTTAGGTTAGTTAGGTTTAAGTAGTTCTAAATCTAGGGGACTGATGACCTCAGATGTTAAAGTCCCATAGTGCTTAGAGCCATTTTGAAACCTTTAATAAAAATTTTCCATACTTGTTATACCATCCTCGTATGTTTTTATTTGCTGTTTGCTGCTTTACCCTTTACTTTAGTTACGACGTTTCGAACGCCCGCTGCTGTTTTCTCCGTGACGTAGTGTCTGTATGCAAATGGGCTAGCGCCAGTGTGACATGCTACCTACGATAACATTGTAACTGGGCAGAGAGGGATTGACGGGAGAAGGGCAGGGTACTGCACTGGGAATGTTCCCCACCCAGATTTCATCATATAATTCCTGTAAGGGATGTGAAGTCTTTAACATACCTGCATGTTCCTTTCGGGCTATTGTTCGGCAGCTTGCCTGATTGGGCAGCTGTTATCCGAAAAAAGACGACCACATTTGTCTTCATTCTATCTTCATTAGGTTACTTCTCTCTCCTTTCCATTCCAAAGACCACGATGCAACCTTAAGGCACAACATTGTAACATACGCAAGTTCTTTTCCCCAACAACACATTTCTTCTGGTAATTGTGCAGAGAATTTACATGACGGAATTCTGTATAACCGTTATTCTGTTACATCGTTGCATATCCACTGTTCATCAAACATTATTTGCCTTAGATAGGTATATGCACTACCTGTGTCTGCAAGCCAAAGGGCGCTCATGTCACTTATCCTTGTGTTTTGTCTAACAGATCCTAAAAGCATATTTCATTTACTGTTTGTATTTTCTTTGCTTAATTAACACATAGTACTTTAACAATTAAAAAACTGTTTCTAAGAGCATCCTGCATGGCCGTTATTACGCGCCTACTTAATACACGTTACTTTCCCGAAGTTGAGCAGGTCATAAACACCTTTGGACCTAGTAATTTCTTATTAGAACTGTAAATGCTTTACCTCCTTTTTAGTTTTTGAAAATGAGGTGATATGTCTGAACTGTATTCTTCTCTACTTTCACATTAACAACATATTTTGTTGTTGGTAAATATCCATTAGTCACCGTCTTCGAGGACTGCTGAGAAATATTGCTTCATATAAGCAGTATACAAGCAGAGGTATAGTTCATGACCTAGCACATGCAAGCAAAATACTCCGAAACTGAAATACATATGTAACTCGGTGCAAATACTCCGTGGCGCTCAGGTCTTTTGCTGGCTGACACGTAGAGCCACGTAGAGAGTACGAGAACTATATGATCAACTTATTTTATCTAGGAATCTAATTAGAGTTACAAATACAATTGGGTGAAATTGTCTTTACAGCTTACGGAGTCACTGTAAATCTTTAGGAAGTCAATAGTTTCATTTGTGCTAGGGAAAAAAAAGACATTGAAGGGGATGTTACTAAATGAAGCATCCTGCAATGGTACGTTTGCGGGTAACTGTGATTCATTTAGGTGGATTCTTGCTAAATTAGTGTGATAGCTGAAGCAGCGATAGCTGATGCAGCGATAGCTGATGCAGATTCTTCTTGCGAAGCTGATCTCTTCTAAACTTGAAAGAAATCGTGAATGCTGGTTTTTTTATATTTGCTACCGTTCAGCCTTAAAATCTTGTCAACTATTTTTTGAGTTGTTAATAGTAAAGCAGATTGTGGAAGTTGGACAACTACTCGCCACATAATAAAAATATTTAAAAATATATACAAGGGGAAAAACTACCAAATTTTATTTCTTTGCATACTAATATACGGATTAATACAAAACTTGTACAACCTCAAACGAATGAAATTAATTGTTTGCCTTGAAAATAGAACAATAATATTGTGGATGTATGGGCGACATGTTTTACCTCACGCAACGTAGAACGCAGATGGGGGTCCCGCTGAATTCCATGATAATGTTGAAAAGCTTCAAGTTTAAGAGTGTGTGAGTATAACGTCAAAGTTATTTTCAAGTAGAACACATCGATGTGCCTACAACGAGAAATTATCTACATGAAGCACATGAGTCTCTTAGTAACAGTTTTGTTTCGGCTTGTCTTTCTAGGAAAAGAATGACCTAAATATGTGGCCCTTAACGAGAGGTGTCTTTATTTACGCCAACAAGTGGAACAGAAATGCAGTATTTCTCTCTGGAGTATTGTTCTATCCATAGAACAAGCAATAGAATGGCCGGTCTGCGTACTTTAAACTAGCAGGAAATGCAACGGCAGCGGTTTACAGCAATTCGCGTACGATTAATTGTATTTCCTTGTTTCACTGAGTCGGTCTCCTGTGGAGTTTAAAACAGTATCTGTGCCGCCGGTAAACAACAGAACTGTGCGACGCTTGGTTTACTTTTGTTGCTACAGGGGTGTTCAGAGTTTTGCTTGTCGATGGCGAAGCAACAGCTGAAATGGAGGATTCAGGGAACGCTTGCACGGTTCGATATACAGCGGAAAGCTCGCTGAACCAGAAGCGCGACATGCAACTCCCGAATTACTGCGTCCAGTGCGCCAGATCAGATCAGACCACCATACTCGGCTAAATTACTGCGCTCTATGCCACTCTGTTGTACAACAGCAGAACTACTACAGTATCAACTGCAGAAACCTGTTGGTATTAAGACTAAAGTTGTTTACATACTTTTGATCATATTCACAATACATAAACGGGTTAATCAAACGGCTTCTGTCCCACTACGATCTCACCCCGTGGAAAAAGAGAGTACAAAACATAGCAGCACATAAAACGAAGAGTAACATAAAAGTCTTGTATTCGTGAGGTCCTTAGTTCGAACCAAGGTAGTAGCAAATTTCTTTTTTACTTTTAGTTTATACATGGTATGTTTGATATCAAATGGACATGTTCATTAACGAATATTGAATCATAATTTTTTTAAATTAAATATATTTTATTTTTAATTAATAATTTAATTAATAAGTGTAAATGATCAACAAATGTAGTACCATGACTTAATAATATTGAGTGATTTTTTATTTTATATTTAATTTACCAATTACTGTAAATGTTTACAACAACATTGCAACTCAGGAATCAAATCAGAATTGTATCCAATTTTCTGTAGCTATAGGCAAATACGACCCGCATTAGATTGTAAATGGCGGGTCTCAAGGTTGCGAGCAATAACAAATAACTAAATAAATACTTTAAGCTTATCGTACTCCTGTAATCTTTACCTCCCACACTACCCTCCACCATAAAATTAATTATCCCTTTGGTGTCATAAAATGTGTTTCATCAACTTATACCTTATTTTTGTTAAATTGTTCCATAAAGTTGTTCTCTCACAAGACCGATTCATTACGTCTTCGTTAGTCATCCGATTTACCCAACTGATCTTCAGTATTCTTCTGTACCAGCAGACTTCAAAAAATTCTCTTTTCTTGTCTTACTGCTTTCGCATACATTTCACTTCCTAACATCTAAATTTATCACGACGAAAACATGTTTCTCCTTTCCAGGAAAGCTTTTCTCGGTGTTGGCGGTCTATATTCTATATCCTCTTTACTTCTGCAAACGTCGTTTCATTCTGTTGCCCATACGGCAAAACACGGGGTCCGGGGCTCGATTCCTGGCGCGGTCAAGGATTTTCACCTGCCTCGAGAAGACTGGATGTTTGTGTTGTCCTCATAATTTCATCAACGTTCATGAAAGTGGCGAGATTGGACTGTGCAAAGGCTGGGAGTTTGTACGGGCGCTGATAACCACGCAGTTGAGCGCCCCACAAACCAAACATCATCATCAGGCAAAACTCAACTACTACTGTCTTTGAACATAAGAATTCATTGCTCTGGAATGTAGTTTGTAACCCTACTTCTTCTGCACATTCCTTAAGTATCTCGAGCTGTTTGACTGCAGTCTCTTCTTCCTCTGCATGCATCGGCAGGTAGTCTGCAAATGCGAATAGGGGCTATGTTTGGGAATGCCCAATAGGATTGGCTTCCAAAACCCCCGTTACTTGAGTTCTTTCTCCCTTCTTTCATAACCTTGTCTGCGACGACGTCGAACAGAATGGGAGAGAACCATCTTCCTATCTTACACCTGTCTGAATGTTTAAAAGAGTTCCGAGATCTAATCCATAAATTTTACTTTAGCTTTCTTGTCAGTTAGCGTTCGTTTTATGAGTTCCCGTGTTTTAAGAACTAGTCCCACCTCTTCTAAAATCTGGAATAGTGATGGCCTGTCTACTGAGTCGCGCGCCTTTCGAAATCTAAAAATGTGCGCACTTAACGCTTTTGACTGAGGGAGCGCGTTTTGAGTGTGGTTCTGAAGTTAAAAATTTGTTCTGGACGTGACCTGTTCTGTCTGAATCCTGCTTGATATTCTGCTAATTTAGACTCTGAATTATCATTACTATTTATATACAGGGTGGTCCACTGATAGTGAGCCCGCAGCTCGTGGTCGTGCGGTAGCGTTCTCGCTTCCCGCGTCCGGGTTCCCGGGTTCGATTCCCGGCGGGGTCAGGGATTTTCTCTGCCTCGTGATGGCTGGGTGTTGTGTGATGTCGTTAGGTTAGTTAGGTTTAAGTAGTTCTAAGTTCTAGGGGACTGATGACCATAGATGTTAAGTCCCATAGTGCTCAGAGCCATCTTCGGCCACTGATAGTGACCGGGTCAAATATCTCACGAAATAAGCATCAAACGAAAAAACTACAATGAACGAACAACTTTATGGAACAATTTAACAAAAATAAGGTATAAGTTGATGAAACACATTTTTCGCTTTGTGATAGATGGCACTGTAATAGTCACAAACGTGGTATCACGTAACATTCCGCCAGTGCGGACGGTATTTGCTTCGTGATACATTACCTGTGTTAAAATGGACCGTTTACCAACTACGGAAAAGGTCGATATCGTGTTGATGTATGGCTATTGTGGTCAAAATGCCCAACGGGCGTGTGCTATGTATGTTGCTCGGTATCCTGGACGACATCATGCAAGTGTCGGGACCGTTCGCCGGATAGTTACGTTATTTAAGGAAACAGGAAGTGTTCAGCCACATGTGAAACGCGAACCACGACGTGCAACAAATGATGATGACCAATTAGGTGTTTCAGCTGCTGTCGCGGCTAATCCGCACATCAGTAGCAGACAAATTGTGCGAGAATCGAGAATTACAAAAATGTCGGTGTTGAGAATCTACATAAACATAGATTGCACCCGTACCGTATTTCTACGCACCAGGAATTGCATGGCTACGACTCTGGACGTCGTGTACAGTTCTGCCACTGGGCACAAGAGAAATTACGGGACGATGACAGATTTTGCACGCTTTCTATTTAGCGACGCAGCTTCATTCACGAACAGCGGTAACGTTAACCGGCATAATATGCACTATCGGGCAACGGAAAATCCACGATGGCTGCGACAAGTGGCGACTTTGGCGGGTTAATGTATGGTGCGGCATTATGGGAGGAAGGATAATTGGCCCCCATTTTATCGATGGCAATCTAAATGGTGCAATGTATGGTAATTTCCTACTTAATGTTCTACCGATATTACTACAAGATGTTTCACTGCATGGCAGAATGGCGATGTACTTCCAACATGATGATGTCCGGCACATAGTGTAAGTAGGCTGTTTATGTTTTCTCTATGTAAGTAGGCTGTTTATGTTTTCTTATTGGCAACGTTACGTAGCGCTCAATATGAAAATCACTGGCTGTGCTGTGTGCAGTCTGTGGCTGCTTTGCATTGTTGTAATTCTCGCCATTGTAGTGTTAGGCAGCTGGCTGTGAACAGCGCTTAGCGTTGCGCAGTTGGAGGTGAGCCGCCGGCAGTGGTGGATGTGGGGAGAGAGATGGCGGAGTTTTGTAATTTGTCATGAACTGCTATATTTATATATGATGATATCAAGGTAAATACATTGTTTGTTCTCTACTAATATCTTTCATTTGCTAACTATCCCTATCAGTAGTTAGTGCCTTCCATAGTTTGAATCTTTTATTTAGCTGGCAGTAGTGGCGCTCGCTGTATTGCAGTAGCTTGAGCAGCGAAGATTTTTGTGAGGTAAGTGATTTGTGAAAGGTATAGTTTAATGTTAGTCAGGGCCATTCTTTTGTAGGGAATTTTGAAAGTCAGATTGCGTTGCACTAATAAAATATTGTGTGTCAGTTTAAGGACAGTCGTGTATAATTGTTCAAAGGGGACGTTTCAATAGCTCACGTGCGGTTGAAGAGGTATTGAATAGCAAATTTCCTGACAGGTGGATTGGTCATCGAAGCACCATACCACGGCCCGCACATTCACCGGATCTGACGTCCCCGGATTTCTTTCTGTGGGGAAAGTTGAAGGATATTTGCTATCGTGATCGACCGACAACGCCTGACAACATGCGTCAGCGCATTGTCAATGCATGTGCGAACATTATGGAAGGCGAACTACTCGCTGTTGAGAGGAATGTCGTTACACGTATTGCCAAATGCATTGAGGTTGACGGACATTCTTTTGAGCATTTATTGCATTAATGTGGTATTTACTGGTAATCACGCTGTAACAGCATGCGTTCTCAGAAATGATAGGTTCACAAAGGTATATGTATCACATTGGAACAACCGAAATAAAATGTTCAAACGTACCTACGTTCTGTATTTTAATTTAAAAAACCTACCTGTTACCAACTGTTCGTCTAAAATTGTGAGCCATGTTTGTGACTATTACAGCGTCGTCTATTACAAAGCGAAAAAAGTGGTCCAACTAAAACATTCATATTTCTTTACGTACTACACGAATATGTAATAAAAATGGGGGTTTCTACTTAAAAAACGCAGTTGATACCCGTTTGACCTATGGCAGCGCCACCTAGCGGGCCAACCATAGTGCCATCCGGTTTCCCCCTTCAAGGTAGACAAGTTTCGTTCTTTGTGGTTTTTTGTTTGACGCTTATTTCGTGAGATATTTGGCCCGGTCACGATCAATGGACCACCCTGTACATAATCAAGTTTCTACACAGTCCTCAGATCACAAGTCCTTGTTGTGCTTGTCCGGCTTTTTAACTGTTGATCCATAGTATGTGCTCATTAGACTGTTATTCCTTTCAACAGGTCCTGCAATTCTTCTTCATTTTCACTGAAGGTAGCAATGTCGTCAGCGAAACTTATCACATCCTTCCACTCTGAATTTTAATCCCGCCCATGAGCCATTCTTTCATTCCCGTATTTCTTCTTCTCCCATAAAACGTAAACACGCCCAGATAGGTGGGGAGGGGGTTTGGATGTCTGCTGCTTTGCTTACGCAACGTGCAAGCTGCGACCGCCGGCGTGGGCTCGGAAGCTGGTGGCGAGTATCGCCTGGTGTGAAGGCCTCGTCGCCCTAGGATTGCACGGCTCCTGGCAGCCTCCCGGTCGCACGCAGCCCGCAGCCCGGCGTTCGCTCGCCGCCGCCCACGCAGCGCCGGTCGCAACGCAGCTGTTTCGAGAGGTCGATACGGCGCACGTGTAGGCCCGCCGGCTCGGCTAGGCTCGTCTCGCTCTCGTTACGCCACGCTCCCCTGCACCGCTTCGCCCTGTCTCGAGACCCCCAAGGGCCGGCAGGCGGACGAGCGTCGGTGTTGGGACCGCGCCTCGCTGCACCCGAGGCCTGCAGTCTGCCAGCTAGTGCGTTTCTCTCCTACAGATCGCTAAATAGCGCCGAGGCTGCGGCGCAATGAGCTTTCGTCGTCACTGCCCAGTTATCACCGAACGAAACGCGATAACGGAGACTTTATGAGCGCCACGCTGAACGTCGTGCCACTTGATCGTGTCTCTCTGTGAGGCACGTTCACGTTCATGCTTTCCATGTTACTACTGTTGGACAGCAGCAGTGAAACTCCCGCTACGATTTTCAAAACCTTCTCGCCATAAGCGATGCATTCTCGCAAGACACACGAACAGCAACATGGCATAATGTTGTGAATTATGACCAAGGTGTAAAAGTGTAAAGACAACTGCAGCCCGAGCAACGAATGCGAGTACATGACAAATTACGTAACAACTAAGTGCACACCAAAACTGTGCCCACAACACTAAAGCTATTCACAACGGTATAACGCTGAAGTATATAAATTCACTTTTCCATATCTGTTAATAACCGGAAGTTTTGATTTTAGAGGTACGGCCGTCTTGTTAAAACTAGAGACGGCCTGGCGCGGCAGATAGGCAACCAGCTACAACACTTTCAAGACGAGATTTTCGACCATATGAACAAATATTAATGAGCATTTAGCATCACAGGGTGCCCCAGAGAGCATCCCAGGGTGCCCAAGAGACCTACAACACCAAGAAGAATCGCTTCTCGGCTTTTGGCAAGATCAATGTGTAGTTTTTTTAATAAATAAGGATTAAGGATAAGGAAGGAACTAATGGTAGAATAGATATGTTAACTGCAAATTCAGTTGAAAATGACTAACGCCGAAAATACTGCAACGTCAAAATAGCAAAAAAAGAAGAAAAACTAGAAAAACAAGAAAACAGTCCAGGTTCCCAGAAGGCTTTTGACACCGTTCCTCACAAGCGGCTTCTAATCAAAGTGCCTGCCTAAGAAGTGTCGTTTCAGTCGTGCCACTGGATACGTTATTTCCCATTAAGAACATCACACGTCGTAGTAACTGACGGGAAGTCATCTAGCAAAACAGAAGGGATATCTGGAGTTCCCCCACAAAGTGTTATAGGCCCTCTGGTGTTCCTCATCCACACAAACGATTTAGGAGACACATGGAGACCACTGAAAAACTTCAAAGAACGGCAGTTCGTTTCACATTGTTATGAAACAGGTGATGTAGTGTCAAGGCGAGGAGGGGGTGAGATCTTTCCACGAAATTTCGATCACCAATTTTCTCCGCCGAATGCTGAAATTTTTTGTTCACTCCCACCTAAGTAGAGAAGAATGTTGGTCGTATTAAAATAAGAAAAATCAAAACTAGCTGGGAAATATGTAAGTGCTCATTTTTCTCTCGTGCTGTACAGGAGTGGAAGAGTCGAGAAAGAGTCTGAAACTGGCTCTATCATCCCTCTACTAAACACTTCAGTGAGAATTACAGAGTAGTCATGTAAATGTAGATGGAGATGTAGAACTGACGAAACTGTTGTTATTTATACGTGACGGCGACTCCCAAAAATAAGAAAATTATTGGGAATTCCTTTTGTTACACTGTAGTGATGATTTCCTCAACTAATGTGGAAATTACGAAAAGATTTCTGGAGTGACTGAGTGACTACAGTATTGCGAATGTTTTTGCCCCAGTTTTTGAAAAAAACTTTGTACTTGGAATTGCCCCCACAGACGTCGAAACTGGAGCAGTTGCGTAGCCCAGGCGTCACAGAGAGCTTAGAGTGTGCGTTCTACTTTTCTTAAAGTAGCTTTTAATGCGAAGAGATACGGTAGCGGGAGAACGGATGGCGAGGAGTGGCGCTTCCAACATCGCGTTAGCTGGCACACGCCGCGCTTGTTTGTTAACGCTGGGGTGAGTGAACTGGCAGACGCGAAGCAACAAAGCAAACGTGGATGTAGGTCGCGGCGATAGCAGCGCCGGTGGAGATAAGGGGCTGCCGCGAGCCGCCGGATTTGAGCGCCCGACTGCTGCCTCGCAGGTAGCGGAACGTGTGGGACCCCCGCGCCCAACGGCCACCTCAGCCGTGAATGACACGTACCGTAAACCGGGCACACATTGACCGCCGTGGTTACTGTGACCACTCACACATCAAACGTCTTACAGCGTTCTGCTGGTCGTTGGCGCAGTGGCAAATCGCTGCACTGCCTGGTGAATCCCGATACCACCATCATGCCGACGGGAGTGCGCGAATCCGTCGTCTTCCACGTATGTTCACAAAAAATTTCATTCTCCTCCTGAGAAAAATAAAAAATTAGACACGACTGTGCAAAATATTTTGAACGCCCTTTGTATGTCACGAAAAGTTCATTATTTTAAAATTAGATACATTCGAGCCCACAGGGAGGCTTACCAATAATTGTTATTCCCTCTGTCCGTTCGTTACTAGATCAAGAAAAGGGGGGGGGGTGAGTGACAGTGGTACACAAAGTACCCTCTGCCACACACCATAAGGTGAATTACGGACAAGAAATGCAGATCTCCTAAGTTATCAATAATACATCTACTAGAAATTTCTGCTTACTGCTGCAACTTTGATAACGAAATAGAGTAGACATGGTCTCGAAAACATCTAGATCTAAGCTTCTTTTAATATCTGCGAACACCGTGTCCCGTTAACTCAAAACTCAAGCCATTTTTGAAACTCCAAAAATATGAAACGCTGTTAATGAGAAAATTCTTTAAGCGATAAAAATTCATGATTCCTTAAAAACTCGCATATCCATCTTCGATTGCATTCAAATTTCCACATTACGTGAAATTTGTTTCAGATTAGAATACGCTGGGTCTCCCATATGGACGCATCAGCTTTTGACATTAAAACTGGCTTTCATTAAGAATCTTATTAATTATTAATTCACTGTAGTTGACATAATCATCTTGAGAGACTCAGCAATAAAACCAATTTACACCATCCATAGATATTTAAGGTAATTCTCATTTTTTGTTCCGTCTCACTTGCAAATTTTTAATTAGATTACAAGTTTCGATCTCTATGGGTCATCTTCAGAACTAAGTAGTTGCGTCAACAACCCGTCTTATTTACTCAGAACTACAGTACTCTAAGGATGGTTCTGAGTGGACAAGACGGGTTGCCGACGCAACTACTTAGTTCTGAAAATGATCCACAGAGATCGAAACTTGTAACCTAATTAAAAATGTGCAAGTGAGACGGAATAATAAATAGGAATTATCTTAAATTTTTAATGCGTTGTCTTAGAAATTAACTCGAGGAGATATCGTATCCAGAAATAACCATTAATATTGATTTCGGTATCACAGCAGCCCATGTACGTAATTTTAATTGTTACATATTAGTATTTCGTGTGTCCTGCGCAAGTAAAAGGAAGGAAGGAAGGAATATTATGGTTTAACTTTCCGCTGACGACGTCTTAACGAAAGGCATTCTCAGCAAGGTGTGTCCACATCTGTTTAGAAAGGACATTTAGCACCTGTATTTCAGACGATTTTCATAAGGCAATTCGTTGTAAAAATATGAAATAACGCGAGTATATCAGGTAAGATTAACTTCGGTCTGTAACTGTCTAGATGCTGCTAACCGAAAGTTATCCCGCTCATCCATTGCTAGCTGCACGTAATGAACATAGTTATATGCACTGACCAACAACAACAACAATGTGACAACCTACCTAATAATCTTATATCCACTTTTGGCACGGATAACGCGAAGAGTCATGGCATGGAAGCAGTGAGGCCTTGGTAAGTCGCAGCAGAGAGTTGGCACCACAATCTGGACACACAAGTCACCTAATTCCGGGGAGGGGGGGACGATGATCTCTGACGCCACGTTCAATCCCATTCCAGTTGTGCTCGATCGAGTTCAGATCTGGCGATTTGGGAGGGGGGGATAGCATATCAACTGGAGCTCGTCACTGTGTTTCTCGAATAACTCCGTCACACTCCTGGCCTTATGATATGGCGCATTATCTTGTTGAAAAATGTCACTGCCGTTGGAGAACATGATCGTCACGAAGGGGCGAACGTTGTCTGCAACAATTAATGGTGCCCTGCACGAGCTCCACTGGACCCATGAATGCCCATGTCAATGTTCCCTAGAGCATAATGGGGCCGTCGCCAGCGCGTCTCCGTCGTGCAGTATAGGTGTCAAGGAGATGCTCCCAGGAAGGCGAAGGATTCGCGCACTGCCATGCGCATGATGAAGAAGGTATCTGGATTCTTCAGACCATGCAACGCTCTGCCACTGTGCCAACGTCCAGTGGTAAAGTACCCATCTGAGTCTTAGTTGCCGATGTCGTAGTGTTAACATTGGTACTTGCCTGGGTCGTCGCCTACGAAGGCCCATCGTCAGGAGTATTCGGTGCATTGTGTGTTCGCACACAATTTTACTCTGCCCAGCATGAAATCTGATGTTCCGCCACAGTTCGCCGCCTGACCTTTATTACCAGTATGCCCAGACTACGACGTCTAATGAGGGGTGGCTGCCCAACCCCACGACGTATGGACTTGGCTTCACCTTGGTTTCGCTACGTGTTGAAGACACTCAGCACAGCTCTCCTCGAACGCCCGATAAGTCGAGCAGTTTCCGATGTGCCGAGCCTCTGGGCCATCACAATCTGCCCTCGATCTAGTGATGGGGAGCTCGTGAATGAGTCGTTCAAATGAACGCTTCACTCCAGTGAAGTGTGAACTAACAGCTCAATTTCAATGAAATGACACTTCAAACTCTTCACAGATAGCATACTCCACACTTTTGTCTAGTTCACTCACTCTCTTCCACTCTCCCTTTTCCACTACATCGGCGCTACGTCACTCATTCTCCCTTCACTTCAGTCCTCCCTCTACTGCCTGTCGACGAATCGCGCGGTGAAATACACTTAGAGCAACAGTTGCACTTTGCTTTCCCATCACCTAAACCGGCGAAGAAACCCCAAATTTCACTACTTTTAGGCGACCGTCAGTTGCTAGCCATTGTATAAGCGTGAACAGAAACAAAAACTGCTTTCCGAATAAAATAATGAGGGATTTTACCTGAAGTCGTACCAATGACTACAGGTGGCAGTTTACGTTTTGAATTTAGAGGGTTATTATTCTCAACAAAAATAAAATATACAGGAAAACTTCTGAATAATTACGTAACGTAGGTATATAGACTTTGGCCGAAGTGGCCGTGCGGTTAAAGGCGCTGCAGTCTGGAACCGCAAGACCGCTACGGTCGCAGGTTCGAATCCTGCCTCGGGCATGGATGTTTGTGATGTCCTTAGGTTAGTTGGGTTTAACTAGTTCTAAGTTCTAGGGGACTAATGACCTCAGCAGTTGAGTCCCATAGTGCTCAGAGCCATTTGAACCATTTTATATAGACTTTGCGACAGTGGTAAACATACTCATTCCATTTTGGATTAAATTTTAAAAGGAACATAAAATTGGACGGCATTTCGTTGGTAGCCCTAGTTTTCAGTCCATGAATAAAACAAATAAGGTTTCACTTGGCAGATGAAGACTTATTTTGGCGCTTCATGAGAAAATGTCGAGCAAGATTAAACGTAATACCTTCTTTATATGTGACATGCTTCTCTGTTTATCTTTCCTTTGCTCCCTTCGACCATGCTCTATTTAAGTTAACTCACGTCAGACGCTGTAAGACGCAAAACGTTGCGTGCACGTTACTGCACAGTTCGGCCATCTGTTGGTAAAATTATGAAGTATTACGAAGCTTTCTTGTACGAGCGAGGCGAAGCGAGCGTAGCCGCGGCCGAGCGGCGAACTGGGCAACTTCGCCAGGCTTCCGTACTTCATGAATGAACTACTTCATTTGAATGCTTCACGGCAAAGAGTGAAGTGAATGAAGTAGTTCACGGGAATGAACGAGTTCGACCCATCTCTACCTCGGTCACAGATAGACCGCCCGCCTTCCCCATTCTACACTCGGACAGCACGCTTACTGATACTACTTGCACGTTGCATGTGTCTGGCTAGCAGATGACGCTGTGCAAGATCCCCTCGCTTCTAAACTGATACTGTTATTACTCAGCTTAGCCGCGAGTCCGTAGAGGGTGGTATATGTGACGTACAGTATGACTGGTCAGCATTTCCAGCCGGAATTTGCGAGTGTAAGTCGGACCTTCCTTGATCCGCCTTGGTGGATCGTGTCGCCGGATTTCCTCCTACCTGTGCGCGGTGCAGCTCTAGTAAACGTCGTCCCGTGCAGATTCTTGATTGGCGCATTGGATGTCTCTGTCGGTGGAAGCGAACTATCTTAAATTGCTGTCGATCAACTTTGGGGAATCTATTTACTCGAAATTAACATTCAAAATTCCGTAATATCACTTTTATTCCTAATAGATCAATAATGAAACACTCACGTCACAAACTACTCGTAACCTTGAGCACGGCTACCATCGAACAAGACAGGAAGAGCTCTTAACGCCGACTGCCGACGCCGACTGCCGACTAGTTTAGTCACAGTTCGTGGATTTCCGATCAAGTTTGTACTTACTAAGATACGCATTTGTTAATGAACAAATTTTAACGATGCAAAATTATGATAAATAGTTTTAAACATCCAGAGGCTCCTCCTAGTACTCATGTTGCCATAAATGACTTTAATTATTAAATATAAATAAACAAAATCGGTGACTTTGGCGCCAAGATGGCGGTACTTCCGTCATGTATATTTCCCAGGCTGACG
Source organism: Schistocerca americana (assembly GCF_021461395.2). Taxonomy (NCBI): domain Eukaryota; kingdom Metazoa; phylum Arthropoda; class Insecta; order Orthoptera; family Acrididae; genus Schistocerca; species Schistocerca americana. The sequence goes on along the minus strand of NC_060125.1, from coordinate 226,101,842 downwards.
CTTGTTGCTACGGTCCAGCGCCGAGCCCTATCACACTACGCGCGACATATGGTCGCTTCGTCACCTAACTAGCCAGCGTGAGAAACGCTCTCCGACTCATGGCCGGCTACGGACTACGGCATATCCTAATTATCGTGAATATATCAATGAGAGACAATAATTTATTAAAACTGGTAAAAATGTCTTCCTCGCGTAAGAGGCACCTTACAGTTGCTATCGCCTGGAAGGGTTTGTATCGGTAGTAGGTCGTTGACGATAATATTCTGGCTGGTCAGTGTATAGCCTGTAGTTCTTGTCTATGAAGTTACTTACATATATGTCTTCTGAATATGACAGGACGGTTAGTCTGGAAACTCACCTGCAACAAAAGGAGAAAGAAAAATTAGAAGGCAGACGCAATGGAAGGAATAAAATGTTAAAAATATTTGCGCTACACAATAAGTTCTTCTCAGCGTTTGATGCGGTAACAGTAATGCCAGGAATGGAAATGTAAGTCGAGAGAACTATGGCAAACATAACATGTGCGTGCAGGATGTAGGTTACAAGGGCGCCATCCAAGAGGTAAACGATGGCGGCGCGGAGCGACGAAACTCCAGCAGGTCACTCGAATGAATTCCCAGGGCTCGGAAGTACTCGCTCACCTCCCTCGCCTATAGTTCACGAAAGAACGGCCACGTTACCACAGCACGTAACTCAGAGCCGTGTCGATTGGCACTAGGAACGTCCCGTACGTTACTGCTCGACTCGCGTGTGTCTACATAGATTACCTACGGAGAATTTACAGACTTTACGTTATTTCACAGTGGGGCAAGGAAAAAAAACTTTTGGCCTGAAAGATTATATTCTTCGAGCTAAGACTTCAAACTTTGTCCACCAATCTTCCAGTGATTTGATTTCATCTCGGAAGTGAGATTCTGAGAGGTCTGTCAGAGACAATTCCTTGGCTGCCATAACTGCTTCACTGCACTTGAAACATTATCCAGTTCCAAATTTCTTTGGATGCGTGACAGCGAAATGGAAGGAGATCATCATACGGACGTTCTACATCATTTTCGGTGTCCGCACTGCAATAGTTTATTACCAAAAGTTACTGCGATCATATAATCCGGATCTTAACTATGAGCTGCACCATTCCAATGTGTTTTAATGAGCTAAATGAAACTCCAAATTTACACTTCAATGGCGAGGAAGGTAAGAACGTACTGCACCATAACGGCCCCTATTTTGAGAAATAGGACTGTCTAAGTACTGCGAAACAATACTTCGTTTATGATGGTTGTGATCATGAGGTCACTATTGTCTGGTACTCGGTATTGTTCCTACAGTGGCCTGTGCTTACGTAGTCATTAGATTCTTTAACCTTCAAGCACAGACCATACGCAATTGCAGAGTAGTACAGATCAATAACCTTGGTGGGTGGTTGTATGAATAAGTTATACCTCTGTACTTCAAAATATGATGGCCATTTTTATTTTCAAGGTACGGCAGGTCGCGAAACGGAAACCACAATGAAACTCATAATTGTTTTATTTGCAACATTTAGCTACAACTTCCAGTTACTTCTCTGCGTAGTCGCCGGTCCCACTTTGAAATTTGTCGCAGTGTTGTTGAAACGTTCTTTAAAAAACTGATGTGTTTGTCAATCCATATGAAATGCATAATGTTTTGGGTAATGCAAATTTACTGTGTGATGTGTTGTTGAGCAAATGGTGTGCTTAATCAGTTTTACTGTAATCCAAAAAAAATTAAACAACTTAACCTGGAAAACCAATACGCAATGCCCATAATGAAATCAGTCCCTCTGAAATTTACACAGTCTCGAGGGCACCGAGTTCTACGGCCCCGTGCAATTAACTGACAAAATTCCCTGTGAAAATAAACAATGAAATAAATTTTCCTTAGCTCTAGAGTCGCAACGCATGTAATCTTGGTATTCTGTTCTCTCCACGGTAGGCATAGAAAATATTCAATCTTGGCACACCAAAGTGCAATGCCGACCTTAGAATACCTTCATACAAATAGTATCAGTAGATTGGCTGATAAATGAATAACCTTGCAAATGTTCAGTGAAAATACTGGATATTGGCTCAGCGCTGTGCAATGCTGCCCGCATTGAAATGATTACAATCGTTAATGCTTTTCTGATTCTGGCACATTAAGATTTTTCTGATTCTGACTGAAAAATGATTTCTTTTAGAAAAATATTCATTGGATGTAAATAAACACGACATGGAAGAGGTTGAGGTACTGATAATGGGACATGCTAAGACCGAATGCTTCAGTTTGAAAATTGTATTCAAAGTAATGTTTCACCTTCACAAAATCTGATATTAAAGATTTGACATTAACTTCAAAACCAGTGGACTTCTCGACTGCTCTACAATTCTCACTTACTGTCGTAATTACAAACACTTGGTTTGTTACACGAGAAAAAGTCTGACATGGTTTTACAAAATAGATTCCAAAATTTAACTTCTCTGTATCAGGATTAAAAAACACTCCTAATCAACCCATACATTGAATCTGATGGAAAATACTTGGTTCCTACATTCAAGGGTCAGTACTGTAAAATTCAGCCAAATCCACATAACGTGTTGCTGCACATTTAAAACTAAATAGACAAAATTTCATTACCTTACAAATTTGTTCCAGTTGCTTTCCCTTTGATTTACAGTATAAATTCATTACTCTTCTATAATTGACATGGACAGTGGTCAATATTTGTTAACGATCAGTATCACTTCAATTCTTGGTAATATTATAGCCTCACAAGTTAATAATACACACTTTACACTTTTATAGAAATAACTACGACTTAACATTTACTGGCTCTGTGTGAGCATAAACAATATCATTCATCAATTCATTTTATAAAAACTGTATTACGCTGCGTCATTAATGGCCTTGCCGCAATGGTAACGCCGCTTCCCGTCAAATCATCGAAGTTAAGCAAAAAAAAATAAAAATAAAAAAAAAAAAATTGCACAGATCTTCCGATAGCCAAGCAAAGCAATAATGTGAGCCACACGTTCTTGTGAAATTCCGATTGTGCTTGCAGTTTCTCTCTGAGTGATATGACGATCGTCCTGAATCAGTCTGTCAGCATTTTGCTTGTGAAACTATGTGGTTGCTGTCACAGGACAACTCTGTCACGCGGGTCAGATGCTCCCGCCTCAACATTTTAAACTTACTCGCCCAACGATGCACAGTACTCACATCAACACAATCAACATAAACTGCTTTCATTCTCTGATAAACCTCCTTTGGGGTGGCACCTTCTGCTGTCAAGAATTCAATGACTGCACGTTGCTTAAATCGCATTGACCGACCGTCTGCACAGAGTTCCATACTTTACACTGTAACAACACAACAGTTCAATGCTAAGGCTTCCTGCCAACTGGAGCTGTAGAAAAGAGACTACGGAACAAGCCAGTACCTGCCGCATACCAATGCTGTCAACTGTTTAAGACTTACGATGGTGGAGACATTACTATTCAGTCAACCCTCGTACATTGCTAGTTGCATTTATAATATGTGATCTGAAGATGGTAGTTAAGCTACCAAAACTGCTCATCACTCTGTAAAATAATGTTAAATGTTTTTTTTATTGCAGTCTTTGATCACAATATCTATTCTTTTGACGATGACCGGGTTCAGACAGCAATGACCATCCTCAGATCTTTTCTACACCATGTCCTAAAGTGATAAGGCCGTAAAGGCATCGTCAAAAAATACACCTTATTTTAGATCTATGTCACGATCTGTACCTTATTTTAGATCTATGTGACGATACTGTGCTGACAAGGAAACCTCCCCATCGCACCCCCTGAGATTTAGTTATAAGTTGGCACAGTGGATAGGCCTTGAAAAACTGAACACAGATCAATCGAGAAAACAGGAAGTAGTTGTGTGGAACTATGAAAAACATAAGCAAAATGTACAAACTGAGTAGTCCATGCGCAAGATAGGCAACATCAAGGATAGTGTGAGCTCAGGAGCGCCGTGGTCCCGTGGTTAGCGTGAGCAGCTGCCGAACGAGAGGTCTTTGGTTCAATTATTCCCTCGAGTGAAAAGTTTAAGTTTTTATTTTCAGACAATTATTATCTGTCCGTCCGTCCGTCCGTCCGTCCGATGCGAGGTAACTGCGCCGTAGTATGGGGACGCTACACCTAAACAAACATCGAAAAACACGACGTCAGTCGAATACAGCGCACGGAAGAGAGAATATTCCTGCTAACAAGGCTCCCTGGCTGACAGTTGACTGTTCACTACTTTGCACGAGAGCGATTATCACATCCACAAGAAAACCTAAATCGGCCAAGGTAGAAGAATCTTTTTACCCATTCGCCAAGTGTACAAGTTAGGTGGGTCGACAACATATTCCGGTCATGTGACGCACATGCCGTCACCAGTGTCGTATAGAATATGTCAGACGTGTTTTCCTGTGGAGGAATCGGTTGACCAACGACCTTGCGATCAAATGTTTTCGGTTCCCATTGAAGAGGCACGTCCTTTCGTCTACTAATCGCACGGTTTTGCGGTGCGGTCGCAAAACACAGACACAAACTTATTACAGTGAACAGAGATGTCAATGAACGAACGGACAGATCGTAACTTTGCCAAAATAAAGAAAGTAAACTTTTCACTCGAGGGAAGACTTGAATCAAGGACCTCTCGTTCGGTAGCTGCTCACGCCAACCACGGGACACGGCGCTCCTGAGCTTACACTATCCTTGATGTTGCCTATCTTGCGGATGGACTACTCAGTTTGTATATTTTGCTTATTTTTTCATAGTTCCACACAGCTTCTTCCTGTTTTCTCGATTGATCTGTGTTCAGTTTTTCAAGGCCTATCCACTGTGCCAATTTATAACTTAAGCTGAGGGGGGTGCGATGGGGCGGTTCCCTTTGCCTTTACGGCCTTATCGCTTTAGGACATGGTGTAGAAAAGATATGAGGATGTTCATTACTGACTGAAACCAGTCATCGTCAAAAGAATTGACATTGTGATCAAAGACTGGAGAAAAAAGAAAATTAAAAAAAATTTGACAGTATTGGATAACTGTTCATATACGCGACTATGTTGCAGCTTGTGAGAAAAATGTTATTTTAAATGCATCTGAGAAAATATATAATTTTTTAAAAAGTTTTATAGAAAGAGTTTACATTTTTTATAATATTTGATAATCTGCTTACAATCGCTTTCTTCTATTCTCAAATACATTCAGTAGGCGCACTGCCAGAGGATAGCCTGTAGTAATTAGTTTAGGGGTGTCTTGCAGGAACCACTGCCGACTACCGCATTGCAGAAACTTTCAGCGCCGCGCGGTGTGACAGACGTCCTGGCACCTGCAGCGGCGCGCCCCATTTAGAGGCCGGCATTCGACGACGCAGAGCAGCGGGGTCTCTTGGCGCAGTTGCAGTCGACGGCTTTGGCCCACTGCCCGTAATCAAGACCGCTTCTACCACCTGGAGGTCTAGCGCAGTCTTCGCGGCCGCGGTACTTGCTGAGGCGCTGCGTACTTGGCTTGCTTCCCCACCTCTTCTATTTTCCCCTTCAACTGCGACTGCTCGCACCTAACTTACTGCTTCACTGTATCTACTCCCAGCTATAAGGAACCGACGCATGTTTTTCTGCCTACGTGTGTGTCTCATTGCACTGGGGTATGTTCCGTCGCAATAAAGTAAGCATTTTGATTTAGAAAAGAAATTTGATAGCGTTATCTGAGAGAAACTGTAGGTGAAGTTTAGATGTACACACTTATACTCAATATATAGACTAAACATATCAATATGTTAGTGTGTGTGTGTGTGTGTGTGTGTGTGTGTGTGTTTTAATTAACCCTTGATCTTCTTTACTTTATGTTGTAAGGTGGCTATAATTTCGCACCTTACAAGCACTCATCTACATACTTTGCCATGATCTACAACCACAATTAGGTATCATTTGATATGTGGTATATCGTATACAGGGTGCTACAAAAAGGTACGGCCAAACTTTCAGGAAACATTCCTCACACACAAATAAAGAAAAGATGTTATGTGGACAGGTGTCCGGAAACGCTTAATTTCCATGTTAGAGCTCATTTTAGTTTCGTCAGTATGTACTGTACTTCCTCGATTCACCGCCAGTTGGCCCAATTGAAGGAAGGTAATGTTGACTTCGGTGCTTGTGTTGACATGCGACTCATTGCTCTACAGTACTAGCATCAAGTTCCTGCACATTTCAGTCGAAGTGTTCGTACGCTTCTCAACAACAGATTCGGTGACCGATGGATTGGTAGAGGCGGACCAATTCCATGGCCTCCACGCTCTCCTGACCTCAACCCTCTTGACTTTCATTTATGGGGGCATTTGAAAGCTCTTGTCTACGCAACCCCGGTACCAAATGTAGAGACTCTTCGTGCTCGTATTGTGGACGGCTGTGATACAATACGCCATTCTCCAGGGTTGCATGAGCGCATCAGGGATTCCATGCGATGGAGGGTGGATGCATGTATCCTCGCTAACGGAGGACATTTTGAACATTTCCTGTAACAAAGTGTTTGAAGTCACGCTGGTACGTTTTGTTGCTGTGTGTTTCCATTCCATGATTAATGTGATTTGAAGAGAAGTAATAAAATGAGCTCTAACATGGAAAGTAAGCGTTTCCGGACACATGTCCACTTAACATATTTTCTTTCTTTGTGTGTGAGGAATGTTTCCTGAAAGTTTGGCTGTACCTTTTTGTAACACCCTGTATATGAATGTTTAAAGAGACTGACATTGTCACGTAAGCCTTGTAAATAATTGTTAATGCCTTTGCATGAAAGGTGATGGAGTGTCTTTATTATCAAAACGGGCTAATGAATGATTTCCTATACCTTGGAGGTTGGAACGCCAGTGGAGATGAAACGGCAGGCGGAACTTACGCCCTGAGTTGAAGGGCCACGCAAGTGTGTTGGTCCTGCTTAAACACAGGAAGTAGCAAGATAGACGTTGGGGCACCTGAGCGCTGGAGCACAATAGAATCGCGGCCGGCCGGTGTTTTGTAGCTAGGCAGGAAGGATAACCGGGAACTCAGCAAATCTTGGACGCAGCTGAGAGGAACGAGGAAGCGTCACCTCGGAAATCACGCAGGGTGGGTTGTTTCCAAGGATTTTTACTCAGAAGCATACCATTGTATTAGTATAGGTATTTCCTCGTAAACTTTCCGTGCTGGACGATAAAAGATTAAAATATGGTTTGTCGGCGTTCGGAAGAATCTGTAGAGGGGGAGAATATTCCGTGGTTTCGTGAAGATGATTCGCCCTTGCAGTTACGAGAGAGGGGAGCCGAATCTTGCTGGGAAGCCAGCAGTGGAGAGGAAGAGGTCTTCCGTTTTTTAAGCGCCCGTTTGTGACGGTCGCTCAGTATCAGCTTTGTTAGAGTGTATGTTAAATATACTTGTGTGTGTGAAATATATGCGACATTTGCATACACAGGAAGTTACGGGGAAGAAGTTAGTTAAACATACAGAAAAAATTACCTCTAAGTATCTAAACGATTTGACAAGTTCGTGAAGTTTATCTCGGATCTTTTTATCGAATATAATTAATTGCTTTTTAGCTCTTTGTTATAATCCACGCTTGTAGAACGGTGTACAGTTCTCATGTGAGATATTAGCGTACACTGTAACAGAACAATAGCGCACAATGGCAGGTATTCGCAGAGGATGCTTATTTCGTTAACTGCGTCAAATGCGTGACCACATCGTTCTTGAACTCTGAGCAGTGTTGTCTGCATATTGCTGTACCGCTTATAATGCCACCCCAATCATCCCACAAACTACTGTAGATGTTGTCACCCATTTTCGTTATCGAACTGCTTATCATTCAGACTCCTGCCACATTTTTATTTTGAGCTTTTCGTCATTACAGAGGCTTTTCTCCAACATAATAATTTACTCTGAAACTACTATACAAAGAATAAAGTGATTCGATCTTGTGTGTCCTCTTCCTCTGCGCCCATTCTCCTCATTGTGTGCTGTACATTTTGGGGCCAGCTGGTCATAGGTCGACTTATTCTTCTTCTTCTTCTTCTTCTTCTTCTTCTTCTACCCTCCGGTTCCCACTCCACTATCAATTTTGATATTCTGGTTTCCTCCATTCGTCGTGCATGCCCGTACCACTGTAATTTCTTACTGTCCATTACGTCATATATTCTTTCTTTTATTTCCATCCTCCTGAAAATATCGGTGTTCTTTATCTTCTCTTTCCTGGAGAGTCTTGCCGATCTTCTCCAGAAGTCCATCTCTAGAGCTTGTAATTTTTTAATGTGCTTCACGTTAATTGTCCAGGTCTCCGTTCCATGCAGAACCACACTCTCTAATATAGATTTGTAAATTTTTTAGTTCTGCTCATTACATTCCTGCTCCATAAGACTGAGTTAAGCATCCCAATGACCTTCCGTTCGCTACTCATTCTTTTATTGATTTCTGACTGATTTTCCCTCGATTTCTAAAATGGATCCCAACTAACAGAAAGTGTTTATCTTTTTGATTTTCTTTCCTTCAATGTATAGCTTATCTGAATCATTAGTCAAGTATTCTATTTTTTTGGTAATTAATCTTCAAACCCCAAGTTTTGTAAAAATTATTAAATGAGGACAGAGAAGAATATCCAGAAGAAGGAACAGTGGAAGAAAATGGACATGAAGATGATGAGATCCAGATTTTAGAAAGTGAAGTATTAAAGGCCTTGAGAACAGGAAAGAATGGTAAATCACCTGGACCAGGCAATATCATTCTGGAGTGTCTGAAATATGGTGGTGACAAAATTGTGAAATTGATAACACAGCTCTTCAACAAAATGATACATTGAGATTCAATACCCAACGAGATGAAGCTAGGTTACATTAATACCATATTTAAGAAAGGACATCGCAAAATTTGTTCAAACTATCGAGGAATTTGTGTTACAAACACATTAATGAAAATTTTTGCGAAAGTAATTAAAAACAAACTGGAAAAAAATTTAGAACCCAAGAAGAACAATGTGGTTTCACGACTGGGAGATCATTTGTTGACCATATTTTCACATTACGACAAATTTTGGAGAAACATAGGGACAAATCAAAAAATATAGGATTAATTTTCATAGATCTAGAAAAATCGCATGATACTGTTCCAAGAAAACTACTTTGGAGAGCACTACATATGGCAAACATAAACCCTTCCTTGATTAAAATAATACAACAGCTGTATAAAGATAACTAGTGGCAAGTGAAAGTTGGTAATAAACTTTCACAGAAATTTAGAACAAGCAAAGGCCTTTTACAGGGCTGTCCCACGTCACCATCATTATTTAAAACCTATATAGATATTAGCCTTAGAACATGGTCTCGTAAATGTAATAGTATGGGATTAGAAATAAGAGATGGAGTTTACCTATATCATTTATTGTTTGCTCATGATCAAGTAGTTGTAGCACAAGATGGGGAAGATATGTGCAATCAACTCATGCCACATTCTTCTTCGAACATACATTCGCTCTACTACCTTTTTTTTACGCGTCTGTGCTCAGAAAAAGTCCGAAGGACTTCCATTTTTCCCTGTTTTTGCCTACAGCATTGTGTTGCACCACTACTTAGCAATAGTCCGGCAACTGACTTACCGAGTCTACCGCAAAAACTGACACACTCGCAACCGTTTCCCAACGCGACGTCGTGTTTCTAAGTCGCAGCCTCTCGACTCTCTTCGAAAATAAAATGCAAGTGAGAGTGTCTTAAAGTCATTGTTTTCCTTTCCCTGTCGACGTACACTTAAGACACGTTCCTCTCAGTATGTTCTGACATGAACTATTGGATTCGTGAAAACCAGAGAAGACTCGCAATCGTAATCAGAGGGACGGAAGGACGTTTCAAATCTTCTCTTGTCAACCACATTTAGATTAATCAAGATCTATTTAATTTTCTCCATTCTCATCTCAGAATGATTGTGTAAGGTTACGCTCACTGTATCTCCCAACACCCTCACATTTATGTTTTGTTTCTCTAAACACGTCTTAGATAGGAGTCGGCAACAACAAGTTTCTCTACATGTGGCCTCAAGGTTCGTAGTCGACCTCTAAGGGAATCTGACGGACACTCAGCTGCAACGGCTGTTTTGTCGCTGAGCGTGTCGAGGTTGAACTTCTTCCCAACGGGAACAGGTAAACAAAACTGCAATCCGAATTCCGGGCTGCGTAGCCTACGTAAGGAAAATTTGTTTGTCGAAATGATTTGGCCGACAGGGCTCTGCCTAGTTCATCAAACAATGTACAGTGCGTGGTAGACCGACTTTTTATTGTAACCTGTGTGAAGGTTTTGTCCCCTTTCATTCACGGACGCAGTGTGGGAAATACACTGATCAAAACTGTAGGCGTTTCTGCGAGCTGTCACTGAATTTTATCGTCGCCGTCTCTACAGGGTCGATATATGGGGGTATAGGATATACACGCATTCTACTCTAAAATCTAAAAGACTCTATGTAGCTTTTAGACACATTACATTCTGGCAAGCTATTAGACAGATGAAAGTGACTGCCATATAATATTTTTAACGTCTGTCGCACCACAATCAAACAAATCTGATCCCTTCGTTGTACGCGCTTCATTTGTGCTTTTTCTCTAACCTGATACAATGCCCACATCCGAGAGCAACACTGAAGTAAGACTCGATCAAGAATGTGACCATCGGAAAATTGCTCCTAAAATGCAAGTATGTTCCTGTTTATTTAAAAGACTCCGACTGAAAAGCGGGGTACTAGATGCCCCATTCTACCTTCCCCAGCGCCTTTAAAATTTCCGAAAAATTTTGGCTTTTTTTAACATTCAACTCACCTCAAACTCCCATAAGCTCCCCCAATTGTCACTCACACCCACTAGTCCATCGCTGTCAGTCGCTCATACTCATCCACTCCTAGTTGCCCTTTCTAACTCACTCATTCAGCCCAACTCATTTTCTCTTTGTATTTCTCTGTCATTGTCTCTTGTGTCACAGCCAAAGTCCCCTTCGTTCTGTCCTATTACTACAATCTGCTCTCACTTTCACTGACTCCCTCTTCCTCTCTCTTCCTGATAATAACCCGTTAACCCGTTCCTTCCTTCCTTCCGGCTACTGCTCTCTCTCTCTCTCTCTCTCTCTCTCTCTCTCTCTCTCTCTCTCTCTCTCTCTCTCTCTCTCTCTCTGCCCTTGTCGCTATCTCTCTCTCTTTCTCTTTCTCTTTGTCACTGTCATATACTGTTTCTCATTAACACTGGATCTCACCCACTTCCGTTTTCTCTTTCTCCTAGAATGCAGGCTTTCTCGGCGAATCTCGGTGATAAAATCTTCTTTGGTTGTCAGCCGAGTCAAAGCGTTGTTCTCCGGCAACGTTTCAGATGGTCCGAAGATGGCAAGTAAGAAAATTGCTGAAACGTTGCCGGAGAAACGACGCTTTGACTCGGCTGTCAGCCAGAGAATATTTTATCACAGAAAAAAAAAAAACATTTCTTGTGATTTTCCGAGAAACCGCCCATGAATTAATGGTGCCGCTATAAGTTCCATAAAGCCCACCGTAGAGCACAGCAAATGCCAAAAGGACCAACCGATTTGCTCCATTTGCCTAAGTAGAAGGAAGTGCGTACTATTCATAGTCTGGCTCTGTATTGCAGCATAATGACACTAAGACAATCCTTCTGTTGGGTATACATATGGTCCCTAGCCCAAGGACTATTCAAAAACACTTGACCATCACCAATGTAACCCGAGGTTCAAATTGCGCGATCTAGGGCGGTGCAGTCATGGACTGTGCGGCTGGTCACGGCGGAGATTCGAGTCCTCCCTCGGGCATGGGTGTGTGCGTTTGTCCTTAGGATAGTTTAGGTTAAGTAATGTGTAAGATTATGAACTGATGACATTATCAGTTAAGTCCCATAAGATCTCAGACACATTTAAAAATTACAAATTGCTCTGAGCACTATGGGACTTAACATCTGAGGTCATCAGTCCCCAAGAACTTAGAACTACTTAAACTTAGCTAACCTAAGGACATCACACATGCCCGAGGCAGGATTCGAACCTGCGACCGTAGTGGTCGCACGGTTCCAGACTGAAGCGCCCAGAACCGCTCGGCCACAATCGGCCGGGGTAACCCGAGGTATGAGGACCTGAAAATTCCTTTTTTATGCGTGGCGTTTCAAAACATATTAGTTACGAATTCATACCGATATCACATTTCTTTCATAGATAAACGGCACTTTCCCAGTACACCGCCAATGAACAAAAGCGTATCATTTGCTATAACTTCAACTGACTACTTCCCGGCCACATGCATAGCCGCTTGTTGCCACTCAATAGAGATAAGAGAATTTTCCCTCATTGATTACTGCGTCGTTTTCCAGAAAGTTATGTTATATATTAACATGAAAAGTACGGGGAGTTCAAAAAGTCTCTCCGCAGTTCCGTATGACTTAGCAGCGCGTGCCGTATGCCGCAGTGAATGTACCGAAATGAAACTCAGTGAAATACGAGTTATTTATTTATTGAATATTCATTTTTACTTACAAATTTTCACATTAAATGTTGAAAGTGTGTCCTCTCTCTCCCCCCCCCCCCCCCCCCTGTTGTTGAATACACAATTCAATTCATCTGATCATGTTTCCAAACACAAGCTGTAACAGTTTTTCTGTAACAGAAGCAGTGAAAGTGGATATTGCAGTTTTCAATTCATCGATGGATTTTGGACGGTTTTTATAGACAGTTGCTTTCGCTGCACCCCAGAAGAAAAAGTCAGGTGGTGTTAGATCAGACGATCGTGGAAGCAAAAGTCACTGTGAAATAATGCGATCACCAAAAACACCAGCAAGCAGTGACTTTGAAACGCGAGCTGTACGCGCGGTTGCATCTTGTTGAAAATAACCGTTCAGTATTTCACTTAACACAAGTTCTCCTTTGAGTGGGTACAGAATATCACTGCAGTATCGTTGTGCGTTTTTTGTTTCGTTGAAAAACCCAGGCAGGCGAACAACCTTACGGCACGAGTGGCTTAAAATCATACGGCACTGCGGAGAGACTTTTTGAACACCCCCTGTTTGTCCATAGCGCATATGTCTGTTATATACCCAAAATTATTTCGCTTAGACGGCGTGCTGTGGATTACCTGTCAAGAAATGCGCAGTCCAGACGTGAAAATTTTTCTGTGTTTCCCATACGAAAGATCCTGACGAAAAAAGATCTCCGCGGTAGTCCAGCGCCCAATTCTTAAGTTCCTAGACGTCAGAGGTGATTAGAGCGTCGGATATATCGGTCATGTTTAGCATGCGCTTTATTCCTACTGGAGACGGGTATATCACATGACATTCGAGAGTACCACCATCTCCCTTTTCAGTTATGCACGGACGTAACTGAGCTCTCAGCAGGTCATTGAGTCTATGGCATTGCGACACACTGTTCAGCTAAGACGTTCACCTCAGACAGAAGAGTGAGCTGCGCATCCGTCAGGTTGGTACTGTGGTGTCACCGCCAGACACCACACTTGCTAGATGGTAGCCTTTAAATCGGCCGCGGTCCGTTAGTATACGTCGGACCCGCGTGTCGCCACTATCAGTGATTGCAGACCGAGCACCGCCACACGGCAGGTCTAGTCTAGAGAGACTCCCTAGCACTCGCCCCCAGTTGTACAGCCGACTTTTCCAGCGATTGTTCACTGTCTACATACGCTCTCATTTGGAGAGACGACAGTTTAGCATAGCCTTCAGCAACGTCATTTGCTACGACCTAGCAAGGCGCCATATTCAGTTGCTATGAATGTATTCTGATCAGATAAGTCAAGAGCGACGTTCATCATTAATGGATTAAAGTTAAGTATCAAACTAATTACGTCCGCTTTCTGAATTCTAATTCCTTGTCATGTTCCAGACCTCACGTCAGTATAGTTCTTCCCTCCTCACGCCAGCCTGCGTGAGCTAAAACGCGTGCATTTCGGCCTCCCCTAGTAAAACGGTGTTGGCTCTTCAGCCAACACAACAGGTACCACATACATTGTCACTTGTCCAGTGGTAACTCTTTTAGAAGAACAGGTAGGACATTCATAAGATGATGTGCGTATGTATTTCCACTTAATGCCCCTAGGATGATGTAAGGTCCAATGGATTTTCCTATGATGCTGCATCAAACGTTTACCGTCCACTGTCGTTTGTGTTGTACCTAACGAAGCCAGCGTGCATTTTCAGCTACCCAGTAGTGCATGTTATGTAAATTTACACTACCGAGGTTTCAAAACATTGCCTCGTGGGTAAAGAGTACACACTCGAAAACGTAGTGTTGTCTCACTGGTATTGCAGAGCAAACTGACGGGATTCTACACTACTTTTGAAATCACCTACTCTGAGTGCCTGATGTAGTGAGACGTTGTTAGGATGGAACCTGATGTAGTGAGACATTGTTAGGATGGGATTTCTGTCGATGCAAGATGCGAACAACACTCGACTGCCTGATCCAGTATTCCTTGGCAACATGTCCGGTGCCACCATGCGAAATGATAAGCGTCGTAGCCAGAACAGCGTCTTCATCTGCTCTGTCACTTGCAGTCTTCGTCCTCGTCCACTGTTCGACGCTGAAGCTGCTGTTCGCACTAGAGACGTAGTAATTCGTGCAAGCTCCTGGCGCGATGGGCAAAGGCGATCAGTGTAGATATTCCCATACTGCCGTACCGTTTTACAGCATTTCTTTGACAATAGCCTTATAAAAGTAACTAGTCTAACTTTTCCTCATTGGTGTACATGTCTACATGCAAGGAATGCTGAAGCAGAAATGATGTGTCGATAGGCGACACAGTTGCTGGTAGTTCTGCAGTGTAGCGAAGTGAACAGTCGAAAGGTTTGATATAAGGACGTAGCCCGGCAAGAGCCTGTTTGCAACGCAACAGCAAATTCCCGTCGATTAAAAAATGATACTTGCTTCAATAGAAGAGATAGACATGATCCAGCGAAAAGCAGCGCGATTCGTCATGGGGACATTTAGTCAGCGCGAGAGCGTTACGGAGATGCTGAACAAGCTCCAGTGGCGGACACTTCAAGAAAGGCGTTACGCAATACGGAGAGGTTTATTATCGAAATTACGAGAGAGCACATTCCGGGAAGAGATGGGCAACATATTACTACCGCCCACATATATCTCGCGTAATGATCACAACGAAAAGATCCGAGAAATTAGAGCAAATACGGAGACTTACAAGCAGTCGTTCTTCCCACGCACAATTCGTGAATGGAACAGGGAAGGGGGGATCAGATAGTGGTACAATAAGTACCCTCCGCCACAGACCGTAAGGTGGCTCGCGGAGTATAGATGTAGATGTAGATGTAGATATATCGATCGATACGAGAATTCAGACTCTCTATCACGTAACAAAACACATGCGCATTAGCGTACTATCGTTCGCAGAAAAACTCGTTTCGATACCTGGAACAGTTCACGAAATAAAGGAGGTGTTACGTCTTACGTTACTCGCCATGCATTAACCCTAAGGCACAGCGGGCTCGTAGTACCTCTCGAAGATTCAGTGTGTTTCAGGTAGATATCAGACGCGCAGATAGTGGGACATAGAAAGTCCCATTTGGAAGGGGATTCCCAATTCAGCTATCTTCCATATGAGCGAAAAACCTTTGTCAGAACCAGTGGGTGAGAATTATTACTCTTATTCTGGAACAATGTTTCCCAGACAAAAATATGAAAGCCTGGGACAGTGGTCGTTAAACTGACTCTAGTTTACGAGCAGCACACGGGTCTCAATCGTATTTTATGTTAAGAGATTCTTAAGAGAGTTGTTTTCCTACTCAGTAACAAGCGAAAATACTTGCAGAGGCAACAATATTTTCAAATGTGGTAATTATCCGACATTTTCCCCTTGTAGGATACGATCTTAAATATAGGGTTGCAGCCTTCTCCTGGAAAACGTGTTATTTGCCAAGAGCACAATGAAGAAAACAACAATTAAGAGTTTAGGCCAGTTAAACGGTTCAAATGGCTCTGAGCACTATGGGACTTAACATCTGAGGTCATCAGTCCCCTAGAACTTAGAACTACTTAAACCTAACCAACCTAAGTACATCACACACATCCACGCCCGAGGCAGGATTCGAACCTGCGACCGTAGCGGTCGGGCGGTTCCAGACTGAAGCGCCTAGAACTTATCGGCCACAACGGCCGCGTACTAGTTAAATGCCCATCTTTAGATCGCACAGGATATTAAAGTTAGACGGTTTGTCACAATTATGTTTCCAATTTAACATCAGATTTGTAGTTACAAATGAGTAATTACAAATTTTGAGTTAAAACTTAAACATGATTGTGGCAAAACGTCCCACTTTAATAACCTATGTAGACACTGATTTATACTGTGTGATCTGAAGATGGCCATTTTTCGAAACTAATAAACGCTGTATCCTTCTTCGCGATACTGGCAAATAAAACGTTTTCCAAAAGAAGATTGCAGTCCTATTTTAAGATATGCTTAATTTTAATTGACATTGGTGAACTCGTATGTGAGCCAAGTAGATTGCTTACCTCAGGGGCAGAGGAGTAAATAGCGCGGCGGCCGGCCGGTGTGGCCAAGCGGTTCTAGGCGCTTCAGTCTGGAACCGCGCAACCGCTACGGTCGCAGGTTCGAATCCTGCCTCGGGCATGGATGTGTGTTGTGTCCTTAGGTTAGTTGGGTTTAAGTAGTTCTAAGTTCTAGGGGACTGATGACCTCAGAAGTTTAGTCCCATAGTGCTCAGAACCATTTTCGAAATAGCGCGGCGATTGCGGCGTTAGAGGATGTGAAGGGTTAGAGAATGTTTCAAGGTTTCTCTTCGAGCAGTAATAATTCAAGGGTGTGCGCGACTCGTACCGATCAGCTGTTATGGTATAACTTCGGACACGGAAGTTAAATGGATTTGTGAATGCGCATTACAGAGACGTTCATCTTCAAATGCGGTGGATATTTACAGCAAGGAATATGAAGTTAATGAAGGGTACTGCAATGCAAAGTAATGAGTAGAAGAAAAATGGCATTGAAAACATTTGTGATCTTATCTCATATTGTATAATGCATTTATATATAAGTACAATTGATATTATTAATTATTTAATTAATCATACGCGCACACAAACACAACACCACTTCGTCAGACAATTAAGTGTGTCATAACTTTGGAGTCGCTGAGGGTGGCAGTAATCTGTAACAACAAAACAATCGACACAAAGTGTTCCAAATGGTGCCAACTTTTAACTATTAGTACTTTGGGAGCCGGCGGCCAACTTACCGCGCTCTTACAGTAGCCAGTCTAATGGGGGCTCACAAGTTACCAATTAACAATAAGACAGGTAGATACGCGGCCCGAAGCGCTGCCTCACAAAACGTCAGTACTGATTCTTGAGCATAGAAGTTCTACGACCACCGGCCTATGGTATACATATTTTTTAAGTGTAAAATAGAGCGAAGTCGATGATTTCTGTGCCACTGTCGATCACAGGCGATGCGATCGGCTACGACATTTGAGTCTGGGCACTTATTTAAATCTCGTTCCTGCTAAAACTTACTATAGGTAACTGCCTGCACTAATTCACTGCCAGTACAGACAAGCGGATAAAATTATCCACGCGGTCGAAACCGCGCGGTGCTACAGAGTGCGCAAGCGGCTTGACTTTTGCTCCGCGAGAGCGGATCCGATTTGTCAGAGGCGGGAGTTAGGTCTGTTTGGAGCCTGGGGCGCCAAGGCCGCGGCAGTGCGGCGTTGGGCCACTGGGGGGGCCTTGAGTACGGGCGTGTGCACAAACAGCGCGGTGAAAGGCGCTCAGCCAAGCACCAGGGAGCCTTGTGTGCGTGCGTGTGCGTTTCGAGGTGTTCCTGCACTCACAGCCAAGTTAAGGCCGCCACCGATGGCATCCAGCCCCATCCACTGGCTATATCATTGTACACTCTCCATCTTTTTTTGTCATCACTCTTGTGACTCGTTTCATGCAGCCTGCCACGAAATCCTCTCTTCTTCATCTCCGAGTAGCACCTGCACTGAATTATTTGTTGAATATTTCCAAACTGTTTTACCTGTAGTTTCTAATGTCAACAACTCCTTCAAGTACGATGGGAGTTATTCCTGGATGTCTTAACATATATCCCAGTATTCTGTTCCTTCTTGTTGTCAACGTTTCCCATATGTTCCTCTCTTCATGCAGCATGCGTAAAAACCTCATTATTTTTTAAATCTTATCGGTCCAGCTAATTTTCAGCATCTTTCTATAGTACCACATCTCAGACGCTGCGACTCTCTTTTTCCGGTTTTCCCACAGTCAACGATACACTTCCACACAACGCTATGTCCTAAACATACTTTTGAAGAACATTTTTCAACCAAATCGTGTATAAATTTTTTAATTTATTTTTCACACTACCGGTTTCGGGCATTGCCCTTTCTCAAGTGCGCCTGAAAACATAGCAACACACCACAGCAAAAATTAGCTAATCATATAACTACATTGGACGTACCATGACACAAAAAAATATTTATCCTTAGTAACATACTGTATGTGGTTACATTAAAAATCGCGTGCCATGCATAATTGTGCGAAGTGCAGCCGTCAAATGTCCTCATCCAAAACATAAAGGTGCAAGACATGAAAGTGCTTATGAGAATAGAAGTGTTGCTGGCCGCTGTGGCCGAGTGATTCTAGGCGCTTCAGTTCGGAACCGCACGCCTGCTACGGTCGCAGGGTCGAATCCTGCCTCGGGCATGGATGTGTGTGATGTTCTTAGGTTAGTTAGGTTTAAGTAGTTCTAAGTCTAGGGAACTGATGACCTCCGATGAGTCCCATAGTGCTTACTTAGAGCCACTTGAACCATTTAAATCAAAGTGTTATCACATTATTTAAATGTCTCATCCAGTCAGGAGCACTAAGGAAACAACTCTTCCAATATTTCCTACGTAATACACTGTATTCATGTACACACATTCAACAAACTGGGAATTCTGGACGTCAAACAGAACATAAAAATACAAGGATCTTATAACTATCACTACAATTTTAAAAATATCCCTGTGTCTTAGTAACAGTTATGTGAATAACGTATTATATAAATAAATCGGTGTCTCACGTAAGCACCGTTATATAATCTTTAGTGCTTGTGCGTAACTATATTACATCGACTGAACGATATGCACATATACAGATACAGGAGTATCGCGTACACAAGATATAATAGGGTAGTGCATTGGCGGAGCTGTCGGTTGTTCAGACAATTCATGTGAAAAAGATTTCGACTTAGTTGCGGTCGCAAGACGGGAATTAACAGCCTTTGAACACGGAAATAGTAGTTGGAGATAGACGAATGGGACATTCCATCTCGGAAATCGTTAGGGAATTCAATATTCCGAGATCCACAGTGCCAAGAGTGTGCCGAGAATACCAAATTTCAGGCTTTATCTCTCGCCACGGACAGCGTGCTGGCCGCAGGCCTCCACTTAAAGATCTAGAGTAGCGGCGATTGCGTAGTAGAGTTGTCGGTGCTAACAGACAAGCAACACTGCGTGAAATAACAGCCGAAATCAACGTAGGGCGTACGACAAACGTATCCGCTATTACAGTACGGCGAAATATGGCTTTCATGGGCTATGGCAGCAGACGACCGATGCGAGTGCGTTTGCTAACAGCACGACATTGCCTGCAGCGTCCCTCCTGGGCTCGTGACCGTATCGGTTGGACCCTAGACGACTGGAAAACCACGTTCCAATCAGATGAGTCTAGATTTCAGTTGATAAGAGCTGACGGTAGGGTTCGAGTGCGGCGCGGACCCCACTTCGTGGACTCGAGTTGTCAAGAAGGCACTGGGCAAGCTGATGGTGGTTCCATAATGGTGTGGGCTGTGTTGGAGTGGAATGATCCTCTAGTCCAACTGGACAGGTCGTTGAATGGAAGTTTTTCTGCTTGGCTACTTGGAGACCATTTGCAGTCATTCATGTCACTGCTCCACAAATGTTCACGACTGGTTTGGAGAACATTCTGGACAATTCGAGCGAATGATTTGGCCACCCAGATCGACCGAAATGAATCTCATCGAACATTTATGGAACATAATGGAGAGGTCAGCTCGTGCACAGAATCCTGCATAGGGAACACTTCTGCAATTTATAGAGGCAGTACGGTTCAGCATTTCTGCAGGGGACTTTCAACGAGTTGTTGAGTCCATGCCACGTCCAGTTGCTGCACTACGCCACGCTAAAGGAGATCCGACACGCTACTGGTAGGTATCCCATGACTTATGTCAACTCAGCATACACTATGTGATCAAAAGTATCCTGACAGTCCCCAAAAACATACGTTTTTCATACTAGGTGCATTGTGCTGCCACCTACTGCCAGGTACTGCATGTCGGCGACCTGCGTACTCATTAGACATCGTCAGAGAGCAGAATGGGGGCGCTCCGCGGAACTCGCCGACTTCGAAGGTGGTCAGGTGATTGGATGTCACTCGTGTCATACGTATGTACGTGAGATTTCCACACTCCTAAACATCCCTAGATCCACTGTTTTCGATGTGACAGTGAAGTTAAAACGTGAAGGGACATGTACAGCACAAAAGTGTACAGGCCGACCTCGTCTGTTGACTGACAGAGACCGCCGACAGTTGAAGAGGGTCGTAATGTGTAATAGGCAGACATCTATCCAGATCATCACACAGGAATTCCAAACTGCATCAGGAGCCACTGCAAGTGCTATGACAGTTAGGTGGCAGATGAGAAAACTTGGATTTCATGGTCGAGCGGCTGCTCATAAGCCACACACCACGCCGGTAAATGCCAAACGACGCCTCGTTTGATGTCATGAGCTTAACTGTGGAAAAACGATGTGTGGAGTGGCGAATCACGGTACACAATGTGGCAATCCGATGGCAGGGTGTGGGTATGGCGAATTCCCGGTGAACGTCGTCTGCCAGAGTGTGTAGTGCCAACAGTAAAAGTCGGTCCCACTATTGAAAAGAAATTCGGGGATGAGGATTGGATCTTTCAACACGATCGAGCACCTGTTCATAGTGCACGGCCTGTGGCAAAGTGGTTACACGACGGTAACGTCCCTGTTATGGACTGGCTTGTACAGAGTCCTCACCTGTATCCTGTAGAACACCTTTGACATGTTTTGGAACGCCGACTTCGTGCCAGGCGTCACAGACCGACATCGGTACCCCTCCTCAGTGCAGCACTCCGTGATGAATGGGCTGCCACTCGTCAAGAAACCTTCCAGCACCTGATTCCTGCCGGTCGGTGGGGCCGAGCGGTTTTAGGCGCTTCAGTCTGGAACCGCGAGACCGCTACGGTCGCAGGTTCGTATCCTGCCTCGGGCATGGATGTATGTGATGTCCTTAGGTTAGTTAGGTTTAAGTAGTTCTAAGTTCTAGGGGACTGATGACCTCAAATGTAAAGTCCCATAGTGCTCAGAGCCTGATTGCTGATTGAACGTATGCCTGCGAGAGTGTAAACTGTCATCGAGGCTAACGGTGGCCCAACACCATATTGAACTCCAGCATTACCCATGGAGAGCGCCACGAACTTTTAAGTCATTTTCAGCTAAGTGTCCCGATACTTTTGATCACATAGTGTATATATATTTTACAAAAGAGAATATAGCCCTACTAAATAATTTTCTTTGAAATGGCTATTCTGATTTTCATATTTAGAATCACCATGATCATTTTAATTTCTACCTGTATTGATACCTTTGTTCCAATAATATCGAGGTATTTTAAACACGGATACTGATACTAAATATCGTATTGAATATAGTGCTGAAATATTTTAAGTTATTTCTTTCTAAGTAACAGAACTGGAAGGATCTCCGCGTACCTCCTCAGCCAGCGAAGCAGCAAAATGGCAAGATAACCATATTTTGGTTTTCAGGTTACCATGGTCACTCGCGGCTGTATTCGTTGAGCAGGATGTACAAGGAGGTCGAAGGCCTGCTTCTTGTCGAGAAAAAAATCTCCAGAGAGACGTGGTACACGTATTGTCCTTGATCTGAGAGGAAAACGGCAGACGCATTCGCTTGCCACACCTCTGGAGGCCACAGGAACAAGACTAGGAAGCGAGGCCGTACTGCAAGGCAGTGCGGTGAGAGATGTGGCTCCCCGAATTCAGGCCGCCAGCGATAGTACTTGCTGCCTGCTACCAAGGCGAGCGGCTGCTCAATCTCCCCTGCAAGGTGAGGTGCAGCCAGAAGCCGCGCGGCAGCGTCCAAGCCCGCATACCGCCCTCTCCTGACGGTCCGACGCAGCAACAGAGAACAGTGAGTATACGGAATGGAATACGCCAAAATTTACAGTGCACATGCGTGAAGTCTGCCATATTGAAACTGAGTAATCATCTGTGTCTGACGCCGAAGGTGAACGACTTACGTAAAAGTAAATACTTGTTTGATGAAAGGTGAAAGTTGGAAATTGCACTAAAGTGACAGAAGTCATTGGATACCTCCTAACATGGTGTCGCATCACCTTCTGCCTGGCGTAGTGCAGGATCTCGATGTGGTATGAACTCAAGTCGTTGGTATTCCCCTGCAGAAATACTTAACCGTACTGCCTCTACAGGGTGTTACAAAAAGGTACGGCCAAACATTCAGGAAACACTCCTCACACACAAATAAAGAAAATATGTTATGTGGACACGTGTCCGGAAACGCTTACTTTCCATGTTAGAGCTCATTTTATTACTTCTCTTCAAATCACATTAATCATGGAATGGAAACACACATCCACAGAACGTACCAGCGTGACTTGAAACACTTTGTTACAGGAAATGTTCAAAAAGTCCTCCGTTAGCGAGGATACATGCATCCACCCTCCGTCGCATGGAATCCCTGATGTGCTGATGCAGCCCTGGAGAATGGCGTATTGTATCACAGCCGTCCACAATACGAGCACGAAGAGTCTCTACATTTGGTACCGGGGTTGCGTAGACAAGAGCTTTCAAATGCCCCCATAAATGAAAGTCAAGAGGGTTGATGTCAGGAGAGCGTGGAGGCCACGGAATTGGTCCGCCTCTACCAATCCATCGGTCACCGAATCTGTTGTTGAGAAGCGTACGAACACTTCGACTGAAATGTGCAGGAGCTCCATCGTGCATGAACCACACGTTGTGTCGTACTTGTAAAGTCACATGTTCAACAGTACCTTCCTTCAACTGGGCCAACTGGCGGTGAATACAGACGAAACTAAAATGAGCTCTAACATGGAAATTAAGCGTTTCCGGACACATGTCCACTTAACATCTTTTCTTTATTTGTGTGTGAGGAATGTTTCCTGAAAGTTTGGCCGTACCTTTCTGTAACACGTTGTATAACACGCCATAACGGCATAAGTGTTCCCGGTGCAGGATTTTGTGCACGAACTGACCTCTCTATATGTTCCATAAATGTTCGATGGTATTCATATCGGACAGTGTTGGTGGCCAAATCATTAGTTCAAACTGTGAATGTTCTTCAAACCAATCGAGAACAATTGTGGATCAGTGACATGCTGTATTGTCAGTCATAAAAAAATCCATCGTTGTTTGGGAACATGAAGTCCATGAATGGCTGAAAATGGTCTCCAGGTAGCCGAACACAACAATATCCAGTCAATGATCAGTTTAGTTGGACCAGAGGACCCAGCCCATTCCGTGTACGCACAGACCACACGATTGTGGAGCCACCACCAGCTTGCGCAGTGTCTTGCTGCCAACTTGAGTCCACGGCTTCCAAGGGTTTGCGCCTAACTGAAAACATTTTTATAACTAAAATTTTAATGCAGCTCATTGTCTTCATTTAAAGTAATACCTGCGTGTTACTTAAAGGTTGAAAATATCAATGAAAATTCCATCACTGATAAAAGCACGAAGTCCTTGAGAGAGTCGCGCAACAGCTGTTTTCGTTGGAACAGAAGTTGTTTTATCAATAGACAGTCCCAGTACAGAAAAATTAGGAAAGAAAATGAAATGAAACTGCTAAAAAAAAAAAAAAAAAAAATGGTGGCTCTGAGCACTATGGGACTTAACATCTGAGGTGATCAGTCCCCTAGAACTTAGAAATACTTAAACCTAACTAACCTAAGGACATCACACACATCCATGCCCGAGGCAGGATTCGAACCTGCGACCGTAGCAGTCGCGCGGTTCCAGACTGAAGCGCCTAGAAACGCTCGGCCACACCGGCCGGCAATGAAACTACTGTAAGGAAAAACTCGATATTTACAAAACAAAGTAGCTTCATTGTCATCTGAAGCTAAAAGCAGTGGCAGTTCACAGCTTGCACATGTGAACATTAACCAATTTAAAAGCTTATCCTGTAAGTTTTTAACTGA
Source organism: Schistocerca americana (assembly GCF_021461395.2). Taxonomy (NCBI): domain Eukaryota; kingdom Metazoa; phylum Arthropoda; class Insecta; order Orthoptera; family Acrididae; genus Schistocerca; species Schistocerca americana. The sequence continues at coordinate 226,077,506 of NC_060125.1, read as the reverse complement.
AGATTTGTCACCTCTTGTTTCATTTGCGTTCTCTCTCGTAGAAGTCTGCGTTTAGTCGGTTAAATTACTTCTGTTTCGAGGCAACGCTTGACACACAAATCAGAGGAGCCGCCCCCTGCTTTCCTTTCTATGTACTGTCTATTCTGTGGCAGCGAGGTCGACACTTCCAACGTGGGAAACATAGGTACGAGCAGCAGTGAACTCACTCTGTCACTGGCGGCTGCAGATTCGTCGGACGACCAGAAATTGTTGGGAGATCCAACGGAACAGCATTTCAAACATAATTACTGTTTGAAAACACGAGGACGTGCTTCCGAATTTTTTATAATGAAAATTCGTAAGGATTTTTTAAATAAAACAAACTTTATTAGTATTCTACATCATTATTATTCATGTCAACATACATTCATGCTCATAAATTAAGGATAATTGCAAAATGTGGTGCCGCACAACTTGGCACTTCACAAAACTGGCGCTAATAGCATAGGCACATAGGGAACACACACGACACAGATCTGTAAGTCCACGGTATAGGTGATAAGTTGAGGAAACCGTCCCGAAACACATGTGCTACAATACGCCACTGTTTCCTGAGAATGTACCCTGACATCAATATGGGATACTCTGGATCAGGTGGTCGAGCAGCTACTGGGGTATAGCCTCCCATTCTTGCACCAGTGCCTGTCGGAGTTCCTGAAGTGTCCAAGGGGTTTGAAGACGTGCAGCGTTACGTCGACCAAGAGCATTCCACACGTGCTCGATGGGGTTTAGGTCTGGAGAACAGGCAGGCCACACAATTCGCTAGATATCTTCTGTTTCAGGGTGCTCCTCCACGATAGCATATCGGTGGGATCCATCAGGAGGAAGGTGGGATACACTGCACCCCTGAAAAGGCGGACATTCTGATGCAAAATGACGTCCCGATACACCTGACCTGTTCCTCTGTCAGAGACATGAAGGGGTGTATGTGCACCAACCATAATCCCACCCCACACCATCAAACCACGAACTCCATACAGGTCCCTTTCAAGGACATTAAGGGGTTGGTATCTGGTTCCTGGTTCACGCCAGATGAAAACCCGGCGAGAACCACTGTTCAGACTATACCTGGACTCATCCGTGAACATAACCTGGGACCACTGTTCCAATGACCATGTACTGTGTTCTTGACACCAGGCTTTACGGGCTCTCCTGTGACCAGAGATCAGTGGAATGCTCCTTACAGGTCTCCGGGTGAATAAACCATGTCTGTTCAGTCGTCCGTAGACTGTGTATGGAGACAACTGTTCCAGTGGCTGCAGTAAGGTCCCGAACAAGGCTATCTGCAGTACTCCGTGGCCGTCTGTGGGCACTGATGGTGAGATATCGGTCTTCTTGTGGTGTTGTACACTGTGGATGTCCCGTACTGTAGCGCATGGGCACGTTTTCTGTCTGCTAGAATCGTTGCCATAATCTTGAGATCACACTTTGTGGCACACGGAGGGCCGGTACTACGACCTGCTGCGTTTGACCAGCCTCCATTCGCCCTAGTATTCTACCCCTCATAACGTCATCAATATGTGTTCTTTGAGCCCACGCCCGGGTTCCCGGGTTCGATTCCCGGCGGGGTCAGGGATTTTCTCTGCCTCGTGATGACTGGGTGTTGTGTGATGTCCTTAGGTTAGTTAGGTTTAAGTAGTTCTAAGTTCTAGGGGACTGATGACCATAGATGTTAAGTCCGAGCCATTTGAACCATTTTGTTCTTTGAGCCATTTTCAACACACAGTCACGATTAGCACATCTGAAAACGTCTGCTCACCGTACTCTGACATGCACCAACACACCTCTGTAAGCCGGCCGGAGTGGCCATGCGGGTCTAGGCGCTACAGTCTGGAACCGCGAGACCGCTACGGTCGCAGGTTCGAATCCTCCCTCGGGCATGGATGTGTGTGATGTCCTTAGGTTAGGTAGGTTTAAGTAGTTCTTAGGGGGCCGATGACCTCTGTATATGTGGACTGCTGCTAGCGCCACCGTGCGACAACCGCAGGTCAAATGCACCGCATGGTCATACCCCGAGGTGATTTTAACCCGCAAACCGCCCACCAGAGCGTTGTTTCACCATGTATCAGCATTATCCTTTATTTATGAGCACGAGTGTATTTGCAGCTCTCTGACGCTAGTGCGCTCCGAATTGTAACGTGGTGGTCTGTAAACTGTTGGTGCGTGCTGTAATCTATCTTCGAATTTGAAGAGTTTGTCCACACATGGAGCTCCCTCTCCTTCAGCACGAGAATGCCAGACCACACACCTGCGCTGCGAGATCTGCAACAATCCGACGCCTTGGACTCAGTGTCATCGATCATCCTGCATGGAGTCCCGACTTGGCCCCACGCGATTTTCATCCGTTTCTGAAACTCAAAGAACACCTTCGAGGGTTTCACGTTGATAGAGATGAAACGGTGCAAGGAGGAATGAGGTCGTGGCTCATGTGTAGAACGTTAATAATATTTGTTTTGTTTAAAAAGATTCAATGGTTTTCACAAAAAATTCGGAGGTATTAATTTTCGCACGATCTCGAAATATTCTACAGCTATCATAAGCAAGCGAAAAGTACTGTACAAAGTATTACACGAGAAAAGATCCCGTACAGGTCACGATACCAATTAGATTAGTTCTCGCATGAGTGGTTCTACATCGCCGTACTGCGTGCGTACACACACACACACACACACACACGCCCGAGGGAGGACTCGAACCTCCGGTGGTAGGGACTGCAGTCTATGTGGTGCTGTTAGGAAAGGCAGTCCCATTAGTCGTCCACTGCCGTAGCCATTAACGCCAAATTTCGCCGCAATGTCCTAACGTAAACGTTGATCGTTAAGTCCCACATTGCTTTCTGCGGTTATTTCAGGCAGTGTTGCTTGTCTGTTAGCACTGGCAACTTCATGCAAGCACTGCTGCTCTCGGTCGTTAAGTGAAGGCCGCCGGCCACTGCGTTGCTCGTGGTGAGAGGTAACGCCTGTAATTTGGTATTATCGCTCACTCTTGACACTGTGGATCTCGAAAAATTTAATCCTAAAGATTTCCGAAATGGAATGTCCCACGCGTCTAGCTCCAACTGCCATTCCGCGTTCAAAGTCTGCTAATCCCCTTCGTGCGGCCATATTCACGTCAGAAACCTTTTCACCTGAATCAACGAGTACAAATGACGGCTCCGCCAATGCACTGCTCTTTTATACCTTGTGCACGCGATACTACCGTCATATTTGTACGTGCATGTCGCTATTCCTTCACTTTTATCATCTCAGTGCACATTCCCTTATGGTAAGGATCACCTCTTGACCTGTGCACCACGCATCGATTCTCTGTCATCCTGCATTTCACTACATTTTACTGGTGTTGTAACTTCTCTGCACACTGAAGTGTCGTCCACGAACATCCTACTGGAGCTTCCGACGTTATCATGTAGTTCATTTATATGTACTCTGAACAGTTACGTTACACTGCAACCATATGTATTACAGTCACGGACACGGTAACCTAGTGTAAGGAAGTTAAATAGTTCTGAAAAAAATTCCCTATTTCTAAGTTTTCGTTCTGATACTACTGATACTTTTCTTTTGTACGTTTTGTCTATCATTTTTCAGTGACATAATGTTTGGGTCGAATAGCAGCCAGTAATTAATGCAGCGTGTAAGGGTTATATGGAGGAAGGATGGTGTTTAGTGATTTAAAGTCTCTCCTCGGAAGTGTCCCGTTAATGAGGCGCTCAGCCTAATGGATTGCGAGGCCGCGATTAGCGAAGGGCAGGCGTGGCTGGCATTAAGCGGCACGAAAGCTCGAGTCCTCCGTCGCTGCTCGACAGAATGGAAAAGCAAGGCCACGCGCCACCGGGCAAACTTGCAGGCTCACACACTGCTGTCCACACACCTGTAACACCTGCTCACCCGTTTGACAAAATTCCGTGGCAACTTACTTCACCCATTGCGCAACAGTGGAAAGGAATTTGTGAGAATTTGCAGCAAGCAGGCATATCTGTGGTCTATGGGAAGCTTCAGATTGCAGAGGGTATCAGTTTCCTGTATCAGTACGACGCAGTTCTCAAGCAAACTTGAAAAACTTGCGTTTGTGCTTTATGTTTTCTGATTAAATCCGGCTCTGCCTCGGTGCCAGTGATGGCCGTGTGTTGGTTAGGAGGAGGCCAGTCTAGGCCCTCCAACCAACCCGTGTGCCTGCTGACACACTTCGACTACACATTGAGTTATGGCCACGGGTGCGATTTCGTACAACAGGAGGATGATTCTCGTGGTTATCCCACGCACGCTGATCGCAAATTTGATCGCCAGTCTGGTGATTCGATCTGTTGTGCTGTTATTTACGAACAGCATTCCAAGGGGTGTTTTGCAACAGGATAACGCTCGCCCACGTACCGCTGTTGGACCCCAACATGCTCCACAGAGTGCTTTGGCTTGCTCGATCGCCAGATCTGTCTCCAATCGAGGACATTTGGGACAGCATCAGACGACCACTGCAGCGTCATCCACAACCAAAATTAACCGTCTCTCTACTGACGGATCAAGTGTAACAGGCGTGGAATTCTATTCCACAAACTGACATCCGGAACCGGTAGAACACAGTGTTTGCAATACGTTTACTTTAATTTACGTCTATGGTCACAAACTATTTGTTAACAAAAAATGATCAAATGTGTGTGAAATCTTATGGGACTTAACTGCTAAGGTCATCAGTCCCTAAGCTTACACATTACTTAACCTAAACTATCCCAAGGACAAACACACACGCCCATGCCCGAGGGAGGACTCCAACCTCCGCCGGAACCAGCCGGACAGTCCATGGCTGCAGCTCCCTAAACCGCTCGGCTAATCCCGCGCGGTTTTTAACAGATTACCGGTTTCGGTCTTAAATAACCATCATCAGATCTGCAGCAAAAATGGGAAAAACATAAACACACTCGCAAACTGTCTACAGCTTAAGAACAATACATAGACCATAATGAAAAGTAGTACTGACAAAATTTACATTTGTGCGCTTTAAATATGAAGAGGCATAACTGTTTCATAAAAACCAAGTCCTAATGTACTGCAGCCATAGTGGCATCGTCAAATGCTAAATGCGGAATCAGCACCAGCATCGTCAAATACATATAAATATCATATCCACGAGTCATGTCAGTAGCACTATTGCTTAAAACAAGCTGCCGTACAGTAGCCACGAGATGTTTGTGTTGTAAGTTCACCAGATGTCGCTAATGTCGGCATATACTAGTTTTTAATAATTAATAGAAACAGCGAAAATAAAGAGGGATACAATAGTTGAAGCTTGTAACAAGCTTATAACGTATAAAAGGCATTACAGTAGTAAAAAAGCAATGAAAAATTTTTTATGACAAATGGCTCTGAGCACTATGGGATTTAACATCTGAGGTCATCAGTCCCCTAGAACTCAGAACTACTTAAACCACCTAACCTAAGGACATCACATACATCCATGCCCGAGGCAGGATTCGAACCTGCGACCGTAGCGGTCGCGCGGTTCCAGACTGAAGCGCCTAGAACGGCTCGGCCACACAGGCCGGCAAACAGGTATGCCTCTTCATATTTAAAGCGCACAAATGTAAATTTTGTCAGGACTACTTTTCGTTATGGTCTATGTATTGTTCTTAAGCTGTAGACAGTTTCCGAGTGTATTTACGTTTTTCCCATTTTTGCTCCAGATCTGATGATGGTCATTAAAGACCGAAACCGGTAATCTGTTAACAAAAAGTTTGTGACCATAGACGTAAATTAAAGGACACTTATTACATATACGGGTCACTGTTCTTTCGCGATAATGTCGCAGCTTCTGAAACAGTGTTTGGACGCTTGCATTTAACACTCTGGCGGTACACCAGGTATTAACGTACCAGCGTTTCACATTTGCAGTGGCTCATTTCGCTCTTACATTAACCTGCGATCTTGCAGGGTCACACTCTTACATGCAGTACGTTACCCGTTACCTAACAACTACTGAAATTTCATTGTTGTTGTTGTTGTTGTTGTCTTCAGTCCTGACACCGGTTTGATGCAGCTCTCCAACCTTCTTCATCTCACAGTACCTACTGCAGCCTACATCTTCTGAATCTGCTTAGTGTATTCATCTCTTGGTCTCCCTCTACAATTTTTACCCTCCACGCTGCCCTCCAGTACTACATTGGTGATCCCTTGATGCCTCAGAACATGTCCTACCAACCGATCCCTTCTTCTGGTCAAATTGTGCCACAAAATCCTCTTCTCCCCAATTCTATTCAATATCTCCTCATTAGGTATGCGATTTACCCATCTAATCTTCATCATTCTTCTGTAGCACCACATTTCGAAAGCTTCTATTCTCTTCTTGTCTAAACTATTTATCGTCCACGTTTCACTTCCATACATGGCTACATTCCATACAAATACTTTCAGAAACGACTTCTTGACACTTAAATCTATACTCGATGTTAACAAATTTCTCTTCTTCGGAAACGATTTCCTTGCCATTGCCAGTCTATATTTTATATCCTCTCTACTTAGACCACCATCAGTTATTTTGCTCCCCAAATAGCAAAACTCGTTTACTGCTTTAAGTGTCTCATTTCCTAATCTAATTCCCTCAGCATCACCCGACTTAATTCGACTACATTCCATTATCCTTGTTTTGCTTTTGTTGGTGTTCGTCTTATACCCTCCTTTCAAGACACTGTCCATTCCGTTCAACTGCTCTTCCAAGTCCTTTGCTGCCTCTGACAGAATTACAATGTCATCGGCGAACCTCAAAGTTTTAATTTCTTCTCCATGGATTTTAATACCTACTCCGACCTTTTCTTTTGTTTCCTTTACTGCTTGCTCAATATACAGGTTGAATAGCATTGGGGAATAGGCTACAACCCTGTCTCACTCCCTTCCCAACAACTGATTCCCTTTCATGTCCCTCGACTCTTATAACTGTCATCTGCTTTCTGTATACATTGTAAATAGCCTTTCGCTCCCTGTATTTTACCCCTGCCACCTTCAGAATTTGAAAGAGAGTATTCCAGTCAACATTGTCAAAAGCTTTCTCTAAGTCTGCAAACGCTAGAAACGTAGGTTTGCCTTTCATTAATCTATTTTCTAAGATAAGTCATAGGGGCAATACTGTCTCACGTGTTTCAACATTTCTACGGAATCCAAACTGATCTTCCCCGAGGTTGGCTTACTCCAGTTTTTCCATTCGTCTGTAAAGAGTTCGCGTTAGTATTTTGCAGCCGTGACTTATTAAACTGACAGTTCGGTAATTTTCACATCTGACAACACCTGCTTTCTTTCATTACTCTACATTAATTATTTCTTGGCGTTGCGATTTTTGTCCGTCAGTGTACGTAGTTAGCTGCTAACTTTGTTGCGCGCGAGTGTGTGTGGGAACCACTTGTTTGCGTAGACTAGATTCGTTTTCCCACGCAATGCAATGTTCGCAGATGATGCCGTAATTTACCGTCTAGTAAGGTCATCCGAAGACCAGTATCAGTTGCAAAGCGATTTAGAAAAGATTGCTGTATGGTGTGGCAGGTGGCAGTTGACGCTAAATAACGAAAAGTGTTAGGTGATCCACATGAGTTCCAAAAGAAATCCGTTGGAATTCGATTACTCGATAAATAGTACAATTCTCAAGGCTTTCAATTCAACTAAGTACCGTGGTGTTAAAATTACGAACAACTTCAGTTGGAAAGACCACATAGATAATATAGTGGGGAAGGCGAGCCAAAGGTTGCGTTTCATTGGCAGGACACTTAGAAGATGCAACAAGTCCACTAAAGAGACAGTTTACACTACACTCGTTCGTCCTCTGTTAGAATATTGCCGCGCGATGTGGGATCCTTACCAGATGGGATTGACGGAGGACATCGAAAGGGTGCAAAAAAGGGCAGCTCGTTTTGTATTATCACGTAATAGGGGAGAGAGTGTGGCAGATATGATACGCGAGTTGGGATGGATGTCATTAAAGCTAAGACGTTTTTCGTCGCGGCGAGATCTATTTACGAAATTTCAGTCACCAACTTTCTCTTCCGAATGCAAAAATATTTTGTCGAGCCCAACCTACAAAGGTAGGAATGATCATCAAAATAAAATAAGAGAAATCAGAGCTCGAACAGAAAGGTTCAGGTGTTCGTTTTTCCCGCGCGCTGTTCGGGAGTGGAATGGTAGAGAGATAGTATGATTGTGGTTCGATGAACCCTCTGCCAAGCACTTAAATGTGAATTGCAGAGTAATCATGTAGATGTAGACTCTTGAAACGTGAGGTTCATGTTTGTGAACAGAATCGTGCTGGCAGACGGTACGGGAGACGAACAGTAATGAGCGGATTAATCGGGACGTGCGGTGCGCGCTGAGTGCGGCCTGCCACGGTAAGGAGGGCGCGGCATTGGCGTGTCGGCCACACAGTAACAGAGCGACGCAAGGGCAGGCGCCAGCAGCAAACGGCGCCGCCCCGTGTAGTGGACGGGACCTTGGCCGGCCGCGCTGCGAGGTGACGGCTAGCCCGCCGACGCCAGAAACCGGCAGCCGCTTCCACCACAGTTTCTGCACGCACTGGAACAGTCGGCCTTGGAGAGCCCTTCATTACTCATTTCGTCGTAAGTTGAAACCCAGTGTCAACAAAAGCCCGCTCAGCACACTCAGCGACTGGACGTCGGGCGCTCCACACCTACATCAGGTGTAGTGACGCCACTAGAAATAAGCCTTACATTTCTATTTTATTTTGCTTTATTCTTTTTATGTCTTCTGACTGCTTTCTTTCACCTACCACAAATTCCTGTCCTGTGTCAACCTCTTCATTCCCAAGTAGCAGTTTGTGACGTCTATTTGACGTCTATTTACCACACCCCGTCACCACTGCAAATCACTTTACGCAAACCAGCGGTATAGTTGCCAGGAGAATTCTGGCGTCCCTGGGAGTGAGCATACATGGCGCGATCATAATAAGAAATGGTGTGACGAAAAGTGTCTGGACGCGTGGCAAGACTTTGCAAGCATGCGCTCAGGAAAGCGTTCGCCTGCAGATTCGTATTAGGGTTATGAGGTGAATATGGCGGTGACCTTTGTAAGACTCCTGAACAGAAATAGCTCCTGCATCACGCTATCTGTCTGTCGGCACGGAGTTCCTGTTACATGTATTATGAGAGCGTAAAATGTCGTTTTGTAGGAGGGGCTACTTGTTTGTGGCTGACGAGGTCAGTTTCCCAAGCGGGAGGATACCGTAGCAAGCTCGCCAAGGTCGGAAGCAGCTGGACTGTAAACTGTGTACCATGTCCTCAACACCGCACATAGCCAGGTTGGCTCCCTCCATTCTAGCGTAATAGTTCACTCGTTACCTGCGATGTGTCTCACATTTACCGTTTTATGCTATCACAACATGTTTCATGTCTTTTTTTGAAACCTTTGTGCCTAAGACAGCGCAGAGGAAGTACAGTGCGTATGTCTGTGGTTTATAACAACACTAACACCTTTTTATGAACAAGATACAGACCATGAGCCGAATTCGAGTCCCTGGAAGACAGTGTACATCAAATCACGCCCGCCGGAGTGGCCGAGCGGTTCTAGGCGCTACAGTCTGGAACCGTGCGACCGCTACGGTCGCAGGTTCGAATCCTGCCTCGGGCATGGATGTGTGTGATGTCCTTAGTTAGGTTTAAGTAGTTCTAAGTTCTAGGGGACTGATGACCTCAAATGTTGAGTCCCATAGTGCTCAGAGCCATTTGAACCATTTTGTTCTAGTCGACAGACGGCTCACTTATTAACAGTGGTTCCCATCTATTTCCTGTTTAAGACAAGACAACCATCTCGCTCCCCGACTCACAAATAAAAGCATCAAACTTATAGCGAAACACGGCTATCGTCCTAACCTTTTAAATATGCGCAATTGCAACAATTTTATTTCGCGCCATCACGCAGGATCAATATTTTGTCTTCATACGTGAAACTGGCGACTAATGCGCAAATACAATCAGAAACACACAGGTAATGGATGAGGTGGTCTTATTGTTGTGCCGCTGCTTTGTAGCCCTACTACGAAGAAAACATGTTTCGGGACGCAGAGAGCTTTATTTGTTACAATAGCTTTATATATTAAGTTTGCGCATAAGTTCGTTGCATTTTTGTTTTGCATGTTGGTATTCCGGTTGCTATGAACTTATTTATCAACTGCCATTTTTTTATTTGTAGTTCACTTTTGCTATTTGAGTTTACATTTTGTCATTTGGAAATAGTGAGTGGAGATGTAGACGCTAGAAAATGGTGTGCCTAGTGGGCAAATCCGAACATTTTCGACATATTCTTCTGTTTGAGTTCAATAGAGTGGTGACAGCAGCGAACGCAGCCAGAAACATTTGCGGCGTGTATAATGTGCATTAATGCATTTGGATACAGGAAGGCAATAAAATGGTTTTCTCGTTTGAAGGAGGGTCGCGTTAGTAACTCCCCACGTTCAGGAAGAGCTGCGGACTTTGACGAAGGTCGTTTGAACTCGTCAATTCACAATGATCCACGTCAGAGTACTCGAGGATTGACAAATGTGATCAACTTTGATCATTCCACAGTTGTGCGACATTTGCATGCAAAAGTTCAAAAAATCGGGTTTATGGATACCACATGCTCTAAGCCAAAAATAAAAAAAATAAAATAAAAATCAGCGGGTGGGCATGTGTGTGTGAACATCACCGACCATCCGTATACTGTACTGTAGAAAAGGTGTCTTTATGATAACATAAGGAAAAGAAAGCAATGGTTGTACTACGTATAGTACAACAAATGGTGTACCACGAATCGCTTCCCAGGGTGTAACCATCGCTACTGTTATTTATTGTCAACAACTGAGACGGCTTGCAGACTCAATCCAAGAAGAACGACCAGGAGCGCTCCTTGAAGTGAAGATACATCACCACAACGCCCGCCCACATTCTGCTACACTGACAAAAAATGCCATACAGGTTGTGGGTTGGGAAATCATTCAGCACCCATCTTATTCGTCAGATTTTGCGCCCTCCCTCAGCTTTTCACCTTTCTCGGTCTTTCTTTCTTTCTTTCTTTCATTCTTTCGCTTTCGCCATAGTCCCACAGCGATCGCAGGGTCGGGGTGGTTAGAACGGACTTGGCAAGGTTAGTTGTAGGGGTGGCCGGATGCCCTTCTTGCCGCCACCCTGTACCCCCAGGGACGGAATCAGTGTACCCCAGCTGTCTGCGTGTAGTGTAAATCGTGAAATAGTGCGAACGTGTTTCAAATGTCTGCGACGCATGTAACTGAGGCGGAACGTGGGGACCAGCCCGGTATTCACCTAGCGGGATGTGGAAAACCGCCTAAAAACCACATCCAGGCTGACCGGCACACCGGCCCTCGTCGCTAGCGCTCTCGGCTACCCTGGCGGGTTTTTCACCTTTCTCGCTCTCTACCGAACAAACTTCAAGGAACTTCCTTTCCGAATGAAAATGCGCTCTGAACATGGCTCTATTAGTTCTTCGCCTCAAAACCACGTGATTTGTACAGTCGCGGAATCGAAGATTTACCCCAGTGTTAGTAGGCTGTTGTAAATAATCAAGGAGAGTACATTATTGATTACTAAACTCTGTTGTGTGTATCTGTTGTGTTTATTAAACTTACGGAAAAACGCTGCGAACTTACGCACCAACACAATTATGCGAGCCTCGTCTGTTAATAGAATTGTATGTGAGGCTGAAGATTAGTAACAGACGTATGACAATTACGAAAAAGAAGATATTTTGTTGGGCATAAAATTCTTCGAGTTCCCTATGTGTTACAACAAGGAGAACAACTACTTTCTTTCGAATGTTTTCGACAAGTGCACCGTATTGCTTTAGGAAATTTGTGTCGGTCACTTAGCTTCAGACTTTATAGGTATGGAGAAAATCGAAAGAGGCCAGTCCGTAAAGTGTCCACGTACATCTACATTGATACTCTGCAAATCACATTTAAGTTCCTGGCAGAGGGTTCATCGAACCGCCTTCACAATTCTGTATTATTCCAATCTCGTATAGCGCGCGGAAAGAATGAACACCTATATCTTTCCGTACGAGCTCTAATTTCCCTTATTTTATCGTGGTGATCGTTCCACGCTATGTAGGTCGGTGTCAACAAAATATTTTCGCATTCGAAGTAGAAAGTTGGTGATTGAAATTTTGTGAGAAGATTCCGTCGCAACGAAAAACGCCTTTCTTTTAATGATTTCCAGCCCAAATCCTGTATCATTTCTGTGACACCCTCTCCCATATTTCGCGATAATACAAAACGTGCTACCTTTCTTTGAACTTTTTCGTTGTACTCCGTCAGTCCTATCTGGTAAGGATCCCACACCGCGCAGCAGTATTCTAAAAGAGGACAGACAAGCCTAGTGTAGGCAGTCTCCTTAGTAGGTCTGTCACATTTTTTAAGTGTCCGGCCAATAAAATACGTCTTTGGTTAGCCTTCCCCCACAACATTTTCTGTGTGTTCTTTCCAATTTAAGTTGTTCGTAATTGTAATACCTAGGTATTTAGTTGAATTTACAGCTTTTAGATTACACTGATTTATCGTGTAACCGAAGTTTAACGAGTTACTTTTAACGCTCATGTGGATGAGCTCACACGTTTCTGTATTTAGGGTCAACTGCCACTTTTCGCACCATTCAGATATCTTTTCTAAATCGTTTTGCAGTTTGTTTTGATATTCTGATGACTTTATTAGTCGATAAACGACAGCGTCATCTGCTAACAACCGAAGACGGCTGCACAGATTGTCTCCCAAATCTTTTATATAGATAAGGAACAGCAAAGGGCCTATAATACTACCTCGGGGAACGCCTGAAATCACTTCTGTTTTACTCAATGACTTTCCGTCAATTACTACGAACTGTGACCTCTCTGACAGGATATCGCAAATCCAGTTACATAACTGAGACGATATTCCATAAGCACGCAATTTTACTACGAGCCGCTTATGTGGTACAGTGCCAAATCCTTCCGGAAATCCAGGAATACGTAATCGATCTGATATCCCTTGTCAATAGCACTGAGCACTTCATGTGTGCCGGCCGGAGTGGCCGTGCGGTTCTAGGCGCTACAGTCTGGAGCCGAGCGACCGCTCCGGTCGTAGGTTCGAATCCTGCCTCGGGCATGGATGTGTGTGATGTCCTTAGGTTAGTTAGGTTTAATTATTTCTAAGTTCTAGGCGACTGATGACCTCAGAAGTTAAGTCGCATAGTGCTCAGAGCCATTTGAACCAACTTCATGTGTGTTGTGTCTCACAGGAACGATGTTTTCTAAACCCATGTTGACTGTGTGTCAATAGACCGTTTCCTTCGAGGTAATTGGCCGGCCGGGCGGTTGGTTGGTTGGTTTTGGAGGATTAAAGGGACCAGACTGCTGCGGTCATCGTCCCTTGTTCCAAAATTTAAAAACACTCACAAAGAATAAAAACGAACAATGGAAAAAAGACAGACGACACAGGACAAGAGAAACTTAGACGAAGACCAGACAAGACGAACTAAAATCACACAGAGTGTGACGGTGGTTGGCCAACAATAGAAACAAAAAAGGAAAAGCTAGCCACCGAGAAACACATTTTAAAAAATCAGACTAAAATCGTAGGCCATAGACCAGAGTCAACACAAAGAGACAAACACATTAAGCGATAAAATCCCCCTGCCCGAATAAAACACAAAACTAAGTCCGCCATGGCAGTGTCATCTGTTAAAATTGCAGGGAGCGTATCAGGCAGCGCTAACGTCTGCCTGAGCACAGCGAAAAGGCGACACTCCAACAAAATGTGGACCACAGACAAAACGGAGCAGCAGGATTTACTCTCGGCGCAATAAGTGTCCGGGCGTCAGCCGAGTGTGCCCAATGCGCAGCCGCCGGCCGGTCGGTTCTAGGCGCTACAGTCTGGAACCGCGCGACCGCTACGTCGCAGGTTCGAATCCTGCCTCGGGCATGGCTGTGTGTGGTGTCCTTAGGTTAGTTAGGTTTAAGTAGCTCTAAGTTCTAAGGGACTGATGACCTCAGAAGTTAAGTCCCATAGTGCTCACAAGGGAACCTCCCCATCGCACCCCCCTCAGAATTAGTTATAAGTTGTCATAGTGGATAGGCCTTGAAAAACTGAACATAAATCAATCGAGAAAACAGGCAGAAGTTGTGTGGAACTATGAAAAAAATAAGCAAAATATACAAACTGAGTTGCCCATGCGCAAGATAAGCAACATCAAGGATGATGCGAACGCAGGAGCGCCGTGGTACTGTGGTCAGCGTGTGCAAGTGTGAAACGAGGGGTCCTTGGTTCAAGTATTCCCTCGAGTGAAAAGTTTACTTTCTTTATTTTCGCAAAGTTATGATCTGTCCGTTCGTTCATTGACGTCTCTGTTCACTGTAATAAGTTTAGTGTCTGTGTTTTGCGACCGCACCGCAAAACCGTGCGATTAGTAGACGAAAGGACGTGCCTCTCCAATGGGAACCGAAAACATTTGATCGCAAGGTCATAGGTCAACCGATTCCTCCACAGGAAAACACGTCTGATATATTCTATACGACACTGGTGACGGCATGTGCGTCACATGACAGGAATATGTTGTCGACCCACCTAACTTGTACACTTGGCGAATGGGTTAAAAGATTCTTCTACCTTGCCCGATTTAGGTTTTCTTGTGGATGTGATAATCACTCCCAAAAAAAGTGATGAAAACAGAAGAGTTTGTCACGTAAACTGCAACAAATGAATGCAACAGTTTCACAGTCGCACAGTTTCCCTGCGCTCGGTCAAAACATTTGTTTTTAACGTTATCAAATTTTTCGGTTTAGGTGTAGCGTCCCCATACTACGGCGCAGTTACCTCACATCGGACGGACGGACAGATAATAATTGTCTAAAAAAAAAATTAAACTTTTCACTCGAAGGTAGTCTTGAACCAAGGACCACTCGCGCCACAGTTGCTCACGCTAACCACGGGACCACGGCGCTCCTGAGCTCACATTTCCTCGATATTGCCTATCATACACACGGACCACTCAGTTTGTATATTTTGCTTATTTTTTCATAGTTCCACATAATTTCTTCCTGTTTTCTCGATTGACCTGTGTTCAGACCTATCCACTGTGCCAACTTATAACTAAATCCGAGGGGGGTGCGATGGGGAGGTTCCCTTGTCAGAGCCATTTGAACCTTTGAGGTAATTCATAATGTTGGAACACAATATATGTTCTAAAATCCTGCCGCATATCGACGTTAACGATATGGGCCTGTAATTTAGTGGATGACTCCACTACAAATATCGTTACCGATTCAATAGTTACCTACCCGAGGTGGAAAAGTTAGGCCGATGTCGATTTCCGTTCCGGTTGGCCTCTGCTGGTGACAGGATAACACTTATCGGGCAGCGAGCGACACAGACAAGAAAACGCTCTTTGAACAATAGCAAGAAGACGGATGGCAGCGGGGTGCATATCAGGGCGTGGCCGTCAGCGCACCGCTTCCCGCTCAGATAGAGATAGGCCGCATGCGAAGCGCGGCGGTCGTGTCCTTGCGTCGGAGGCCGGCCGCCGGAAGCGAAGGAGCCGCGGGCAGTAGCCGCATGGCGATCAGCCCGCGTCCCTGCTGGGACCCGGACCTGGGGGCGACGCCGGCGCATGAGAACTGTCCGATTAGGGACGTCGCCAGCCAGCCACGTGCAAACAATAGCGCCACGCAGCGTTCTGGGCCGAAGCTGTTCGATGGTAAACATCTACCACGCTGGACGCATTGTCCAGAACCATTTACAGGTCGTCGATTTAAAGTTCCTATGACGTTCGTTTTAACGCGATTCTGTCTGTTTCAATTATTCGGGAATTGACCATCTGGTTTTAAACTTTCTTTGCTTTTTGCGTTTAATTTGATTGGGAAACCGTTGAGATTGAACTTAACATGTGTAAAACGTGTATATTTCTATTGTCTATTGTCAAACCACAATTTATGAAAGATGCTTCTATTTTATTAATAGGATTAATTAGGAATAATTAATATTTGTCATCCCGGAAATAATTGTGGCAGCATGGAATGTCTGCACCAAAGTATTGTTGACAAGAGAGACCACAAATTGATATAATTTTTAAAAGGGCGGGAGAGACCGCGTATGGATACATTTTAAGAATAGAGCGGGAAAGACCGCGCATTGATACATTTTTGTAATGGTAGCAGGGATTGTCTGCACCAGAAAGCATTGTTGGCAGGAGAAACGGCACTTTACCGTTCGTAGGAAGTCAGTAGTAAGCGAGAAGTGAAGCGAGTCGGTAGCAGGTCTGAAGCGAGAGATTGAGAGGAGCGGTGTGCCTGCCAGCCACTAGCTATGATTAACAAGAGATTATAAACGGATGTACAGAGACATCAGCTAACTATTATAATAAGAGGAACTTGAATTAATTTTTTGAGAAACTCAAGACCACTGAAGGTATGTTTGCGCATTGCTAGTTGTAAGATTATTGTAATAAGTAAGTCCCATTTGAACGTTTGTAAAATCATTTCATTCAGAATATAATTAACTTTTGCCAGCAATATTGCATTTCTAAATATAATCCATCCCAATAACCATCAACGTAAAACTTTCCAAAATTTTGTTGTTGTCAAGAAAAAGTTTAACTATGAATTACGTAATTTCAGTCAAATTAATTATAGAATAACGTCAGCTTTGCTATTAAAGAATAACGTCAGCTTTGGTAATAAATACAGCCACTTATTATGACAGCCCATCAGCAGCTAATAAAGTATAGTAAAACAGAGTAAGTATATTCATGTCGCAGTTCGATGTAGCAGTCAGATGGCGATCCAGTAATAGTGAAAAAGGTAAGGAACAGTTTTGGGTTATTGCAGATAACGACTGAGGGCCACAACGACGACGACACATTCTATGTTTCGTCGAAATAATCAGAAAATCACTTTTAATATGCAACAATTAAATTTGTATGCGAAGATAAAGAGAATAAATTTCAAAGGGAAGATTTCAATTGTTATTATTAAGCAAGAGATAGAAATCCTAAGAAAAGGCTGCATAGTTTGTTGTAAAAGGAACGTTATCAATAACAGAAGAGATATAGAGGAGACGGGAAGGTTTCACATGGAGAGAATTCCTCCGAAGTAAGAGTGACTTCAGGTGTGCCGCAGGGGAGTGTCGTAGGACCGTTGCTATTCACAATATACATATATGACCTTGTGGATGACATCGGAAGTTCACTGAGGCTTTTTGCGGATGATGCTGTGGTATATCGAGAGGTTGTAACAATGTACTCAAATGGAGGAGGATCTGCAGCGAATTGACGCATGGTGCAGGGAATGGCAATTGAATCTCAATGTAGACAAGTGTAATGTGCTGCGAATACATAGAAAGAAAGATCCCTAATCATTTAGCTACAATATAGCAGGTCAGCAACTGGAAGCAGTTAATTCTATAAATTATCTGGGAGTACGCATTAGGAGTGATTTGAAATGGAATGATCATATAAAGTTGATCGTCGGTAAAGCAGATGCCAGGCAGATTCATTGGAAGAATCCTAAGGAAATGCAATCCGAAAACAAAGGAAGTAGGTTACAGTACGCTTGTTCGCCCACTGCTTGAATACTGCTCAGCAGTGTGGGATCCGTACCAGATAGGGTTGACAGAAGAGATAGAGGAAATCCAACGGAGAGCAGCGCGCTTCGTTATAGGATCATTTAGTTATCGCGAAAGCGTTACGGAGATGATAGATAAACTCCAGTGAAGACTCTGTAGGAGAGACGCTCAGTAGCTCGGTACGGGCTTTTGTTGAAGTTTCGAGAACATACCTTCACCGAGGAGTCAAGCAGTATATTGCTCCCTCCTACGTATTATCTCGCGAAGAGACCGTCAGGATAAAATCAGAGAGATTAGAGCCCACACAGAGGCATACCGACAATCCTTTCCACGAACAATACGAGACTGGAATAGAAGGGAGAACCGATAGAGGTACTCACGGTACCCTCTACCACACACCGTCAGGTGGCTTGCGGAGTATGGATGTAGATGTAGAACATATACATGGATGGACATGAGAAATGAAAGGTTGCAATAAATTTTTCATCTGATTATTACTTTACGTATGAAATATTCTGTTGAAGATTAATAAAAATGTTTTTCTTTGAATATTCCAAAATAATGATTCAAGTTTTACTTTTATTCAAGTACTAACGCTGTTTGTGCAAGAATGAAAAATATTATTGTCCATCGAACTTAGCAAACATTTTTATCTAGCAGTGGATTTTTGCTTACTGGATATACCCCGACTAGCTTGAAGCATAAGACTATCTTTACTATATGAAAATGTTTTCTTTTTTTGTATTGCTAAGCTCTCATGAAAATTATTCACTTTTAAATACACTTTACGATGTGTTTGGAATTTATCACTTTTTTGAAAGAAAATTTACAAAAGCTGCAGCTTGTATCCACCTGTGAATGCACAAGATAAAATCTACTACCTCCTTTTATTCTGCGTCTGGAATGCTGTGAAAAGAAACACTTTATTATTTTCCTTCACCTCTAGCTGTACCCTTTTTAGGATGAGGTCGTTATTGCGATCGTATATTTAAGTCTGCCGCTGCAGACTGCTCACTGCGGCGCAGCTCCGCGCCGCCACCAATATCCAATAAAATGCTGAAATTTCTTAAATAAAATGGGTAATGTCCGGTGCGAACTTTGCAGTAATCGTGAAAAACAGATTTTACTACATGAATATATTTTAACAGAAACAATTGAAACCTTCACACACCTTTTATAATCCTAGCTACAAATGGCGTCGATCATCGACTTATGACAAATGAAGACTACCTAAGAGCCTAATGCAACGTCACGGGTTCCTCTCCCATTCAGTCCGTGCAGAAGACAAGCGATTCTATTACAATATATTGCCTATTTATATCTTAACTAATTCTTGTACAGTCTGTCATTTTTAATTACGTATCGTTTCTTCTGTGGCGGTTTTCACATCCTCCGCCACAGATAGGATTTCACACTCTTTGAATAATCATTTATAATAGCAAAATTCATAATTATCTTTTTCCTCACAAAATTAACGTTGTATCGTCCACAAACAACGCGATATTTGTTGTGGGACATCGTGGAATATTCCGGCTTCAGCCCCTATAGTTTCACGAAGTTTCGATAGGTGGTGGTACTATACGTAGCCTTCAGAATGGCAGCTTTAACGGAGCTGCGTTCCAAAAAGAGACCTTACATTGAGTTTCTTTTAGCAGAGCATCGGAGGTGTTCATAGTCGCTTGCACAATGTGTAAGGAGAGCTCGCAGTGAACGAACCACACAATCATCGCAAAAAGCTCGCGCAAACCTCTCCGATATCCCGAATTCTGGCAGCTTGCGCACAGCTGTGACTCCCGCAATGTTGGAACGAGCGGACACTTTCATTCGAGGTTCTCGACCAATCACAATCAAACACATCGCTGCTCAGCTGAAAGTGTCTGCTGGCAGTACTGACACACTCGTCCACCAGCTGATGTACTCGAAGGTGTGTGCCCGCTGGCTTCCTCGGCGTCTAACAGAAGATTGTAACGAGGAGCAGGGAATAACTACACTACTGGCCACTAAAATTGCTACACCAAGAACAAATGCAGAAGATAAACGGGTATTCATTGGACAAATATATTATAGTAGAACTGACATGGGATTACATTTTCACGCAATTTAGGTGCATAGATCCTGAGAAATCAGTACCCAGAACAACCACCTCTGGCCGGAATAACTGCCTTAATACGCCTGGGCATTGAGTCAAACAGAGCTTGGATGGCGTCTACAGGTACAGCTGCCCATTCAGCTTCAACACGATACCACAGTTCATCAATATTAGTGACTGGCGTACTGTGACGAGCCAGTTGGTCGGCCACCATTGACCAGACGTTTTCAGTTGGTGAGAGATCTGCAGAATGTGCTGGCCAGGGCAGCAGTCGAACATTTTATGCATCCAAAAAGTACCGTACAGGACCTGCAACATGCGGTCGTGCATTATCCTGCTGAAATGTAGGGTTTCGCAGTGATCGAATGAAGGGTAGAGCCACGGGTCGTAACACATCTGAAATGTAACGTCCACTATTCAAAGTGCCGTCAATGCGAACAAGAGGTGACCGAGACGTGTAACCAATGGCACCCCATGCCATCACGGCGGGTGATACGCCAGTATGGCGATGACGAATACACGCTTCCAATGAGCGGTCACCGAGATGTCGCCAAACGCGGATGGGACCATCATGATGCTATAAACAGAACTTGGATTCATCCGAAAAAAATGACGTTTTGACATTCGTGCACCCAGGTTCGTCGTTGAGTACACCATCGCAGGCGCTCCTGTCTGTGATGCAGCGTCAAGGGTAACCTCAGCCATGGTTTCCGAGCTGATAGTCCGTGCTGCTGCAAACGTCGTCGAACTGTTCGTGCAGATGGTTGTTGTCTTGCAAACGTCCCTATCTGTTGACTCAGGGATCGAGACGTGGCTGCACGATCCATTAATGCCATGCGTATAAGATACCTGTCATCTCGACTGCTAGTGATATGAGGCCGTTGGGATCCAGCACGGCGTTCCTTATTACCCTCCTGAACCCATGGATTCCATATTCTGCTAACAGTCATTGGATCTCGACCAACGCAAGCAGCAAATGTCGCGATACGATAAACCGCAATTGCGGTATGCTACAATCCGACCTTTATCAAAGTCGGAAACGTGATGGTACACATTTCTCCTCCTTACACAAAAACGTTTCACCAGGCAATACCGGTCAACTGCTGTTTGTGTATGAGAAATCGGTTGCAAACATTCCTCATGTCAGCACGTTGTAGGTGTCGCCACCGGCGCCAACCTCGTATGAATGCTCTGAAAAGCTAATCATTTGCATACCACAGCATATTTTTCCTGTCGGTTAAATTTCGCGTCTGTAGCACGTCATCATCGTGGTGTAGCAATTTTAATGGCCAGTAGTGTATCCGACTTAGCTAAACTATGTCGGCGACTGCTGCGCAAACAAGTTCTCCACGTACGCGTACACCACCATTACTCTACCACGCAAACGTAGGGGTTACACTCGTCTGGTGTGAGACGTTCCCTTGGGGCTGGGGGGGGGGGGTGTTACACCGGGGGACGGAGCCTCTCCGTCGTTTCTAGGTCCCCGGTGAGGAAAGGCCGTCACATTGAACAGATATTATGTTGAAAAGTAGGGTTTTGCAGTCGAAAGAGTGGGGAATAATAAAGTGAATTGGAATCCTGAATAAAACTAATCTGCTTTCAGAAAAAAGTGTGGCTTTACTTGCTGAATGCCCCTTGTAGAACAATCTTTTGGAGCAAAAGTGTTGGGTATAGGCTTACGCATCGCAGCTGATGATACAAACCTTTCCCAAAGGTGCAATAAAATGGTCCTGAAGCCCCGACATGAAAGAAGGACATTCATGTCACCAGGAGGTGACGGTTCTTCATACACAAGCGAGAAAATATCATTATCTAAAATGCGTTTGCACAATGGAGAAAACAATTACAGAAGTCCAGAGAGATTCGCTCCGTGATAAAGCTGGAATGCCTGAGAGATCCACTTTAATCTGCTCATCCACGTCGCCCAGAAGGCAGCAGATAGCGGCGGCTATGTTCATGCCTCGTCCATTGACTTCCGGACGGTTTTCGATACAATTCCATACAATAGCCTGGTGAACAAAATACTAGCGTTTGAAATATTAAACCAGTTTTGTCGCTGGAGAGAAGAGTTACTAGCAACTAGAAAGCATGTCGCCCTTAAGAGACGTAAAATTTGGTTCGGGCGTACTTCAACGGAGTGTTTTAGAATCATAACCGTTCACAATTCCGGGGGTCCCAAGACGAAAGGTTAGTACCGATGGGTATGACAGGACCGATCATACGAAGGAAAAACGCCTAGTTGAAACTTCCCTATTTAAATGAGGGTGTCTGTACTTAAATTGCAGAATGACTGAGAAGATAAACTACGTTATTTCATTCTGAAACAGCTGAATAAAACTAAACGTACTGAGCATACTTTCTCTTTACTTTTTCTTATGTCAACACCGACCCACAATATTCCAGCGCAGCGCAATCTGACTGCTCAAAAAAATTACAATCTGGCTTCAAATAATTAATTCTAAAGAATGGCCCTGACTAAAAAGAAATCTTAACAATAACCTATACATTTCGTTAAGCACTTACCTCACAAAAATCTTGATTACGCGAACTACTGAAATACAGCGAGCGTCAATACTGCCAGTTAAATAAAAGATTCTAACTACTAAAGCCACTAACTACTAATAGGCATGAGGTTAGGAAAGTAAAGATTTTGTTGCAAAGCAAATAATGTATTTTTTTAGCTTAATAATGTGACATCCAGTTCAAACACGAATATAAATCGTCATTGACATCTAATACAAAGGTATAGAATCATGAATAATATTCAATCTCCAAGTCGAACATGTACAGATCGTTAGCCTACGCTAACACTTCAACCTCTACCCTCCATCAATGCTAACTTCTCATATCGAACATCCATCACTGCTGGCTGTTCACCTCCAACTGCCCACCAGTACTTCCATCACTGCTGCCGCCTAACTTCCAACTACCCAACACTGCTGGCGATTAATTTCCAACAAAGAGTCCAACCAGCCACAGAGTCTCGTACAAAGAAAGCGCAGCCAGAAATCAATGCAAAGCGCTACACAGCGCTGCCAACACAGAAGCAGTCGACTTACATAGTAAACGTGAGTCCTAAAACGCATACCTTAAGAGCTATGAGCACTACATCTTCGAGGCCGTGAAACAGCTATATTTTACTGTAAGCTCTTTGCTTTGCATATGTTGACAGAACTATGAACACTTTTTCAAATTCGCTGTGAAACACGTCTTCTACTGAAGAAGCACTTATAGCCTTAATATATGCACTTTAAACCCCATGTTTACTAAGTCTTTTTTTCTTGTTTTGGTCCATAGTATCATCTCATAAAATATGGAAATCAATAAGCTCTCAGTAGAAGAGATTTGTTTCGTAGTATCCAAGATGGTGAAGTGCTCACAGCTCTTAAGATATAGGTTTTAGAGACTACGTTTAGCAGACTTTTTGTTTCGATCGTTCTTATTATATTCCTGAATACTATTCCACCTGGTATACCCTGTATATACCAGCGTCATACACACGCTGCAAGAGAGGCATTGTGCATAACAGTGTGATTTACTATTGAAATTCCGAGAAGAGTCAAACAGCATATTGCTTCGTCCGGTACGTATATCACGATAAGACGATGTAAGTAAAACTGTAGAGATTACGTCTCATACGAATGCTTTCCATCAGTAGTTTTTCCTGCACATCATTCGTAACGGGAGCAGCAAGGTGGGATGTTACAGTGGTACGCGAAGTACTTTTCGTCATACACTAAGGTGATTTGCGAAATATAGATGTGGACGTAGATTGACAGAGTGTCACTCTTCCTCACTCAGCTAAATCCAGCGTCATGAAATGATAATTAAATGGACACCCTAGCTGCAAAGAGGCGTTGATATACTTCATTGGGGGCATGTTGAAACTGTGTGCCCCGACCGGGATCTCCTGCTTACATGGCAGACGCTCTATCCATCTGAGCCACCGAGGGCACAGAGGATAGTGCGCCTGCAGGCACTTGTCCCTTGCACGCTCCCCGTGAGACCCACATTCCCAACATGTCCACACCACTACATTCGTAGTGCGCCCAATAGATGTTTGACCACCATACTCATTACTCGTGGCAGATTAATCTACCATGTCCCGTACGAGTTCGGGTATATCGTGTGTGTTCGCACAAGAAGGTCAATAGCCGGGAAGCCATATTTTGACTATATATGACGGTAGTATCAGTTCCCGAAAGAACAGTTACCGTTGATGACCATGCAGCTTTTGCTAGAATAAAATGATAATTAAATGATAATTAAATGGACATCCTAGCTGCAAAGAGGCGTTGATATACGTCATTGGGGACATGTTGAAAATCAGTGCCCCGACCGGGACTCGAACCCGGGATCTCCTGCTTACATGGCAGACGCTCTATCCATCTGAGCCACCGAGGGCACAGAGGATAGTGCGCCTGCAGGGACTTATCCCTTGCACGCTCCCCATCTATTAGGCGCACTGCGAATGTAGTGGTGTGGACATATTGGGAATGTGGGTCTCATGGGGAGCGTGCAAGGATAACTCCCTGCAGGCGCGCTATCCTCTGTGCCCTCGGTGGCTCAGATGGATAGAGCGTCTACCATGTAAGCAGAAGACCCCGGGTTCGAGTCCCGGTCGGGGCACACATTTTCAACATGTCCCCAATGAAGTATATCAACACCTCTTTGCAGCTAGAGTGTCCCTTGAATTATCATTTCATTCTACCAAAAGCTGCATAGTCATCAACGGTAACTGTTCTTTCGGGAACAGATACTACCGTCATATATAAATCCAGCGTCGTTAGTCGACCCCAAATTTAGTAGGTTTCTCTACAAGCACGATTCTATCCTTTTAATTGATAGTGAGGCTGTCAAGGTGAACTTCACGTCCTCGCTGGGAACTTTAACAGCCTGACCTTACGATCTGATAAGTGTGATAGTCGCTGTCACCTTGAGTGAGGTCCGGTAAAGGCGGGAGTTGAGGAATGCTGCCTCAAAAGCGCCGAGTGTCTACTGCCACCTGCTCCCCGAGTCGTCCGGGAAGTCTCGCAGATCCATGCCCATTTATACCCTCCAATCAGCATGGGCCATTTGTTTGTGCCAATGATATCATCGGTGTGGAACGCGACCGGTTCTCAGGCTGCTCACAGAGCAATGTCGGATGCAACAACAACTGCGAAGCCAAGTCGTTTGCTGCCAATGAAACTCTGAACAGAAATGTGTCACAAGATTACTGAATTAACTTCGAAAGTAGTCTCATTTTCTGTCTTTGGATTTCTGTAGGTGGAAAGGCCTCAGTATGGTCGCACTTCTATTCACTTCGACTTCTGATTGCACTAGCTCATCGGTAGAGAGGTACAGGAGCGTGATGTGAATTAAACGACAAACTAGGATACTTTACTTGTTGCTATTTATTACCGATGCTAATATTATTGATTACAAAACGTCATGGTTAAGCTTTTCTGCAAAATAGGATACCAAGTCACACTGATCATAATTTTCCCCCGTATGTAGCCGACTCTTAGCATATCACTGCGTTACTCATTTACACGATACTGCAAGAGGAACCATCGTCCTCTGACTGACATCCAAGAATTCAATATTGCTCTCCCGCAAAATGACCTATCTGATGTGGATGAAGCAAGTATATAGCCTTTTTCAATAATGAGAGAACCCCATTAAATTCACCCGACGCACCAAAAGTCTACATCTGCATCCATGTCAGTACTCTACAATTCACAATTAAGTTCCTGGCAGAAGGATTATGTAACTAGCTTCAAACTTTTCTCTACCATTCCACACACTACAGCGCGCCAGAAAAACGAACACTTAAATCTTTCTGTGCAAGCCTTATTTCTCTTATTATATTATCATGATCATTCCTTCGTATGTAGGTGGGCACCAATAAGTATTTTCTCTGATGCGAAAGTTTGTGATTGAAATTTCACGAGAAGATCCTGCCGCAACGAAACACGCATTTGTTTTAATCATTGCCACCCCAATTCGTGTATCATTTCCGTGGCATTCTTACCGCTGTTTCGCGATAATACAAAAGAGCTGATCTCCTTTGAACTTTTCCGATGTCCTGCGTCAATCGTATCTGATGCAGATCCCACTAATGCAATACTGCAGAATACGACGAACAAAAGTAGTGTCAGCCATCTCTTTAGTAAATCTTTTGCATTTTCTAAGTGTTCTACCAACAAATCGCAGTCTTTGGTTCGCTTTACCCACAATATTATCTATTTGGTCGTTCCAGTTTCAAGTTATTCGTAATTGTAATCCCTAAGTACTTAGGTGAATTCAGAGCCTTTAGATTTGTGAGACTTATCCCGTAACCGAAATTTGGCGGATGCCTTTTAGTAGCCATGTGGATGACTTCACACATTTCATTATTTATAGTGAATTGCCACTTTTCGCCCCTATGGATGTCGTGTCTAAGACATTTTGTAAATGGTTTTGATAATGTGATGACTTTACAAAACGGCAAAAGACAGCATAATCTGCAAATAACCTCAGATTGTCTCCTGAATCGTTTATGTAGATCAGTAACAGAAGAGACGGCCGGTGAGGCCGTGCGGTTCTAGGCGCTACAGTCTGGAAGCGCGTGACCGCTTCGGTCGCCGGTTCGAATCCTGCCTCGGGCATAGCTGTGTGTGATGTCCTTAGGTTAGTTGGGTTTAAGTAGTTCTAAGCTCTAGGGGACTGATGACTTTATAAGTTAAGTCCCATAGTGCTCAGTGCCATTTGAACCAAGTAACAGAAAGGGGCCTTTAACACTTCCTCGTGGAACGCCAGATATTACTTCTGTTTTACTCGATGACTTTTCATCAATTACTGTGAAATGTGACCTCTAAATGACAGGAAACCACGAATCCAGTAGCACAACTGAGACGATATTCCGTAACCACGCAATTTGATCGGAAACAGCTGAAAATTTGATCAGAAACCGCTTGTCAGGAACGGTGTCAGAAGCCTTCCGGAAACCCAAAAATATGGAATCAGTTTATCATCCCCCGTCATAGAACTCAATAATTCGTCAGAATAAAGAGCTGGTTGTGCTTCACAGCAACGATATTTTCTGATTCGGTGTTGGCTGTTTGTCAATGAATTGTTTTCTTACAAGGGAACCTCCCCATCGCACCCCCCCCCCCCCCCCCTCTCCCTCAGATTTAGTTATAAGTTGGCACAGTGGATAGGCCTTGAAAAACTGAACACAATCAATCGAGAAAACAGGAAGAAGTTGTGTGGAACTATGAAAAAAATAAGCAAAATATACAAACTGAGTAGTCCATGTGCAAGATAGGCAACATCAAGGATAGTCTGAGTCTATGAGCGCCGTGGTCCCGTGGTTAGCGTGAGCAGCTGCGGAAGGATAGATCCTTGGTTCAAGTCTACCCTCGATTGAAAATTTTATTTATTTTATTTTTTTTATTTTCGCAAAGTTATGATCTGTCCGTTCGTTCATTGACGTCTCTGTTCACTGTAAGAAGTTTAGTGTCTGTGTTTTGCGACCGCACTGCAAAACCGTGCGATTAGTAGACGAAAGGACGTGCCTCTCCAATGGGAACCGAAAACATTTGATCGCAAGGTCATAGGTCAACCGATTCTTCCACAGAAAAACACGTCTGATATATTCTATACGACACTGGTGACGGCATGTGCGTCACATGACAGGAATATGTTGTCGACCCACCAAACTTGTACACTTCGCGAATGGGTAAAAAGATTCTGCTACCTTGCCCGATTTAGGTTTTCTTGTGGATGTGATAATCACTCCCAAAAAAGTGATGAAAACATAAGAGTTTGTCACATAAGCTGCAACAAATGAATGCAACAGTTTCACAGTCGCACAGTTTTCCCTGTGCTCTGTCAAAACATATGTTTTTAACGTTTTCAAATTTTTCCGTTTAGGTGTATCGTCCTCATACTACGGCGCAGTTACCTCGCATCGGACGGACGGACGGACGGACGGACAGATAATAATTGTCTGAAAATAAAAAATAAAAAATAAAAAATTAAACTTTTCACTCGAGGGAAAACTTGAACCAAGGACTTCTCGTTCCGCAGCTGCTCACGCTAACCACGAGACAACGGCGCTCATGGGCTTAGGCTATCCTTGGTGTTCCCTATCTTGCGCATGGTCTACTCAGTTTGTATATTTTGCTTATTTTTTCATAGTTCCATACAACTTCTTCCTGTTTTCTCGATTGATCTGTGTTCAGTTTTTCAAGGCCTATCCACTGTGCCGACTTATAACTAAATCTGAGGGGTGTGCGATGGGGAGGTTCCCTTGTTAGATGTAATTCATAATTTTAGAACACAGTATATGTTCTAAAATCCTACTGCGAATCGTCGTTAGTGATATGGGTCTGTATTCTCAGCGGATTACTCCTATTACTAGTCTTGAGTACTGGTACGACCTATTCAACTCTCCAATCTTTAGGTAGGGGCTAGCGAGCTGTTGTATATGACTGCTAAGTATCGAGTTATTGTATCAGCATACTTTGTGAGGAACCTAACTGCTACACAATATGGACTGGAGACCTTGCCTTTATGAAGTAATTTAAGTTGCTTCGCTACACTGAGGATATCTGCGTGTAAGCTACTCATGTTGGCAGTTGTTCTTGATTCGAGTTGTGCAATATTTACGTCGTCTTCTGTGGTGAAATAATTTCGGAAAATTGTGTTCAGTAAATCTGCTTTGGTCGCACTGTGTCTTTTCGTGGGGTACTTTACACACGACCAGAATCTCTTTAGATCTTCTGTCAGATTTCGAGACGAGTTTCGTTGTGAAAACTTTTGTTACATTGAAGATCATGCTAAATTTCAAGTTTCTGTAAAACTTCGCCAGTCTTGGGGATTTCTGCGTTCTTTTAAATTTGGCATGCTCCTTTTTCGTTGCTTTGCAAGTGTTCTGACCTGTTTTGTGTACCATCGGGGATCAGTACCATATCTTATTAATTCATTTGGAATATATCACTCGACTGCCGTCGATGCTATTTCCCTTGAATTTAAATCACGTCTGGTCAAAGCTAACTTAGTGCGACTGGAAGGAGTGGAAACTCACTCATAGAAAGACATCAAATTTATTTTTACCTTGTTTCTAAACGGATATATTTCGTGTTTATTTTTGGTGGATTTGGTTGTTACGTTACTCAGTTCTGCTACAAAGACCTTTGGTCACTAATTCCTATATCCATAATGACTGTCCCTATAATATTGGGGACGCCAAATTAAACTTACGGAGTTGATAACATTTTATGGTCTGTGGTTCGACACAGTACATACAATTTGGTACTAGATAGCTTGTAGCTTCACTAACTTTGCCACTAACGAAACAGAATGAGAGAAGTCCACAACACAATCAGGCGTATGAGCAAGTTAGGGTGCAATTAATGATAAAAATGTGAATTGGAAATATAAAATTCTTCATTCTTTTGAGAAAGGTCATTTTGGGGTGTTTCACTATAATTGCCGATTTGGGCTATGAAAATGTACGCAAGGTAGCCTACTTTGCATAATTCTAGTGGGTAACGCATAATACGAGCGAAATGTAATTTGTACAACCAAGCACTGAATTCAGTTCATGTTGGAAACTCCTGTTACACGTAGCAATTTCTGGATATATGATATTACAGCCTGTTTTACATGTTCTTGGTGGGTATTTTTACAACTAAACGCAAACAGGTTTTTATGACGATAGAACACTAAGTTACCTGCGGGGGAACTCATATGCATAGCCGGGGAGTTGCCGTACAAGTCTTTCTAATGCATTCCTTTTGAGAATCAGTCTATACGAGGTCTGTTTAGAAAATTCTGAAACCTTGTCCACAATATTTTTCCACGCTTACTTTTTATTTATTGTGCATGGTCTCCTTCGAAACACTCTCCTACAAAATTGATAAACCGCTCCCAATGCCGTTTCCATTTCCAGGAAGCAGTCTTCGTACGCCCCTTGCTGGATCGTGCGAAGCGCAGTTTGCAAATATTCCTTTATCCGGTCTATCGTTGCAAATCTTCGTCCCTTCAACGGGGTTTTCAACAATGTAAACAAAGAGAGTCCGCGGGGGCCAGGTCTGGAGAGTACGGAGGTTGAGACATCACAGTGATTTCGTTTTTTGGGCAATAGTCACGCACCAATAGGGATGACTGTGCGGGTGTATTACCGTGATGCAAGAGCCATAAATTGTCTCTCCATATTTCAGGCGGGTTCCTTCTCCCATTTTCTCGAAGGCCGTCCCGACAGCACCATCGATTAACAGTTTGTCGCTGTGGCACGAATTTCGGTGACGTTCCTGACGTGAGCACCGTCTGTAGGCGTCGTGAACGAGGGACATCTTGAACTTCCGTCCGGCCATTTTAAAACCGTGTTAACGTAAGACCGAGTACGGTTTAAGCACTCATTTCCGGAGCATTCCTGCTTCATGTGATGCGTCTCTGGTACGGCTTAAGCACTCCGGAGCATTCCTGCTTCATGTGATGTGTCTCTGGAAAGGTTTTCTTGAGTTTCACGCAAAATTTAATGCAGACGCGTTGATTCTTTAACTCTACCCTCAAAAGTTGCAAACTGTACCACACAGCGTTCTATTAAATTCAGGATTCAAAAATAACTAACAGACATACAACAATGAAACTCCCGGCAGTTACTCGTTAAACACAGGCATGTGCAGGGATGCCAACCTTCGCTCCAACGCACCAGCGGTGCAAATTCACGAATGTTCCGGAAGTTTTGAACACAACACAGCATGTCATTCTCAATGGAGAGAAGTCTTCCGAAGTAAGAGTGATTTCAGGTGTGTCGTAGGATCGTTGCTAGTCACAATATACATAAATGACCTTGTGGATGACAGCGGAAGTTCACTGAGGCTTTTTGCGGATGATGCTGTGGTAAATCGAGAGGTTGTAACAATGGAAAATTGTACTGAAATGCAGGAGGATCTGCAGCGAATTGACGCATGGTGCAGGGAATGGCAATTGAATCTCAACGTAGACAAGTGTAATGCGCTGCGAATACATAAAAAGAAAGATCCCTTATCATTTAGCTACAATATAACAGGTCCGCAACTGGAAGGAGTTAATTCCATAAATTATCTGGGAGTACGCATTAGGAGTGATTTAAAATGGAATGATCATATAATGTTGATCGTCGGTAAAGCAGATGCCAGACTGAGATTCGTTGGAAGAATCCTAAGGAAATGCAATCCGAAAACAAAGGAAGTAGGTTACAGTACGCTTGTTCGCCCTCTGCTTGAATACTGCTTAGCAGTGTGGGATCCGTACCAGATAGGGTTGATAGAAGAGATAGACAAGATCCAGCGGAGAGCAGCGCGCTTCGTTACAGGATCATTTAGTAATCGCGAAAGCGTTACGGAGATGATAGATAAACTCCAGTGGAAGACTCTGCAGGAGAGACGCTCAGTAGCTCGGTACGGGCTTTTGTCAAAGTTTCGAGAACATACCTTCACCGAAGAGTCAAGCAGTATGTTGCTCCCTCCTACGTATATCTCGCGAAGAGACCGTGAGGATAAAATCAGAGAGATTAGAGCCCACACAGAGGCATACCGACAATCATTCTTTCCACGAACAATACGCGACTGGAATAGAAGTGAGAACCGATAGAGGTACTGAAGTTACCCTCCGCCACACACCGTCAGGTGGCTTGCGGAGTATGGATGTAGATGTAGACCTCATACAGTACACTTTGTAAAGAAGAATCGGCTACATGTCGGATGAAAGGCGCGACAGACTAACAGAATGACGTGTTTCAGGGTCTCAGATAACTTTATCATCGGAAGTATCTCAACTCTGGGTCGTAAATCTCTCACTCGCAATCTCTGAACTTTGTCAGCGACAGCCAAGGGGCTTCGGCGCCCGGGCCCATGGACACTTTATCGGAAATTCGTACCCGTCTTCCTGGCGCCTGCGAAGCGGTAGCAGGGCTTGTGCCACCGCCCAAAAGCCTCGGTGAGGCGACACAGTTTCCTTTTAGCGCCGCTAGCAGCGCACTTTATGCCGTTCGCCTTGGCGACGGCCATCGTAAAATTCAGTCGCCTGCAGCTCCCGTATCGCACAGCACTCGCGCAGCTGACTGCAAGGCGCTCTACACGCCGTGCACCGTCCCACTGCGCGCCAGGAAGTTTCATATCAGCGCACACTCCGCTGCAGAGTGAAAATCTCATTCTGGAAACATCCCCCAGGCTGTGGCTAAGCCATGTCTCCGCATTATCCTTCGTTCCAGGAGTGCTAGTTCTGCAAGGTTTGCAGGAGAGCTTCTGTGAAGTTTGGAAGGTAGGAGACAAGGTACTGGCAGATGTAAAGCTCTGAGGACAGGGTGTGAGTCGTGCTTGGGTAGCTCAGATGATAGAGCACCTGCCTGCGAAAGGCAAAGGTCCCGAGTTCGAGTCTCGGTCCCATACACAGTTTTAATCTGCCAGGAAGTTTCATACCAGCGCACACTCCGCTGCAGAGTGAAAATTTCATTCTGGAAATTCAGTCATTATTAAGCCCCTCATCTAAGGAGTTACAGTTCCTCTGTAGAAAACGGGGTGTGTCCATGACGGAAATCTTACATTTTGCAAATCTGATCTGAAAACAAACAATCGATGTTCTTAATCTGTAGGGCATTGAGTATGGAGAAACTACAGTGTTTTGAAATTTGACAAAATTCTGGTCATGTTTCTTGCAATAACAATTGAGTAAACTAAAATAAAAAGACTTGTTTGGATTTAGTTGAATGGCAACTCGTATAACAGCGCTGCGATGTTTTCCGGAGAACGAACAGTCGGTGAGCGAGGTCGTTTCCCTTCGAATAAACTGCCTTCTTCAAGTTTTCTCATTAATCGGAGAATTCTGTTCTTTGATAGAGCCCAAAGCGTGTGGAATATTCCCCTAAACCTTCTTTGCGTTAATATGATACTTTTCAACTCAGCCTCAAGGAGAACTGCCTTGACGCGCTAGTGAACAGATAAGCGTCAATGCTCGGCCACTGCGAAACGCCAACTTCGAAACAAGGGACTGGCGACATTTGCAGCAAGACGACCCCTAACGACATTTCCATGAAACAAACGTGGGAGCGAAATTTGAATGAAATATAACAAGAGGTACAATTTTTATTTAGTCTTAAAGTGTGTGAACTATTCGTGCTCCACCCAGTAAGAAATCTATCCATGATGCATGTTAACATACATCGTTACTTTCAATGGGTTTTTCGAAGTTAGCTCGAGTACGCTGGGGGTGCCCGAAGCTAGCAATTGCCGGTGGCTGAAGCTGCAAGTGAAAATTGCGCCTTTTTCCACGGAATAATGAATGCTGTCCAGAATACTCCAGTATGGTTTAGGGCGAAAATTTCCGCAGGCATCGGCTTTATAATGTTGTAATTGTCCTGATAGGGGGAAGTGCTTCTAGTTTGACACAGTTTTCCATTAAAAGCCGCTGTGACGCAGACGTGGTTCTATTTGAACCGGGCGAAAGCGTGTCTTTCCTTTTAAATAATTTCTTTTCATTGAGACCAGAAAGTGCTTTTCCGCTTCCAGAGAATTACTAAATTTTTCCTGAGATGAAGAGTTATTAATGTCTGCATATACCGAGAAAGCAGGTTAATTAGTGCCAATTCCGCATCTCGTGGTCGTGCGGTAGCGTTCCCGCTTCCCACGCCCGGGTTCCCGGGTTCGATTCCCGGCGGGGTCAGGGATTTTCTCTGCCTCGTGATGGCTGGGTGTTGTGTGCTGTCCTTAGGTTAGTTAGGTTTAATTAGTTCTAAGTTCTAGGCGACTGATGACCTCAGCAGTTGAGTCGCATAGTGCTCAGAGCCAATTAGTGCCAATGCTAGAAGCAGATTTAATTTTCTTTCTTCAGATTAGGAGATAATAAATTGAGAGAAGATGCAAAATAGTCGACGAAAGATTTATTTTGTTTTTGTTTTGGAACTGTGACGTAGTTCGCACTAGGGCGCGGGTTTTAGTAAATTTCAATGAGCAACACAAATTCTGAGTAGAAAATATTCGTGCATATCGTATCGCAAGTAACCAAAATGCTATTTATCAAGGAAAAGAATAATTTATTTTATGTAGCTAATCGTCGTTGTAAATATACTTCTGCCAGTAGTTACGTTTATGGCTGAATATTTAAAGTAACTCAGCATTTCTAGGCCCTGCCATATTACTGAAAGCCGCGCCTGGTAGCCTTTCGGTCTGGGGCGCCGTATCACGGTTTGTGCGGCTTCCCCCGTCGGAGGTTCGAGTCCTCCCTCGGGCGTGTGTGTGTGTGTGTGTGTGTGTGTGTGTGTGTGTGTGTGTGTGTTAAGTTTAAGTTAGATTAAGTAGTGCGTAAGCCTAGGGACCGATGACCCCAGCAGTTTGGTCCCGTAGTCCTTACCACAAATGTCCAAAATGTTTACTGAAAGCCGGCCGTTGTGACCGAGAGGTTCTAGGCGCTTCAGTCCGGAACCACGCTGCTGCTACGATCGCGGGTTCGAATCCTGTCTCGGGCGTGGATATGTGTGATGTCCTCAGGTTAGTTAGGTTTAAGTAGTTCTAAGTCTACGGAACTGATGACCTCAGATGCTAAGTCCAATAGTGCTCAGAGCCATTTGAACCATTTGATTACTGAAAATTAACTTTTCAGGGAAATGCATAGAGGTAACCATATGTGAGGAATTGCTACTTTCCTGCAACAGATTTACAGGTAATAATTTAAGTTTTACGGTCCCAAGCAAGATGAGAAACTGCAGAGCTATTTCTGCCACGGTCCTCTCGACTTCAATAGCTCATCGCAGACAAACTGCAATTCGTTACTAACTTCTCTTCGTAGAGTATGTGTGTGTGTGTGTGTGTGTGTGTGTGTGTGTGTGTGTGTGTGTGTGTGTGTGTGTTTTTTTAACGTCTCGTCGACAACGAGGTCATTAGAGACGGAGCGCAAGCTCGGGTTAGGGAAGGATGAGGAAGGAAATCGGCCGTGCCATTTCAAAGGAACCATCCCGGCATTTGCCTGGAGCGATTTAGGGAAATCACGGAAAACCTAAATCAGGATGGCTGGAGACGGGATTGAACCGTCGTCCTCCCGAATGCGAGTCCAGTGTGCTAACCACTGCGCCACCTCGCTCGGTATCTTCGTAGAGAGCAGTCATAAAATATATTTCTCGATTTAACGGCGACCAGCTATCAAATAATTATGCCGGCCGCGGTGGTCTCGCGGTTAAGGCGCTCAGTCCGGAACCGCGCGACTGCTACGGTCGCAGGTTCGAATCCTGCCTCGGGCATGGATGTGTGTGATGTCCTTAGGTTAGTTAGGTTTAAGTAGTTCTAAGTTCTAGGGGACTGATGACCACAGATGTTAAGTCCCATAGTGCTCAGAGCCATTTGAACCATTTGAAATAATTATGTCACCAGAATCAGTGATGTCAATAATAATTAGCAGTTTACCGATTTCTGAGCATTATAGTCATCCCGAAACCGGAACAGTTAATCTACATTCAACAGAAACACTTACATTTATACACTGACGGTTCACTTTGTTCAGCTCAACTACCAAAAGACGCGAATTGCCATTACGTGAATTATCGTTACGCGAGTTGCACCTATCACCAGCAACGAGACAGCTTAATTCTCTTATATACTGTACATTCCGACAATCTCGAGAGTGAGTTTTCGCTACGAAGTTGTCCGAAAATATTCCAATTTTCCGTATGTCCATGACAGAATCTTATTACCTTTGCATTCGTCCTCTTGGAGTAAGAAGTTAATTTTTTTTCCTTTCGACTAGATTGCTTATGTTTGAGTGTAGTTCACCTACCAATCGCGCAAGGTAAAAATGGTAAAAGATATCTGGCAAGGCTATTGATGAGATTAGGAAAGCGTTGTTGTGTCTACCTTCAGCGACCTTCCTTCCAAGAAAAACGGCGAGGTAAAGAGATTAAAACGCGTTTATGGAAATGCGCAAAAACTAAAGTTCTCAACGACCATGTTCATGAACAGCATTCTAAAAACGTTAAAGTTTGTCACCTTTAAAAATGCAGAGAAAGAATTGAATTCTATTGGATAGTGACACCAGTTAATTTTAGTTTTATTTTAAATCGTATTCTTGGAACAGAAAGTTGAGAATTTGTGTAAGATGACTATAAGTTGACTTTAGCAAAGGTAAAGACACCAGAGTAACAAGTTTTGACGTAGCGCTTATTAATGGAAACTGAAACTTACGAAAAATCAAGACACTCTGGTAGGATCTGTTGGGCTATAAAATGCGTTTGACGATGTAAAATTTTGTAAGAAATTCATAATTCTCGAGGAAATAGAAGTAAACTGTATGGAAAGAAGGGTAATATTCACTGAGGTGACAAAAGTCATGAGACGCCTCCTAATATTGTGTCAGAATAATTACTGTTTTTCTTTTTCCTGGCATAGTGCAGCAACTAGACGTGGCCTGGACAGGTCGTTGCAAGCTGCCTCTCCAGTCGTCCATAATTGCGAAAGTGATGCCGGTGTACGACTTTGTGCACGAACCTGCACGAATTGACCTCTCGACTACGTCCCACAAATGTTCTATGGGATCAATGTCTGGCGATCTGGGTGGCCAAATCGTTCTTTCGGACAGTCCAGAACGTTCTTCGAACGAATTGCGAACAATTGTGGGCCGGTGACATGGAGCATTGGCATCCATAAGAATTCCATCATCGTTTGGGAACGTGAAGACCACGAATGGCTGCAAATGGTATCCAGTTAGCGGAACATAACTATTTCCAGTCAACGATCGGTTCAGATGTACCAGAGGACCCAGTCCATTTCTTGTAAACACTGCCGACACCATTTGGAACAACCACCAGCTTGCACAGTACCTTACTGGCAACCTGGATTCCTACGGTCTGCACCACATTCGAACCCTGTTTTCAGCTCCTAACAACTGAAATCGGCACTCATCTGACCAGGTCATGGTTTTCCAATCATCTAGGGTCGAACAGATATGGTCACGAGCCCAGGAGAGGCGCTGGGGATGATGTCGTACTTTTAGCAAAGGACTCGCGTCAGCCGTGTGGTGCCACTGCTCCTCAACACCAAATTCTACTGCGCTGCCCTAACGGATACGTTCGTCGTACATCCTACACTGATTTCTGTAATTACTTCACGCAGTATTGTTTGTGTATTAGCACTGATGACTGTACGCAAACGCGGCTGCACTCGGTCGTTTAAGTGAAGTCCGTCGGCCACTGCGCCATCCGTGGTGAGAGGTAATGCTTAAAATGTTGTATGTTGCATGTGAACCGGGGACCTAGAAACGACGGAGAGGCTCCGTACCCGCCGCAGCAGCCGCAGTGGTCCATAAGCCCACGACGACTACCGCAGTCCACTTCACCCCTCCGCCGCCCCACACCGAACCCAGGGTTATTGTGTGGTTCGACCCCCGGTGGACGGTGGACCGTGGACCCTCCCCCAGCCCCAGGGAACGTCTGTCACCAGACCAGTGTAACCCCAAATATTTGCTTGGTAGAGTAATGGTGGTGTACGCGTACGTGGAGAACTTGTTGCGCAGCAGTCGCCGACATAGTGTAACTGAGGCGGAATAAGGGGAACCAGTCTGCATTCGCCGAGGCAGATGGAAAACCACCTAAAAACCATCCACAGTCTGGCCGGCTCACCGGACCTCGACACAAGTCCGCCGGGGGGACTCGTGCCGGGGACCAGGCGCTCCTTCCCGGCCAGAAAGCCGTGCGTTAGACCGCTCGGTAAATCGGGCGGGCCTTGAAATATGGTACTCCCAGGACACTCTTGACACTGTGGATCTCGGAATGCTGAATTGCCTAATGATTTCCAAAATGGAATGTCCCCAGTTTCTAGCTCCAAAACTACCATTCCGCATTCAAAGTTTGTTAATTCCAGGCGTGCAGCGTTAATCACGTCGGACAATTTTTCACATGAGTCACCTGAGTGCAAATGATAGCTCGGCCAGTGCACAGCCCTTTTACGCGATGAATACGTGATACTACCGCCACCTGTATATGTGCATATCGCTATCCCATGATTTTTGTCACCTCTCAGTTTACATATAAGCAAGAAAAGTACAAGAAAGAAAGGAAAAGAGGTAGAGAGGATATAAAATGTAGACTGGCAATGGCAAGGAAAGCGTTTCCGAAGAAGAGAAATGTAACATTGAGTATAGATTTAAGTGTCAGGAAGTCGTTTCTGAAAGTATTTGTACGGAGTGTAGCCATGTATGGAAGTGAAACGTGGAAGATAAATAGTTTAGACAAAAAGAGAATAGAAGCTTTCGAAATGTGGTGCTATAGAAGAATGCTGTAGATTAGATGGGTAGATCACATAACTAATGAGGAGGTATTGAATAGAACTGGGGAGAAGAGAAATTTGTGGCACAACTTGACTAGAAGAAGGGATCGGTTGGTAGGGCATATTTTGAGGCATCAAGGGATCACCAATTTAGTATTGGATTGCAGCGTGGAGGGTAAAAATCGTAGAGGGAGACCAAGAGATGAATACACTAAGCAGATTCAGAAGGATGTATGTTGCAGTGGGTACTGGGACATGAAGAAGCTTGCACAAGATAGAGTAGCATGGAGAGCTGCATCAAACCAGTCTCTGGACTGAAGACAACAACAACAAAGAAAAGGGAACAATGAGGACGGGAAACCAAGAAGGAACTGTGCAGATTAAATAGTGGTGGAAGATAGAGAAGCCGCCCTTGGCCCCTGTTGTTCAATCTACACATCGAAGGAGCAATGACGGAGGTAAAAGAAAGGTTCACGATATGTTTAGAATTCGCAATGAAAAGATATCAGTGATAAGATTCATTTATGCATCGCCATCCTCCGCAAAGATGAGTAAGTAATGCAGGAGCTGTTGAATGAACTAGACAGTGCCGCTGTTTTCTGGACCCAGAAGACGCCTCCCTGGCGGGAAGTACAGACGGCTTACGCTACTGGTGACCGCCGACAGCCTGGCAGCTTCCGTGCGGCTACAGCCGGAAATAGAGAATATCGACGATTTTTGCCTGTCATCAACGTTAATCCTGGCAGTATATCTGTCTCAGGGATTCCAATACTAGCTAGACTGTTTTAATTTCAAGTTTGAAGTCGGATAACAAACGACAGCCTGTTTATTGCCTTCTGCCCAAGCGACCCAGCGGTTCAGTCCTGGCGCCGAAGCGGATCGGCCGTGGCGGGATGGGATGGTAGCCGACGGCAGGGCAGGGTGCCAAACGTGCCTCGCTCCGAGGCTGTCGCGTAAGTGTCGCCCACTCGCTGTTCCCAGCTGGCCTCCGAAGTCCGTGCCAGCGTCGCATCGCGGAACAGTGTAGAGGAACTCATTGCCTCCGACTCAAATCTTACTTTGAAATCTCACTCTGCTTCCATACAGACGAAACCCGTAGGAAATATGCTTGATCATGCTGTGGTGCTTCCACAGCTGGTTAATATGAATGTTAAGAAAACCATCACAGCTATTATTTTAGGTGCATTTATTAAGGTCACTTGCTAGTGAATCTGCTACAAAAATTCGAATTTTTTTCCATCTTTAATCAATATTTAGTTTTATGAAAAAAATGGTATTTAAATCAATAGATCCGGCCACCGGGTACATCTTTAAAAACACATTTAAATATATGTCGGTATGCGGCAAAGATCGTGTTTCCACTGCGGTCGGATGTCAAATGGCATCATTATTATTTGCGTTGACCTAGAAGCGTGAGACGAGGAAAGAAACAAGGGAGGGAAAGTAACGGAAAGTGTTTCAAAAGTGTTCAGATGGCACTGAGTACTATGGGACTTAACTTCTAAGGTCATCATTCCCCTAGAACTTAGAACTACTTAAACCTAACTAACCTAAGGACATCACACACATCCATGCCCGAGGCAGGATTCGAACCTGCGACCGTAGCGGTCCCGCGGTTCCAGACTGTAGCGCCTAGAACCGTTCCGCCACCCCGGCCGGCGGAAAGTGTTTAATTTGTAATTACGTAAGACGAAAGAAACAGCTTTTCTCTGAGTTCCTATAATCCGTTTTTCGGTTTGTATTTCCGTCTTTGAGAGTTTTTTCCCTACGAAAGTAAGCGTGTATCAAGTTTAAATTAATATTACGTACTAAAGTCGGTGGTCGCTTGGCGGTGTCGAAGTTTGCAGCTTGTAAGTGTTAGGTAATTTATGCGTTCGCTGTCGCGTATGCTGTCGCTTGTTTGGACTTGTCCCCTTATAACAGGAAGCCGTGACACAAAACATTCCGCAAAAAAGAATGGGCTCTTGAGGCAAATAAAGGAGCCGGACTAGCCCAGAGGAGGAAGAAGAAAAGGAAGAGAGAAGATAAGAAACACACGAACCATTCATTATGCAACTGGAGGAGTTTACTAAGAACAGAGGTGAGTAACATATGAAATGTACCTTTGAAATAAATATCCTATGAATCAAATGTTCCAATTATTTAATTAATAAAAAAAAACTCTTCAAGGTAGAGGTCTGAAATTTTTTGTGATATTTCAGGCTACCATTTGGAGAAAAATAGACTACAGACACCAGCTTGCTATCACCAGGAGAAAAAAAATATACCCTTATTAATTATAAAAAATTACCTTAATTTTGATTGTCTAATCTATGTATTCATAGTATAAAAACTATTGATTGACATCATTTGATTGTGGTCCATTTTTTAGATAACAATGTCATAAATTTGTGCGCAAAGTGTTAAGCATCTAGGAAAAGTAGTTAAGTCTATAGAGTTCAAACATAGACCGGCACGAAAAATTTTCAAGTACTGACAGACACAAATGTTTAATGATAAAGTTTATATCGAAGCTTTTCTGATTATCCTTATACCTAAACCTTCATCCTCAAAACACTTTCACTGTCCTAAAATTGCCCGCATCTCGTGGTCGTGCGGTAGCGTTCTCGCTTCCCACGCCCGGGTTCCCGGGTTCGATTCCCGGCGGGGTCAGGGATTTTCTCTGCCTCGTGATGGCTGGGTGTTGTGTGCTGTCCTTAGGTTAGTTAGGTTTAAGTAGTTCTAAGTTCTAGGGGACTTATGACCACAGCAGTTGAGTCCCATAGTGCTCAGAGCCATTTTTTTTGTCCTAAAATTTCTTTGTATTCAGAGTTCACATTATGTAGTTAGACCCTCATAAACCTTATGAAAATTATTACTGTTTTTCCAGCCGTTGACTGGCAAGTTACCTTAAGACAAGAACTGTTTCTTCCATACGAACACCCTCAGATGACCACCAGTTCCATAGGTCACAGATTATGCTAAAAGCTAGTAGAATACGCGTAATACATAAATTAACTGTCTTTGGAATATTCACCAACAGTCATCGTTAGTAAGAATAGGCCAGGTGCAAGTAGGACTCGCGCACTTACCAGTTCATCCTTCGGGAAATAAAGAATATCGACGATTTTAGCCTGTTATCAAACCTTAATCCTGGCGAGATATATGTCTCAGGGATTCCAGTACTAGCTAGAATGTTTTGATTTCAAGTTTGAAGTCGGTTAACACACGACAAATGAAATTGTTTTGCCTGATATAATTACAAATTAATAGTTTTCTGATTTTTCCCTTTACTTGTACTGTGAAATTTTGATTCTTGCCACATTTCATGATTCTAGTCCAACGTAAAGTACAAAATACGTTTCCATGAGAGAGTTTTCGATTATCAAAATATGTGACGTAAATCGCTGTATCTTTTGGCTGCATTGACTTAGAAGCTTACATTTATGTATGATAACGCTAAGGGATTATGGACCTTAGTATGTGACAAATTTCACCTCTATACCTCTACCCGTTCCTGAGAAAAAGGGTTTTTAACAGAGAGGCAGAGAGACAGCCAAGTGATCCTACAAATTTTCCGAATGAGGGCGGACTCCTAAAAATTTCTGAAATGTGCCGGTTGCTTAACCGGCCACTAAAACGTTCAAAGGTGCATCTTGGAATACGGTGAGTACAATGTTTCACCTAGTTGACTGTGCTTGGTATCAGCTACGCTTTGGGTATACAGCAACAAGCGACGGTATACTCGACCGGCTAGACAGGGCCGCTCAACGAAACAAGCACACACGTAAACATCCTGCTTGCGGGTCTTGTGAAGCGGGCCCAGTGAAATGTGCGCCCAGAAAAAGAAGGTCCACTAATCTCCCTGTACGAAGACCATAACTTGCCCACAGGCAGAAAAGCCGAGGGCTCCCACGTGGTGTACTGAGATAAAGGGAGCTCGAAATGCTCGAACAATAACTGTAAGGCCAATCAGGAGTGATGACAGTTTTATTTTCTGTCAGATGCAATAAAAAAAATTTATTACAATCAGTTCTTCCGAAAGCGCAAAAAAAAAAAATAAAATAAAATAAATAAATATGGTTCAAATGGCTCTGAGCACTATGGGACTTACCTTCTGAGGTCATCAGTCCCCTAGAACTTAGAACTACTTAAACCTAACTAACCTAAGGACATCACTCACATCCATGTCCGAGGCAGGATTCGAACCTGCGACCGTAGCGGTCGCGCGGTTCCAGACTGTAGCGCCGAGAACCGCTCGGCCACCCCGGCCGACAATATATTCTCCTTCATTACAATTTATAGCAGTCTGTCAACGCTGTTGTAACTTTCCGATATCGCGACTGTAGAAATCACATGGTTCTGAAGCGAAGAACTCGTCGAGGCGCGTTTGGGGCGCATTTTCATCCAGGAAGGAAGTCCTCCAAGGTTGTTCGGTAGAGATCGGAAAAGGTGACAATCTGAGGGCGCAAGATCAGTTGAACAGGGTTGGTGCGAAATGACTCCTCAACCCAACTCATGTGTAATGTTTTTTGTCAGTCTAGCAGTCTAGCCATTTCTCGTTACCAATAACAATATCAACATACAAAACAATAACGTTACGAGCTTATGCACCAGTCCAATATTTAGGAAATCTCTTGATGAATATTCGATGCGACAGCTCCACGTCATACAGGATGTCCCTAGTCCCGCTACCGTTTCAGCAAATCATAACTTGGATACCATTAGAGACAGAATCGTCATTTGTTGTAAAACATTTAGCACCTCTAAAAACTTTCTTTTGAACATTTGACTAAGTGCACCAAAATGGTGAAAGACAAAGACAAGGCGCAATGCGTCACATGGTATGCGCAATCCAAATCTGTGACAACGATACTGTGAATAATCGGCCTCAGTATGGGATGGTACCAACTTAAAAAAGAAGCGTAATGAGGTGGTTCAAAAACTTTAAGGGCAGCCAGTGTACTGATGGTCCTATCACAAGCCCCTTCCCCCCCCCCCCCCTCCCCTTTCCACCGATTCACGCCATTAGACTATTTTTTGTGGAGTTACGTCAAGGATCGCGTGTACACAATACCAGTCACTGACATTGCTGCCCTTCGTGCACGAACCAATAAAGCAATTAGAACTGTTGCTGTTGCAATGCTGACTCCTAACATGGGCAGAACAGGAATATCACCTTTAAGTTCTACGAGCGACGAGTGGGCCATACACTGAAATTATGGCACGACAAACAAGCTTTAAGAGGTGTTATACGTTTCACAACAAACCACAATGCTCTGATAGTTTACAAGTTATGATTTTTGAAATGATAAATGGACTCTATAGACACCCTATATGTCATGTTTTAGTAG
The DNA here is from genome assembly GCF_021461395.2 of Schistocerca americana. Classification (NCBI taxonomy): domain Eukaryota; kingdom Metazoa; phylum Arthropoda; class Insecta; order Orthoptera; family Acrididae; genus Schistocerca; species Schistocerca americana. The sequence goes on along the minus strand of NC_060125.1, from coordinate 226,034,220 downwards.
ATTTTAACCTAATCTGTGTCTTGGTGAACTGCAGGTCACAGAAGGATGTACGTACACAATGAAACCGATGCAGCTAGGACCTAAAATAACAACTCTGATGTAGTGTCAGAAACAACGGAAGTCTGGAGTTTAACGTCCAGTCGAAAACAGAGCCTTACAGACAGAGCACAAAGCGGATTGAAAATGGTTAGGGAAGAAAATCGGAAGTGTCCCTTTTTTTTAAAGAAAAACCATAGCAGCATTTGCCTTGAGCGATTTAGGGACACCAATGAAAATCTAAATCTGGTCGATAAGGCAGCAGTGCTGTATGGTTGACTGATACACCCAATCAGATAGTATCTAACCAACTTACATCAAATATGGATGGGGTTACACTGTGACGATAGTGGGGGAGGAGGGAGTAACACTGACAGAAATAGTGTCATATCACGTGACTGAATTTAACGGTGCATCATGTGACAGGGTCGCAATAGCGTGTTCCACTCGGCTTTCATCACTACTCCGGACGGAGAACTGAACAACGGCCCTCCCAATGCGAGTGACCCACTGCGACACCTCGTTCGGTCGGGAAGATCAAGTTTTCGCCACGTACATTCAGTCGAGCTGTCAAAGAAAGAGTGTTAGTACGCAAAGTTACGTTAAAAGAGGCAATATCATGATGTGAGCGATTTGGAACGAGGTAGCATTTGAGGTCTCCAGGAAGTGGATTTGCCACACCGTGGCAGTGGACGCGCATGGAAGTTCCTTCTACGATGGTGATGTGTGTTTGGAACCGGTGGATAAAATAGGTTCGCAAATGCCTGAAGACAGGTACAGGACCCTCGAACTAGGATAAGCCCTACCTTGCCCGTGTGGTCGTAATGAAGCGAACATATTCGTACACGGTTTCGTCGTCGCGCTGAGGAACTGTATCGACTGTAGTTCGTTGAGCGCCATAGTGAACAAACACCAGGTGCGATGGCTGGGTGCATCATTCGACACAACACGTCATCTCGACTTCGTCCGAGATAGGGATCTGATCTCAAGACGCCTCTACGTGGAAGACAAACCTGGCCGAACACGAGGGTCATTTCATAAGTTATGACAACTGTGGTATATCGAGCGAATGGATGGCATCACTGTAACTGCAGCAAATACACTCATGTTCGGAAAAGACAGAACACCTTGAACTAGAGACAGGACGTTCATATCCACAGAACACGTACATTAGTATGTTCTGCATTTCAGTCGGTTCAGTATGTGTCCTGTTGCGTAGTAGGCACAGGACCTGCCATCGGCCCTGATAATCCGTTATAAGCGTGATGACATCGACGCGTATAAGGCGCGAATGGCATCCTGTGATATAGCCATTCACCTTGAATTCACCTGGTTCCAAAGGGGTCGTGTCCTACGGCCTACCGTGAACCATTCGGCATAGGCCCGTTGCTCTGCCGAAACGCTTCGTCCCACGTAGGTCACATTGCCCTGGAGACGCACCAACTGTGATTTGTGGTTGTACCCAATAGCACTCCGCTCCATAAGTCCTTGAGTTGGTGCCGTATGTTTTGAGCGAATGCAGTCGCTTTGCTGCTGTTCGTCCCACACGAGCAGCGGTTTCCCAGATGGACGCATCACTTTCTCTCATGGCAATAATGCGGCCTCTTTCAAACTCACTGATACGATAGTACGCTTCGCGTATACATCTCCGTGCCATCCTGCACGTCTGCTCAAGTCACACTGATCCATTATCTTTGGTTTATAGCAACAACGAGAGCATCACACACATTCTAGCGGTAGGTGGTGCGGCGCCGCGATATTGATGTTGACTCTGAAACCGCGTACCGACGTGATTCAAATGCTAAGCATTTCTACAGGACAAGCTAATGCAGATGTACTGTCCTGTGAATATAAAAGTTCTATCTCTACTCGCTCTGAACATGAGTGTGCCTCCGCAAGCCCGCGGCAAACATTACCAAAATCAACCGACCGACTGCGGCCGCATGCGAGGATGGCTCGGTGCCGACGCCTGAAACATTCAGTATGAGGTTTGTCGTACTGCAAGATGGATTCTCCCCCACTCACCCTAATCATAAGACCTTGGTCCATGCGACTTCGACCTCATTCCAAAACTGAGGAAACCATTACCTGGGAGTCGCTTTGCAAACAGGGCGAATGTCCTCACGGCAATTCGGCGACACACATTGATGACAATATCAATGGCATACATCGCCTTCCCCATCGTTGCCAACTCTGTCTGTGTGCACTGGGGGACTACACAGAGGTCCAATGCGCTTGTTTCATTTCAACCTTTGCCAACCTAAAATACGGCTCCAGTGCAGGTCACGGTATTCAGACAGACACTGCCGCCGCGATTCAATGTACATTGCAGAGTTCTCATTTTGTCGCGTTATCGTAACATATACCACAGTTGCCATGACTTTTAGAATGACCGTTGAGGGTGTGGGAGGTGCAAGAATTATTCGAAAAAGGCAACACCCTTTACGTTCGCAGGCGAACGTAATGGTTGCTGACGACTATTGAACTGTCTGCCTTGCCACTGGTTGAGAGCTGTTCCCGCAGGCCTTCATTTGCCACTGTTGACACTTCGAGCACTCGCAACCAAGCTGTTTTGAGAGACATTTTGCTGGAATACTACTAACTAGGACAGGAAGTTTAGAGATCTTGAGTGCAGAAATTGGGAGTTAGGCAAGATACTAAACTCAGAGGTCACGTTGAGTGTTTTAATCCTGAAATCATCTGCGTACTGCCGGCCGCGGTGGTCTAGCGGTTCTAGGCGCGCAGTCCGGAACCGCGCGACTGCTACGGTCGCAGGTTCGAATCCTGCCTCGGGCATGGATGTGTGTGATGTCATTAGGTTAGTTAGGTTTAAGCAGTTCTAAGTTCTAGGGGACTGATGACCACAGATGTTAAGTCCCATAGTGCTCAGAGCCATTTGAACCATTTTTTTCATCTGCGTACTGTCATGAACCTCATCTATCGTATAAAGTTCAATTGAATCTACATCTACATCTATACTCCGCGACCCACCTTACGGTGTGTGGCGGAGGGTACTTATTGTACCACTATCTGATCCCCCCTTCCCTGTTCCATTCACGAATTGTGCGTGGGAAGAACGACTGCTTGTAAGTCTCCGTATTTGCTCTAATTTCTCGGATCTTTTCGTTGTGATCATTACGCGAGATATATGTGGGCGGTAGTAATATGTTGCCCATCTCTTCCCGGAATGTGCTCTCTCGTAATTTCGATAATAAACCTCTCCGTATTGCGTAACGCCTTTCTTGAAGTGTCCGCCACTGGAGCTTGTTCAGCATCTCCGTAACGCTCTCGCGCTGTCTAAATGTCCCCATGACGAATCGCGCTGCTTTTCGCTGGATCATGTCTATCTCTTCTATTAATCCAACCTGGTAAGGGTCCCATACTGATGAGCAATACTCAAGAATCGGACGAACAAGCGTTTTGTAAGCTACTTCTTTCGTCGATGAGTCACATTTTCTTAGAATTCTTCCTATGAATCTCAACCTGGCGCCTGCTTTTCCCACTATTTGTTTTATGTGATCATTCCACTTCAGATCGCTCCGGATAGTAACTCCTAAGTATTTTATGGTCGTTACCGCTTCCAATGATTTACCACCTATGGCATAATCGTACTGGAATGGATTTCTGCCCCTATGTATGCGCATTATATTACATTTATCTACGTTTAGGGAAAGCTGCCAGCTGTCGCACCATGCATTAATCCTCTGCAGGTATACTGGAATTTTCTCCAACAGATACCGTGATCCTGAGAATATGCGAATTATTTTATTCAAATTTTTGATCAAGTTTTTACAGGTAGATAGCTAATGCTGGTCGGTGGGGGAGGTCAAGTTTACGAGCTGTCAGACCAACCGAAAAGCAAGTGTCATTACGCCCAGTCACATCGAAAGAGGCAATGACAGAATCTGATTTGGAACGGGGTAGAAGTAGTGGCCTCCAGGAAATGAATTTGTCACACCGTGGCAGTTGCTCCCACAGAATTGGAAGCGCTGGGTGAAAGAGGGTCGTATGCGACTAAAGACAGGTACAGGACCCTCGAACTAGAGGCGCCCTAGCCTGCCCCGTGAGGCCATAATTGGAGCGAACATATCCGTGCGCCATTTCGGCGTGACGCTGGAGAACTGCAACGAGTGTAGATCGTTGAGTGCCATAGCGAACAAACGCCAGGTCCGACCTTTAGATCTATCTTTAGCTATGGTTATTTATCACAAGTGTATGTAGGTCCTCCTCTTCCACACAACATAAATTCGACTAGTCAGTCTTGAAAAGATGATGATGGTAGTCCCGTAGTATGGATCAGCAATACATTCACCGTCGAGTTTAAAGGGAAGGAATCATCAGGTGACAGCCTGTGACGTTCTTTGAACAAAACTGAAATTTTGTATGTTTGGTCATCGTTCGTGATAGCGAAAGCCTTCGTTTTTTTTACCCTCCCTGTAAAGGGCCATCGTAACACCCTGGTGAGCTGTTACCAACAGCTGACTGGATCAGCTGACTGGGGAAAAATTAAAACTGTCGGATGCATGAACTCTGGAACGAGAAACGATTCGTGTTTTCGTCCACGGCCATAAGAGATACAAATTCTTTGCATGTAATGCTGTCTGTCATGGGCTCTAATTCGTAAGATCATGGGGCAACGGTAAAAAGAAGTTTAACGTCATGTATACATCAAGATCATTGGACACAGCATAACTCTGTACTGAATGATGATGACGACGACGGAAATCAGCCAGGTATATTTTGAGAAGCTATGCAGGTAATAGTCTTGGAGGACTTAGGGAAACGCAAACCAACAGAGCCGAACGGGGACGTTGTCCTTCTCGAATACGAGTCCACAACCTTAATCACTGCTACACTGTGTTCTGCAGACTGTCGTAGGTTCCAAACTTTCGCTCTGAGAAGTCTACGTTGTTTCCAACATTAATTACACTCGGTATTACGATGGTTTCTCATCAAAGAGATGTATATTTCGGCAGGCCTTTAGAGGTATGTACCGACACTATCAAACCCACAGGTACAACAATAAAATAATATTCCATTTCTCCCAATCAATCGCGGCTTTAGTGAGCTATAAAAGCGTTCGAGACAAGGTCCGGGAAAAAGTGATGCATAGTAGTGTACAATAACAGGAGAGGGGGAATGAGAGGGGGAATGAGAGAGGGAAAGAGGGGAGGAGGGAGAGAGAGAGAGAGAGAGAGAGAGAGAGAGAGAGAGAGAGAGAGAGAGATCATTAGCTGGGGCGCGGTGCCAGTAGTTGCCTCGGAGGTCAGCCTGTGACATTGGACGCTCAACGGCCTCGACTCTCCAAGGTGGAACGTTAAGGAAAGCGGAGCGCGCTTGCTGGATGAGGATAAATCCTTAACAGCCGACCTCCAATCTCTTTACTTCTTTCGTGAACAGAGATCACTTTTAGACAACTACTTTGCCATCCAGTCATTGCAGTGTCCGTTTTGGAGAGAAACGGCCTCGTCTATTAGGGACAACTTTCACTAAAAAGACCATTATCCGCAGCACCGGTACTACATAGTGAACCAGAGAAATAAGTTACACCTGTTGCACAAATGGAGATCAGCTCGTAGCGAGAATATCGCGTACTCCAGTTGTCACATGGCATCACTCTCTCTACAGTAGCGTTAAGTGGTATGTTGTAGCAACTGTGGTAATCAGAGGCATGTTAGCGCAAAGTTTCAAGTGACCTATAACAAAGAGAGAAGAATACGATAGTATCCGATTATAAGATTGCTAAACATACTAAGCACAGCGCATCGTATAAGTATTTAGGTGTAATACCGAGATGCTATTTGAAATGGGGGCCATCACTTAAAATCAGTACCAGAATAAACGAATGGAAGTCTTAGACCTGTAAAAGAAATCGTATACAAGACTTAAGTACGACCGATCCTAAATATTGTTCCTGCGTTTGTAGGCTTTATCAAACAGGGATGGCAACAGACAGAACAAATTCAGAGACGCGCTGTTAGTGTCATAACAGATCAGCATAGCCCGAACCAGAGTGTTACAGAAATGCTCGGGGACCTTCAATGGGAATCTTTGAAAGAATCCGACTTAGTTTTTGCGAAACCCCGTTTTAGAGAACCTGTGATCATTAAGCTGCCACCACCGTACACTTAAAAAAACACCCCTCTGCCCATTATGCACGCAATTGTTTGACTTGGCGTTGATTGACAGAATTGTCAGATGGCCCCCCTAGGCTTATAGTGCAAACTTTTGTTAAGCTGGAGCGTTAGATCGTCATAATCCCGATCTGGCCGGAAGGCGCTGCCCATAATGCTCCAAACCTTCATGGTACGTCGTTTCTTTTCGGCTTAGAAAAAAATGAGAAGATAGGGAGGCATTTTGATGTGCAAGAACAGGGTCTTTTCCCTTGCTCAATACGCGAATAGAATACGACAGAAAATACTGGTGCGAACTACCCTCGGTATTGCACTTTACGCTCGCTTGCAGACTGTATATGTAGATGCACACGGTCCAGTCATGTTAATCTGACCACCGCCTATCTTCGATGTCACCACTTAAAGACAGCAGGTGGCAGCAGTAGCAGTGGAGGGTACATAAAGCTTGTCGGGGGATGCACAAAATAATACGGTCGATGCCGTAATGAGGAAATGGGGTGTGTTTATCTGACTTTCGGAGGAGTATGATCATTAGCTTTCGGGCAAAGGGTGGAAGCGTTTCCGAAATGTTTGAAAACGGTTCGCATGCGGCCGTGGTTAAAGTACTGGGTGATCAAAAAGTCAGTATAAATTTGAAAACTGAATAAATCACGGAATAATGTAGATAGAGACGTACACACATGCTTGGGATAACATGGGGTTTTATTAGAACCAAAAAAATACAAACGTTCAAAAAATGTCCGACAGATGGCGCTTCATCAGATCAGAATAGCAATAATTAGCATAACAAAGTAAGACAAAGCAAAGATGATGTTCTTTACAGGAAATGCTCAACATGTCCACCATCATTCCTCAACAATAGCTGTAGTCGAGGAATAATGTTGTAAACAGCACTGTAAAGCACGTCCGGAGTTTTGGTGAAGCATTGGCGTCGGATGTTGTCTTTCAGGATCTCTAGAGATGTCGGTCGATCACGATACACTTGCGACTTCAGGTAACCCCAAAGCCAATAATCGCACGGACTGAGGTCTGGGGACCTGGGAGGCCAAGCATGATGAAAGTGGCGGCTGAGCACACGATCATCACCAAACGACGCGCGCAAGAGATCTTTCACGCGTCTAGCAATACTTCGTTGTTTTTTTTTTAGCTCTAATAAAACCCCATGTCATTCCAAGCACCTGTGTCAATTTTTACCTCTATCTACATTATTCCGTGGTTTATTAAATTTTCAAATTTATACTTTTTGATCACCCGGTACACTGGGCACGGTAAAATGTCGCTATTCAAAACCGGTGTAGAAGGAAATGTGGTGCACCAAGGGTTGAACGACGGCTGCGAACACGTATACGGGTGGAAGAGACACGCAACTGTTGAACAACTGACCGTCCAGATAAACCAAGGGGCCACCAACAGTGCGACCTCAACGACCGTTTAGCGGAAGTTGCTACGTATGGGCCTCTACAGGAAGCGCCTGGTTCATGTACCAATGTCGACTGCTTTTCATCGGCGACGAAGGCTAAATTTCGCACGCCAAAACCGCAACTGGACTCTCTTGAATTGCGACACGTGGCCTCTTCAGATGAATCGCGTTTTATGCTCCATCGAAGAATGACCGTTGAGGTGCAAGAGGTGAAACGTCTGGAAGCAAACATACTGCAACAATCGCCGGAAGGGTCCAGACGAAGGGGGGAATTATGGTCTGGGAATATTTCCGTGGTATTCCCAGGTGATGTCACCATTCTGGAAGGTACAATGGGTCATGACAAGTATGCATCACCTTTGGGGCACATGTCCAGCCCTACATGTAGTTTTATTTTCCTAGGCATGATGGCAGGACAATTATACCTGTCACACAGCTCGCAGTGTACGTGCTTGGTTCGAAGAGCACCACGATGACTTAACCGTACTTCCCCGGCCATCAAAGTCTCAGGATTAAAGCCCAGTCGAGGATCTGTGGGACCAGCTCGATCAGGCTGTACGCGCCGTGGATCCTCAACCGAGGAGGAGGAGATTATTAGTGTGTAACGTCCCGTCGACAACGAGGTCATTGGAGACGGATAATAAGTTATGGTTAGGGATCGCCCACAGCTGGGAACACTGAGGTGCTATAATTGAAATATAAATAAATCCGCGTTACTCCACTGGTCGTTGTAGACGTGGTAAGCAGCCGTGCGAAACCCACTTTAATTGACACTGGCCTTTTCAGGATTAACGGACTGTAAATGCAAATACCTCATCTGCGAGCAGCAAAGAACATGGATTCAGTACATGGAATCAGTAGAATTATTGTTGTGATTCTTCAGTTTCTCCCGGCGTATTTCTTGCTCGAACAGTCCACGGGTTTACTGCCGGTCCATAGTGTCCAACGGGCACAATATTTCGGTGATCAGACATGTCGCCATCGTCAGGTGCGCTGAGAACTGAGCTCCTGAGGGCGGGCGGGCGTCTTAAATCCCCTCCCCTCGCGAGGCGTTCTCTCCGCGGTCCGCGCCCGCGGGTCAGCGGTCGGTGAGATGCTGGCGTCGGCGTCTGTGGTGGCGTCGGTGTAATTGCCTCGTCCACCCTAGTAGCCCGTTCGTTTCCTTTGCTGAGCGTCTTTTTAATTAGACTCAATGCTGGTTCCCATGCCCTTCTGAGGTTGTAGCCGCAATCTCGGTTGATGAGTCCGTCCCTGGTACGAATTTCGATAGCCTCTCTAACGACGCTGTCCCAGTATTTTGATGTCTGTGCCAGGACCCTGGTATGTTGGTAGCCCATTTCGTGATTTTCGGACAGACAATGCTCTGCGACTGCCGACTTGTTGGGGTAACCGAGTGTGCCTCTGATGTTCTCGGTAACGATCTTCGATGGCGCACTCTGACTGTCCAATGTAAGTCTCCCCACATTGACACGGAATCTGGTATATGCCGGCCTTCCGCAAACCGAGATCGTCTTTGACACTTCCTAATATTGTCCACGTTGGACATTACGGACCGGCAGTACACCCGTGGACTGTTCGAGTAGACTTATTGTGGAGATCGTCAAGCGGCACAGATAATCTTCGCGATATCTTGACAGTGTTTTGAGGTAAAAAGCGTAATTGCGTGCAGCTTTAGGGAACTAACGCACAGATGATCCCTCGCTATCTCCCCCCCCCCCTCCCACCCTCATGTTTCATAGTGGCATGCCCTCGGTTTGTCACTCCTAGTACGTGGCAACATACTTGATTCTATGCGTCAAGAACTCCATTAGCCAATCATATATATTTCTTGATAATATGCTACAAATGACGTCCGTTAACAGTGTGATATGCTTTTGAACGCCATCCAGAAATCAAGTATAGACTGTCTATCTCTCTACTTGTGTCCACCTTTTACAGAAAATCATGTTTGAACTAAGACTTTTACATTCAACACCAGTGATACTACCCAGACAATATTTCCAGAGCTTTTATCAAGTGGCTGGATTATATGCGTAAACCCATTCTAAGCAGTGGTCTCAGCCACTTTCGCGTGAAGTTGCTTCCAATTTTATTTACGCTCTTTGGTTCATTAGCTGTTATTCAGTAAGTTAGTTTACATCATCTTCTAGCGGAAACGTCACTGGAGTCGGGAGATTATTGCATCATCACGAGTTCGTTTATCACTGAGTGAACTGCATCACCATTTTGTTTTTCGTCGAATCAGTTAGCTTGTCCCTCATCTATGGTTGTTCACATTTGTGCCTACACTCTGCACTTTCGCTGTCCATATTGGCGCAGTGGTTTAAGGAAAAGAACATGTCTTCCAGGAGTTAAAATTCACGTCCAGTCGTCGTGATATAGGTTTCCCACGGTTTCCTCTGATCGCTTCCGTCAAATTCTGGGATAGTTCAAGAACAGACCTACATCTACATCTACATCTACATCCATACTCCGCAAGCCACCTGACGGTGTGTGGCGGAGGGTACCTTGAGTACCTCTATCGGTTCTCCCTTCTATTCCATTCTCGTATTGTTCGTGGAAAGAAGGATTGTCGGTATGCCTCTGTGTGGGCTCTAATCTCTCTGATTTTATCCTCATGGTCTCTTCGCGAGATATACGTAGGAGGGAGCAATATACTGCTTGACTCTTCGGTGAAGGTATGTTCTCGAAACTTTGACAAAAGCCCGTACCGAGCTACTGAGCGTCTCTCCTGCAGAGTCTTCCACTGGAGTTTATCTATCATCTCCGTAACGCTTTCGCGATTACTAAATGATCCTGTAACGAAGCGCGCTGCTCTCCGTTGGATCTTCTCTATATCTTCTATCAACCCTATCTGGTACGGATCCCACACTGCTGAGCAGTATTCAAGCAGTGGGCGAACAAGCGTACTGTAACCTACTTCCTTTGTTTTCGGATTGCATTTCCTTAGGATTCTTCCAATGAATCTCAGTCTGGCATCTGCTTTACCGACGATCAACATTATATGATCATTCCATTTTAAATCACTCCTAATGCGTACTCCCAGATAATTTATGGTATTAACTGCTTCCAGTTGCTGATCTGCTATTTTGTATCTAAATGATGAAGGATCTATCTTTCTGTGTATTCGCAGCACATTACACTTGTCTACATTGAGATTCAATTGCCATTCCCTGCACCATGCGTCAATTCGCTGCAGATCCTCCTGCATTTCAGTACAATTTTCCATTGTTACAACCTCTCGATACACCACAGCATCATCCGCAAAAAGCCTCAGTGAACTTCCGATGTCATCCACAAGGTCATTTATGTATATTGTGAATAGCAACGGTCCTATGACACTCCCCTGCGGCACACCTGAAATCACTCTTACTTCGGAAGACTTCTCTCCATTGAGAATGACATGCTGCGTCCTGTTATCTAGGAACTCCTCAATCCAATCACACAATTGGTCTGGTAGTCCATATGCTCTTACTTTGTTCATTAAACGACTGTGGGGAACTGTATCGAACGCCTTGCGGAAGTCAAGAAACACGGCATCTACCTGTGAACCCGTATCTATGGCCCTCTGAGTCTCGTGGACGAATAGCGCGAGCTGGGTTTCACATGACCGTCTTTTTCGAAACCCATGCTGATTCCTACAGAGTAGATTTCTAGTCTCCAGAAAAGTCATTATACTCGAACACAATACGTGTTCCAAAATTCTACAACTGATCGACGTTAGAGATATAGGTCTATAGTTCTGCACATCTGCTCGACGTCCCTTCTTGAAAACGGGGATGACCTGTGCCTTTTCCAATCCTTTGGAACGCTACGCTCTTCTAGAGACCTACGGTACACCGTTGCAAGAAGGGGGGCAAGTTCCTTCGCGTACTCTGTGTAAAATTGAACTGGTATCCCATCAGGTCCAGAGGCCTTTCCTCTTTTGAGCGATTTTAATTGTTTCTCTATCCTTCTGTCGTCTATTTCGATATCTACCATAATGTCATCTGTGCGACAATCTAGAGAAGGAACTACAGTGCAATCTTCCTCTGTGAAACAACTTTGGAAAAAGACATTTAGTATTTCGGCCTTTAGTCTGTCATCCTCTGTTTCAGTACCATTTTGGTCACAGAGTGTCTGGACATTTTGTTTTGATCCACCTACCGCTTTGACATAAGACCAAAATTTCTTAGGATTTTCTGCCAAGTCAGTACATAGAACTTTACTTTCGAATTCATTGAACGCCTCTCGCATAGCCCTCCTCACACTACATTTCGCTTCGCGTAATTTTTGTTTGTTTGCAAGGCTTTGGCTATGTTTATGTTTGCTGTGAAGTTCCCTTTGCTTCCGAAGCAGTTTTCTAACTCGGTTGTTGTACCACGGTGGCTCTTTTCCATCTCTTACGATCTTGCTTGGCACATACTCATCTAACGCATTATGTACGACGGTTTTGAACTTTGTCCACTGATCCTCAACACTATCTGTACTTGAGACAAAACTTTTGTGTTGAGCCAACAGGTACTCTGAAATCTGCTTTTTGTCACTTTTTCTAAACAGAAAAATCTTCCTACCCTTTTTAATATTCCTATTTACGGCTGAAATCATCGATGCCGTAACCGCTTTATGATCGCTGATTCCCTGTTCTGCGTTAACTCTTTCAAATAGTTCGGGTCTGTTTGTCACCAGAAGGTCTAATATGTCATCGCCACGAGTCGGTTCTCTGTTTAACTGCTCAAGGTAGTTTTCAGATAAAGCACTTAAAAAAATTTCACTGGATTCTTTGTCCCTGCCACCCGTTATGAACGTCTGAGTCTCCCAGTCTATATCCGGCAAATTAAAATCTCCACCCAGAACTATAACCACTGTTGATTTCCTTCCCAGTCATTCTTCAACAAGAGTAGCGGTGCTACTCTAATGACCTCGATCACTTCAGGACGTAGAATTTACAATGCCTCTCACTTCACCGCGAATACACTTGTAGCCTCTCCGGTTTGTTGCTGTGACCTGAAGTGCGCTACGTAGCGGACTACCTGTGTATTTCAGAATTATGTACATATTTTGGAGCGTTTTGCTGGGAAATGCCCCTGCCACGCAATTCACGCACAGCAGAATATACGAGGGTTGGAAATTAAACAGTGAAAACTATTTATTCACAACCGATACAAAAGAGTTACATGTTTGCACCTTTTATTGTCCTTCAAAATAATCACCAGCGTTGTGTAGAACCCGTTGCCAGCGTTGTGGAAGGCGTACTATACCGTTAGCAGAGACTGTTCTGTTGATGGTGCGAATGGAGCGGTCTACTGCCTGTCGAATCTCTGGACCAGTTCTGAAGCGAATGCCACGAAGTGGTTCCTTCATCTTCGGAACCAAATCAAAGTCACAAGGACTTAAGTCCGGGGAGTATGGTGGATGGTACAGTACTTCCCAGTCCCATCGACCGAACAGAGCAGACAGCTTGCGCTGTATGCGCCCGCGCATTGTCGTGCAAAATGATGGGTGGGTTGCGCAGAAAGTGTCGCCGCTTCTTTCGCAAAGCTGATCGCAGGTGATGCTCCAAAAACGAACAGTAATACGACTTAAGTCCTTGTGACTTTGATTTGATTCCGAAGATGAAGGAACCACTTCGTGGCATTCGCTTCAGAACTGTTCCAGAGATTCGACAGGCAGTAGACCGCTCCATTCGCACCACCAACAGAACAGGCTCTGCTATGTGCATACTACGCCTTCCACATTGCTGGCAACGGGTTCTACACAACGCTGGTGACTACTTTGAAGGACAGTAACAGGTGCAAACATGTAACACTTTTGTATCGATTGTGAATAAATAGTTGCCATTTCTAAGTTCCAACCCTCGTAAGTACGAAAAAAGAATGAACATAGCATTATACAGCCAACCGGTTGCACATAACTGGTAGATACAACGACCTATGTTTCGACACCTACTAAGCACAAATGCATCTTCATCAGAAAGAAACTGATAAATGGTGAAATTACATTGCTAAAAAGCAGTGGTCAGAATTTAAAGCAACTATGCTCATGTCTGATGATGTTCTCAGCTGGGCACACGTGGCAAAGGCTAGAACGTTTTGTTTTCACTTTTGACTTGAGCATAGTAGCTCTAAATTCTGACCATTGCTTTTTAGAAATGTTATTTTAAGATTTATGAAAATTTCATTCTGATGAAGACGCATTTGTGCGTAGTAGGTGTCGAAACCTAGCTCAATTAACCTACGAGTTATGTGCAACCGGTTGGCTGTATAATCTTATGCTGAAAGTAGTATACAGTTGCTGAGTAACAGCCATGTTTAAAACTGCGAAATAAGAATCATACGTCTGAGTGTTTTTACTTCAAAGAACACATGATTGTATGCTGACGTGTCATCGTGAGACCAGGATTGCTTGTCTGCTTTCTGTTCTATTCATGTATGCTTCGCGGAGTGACGGCTGCCTATACATTATATCTGCACTAGTCCCTCTAATGTTTTATGTAGGGACTACGAAAAGTGGGTTACACATGTTGTCCCATGCTAACGCCGTTGCGCAACAGGGGTAGCCCATTGTCAGGAGAGAGTAAATGTTCCCGGTTATCTGCAGGTAGGATAACAGGTGCGTCACGGAGTGCTACTTAAACGCCTCGGCGACTGGAAATTTACTCCAAAGCTGACGCACGCGGGACAGTACTGTTCTTGTAGACGGAATGACTAAATTGGGCAGTCACCTTCATATTCTGGCGGCATATGTACCAAATGCAACGTCACGTCCAACCGTAGTGATACGGTGCCCACAATTTAATCAAGGCCGCACAGACGTTGGTGGTGCTGATCAGGAAGTTCAGATGTTACACAATGCGATTTTCATCTTTCCGGCAAGTTGAAAATTTGTAGTAAGTTCCTAAGGGACCACACTGCTGAGGTCGTCGGTCCCTAGGCTTACACACTAGTTAATCTAACTTGAACGAACTTACGCTAAGGACGACACACACACACCCATGCCCGAGGGAGGACTCGAACCCTGTCGGGGGGAGCCGCGCGGACCGTGGCAAGGCACCTGAGACCGCTCGGCTACCCAGCGGGACCAAGCTGAAAGAACACGTGGTAGGAAAGAGATTTTTCCAATGATAGAGCTGCACACACAGCCGTTCTCGAACGGCTCCGTGACGCTGGAGCAGATTTTTATCATCGAGGAATTGAACGACTGGTAAAACTTAGGGACCACTGTTTGCAGAGACATGGTGACAATGTCAAAAAATAGTGTCACGTACAAGGTCAGTTCAAAAAATTCCGGAACTTTCTCTACAAAATTTTTCTACCCCTACCTTTCACTTATTGTGCGTGGTATTGTTGGAAATACTCTCCTCTAAAGTTGATACACCACTGGCAACGCCGTTTCCTCTTGCGGAAGCAGTTGTGGTACGCCTCTAGCTGGATGGCGCGAAGCGCCGTCTGCAAATTTGTCTCGGCTATCGTTGCAAATCTTGGTCCTTCCTAAGTTTCGACATCATAACCGTAGACCCATGTCTCATCTGCAGTTATGATTCTCTTAAGGAACATCTCGTTCTTATTTGCGCGAAGCAAAATCTCTTCGCCGGCTGGAATGGCCGAGCGGTTCTAGGCGCTTCAGTCTGGAACCGCGCGACCGCTGCGGCCGCAGGTTCGAATCCTGCCTCGGGCATGAATGTGTGTGATGTCCTTAGGTTAGTTAGGTTTAAGTAGTTCTAAGTTCTAGGGGACTGATGACCTTAGAAGTCCCATAGTGCTCAGAGCCATTTGAATTTGAAAATCTCTTCACAGATTGCGAGGTGAAAGACTTTCTGGTCTTGACTCACGAGCCGTGGGACCAACTTGGTGGCAACACGACAGATTCCAAGATGCTGTGTCAAGATTTCGTGACGTGATCCAACTGAAATGTTACATTCTTCTGCATTCTCTCGGATAGTCAGTCTTCATTTGGCACTCACAGTTTCGTTGACGTTCCTCGCATGAGGGTCGTCGGTAGACGTCGATGGGTGTCCTGAACAAGAGTCGTGTTTAACTTGCCTCCGGCCATTTTAAAAACGTGTGAACCACAAGTAACATCGAGTACGGCTTAAGCTGTCATCACTGTAGACTTCTTGGATCATTTGGCGTCTCTCTGTAAAGGCTGTCTTGAGTTTCAGGCAAAATGTAATGCAGACGCGTAGCTCCTCTAACCCTACCATCTCGAAACTCACAAACTGTGTTCAACATTCTACTGAATATAGCGCTGAACAATAACTTACAGACATACGACAGTGAAACTAGCGGCAGTTACACATTAAACACAGGTGTTTGCAAGTATGCCAATCGAATTTCGCTCCGACAAACAATTGGGGCGAAATTACGAATGTTCTGGAATTTTTTGAACAGATCTCGCATCTGTGTCACTTGAAGTGCAGAGCAGCATTCAACACAAGTTACTAGGCCCTCCATAATAAAGTGTAACCTATTTTTTGAAGTCCTCTCATGTTACCGTCAGTTTGCCACAGTAAGCAGAACAGAGATTTCTCAGACCCCCTCGTGAAGGTACGATATGAGATTATGTAAAGTACAATTTATGTGACGTACAACGCCTTGTTTCATATTAGTCTCTGGTGAATATATTCGTAATGCTCTCTTGCAAATGAATTAAATTAAAGCACCTAACTTTTGTCGGAGCTGTTTAAATCTTTGTATTCCGCTCGAGAGGGATGAATAATACATCAAAACAGTCTCTCGTAAGCTATACTATCTCTTTGGAATCCTCTCAGTGACTCGCAGTTTGCCATTTATCTTCGTTCGGATGAGACTAACGTGGCCATATCTCACTCTAACGCCAAGGTATTTAAACGACATCACGAAAAAATGCGATTTGTCACTGATATTCCACAAAACAACGTAAGGCACAAACACATATTAGACCACTCGAAATCTGTCTCATCTTCTAGATTGTTTACAAAGCTAATGAGGTATTATCTGATTACTAACACTATGAACCAAAGAAAGGTGGTTCTCGGATTTGCATTCTTCAGATTTTTCCAACTTCTTATCGTGCTTGCTCCAGCTGTTTACAGTAGTGCAATCTCGACTCACTGGAGATTTTTCATATTATGGCAGAAATTATTACTGTTTCGCGTCTTGTTGCTAACTACAATTAAAATCATCGGTGTATGGAGTAGAAAAAATCGTCTGATAAGACAGGACAAAGCTCGAAGTTCGCCGTGATTGAGTAACTTAATTGAAGACAATTACTACTTTTCTTAGTGAAAAATTACTAATGAAATTACTCACATTGTATAATACATACTAGAGTTTACCGGAGATATTACGAATGTTGAGTTTGCTCGCGACAAACGACGTGATAGTTGAATATTTCCGAGACGCTTTCAGGCTGTATGTTTTCAAACGCATCCAAACTTGATGAAAAACTGTATTTTTAGGTAGATTTGCCAGGATAATTTACAAGATCCAATAAAGAAGAAGGTACTAGAATGTGGCTCTTAATTTCACGATCTCACGTGACCGCATCCACCGTTCTGTGGTAGCCTGGCTCAAAAAGAGTTGGATAATTTCACGCTGTTTTGACGACAATCCGTATAGCTGAATAATGGCATTGTCTTCGTTTTATGTAAACCAGTCCTGCAGAATCAGCCGCTAGAAACGTTTACTTAAAAAAAATATCGGTGGTAGACTACGAAAACCTGATAACTTCATCTGTCTGTGAAAAACTCCTAATTCCAATAACCAGTAACTCAAAGAGAGATTTGAAGTGCATGGATTTCTGTAATCTGTCAACAACCAAGCTTCTACTATATAGTTACACGTGTAGTGGTTTCATACGTATCACTTTACATTATTTATAAGACATCGTTTTGCTTTTCCTCTCAAATTTAACAAGGTGAAGTTGCGAGATTTTCATTCCCTACCAGCGATACGACAGTCGTTATAAGGGAGTTTCAGTTTGGGATAATCTAGCTCATGCTCATAAAATTCTACAGTGCTTTTATAACGATAGACATTCCAGATTTCTAGTAAAGCTTATTTACATAGTTTGAGACGAAATCCAATTATCATTCGATATTTTTAAATACAACATAACTTTGATTGAAATTTTGGTGTCTGGAGACAGTAAAATAATAACAACTATAGTCCGTTATAAAGTTCTTACCAATATGGGATGCGAATTTTTATGTTTTCCTCATTTTGACCGCTTCCGTTGCCGAATGTTTATCGTCGCAGCCTTCGGCGTGGAATTACCCGCGTTAGATTCCCAGTACCTCCTCTCAACCTCGCGAGGCAAAATGAGCTGCTTGAATAAAGAACCAGCGGTAGAATCAGGATTCATCTACCGACAATAATAGCTGGAGGGATTGGCGACATGTCGATCTTTTGTCGTCCCTCGTTCTGCCTTGTAGGCAGCAGTCGAAACAGGCCAGGAGCCTGATCCGTGAGTGATGTTTACTACGTTTCTTTTACCTCATTTTGACTATTCATATAGCGATTTTAAATTTTTGGAATTGAGAATCATAATTACGCATTTTAGTTAAATTTGAAACACTATGTGCAAATGCAAATTGGCAGTGTACCAACACAGCCGTTTGAAAGAATTCAGAAAATAATTACAATATTAACCGTTTTAGACCGAAACGCTACGTCTCAAACATTTCAATTGAATTGGAGTCTGCGACCTCTATACTTCCAATCTAAAATTAGTTTCCCGATGGTATTAAATTCGTCTTTTCGAGTACATTAATTTGTAGCTACAGCGCTTCTTTTGTTCTATAATTACGTTTCTGTATCGAACTAAATCGTTCTGTAATCAGGCATAAATGTATTCTGGAGGAGAAGTTACGCTGCTAGTCAAATGTTTTTTATCACCTATCACAATTATGAATTGGAGATTGAACCAGGGATTCGTTTTGAATATTCTATTCATATCCCCTTTCTGATAATAAAATAAGCATGAACGTGCAAAGACTAACCGTCTTCTGTTGCATATTTGAATAGATGTTTGCCTGTAGGGGCGCTGATCAGTATCCACAACAGCACTGTCACGCCATCACCTAAGATGGTTGCATTCACAGAATAATCTAAGTTATAAGTATTTGGAAGCCTTTTTTGAACGTATAATATGTTCGTCGACCTCGTGCAGAACGTATAAAGACTCAGTGTATGACGTCAGCGGTGAAGCATGGTGGCGGGTCGGTCACGGTATGGGGATGTTTCGTGGTTGATAAAGCCTGTGATCTAATGAGAATTAATGGAACACAGGACAATGATCAACAATGCAGTTCCATCTGGCAAGAGGCTTATCGTTCTGCAGCAAAACAATGATCCCAAACATGCTTCTGATTTGTGCAGATGGTTTGTCAATAGAAAATGGAAATGCGGAGAACTGAAGATGATCATTTGGCCAAGTCAGTCACCTGAGTTAAGGCCCGTTGAACTCCTATTGGATAAACTTGACAGGGAGGTCAGGAAAATGAGGTCATCTGATGTTGAAGCTCTATGGAATAATTTACAAGCGTGTTGAACTGCAGTACCTGCAAAAACACTACAGAATCTTATCTCCAGAATGCCAAGATTTTGTGCAGCTCATCTGAGTCAAAGAGTGCATACTTTGATGAGGCTAAAATCTAAGCCATATTGTATGCGGCATGTGCCGTTGTGAGAGTTTGACACAGACGGCCCATTCGCCTGCGTCCTCTCGGCCTAGCCACCTGCTTCTGGACGACCGCATATGGCCGGCATCCCGCTCACAAGGGAAAGCCTTCCTATCCATATTCAGTAGTTTCATCTATGTCACGCAGACTCATTCACGGCCTCCAGTTCGTGTTCCCAAGAAGGCCGTTGAAGACGATAGAACACTGTCTCTAAATTATGAACCTTCACGGTTGGAAAGTTGCTACAATATCTCTTTCTCTGACAGCCAAGACAAGTTTCACCGATGCTTTACCATTATTACGGGAAAGTTCTTTACGCCATCTAATTAGAATTGCAGCAGGTTTCAAGTAAATTAATGATTGTCTGGTGTTGTGGCAGATACAAGGATTGCCCTTATCTGACGCTACAGTATCATGAAAATTTCTTGAATATAAAAAGATATTTATTCATCTCACGCGAACTCACTGCAGAGCTAAAAAGCAGTTTACACTCACCAGGTCTCCCGATTAAGTCACATCTCTACGGTCACACCACACTGTAGGGCGTACAATGTCAAGGAAAGCATTTCAGCTCAAGTCTAACACACACAAATAATTTACAATAACCTCCCTTTACAATAGCGTGCTTGAATGAAATTTCCTTAGGATTCTCCAAATGAATCTCAGTCTTGGATCTGCTGTTTACGCAGCTAGGTAGTTGTATGGGGTAGTTCAAGTTTTAATCGATTCGGATCGAGATATTTTACACTTGTTATTGTTTCCAATGATTTGTCATTAATAGTGTAATCACCAATAATGGCTTTTTCCGCCTGTTTGCGCAATACGTTGTATGCCGATCAATTTCGAGTCCCTCGATACTCTGCAGGAGGTGGTCAGCCGCAAGAAATGAAATGAAATTGGAAATGGGGCGCGGTGTTGGGTGGGGTGGGGGGTGGGGGGAGAGGGATAGAGAGAGAGAGAGAGAGAGAGAGAGAGAGAGAGAGAGAGAGAGAGAGAGAGAGGGGGGGGGGGGTACGATCGAAAAGGCTCTTTTCTTTTTCATGTAATTTCATCAGTTACTTTATATAGAACCTGGTTTCCAACATTTATTTGGCCATTGAGCAGCTGTTTATTTTGTGTTAATACTTCGCGTATGTGCATTACGTTACAATTTTCTAGCGTCATCTGCAAACAGTTTGAAGTAATATTTGATTGCTTTTTCGGTACTCATTGAACCACACACTTATAACATGAACCACGATTCGCATCGTGCTCATACAATGCCCTCACTACAATCAAACCCAAAGCATTTTGTATCATGTTAACGCCTTGCCTCCAAAATGTCTCCGACCGAGTAAAATGGCCACATAGCACAAATTTTGCCGGCAAAACTGTAAGCATAAGCAAGCAGGCGTCCTATGAAATACGTCTGCCGAAAACACTTTCGCTTCTCGTGGCCGGTACTTGTGTTACGGATGTTTGCTGTTGAGGTAACAGTTGCATTGGAACTAAAAGAGCACGTAACATACGACCAGACAATTTCACTTAAAAACGGGCGTCTAACTACAAGGATTAAAATAGTACCGTTGTATGATCCTCTCGTATATAGAGTAGACGCTCTGCTTACAGTATGTGAAAAGTTAAAACACTTTATCAGACGAGGATTCAAATATGGTGAGGCGCCCTATAAGTTGAAACCATGGTAATGTGTTCAAACTGTGTCTGCAGTCTGTACAAAATTTTTGGGAAGTGTCATTTTTCGTTTATTTGGCCTTTATTGTTTGGGAAAACTCTATACCTGTCCCACAACCAGCTGATTTCGGTCTCTATTGCAATTTATGAAGCTGTGACTAAGTCCCTGAGCCGCGCCTGGATGGTGTAGTTACTGTGCACTGCCCTCCAAATTCAGTGACCTGTACGCCCCGGTCCATTGTCACATACCATCAGCTAAATCGCACTTCACATACTGAATCTACTTGCTTCGGTAAACAACGCACAAACCAGAGTGTTCCAGATGGCGTGCTTGATTTATTACAGATACGAGACTGAAATGGATAAACAGATGGAGAAAAAACTAAATGTAATCGAAAGAGCCGGCCGTTGTGACCGAGCGGTTCTAAGCACTTCAGTCTGGAAACGCGCGACCGCTACAGTCGCAGGTTCGAATCCTGCCTTGGGCATGGATGTGTGTGATGCCCTTAGGTTAGTTAGGTTTGAGTAGTTCCAAGTTCTAGGGTACTGATGACCTCAGATGTTAAGTCTCATAGTGCTCAGAGCCATTTGAACCATTTGTAATCGAAAGACAAGATTAATAATAGACAAACGTAATGTAAACAATAGCAATAACGCAGCGTCCCCATATTACAAAATTCAGAGAATTTCCGCCCTTATATTTTTATAAGAAATAAACGACTACAACAATGCTAATACAAGGCTGCATAAATTAAAATACATACAGTAAAGTTAATTGCGATCAGTACTGTCATTTGCTAAACTAATTTCGACTGATCAGTCACGGTTAATTTTTGGCCTAAGGCTGCGTCTAGATGTGTGAGCGTCGACATTTGTGTAAGAGTCCTGTAAGACTTAACAGCTGAAAATTTTCTGTGAAAATTGAAGGTAATAAATTTTATCGTTAAAAGAAAAACGCACCGCTAGTCTCCACCAATAACAATGCAAACATGTACAAAAATATAATTTCGTTTTGCTAGAAGGCGGACCTGTTAATCGTGTGCAAAACACTGATGCTGAGCTTGAAAAGCCTGTGTGCTTATCTCTAACAAAAATAGTTTATATACAATCTTTTCCTGTTTATACGTATGTCTGCACAGACCCGATGTGAGAGAAAGCATGAAGATCGTTGTCTGGCCATGTTAAGTAAGCGAATAAATCAACAACACAGACTATCACTTGCATGAAGTTATATACGACTGGCCTGAGGATGTGGAGCTCCATTTGTACAGAAAAACTTGTTCGACGAGCCACTCAAGTAACGAAATATGATATAACACAGGAAATGTATTCGCAGTTGCGAATGTGAACCACCTTCGGCTGTATATTAGAAGGACGACAATTTGTGCCGGCCTGGGACTTTAACATGGATTTCTGGCTTTACCCCGAGCATTCGCCTTAAGCGCTTCGGCTATCCGTGCACGAATCACGGCCAGAGCCAAACTTTCACATGTCGTCGTCCTTTTTTTGTCACAACCTCCACTCGTCCGTTACGTACATTTCCGTTCAGAAAGGGCCTATTTATTAAAAGCTGAAGACCTAGTATTGGCAAATAAATATGAAATAGCAATGCCTGTGTTATTAAGAAGTACGATGTACTGTTCCTTCGGATATGCATGCGTATGTGAAAGAATATTGCATCTTACTTCTTAATACCTCAGTCACTGTTATTTCGCACATTTGATAGTCCCTGGAATACTGAAACTCACCGAGCGGGGTGGCGCAGTGGTTAGACGCTGGACTCGCATTCGGGAGGACGACGGTTCAATCCCGCGTCCGGCCATCCTGATTTAGGTTTTCCGTGATTTCCCTAAATCGCTCCAGGCAAATGCCGGGATGGTTCCTCTGAAAGGGCACGGCCGACTTCCTTCCCAATCCTTCCCTAATCCGATGAGACCGATGACCACGCTGTCTGGTCTCCTTCCCCAAACCAACCAACCAACCAACTGAAACTCTGTGCTTGACCGAGACTCGAGTGTAGAATCTTTCCTTCTGCCGGCAACACTTTTAACGACTGAGCTAACAGGCACGAATCACTGGCCGATCTCTCAGTTTCAGTCCTGCCAACACTGCTCGTCTGCATTTCAATTTACACAACAGCTTTTCTACATACCTTGCTCGACTGGCAGTCCTGGAGGAAAGTACATCGCGGAGGAATGGCTTGGGCGCAGTCAGGGACTAGTTTCCAGGTCGAAGTATGACATTGGACTGACCGCAACAGCATTCGCATGTAACTCTAGAGCTTCGAGTGTTCGTCTGATTATCACAAGGACGCAAACGTGAGAGGACTGCACCAGCAAGTAGAAGCTACGTGGCAAGTGCGTGAAATCTGGTGAAGTCAGCAAGAAACGCAACGAAAAATTTGTATCCCGATACTTGCGTCACAGTGACCACTTCTCCGTGCGGGACATACCATTGGTTTCACCCTAATTGTGCGCAGTGGGCTATTTAAGGTAGCCTGCAGGTGCAGAAAAATAGCAATCGCCACTAAATAACAAATATGATTTTTCTCGTTGGTCTTTAGGGTCAAAACTAAAAACTGACCCTCCTATGTAGCCGAGATCGCTGACGCACACCTGTGTGGTGGCGCTCGACTCGGCGGTAAGCCGAATCCTGGTGATTTATGAGAATTTCACTGCCTGCATTTGGCTGGCAACGGGAGGAGATTCGATAGGGTAAACTTCCTAATCACCAGTCTTTACGCCAACGAGCAGGATTACATTTCAAACCTATTCGCAGTGTGACAAGTGCCAACACCGGGTTTCACCCACCCTCTCCCCTGTCGTTGTCACTATCACCATCACCATCGACTACAAATACAACACTACACTATCCACATATCCATTACTCACCTCTGTGCTACAAATACACATACGACATATCTCTCAAATATCGGCAAGGGAAGAGGCCAATGAGCGTGTAGGAAGAACTCCCTTTCCGACCCAGCCCGTAGGATACCCCAGCCAACAACGCCATACATACATTTTTATATAAAATTTGGAGTTTAGAAATCAATGGTTGGAAATGAATATTTCAGCCGATATAACCTGTTGACTGAGCAACGACTGTGAGGCACGTGTTTGTAAAATTCTTTTATTTCATAGCAAACAGCAGTCTGTAGCATCAACGGTGGAGGGGCTATCTTGACAAAAAAAAAAAAATCCACAATAGTTTGTGTGTGCACGATACAGTTTACTGCTGCATACGGTATATGACTGGTTGCCAAAGATGCAACACTGCTAGATACAGAAATTTGCAGGGATGCATTTAAGATGTCATTGGTGCAGCATGATGTAGTGTGGGCAAATGCGAACGAGTGTGCAAAAGAATGTTTTGCAATAGTCGTCATTCTAATTTCGCCTGTATAGAAACTAGGTTTTTCAACCCACATAGAGCTGGACAGTGTTCTCGACGCAAGTAGAATCTGAGTAGATGGTACTGGACGGTGTGGAGGAAGTTTCATCAACCTGTTAACAAGAACGTAAAATGTGACTTTGATGAGTGCCGTGTGGAAAGAATTGGTGGAGCCGCAATTACATCCGTATTACAAATAACGTACACAAGTAATGGGGCAAAAAGATTTTTAAACACCGAGTTGATGACAATGGTGTCTGTGGTCACTTTGACTACTTGTTAAGTGTGCTCAGTTTTTGCTATAATAAACGCTGCCTGGTGGAAAAAAAAGTGAAGGACAGGAGACGTGGTAGGATGTCAACGTAATTTCGTACACGAACACACCATCGTCTGGTATGTAAATTATTATAATTGCAAATCTCCGTGACTGGTAGAATTGCTCCAAGATCACAACAGTTTTATTCGTGTTTAGTGCAGTTATCAGGCAGGAAACGTAACAGGCGTGAACAGCAATCTTGTGTGACCACCGTGAAGAACACACGCAGTCGTGGGAGTGTGTCAGGTATAGATAACCCAGAGTTTGATATGGGCCTTATTGTTGACGTCAGCTTGGACAGCAGGTCGAATCATGCAATATACAGATGTGTATAGCATTCGGATGTCACGGTGACCCAATGTTAGACTGCATGGAAACGTGAGGGCACGCATAATCGTCAAGGTTCCGGGCAATTACGTCTCACCATCACAAGGATGGATCGCTGTTCTGTGCACCAATCCCTTGACATCCGCAGCTGCCATCCGAGAACAAGTAATGGACTCCGTGCAACATCGTGAACATTCTGTGCCATTGGTCGGAGACTACGAGCAGCCGGACTATAGCGAATTACAGTCGTGTGGAGGCTGCCGCCAACGCAACAACACGAACGACTGCATTTGGAGTGGTGTCCAGACCTGGCAGCTTGGACTGCTGACGAATGATGAGGCAATATGTTCAGTGATGAATCGCGGTGCTGCACTACTCAAGATGATGATTGTCGGCGAGTATGACAGCGACCAGGGGAGACGTCCCATTCTTCCAGCGGTTTGGAGAGCCACAGCGGTGTTACCTCTGACGTCATGATGTGGGGAGCCATCGAGTATGAGTTCAGGTCGCGACCGCTAGTGATTGAGGGAACTGTAGCGGTACAACAATACGTCACGGACATCCGGAGTCCTCATGCGGTACATCTCTAGCGTCAGTATCGTGGTGCCATTTCAACAGGACAACGGTCCATCCATGGCACGTGTGTCGATGAACTGTCAACATGACGATGAGGTAGCCCTGCGGCCAGCAAAATCACCACATCTACCCCGACAGAACACGTGTGCGACCAGCTCAGACGTCGACTACAACCAAGTACCAGCATCCTGGATAACAGGAGGATGCAACGGCTTTATGACACCCATTCCTATGGAATTAGTGAATGCGATCAGGCCAGAGGGGGTACAACGTCGTCCTGATAGGTGGGTTCATGCTGCAAAGTTCTTTGTCAATTTGACTATTTTATAATCAATGAAATATCATATACTCTCTAGACCCGTGAAGTTTCATTTCGTTTCCTCCTTCGCTTTCTGACGCTTGTCTTTTTCTGGCGGACATTTTATAAAAAGAACTGAATATCGATTTCTGAGCTTGAATTATTCATTACAAACTACTCAGTTTAGGATCATCTACACTCCTGGAAATGGAAAAAAGAACACATTGACACCGGTGTGTCAGACCCACCATACTTGCTCCGGACACTGCGAGAGGGCTGTACAAGCAATGATCACACGCACGGCACAGCGGACACACCAGGAACCGCGGTGTTGGCCGTCGAATGGCGCTAGCTGCGCAGCATTTGTGCACCGCCGCCGTCAGTGTCAGCCAGTTTTCCGTGGCATACGGAGCTCCATCGCAGTCTTTAGCACTGGTAGCATGCCGCGACAGCGTGGACGTGAACCGTATGTGCAGTTGACGGACTTTGAGCGAGGGCGTATAGTGGGCATGCGGGAGGCCGGGTGGACGTACCGCCGAATTGCTCAACACGTGGGGCGTGAGGTCTCCACAGTACATCGATGTTGTCGCCAGTGGTCGGCGGAAGGTGCACGTGCCCGTCGACCTGGGACCGGACCGCAGCGACGCACGGATGCACGCCAAGACCGTAGGATCCTACGCAGTGCCGTAGGGGACCGCACCGCCACTTCCCAGCAAATTAGGGACACTGTTGCTCCTGGGGTATCGGCGAGGACCATTCGCAACCGTCTCCATGAAGCTGGGCTACGGTCCCGCACACCGTTAGGCCGTCTTCCGCTCACGCCCCAACATCGTGCAGCCCGCCTCCAGTGGTGTCGCGACAGGCGTGAATGGAGGGACGAATGGAGACGTGTCGTCTTCAGCGATGAGAGTCGCTTCTGCCTTGGTGCCAATGATGGTCGTATGCGTGTTTGGCGCCGTGCAGGTGAGCGCCACAATCAGGACTGCATACGACCGAGGCACACAGGGCCAACACCCAGCATCATGGTGTGGGGAGCGATCTCCTACACTGGCCGTACACCACTGGTGATCGTCGAGGGGACACTGAATAGTGCACGGTACATCCAAACCGTCATCGAACCCATCGTTCTACCATTCCTAGACCGGCAAGGGAACTTGCTGTTCCAACAGGACAATGCACGTCCGCATGTATCCCGTGCCACCCAACGTGCTCTAGAAGGTGTAAGTCAACTACCCTGGCCAGCAAGACCTCCGGATCTGTCCCCCATTGAGCATGTTTGGGACTGGATGAAGCGTCGTCTCACGCGGTCTGCACGTCCAGCACGAACGCTGGTCCAACTGAGGCGCCAGGTGGAAATGGCATGGCAAGCCGTTCCACAGGACTACATCCAGCATCTCTACGATCGTCTCCATGGGTGAATAGCAGCCTGCATTGCTGCGAAAGGTGGATATACACTGTACTAGTGCCGACATTGTGCATGCTCTGTTGCCTGTGTCTATGTGCCTGTGGTTCTGTCAGTGTGATCATGTGATGTATCTGACCCCAGGAATGTGTCAATAAAGTTTCCCCTTCCTGGGACAATGAATTCACGGTGTTCTTATTTCAATTTCCAGGAGTGTACGATCAGCGTAATTTCAATCTTACAGGTATGGGGTACCCTTTGCCAGACATCACTTATGAGGCCGTATTTGCCTTGAGTTCTAACTTTTGCCGTATTCTTACCGCTAATACAGCGAAAAGACAGCAAGATGATTTTATTGTTCGAATATCATCTACGTCGACATCCGACATCAACTTCTGAACGGAAATGATTTCCCTACGACAGCATGTTTTTGTCTTTAGAGCAGAACGTTCCGATGGCCATTGGTAGTAAATTAAAAAAAAATTCTGGACCAGGATAAGAAAGTGATCTAGAGACAAGCTGGATCTTTTATCCTGTCCGTGAGATATACTCGAATATCTCAGCTGGAAGCGTACGGTGGCGAAATCTGGGTTTATGGGTTCGAAGTCCGGCCTGACACTTCTAAGTTGGCCTTTTATTTCTCAGTACGTTATGCTTTTCTGAACACGAGGCTTTGTGGATAGAAATACGAAAATGTCCAACTTCTTATCCCACGTGCTCATCTCCGACACCATTACGTTCCTGCTAGACAAGTCGTGCACAAGCGGAAAGGTGCTTTTTCCAAATATATTTAATCCAGAAGCAAATAGAAGAGGTAAGAGAGTACTGCATATAACAGTCCGTCATGCAATATTAAGTCTGTTTAAAATAATATGAGTTGTTGAAATGAATAAATGGTAGTTATAAATCTTTCCGTTACCAGTTGCATAGCCGCGCGGGATTAGCCGAGCGGTCTCGGGGGCTGCAGTCATGGGCTGTGCGGCTGGTCCCGGCGGAGGTTCGAGTCCTCCCTCGGGCATGGGTGTGTGTGTTTGTCCTTAGGATAATTTAGGTTAAGTAGTGTGTAAGTTTAGGGACTGATGACCTTAGCAGTTAAGTCCCATAAGATTTCATACACATTTGAACATTTTTTTGAACCAGTTGCATAGCTCTGAGCACTATGGGACTTAACTTCTGAGGTCATCAGTCCCCTAGAACTTAGAACTACTGAAACCTAACTAACCTAAGGACATCACACAAATCCATGTCCGAGGCAGGATTCGAACCTGCGACCGTAGCGGTCGCGCAGTTCCAGTTGCAGCGCCTAGAACTTCTTTATGAAAGTATTATTTCTTCTTTATTAAAGTGATCATTTAGCCTAATTATACGCAAGAATTCCTCATCTTCCATTTAAATATTTGTCTTTCGTAAAATTTTCGACGTCATCTTGACACGTTGTAAGAGGTCCGAGCAGGTGTAATACAGATGTAATTTTATGTAAGAGGTCCGAGCAGATGTAATTTCGATGTATTGCTCATGCGCTGCCTGCGATATGCAAGGTATAAGAGAATCGCTGACCAGAGAGCAGTGTTGACTGTACGAACTGTGTAGCAGTAGCAGTAAGTTATTGCCAGCGTGTGTGTCTGCTCTGGTCTGGTCTGGTGTATCATGTTGGCTGGGCCGGTCGCGGTGCAGCGATGTCGGAGCCTGAGTATTATTGTATAAGGTAAAAAAAAAAGCAGCCTCGCGCATATCTAGTAATATTATGTAAACTCCCATGTATATCTTTTAAAAATGTCCTAATAATAACAAGCATTCATTTCAATGTAAAGAATTTAAT
Organism: Schistocerca americana; assembly: GCF_021461395.2. NCBI lineage: Eukaryota > Metazoa > Arthropoda > Insecta > Orthoptera > Acrididae > Schistocerca > Schistocerca americana. Next base: position 226,005,187 of record NC_060125.1, on the reverse strand, counting down.
ATTTTTTAATGCATGATCATTCCGATTGTTGCAAAAGAAAAATCATTTGCTTCCTTTCATAAATAACAAATGTATAGGCCAGCATTGCACAGAGCTGTGCCGGAAAAGAGCTATTGTAAGAGCAGATAGTTGCAGACTTTATCGAGGTGAGAATTTTTGCTTTTTATTCAGAATGATCTTACAGGGCCATAACGCAGCACTGCTGTCGTCCAAATTTTACCAGGTTACTGAATTTATTTTTTAGTATGAGGTTCAGGAATTTTTCTGTTTCGAGCTTATATTAAATGAGAAAAGAATTTTGTGGGTACATTAAATGGGAACCAGTTTTGTTCTGAGGTTACATTAAATTTATATATGAAACTCAAGTACTATCTAACCATTGTTCAAAAAGAACGTAGAGAGCGTTTTAAGTAATTGTTGTGCAAAACTCCTTCATTAATAACTTAATTAAATGAACTAATTTTCTGCTGAGAAGAAAAGAAAAAGCGGTAACTAAAGGCATCGCTCCTCTCAGACAGTGTGTACAATATAAGAAGATCGGAAACGTTTAAAAAGTAAAAGTGATCGACACAGAAAGACAGTGCCGCAAAATGCAATAAAGGGCATCCATACGAAATCAACAAACTTCTGCATGTGTACTTTGTATGCTATTGTAAGAGGCACTGCTTAGCCGTTTAAGTTTTCTGCCAAACGATTGACGCTGACAATCACAAACGTTTAACACGATTCCACTGAAAATATGAGACTAATGCGCTAAAGGCTTAAACGGGAGGAGCGAACAGACACTCGTCATTGTTAGCCCACAAGAAAAATACCACGAGTTTACGTAAGGTGACCCTGGAGAGCACGGAAGGAGAGTGACTTTAGTCACGAAACGCGTCGATTCACCAGTCAGGAATGAAATACCGAAATAACGTCCTCGCGAAAAGGGGGAAGTTCCATTCCAGGGAAAGAAATGAACAGTAATTATTTCATTACCCATTCCTACAAAAAGTATTGCTGTTCAGAAACCGAGCAAGGTTGCGGTCGCGACGATTCAGCACCAACAACAGAAGGGAAAGCATGACATTACGTAAAGTTATGTTTCATTCTTAGAGTTTGTGCCAGAAGGTTTTTATCCATACTTGACGTTCACCGGTGGCACTCACGGCCACCTGGTTGTTTTGCAACATTCAGCCACGCATCCAGCTTGCGCGGGAACGAAGACTTAGATTTTTATTTGTGCGTGCTTTTGCTGCGTATTGCTTACATATTTAATAGCCATCGAATATATGAAGGGAATGTTAAGATTTAGAAAAATTTCTTTTATGGGTAAACGGTACGTTTTAACTGCCCTTCATTGCGTAATATGTACGTAGGCGCTAAGCAGTTTTACACTGATGCGTCAAAGAAACTGATATACCTGCCTAATTTCGTGTAGCACCCCCGCGAGCACGCAGAAGCGGCGCAACACGACTTGGCATGGACTCGACTTTTATCTGAAGTAGTGCTGGAGGGAACTGACACCATGAATCCTGCAGGGCTGTCCATAAATCTGTAGGAGTACGAGGAGGTGGAGATCTGAACAGCACGTTGCAAGGCATCCCAGATATGCTCCATGATGTTCATGTCTGGGGAGCCAGGTGGCCAGTGGAAGTGCTGAAAGTCAGAAGTGTGTTTCTGGAGCCACTCTGCAACAATTTTGGACGCGTAGGGTGTCGCATTGTCCTGCTGGAATTGCCCAAGTCCGTCGGAACACACAATGGACATGAATGGATGCAGGCGATCATACAGGATGCTTACGTACGTGGCACCTGTCACAGTCGTATCTACACGTATCAAGGGTCCCATATCACTCCAACTACACACATTCCACACCGTTACAAAGCCTCCACCAACTTGAACAATCCATGGATTCATAAGGTTGTCTCCATACCCGTACTCGTCCATCCGCTCGAAGCAATTTGAAACAAGACTCATCTGACCAGGCAACGTGTTTCCAGTCATCAACACTTCAATGTCGGTTTTGACGGGCCAGGGTGGGGCGTAAAGCTTTGTGTCTTGCAACCATCAAGGGTACACGAGTGGGCCTTCGGGTCCGAAGGCTCATATCGATGATGTTTCGTTGAATGGTTCGCACGCTGACACTTGTTGATGTCCCAGCACTGAAATCTGCAACAATTTGCTAAAGGGTTGCACTTCTGTCACGTTCAACGATTCTCTTCAGTCATCGTTGGTCCCATTCTAGCAGGATCTTTTTCCGGCCGTAGCGATGTCGGAGATTTGATGTTTTACTGTATTCCTGATATTCACGGTACACTCGTAAAAATGGTCGTACGGGAAAATCCCCACTTCATCGCAACCTAGGAGACGCTGTGTCCCATCGCTCGTGCGCCGACTATAATACCACGTTCAAACTCACCTAAATCTTGATAACCTGCCATTGTAGGAGCAGTAGCCGATCTAACAACTACGCCAGGCACTTGTTGTCTTATATAGGCGTTGCCGACCGCAGCTCCGTATTCTGCCTGCTTACGTATCTTTGTATTTGAATACGCATCCCTATGCCAGTTTCTGTCGCATTTCAGTGTAGTTCGTAGTAACAACAGCTTTGGCTTCTATTGCACCAAATAAATATTCACGCAGTAGTCACGCAATTCGTGTAGATTACGAGAAGGTGGTTGGTTACTCCCGATCAGACTTTCAATTACATCATAAATGTGTTTGGATTACTCCATGACAAATACTAGAGCCAGCTCATCAAATGGAAACAATTCTCATGGTCCACAGGCCAGAAGATTGCTCAATGATAAATTGTCGTCACTGAAAACATCACTGCTAGGAGCATACCTGCTACAATTGGAAGCAGTCAACCGTACCATTCGCATATTTCTCTGTCTTAATGCTGTCTTCTGTAATAACCGAAGGTTCCTGAGATGTTACGTGGACTACGGCATGCATCATAACATTCCTTGCATCAGTCCGTGATGTTCCCGTGTCACATGTGTCGAACAGGCTAAGTAACATAACACAAAAAGAGGTCACCCTAAAATTGACTGACATGACTAGTTAGTATACATTCCAGTCGCAGTGTTCACGGGAGCACTGAAGTCTAACTATGTAATCGAGTCAACAGTGTTTTCTGAAGTTCACGATAGAAACACATTCGCCTGGAGGCTTGCGTATAGCTGCGAAGCTGCGGCAGTCAAAGGCTTGAGCGATAAATCGCGGGTAGCACAAGATGCAGTGGGTGGATGATTATTATTATTATTATTATTATTGGTTTGTGGGGCGTTCAATTGCGCGGTTATGAGCGCCCGTACAAATTCCCAACCTTTGCTCAGCCCAAACTCGCCACTTTCATGAATGATGCAGTGGGTGAAGACAGTCCATTCAGTAGATAAGTGTGCCGAAAACGAATGAAGGGAAAAGCGAAAACCAGAAAAAAGCCCAAGTCGTCGCCACCAAAGTCAGTAGTACCAAAACAGAAGTGCGCAAGGGAAATCCAAAATAAGAATACTGGATTATATTTGTACTGGAACTGTAGTGACGTGTGATCAGAGGCTTCAGGTACGAGCAGCACGTGACGGCTTGGCGAGCTGAGCGGGACCTGAAGTTGCCGATCAGAGGTCGTTCATGGCCAACGACTACTCCCAAGAGAGCGTTCCCTGTTTACCAGCCGCTGGTGTGGACATGATATGTAGGCGCCGAACCGAATATCGCTAAGCTGCCTCTGTATCGATATAGTCATCGCGAAATATTAAACAGTACCGTACATTTGTGATGTTTATTGTGGTACTGGATTTGCAAACAAGAAAGATGTGCTCCAAAGTATTTATGCTTTCCGCAGTACTGCACCTGCTGATATATTCGGCACACATTTTCGTCCATTCTTACACAGCAGGTAAACTGCCTACGTCGTCTTCTCAGACGAGGACAGAACGTTTGACGCCTCGTGGACTAAAATGAATTTCTCCGTCATTCCACAACATGCGTTCGACGGGAACCGTTGCAGGGCATATCAACCCCTAAGCCCCATTATGGAGATTATCGTTCTCAGTCGAAGGCCAATCGCAAACTTCCGTTTTCCAAAGTCACTAAAATCAATATCGTTCCCAATTTTCTGCACACGGCTTCTGCTTAATAGTTTATAGATCTCTAAGACTCTCAAGGGGAAGGATGACTAAAGGTACAATTGCAGAAAAGTATCCGTTATTCGTGAGTTATTCCTCAGCTCGCCTGGGGTCGGGCGCAACGCTGCCATTATAGTAGTGTATAGTAGTGCAGTGCAGTGCTCGGTAGTGTTGACCCGTGAATTACAAAATCTCTGCTGTAGTAAAATAGTACAATAACATGTAATGAGACAGCTAGATTCCGTATGTGTACATATCTGCGTGACAAAGGGCCAATCACTAGTGATTAGACAGATTTCCTTTCTTAAAAAGTAATTTCTCATTTATTTTATCTTTCCTTTGTAAAGCAGCCTTGTAATGAAATAACATTTAGTGAACTTCCGTATGTGAATGGACAGCTGCCATGTGGACGACTCTAGTTCAGTTCCCGGTCCTACCAGAGATTCTTACCAGAGATTCTTACCAACTGTTCTACCTGAAGCGTGATGCTTTCAATTTCATGAGTCCAGCTGAGGGCCTACGTGAATGATAAATAAAAGCTCCAGTGTCTGGAAAGGTGAATACAGCCTGGAGCTTGGTGCGCTGACCTCACGCCCGTCCACACAGCATCCAAATGACAACATATGGCTTAGGATAACATGGTCGCCGCTCAGCATCACGTTCTCCGAGCCTGATCGTTGGGTTACTTCTTTTTACTAAAACATTTAAACGCATTAAGTATTACGTACACGGAATGAAATTTTCACTCTGCAGCGGCGTGTGCGCTGATGTGAAACTTCCTGGCAGATTAAAACTGTGTATGGACCGAGACAAGAACTCGGGACCTTTGCTTTTCGCGGGCAAGTGCTCTACCATCTGAGCTATCCAAGCACGACTCACGACGCGTCCTCGCAGCTGTAATTCTGCAAGTACCTCGTCTCCTACCTTCCAAACTTCACAGAAGCTCTCCTGCAGACCTTGCAGAACTAGCACTCCTGGAAGAAAGGATATTGCGGAGACATGGCTTAGCCTCAGCCTGGGGGATGTTTCCAGAATGAAGTTTCATATCAACGCACACCTGCTGCAGAGTGAAAATTTCGTTCTGGGAGCATACCCCAGGCTGTGGCTAAGCCATGTCTCCGCACCTTTCTTCCAGGAGTGCTAGTTCTGCTAGGTCTGCGGGAGAGCATCTGTGATGTTTGGAAGGTAGGAGACGAGGTACTGGCAGAATTAAAGTTGTGAGGGCAGGTCATGAGTCGTGCTTGGGTAGCTCAGATGGCAGAGCACTTTCCCGGAAAGGCTAAGGTCTCGAGTTCGAGTCTCGGTGCGGCACACAGTTTTAATCTGCCAGGAAGTTTCATATCTAGGAAGAGACGAAAGCTAAACAATAATTACGTGTGAATAAATACTCTATTAAATTTCCCATCGCATAATGTGATCCCAGCATGTTCATCCACATGGTGGACAGTTTGGTAATGCTCTTGAGGCTCAGCAGTGCTAGTGCCTAGAAATTTCACTGTTACTGGTATGGACGTCTCTTCTGTATCTGCACACAGTGAACAGCCCAAACGACGGGACTACGTACTCATCACCCGTTCTGTTCCGACAGCACGGTAGCAGGCGTTAACTAGCACGACCGCTCAAACGTAACGCAGAATTTATACTATGTGCAGCTTCGGTCAACGGAGAATACCGCATAATAAGAGTAACATGAGCAGGAGTGCGAGTTTGCCCACGGCTAGCCGTGAAAAAGTGTCCCAGTTCTCCATCGGCGCCCACGGAGGGCAACGCTTGGTCCTTGAGTGTCAGGACGTGGTGCAGTCTACGCCGCAACCGGTCGTTCTTGACCTTCGGGAGCTCAAGCGAACTGCCTCGCGTTAGAAAATACGTGACGCATACTTGGGCGACCTCTCCTTCACAGCTTGACGTCAAGGTAAAGTGCTCAATCTGAAGTCGACATTGTATTAAACTACGGTACGGAACGACTAGTATTCCAGTACGACGTCCTGTTCGGCGGAGAGCAGTGAAGCGCAATACAGTTTGTCTGGCTGGCTACCATTTGTCATACTACAGCATCACTGTAGTTCAGAGCTGGGAACAGATAGTGGACTGCATCTTTCTGCGTTATGGGAGTCACCAGTTAACTGCATACACTCCTGGAGTGCACCCTTCTGGCTGCCACATGCCAATTGCCTCCCATGAATATACAGGGTGGTCCATTGGTCGTGACCGGGCCAAATATCTCACGAAAAAAAACTACAAAGAACAAAACTCGTCTAGCTTGAAGTGGGAACAAGATGGCGCTATTGTTGGCCCGCTAGATGGCGCTGCCATAGGTCAAACCGATATCAACTGCGTTTTTTTAAATAGGAACCACCATTTTTATTACATATTCGTGTAGTACGTAAAGAAATCTGAATGTTTTAGTTGGACCACTTTTTTCACTTTGTTATAGATGTCGCTGCAATAGTCACAAACGTATAAGTACGTGGTATCACGTAACATTCCAACAGTGTGAACAGGATTTGCTTTGTGATACATTACCCGTGTTAAAATGGACCGTTTACCAATTGCAGAAAAGGTCGATATCGTGTTGATGTATGGCTATTGTGATGAAAATGCCCAACGGGCGTTTGCCATGTATGCTGCTCGGTATCCTGGATGACATCATCCAAGTGTCCGGACCGTTCGCCGGATAGTTACCTTATTAAAGGAAACAGGAAGTGTTCAGCCTGCAACAAATGATGATGCCCAAGTAGGTGTTTTAGCTGCTGTCGCGGAAAATCCGCACATCAGTAGCAGACAAATTGCACGAGAATCAGGAATCTCAAAAACGTCGGTGTTGAGAATGCTACATCAACATCGATTGCACCCGTACCATATTTCTATGCACCAGGAATTGCATTGTGACGACTTTGCACGTCTTGTACAGTTCTGCCACTGGGCACAAGAGAAATTACAGAACGATGACAGATTTTTTGCACGCGTTCTATTTAGCGACGAAGCGCCATTCACTAACCGCGGTAACGTAAACCGGCATAATATGCACTATAGGGCAACGGAAAATCCACGATGGCTGCGACAAGTGGAACATCAGCGACCTTGGCGGGTTAATGTATGGTGCGGCATTATGCGAGGAAGGATAATTGGCCCCCATTTTATAGATGGCAATCTAAATGGTGCAATGTATGCTGATTTCCTACGTAATGTTCTACCGATGTTACTACAAGAGGTCTCACTGCATGACAGAATGGCGATGTACTTCCAACATGATGGATGTCCAGCATATAGCTTGCGTGCGGTTGAAGCGGTATTGAATAGCATATTTCATGACAGGTGGATTGGTCGTCGAAGCACCATACCATGGCCCGCACGTTCACCGGATCTGACGTCCCGGGATTTCTTTCTGTGGGGAAAATTGAAGGATATTTTCCATCGTGATCCACCGACAACGCCTGAAACATGCGTCAGCGCATTGTCAATGCATGTGCGAACATTACGGAAGGCGAACTACTCGCTGTTGAGAGGAATGTCGTTACACTTATTGCCAACTGTATTGAGGTTGACGGACATAATTTTGAGCATTTATTGCATTAATGTGGTATTTACAGGTAATCACGCTGTAACAGCATGCGTTCTCAGAAATGATAAGTTCACGAAGGTACATGTATCACATTGGAACAACCGAAATAAAATGTTCAAAGGTACCTGCTTTCTGTATTTTAATTTTAAAAACCTACCTGTTACCAACTGTTCGTCTAAAATTGTGAGCTGTATGTTTGTGACTATTACAGCGTCATCTATCACAAAGCGAAAAAGTGGCCCTACTAAAACATTCATATTTCTTTACGCACTACACAATTATGTAATAAAAATGGGGGTTCCTATTTTAAAAAACGCAGTTGATATCCGTTTGACCTATGGCAGCGCCATCTAGCGGGCCAACCATAGCGCCATCTTGTTTCCCCCTTCAAGCTAGACGAGTTTCGTTCTTTGTAGTTTTTTCATGAGATGTTTGGCCTGGTGCGGTAGCGTTCTCGCTTCCTACGCCCGGGTTCCCGGGTTCGATTCCCGGCGGGGTCAGGGATTTTCTCTGCCTCGTGATGACTGGGTGTTGTGTGCTGTCCTTAGGTTAGTTAGGTTTAAGTAGTTCTAAGTTCTAGGGGACTGATGACCGTAGGTGTTAAGTCCCATAGTGCTCAGAGCCATCTGAACCATTTGTTTGGCCCGGTCACTATCAAAATGGTTCAAATGGCTCTGAGCACTATGGGACTCAACTGCTGAGGTCATTAGTCCCCTAGAACTTAGAACTAGTTAAACCTAACTAACCTAAGGACATCACAAACATCCATGCCCGAGGCAGGATTCGAACCTGCGACCGTAGCTTTCTTGCGGTTCCAGACTGCAGCGCCTTTAACCGCACGGCCACTTCGGCCGGCCCGGTCACTATCAATACACCACCCTGTATAAGTGGAAACGACAGTCTGTGACAAGAGGAAAGCAGTTCCATGGCCTCATAAACCTGCCATAAAATCTATATTTAAACCATTATTACTCCGTTATACAGAGTTGATGTGAACAATTCCACTACGTCAGGCGCTGTTTCTTGACTGATTAAGAAGACACGTTGGTTAAGATACAAGATTCGTATTAGGGAGGCACCGGATTCAGATCCTCGACCAGTCGCCTTGAAGTACGTTCCCCATAGTTTTATTCTTTAAAATGGGCGGGGACCACTTTTATTCTCTATCATTATCCAAACGTAGTTTGTACTCTAACTGCCTCGAAGTTCCGAAACGAAGGACCTCCCGATACACGTCGTCTTAAGCTATTCGTTCATAAATGAGCATATGCTCATTTTCCAGATAGTGTTTATGCAATTACCAGTAGCACATGGTCAGAATACAGATTGCCTGGGGCAGGCGTGATATCAAATTGTTATGTACTCTGCGATTGATCTTGTTGATTCCTTTTTCATAAACATGAAGTGTATTCGGACCTGCGAAACAGAACAATGGTCACCAGTGTAAGAGAATGACGACAGTGAAAATTTGTGCCGGAACGTGAAACTTGATTTCCCGCTTCATCGAGCGGTTGCCGTAACCTCTTGGCCAGACTCGAATTTCTTGTGTGTCGTTGCTGCTGCGTCACAATGTGTACTCGTGTACACATGCATGTCCAGAGGGACAATGCATCGTACTTCTTAATAACACAGGCACTGAAATATCATATTTATCCACAGACACAGGACTTTAAAATAAAATGTCCTCTCCTGTACGGAAACTACATAAAGTGTGTACGAGTGCAGCTTGGTGTCCAGTAACAAATTACGGAAGATTGGGTCTGGCCGAGTCGTGCGCGTGTAGTGGTTAAGGCGATCGCTTACGTAAAGCGGGATACCCGGGTTCGAGTCCCGGCCCGGCATAAATTTTCATTGTCGTCATTCCCTTACACAGCTGATGGTTGATCATATTCGAAACTGCGATACATTTTACGTATTTCATAACGGCTGTAGTAACCGCATTGCCTGTTCCTTCGGACATGTGTGCCTGTCTGAAGGAACACTACATCGTTCCTAACAACACAGCAACTGCAATATCGCATCCTACTTCAGGATGGCTGAAAGCCAACTTTCATTGCAGGCAGATCCCTATCAAATGGAAGCTGGCACCGTTCCGAGTACATGCTCCTGTGGTTCCGTCACAGCCAAGCTGGCAGATGGAAAGTATGACCGTTCTTTGAGTTTCATGTTGTTCGAATTTCTGCTCATTTCTCGAATATCTTATCTTTGCTATAATCGTACTGGATACAGCCGACACACATTTACATACTTTGGAGGCGGATGCATCACACCAAATCAAGGGAAACAAAGTCCATTTATAATTTGATTCTTCGGTTTTGAGTAATTAATAAAAGAATATCTCACAAAATTCTTAAGTAAAAAAATTCCAGATGTTCAAAATCACTTCTGCTTGCTTAGATACATGACTACACTCGTGCGATCATGGGATGAAGCAACGTTTAAAACACTTCTGATCTGTGTGAAGTGGTCTCTCAGACTTTCCCCACATATTACGAAGAGTATCAGAATCAGGAATGTCTGAAAACTAAACCGTTTTACATTACCTATGAGATAAAAATTCGAAGGACTGAGATCTGAGAAACGTTCACACCATGGTACTAGCCGCCTTTTACCTATCTTGTGAAAAATACAGTCCAGTGAGAGGCATTGCCTGTTGCCTTGCGATCCTCGGCCGAAGTCTATTAAATAATAAACAAACATCGGCAGGATATCTCGAAGCTGAAGCCAATTCGTGAACAAGTGGCCACGGAAGTGTCAACAAAATCGTGCCTCAAATTTGTTGGCGTACGTCATCCGTAAACCGCATACTTCCTGTTATACGCTGGAACACATCTTGCGGCAGCTTGGGAGGAGTGTTCTGATTAAAGTGCTAGTAGATAGCAGCTGTAAAGCGTGCTGCAGTAATATATCATGCTGTCAGCCACATATAAACTAGTGGCGATTAAAGTTCTTACACCACTAAGATGACGTGCTACAGACGCGAAATTTAACCGACAGGAAGAAGATGCTATGGTATGCAAATGATTAGCTTTTCAGAGCATTCACACAAGGTTGGCGCCTACAACGTGCTGGCATAAGAAAAGTTTTCAACCGATTTCTCATACACAAACAGCAGTTGACCGGCGTTGCCTGGTGAAACGCTGTTGTGATGCCTCGCGTGAGGAGGGGAAATGCGTAACATCACGTTTTCGACTTTGATAAAGGTCGGATTGTAGCCTATCGCGATTGCGGTTTATCGTATTGCGACATTGCTGCTCGCGTTGGTCGAGATCCAATGGCTGTTAGCAGAATATGGAATCGGTGGGTTCAGGAAGGTAACACGGAACGCCGTGCTGGAACCCAACGGCCTCGTATCACTAGCAGTCGAGATGACAGGCATCTTATCCGCATGGCTGTAACGGATCGTGCAGCCACGTCTCGATCCCTGAGTCAACAGATGGGGACGTTTGCAAGACAACAACCATCGACGACATTTGCAGCAGCATGGACTATCAGCTCGGAGACCATGGCTGCGATTACCCTTGACGCTGCATCAAAGACAGGAGCGCCTGCGATGATGTACTCAACGACTAACCTGGATGCACGAATGGCAAAAGTCATTTTTTCTGATGAATCCAGGTTCTGTTTACAGCATCGTGATGGTCGCATCCGTGTTTGGCGAAGCGTGTATTCGTCATCGCCATACTGGCGTATTACCCGGCGTGATGGTATGGGGTGCAATTGGTTACGCGTCTCGGTCGCCTCTTGTTCGCATTGACGGCACTTTGAACAGTGGACGTTACATTTCAGGTATGTTACGACCCGTGGCTCTACCCTTCATTCGATCCCTGCGAAACCCTACATTTCAGCAGGATAATGCACGACCGCATGTTGCAGGTCTTGTACGGGCTTTTCTGGATACAGAAAATGTTCGACTGCTGCCCTGGCCAGCACATTCTCCAGATCTCTCACCAATTGAAAACGTCTGGTCAATGGTGACCGAGCAACTGGCTCGTCACAATACGCCAGTCACTACTCTTGATGAACTGTGGTATTGTGTTGAAGCTGAATGGGCAGCTGTACCTGTACACGCCATGCAAGCTCTGTTTGACTCAATGCCCAGGCGTATCAAGGTCATTATTCCGGCAGAGGTAGTTGTTCTGGGTACTGATTTCTCGGGTTCTATGCACCAAAATTGCGTAAAAATGTAATCACATGTCAGTGCTAGTATAATATATTTGTCCAATGAATACCCGTTGATCATCTGCCTTACTTCTTGGTGTAGCAATTTTAATGGCCAGTAGTGTAGTTCCAAGTAACAGAATCTTAAACTGTTGCTGCCGTCTATTCTGAATTGTACCAGAATGATTATGATTCGCTCATAAATTTTGTTGTTATTGTTTGTGGTTTTTTGGAAGCAAACGGAGGACATTTTGAACATTTATTACCAGTTTCTGACTTTGACACTTTCGGAAATGTTGGGTTGGCACATAAGTTCGTAGCGCTTTTCCATAGGTCTAATAAGCGCAACAGATACACATAACAGAGGCTTCAGTCATCAGTAATACAGTGTTTTCCTTCACTACTTAACAACAGTCTAGCAACGCTGAGGTATTTTTCCGATTCCGCGACTGTAGAAATCACCTTGTTACGAAGCGAAGATTTCGTCGAGCCATGTTTGGAGCCCATTTTCATCCGGAAAGGAAGTTCCTTGAAGGTTTTTGATAAAGAGTAGAAAAGGTGAAAATTTGAGGGCGCAAGATCAGGTGAATAATGTGGGCGCGGAATGACTTCCCAACGGTATTCATATACAGTGTTTTTTGTCAGTCTAGCAGAATGCGGGCGTGCGTTATCGTCGAGTTGCATCACTTCATTTCACGCACTCTTCTTGGTCGTCTGCAAGACGTTGCAGTTGAGAATAAATGTCAGCAGTGATAAACTTCGGGGAAGCAATTCGTAGTACACAACACCGTCGCTGTTCCACCACAAGTGTAACATTATCTTTCGTGGATGAGCGCACGTCCTTTTATGGGGCGTTGCTGCTTTGTTTGTGCTCAATCATTTATTTCTTTTCCTCGTGTTACCGTAAAGACACCGTTTCTCGTCGCCAGCAACGATACAGAATAGGAATGATCGGTGTAGTTACGACGAGCAAGCAGAGATGAACACATGGCCACCTGCTGATTTTTGCGATTTGGAGTAAAGAATGCGGTATGCGTACGCCCAATTTTTGAACGTGAATGTCGGACGAAGGTGGAGTGACCACAGTTCATCACAACTACCAGTTTTCGAGTGCACTGACGTGTACCATTGTGAACTAATGCGGACTAATGCGTTTAAACCCCCAAAGGTATTCCTGAACATGGATGGTCAGTAATGTCAACATAATCCTCGCTAGAACGAGAAAACCACTTTGTTGACCTACTGTGTCCAATGGCATTATTCCCATACACAGCGCAAATGTTTCTGGCTGCTTCCGCTGCTGTCACCGCTCTACTTAACTCGAACAGAAGAAAACGTCGGAAATGATCCAATTTCTCCACTTGGCACTCCATTTTCTAATGTCCATAGCTCTGCTCACTATCTCCAAATGACAAAATGATAATATGCAAACTCAACTAGCAACAATGACAAAAAAACTATCGAAAAACAAACCCGTAGCAGCCGGAATACCAACATGCAAAATAAAAGAACCACGAACTTATGTACCAACCTAATATTGTTTCATTGCGGTAGTAGTTGTGTAGTTCAGTCTAAACACTCATTTCATACAGCTCTCCATGCTGCTCAATCCTGTGGAAGCCTCATCTCCGAATGACTACCTGCAGCTTACATCCTTCCGAATCTGCTTACTGTATTCAAGCCTTGGTCTCAGTCTACAATTTTTAGCCCGTATATTTCCCTCCATCACCAAATTGACGATTCCTTAATGTCTCAGGATGTGTCATATCAACCGACCCCTTCTTTTAGTTAAGTTGCGCAGTAAATTCCTTTTTCTCCAGTACGATTCAGTACCTCCGCACTGGTACTTCGATCTACCCGTCTACTCTCCAGCACTCTTCTATAGGGCCACATCCAAAAAGCTTCTGTTCTCGTCTTGTCTGGACTTCTTACCGTCCACATTTCACCTCCATAGAAGGCTGAACTCCTGACCAATACCCACAGAAAAACACTTCCTAAAACTTAAATTTGTATTCCATTGTGACCCCCCCTCTTTGGCCCTATCTTCCTTTTATTCTCTCTTTTCTCCCTTCTTCCTTCGTCGTACCGCGGCTATATCTCAGGGTTTTCAACACAAGGGAGGGAGAAAAGGGGGCACATGTGTGTGGTTGATAGCGCTATGTGTGCCACCCTTATCTCCGTTTTTAGAAGATTGATGACTGAAGCAGACACACTCCTCTACAAGAAAAAGGTAAGTGCTCTCTTTTTGAAAAAAAAAGGTAGATAGTACTGTAGACTATAATGTCTATCGTTCTACCAAACTGAAGGAACACGACACAGTTTGTAAAGTTTATTGATCCCAAGGAGCTGAAACAAAACTCATCCGTTCCAAATGTCATTCACAACAAGAGTAGTTAGTTTTCTGGTGTGTGTGTGTGTGTGTGTGTGTGTGTGTGTGTGTGTGTGTGTGTGTGTGGTGGTCACTGAAATGATCGTTCCGGTAATTCTATCACAATCTGTTTAAGGGTTGCTAAGCAACATATCGACTAGCTGACTATTCCGTGGTTATTATCTGTCGCATTCAAACAGTAAATCAACTCACACTTGCTTTAAGCATCAAGAACTCTTACTATCCCTTTCGATAATGCTTTGATAATTATTATTAAGTTAACGTCAATAAATCACGGTCAGTGTTACATAATCCTTCACGCGACTATAACGTGAGATGGCTACCGCATATCTCAAACTTCGCGCCGATATTTCAAAGTCCGCACGCGATTTGTTTGTAACAAAGTTTGGACGTGGTTTCCTAGAATATTTTCTAAGCCAACTCCGGGTTGTGAATTATCAGTTCTATGTCCATTCATAAAAATTACAGAGGGCCCGCACTGGATTACGACTTGTCCGCGCACTCGAGCAACTCAGAAGGTATCATCCTTCTCAAAGAGAAGAAAATACCACGCATAACGCAGCATTGCGATGTCAAAACACATTTATATCCATCTCATAAAGACTCATTACCTATTGATCCTAAAACATATTGTACTTAATTAAATTCTTTACTCCATAAATAACTAATAAAATTTAGAAATGATTTACATGTATACTGTGTCAATCACTCACTTAGCAAATATACCACAACAACGAAAATCTCGAGATGACGTCGTGGGTTACTACCTGTTTTTACTCTCCTACTCTCACGTGACACAAGGCATATCCGACTGTAATGGAGACCCACACAAGATTATTTCTTAAAGATTTCGAGGGCTACACGGACGATTACCCGTGTAATGCTACACCATGTTACCGAATTTGTCATTTGCCGAAAGTGTTTCACGCCGGCTGCGGTGCCGTGCGGTTCTAGGCGCTGCAGGCCGAAACCGCGGGACTGCTACGGTCGCAGGTCCGAATCCTGCCTCGGGCATGGATGTGTGTGATGTCCTTAGGTTAGTTAGGTTTAAGTAGTTCTAAGTTCTAGGGGACTGATGACCTCAGAATTTAAGTCCCATAGTGCTCAGAGCCATTTGAACCATTTGAAAGTGTTTCCTCGCTATTGCCAATCTACATTTTATATCCTCTCTATTTCGACCATCATTAATTATTTTGCTGCTAAATAACAAAACTCATCCACTACTTCTAGTGTCATTTCCTAATACCACGCGAGGTGGCGCAATGATATGCACACTGTACTCGAATTACGTTTCAAATCACGTCCGGCCATCCAGATCTAGGTTTTCCATGTTTTCCCTAAATCGCTCCAGCCAAATCTATGACCGTCTCTCGTGTGTCTCCTACACACTTGTGTCTTTTGGGGGTTATTTATTGTGACAAAAACTATGTTTTTCAACCTACAGTGCCGTAGTGATAAGCTGGGTACGCTTTGCATCGGCATAATAATGCTGTACTGATGGAAACCGGTAGCTCTGAGTGCAAAAATTCACAGCTGATGATCATTTACAATGAAGTTCCACAATTATTTTGTCGTGCTCAGCCAGATTTAGTGCTGTACAAGGCTGCACGATGTTCCTCACGGCCGGCCGAAGTGGCCGTGCGGTTAAAGGCGCTGCAGTCTGGAACCGCAAGACCGCTACGGTCGCAGGTTCGAATCCTGCCTCGGGCATGGATGTTTGTGATGTCCTTAGGTTAGTTAGGTTTAACTAGATCTAAGTTCTAGGGGACTAATGACCTCAGCAGTTGAGTCCCATAGTGCTCAGAGCCATTTTGTTCCTCACGATACGCGTAAATCTGCTTGCAAAGATGGACAAAGTAATGGATTTTTCTCGTAACAGTTGAAATCAGAGCTGTTTAATCATGCTGCTGAGTGACGGGGGTGATTAGGAGTAGCAGTCAGGGCGATACGCCAGCAAACGGTGAAGAGAGTAGGCCTGGCGTAAACTTGCCTTCTGTCGCGGAAGAGGAACGAATGTGACACCAGCCGCCGACAGTTTTGAGTCTGTATACGAGAAGCGATGCAGGCCAGAGAGGCCTCGCTAGCTGGCCCCCGGCATGGCACACATGGGCACTCGGCGCGAGGACCTGCCCTGTAAACAAACACGGCTCAGAATAGACGCGGGACCGGGGAGTCACTCGGGGTAGCTGATCGAGCAGCCGTCTCTAATCCAGCCTCAGTCTGCTACCCAGAAACGGTCTCGTTGCCTACAGTCTCTGTCACCAGTGATTTCGGTTCTGAAACAGACTGTAACTGACAAGGCGTAAGACTCGCCTCCCCGGTACCTGTCGGCTGCGGTACTTTTACGACCACTGCTCTTACGCCGTGTTGCATCGCTGCGAATGGTGCATTAAGCCTTGTACATACTTTGAGGAGTCCGCGTTGATACATCAACTAATTAGTAGGCAGTTTCATTAACGGTGTGGTCTTGGCACGTCCAAACAAAGAAGCTGCCATTCTGTCACGTCTCCACTCTATACAATCGACCAGCGCAAGCGCACACACGCACACGCCTACGCATACACACTTCACTACCATCATTACGCCACAGGTGGATGCTCACCTGACCACATTATCTACAGCGCTTCAAAGCGAACAGAATTTTTGAAAATTGTCTCAATGAAAATAATACTATTGTTGTTATCTAGTAAACGTTTTGCTTGCTGGCAGGGTAAGCGATCTGTAAGCTTACGTAAACTTTCAAAATAGGAATTCGTTAACTCTGAACAGAAGAATTCGACTGCGTGAATGTGTTGCAAAATCTGACTGCGAAAAAGTAACTTGAAAGTGCCTGTCTGGTTTCCTGTCTGTTTAAATATTCGTAACGGCAAGAATACTGACTGAATTCAACACTGTGAATCATTGTACCTTTATACTGGTAAACTGGATCTGGAAAAACTCAATGTCCCCTTTTTTACGCTGAAGCGCCAAAAAAAACTTGTAGAGGCATGTGCATTCAAATACAGAGAGATATAAACAAGCAGAACACGGCGCTGCGGTCGGCAATGCCTATATAAGACAACAAGTGTCTGGCTGTGTCGCCTGGAGGTTTGCTCGGACTATTTCTGCTTTGCAAGATGTGCAGGAGATCATGCGAGCTGTTAATCGTGAGCTGGAGAGAGAGAGAGAGAGAGAGAGAGAGAGAGAGAGAGAGAGAGAGAGAGAGAGAGAGAGGTCGGCAGTGGTGTCTTATGACTAGCAGTACTGAAGGCCGAGTGGCACTGTTGCAGTTATATTTTGAGAAACTGGAACGCTTTGATTTACTCGGTGTTTGAGATGAGGGAAGATATTGAAGCATAGTGAGAAGAACATTTTATCATGTTTATTTTGATGGCAAATAGAAGTGTATTTAATTTAAGGTAACTGACTTCCGGCTTTGTACTTCATTGCGGCAGCTTTTAGTTACGCATTCCTCGTTCAGACATCCAGAGACTTAAGTATATCTAAGTTATCAGTCCCTCGACAAATTCGACGCGCTTTCAAGACAAGGACAGTGTTACCGTGTTTCCACTGTGCAATAGGTACACCAAAATTAAATAATACACTGAAGATCCAAAGAAACTGGTACACCTGCGTAATATTGTTTAGGGCAGGGCTTAACAACTGGCCGGTTTTGAGCGCGAGTACTCGCGTCTGCTCAGGCACGTGCTCGCGAGCAGGTGCAAGGTCGCGGAGTAGGGAGGGAGGGGAAATGCGCGCGCACGTTTGAATGTGATCTCGCGTTCTTAGCAGATTTAACTAGCCATCTGAATGCTTTGAACATTTTACTACAAGGTAAAGATCTGCTAATTACTCATTTCATAGATCACATACGAGCTTTTAAAATGAAATTGACACTTTGGGTGAGTCAGCTGGAAACAGGAAACCTAGCTCATTTTCCTAAATTATCATCCATGCAAGATGTTCACAATGACTGTGAACGTTATTCACATAGTTTAGTTGATCAGCGCTTTCAATATCTGACAGCACTAGACAGTGATTTTGATCTGTTCTCTCCATATTCAGCGAATATTTAAGAGATTCGTCCTGAGCTGCAGCAAGAAATTATTGACCTGCAGAGTGACAGAGAATACAGAGACAAATTTCAGAACAAGAAAAACATTTTGGAATTCAACAGACACTTCCCTCAGGATGGATTTCCTCGTTTGCACAAACTGGCGGCTACAATAATATCAATGTTCGGTTCCACGTATGTTTGTGAACAACTGTTCTCTGTAATGAAATGTAACAAGACGTGCCTGAGAAACGCATTGTCTGATCCAAATTTAAACTTCACACTGCGCCTAAAATGGACAAGAACAATTACTCCGAACATAGACGCAATTGTAAAGGGCAAAAAGTACAAGATAACCGAGAATCCCACACTTGAGTGACACCTTTTATTGTGTAACAGTTCACAAATTAATGCGAATGTAGAGGCATACACTAAGCTAATAAAATTACGTGGCATGTATACATTCTCCTTTATTTGTTTCATTTGTCGCAGTAATAATTCGTGAGTGATATCCCTGCAGGTGGCCGCGGATTTACATTGACTGGCGGCAGCTGTTGTGTGCCCCACGTGACTTTCCCCACTCTCCGCTCTGGTCCGGTAGTGGGGGTAGCGTGCTCGCGCTGCTCCATGCTCGCGCCTTGGTGCTCACAACTTGCTCGGCGAGCACGTATGTTGTGAAGCCCTGGTTTAGGGCCTCCGCTACCACGTAGAAGTGCAGCAACACGACGTGGCGTTGACTCGACTAATGTCTGAAGTATTGCTCGAGGGAATTCACACCATGAATCCTACAGGGCTGTCCATGAAACCATAAGAGTACGAGGGGGGTGGGGGTGGGGCGGAGATCTCTTTTGAACAGCATGTTGCAAGGCATCCCAGATTGCTCAATAATGTTCAAGTGTGGGAAGTTTGGTGGCCAGCGCAAGTGTTTAAACTGAGAAGAGTTTCCTGGAGTCACTCTGTAGCAATTAGGGACGTGTGGGGTGTCGCGTGGTCCTGCTGCCCAACTCTGCCGGAATGCACAACGGTCATGAATGGATGGAGGTGATCAGACAGGGTGCTTACGTACGTGTCACCTGTCAGAGTCGTATCTAGACGTATCAGGGGTCCCGTGTCACTCCAACCGCACACACTCCATACCATTACAGAGCCTCCACCAGCTTGAACAGTCCTCTGCTGACATGCACCGTCCATGGATTCATGAGGTTGTCTCCATGCCCGTACACGTCCATCCACTCGATACAATACGAAACGAAACTCGTCCGACCAGGAAACATGTTTCCAGTTATCAACGATCTAATGTCGGTGTTGAGGGCTCTAAGGCGTAAAGCTTTGTTTCGTGCAGTCATCAAGGGTACACTAGTGACCTTCGGTTCCGAAAGCCCATATCGATGATGTTTCGTTGAATGGTTCGCACTGATTGCCCAGCAATGAAATCTGCAACAATTTGCGGAAGGGTTGCACTTCTGTCACACTGAACGATTCTCTTCAGTCGTCGTTGGTCCCGCTCTAGCAGGATCTTTTTTCGGCCGTAGCGATGTCAGAGATTTGATGTTTTACCGGATTTCTGATATTCACGGAACACTCGTGAAATAGTCGTACGGGAAAATCGCCACTCCATCGGTACATCGGAGATGTTATGTCCCGTCACTCGTGCGCCGACTATAACAGCAAATTCAAACACTCTTACATCGTGATAACCTGCCATTGTAGCAGCAGTAACCGTCTGCGCCAGACACTTGTCTTATATAGCCGTTGCCGACCGCAGCGCCGAATTCTGCCTGTTTACATATCTCTGTATTTGAATACGCATGCCTATGCCAGTTTCCTTGGTGCTTCAGTGTAGATAGAACTGAAAACTATTTTATTCACACTCAGCGTCAGTGGTAATTAAAATGCTTCCCTCCTCTCACACATGAAGGGTGTTATTTTACCTCTGGCGACGGTGTCTGGCGATCTTAGTCGGCGCAACTGTGAACGCAGCCTGAAGTCTGGTGTCTGGCGTACCAAAACTGACGCGCTGCGCGTCTTACACTTGGAACACCGAGCACGGATGTAAGGCTTGAAAGAGCCAGCGTTGTGTGTGCTAAGCATATACGGCAGGGCTCGGTAGGCGCCAGCGATCGCGGCGTCGGACTTCAAAGCAGGCGGTATCGTGTGTACGTCGCCAGACCCGTCGACACGTCTCGTTGATAGGTGCCTGACCCCCCCATGTTACCAACTCAACCACTCGTTAACTCCTCCTTTCCATTTCGCTAACGTGGTCACAGTGTTCGCTGGCAATGTTGTAGTTGGCAGAAGAGCAAACACCGTGTTACTAGAGGCGGCCGAAATGCACGCGTTTTAGCTCACGCAGGCTGGCGTGAGGAGGGAAGAACTATACTGACGTGAGGTCTGGAACATGACAAGGAATGAGAACTCAGAAAGCGGAGGTAATTAGTTTGATACTTAACTTTAATCCATTAATGATGAACTTCGCTCTTGACGGTACATGATTCACAATATTATCTGTTCAGAATACATTCTTGAAGTAATTATAGTAACTGAACATGGCGCCTTGCTAGGTCGTAGCAAATGACGTAGCTGAAGGCTACGCTAAACTGTCGTCTCTGCAAATGAGAGCGTATGTAGTCAGTGAACCATCGCTAGCAAAGTCGGCTGTACAACTGGGGCGAGTGCTAACAAGGGAACCTCCCCATCGCACCACCCCCCCCCTCCCCTCAGATTTCGTTATAAGTTGGCACAGTGGATAGGACTTGAAAACCTGAACACAGATCAATCGAGAAAACAGGAAGAAGTTGTGTGGAACTATGAAAAAATAAGCAAAATATACAAACTGAGTAGTCCATGCGAAGATAGCCAACATCAAGCATAATCTGATCGCAGGAACGCCGTGGTCCCGTTGTTAGCGTGAGCAACTGCGGAACGAGGGGTCCTTGGTTCAAGTCTCACTCGAGCGAAAAATTTTTCTTTATTTTCGCAAAGTTATGATCTGTCCATTCGTTCATTGACGTCTCTGTTCACTGTAATAAGTTTAGTGTCTGTGTTTTTCGACCGCACCGCAAAACCGTGCGATCAGTAGACGAAAGGACGTGACTCTTCAATGAGAACCGAAAACATTTGATCGCAAGGTCATAGGTCAACAGATTCCTCCACAGGAAAACACGTCTGATATATTCTATACGACACTGGTGACGGCATGTGCGTCACATGACAGGAATATGTTGTCGACCCACATAACTTGTACACTTGGAGAATGGGAATAAACATTCTTCTACGTTGCCCGATATAGGTTTTCTTGTGGATGTGATAATTACTCCCAAAAAAGTGATGAAAACATGAGTTTGTCACATAAACTGGAATAAATGAATCCAACAGTTTCACAGTCGCTCACTTTTCCTTGTACTCTGTTAAAACATATGTTTTTAACGTTTTCAAATTTGTCCGTGTGTAGACCGTCAAATCATGCATATGTCCAAGCAAATCTGAACATGTCCTGGAATTTTGGAGAGCGAAGTTGATTATGTGTGAGTGCCTGAACTTTGATAATTGTCTGAAAATAAAAAATTAAAATTTTCGTTTGAAGGAAGATTTGAACCAAGGACCTCTCGCTCCGCAGTTGCTCACGCTAACCCCGGGACCATGGCGCTCCTGAGTGGAGTCTACCCCAGATGATGTTCCCTATTCGCATGAATTACTCAGTTTGTATATTTTGCTTAATTTTTCAGAGCTCCATACAACTTCTTCCTGTTTTCTCGATTGATCTGTGTTCAGTTTTTCAAGGCCTATCCACTGTGCCAACTTATAACTGAATCTGAGGGGGGTGCGATGGGGAGGTTCCCTTGTAAGGAGTCTCTCTAGACTAGACCTGCCGTGTGGCGGCGCTCGGTCTGCAATCACTGATAGTGGCGACACGCTGGTCCGATGTATACTAACGGACTGCGGCCGATTTAAAGGCTACCACCTAGCAAGTGTGGTGTCTGGCGGTGACACCACAGGCAATATAGAACAATATTGTCAACAACAGTACTCACTGACGCGTTAGATGTGCCACAGTATTTTGTGTGTGCGTGTGCGCGCACGATAACTAACATCGGTACTGAAGCCAACTTCGCCAAGGATCTTATCTCTTCCCTCTATGTCCCATCCTACGCTGAATCTTCTGGAACGTCTAAAACTTGGGTATCTCTCAAACAACATCAATTTCAGAAATTCAGATTGTGTACAGGTTTGTACCTATTCTGTCATCTGCAAAAATGAAATTAGTTACAATGAAACAAGAAAATGGGTTAGGCAAAATCTGTTTGGTTCCAAAACCGCTATCTGCTTACATTACTGAAAATCACTTTAATGAGTTATACTAAAAAAATACAATGATCACTAGTATTTAAAAAAAAAAGTGAAGTACAGTTCTTTTGCGCCAAAGCAGCATATCTTCTAGGAAACTAACGCCGCCGTGCCAGTAATAGAAATACTTCATATCTACATAGCCTTCCGCGGCCATTGTCACAATCAATAGATTTTTTTCTGAGTTTGCGACCGCATTGTCAGTATGTAAAACTACCGACCTTTCGGTCACTGTTGCAAGTGGCCTTCTTCAGGGTGTATTCTGTTTACTGTTTTAAACAAAAACACCCTGAAGAAGGTGACCTGCAACAGTGACCTAAACGTCCGTAGTTTTACGTATTGACAATGCGGTCACAAACTCAGAAAAATGTTATTGATTAGAAATACTTAATGTTTACGCCATTCTCTAGGGAGAGTGGAGTTACCCTCCAGGCCGCCCGCCAATCAAATGACCATATACAGCAACACAGAAATCCCAACAGTCAATATGTTTTACTGTGTAATTTCTTGTCATGCCTACAAAAGAGTTATAGCAATGAGTTTTTGTCACACAGATATTCTGCAGCGCAAAAGAGTACCACCGGACAATACTTTTTTAATATGTAATTCAAGCGATTTACAGTCGTATGAGTAATTAGGCTCAAAGGCTCTGAGCACTATGGGACTTAACTTCTAAGGTCATCAGTCCCCTAGAACTTAGAACTACTTAAACCAAACTAACCTAAGGACATCACACACATCCTTGCCCGAGGCAGGATTCGAAACTGCGATCGTAGCGGTCGCGCGGTTCCAGACTGTAGCGCCTAGAACCGCTCAGCTACCCCGGCCGGCTGAGTAATTAAAGCCTTTGGAACTAAACAATCTTTGTGTCAACCATTTTCTTGTGGCATCAAAATTTATATAATTCTTTCGGATGCCGGAGTAAGGGAGGAAAGAATATTTGTATCCACAGAGTATGAAAAATGTCGTGCTAGTTGTGCTTTAAGAAATTCTCGGTAAGTCCTTCATTGTGACATAGAGTCTCACTGTGCCCAGCAATAAAGTGTTTCGGTTTTGTAACTTCCATGGCCTGATGACTCAGACTGATTAATTTAGATCTTCTGTGTCTGGGTGTGGTACGATTAAAACTTGGTTCGATCCTCATCACATTAAGAAAGGTATGTTGATGTCCAAGAGTCTGTAAGAGTGATATACATATTAATCAAAATAAAATTGGAAACGGCTGCAATGCTTCAGAAAAATATATACATCAAAAGAAGTTTTGCATCCCCTCGGTTCCGAGAGTTCCGGAACCTGTACAGAAAATTGGAATAGTGACGAACATAAACATCGTTTCCGCTCTTTTTTACTGCTCATGAAAACCACACTTTGCATGTAGTACCACCATACAGCGACACCTTCAGAAGTGGTGGTCCACATTGCTGTACACACCGGTACCTCTAATACCCAGTAGCACGTCCTCTTGCATGGATGCATGCCTGTGTTCGTCGTGGCTTACTATCCACAAGTTCATCAAGGCACTGTTGGTCCAGATTGTCCCTCACCTCAAAGACGATTCGGCGTAGATCCCTCAGAGTGGCTGATGGGTCACGTCATCCATCTGCACGACGAGGGCGCGAATTGTCGTCCATGAAGACGAATGCCTCGCCAATATGCTGCCGATATGGTTGCACTATCGGTCGGAGGATGGCACTGACGTATCGTACAGCTTCCATGACCACCAGCGGCGTAAGTCGGCCCCACATAATGACCCCCCAAAACAGCAGGGAACCTCTACCTTGCTGCACTCGCTGGGCAAGGTGTCTAAGGTGTTCAGCCCGACCAGGGTGCCTCCAAACATGTCTCTGACGATTGTCTGGTTGAAGGGATATGTGACATTCACCGGTGAAGAGAACGTGACGCCAATCCTGAGCGGTCCATTCGGCTTGTTGTTGGGCCCATCTGTACCGCGCTGCATGGTGTCGTGGTTGCATTGATGAACCTCGCCGTGGACGTCGAGAGTGAAGTTGCACATCATGCAGCCTACTGCGCACAGTTTGAGTCGTAACAAGACGTCCTATGGCTGCACGAAAAGCATTATTCAACATGGTGGCGTTGCTGTCAGGGTTCCTCCGAGCCATAATCCTTAGGTAGCGGTCATCCACTGCAGTAGTAGCCCTTGGGCCGGCTGAGTGAGTCATCGACAGTTCCTGTCTCTCCATATCTTCTCCATGTCCGAACAACATCGCTTTGGTTCACTCCGAGACGCCTAGACACTTCCCTTGTTGAGAGCCCTTCCTGGCATAAAGTATCAATGTGGACGCGATTGAACCGCGGTATTGACCGTCTAGGCATGGTTGAACTACAGACAACACGAGCCGTGTACCTCCTTTCTGGTGGAATGACTGGAACTGATCGGCTGTCGAACTCGCTCCGTCTAATAGGCACTGCTCATGTGTGGTTGTTTACATCTTTGGGCGGGTTTAGTGACATCTCTGAACAGTCAAAGGGACTGTGTCTGTGATACAATATCCATAGTCAACGTCTATCTTCAGGAGTTCTGGGAACCGGGATGATGCAAAACTTCTTTTTGATGTGTGTAGTATGCACGCTAATTTCATGTATGTAAGAAGATCAGTATTCTTTTTAAGTTAATAAATGGATGTAGATTGGCGAGGAAGTTAATTCTCAGGAAGAGTTAAGTAATATGGTTTCTCTCGTTGCAAACAGGAGGATATTTACTGTGGTCAGACAGGCCACAGATTATTGTTAATTAGTGAAGGACACTTACGTCCATCCATCAGTCGCGAGCACGGATGCCTTTAAGGCCTGCTACACAATACGGTGTCAGCATTAACTAAGCAAGCTAACGCACATCAGAATCTTTCGTAAGAGAAAGGGATGACAGCTCTCAGCAGACGAGACAGGCAGGGGGAGGTCGGCGTGTTTGGGAACGCGACCTCGGGCCGCAGCTGGGTCTGAAATTTCAGCAGGCAAGCGGTGGCTAGGGGTGGGAGGTGTATCCAGTTGCCGCGCCCCCCTCTTCACTTTAGAGCTCAGCCAGCACCGAAGCTACAGATGCCAGCAGAAAATATCTGTCCAGGATTTGCAGCAGGCCGCTCCAACATGTTTGTTGCTACCTGATTCCATCATCACGGCGGGTGCACAGAGCATAGAAGTAAGCAGAGGAGCCCTTCCGGCGGTGAAGGAGCGGAGCGGGTGTGCTCCGACCACTCACAGTAGAGCGCCTGGCGCAGCATCAGTCTCATTGCTGTTTTCTTTCTGTTTGCTTGTTTCCTCACTACATATATCGTAATATAAATAACGTCGTCAATCTATAAAAACTGTGCTAGGGAGTTTACACATTCGTATTAAAGCTTTAATCGGCGTTAACGCTGCTAACAGATTCATACTAGGGAGAGGCAATTAACAATTGATCGCTGTTTACTAGTCTGACCAGGTTAACGCACAGTACGATTATCAATAAAGCAAAAGGGCAAAGACATTCCAATGCTGAGAAGTCAATTTGAAAGACTCACACGGCCATCTACACGTAGCGTGTTCGCGTGTTGGACAACAACAGAATTTATTCGTCTTTGCTGGCTCTGGCTCTGAGCACTATGGGACTCAACTGCTGAGGTCATTAGTCCCCTAGAACTTAGAACTAGTTAAACCTAACTAACCTAAGGACATCACAAACATCCATGCCCGAGGCAGGATTCGAACCTGCGACCGTAGCGGTCTTGCGGTTCCAAACTGCAGCGCCTTTAGCCGCATGGCCACTTCGGCCGGCTTCGTCTTTGCATCAAGAAGCGAAACACCAAATTGAGTTTATAAGAACATACTTCGATTACGTAATATAATCTGATGATAAACAGCATATTGTTTTCCAGTTCAGAAAAAAGGGAAACAAAGGCCGAGCAAAACTGGTCAGCTTGTTTGAAAGTAATAAATACAACGAAAGGCATGCTGCACGCAACAAAGAGAAGTAGTTATTCTTTACCCGTAAGAATGTGTGTCTAATCAGTCGGGTACACTGACAGGACTACAACAGCAAAAAAAATGTATGGCGAGAATCTGAGCCCGTTGGACGAAGCACTGGTTGACATCAAAAATTGTTCAAATGGCTCTGAGCACTGTGGGACTTAACTTCTCTCATCAGTCTCCTAGTACTTAGAACTACTTAAACCTAACTAACCTAAGGACATCAACACATCCATGCCCGAGGCAGGATTCGAACCTGCGACCGTAGCGGTCGCGCGGTTTCAGACTGTAGCGCCTAGAAACGCTCAGCCACCCCTGCCGGCTGGTTGAGATCCTGGGATGCTACACATCCAGGCGCTAACAGGTGCCGTAGTTCCCAGGTGCCTATAGTCTGATTAAAATTACTTGATAGTTGACACTTCACGCGTTGGAGATGGTTTCGTCCAATCAGAGCGCTGAACATAATGCCCAAATCGGTAGCCGTTTGCAGACTGCCACATAAATTGGTCAGTTAGCATCCAGTTTCTTGTCCGGCATTCTTTCTTGATATCTTTGGATCTAGAAATTATTTCGCAATTCATCACAGATGACAATCACACAAAAAACAACATACAGATATTATACACAACGACTCTAATGCAATACACACGTTTCATACGCAGCACTAACTAAACGCTGCTGAATACATTTCCGCAAGACGCGATTGACCGTTACATACACAGTTAGCAGAATCACAGAGTTCGGCTTACATTAGATAAGCTTCGAACGACATTGCGTGAAGCCGAATTTTTGAAGACTGCAAGTCATCGTTGCAACTGGGGCACAACAGTCATAAATGTAACTACTGAACTCAGTGTTGTAGCGTAGTGCAAGGGTTAGCGTATTAACCTATCGTACTGGAGGTAGTAGCTTCGAATCTTGTGAAATGTATCTTTATTTTATTTCTGAATCTAATCAAAATAATGTTATTTTTATTTAGTTAATTGGTTTAAATGTATTATTTTAATTCTTCGCCAAGTCATTTTCATCATCGTATTGAGATCTTTACTTGTTCTTTTTTTCTCCCTTTCGTCATGGGGACTGCCTTTGTCGCCTAGTCAGCAGACAAGTGCCAATGAGGCCTGGTCGTGTGTTGGTAGCGCGGCAGCTCGCGTAGTCAGTGTGAGAATAGTTTCAGGTAACGAATGATAGCGAGAAATTACAGTTTGCTTTTAGCGCTGAAACTGATACTTTTTTGTTTTAATTTTAGTTGGCTTTAATCGCCGTGAAGAAAACGATTTTGATATTAGTTCTGCTGCAGATTATTGCCGCCGTTTTCTCGGATACATCGCAAATCACAAGGTTGTGGTTAAGACTTAGGACACGAGTTTAAATTCAGGTCTACAAAACTCATCGCCTGACGCAACGCAGTCATCCGTCACTTATAATCACCTGTCTACAGAGCGTCTTCTTCCATTTCAGAGATTTCTCGCAGTTTATTATTTATTTATCGTATGGCTAATACAGACATATCATGAAATTAAATTACCTATACATATGTACATATTGACACACAAGAAACTTAAGTTTGCCTTTACAACTGAATATCCAGTCCCTCAATACAGCGCACTGCATCTGTAGTTGCTAGCAGGAAGTCCTCTTTGGCGCCGTGATAGGTTCGAATCCTGCATTCACTGACAATGTGGTGAACAGTCTGGTATGGAGCTCCGCAGTCACAAGCTGGATCAGGCAGATTCTTCAACTTGAAGAGAGTATCCCTGCATCGGCCATGGCCGGTACGGATTCTGTTGAGAGTAGTCCAGGTCTTGCGTGGTAGGTCGAATCCACTAGGAAGTGTAGCACCTGAGAGGATGTTATGCAGGTGCACATCTGTCACTGCTTCCCACCGAACTTTCCATTCTTCAAGAGGTTTGAAATTCTTAGCAGCCATGTCAGCAGCATCGCACACAGTTGGATGGCGTGATTTCAGTCTCTTGCGATTTAAAAGTGGCAGGTCGCTATGCACGGGTAGGTTAGAATTCCTGGAGATCTTGTAGAATTCTCTCAAAAGGGCAGTACATCTGCGTAGATCAGGAGGCATTATACCGGTTAACAGTGGAAGCCAATAAACTGGAGTAGATCTGATTGCGCCAGATATTATGCGCATTGTATTCAGCTGGGTATCAACAAGCCTTGTATGATGACTGTTCATTCAGACAGGTGCACATTGCTCAGCACTTGAGTTCACCAAGCCCAGAGCTGAAGATCGCAGGGTGGTTGCTGAAGATCCCCAGGTAGTTCAGCATAGCTTATGGAGGATGTTGTTTCGGGTCCTCAGCTTTTGAGCTAAGTTAAGAAGGTGCTGTTTGAAGCATAGTGTACGATCCAGGATGACACCACGACATTTTGGGTTCCAATTATGACGAAGAATTCTGCCTCTGAAACTTACTTCCAGTTTTACGTTCGCCAACCGGTTATTTAGATGGAAGCAACATACTTCTGTTTTTCTCACACTGGGTTGAAGTCTCCAGATTTTGAAGTAATTATCTAATGCAGACAGGTCATTGGCTATAATATTTTCTGTTGTCTTCATTTCCCGGTGTTTTACGGCTAGAGCCAGGTCATCGGCATAGCAGTATTTTCTGGACGAAGTGTCAGGTAGATCAGATAGATATAGGTTGAACAATAAGGGTGAGAGAACTGATCCTTGAGGCAACCCGTTGTTCAGCTTCCTCTCCTTACTTATGTTGCTTCCACTGATTACCTGGAACATCCGATCACTTAGCATACTGTTAATCAGTCGAGCCATTGTTCTGCAGTGTATGACGCAGAGAAATTTGTAGGTAAGGCCTTCCTTCCACACAGTGTCGAAGGCGGCAGTTAGATCAACAAATGCGACAGATGTTTTCTGCTTCATTTGGTATCCTGACTATGAAGGATGTGAGAGACAATACTTGGTCGCAGCAGCTACGCCCTGGTCTGGAGCCTGCCTGATGAACTGGAAGGTTCTCTAAGATAGCGCTACTTATTCTGTTATATATTAGCCTTTCAGAAAGCTTGTAGCAGCAGCTGAGTAGGGAAATGGGCGATAGTTTTCTACCTTGTTGCTGGGTTTGCCAGGTTTCAGAACAGATATTATCTTCGCCTTTTTAAACTCCGATGGGAGTTGACCAGTCAGCAGGATGTCAGTGAAGAATTCTGCCAGCCATTTCTTAGCTTTTCCTCCCATATGGATCAGGAATTCTGGATGGATACCATCGAATCCAGGTGCCTTAAGAGGTTTGAGGTCCTTCAGTCCAGAGTCAATGTCTGAAACTGTGAAGGGATGGGTATACTCAGATGAGGGAGATGCCTTCTTTTTCAGGTCACGAAGCTGTCGTCTGGTATGTCTTGTATGTTTCTTGTCAGGAGGTACTCTTGAGGTAGTAATGATGTGGGAAGCAATTTGGTCTGAGGAATTTTTTCTGCATGCTGGTGCACTTCCTCCCAGTTTTCTCAGAAGACTCCATGCTTTCCTTCTCGAGTGGGTAAAGTCCATATTCTCGACTGTTTCTGCCCATTTCTGCCTCCGAGACATATCCAAGCTGGACAATAGTTCCGTGGCTATCTCTGGGTCACCACTTTGCTGGAAGTGTTGGTACAGTAGCAGAAACAGTTCTCATCAGAGCTCATTAACAAGAAACATTGGACCGACTATCAGACTCCTTCAACTGAATTTCTCGCAGTGGTGATTTCCTACAGTGCTCCGCATTTCGCATTAACAGCATTTGTGAAATGACCCGCCATATTTGTGTGTCACGTACGGCCGAGCGGCAGCCGATATGGCAACGCTGTAGCGGTAAGTGACAGACGTGAAGTACAAAGTAATATTAATCGGACTGTGGGTGCCGGCAGAGCGGCCAGCACTTGCCGGAAGGGCGGGCTGCGCGGTTGCCAAGGCCACGGCCGCTGCTGCTGCTGGCCTGTGCTGCACTGCGGCTTCCGCAGCCAGCCGGCCGCACACGTGCGTCGCCGGTCACGTGATGTCGGGAGCCACCTCACCCCCCACAGTAGGGATGGGAGAAACCGTCCGGTTCAAACCGATACCGGCAGTTTAGTTTTGAATCACCGGTATTTTCGGTACTTGTTTAGATTCGGTGTAATAAAAACTCCGAAATGTCCATTAGCCACAGCAGCAGTGCTACATTTTCGGTTTTTAAGTAAATCTTTTTTAAAAGTGCGAGTAATTTTTATTCGTCAAATTTACATTTCTTTGAAATATTGCGTTAGTATAGAAAATGGGAGGACAGATTAACGCTATTTTAATAACAATGCCAACAGGAAAAAGCAGCAAAAACACGGCATAAGAATTGCTATCGCACTGCTGAGACGATAATGTCGCTGCTGCCGTGTATCGTGGCTTAAGGTACGCGTGTATGCACAATGTGCAAGACTTGCCGAACGTGAGTTGCATTACAGAATGGCACCAACCCTAATCTGGAAATATTTTTGCGAAGTGATATAGCAGTGAAGTACAGTGCTTCATTTCCTTTAAAAGATTAAAGATTTCTGTGCCATTTCTGTGAAATAATAGAAGAGTACGGAAATTATAGTAACAGTATTAAATTAACAAGCCATTCATAGTGTACAATAAAAATAGAAAGCAACTGATCCGCTGCCTGTGTCTACATAATATATCTTTACCTGCTTGTAGCCCTTGAAAACGAACAAATTTACACGAAAAACAGAATTCTTCAGCCTCCGTTTTCATTCTTTAGCACTGATTTTTCGTAATGCCCAAATACTGGTACGATCTCCGATTACAAAATGATTTTTGAGCAGAGGTTGAAAAAAATTAGAATCAATAGAATACTCATGATTTTTGTAGTATTTAACCAGTTACCACTTCTCGAGAAAAGCTGTGTACATTGGACGGACTAAGTTTTCTTTTACTGGCCTATTTACTTTAATTTCTTGATTCCACTTGTCTTAAAACAGACAGTCAACATTATTCAACCTTTGTTCAGAAAAATATGTGTGTGAAATCTTATGGGAATTAACTGCTAAGGTCATCAGTCCCTATGCTTACACACTACGTAACCTAAATTAACCTATGGACAAACACACACCCCCATGCCCGAGGGAGAACTCGAACCTCCGCCGGGATCAGCCGCACAAATTCATGACTGCAGCCCCATAGACCGCTCGGCTAAT
This sequence comes from Schistocerca americana, assembly GCF_021461395.2. Lineage (NCBI taxonomy): Eukaryota > Metazoa > Arthropoda > Insecta > Orthoptera > Acrididae > Schistocerca > Schistocerca americana. The sequence continues at coordinate 225,973,451 of NC_060125.1, read as the reverse complement.
CCCGCGCGGCCAACCTTTGCTCGATCACTACGTTATACTATGTTATGTTATGTTAATCGGGGACCTAAAAACGACGGAGAGGCTCCGTCCCCGTCGCAGCCGCAGCGGTCCACAACCCCACGACGACTACCGCAGTCCACCCCTCCGCCGCCCCACACCGATGCCAGGGTTATTATGCGGTTCGGCCCCCGGTGGACCCCCCAGGGAACGTCTCACACCAGACGAGTGTAACCCCTATATTTGCGTGATAGAGTAATGATGGTGTACGCCTACGTTGAGAACTTGTTTGGGCAGCAATCGCCGACGTGGTGTAACTGAGGCGCAGTAAGGGGAACCAGCCCACATTTGCCTAGGCAGATGGAAAACCGCCTAAAAACCATCCACAGACTGACCGGCTCACCAGACCGCGACACAAATCCGCCGGGCGGATTCGTGCCGGGGACCAGGCGCTCCTTCCCGCCCCGAAAGCCGTGCGTTAGACAGCACGGCCAATCGGGAGGGCTTACTACGTTTACTGCAGGAAATAATAGGATTAAGAAACCGAAAATGAGGTATTTAAGAAACAGGTTATGTTGTGCGGTTTTAATAGTCGGGTTAAACAGGCGTGGAAGACTCCGCTGTAACCGAAAACTGGTTGTTTCAGCGATAAGCGCCATCCCTACGCCAGTCACCTGACAGACATCTCTTGCTTGCACTGATACCCCATACTAAGGGAACAGAGTATAGGGGTGCAGATGCAGGAACCCTGCATTGCGGTCTTGGGCTACGTCTCAATGGCCGGGAGGGAGGAGGGGGGAGGGGTTGCCTTTGCCTTCCTCCGACCTGCTGTTATGAAGTGTCAACTATCTGTGTGCCGTTGGGATGATTGATCAGTGCTTGCTCTGTGTGTTTTGTGATGGATTAAGGCCGGGTTCTCATTAAAAATGACTGAAAATTCGATTTTTATTGCATTTTTTGAAAGGTATATGTGTCTACAACGTTGGGCCGAAAAGTTTTTTTAATCCGTGCGTTACAAAAGTTTCTACAGCCCATTATTCGGAGCAGTGTCACGGCCGCCGTGGGACGCTCTTAGCCGGAGACGTCCGGCTCAGGTAGAAAATTTATCGTGCCGCGACTCACAAAATGATTTATACTGCAGCATGCAGGCAAACATATTCGACGAAAAAGCTGCCGAACGCAGCATATCCAGGTCAGCCATATCGGCTTTACTCGCCAAGAAGAACGAGGGACTTACTCTCCAGGAACAATTCGAGTTAGAGGGGGTGATACACGGTCCTGGAATCGCAGACTAAACATAAGCAACGAGAACACTTTTTTTTGGTCTAATTTTGGTCAATAGTGGTCAAAACAATTTTAGGTCCGCCATATTGGATAGTGATTTTAATTTTGAAAATCTAACTTCATATTTGTAGTCAGCAACATCAAAAATATATAACATGAAGTTTGTATGCAAATTGAACCTATACATATAGAATTTTTTCCTAAACTTTAAACAGGTTTTTGTCGAGACACAATTTTTCAAAACTACGTGCAGCATGAAATAAAAATGATTTAACCTATTAACCTCTACCTTTCACCCCCGAAAAGTAAGCACTTTCTTTGGGAGCTTACACTTGTAATACATGAAATTTGTTAGTATTAACTATTTCTTGTAATGCCATAAAGAATGAAAAAAATCATCGAACTCAAAGTTCGAGTTAGCACCATATCGTTAAATTTAAGGTGATTTCATTGCGGTTACGTACAAGCTTCCATAAATTTAAACGTAGTGTCGATTGACGTTATCCATTTTCGATTTCAGATAACTTCTGAGCGGTTACATTGCACGAAGTCTGCATACTTCAGACATGCAGGCCCCTGATCAAATCATAATTACAGGCACCATTTTCTTTTCTGCTTTGTATTCAAAAATCTAAAATAAAGCTCAAAGTACCCTCAATCATAATCCGCAAACATTCTATGTCTTTTCATTGTCTCAAAATAATTTCCAAACTTTCCCAGCTTTTTCCTCATTTGAATGAGAACCTGGCCTTCAGGGGAGCCAGAGGGTGAAATGGTTCAAATGGCTCTGAGCACTATGGGACTTAACTTATGAGGTCATCAGTCCCCTCGAACTTAGAACTACTTAAACCTAACTAATCTAAGGACATCACACACATCCATGCCCGACGCAGGATTCGAACCTGCGACCATACGGTCGCGCGGCTCGAGACTGAAGGGCCTAGAACCGCTCGGCCACACGCGAGAGGGTGAAATCCGGTACGGACACATAGCCTGTTCCTCTCCAACAGCACAGAGGCCACCCCAAAATCTAGCGTTCCCATACGCTGGACGAATCACTATCAACTGTGTCTCATGGCCTCACTTCACGAGACGCTGCACGCAGGTTTGGCATTCAGTCCAGAACATTCGCGATGAGGAATTTTGCGCCACCACCGCTGCTCACTTTGCCGGCCAAATACTGGCAGTGAAGATTTTTCAACTCAATGATTTCGAACCGGCTTACCCTCGAGACGAGCGCCACAGCTCAGACGTGTCTCCGGCTGCGGAGACAGACTATAAACGAGTACATCCTCAAAGTAATCGGGCCTGGTGGTTTGCAGTAAAAAGCGTACCTGGACGTCGATAAGTCGTGGCATTAGATTTCCAGTCTGCCGTTACTCTGTCTTCAACTCTCGAAGATGTGAGGCATCGCAAAGACTGATTCATGGACAAATTCCACGTTCAACTGTAAGTCCACTTTCTCCGGTTGGATAAATTGGGCAGATTAGGGACACGCAGGTAACCGAAGCGACGTTTCATTGAAGGACCTCCACTCGGCCATTGAGCGTCATGCAGTTTTTACAATTATCCATAATATCAATTTGTGCATCTCATGATCGCAAGATACAGTTCTGTTGCCTGTTTTCGACTGTTAAACAATTATCTTTGTATCTAAGACAGTAAGGATAAATGCTAGTGGTAAATACAGTATTTAAAAAAAAAAAAAAAAAAAAAAAAAAAAAAAAAAAAAAAAAAGGAATCTGTGGTGTCGAACGTAGCATAAAAACGTATTTGGGGCACTGACTAATTATTTGTAAATACATGTAAATAGGGAATTCAATTTATTAAGACCTCCTGCGCCACCTTGTCCATTAGAGCTGGAGAAGTATGAAGGGATGTGCGTTTTAGAGAATAAAAGTGCGGGGCATAGCGGGAACCGGGAGTGAAACTCGTCTATAAATAGCGGGACGATAACAACAATAGATCACAGTCTGGCTGGAGTCCAGACAGCGGGCACACAGCTGACAGCACCTGAAAAAGACGATGGGTTGGACGTCGAAATATCGTACTGAAAAATCGAACCAACAGTTCGGCTGGACGCGAGAAAGCTCGCCATTAGTCAATCAGGTCGAGGAAACATGAGAGCAGGGCCACATTTGCTTGCGGCTATCTACCCTGCAGCCTGGAACTTGCACCACAAAGGGATCTAAAGCACTAAAATTTAAAATAAAATAGTCTTTATTTTAATACTAAATTGCGGGTCGCCTTATTGTCGTAACAGGCACAGACGTAATTATTTTTATGGGTTTGGTGGACGGCTGATTTGAACTGCATCAGCATTTACTTCTCAAACGTCGCACTTACTCGCATCAAATTCCCAATGGCATCCAGCAAAACGCGTGGTGCCTCATTTCGCAAAAGACGTTGTTTAAAAGAATGGTTAGCGGAATTTTTGCAGTTTGAATTTGCGAAAATCTTTCTTCCACACCTCATTTTAATCCAACAGGAACCATAAAACGCCAAAGATCGTTTTACAAATAACTGAGGTCTACCTAAAAATGTACCTCTCACTCACAACCACGAACAGCAGCGGGAAAAGGAATTTTCCAAATTGAAGTTAATCAAAACCAGCTTTCGAACCTCCATGATATAAGACACGTTCAATGTAGTGGATTCGCTCAGTAACGAGAGTGATATTTTAGCATCAGAGGTGCAGCCTGCCTCAGAGATCAGAGCGACAACAGTTTGAGTAGGGTTGCATTCTTTTTAACGTACGCCGTGTAATACAGTTCAGATAGCAGCATTAGTCCGAGGCTGGTGGCCCAGAATATCTCCCGGGGCCCCAACCAGATCAATGACGAATCCAGGTTTCGATTCAGGTCGTCTGGTAGGAGTTAAAATTTCCTACTGTCTCTGTCCCTCCTCTCCCCCTCCCCTCCCAAATATAACTTGCCAGTATCCCCAAATGTGACGTGCCAAGGATGTACAGGGTTATTACAAATGATTGAAGCGATTTCACAGCTCTACAGTAACTTTATTATTTGAGATATTTTCAAAATGCTTTGCACACACATACAAAAACTCAAAAAGTTTTTTTAGGCATTCACAAATGTTTGATATGTGCCCCTTTAGTGATTCGGCAGACATCAAGCCGATAATCAAGTTCCTCCCACACTCGGCGCAGCATGTCCCCATCAATGAGTTCGAAAGCATCGTTGATGCGAGCTCGCAATTCTGGCACGTTTCTTGGTAGAGGAGGTTTAAACACTGAATCTTTCACATAACCCCTCAGAAAGAAATCGCATGGGGTTAAGTCGGGAGAGCGTGGAGGCCATGGCATGAATTGCTAATCATGATCTCCACCACGACCGATCCATCGGTTTTCCAATCTCCTGTTTAAGAAATGCCGAACATCATGATGGAAGTGCAGTGGAGCACCATCCTGTTGAAAGATGAAGTCGGCGCTGTCGGTCTCCAGTTGTGGCATGAGCCAATTTTCCGCGGGCTATGCGTGAAACTTGCCCGCACGCGTTCAACCGTTTCTTCGCTCACTGCAGGCCGACCCGTTGATTTCCCCTTACAGAGGCATCCAGAAGCTTTAAACTGCGCATACCATCGCCGAATGGAGTTAGCAGTTGGTGGATCTTTGTTGAACTTCGTCCTGAAGTGTCGTTGCACTGTTATGACTGACTGATGTGAGTGCGTTTCAAGCACGACATACGCTTTCTCGGCTACTGTCGCCATTTTGTCTCACTGCGCTCTCGAGCGCTCTGACGGCAGAAACCTGAAGTCCGGCTTTTTCTACGTATCTGTAGTGTGTCGTGACCATATGTCAATGAATGGAGCTACAGTGAATTTATGAAATCGCTTCAATCATTTGTAATAGCCCTGTATATGATCTTAATAACAACAACAATAAAATGTACAGTGTGTTTGACTATTACAGGCGAGTATAGGGCAACGAAGCAAGTAAGTAATCCTGATAAGCGTAGGCGCAGAACCATCGGTATTCCCGATACGACTTATTACGACTGATTGCATGAACATCTTATAATAGAGTCCCCGAGTACAAAAACTGCAGATATTCACTTCAGGACAAACACATTTCGACAGGTGTACCACATGTCCGCCGTTACTTAAGCAAGTCTCCTCATCGATGCCCATACTCGCTGAAATATCCCAGGTGTTTTCCGATTGCACTTACAACTATCTACAATGCGTTGGCGCTGGATTACAATGAAGCTTTTAAATATCCCCCATACAAAAAAATCCAACGGGTTCAAGTCGAGAAGTCTAGGAAACTACGAGGCCATGGTCGGCCACGATCGTTACACTTGTCCTCCAAAATTCGTGCTACCTATTCCCGAAGAACCACGTGAGATGTGTGCCGGTACTTCCATCATGCATCTACCACATAGGCACTCTTTCACAATAAGGAACGTCATCCAAATAGTCGATTAGCTTGTTGTTGTGGTCTTCAGTCCTGAGACTGGTTTGATGCAGCTCTCCATGCTACTCTATCCTGTGCAAGCTTCTTCATCTCCAAGTACCTACTGCAACCTACATCCTTCTGAATCTGCTTAGTGTATTCATCTCTTGGTCTCCCTCTACGATTTTTACCCTCCACGCTGCCCTGCAATGCTAAATTTGTAACCCCTTGATGCCTCAAAACATGTCCTACCAACCGATCCCTTCTTCTAGTCAAATTGTGCCACAAACTTCTCTTCTCCCCAATCCTATTCAATACCTCCTCATTAGTTACGTGATCTACCCACCTTATCTTCAGCATTCTTCTGTAGCACCACATTTCGAAAGCTTCTATTCTCTTCTTGTCTAAGCTATTTATCGTCCACGTTTCACTTCCATACATGGCTACACTCCATACAAATACTTTCAGAAACGACTTCCTGACACTTAAATCTATACTCGATGTTAACAAATTTATCTTCTTCAGAAACGCTTTCCTTGCCATTGCCAGTCTACATTTTATATCCTCTCTACTTCGACCATCATCAGTTATTTTACTCCCTAAATAGCAAAACTCCTTTACTACTTTAAGTGTCTCATTTCCTAATCTAATTCCCTCAGCATCACCCGATTTAATTTGACTACATTCCATTATCCTCGTTTTGCTTTTGTTGATGTTCATCTTATATCCTCCTTTCAAGACACTGTCCATTCCATTCAACTGCTCTTCCAAGTCCTTTGCTGTCTCTGACAGAATTACAATGTCATCGGCGAACCTCAAAGTTTTTACTTCTTCTCCATGAATTTTAATACCTACTCCGAATTTTTCTTTTGTTTCCTTTACTGCTTGCTCAATATACAGATTGAACAACACCGGGGAGAGGCTATAACCCTGTCTCACTCCTTTCCCAACCACTGCTTCCCTTTCATGCCCCTCGACTCTTATAACTGCCATCTGATTTCTGTACAAATTGTAAATAGCCTTTCGCTCGCTGTATTTTGTACCTGCCATCTTCAGAATTTGAAAGAGAGTATTCCAGTTAACATTGTCAAAAGCTTTCTCTAAGTCTACAAATGCTAGAAACGTAGGTTTGTCTTTTCTTAATCTTTCTTCTAAGATAAGTCGTAAGGTTAGTATTGCCTCACGTGTTCGAAGATTTCTACGGAATCCAAACTGATCTTTCCCGAGGTCGGCTTCTACCAGTTTTTCCATTCGTCTGTAAAGAATTCGAGTTAGTATTTTGTAGCTGTGACTTATTAAACTGATTGTTCGGTAACTTTCACATCTGTCAACACCTGCTTTCTTTGGGATTGGAATTATTATATTCTTCTTGAAGTCTGAGGGTATTTCGCCTGTTTCATACATCTTGCTCACCTGGTGGTAGAGTTTTGTCAGGACTGGCTCTCCCAAGGCCATCAGTAGTTCTAATGGAATGTTGTCCACTCCCGGGGCCTTGTTTCGACTCAGGTCTTTCAGTGCTCTGTCAAACTCTTCACGCAGTATCTTATCTCCCATTTCGTCTTCATCTACATCCTCTTCCATTTCCATAATATTGTCCTCAAGTACATCGCCCTTGTATAAACCCTCTATATACTCCTTCCACCTTTCTGCCTTCCCTTCTTTGCTTAGAACTGGGTTGCCATGTGAGCTCTTGATATTCATACAAGTGGTTCTCTTCTCTCCAAAGGTCTCTTTAATTTTGCTGTAGGCAGTATCTATCTTACCCCTAGTGAGACAAGCCTCTACATCCTTACATTTGTCCTCTAGCCATCCCTGCTTAGCCATTTTGCACTTCCTGTCGATCCCATTTTTGAGACGTTTGTATTCCTTTTTGCCTGCATCATTTATTAAAAGTCGATTACCTTATCCCGCACGAAATGAAAGTATAAAGACGGCGTATAGTGGTATCAACGCTTTCCATAATTACGCTGATCAGCCAGAACGTTATGAACACCACCTGCTATCAATATAACACCGTGCAGGCGATAGCAGCCTCACCTGGCGAGGAATGACAGCTAGTCAGACACACGTACTGTTCATGTAGTATCGGTGAGCGCGCTGTCCGTGTGTGGAATGGGGAAGGCGTGCGATCTATCTCAATTTGACTGAGGGCTGATTGTGATGGCCAGGAGGCTCGGTACGAGCAGAAAAATGGCTCTGAGCACTATGGGACTCAACTGCTGAGGTCATTAGTCCCCTAGAACTTAGAACTAGTTAAACCTAATTAACCTAAGGACATCACAAACATCCATGCACGAGGCAGGATTCGAACCTGCGACCGTAGCTGTCGCGCGGTTCCAGACTGTAGCGCCTTTAACCGCTTGGCCACCCCGGCCGGCCAAGCGGCGAACTGTGGTGGAACTAACATCAGACTTTAATTCCGGTCGGAGTACAAGTGTATCTGGACACACAGTGCACCGAACAATCCTAACGATGGGCCTCTGCAGCCGACTACCCATGCATGTGCCAGTCTTTAACACCACGACATCGACAACTACGACCGAAATGGGCACTGGACGTCGGTACAGTGGCAAAGCGTTGCATGGACTGATGAATCCAGATACCTCCTCCATCATGCCGATGGGAGGGGGAGGGGCGTAGCGCGAAGCCGTCGTCTTCCGGGCAAACAGCTCCTTGACATCTGTACAAGCTGTCGGCGGCTCTATAATGCTCTGGCGAACATTCACGTGGGCATCCAGGGTTCCAGTGGAGCTCATTCAAGGCACCAAGACGGCCAAGAAGTATCGTACACTGATTGCAGACCACATAAACCCCTTCATGACGATCATGTTTCCGGGCAGGAGTGGCATTTTTCAATAGGATAAGGCGCCATGTGACAAGGTCAGGAGTGTGATGGAGTGGTTCGAGGAACACAGTGACGAGTCCCAATTGATGTGCTGGTCCCCCCACTCGCCAGATCTGAACCCGATCGCGCACATCTGGGATGGAATTGAACACAGTACCGGAGCTCATCGCGCCCCTCCCCGAAATTTACGGGAATTAGGTGACTTATGTGTACAGATGTGGTGTAATCTGCCTGCAGTGACCTACCAAGGCCTCATTGCTTCCATGCCACGTTGGATCGATGCTATTATCCCTGCCAAAGGTGGATATACCGGCTATTGAGTAGGTAGTCTAATAGTCGTGCTGATCAATGTACGTTTATAGGATTATTTACTTGTTTCATTGTTGTCCAGCCACCCTTTCCTTTGTCTTTACAGCAGTCAAACACCACTTATAAAAATTTTAATTACCATAAAATAAATGTTTTATTGTAATAAAAGTAATGTGTTACCATCGGCGAATAGTACATTGCTTTAGCAAGAAATGGTAATTCAGAAAAGTGTATGTCCCAAAATTTGTACGTGCCACGTAAAGAACAATCAGCAAAAAGCAAGAAAATTTTTTACTTCACAAGCAGAAGTTGTTAGACACCTTATTGTCTTAGTAGCTTTCAGTCGAAGTCCATATTTTCTCTTTTTTTACTTATAACGTACACGCTGTGTATGTAAGCTCTTTCTAAGCACGAGCGCATTGAGGATATCTCTAAAACGTGTCGTTCTTGGTACGATTTGTTGTAATAAAATGAAAAACCTCATCTTGGCGCTTAAAGAATTTTCGTACTTACTTGTTTCCATTTTATGGATGTTATGAAAGTACGCCGTTTCAAGGAAACGGCACACGGAGCATTAATTAAAAACACGCCTTTCTTGGTAAACTTCGGTATAATTAAATGCCAATTAGCAACATGTCGGCGATTAAAAATACAAGATCGCTCACTGCTGAGATTCAGCGTAATGTAGTTCACAGAGGCGCCGAGATATGAAGCATTCTGTAGCGGTTTCACGTCCCGCTATATTCATTTTTTTTCACGTTCGCGTTTTCTAAAAGGTTGCGTGACTTCCTTATTAAATTAATAGAAGTAGTTTCTGTAATACTCTACGTCACGTAAATATTAGTGCGCTGTCTCTCAGGAGTAAATTCGTCCGATTTGGTAAAGTTCCAAAATTCAAGATATGTCTAAAAGCCTACGCGTGGAAGTAAATACATTGGTAACTGTCTTTAATTACCTATAGGAATAAGCCTATTCCTTTGTAAATACTGTCAATGGTGAAGAAAACTGGATAAGCTGATGTCACTTACACGACATGGAACTTTCCTTTTTGCTTCATACCGGCTGTTGTGACCGAGCGGTTCTAGGCACTTCAGTCCGGAACCGCGCTGCTGCTACGGTCGCAGGTTCGAATCCTGCCTAGGTTACGGACTTGTGTGATGTCCTTAGGTTATTTAGGTTTAACTAGTTCTCAGTCTAGGGGATTGATGACCTCAGATGTTAAGTCCCATAGTGCTTAGCGCCATTTGAACCATTTTTTTGCTTGATGTTAAGAATAATTCCGCTAACAGCTGGTAAAATTGTTTTATTGAAACACGAACGGTTTCGAGCCGTAAAGCCCATCATCAGGTGCAACAGTGTTAAAAGGTCATAGGTGTGGTCATCACTCCTAGTCAAGAAATATTGATCAGTGGATATTTTGTACATTACATTTGCAAACGGAGGCTAACCAAAATGTGATCCATTAATATCGTAAAAATTGCTAGAGAGTGGATCATGTAGATACAGAGCCATGTTTTAAAAATTAGCCAGCATCGGTGTGACGGCAGGGCAACCCAATGTTGGGAAGAGTAGAAGCAACCCGTACAAGTGAGCAGGACGGCCTTTTAACATATTCTTGGATACTGAAGTTTTTATTTATGTTTACTACAAACAAAAAATGGTTCAAATGGCTCTTAGCACTATGGGGCTTAACATCGGAGGTCATCAGTCCCCTAGAACTTAGAACTACTTAAGCCTAACTAACCTAAGGACATCACACACGTCCAGGATTCGAACCTGCGACCGTAGCGGTCGCGCGGTTTCAGACTGTAGCGCTTAGAACCGCTCGGCCACACTGACCGGCTTACTACAAACATAACAACTTGACTATCATATGGACAAGAGAGTAAATGTCTCTTTTTATAGAGCTACTGAAGCCATTTTATGTCCACCTATTTTCATAAACAAACTGTGTGGTTTGCGACCCAAATAAAACCGACAACTGTCGCTGGAGAGCGCTAATTACGTTAACCAGCTGCTCCCGTGAGGAGAGATGTCCCGTCCGTCCACGATAACGTTAGCTGCCTCGTCCGGTGTGGGGACGGCTTTACTCAACTTCTTGCGGTTTGCCGGTGCTGTGGACTCACGGAACTTGTTCGGTTTCTTGTCGACAGCATGTATCGTCAACCTGGCTGGAATGTTACAGATAAGGGAGCAAGGCAATACGCGTGGGCACGACCTCACGCAAACAACTGGAGAGTATTCTGTGTTAAACGTAGCTTGTAAGAGTTAGAATTCCTCTTCTTTCACGAAAATTCCTCATCATTTACGTGACACTATGCTTTCATGCTACTTTAATCTCCGATGGATATCTGTGCGGAAACTGATTCATATGATACACTGACGAAACAAAAATCACAACACCAAGAAGAAATTGTGCGAGATAAACGGAAGTTGGTAGGGGATTTTTTTGCATTTAAAATATGATATATATTCAAATTTCGCGGCAGTCGCATAAAAGTGACCCTAGTAGCGCCTCTATCTATCTATCCATCTATCTATCTATCGCTTGCGCCTTGTCCTGCGGCTACGCAGGGTCGGCCATGGTTAATTGGATTTGGCATGTTAAGTTTAAGGGGTGGCTGGATGCACTTCCTGCCACCACCCTGTACCCCCGAGGACGGAATTAACGTACCCCCAACTGTCTGTGTCTAGTGGAATCTATGAAATAGTGTGAATGTGTTCAGATGTCTGCGAGCTGTGTAACTGAGGCGGAACGTGGGGACCAGCCCGGTATTCACCTAGCAGGATGTGGAAAACCGCCTAAAAACCACATCCAGGCTGGCCGGCACACCGGCTCTCGTCGTCAATCCGCCGGGCGGATTCGATCCGGGGCCGGCGCGCCTGCCGGAGTCCAGGAAGCAGCGCGTTAGCGCTCTCTGCTACCCTGGCGGGTCACCCTAGCAACGCCACTATGAGGATGCAAATCAGGTTTGCTACTAATACACGCTGTAAGTGTCGCGAGCTTTCGTTATCTTTGAGATGGGACGTGAGGGTTGATGTTAGTCAAGAATGCTTTAGGGCGACAAAGACGCCATTATCAACATCTCACCGAGTTTGAACGAGTAGCTGGATGTTACTTCTGCGATAATGCAGAAAGAGTGGGCAGGAATGGAGCCATTGTACATGATGGCTGGCAGCTGCGGTTACGAGAATGTTCAGTCGCACGAAGATCGGACTCCGGGCTGCCAAGTGGCACTACCAAGAGGTAAAACCATCTTGCTCGGCGTATGGCTGCCGTTCATCGTACTGCGTCTGAAGCAGCAAAAAAATGGCTCTGAGCACTATAGGACTTAACATCTATGGTCATCAGTCCCCTAGAACTTAGAACTACTTAAACCTAACTAACCTAAGGACATCACACAACACCCAGTCATCACGAGGCAGAGAAAATCCCTGACCCCGCCGGGAATCGAACCCGGGAACCCGGGCGTGGGAAGCGAGAACTGAAGCAGCAATGTAAGCACTAGTTGGCACCACAGAGACACAACAAACTGTTACAAATTGGTTGCTTCAAGGACAGCTGTTAGCATGAGTGACATAAAAGTAGATATCTTTGGTGTTGCGAAACAACTCAAATCACTAAGTCAGTCTTCCGCTCCAGTTGGTATACCAATCAGGTTCCTTTCAGAGTATGCAGACACAATAGCGCCTTTCTTAGCAATCATATACGACCCCTCACTTGACGAAAGGTCTGTTCCTAAAGACTGGAAAGTATCACAGGTCACACCAATATTTGAGAAAGGAAATAGGAATAATCCATTGAATTACAGACCCATATCACTTACGTCAATTTGCAGTAGGATTTTGGAGCAAGTACTGTACTCTAACATTATGAATCACTTTGAAGAAAATGATATATTGATACATAACCAAAAGGAATTCAGAAAATATCGTTCTTGTGCAACACAGCTAGCTCTCTATTCCCATGAAGTAATGAGTGCTGTCGACAAGGGATCTCAGATCGATTCCATATTCCTAGATTTCCAGAAGGCTTTTGATACCGTTCCTCACAAGCGACTATTAATCAAATTCCGTGCATATGGAGTATCGTCTCAGTTGTGTGACTGGATTCGTCATTTCCTCTCAGAGAGGTAACAGTTCGTAGTGACAGACGGTAAATCATCGAGTAGAACAGAAGTGATATCTGGCGTTCCGCAAGGTAGTGTCATAGCCCCTCTGCTGTTATGTAAATGATAAAAAGCAAAACGCGGTCGACAGCCCTCTCGTCAATCGCTAAAACGTGCGATAACTCAGACGGCAAACATAAACGAGAACGTAAGCGGTTTAAGAGCATTCCGTCAGTTAATGGCAGACCGTCAAAAACTAAGCGCAATGTGCACAAAGTGGTGGGGGAGCACAACTTAATAAATGGCGATGGCTAAAAAGATAGTAATTACTATTAAAAACAGTCTTGATCACGATTTATTTAACAAGGTGACCGGTTTCGACCACTACTGTGGTCATCTTCAGACCATTGAGTAGGAACCCCTTTCTGTTGGAGAATCTCCAACAGAAAGGGGTTCCTACTCAATGGTCTGAAGATGACCACAGTAGTGGTCGAAACCGGTCACCTTGTTAAATAAATCGTGATCAAGACTCTTTTTAATAGTAATTATTTACAAGACATTGATCACTGCTGTTCCCGTAATGCATTCAAAAGTAATTAAAAAGATAGTGCCTAATACACAACCTAGTTAAAATGATAGAGGTTGTCCAAGCCGCTGGGGGAGGCTTGATAACCCGGAGCTTGTTCCCATGAAGGGGGAGGACCAGTGGTGATGCCAAAGTGACACCAGCTGCTGACAGACGGCAACAGAGAGATCATCGGAGGGAAAGTAAGGAACTATCGTGCTGAGGTACGAGGACTGCAGCCCTAGCAGCAGCGTCAGCGGCCTCGTTTCCTGTCGGACAGGCGTGACCAGGAACCCACATAAACATCGCAGTGGCTCCATCAAGAGTGAGCGAGTGACAGCTTTTCTGGACCCGTTGGACTAAGGGATGGACGGTGTGCAGCGCACACAGCCTTTGAAGGGCGCTGAAAGAAGCTGTGCAGATGACGCAATTGAATAGCCTGTGCCGCCAGATGTACTGCTACAGGACGAAATGGTCTTCTGTGAATACTGAGCAGTGTTCCGGAAACCGATACCGCAAAACGTCGGTGCCAATGACGAAGGCATACCCGACACCACAGTCAGACCGAGAGCCATCAGTGTACACAAAGATACCATCGCGAAGTTCCATGCGAAGGCCGTGGAACTGAAGGCTTAATGTAAACGCGAGAAAAGCCATTGCAAATGTCAAATGCTGGTACATTAATAACCGGAGTAACCGTGAAATGTTGACTGCAACCATACAAACATGCATGCATTGTGTTGTACACGTGCTGGACGTCACTTTGTGGGATAAAGTTCTATGTCTATTGCACTTGGTCGGTCAATAAAGTGATTTTTAATGCTGGTTGTGGACAACGTTGGAATTGTGGTTCCATGATGTCACGTATGTGCTCGACTGGAGACAGATATGGTGATCGGGTAGGCCAAGGCAACATGTCGACCCACTGTTGAGCAAGTTGGGTTGCAACAGAGATATGTGGGCGAGCAGCGCTGTCTTGTTGGAAAACACTCCCAGAAATGCTTTTCATGAATAGAAGCACAACAGGTCGAATCACGACACTGGCGAACGAATTTGCCGTCGTAGTGCGTGGGATAACCACGAGAGTGCTCCTGCTGTCATACGAAATCGCACCCCAGAGCGTAACTCCAGGTGTAGGTCCAGTTTGTTCAAGTTGGTTGCTGGCGCTCCCCTGGCCGCCTCCTAATCAACGCACAGCGATGACAGGCGCCGAGGCAGATCCGTCGTTTATCAGAAGACACAACAGGCCTCCACTCTGTCCTCCGATGAACTCTCGCGTGATGCCACTGGTGGGATGCACCTTACAGGACGTCTGCCTCGCAGCTATATCTACATCGATATGGTTACTCTGCAATTCACACTTAAGTGCTTGGCAGAAGGTTCATCGAACCATTTTCATACTACTTCTCTACCATTCCACTCTCGAATGACGCGTGGGAAAAAGGAACAAAAAAAATGGTTCAAATGGCTCTGAGCACTATGGGACTTAACATCTATGGTCATCAGTCCTCTAGAACTTAGAACTACTTAAACCTAACTAACCTAAGGACATCACACAACACCCAGTCATCACGAGGCAAAAAGGAACACCTAAATCTTTCCGTTCGAGCTCAGATTTCTCTTATTTCATTATGATCATTATTTCTCCCTACGTAGGTGGGTGTCAACAAAATATTTTCGCATTCGGAAGAGAGTTAGTGATAGAAATTTCGTAAATAGATCTCGCCGCAAAGAAGACCGCCTTTGTTAAATGACTGCCACCCCAACTGGCATATCATATCAGTGACACTCTCACCCCTATTGCACGATAGCACGAAACGAGCTGCCCATCTTTGCACTTTTTCGATGTCCTCCGTCAATCCCACCTGGTAAGGAACTCACACCGCGCAGTAATATTCCAGCAGAGGACGGACAAGTGTAATGTAGGCTGTCTCTTTAGTGGGTTTGTCGCATCTTCTAGTGTTCTGCCAATAAAGCGCAGTCTTTCTTTCGCCTTCCCCACAATATTATCTATGTGGTCTTTCCAATTTAAGTTGCTCGTAATTGTAATTCCTAGGTATTTAGACGAATTGTCGGCTCTTAGATTTGTGCCATTTATCGTATACCAAAAATTTATCGGATTTCTTTTTGTACCCATGTGGATGACCTCGCACTTTTCTTTGTTTAGTGCTAATTGCCACTTTTCGCACCATACTGAAATTTTCTCTAGATCACTTTGTAATTGGAATTGATCGTCTGATGATTTTACTAGACAGTACATTACAGCGTCATCTGCAAACAATCTGAGGGGGCTGTTCAGATTTAATTTTTAGTTCTCGACCTCCTTTTCTCTTTGGCGTACTTTATAAACCTTTTTCCACGTCCCTGTTTTTAACTGTCTTCTCTTCCAACGGTTAGGATTGACCTGTTGTCGTTTTTATTTCCTATCTTCGTCTTGTACGGTTTTGACATGGCCGCGTATGACCCTAGTTGTTTTTACGCCCTAAAACAAAAAAAAAACATTAACCTGTATTTTTGCAATGTTAATCACTTAAGTATGTTACCGAGACACATGCATTCCCGAAATTTCATTATTTTGTATTAACTATTTTCTGGTGTTTGAATTTTTTCTGTCTGTGTATAAACGCTACTTCTTTCTTTTGGGGGGGGGGGGGGGGAAGGGGCGGGGCCATGACTGACCCCCCTTCCCGGACCCACCATTGTCACACATGCTAGGTAGCGATAAGAGAGCTCACCGTGTTCTCGCCTGAGCGGGTCGCGGAAACCACGAAGCGGCACAGTTCATAGTGGGCCTCGAACCTGACCGCCTGCGAGGCGCGAACAATGGGTTGCGCAACCCGTCCCGGTTTCCCTGGCGCGGCGCGGCGGGCAACATACAGATGATCCCCTTGTTTTGCCGCGCGCAGCTTCCGCCTGCGTCAGTACGGACCCGTTTACTGGGAGCCCTCCAAAGTTTGCAGGCCTCATTCCGTGGTAACTGTGTTACTGCGTCGTGGGCCTCCAGTACCGTAACACCGCCAGCGTGAGCTGTCGCTTCCGAGTTGCGTCCGTCATCGTCAACCTGCTAACTAGAAGTGGCTCGCTCACTTCGCAACAGCTATAAAGAAACCTACTAATCGAAAGATACCGTATGAAAACACCACCAGTTGCGGTCCACCCGCTTCAAGTCTGACGCTTTTTGACGTGACAATAACTCGGACAGTGCCGATAAGCTAGAAAATTTCAGTGACAGCTGTGAGTCTCAAGGGGAGTCCCACAGGGTTCAATTCTGGGTCCACTTCTATTCCTTACGTATGTGAATGACCTTTCACTTAATATCAACAAGCAAAATTTGTACCTTTTGCTGACGATATTAGCGTTATAATATATTCCGTTGGAGAGGAAGCAACAGAAGAGATGGCAAATGATATTTTCCAAAGAATTGGTTCAAATGGCTCTGAGCGCTATGGGACTCAACTGCTGAGGTCAGAAGTCCCCTAGAACTTAGAACTACTTAAACCTAACTAACCTAAGGACATCACACACATCCATACCCCAGGCAGGATTCGAACCTGCGACCGTAGCGGTCGCGCGGTTCCAGACTGTAGCGCCTAGAACCGCTGGGCCACACCGGCCGGCTCCAAATAATTATTTTAAAACGGACTCTTCCTAAATTTTGAAAAACCACTTTGTATTCAGTTCTGTACAACAAATAGAGTCATACCAACAACTGATGTAGCACACGAGCAGGAATCAGTAAGTAGGGTAGAATGCTGCTAATTTTGGCGTGTACATATCGATGAAAACCTGAACTGCAGGAAGCATATTGCTAACCTCCTCATGCAATTAAGTTCAGCTTCTTTTGGTCTTCGTATAATTACTAATCTTGGAAACATATCAGCCTCCTGACATATTCTGCATATTTCCTCTCAGTAATGTCGCACAGAATAATTTTCTGTGATTATTCATCAGTTAGAAAGAAAGTATTGATTGCACAAAAACGAGCAGTAAGAATAACATGTGGTATTCACCCACTGACGTCATGTAGGTACCTCTTGAAGGAATTGGGCATTGTAACTGCGTTCGCTAGTGAAATTCGTCATAAATAATCCATCACAATTTGAGAAGAATAGTGATGCCTACAACACTAGAGTGGAAAAATGACGTTTATTATCCATTGTTAAAACTGTCAGTGGTCCAGACAGGAATTCAGTATGCAGCAATAAAAAATTATAAAAATTGTTTTCATTTGCCCAATAACATAATGCCTGACAGCGGAGCAAGTTTTAAATCTAATTTAAAATCATTTTTCCTGGACAGCTACCTCTATTCCATTGACGACTGAGAATTTCTACTTAAAAACTGGTAGCTAGTAAAAAAAATTGTTTTAAGAGTAGTTGGATGAGTAGGAATAAAATGATAATGTGTTCATTAATTTCCATTACAGATGCACTTCACTTTCCCAGAACATTACCAACAAATCTAAGCCTTCCATTCGCTTGTCTTGATAATTATTTTGTTTGTTCGATACATATGATCATGTTTCTTGCCTTTACGCATAAATAGTTAAATACTGTGCTTCAGCACTTTCCCTGACACTTCACGTTCGAAAACTCTATCGTCAAGAGATTAGGTGCATACTGTTTCGCTAAAATGTTCGTGGAATTTCATTTTACCCGTTGCCTTTGTATATTAATAGACATGGTGTTATGTAACAGTGTCACCTCTCCCACTTTGCTGTTCCTTGTAGAACAGTCCAGTGCCGGATGTGAGCCAAGAGCTAAATTATACAGAGTGTAGCTCAAAGGCACGATCTGATGCAGCTGAAGTGGGTGCCAATTTGGAAAAGAATTCTCAAATAAAATATTCATTGGCATAAAGTACTGAACTAGAGAGAATTGATAAAATCGTGGAATATTTTAAGTAACAGAGACAAGTGAAAAAAGACGTCCATTGTTTAGCTGTAATGATCAGACGCAAAGGGAGGGAGGGAGGGAGGGAGGGAGGGAGGCGGAGAGAGAGAGAGAGAGAGAGAGAGAGAGGGAGAGAGAGAGGGAGAGAGAGAGAGAGAGAGAGAGAGAGAGAAGTAGTTGTACTATCGATCAACCGAGTACCTCTGTGTCAAAATTCCTGACACGAAAACGTTAGTGATGACACCAAGGCAGAGTTTCTTAAGCCGCATAAGTATTACGATGGCGTATTTATCAGACTTATCAGTTATAAAGATCTCCGAGAAAAAATTGTTTCGTGACAAACAAACTTCGACGGCGCATTTCACACTAACAACTGCGACTAAGATTGTGATATCGTCTGCTGGGCCAGAATCTGCAAACCAAAAACTGATGTTTTTTTGTGTTAGCAGGAGAGCCAACACATACCAGTGGAGGCCGAAATGCACGCGTTTTAGCTCACGCAGGCTGGCGTGAGGAGGGGAGAACTATACTGACGTGAGGTCTGGAACACGACAAGGAATTAGAATTCAGAAAGCGGACGTAATTAGTTTGATACTTAACTTCAATCCATTACTGATGAACGTCGCTCTTGACGGTACATGAGTCACAATATTATCTGTTCAGAAGACATAGTAACTGAATATGGCGCCTTGCTAGGTCGTGGCAAATGACGTAGCTGAAGGCTACGCTAAACTGTCGTCTCTGCAAATGAGAGCGTATGTAGTCAGTGAACCATCGCTAGCAAAGTCGGCTGTACAACTGGGGCGAGTGCTTGGGAGTGTCTCTAGACTAGACCTGCCGTGTGGCGGAGCTCGGTCTGCAATCACTGATAGTGGCGACACGCGGGTCCGAAGTGTATTAACGGACCGCGGCCGATTTAAAGGCTACCACCTAGCAAATGTGGTGTCTGGCGGTGACACCACAGTTTTCTCTGTCAGTAAGAGACCGCTGGTAATCAAAATCGAAAAACAGCACTGATGAGGCACAGTTTGAGTTCACGTTTTATCAGAGCGTACGGGGGTATGTTTAAAACTAATACCTCTGAATTTCTTATGTGAAAACTTAAAACTTTTTAAATGAAACAAACGTTATTAACATTCTACATCTTTATTCTTCATGTATACATGGCTATTTCTCAACATAGTCACCCTGGCAACGAACAAATTTCGCCCAACGAGAGACAGGTTTGTTGATGCCGTCACTGTAGAATGTTTAACTCTGTTGGCGGAGCCGCATCCTCACCTTTGCTTGCACCGCTTCATCGCTATCAAATTGAAGTCTTCGGAGGTGTTTTAAGTTTTGTAAATAGGTAAAAATCGGATGGTGGCAACTCGGGATCATATGGAGGACTATCGATGACAGTGAGCCCAAGGCATCGGATTGTTGTAGATGTCGCCAGCAATCGTGTGTGCTGTGGCACTGTCGTGCTGAAAGACAGGGCGCTCCTCGTGTGGACAAACTGCTCGAATTAGAAACTGTTTCTCTCGCACCAACATACGACGGGGGTTTGAAAAGTCTGTGCAAAAATGAAAACTACTTACGTGTTTGGGGTAAACCTTTCTTTTTCGACATAGTCTTCTTTTATACACTTCGTCCAACGCTCTTCTAATTTGTTGATCCCTTCCGAATAATATGAATTGTCCAAGTCTGCAAAAATAACTATTAGTTGCTGCAATCACCTCCTCATTTGAATAAAATCTTTGTCCCACCAGCCATTTCTTCAAATTGGGGGACAAATAGTAATCCGAGGGAGCCAAGTCTGGAGAATAGGGCAGATGTGAAACGAGTTGGAATCCTATTTCCATAAACTTTGCGACCACAACAGTGGAGGTGTGTGCTGGTGCATTGTCATGATGGAAAAGAACTTTTTTGCGGTCCAATCGCCGGCGTTTTTCTTGCAGCTCGGTTTTTAAACGGTCCAATAACGATGCACCTGTAATAGTTTAACCCTTTTCCAGATAGTCGATGAGTATTATCCATTGTGAATCCCAAAAGACAGTCGCCATAACCTTTCTGGCGGAAGGAATGGTCTTCGCCTTTTTCATCCAT
Source organism: Schistocerca americana (assembly GCF_021461395.2). Taxonomy (NCBI): domain Eukaryota; kingdom Metazoa; phylum Arthropoda; class Insecta; order Orthoptera; family Acrididae; genus Schistocerca; species Schistocerca americana. The sequence goes on along the minus strand of NC_060125.1, from coordinate 225,952,951 downwards.
TTGTTGACAATCACTCGACTTCCTTGATTCACACGAAGGCCAAACACAAAGAAATAGAACAATATGATTGAAACTTTGTGTGCATTCTTTCCAAAGATGCTACTAACTAAACATTACCTCGATACGCACCGGCGGTGCCATCTCTTGGACTTGGCACGGACTTTTCAAACGCCCTTCGTGGTTCATTTAGACACCACCACAATACACGCTACAATTCGGAGCACTCTAGTGGCAGAGGGCAGCAAATATACAGGCGCGAAGAATAAAAATGTACAATATTAATAACGTTTGTTTTACTTAAGAAAGCTTTAAGAGTTTTCACATAAAGAGCTCGGAGGAATTACTTTTTATCATGCCCTCGCAATAAGTTCGTTTCAGCAGCACAGCTCTGGATTGTCCAGTGACAGAACTGAACTTCGGATTCAAAATCATTTATCCCTATTGCTTTCACACGGCGTTGATGACTGATGTGTAATTACTGTTGCACCGGTACTCTCCACGTTGTATTCTTCCAACTGCGCATTTCACGTGCAAAAAATGGTTCAAATGGCTCTGAGGACTATGGGACTTAACATCTGAGGCCATCAGTCCTCTAGAACTTATAATTACTTAAACCTAACTAACACACAACCATGCCGGAGGCAGGATTCGAACCTGCGACCGTAGCGGTCGCGCTGTTCCAGACTGTAGCGCCTAGAACTGCTCGGCCACACCGTCCGGCCATTTCACGTGCAGATCGACGGATGTTTGTCGATGAATCTTCGTCCACAGGATCCCAAAACATTCTCCTCAAATTCTACTGAGTGAAGATTTGTTGGCGAGAAGCTTGTCCAGCTTTCGGTTACTTCAGAGATACAGTTCCACCAAAGTTTTTATCCACGTAAATAAATTTCTTCCAGTCAGAACGACGCCTGTTGCGACACTTTTCTCTGAGCATTCGATCGGCTTTACGGGCACTGTATTCTGCTGCACCATATATCAATTGCATCTCTGCGAGTTCCTGTAACGAGAATTCCATCTCCGACAACAAGTCATGAACAGTAAACAGTGGTGAATTCCACAATAGATACATCACAAATGACAGCGTACCGGTTTGCCGATAGCGTAACCAGCGCCGATGAAGCAGCAAGTTATGAAACATAACCAGTTTACGAGTACAAACACTCGAGCCAGCGCATACGACGTCTTTCAAGATCTCGTAGCGACTGAAATATTCATTTCCAACTACTGGTTTCTGGCTTAAAATTTTCTGTTTCGAAACTTCTATCGTTTCTACAATTTTCACCTTAAGTTTCTCGGACAACCAGAAAATGATATTCAGGTTTCAGTATGAAAGTATGCTTGAATGGCTCGCTAACGACACAACAGTAAGATTTTCTCTTTGCAACTGCAAGCTGTAAGATACGTGGGTTAACCTCCACAGTCGCAATGTAGTACAGGGTGCGTATTCATTTTTGTCTTCAAAGTAGTAAGTAACTTTTGTTTTACTGTGGCAACACCGCAGGAGTGCCAACTGGCAGTGAGCTGAAGAATCGCTAGAATATTAGTGATCTTGCTGTGTTGCCCTGTCAACGTGGGCTACGTTTTTGCGAGGATAAAGGTGGTGTTACAGCGCAACACTTCTATTCTAGTTCCCTTACGTGATATTTCGCCGACTATTGTCTTCGCCTAGCACGCGCTTTTTTCTGATGTTAGAATCACTCTCTCTAGCTCCCTGTGAATACGCGCTCTTAAGCAGTTGTTAAATGCCATATGATTTGGAAATGTGTGACGAAAAAGTAATAATAAAAACATGTCACATTTTATCGCGGTGATTCTGTTGTTAATTAACCAAAGAATTTCCAGAAATCAAGAGATCTTCCTGTGACACCCTCTGAACGTGGTCTATGTATTTGGGAGAATAAAGGCCGTATGAACGACTCAATTTGCATGACATGTCTGGATAATTGACTGTGTTTTACCGACACCTCCGGCATGTCATCGTCATGTTGTTGTTGTTGTTGTTTTGTTGTTGTTGTTGTGGTCTTCAGTCCTGAGACTGGTTTGATGCAGCTCTCCATGCTACTCTATCCTGTGCAAGCTTCTTCATCTCCCAGTACCTACTGCAACCTACATCCTTCTGAATCTGCTTAGTGTATTCATCTCTTGGTCTCCCTCTACGATTTTTACCCTCCACGCTGCCCTCCAGTACTAAATTGGTGATCCCTTCATGCCTCATAACATGTCCTACCAGCCGATCCCTTCTTCTAGTCAAGTTGTGCCACGAACTCCTCCCCAATTCTATTCAATACCTCCCCATTAGTTGTGTGATCTACCCATCTAATCTTCAGCATTCGTCTGTAGCACCACATTTCGAAAGCTTCTATTCTCTTCTTGTCTAAACTATTTATCGTCCATGTTTCACTTCCATACATGGCTACACTCCATACAAATACTTTCAGACACGACTTCCTGACACTTAAATCTATACTCGATGTTAGCAAATTTTTCTTCTTCAGAAACGCTTTCCTTGCTATTGCCAGTCTACATTTTATATCCTCTCTACTTCGACCATCATCAGTTATTTTGCTCCCCAAATAGCAAAACTCCTTTACTACTTTAAGTGTCTCATTTCCTAATCTAATTCCCTCAGCATCACCCGACTTAATCCGACTACATTCCATTATCCTCGTTTTGCTTTTGTCGATGTTCATCTTATATCCTCCTTTCAAGACACTGTCCATTCCGTTCAACTGCTCTTCCAAGTCCTTTGCTGTCTCTGACAGAATTACAATGTCATCGGCGAACCTCAAAGTTTTTATTTCTTCTCCATGGATTTTAATACCTACTCCGAATTTTTCTTTTGTTTCCTTTACTGCTTGCTCAATATACAGATTGAATAGCATCGGGCAGGGTCTACAACTCTGTCTCACTCCCTTCCCAACCACTGCTTCCTTTCATGTCCCTCGACGCTTATAACTGCCATCTGCTTTCTGTACAAATTGGAAATAGCCTTTCGCTCCCTGTATTTTATCCCTGCCACCTTCAGAATTTGAAAGAGAGTATTCCAGTCAACGTCAAGTCCAGTCGTCATAAAGAAATTCAATAAAACAACGCAAAACATGGACAGGTGTGTGTCTAATGGCGTGCATTCATAAACGCACAGTATACACAGCTGAAACGAACTGGCTGCAGTCCATTATCGACACATACATAACAGATAATGCCTGAAAGGTTGCGGTTACTTACCCTTATCTTGATTACGACTGCTTAGGTAAGCGTCGATTAGAAGAGTTTGCTTTACACACTGGAAGTGATAAGAAGTTGGCTCCAGACAATAATATGACGCACTATTCAGAGTAAACTGCCTTCAGCATGACAAACTCAGATACTTATTTCTTCATTCTGTATTGAGATTTACGATCACGACGATTAATTACAGACGAGTCTAATGAGAACTGACTATTTACGCCAACGACTTAGCGAGACAGTAGGAAACAGAAGTATCGATTACGACGGGACAATGCACTGCTTGATCATTCTACACAGTTAATATTTCACAACATCTGTTGACCAACGTAACACATGACAGAATTGTGTGACCTTTTTTATAAAACAGATCTCAATAGGGGCAAGTGTGAGGGTCTTAATCACTATGTTTCTCCAACTTGATCTACGTCTCGTGGTGTGTGACGCACATAACAGTTCCACAATGACGCTCGTTGCGGTTACCACGCCTCTAGCATGTAGATATGTCGACAGGTAGAGGTTAACAAATTGCAGATGCTCGTTTCACCCATTGGCATTTCGTTCATTTTATATTTGCCTGCCGCTCGACCGCAATAAATTAAAATAAAACGTTCGAGTGTTGTACTGATGAACTGTTTCACTACAAATGCATTTTCAACCAGATGTGTAAAAATTGCCAACAGTAATGTAACTGGGCAAAGAGAAACCGGTTTCAGCTATTCTGTTTGTGTTTGGAAGCTAAATGAAAGGCTCGTTTACAAAACTGCATTTTTATCACTGCATAGCGTCTGCGTCGAACAGTTGGCAGAGTAAAATACAACTGGCGGCAAACAGATGACAGTGAAATAAAGCGAAAGAACAATTTTAAAAAGAGGGAATGGGCAGAGAGTGACAGACAACGAATGACTGCTGCTTTTTTTTCTCTTTTTTCATCTGAAGTGACCCGCCTCTTCATCTCAGAGTAGCACTTATAGCCAACGCCCTACATTGTTTTATACATTTCAATCTCTTTGTCACCCCTTCAGTTTTCACCCTCTACGGCTCCCTCTAACACCACGGAAAGTATTTCCTAACATGCTAACCACATCCCGTCATTCTATCCGTTCTTCTATCCAGTGTTTTCAACGTATTACTGTCCGAGCCGATTCTGTTGAGAGCATCCTCGTTTTTTATCAGTCCAAGTAATTTTATGCGTCCTTCCGTAAAATCACACCTCACACACTTCGAATCTCATCCTATATAGTTTTCTCACAGTCGTTGATTCGCCTCCGTACAATACTGGGGTGTGGTGCAGGGGAACATTCTCAGGGATGTCTTCGTCAATTAAAGCCTATATTAACAAGGAATGTCCTCATTGCCCGTGCAAAAAAATGGTTCAAATGGCTCTGAGCACTATGGGACTTAACATCTGTGGTCATCAGTCCCCTAGAACTTAGAACTACTTAAACCTAACTAACCTAAGGACACCACACACGTCCATGCCCGAGGCAGGATTCGAACCTGCGACCGTAGTGGTCACGCGGTTCCAGACTGAACGCCTAGAACCGCACGGCCACACCGGCCGGCTTTGCCCATGCAAGTCTATTTCTTATATCTACCTTGCTTCGTCCGTGATGCGTTATTTTGAGTCCAAAGTAGCAGAAGACTACCCGATGTTTATCATTAATCTCGTTTCGGCTAAGCCCCGTTCTCAGTGGAGTGTTCAAAATGGTTCAAATGGCTCTGAGCACTATGGGACTTAACATCTGTGGTCATCAGTCCCCTAGAACTTAGAACTACTTAAACCTAACTAACCTAAGGACATCACACACATCCATGCCCGAGGCAGGATTCGAACCTGCGACCGTAGCAGTCGCGCGGTTCCGGACTGCGCGCCTAGAACCGCTAGAACACCGCAGCCGGCTGGAGTGTTCATTCCATTCAACAGATCGCGTAGTATTTCCTCACTTTTACACGTGACAGCAATGTCATCAGCGATTTCATCAACGCTATCCTTCGACTCAGTTTTTTATCCCAGTTCTGAACCTTTTAATTGTTTCATTTTTTTATTCGATACACAGATTGAACCCTGCATTATGCCCCATATTGACTAACTCTCATCTACCGGAGCCGTCAAGTTCTGTTGTATAGTATCCATTACATAACATGTTAAGGGGGCCTGGACGTCATGGGGGCCCAAAACTGGATTTTTTTGTTTAATAAAACACTGATTCTTCCTGATTCTAAAAATATATACTTGATGTATAGTACATCATCATTTTCGTGCTTAAATGCCTTTCTAAAGCAGAATGCCTAGCTGTCACACTACTGCCAAACACAAAACCTTGCCTACAATGCCTCATTACTTAATTTTGGCGCCTCTGTTTCCATAGCAAGTCTTTTGTTTAATATCTTTGAACATATAGACTGTACTGTGAGAAAAGATTTATTGGAATCGATCTTCCTATCGGTACAAGTAGATTATTTGAGCTTACTTATTTTCGCGCGCATTCGTGTTTTTGTTTGCATCTCAGCTGTTCCGATTGGTGTGGCGGACGCCATTATGTTTTTGTGGAGTAACAAGCGATGAGCAGAGTAGCCACCGAAACTGGGGACAACATAAAAAGTGGACTGCTATGAGTGGACAGGTAAGGTGCTGCTTAAGCCGAAAAACCTGCTGAACGCATGACAAGGAGGGAGGAGGGGGGGGGGGGGGGTCAGAGTAACAAAGAAATGAGAGAACACTAAATATGATGAAGAGGACACTCGGCATCAACAAGATTATGGAGCTGGAATGATCTGACATATTATTGAAAAGAAAATGACATGCAAATCTTTAGTTTCAATTTCCCGTAATAAATGTTTTCGCAGACTTAGGCATCATTATCTCATGCAATATTGAAGCTACAGAAACAAAATTTTGTTTGAATAATAATATAGTATTTGTCTGCACAGTGAACAACATTATTGAACGGTGTATTACATATTTTAAGCTGGAGCATGTCATACGTTCTTAAATTATTAGGAGAAAAAAATTGACTTCTAAAAAACTACTTCTTAATACAGAAAACAATAAACTGGTAAATATTCCTGGTTCATTGTTTCTAAAAGTTAATAATTAAAAGAATAAAGTTTATTTTGGCCTTTTATTTTTAATAGTGTGGAAGTACAATTACACGTAATTCAGAACGTAAGCCGATTTATCAATATGTTATCAATATGTTCACCCAGACAGGTGTTGACGCTTCTTTTTGTTGCGCCTATATAGACCTTTCCACAAATGCACGGAATTTTATAGACACCTGATGTTGCTAGAGGATGTAGTTTATCTTTTGCGGATCTTAAACATTTTTTTATTTTCGTGGTGGGTCTGAAAGCAGTTTCCACATCGTACTTGCTTAAAATTTTTCCAATGCGATCAGTGATCTTAATGATGAATGGTAAGAACACTTTCCCTTTGGGTTGGTGTCGATCCTCGTTCGTCCTGGTTGTCAGTTCAGGGCGTAGTGCACGATCTACCCCTGTTGGAATACCCGTTCTTCTTGAAGAGGAACTGTCGCCTCGGACGTATTGATAAATCATCGGCTGTAGCGGAACATGTGTTTCAGGAAGGTGATCATGAAATAAAGTTTAGTAAGACGACCGTCATAGCTAAGACGTCGCATTATTATGGGCGAATGTACAGAGAGGCCATTGAGATTGCCAAACACTGCAATAATTTTAATAGAAAAGATGAAGGCATTAAGCTGGATAAGATATGGATGTCAACATTGCAGCAACAGCGTGACAATCGTTTAATTTGAATTGAGAAAGTTAGCAATATCAGAGATCATAGCACAGCCGACGTCACGTGATTGACAGTGGCGCCCTCTGGATGGCTTATATATACGGCGCTCACTCGCGCTCTCGTTGCAGTTCGCTCATTGTTCTCGGAGGATGCCTTCCGCAGTCGAAGGCAAAACGTCAGGGGAGATTTTTATGTATGGATGACGGCATCTCAGCCAGGAAGTGTTAGGTGATGACACCTGCCGTGAAAGCCTTCATTCTTGTTTAATTCGGTCCGTAACTAGATGAAACACCGAAAATCAATTGTTTGTTGCCCTTGTAACCCACTAGAAAGCCAGGCTTGAACTGGGATGTGCGACTGTTGCGGCCGACTGGCTGCGCAGATTCCGCTAACAAAATTAATGTGCTAACACAATATACCGCTTCCTGCTAAACAGAATACTATCACAGGTGCTCTCTCTTGTCGAAATATTGTGTTTAGGACAACAGTTGTTTGCTACTTAACAAACGCAAGACAATCTGTGGAGAATTCCCCCACGACATAAAATGCGCTGGTATCACGTTCGAGTACGTGTATCGGACGGAAAGACACTTCCTCTGATCAGCAAATCGTCGAAACCTCCCTACAGTAGTCCGCCTTAAAGTTCGGCGGCGCCGTGTGCCCGCCTCGAGACACGTAGCAACCGCCCACACGGGGCGGCCCGACCCAGCCGCCTTGTGGTAAGAGGATTATCTAGCTGGCCGTGTCTGACGCCCACGGCCTGTGCTCGCCGGTCACAGCGACCGCCCACGTGAAGGAAAGCCACGTGTCAGACACCGGGCTTCGGAAACCCACGCCCCTCAGCGCGTTGGCGGTAAGCGCACTCTTGACCACTTATTTCATACATGCGTTTCTGAGCTGCTTCGGCACACTTAGGGAAAATAAGGGACTGCTGCAGTGTAAATTGGGTGATTCGTGAGAATACCCTACGTTCCACTGAAGACGCTAACGCTGGTCGTGACTTTTATAAACACTTTATGTATTGGCAACCATCCACTGTGCAAACCCCAGTCCGTAATCTCTGCAGATGGTGCCTACGTAGCGGCGTAACGCAGCAGGATCAAAGTTGTGACGCATGTTTAAGATGTTAAGAACGCCCTAGAGAAAACAGACGTACTACGGCCGTCACTCCAAAAGAAATGCACACTATTTTTGTAAAAATACAGTTTTCAGTCTGCATGTGTGAAGGTTTTACAGTGTGTAGTTACATCCTTCCCGCTTGTTTTCAAACGTAGTTTCACCTGTTCCCGTGAGTGGCGCCGTCACAGCATGTCTTCAAGATGGCTGCTACACTTTACGTTCGTCATAAGCAACGTGCTGTCATACAATTCCTGTGCTGTGAAAACGAGACAGTGGGAAACATCCACAAGAGGTTCAAAAAGGTGTATGGAGATGCTGCTGTCGATCGCAGTACAGTTAGTCGGTGGGCAAGCAGGTTACGTGATGAAAGCGAGCACGGCAATCTTCAAGATTGTCCTCGCAGCGGCAGGCCTCGTACTGCACACACTCCAGACAATGTGCAGAGAGTTAACGAATTGGTGACTGCTGACAGACGCATCACAGTGAACGAATAGTCACGTTACGTTGGGATAGGGGAAGGAAAGTGTTGGCGTTAAAAAAGGTTTGTGCCAAGTGGGTTCCCAGGATGTTTACAGTGGTTCACAAAGAAACAAGAAAAACGGTATGCAACGAACTTTTGGAACAGTACGAGAGTGGTGGAGATGAATTTCTTGGAAGAATTCTGACAGGTGATGAAACACGGCTCCATCATTTTTCACCAAAGACGAAGAGGCAATGAGTGGAGTGGCATCATTCAAATTCATCCAAGAAAAAAAAAAAATTCAAAACCACACCTTCTGCTGGAAAAGTTATGGCTACGGTGTTTTTCGATTCCGAAGGACTCTTGCTTGCAGACATCATGTCAGGTGGAACCACCATAAATTCTGATGCATATGTGACGACACCGAAGAAACTTCAAGCTCGACTGAGTCGTGTTCGACCACATCGGCAAAAGCAGGTTGTTTTGCTGTTGCACGACAATGCACGGCCACATGTCAGTCAAAAAAAACCATGGAAGCGATCACAAAACTCGTATGGACAGCACTGAAACACCCGCCTTACAGTCCTGACCTGGCTCCATATGACTCTCTGCGTGGAAGAAGGTTTGAAGATGGTGACTCCCTTGTGCACGCTGCCAAACAGTGGCTCCAACAGGCTGGTCCAGAATTTTACCGTGCGGGTATACAGGCGCTGGTTCCAAGATGGCATAAGGCAGTTGAGAGGGATGGAAAATATGTGGAGAAATGAAAATATTGTTCCTGTAAAACTTTCAGACATGTAGAATAAAAGATGGATTAAAAAAAAAATAGTGTGTATTTCTGTTGGAGTGATCCTCATACAATGTACACACTCAAGACAAATGAAGACGGTAAATCTCAGATCTTGAGTTCGGTGTGGCCAGACATCTTGAATATTGTATTTGAAGCCGAGAGTTATTGATAATTGGATCTGTCTTCACAACTGATGGAAACAGTTGAAGCAAAACAGCAGTTCATAGTTGAAGACGTGTTCGTCATTCAGTAGCTGGAAATAGTGAGACACTCTTACGGCATCACCCTGTCTGCAGACGAAGTCCAGAAGAATAAGTTCGCGCACGGCCTTGGTACGAAGTAGCCGGACCACGAGAACAAAAAAGGCGAACGTATTTGAAAAAGAACAGTAAAAGGTAGCTTAGACCATACCAAACTTGCAGATCCGCCACGCAGTGTTCGCTACCCAGTCAAGTCGCCACACACATACACAAATCTTCCCTCAGTGCCCAGAAATCTTAAAGTGATTGCAAGTCTATGTCAGAAAGTAAACACACGTTACACACTGGAAGTAGTTGCTATAACAGTATGAAGCTTTGTGTAAAATATACACCCCTATGTCTTGGTTTATCGACCACCTCATGTTTGTATTTTCCAAGTAAATACTTTTCTGAATGATGTTGAGCAGCTTAGAAAAAATATCTTCTTCCATTCGAGTGAAATTACGAAAGGAATCTCGATCTTGAATCTATGTGATGACGTACGTTATTTTAGAGTGCTGGTAGTCAATGCAACATTGAGGACATGGATATTACGCATGAGCAAACTGACATTAGTGACTACACCTTAACTATATTCAATTTTAAACCGAAAATGGGACAAAAAAGAATTGAGTATAGGGATAACTTCTACTATTACGCATCACAGAGTGTTGTATAGCATTATGCAGTGTTCCTCTACAAGCAATTCCCTGTTAAACCGTAGACGAGTCCAGAATCCTCTTAGCGATTGTCGAAGAAGAGCGGAGAAAATCGCGAACGGAGTTAATGCAGCTATTTAAAGCACGTATATTTATGGTGTGGTTTATGAGGGAAAAAAAAGCCGAAAACGGCCGCAGTGGAGCGCTGACAGCACAAATCAAGTTAACAATCTCGTCTCCTGTGCCTTTCTCTGAAAGTCGGATATCCGTCCCGTCCATGTCAGCGTTAGCTGCCTCGTACCGTAGGAGGACGGCTGAAGGTACGATAGTGAGTTAGCACAGAGAAGAAAACTGAATGAATGAAAGGGCGATGCAAGTACGAATGCCTAGCACACGCTAGGCTGACTTGTATACCGAGCAATGTAAGGTCATCTCGATAAATATACGCGGTACAAACTACCTTTCGTGGCGAAAGCCTGCAGAGCAATGTCCAGTAAGTTACACTACAGCTCCCCTAGAGCTTGATGACTGTGTTACACAGTTCACCGCTGTAGATGGGTACTATAGTAACGCGCTATCCATGTGTGGGGGTGCCACGAGCAGGTTTCTAAGAAACGGCGGCAGGCCGGCGAAATACAGTACACAATTCGGAAAGGACAAACCGGAAGTATGGTAATCCAAAACATGAAAGTAAACAATCGGCAGCACCGTAAAAAGCAACAATAGCAAACAGAGGAAACCCAAGAGCAAGCAATAACCATGTGCGAAATTGAAGTTGGCTACCGGAAAGCTTCGGTATCATCGACACAGCTGGACGAGGAAAGAGCTCACAGTTTCCTCCTAGCTTACGCCACCAGACGGTCTTGCCGGCTAACGCCGTGCCCACTCCTCGCTCGGTGTGTACGCGAAACCAAACAACTCTGGATGGCCTACTGTGGTGCACCCAAAGCCGTCTACATGACAGAGTCTGTGAAGGATACTAAAGCTCATGTACTGCTGCTTTGTGGTCAGTTCAAAGTCTTAACGCATGCCACACAATTGACTTAATATGTACTGTTAATACTGTTCAACACTTAATACTTTTCAGCATGACAATCAAGATAGGCTATTAGCGTTCAACTGGTTCTTGATACATGTCCAAGAGTATTCGTCGACACAGTGCTACAACTGGCTTGTATAACAGAATACTAGCTGAGCACATGGCGTTGCCCAGGTATGTATTCATTCGTGTCTTCTGTTACTCCAACTCCTTATTCCCCGCCCCCTCTCTCTCCATCTCCACCCCCCTCTCTCACTGTCCACCCAATCCAGCACCCCCCCCCCCCCTCACCACATGCATCTCCTCCACCCTCTCTCTGTCCGTCTCCTCTTTCCTTTCCTCTGTCCATCTCCCCCTCTTCCCTTTATGTGTCCATCTTCTCATCCCCCCCCCTTTCTCTGTTCACCCCATCTTCCACCTCTCTCTCTGCCTCTCTCTTCCTCCCCCTGTTGTGCCCATCTCCTCCTCTCCCCCCCCCCCCCTCTGTCCATTTCCCCTTCCACTCTGTCTATCTGCTCCTAAGCCATTTGCGTTGTTCTCCTCTTTCCCCCCTCTGTCTGTCCATCTCCTCCTCCCACCTTCTCTCTCCACTTTATCACACTCACCCCTATAGCAAGCTGGTGCCCACAGTACTTCTTTCCAGATTGTATCTAACATGTTTATCATATATGGTTGAAATCGTTCCAGGGGCTTAGTATGAGCTTTTTACCCGTCACTTTGCCCCCTTACGTACATGTCAAATATATTTCACATATATTGAATATATTTCATACGTATTTGCACTCATATTTCATGTGTTCAAATGGCTCTGAGCACTATGGGATTTAACTGCTGAGGTCATCAGTCCCCTAGAACTTAAAACTACTTAAACCTAACTAACCTAAGGACATCACACACATCCATGGCCGAGGCAGGATTCGAACCTGCGATCGTAGCGCATATTTCATCTGTATCTCTAGCAAATTTCGCCCTGCAGTTTCATTTTCATGCAGCTCAATGATTATGATGTAATATCTCCTAAACAATGTGTCATACAGTGATACATTTTTCTAGATAAATTCAGTGACTGCCGGCCGAAGTGGACGAGCGATGCTAGGCGCTTCAGTCCGGAACCGCGCGACCGCTACGGTCGCAGGTTCGAATCCTGCCTCGTGCATGGGTGTGTGTGATGTCCTTAGGTATGCGTAGTTACGTAGTTCTAAGTCTAGGGGACTGATGACCTCAGATGTTAAGTCCTATAGTGCTCAGAGCCATTTGAACCATTCAGTGACTGAAATGGATACTGCGTTAGAAAAGTGTTGCGAATAGAGTTAGTAGCAACGAAGTAATAAATTTAAAAGCCTTGCACGATGTGGCAATTCTTCACGCCTCTCAGTGTTGCTGACGTCATATCTCTTGACCTGTGTGTCGTGCACTGATATAATTTTGCTAGCAAATTTAGTGGTATATGTGAATGCTGTCTGCAAAACGTCTCGCGAATAATATGGTACGAAAGAAGTAATAAAATGCCATACTTCGTGCGGTAGTGCATGAACAGTGCAAATGCAGGAAGTGATAAACTTTTTTGCTTTCATCATTTTGTGGGAATTGCCAGCTAGAAAAAGTTTCGTAAAGATTTGAAATTACTTGCGAAGTTTGTTGCAAGTCACTAAGAGCTCTCATTTTCAAATACTGGACGACTAAAGTATGGGTATTCAAGCGTCGTTGGCTACACTGGCCCTTTGATAAGTAAGCGGTCTTTACCGCCACAGCGATCCTTTTCAGACTGTACGTGATATATGCACCAAGTTTGGTCGAAATCTGTCCAGTGGTTTAGAAGATGTGGAACATACATACATACATACATACATACATACATAAATACATACGCACATTCATTCGGCCGTAGCTTTATCTCGATTTTCTTTCACTGGTAATATTGTCCACAAACGAACTGAAAAAACGATAGCAGAACACTAGTGTGCATTCGGTGGAAACATATCACAGGCAGATTGCCTTTTTGCCGTGAGTCAACATGGTGAAATGTAATAGAAATTTTACACTGGCGCACACCTATTCCGCGAAGATATTTTTTTGAGCACCTGACAATAAACACAGATAACCCATACCACATATATTACACGACTTTCAGTTCTCCGTAAAGCAAGTGCAGCTAGCCGATACATGTTTACAACAGACTTCCTGTAAAGTATTATCTTTTGCAGGAATTCTGAACATGCTACTCAATAGAAGAAAAGAATGGGAGGAAGATTAGAGTTTAACCAGTAAACCCCTACCCCGTATTCTTTAATGAACAGAGCTCCTATGTTTAAAACATCATATCTCCCGAATAATATAATTTTAGGTGAATTCAGTGGTATATTTGGATACTGTGCAGAATGCTTTGCAAATAGAGTACGTAGCAAAGATGTAATACATTAAAACGTCATGTATTTGATGATGAAGTCTGACTGAACGAAGAGCGAAAATGTAGAGAGGGATAAACCTTTTCCCTTTCATTACTTTTGAGCGGGGTGTGAGCGAGAAAAGGTTTCTAAATGGTTTGAAGTCAAGTGTGATGTTTACTGGAAGTCGCTAAATGCTCTCAGTCTCAAATACTGGATGAATATAGTCCGAGTAATTTGCGCCGTGAGTTAAGCTGTCACAAGACACGTACAGAGTTTTTAACTTTAACATGTGTGTTGTGTTAAATCTTTAAAGTGAGTTATACCTCTTAATGAGTAGATTATGATAGCATTTTAAATTTTTAGATTCAGTCAATAATGGTACGAAGTACTGAAAATAATTTTTATTGGCCCTGGAAGCAGATAGGCAACCTGCGACTGGTACCGTGCCCCTGGTTATCCGTTTAGTTAATATAAATATCCCGTCTACGGAAAGGTCATTAGATACGGAGCACAAGCTCGGATTGGGAAAGGAATTCTGTCGTATGTTTCTCAGAGGAATTATCCTGGAAATTGCCTTGCACTGTTTGGGAAAACCACGGTAGCGTAAATCTTAACCAGTACGCCACGTCTCTCAGTAGTCCATAGACGGACGTCTTGTCCCCAATACTCTGAGACCCAATATCATAAAAGAGTGAGAAAAATTACAAAGTAAAAAGTAGTAATAGTATTTCGCCTTGCCTACTCTGTCAGCATAATATAGATCATTTTTTAGTCTCGTCTACATCTTGGACAAACTACAAGGAACAATCACAAAAAAATTATCAGCCTGTGACAATAATAATCTTAAAAAGATATTTGATCCAGTAGGATGTCCTGAATCTCAAACGTGGAGGTCATTTATTACGAAAACTGCTGGAAGGGTTCCGTAAAAAGTTACTCGTATGTATAAAAATGGCTCCTTGTAGGTATGTTTGAAATTTCAGACTTTGACACCGTTCGATCAATCACCATGAAAGTTGGCACATACAAGTATTTTTTTTATGGAGATGGGTTTTCTGCTAGCCACTGTTCTTTAACTCGCCTCTAGATGTCACTGCAGTATATCGTCTTCTACATAGTTCAACCGTGCGCCATGAACATTGATATTCATACGTATTCGAGCACGGAGAATATTTGCGCGCTAACCACTTTGTTGTAACTCGCCACTACATGGCGCTGAAGCACACCAGCTTCTATATCGTTCAGTCGATAGCAAAAATCGTATCTACGCCTCAGTCCTCTATAATAACAAATAGTGATTGTGACTATGATTAGTAATAGATGATTGAGTTTGATATAGAATACCACTTTCATTTTGTTGAGTGCTGGACGCCGATATGAACCACGATACTGTTTTTGTTTGTAAGCGAATGACTTTCTATACTTTTTTTAATTACGCTTGAAAGAAATTTGTGTCACAACTAAACTATTTTTGGATGCTTCATCGTATGTAATTAGTTTCTATCGATAAAAATAATGGAATCTCATCCGCATGAACCATATTTCATTTTTCCACATTTTCCTGCAACGAATTATTCATTATCGATTACATAAAAATCATCCTTTTTTGTATATTCCGAGGTAAATAAATACACACAGTCAGGACAACGACGGAATGGTTTCGCTAGTTATGTATATAGATAGTTCATCTGTATGTTTTGATGAGTGAGTTTGCGAGTATCAAAATATAAGACATAAATGGCCGTATCTTGGCATTGCATTGACTTGCAACCTTAAAGTTTTTACATCGCCAAGGGTCCGTAGACCTTAATTTTCGACATAAATTTGAACTTGATACTTCTACCCGTTTCTGAGAAAAAGAGGTCTTAACAGCAGAACAGATACACTTACAACAAAGGGTTCCTGTAAGGGTTCCGTGTTTACCGAATGACGTACGGAACCTTAAAATGAAGATAAAGAGTTGCTGGAACGGTATTCACAGGCCAGTAACGGAAATCAAACTAGAGAAAATTTAATCTGGTAGGATATGTCATGGGGAAGCCATAAGGCAGATTGTCGCTAGAGAGAGGTGCAGTAAGTGGCGACACATAACGCGAGGGAGTGCCCGGATCAGATGGAAAGACGTCATCTTCAAAGGAAATCAAGAAAGCGGATCGGAGAAAAACGATCCGATTCGAAAGCAGCTACGGGAGATGCAGAGCAAGTGTACTATCAACTAGGCTGAGATGATGAATGAAGTGAAAGTAGATGCTTAAAATGGACCAAGTAGTCGATAAACATTTACAGTCTAATAAACCTGAAGACAGCAATCGAGAATCTCAATACCGATCTGTGTGGACTATAAAATCGGCGTAGGATATTGAATTAAAGCTCAATCCATTCAAAATCCAAGCGGTACTGCCTGGTCATTCCAGACTCATTAACCCGAATTATCGGGAATCCCTACCATCTTTAACCCCAGACGGGACAAATAACTTCTCTGGTTCAGCAAAGAGCCTAGGAGTAATAACAGACGAAAATCTAAACTGGACTGAGCACGTAACTATAATGTACAGGAAGGCATCAGCATCTCTCTATGCCCCACAAAACTATAAAAAGCTCTTTTATCTAGACGTGAAAAAGAATCTTGTATAAGCACTTGCACTTCCAGCTATTGATTACAGCGAATGTTATCCTTCAAGGTCTTTTCTCTGGAAAGCTCATGGCACCTGAAACTGGTTATGAATGCCTGTGTTCGTTATATCTGTGATGGTCATACTCCCCATCATATGTTCAGGTACCCTGACTGCGTGCAGACAAGCCTAGAGATTTCCATACCCTCTGCCTCCTGTACTGTCTTATCAACGTATACTGCCTCCATATATTTGCTCGACTTTTACGCTCTTGTCTGAATGGCATGGCAGGAACACCCGTTCGCTTCAGAGCAAAATCCTTTGCCACACTCCATCGTTAAACTACTTTCCCGAAGTCCTCCTCAGCAGCAGGAATCCAACTCTGGATTAACATCTCGCGTTATATTACAGAAATGAATAACGTCTCCAGCTTCAGAAGACATATCTACTGAATCACCAGTAATGATAACCATTGTCCCTGCACGCCCTCGATACCCTGGTACAGCCTCTTTCCAACAAGGTCTTCCTCATTTTCCAGTGTTCGTAGCTGGTGCAGTCTCCTTAAATACCCTTTCTCCAGAACCAACTATATCACAAACATCTATTTGTACACATATACATTCATTTTTTACCTGCCACCATCATTGTTATTATTGTCAATATTATTGTCATTAATATTATTTGGTACTATTATCACTATTAGCAGCAGCAGCAGCGGCAGCAGCACATGTGCAGCCAGTATTAACTTTCGCAGTTCATAGTATTTACCTATATTGTCACTATAGAGAATTAATTTTAATACTATTTGTCATATTAGAAATGTTATTTCTTGCGTAACTGTTATGTAATAGATACTGTACGTGTGACACCCTGGTCCGATGTAAGACCTGGTCTGATGGTCCTAATCGTATCAGATTAAGTAAATAAATAATTTTCTATGTTTCACAGAATGACACTGTCAGTGCCACGTGACACTGTGACACAAAATACTGAGGAAAGCGAATCATCTCTGTCACAATACGGTGTGAGGGGACCCACTTCCGAAGACTCCAGTGTCGACACAATTTACAGTACGTCTTGCTGTCTCCCTACTTAGGAGATGTACGGCCCGCTATCCCAAACGGTGGGCAGTCTGATTACCACGTCTGCAGAACGAGGCTACAGAGGACACTCGCTTGTCTGGCTACGTAACGGTGCGCAAAACAGCCCGGCGAACGACTGACTACGCAACTAGTAAACACACGATGAGCCGGCCTCTTTACCTTGCGTCACTTGTTCAGTTTTAGAAGTGGCGTCCCACTTCTGTTTTTCACTCCTCAGGTCGGGTATGTTAAGAACTCGACTCCTGTCCTTTATCTAGATAATTCCTCCGTTAGGCACATTAGCAACTTCCGCGTTCTACGAGGCATCTTCAGAAACTAATTGTACTAGATTTTTGTATGTTTTTAGAAAATGTGTATTTGAAAAAGAATTCCAGGATATTGTTGGTACAGTTGTTGACTATTTTTCAACGTAATCGCCATCCCACTCAATGCAATGCATGCGGTGAGCCGTAGCACTAGCTGCTTTACGTCCTCCTCCAACAATTCTCCCTCCAGCTCTTTTCCTCCTCTTCAGAACCTGTTTCTGCACCTGCTCATCGTTTGAAAATTTAATTCCACTCATGCGTACCTTCAGGGAAGTGAAAAGATGATCTTAAGGAGCCTTCCCTAGGCAATAAGGGGCTGGTTCAAAACAAGCCAACCAAATGAATCCAAGAGCGAGTTGGTGGCTAAGGCTGTGTGAGAACAGGTGTTGTCATGCAACAAGCACGCTGCTCTTCTCAGCATTCTCTTCCTTTTGTTTTCAATGTCCTCTTGAGCTTTTTTTACCGTCTAACAATACATTTGTGCGTTGACGGTCTCCCAGCCGGCCGGTGTGACCTAGCGGTTCTGGGCGCTTTAGTCTGAAACCGCGCGAGCGCTACGGTCGCAGGTTGGAATCGGCTGCTGACCTCAGGTGTTAAGTTCCATAGTGCTCAGAGCCATTTTAACCGATATCCCAGTGTTTCGGGTTTCTGCGAGGTCTCTCGTATAAGAGAGTTGTGTAGAATTGCGGAAGGATTGCAGAAATTTCATCCACTGTCAATCGGCGGTCTTCACGGACAGTTTCCTCGATTTTTTGCGTTAATTTGTCAAACTGGAAGGTCTTCCACTCCTGTGTCCGTCATGAACATTTGTTCAGCCTCCACCAAGCTCTCTACACCACTTAAACACACTCGTTCTGTGCATAACACCTTCGTCGCAAACCACTTTGATTCGCGAAAAAATTGCGGTAGGTTTTATTCTTCCTGCAAGTACGAAGCGAATTACAGCTCGTGGTTGGCACTTGACGGGATTTCTTACCGACATATTTCCAGCAAATGGACACTAAACGTTGAGTTTATGCACTATCGTGTTCCTGCGTTGCTCTTTCTGGTCAGGGATCCTCATCCACCACTCAGTGTAACCAACCCTTTCAGAAGGAAAGGTGTATACCAGAGGAAACACTTCACGTACCATACTTTCTATCTAAAGAATTTTAATATAAAATGATGGTGCAATATCTTGTCAGGAAGTTCAAAAGGCAAGTCTTGAACTGACCACGCTTTGAAACAGCTCTATAATTACAAAACATTTCACGCATATGAGCTTGCACTTTCATCTTAAATGTCAAATCCAAGGCGGAAAAAATAATTGTCTACGCAGTAATTTACTGCGAAAAAGAAAATATGTCACAAACGAAGACATGACTTGCGTAACTGGGAGAAAGAGGATGCAGGTTACTTCAGTCAAGAATAGTTGCTTTACGTCAAACTATAAAGATTTAAGAAATAAAGGGGCTGACTTCGTTATATTGCAATCATCAACCGTCTGTCGCTATTGTGTCTTCACTGGTGATTACTTACAGTAGGGTGACATACTTTCGCCGTGCATACTGACCTGAAACAGAAAAGTGTCGTATAAATTTCAAAGTCCAGTACTATCTTAGGATATGCAAATTTATCAAATATACAAGGTGTTCATATATTTATGTAGCTGTCTATCATAACAGTTACAGCCAACATTGTTTTCTCGTGCAGTTAAGGTAGAAATAGAATTATTTGAATTATTTTCACTCAAATTGTGACGTGTATATGTTGTACATAAAATCTTACGACGTGTTACATTTCATATTGAGCAGTGAAAAAAAAAATTATCTGAAAACATAGAAACCAATAATCATAATAAAGTGCATATGCGATCAATGAATGAAAATAATTTTAATAATAGTGCCACTGTGATTTCGTGTTCTCAATGTGACATTAGGTCCGTCTTCGACAACACGAGGAAAATGATTTACAAAGTGAGAATACATCGATAGAAAAATTCTCGTAGTGCGTCTACCAACTACAACACGCTGTAACTTCGTAATAAACGACTTTGCATTGTATATTACAGTCTTTTACAGACTTTAATCGTCGAAATGTTGTTAATTTACTTTTAATTATAACAAATCCAACAAGCAAGACAGATTTTTCATGAATCTCCAATGTGCCGTGCCTCAAAACCGCCTACTGCCATAACACTCGAGTTATAACGCAATAATATGTAAATACGAAAATACTTTCACCACCACCAAGACGTTTCTCATCGTTTTAACACAAAAAATCGTATCAATGACGATTTGTTCTCGAGACATTCAATGTGTTAGTGTTTAACAAACAGTTTATGTTCACGAGGATTAAGATATAACATAAAACCCACCGACTATCGGCTTCTACTGAACACAACAAAAACAATGTGGCGTCTTTATTTCTGCGGGCCTGAAGCTTTCTGCTCGTGACGTAGGAAACGTTCCCGCTTCCTATTGGTTCTACTTCACGTAACACGTCGCCGAAATACTACAGAACTTCTTGTGTGTTTCTCGTGACGAAACGGCTCCTCAACGTAAAACAACAGGTAATGACGTCACAAAACTCGTAGGGCGCAACGTCAACGTCAGCTAGCTCAACCCGTATGCCCACAGCCTTAGGCCTGACCTCTCGAGTATTGTGAACACCAGCGGACAAGGGTTCGATCTTGCCATAATCCTTCTAAATGGGTCGCAGTCGGGGCCTACTGTGCTGTCATGGGCTAGTGAATTTCCCGTATGACAGGTGCTTTCCAGTTCGTGCTGGTAATAAACTCTCGAAAAGGCGTGGCAGTCAGCAGGCATGCTACTGGTGGGGGGAGGAAAAGGAGAATGACAACACCTGCATTCTCCTCTCGAGGTTGACTGGTTGAAAGGGATGGATGTCAAAAACAATTTCGTGCAACAGAGTTGTAGCTCGCCAAAATGACAATGCTTCCCTGTGCGGGCGTAGAATTCAGCTTGATCTGGCGATTTTCTACGGAGCGTACATGCGTTCACCAGAAGGAAGCCGCGTAGCAGGACATGGAACCTTTAATGAAAGAGGCGGAGTTGGCAAGAATCGAAGGCAACAAATTTGATTTGTTCGAGAGGAAACTGTACACGCGGCGGTTCTCAGTGGTTTTTTCTTCCTTTTTAACTCAGAGCTGTTGAGATGTTTTGTTTGTACAGGGTATTATCGGTATGAGTTTTCAGAAAGCTGTTGGAAGCTGTGTACGGCTGTTTGTGGTGTTCGTTGTCCAGTCTAGTGCTCGGATACCAGTCTTTTGAAAGTAGCTGGTTTGCTACAGAGTGTGTTTACTGGTATAGGAGTACTGACAATTTTAACCCCGTCTCGCGGGTCAAAGCTAGGCTGACGACTCTTATGTAGACTGATTAAATACTTCAACTGTACCGATGATTAATCTGGGTGAGTCAATAAACGCACTCAACTACATCTGCGTAGTAATATGCCGCGTAATTTGTCTCTCGCGTCACAAGTAAGTGGATTCTGGGTGCGCCTGCGCTTGGGACTTCGCGCTACCCTCTGAAAGCTTCGAGGAGGAGACAGGAAGATCGTTTTCAGTGTAACCATGAGTTACCACACTTCGTCAAAAGAAAAACAGATAAGGAAAGTAGGAGTTTGGAAAGTAGGAGACGAGGTGCTGGCGGAAGTAAAGCTGCGAGGACGGGGCGTGAGTCGTGCTTGGGTACCTCAGATGGAAGAGCACTTGCCCGCGAAAGGCAAAGGTCCCGAGTTCGAGTCTCGGTCCGGCACACAGTTTTAATCTGCCAGGAAGTTTCAAAAACTGATGAGTTTTACGGAAAAAGTTCAGACCTAAAAGCAAAAAATATATATATATATATAATTTGTAGTTTTCCTATTTGCTTTTTATTTCAATGTGGTAACTCTCTATTACTTGTACTTCGCAATACTATATAATGATATTACACATATTATTATTACATCGCAATTTAATTAATACATAGTAATAGTTTTGCGACTAATACAGCGAAGTTCCACAGCACACAAGCGCCGCCCACGGGGTCTGGGGGACACACACATATGTATGGGGAATTACTAACATAGCTTGTGGATGTTGGCAAAGCTACCAGCAACGCGTAACTGTGGGGTTGTAGGTTGTATCAGAAGCTTTAAATCGGCTCTGAATGATGCACTAGCGTTATGGCTATATTTTATCACTGCCGATACTAACCGTTCATTTGTGAGCGTAAAAAACATTCGCGCTCTAGACTGAACATTGTAAAAAGAGACAAAAATGATCTCTGCGTCTCAATCTGTATTTTTGGAATATAATTATATATCCACTGTCCGCCATTAATAGGACGGTAAAAACAGTAACGAAATTTTCCTTACTTTGTGTATACAGTATAGTCGAAAGAAAACATTATTAGACTAAAAGTGTAGGTGATGTGGGGTTATACAGAGCGTGAAATTTAGTACACATAGCTGTCATCTCTGGCAACAACAGTGGCTGTAAGCCGGCTGTGCACGTAGTCGAAGTGAGCATGGATGACAGACGTCATTCCAGCCCCCTTGAACTCTATGACAGAACATCAATCTTTACACGCTTGTGAGTGCCGTCATGTCAATTTCTCGGCGACCCTCGACCAGATGTTTCCAGTGGGTGAGAGATCTGGAGAACGTGCTGACCAGGGCAAAGGTCGACTACCATCTGTATCGATGTGCGCTGTAACAGAACGGGCAACAGGCGGTCTCGCGGTACCTTGTTGAAAAATAACATCATGGGGCAAAGCCACCACTCTCGGTACGTCAGAGATGTAGCGCCTGCTGCCCACATTGCAGGGTATGTGAGCCTGAGGTGGCCGTGTTGTGTATCCAGTGGCACGCTATAGCAACATTCCAGATACTTGGACCACACGTCAGTGACGAATACGATCTCCTCGGAGCTTCCACACATGGATTTGCATATTGTGATGCTATACGCAGAAGCAGGATTCGTCTGAAAAGACGATATGGTGTGAAGCCATTCTTTTACGGCCATAAGCTATGATTTTAAATAATGTCTTATATATATTTGTGTAGCTGTCATTTATTTCAGAATAACCACTTTAGAAGAATAAGTAGTGCACTAAGAACTTCTAGGCGTAAGAAGTTATAGTTACGTCAACTTCTGTTCTGTATAAGTCTATAAATAGTCGATACAATAATGTCTCGCTCTCCTTTTCTCATTTTGTTTCAGTTCATCTTGTCTGTATTCCGTTAATTCGTGTGACCGTTTATTTGTGAAAATATACAGAGTGAAAGTATACAAAACTTTAATTTCAGAAGTACTTCAACCTTCTGTGGAAGTAATTAATTATCTTTGTGGGGGAATAAAGTTTTTTGTTACCAGGAACTGATAATTAAAATTTTTTAAGTTAATCTAGGGAATGAGAATGTTTCATCGGACAGGAATTAACTCAAAGCTGGAACTTTGAAAACTTTCATTGTTTTCAATCGCTACATTAAGCAGCGCAGTGATCGTGATTTTTTCATCAAATAGAACGAAAATTAACATAGGCATAGGATCTTTGATTGCAGCATTAATGGGTAGCATCCATCTCACGCTACGTGAGGAGAGCCCTACGTCATAGTGACGTAACGCTACGTCATCGTGACGTAAATAAACCTAAATCGTCTTCATGACTACGTACATCGATCTTTGCAGTTGTTCCACAGAGGTTGCACGGTAGC
The DNA here is from genome assembly GCF_021461395.2 of Schistocerca americana. NCBI lineage: Eukaryota > Metazoa > Arthropoda > Insecta > Orthoptera > Acrididae > Schistocerca > Schistocerca americana. Next base: position 225,929,544 of record NC_060125.1, on the reverse strand, counting down.
GTGAAAGTTAAATGTAAATACATGTGTAGAAACAAGTTACAGTAGTTGTGTTCAGCCCAGCTGAATTAGTTATTAACCTGGGATCCCAACAATTTTGGATGTTATTGTGTGTTTCTTGAGCATAATGAATGGCTGAACGAAGGAACCATAACGAAAGAAAAAAATAAACGCTCGCAGTCATTTTTTAAAATCCGATGCATCGTCCATAAAACATGTGGACAGAAACGTGAAATAATTAATTATTAAGCTGTAATCAAAAGAATTTGGGATGTTATTGGGTATTTCATGAACATAGCTAAAGTCAAAACAAGCTTGTAATCATTTTTAAAAAAATCCCATGAATCGTCCATAAATCATGTGGACAGAAACGTGAAATAGGGAGAAATTAAAGTGTTTCGTGTTTTTGTAAAATCCAATGGATTGTGCATAATGCTTCTGGGCAGAAACGTTAAACTGAGACATTAAAGTGGATTCCAAAGATAATTCCGAATGCTGCTGGAATTTTAATTTTGCTTTCATGTTGCAGATCAACTCATAAAATTTTGCTCTTCAGAAATAAATTATTTCTGATGATTATAATGTATAATGTAACCTGTTTATAAATGTGAAAAAAACTGATATTTCGTCTATAGTTGTTACTCACATTTTATTATTTAAGCAGTATCAACTATAAAAAAGTCAGTTTCCTAGTAGTTTCCAAATGATGTTGAACACTGACTGTCACAATGGGTGAGCTACTTGACAAAATAACCTCAACAGCCCACAGTTTTTAGCAGCACTAAGTGATGTTTCATATGCGATGGTGGAATACTATGTTTGTTTACTCTGTCAGTAGACATGGTATAAATTTTGGGGGTGTTTGGCGCGATTACTATATCTATTTCCATATTGCCTAAGAGTCATACAAAAAGTAGCTGAAAATGGTAATAGCACTCACTGCTTCCAGTTGCTTAAAATGCTGGTAAATGTGACTTGCATGTCATTGCTTTTTCACAGTATAAAACGTACGAAGAAAAATAATGACGTGTGTTGTAACAGGTCAGTACATTATAATAATCAGAAATAATTTATTTCTCAAGAGCAAAAGTTTATGTGATCTACAGCATGAAGGCAAAATTAAAATTCCACCGACATTCGGAATTGTCTTTGGAAGCACATTAATTTCTCAATTTAACGTTGCTGCCCATAAGAATTATGTACAATCCATTGGCTTTTATCAAAATACGAAACACTCTAATTTCTCTCTATTTCACGTTTCTATCCACATGATTTATGCACAATTAATCGGATTTTTTTTTAAATGACCAGACGCTATTTTTGACTTTCGTTATTGTTATGATTCCTTCGTTCAGACATTCATTACGTCAAGAAACACACGATAACATCCAAAATTGTTGGGATTCCAGGTAATAACTAATTCACCTGGGATGAGCATACCACACAACTGCTGTCACTTCGTTAGTACACGTCTATTTACAGTTAGCTTTCACGTTATCGGTGCAGCCTCTGTAGTACAACAGCAAAGATCGATACACGTACTCATGTAGTCGATTTAGGTTATTTTCGTGAGGATGACGTGACTATGTCGTAGGGTTCTCCTCACCTAGCGTGAGATGAATGCTACCCAGCATGCATGAATGAACATTCACTTTAAAATAACTCGCAAAAATGATTTTTGATGTGAATTTCTCTTACTTGCAAGAGTGAACAATTAATATGGACAGTACTTGTTTAAAGATTATTGTCTTTATTCATTGATTAATCCATCAAAGTTAAAGAAAGATACTACGAAATATTCAGTTCCAAGACAAACCCTGTTTCACGACAAACTTTAAAGACAGTAAATTATTCCATCTTCTCACAAAGAAAATTAATAATTACCACACCCTTAGATCAGAAAGAAACCAATTGTAACGATGACACGATGAATAACCACTACCGATTGGTCAAGAAATATTAAGATTATGAGAACCGGGCCGGCCGTTATGGCCGTGCGGTTCTAGGCGCTTCAGTCTGGTACCGCGTGACCGCTACGGTCGCAGGTTCGAATCCTGCCTCGGGCATGGATGTGTGTGCTGTCCTTAGGTTAGTTAGGTTTAAGTAGTTCTAAGTTCTAGGGGACTGATGACCTCAGATGTTAAGTCCCATAGTGCCCAGAGCCATTTGAGAACCGGCACAGGTGCCGCTACCATGTCCAGTTCTGCCGTTGGGCCCACAACTGTCATCTATCTACTGCCAAGTCAAGGAAAGCCACATGAATAGTCGCCATGCTGACAATCCCATTTCCAGACTCCAGATCGTGACGTTGTCGTACGATTCTGCACGACCGAGCGAACGATATCCATGTCTTGCTCATGTTTAGAACCACAGCCGACTGGTACTATTATCAATGTTTAATGATAACCACCACAGCTGTATTATTACAAATTCATTGTGTCACAGCCAGTTCAATTCTTAAAACTCAGCAACCTGATTATGTTTTAAGAACGAAACCGATCATGACGTAATAAACATGTCATAATAAAGCTGTGGTGGTTTTCATTTATCATTAATAAGTACGTCCTCTCGGGTGCTCGTCGAGCGGGGCCGCTGAGAACCTCAATGGCACTGAGTACCGCTCTACTGAACCTATCTATTCAATTTTCGGAGAACAGTTGTGGGACCCCGAACAGGAATATCGCTGAATGATATACTGCAGCCTCGATAGCCCTCGATATTTTTCTTCCTTGCCCTATCCCTTGCCTCTACGGGGTCAGCATTGTTATATGGGTTGGAGTAATGACGCCGGCACTCCTAGCGGAACGTGTGCCCTATCAGTCTGCTTCTAGAGTGAATCACATGTTCATGTGTGAGAACGTTTTCTAAGCGTTTGCGTAGCGTGTACTTGAGGCGAGACGAGGGTACCATCGCGGTATTCACATATTGAATGTGGAAAACCGCCTAAAAACCATATTCAGGCTGGCCGGCACACCGGCCACCCTTTGTTAATACGATGGGCCCATTTGATCCGGACCGGAGCGTCTTCCCAGATCCCGGAAGCTGCCATTGAAAGGGTCCGTAGGCCACAATCCTGCCACTGTCAATTCCAAAACGACCTGACACACATTTCTTCTCCTTACAAGTGGTGTACACGACGGATTTACTTCATACTTTGTACACTTTTAGTAGTCCATTAGGATAACAATGTTTAAGTAGGTGATTTACAGAAAATCGCAATAAGTCTTACGCATCATTGATATATTGGCGTGTTGCGACGCTGAGCACGAGATGGCGGCTGTCGTGTGGTTGGTCCGTAATCGATGGGTCGTTGGATCGAGTCCCGCTCATGTTTTTTTTTTTTATAAATTCATATACTTTACAACACCAGTTACATTTCCGTACGTATCACATTTGAAAAGCAAGATGATGGAAAACATGTGCGATTGTATGAACGTTTATTCAATTTCCAGCGTTTTGGTTGTTTGCTAATCTTTATTATCACACCAAATATTACATTTGTAACTATAGCCAAGCATAAAGTTTTCCTCAAAATGTAAGCCTTTTATGATTTCCGAAATTCCTTGTACCTGCAATCGTGTAAGGCACCGTGAACTGCTTTGCACTGGACGCTTCGATCTGCACACACAGGTCTCAAAGACGATGGTCAGACTTGGAAATCCCAAGTCAATCATCGATGTATAAAGGTGTAAATAACTTTATTCAATGATGCAGTGAGTTACAATGTAGCAGAATATGAGGTTACCGCACCATTAATTGCCGGATATGCTTCCAGCGTCACTAATTGCAGGATGATATTTTTCATATAGACATGGAAAACATTAAGTGAGGCGGCATCTACTACGTCCAATGAATGCTGTTTTCCCGTCAAGCACAAACAACATTCAGAGTTTTTAAGGGAAAACAAAGCGCTTTAACAGTTTGAAAAATTTCTCTTTCTTCCGACAACTTGGATTGAAACCACGCGTAACGGAACACTTTCGTCAATATCGCAGTCGAAAATTAGAGATGTACGACTGAATATATTTTAACAGTATCTTGACAAGAAGAAATTTCTCGTTCATTGTCAATTACAATAAGTGTGAAGGCGCTATATAAAGTTTTTAACTTTAATTAGTAACTAGCGAAATAGCACTGGAAATTCAATAAATGTTCATGCAATACACCTGTCATTTCATCATATTACCTTTCAGGTATAATATATATGAAATAATAGACTAGTACTGAAAAAAATATAAATTTTAAAGAAAAGAACATGAGCGAGGTTCGATCCAGCAATCCACCGATTGCTGATCTTCAAGGCAAACCACATGACTGCCGCTAGCTCGTTCTCAGGGTTGCAACGCACCGGTTGGTCATTGGCGTATGAAACTTCTCTTGCAATTTTCTCGAAATTGCCAAAGTAGTACACCTTATTACTTGCAAATGATGTTCTACTAAAGGATTATTAAATGTGTACAAAGTTTGAAGTAAATTCGGGATCCGAAGGTCGTGACCTGCCTTTGTTAGACCAAGCACAACATGCTTTACTCAGAAAGTACCGACATTCAGATCTGATTTCTGAAGGAGAAACCTGAGGTTAATACTTCTTTATACAGTACAGGTTGAATGAAAAGGGACTTTATAACTATGGAATGACACAGAAATTTATTGAGATAACTTGCAGAATCGGTAGATGTGCCAGTTTGTAGCAAACAACCTCAAATCTCGCATGAAAGTGTAAAGTGTCACTTTAGTTCAATGTGATACCATTTGTGATGCGGCAAACATCCCGCCGGTAATCGATTTCTCCCCACGCTCGTGGCAGCAAATTGGGAGTAACTTGTGCAACGGCAGCGTAGATTCAAATTTCTCAGGTCGGCTGAAGTGTTTGGTAGGGGAGGAACATTCACAGGCCTTTAATCAAGACCGAGAGAAAGAAATCCAGTGGTCTGAAGTCTGGGGAGCGAGATATATCCAATCCTTAGACCTGGAAAGCGATTATAGAGGAAACCTCCAACTTCAGTGCGGAAAAGAGGCGATGCATCATCTTGCTGGTAGTAAACCATCCTATCTCTGTCATCTTCATCGATCTGTAGAATTATACCAATGAAAGTTTTCTCGATGAGGAAGAAACTGCTGTACGCTCGCAATGTGCTAAGGGTACAAAACATATTAACTTTGGGGCTGTCACGAACGTGTATCTGGGTCACAACAAAGGTACGCCGAACAGTTGTTGCAGAGTTCGTTGTATGAAACCAAAACACACAGTGGACAGGCTTCGCACCGGGGGAGGTAGTTGTTAAAAAATATATCGGCTCAACCACTTGTTTATAGTGTAAAACACTAAGATTGACGCGTTTCGGAAGTCAAGCTTCATCATCAGAATAATAAAAAGTAAAAGCACCTGTTAAAACTCGCTAAAATGGAACATGCACCAGGCACAATAAAACTGATGATAAAATTAAAACATAGTGGCTACTTCCCTTGTTGCAGCCGTGTCTCCCAAGGTCCATCTCCACATAGTCGTCAAAAATGTCGCCTATGGTGTTCAATAGTACAAAGGCAAAAAGCTGGATCCACTAGAACAGCTGGAAACTACGATACATAGCGTGGATAATCAGAACACACTGAATGAACAGCTAACTGGTGATACAAATAACTTTTTTAAACATTTCACTGGTTTCTTTTAGTAACTACATTTTTAGCAATTGGCAGGATACCATCATTTCATGAGGTCCTTGGAACATGTATGCGTTATCTGTTCGTATAGACATTTCTGTGACTTCCTTGTTTACTTGCGTGTGAGCTCACTCGCGTTTCAGTGTCGTGTTTGGCTACGTGGTGTGTGGTATCAAAGAAGACGCACGGGCGGTTTACGACGATAGAGGAGAGAGCTATGTGGTTAGATGTTGAACACCATAGGCGACATTATAAATATATATATATATTGACGACTACGCGGAGATGCACCTTGGAAGACACGGCTGCAACAAGGGAAGCGGCCACGTTTTTTTAATTTTATTATCAATTTTATTGTGCCTGGTGCATGTTCCATTTAAGCGAGTTTTAACAGGTTCTTTTACTTTTTATTATTCTGATGATGGAAGCTTGACTTCCGAAACGCATCAATCTTAGTGTTTTACACTATAAACAAGTGGTTGAGCCGATATATTTTTCAACATTTATATTCACAACCACGACCTCTCATCCAGTATGGATAAAATCAAAGGTGGAGGTAGTCATTTTAACTGCACAAGGCTGGGGTTCCTGGTGACGGAATGCACTACGTGAATCAAATTTGGGGATGCTTGCTATAAAATGGCACATCTACCGAGTTTGTAAGTTATCTGAATAAATTTCTATATCATTCCAAAGCTGTGAAGTCCTGTTTGACTCACCCTGTATAGCCAATTTGACATTTGTTGCATGCCGCTTACGAGGGACACTCCCAATTGTATGTACCCCCGCCTCCCTCCCCCTCCCCAGATTTTGTGGTAAAATGGGGCGGTGGATAGCCCGTCAAGAACTGAACACAGAACAAGCATGATACAGGAAGAAGGTGTAGGAACTGTAAAGAAGGAAGCAAAATAGAAACAATGAACGGTCCAAGATTAAGATGTGCAACATCGAGCGAATCGCAAGAACCATGGCGTCGTGGTTGTGTGGTCACGGTGTTAGCCTGGAAAGCGGGAGACCCGCGTTCAAATCTCCCTTGTGCCCCATTTTTTTTTTTCATAAAATTATGTACGTTCCGTCCGGTCATTGACTTGCCTAACCTCCTCCTGTAGGCTTGCCAATTGTCATACTACACATTGATTACAGAATATGAGTCATGTGGTAAGAATATATTACCGTCGCAAGTAGATGTGATGAATAGTGAGAGCAGGCGAGATACTGCGTAGATCTCTCACGAAAATGAAATCAACAATTAGAAGGGTGTTAAGTAGTCACAACAAAGCAATTCAAGAGTCAAAACGTCCAAAATATAACGTAGGAGTCACAAGACGTGGTACTTATGTACAACAAATACGATCTACGTACCTCTAAAGATCCCTCCTTTACAACTTCCTCTTACAAACGGACGTTACATCAAGACACAGGTACAGATCCGAATACAGCGGTCGAACGACACGTCAGTGACCGGACTCACAGTTCATAATGTTGTAAAAAAAAGAGGGGGGGGGGGGTTTACGAGGGAGATTTGAACACAGATCTTCCCCTTCGCGGTTCAACATCGGTCTCACCGGATTAGGGAAGGACGGGGAAGGAAGTCGGTCATGCCCTTTCAAAGGAGTCATCCCGGCAATTGCGTGGAGCGATTTAGGGAAATCACGGAAAACCTAAATCAGGATGGCCGGACGCGGGATTGAACCGACGTCCTCCCGAATGCGAGTCCAGTGTTCAACACTGTGAGCACAGAACCACGCTGACGTAGCTATTCCAGTTCGCTCGATGTAGCACATTGTAAGCTTCGACCGTTCACTGTTTCTATTTTGCTTCTTTTTTCACACTGTAGTACACCTGTGGTGTGCGTACTGTAAGACCTTCGGTACACACACCATCGATTATTTGACTTGACGCTCTAACGAAGTAGGCGAGTGTCAGCAATATGTCTCGTGGTCTTATCGTGGCGTGTTTATATTCTGGCGTTAGGTCAGCCGATAGAAATGCCACTTGCACGCTTAGAGTAGCAGATTGGCGGTGACTAACTTTAAAAAGAACTTGATTAATTTTCACACACATTTATTAAAATAATAAAAAGCATAGATATTACGTAACTTGATTCTGGATGCTGTTTACAATTGACAACCTGAAGTTCCTTTGGTCTTGGTACGTTAATCTTATTCTCACATATCTCTGATACTTGACAAAGCGTGTATACATTTATCTTCATGGCTATGTACAGGAATATGATAATCTTATTAGGCGCAGATTGAAACTTGACTATAGCCTAATGGAGACTAATGCAGACTAATCGGAGGTCTGTACACTCGTTATAATACCTCGAGCGTTCAGGTGCACTGCGCGAGTGTGATCGGCGAGGAGAAAAGGTTCTACGTTAGCAGCAATCTCATTGGCTGCGTTACATATTAATATGCGGATCGGCGGAAGCAGAATTTGTTCCGTCTCTAAGACAGCGCCATCTCATAGTGCGGAGACGGACGAGCGCTGCGCTTGCGCTGTTGTACTTAGCGGGGCGCGCTCTAGTGGGAAAGTTGTGTACGCGCTGACTACGCGGAACTGTGTACACACCACCACCTTCCTGTTTTCTTGCTTGATGTGTGTTCAGTTTTTGACGGCCTATCCACTGAGCCATCTCACTACTAAATCTTAGGGGGCTGCAATGGGGAGTTTCCTTTGTTGGAAGGTGTTGCTGTTTCATTGTCATCAGTGTACTTCATTAGCGATTTATGTACCAAAACGAATATTAAAACAGTTATATGTTTCGAAAAAGAAGTCGTGGGTACAGTGCTCGCGATGCGGAAGAAGCACTGTGAAACAGCCAGTGAAAACGGTGACGTTGTCGGTCGCCCCTGGTTGGCTTCCGCGTCAGGTGTCGCGAGCTGACCGTCCTCGACACATTAAGCGAGGGCCGCGGCGCGGCGGAGCCTTGGCCACGGCGTATCGTAAATACCGAGGCCCTGCAGCTGACCCCCGACCTTTCCGCCAGCCAGGGCGCTACCCGTCGCTTCTGTGCGCTGAGAGGTGTTCCCGGCGCACGAGAGGCGTGGCCGCGCCGCCTCCATCGTTTACCGTCCGCTGCTCTCGGCAGCCGTCTCGAACAAACTTCAAACAGATGAGGACAGACGCTGAGATCGATGGCCATGCTTCAGCAAACATGAACGTGAGTGCGGAGTTCGAAGATACGAGGGTCATTCAAAAAGAAATGTACGCTATTTTTGTAAAAATACAGTTTTCATTCTGCATGTGTGAAAGTTTTACAGTGTGTAGATACATCCTTCCCGCTTAGTTCATCCGGTTCCCGTGAGTGGCGCCGTCACAGCATGTCTTCAAGATGGCTGCTACACTTGACGTTCGTCAGAAGCAACTTGCTCTCATACAATTCCTGTGCTGTGAAAACGAGACAGTGGGAAATTTCCACAAGAGGTTGAAAAAGGTGTATGGAGATGCTGCTGTCGATCGCAGTACAGTTAGTCGCTGTGCAAGAAGGTTACGTGATGAAAGCGGGCACGCCAATATTGAGGATTGTCCTCGCAGCGGCAGGCCTCGTACTGCACACACTCCAGACAATGTGCAGAGAGTTAACGAATTGGTGACTGCTGACAGACGCATCACAGTGAAGTAATTGTCACGCTACGTTGGGATAGGGGAAGGAAGTGTTTGCAGAATACTGAAAGTGTTGGCGTTAAAAAAGGTTTGTGCCAGGTGAGTTCCCAGGATGTTGATAGTGGCTCACAAAGAAACAAGAAAAACGGAATGCAGCGAACTTTTGGAACAGTACGAGAATGGTGGAGATGAATTTCTTGGAAGAATTGTGACAGGTGATGAAACATGGCTCCGTCATTTTTCACCAGAGACGAAGAGGCAATCAATGGAGTGGCATCATGCAAACTCACCCAAGGAAAAAAAAATTCAAAAACACACCTTCTTCTGGAAAAGTTATGGCTACGGTGTTTTTCGGTTCCGAAGGACTCTTGCTTGTGGACATCATGCCAAGTGGAATCACTATAAATTCTGATGCATATGTGACGACACTGAAGAAACTTCAAGCTCGACTGAGTCGTGTTCGACCACATCGGCAAAAGCAGAATGTTTTGCTGTTTCACGACAATGCAAGATCACATGTCAGTCAAAAAACCGTGGAAGTGATCACAAAACTCGGATGGACAACACTGAAACGCCCTCCTTACAGTCCTGGCCTGGCTCCATGTGACTATCATCTCTTTGGGAAACTGAAAGACCCTCTTCGTGGAAAAAGGTTTGAAGATGGTGACTCCCTTGTGCACGCTGCCAAACAGTGGCTCCAACAGGTTGGTCCAGAATTTTACCGTGCGGGTATACAGTCGCTGGTTCCAAGATGGCATAAGGCAGTTGAGAGGGATGGAAATTATGTGGAGAAATGAAAATTTGTTCCTAAAGGATGTATCTACACACTGTAAAACTTTCAAACACGTGGAATAAAAGATTGATTTAAAAAAAATGTGCATTTCTTTTGGAATGACCCTCGTACTGTAAGGGACAGCGTAACTCGCTACAGGAGGTAACATGGGATGCATGCACTGGCAATAACGGCTGAAGGGATTGGCGAGATGGTCGTCGCACTATCACAGATCGCTCCACTTACTATCTGGCAGGCAGCAGTCAGCCAGTCGGAATAGGCCCCAGACCTAATCCACGAGTTTTTGTATGTCCATCCCTCTGATTGGAGGTTTGAGGGACATCGCCCGTTCACTTATGTAATAAAATGGAACACCTACAGCCTTCCTTATGATGTTTATTATATCGATACCAGAATTGGTCCTTCAGTATACCATCTTCGCGCCTTAACTGACGCTGAGGGGGCTAACAGACGGCAGTCTGCGAAAACCTGTTCATAGATCTTGGCCACTGATGAATCGGGTATACAGTTGGTGTTAACCCAATCCGCGGCAGTTGAAGCCCGAAGATGGTGTTCTGAAGCACCGAAACTGGTAGCCATATAATAAATAAAATCATAAGGACGGCTATGGGTGTTCCATCTTATTACATAATCCTTGAGTGGTGTAAGATACGCGCAAATTCACGCTACCCACCTGAGATGGTGTCGCCAAAGTGTTCTTCGTTTGGTTTCCTAAAACCGAGCAAGAGAGCGATAAAAAATTGGACATGGGATGGTAGTAATGATTGAACCCGAGCCAAAGGCTGAGCCGTCTCGAGAGCTGTCATTTCTATGCAATAAGAACAACTGCGACTGATTGCATCTGGCGGGCTGTTTGAATTTTGCGCGCGCAACAACCTGATTGGCTAACTTCAACACTAATTAACTCAGAACGGGACTATGCTTCGATTTTTTTGTATCAACAGATATTTCTCAGCACAACCTACCCTGCAAAACCCTCATGAGCTTTTCAGACTGTTTGTGGATATCCTGTATGTACAGGGATGCCAGAGTTGGAGTTCCGAGATAGCTGAATAACCGCCTGCACGAAGTTCTGGAAGTGACATCGCAGATTGGTCTGGCGGCGCTTTTTCTAGGTTAAAACAGTTTCTGATGAGCGCAGAGAGTTGTCTGAAAATATGAAACCATACGAAATAATAAAGTAAGCAATGAAAACAAGCCTTCGTGTTTCAGTGTCACAGACAATGGCGATTATTCTTATCTATTTCTCGTCTACATATCTAAAAAGACTGTTCACTTCTTTGTTTGTAATTTACATTTATCTACAGTTTTATTCCGATCTTTATGAAATTTTGCACACTTTACGTTCAAGACAAACGGACCTTTAGTGTCTACATAAGTTTTCGTAATCTGACTTAAAAGATGTATGTATGTAATAAGCGGAAGCGCCAAAGAAACTGGTATAGGCATGCGTATTCAAATACAGAGATACGTAAACAGGCAGAATACGACGCTGCGGTCGGCAACGTCTACATAAAACAATAAGTGTCTGGCGCAATTATCAGATCTGTAACGGCTGCTACAATGGCAGGTTACCAAGATTTATGTGAATTTCAAAGTGGTGTTATAGTCGGCGCGGAAGCGATGGAACACAGCATCTCCGAGGTAGTGAAGTGACGATTTTCCCGGACGACCATTTCACGAGTGTACCGTGAATATCAGGAATCCGGTAAAACATCAAATCTCCGACGTCGCTGCGGCCGGAAAAAAGATCCTGCAATAACGGGATCAATGACGACTGAAGAGAATCGTTCAACGTGACAGAAGTGCAACCGTTCCGCAAATTGCTGCAGACTTCAATGCTAAGTCATCAGCTAGTGTCAGCGCGCGAACCATTCAACGAAACATTATCGATATGGGCTTTCGGAATCGAAGGCCCACTCGTGTACTCTTGATGACTGCACTACACAAAGCTTTACGTCTCACCTGTGTCCGTCAACACCGACATTGGACTGTTGATGACTGGAAACACGTTGCCTAGTCAGAAGAGTCGTTTCAAATTGTATCGAGCGGATGGACGTGAACGAGAGTGTAAACCTCGTGAATCCATGGGCGCTGTGTGTCAGTAGGGGGCTGTGGAGGCTCTTTAATGATGTGGGGCGTGTGCAGTTGGAGTGATATGGGACCCCTGGCACGTCTAGATACGACTCACACGTGACACGTACGTAAGCATTCTATATGATCACCTGCATCCGTTTATATCCATTGTGCATTCCAACAGACTTGGGCAATTCCAGTGGTTCAATGCGGCACCCCACATGTCCAGAATTGCTAGAGAGTGGTTATAGGAACACTTCTGAGTTTAAACACTACCTCTGGCCACCACACTCCCCAGCATGAGCGTTATTGAGCATACTTGGGATGTCTTGCAGCGCACTGTTCAGAAGAGATCTCCAACCCCTCGTACTCTTACGGATTTATGGAGAACCCTGCAGGATTCATAGTGTCAGTTCCCTGCAGCACTACGTCAGACATTAGTCGAGTCCATGCCACGTCGTGTTGCGGCACTTCTGCGTGCTCGCCGCGGTCTTAACTATATTAGGTAGGTGTACCAATTTCTTTGGCTTTTCAGTGTATGAAGAGAAAAGGTTGTTACCAAAAATGTCAAGTTCTCGGCCGGTTTCTTTCACGTTTTCGGGAAACATTGTTACCAAACATCTCGAAAAGTACTTGACCGATTTACTCCGAAGTTCTTAACCAACTGACTTCAAACTTCTACACTGACATGAAACAATGTAGAAAATTAATGACAAATTAATTGCCTAACAGTAACATATATCGCGAGAATAAATTACAGCGGCAATACCCATCTTGGACGTTGTACCATCTGACGTCACCAATCGCGAGACGAGCGAAAGCTCGAGAATTTGTCAGAAACGTGATTGCAAATTCTTATTTAGTGATTAGTTGCCGTTGTTACATACGACATATACGACTGAAGATATTTTATTCCGCCTTTCACAGTTATTTTTATTATTAACATCCACAGTGCCATACATACGCTAAGGCAGGTCGTGGATATAGTGCCAACAAAAATCACTAGATCGCCAGCCGATCAAAATACCGAACATTTCCCGAGATTTCCTCAACAGTGACGTAAACTGTTCGAACAGTTCGAGTCGTGCTCAAACGCAGCCCTGCTTCAGACAGTGAAGAGTGAATTGAAACAATAGAAGACGAATTGTGCAAAAACACAATCAGATACTTATCACAAAATGTAGCAACAGATGGCGCAACTAATCGTGTATTCATGAAGGGAAACTATAAAGTTTGCGAAAAGTTGCTTTGCCACACGGGATAGCCGCGCGGTCTTGGGCGCCTTGCCACGGTTCGCGCGCTCCCCCCCGTCGGAGGTTCGAGTCCTCCCTCGGGCGTGTGTGTGTGTGTGTGTGTGTGTGTGTGTGTGTGTGTGTGTGTTTTGTCCTTAGTGTAAGTTAGTTTAAGTAGCGAGTGTATGCCTAGGGACCGATGACCTCAGCAGTTTGGCCCCGTAGGAACTCACCACAAATTAAAAAGAAGTTGCTTCAAGAAATGGATTCGAAATGCTAATAGAAAATTATTTAGTTCCCATCGAAGTTTAACGAGCTTACATTCGCTATTAGTATCAACAACGCACAAGTCCAATCATTTTGTGTGTTAATCATCACGGGCAACGCTGGGCACTGCAGCTAATAGTGACTGTAGCAGCATTCAGTATATGCACAGCATCTTGAAACTGGTACTTGCAGGAAAGCCTTCCATCTATTCTCAGTGTTTAGAGTTTAAAATTGTTTGACCATCTTTGGACAGTGAAATTTCGCACTGTGCTCCGCCTCTTATGAACACAACGTTGACGCTTCGTTAAACCCTAATCTTCCTGCCTTTCCAATAGGCTAATAGCACGGTATAGCGAAGTATCATGCTTGTGCGTTCCTCATGAAGCCGCTCTCCTCCTACAAGGAAGTAAACAAAGGCACGGGAACGTGTGATGGAATGGCGACAAGTAACACGATTGCACTCGCGAAGAAGACCTAAAAACGCGAAACTGCGCTATTCTCGGCAGCGGGTGTGCAATACGAGGTACGAGGGGTTTCTTTCGGCGACACGGCATGCGACTTTTGGTTACGAAACACGGCAACACGTAACTGAGCCGAAGCTCAGGAAACGCGGCGGTTACGAGCTTGCCAACCGAGGCACGAAACGACATGACTACTGTCTGTCTTAGTCATATGCAGGCAAGAGAAGACCTTCCCAAGTCGTAACCGTAAATGTTATGTATACTTGTCTGGAGGAGTGAGGCAACAGAAAACGCAGTTAGTGGAGCTGTCTCTAATTGCAACAGAAAGGATTATAGACTGGTACCTTATCGACTTTGAGAGGCGTCAAACTCCAGAAGACTTTATGTCAGTGTCATTCGCCTTGCAGGCGTGCAACATGAGAAGTAAACAAGATGTTATCGATCTGTTAAAGCACTGAAGTGTGCCATAATCTCGGAGGATAGCAGTTTGTTGCCAGTTTTTGGCTCTGAAGATATTTACTTAATCGATATGTAGATAAAACTCTCGTAAGGGTTTATTTTATTAAATTCAGCACTGTGTATGTACTACTGCTGAAGTGTGTAGTAATGAATATCAGAGAATTGTGTTTACATGAAAGACGGTACAGTCCATCGTGATCTGTCTCTCTGAGCGGACCCTTGTAATATTCTCGCCTAATAAATTGCGTGAAATCTTTCAGAGCTCTCGATACAGCTTTGTTGCTCCGTGGTTTTGATGTCTGTAAATCTTCTACACAACATTTCAAATTACTGTTCTGAACAAGTAAGCGCATCTTGAAAACATAGCCCTGAATTCTCCATCTACAAAAGTACCCAGCAAACCATCATACCATGCTTGGCGAAGGGTACCACGTACCACTACTAGTCATTTCCTTCTTTCTTGCTCTACTTGCAGATATATGGCAA
This sequence comes from Schistocerca americana, assembly GCF_021461395.2. NCBI lineage: Eukaryota > Metazoa > Arthropoda > Insecta > Orthoptera > Acrididae > Schistocerca > Schistocerca americana. The sequence continues at coordinate 225,914,503 of NC_060125.1, read as the reverse complement.
GAAAAATGACTATCTAGAAGTCTTCGTAGGAGCCCTAATTTAGTCTATAACATAATACAATCAACTATGGGTCTCCTGATCACAAACATTTATTTAACTACACCTAACGCGCGTTTGAGAATAAATATTCTATCTTCGGCGTTTAAGATCGGTATATGGAAATTCATTAAGACTGGAATTATTATTTGCATAAGGTGATACGCATATGCAACTGCGGGCCAGCTTCTCACTCTCGCGCCGCCGCGCGGGATTAGCCGGGCGGTCTTGGGCGCTGCAGTCATGGACTGTGCGGCTGGTCCTAGCGGAGGTTCGAGTCCTCCCTCGGGCGTGTGTGTGTGTGTGTGTGTGTGTGTGTGTGTGTGTGTGTGTGTTTGTCCTTAGGGTAATTTAGGTTAAGTAGTGTGTAAGGTTAGGGACTGATGACCTTAGCAGTTAAGTCCCATAAGATTTCACACACATTTGGACATTTCACTCTCGCGCTGGCCGGAGTGGCCGAGAGGTTCTAGGCGCTACAGTCTGGAACCGCGCGACCGCTGCGGTCGCAGGTTCGAATCCTGCCTCTGGCATGGATGTGTGTGATGTCCTTACGTTAGGTTCTAGGGGACTGATGACCTCAGATGTCAAGTTCCATAGTGCTCAGAGCCATTTAAACCATTTGATATAGCGGATTCCCGATACTTTTAAAAATACCAACAGTCCTAGTGTGGAGTGTGGGAAACACGGACCGCTGTTTAATGGCGTCGCATTGCGTTCAGCGATAAATCGCGTTTCTACACTACCCTTTCCTCCTAGCCGTTGCGTAACTGAGGCGAAAAAGGTATGCGATGGAGTGCATAACAATCTTGATAAAGCCATACCGAATGGAGATGTCGATGTATTCTGCAAACGTGTACTCAGCCATGTTGCTCTTCACACACACAGGCACGTGGATGAGACTCTTAACAGGTGAGAGGTAGGATGGACGTGAAACATCAGCCAATCCAACGTAAGCACACTTCACCATGGCTGCCCTGTGGGAAACCTACCTAGTGAAGATGTTTTCAAACGGCTGTCTAACTATTGTCGACGAGTATGGTTGGTTGGTTGGTTGGTTGGTTGGTTAGGGGAGCAAACAGGGTGGTCATCGGTCCCATCGGATGAGGGAAGGATGGGGAAGGATTGGGAACGAAATCGACCATGGCCTTTCAAAGCAACCATCCCGGCATTTGCGTCAAGCGATTTAAGGAAATCACGGAAAACCTAAATCAGGATGGCCGGACACGAGTTTGAACAGTCGTCCTCCCGAATGCGAGTCCAGTGTGCTAACCACTGCGTCACCTCGCTCGGTTCGACGAGTTTGGCGGCGGCCTGGACAGAGGTCCCAGTCTTCCAACATTTTGGAGAGACACAGAGGTGTTACTCCTGGTGTCATCGTGTGGGAAGCCGTCGCGTATGACTTCAAGTCACTGCTGGTAGTGACTGAGGGAACTAGGGTACAATGGTACGTCAAGGACGTCCCGCGTGCTCATGTATCATGAGGAAGCATTTTGGCACCATTTCTTAACAGGACCATATTTTCCACAATTTGTACATGTCTCTATGAACCGTGTGCGTGATGTAGAGGTACACTCGTGGCTAGCAACATCTCAAGATCTGTCCCCAATAGAACATGTGTGGTTCCAGCTCGGACGACGGTTCTAGGCTCTTCAGTCCGGATCCACGCTGCTGGTATGGTCGCAGGTTCGAATCCTGCCTTGGACATGGATGTGTGTAGTGTCCTTAGGTTGGTTAGGTTTAAGTAGATCTAAGTCTAGGGGACTGATGACCTCAGATGTTAAGTCCCAAAGTGCTTAGAGCCATTTGAACCATTTTGAACCAGCTCGGACGTCAACCCTGTCCCAGATGCAGTATGTAGGATCTCAAGAAGCGGTAACAACAGTTGTGTATCGGCTTGGCTCAGGATGGGATATAACAGCTTTATGACACCCTTCCACATCAGAGGAGGTGCAACTTTATACTGATATGTTGACTCATACTACCAAGTTTTGTAAATTTGACCATTTTGTTATCACTGAAATAGCATCACACTCTCTAGTATCAGTCTTTTCCTGCTGCATCACACCTTCCGAATTATCAATCTCTTCTTGCTACTTCCTCTGATTTTGAACAAATGATAATGTGTAACTGGGCAAGTGGTCTATATGGATCAAAAACTGATTGCGACTGCGAGAGAGAGAGAGAGAGAGAGAGAGAGAGAGAGAGAGAGAGAGAGAGAGAGAGAGAGAGAGACTCGTGATATAAAAACTCTGTAGATATAATATGGAACATTACGTGTGCTATAAACTTACTTACTTCTGATGTAGCAATTGCGGAGAGTATGATCGCAGCGGAACTGTAATTAGCAGCATTGTTGGAAGCTGCCTTTTGAATAAGAAATGTAATTTCATTGATTACGATAACATTTCATCTCATACAAGAGGGTGATGTATCCTGAAATGTAGCTATGAAGATCATTTATGGAAAAATATAATTTCATGAATAGAAAAGGTACCTGTAATTCTTTTGTTATATTAGCTTCTCCCTTGTCTGCGGCTCGAAACATTATTTGGTTTTTAGGGAACTTTGTATCCTCGGAAATAAGTAAGGCCTGCACCACGGTCGTTTACGCTCCATTTTGACAGAATAATTTCCGGACTTTCATCGAAATTAACACACGACTAGGAAATTGCTTCCCTTGCTGCAGAGTGCGTACGTCGTAGCACCCAAGACGGCTTCCCCGCGGCATACGATTTTGGCTCTGACTATTTTAAGAATTTTCAGTCGACGATCGCCGGAATTCTTCAGAGCTACAGAAATTTTATTCTAGGTGCTGACTTCGACATATGTAGGCAGATAGAGTATGTCTGCGAACTGTAACTGCCTAATCATTTTGTTTTGTAGACGTAGACGTACGTATGTACGCTGTCTTTCAACAGGCTGGGGCGACCTCTCACATTTCACGGGAGTCGTGTAATCTCCCCACGGAAAATTACCCTCTACCACGCAATAATTAATAATGGTCAATCAAATCATCCACATTTATTTACGTTTGAAAAGTATCTGATCAGATTTTCTAGTAATATATGCGCCGACAGCTCGTCGACGCCAAAGTATTTTTCTAGTACGTTTATTCTTTGGAACAACAGAGGTACAGAAATGTATGATCCATGGTTATTATAGAGAGAGAAAGGAACAGCTTCGGAAGTATCGGTTGGAAGATTGTCGGATTGCTAAAGGAGATTTATTTACCCTTCTTCGCGCTAAAGCGAGCTAGGAAAGTTTGTGCCGCTAGCGTGATAGATAAACAGAAAACGAAACATGTACGGAAATGGATTCAATATACAATTTTCCTCAGAAAAAAGGTTTGTGAACATTTTATTCTAGAGTGAATGATGAATGAGTTCTCTGTCTGAATCACTGATGATTGTCTGGGCCCTGTAATTAATTGGGAAGTTTCAGCTGTGACGAAGAGAGCCTGCAATCTCTGAGTTTTTATAAATCGTCCAAAAAGGCTTCGTCCACATCTGAAATTTTAGATCTGTCGTAAACTGAACGAATTGTTCAAACGATCGATTTTCCCAACTGAATGCAGCGCTTAGTAATAATAACAAATGTAAAGATCTTTTCCAGCAAGCCAGCCGCTGAACATTAAGACGAAGGGCTCCACCAGAGATTCTACTAGGCTGATTTCACGTAATTAATATATTTAAACTGTACACAGATAAAGGACAGAGAGAGAGAGAGAGAGAGAGAGAGAGAGAGAGAGAGAGAGAGAGAGAGAGAGAGAATGGAATTCGAGAAATTACTCAGAATCCTCCATTAGCATAATTGTTTGTCTGTCTTTTCACGGATCAGCCTAATAAGAAAACACGAAGCCCTGACTTTATTGTACCGATTTGTGTGTGAGGGTTAAAGAGCGATAAAGGCGACAGATACACTTCTGTACAGACAAAACATTACACCAAGTTAGCGGCAAGCTGCATTCATATAGACTTTCATCATTTACAAAAGCAGAGTAGAGAATTCATTATAATGGCCAATCCGTGACAGGACACGTTTTTGGACGTTGTTAAAATAATTTTGTTCTCTGTTTCATGTGAACTACGACGAGACAACTTAACTTGGAAAAGAGAAGAAATACTCGCAGTCATATAAAGTGCATCTACAAATAAAAGCAGCACGCTGGGCGCAGAAACTAGCACACTCACTTTCACCTGCCCATGTTAGGCAATATTTTCTGCCTGACTCATGTAGTACTATCACCGTCAGAGGGTGGTACGGGACTACAAGTCCCACCGCCACACCTCCAAAGTGAATTGCAGTGACGCAGTCACTGCCCTGTGGAAATTTACTGCCTCACCAACACAGTTAGACCGCAATAGACCGGTGATGCTGTATTGTAACATATCACCCCGGACTACAAGTCCATTAAAAAAAAAAAAAAAAAAAAAAAAAAGCAGAAACTAGGCCAGAACTGTAATTTTTATTAAAGCTTGCTAGTATTGAGGAAGTAGACGTAGAGTTGAACATTTACTAATTGTGTTCATGCCAGATGTAATTAGTATTGAGGAAGTAGACGTAGAGTTGAACATTTACTAATTGTGTTCATGCCAGATGTAATTTGATTGACCTGCCCTAGTTGCATTTGCCTGTATAAGTACTATAAAAAAGTAAAATGAGTCAAGCAGAGCAGAGCAACACGCAACAGCCTTCAGCTGTTAGCACTGATGATAATGATGTAGTAAGAAGTGTTGTAGAACCGATCGCTACAGATAGCGCAATAGAACGCCCTGTAGACACGGCTGGAGATGTAACAGCAGGTATGCAACATGGATTACATCCATTAGGAATTATCATGAGACAGATGCAAATGATAACCGAGAGTATGAACAATATGAAAACCGACATTAACGCGAAATTAGCCTCAGTTACTGAAGGGCAAAATCATTTGAATACAAAATTAGCCTCAGTTACTGAAGGGCAAAACCATTTGAATACAAAATTAGCCTCAGTTACTGAAGGGCAAGAAAATCTGAAAATTGACATTAATTCGAAGTTAGCCTCAGTTACTGAGGGCCAAAATGATCTGAACGCGAAATTAGCCTCAGTTACGGAGGGGCAGGAAAATCTGAAAGCTGAGATTAAGCAGCAGTTACACGACAGTTTTACCGAATTAGAGCAGCGGATAGAGGCGAAGACAAAGGAACTTAAAGATCAGGCCGAAGAGACGGAACGAAAATTAACTGCACAAATAGAATTGGTTAAAGCTCAATGTGAGGAATCTACTCAACGCGTACGTGTAGAAATGAAGGAGTATGTGGCTATTAAGATAGACACCGTACGGGAACAGGTGGAAATGGTTCCGCAATTAGTACAAAAGCAAGATGCCATGTCATGTGCAATTGCGCAACTTCCTGAATTGGCACGTACGCAGACAAACCTAAAGGAAAGTGTGGAACATCTGACAGAACGTCAAGACGTTATAGATCACCAGATTAATGTATTAACGGGTAAATTATCCGAAATCACATTAGAAAACAAAAGGCTAATGTGTGAAAACGTTGGGCAAAATGTTAAAGCAGCATTCCAGAGTCTATGTGGCAAACAGGAAGAGAATTTGTTTGCGAAAGGACTTGAGGAAGTGCGACAGCAGTTAGGGGCTGATTTCGAGCATTGGAAACAAACGACAGCAGAGTCGATACGCGTTTCACAACAAGGTTCAGAACAAATGAATACAGGCCAGCAGCAGAAGTCGGCAGCGACGATAGAGCCAGTTACTGCACATTCGCACACAATACCGTCTTGTGTGAGTAACTCGAATATTAAATTGCCACGAGCTAGTTGTTCGCGTGAAGTTTTATCTGACGGAGATTACGAAAGCCTTTGCCATGCCGAAGAAAAAATGATAAAGCATCGGCAATTCCAGATTTTTAACACTGACAAAAGGGGAGTCCATCCGATTGTTTTTATCCGGAGTTTTAGAGGAGTGCTACCCAGAAATTGGTCGGAGTGGCAGAAGATCAGTTTCGTTACGGGGTATATACAAGGTTCGGGGGCGATCTGGGCCTCCGACATGACTTCTGTTTGCTCGACCTATGACGATTTTGAGAAAGTGTTTTTAGCAAAATTCTGGTCAGAAGGGGTACAGGAACGCCTAAGGCAGGAGGTGCTCTACCCAGAGCCTTTCTCTTTTTCAAAAGGAAGCCTTAGGAAGTATTTTGAAAAATATATAAATAAAACTAGATATTGGGACAGACCTATGCCTTTGCCAGACATAATAAACATACTTAAGGCAAGATTACCAACTAACATCCGGAATCAATTAATTTACGGCAACGATAAAGACCTGGAGTCGTTCCTCACGACGTTAGATCATATAGACATTATAGAAGAGAACAACCAGAAAGCCCGTAACAACAGATTCCAATATAGGGAGATAGAACCTCCGCCAAATGGTAGGCAAGGGAACGCACAGAGATCGATAAACAGTGGAGAAACCCCTCAAAATTTCAACAATAATACCGGCAATAGTCTTGCGAGGGGCTATCCAAGGAACAACAGGAATGGGAAAAGATACAATCCAGTATGGGGGAACGAAAGGAATTTCAGACCGCAAGCCTGGAACAATAATGATAATAGAAAGTGGAATCAACCGGGGGGAATAGATTCAAATAACCAACATCAGTGGGGACGGACATCTACGAATCAACCGGTAATTACCGAAGTGACGGACGATGTCAACCACCAGGCGAATCAAAATTCAACAAACTTGTAAGGACCCACTCGTGCCCCGGAGGAGCGGTCAACAATTGGTTGAGGGGCAACAGGATATGTGTACCCATGCTAACGTATAATGATGGACGATTACTGGTAGATGAATTGACCGAGGACTTAGAACTCCAAGATGAGGATAAGGAACAGGTGGTAGTAGCCGAAGTGCAAGTCATTTTGGAGACTGTACCTATAGTGGCGGTTTTGGACACAGCTGCAACCACGAATGTTATTTCGGAGGCTCTGTTCAACAAGATCAGAAATATAAGCCGCGTACCAATATTTCCAGTTCAAAATTGTAGAATAATAGGCGCCGTTGGGGCTAGATCGGCTAATGTAAAAGTGCAGTCACTACTTAGTGTAGAAGTCGGAAATGTAGCAATATTAAGCACATTCCTTGTTGTAAAAAATTTGGTGGTAGACTGCATTATAGGAGTCGACAGCCTACGTCAATACGGATGCAGAATAGATTTTAAAACAGGAAAAATTTGGTTAAATGTAAATAAACAAGAAATTGAGTTGGACTTGTTGAAAAAGGAAAGCCTTACCAGAAAATATAATAGTGGGATCAGTGTGCAAGTAATCAGGACTGCACAAAATTCTAAACAGTACGTAAATAATGAGTTCCAAGTCAAAGGAGATTTCGGTCAATTGGTGTATGAGAAGTTAAATGAATCCGACTGCATTATTGAAGAGCAGAAGAAGCAGCTCAAAGAATTATTATTAGTGTATGAAAACGTGTTTGACGAAAGGCCAGGAGTTATTAAGGGATACATATGCCATCTCTACGTTAAGCCGCACGAAACATATTGTAGAACTTTGTATCCTGTTCCCTGGAGGTTAAAGGCTCAAGTTCAAAAAGAAATAGATCGCATGTTGAAATGGGGTTTGATCGAACCCTCTACAAGCCCATACTGCTCCCCATTGTTGGTCGTGCCAAAAGCAAATGGAACTGTGAGACTGGTACTCGACGCCAGGGAAATAAATAAAATCATAATTCCAGTGAGAACACATCCGGAAAACATAGACGAACTGATACAACGGTTCCAGGATGTCCAATATTTGACGAGCATCGATTTGCGGAGTTCGTATTGGCAGGTCAAGCTGGATGAGTTATCAAGGAAATATACAGCTTTCATTTATGCCGGAAGAAGTTACCAATTTACTGTAGTTCCTTTTGGACTCAACATTAGTGCTGGAATCTTTATAGCAGCTCTAGATTATGCTCTAGGACCAGAACTAAGAAGCAGGATAACAGTATTTGTTGATGATATGCTTATTGCATCGAAGACCTGGGAGGAGCATATTACCTTACTGAGTCGGGTGTTGGACGTGTTCAAAACCATGGGAATAACTGCTAACCTACAGAAATCCCATTTTGCACTAAACAGAATCAAGTTCCTGGGACATATAATAGACGCAAAGGGAATTTTACCGACCAAGGAGAAGCTAATTGCGATTAGTAAGTTTCCAACACCGAGAAATAGGAGGCAATTAAAAGGGTTTATGGGTCTTGCCTCATTTTTTAGAAGATTTATAACGAATCAGGCCATGAATGCAGCAGCTCTGAATAGTTTGCTGAAGAAGGATGTGCCCTGGCTCTGGACATTAGAGTGTCAAGAAGCATTTGAAGAGATAAAGAAGCAATTAGTAAATGCACCGCTTTTGTACCATCCGGACATGCAAGAGGAATTCTACTTGTCAACAGATTCGTCAAATGTGGGTCTTGGAGCGTGCCTTTTCCAAGTACGCAAGATAAATGGACAGCTTACCTTTTGTCCTATTGCGTTTGCTAGTCGTGTTTTGTCCAACTGTGAACGAACGTACACGACGACAGAATTAGAGGCTCTTGCGGTCGTCTGGGGATTTAAAAAATTTCATTATTATTTATATGGGTCGAAGACTATCGTATATTGCGATCACCAATCATTAACGTTTTTACAAACGTGTAAACTGTTACACCCCAGACTGGCTAGATGGACTCTCGCTCTGCAACAATACCAGTTTAAGATCGTACATGTCTCAGGGCAGCAAAACATTATTGCTGACGCTCTATCCAGGTCACCGCAGGGTTTGACTAAAGAGATTGAAGTAAATAACTCCTCAGAATTCCCTGTATTGCTGCTGCAGGAAAATCCATTTAAGACGTACTACGTCAATTTGTGTGTGCATATGGCCCAGTTACAGAAAAAGGATGCTCAATGGGGAAGTGTCATTCAAAGGTTACAACAGCAACCTTCGGATCAGATGGCAAACTATTACAAGCTGGTAAATGGCGTATTATTTTTCCGCTGTGGAAGGCCAAACAAAGTCCGTTGGTGTGTTTGTATACCTGAGGCACAAATAGAGAAACTTGTATGGTTCACTCATTTAACCTGGGGACATTTCGGTGCGACAAAATGTGCAGAAAAGATAAGTGGGTACTGTTATTTTCCCAACATGAAGCGCAGAGTGCATGAGGTCTGAAAGAGATGCATAATACGTCAAAAAACAAAGCCGGATTCGAAAGGGACTAAGCACCCATTATGTTCAATATTAGTACAAGAACCAAAAGAATTAATTTCATGCGATCTGTGTGGACCGTTACCTACTTCAAGAGGTGGTGTTAAATATGTGTTGGCATTTCTCGATGTGTGTACGAAATACGTAAAGCTATACCCGATAAAGGCGGCTACAGCCAAAGTAATTGTATTAAGATTGATAAGGGATTATCTTCCACATGTTGGTACACCTAAGGCGATCATAACAGACAATGCTAAAATATTCACGGAACTCCGATGGAAGCAGACTTTGTCTCAAATCGGTGTGAAACACATACTAACATCATTTTTCCACCCACAAGGCAATTTGGTTGAGAGGATTTTTAGAGAATTCAATCGATTTATGAGGACGTATTACCATAATAAGCAAACTGCGTGGGCAAATTATGTGGAAGAGTTTGAGCAGATATACAATAACATGCCCCACTCCTCAACTGAGTATACACCTTGTGAATTGATGTTCGGAGCAAAAGAGGAAAACTTCTGGACTGACCATATCCCCAAAACTCAGGAAACTGAGATGCCTTGGGAAGAAAAAATAAGACATCATAAATATGACGAAAAAGGCTGATCAAAGAAAACAACGATATGACAAATTAATCAAAAGGGTACAGACATACCATGTCGGAGAGAAGGTACTAGTTAAACGACATATCAAATCATTCGTAATAAAGAAAAGTATAAAGAAATGGGAGTTACTATATACTGGACCATACATTATCCTACAAATTCCGAATCCGGGGGCTTATCTGTTAGCATACCCGGGATCGAACAAAATAAAAGGGTTATTTTCTCATAACGACTTAAAAAAGTATAATGAAGATTAGAAGATAGGGAGGAATGGTGTTCCGAGTGACAGAAATGAACGCTCGTAAAAAACATGACAATAAATTGTGTGTGTAGTGATAGAAACCTTGAAATTGAAATAGTTAATCAGTGACATAGAGTATAGAAATAGTGACTAACTATTATTATCGAGTGTTGTAAAGAAGATAGTGGAGATAGGCTTCACCTGTGGTGAAGCCTATCATTATAGTCGGTCTCACGACTTCATGATAGCTTCACGGAAGAAAATATTGTCAGCAAAGGATTGTGTCCGCCGTGTCCGCCGGCCCTAACCACTTGTGACTTATCTATGGGGCGGAAAAGTGTACCCAAGCAACGCAATAATATAAGAAAAGTTGAAGGACAAAATTCGTAATGGTAATTTTGAGAAATGGTGTGGCAAAGTTGCGCAAAGTGTATATTAACATGTTAAGGCGCGGGCTGAAGTACATTGAAGCACAAAGGAGATGACTTCTGGAATTTTCCCGGCGTATTTCTTCTTCTAATATTTTCGGGTATGCAGCCGGATCCCGTCGACATTCTGCCACGATATTTCGGCCCAGAGACGTCCGGCCATTATCAGGTGAGTACACAACTACTGAAGAGTCCAGGTGCAGTCGCGGTATTTATGCCGAATCTCGCACATGCTACTTCCGACTCACGTAGGTCCTCAAGTGGCATTACGAGGCAGAGTACACACCCTTAGAGTCCTCTTACCGGAGAAAAAGCCCTGTTATTACCGGGAATTGAACCCAGGACCCCCATACGAAACTCAGATGAGATGATCTCACAGCTACGGAGGTGATGGCAGTCATACTTTCATTAAATTTGTCTGTGTAAGGGTTTACGCTGTGTTGCGTATGCCTCTGAAGCGTATGGAATCTTCTGTAGTTTGAACTACACCATATAATCAACATGTCCGTCACCAGCTAACAAGGGCTGTGTCCATCCTTCGCCTTTAATTGACCTGATATGTTTTTTCGAGAAGGACTTTTATTTCATACCAGTCTGATGTCTTTTGGCAACTAAATAACTTTTAGACTTGAGAATAGCATAACGCCGAAATCTGGATCGTATAACAATAAAATAAAAGTATTGTAGCCAAATGGTGGCAGTGTCATTCAAGAAACTTCGGATTTATAACGGATTGAATGCTGGGGATACTTTCAATGAGGTGTTTGAATGTCTGAGGAGCAGTGACAGCCCATTCATCCTGAGCCGAAAACAGCGAAAGTAGTTTGCTGGGCACTGGGATCAGGAGTGAAGTCAGCGGTCTAACTCATCTCATCTCAAAGGTGTGATTCTTGAGTTTCTCCCGGCGTATTTGATAATCAAAATATCCACGGGTGTACTGCCGGTCTACAGTGTCAGCTCTGAGCAGCCATAGCGTACGGATCTCCGTGCCGGCACGTTCACAGGAGCTCAGTCCGTCAGTTCACCTGATGATGGCGACATGTATGATCGCCGAAATATTATGCCCGTTGGACACTGTAGACCGGCAGTACACCCGTGGATATTTTGATCATCTCAAAGGTGTTCGATTGGGTTCAGTTCGGGATTCTGGGCAGGCCAGTCCATTTCAAGAATGTCCACAAACCATTGTCTCACAGATGCTAGCTTATGACCACGTGCATTTTCATACTAATACAATCCATCCTAGTCTCCTAACTGTTCCCCTACTGTACGAAGTACGCTATCCTATAAAATATTTCTACATCCTTCCACATTTTGCGTTTTCTTAAGCGCACACTAACCACAAAAAACACCACCATGCCCTACCACCACCTCCTCCGTACCTCAATGTTGGCATTACACATGGCTGAAGGTAACATTCTCCAGACATTCGCCAAATCCAAACCCATTTACATCGGATATAAACAGGCTATAGCGTGATTCACCCCAGTCATCCGCTGTCCGATGGCGTCATTCTTTACGCCAACCCACGTCAAGCGTCGCTTGGTATTGACTGCAGAGGTCTGTTCAATCTGGAACATTGGTATTTTCGTGCCAGTTGTCTGTTGGAGCGAAATGCGGTTGGCATGGCTGCACACATTTATGTGTAACTGCCGGAAGTTTCATTTTCATATGTCTGTTAGTTACTGTTCAGTACTGTATTTAGTAGAACGATGTGTCGCATAGTTTGCAAATTTCGAGATGGCAGAGTTAAGGAATCAACGCGTCTGCAATAAATTTTGCGTGAAACTCACGCCAAATGGTCCAGGATGGCTATAGTGATGAGTGCTTATGCCATAAAGGTTTTAGGAATGGTTCACACGGTTTAAAAATGGCCAGACGGAAGTTAAATGTGACCCTCGTTGAGGAAGCCCTTCGACGTGTACCGACTATTCTCGTGTCAGGAACGTCAACGAAACTGTGCGTGCCATTCGAAGACCGATTGTCCGAGAGACTGCAGAAGAATGTAACATTTCAGTTGGATCATGTCACGAAATCCTGACACAGCGTCTTGGAACGCATCGTGTTGCCGCCAAGTTCGTCCCCCAGCTCACAAGTCAAGACCAGAAAGATCTTCGCCTCGCAATCTGTGAAGAACTTTTGGATCGCGCCAATGATAACGAGATGTTCCTTAAAAGATTCATAACTGATGATGAGACGTGGGTCTACGGTTACGATGTTGAGACCAAGGTTCAGCCTACACAGTGGGTCCGGAAAGGTTCTCCAAGACCAAAAAAAGCTCGTCAGGTCAGGTCAAATATCAAAGCCATACTGATAGTTTTCTTTGACTTTGAAGAATTAGTTCATCATTAATTCGTGCCCCAGGAACAAACTGTTTAATCGATGGTATTATCGAGACATGTGATGCCTGCGAGAAAATGTGAGAAGGAAACGGCCTGATGTGGCGAGACAATTCATGGCTCTTGCATCACGATAACGCACCCGCGCGTTCATTCCCGTTGGTGCGCGACTATTGCACAAATAACGAAATCACTGTTTTGCCTCATCCTCCGTACTCTGCAGACGTGGCTCATGCGAACTTTTTTTACTTCCAAAGTTGAAAACGCCGTTGTCTGTTGTTGTTGTCTTCAGTCCTGAGACTGGTTTGATGCAGCTCTCCATGCTACTCTATCCTGTGCAAGCTTCTTCACCTCCCAGTACCTACTGCAACCTAGATCCTTCTGAATCTGCTTAGTGTATTCATCTCTTGGTCTCCCTCTACGATTTTTACCCTCCACGCTGCCCTCCAATGCTAAAACGGTGATCCCCCCATGTCTCAGAACATGTCCTACCAACCGATCCCTTCTTTTAGTTAAGTTGTGCCACAAGCTCCTCTTCTCCCCAATTCTGTTCAATACCTCCTCATTAGTTATGTGATCTACCCATCTAATCTTCAGCATTCTTCTGTAGCACCACATTTCGAAAGCTTCTATTCTCTTATTGTCCAAACTATTTATCGTCCATGTTTCACTTCCATACATGGCTACACTCCATACAAATACTTTCAGAAACGACTTCCTGACCCTTAAATCTATACTCGATGTTAACAAATTTCTCTTCTTCAGAAACGATTTCCTTGCCATTGCCAGTCTACATTTTATATCCTCTCTACTTCGACCATCGTCAGTTATTTTGCTCCCCAAATAGAAAAACTCCTTTACTACTTTAAGCGTCTCATTGCCAAATCTAATTCCCTCAGCATCACCTGACTTAATTCGACTACATTCCATTATCCTCGTTTTGCTTTTGTTGATGTTCATCTTATATCCTCCTTTCAAGATTTAGGAGCGATAAAAAAACATTCGCAGACGGCACTTCACGCCATCCAACAAAAGGCCTACTAAGACTGCTTCCTGAAGTGGAAACGCCGTTGGGAGCCGTGTATCAATTGTGGAGGAGAGTATTTCGAAAGACACTATGCACAATAAGTAAAAGGTAAGCGTAGAAAAAATTTGTGGACAAAGTTCATGAATTTTTTGAACAGACCTCTTACATGAAATCTGCATGGTTTTGGCACAGCTGTTGTTAATTCTTCGCGTTTCTATTTCACAGCTGCGTCACCAAGAGTTGACTTTGGTATCTTTAGAAGGGCTGAAATGTTCCTGATGGTTTTCATTCAGTGACTCGTCTGCTTTCCAAGTCGCTGAGTTCTCTTTACAGACTCATTCTGCTGTTACTCCTCCTTCACTGACAACGCATCACTCTCGCCCCCGCCCCCCCCCCCCCCTCCCCGCTCCTTTTATACTGTTACAGGTCCACCTCTCGTGACATCTAGTGGTCAATTCCTCATCACATAAGGGTGTCCTGATACGTTTGATCAGATACTGTACAAAGGATGGTGGTGCGATTAGTCGAAAGTAAATAAGGGAGAGAGTCGCAGAAATGCTGCAAAATCAGAAATACCAGTTACTGAAAAGAAAGATGCCTAATATCTCACGAAAAATCTCTGAAGTTCATCTTCGCTTTGAAGAAAAAATATAGGGCTGCTGTTCAATCCCGTACGGAACTTCCCGTTCGGACTGCAGGTAAGTAATAAGAAAAAAAGGTAGACGTAAGAGGTCACACAGAAACACATAAGCACTCTGTTTTCCCGCGCTCAGTCTGCAAACGGATCGGAGAGAATCCTTGACGTGGTCTATTAAAAGAAAGCGATATCTGTCTTACACTTTGTAGTGATTTGCAGACTATAAATGTTGACTGTTTCGAGGAGTAGAACGGTTGTAGGAGACTGTGGTCGCAGAACTACACGGAGCAGAACGAAACTGCTTTGTCTGAAGTGTGTGATAAAACACACAAGCAACAGCATTCTGTAGTATTGTTACGGAGATGCGCATCAAACTGTTTGTTTACTGCTAGCATTCCTGTCATACAGACGTATGCGTCGTGGTGTGTGTGTGTGACAATTTCCACAGAAGTGAGACCATGGCGTGTGCCTGCAAGTAGTAACGCAACATTCACACCACGAAGAACAGTAGCGCTTGTTTGCTTTTCTGCGAAATACGAACGCCGGCTCACGGAAACAGAAACTATTTGTTCTGTTCGGTGTTCAACGAAGTACACTCCTTGAGACCCTGTTAGTGAATCCGCAGTTTCACGGAATTTCCGCGGCTTTTGTAATGTTACTCGTGTGTCTGGAATGCCTAGGTTCTGATAGCCACAGATAACAGTATCAGTTCCAGGGATCTGAAAACTCTGCAGAACTTTATCAAGCACAGATGCTGAGAAAATAGACATCACAGTATGCCTTTCTAAAAATAGAAGCGATCCCAGGAATTCTGAGTCATTTGTTTGCTGGTTTAAATGTTTTTTCCTACTTCAGATTGTTGTACACGGAGAAATGATCCGATGCAGAGCTGTTATATCAAGAAACACGCCAATCAGATCTGACTAGAGTAGTTACAGTTTGGCTGTAGGCTCAATAATGCCTTATTACATTCCTTTGCAGGAATTCTCCAATAAAAATTTGAAATACTATTTACCATTACAAACATTTATTTTTGTCATTGATCTGATTCCCAGTCTTTCCGCTGGTCCACTCGATCACATAGCTGCCTTCTCTAAACCCAGTTCCGAAACGGGAACTCGACTTTGTAACGAGCTGCTGCTGCACAATATCAGAGAACTGAATGACAACTCCGGCTTCAAAAGACTGCTAGTGACCTATCTCCTGAAACAACGATTACGTCCACACCACGTCTTTCCTACGCCACCACGTCCCTGTCTGACTCAATCTAACAGAATTTCTGTCTCTTAGAACTTCCTATGCTGTAATATTTTTTTGTGCCCTTACTTATGACAACATTAGTATTTCTACTGCAAGTGCTTCTATTACTATTACTATTATTATTATTATTATTATTATCAGTAGTAGTAGTAGTAGTAGTAGTTTGTCATTATTATTAATTCCCAAGCATTGTTATTCCTTTTCAGACGTCCTTTGCAAATCTGGTCCAAACGATCATTTCACTTCTTTTACTACTATTATTTATAGATTTATAATCTTTATCATTACTTAATCTGTAACGTCAAAGTTTTTTACTTATAAAACCATGGTTCGGTGAGAGGGGACGTCTGGAGGTCCCAACTGCATCAGGTTTTCTTCATGTGGTGTATATGCTTGTTAAAAATTCTTTCATTCTCATACTCTGTAGCCTTCCTCGCTTTCCTGCCCTTGACGTTTTTGTTCTGCGGTGTAGAAACCAGTGGCAGTCTCATTTTTTTTAGTCACTCTTTGGAAAATTTCTGTTTCCTGTATCCCCATTTCTTCAAAAACCCTTTGTGCCTCTTGGATCCAGCATGCTTTGGTCTCCCGTTGACAAGATGTTTCAGTATTTGAAGTGTTCAATATCCGAAGTGTCAGTATCCAGCTGATCATTCTAAGTGTCCGAAGAACATAGTCCGCATTTTCCAGATGGTGTTTCGATGCCCTCTCTGTCGGAGTATGTAATTCTCTATACGCTCATCTCTCGAAGTACCAGTGTCCCACTAAGAACATCCCACAAGTTGTAGCCTCGTAAGGCGATTCTATTCTTACAAGTTTTAGACTTCTGCCGCGTATAAGGCTTCACGACGGGCCACTGGTTGTGTCGTAATTTTGCACTGATCGAAAGATTCTCCTTTGTAGATGTTCACTGCGAGTTTGTATGTTAAGTTCTACTTGTTTAGCTCCCACAGTTCTTTCCTGTGAGACCAGTTACAACCCTTTCTCCCAGATATTTAAATCTACCCACCTTTTGAATTTTCCGCTCCTCTAAAGCGACCCAAGTAGGAGCTATGTTCGTCATATCTATATATGTAAACTAAACATATTACCGACAGTTTCAGTGGAACAGCGACCAGTACATTACTGAAAAGTTTTATTTAGTCTACAGAGGGGTTCAAAAAATGTATCCACTATTTGAAAATCCACAACTGGCAAACTAATTGACAGAGTTGTCTCACCTTTGGTAGTGTAATAGTTTGTACTTCCGGCAATCGCCACACAAGCGTTGTATTGCGTTGTTTTGTTTTGTCAGATGACAGTCGCCAGATAGCCAGTGTTTTGTTCTTAGTTGCACCTAGTTACTCGAGTAAACATAGCTGGCGCAAGGCTTACATTCGATGAAAGGAAGTCAGTTTTGAAGTGGTATTTTAAGTACGAAAACATTAATGACGTTCAACGGCAATGGCGAAATGAGTATCAAACAGAGCCACCGACACGTTTAACGATTCGTCGCATTAGAGACAAATTTGAAGCCGAAGGCTGTGTTAAAGATGTACACAAACAACGATCTGGACGACCTGTAACAGTAACAAGTCCAGCTAACTCCCGTCGTGTGTTACAACAATTCACTCGCTCACCACAGAAGTCTGTGAGACAGTGTGCCCGTAAAACTGGAGTGAGTCGCTCAAGTGTTCGGCGAATTTTGAAGACAGCAAAGTGGAAGTGCTACATCCCACGATTGCTACACGCAATGAACGAGAACGACCCAGATCGTAGAATGGAGTACTGCGAGTGGTTTACTAACATTGTGCTCAACGATGAAGAGTTTGCAGAGATGATTTTGTGGTCTGATGAGGCACAGTTCAAACTCAATGGTACAGTTAATCGCCACAATTGCATCTACTGGGCCGCCGAAAATCCGAACGTCAATGTAGACAAAGTCGTGAATTTGCCAGGAGTAGATGTGTGGTGTGGGTTGTCTTACCGGGGCTTGATTGGGCCATTCTTCTTTCACGACACAGTTACCGTTCAGGTGTACCTTCAGAAGCTTCAGACTTCCACTTTACCTGCCATCCGAGACTTGTATGGAGACGGAAGAGTTTACTTTAAACAAGACGCTGCCCCAGCCCACTACCAAAATCGTGTTAGGGCGTATCTCGACGAAAATCTACCAGGATGATGGATAGGCCGTAGAGGTGCTGTGGAGTATCCACCACGTTCCCCAGACCTAACTCGTCTGGACTTTTACCTGTGGGGAACACTAAAGGACGTCGTTTATCGACAAAAGCCACGCATATTGGATGAACTTCGAGAAACCATCGTACATTCATGGCAATTATCCAACTGCACACGTTGCAGTCAGTAGTTCGTGCTGCAGTTCGGCGGCATCGTTTGTGTGTGGATGTTAATGGTGACGATTTCGAACACCTACAGTGATATCTTTTAGTTGGACTTTAAGCTACTCTTTCACCAAAAATGAGACAACTCCGTCAATTAGTTTGCAAGTTATGGACTTTTAAACAGTGGATACATTTTTTGGACCCCTCTGTATAATCGCAGTTTATTTATTTTGCATACTGGCTATCGGTTTCGGAACAGAGTACCATCCTCAGTCCATCCCGTGGAACCCAGTCTTCACACCAGCTTCCCAAGAACAAACACACACTGCCAGGGGATGGCCTGACGACAGTACTGTGTACCGAAACCGGTAATCAGTAGGCAAAATAAATGGACTGCGACTATAGACTAAACAAAACTTTTTCGATATAAACTGAAGTCGCCTGCTAGCTTACATCTACACTGATCAGCCAGAACATTATGACCTGCTACCTAGTAGCCAGTATGGCCACCTTTAGCACAGATAACAGTGGCGACGCGTCGCGGCATGGAAGCAATGAGGCCTTGGTAGGTCTCTGGAGGGAGTTGGCACCACACACACACACACACACACACACACACACACACACACACACACACACGTCACCTAATTCCTGTACATTCCGGGGAGGGATGCCTTGAGGTCTGGCACCACATTCAGTCACATCCCAGATCCACACACACAGACACGTCACCTAATTCCTGTACATTCCGGGGAGGGATGCCTTGAGGTCTGGCACCACATTCAGTCACATCCCAGATCCACACACACAGACACATCACCTAATTCCTGTACATTCCGGGGAGGGATGCCTTGAGGTCTGGCACCACATTCAGTCACATCCCAGATCCACACACACAGACACGTCACCTAATTCCTGTACATTCCGGGGAGGGATGCCTTGAGGTCTGGCACCACATTCAGTCACATCCCAGATCCACACACACAGACACGTCACCTAATTCCTGTACATTCCGGGGAGGGATGCCTTGAGGTCTGGCACCACATTCAGTCACATCCCAGATCCACACACACAGACACGTCACCTAATTCCTGTACATTCCGGGGAGGGATGCCTTGAGGTCTGGCACCACATTCAGTCACATCCCAGATCCACACACACAGACACGTCACCTAATTCCTGTACATTCCGGGGAGGGATGCCTTGAGGTCTGGCACCACATTCAGTCACATCCCAGATCCACACACACAGACACGTCACCTAATTCCTGTACATTCCGGGGAGGGATGCCTTGAGGTCTGGCACCACATTCAGTCACATCCCAGATCCACACACACAGACACGTCACCTAATTCCTGTACATTCCGGGGAGGGATGCCTTGAGGTCTGGCACCACATTCAGTCACATCCCAGATCCACACACACAGACACGTCACCTAATTCCTGTACATTCCGGGGAGGGATGCCTTGAGGTCTGGCACCACATTCAGTCACATCCCAGATCCACACACACAGACACGTCACCTAATTCCTGTACATTCCGGGGTGGGATGCCTTGAGGTCTGGCACCACATTCAGTCACATCCCAGATCCACACACACAGACACGTCACCTAATTCCTGTACATTCCGGGGAGGGATGCCTTGAGGTCTGGCACCACATTCAGTCACATCCCAGATCCACACACACAGACACGTCACCTAATTCCTGTACATTCCGGGGAGGGATGCCTTGAGGTCTGGCACCACATTCAGTCACATCCCAGATCCACACACACAGACACGTCACCTAATTCCTGTACATTCCGGGGAGGGATGCCTTGAGGTCTGGCACCACATTCAGTCACATCCCAGATCCACACACACAGACACGTCACCTAATTCCTGTACATTCCGGGGAGGGATGCCTTGAGGTCTGGCACCACATTCAGTCACATCCCAGATCCACACACACAGACACGTCACCTAATTCCTGTACATTCCGGGGAGGGATGCCTTGAGGTCTGGCACCACATTCAGTCACATCCCAGATCCACACACACAGACACGTCACCTAATTCCTGTACATTCTGGGGAGGGATGCCTTGAGGTCTGGCACCACATTCAGTCACATCCCAGATCCACACACACAGACACGTCACCTAATTCCTGTACATTCCGGGGAGGGATGCCTTGAGGTCTGGCACCACATTCAGTCACATCCCAGATCCACACACACAGACACGTCACCTAATTCCTGTACATTCCGGGGAGGGATGCCTTGAGGTCTGGCACCACATTCAGTCACATCCCAGATCCACACACACAGACACGTCACCTAATTCCTGTACATTCCGGGGAGGGATGCCTTGAGGTCTGGCACCACATTCAGTCACATCCCAGATCCACACACACAGACACGTCACCTAATTCCTGTACATTCCGGGGAGGGATGCCTTGAGGTCTGGCACCACATTCAGTCACATCCCAGATCCACACACACAGACACGTCACCTAATTCCTGTACATTCCGGGGAGGGATGCCTTGAGGTCTGGCACCACATTCAGTCACATCCCAGATCCACACACACAGACACGTCACCTAATTCCTGTACATTCCGGGGAGGGATGCCTTGAGGTCTGGCACCACATTCAGTCACATCCCAGATCCACACACACAGACACGTCACCTAATTCCTGTACATTCCGGGGAGGGATGCCTTGAGGTCTGGCACCACATTCAGTCACATCCCAGATCCGTTCGATCGGGTACAGATGTGGCGAGTTGGGAGGCCAGTACATCGATTGGAACTCACCACTGTTTCTCGAATCACTCCATCACTCTCATAGCCTTGTGACGGAGGCATTATCTTGTGGAAAAAATCTGACTGTTGTCGGGAAACATGATCGTCGTTAAGGGGTGTACGTGGCCTGCAACCACTGTACGATATTCCTTCCCCTTGCACGAGCTTCACTGGAACCAAGGATGCCACGTGAATGTTCCCCAGAGCGTAATGGAGCCGCCGCCAGCTTGTCTCCATCCCACAGTACACGTGTCAAGGAGCTGTCCCCCTGGAAGACAACGGATTCGCTGTCTCCTATCAGCATGATGAAGAAGGTATCCACATCCATCAGACCACGCAGCGCTCTGCCACTGCGCCAGCGTACAGTGCCGATGGCCACCTGCTCATTTTGGTCGTAGTTGCCGACGTCGTCTTGGTAATATTGGCACATGCATGGACCATCAGCTGCGAAGGCCCATCATTGGGAGTGTCCGGTACACTGTGTGTTCAGACACACTTGTGCTCTTCCCAGCACTGAAGTCTGATGCTAGTTCCGCCACAGTTCAACTTCTGTCCTGTTTTACCAGTCTGCGCAGCCAACGACGTTCGACATGTGGAATGAGGGGTGGCCGGTCTACCCCAAGACGTCTGGACGTGGTTTCTCCTTGGTTTAGTCACGTGTTGAGGACACTCACCACAGCACTCCTGGAATACTCGACGAGTCGTGCAGTTTCCGAAATGCTCCGAGCCATCACAGTCCACCCTTGGTCAAATACAGATACGAGGTGCGGCTACAAAAAAACAGGACTGATGCTGGAAAAAACATTTATTTACAATTATTTACAATTTCATGTTATATCCTTCAATGTACTCTCTTCCTCGGTATCTACACCGCTCCATACGAATCTTCCACTGTTCATAGCAATGCTGCAGATCATTTTCGGTAATTCCATACATTACTTCCGTCGCTTTTTCTTTTACTGCTTCAACAGTCTCAAATCTAGTTCCTTTCAAAGCTGACTTGACTTTAGGGAAAAGAAAAAAGTCACAGGGGGCCAAATCAGGTGAGTAGGGTGGATGATCTACGATGGGAATGTTGTGTTTTGCCAAAAACGTCTTCACTGACAACGCACTGTGAGCTGGGGCATTGTCTTGGTGAAGGATCCATGACTTTTTTCTCCACAAATCGTTCCGTTTTCTCCGTACTCGCTCACGTAGGGTAGCCAGGACGCTAATGTAGTAATGCTGATTCACTGTTTGTCCCTCTGGTACCCAATCAATGTGCACAATCCCTTTGATGTCAAAAAAAAAAAAAAACAATCATCATTGCCTTGAATTTCGATTTTGACATTTGTGCTTTTTTTTGTCGTGGAGAACCAGGAGTTTTCCAATGCATCGATTGGCGTTTAGTTTCGGGATCGTAAGTAAAAAACCACGATTCATCGCAAGTAATAACATTTTGTAAGAAGGTGGGATCACTTTCAATGTTTTCCAGGATGTCAGAACAAATCATTCTTCGGCGTTCCTTCTGTTCAATTGTGAGACACTTTGGAACCATTTTTGAACACACTTTGTTCATGATGAAACTTTCATGAAGAATCTGCCTAACACTTTCCTTGTCAACTCCTGTTAACTCAGACACTGCTCTGATTGTTAAACGGCGATCTTGTCGAACAAGTTTACCGATTTTTTCAATGTTTGCATCAGTTTTTGCTGACAATGGTCTGCCAGTGCGAGTGTCATCACTGGTGTCTTCGCGGCCATCTTT
The DNA here is from genome assembly GCF_021461395.2 of Schistocerca americana. Lineage (NCBI taxonomy): Eukaryota > Metazoa > Arthropoda > Insecta > Orthoptera > Acrididae > Schistocerca > Schistocerca americana. The sequence continues at coordinate 225,891,825 of NC_060125.1, read as the reverse complement.
AAATCGTTTAAACCACTCAAACACTTGTGTTCGCGATAAACAATCATCGCCGTACACTTGTAACATTACAAACGTTTCACTTGCAGATTTTCCTAGTTTGAAACAAAATTTGATGTTAACACGCTGTTCTTTCTGTACACTCAACATTTTCCGACGCACAGACAAAATGTCAACTACTTAGACGCCACGGGCAGACTGAGTGCAGGAGGCAGATGAAACTCGAGCAGTAGGCGGAGCGAGAGTCACGTGACAGGCCACGCGACTTTCAGCCTTATTGCATTCGTTTTATTGTTTCACCAGTACTAGTCCGGTTTTTTTCTAGCCACACCTCGTAGATTGCGCGCCTTCCCCACTCTACACACGGACGTCGCGCTCACTGATACTACACGCAGCGCGAATGTGTCTGACTAGCAGGCAGCAGGTGACGCTGCTATCTCCTGGACGGGTTTATATCGCCGGCCTGTGTGGCCGAGCGGTTCTAGGCGCTTCAGTCTGGAACCGCGCGACCTCTACGGTCGCAGGTTCGAATCCTGCCTCGGGCATGGATGTGTGGGATGTCCTTAGGTTAGTTAGGTTTAAGGAGTTCTAAGTTCTAAGAGACTGATGACCTCAGATGCTAAGCCCCATAGTGCTAAGAGCCATTTGAACCATTTTTGGACGGGTTTATATACATAGTAGGGCAGTGTCATAATGTTCTAGCTGACCAGTGTATAAATGCAGGCTAATGTCTGGAACTGCTGTAGAGGATTTTGATCCGGTTTCGACTAATAGATGCACAGATTTACGAGGAAGGTTTTTATATATAAATTATAAATGTTTGGTACAAATTGTCTGGCTGGTAACGAATTCAAGTTACGTTGTGGAAACGATGCCATTGCCATCCAGCCAACAGCCGCCGTAACTGGAGGGAGAAGCAGTGCCATGAGAAAGCAGCAAGAGAGACAAAATTCATATCTGCTATGGTGATCTAGCGCTACAGCGTAAGGCTCGAAACCGAAAGTTTGTGGGATCGAATGTGGCTGGTTATCCCCCCCCCCCCCCCCCCACCCGTCTTGTAACCTAGCATTCTCCTCTTAATAATGTCGAAATATGCATTTCGAAATATGACGCAATTTCGGACTGCCAATGTCTTCTTCCCTCGGATTAGCACTTGCAATTGACACTATAATTCACTGAAAATTCTTCGAGCAACGAGCAGTGAGTTGTTCAACTTTGGAGTATCGTAACAAATGTGACCAAATCTGCCAAGATGCCTCACCACTAAGTTGCGATGTGAGACTTACAACCTCAATAATGAAATATACTTAACCAACAGTTTCCCTGAAATCGTCTGAGGTAATTTCACTGCGAAAAAACGTGTGAATTCAAAATGTGATACTTTATTTTTATGCTATAAGTGAAAGGTTTTCCGAAAAAACTACTTCAGCAACTTCGCTTCGTTTACATTCAGTACATTCTTTCAGCAGCGCAGCAAATGACTCAGCTTTAAGATCTCTGTCTTCTTTGAATCAAACCTAGATGTGGACACGATTCTTTGCGTGGCACGAAGTAGTAGTCTGCCATAAAGAGTCCATGACATAATTGTGGCTATGAATCTCAACATGCGTCACAATGCGTACTAAGCTTCGCAAGAGAAGTGCTGTCACACGAGCTGAACGTATACATCATGCGTTTTTTTCATGTGGTTCATTTATGCTCTGCCGGCCAGCTTCCGATACATCCTGAACCTCCTCCCCCCCCCCCCCCCCCCCCACACACACACACACAGAGAGAGAGAGCGCACATACTATATTTATACTGATTGTGAACATAATACTCTTATCACGATGTGGACCCATGGGATCAGTTTGGCTCTGTCGGCAGCACCCATTACTTCGTGAGAATAAAAAGCTAATTGTCTTTCATAAGAACCGTATTTTCTAAATCAGTGTTGGCTGTTTGTCTATAAATCGTTTTCTTCGAGGTAATTCGTGATGTTCGAGCACAGTCGACGTTAGTCACGTGGGTCTGTAATTCAACGGATTACGCGTATTTGATTTTTTGGATGTCAGTGTGACTTGCGCTGCTTTCAAGTCTATAAGTATGCATCTTTCGACGAGTGAGCGGTTGTGTATGATTGCTGCACTGCTGGCCATTACAATTGCTACACCACGAAGATGACGTGCTACAGACCCGAAATTAAAGCGACAGTAAGAAGATGCTGTGATATGCAAATGATTAGCTTTTCAGAACATTCACACAAGGCTGGTGCCGGTGGCGACACCTAGAGCGTGCTGACATGAGGAAAGTTTCCAACTGATTTCTCATACACAAACAGCAGTTGACCGGCGCTGCCTCGTGAAACGTTTTTGTGATGCCTCGCACGAGGAGGGGAAATGCGTACCATCACGTTTCCGAATTTGATAAAGGTCGGATTGTAGCCTATCGCGATTGCGGTTTATCGTATCGCGACATTGCTGCTCGCTTGGTCGAGATCCAATGACTTAGCAGAATATGGAATCGGTGGGTTCAGGAGGGTAATACGGAACGCCGTGCTGAATCCCAACGGCCTCGTATCACTAGCAGTCGAGAAGACAGGTATCTTATCCGCATGACTGTGCGGATCGTGCAGCCACGTCTCGATCCCTGAGTCAACAGATGGGGACGTTTGCAAGACAACAACCATCTGCACGAACAGTTCGACGACGTTTGCAGCAGCATGGACTATCAGTTCGGAGACCACGACTGCGGTTACCCTTGACGCTGCATCACAGACAGGAGAGCCTGCGATGGTGTACTCAACGACGAACCTGGGTGCAAGAATGGCAAAACGTCATTTTTCGGATGAATCCAGGTTCTGTTAACAGCATCATGATGGTCGCATCCGTGTTTGGCGAAATCGTGGTGAACACACATTGGAAGCGTGTATTCGTCATCGTCATACTGGCGTATCACCCGGAGTGATGGAATGGGGTGCCATTGGTTACACGTTTCGGTCACCTGTTGTTCGCATTGACGGCACTTTGAACAGGGAACGCTACATTTCAGATGTGTTACGATCCGTGGCTTCACCGTTCGATCCCTACGAAACCCTACATTTCAGCTGGATAATGCACGACCGCATGTTGCAGGTCCTGTACGGGCCTTTCTGGATATAGAAAATTTTTGACTGCTGCCCTGGCCAGCACATTCTCCAGATCTCTCACCAATTGAAAACGTCTGGTCAATGGTGGCCGGGCAACTGGCTCGTCACAATACGGCAGTCACTGCTCTTGATGAACTGTGGTATCGTTTTGAAGCTGCATGGGCAGCTGTACCTGTACACGCCATCCAAGCTCTGTTTGACTCAATGCCCAGGCGTATCAAGGCCGTTATTACGGCCAGAGGTGGTTGTTCTGGGTACTGATTTCTCAGGATCTATGCACCGAAATTGCGTGAAAATGTAATCACATGTCAGTTCTAGTATAATATATTTGTCCAATGAATACTCCTTTATCATCTGCATTTCTTCTTGGTGTAGCAATTTTAATGGCCAGTAGTGTATATGGAAGTGATGATCAGATACCCGACGATATTGTTTGAAATTTAGTCATAACTCCGCTCAGTGATAGGTAAAACAGACCGCTATGATAAATTTTCATGCAGCTACAATTCACGTAGGAAGAATTCATATGAATTTCTGAAAACATACGCGATTTCGTAATTCGTTTACATTTGCATCTAGTTACACAACTACAGAATTTGGAGAATGCAGTTTAGGACTGACAGAATTGTGCATCGAGTGTAGTCTTGCAGAGAATGTGGGCAGTGAGACCCGGCAGGCGAGCGCGTGCTGTCTTTCGCGACTACCCACCCGCACGCCTGTGTTTGCCGTCTGACGTAACGTCGCCCTGGAGACAGGACGCGACTTGAGGGTGCCTGCGGGCGTGCTTAGCCTCGGAGTTCCGGCGAAACTCCGCACCAAGGGCAGAGTTGTTCACACTCCGAGAAAGGAGCAGATGTCGTGTGCAGATAGCGTACTCAACATCCACAGTGAAAATACGTACTTGGAGATCACAGCTACAGACTCATAACAGAGTCGGCAACGATTTGCAGTTACCTGGCTGGACGAGGAATCGAAACAACACGTAGATTCCTGGTAAAGCAACGTGCTGGATCCAGTTTGTGGTAGTATATTCGCATACTTCAGAGTCCAGAATTCGAAACAATAACAACTGTCAACATGAGGAACTTAGATGTAGTTACCTTCGGTATGACTAAACAGCTTAAATCATTTAATATAGTCAAGGCCTCCTACCCAGACTGTACACCAGTCAGATTCATTTCAGAGTATGCTGATACATAGCTCAATATTTACGCTACTGGCCATTAAAATTGCTACACCAAGAAGAAATGCAGATGATAAACGGGTATTCATTGCACAAATATATTATACTAGAACTGACATGTGATTACATTTTCACGCAATTTCGGTGCATAGATCCTGAGAAATCAGTACCCAGAACAACCATCTCTGGCCGTAATAACGGCCTTGATACGCCTGGGCATTGAGTCAAACAGAGCATGGATGGCGTGTACAGGTACAGCTGCCCATGCAGCTTCAACACGATACCACAGTTCATCGAGAGTAGCGACTGGCGTATTGTGACGAGCCAGTTGCTCGGCCACCATTGACCAGACGTTTTCAGTTGGTGAGAGATCTGGAGAATGTGCTGGCCAGGACAGCAGTCGAACATTTCCTGTATCCAGAAAGGCCCGTACAGGACCTGCAACATGCGGTCGTGCATTATCCTGCTGAAATGTAGGGTCTCGCAGGCATCGAATGAATGATAGAGCCACGGGTTGTAACACATCTGAAATGTAACGTCCACTGTCCAAAGTGCCGTCGATGCGAACAAGAGGTGACCGAGACGTCTAACCAATGGCACCCCATATCATCACGCCGGGTGATACGCCAGTATGGCGATGACGAATACACGCTTCCAATGTGCGTTCAGCGCGATTTCGCCAAACACGGATGCAACCATCATGATGCTCTAAACAGAACCTGGATTCATTCGAAAAAAATGACGTATTGCCATTCGTGCATCCAAGTTCGTCGTTGAGTACACTGTCGCAGGCGCTCCTGTCTGTGATGCAGCGTCAAGGGTAACCGCAGCAGCCATGGTCTCCGAGCTGATAGTCCATGCTGCAGCAAACGTTGTCGACCTGTTCGTGCAGATGGTTGTTGTCTTGCAAACGTCCCCATCTGTTGACTTAGGGATCGAGACGTGGCTGCACGATCCGTTACAGCCAAGCGGATAAGATGCCTGTCATCTCGACTGCTAGTGAGACAAGGCCGTTGGGATCTAGCACGGCGTTCCGCATTACCCTCCTGAACCCACAGTCATTGGATCACGACCAACGCGAGTAGCAATGTCGCGATACGATAAACCGCAATCGCGATAGGCTACAATCCGACCTTTATCAAAGTCGGAAACGTGATGGTACGCATTTCTCCTCCTTAGACGAGGCATCACAACAACGTTTCACCAGGCAACGCCAGTCAACTGCTGTTTGTGTATGAGAAATCGGTTGGAAACTTTCCTCATTTCAGCACGCTGTAGGTGTCGCCACCGGCACCAGCCTTGTGTGAATGCTCTGAAAAGCTAATCATTTGCATATCACAACATCTTTTTGATGTCGGTTAAATTTCGCGTCTGTAGCACGTCATCTTCGTGGTGTAGCAATTTTAATGGGCGGTAGTGTAGCAATCATACACAACCGCTCACTCGTCGAAAGATACGTACTTATACACTGGAAAGCAGCACAAGTCACACTAACATCAAAAAAGGCAAATACGCGTAATCCGTTGAATTACAGACCCATGTGACTAACGTCGACTGTACTCGAGCATCATGAATTACCTCGAAGAAAACGATTTATAGACAAACAGCCAACACTGATTCAGAAAATATGGTTCCTATGAAAGACAACTAGCTCTTTATTCTCACGAAGTGATGTGTGCTACCGACAGGGGACATCAAACTGATCCCATATTTTTAGATTTCTAGAACACTTTTGACGCGGTTCCTCAAAAGCGACCTATACTCAAATTGCGTGCCTATGGGGTATCATCTATTTTGTGCGGTTGGATTCGTGATTTCCTCTAAGGACGGTCACAGTTCGTAGTAACTGACGGAAAGTCATCGAATAAAACATCTGGTGTCTCCCAAGGAAGTGTTATAGGCTCTCTGCTCTTGCCGATCTACACAAACGACTTGGCAGACAATCTGAGGAGCCCTCTTAGATTGTTTTCAGATGATGATGATGTCGCTTACCGTCTTGTAACGTCGACAGATGATCAAAACCAATTAAAAAAAGATTTAGAGAAGATATCTGTGTGGTGCGAGAAATGGTAAGTGACTCCAAATAATGGAAAGTATTTCATCCACATCGCAATAACAGGAATTCCGCTAAATTTCGGTTACACGGTAATGACAAAGAGCTAAAGGATGTTAATTCAAATGAATGCTTAGGGATTACAATTGCGAATAAATTAAATTGGAACGATCACACAGATACTGTTGTGGGGAAAGCAAACCAAAGACTGTGATTGATTGGCAGATCACTTAAAACACACAACAGGTCTACTGAGGAACTGCTTACACCACGCTTACACTTGTCCGCCCTCTTCCGGAGTATTGCCGCGCGGTGTGTGATACGCATCGTGTAGGATTGACCGAGGACATCGAAAAAATTCAAAGAAATGCAGCTCGTTTGTATTATCGCGAAATAGGAGAGAAATATCCGCGATATAATAAGCGAATTGAGGTGGCATCACTAAAACAAGGGCGTTTTTAGTTCCGGCGGGATCTTCTCGTGAAATTTCGATCACCAAAAACATTTGTTGGCGCCCACCTACATAGGAAAAAACGATCGTTGTAATAAAGTAAGAGAAATCAGAGCTCGCACGGAAAAATTTGTTTCTTGCGCGCCCTGTTCGAGAAAGAAACGGTAGAGAAATAGCTAGAGGGCGTTTTTGTTCTGTCGTTGCAACTATAAAAATGCGTTATTTTTTGCACCAGGCGCGTTTTGCTTAGTAGTTATATTTTTCACCGTACACTTTTACAGAACGGAACACTTTTACAGGCAGGTTAACTGTGGGATTGTAGTGAAGAGTTTTTAGCGAACAGAATGTCATTCTGAACGAAGAGAAGTCTTCGGACATAGAAATAACTTCAGGCGTACCCTTAAGGGAGTGTTATAGGACCATTATCTCTCACAAAATATATAAAACAATGGCCTAATAGGAGACGTCGAATGTTCCGTAAGGCATAATGCTGTTGTATACACAGAAGCTGTGGTGCTACAAAATTGTAACGAAATGCAGGAAGAACTGCAGAGGATCGATGCTTGGTGCAGGGAATACCAATTGATTCTCAAACAAATGTATCGTACTGCGAATACATAGAGAGAAAGCCTCTTTATTGTATGATTGCACTGTTACAGAACAATTAGAGGAAGCAATTACGTCCATAAGACATCTAGAAATGAGCATAGGCAGCGATTTGAAATGGAACGACCGCATAAAGTTAACACGCGTGAGGCAGATGCCAGATAGATTCAATTCCCGGGAAATGTAGGCCATCAACAAGGGAAGTAGTTCACAAAACACTCAACTTCAGTGGAAGACGATGCAAGAGAGTCGTTCTGCATCACGGTATGGTCTACTGCTTAAATACCGAGAGCGTGCGATCCTAGAAGAGCTGGCCAACCTAATGCTTCCTCTCACGAATATCCCGCGCAGAGACCATGAAGATAGCATCTTCATATAGTTAAATTGGTGAAATCCGAGCCCACACGGAGTCTTACCAGCAATCTTTCTTCCCCCAAACCAGTCGAGACTGGAACCGGAAGAGGGATTATTAATACTGGTACATAGAGTACCCTCCACCGCACACCATGAGTTGGTTTGTTGGGAACAGACTTAGATGTAGATCTGTGGATGTAGAATGAGTGTTTAGGGAGGAAACTAGGACTGCTGTGGTCCCTCTATGTATACATCTACATCGTGTCCCCTAACACTCGTCAGGAGCATTTTCTCTGGTGCTTCGGCAGATATTTGCAATTTTGTTTTTGCGACGTTTAGGTGGAGTCAGCCGAAACAAGACCTGCTCATCACGCCTTTCATACGCCGCTCAACGTCAGTGAAAGAGCGAAGCCGTTCTGTTCACTATAAGACCGAAACTACTGCGCAAACATCAGCACTGCAACTCAATAACACTACATGCACGCCCAATACGTTTCCGCGAGAAGGTGAAATACTTCGTTGTCTGGCTGGACCGGAAACTACTCTGGGGGGGGGGGGGGGGGGGGGTTGGGGGGGGGGGACCACATTCAACACGTGGCCAACAAAGCAAACGCGAGGCTCAAACAACTCTACCCTATGCTTAACAGGCGTAGCACACTGAATAGGAAGGTTGTCTAGGTCCATGCACAAGACACTTATTCGACCGGTGATGACGTACGCAGCCCCTGTCTGGGGATACGCTGCGCCCACACGCCTGGGTCGTCTGCAGCTCATACAGAATATAGTACTCAGAATCATAAGCAACGCTCCGCGCTACACACGCACCGCGGACCTTCACCGGGAATATCGGCCAGATACCATCTTGCAGGTATTCCAAAAACTCACCACACGACTGTACAATAACACGAGACACTCGCGCAACCCTTTATCCTTCCTCTGGGTAACTACGACCACAGCCATAGATGGAAACATAATAGACCAAAAACACTACTGGCAAGGAACTAAACATCTATGGTCCATAGCACGCTAACACGACAGTACTGGCGAGCCCCTGCAACACAGCTACTACTGGTAACCCCAGATGCTCGACCCGCCGAAAAACTGGCAACCGCAGGTAAACCGTACACAGCACGCAAACCAGCCACACACACACACACACACACACACACACACACACACACACACACACACACACACACCCTACACTGTCTGTGAGCCGATATATGTCCGATCGCCCACTAATGTATGACGACCTTGAACTGTTGCAGGGACGCAGCAATTGCAGCAAACCCTACAACGAGCTTCCGCAAGGACAAAGGTAACGATGCACGATACCTCGCACTAACATAACCACACCTTGCATGTACTGTCGCAGATAGCAAGCCGCTACTGCCCTTACTACCCGTCCTACTGTCGCAGAGGTTTTTTTCCCTTGGCGCTTGCCTTGTCACTTTTTTCCTCTGCCCTTCGATCGCTTTCGTCCACTTTCTACCTCCTGATGGACCATGTCAATGAGTAATCATACCAAGACCCATGGATAACATCACAGCCCGCATCCTGTGACTCCTTATTCAAAAACTAACATGTTATATGGAGGTGACAGTAGAACTTTTGGTTTGGTCACCACGCTGGTGTGGGCGTGGAGGCGCCCCATCCTTTGGGCCACAAACAAAATAATTTTTGAACTGAAATTTTACATGTCCATTCGAAAGAGCTCTACCATATTAGTCTTATGCGATATTCATTTTAGCGATATGTATAAATGATGATGATGAGATTCCATACTCCAAGGAGCTAGGGTACGATGCGGGAGACCCGCACCGCCGACTAGGCAAGGTCGTAGCGCAGGTGGTTTGCCATTGCCTTCCTGCGGCCGTAATGGGGATGAATGATGATGATGATGATGATGATGATGATGAAGGCAACACAACAAAACCCAGTCATCTCGAGGCAGAGAATATCCCTGACCCGGGACGCCGTGCGCGGGAAGCGAGAACGCTACCAAGACCACGAGCTGCGGACATATGTATAAACGGGAACAGAAAAACACAAGGAATACCGAGTACTTCGAAAGCGACAGTACCACCCTGGGTCGTGCTCACTGCTGCCGCCATGCAGAAGCACTCTGCTCCGTTGCTGCTGGAGTGCTGATTATTCTTCATGTGTTAGTGTTCCTGTTAACATTTATCGGTAAAACGAATGTCGCGCTAGACTAATCTGGTAGCGCTCTATCGAATGGGCGTGTAAAATATCGATTATTCCGTCGACGATAGCCGCATGAAAGACGTGGTGACCAGGATTTGTTTGGGCTGATCTACATCTACATCTTCACAATTCTCTATTATTTCGATCTTGTATAGCGCGCGGAAAGAATGAACACATCGCAAGGACGAAACTGCTGAAACCTGCTGAAACCTGCCGAAACTCCAGAAAAACTGCCCCTAACTACCCATAAGAGGGTGAATGGTTCTCTATACTACTTTTCTGCAAAATAACAGACATTTTTGCTCTCGATACTACTTTTCTGCGAAGTAACAGACATATTTTTGTGACAATATTCACATTTGGTTTTATTAATGTATAGGTACTCCGATGTATCGATATATCACAGTGATATGGTTCTTGTGTGTATTCATTTCTGTGAGAGTGTCATAATCTTTGACTTACTTGTAACCGTTTTGGCGCGAATGCGCACAGAGCAGTCTTTGTTTCACTTTGGCAGAAGTTAAGTTGTTATTTCGCTTTGTAAGAGAACAGTCTAGTCTTATGTTTTGTTAAAGTGGAAATTAAATACAGAAGATTGATACAAAACTGTTTTCTTTATGATGTGACAATTAAGAAGAAGTATATGTGAATTTACAAGAAGTTTAATAAAAATGTGGATCGTGAACACCAAGTCAAAAATTACTTCTGCCATACCATTGTTCTGATCTGGGATTGTTTGATCATAAAGAATTTCCTGAAAAACGCATTTGTTAGGTCTTCAAATATTGCTAAAATACAGATCTGGACCTTCTAGCAGTCAAAGTGGAATCACACTAGAATCAACAAGATGAGCCAAACAACTTCGACGAAATCTACGCGGGAATCCATTCAAGATAAGTGCCAAAATTAATGACTTTTTTACAGTGACTTCATTATTTCCATTCTGACGATACCATCCACAGTCAATAACTTTGTTGTTGCCCGATAAAGCGAACATGATGCGTGAGCAACATTATTAATCTGATTTTTAACCTACTTTGCAAGTGGTGGTATTGTTAGAAGGGCCACCCGGTATAGTCTTCAAAAATGGTTCAAATGGCTCTGAGCACTATGGGACTTAACTTCTGAGGTCATCAGTCCCTTAGAACTTAGAAATACTTAAACCTAACTAACCTAAGGACATCACACACATCCATGCCGAGGCAGGATGCGAACCTGGACCGTAGCGGCCGCGCGGTTCCAGACTGTAGCGCCTAGAACCGCTCGGCCACCCCGGCCTGCGGTATAGTCTTCAAACCCATTGTAAGAAGCATGGCAGAGGATGTTTCCCATTCCACCACATACTACGGTTTATCTCCGTTATATTCTAGTATGGAGCCAGGGAAGTATGATTGCTTAAACGCTTCTACGCTCGCTCTAATTAATCTCTTCTCTGTCCCAGCAAGAACAGTAGTAAAGGTTTGTCGTATATTCCTAAATTCTTCCCGTGATACTGCTTTTTTTCTCTTCAAATTCTGAAAGTAGACTTTCGCGTGGTAGTTCTCGTCTGTTTTCGAGCATCTGCCAGTTCAAGCATCTCAGCGACTCCGTCGAGAAATCATCTGCCACGGAAGAGTGTAAACAAGCCTCTGTATCAGAGCTTCTTTCTTGAATGGAAAGAAACTGCCTCGTAATGCATTGAGCTGACAAAGTCACAGGATAGCGATGTACACATAAAGAGTTCGCGACAGTGTCGCATACACAAGGTATAAAGCGGTAGTGCATTTGTGAATCAGTCATTTCTACTCAGATGATTCATGTGAAAAAGTTTCCGACGTAATTATGGCCGCATGACGTTAATTAACAGACTGTGAGCGCGGGATGGTAGTTGGAGCTAGACGCATGGAAAACTCCGTTTCGGAAATCGTTGGAGAATTCAGTATTCCGAGATTCACGATGTGAGGAGTGTGCCGAGAATACCAAACTTCAGGCATCATCGCTCACCACGGACAACCCAGTGGCGAACGGCCTTCACTTGTGAACCGAGAGAAGTGGCGTTTGAATAGAGCTGACATTGCTAAAACACAGGCAACGCTGCATGAAATAACCGCACAAATCAATTTGGAACTACGACGAATGTATCCGTTACGGCAGTGCGGCGAAATCTGCCATTAATGGGCTATGGCAGCAGACCACCGACGCAATTGCTTGTTTTTTTGTTTTTTTTTTTGTTTGGGGTTTAAGGGCGCTCAACTACTGCTGAGGTCATTTGCGCCCAGTCACAATTGTTAGAGCACATAGAATCTAGTAAAACTCAAGGGGGAGGGGGGGACACCAGAAAGTTCTTACAAAGATGCAGATAAAATAGGTGAAGGAGTTAGATGTCTTTGGACAAGCCAGTCAAAGTAATGAAACGAAGAACACGAGGAACTGCTCGAGCGTCATCAGCTAAAATATCCTGTAAAGTAGATGGCAGAGACAGGACAACACGAGATTGACTAAAACGGGGACACGACAATAAAACATGGCGCACTGTTAATGCATGACCACAAGGGCACTCCGGGGGGCTGGGTCACCGGAGAGCAGGTAGCGGTGGCTAAACCGGCAATGCCCAATCCGCAACCTGGTCAGAAGGACCTCTTCTCGCCGCGATGGTAGGGAGGAGGTTGTCCAAGCAGTTGGGAATGGTTTTACTGTCCGGAGCTTGTTTCCTTGAAGTGATGACCAAGTATCCCACCATAAAGACACAAGCCTCCTACAAACAACCCCACTAATGTCAGATGACGGGACACAATGGGAGGCTGGCCGAGGCAGGAGGACTGCAGCCTTGGCTGCAGCATCAGCAGCCTCATTCCCAGGCACTCCTACATGGCCGGGAACCCACAGAAAGCTGACAGGAGAGCCATCAGCAGCAGAAGAATGGAGGGACTGCTGGATCCGTTGAACCAAGGGATGGACCGGATAGGGAGCTCCAAGGCTCTGAAGAGCACTGAGTGAGTCAGAGCAGAGTACATACGATGAATGGCGGTGGCGGCGGACATACTGAACGGCCTGATGGAGAGCAAAAAGCTCGGCCGTAAAGCTGGAACACTGGTCGAGGAGCCGGTATTTAAAGGTGCCGGCCCCGACGACAAAGGCACAGCCGACACCATCGTCAGTTTTGGAGCCATCAGTGTAAATAAAGGTGTGACTGGCAAGTCGAGCACGAAGTTCGACAAACCGTGAGCAATACACTGCAGCCGGAGTACCCTCCTTCGGGAGCGAGCTGAGGTCGAGATAAATATGAACCGGAGCCTGGAGCCACGGTGGTGTCGGGCTCTCACCCTCTCTGAAGGTGGTAGGGAGGGCAAAATCCAATTGTCGAAGCAGGCGACGGAAGCGGACTCCGGGGGGCAGCAGGGCAGACACATACAACCCATACTGACGGTCGAGAGAATCGGCGAAGAAGGACTGATAAGAGGGGTGGTCGGGCATTGACAACAGCCGGCAGGCATACCGACAAAGCAGTACGTCGCGCCGGTAGGTCACCGACGCAATTGCCTTTGCTAACAGCAAAACAACACGTGCAGCGCCTCTTCTACGCTCGTGCCCACAACCGCTGGACTCTAGACAACTGGAAAACCGTGACCTGGTCAAATGAGACCCGATTTCAGTTGCTAACATACGATGGTAGCGTTCGAGTGTGGCACAGACCCCACGAAGCCAAGGAACCTACTGGCTGAACTATGAATCAACGCAAAGGTGAGCGACTTTATAAAGCTGTCTTCTACAGATGTTCTCACAATTTCCAAATTGTGTGAGCCAGTCCACTTTACTTCGAATACGCACCGCATGAGTTTCAGGCACATAGTGCACCAGCCAAGAACGGTTTACTGTCGTACCAGGGGCAATAGTGAACAGCGAACACTATGCCTTTATAAGCAGGAAGAAGGAAGGGAGATTCGGTTTTAAGGCCGCGCCGACATCGAGGTCATTAAACACGGAGCAAAAGAGCGGGTTTTTTCATATATGGCGAAGGAAGTCAGCCGAGTTCTTTTAAAGGAATCATCTCGGAATTCGTCCGTAGCAATTTAGCGAAATCACAGAAAGTCTTTCCGGACGGGGATCTGAACCTTTATCCCACCCCTCAAAATGATAGTCCAAGGTGCTAACGACTGCACCACCACACTCGATGCCTGTTTAACTAATTAGGGTGCCTATAAACATAGCAACAACATCAGACTCGGACAAGCGAATACGTCCTGGGCTGCTGCAGAAACAGTATTGGCCCTTGCCTATAGCTATTGGTGAAACAGGCACTATTTCAACCATCGCAGCAGTCCGCTAGATGGGGACGAAACGTAAAAACTATGCTTCTTATTCTTATGTACCTTTTTTCCTATGTTGATCAGGAACGTGACGAAGACAGAGAAACTCAATCAGTTACTTGGCCGGCCGGTGTGGCCGAGCGGTTCTAGGCGCTTCAGTCTGGAACCGCGCGACCGCTACGGTCGCAGGTTCGAATTCTGACTCGGGCGTGGATGTGTGTGATGTCCTTAGGTTAATTAGGTTTAAGTAGTTCTAAGTTCTAGGGGGCTGATGACCTCAGATGTTAAGTCCCATAGTGCTCAGAGCCATTTGAACCATTCAGTTGCTTAAAAACTGGCAGAAGTAAAGCTGTGTGTACCGGGCGTGAGTCGTGCTTCGGTAGCTCAGTTGGTAGAGCACTTGCCCGCGAAAGGCAAAGGTCCCGAGTTCGAGTCTCGGTCGGGCACACAGTTTTAATCTGCCAGGAAGTTTCACATCAGCGCGCACTCCGCTGCAGAGTGAAAATCTCATTCATTCAGTTGCTTCATGATGTCCGTCATGGCTTTCCTCCTCAGTGAGAAGTACGTAGCATGAGAGTAATCGACGTGGGAAGTTATAAGGTGATAGTGTCTTATCCTACAAGGAGCGGATTCGAATACAGAGCAGAGAACTCTTGAGTTTCGTTGTTTTTGTGATTTCTCCAATTCACCGCACGTAAACTGTCAATACGGTTTCGTCAACAAACACAACACTCCATTTCAAATTTCTCTGTTTCGACAGTTATTTAATTGCGACGAGGGAGAGGGTGATGGATAGCTGAACTGGACGAAATATTTCCAGCATATGCTAGTTATGGCAATTTCAACCTTTTCTGTTAACACTAAATCTCCCAGACAGTTCTGTCCCTCAACCCCACCCCCTCCCACTTACTTCCATTAATCTCCACACAGATGATCTGCAACAGAAGAGTTGTTGCTATATACGCGACTGGAATGTGGATTTCCCAACGAAGGGTTTTCTGTACGTATTCCACCAGGAATACAAGCCGGGATCGAAAGTAGTCTTATTCCTGCACTGCGACTCATACTGCCCACTAAGTACACAAATGTCTTGCTGGATAATATGGCTTGCTTCAAGTCTCACAGCCGTCTATGCTTTCACTTTTACTGAAATAGTTTCGCCAAGAAGAAATGTGAGCCCGAAAAAAATGTAGAACACCAACGCTTATGTGAGCGTCAACTAAAGATTAACGTAAACATCTGCAAATAAATAAGGGTAACTACACGAAAAGCTCCTTATCGTGAACTAATATGTCGCTAGGGTCGATTATTCAAGCAAAATGTTTACACACGGCGACTGAAAACTATGTAAAATCACATTAACAGTTTCATAAGTTCTAATTAGCATCTCTATACATTGACATGAAGAAACAATATTCAAAAGTGATGTCAATTTTTATCCTAAATTCTACAGGAGGTCCATTTTTCTTCGTTGTGAGAGTGATTATTAGATGATTTTTGGCACTTGATCACGGGCTGCCCACGTACATAGTTGATGAAACTGAAGAAATATTCGAACTTCTCCAAATTTTGGTAATTGAATTGTTTAATTCAGACGGTAGGTGTAGATACACCATGGGAGTTTTATGAGGTCATATTGTCATTCAGTAGTTTGGAATTATCTATTACAGTTCATATGATCGTCCTTGATAAGTGCTTTACATCAACCACTGTCTTCTAATTTGTAAAGTTTCATGTGTAATTTCAAGTTTTTCATATTTGCAGACATTTTGAATATTGTGTCGCAGTTGCTACAAGGAGCATCAAATCCAAAAAGGTCCCCCCCCCCCCCCCCCCACACACACACACACGTCACATCAGCGACATGGATTTGATCATATATGCTATGAACAAATGCAGAAGAATGTGTGTCAGCATGTTAGTAGGATAGTTATCCACTCGATGGGTTGCGATACAGCGGTACCGTTCTTCGTCGGCTGTGCAAATTCGGTTATCAACCGAATTGTTCAATTTTTATTTGGAATGAGAGATAGGAAAGTGTGTAACGTATCTAGATTACCAAGAATTCAAAATGAATTCACTAGCAGATAATGACGTGCATATTATATAGATGACCCGAGGTGTTATCAGCAATAAGACACTCAATGAATCTTCGTTTTGAAATACTTTTAATGAACTGATACGTAAATTAGAGTAATCAATTAATATTAATTAAATAAAACATACTAATGTATTGAATAATGTATTATGTTTAATTATTTAAACAAAAAATACAAAGAACAAAAGTTTCAGTTCTGAAATACAAAAATTAAATAACTTCAAACCAAAATATACGTAAAGAAACAAGACAATACTTTTAATTTGTATACCAAATAAGAAAAAATAATGGTGTACCTAGTTAAAGGGTTACCTTGGTAGGGTAAATAAAAGAAAATCACCTCCATTAAATATTACACACAATAAAACTGAGCTACTAACGCAGTGATAATGGAAATTTTGAGCCAGACGATAAATTCAATCTTCATTTTGCTATATTTATTTGGCGGGATGTGTGAAAACAACTAACAACTTACAACAGATCGATGTATTGTGAACGTGTCGATGTGGTCGATTAATTAACAGCGTAATATCGATGTATGAATTTCGCTACCATTTGTCATAATATCGATATGTCCGATATTTTTGTTATTTTCGACGTCGCCACCCAAACCCCGTGCTCGCTTTCGAGAGGGATGGGCTGTAAGGTAGAATCAGGTCACGCTGTTTCTCTTATTTACATTTCCATGTTTCTCCATAGCAACACAAATACAACAAAAGACTTCACACGCGTATGCACGGCGCACGATTTCATAGGTGACGTGACACACACACACACACACACACACACACACACACACAAGTTGGGGTCAATGAAAGAGATAGAGCCTGCCTCACTTCCCCACGGGAGCAAATGGCGAGGACTTAGCAGTGCACGAGTGCTTAGCGCAATTCGTGCTGCAGGAGGGAGTGAAAGGCTGACCGTGGCTCTTACAGCATACCAAAGAGCTCTTGGCAGGCGTGTCTCAACAGCCTGAGGTAACACTTGGTTGCGTCCACTGCGCAGTGCCAACACGTAAGGGGCACGCACTTGTCAGGACGAGAATGGGTGTCAGCTGGTCGTCATGGGTGACGAGCATACGACTTCAATACCCAGTCTTCCATGGTGATTAAGCCGCACTCAGATATTTGGGCATTACTCAAGACAATGCTTTTATTGAACTCTGGCGTGGCATTCTTCGTATGAAGAGAGACAAACGTGTTCGTTATTTGCAGCTGAGTATTCTGCTCGTTATACCGTCGCCTGTTTCGCCAAGTTATTCAATGTACCGGGTGAACAAAAAGTCAGCATAAATCTGAAAAGTGAATAAATCACGGAATAATGTAGATAGAGAGGTAAAAATTGACATACATGCTTGGAACGACATGGGGTTTTATTAGAACCAAAAAAATACAAACGTTCAAAAAATGTCCGACAGATGGCGCTTCATCTGATCAGAATAGCAATAATTAGCATAACAAAGTAAGACAAACCAAAGATGATGTTCTTTACAGGAAATGCTCAATATGACCACCATCATTCCTCAACAATAGCTGTAGTCAAAGAATAATATTGTGAACAGCACTGTAAAGCATGTCCGGAATTATGGTGAGCATTGGCGTCGGATGTTGTCTTTCAGCATCCCTAGAGATGTCGGTCGATCACGATACACTCGCGACTTCAGGTAACGCCAAAGCCAATAATCGCACGGACTAAAGTCTGGGGACCTGGGAGGCCAAGCATGACGAAAGTGGCGGCTGAGCACACGATCATCACCAAACGACGCGCGCAAGACATCTTTCACGCATCTAGCAATATGTTTTTTTTTTTTTTTTTTTTTTTTGTTCTAATAACACCCCCTGTCATTCCAAGCGTGTGTGTCAATTTGTACCTCTCTGTCTACATTATTCCGTGGTTTATTAAGTTTTCAAATTTAAACTGACTTCTTGATCACCCGGTATAACGTCAGCATACATACAGAGTATCTTATAATAACATTAAATGTTAAACACTTTCCCAGTGTCCTGCAAAATTTTATTTATTTTTTGCGAACCGGCTTTCCGCTTTTCTGGGCGTCAAGTGACAACTGAATGTCACAAACAAAGATCAAACGACGTTCGGCTTATGTAGCTATTACTTACACACAAGATTTTAAAATGATGCCATATAGAGTATTTACAAAGGAGGTATTACATTTCACATTTCATTTTCAGCTAAATATAACCACTTTGCCGGCCGCTGTGGCCGAGCGGTTCAAGTCGCTTCAGTATGGAACCACGCGACTGGTACGGTCGCAGGTTCGAATCCTGCCTCGGGCATGGATGTGTGTGGTGTCCTTAGGTTAGTTAGGTTTAAGTAGTTCTAAGTCTAGGGGACTGATGACCTCAGATGTTAAGTCCTATAGTGCTCAGAGCCATTTGAACCATTTAACCACTTTTCTATGCAATAAAAATATAATAAATCGTTTCATAATTAATGAAGTGTTCCGGGCTATTAATTCCGTTGTTGACTACAAGAGCACAAGGGCAATTGCAGAAGACAGGAGACTGTCAGATGAGGTGTTGCGGAACATGATTTGAGCCAGGCGACCACCACATTCATTTTGATAGGACTAAAGTACTGGCAGTGAATACCATGAAAGGCTATATACAGATGCCATATAGATTGTAAAACACCACAGGAATTTCATTAGGAAGGAGGAGGGCGTGAAACTGAATGGCACCCGGATTCCGGTGCTGAAGATGTGTACCAGTCTTTCACCGTGGGGTGATAGCAACAGCGGATGACGGCACTCGACAACGGCCAATTGCGCTCGGGTATTCAAAACACGTGCCGTCACGTCGGTGCGCGGAAGCGGAATTTTACTGCAGTCAGTAGCGAGCCAGGGTGTGAATCGGACTTTCGAAGAAGTTACGATCCCCCTTGAAAGTGTCCTCCGCAGACAAGGATGGAACGTTGGATTTTAAAGTAAAATTCGCCGTGCGGTTTGAGGCGCGATGTCACGGATTGCGCGGCCTCTCCCGCCGGAGATTCGAGTCCTCCCTCGGGCATGGGTGGTGTGTTGTTCTTAGCATAAGTTAGTTTAATTAATGTGTAAGTCTAGGGACCGATGACCTCAGCAGTTTGGTCTGTTAGGAATTCACACACATTTGAACATTTTTTGTGAAATCCACTCGACCAGGACATAGCAGCCCCGAACTTTTATTAATTGTTACATTTACGGCCGCGAAAGTGTACATTTTACAATAAATCTATTGTGACTACTCCACATGTCATCAGTTGTGTATCATTTGTGTCTTCTGTAAGTAATATCTGCACGAGTCGCACGTCATTTTATTTGTGTCTGTCACATTCAGTTCTCACATGACGGTGGGCTGACAAGCCGAAAGCCGTTCGTGATCAAAAAAATGTAATTATACAGAACGTTAGAAAAGTGCTTCCTATTTTATATTGTGGTCGAATTTTGCTAAGTACCAACAGGAAAGTCAATTAATGTTACAAAGTCTTAAATTTTTTCTTATTATGGAAATAAGTAGAAAAACCTCACTGCTATTCTGGTTAATGTGTATCGGAGGCTGAACGGATAACAGGAACACACGGCTGATCCAAAATACAATTTTTTTTTTTACAGGAAACTGCTTTTGCCAGAGTTCAGACATATACCAGATTTCACAATTGAAAGCCTACTATATTATTTACGTGTAACTCGTCGAAGCTGTCAACATATACACAGAAGTAGCTCAGAAATCCGGCGTTGCCCCGGTCAGAATATATGGCGTGCGGGAAGGCACGAGTACCTTCCTACATACGAGACACGTACAGACGTATATCTCATAAAATATATTATGAATACAGTTATTCTGTTAGTAACCTAGTTTGGTCGCGGTGGATGGCAGTGGGTGAATATGATGAGCAAACATCCGCGAAACATGGAGCAATAAATATTCGTAGATACAGCTGAATAATACATGAGTTACGACCTTTACCGTACATATGAAAACAGAGTCGTCAACGTGTGTCATCCATACCGTGATGGGTTGAAGTGGGTGATTGTTGTTGGTAGCTATCTCAATGTAAAGCGCGAAGTGTACCATTTAGTTCTCTTACAAAAAGCTATATACTCTACGACTTTTGAACTTTTAGTAAATGTACTCGCTTCTACAGTCCTCACCCTGTTCCATACATATTGGCATTAATATTACGTTACACAGACATATTTAACAGCGGATAACACCACGGGGCCAATACTAGTCTAATTATATGGAAAAGTAATTTGCGAAAGAAGAATAAGCTACGTAAACGCGCTAAATTATGAAAACTATTATACTCACTAAGAATAAGCGTAACGGTTTATCTTAAACCACTGTAGTGTATTGTTCGATGATTCATTTGTTAGATACGAGTATTTTTATCTTAGAATCTATGTAGAGTTTTTCTCTCTCTTTTCACCGTCGGTAAAGTCTGATTGATGAAAACATGCTGAGAGATTAAAAACTGATCTATTTGGTATTACATGTTGTTATTAAAGTCTGAACGACGAAACCGCTCAAGTATCATTATTACGGACGGATTAAACAATAAATGCATTTTCACCTGTATGGTAAAGTTCGCAAGTCAGAAAGTATATAGCCTTTTCTAAGAATATTTATTGCTCGATAATTCTCTGATTTTCAGTCACCACACTCACCCACTGCCAATCACCGCGACCGAACTCCCTTACTAGCAGCATGAGACCAACGGCTATCAACCACCACAGCCACCAGTGGGTGGGAGTTGGTGGTCAAGGAGGAAAGTCGAACAGTACGTACAAAAATGGTTCTGAGCACTATGTCACTTAACATCTGAAGCCATCAGTCCCCTAGACTTAGAACTGCTTCAACCTTACTAACCTAAGGACATCACACACATCCATGCCCGAGGCAGGCTTCAAACCTGCGACCGTAGCAGCAGGGCGGTTCCAGACTGTAGCGCCTAGAACCGCTCGGCCACTCCGGCCGGCGATTTCATGGTTTATTTAAATGAGGTCGGTGAAATCATTATTTGCCCTGGAGTCCATCAGCGTTTGTCCGATTTAGTGAAGTGCTTACATTGGTACAGACATATACGAAATCCTCTCTTAGGAATAAAAAAAAGTCAGAACGGCAATCGATATACCTGAGACGAAAAGAACGTCTACCGGTAGTAAAATAGCGGGAAGCGAGGTGCCTTAATCTGTGCACTCGGCCCTGCATCACTAGAAAAGAAGCAAAACCGCGACTACAAAACCGCACTACACGCCTCCGGTCAGGTATTGTCAACTTCTGTTATCTGCCCCACTAAAGACAAGCAGTTTTATGAGCGTCTGTGAGAAACGGCCTTTTCCTAGGTATCCCGCTTCAAATGTAGATTGGATCCCGTTCCCTTCGCAATGTTCGATCGAGAACTGGTTGAGATGAACTTACATTCAATAAGACAGGCTGACTGTCACTGACAATGCGTGACACTCATGTCTTATCTCTGTCAATCAGGATCTTTTTTACGACCATTGTTGTTACGTTGTGACACATGGTGGCGAGTGGTATACCGTTCCCTGTAGACACGTTGGGCAGGTCATGTTTATACACCAACAAATCAGGTCTCATTATTAACGGTGCGTTTACAGCACGTTTAATCACCATAGCTCTTTTCTGTCTTTGTGTCCCGTCTTACGTTGCTGATTGGATACAATCAACTGACACAAACAGACCGCTTCATTGTCGTGGCTTACGCCAGCGTAGAAGGGCCACGTAACCGCAACGAAGCAGTTTTACACCATCACTGAAAACGATCAGTATATTCTTTCAAGGGAGTGATTAATATACTTCCTGTTGAGATTATATTCCATCTCTGGACTACTTAAATCCGATGAGTGAGCTCATGGCGGGTTCATATGGGCACAAATCATCCTTTTTTATTCACCATTGGAGAACAGGATGGGAAAACAGAAGGAAGACTGGGTTAAACGTCCCGTCGACATCGAAGCCATTAGAGAGGAGCACAAGCTCGGATTATGTCAAGGATGGGGAAGAAAATCGGCTGTGCTCTTTCAAAGAAACCATCTCGGCATTTGCCTGGAACGATTTAGGGAAATCACGGAAAACCTACATCTGGATGGCCAGACGCGGGTTTGAACAGCCGTCCTCCCGAATGCCAGCCCAGTGTGCAAACCGAATAGGAGTCAGCGAGTAAGAGAATTCCTTCTTCTTTATACTTTCCGTGGCTTCTTCTGCATCACCGTCGTCGTCGTTGTCATCGTACATAGTGGACTGCAACAGTTGAGGCCTTCCGCACCTCAAACAGAGAAGCCTCGTCCCTGCTGAGAAAACATGGAAGTCCTAACCCAACAGACCGTACGAAGGATGATGTTAGTTCAATGCAAGTTGCAAATAACATTGTGACCACCTCTAGTACTCCTAACATTCTATCCCATACTGTTAAGATTAAAAAGGAATTGAACGCTCTCAGACTAGCCTCTAAACCTGAGTCAGACTAATCCAGACCATTCAGCAGTGAAAAATGATGATGATGATGATGATGATGATGACGATGATGATGATGATGATGATGATTGGTTTGTGGGGCGCTCAACTGCGCGGTTATTAGCACCCGTACAAATTCCCGACCTTTGCTCAGTCCAATATTGCCACTTTCATGAATGATGATGAAATGATGAGGACAACACAAGCACCCAGTCATCTCGACGCAGGTGAAAATCCCTGACCCCGCCGGGAATCGAACCCGGGACCCCGTGCTCGGGAAGCGCAGTAAGAAAATAACGACATCTGTCAAAGGAATAAAAGCAGGAAAGGTACTTGGTTTTGACGGCTTCTGTAATTCCGAATCCACAGTGGGAAGCACGTAAAAAATTCGGTAGTAGCATTGTTTACTGGTATTTTTCAAGATGATAATATACCCCATCATTTGACAAGAACAAAAATCATAGCCATCTTAAAAGCAGGTAAACTAAATGACAAACTGCAAAGCTACCGTCCCATTGCTTTACTTAGCGTAGTATATAAACTTTTGGAAAGATAATGCATAAATAGAATCATGTCACAAAATTTCCCGAAACCTTTATCCTGAACACGCAGGATTTCGTCCAACCCGCAGCTGCACCGGCCAGATACCCTCACTGACACCTTCCATTGAAGCAGAACTCCAAAGCAAACAAGAGACTTCAACTATGTTTATGGATCCAACAGCTGTCTATGATACTGTGTGGAAGCAAGAGGTTACATTCAAACTTTACGAGTCAAGCCATGTCTTAAAACTGGAAACCCCATCAATGCTATGTTGAGCAATAGAAGCTTCCGAATTCTAAAGTCTAATAAGATGAGCCTTCTAATGAAGCATTCCCCTCTTCTGTTTTCTCTGTAAATAGCAGACATGCCTAAGCAACAGCAAGGAAATTTGGATATGCTGGCGATTGGGCTCTTGATGAAACCCACAAAGACCTTGGCGTTAGTGAGTCTTGTCTTGACTGGAGATCTATAAATCGTCGGCAAATACTTCCGTAACTGGAGGTTAGAGCCAAGTGCTACCAAAATAGAAGTCACCAGTTATCTAGGAGTAACTACTGACAGGACGCTTAGCTTCAACGAGCACTTGCTGAACACTTCCACTAAGATGAAGTGAAGAAACAACACCTTACAGAAACTTTGTGGCACGACATGGGGGGGGGGGGGGGTCTTCATTTCTAACACATAGTCGCAGATCTCCAGATGTAACACACTCAGACCGGTGCCAAACGTTGTATGTCTATGGAGTATCAGGGGTTTGAAGCACATCGCAAGATCTAGTCTGAACTCAATAGAATAAAGAAAAATAGTGGAATATGTGCTGACTCAACGCACAGATAGGAATTAAAAGCAGCATCCAGCTGTGACTGGCGCAGAACGACAAACTGTTCAGCACGTCTTACGTACGTGCTCAAATCGATTATTTCCTGGCGATGCGAAAGAGTTCCTCTTAGCAAATAAGGCATCAATTGTGTACGTTGCGCGTAAACCTGTCAAATTTTATAAATTTAATCGACTCACAATCATGACTTTCTTTTCTGTATGTTAAATATCTGTATATGTATTATTAAAGAAAAAGTGTTTCCTTGTGCGACGTGATGCTAGTCATACGCTAAATAAATAAAATAAAATCATCATCAACAGCAACAGCCATCTCACATCCTTTGCTGCATAAATGACTGCCCTAGTTTTTTTCCATTGCGGTCTTCATTGTTACATGTTTCCTAATATCATGCACCCACATTCAATGAGATCACCGTTTTGAAATTTTAATGTCTCCTGGAACCTACGAAAACTGTGAATGAGGAAACAGCACATATCTTTAAATATTATCCTCAGACTCCCTTTCACAGACTATCTTACACGACCCTTACGTCTACAGCACACTTTTAAGACAAAGAATGACACAGTACTCAGCTATTCTGAGAAGGTGAAACATGAATATGTAAAAAGGACTGATTATACATGCAGTCATCTTAAACGGAAAACTCGCTGAATAGTAAGTATGCAGCTATCGGAGAAACGGTATTTTTTCCTATTTTTAGTCTGTAGTTTCGTACTGAAATTCTCACAGGCAACTCCCCCTTGGCAGTCCCCTCCGGGAGATCTTAATGGGGGACTAAAGCGGAATATTTTGCCGACGGAGAGATCACCATGACACTTGTTCAATTACAGACTATATGTCCTTTGGATAAACGTTGTGAGTCTTTAAGGCCGTGGTTTCCATGGCCTTCTGTACCCTCCTGCCGTTGATTATTTCTAATTCTTGCGCCTTTTAGGGAATCTTGAATTTTTTTCTGTTATGCTGTTTGTGGAAATCAGAACGAATCCTTGATGTGGCGTCATGTTCTGGCACCGTTCCGCAGTGAAGATGAATGCGAACCTATACAGAACACTGTCATAATAGTGCCCTCGATCTTTTCCTTGTTACTTCCTTGTAACGCTCTGATCGAGCTGCAGAAAGGGACCGATCCAACACCCTGACGCGCAGTCACTCCGCACAACACAGACGTGACGTTGATGTACGTACCAGTCATCAGTCCACAATTCCCTCACGCAAGAAAGTAGAAGCCGTGAAAACAACGCAATATGTCCAGTAACGTCATCAAATGTGAAGTTTTGAAAGCAAACAAAGAATTGTAGATGGCTTCTAACAAGGGAAACTCCCCATCGTACCACCCCCAGATTTATTAGCAACTTGGCCCACTGGATAGCCCGTCAAAAAGTGACGACATATCAAGCAAGGAAACAGGAAGAAGGCTACCCGAACTGTGAAAAAAGCAGCAAAAATAAAACAGTGAACGGTTCAGGCTCAAGACGTGCAGCATCCAGCGAATTTGGATTGCAACGGTGTCATGGTTATGTGGTCACGGTGTTTGACTACGAAGGGGGGCGGGGGGATCCGTGTTCAATTCTCCCTCGCGTCTGTTTCCCTTTTTTTTGTTTTTCCACGAAATTACGAACTGGCCGTCTGGTTATTGACGTGTCTGTTCTTTGTATTCAAACTTCTGTCTGTATCATGGCGTAACGTCCGTTTGCAATAGCAACGTGTAAGAAAGGGATCTCCTGAAGTAGGTAACTCCTATTTGTTCAACACGAGTACCACGTGTTATGACTTCTGCATTCCGTATGGAAATTTTCACCCTTCAACGCCTTTGTTATAACTCAGCTCACACCTGTTCATTGTTTCTATTTCTGTGACAGAACTATGCAGCATCTCGCCTGCTCTTACTGTTCATCACATTTACTTGCGACGGCAATATATTCTTACCACTGACTCAAATTCTATAACCAGTGTATAGCTTGACAATTGCCAAGATTACAGGAGAACAGGCAGGTCAATGACCGGACGGGAAGTTCATAATTTTATGGGAAAAAAAAAGGCACGAGAGAGATTTGAACACGCCTCTCCCGCTTCATAGTCCAACACCGTGACAACACAACCACGACGGCCTGATTCTTACAATTCGGTAGATGTTGCAAATCTTGAGCTTAGACCGCTCGCTGTTTCTATTTTGCTTCTTTTTTCAGAGATCATTACATCTTTTTCATGTCTTCATGCTTGATCTGTGTTCAGTTTGTAATGGGCTATCCATTGGGCCACTTTACCACTAAATCTGAGAGGAGGGGCGGGGGGGGGGGGGGGGGGGAGGGATGCATTGGGGAGTTTCTCTTGTCAGTTACGCAAGTCTCTTTTAAAGTTTATTTCCTGTTTCTCCGAGTCGAGAAGTATCATTTGTTGGTTATTTTTGTTGATAAAGGGATTTCCTCAGTCGTTCTGA
The DNA here is from genome assembly GCF_021461395.2 of Schistocerca americana. Lineage (NCBI taxonomy): Eukaryota > Metazoa > Arthropoda > Insecta > Orthoptera > Acrididae > Schistocerca > Schistocerca americana. The sequence continues at coordinate 225,865,168 of NC_060125.1, read as the reverse complement.
CTTTTTTTTTCTCTTTCAGATGTTTCATGTTCAGTTTCAGCCTGACGTTTCACGAATGTGAATAAATATTTTTTGTGGATAATTTATAACTTTATTTCGTAACTCGTTGGATACTGTGAGATTAAAGATGAGAAGGACGTAACTTCAGATCTTCGAATCAAAAATGCGATGTCCACAGTGCTATTATTAATGCGAAAAGTGTACATCTTTTCGTACATAACGCTGCTTATCGTTATCGTTAGGATATCAAAGTAACTTACATTAAAAATACGAAATGGATATCAATGGTTGGAGATATAACAAGTTTTGTGTATTTTCTGCCAAGTTTGTTCTTGAGGCACACGTTTTTCAAACTCACCATATGAGTTATATCAAAATTGGAAAATTTAGAATCTTCCCCCGTCTTGGAAAAATTTCTATCGATGCCCACACCGATGGGATAATGTTCTGAGACAACTCCTCTCTTAGGTAAAAAGGGGTGAAAATTGGCACATAAAGGGGTGAAATATGCATGTAAAACTCTTGACAATCTACTCAGGGAAATAAAACGTGTGACAGATAGCAGAGGTTTTTTCAAATGAGAGTTAAAGATGTTTTTCCTTGACTATGCCGTAGAGGAACTATTGAATGGAAATGTTTAGTAATTTTTAGCGTAAAAACCTGTAAATAGCCAAGTGTAGGTATATAAAGATTTATATAGGGATATACAGCCTACAGTTGCAGGTTAACTTTATCGTTTACCTAGGTTTCAACGTTAGTAATAACGTCTTCTTCAGAACATGCAAAAAGTTAATATTATAATTTGCTAGTAAATTATATTAGATATGGTCATCCTACAGGATGCAACGTGTAGTACTTACATATGTTAACCTGCAACTGTAGGCTGTATATTCTTATATAAACAATATCAGTTGCTGTCGCTGCATGAAAATGTTAAAAATGTAAAGATTTCTTCCGCATCTAAATGTTTATGTGAATATGATCTATGAAACAAGTAAAAAAAACTATACTGGGAGATACAGAAAGATGTTTAGAAAGCCGACAGCCGCTACCCCCAGGTGGGTGTTTCACAAGGTGAGACGAGGCATTAGCTGTGTTAGGCCTGACCTTGGCTCTAAAAAGGGTGTTAAATGGTACAGCGCGGCGATTCCGTCGGTTAACAACAGCACTGAACAGAACACAACGGAACAGAACAGCTTGTGGAACCGAGGTGACAGCCAAGCAAAGCTGCTATGAGTCAGTGCCGCAACACGTCACCCACCTACTGCTGTCTATCTGTCCATAGACTGGCGAAAACAATGACACAGGTACCAGTTACTCGACTTACACCGTTACGCACCTCACAGTGAGTCAATCGGAAACCTGGTGACAAATCCCGGCCCAAAGAAACGGCCAATTTTTCTATGTTGGACTCTATGCAGACAAGTTATAATCTGCTTATCTGCGTGCCCTATTATCATCCACGTAATCTCATAATCCCGTTAGTTTTGGCGCAGATGCTGACTATGTCAATAAACAGGGATTGCAAAGGAGGAACAGTTTTTCGTAGGTTCGCTTCGAGAAGACGTACCCAGCGCTTGGAGAAGAGAACTCATACTGTACCACAATTGGAGGAGGAGGAGGAGGAAATTAGAGACGGGGCACAAGCTCTGAGCAGTGAATGATGGTGAAGGAAAGCGGGCGTGAACTTTCGAAGGAACCATCCCGGCATTTGCCTTAAGTAAAACCTAAATCAGGATGGCCGGGCTCGGGTTTGAACCATCGTCTTCCCAAATGACTGTCCAGTATACTAACCACTGCGCTACCCCGCCAGGTCCACATTTAGATTATTTAAATTATTTCTTAGGAGCCGCTTCAAGGTCTAGGATGGTCCCTTCAAAATTCGAATTCTTCATCAATAATTAGTCAGAAGATTGTAGCACTATCTGTTTGCTAAACAGCTAGTCTGGAGCACGATCTCTGATGCAGGTTCCCCATCTAACGGCTTACAGCGGCAATAAATTACCTCATCAAAGTATCCGCTTTCTATCATTCTGGATATGATATTTTGTCTTCATATAAATCGTAGACTTCAGAATTGGTAGTTGTTTCTTTTCTGTATTTTAATTTGCTTCCGCTTCTTTAAAAATCTCCTATCCAAGATTTTAAATTTTGGCGATCTCTGATTTGATTAATGTCGAATCTACAAGATTAATTTCTTGTCCTGTTCCAAGTAAGCTGTTGTACAATGTTATGGTTAATGAATTCACTTCTTGCTCACTTTCTTGTAAAATTACTCTATAATCACCATATTCCATAAAGTTATACATCCGTACTTGAAAAACATCGTGAACTAATGGGTAAAATTTGGTAAGAAGAGCAAATCCTATAAGACTTGAAGATATTCTCATTTACCACACTAGAAAAATAGGAACCACCAATATGCATTAACTACATGGGAATTTCTTTAATCAACAATACATACGAAATGTTTATAAACCTAATTTTGTCAAATCGTTGCTGCGCTATACAATGGGCACTCATAACTCGTTCGTTTGATTTCAAAAAAGTGTAGTGCAAAGCCATGATGTCTTGTGCACTCAGCTCGTGTATTTTAACTGTACTTTTGATGTCAATGAACCGTCCTCCTGTGTTATGTCGAAAATATTTGTCGAGTTTATGATCATTTAAAACTCAAATTAATCGAAAGAATAAAAATTTTTTAATAAAACAGCATTTGGTGGTTTTAATACATCTTTTCTGTAAATTGCGGATGATTCGCAATTTGGTGTTAGAAAAAACAGACAACAGTAGGTAATATTTTCATTTTACTGATCCTAGCTGGAAGAAATTTCTTGTAGATATGAAAAAGGCTTTAGAGAGTAATAACCAAAACTACATATAGACGACAGTAAAAGAATTTGGAATAGCAGTAAAATTAACACATCTTGTAAAAACGTACATTAAAAATTGAAATTTTTGACGTAAAGCACAAAACAGTCTCTTAGACGTATCCTTTGTTGCCTCTGTAGTTCAAGAAAAATGGAATGTAATGTGTGCTCCTAATCGAGCTATAGAGGTGATTATTAAACTAAAATAAAGTCATTAAACTACGACGCAACTGAGGAAATAATTATATCGGATATGCAGCCCACTCCTCTAACAGAAATAGATCACACTTCGCTCTTACCAAGCGAGATGGCGCAGTGGTTAGCACACTGGACTCGCATTCGCCCATCCAGATGTAGGTTTACCTTGATTTCTTCAGGCAAATGCCGGGATATATACGGTACGATATTGCAGTGACTGTGTTATTCTGATTACGATGCAAAGCTCCTTTGGACATGTGGGCACTGCGGCGACTACAGCCGTTATGAAATACATTAAATGGATTCGCAATTGCGAATATGGACAACCATCGGCTATAGAATGGTATGACAATGAAAATTTGTGCCGGACCGAGACTGGAACCCGGATACCCCGCTTATCGCGAGCTGTCGCCTAACCATTTGGCTACCCGTGCACGACTCACGGCCAGACCCGAACGTTGACGACATGTCGAAGTTTGGGCCTGGCACCGAGTCGCGCACGGGTAGCCAAATAGTTAGGCGACAGCTCGCGATAAGCGGGGTATCCGGGTTCGAGTCCTGGCCCGGGACAAATTTTCATTGTCGTTCCGTTCTACACCTTATGGTTGTCCTCACTTGCAATTGCGTATTCATTTAATGTATTTAACGTTAATTCCGGGATGATAACTTTGAAAGGGCACGGTCGACTTCCTTTCCCATCCTTTCCTAATCCGATGGGACCGATGACATCGCTGTTTGGTCCCCTTTCCCAAATCAACCAACCAACCATCTTCGGTGTTAACACTCCTCCTGCCCTCCCCCCTCTCTCCCCTCCATGAACGTTTTCATATAAAAGTGCGTTGCTTGTCGCTGTTTCTATAAATCTGTTCCAGTTGACGAAATACCGGGTAATCAAAAAGTCAGTATAAATTTGAAAACTGAATAAATCACGGAATAATGTAGAGAGAGGTAAAAATTGACACACATGCTTGGAATGACATGGGGTTTTATTACAACAAAAAAAAATACTAAAGTTCAAAAAAAGTCCGACAGATGGCGCTTCATCTGATCAGAATAGCAATAATTAGCATAACAAACTAAGATAAAGCGAATCTGACGTTCTTTACAGGAAATGCTCAATTTCTCCACCATCATTCCTCAACAATAGCTGTAGTCGAGGGATAATGTTGTGAACAGCACTGTAAAGCATGTCCGGAGTTATGGTGAGGCATTGGCGTCGGATGTTGTCTTTCAGCATCCCTAGAGATGTCGGTCGATCACGATACACTTCCGACTTCAGGTAACCCCAAAGCCAATAATCGCACGGACTGAGGTCTGGGGACCTGGGAGGCCAAGCATGACGAAAGTGGCGGCTGAGCACACGATCATCACCAAACGACGCGCGCAAGAGATCTTTCACGCGTCTAGCAATATGGGGTGGGGCGCCATCCTGCATAAACATCGTACGTTCCAGCAGGTGTTTATCAGCCAGGCTGGGGATCATGTGATTCTGTAACATATCGGGGTACCTATCACCCGTGACGGTAGCAGTTACAAAACTAGAATCACGCATTTCCTCGAAGAAAAGAGGCCCGATAACGGTAGATGTGGTAAATCCAACCTATACCGCGTCTTTCTTGTCGTGCAATGGATTTTCCACGACAGTTTTATCATTTTCGGTAGCCCAAATTCTGCAGTTGTGGGCGTTGACAGACCCTCGGAGCGTGAAATGAGCTTCGTCGGTCCACAACACGTTACTCAACCAATCGTCATCTTCCGCCATCCTTTGAAACGCCCACACCGCAAATGCCCTCAGCTTCACTAAATCGCCAGGTAACAGTTCATGATGCCGATGGATTTTGCACGGATAGCATCGGAGGGTACGCGTAAGTGCCAAACAAACAGTAGTGTATGGAATGCCGGTGCGACGTGCGACTGCACGAGCACTGACTCCCCCGTGCATAGACGAACCCGCTATAGTCTCAAGCTCTTCCTGAACTGTCTCAGCAGCATTACGTCTTGTGCTCGGTCGGCCACTAAGGGGTCTTTCGTCTAAACATTACAGTTCCTTTTATACACGATTGTCACGCGCAGTCACTGACGTTTTGCTGTCCAGCGTCATCCGTCGGACATTTTGTGAACTTTTTTTGGTTCTAATAAAACCCCATGTCATTCCAAGCATGTGTGTCAATTTTTACCTCTCTATCTACATTATTCCGTGGTTTATTAAGTTTTCAAATTTATATTGACTTTTTGATCACCCGGTACATTCCAAGGACCGAGCGGTTCTGCCGGCCGGGGTGGCCGAGCGGTTCTAGGCGCTACAGTATGGAACCGCGCGACCGCTACGGTCGTAGGTTAGAATCCTGTCTCGGGCATGGATGTGTGTGATGTCCTTAGGTTATTTAGGTTTAAGTAGTTCTAGGGGATTGATGACCTCAGATTTTAAGTCCCATACTGCTCAGAGCCATTTGAACCATTCCAAGGAATTTCAAAGCATGAAATTGTTTCCTGACCATAAGGATATATCTGTCACATTTAAAAACTGATGGTGCATGAAAAGGAGGCGATAGTTCCTTCACTACATGACGATGCTGAAATGTTGCGGTGCTCCGTTATCAAATAATTTAAATTTTATGGAAAACACGACGTGGCTCCATTCGCGGACACACTCAAATCTGTTACTCCGTTGAAAATACCCCACTGTTTGTTCTTCCGTCACGACAACGGTTCACACTGGCCAAAATTTTAATTGACTTAGCGTCAGGAGCAGCTGTGAAGTCAACACGGGTTCCCGGTGCGCGCAGCTGATACTGATAGACAGGAAGAAATAAGTCGCGCACGACAGCGTCCCCGTGATACGAGCGACCACCTCTGACAGCGCTTATCTCCTTATGCGTTCCTACACGAGCCTCAGGTACGAAGCTTATCTTATCACGAGCCAGCGTGCTTCCGCCTCCACTACTCGTTGTGAAGCCAGGTGGCGCTTCCGCTGGTTAGGAAAAAAAAAGACTGTGTTTCGTGCAGTCGACTGTCATATGTCTATATTATTTGGATAACAAAGACATACACATGATGAAACCTCCCTGATTTCCAAAAGTATACAGTTTGACAATAATTGTGGAACAATCGACACTTTCTGAGGAACAACTGTCAATTGGTGCAGAACAACCGACAGCTGTTACGGAACAACCGACAGCTGCTATGGAGCAACCGACAGCTGCTATGGAGCAACCGACCAATGATAGGAAAAGGAAATGTAGAGGGCGGGAAGTGTGAAGTGCAGCGAACCTTTGTACGAACGCCATGTAGGCATCCGACAGTTCATGCAGTATGGTGTTTGACGATAGTCCGTTTGATAAGGCAACATGTCTGCAAAACATCACTTGAGTGATTACGATCGTGGACCAGCAGTTGGACGGCTCGAAGCCGGGCAAAGTGTCACTACTGCGGTCATGTAATGGGAGCGTACAGAAGTGTAGTCTCGCGATTAAAAAGGCCGATGAAGGCGGAAATACTATGTGAAAGCATGCTGGTGGTCGTAGACGGACCACCACACCACAAGATGATCGATACGTGGCCCTAGTGGCGACATCACACTCCCACGCAGAACGCTGCGGACCTTACAACCACTACCAGTACACGTGTGTCTGTCAGGACCATTTCGCGACGAATAAATCAGTCTGGTATGTGTTCTCTGAAGCCTATTAAATGCATCCCACTTCAAACACGGAATTGTAGATAAAGAGTTCGTTGGTGAAGGGAGCGTGTTCGTTGGGATCAGCGACAGTGGTCCAGAGTGATGTTATCTGACGCATCCCGCTTCATTGCGGCAATGGCCATGAGAACACTTTACGCACCACTGGATGTTCATGAACGTCATCGGTATGTCGTAGAAGTTTCGTTGTGTGCAGGTATTATGCGCAGGGTGTTGTGTGCTGTCCTTAGGTTCGTTAGGTTTAAGTAGTTCTAAGTTCAAGGGGACTGATGGCCATAGATGTTAAGTCCCATAGTGTTCAGAGCCATTTGAACCATATGTATTATGCACAATGGCCGTACACCGCTGCGTACCTTAGCGCGAGGTTCCGTTACAGCACAACGGTGTTGCATGAGCCTTATTCTGGACCGTGTCAGTCAGTTTAGGTATGCACTAGGTTCATACATTTTGTTTATGGATGGCAATGCCAGCCACTCGACCGCTGAGGTGTCTGACACAATGGAAAGTAAAGATGCTGGAGGTACTACATGGCGTGCGCACTCCCCAGACCTAAATCCCATAGAGAATGCCTGGAATGCTCTTGGCAGACATGTTTCTCAAGGAATACCCCCTCACCGAACCGTACAAGAACTGGAAACCGCCTGAGTGAGAAGTGGGACAATATCTCTCAAAGGATTCCTCAACAGCTTCGTAGCACCATTTTCCTCAGTGTCCGAGGAGGGCGTACTCCTTACTGAGAGTTCAATATGGACCTTTATGTTGGGAGTCCGACCTGTGACAAACGTGAACGTTATTTACATCTGTTGTTCTGCTTTCCCCTTGTGGTGAAATCTGTATCATTTTTCGTTACAAATACACTACTGCACCTCTTTTTCATATGTACTGTGTTTCATATCATCTATCATTACTTGTGATTAATCCTCTCCAAAAATGTCTATGCCTTAGCAGTTGTCTAGCAGTGTATGAGACATACATACTTGCAGTATCATGTAAAGCAACCAAAACAGTTTTTTGTATCTTACTTTTTCTACACGATTCCCTTTGCCTTGTTTCAAGCGCTAATAATTGCCAAAATGACTACAGCTCAAGAAAGAGCTCTTTCTTGGCCAAATAAATTTTCGATGTGAATTTCAAAGGGAGCATCAGACGTTAAGACGATTTATACTTAGTATGACAACTTCCTAACGACTAGGACTGTAAATAGACATTCAGGTTTTGGCAGGAAACTCGCATATAATGAAATGGCGGAGGAAATCGAGAGACCTTCCAACGGAGCCCATCAAACTCTGGTCGCCGAGCATTACGAGAGCTGAACAACCTTCACTCAACTGTTCACAAAGTGCTGCACAAACGACTTTGCTTGCACGTTTACAAAGCTAGAATTGTGCAGGCGATAAAGCGTAACGACTTGCAGTTTCGTCCCGAATTTGATATTGAGATGTTTGACCGAATCGTACACACCCCAACTACTTAGGAACGTGGTTTTTTGTGGCGAATCAACCTTCCACAAACGTGGGAAGATTAATCGGCACAAAATTCACATGATGTTCAAAAACCTCCACAGTTTCTGGGAAAACGTCAGAGACTCCGAAAAGGTGAATGGGTGGTTTGCACTGGTGAAAAACTGAATAGCTGGACCATTTTTCTTCAACGAGCAAACAGTGCACGATGTCGTTTATCTGGGCACTGATGTCCGTAAACTGTTTCCTCTTTCACCAGATGTGGCCTCCTGCACGATGTTGCACCACCAGACTGGAGTTTAATGTTCATGACTTTCTGGACCGTACATTTCTACAGCAATGGATAGGACATGACGGGCCAACAACGTCCCACCACGATCACTGGGCATAATCCCTCTGGATTTTTCCCAGAGATAATTTCAAAAACATTGTCCATGCCTCGCCTGTATGTGACCTTGGCGATTTCTGCAGAAGGATTGAGGTTGCATCACTCCAGACATAGTTCTGGGCTGATGGACTCGTGTCGAGTATCGTCTAGACATTTTACGGGCTAGAAAAGAGCCTCTGCAGAAGCATACTAATTTTTTTTTAAAAACCAGTTCTTTTGCTTGATGCCGTAATCCGCAAGTACGTATCTGTGTCTCACTGGAATATTTCTCCCACCTCTTTCGTCTCTAAAGGAGCATTGACACGCGTGCGACATTGTGAGCACACAGGTGCATGTGACCGTTGAATGAAGTGGAAGGGAGAGCATGCAACGGAGTAAAGCCACTGTCGCCTCTGCTTCGTGCAGGCGCCGGAATCTCCCCTCCTCCTTGGCGAACGATGTTCAACGCACACATTCAGATTTGCCTTTTCGTTATCACTTTGGCCAATGTGACTAAAGAGAAACACTTTGAATTTGAATATCATTGCCGTGCATTTCCTTGTTTGTCGTTGGTTAATTCCGCTGATTATAAAGACAGTGGAACGAAATAAATATCCTCACAGAACATACAAGCTGGAAACAACAGAGGCAAACCAAGAACAAATAAAAACGATTATTCGTACTTCCGACGAATACTTATGGAAGAAGAGGAAGAATTCCGTGGCTCTTGAGCTACTGAGGCCGTCCTGGTTCCTTTACGAGCAGCTTTGATTCAAAAATAATTTGCGTCGACGAGACCAAATAAAAGAACGTTGAAATCACGTTTATAACTGAAATAGCTGCTTCCCTTTTTAAATGGTCTTATTCGATTATTAGAAAACGCTAAAGATTCAGTAAAATACAATGAGAATTAATCTGATGGTCGTTGATTAGCCCTTGAAAATGTTAAATATGTACTTTTTGTGATCTTTGGTTGTGTACTTCTGCGCTTTGCGCACCCCATTAAATATAACAAGGGGCTATGTAATCTTTTGTACGATAAAATACATGTGTGTATTTTAGCTTTGAGAACTCCTCGTTGGCTGAGTGGTCAGGGCGTTTGATTATCATGCAGTAGGTCTGGGTTCGATTCCCGGCCGGGTCAGAGATTTTCTCCGCTAGGGGACTGGTGGTTGTGTTGACATCATCATTTGATCATCATCGACACACAAGCCACCCAACGTGGATTCAACATATAAGACTAGCAGCTCGTGGGCCGACCTTCCCCAGGCGGGGACTCCCGGCCATCAATCCCATACGACAATTTCATTTTTTGCTTTGAAAATTTTGTTATAACCAAATACCTAGTCGGCACTCCTTTTATTTTACAGAATATGGCAGACCTAGCAGTCGCTGATTTCGACCAAGGCATCTTCGCACGTGTATGGCACAAGTTTGACGATTGTGTTGACGTTTGGTGCTTCACAAACGGTGACCGAACAGAGACCTGTAATATGAGTTAAAAACTTGGACAGATACTCTGTACACCAGTACGTATCTGCTTCCTGTATGTCTTGTAGTTTTGATGTAAACGTCTTCTGGAACGCAAGAGGTATCATGTGTAATCCTTTGTTACCGTTTACTGTACTGTGTTGATATGGACTGTTGCCAACTACACTACTGCCCATTAAAATTACTATACCACGAAGACGACATGCTACAGACGCGAAATTTAACCGACAGGAAGAAGATGATGTGATATGCAAATGATTATCTTTTCAGAGCATTCACACAAGGTTGGCCCGGTGGCGACACCTACAATGTGCTGACGTGAGGAAAGATTCCAACCAATTTCTCATACACAAACAGCAGTTGACCGGCGTTGCCTGGTGAAACGTTGTTGTGATGCCTCGTGTAAAGAGGAGAAATGCGTACCATCACGTTTCCGACTTTGATAAAGGTCGGATTGTAGCCTATCGCGATTGCGGTTTATCGTATGGAGACATTGCTGCTCGCGCTGGTCGAGATCCAAAGACTATTAGCATAATATGGAATCGGTGGGTTCAGGAGGGTAATTCGGAACGTCGTGCTGGATCCCAACGGCCTCGTATCACTAGCAGTCGATATGACAGGCATCTTATCCGCATGGCTGTAACGGATCGTGCAGCCACGTCTCGATCCGTGAGTCAACAGATGGGGACGTTCGCAAAACAACAACCATCTGCACGAACAGTTTTACGACGTTTGCAGCAGCATGGATTATCAGCTCGGAGACCATGGCTGCGGTTACTCTTGATGCTTCATCACAGACAGGAGCGCCTACGATGGTGTACTCAACGACGAACCTGGGTGCACGAATGGCGAAACGTAATTTTTTTGGATGAATCCAGGTTCTGTATACAGCATCATGATGGTCACATCCGTGTTTGGCGACATCGCGGTGAATGCACATTGGAAGCGTGTATTCGTCATCGCCGTACTGGCGTATCACCCGGCGTGATGGTATGGGGTGCAATTGCTTACACGTCTCTGTCACCTCTTGTTCGCGTTGGCAGCACTTTGAACAGTGGACGTTACATTTCAGACGTGTTACGACCCGTGGCTCTATCCTTCATTCGATCCCTGCGAAACCCTACATTTCAACATGATAATCACGACCACGCGCCTTTCTGGGTACAGAAAACGTTCGATTGCTGCCCTGGCAGCACATTCTCCAGATCTCTCACCAACTGTAAACGTCTGGTCAATGGTGGCCGAGCATCTGGCTCGTCACAATACGCCAGTCACTACTCTTGATGAACTGAGGTATCGTGTTGAAGCTGCATGGGCAGCTGTACCTGTACACGCCATCCAAGCTCTGTTTGACTCAATGCCCAGGCGTATCAAGGCCGTTATTACGGCCAGAGGTGGTTGTGCTGGGTACTGATTTCTCAGGATCTATGCACCCAAATTGCGTGATAATGTAATCACATGTCAGTTCTAGTATAATATATTTGTCCAATGAATACCCGTTTATCATCTGCATTTGTTCTTGGTGTAGCAATTTTAATGGCCAGTAGTGTATTATGTGCTCTTGCATGTCAGTGTAAATTTTTTAAACCGTCATATGAATAACATGTGTACTACTATGCTGGCTACATGGTATGTACATGAGACATCAGCAGAAATAAATGATAATTGAAAAGAGAGGACAAAAACGAAAGGGGAAACCACTTGTCGAGTGCTGCCGCGTGACGCCATTCGGCGATACGGTGAGCTGTAATCGGCAATGCGCCTGAACAGTTTGCCGTGTTTGTGGGTTTGGTAATCCTGTAGAGTCGGGAGCCAGTCGGCCAGTCAACGACTCGGCCCTCTGCCTTCTACTTTGCGATAGCCGGCGCGGGTTGCGCAGTGGGCAGGCAGCGAAAGCGCGCCCGCCCCTGCAGCACGCTACTGTACAAGGGCTGACGGAAGTCGGACGCCATACCGGACCGAACCGCGTACAGTAGCTCCAGCACTTGAGATCCATCGCTGATTAGGATCGCCGCCATGACGCAACTGGGGACGGCGATACTTTCCATGTCGCATTTCACATGCGTCACCAACACGCAACACGCCTTACCACCAAAGGCCTTCGACACTTTCCCCGTCGAAGAACCTAACGAGAGACACAATGATGAACTACGAGGGCGAGTCAAATGAAAGCCTTAAATTTGTAATAAAAAATCAAAATTTCGCGCCGTTATCCTGTAAGTTGGTAAGCGTGCTACGCCGGCCGGGGTGGCCGAGCGGTTCTAGGCGCTACAGTCTGAACCAAGGACCTGTCGTTCCGCAGCTGCTCACGCTAACCACGGGACCACGGCGCTCCTGGGCTCATACTCTCCTTGATGTTGCCTATCTTGCGCATGGACTACTCCGTTTGTATATTTTGCTTATTTTTTTCATAGTTCCATACAACTTCTTCCTGTTTTCTCGATTGATTTGTGTTCAGCTTTTCAAGGCCTGTCCACTGTGCCACCTTATAACTAAATCTGATGGGGATGCGATGGGGAGGTTCCTTTGTCAGGTGATTCTTCTAAAGATGTTTCCGACGTGACTGTGGCCTCGCGACAGGAATTAACAGACTTTGAATGCGGAATGATACATGGCGCTAGACGCGTGGTGTATCCCATTTCGGAAATCGTTATGGAATTCAGTATTCCGAGATCCACGGTGTCAAGAGTGTGCCGAGAACACCAAACAAAAAAGAATAACATGTTCGGTAAGGGTTTCAACAGGTAGTGTTCAAGTGTATAATGTGTTTAATGGGCTCAAACATAGTAAATTCAGCACTCAATTTTCTTTTGATTCAGCATACTTCATTCAAGGTTGGGTGCCCGGTGGTAACTTTACCGTTTTTATTAGCCCGTTAATAATCATGTTTCACGTATTGTATGCGGTGTAGCGGGTGAGTCGGTGTGCGATGTAGCACAGACGAAAAGTTAGTGATGGATGTCGTTTGGTAATGTGCGGTCTACAGCAGGTTTAGGTATGTCAGGTCGCGTAATCCGCACGTACAAGCGTAAGCAACCTGTTATACACTTAACCACCACAATTTGCATATCAAGACGTAACACTTAAGGACAGCGGAAAAATGTAGATAATTTGTTCATATTTGCCACACTACTGGCAGAGAACAGAAGTGAGCACTTTTTTTTTTTTAACTGTAAGGTTAATTACAATCAATGCTTACGTAATGTGTTTAATGGCTATACTAGGTTCAATTGACTAATCATTATTAGTTGGTCAACGAGTATTTATGGAGTATTGATAATGACTAGCGATCGAAAGACGTATAGGCATTAAACAAATTATGTGAACGTCGACTGAAATAAATTTTATATTTAAGTGTAAGTACGTCGAACGAGCTAAAAAAACATACTCATTGCTCCTGTCACGTTTTAATCTCCGAATGATTGTTAAACCCAGCGAAAAGAATACATTTAGATTACGTCTGTGTGACTACTCTGCAGTTCAAACTTTAGTGCCAGAGGATTCTTCGAACCATCTTCAGACTATTTATCTACCGTTCAACACTTAAACAGCGCGTGGGAAATATGAATACTGAAATCTTTCTGTAATAACCCTGATTTTTCTCATTTTATTTTGACGATGTCCGCCGCTCGTGGTCTCGCGGTAGCGTTCTCGCTTCCCGAGCACGGTGTCCCTGGTTCGATTCCCGGTGGGGTCAGGGATTTTCATGTGCCCCGAGATGATTGGGTGGTGTTGTGCCGTCTTCATCATCATCATTCATCCATCCCGATTACGGTCGGAGGAAGGCAATGGCAAACACCTCCATTAGGACCTTGCTTAGTACGGTGGAGCGGGTCTCCCTCATCGTTTACCTACGCGCTGTCAAGAAGCATGGGACTTTATTTCCATTATGACGATCATTTCTCCGTATGTAAATTGGCAACAATAAAATACTTTGACATTCAAAGTTTGTGATTGAAGTTTCGCAAAAAGATCTCGCCGGGCCGAAAAACGCGTTCGTCTAAATGATCGCCATTATTGCCATTCCAATTAGTTTGTCATGTCCGCGACACACTCTCGTTGTAATACAAAACGACCTCCCCTTCTTTGAACATTTTCGATGTCCTCTGTCAGTCCTGCATCATCGCCTATAGCACAGCACTAGTCCAGAAAATGTCGGACAAGGCTAGTGTAGGCAGTCTCTTTAAGTAGACCATTCGCATTTCTAAGTGTTCTGCCAATAACTCGCACTCTTTAGTTTGGTTTCTCCACAACATTATCCGTGTGATGTTTCCAATTTAAGTTACACGTAGTTGTAGCCCATAAGTATTTAGTTTAATTTACACCGTTTAGCTTTATGTCTTTCATCGTGTAATCGAAATTCGACGGATTTGTTTTTGTATTCGTGTGGATTACCTCTCACTTTTCCTTATTGAGAGACATTTGCCACTTTTTTCACGATTTAGACATTTTGCAATTGAGTTTGATCTTCTGGTGACTATTAGACGGTAAGTGCTTTAAACCGCTTCACTACACCGAAGGTATCTAATCTAAGTTAGTCAAGTTTGCAGTTGTTCTCGATTAGAATTCTGGAATATTTAATTCGTCTTCTTAGGTGAAGGAATTTCGGGAAACTGTTCAGTAACTCCGTCTTGGTCGCGCTGTCATCGGTTACATTACCATTTGTATCGCGCAGTGAAGGTATTGATTGTGTCTTGCCGCTGGTGTACTTTACGTACAACCAGAATCTCCTTGGATTTTCTATCATATTTCGAGGAACAGTTTAGGTTGTGCAAGCTGTTAAAAGCATCTGGCACTGAATTCGGCTCTAAATTTCGAGCTTGAATAAAACATTGCTAATCTTGGAGATTATGTCGCCATCTCCATCGCATTTCTACCTGTTGTGTTAAAGCAACCATCGCCTCCATTAACCGCCTTCACATACTGCACGCATACCTTAAATTCAGATACCTACGTGACACTGTACGTCGTCAACAGCGACCTTGCTGTGTCCCAAGAAGACGTGAGTCTACACACGGGGAAGCCCAAAGACAAGGAAGAACACAACGGCCCCAGGCGTCTCCGTGGTTCCACTACAGTTGCAAGATGGACGACACTCTTGCATTCAGTCTGTAAGATGGCGACAGTGCTCAGTGGGAGAGCTGAAGCTCGATCCAAAGGCTCCACAACTTACTCCAGGGCACAGAATTTTTCATATTCCGAGAACGGTATTAGACAACTAACAATTACACTGAGATGGGGTTAGAGGAAGAGTGTCTTGGCAAGTGTGTGGTCTTACTCGAAATCAACAGAAGTTACAGAGTGGTAGAATTCTAGCTGACTAATAAAAGATAAGGATAATCCCACGGTGAATTTTGCAGAACTCCAGGACAGACAGTTTTCGATATACCACTACTGTGGCATACTCTGCCTCTACACATGTCAGACATTTCAGTTTCTGCTGGAAGGTCACTAAAGACTCGAGCGTGCTTATAAATGATAGTTGCCAGTCAGAGTCATTGCTGGTTAATGCCCGGTGCCGTTCACCCTAGCCACAGCCGCATGGAAGTACCATCAGGCAGAAACTGACGTACCACACCTGCTGCAGGAAAACGAATTCTCAGCACCAACACACCACCTGTGCGGCGTATGGTGGGGAAATACGTTAAGTCGTCCCAATAAAAGTCCTCCCTTTTAACGTCTACAATTTACTACAATCCAGGAAAACAACTCTGAGTTACCCTACTTCAAATGGACAATCACTGTTTATAAATCTTTGTGTATGGCGGGAATCGTTAATTACTTTGATTTTACTGTTACAGAATAAGATGTTAAGTAATTTTGAAAAACTAAAATTATTTTTGCCACTGTCCAGAACGTATTCATATATTCATGCAGAATTAAATGCTATTATGATGTATTTTAATTACATTACTGCTGCCGGAGCACGTATTCATTGAATTTTGTTTATTATAAATCCCAAATTCAAGGGCTTTCTTTAAAGTAGTGTCTTTGATTGCAGTATGCCAATTCGTGCATTATTTATAACTGACTAAGAATGAGTAAGGCTATGCAGTCCACTCTGTTAGCCGTGCGGTCTAACGCACTGCTTTCCAGCCTGGAAGGCGTGCCGGTCCCCAGCACGAATCCGTCCAGCGGATTAATGTCGAGGTCCGATGTGCCGGCCAGTTTGTGGATGGTTTTTAAGTCGGTTTTTCATCCGCCTCGGCGGATGCGGGCTGGGTCCCCTTACCTCCGTCTCAGTCGGCGATTGCTGAGCAAACGTACGCGTACACCATAATTACTCTACCTCGCGAACATTGGGTTACACTCGTCTGGTGTGAGACTTTCCCGGGGGGGGGGGGGGGGGTGTCCACTGGGGGGGCCGAACAACACAATAACCCTGGGTTCGGTGTGGGGCGGCGGTGGGGTGAGTGGACTGCTGTGGTCTGTTGTGAACCACTGAGAGCTACGGCTGGGACGATGCCTCTCCGTCGTTTCTAGGTCCCTAGTTCCATACCATACCACACCAAGGCAATGCAACTGTCACCAAACAATTTGGCCAGGGCCGCTTAATAAAATACACCACATCAAACAGATCAATTTGAGGGTAATGGAAAGTACTTCACAATGTACGCAAAGCCATACAGGGTTAACATTTCGGAATTTTATGTGAGGACAGCACTGCATGAAGTGATGCCAAAACCACTATTTCTGTAATGGCTGCTCAACGCAGAAGTAACACGTCAAATCCCGGGTAATATTTACTGAACGCTATTGGGGTGCACTGCAAAAGAGAATAGCAATAAAACTAGTACTCATTTTTGAATGTAGACTCTAGATACCTGTATCTGGTTGTGGACAACGTAGGGTAGATGATAGAGAGGAAAGGGGAGATATTAAACCATTATTTATTTATTTTCACGTTTACTTGAAGGCATCACCTCAGGCGGTCTATTCCTTCCGTTTTTGATGCTATATTTGGTAGATGAAGTTTTGCTTCTCGTATATATAACGCTTTTAGATACCACATTGTAACATTTCAGCATCTGTAACGCTGTTTGGTGACACCCCTGTAGTTCCGTTTTTTTAATTAGTCATATATGTTATTTGAGGAAACAGTTTAGTTGCCCCTCTCCTGCCTCCTCTAAGATATCTACGACTGTCTCATTTAAGAGGTGTACTGATCAGGTAACTCAAGTTTGACTAACAAACATGTTTGCTTATAGTTACACGACGTCATTTTTAAATTTGAAATACTGATTTTTGCAATTTTTTGTTCTACTTTTTTTTAAGTGTAGTTGCTGACAGGCATGTGAATAAATCGTGCTGAATACGTTTCTGGCTACAGTTTTCTTTGCAGTCTCCTATACAGAGCTTGTACTCTATGTTGCCAAGATGTCTCCTGTAGTTTGCCTAAAAGTGTTTGACCCCGTGACAAAACTGTGCAGTTGCTGCATCAAGCAAGCTACCTTGATAACAGCAATTACTTTCGGTGGTAGGTAGTTTTCTTCCTGCCACATTTATGTTTACGCTCAGTATTTTTGGTAACTATATCGTTTCTCATTTTTTTTAAAATATCCCATCAGTTCATTAAGCCATAAATTTTGTACAGTAAATATTACACCTTACAAGCTTTTTATTTTTAAACTGCTCTAAAATGTTATTTTTACAAACTTGTAAATTCCGATGGTAGGACCGGACCAGAGGTTCAGCCAAGGGATCTGTGCATTCCAAATAAGGCCCTGGCTTGATAGAATTTTTTTTTTTTTATGTACGTTTAGGTGGTATGCAAATGTTGTCATCTGAAAAAAAAAAAAAACACCTGTACAGGTCACCCATCTGACTTATATTCATGAAAAAAAGACCCGCAGTGACGGAGACTTCTTTGGTAGGGCAGCGCAAGCGACCGGAGCCCAGATGCGCCGCCGCATCTGTTCCGCCGCTGTTGCCGGGGTCCCCTTCTCCCCTGCCCCCTCCAGCTGCTGACGACGCATCGCGGCGCGTATCGCGGCCTAGGCAGTGCCCACGCGGCGACTATATTTACTCGCTCCGTTCTGCTCCCGCTGCGATCGCTGACGCCCGGCTAAGCTCTCCAACGCCACAGTTCACTCGCCTGACGTCGAATACTTCACTCGCCTACATCACTTTCCACATAGACCAAAAGTGGCTTACCGTCTATATGGCATGCAGCTCAAGCCATGCACATCGTCACCCTGAATTCGGGAGAAAAATGACTATTGGGAAGTCCCGGTTGGTGTCCTTGAATCGATTTTACTATCACGGCCATTTCGCGAGATATACACTACTGGCTATTAAAATTGCTACACCAAGAAGAAATGCAGATGATAAAAGGGTATTCATTGGACAAATATATTATACTAGAACTGACATGTGATGACATTTTCACGCAATTTGGGTGCATAGATCCCGAGAAATCAGTACCCAGAACAACAATCTGTGGCCGTAATAACGGCCTTGATACGCCTCGGATTGAGTCAAACAGAGCTTGGATGGCGTGTACAGGTACAAATGCCCATGCAGCTTCAACACGATACCACAGTTCATCAAGAGTAGTGACTGGCGTATTGTGACGAGCCAGTTGCTCGGCCACCATTGACCAGACGTTTTCAAATGGTGAGAGATCTGGAGAATGTGCTGGCCAGGACAGCAGTCGAACATCTTCTGTATCCAGAAAGGCCCGTACAGGACCTGCAACAGGCGGTCGTGCATTATCCTGCTGAAATGTACGGTTTCGCAGGGATAGAATGAAGGGTAGAGCCACGGGTCGTAACATCTGAAATATAACGTCCCCTGTTCAAATGGCCGTCAATGCGAACAAGAGGTCACCGAGACGTGTAACCAATTGCACCCCATACCATCACGCCAGGTGATACGCCAGTATGGCGATGACGAATACACGTTTCCAATGAGCGTTCACCGCGATATCGCCAAACACGGATGCGACCATCATGATGCTGTAAACAGAACCTGGATTCATCCGAAAAATGACGTTCTGCCATTCGTGCACCTAGAATTGTCCTTGAGTACACCATCGCAGGCGCTCCTGTCTGTGATGCAGCGTCAAGGGTAACCGCAGCCATGGTCTCCGAGCTGATAGTCCATGCTGCTGCAAACGTCGTCGAACTGTTCGTGCAGATGGTTGTTGTCTTGCGAACGTCCCCATCTGTTGACTCAGGGATCGAGACGTGGCTGCACAATCCGTTACAGCCACGCGGATAAGATGCCTGTCATCTCGACTGCTAGTGATACGAGGCCGTTGGGATCCAGCACGGCGTTGCGTATTACCCTCCTGAACCCACCGATTCCATATTCTGCTAACAGTCATTGGATCTCGACCAATGCGAGCAGCAATGTCGCGATACGGCAAACCGCAATCGCGATAGACTACAATCCGACCTTTATTGTAGTCGGAAACGTGATGGTACGCATTTCTCCTCCTTGCAAGAGGCGTCCGCCGCTCGTGGTCTCGCGGTTGCGTTCTCGCTTCCCGAGCACGGGGTCCCGGGTTCGATTCCCGGCGGGGTCAGGAATTTTCACCTGCCTCGAGATGACTGGGTGTTTGTGTTGTCCTCATCATTTCATCATCATCCAGGAAAGTAGCGAAATTGGGCTGAGCAAAGGTTGGGAAATTGTACGGGCGCTGATAACCGCGCCGTTGAGCGCCCTACAAACCAAACATCATCATCATCATCTTGCAAGAGGCATCACAACAACGTTTCTCCAGGCAACGCCGGTCAACTGCTGTTTGTGTATGAGAAATCGGTTGGAAACTTTGCTCATGTCAGCACGTTGTAGGTGTCGCCACCGGCGCCAACCTTGTGTGAATGCTCTGAAAAGCTAATCATTTGCATATCACAGCATCTTCTTCCTGTCACTTAAATTTCGCGTCTGTAGCACGTCATCTTCGTGGTGTAGCAATTTTAATGGCCAGTAGTGTATGTAGCAGGACGTTATACAGTGATGAGCCAAAACATTGGAGCACAGCGCACTGCGAGATTGAATGCGGCGTTATGGGCACGGGACGCGATAAGAAAAGTGTACAGTATGCAGAAAAAATGCTGCCCTTGGAGGTCAGCATGCGATTAATCATCCAGACGCAAGAAAACAGTTTGCTTAGCAAAATCAGATCGCGTGTGTTCTGAAAGCACATGAATGAAAATGATTACCTTGCAATACTATCATACCGTGAAGCGCATCGCAATGTACAAAGGAACGTGTATCACTCCGAACTACCGTACCTGCCGTCGTAGCTCACTAATTGGACTGCTAGGAGGTCCATCATTGAGCTATGGTTAATCTTCTCCCGTTTCCGTTTTTCTTATTTTTCAGACGCCCGTTCCCTTGTTCTCGTCGCTTATCAGCAAGACATCAAAATGGTTCAAATGGCTCTGAGCACTATGGGACTTAACTTCTGAGGTCATCAGTCCCCTAGAACTTAGAACTACTTAAACCTAACTAACCTAAGGACATCACACACATCCATGCCCAAGGCAGGATTCGAACCTTCGACCATAGCGGTCGCGCGGTTCCAGACTGTAGCGCCTAGAACCGCTCGGCCACTGCGGCCGGTAGCAAGACATCGTTTTGTCACATGACAGTAGCTTATCCCATGACAACGACATCCACTCAACTGCATGCATGTGCCTACCGACAGCGAAGTGCACAACCGTAACTGGTCCTGTCAAGTTCTTGTTCGGCGACTTCCAGATGGAGAACACAAACGATGAATACTTCGATATGCTTTTGGTGCGTGATGCATCCGATAACCACACTGCTGCTGCTGTTGTCTGCACGCTGCACAGTACCCTCAGTGATGCCATTCCGATAAGATTGTTTTCCGTCGCCTAGCGCAACGCCATCGGGAAACCATTAATCGTCGTGCACAGGTAATGGACAAACGTCGTACAAGGACTTGACGTACTCCACAAGCAGAGAACTCAGTTTTTGAAACCATTCACCAGTCACCTCGGCGAAATAAGTCATATTGTACGGCAGTTCTAGATACCTCAACGACTGGTTGTTGAAGTGTTGCATGATGAAGAACTGCATCTACACTCATGCTCACAAATTGAGGATAATGCTGATACATGTTGAAACAACGCTCTGGTGGGCGGTTTGCGGGTTTAAATCACCTCAGGGTATGACCATGCGGTGCATTTGACCTGCGGTCGTCGCATGGTGGCGCTGGCAGCAGTCCACACACGCAGAGGTGTGTTGGTGCATGTCAGAGTACGCTGCAGCGAGTAAGTGTGCAGACGTTTTCAGACGTGCTTATCGTAGTTATGTGTTGAAAATGGCTCAAAGAACACACATTGATGACGTTATGAGGGGTAGAATACTAGGGCGACTGGAGGCTGGTCAAACACAGCAGGACGTAGCACGGGCCCTCCGTGTGCCACAAAGTGTGATCTCAAGATTATGGCAAAGATTCCAGCAGACAGGCGCTACAGTACGGGACGTTCACAGTGTACAACACCACAAGAAGACCGATATCTGACCATCAGTGCCCGCAGACGGCCACGGAGAACTGCAGGTAGCCTTGCTTTCGACCTTACCGCAACCACTGGAACAGTTGTCTCCAGACACACAGTCTACAGACGACTGAACAGACACGGTTTATTCGCCCGGAGACCTGCAAGGTGCATTCCACTGACCCCTGGTCACAGGAGAGCCCGTAAAGCCTGGTGTCAAGAACACAGTACATGGTCATTGGAAAAGTGGTCCCAGGTTATGTTCACGGACGAGCCCAGGTATAGTCTGAACAGTGATTCTCGCCGGGTTTTCATCTGGCGTGAACCAGGAACCAGATACCAACCCCATAATGTCCTTGAAAGGGACCTGTATGGAGGTCGTGGTTTGATGATGTGGGGTACATGCGGCCTGTGTACGTGTTCATGGTGATCATATCCCATACTGACGTCCGGGTACATGAGCAGGAAACGGTGGCGTTTTGTAGCACGTGTGTTTCGGTACGGTTTTCTCAACTTATCACCAATATAGATCTGTGTCGCGTGTGTTCCCTATATGTCAATGCTATTAGTGCCAGTTTTGTGTAGTGCCACGTTGAGTGGCACCACATTATGCAGTTATCCTTAATTTATGAGCATGAGTGTATATCATTACATGGTAACTCAACACCGGCGGCCAGAAGACTGCATTCGATGGGTACTGTTTTGTGAATGGCTTTTGCATATCCACCACTTTATAAAAAACGTGATACGGACTGATGAATCTAGCTTCACTCGGGAAGGTATCTTCAACGTCCACAACAGCCACACGGCACCCGTGAAAGTGGCATAAAACCTACGGGATGAAATCGTAGGGAGGATTGCTTTTGGGGCCTCACCTATCGGTAGCACATTAGAAAACGTTACACTTCGCGTTCGGCGACGGGTTTTAGCATCATGTTGCACCATCATACTTAAGAATGAGTGTAAGAAGCGTTTCCAGGAAAATGGACTGGTCGTGGAAGTCCAGTGTTCTGGCCTCCGCGTTCCCCGAACCTTAAGCCACTAGATTTTTATTTGTGGGACCATTTAAAGGTACAAGTTTATAGCACTCTACCCACGGATGTACACGACCGAACAGCTCGCGTGCATGCCGCTGCCGCAACGGTGGATTCAGGCGTGTTGGGTAGGGTCCAGCAAAGTATGATTCAGCAAGTGGCGCAGTGTTTGCAAATGCATTGTGGTCGCTTTGAATATCATCTCTAACGTGGACGTTTCTCGTACGTGTACACATCGGCTCTGTGAAGATTAGCTGGACATCAGATGTACAGAACTGAATCATAGTGCGTAGCATAATGTGCAATCTAGTGTAGTCTGCCTAGTGTTGGATACTACATCCACTATTATTTTCTATAGGCTGTATTTGTCTCATAGCCGAAACAAAGTGGCCGTTTACGTTTGAGAGACGTTCATGTCATATCTTAATGTTCAAGTAATGGTAACAGTAACGGAAAGAAACACTTGAGATGTCGCGTTATGGGGGTGTAAGTTGGATACAATTTGCTGTTTTAACTGAAAAAAAAAGTTTGGGGCGAACGAGAATCTAACATCGGTGAGTCTGCATATCCGTTCCCCACAGCATTGCCTCGTCTCACTGAGGTAATGGGACAGTTCCGGCACTGCGCAGAGTTCATGCTACCTGTTCTTGGCCACGCTGCACACTGTTACGTCGTTGCAAGGCCTTGTTTTGTAAATCGCATTTCTGTCAAACCTATTGGCAGGACTAGGTTTTGATAGATACATTTTGTCTTCAATTGGAATGAGGAAATCGCGAAATATACTGAGGGTCTCACTGAGGCCTTCACAGACCGGAATTACTCTCCCTATCTTGCGCAAAATCGGTTCCCCTGTGCCTTATCTCTCCCTCCAGTCAGCCACCACCTTCCTAAGTCCCACCGTTCGCCCACGGAGCTGCATTCCATGCCCCTATTAATATCATCCAGGACTGGAGCAAATGAATCACATTCTCAGCCAGCGTTTCGACTACCTCTCATCGTGCCCTTAAATGAGGCCAAGTGCAGCAATTTTTGTTCCCCCTGTATATAAGAGGAACAGAGACGAATGGGCAACCATTACCCGCAAATGGGAAGTACACTGACGTAGCTGATTTTGCGAAAGGGCAGACTGTTAAGGTCCAGTGCCTAGGCGCGAGCATCTCCGACAAGGTGAAGCAGAGAGGTTGCCGCGTGCTACTTTCGTGAACATTTATGGAAAGTGGACAGTAAAACCACGCGTAGTGGACAAGATGTTGGCCGTCCACGTTTGATCACAGAATGTGGCAGATCTGACGACTGAGTACAATTCTCGTGCAGGCACAAATGTTTCTGACCACACCCTTCAGCGCACATGTGGAACGTGGGGCTCCACAACAGACGACCCTTGCGGTTTCCCATGTTGACCCAACGTAATTATCAATTGCCATTGCAGTGGGCACGCGATCATCAAGGTAAGACCGTGGATCGATGTTAATGTGTCGCCTCATCGGATGAATCACGTTTCTTGGCAGCTGTGATAGTTATCAAAGACGCCATGACAGCTAAGGACAAAGTGAACATTACTGCGGACCACATGCTACAGTGGTTTGAAGCGCACGATAGTCAACTCACGATAATACACTCCTACTCATAAATTAAGGATAATGCTGATACATGGCGAAACAACGCTCTGGTAGGCGGTTTCCGCTTTTAAAACACCTCCGAGTATGACCATGCGGTGCATTTGACCTGCGGTCGTCGCACGGTGGCGCTGGCAGCAGTCCACATACGCAGAGGTGTCTTGGTGCAGGTCAGAGTACGGTGCAGCGAGTAAGTGTGCAGCCGTTTTCAGACGTGCTAATGGTGACTGTTTGTTGATAATGGCTCAAAGATCACATATTGATGACGTTATGGGGGGGTCGAATACTAGGGCGACAGGAGGCTGGTCAAACACGGCAAGTCGTAACACGGGCCCTCCGTGTGCCACAAAGTGTGATCTCAAGATTATGGTAACGATTCTAGCAGACAGAAAACGTGTCCATGCGCTACAGTGTACATCATCACAAGAAGACCGGTATCTCACCATCAGTGCCCGCAGACGGCCACGGAGTACTGCAGGTAGCCTTGTTCTGGACCTTACTGCAGCCACTGGAACAGTTGTCTCCAGACACAGTTTACAGACGACTGAACAGACATGGTATATTCACCCGGAGATCTGCAAGGTGCATTCCACTGACCCCTGGTCACAGGAGAGCCCGTAAAGCCTGGTGTTAAGAACAGAGTACATGGTCATTGGAAAAGTGGTCCCAGGTTATGTTTACAGACGAGTCCAGATATAGTCTGAACAGTGATTCTCGCCGCGTTTTCATCTAGCGTGAACCAGGAACCAGATATCAACCCCTTAATGTCCCTGAAAGGAACGTGTATGGAGGTCGTGGTTTGATGGTGTGGGTGGGATTATGATTGGTGCACGTACACCCCTGCATGTCTTTGACAGAGGAATTGTTAACAGGTCAAGTGTGTCGGGACGTCATTTTGCACCAGTATGTTCGCCTTTTCAGGGGTGCAATGGGTCCCACCTTCCTCTTGATGGATGATAATGCACGGCCCCACCAAGCTGCCAACGTGGGGGAGTACCTTGAAACAGAATATATCAGGCGAATGGGGTGGCCTGACTGTTCTCCAGACCTAAACCCCAACGAGCACGTCTGGGATGCTCTCGGTCGACGTATAGCTGCACGTCTTCAACCCCTACGACACTTCAGGAGCTCCGACAGGCACTGGTGCAAGAATGGGAGGCTATACCGCAGCAGCGGCTCCACCACCTGATCCAGAGTATGCCAACCCGTGGTGCGGCCTGTGTACGTGTGCACGGTGATCATATCCCATATTGATGTCGGGGTACATGAGCAGTCAACAGTGACGTTTTGTAGCACATGTGTTTCGGGACGGTTTTCTCACCTTATCACCAATACCGTGGACGTACAGATCTGTGTCGTGCGTGTTCCATATGTGCCTATGCTATTAGCGCCAGTTTTGTGTAGTGCCACGTTGTGTGAAACCACATTCTGCAATTATCCTTAATTTATGAGCATGAGTGTAGATTGGTCATCAAATTACCCTGATTTTAATCCAATGGAACATATATGTGTGGCGTTACTGGCTGCCAACTCCGTGCACACAGAGCACCTATCCATAATGTATGGCAACTTACGCGTAGATATCTGGTGCCACTTTCCTCCGGAAATCCACTAAGGACTTGTCGAATACACGCCACACACAATCTCTGCCTTATTGTGCTTCAGATATGAACCAACAAGTTATTCAGCAGGCGGTGATAATATTTTGGCTCATGACTAAGTTTTCTGACTTTTCTCTGAACGTAGGCTCTGAGAATTTTATCAGTAAAGCACACCGGGATTAACAGTGCGTCTGCCACTGGAGGTAGATGACCAACTCTACGACCATTTCCTGCTTATATGAGAGACATTCAGTAAGTAATGCAACGCATTTTTTCTCACAACAGGTTGGTTTTTTAGCCAAATGGCTCTGAGCACTATGCGACTTAACTTCTGAGGTCATCAGTCGCCTAGAACGTAGAACTAATAAAACCTAACTAACATAAGGACATCACACACATCCATTTTTAGCCAGTTTCCCACATGCCACGAAGTGAATAATGGACTGGTACCCAATTCCCGCTTGAGCTACTTGATAAGGAAATATTTAGAAAACTCTCTCTCACTTTGGCATAATTAACACTATACGCAGGCAGTTGAGGTACATGTGTCCCGACAATGACGATGGAAGGAGCGGAGACGTAGGTATAACGGGATGACGACACGAAAGGCACATAAGAAAGGAGTAGCCCTAATTTAGTAAGGGACACATACCTAGGGAGTAATACGTCAGTGTCTGCTGAACGAGGATTTTGCAACCAGTGTCTTTCGTTGCTAACTGTAGTTCCTAATGATCCTTTAAGTCAGTCCCTCTGTCTGGCGTCCGTCTTTCCTACGATTAAATCGCTTCGTACGCACAGCCGGATATTTAAAGGGTGTGATTGTTCCCAGGAAGCGTTCTGCAGTCGTTCAATCAAGCAAGAACGTGCCTTTTCGCCTAAACGCCGCGCACTTATTTCAATTAAGGGTCAGTCAATCGACGCACAGAACTTTGGATGTCTGCGTTCTGAACAAACCCAAATAATACGCTGCTGGAAATTCCTATCTGCCACTTAGCCTTTAGACCCGACGGTCGTATTTCATACTGTACCAGCAGACAGTTTGTTCGAATGATAGATCGAATCTGTACAAACACCACAACATACAAATTCAGTAACTGTAGATTTGGTGGTCTGCAGTGTGTTGGTGGACCCAAATTTGCCGATAAATAGCCGGCCAGTGTGGCCAAGCGGTTAAAGGCGCTTCAGTCTGGAACCGCGCGACCGCTACGGTCGCAGATTCGAATCCTGCCTCGGGCATGGATGTGTGTGATGTCCTTAGGTTAGTTAGGTTTAAGTAGTTCTAAGTTCTAGGGGACTGATGACCTCAGATGTTAAGTCCCATAGTGCTCAGAGCCATTTAACCGATAAATACCTCAGCCGCCTTTTGAACAGTGGAACTCTCATATAAACTTGACTGCATTGGGACAAGACTGTATCAGCTCGAATGTTGGAGAGAAGAGCTCACTACTTCGAAGACATTCCGTAAGGGAGTACATGCAAACTTGTAAACAGTGGTACTGATGAAACACTTTCCTTTCTCCAGCTATTTCTACTCGATTGTAATTAACCATGCTCCGTCCAAATTTTTTTTCCCCACAGTATGATGATGAGCATCACATTTTCCTCCCTTTAAGGGCGGAAGTATACGTTGTAACAGACGCAACTGGTTCTCAAACATCCGCCGTTCATCGGATGTTCCCGCAAATATGAGAGTTGACGCGTACATCCTCAGTTACAAACGCTTCTTTACTTATTATTAACTCAGCTCAGCTTCAGTCGAATCAACGACTAGCAAAATAAGGGTCAACGTAATCTGTTCGTAATAATACTCACATTGACGTTGTGGCTGCAAGAAGTCGCTCTTCAGATGACACCACCACCACTACCAATAATAATAATAATAATAATAATAATAATAATAATAGACGATATTCTTACTTTTCCTTGTTTTGCTGAGACGTGATTCACGTTTATCTTTCCTTTTATTCTTCTCCAACGGAGGAATCCGTCAACTTGGTTTAGCTTTTTCGGTTGCCATGAATGTAAGAGTCTTGCCGGTAACAATTTGCTCCCTTGACTGTGGCACCAGACCAGGTGTATCCTTAGGTCACTCCAAGAACGGGCTACCTTTGCTAAGTAATTTGCCTCCATTTTCACTGTGCCCAACTTGTTTCACAGTAGTCTCGATATTTTTATGTAATTTTACGGAACAATCCTGAATTTTCCCTTATATAAGAGATGCTAAATCCAATTTATTAGGGAGATCAGCAACTCAATGAAAGATGTTATGAACTTATTCCGTAACACAAAAGCTTATAGAGAGCGGTCACAGAATCAATATAGCCGGTATTGTAGGTATATTCCTTGCTTTATTTAGATTTACTTCTCGCTGGAATTTAAGTAAAGACAAGAAATAGGAGCATGATTTAAAGCCTTAAGGTTAAGTAATCTTTGCTTTCTGCTCTGTTGATGCGATGTAAATGCATTTCTCTCGTCCAGATAAGCTTAGCAGCTAGTCTTATTTGCTCAACCCAGATTTAGCACCAGGCAGTAAAACGCACCAGTTTACAAAGCTTTGGTCTCTATCGTTTTACTGCTGGGTTCTCAAGTCTGTGTGCGTAGATGAATTATACGGGAAAGCCACAAAAACAACCGGTGTAGTCTGTCTAAAATGCAGATACCACATTAATAGGTATCTTCGTTAGCAGGCCGCAAGCTAGCGATCTTTGAGCGTTTCACTGAAGTACTGCATATTCATCAGCAGTTTTATGCATATGGAACGACTCTAATGATCGGCTACTCTTTCCGGGAACTTTTAAAACGAACGAGAGCAAAATCAGAATAATATCAAGAGATATGTAAAAACCAGAGAAATATAATGAACATACAGTAAATTCCCGACCGAGTGTTGTGACTAAAAACAAATGACTAAGAGATCATACTTTTTCCTAGAGCGACAATAATAGGGCAGTGTTCTCGGAATTTCAAATCATGAATCAAATCATTGCATTTACTGAATACCTCTATTGTTGAAATAGCTAACACAATTGTGGTAGCGAAAAACCCATGAGCATTTGGTTCGGACGCTGGTAGTCGTGAAAACATTTCGCCGCTAGTATTTGTAGGACTGATAACAGTAGGACTTCATAACAGCGGATTGCAGTAGAAGATGCAATTCTCTTTTCTACATCTACAGGGATACTATGCAAATCACATTTAAGTGCCTAGCACAGGGTTCATCGAATCACCTTCACAATTCTCTATTAATCCAATCTCGTACACCTATATCTTTCCGTACGAGCGATCGTTCCTCCTTATGTAGGTCGGTGTCAACAAAATATTTTCGCATTGGGAGGAGGAAGTTGGTGATTGGAATTTCGTGAGACGATTCCGTCGCAACGATAAACGCCTTTCTTTAAACAACTTCCAGCCCAAATCCTGTATCATTTCTGTGACGCTCTCTCCAATATTTCGCGATAATACAAAACGTGCTGTCTTCCTTTGAACTTTTTCGATGTACTCAGTCAGTCCTATCTGGTAAGGAACCCACACTGCGCAGCAGTATTCTAAAAGAGGACGAACAAGCGTAGTGTAGGCAGTCTCCTTAGTAGGTCTGTTACATTTTCTAAGTGTCCTGCCAATAAAACGCAGTCTTTCGTTAGCCTTCCCCACAACATTTTCTATGTGTTCCTTCCAATTTAAGTTCTTCGTAATTGTAATACCTAGGTATTTAGTTGAATTTACGGCTTTTAGATTAGACTGATTTTTCGTGTAACCGAAGTTTAACGAATTCCTTTAAGCACTCATGTGGATGACCTCACACGTTTCTGTATTTAGGGTCAAACTGCCACTTTTCGCACCCTTCAGATATCTTTCCTAAATCGTTTTGCAGTTTGTTTTGTTCTTTTGGTGACTTTATTAGTCGATAAACAACGGAAGACGGCTGCTCAGATTGTCTCCCAAATCGTTTATATAGATAAGGAACAGCAAAGGGTCTATAATACTACCTTGGGGAACGCCTGCAACCACTTCTGTTTTACACTATGACTTTCCGTCAATTACTACGAACTGTGACCTCTCTTACAGGAAATCACAAAAAAATAGTTCAAATGGCTCTGAGCACTATGGGACTTAACATCTATGGTCATCAGTCCCCTAGAACTTAGAACTACTTAAACCTAACTAACCTAAGGGTATCACACAACACCCAGTCATCACGAGGCAGAGAAAATCCCTGACCCCGCCGGGAATCGAACCCGGGAACCCGGGCGCGCAGGCAATCACAAATCCAGTCACATAACTGAGACGATATTGCATAAGCACGCAATTTCAATACGAGCGGCTTGTGTGGTACAGTGGCAAAAGACTTCCCGAAATCCAGAAATACGGTATCAGTTTGAAATCCCTTGTCAATACCACTCAACACTTCATGTGAGTAACGAGCTAGTTGTGTTTCACAGGAACGATGTTTTCTAAACACATGTTGACTGTTTGTCAATAGACAGTTTTCTTCGAGGTAATTCATAGTGTTGGAACACATTATATGTTCCAAAGTCCTGCTGCATATCGACGTTAACGATATGGGCCTGTCATTTAGTGGATTATTCCTACTACCTTTCTTGAATATTGGTGTGACCTGTGCAATTTTCCAGTCTTTGGGTACGGATCTTTCGTCGAGAGAACGGTTGTATATGATTGTTAAATAAGGACCTAATGCATCAGCATACTCGGAAAGGAACCTAATTGGTATACAGTCTGGACCAGAATACTTACTTTTATTAAGTGATTTAAGTTGCTTCACTACTCAGAGGATATTTACTTCTACATTACTCATGTTGGCAGCTGTTCTCGATTCGAATTCTGGAATATTTACTTCGTCGTCTTTTGTGAAGGCATTTCAAAAGGGCGGGTTTAGTAACTCTGCTTTGGCAGCACTGTCTTCGACAGTGTCTCCATTGCTATCGCGCAGAGAAGGCATTGATTGTTTCTTGCCGGTAACATACCTGACATACTACCGGAATCTCTTAGGATTTTCTGCCAAGTTTTGAGACAAAGTTTCGTTGTGAAAACTCTTATAAGCATCTCGCATTGAAGTCCGCGCTAAATTTCGAGCTTCTGTAAAGGATCGCCAATCTAGGGGATTCTGCGTCTGTTTAAATTTGGCATGTTTGTTTCGTTGTTTCTGCAACAGTGTTCTAAGCCGTTTTGTGTACGAAGGAGGATCAGCTTCGTCGTTTGTTAGTTTATTTGGCATAAATCTCCCAGTTGCTGCCGATACTATTTCTTTGAATTTAAGCCAAATCTGGTGTACACTTATATTATTAATTTTGAAGGAGTGGATATTCTCTCTCAGGAAGGCGCGAAGTGTATTTTTATCTGCTTTCTTGAATATATATATTTGTCACTTATTTTTCGAGAATTTGGGGGTTACATTATTCAATCTTTCTATGACAGGCTTGTGTTGACTAATTCCTGAATCGGTTTTGATGGTCATTATTAACTCAGGCTTATTTGTTGCTAAGAGGTCAAGTGTGTTTTCACAACCGTTTACTATTCGCATGGGCTCATGAACTAAGTGCTCGAAATAATTTTCAGAGAATGCGTTTAGCACAATTTCGGGTGATATGCATACCTCCGGAATCAAACATGTATTTTCGCCAACATATCCAGGGTAAATTTAAGGCAACAGCAACTATTATCGTGCGAGTCAGGTACGTGTTTGAAATCAAACTCAAGTTTTCTTTGAACCTTTCAGCAACTGGATGATCTGAACTGGGAGATCAGTAAAAGGATCCAATTATTGTTTTATTCCGGTTGCCAACAATGACGTCTGCCCATCAATTTCGCGCAAGTTAAACTACTTCTGACAGCAACAGACTTAGTTACGAGTTAACAGGTGTAGAAATGTGGTTTGCCTGCTGAGTTGAGCGAGCGAGCGGGCGCAGGTCTTTCATTGTGATGTACTCGGCGCGGCCTGTCTTTCTCGTAGGCCTCGGTAGGTAAGAGGTATACGAGGTGCATTCAAGTACTAAGGCCTCCGATTTTTTTTCTAATTAACTACTCACCCGAAATCGATGAAACTGGCATTACTTCTCGACGTAATCGCCCTGCAGACGTACACATTTTTCACAACGCTGATGCCATGATTCCATGGCAGCGGCGAAGGCTTCTTTAGTAGTCTGTTTTGACCACTGGAAAATCGCTGACGCAATAGCAGCACGGCTGGTGAATGTGCGGCCACGGAAAGTGTCTTTCATTGTTGGAAAGAGCCGAAAGTCACTAGGAGCCAGGTCAGGTGAGTAGGGAGCATGAGGAATCACTTCAAAGTTGTTATCACGAAGAAACTGTTCCGTAACGTTAGCTCGATGTGCAGGTGCGTTGTCTTGGTGAAACAGCACACGTGCAGCCCTTCCCGGACGTTTTTGTTGCAGTGCAGGAAGGAATTTGTTCTTCAAAACATTTTCATAGGATGCACCTGTTACCGTAATGCCCTTTGGAACGCAATGGATAAGGATTACGCCCTCACTGTCCCATAACATGGACACCATCATTTTTTCAGCACTGGCGGTTACGCGAAATTTTTTTGGTGGCGGTGAATCTGTGTGCTTCCATTGAGCTGACTGGCGCTTTGTTTCTGGATTGAAAAATGGCATCCACGTCTCATCCATTGTCACAACCGACGAAAAGAAAGTCCCATTCATGCTATCGTTGCGCGTCAACATTGCTTGGCAACATGCCACACGGGCAGCCATGTGGTCGTCCGTCAGCATTTGTGGCACCCACCTGGATGACACTTTTCGCATTTTCAGGTCTTCATGCAGGATTGTGTGCACAGAACCCACAGAAATGCCAACTCTGGAGGCGATCTGTTCAACAGTTTTTCGGCGATCCCCCAAAACAATTCTCTCCACTTTCTCGATCGTGTCGTCAGACCGGGTTGTGCGAGCCCGAGGTTGTTTCGGTTTGCTGTCACACGATGTTCTGCCTTCATTAAACTGTTGCACCCACGAACGCACTTTCGACACATCCATAACCCCATCACCACAGGTCTCCTTCAATTGTCGATGAATTTCAATTATTTCACACCATGCAAATTCAGAAAACGAATGATTGCACGCTGTTCAAGTAAGGAAAACGTCGCCATTTTAAGCATTTAAAACAGTTCTCATTCTCGCCACTGGTAGTAAAATTCCATCTGCCTTACGGTGCTGCCATCTCTGGGACGTATTGACAATGAACGCGGCCTCATTTTAAAACAATGCACATGTTTCTATCTCTTTCCAGTCCGGAGAAAAAAAAAATCGGAGGCCTTAGAACTTGAATGCACCTCGTAGACTGTTTACTGGCAACTAACTCGTTTCACCGTCTACTTTCTCTCTTATCGGCACCGCTAATACTATCGGCCGTCTAAAGTTACGTTGTGCAAGACGCGACACTTGGCTGCGACTGCGACGCTGCCCCCTCCTCTTTCCCCACCCTGGCAGACGGCGACACGGCCGCAACACGACTGGAGTCGTCGCCGTTTCCCAAGCTCCGGTCGGCGGCGGCGGATTCAAATACATAAGAAAAATAAGAATTCCGATTTTCTTGCTGTAAAAAATATTGTATGTTAATGCAACAAAGTTACATCGGCTCCCAGAGTTAGTTTTTCGATACAGATTCTCCTTTTACTTTAAAAAATTGAAAAGTATCTCTTCCAGTTTTGCGTGTTTTTTTCGCTGTATATTACCTCTCTATCAATTGTGAGGAAAGTAAAATGAGGTGTCTATTTTTCCGATATTCGTCACAGTTATCCCGATACTTAATTTACAGCCGGCCGAAGTGGCCGTGCGGTTAAAGGCGCTGCAGTCTGGAACCGCAAGACCGCTACGGTCGCAGGTTCGAATCCTGCCTTGGGCATGGATGTTTGTGATGTCCTTAGGTTAGTTAGGTTTAACTAGTTCTAAGTTCTAGGGGACTAATGACCTCAGCAGTTGAGTCCCATAGTGCTCAGAGCCATTTGAACCTTAATTTACAAGTAACCTACTGCATAAAATTTGAATTGTGTACAGTGAAAAATGTGGTCGCTGGCTACTTTACGTATGGTTCACGTTAGGTCATACATCGTTGCCGATGAAAAGAAGCTAACATATCGAAATTATTTTTTAAGTTGAGATCAGATTGATATCGATCTCCGTTTCCGAGATTTGGGCTCATATATCTCCGGGAGCGTCGCGACTAGCCGCCAGTTCTGTCGACTCGCAACGAGAATCGTGTGGTCATCACACGATAGAGAATGCATTTGTTTTGTTTCGCTGACACATTTGGACCTAATGAAACCATTTTATGTCTTATTCCTCCGGTATGAGTTACTAATATTTCTCCATATGCTCTTGACAATTTCATTTAAAATGCCACGAAACGTAGGTTTCTTAAAGCCAAGTGATCAAGCAGAACCCATTTTCTTGGTTTTGCTGAGGCATCTGAACCTGTTCCAAGCTTTCTTTCTCGTTTATTTCTCTGATACGAGTCCCGAATATTCCTCCATCTGTTTTTGCACATTTCACCTAAAATTCCAATGAAAGATAAGTTTATTAACAATAAGCGCACGCTAGCTTCATTGCATTGCTTCAAGTTCTTGACAACAAGATAGGGTTACACCTTAAACATCTCTAGAATTTTGATTCTGAACGTCTACAGTATACACTGGCAGAAATAATGTCCGTGCTTGTTCACAAAATTTCCCCAAATTATACTTGTCAGTTTCTCCCATGCAGAAACTTTTGGAACAAGCGAAGGCAACTTTCATAGCCGACAATCTTTATTCCCATCGAAATGAGCTTCCATATTCTTGTATTCTGACAGCATACATCGTTATGGATGACATCAACATTTAATCCATTTAATCTTGCCAAGCTGCACTCAAAAGATGACTCCAGGATTTACAAAAGACGAATTTCAATTGTGAACTGTGTCAGACCAGAAGGGCCTTGTAAAACAGTAGTGCACTTTTGGCACAAGTTTTTTGAGCACCATCTTCTACCAATGAATTGAAGTGAATGTGACAAATTACTTATTGCAGCATACTGTTTGCGCAATCTGTTGAGAAACGCCTTCCTCAAAAACGAACATCTATTGATTACAGAAAGCTGTACAACAATCTGGCGGTGGTTTTTCACAACTAGAAGGTATCATCAAGACACCAATCTACCGTTTACTTTCAAAGTGAAGGTATTGTAAAATGTAACTTTCTCGTTGTACGTTAGATTGTTCATTTTATAATGTATTTGCCGTTTTCAATTTTTATCATCACAAAAAAGAGTAATGCGAAAATTGACCTTCAAGTTCATTTTCATCATTCTAATTCTACATCTGCATGGATTATACTGATTTTCATAACAGGCCTGAAAAAATTTGCATTAATGGGAAAATATTATATATTTCACTCACCTGCCAGTTTCAACTGTGCACCAATTTCTTCCCAAATTCTGTCTCAGAATATAGTGTTTCTATATTTAGGGTTCTTCAAATCGTAAAGGCAAGGCTGTTGCGAGACCAGCTCACAGAGCATCACATCCTGTGAGTGGCTCATTTCAGTTTTCCTTGACTGGCTCGATATCTTCTCGCAGCCGTATGTCTTTGTGTCGTGCGACTTCCGTCGCAACACTGCTCACTGGTGCAGTGCTGCGACAGCTGCCGCAACAGTCGCGCGTCGCATCCCAAACTCGAACTGTGCATGCGCCAGCGGACAACTTCTGACGTCATGTAGCGACCCGTCGCAGTCGCTGGTGTGCGTCGCGTCTTGGACAACGTAAAAGGTACGTTGTCCAAGACACGACGCACACTAGCGACTGCGACGGGTCGCTACGTGACGTCAGAAGTTGCCAGCTGGCGCATGCGCAGTTCGAGTTTGGGATGCGACGCGCGACTCTTGTGGCAGCTGCCGCAGCACTGCACCAGTGAGCAGTGTCGCGACGGAAGTCGGACGACACAAAGACGTGCGGCTGCCAGAAAGATGTCGAGCCAGTCAAGGAAAACTGAAATGAGCCACTCACAGGATGTGATGCTCTGTGAGCTGGTCTCGCAGCATCCTCGCCTTTACGATTTGAAGAACCCTAAATATAAGGACACTTTGTTCAGAGACAGAATTTGGGAAGAAACTGGTGCACAGTTGAAACTGGCAGGTGAGTGAAATTTACATTATTTTCCCATTAATGCAAATTTTCCAGTCGTGTCGCTATGATTCACATACCACATCATATAAAAAATATAATTGATGGCAAGAGGATATTAAACGTATTTGAACGTTTTTTGCTCTGTTGAAAAACGTAAATTTTTGACATTTGTTGGTTTTGTTAGGACGTCTACTTGGGTATCCTCGTCCAGGTTCAGAAGAAAATACTAGAGGTGAGTATTTTATCCTCTTCCCAAGAATGAGAAGAAAATATATTGAAGGCAGCATGTCTTTACTTTTAAGAAACCTACAATTCGTGGCATTTTAAATGAAATTGTCAAGAGCATATAGAGAAATATTAGTAACTCATACCGGAGAAATATATGACATAAAATAGTTTCATTGGGTCCAAGTGTGTCAGCGAAACAAAACAAATGCATCCTCTATCGTGTGATGACCACATGATTCACGTTGCGTGTCGACAGAACTGGCGGCTAGTCGCGACGCTTCCGGAGATATATGAGCCCAAATCTCGGAAACGGAGATCGATATCATTCTGATCTCAACTTTAAAAATAATTTCTATATGTTAGCTTCTTTTTATCGGCAACGATGTATGACCTAACGTGAACCATACGCAAAGTAGCCAGTGACCACATTTTTCACTGTACACAATTCAAATTTTATGCAGTATGTTACTTGTAAATTAAGTATCGGAATAACTGTGACGAATATCGGAAAAATAGACACTTTATTATCAAGCTGTGATGTGAAACTGTAAGATACGCAAATATCAATTTTTTGCGTCTTTTACTTTCCTCACAATCGATAGAGAAGTAATATACAGCGAAAAAAAAAAAACACGCAAAACCGGAAGTGATACTTTTTAATGTAAAAGGGTGGGAAAAGAGGAGGGGGCAGCGTCGTAGTCGCAGCCAACTGTCGCGTCTTGCACAACGTAGCTTAACGGGCTCCGGAAAGGCTCAAAATCACGAAAACTTCAATTTTTACTTTTTTGCGTTTTCTGAATCTGCAGACTATTACCTTTTAATAGATATATAATTTATTCAATTCCGAAGACTACAACTATTTTTAAATTTTTTTTGAAATGTGTTCTACATGGGCGTGACCCACTGTGGCGCTGTTAAACTGCTGTCAAATGGTATTATTAACGTCCGTGTTCATCAGGTACATTTTAGTGATGTGAGATAAAGTATATGTTGTGGCTAACCTGTGATGGTTCAATATATATCGCTGGTATGATTGTCGATTGTTTCATGTTTATTTACTCTGTCGTTATCTCGAAAATATTCGTTATTAATTCTGTTTCTTGAGTCTCTGTTTTGTTGAAGTATAATAATGAGTAAAAGTAAAGTTATTAGAAATCCTCTGAAGGCTTTTAAGAAAAGGAGAAATGTTGGAAAGCCAAAGGTATGTGTTATTACTGTAAACAATAAAGACGATAACCAAGTGAGTGAACCTAACCTCTCAAGTACACCTGCCCATAGCAGTCAAAGTGGGAAAGAAAATACTTCACAGAAGAAGCTTGGTTCAATGAGTGAAAACTATGAATGTTTTATGGATGAATCGGATGTGAATGAACTATTTGATATGTCGGTTCTCAAAGGAATTTTTTCAAACTGTGTAAGATGTATTCATTGTAGTGAAGTTGGTCTGGAACTCTCCATAATAAAGCACGTAGGACTTGCTAGTGAAATACAACTGAAATGTGAAAAGTGTTCACACATGACCACCTTTTGGAACAGTGTTGCAGTAACTGCAACTGAAGAAAATGGTAGCAAAATCTACGAACACAACAACGAGCAATGCTTGCTTTAGACAAGGAACGCCTTCGGGCTGCAGACAGGGCTGTAAAGAGTCTTAGAAATACAAGCAAGAGTAAACAGGAGGAGGAACAAGAGGAAGCTGGAGGAGGAGTTTGCAAAGATAATCCATCCTATGGACCTGGAATGCACTAAAAAGTTAATCCAATCTTTGTCGCTCGATTCCCAAAACTTTTATTTTCTCATACTAATTACATGTTTTCTAAGGATCTTCCAAACATATTTGTTTCAAACTTTCAGTAAATGTTACACAGTACCTTCTGCATAATTTAACACAGCCTTTTTCCAAAAAACTGTATATTTTTGAATATATAAATAAAAAATTGCAAAAAAAATGTTGTGAATTTTGATTACAATTGAAAAAAAAAATCATCTTTAATAACTGAACTAAAATTTTGTGTAATCCCTGTGTTAAGTTGTAGCCCTTATTCCAATAAATAATATGTAAAAAGTTCAAGTTCCTACCTCAAATACTTTGTGAGGAAAGATGTAATTTATAAGCGTTATTTTAACATTGCAAGTATAGGGCGTTCAGGAGCCCCTTAAGCACGTGACGCAGAGTTTGCAGCGGAGCGCGTGTGCGGGTACTGACCGTGCATGAGTCGCGCGTCGCGCGCGGCCTCGTCGGCGGCCCGCCGCTCGTCGCTGGCGTCGCCGAACATGAGGAGCGCGGCGGCGCCCGCCCTGGCGGCTGCGCGCACCTTGTCGGCGAGGGCGCAGTCCCCAGAGGTGAGCGGCGCCACGGCCACCCAGGGCTGCGCGTGCGCCTGCGACGGCTGCAGCGAGCACGGCTGCGGCACCGGCACCAGCCGCCCCGACACCGAGCCGCCCGCGCCCGACACGTAGCGCGCGTCCAGCACCGCGCCGCGGCCCTGCCCGGCACACACACCAAGTCAGCGCCGCCGCACAAACCACACCGCAGCAGTACTGTCACCCAGCGCAGCCACAATACTTACCGTGACAACACTGAAGGCCTGGCCAGACAGAATCCGGCCTGCCGCTGCGACGGACGGCGCAGCGGCAGGCCGGGCCCGTCAGCGGCCAGCGACGCCACACAGGCAACGGCCGGCCGCAGCAGTGCCTCTTGATGCGTCATCTGTTACGTATTGTCTTGGCACTAGGCGATTTGGAAGCTTCACGCGGGACACGTTATCTTTGTGCGAGTCTTTATTTAATAATTTATTTATTTATTTATTTATTTATTGTTCCGTGGGACCACATTAAGGAGAAGTCTCCATGGTCATGGAACGAGTCAATACATGAAATTATAACACGATTGTAGAAACAGATAAAATGAAATACAAGAAACGTATTCAGGCGACAATTCGTAAGTTTAAATAAAGAAAATCAACCA
Source organism: Schistocerca americana (assembly GCF_021461395.2). NCBI lineage: Eukaryota > Metazoa > Arthropoda > Insecta > Orthoptera > Acrididae > Schistocerca > Schistocerca americana. The sequence continues at coordinate 225,826,031 of NC_060125.1, read as the reverse complement.
TGTAACACTGGAATTTGCGTAATTTTTAGCTCTTCCAGGAGCTCCTCGACAGAATAGAAGGAGTGAGCCATGAGGAAACTCTTCAGTTTAGACTTAAAAGTGTTTGGGCTACTGCTAAGATTTTTGAGTTCTTGTGGTAGCTTATTGAAAATGGATGCAGCAGAATACTGCACTCCTTTCTGCACAAGAGTCACGGAAGTGCATTCCACATGCAGATTTGATTTCTGCCTAGTATTAACTGAGTGAAAGCTGCTAACTCTTGGGAATAAGCTAGTATTGCTAACAACAAACGACATTAAAGAAAATATATACTGTGAGGGCAATGTCAGAATTCCCAGACTATTGAATAGGGGTCGACAAGAGGTTTTCGAACTTACACCACACATAGCTCGAACAGCCCGTTTTTGAGCCAAAAATACCCTTTCTGAATCAGAAGAATTACCCCAAAAAATAATACCATATGACATAAGCGTATGAAAATATGCGAAGTAGACTACTTTTCGTGTTGAAATGTCACTTATTTCAGATACTGTTCTAATGGTAAATAAAGCGGCATTTAGTTTCTGAACAAGATCCTGAACATGGGCTTTCCACAACAGCTTACTATCTATCCGAACGCCTACGAACTTGAACTGTTTCGTCTCGCTTATAATATGCCCATTCTGTCTGATCAAAATATCAGTTCTTGTTGAATTGTGAGTTAGAAACTGTAAAAACTGAGTCTTACTGTGATTTAGCATCAAATTATTTTCCACAAGCCACGAACTTATTTCATGAACTACATTATTTGATAATGTTTCAATATTACACACAAGATCCTTCACTACCAAGCTGGTGTCATCAGCAAACAGAAATATTTTTGAATCACCTGTAATACTAGAAGGCATATCATTTATATAAATAAGAAACAAGCAGTTATTTATTGTTAGTGGAGAAATGAGTAGCTCGCACTAGCGATACGAAATGGCACCAAGAAGAGATGTTGGGACCGAGCGAGGTGGCGCAGTGGTTAGACACTGGACTCGCATTCGGGAGGACGACGGTTCAATCCCGCGTCCGGCCATCCTGATTTAGGTTATCCGTGATTTCCCTAAATCACTCCAGGCAAATGCCGGGATGGTTCCTCTGAAAGGGCACGGCCGACTTCCTTCCCCATCCTTCCCTAATCCAATGAGACCGATGCCACGCTGTCTGGTCTCCTTCCACAAAACAACCAACCAACCAACCAAGAGATGTTGGGTGCACGACATTAATAGCAAGAGAGAAAGCTTAGAATACCATCGTCTGTGTATTGATCTAGAGTCTGACGAAGATAGGTTCTTCAAATATTTTCGTATGTCGCGAGAATGTTTCGAGGAACTGCATCACCTAATTAAAAGGTAGCACCGAGAAGTGCGCAACGAACTGGAGAAAGCCAATTGATAGAAGGCACAGACTAGCCATTTGTTTGAGGTGAGTTTTACCATTTTTGGCCTCTTTGTGCATCAAAGAGAAGTCATATAAATTATTCCATTTCAGTTTTACTGTGTCATATGAAAGGTTCGGCGGAAGAAAGTGCTATCCCACAACGTAGTTACGAGTGGAGTGATAAATTTATCTTCAGTGTTTACGAATACAGCAAACAATAGTAACATCCAGTTCCGTATGTCCCGCTAGAGAGAACTTTCTACTTAATAGATTGTTTTGTTTCATTGTATTCATAACATTGTCATTGAATTTAAATAAACATATCATTGGTCGTTAACTTATCTATTCGTTCTATTGGCATAATTTATTTGAATCTTTTCCAGATACTTGACTACAGGCGACAGTCACCAGACCATAGCAGTTTCAGAAATTGTGAAATAAGTGCGCCAGGCAATATGGACTGTTCTACAGCCCAAGTACTTACCTACTCCTACAACAGAGATGTGGAAGAAATCTGAAGGAGGATTTCTAGAATTTTGGGTGTTTCCGAACTGCCTTGGAAGCATAGACGGAAAGCTTATCAGGTTAAAATGCCCGAAGGATAGTGGATCCCAGTTCTTCTGTTACAAAATTCTTTTCGCTGCTTCTCCTGGCGATCGTTGATCCATACTACGAGTTTGCAGTAGTTGATATTGGAAGTTCTGGACGTCACAGTGACAACACTATTTCTGAGAATTCAGCTTTCTATCAAGAGTATAGCGAGGGCAAAAATATTCTGCCTTCAAATCAGGATCGCGTGTATCGTACAAAAAGTTGTATTCCCTCACCTCCTCTGTTTAAGTCTTTCTGTGTCTATGATTCATGCAGTACGAGATGCAAGACAAAAACCGCCTCACGCCGCTGCTTCCAGTGTGACAGCAGAGCACTTGAGTGCGCCAACAGAGGCAAGCAGCCGCTCCGGCTTGCGGCGAATCTGTAATCTGTGACAACCCGGCGGCGGCCGGTGCGGCAGGCCGCACTCAGTGTGATCCGCCGCCGTACAATAACGAGCGATTCAACAGTGCGTCCTGCAGGCTGCGGTTCAAGGCCACAGGCCGGACGGCCAGGCCGCATTCTGTCTGGCCAGGCCTTAAGTAAAGCCACTTTTCAGACAAGGAATGCTAACGATACAATACAGAAACACAGGGGAGAGCGGGGCAATGCCGTACAGCGGGATACACCGCTTTATGGTTCAAATGGCTCTGAGCACTATGCGACTTAACATCTGAGGTCGTCAGTCCCCTAGAACTTAGAACTACTTAAACCTAACTAACCTAAGGACATCACACACATCTATGCCCGAGGCAGGATTCGAACCCGCGACCGTAGCAGCGGCGCGGTTCCAGACTGCGGCTCCTAGAACCGCACGGCCACTGCGGCCGGCACTGCTACTGGTTCGTTAGTTTCTGAGACTACAGCTAATTTGTACATGCCTGCACTCTTTTACAGACAAAAAGCTTAAGACCCCTCCAGTTATAATGTGCTATAGACACATATGTATAACAACTAGTAAAACAATATTTTTGACAAGTCTAGCTTCAGCCTGGGCTTAAATTATTCAATATATGCGAAAATTGTCTTCCAAAGATTCCAGAATCATTTCCAATTAACACCACACTTTTGGTCATAGATGTTTCCAATCAACTGCACTAGTTCTCATTGTGGGAAACTATGTACACCGTATGCCTGAAGCCGTGTTACTAACAAGATTAAGAATGTCAACATGTTGCAAGCATATTTTGCTTCAAAGCTACTATCTTAACAGGTCACAAATGGATGTTTTTATTGACAATGATATTAGATGTAGAATATAAATGCAGTTGCACTATGATTTATGAGAATGTCTGTGGCCTAATTTAAGGAACTATTCCAGCACCGCATTATCCAGTATCCGAGAGAGCGCAAAGAGCTCTGCACGGTGCTGCCACATAGCGGAAGTAACTATAATCAGACACAAAGGGGTCTATATCGTTCAACGGCGCACACATCTTCGACAATCGTTTTCAACTGATTTCGACTAATTTCTTATAAAATCTGAAGATAATAGGTATACAGGTGACCGAAATATGTAATAGCAACAATATTTAAACTAGCTCTATTTAATTACGCATTTCTTGGTGAACGGTATTGCCCCAAATGGTAATTTCTTTTGGAATTTTCGTGAACTATATATTTGGAAGTGTGTGTGAGTGTGTGTGTGTGTGTGTGTGTGTGTGTGTGTGTCATCTTACAAGTTTTCCTTGTGTAGTGCATGTGACACAGCTGAAAACTATATTTGCGACTACTGTCATTAAAAACGGGATAAATGTGTTCAGAGACAAGTTGACACCAAACTCCAATAATTTTGTTTTACCAGTAAAAGGATTTTCTGTCTTTAGAAACTTTAATACGTTGTAAAATTTGTGTGTTTCAATTCTAAATAAATTCTGAATTTCGAATTTCTTATTTTGATTTATTTTTGCAGAGTTTTGGTCATTTTATGTGCAATGCTGTATCATAAGATATATTGTGCGGTATTACCCCACCCCTCGGGGTGATACCGTGCAATGTAACACTTTTGTAAAACAGCTGTAGGAACGTAAATCGATGTAATATAGCAAATATGAAGCCATAAACGTGTGGGGCATTGATTTCTTGCCCAAAAAAAGGTGTTCAGCATTTCAATTGAGTTCCAAAAATACGAAATATTTGAAAAATGGCTTACGTGCACGGTATTTCCCCGCTCTCCCCTACATTTTTCTATATTACCTCCCTGCTCTTCAACGCGTTTTGTCCAACATTTCACAATCTTTTTGATTCCGTCGAAAAAAAAAAGTTTTTGCTAAATTGTCGAAAACACATTCTGAGCCCGTGGCTGTGTACAAAATACAAGTTGACTCTTACCGAGAAGACAACAGCAACCAGCCACTTTTTACAATGCTATTTATCCTCAATGTAAATGTCGTGCGAGTAGGGCCTGTAAAATCATAGATTAAGGGTCGACGTGCGACAGCAATCGCACAACTTGCGTACGGGCCGCTAGACGCCGCCGCGAGCGCAACCGTATATAAGTGCCGACGGAGTTCGGCCATCTCTCATTTTGTTGGCATCTCATTCTTGCCTATTTCTTATTTGCTTAGTTGCTTAGCTTTTATTCGTTTATGGCCCATGTTATTGTGCTCTCTTTCAGCCATTCTGACTGTTTTGATTTACTTCCAATTGAGAAGTGCTCATTTTGGCATTTCACTTTTGCATATTTCTCATTTAGCTCATAAGATGCTCCTTAGCTTTTTACAGTTGAATTCATTAACATAGTCTCATGTACTGTTTGTTCATTTCAGCCTGTTCATATTTTGATGTTCTTTAAATATTGTAATAATTATCGGAAGCATTTCCTTTCTTAAACGTGTGTAAAGTATTCTCGATGTAAAATGTTCTGTGACACAGGTGTATGGTTTTGAATATAAATTATATACGAAACTGTGCTTTAAAAGCAATGTATTTTTTTCAGTTTGTACTACATCCGAAGACAATTTTCTGATATGAGGGAGGAATTTGAGGGGCGAACCCATGGAAATAGTCTTAAGTGATCCCCTTTAAAAATAAAAATTTGTGTGACACTGAAAGGCGTGACACAGTAGGCACCGAAAATTTTTATACGTCACAGCCCTCCCGGCCGGCCAGTGTGGCCGAGCGGTTCTAGGCGCTTCAGTCTGGAACCGGGCCACCGCTACGATCGCAGGTTCGAATCTTGCCTTCGGCTGGATGACGGAATACACTTCGGGCACACTATCGAAGATACCTTCCCGACATTTGCCTGAATCACTCCTCGGGCATATACGCAAGGAGTAATAGGCTAATTATTTTTATTTTTATTTATTCATTAGTTATTGCAAAAAAACGTGGCCAAAAACTACAACTTTACTTCAAACGTCTGCTGTTTTATTATTTTTTCACATTTGAGAAAACTGTGCTACTACTCATTGTGCAATACCCTGTTGATAAAGAAAGTTCTTCGTTTTTTGATTTCAGATAAGATTTGCAGACTGAAAGATACCGTCATGACGCCTCATTTTGGACAGAGCAACTCGTCGTATGTTGCGGGCGGGGGGGGGGGGGGGCTTAATGATGGCCGAATACCTTTCAAAAATCAGAAAATTTTGCCCAATAATAGAAAAATAATGCTTTAAAAGATTTACATTGCTTTATTCATTAGGTTTTCAAAAAAAAAAAAAAAATCAATAAAATCGCTTATTTTACAGTCTGACTGAGCAGAATGGACCCTTAATGGGTGTGGACTTGTTCAGTAAAAGAAGGCCTGAGAGCAGAATGTGAAGACACTGGCTAGGTGGAGGTGCTGCTGGATAAGTGCCCCATTTGTCTAGAATTAATTGATACCAAAAAAAATGAATTTGTTTCAGTGCAAATTTGAGTGCGATTTTAATTTGTGTCCTTGCTTGGTTGTTATGCTGATTATCAACAGCAACAACTACGAGCCAGTTGAAGCAGGTGTACTAAACTGTTAGCAGTGAACATATTCCAGTCAGTGGTCGTACCTCGAAATTTTTCTTTAAAGTTGTTAGATGGCTACAGGGATTTAAATATTAACTTTTGAGTTGTGAAGTTTAGCTCTGTTCGCAGGTCAAAGCGAGGCTGACGATCCTTATTTAGTTTCATTTTACAAGTTTAGCAGTGTAAAAAATTAATACAGGTCCGTCAACGAACGTTTCTGGTTCAATCTGTGGAGCAGTAGGTCGCGTTAACTTGTCTCACGCGCCGCACACTGCCAAGAGGGCGTGGATTCTGGCCGCGATCAGAAGTGTGATATCGCGTGACACCAAGGAAGCCCGACGAAGGATGAAGGAACCTTTCAAAATCTCTCCCAATAAAATAATTATGAGCTAAATACTAAAACTACCAATGTCTTGTGGACATTGACAGTGATGTCATAGTAATTACGAGATTACCAGTTATTAAACTTCCCACTATAGTGCTGACCATTACGAAGATCTGTTTCCATCCAAATTTTGTCCTTGGCACACAGTGGCGGAGCGAGACTTTTATCTACTTGTCCTCGCGTTGGCGAACCGTAGAGAGTGCAACCCTCCAGCTAAAAAGGTCCTCGCCCCTGGCATAAAGAAGTAATAGGGGTAGGTTGCTGAAACTTCCCTACAGAGCTCGCAAAGCAGACCATAGTTTTAGCTGTGGACGCACATTACCCAGGTAAGACGACGGCTATTCGGAAAATAAGTTCCGACCGCTCGCGAAATGCGAACTACTGTGAAAATTCTGTGCGCAGATGTGTTGGTCATTGTCTTTAGTATGCCCGTCGATCGCGTCACGTCTCTCTTTTCAGTTTGTAGCGCACAGTGAGCACGTACAGATGCCTAGGAAATAGCGTCTCCCGCCACGTATGAGGGCCTAGTGAGAGATTTCGCCTGATGTCATGCAGCCCGCATGACACAACTGTCATGCAGTTCCTTCTTCATGACAATTCCCGGCTGCACTCTGCAAGTGGAATGAAGATGCACCTGCAGCTTTTCGTTGCGAATTGTGTAATGACCCACAGTACAGCTCGTAACTGGCTGCCCTTGAGTTTCATCTCTGCTCACGTGAACCGCTGGCTCTGGAGACAACATTCTGGCACGCGCACCGAGCTGTAGACCAGCGTAGAGTATTGGCGGAAAGCACAGGCGGCAGCTTTCTATGCGAGGGTATTGTAAAGTTTGCACAGCGTTATGACAAATGTCTAAGTCGAAGTGGCGACTATGTAGAGAAGTAGCCTGAAGGTGTAGGTAACTGTTGCAAATAAAAATCCTGCCTCGGGCATGGATGTGTGTGATGTCCTTAGGTTAGTTAGGTTTAAGTAGTTCTAAGTTCTAGGGGACTGATGACCACAGATGTTAAGTCCCATAGTGCTCAGAGCCATTTGAACCATTCTGTTGCAAATAAAACATTTTTGTTTTTCACAGTGGTTACCATTTCGCGACCGAACGGAAGTTATTTTCCGAAGAGCCCTCGTAAAACGGAATGGGACACAGCGCTCCGATTTATTTATCTGACAAATCTCTCAGTCGTGGCTCATTTATCTCACTGGTTGCTCAGTCTATTTCGTTCGTTTACTGTGGCTTTATCGTTCTTTGTTTGTGTGAACATTGGCGAAGCATTTTTCTGCCAAGCTAGATAACAGCATGTTTTGACCTGCGTTTCCTTGATCTCAGACTTGCAGGGTTCAGCTTTGCTGTTAACTCCGTCGCGTCGCGAGAGACTGTTATGGACGGACGCCACAGTTGAAGCTTCACGCGCCTGCAGCCGACGTTGCGAGTTTGCGCTGTCGTTAAGCAGGTAAATGCTAGTCTATGCTGCCCCACGCAACGAATTTTCAGAACTCTCAAACCACAAAAAATAACAACACGTTATATATGTATTCTGTTTTAAAATTTTGGAATACATTTCTCTAAAAATACACATTCAACATGTACAGATAGTAAACAACAATCTTCCTGTTACTTACTAGAAAGAAAATAAACCCACTGACGACGCTGTAACTTCCGCGAAACATGTCTGCGTAAAGGGAAGAAAAACTCGTTTACGCAAGCATGGTACTTACTTTGCCTGCTGTCATTTTATCGATCAGTTGTAACGTACTACAGCTAGAGTAGCGAACTTTTATATCTCTATTACTTTTTCAATTCAAATATTTTTCCGTATTAACAGAATTATTTACATTGATAGCCGCGCGGGGCTAGCCCAGCGGTCTAACGGCGCTGCAGTCATGGACTGTGCGGCTGGTCCCGGCGGAGGTTCGAGTCCTCCCTCAGGCATGGGTATGTGTGTATGTCCTTAGGATAATTTAGGTTAAGTAGTGTGTAAGCTTGGGGACTGATGACCTTAGCTGTTAAGTCCCATAAGATTTCACACGCATTTGAACAATTTACATTGATAATCTCCGGAAATGAAGATTAATGACGTCCGTAATGGAAATGCTGCCTCAAATTTCATCTATGTTGAAGAATATAGCCAAATTTCGTGAAAATTCGTTTTCCCGTCTGTAGCCGTCTAGTCTGCACCAGTTTATTCATATACATTTCAGTGTAAACATCTGCAGTACAATGAGAAGTCCGACACTGCCTCAGTCACGGTGACAGGATAATTTCTCTGGACGTAAGAAATTGCTTGCCTTAAAGTAGGGAAGGAGGCGACAGTTAGGGAAAAAGTAACCCTACGAGTTAAATAACTAACTAATTAACCAACCAACCAACATCAAACTGTTATTGTTCCGTGACTTTCTCAAAACGCTGTTTGTTTGAATTTTGTGCTGTGTGCTAAATGCTAAACTTTTATATTACACGTGTTTGATCTGTTTTCACACATCTATTTATTGGTAACGGCAATGATATTGCTACAGACAAAAATCGAAATACCTTAAAGGAGAGAAAATTACTTTTCCTACGTAAGTACAAAGGGGTAGTTATACTAGTAAAAGGCACTTTGTTGATTAATATCTAGACAGTGTAATACGGGAATAAAAACGCAGGGCTAATTTGTGTGACTTTATCATCCTACATTTATGAGACGTGGTGGATGAATGTATACACATTTAGAACAACGTTCACACGCAGATATATACTTATCAGTGTGAGTCATTCCTTTCGCATTATTCAGTTATTCCAAACCACTCTCCTTATTTTACAGCAGCCACAAAGTTACTACGACGAGGTGGATTATTATGTGCTACTAATATTTTAGTTTCCTAATCTTTAATTTGCTGCTCAAAATTCGAAATTTTTCGGGACACTTTCAAATTTGTGCACTATAAAACCATTTCGCAACGGCATCGCAGCATAGTTTATTAAACAGAGATTTGGCAACACCATAATGTTTAAAACGAAGCCTAGAGAAACAATGTGCAAGGATTATATTTGTGAATAACAATGATGATTATTAACTTGCTGTGTGTTTCTTACAGGCGCATGTTTCACCACACAATATTTGCGACGAGTTTTTATGATTTGTCTGATACAATGTGCACAATACAGAGCAGATGACATCTCAATAAACTTTAGAATTAATCATTTCAGTAAAATAAGCCAGTTGATGGGTAGTTCTGTTAAAGCCTCCCAGCAAAAGCAGCGGACTCACGATCTACGTGCTATCTCGGCACTGAGATATCGACATCACGTGAAGACACCAGGTTGGTGAATATTTTTAGAATTTCTGCGTTCTGCTTCCATGCGGCAAGACAGTGTTGGGCCCCTTACAGGTACTGCCACTTGTAATCTCCCCACGCAAAATTACCCTCTACCACGCAATAATTAATAATGGTCAATCAAATCATCCACATTTATTTACGTTTGAAAAGTATCTGATCAGATTTTCTAGTAATATATGCGCCGACAGCTCGTCGACGCCAAGGTATTTTTCTAGTACGTTTATTCTTTGGAACAACAGAGGTACAGAAATGTATGCTCCATGGTTATTATAGAGAGAGAGAGGAACAGCTTCGGAAGTATCGGTTGGAAGATTGTCGGATTGCTAAAGGAGATTTATTTACTCTTCTTCGCGCTAAAGCGAGCTAGGAAAGTTTGTGCCGATAGCGTGATAGATAAAAAGAAAAAAAAAACCTGTAAAAGAAAATTACATGAGACTTGGAACCAACACAAAACGGAACATGTACGGAAATGGATTCAATATACAATTTTCCTCAGAAATAAGGTTTGTGACCATTTTATTCTAGAGTGAATGACAAATAAGTTCTCTGTCTGAATCACTGATGATTGTCTGGGCCCTGTAATTAATTGGGAAGTTTCAGCTGTGACGAAGAGAGCCTGCAATCTCTGAGTTTTTATAAATCGTCCAAAAAGGCTTCGTCCGCATCTGAAATTTTAGATCTGTCGTAAACTGAACGAATTGTTCAAACGATCGATTTTCCCAACTGAATGCAGCGCTTAATAATAATAACAAATGTAAAGATCTTTTCCAGCAAGCCAGCCGCTGAACATTAAGACGAAGGGCTCCACCAGAGATTCTACTAGGCTGATTTCACGTAAATAATATAGTTAAACTGTATATAGATAAAGGAGAGAGAGAGAGAGAGAGAGAGAGAGAGAGAGAGAGCGAGCGAGTGAAATTCGAGAAATTACTCAGAATCCTCCATTAGCATAATTGTTTGTCTGTCTTTTCACGGATCAGCCTAATAAGAAAACACGAAGCCCTAACTTTATTGTACCGATTTATGCGTGAGGGTGAAAGAGCGATAAAGGCGACAGATACACTTCTGTGCAGACAAAACATTACACCAAGTTAGCGGCAAGCTGCATTCACATAGACTTTCATCATTTACAGAGTAGAATTTATTATACACTCCATTACAAATGGAGACGGTTACACGCCATATGTGATACCACAGACAAGGGAATCGCAGACGCACCCGATATCTACATCTACATCCATACTCCGCAAGCCACCTGACGGTGTGTAACTGACTGACTTATATCCTATTCAGAAACGAAAATTAAATATACGTGTTCAGCGAGGATCGCTGGGCTGAGGTGTGAATGAGAGTTTGTAGCAAGGAGGTAGACTTGCTAGGGTGGTCTAGTTGTTCAAAGCCACTGTGCCAGGCGGCGTAGTGGCTATCGCATCTGCCTAATACAGTGGTTACCAACCTGAGGGGTAAAATGAAATTTTCTGAGGGTAAAAACCAAACGATTGGATTCTGTTTCACTCACGAAACTAAATTATTTTCGAAAGATCGTTACTATTATCACAATTCTCTAAGACTCTAATACAGACTATGTAAGTTATCACCAACAACTACTTTCTCTCAATTAGTAGCATTAATGCGGTGGAGGTTATAGTCCATCCACTACACAAATGTTGTGTTTCGTCTCGTACATCGCCGACGATAAAACTAAGACACATACGCATGAGTACCTCAAGAAAATGTCTTCTCCCAGTTGTCGTTAGTACCTGCAGTAAACCAGAAATTGCTTCATTACTCGCTTAGAAACAGAGAAATAAATTGTCACCACGACACAGCAGTAACTACATAGAGCTGTACGCAGTATTATTATTATTATTATTATTATTATTACTACTACTACTACTACTACTACTACTACTACTAGTGGCTTTGGTCAGACACAAAGCATTAACAGCCTGAAGTCCTCCAGCTTCTGCCAGTTCAGAAGTATGGAGTGCAGTAATCAAGTTATTTACGAGCAGTAGGTATAGTGCACACATTTGAACTTGGTTGATTTCAAATGCGGTTGCAGTGTGCAGTTCATGCAAGTGCCACAGTGGAGAGGAGTAATGCTGGGGAAGTACGTTTTGTATCAAGTGTGTACCCTCATTGTGTATAGTCAGCTTTCTTTTCTGAGAAGGAATTGTGGGTAGCACTGCAATGCACCACGAATTCCTTCGTCATTCATTCACTCTCTCTCTCTCTCTCTCTCTCTCTCTCTCTCTCTCTCTCTCTCACACACACACACACACACACACACACACACACACACACACACACACACACACACACACTAAATATCTCTTTCATCATTTAAAAATAAAGTGTTCCAAGGAAAGTCTTTCATTCAACGCTTCAGTTAGGTGGTAAAGTTTGTGATGATTTGAGGAGGGGGAGTGGAGCAACAGATAGCAGGTGGGAGGGGGAGAAAGGCAGGGGTATTAGGTAATGTCTAATTGCACTCAGGGTTTATGGTCTAAGAAAGATTGGGAACCAATTTCCTAGTGAGTAGGCGACCCGGCTTCGAATCCTGGCCTTGCTACAAATTTTGATTCATCTCTTCAGTCTGCATACAGACATCAATAAAACACATTTTTTACGCTTTTACTCAGTGACGAGCCACTGAAGGCCGCAAATCCCTTGTGCTAAAATACTCAGAAAAACACTGAACAGTCTCCGAAATTTGTATTGTATTCTATTCTATGGATCTGGCGACCTAGAAACGGCGGAGAGGCTTCGTCCCCGCCGTAACCCGCAGCAGTGGTCCTCAACACCCAACAGGCTACAGCAGTCCACTCACCCAGCTGCCCCCCCCCCCCCCCCCACACACACTCACAGAACCCAGGGTTATTGTGCGGTTCGGCCCCCAGTGGTTCCCTCCCCTCCCCTACACTCCCGCTCTCCCCCTGACTGGGAACGTCTCACACCAGACGAGTGTAACCCTAAACCCCAGTGTTTGTGTGGTAGAGTAATTATGGTGTACGTGTCCATGGAGAAAGTGTTTGCGCTCCGAAATTTAGTCGGTGGAGTTTGCAATTACCCTGTATCCTCTGCATCCCACTCTCGTCAAGATTACTTCCGGCTTCGTCCCCGCCGTAACCCGCAGCAGTGGTCCTCAACACCCAACAGGCTACAGCAGTCCACTCACCCAGCTGCCCCCCCCCCCCCCCCCACACACACACACACAGAACCCAGGGTTATTGTGCGGTTCGGCCCCCAGTGGTTCCCTCCCTTCACTCTTCATTCACGACTGATGTGTTGGGAGGACGACTGTCACTGTGCCGTAATTTCTCTGATTTTCTCGTGATGGTCATATTGCAGAGCATATGTGGGAGGAAGCGACTTGTTATCCAACTCTTCTTGGAACGCATGTTCTCGGAATCTTAACAGTAAACCTTCCCGTGAAGCACACGCCTACCTTGTAGCGTCTGCCGTTAGAGTTTGTTTAGCATCTCCGACACGCTCCTGCGCCTACTAAACGATCAAAAGTTTTCCGTTCGCCTTCACTGGTACAAATTAAACGAGTACGTTCAATTCCACTACGCTTTGTAATATTACTCCTAGAGATTTAAGCGAGTTCGCAGGCGTCAGAAGTTTACCACTTATCTGCTGAGCGGATATTATCGGGTTCTTTCTGTTATGGACGTTATCTTGCGTTCTACATTTGAAGACAGCTGTCATTCCGCATTTCCTTACAGTCACGTATAAACAATACCGTCACGTAAAGAACAAAATTACCAGCGAATAATTCGGAAGTACTTCCGGTCCTATCCAATCGTTTACGTATATTGAGAAAATTATCGAGGCGGTAATGTACACTTAGAGAACATAATAGTATCACATTCGCCATCCGGTATAACTAACTGAATTCTACTGACCACAATTCATGCAGTGTCATATTGTGTGTAGATATTCCAGATCACAATATTGATGTTATGTACCCATCATGTTATGAAGCGAAGGACGCCTTTCGAAAGCACTGAATGACAGAACCTACCTACTCGCCTGCATCCACTGTTTGCAACTAATGGGTTGTGGGAAAATAACTCGAGCTGATTTTACACGAGGCACTAATCATAAGCCCGTGTTGATTCTTGGGCATGTCAGTCGCGGATCGTAATATACTCCAGGATGCATTAATAGACGAATGTCAAGAAATTATCAACGAAATTCGCCAACGGCCGTGTAACCGAGATGTTACTTCATTTTATTTTGATTACCAATTTTGCCATTCCACTTTGCCATCTTCAGGCCCCATATGCAACTCTCAAAAATTAACAATACTGTCATGCAGTGCCATGTATTCCTGGATGTCGTGGATTCAAAAACGTGTGCCAAGTGCTTAATTTGAAGACTTGATTGCAACAGTTGCAATCAAGTCATCGAATTCACGACATCCAGGAATATATGGCACCATATGACAACATCGTTTGTTTTTGAAAGATGGATATGGGGCCTGAAAATGGCATAGTGGAATGCTGAAACTGGTAGTGAAAATAAAATAACATCTCAATCACACGGCCGTTGGCGAATTTAATTGATAACTACTTGACCAGTCGATGTTCCATGTCCATGATGGATCAACAGAGACTAAATATCAAGGATGTGGTGTCGTCCACAGTCGTCGTGCAACACCAAAGTCGGCAACTCAAATCGACACCACAGACATTAGCGAAGGCTTGCTGCGATATGTTACAACCAGTGGGTGCCACTGCAGAAGACCACACCTCGCTCTCAGCATATCAGCAGCCTCGCACTGAGAGCAATGCAATGTCGGGCATGCAAAAGCTCCGCCCAGTTCATAACCTCATCTGAAAGAGTCAACATAATAGTATAGGACCACTGAGTAGTTAAAGTTTCTGGCGACTTTCGTACAGGTTGAACATTGTACTTCAAGAGAACAGTGGATCAAGTGATGCTTTGTTAGTCAATGACAATGGCAGCTGTAAATTATCCAGCACTCCTGAGGGCAAAGAACTGTGTGAAAGTTAACTAAATTTTTCATTCATTAATGTAATAAAGTGAACTAATATTTCGTGAGTTACAGTTCCCATGAGGCAGCTCAGCGAGAAATCAAAGAACCCACAGCTATGGCTGAACGAAAGTACTGTCCGCAGCTCGTGGTCGTGCGGTAGCGTTCTCGCTTCCCACGCCCGGGTTCCCGGGTTCGATTCCCAGCGGGGTCAGGGATTTTCTCTGCCTCGTGATGACTGGGTGTTGTGTGGTGTCCTTAGGTTAGTTAGGTTTAAGTAGTTCTAAGTTCTAGGGGACTGATGACCATAGATGTTAAGTCCCATAGTGCTCAGAGCCATTTGAACCATTTTTGAACGAAAGTACACTACTGGCCTTTAAAATTGTAACACAGACGCAAATGATTAACTTTTCAGAGCATTCACACAAGGTTGGCGCCGGTGGCGACACCTACAAAGTGCTGACACGAGGAAAGTTTCCAACCGATTTCTCATAGACAAACAGCAGTTGACCGGCGTTGCCTGGTGAAGCGTTGTTGTGATGCCTCGTGTAAGGAGCAGACTTTGATAAAGGTCGGATTGTAGCCTATCGCGATTGCCGTTTATCGTATCGCGACATTGTTGCTCGCGTTGGTCGAGATCCAATGACTGTTAGCAGAATATCGGTGGGTTCAGGAGGGTACTAAGGAACGCCGTGCTGGATCCCAACGGCCTCGTATCACTAGCAGTCGAGATGACAGACATCTTATCCGCGTGGCTGTAACGGATCGTGCAGCCACGTCTCGATCCCTGAGTCAACAGATGGGGACGTTTGCAAGACAACAACCATCTGCACGAACAGTTCGACGACGTTTGCAGCAGCATGGACTATTAGCTCGGAGACCATGGCTGCGGCTGCGGTTACCCTTGACGCTGCACCACAGACAGGAGCGCCTGCGATGTGTACTCAACGACGAACCTGGGTGCACGAATGGCAAAACGTCATTTTTTCGGATGAATCCGGGTTCTGTTTACAGCATCGTGATGGTCGCATCCGTGTTTGGCGACATCGCGGCGAACGCACATTGGAAGCGTGTATTCGCCATCGCCATACTGGCGTATCTCCTGGCTTGATGGTATGGGGCGCCATTGGTTACACGTCTCTGTCACCTATTGTCCGCATTGACGGCAGTGGACGTTACATTTCAGATGTTTTACGACCCGTGGCTCTACTCTTCATTCAATCCCTGCGAAACCCTACATTTCAGCAGGATAATGCACGGACGCATGTTGCCGGTCCTGTACGGGCCTTTCTGGGTACAGAAAATGTTCGACTGCTGCCCTGGCCAGCACATTCTCCAGATCTCTCACCAACTGAAAACGTCTGGTCAATGGTGGCCGAGCAACTGGCTCGTCACAACACGCCAGTCACTACTCTTGATGAACTGTGGTATCGTGTTGAAGCTGCATGGGCAGCTGTACCTGTACACGTCATCCAAGCTCTGTTTGACTCAATGCCCAGGCGTATCAAGGCCGTTATTACGACCAGAGGTGGTTGTTCTGGGTACTGATTTCTCAGGATCTATGCACCCACATTGGGTGAAAATGTAATCTCATGTCAGTTCTAGAATAATACATTTGTCCAATGAATACCCGTTTATCATCTGAATTTCTTCTTGGTGTAGCAATTTTAATGGCCACTATTATAGTTTCGTCTGGTCACAACAAAGCATATTAGTCTTCAACCAGTAACCCCCAACCCCCACCCCTGCTCTCAAAACCCAGCTGCAATTCTGTAAGGCAGTGGTTCCCAATCTTTCTTAGACCGTTACCCCTGAGTGCAATTAGACATTGGTTAGTACCCCTGCCGTCCACACCCATCCCTTCAGCCATCTGTCGCTCACTACTATACTTAGTGTTTGACAATCACTTCATTGCTGCACTTCTTACTTCTGAAGTGGCAGAAAGTGGACACCTTCAGACTGTTAATGTTTTGTGTCTAATTGCTCTAATAATAATAATAATAATACAAATAATAAGGCTGAGGAAGTCAAAGACATGTGGCATCAGGATAAAGTTGACATCATACCAATTATACTATCGACTACAGGAGTCATACCACGCAATATCCACCAGTACATCAATGCAATACAGCTACATCCAAACATATATATACAGCTACAGAAATCCGTAATTATTGATACATGTTCAATTACCCGAAAGTTCCTAAATGCAATATAGCACATACCGTACAGTTAAAAGGAAGTGACGCTTGATCAAGGTCCGCGTCACTCCATTTTTAACCGGACTTAACGTCTGAGAAAGTGAAGATAATAATAATGGTAATAATAACAATGTGTACAGCACTGTAGTAGCCCTTATGTAATTAATGCTGTGTCATGGTATCAGTTAATTCATTTGTCTGTTTCAAAGCGAGTAATGAAGAATTTCTTGTCTACTGCAGGTACTATCGACAACTTGGAGAAGCAATTTTTTTGGGACATTTAGAATTTGTTGTGTGTATGTCTCACTTTCATTATCAGTGATGTACAGGACAAAGCACAACATGTCTCTAATGGATGTACTATCTGAAGAACCTATAACCTCCACTGTGTTAATGTTGAGAGAGGACAAGTTACTCTCTCACCATTTCGCATACAGAAAATTATTAAAGATTTTATTACAACCTGATGCACTTTGAGCGAGACTCCAGAAAGTTAATGGCCTGAGCAGACGTTGATGGAGCCTGGTAGGGCGCTAAAAGCATGAGGTATTTTTATGGTTCATAGAAATGGCTTGCTGGGAGTTGAAAGCAATTGGCGGCGAGCCTACCCCTTAGTAAATCTTGCTGGACAGGTCAAGGGCAGACAGGGCAGCTCCTTGTTGGGACAGGGCTCCAGCAGAACAATACCGTGATACCTGCCGCGGCGCCAGCAGAAGGCTGGGCAGGGGCGACAGTCTAAAGGAAAGCGTCCAGACAGTGGAATCATAAATTGGGCGTTGTGTGCAGAGCCAAGCATAATAGAAATTCACATGTTTTCATGTTTGTTGACATTGCAAGAAGACCAGTAAGCCACTTCCCTCGGCGGTCCCTGTTGTATAACAAAACTACGGCATCTGAGAAACGTTTAGAGATAGTATCTTTATTACCCCTCATAGATAGGATTATCAAGCTCCAAGACAGGCGATTTAGATAAAGATCTTTGAGATTATATCTATTCACCTGTTGCTGTGGGAAGGGATACGACTTCAGAGAAAATCATCTTTTTCCCCTCTGCGAAAACTTAAGAAAAGGCAGTAATTGGCGGTTTCTTTTTCTTTTCAGAGGCACAGGTATCTTAGCTCTTGCCCTGGTTCGACATGAGTTTGTGCTGTCGTGTGGGAGAGATTTAGCGCCTCTAGAGCCTTGTGATTAGCTCAAGACACTGTGAAGATGGTGTGTGTACTTTGTGGGAAACAGGAATTTTTTTCTAGATAGGTGGGAAGCACTCTGACTATGGTCTGATAAGCACTTATGGTCGGAGCTCTGGCATGTTTGGTTGGTACTTGGGGCCTGTCCTGAGACTGACTTCACTTGCGAGTAGTTTAGAATGGGGAGCCTGTGATTAAGTTCTTACTGTACTTACAGAGTGACTTCAAACATCTTGGATTACTCGTTTACTGAGGGCACACTCATTCGTTTTTGGTTTACCAGTCTTGACTTTTGGTATCCTTGTGCACTCTGTCGTACAAGTGAGCCAAATTGGTCCTTAGTACTACCAGCGAACGGGTGTGTCATACACTGAACTCTACCACGATTTCAGGGCTCTGGTTGAGAGTAAATTGCGATCAGTCTGCCTGATCACTAGACCGTGATATCTTTCCATTTCTTCCGTGGCCGCGATCCATTGACAGGTGCCACCGCCACATCTCATCTCCTCCGCCTCACACATCTGGTCAGCTGCAAGTCAAGTCGGCGCACAAAGCACACAGGGTAACATACTGCTGCTCCAGCATTGTCAGGACGTACAGATCTCAATTACCGCTTGCTTTCAGCTGCACCTATGTAGAGAAACTTCAATAGATTTGATCAGTCAAAGTCTGCTCAGCGTCAGATCAGCTCGCGTTATCCACATTTTTAGGGTCAGAGTACTTGACTCACTGATCACCTAGTTAAACTGTCTTTGCCAACCAGGCGTCACCCAGTGGAGTGTTAAGTCATCTGTTAGTTTTATAGGGAATTCAATCTATAACTTGTTTAGTATAATTTATGTCTTGTATAGTAAAATAAATGATGTTAGTACACTAAGTTTTGTCAACATTCTGTCAAATAGTGCAAACAAGTTACCTTTCAATGTCACTAGTTGAGAAAAGTAATTATTGATAACTTACACAATCAGTATTAGAGTCTTACAAAATTGTGATAACACTAATTATCTTTTGAAAATAGGTTAGTTTCGTGACTGAAACATAATCTGATCGTTTAGCTTTTAATCCTCAAAAAATTCCATTCTACCTGTCAGGGGATAATTACCCCCAGGTTGTGCATCACTGCTTTAATTAATCAAACTCACGTATCATATCTTCTGAATTCTGTGACGTACAATAATACAATTTTTCAGGCATGTTCAGTGGTATATGCGGATACTGTCTGCATTGTATGTTTCGAAAAGGGTTAGTAATAAAGGAGTAAAAAATTAAAAGATCATGTCTGATGCTGAAGTTCTGTTGCATAAACAGTGGAAATATAAGAAATAAAACTTCCTGGCAGATTAAAACTGTGTGCCCGACTGAGACTCGAACTCGGGCGGGACCTTTGCCTTTCGCGGGCAAGTGCTCTACCAACTGAGCTACCGAAGCACGACTCACGCCCGGTACTCACAGCTTTACTTCTGCCAGTACCTCGTCACCTACCTTCCAAACTTTACAGAAGCTCTCCTAGTTCTGCAAGGTTCGCAGGAGAGCTTCTGTAAAGTTTGGAAGGTAGGAGACGAGGTACTGGCAGAAGTAAAGCTGTGAGTACCGGGCGTGAGTCGTGCTTCGGTAGCTCAGTTGGTAGAGCACTTGCCCGCGAAAGGCAAAGGTCCCGAGTCCGAGTCTCGGTCGGGCACACAGTTTTAATCTGCCAGGAAGTTTCATATCAGCGCACACTCCGCTGCAGAGTGAAAATCTCATTCTGGATAAGAAATAAACTTTTTCTTTTCATTATTTTACCGGCGTGTCAGCGAGAAAAAGTTTAGAAACTGTTTGAAATTATGAGTTAAGTTGGTTGAAAGTCGCCAAGCACTCTGTTTCTGAAATGCTGTATGATTATAGTCTGGATAACATGCGAGCCATTACTAATACTGTCTCAAGACATACACTGTACACAGATTCTGACTGTGATACTTCAGTAACTGTATTTACTTTAACGTAAGTTTTGAGCTCTTAGTGAGTACATTAGGACAGTATTTTAAATATTTAAATTCAGTCAATAATTATATCACATAATGAACATCAAATTTATGTTGCCCTTGCAAGCCGTTGCATAGCCGCTCTGCAACTAGGACGGGATAACTGGGTGACCGTTTAGGCATTTTAATAATAGTAATCCGTACTTGGTAGTGTACCGTCTCGCCTCGATTGCTTATTGGTCACGGTGGTACCGCAGCTGTTACACCTGCATCATGTACATACGAATTGTCAATGGAGTGTCTTGTTTTCTTCGTTGTTCAGGCAGATCATCTGCTACAGGACTGCTTCTTTCTTTTCTACATCTTGTGCTGCACAGTAATCTCATCCTGCAGCAAGTCCTGCTTCTGTGGATCATATCTCTTACCTTTGTTTATAAACATCAGTGACTTGCACTCTTTTCCAGCCAGGTAGGAATGTTTGTTGTGCGTGGGATTCACCATAAACATGGGCTAGTAAATGCACTAGTTCCGTAAGCTGTTCAGTGTGGAATCTAATTGGGACTTCGCGAAGCCTGGTTATTATATTTGAAGCCCAGTACCCTGACGTCAGTTTCCTAAAGCAGCTCTAAAAATGTCTTTTGATAATTAGAATTATTTCCAAGCACTCTTAAGTACATAACATTTCTAGCTATTCATCATTGTCGCCTGTAGCCAATTGTGTAGCAAATTCGTCTTGTAATTGTGAAATAGTTGGTGTAATTATCGTTTATAGCAGCTTTATTTTTATTATGCTCTGTATTTATTACCAAATGGAAATGTTAATTAACAAATATTGAATCATAATTTTTAATTAATGTAAAATTTTATCTTTAATTACTGGTCGTATGAAAATAATTCAGAATTTCATACAGCTATTCGAAATGTCTTATTGTTAAATGAAAAAAATTACACACATCAATTATACTGTTCACTCTCTCAATCTCCAGAAAAAAAACTATTTTATTTCCTGTTTCATGTTTCCTGAAAATTATAGTTTCTTGTGCGTACTTGCTAATCCCGCAATTGGTAACCTATACATATTTAAAAATGTGTGTATGTGTGCGTTTATGTTCCACATCACCACCTAAACCACTGGACCGATGCCAACCGACCTCAATACACTTATTCCTTACTGTTAGGTAACAATCCTTGTGGGCGTTCGGACCACCTCTGAATCATAGTTCAGGAGGTACGACATAATAAACGATGAGATGCGCGAAAAACTGTCCATCATGCATGACGTTTAAATTTATTACTTCTATGCTACTACATCTACTCGCAACACAATTTTCAAATGGTTTCCACATATCCCGCTAAATCAACCTACAAAATTATATTATTGTATGTCAAATAGCTCAGGAGATATGACGTCATAAACGCTGAGATGTGTGTGAGAGTACCGCGCCATGTGTTAAGTTAACGTATTTATTATTTATTCCTAAGACACTCCTCCAATCGAGTCAGCACAGGGAAATCGCCGTCATCTGGCAGCGCTTTTGACAGTTTTCAGCTGCGAAGCGCGAACGGTTGTAGACGAAAACAATAACCGTCTACAGAGCTATGAAGAGGCGTTGCCAAAGAGACGTTTGCAAAATCGGGTCGTAGACACGCGAATCAGCTCCGACCAGCGTACAGAAACCGTCCAGTATCATGTCACATCGTGTCTTCCGCATAATTTCAAAGATATTTTCACGAATACATGGAAATGAATTTTTTCGACATTTTACCACAAACAGTTCATTTTTTCTTTTTCGTTTCTAACACGAAATTCGCAAAATGATTATTCTGGCAATTCCGAGTTTATCAACAAGTAAGCGGGAGGCGTGCCAGAGATGAAACCCTGCAGTCGCGCTATCCTCTGTGTCCTCGGTGGCTCAAGTGGATAGAGCGTCTGCCATGTACGCAGGAGATCCCGGGTTCGAGTCCCGGTCGGGGCACACATTTTCATCTGTCCCCGTTGACGTATGCCAACGCCTGTAAGCAGCTAAGGGTGTTCATTTCATTGTTAATTTCATTCTAATGAGCTGCACGGGTGTTCATTTCATTGTAATTTCGTTCTAATGAACTGCATGGTCACCGATGGTATCTGTTCTTTCGGACATGTCCTCTTAGTATATATAAAAAATGTTAATTTTATTAAAAAATATGAGTCAATATTTGTTAATTAGCATTCCAATTAAATAAAAATACAAAAGGGAGCCCAGCGACTTTACGAGACGTTTATGCTACCGAATCAAGTTACCGATGACTATGTTAATACGTTAGAAATATTCTATACTCGAAGAGCGTATGGAAATTTTCTTATCCTCAAAGACGATTTTATGGAGCTTTTTTTTTTTATTACTTTGACGTACTGCTGTAGGAAATTAATGTCCAGGCAGTGACATTCAAATCCTATACGAATACGACAACAATCGAAGAAAATCAGTGTGTTAGGTTCCTTTCTGAGTCCGGAGCCTTGAGTTCGCGCCGTATTTCTCAGCGACGGGTCGAGTCGGCTTATCCCTGCAGTAGGGCTGACGCTGGCAATGGCAACGCCGCAGCGGCAGCCGCTTGCACTACACTGCAGCACCGGCCTAACTGGCTGCCTGCATCTTCGTCCTGATCCTTCTGTGCTGATGCTAGCACCATAGTGACCACCTCTCCCGAATCTAGCTTACTGTTCTGCCCGACGTTGTTGTTGTTGTTGTTGTTGTTGTTGTCTTCAGTCCTGAGACTGGTTTGATGCAGCTCTCCATCCTACCCTATCCTGTGCAAGCTTCTTCATTTCCTAGTACCTACTGCAACCTATATCCTCCTGATTCTGCTTAGTGTATTCACCTCAAAGTTTTTTATTTCTTCTCCATGGATTTTAATACCTACTCCGAATTTTTCTTTTGTTTCCTTTACTGCTTGCGCAATATACAGATTGAATAACATTGGGGAGAGGCTACAACCCTGTCTCACTCCCCTCCCAACCACTGCTTCCCTTTCATGCCCCTAGACTCTTATAAGTGCCATCTGCTTTCTGTACAAATTGTAAATAGCCTTTCGCTCCCTGTATTTTACCCCTGCCACCTTTAGAATTTGAAAGAGAGTATTCCAGTCAACATTTTCAAAAGCTTTCTGCCCGACGTTGTTGCCTTTAAATTCTTTATGAAACCACCACTTCCTACAGGCGTAAGTATCGTCACAGTTCAGGTAGCTAAGACCGAGGAATCGACATCGTAGCGGCATCCATAAGTTTTTCCGCGATTCTGGCTCGTATACACTGGGGTGACAAAAGTCATGGGACATCTCCTAATATGGTGTCGGACCTTCTTTTGCCCAACGTAGTGCAGCAACTCCTCGTGGCATGGACTCAAAAGTCGTTGAAAGTCCCTTGCAGAAATATTTAGCCATGCTGCCTCTATAGCCGTCCATGATTGCGACACTGTTGCCTGTGCTGAATGTTCTGCACGAGCTGACCTCGCGATTATGTCCAATAAATGTCCGATGGGATTCATGTCCGGTGGCCTGGGTGGCCAGATCATTCGCTCGAATTGTTTAGAATGTTCTTCAAACCAATCGCGAACAACTGCGGCCCGAAGAAATTCCATAGTTGTTTGGGAGCATGACTTCGACGAATGGCTGCAAATGGTCTCCAAGTAGTCGAACATCCACAGGACCCAGTCTCTTCGATGTAAAGACAGCCCAAACCATTTTGGAGCCAGCACCAGCTTGCACAGTACCTTGTCGACAACTTGGGTCCATAGCTTCTTGGGGTCTGCGCCACACTCGAACCCTACTATCAGCCCTTACCAACTGAAATTGGGACTCATCTGACCAGGCCATGGATTTCCAGTTGTCTAGGGTCCAATCGATATTGTCACGACCCCAGGAGAGGCGCTGCAGGCGATATCGTGCTGTTATTTTTTATTTATTTATTTATTGTTCCGTGGGACCAAATTAAGGAGAAGTCTCCATGGTCATGGAACGAGTCAATACATGAAATTATAACACGATAGTAGAAACAGATAAAACCAAATACAAGAAACGTATTCAGGCGACAATTGGTAAGTTTAAATAAAGAAAATCAACAATGTAACACTGGAATTTGCTTAATGTTTCAGCTCTTCCAGGAGCTCCTCGACAGAATAGAAGGAGTGAGCCATGAGGAAACTCTTCAGTTTAGACTTAAAAGCGTTTGGGCTACTGCTAAGCTTTTTGAGTCCTTGTGGTAGCTTATTGAAAATGGATGCAGCAGAATAGTGCACTCCTTTCTGCACAAGAGTCAAAGAAGTGCATTCCACATGCAGATTTGATTTCTGCCTAGTATTAACTGAGTGAAAGCTGCTAACTCTTCGGAATAAGCTAATATTGCTAACAACAAACGACATTAAAGAAAATATATACTGTAAGGGCAATGTCAGAATTCCCAGACTATTGAATAGGGATCGACAAGAGGTTCTCGAACTTACACCACATATAGCTCGATCAGCCCGTTTTTGAGCCAAAAATACCCTTTTTGAATCAGAAGAATTACCCCAAAAAATAATACCATAGGACATAAGCGTATGAAAATATGCGAAGGACCTCTGTCGGTCGTATTGCTGCCATAGCCCATTAACGCCAAATTTCGCCGCACTGTCCTAACGGACCCGTTCGTCGTACGTCCCACATTGATTTCTGCGCTTATTTAACGCAGCGTTGCCTGTCTGTTAGCACTGACAACTCTACGCAATCGTCACTGCTCTCGGTCGTTAAGCGAAAGCCATCGGCCGCTGCGTTCTCCTTGGTGAAAGGTCATGCCTGAAATGTGGTATTTTCGGCACACTCTTGACACTGTGGATCTCTGATATTTAATTCCCTAATCATTTTCGGAATGAAATGTCCTATGCGTCTAGTTCAAACTACCATTCCACCTTTAGTATGTTAATTTCCGTCGTGCGGCCACAATCAGGTCGAAAGCATTTTCACATGAATCATCTGAGTACAAATGTCAGCTCCACGAATGCACTGCTCTTTTACACCTTCTGTACGCGATACCACCACTATCTGTATATGTGCTAATCGTTATCTCACGAATCTTGTCACCTTAGTGTACTGCGTGTATTGCATCAGTACGTGTTGAAACAGTATGATTATAACTCTTGTTATAATTCCACATAGGTGAAATTCAGGCCCAATTACATACTGACTTAATCGAAAAGTTAACATTTCAAATATACTTACAGTAACTAGGATAGTATTTCATACTGAAGTCAGTGGATGCTTGTTATCGCACATGCACAATTATCTAGCGAACTACTCGTTAGCGGCCTGATGTTTACTGGGCTGTTTATGCTTCTGTTATCGTATACTTTCACCCGCTGCAGTGTTCGCTATTCGTTACGATGCACACTGTACACGTGGGAGCTCAGTAAAACAAGAACAGGAGTAACTTGGACGAAACTTCCAATTAGTACAGTCCCAAATTTGGATAAATGCAAGATAACGTGCGTCGCCATGAAACAAAAGGCGCTGCACACACATTCCAGGAAGGCTCTGCCGATAACTGATAACAGTAGCTGGACCGATACAAATAAAATGCTGTTGACTAGTATTAGTTGGATTTATTGTCGGTACGAAATTTAGCGAGCAGACGATACAGTACTTAGCCCGTCTAAGATGTCAATAAAGAAGATAATTTAAAAAATATGAGTAACTTTTTAGCGATCGTTAAGTGGGTTTTCACATTCGTTTTTGTAGATGCAGACGTACAATCCAGGGTTGCCTGGTAAGTAAAGTTGACAGCGACCAGAAAGCACTCAATACCAGTTCATGTCAGATTTCTATCGATCCAGTTACACCCAAGAGTTTTCTAAGACCGAGCTTTTAGTAGTATTATTTGAGTAAAACAACAACGACATGATTTTGGACTCCATTATCTCCATTAAATGCACCAATACGTGCTGTTGCCCGTCCATATTCTGAACTTCATTTAGCACTTAGGTAAATGGCGTCAGAATATGTTAGGACACCTGATACATTGGTGTACAAATGCAGATGTAATCTGGACGTTACACACATTTTTCCGAGTTATCTGAACTTACTGCTCACTTGAAAATGGCCATAGAAGTGAGACATGTAGACTTTTATCTGATAAGTACAATAAAATAAAGGAACATACTCAGTTAGGAATTTATTTTATTGCTCTGTAAATGCTACTGTTCGTTTGCGACTGTGTCAGTGTGCGTCTGTGTTATACATCTAAAGGTTCGGGGGTTGACCCACTGGGTTTGATGATATTCTTCTGGCATTTATCGATACTTTCATTTCTAGCTATGCTTTGTGTGAGATTTGCGAAATACGTCTTTTTCGGGTATGTAACACACCATCATGCTTCAACAGAACTCAATTCTAGCATTTCTCTCTCTCTCTCTCTCTCTCTCTCTCTCTCTCTCTCTCTCTCTCTCTCTCTCTCTCTTTCGCCCGTCTCAGTGCTATAGTGGCCTCCTTGATATCATTTTGTAACTTTTATTCTTAATTGATGCTTGATCATATGCGAAACCTGATAGTCAACATAATGGTACTATGTCCTCCCGATTACATCGCTACTATTCTTTTTCCTGCTTGTGTGTAAATCTTAAATGCAGAATACATCCCAATTAATGAGCCAGATTTGGGCTCCTTCCACTGTTATTTTTGTGGTACGACCGTTCCTTTTCACCTACAGCCCCATGACAAGCTTTCATTACGCGGTTTATGTAGATATGAATGCAGCCAGTCGCTTTCTGAACTTGATATAATTTATTATACCATTAACTAATTTCCGAGCCATGTTCAAAATCAGATGCAAGTATTTCTGTAATACCTCCTTCTGATATTAAGCCTGCAGTGACCCGAAAACTAGTTACTGGTACAAAAAAATCGTACCAAATTCAAAAAGTGAGGGTTGCATAGAGTCAAGACACTTTGAATTGCACTTGTTAGGGGAAATGATGGGCAGACGAGTGTCTAGTAAAACTCTCTTGCGTTCAAACCTGGTGGTGGTGGTGGTGGTGGTGGTGGTGGTGGTGGTGGTGGTGGTGGTTGTGGTTAGGGGTGGTAGTGATAGCTTTTCAACTGACAACGTCGTGATTTCGGTTGTGATGATGGTAATAATCAATATTCTTTCAGATTTCTGTTTTGGATTAGATGGCTGCAGCGATTCCACTGATGAGCAATTATTGTTGTTATTGTTCTTATGGCGGTCATTTTGTTAATCGTTGTTGCCACTGGTATACGATCGCATGATAGTTTCTTGAGTTATGGAGTTTTGTTAGTGTTTCTATACTGATGGTATACTTTATGACCACCTGCTTAAGAGCTTGTTTGTTCGTCTTTGGAAGAAATACATCATTGATTCTGCGTATCAGGGATTCGGCAGTTTGTTGGTGGGTTTTTTTGGAAGTATGTGGCATTAGATGTCTACGCACAGGTCATGTAATTCGCCTAAATAACGGGCCGCTCATTTGCGTACGCGGTGATGGCGCTCGATAGCGACCCAAATGGTTCCCGTAGGATTTCCATCAGGCGAATTTGGTCGCAGACACATCAACGTGAGTTCACTGTAACGCTCCTCAAACCACTGTAGCACGGTTGTGGTTCCGAGACACTGACAGTTATACTGCCGAAAGATGACATCGCAGTCGGGGAAGACATCAAGCACGAAGTGATGCAGGTGGTCCGCAGCTGTCAGCGTGTCGTTTATTACTACCAGAGGTCCCATGCAAGTGCAGGAGAATCTCTCCCATAGCCTAATACGACAACCACCATCCTGCATCCGTGGTAGGTTGCACGTTTCGAGCCGCAGTTCACCTCGATGACAGACTACCATCGACCCAGTATAGCGAAAATGTGAGCCGACACGTTTCCATTGATCGACGGTCGAACCCCGACGGTCCCGTGGCCATTATAGCCGTAACTGACGATGTCGTTGGGTTGCCAAGTGAACGCGTGGTAGAGGTCTATTGTGGAGCTCCATGTCCAACAATGTACGATGAACGGTGTGCTCCGAAACGCTTGCGAATGAACCAGCATTGTACTCTTTCGGCACAGATGCCAGAGATCCGCGTCTATCCTACTTTATAGAGCAGACAAGCCTCCGAACTCCACGTCGTGGACGTCCACCCATTTAGCGCCTAGTGGTAGTTTCACTGTCCTCCTACCTCTTCCCGTAGAAGCTCACAACAGTAGCATGTGAACATTCGACCAGCTTTGCCGGTTTCGAGATACTCGTTCACAGGTTCTGCGTAATAATAACCCGTCCTAAGTCGCTTATCTCAGTGGCTTTCCCCATTTGCAGCCCGTATCTTCGTTAAGCCGTCGGCACACGGGCCATGCTGTCGAACGTTAACGTTGAGCGTGCCAAGTTCAACGTGCTGCTGAACGCTCAGGATCGATGCAACTTGTGCATACGGTACGTGGGCTCCAACGTGGTATACGCGATCGCAACGCACTCCAGCGGCAGTTAAGGGATGTTTCCAGTTCGTAAATCACAGTTTACTCAACGGTCGCGCGTAAAATTCCCACGTTAGCTCTATTAAAACGCACATTTCCTCCATCGTCCTGGAAAAGGAAAATACCATATCCAATCAGTAAGGACACAGGTTTATAAAAGTTCCATTACAAACAGTGCATTATAAATTTGGAATACTTCTCCGTATATGAAACATTATTTCATCATTCCCACATTTTAGTAAAACCCCAAGGTCAGTCTTACTTGATCACTGTTCCTACCCAGTAGCAGAATCTTTGCAACATGTGAATTACGAAGCGTAAAAGAAAAAGGATCAAATTATCTTTATACAAGTAGCGTAAGCTCCCCTGTAGATTAAGGTAGATTAAGCCAATCGAACAAAGTCACCCCTAAAAAAAAGTGAACTTATTATTATTATTATTATTATTATTATTATACAAATTTGGCCGTTAAAGACCGTGAAAACAGTTATTTCTTGCGCTTCTGGGAAGTCTTCTTTCTCTCAGTCCACACTTCTTTCATTCTTGCGCTGAAGGCGGCTTTTCTCTCTTCAGACCATTTAGTTCCACAAGTCGTCTTAATTTTCACACCGAAACCCGTGAATGAATTCAGTTTTTTCTAAAAAGGTTTCTGTTAAATATTGTTTCCTGATCTATGTCCATTTCTTTTACATTTCTTTCTGTGTTGATAAACCATAATTTTTTATTTTTTAGATTTGCGATGTACGAAAATATTTGTTTTGTAGCCTATTCGGGTTCATCCTCATGATGTGAGCCTAAAAGGAGCATCTTCTTTTTCTAATTTCGTCTATAATTTTGCTGCACTTCGTATACACTTCTTTGTTGCTTTTTAGTCTGTATACAGGCTTGCCTTGATCATCTGTTATTTTCCTGTGTCCAAGAATTGTCCTCACAATTCTTCTTTCACGATTTTCTATCTGTTCTGCGTATGTAAAATTTGCCAGTGTTTCTGATGCATATAGTATCTGCGGTCTAATGACAGTCTGGTAGTGTCTGAGTTTAATGTTTTTGGATATACATTTTTTTGAATACATTTGTCTGCAGTAGTGAGTTGCTGTCTCTAGTTTTTGTATTCTAGCCCTGCAGGCTGGATGACCTTTTGCCACAGGCTGAATTAGTTCACCAAGATATTTAAAATGTTTAGATACCTGTATTTTCCCGTATTTCGTAGTTATTTTCTTTGGTGGATTTTTGATATTTGTAATGATTTCTGTCTTTTCAAATGAAATTTGCAAGCCTGCTTTTTCAGTAGTTTCTTTAAGTAATTCTATTTGTTTTATTGTGTCTTTTTGTGTGTAAGCTAAACAGCCGAGATCGTCAGCGAAGGCAAAACAGTTGGTTTCAATGGCTTTGTAGCACTTCCCTCCAATTTGGACTTTCTCAACTCTGTTTTTGCGTGAGTTTTCTCCATTCTGCTATGACTTTATCCAGAACACAGTTGAAGAGTACCGGGGACAGCACACCTCCTTGTCTGACGCCGGTTTTGACCTCGAAATGCCGTGAAATTTCTCCTTGGAATTTTACTTTTGATGTTGTATTTGTTAATGTTTCTTTGATTATGGTGATTGTTGTTTCATCTATTTCATATTCTCGAAGTGTTTTGATGAGTGTGTCCCTATCGATTGAGTCATAAGCTTTTTTGAAATCAATGAATGTTATGAAATATTTCTTGCTCCCTGTAGATAAATAGTTCATTGTTGTTTTGAGGTTAAAAATTTGTTCGGCGCAGGATCTTCCTGGTCTGAAGCCAGCTTGATATTCTCCAAGTTTTCCCTCTATAATTGGTGATACACGATTGAGCAGGGCTTTTGATAGAATTTTGTATGGGACTGGGAGAAGCGATATTCCACGATAGTTGTTAACATCCCTTTTGTCACCTTTTTTAAACAAAGGGTGAATTAGGGCAGTTTTCCAGTGACTTGGGATTTTCTTGGTTTCCCATATTTGTTCAAGTTCTTTGTGTAGTGCTTCTACTGATGTTTCCCCCCAAGCTTGAGCATTTCTGCTGTAATTGTGTCTTCTCCACATGCTTTCCTGTTTTTGAGATTTTTGATTATGTTTGTGATTTCTTCTCGTGTCGGAGGTGTTGAATGTGTTGGTAATGTTTCTGGTTGCGTAAAACAGAGTCTGGATGGGTGTTTGGCAGTTTAGGACTGTCTCAAAATATTCAGCCAGGATTTCACAGTTTTCAGTATTGTTGGTGGCGAGAGTCTTATTATTTCTCATAAGGTTTAGGCAAGGGGACTGGTATCCTCGGAGTTTCTGGTTGAATGTTTTGTACCAAGCTGCTGTGTTGCATTTCTTGAAATTCTCTTCGATTGAGTCCAGTTGTTGTTTTTCATATTGTCTCTTGGTGTTGCGAATAGTTTTCGAGGCATTCTTTCTGGCTTGCTTAAATTCATCAAAGTTGTTTTCAGTTTTATGTGAGTTCCACTTTTTCCAGGCTTTAAGTCTTTCATACAGAACTTCATTACAGTTGCTGTCCCACCACGGGTGTCTCGGTTTGCTCTTTTTTGGAAAGGTTGTTTCTGTTGCCTCAATCAAGTTGTTCTGAAATTCTTGGAGGTTTTGTGAAGGGGAGAATGTTTTTAGTTTTTTCTGAAAATCCTTGAGGTTAGAGTTGGACTTAAGGTTGTAATTTCTCAGGGTTGTAAGATCAAAATTTATTTTATTTCTGTTTTATATTCACCGTTTCTGCTTTTCTGTTTGTTTTGTGGGATCAGTTTAGTTTTTATTTTCGTGATCGGAGTCGAGGTTTAGAGATTTTCGGACACGTGTGTTCAATATTTCTTTTTCACATTTGGAGGAGATGGCAACGTGATCTATTTGAAATTCTCCGATACTCTTTATCGGAGATACCCAGGTTTTTTGTTTTCTGGGAAGATGTTTAAAACGTGTTGACATTAGCTTGAGTTTAAACTGCTTACAGAGCATAATTAACCTTTCTCCATTTTTGTTGGTTCGTTTGTGTGCGGGAAAGTTGCCGACAATATCGCGGAATTTCTTTTCTTTTCCAATCTGAGCGTTAAAATCTCCTAGAAGTATTTTTGCATTGCTTTCTGGGATTTCTGATATATGATCCTTAAGGTTTTCCCAGAATTCATCTGTTTCTTCCCTATTTTTAGCATTATTTTTGTCATTTATGGGAGCGTGAACATTGATTAATGTGTATTTTTTATTTGCACATCGAAAAGTGAGGAAAGATGTTCTCGATGATGTTAACCAAAAATGTTCGACAGAGTTCAGAATTTGTGTGTTTACAGCAAAAGCTGTGCCAAGCTGAGGGCATTTCTTCATTACAATTTTTCCAGGTTTTCCTTTAAATATTCTGAATTTGTTTGATTCAAATGTGTTTTCATCAGTGAAGCGAGTTTCTTGTAGCGCCACAATTTGTATGTCTTCCGTGTGTAACTGGTCTGTAAGGTGCTTAAGTTTTCCCACTTTGAGAAGGGAGTTTATGTTGAGAGTTGCTATGTTGAAGATTTTTCTGGGTTTAATCTTGTTGGATTTGCATGGTGTTGCAGACTCCCCAGAATCCATGGGTCTGCTTGCGTCGTTGCCGACGGTGGATTGGCCACCTGGGGTAGTTTCGTTATTGAAAGACATTTCCATCAGGCGTTAAGATTGTAACTTTTGAAATTCTTCAAAGTTGGGGAGATTACTTGCGTAACCTACCAGGAATACGACTAACGTTGTTAGCGTTAGAAGGTTTTCTTGAAACAGCCGCCTCTAACATGAGGAACAGACGCTGCCCACAAGCCGCCCAATCTGGGTACAGACGCTTGCAGTTATAGATTTTTGGTTCCACCACTCTCTCAGCCGTTGGGAGTGAACTTATATTTACATAACATCAAATATTATAGTATTTACTTACATTAAACTAATAGTAAAGTATCAGAACCTAATAAAAAGTGAATGTTGGGAAAAAAATTTGGAAGCGTCAAAACGCGAACTACCGCCCCAACAAACAACTCAATACACGACAGTGACGCTACTCATTACGCTAAACCAACATCACACCCCACATATCTAATCATATTATATTACCCCTTGCTGAAAACCTTAATCGTAGATATGTTACTAATTGAAATTTAATTATAACAAATTGTACCAAGAACAATGCGTTTTGGGTGGATCTTCAGTGTCTCGCTGCCTTTAAATAGCCTACTCCCATAATACGCAAGTTACAATAATTCTTTTGCCACTAATATGTTTCTCATTATTTTATTGGAACGAATCACACAGTTAACAACGGGTTTTCCAGTGATTCTCAATTTGCTGGTGCTCAGAAACGGCATATAATACATATTGGCTTGAAATGAATGCCAATATGGCGCCTCACAACTCTGTACTGAAGGGAGACGGTGTGCGTGTGACGTGGGTGGCGTTGTGCCATCTCATTGGTCAACGCTAAGACGCACGCTCAGAGTATCTGACATGCAGATATAGCTCTGCACGTTCGGAAAGACTCCCAAACGTGCTATTCCACGCTATGACGTTAGAAACTCGGCGCGCTCAACGTTCGGATGCACGGTCCGTGTGCCGACGGCTTTAGAGTGATGCCCAGTCCGTTGCTGCTCCACTTGCATACTTCTGTTACCGCGCTACCAACGCCACCAGGCAGCATCCAGCATCGATATTACCGCATTTTGGAGAGCCAAGGTCATCGTGGAACTAATCACTCTCTTTGCTTCTGCAACTGGTAGTTGCAGTGGTGGTGCTCGTGTGGGTTACGTAATTCCACGTACCGTACGGCAAACAGTTGTGGGGCGTAAATTTGATCACTAAACGAAACTGACTGCATTGTGTACCCAGACACTAGTGGTGCGTTGTGTGTGAAGGTGTAACACGATGAAGGAACCAGACAAGGGACAAAATACCAAAATACGGAGCGCCGAAAGCGATCTAGTCGATGTCGCGCTGAGATAAGCCGCCAGACACACTTGACCTGGCCGATCATCAGCTGCTGTGTTGAGTCACTGAGAGAAAACAAGGTGGTCACGTGTGCTGCAGTGGTGTAACGCTCTCCTGCAACTGACGCCGCAGCTTACAAAACAAAGGTATCAGTCCGCGTTATGCACATATCTTATCAAACAGCGTCACGGAATGATCCGAACAAAGCCGCTGACTCGAATGAAGACTTTCATCGTCTAGGTCAGAGATAAGTGCTGTATCACGTTATCACACTGTGTCCTTTCCACGCACGGTCACGGCTAGTCGAGTCACGAGGTTGTGGGTATGTTGGTGGACGTCTTGTGTGCGTAATATGCTTTGTTTGGGATTCGCTGTGGATACTCTACAAGTTCTCTCTTGTATCGCATAAATTTTATTTTAGTTTTTTTCTGTAGCCGCTCGGTGACTTCTACACCTTCATCTGCATCTGCACTCACGCCCGGGTTCCCGGGTTCGATTCCCGGCGGGGTCTGGGATTTTCTCTGCCTCGTGATGGCTGGGTGTTGTGTGATGTCCTTAGGTTAGTTAGGTTTAAGTAGTTCTAAGTTCTAGGGGACTGATGACCATAGATGTTAAGTCCCATAGTGCTCAGAGCCATTTGAGCCATCTGCACTCATAGTCCTTAGGACAATCCATGGTGCTTGGCGGATACTTAGTGTGAAGTGTTTTTCTTGCTGTTTTAGGGATTTAAGTAGCTGCTAGCTCGCTCATTGTAGTTGATGTTGATTCAGAACACTTCATGGATCTGTCGCCCGACGTCATATCTGATATATTTTTAAAATTTTTTTTTTAGTCTGGCCGCCGTATAGCAGAGTACTTGGTAATCAGTGGGTCATTCCATGTACGAAAAAGCACGTCCACTACTTTCCTTTTTCGAATATATATTTCCTTGAATGGGTGTACAGATCATTATAGTGCCTCATGAACTATAGTAGAACACAACTTTTCATACGACACACGACTCGAAGGCTCAACATGACCAAGATTACAATATATTCTATTTGTCACAAAACTGTCTTGTTGTTTGTTTTGCTCTTGGAGAGAGTGGTTGCTCCTTGACTGCAACCCACCGCTAACCAACGACACCAAAATGTAAAAGACCCCGCCCACAGCAGGCTAAGCAGTTTACTTGTCACACGTTGCCGTTTTCTTGTATTCCACACTTACCGTTTAATGTCTGCACATACGAAAACAAACACCCGCGCACAGTATACGTTCCGCGACTCGCTCCCTACGTAATATTATTCTGTCATCTTTGCACTACACAACTAGTGTGAAACGTCGTTTGCCTAAACGGCATATAACACTGCAAGTGCACCACTGGCTGTTTCAACTTCTCGTTCCATCCCCGAATGCGCCAGAAAACGACTGCCGATAAGCCTTCGAATGTGGTTAAATCTCCTATTTTATTTTCACGGAATCTAGCTGGACGAATGCCGGAGGATGTAAAATGTTGCTTGGCTCTTCTTGGGACGTTCTCACTCAGAAAATTAACAGAAAACCACACCATGATACGTAATAACCCCACTACAGTGATTACCACCTCAGCTGTAAGAGAGTCTCTGCTGTGCTTTCACGCTTACAAAGCGGACTCTTGACGAAACGTGCTCCTCTTCTTTGGATTTTTTCTATTAGCTCTATCACTTGGTTAGAGTCCCAGACACACGTGGTTGCACAAGAGTTTTCGAACAACCTACATTCGTGGGTGTACAACACTTACCACGGGTTCTTCCAATGAATATCAACCTGAAATCTTGCCTTTCTTACTATTAGTTTCATAGTGTCATTTCTTTTAGGTCCTCAGTTCTGTTTTTTAAATAACATTTTTTCTTTTAAGTAACTTCCGTGTGGTTAAGCTGCAACCAATAGTAAATGCTGAAGTTGGACTTTCCACAGGAAATAAGCATACTTGTTTCACAGTACTTTCATGAAATGATCTGGATTGACAATTCACAGAAACTACTTACGTGCTGGAAACACAGTGGTGGTCAACATCACTGAAATATATCTTATAATTAAATGTTTCCCTGAGGCATTTAAGTCTCTTTTTATTATCTACGATAATGATCGAAGCAGACGAAATGAACTAAAATTTATGATGCAGCCGGGACTTGAAACCGGGTCTTGGTGCTTGCTAGGCAGAAATGCTAATCATTACACCACCACGACGATTAACATTGGTACACGAACTACCTAAGGTGGGTGCCCTTCCCAACACACACTTTAATTCATTTTTCCCTTACATATTGTCACTACTGCCAGGGCTCTCCGATAATCATTTCGTCTCAGGGCAACATTTAATTATAAGACCTATAGGATTACCAATGGCACAAGGGCGTCCCATTACGTCCAATGCTGGGGTGCTTGCCAATATTGGGGAGCCCTGGCAGTAGTAACAATATGTAAGGGAAAAATGAATTGAAGTTTGTGCTGGGGAGGGCACTCAGCTTAGGCAGTTTGTGCAACAATGTTGACCACCATACTGCGGTGGTGTAATGGTTAGCGTTTCTGCCTAGCAAGCAAGATCCGGGTTCGAGGCCCTGCCGCAGCACAAATTTTAATTCATTTCGCCTGCTTCGATCACTACTGAAATAAATAAAAACGGTGTGAACTTATATGGCTCTCGTGGGCAGTCGAGCATTGCAAAGGATGATCGTAAAATGTAGTATCCACGGAATGAGACTGACAAACAAGGGAAACCATATTCATCTGAAAAAGACGATTAGTTAGCCTGTAGTTAGTTGTGTTGGTCGATTTGTGGTGTTCTGTAATTAAGTAAGTTATGTGCACCTCTTTGTAGCTATCGTGGTGTCTCACCCACTTACTCAGATAACTTCTTTTGTTAACTGTTATAGTGCTCTTTTTATACAGGGTGTTACAAAAAGGTACGGCCAAACTTTCAGGAAACATTCCTCACACACAAATAAAGAAAAGATGTTATGTGGACATGTGTCCGGAAACGCTTAATTTCCATGTTAGAGCTCATTTCAGTTTCGTCAGTATGTACTGTACTTCCTCGATTCACCGCCAGTTGGCCCAATTGAAGGAAGGTAATGTTGACTTCGGTGCTTGTGTTGACATGCGACTCACTACTCTACAGTACTAGCATCAAGCACATCAATACGTAGCATCAACAGGTTAGTGTTCATCACGAACGTGGTTTTGCAGTCAGTGCAAGGTTTACAAATGCGGAGTTGGCAGATGCGCATTTGATGTATGGATTA
This sequence comes from Schistocerca americana, assembly GCF_021461395.2. NCBI lineage: Eukaryota > Metazoa > Arthropoda > Insecta > Orthoptera > Acrididae > Schistocerca > Schistocerca americana. The sequence continues at coordinate 225,789,343 of NC_060125.1, read as the reverse complement.
GCACGGGGCAATAGCCGTGGCGCGGTACGTTTGTATCGAGAAAGATTTCCAGATCGAAGATGTCCCGACAAGAAGACGTTCGAAGCAATTGATCGGCCTCTTAGGGAGCACGGAACATTCCAGCCTATGACTCGCGACTGGGGAAGACCTAGAACGACGAGGACACCTGCAATGGACGAGGCAATTCTTCGTGCAGTTGACGATAATCCTAATGTCAGCGTAAGAGAAGTTGCTGCTGTACAAGGTAACGGTGACCACGTCACTGTTTGGAGAGTGCTACGGGAGAACCAGTTGTTTCCGTACCATGTACAGCGTGTGCAGGCACTATCAGCAGCTAATTGGCCTCCACGGGTGTCAATCCTCATTTCAATGCAAATGTTCTCTTTACGGATGAGGCTTCATTCCAACGTGATCAAATTGTAAATTTTCACAATCAACATGTGTGGGCTGACGAGAATCCGCACGCAATTGTGCAATCACGTCTTCAACACAGATTTTTTGTGAACGTTTGGGCAGGGATTGTTGGTGATTGTCTTGATTGGGCCCCATGTTCTTCCACCTACGCTCAATGGAGCACGTTATCATGATTTCATACGGGATACTCTACTTGTGCTGCTAGAATATGTGCCTTTACAAGTACGACACAACATGTGGTTCATGCACGATGGAGCTCCTACACATTTCAGTCGAAGTGTTAGTACGCTTCTCAACAACAGATTCGGTGACCGATGGATTGGTAGAGGCGGACCAATTCCATGGCCTCCACGCTCTCCTGACCTCAACCCTCTGGACTTTCATTTATAGGGGCATTTGAAAGCTCTTGTCTACGCAACCCCGGTACCAAATGTAGAGACTCTTCGTGCTCGTGTTGTGGACGGCTGTGATACAATACGCCATTCTCCAGGGCTGCATTAGCGCTTCAAGGATTCCATGCGACGGAGGGTGGATGCGTGTATCCTCGCTAACGGAGGACATTTTGAACATTTCCCGTAACAAAGTATTTGAAGTCACGCTGGTACGTTCTGTTGCTGTGTGTTTCCATTCCATGATTAATGTGATTTGAAGAGAAGTAATAAAATGAGCTCTAACATGGAAAGTAAGCGTTTCCGGACACATGTCCACATAACATATTTTCTTTCTTTGTGTGTGAGGAATGCTTCCTGAAAGTTTGGCCGTACCTTTTTGTAACACCCTGTATATGAATGCTTCAGTAAATTTTATTATTTTCTAAGCAGTAGAGGCCTACTACTCCACATGTGGCATGGAAGGTACTATTTTATGTTACTGGGCAGCAAATGGAAGTAACTTGCGAGGTTAGAGTACCGCATGATAAGCTGTTCGGCAGTTTCCCAGCCTCTGATGGAAATAGGTTCTTTGGCACCCGAAATGTAAAAAGTGGAATGCTTCGTTCGTCCCGTACGCCTAAGATGGAGGATCGTGCGCTACGTTTAACGGACGTAAATCCTGGAACCACTGTGCAATGATTGACAACAACGAAACGCGCGAGCGGGACTTCATGAACAGCTTCTGTACTTTGTAAGGTGTCAGGCAAATCCAACACCTTCCATGAAAACCCTGACATGATAAGCAAATCCAGTAGCATGTCACATAGCTCCGAATAAATCGTGACATCAAATTAACCAAAAGTAATACGAGTAACGAGTGAGCAAATGGAATACCACAGACTAACACAAGAATGCCTAAATGCATGTCATACCTTCCCACCGTGAGACAGACGCAGTTCCGAGGGGAGAAACGAGAACAGAAGCCGAGAGCAGAACCGTGTTAAGCGAGAAGGCCCTACGATAAGGGACGGACACCCACATCGCCAGCTAACCGCTACGACCACACCACCCGCAAGTTTTTAGCGTGAGACTTTTTCGCGTCTCTGTTACGTTAGGACCACCCCCCAGCCCATGTTAAAAGCTAGAGCCTTCCAGAAGAACAGTATAGATTTTACGTTAATACTAAAGGACCACACCAGCTGCAAGTTTTAGCGTGAGACTTTTTCGCGTCTCTGTTACGTTGCAAATTTTAAAAACATTGCCCCACCACGAAAAGTATAACGTTTTTCATTGGATAGACAGAATTTTTGTAGGCAGAGCTTAAGGTAAACATTGAGACACTGATTGGTCAGATGAAAACACAGCCAGATAGTGTTTTTAAACCAACTTCGGTAAATTGTAGTAAGGAGAAAATAGGAGAGAGTTGCTTCCGAGACGGAGAGGTGAGCGGAGCTGTGCTGTCCACCGCCCCCTGACGAACACCGACAAGGTAATGAACGCACGCGATGCCCCATAACAGCGCATAAAGCTTCACTCAGAACTGCAGAAGTCTCATCTGTTACACCCCCTTTTTGCGTAATATTAGTGTCGATCGTCAATTAAAGCTCATGGTGTTCACATTTGCCACTTGAAGTAAAAATCTGAAACGCAATGATTTTTCTGTTGTTTAGTTATTGAGAAGCAACATCAGCCACTGTAATTTACGACAAGTTAGAGAAGTAATTAAAGATAATTGAGGGTCACTGTAGACCATTTTGATAGTTTTCTCTCTTGTGAAACTTAATTTAAACCTAGATTATAGATGTGATATGGCATTGGTCATCCTTCGATCCATTGTAGAACTTGGAAACCGACTCAGGAAATATTCGTTCACATTTTTGTTGAACGCAGTTGGTTTTTATCATCCTGTATTAAAACATTTCCTTTTATCAATAGTGCAATTTATAAACAATGTTTTGTGAGTAGAATAAAATTTCCAATGGTAAACTTAACTGCTTTATCGACGTTATTTTACCAGCTAACTAAAAATAGGAAAGCCTTGAACCCCTTCCACTAAGTTTAGTTAGTATTAAGATTCTTTTACAGAGAGTGCAGTGGAGCTGACGCTGAAATCATTAAGTATTTGGTTATATCATCGCTAGTCTCACTGAACTCTTCTGAATTCTACATGTCATGTGTGGTCTGGCGTCTCCTTACCAGCAACAGGTCCCAGGTTCAAACTAGTCAATTCAGAGCGTCGTTGCGCGAAAGTGGTAGGGAGACACGATATAGAACAAACAGACACCACGCAGAACGTTTAGAACTTCTAAGACTTCACGACTGCGTACGCCGAAGGGCAAACGGGTGTACTGCCACGGATGGACTTCACGTCGAGCACCACCTATGAACAAGTGCCATGAAAGGATGTCACGTTGAGCCCCTCAAATCTATGAAATGATGCCGGCCATTTTGGCCGATCGGTTCTAGGCACTTCAGTCCGCAACCGCGCTGCTGCTACGGTCGCAGGTTCGAATCCTGCCTCAGGCATGGATGTGTGTGATGTCCTTAGGTTAGTTAGGTTTACGTAGTTCTAAGTTCTAAGGTACTGATGACCTCCGATGTTAAGCCCCATAGTGCTCAGAGCCATTTGTTTTTGTTTTTTTTTTAAAGAAATGATGCTTTTGTTGCCCCTGTGATTATCAGACGTATTTTTCTGATTTTGATGAGTACTAACGCCACACAAAATATTAGATACTTCTTTGAAACATGCTTCATAAAACAGCATCAGCATGAGCGTCCAATGATATCCACTAGGTCATTCATGTGTGTTATGAACAATAACGGCCCTTTATCACTCGTCTGGACTACACCCCTAGCTACTTTTACACAAGGAGGTTTCTCTCCGATATGAAAGACGTTCTGTGTTGTTTGCTAGAAACTCTGATACATCGTACGCTCGTCTTTTGTTCGTTAGATGTGAGTATGTAATTACGTGAGAGTCAAGGAATCATAGTATGAAACTGGCCTCCGTTCTCTACCGCCTCCTGGGTCACATGGTCAAAGAGAGCGATCTGTGTTTCACAAGATCGTTGTTTTCAAAATCCATGTTAATTCTAATTCTCGTGCACGATTATAAACATAGACTACGAAGACTGACATTAATTTAACTTGCGACAGTCCCGAAGGAGGCCTGCCACCATTGTATGAATACTGAATACGTCTTGATCACCATGTTTGGACTACTAATAACAAGAGACCAGTTGTTCTTAAAGCTCTGTTATTTGCGCGTTTCGGGCATAGGCCATCACCAGAACATGAGATAAATGAATTTAACACATATAATTTTGTTAAGTTATTTCTCTCTTAACATTTGTGCTAAGAGGCTCAGTAACAAATGCACTACTGTTGTCTGCGGACAAAAAGCAGTGTTAAAGAAGTAGATGGCTCTCACTAAACCTCATTGTGTGATGTTTACAAGAACTGGCTGTGACGGAAATCTTCGCCTTGACATTTTAGCACGACGTCTGGATAGTTTTTGCGATGTGTTTCATTTCAAACACATACAAAGGGATACATCGTGATGTTTCTTTCCTCGAGAGTCATCCAACGGAAAGGAAGGAAGGAGCACACGATCGGATTGAAGGATGGGGAATCCAGCAAAGAAATCAACCTGGTAATCTTCTCAAGCATTTGGAGATACTAACGGGAATTGGTTGGGGCGAAGCCTTGAACCGCCATCCTACAGAGTCCAAAACGGAAACAATGAATATCGATATTTAATGTCCCGTCGACTACGAAATCGATAGACGGGAATCGGTACAAGTAAGACAAGGAAGAAGAAGGGAATCAGCCGCGCCCATTGCAAGCGAATCAACCCACCAATCACCTTCACCGATTTAGGAAAACGATGGAAAACTTTTAATGTGAGAAAATGGGGATTTGAACCTCTCTTCTCTCAAACAGGAGTACAGTTGCATAAGGACTAGCATACCCGCTCAATAGGAAATTTCATAAATCCATATAAGTTTTAAATAATGAAGAATACAGTTGCATCAACGTATCAGTAGAGTAAAACATCACTAATATTTGAATATTAGCCCTCTTTGCGATCTGTTACTCGGTGCAAGACTTATGTCGTCAGCCTAATCATTTACTATATATTTACAGAAGCACCCTTCCATAAATTTATTCATTTATTAAAGACCATCCTAATCTGGGAAACAGCAGTGCAGTTGCTCGGTATTTTGCCGTCCTAATCGAGAACTTAAAAATGACGTCCTCTCTTTTTTACTACCATCGGTCTCCCAGATATTCCCTCCCTTGCAATCACCAGCAAAACAAGAGGCACAATAACGCAGACCTCCTATTATACTTTTAATAATTAAACTACGGTGACTAGTTTTCATCATTTTCTGGCGGAGTCGTCAGTTCTTTTAAAACTGACTGAGGACAACAAATGTCCTCAATTACTTATTTTTCATTCTCAGTCTTTGTAATTTCCCAAAATAATTGAAATACGAAGAATGTGCTGAACATTTTCAAAAATGGTTCAAATGGCTCTGAGCACTATGGGACTCAACTGCTGAGGTCATTAGTCCCCTAGAACTTAGAACTAGTTAAACCTAACTAACCTAAGGACATCACAAACATCCATGCCCGAGCCAAGATTCGAACCTGCGACCGTAGCGGTCTTGCGGTTCCAGGCTGCAGCGCCTTTAACCGCACGGCCAGCTGAACATTTTATACTAGAACTTAATTGAATGTACCATAGCAACCAAAGTTGGCATCAATTACTTATTTAACTGCAACAAAATGAACTAATAAACGAACGATCAGGGTCGGGCTGGGTACAATGGGCCCTGGTATTGATGCGAGGGACCCGCGATAAGGATGAATCCTACAAGGGAGCCGGCAGCGGCTGTAGCCACCCCGGGCAGCTGAAGCGGAAATATTTTAGGTTTCAGTACGTTTTCAACACATTTTAAAATTCTAATTGTTAGATGGAAAAAGATATCAAATTAGGTCTCGGGGCATACGCAGCAAAGAACTCTAAAAAATTCGGGTATCTTATAGTAACACAGGTAATAGTTCAATTAAAATTTTAATGGAAATTATAATTTAATGATTAAATTATAAAATATGCTGCTGTTATTGTCTTCAGTTATAAGACGGTTTTGATGCATCTCTCCATGCTACTCTATCCTGTGCGAGCCTATTCATCTCTCAATAACTACTGCAGCCTACATCTTTCTGAATCTGCTTACAGTATTCATCTCTTGGTCTCCATCTACGGTTTTTGCCCCCCACCCTTCCCTCCAATACTAAATTGGTGATCCCTCGATGTCTCAGAATGTAACCTGTCAAGCGATCCCATCTTATTGTCAAGTTATGCCACAAATTTTATTCTGTTCTTCCTCATTAGTTCAAATGGCTCTGAGCACTATGCGACTTAACTTCTGAGGTCATCAGTCGCCTAGAACTTGAACTACCTAAACCTAACTAACCTAAGGACAACGCACACATCCATGCCCGAGGCAGGATTCGAACCTGCGACCGTTGCGGTAGCTCGGTTCCAGACTGAGCGCCTAGAACCGCAAGGCCACTCCGGCCGGCGTTCCTCATTAGTTAAGTGATCGTCCCATCTTACCTTCAGCATTCTTCTGTAGCACCACATTTCAAAAGTTTCTATTCTCTTATTGTTTAAAGTATTTATTGTCCATCTTTCACCTCCATACATGGCTACACTCCTAACAGAAACCTTCTGAAAAGACTTCCCAACACTTAAATCTATATTGGATGATAAAAATTTTCTGTTCTTCGGAAATTATTTCTTGCCATTGACAGTATACATTTTACATCCTTTCTGTTTTATTTTGCTGTCCAAGGGGCAAAACTCATTACTACTCTAAGTGTCTAGTTTCCTAATATGCTTCCCTTTGCGTCACCTGATTTAATTCCACTACATTCCATTATCCTCGTTTTGTTTTTGTTGATGTTCATCTTATACCCCCCTTTCAAGACGCTGTCCATTCCTTTCAACTGCTCCTCCTAGTCCTTTGCTGTCTCTGTCATCCGCAAACCTCAGTTTTTATTTCTTCTCCCTGAACTTTAATTCCTACTCGAAATGTTTTTTTGGTTCCCGTTACTGCTTGTTCAATATAGAGACTATATCAGGGATAGGCTGCAACCCTGTCTCACTCCCTTTTCAACCACTGCCTCCCTTTCACGCTTGTCGACACGTTATAACTACCGTCTGGTTTCTGTTCAAATTGTAAACAACCTTTCGCTCCCTGTATTTTACTCCAGCCACCTGTAAAATTTGAAAGAGTATTCCAGTCAACACTCAAAAAAACTAAGTCTACAAATGTAAGTTTGACTTTCCTTGACCTATCTTCTAAGTCGTGTGACCAGTTTTGTAGTGTTCCTATATTTTTCCGAAATCCAAACTGATCTTCCCCGAGGTCTGCTTCTACCAATTTTTCCATTCTCCTGTGAAGAATTCGTGTTAATTTTTTGCAGCTATGACTTATTAAACGATAGTTCCGTTATTTTCACACCCGTCAGCAACAGCTTTCTTTGGAACTGGAATTACTACATTCTTCTCAAATAAAGACTGCGTTTCTACCACGTTAACGCACCTGGTGAATTTTACTGAAACTTGACTAATGAATCAGAAACTTAGATCTTTGAATTACGCGGCAGAGTTATCTATAACTTTGTCATGAAACACAATAGCAATGTTGTTAATAAACTCTGTTTCAATGTTCAAGGTTTCGAATGCTTCTAAGAATTCTTGTCTTAAAAGCACACGAAGCCTAGTCTCCATACGCTTTGAAGCAGGAAATATCCTTTAGCATGTTACTTGTGTAAATGCGACCGTCAGCAAAATGCAGTATGCAACATAGAGATTGCAGTATGCACTAATGTCTAAATTATACTGAAACAACAGCATGCAAGCACGAGGCATACAATTATGTCACGTCGATACACGAGTCATGATACTCTCTTCCTTGCTATTATTTGCGTTTACGTCAAACTTTAAGACAACGGCAACTAATTTGTTTGAGAAAAAAAGAGTAGTTCTTTTCTCGTGCTGCGAGTCTCAGACACTCAGACTTACAGACAGACGTCAACTCATTTCTATGAATAGTTCTGACGAACTGTACTTACGTTTTACTCCTTTTCGATGTGTTTAAAGAGAAGTAGAAAACTTAGCTTGTGAATACGTGATCCCTTATCCACAGGAAATAATAGTAGAACTAGAAACATCAACAGAACCTCTCAACACAACTGACGCTCGACAAATGATCTGCGGAGATAACAACAAAAAGAGGGACTGAAGATGGTATGGAGCGAAGTCGCAATATGATCGCAAGCCAGCGCACGTGCCTCGCTTCAGCGCTTGACAGCGATGGGTCAGGGTCATTTTTGTTTCCGTTTCGTATAAGAAGCGGCTACATTAGTTTTGAGATAGCTAGAGGCAATGTGTTTGCTTTCGTCAAAGTAATTAAAGATCTATTAAGCAACTGCTCCGTATGCTTTTGGGAACTATTCAGTGTTTTCATTTCTCCCCTTTCATTTTCTTTCCTCTTCATTTGTTCAGTTTTTTCGCTGTTTGATTTGAAATTAATGTTTTCTGCCCTTTGCGGCCTCTAAAATTTTGTCGCCCCAGGGGCCGCCTAGTCTTGCCCAATGGCAGAAGCTGCTCTCGGAAACAGTCGAGGAGAGAAAACACCTGAAGAATATGTATCTTGGGGTCTACGTAAAGGTGGATAATGTCACTAAAAGTGTACATGATTAAGAGGACGTAGTTATTAAAGTTAGCTGAAAGTTTTTGTGTAATGGCAGCGCCAGAAACAGAACTTCAGAACCGTTTATTTAATCGTTCCCCCTCCCCTCCGCTAAACCCCCGTCCCCCAGGTATTTTAAACGGCTGCCACCTGTAGATTTCACGGTGCGCTTGTTACGGTCGCGAGAGACCGGTGGTAAAACGATGTGGTACCCGAAAAAGTAAAACACTTCTTTTTTAATTTATTTCTGCGTTTTTAATTTCCTATGTACATGGTTGGGTGGACTGTTCAAAATTTGATTATTGTCGCATGAATCCTAGCTACGCTGGAATGGCACAAAATGGTTGCCAAATCGTTTTATATTTAGGCGGCATTTTCAGTTGCAGCATTCATCTGAAAGCTGAGTGAAATCTCCAGGAAACCCCAGACAAAAATTAAAAATCCGTCTTCAGCAACTGCAGCTGTATATATATATCAAAAGAAACAGCAGCCAATTGCACAAGGGAAATTTAATTGCTTAACCGGTGTCAGTCACTTAGTGCTCTTCTTCAGACTTTATTTGCACTGACACTCGCAAATATTACGATAGTTATACCTTTCTGAAGAAGGGCACTAAGCAGCTGAAACCGGTTAAGAAATTAAATTTCTTTTATGCAACTGGCTGCTGATTATTCCGATATAATTAAAAATATGTTAGAGCGTGTATGTACATATGTGTTTTTTTATTTGGTGACATAGGGCAGTCTGATCACTTAATCAACATTAAAAGGGAAGTGATACACACAGAAACCCTACTCTACCGATTTTCAGACCAAAAAAAAAGTAGAGCAACAGTTTTCAGAAATGGGACACTTGACAGGCCATACGTTATCAGCCGGATCTCAACCGAGATACTCGTGAAGACGTCCACTGTCAGATCGCGCGTTATCCCCGATATCGCACTCATTAATAATGGATAAAGGGATTCAAAAACAGTTTACATTTCGGAACAGATACTGTGTTTCGAAAACAAACAGCCAGCTCGTCTCTGACATACTTCTTCATAATCTGCCTCTGGAAGCGTACTTTTATCCTCCAAATAAATAAATAAATAAAAGCCATGTGAAAACAAATCGCTGTTTCGAAGGCTGATGGTATTCGTCTTGGAAACGTATGTAGCATTCACACCGTTTCCGTTCATTTCAGGCACGTGAGACATGGAAACTGATTATGTATACAATTCGTTAGCCCAACTAGTAACTTGTACGAAACTTCCTGGCAGATTAAAACTGTGTGCCGGACTGAGACTCGAACTCGGGACCTTTGCCTTTCGCGTGCAAGTACTCTACCAACTGAGCTACCCAAGCATCCTCGTCCTCACAGCTTTAATTCCGCCAGTACCTCGTCTCCTACCTTCCAAACTTCATTCTAGTTACTTGTATGTTTCATATCAAGTTTCATTAGCAGTTTGTCTTGTCTTCTTTTATTACTAGTCCAAAGACGCCTCAGTTTTGACTCGGAGTAATTGCTGAAGAGATAAGTAACTTCTTTCCACAGAAAAAAACAAATGCCGATTCCAGTCGTAACAATAGTAATCAGAATAATAGAAATCACTGCTGTTACGAAACCCATTGTCTTGGTCAATGGTAGGAATGAATATCTTAAGTGGATACGCTTGACTTTTAGGAAGGGCAAATGACGATGGCGCTTTGTCTGGGGACAAAGATTTCCAAGTCTGTATTTGACATTTCAACAGCATTAGAGCACTTTTGCTGCTGCGTGAGCCTGTGCATGCAAACACCAGGCTGACGTTAAAATAGAGTGTGTGGCTTATAGTGGAATATAAATGTGACTCTCAGATTCCAAAAACGAGCGTCAGTCTTCCTGCTTATGTTATTTTAGAAAATGTTTGGGGAGGCCACGTACTCTACGAGTGTTTGCTGTCTATGCAATAATGAGATTCTTAGACAAACACAATTTTGATTTCAAAAGAGCCGCATTGCCAAGACAGGCATTACACATTTAGTGAAGCATAATAAATTATTTAAATGACGAAATAACAGTTGGGATCTTCGGCGACTCATCTGATGTATAAGGGGCAGTGAAATGAAAACGAGGGAGATGGGAAAAAAAGCAAGTAAACTGCTTATTTCAAAAATAAACGCCATAACATTTATGCCACTCTGAGATAAGGCGGTCAATATCTTCAGAGGAAAAAAGTCACGGTTCCCTACCATGATTGTACCCAGTCGTCCACCGCTTTGTCCCAGGCAAATCAGAGGTCACGAATGTCTTTCCTCAGGACTGCAAAAATATGAAAATCGCATAGGGAGAGATGGAGACTATATGCAGGATGTGTAGCCTACTCTAAACAACTCTGGCAACACGTAGGCGGGCCCACCCTCCATACAATCACGATTTCTCCCCAGGCGATTCCCCTATTTTTGGAGCCATTCGTAGCCGTATTTTTGCTACAGACGAAGAGGTGCATGGTTCCGTAGGCAACCGCAAACATTTTTCCATGAAGTCTTTGACCGTCTTGTTTCACACTGGGAACGACAATTAACACTTATGGTGATTACTTCTGAAATAATAAACAGTTTACTGACTTTTTTCCATCTGTTTCCTTTTCTTTTGACTCCTCCTTACTTTAACTGGGGGCCGGAGAACCAAAAGGACCCAAAGCAAAGACACAAAGTTTTCAGAAAAATAAATGTTCGTGAAAAATCAAACTTATACGCAAACCACTCGTTTCATAGGTTTCACTTGTTTTTTTAATTATGTCTTTACATCTTATATTTCCTATAAAAATTATGAACCCACTTCAAGCTATGAAATTTTAATTAATATCTGAGATTATTATAATTAATGTCAATATATAGGCTAGTGACAATATTATCTATTTGGCAGTTGTGAAGTTTGTAATAAATGTTAAACTAGAATCAAAACGTAAAGAGCGTATACTGAATGCACCACGCCTTGTTATGACCTGTACCAGAACTTCAACGTCATCAGTATCATCACTTTCATCAAGCGGAGTCTCTGGCTTGAGGTTCAGATAAAACGGTCTCTCCACTTCACTATGAAATCTATTAGTTTTGTTACTCTGTGTGTTTCAACGTTGATATTTGCCTTCCAGCTACGTATCTGGGCACTAGATTCGCAAGGCATCTACAAACTGTGGGAAAATGACAAATTTTGATCTCCCTTGACATGACTTGAGGAAAATGGTGCCTCCCAAAACTCCGATGAAGAATATTTTACTTTAAGCAAGAGTCCACAGCAACATGTTGGACAAATCCATCGTTGTAAAGTTCGTGAGATGTACAGTGCTATCACGTACATCAACTTTTGGTTTGGTAATTATGTCGGTAACATTCTTTAAGGTTCTGAAATCCCGGCGTCCGTTTTACAGACTATAAAAAGTTTAGTTAGCTTTGCTTTCTGTATAACTTGGCACCAACGAGCAGGTGAGAAAACTGGAACAGTTTTATGTTAGCAACCTTAAGCATCAATTGAGCAGCGCAGTGCAAAAAAAATATGCTTCATACTTTTGGCCCATAAGGAAGTGAATATCAGAGAAATCTGTGACACACTTGCCGTGAATGTTAATATACAGGGTATACATAAAGCCCGGCAACATTTTCAATTATTTATTGCACAAGAACCAAACATTTCATATATATCACACATGTCATTTTGAAGAGAAATCCTGAAAGGTGTTTTTTTTCCCCGTGTATACCGCCACAGCGTAGTTTGGTAATTTGCCTATAGTCAGCGCAAACATGGCGAGTTTAGGTGCGGAACGACCTTTCTGTGTGTTAGGGTTTGACAAATACAAGTGTGAAAGTGGAAAAGTGAACATGCATTATTGTCGAATCTGGGGTACAAGCATCCACACGAATACATTAAATTTGAGCGTGATTTCCCAAAGGTAAATGTTTTTTGTGCCTTGTCACATCGAAAACTGTATGGGCCATTCTTCTTCGCTGAGAGCACTGTCACTCGATATTCCTACTTGGACATGTTGCAGCAATGGCTGATGCCTCAAATGCAATCTCACTCTCCGTTCACCTTCCATCAGGATGGGACTCCACCCCATTTTCATCGTGAAGTTCGTGGGCACCTGAACACGGAGCTGCCGCATCGATGGATCGGCAGTACTACGGAAGGGGACAGTTGTTTCATGAAATGGTCTCCCAGATCACCAGATCTCACTCCGTGCGACTTTTTTCTGTGGGGGCACATTAAAGATCTGATGTACGTACCGCCGCTACCACGTGATGTAGTAGAGATCCGGGAGAGAATACGGGAAGCGACTGCCACAGTCGACGATGCCATGCTGGGACGGACATGGCAAGAAATCTATTACCGTATTGACGTCTGCCGGGTCACCCATCGTTCGCAAATCGAATGTTTATAAAAAAAAATCTTTCAGTGTTAATCTTCAAAATACAATATGTATGACATCTGTACAATGTTTAGATCTTGTGCAATAAATAACTGAATGTGTTCCCTGAGTTTATGTACACCTTCTATATACAGTGTAGGACTATAGTACTGACAAAATTGGTTCGCCATAAGATCAACAGTTGTCAGTGATAAAACTGAATTAAGGTAATTATGTTTTTCTACGGAGCACTTGGTTCACCACTTGCCTGGTTTAGTTCTTAATTAAGGAAGAGGATGTATAAAACACCTTACGAAATTCTCAGTGAGATAGGACACCATCCGCAAGGATAAAAACTTAAACAAGTGTTGCACATATTTCGATGGAGGCTACACCACAGTTCGTGCTTGGTGTTGTTGATTTATGACTTTACTTGAATCAGAGGCAGCACTGTTCATTTTTTGCAGACGACACAAGCAAAAGAAGCATCAGCAGCCAAAAATCGTAAATGTTATTTTCTGAACTCTGTTAACAATGTGCCGCCATATGACACAATGGTTAGGTGACGCAAGTAGCAGTTTTCATCATGTTGGACTACATTTTAAGCATGACAAAGGTCGCTGCCCGCTGGGTTCCGCGACTGCTCATACCCAATCAAAAATCCTGTCGAGCAGATGCAGTAGCAGAAACTCAGCTGTGTGATAGCAAATGGTTCAAATGGCTCTGAGCACTATGCGACTTAATTTCTGAGATCATCAATCGCCTAGAACTCAGAACTAATTAAACCTAACTAACCTAAGGACATCACACACATCCATGCCCGAGGCAGGATTCGAACCTGCGACCGTAGCAGTCGCTCGGTTCAAGACTCTAGCGCCTAGAACCGCACGGCCACTCCGGCCGGCTGTGTGATAACATTCCAGATGACTTCTTTAATCACCAAAGACGAATGCTGACTGTATCACCATGACACCAAAACAAAGGAGCAAAACATTCAGTGGCAATATGTGGGTTCAACATCGCCGAATAAGGCGAAGACTCAACGATCATTGGGCAAGGTGATGCTGAGTGTTCTTTGCGACTGCCATAGTGTGGTGCTAACACACAAGAGACGATCATATCACATAAAAACAAAGGAAACACATGGAAAAAAAATTAAGTAAACTGTTTACTACTCCGAAAGTAATCGCCATAACCGAAAAAATTTCACCCAACTATGAGACAAGATGGTCAATGCCTTCATAGAAAAATTCTTTTGGTTGCCTTCGGAAGCCTGATTGTATCCAGGCGTGCTCGTCTACGTCGGAATCAAATAGACTGCCATGAATATCTTTCTTCAGGGCTCCAAAAAATATGGAATTCGCATGGGGAGAGATCGGGCCTATATGAAAGATGTGTGAGTGAAACTTCTGCAGCGTAATCGCAGCAACGTCGGCAACAGGTGGCTGGTCGTTACCTTGCACGAGAATGATGTAATCCATGAACATGCCTGAACGTTTGCGATTGATAGCGCGCTTCACTTTTCGCAAAATGTCCACATACCGCTCTGTTCCAAAGAGTCAATGAGCAGCGGTCTCTTGCAGTCAAAAAAAGAGACCGTGATGTCTTTCCCGGAGGTAGCGTACCTTGTCTTTCGAGTATGCTGCAAAAGTTTTGGTGAGACGCCCTTACACATCCTCCATACCAGTCCCTATCTCACCCCATACGATTTCAATTTTTTTGGAACCCTGAAGAAAGACATTGATGGTCGCCGATTTGCTTCGGACGAAGGGGCGCACGTCTGGGTATAATCAGTTTCGTAGGCAATCGCAAACCTTTTTCCATGAAGGCATTGACCATCTAGTCTCACAGTGGAATAAATGAATTTATGGCGGTTATTTTTGAAATAAAAAGTAGTTTATTTACTTTTTTCGTCTGTCTCGTGTTCATTTGACAGCCCCTTATATTATATTCGTGGGCAAAAGTCTTGTCGCAGTGGATACACCGGTTCCCGTGAGATCACCGAAGTTAAGCGCTGTCGATCGTGGCCGGCACTTGGATGGGTGACCATCCAGGCCGCCATGAGCTGTTGCCATTTTCCGGGGTGCACTCAGCCTCGTGATGCCAATTCAGGAGCTACTCGACCGAATAATAGCGGCTCCGGTCACAGAAAACCATCGTAACGACCGGGAGAGCGGTTTGCTGACCACATGCCCCTCCGATCCGCATCCTCATCTGAGGATGACACGGTGGTCGGATGGTCTCAATAGGCCACTTGTGGCCTGAAGAATGAGTGCCATATTATACTCGTAAATGGCAAACCATCGCAGGAGCATACTAGCGAAATATCCTGACGACGGTACGGGAGGTTACGTAGACGAAGCTTTGCAGAAAGCTATCCTATGGGGTTGTTTCAGCTTTACGACAACGCTGCAGCTCATTCTGCGCCAGAGACAGTCACACGTGCTGTTTGTTTTGGTTATCAAATTTTACCTGCACCTTCCATATTTTCCTCAAATGGCACCCACCGATTACTCCCTCTTTCGAGGGATGAAAACCATTGCATGGCACGCATTTCCAGAATGAAAAAATGGCTTCATAAGTGAAACGTTTCCTTACCGGCCAAAACGTATACTCCTACAACCAAGCGACCGATGACCGTAGCAGGCTGGTCCCTTTAATCCCAACCAACCAACCAACGTACAACCAAGGTCCCCGCCAAACTATCCACCGTTGGGTAAAATGTGTCGCATTGAAGGGTGAATATACGGAGAAGGTTTAGCACCTTCATCCAGTTTCATGCTCTCTGATGGCAACTACTCGTAGAGCCTAGGAGAAACGTAAGAAAAGTCTACACGCACGCTTCCAGGCGATCTGTGCACCAGTGTTAAGGTTGTGTGTCGCGAATACGTGCTAAGGCCGGCAGCTTCGGGGGAATCACTGCGCATGCTGCCGCAATGAATGCGCCTCATGAGGAAACTGTGCACATTTACTGTATCACGGATCTCCACAGGCAACACACTGAAGCTGACAAGGGGCGTAGTCTCAGAAAAACGTACAGGATCCTAGCGATGGTAATGCGACTAATAATTGCCGATTTCATATTCAACAACGAAAGTTATTGGGGGGGGGGGGGGGGGGGGTTCAGTTCAAGACGATGTCGTGGCTGTTGAAGTATGATCACAGTTTGAAAGAAGCAAGGTAATAGACGGATTAGAGTTGAACGCGCCGGCCGGTGTGGCCGAGCGGTTCTAGGCGATACAGTCTGGAACCGCGCGGCCGCTACGGTCGCAGGTTGGAATCCTGCCTCGGGCATGGATGTGTGTGATGTCCTTAGGTTAGTTAGGTTTAAGTAGTTCTAAGTTCTAGGGGACTGATGACCTCAGCAGTTAAGTCCCATAGTTCTCAGAGCCATTTGGACCATTTTTTTAGAGTTGAACGCCCGATCGACAGCGTGATCATTAGTGACGGAACGCAAGCTTGAATTACGAAAGGATGGAGCAGGAAATCGGCCGTACACTTTTCAAAGGAACCATCCCGGCCTTTTCCTGGAGCAAGATAGGGAAATTACGGAAAAACTAAATCTGGATGGCTGGGCGGCGATTTGAACCGTCTTCCGCCTGAATGAGTCCATCGTCTTAACGCGTCGCTCCGTCTCTCTCTCGCAATTTGAGTTCCAGTTCGGTGCGCAATTGTAACTTGCTGTATACTGCGAGTTATACCAAAGCTACACTCCTTAAAGGATAGGCGATGAGATAGTAACATGTACTGCCCCGCGTTTGTTGAATTGTAATTCGAATGCACTGAAGATTGCTATTCGTAGCCGAAATCTAGATTTGCAAGCACAATAAAAACTAATGGAATTACGACTGATTGCTGCGTGCCTCTCCTTCCTCCTCAAAGGAGTAGAAAATTCAATCTGAAACCGTAGACATTTGATGTGCGTTAATGTGGAGAATAAGCACAGTTACGATGAAGATCGTAGATTACACTTACATGGTATATCTAACAGAACAGTACAAAAAAAAAGTCTTGAGCGGAAATTTTTGTCTCAAATACGATCATTTATTTGGAGTGTCTCGTGTGCAGCAACAAGAGCGTACCAGGATTTGAGTAGGGGGAAAGTAATTCATATTAGGTTCGATGAACGGAGAGGGAAAACGTAGAATAGAACACAGAACTAATTCAAAGATTTGTTTATTAACCCAACAACATATTAAACATAGTAATTATACCACTGTATGACAGAAACCCCGTCTACCTACAATGTACTTAATCGGGAGAGCATAGGCTGTATGAGATATGTATGTTTTATTTACTGTCAGGCAGGTAAACAAATAGTTAGCCCGCCCGTTTGGCCGTGCGGTCTAACGCACGGCTTTCCGGGCAGGAAGGAGCGCCTGGTCCCCGGAACGAATCCGCCCGGCGGATTTGTGTCTAGGTCCGGTGAGCTGGCCAGTCTGTGAATGGTTTTTAGGCGGTTTTCCATCTGCCTCTGTGAATGCCGGTTGGTTCCCCTTATTCCGCCTCAGCTACACTATGTCGGCGATCGCTGCGCAAACAAGTTCTCCACGTACGAGTACACCACCATTACTCTACCACGCAAACATGGGGCTTACACATGTCTGGTGTGAAACGTTCCCTGGGGGGTCCACCGGGGGCCGAACCGCACAATAACCCTGGGTTCGGTGTGGGGCGGCGGAGGGGTGAAGTGGACTGCGATAGTCGTCGCGGGGTTGTGGACCACTGCGGCTGCGGCGGGGACAGAGCCTCTCCGTCGTTTCTAGGTCCCCGGGTAACATAACATAACATAACATAAACAAATAGTTTGTCCACAAAGGACTATTTTTCAAGGGCTACAAATGATTAGATAAAACTAGAAAAAGCATGGATTTACTGCTTCAGTCACTTTTATTTTAAACGGCACTACACGTTTCAATGGTCATGCCATTGTCATGAAGTGATGATGATGATTGGATTGTGGGGCGCTCAACTGCGCTGTTATCAGCGCCCGTACAAATTCTCAATCTTTTCTCAGTCCAGTCGTGCCATTGCATGAATGATGATGAGGACAACACAAACACATAGTCATCTCGAGGCAGTTGAAAATCCCTGACCCCGCCGGGAATCGAACCCGGGACCCCGTGCTCGGAAAGCGAGAACGCGACCGCGAGACCACGAGCTGCGGACTTGTAATGAAGTAGGGTAGGAAGTTTTTACTTTGTGGGATTTACTTGTGATACGCACGAGTGTCAACTATTTATCAGGCAGTGATGTGCCGAGAAGGTTATGTGTCGTTCTTCACTGGTGAGGAAATATCAGACAGGTAGGTAGACTTAGGTAGGTTTTCAACATTTGCTAGTAACGCCACAAAATCCATCTCAAATTGAAAGTATAACGCTAGTGTAATCAACGATGCATGTAAGCAGACTGAAGCGATGAATGAAAATTTGTACCAAAGCCGGAATTCAAACCCGGGTCTCCTGTTCACTTTGCAGATGCGCTCACCATTACGCCACCCTGGCACAGTGACTCTGCACGGACTACCCTAGCATGCATCTCTCCTCAATCGAAAATCCCATTCACGCCTCAGCCCACATGGTATCCCCCTGAACTCTAACAGCATTGCATAGGCTCTCCCCAGCTGTCTGGAATAGCACCTCAGCGTCGAACGAAACTGGGGGATCCTGCCTGAAACCCAAGCATAGGTGGCTTAATCAAATTCGAACCCAGGTCGTCGCCTAGTGAACAGGAGAACTGGGTTCGAATCCCGCCTTGGTGCAAATTTTCATTCATCGCATCAGTCTACTTATGCACATCATAGACGTTTGAGACCGAGTTTCATTTGGCTAGTGTAATCATTGAGAGCTGGAGCCAACTGACATTTACAGCTGCAAGAAAAACAGCGTGAGCAGCAAAATAGTTTTGAGATTTCACGAAAAAATGGTTCTGGGTACTCTTGCTGCTTGTCAGTGTTCATTACATGTCCCGGCTTTCTTCGGACCGATCCTGAAACGAGATATATAAAATGGTTCACATAGCTCTGAGCACTATGGGACTTAACATCTGAGGTCATGTCCCCTAGAACCTAGAACTACTTAAACCTAACTAACCTAAGGACATCTCACACGTCCATGCCCGAAGCATGATTCGAATCTGCGACCGTAGCAGACTGAAGTGCCTAGAACCGCTCGGCCACAGCGGCCGGCGTTTTATTTATATATATATATATATATATATATATATATATATATATATATATATATGTGTGTGTGTGTGTGTGTGTGTGTGTGTGTGTGTGTGTGTGTGTGTGTGTGTGTGTGATGGGGGTGGGGGGGCAAAACGACTTCAGTCTGCAAGAAACATAATTTTTCTGGGGAAGAGGAGATAGTGGAGGGCGAGAGCGGATGATCTCCCATGCCCTTCGCCGCCTTTGTGCTTGCACAGAAATGTTCTGTTCACTATTGAACAAGGAAAAATTGTCATGTATAGAACACTAATGTTAATTAATATAAATGAGGGTCTGTTGGGGAGCTATAACGTGTTTAGCCGAAGAGAAAGCGGACAGTGGTGTTCACAATGACTCAACGGAATCTCGTGAAGCTAAGATCAGGTGACTCCAAGCACTACAATACTACCCTGGTTCCAGCCGAAGACTACACTACTCTTTGTCTGTAAAATTACCTGGATTGCGTACCACATCACATTGTAAGATGATGTAGCCTGACGAAGATCATTTGCAACGCTGATACGTCCTCTTACAATATGACGTGGTCAAAACCCAGAGGAATTATATGGAAACTGGTTGCGGCCGCGAAAACCTGCAGACTTAAAATCCTTTAAGAAACGCTGTTGAAACAAATGTAGACGTCAAAAGCTTTTCACAGAAAGGCATAAAAACTTAATATGGAATGACAGATAGGTAGTGCGATTGTTAGTCCTCCGCTGTACCAGGTACACCAAATGTCGTAGCAAAGGTAAGCAGTATAATTGCAGCTCGACACCGCCGAGATCTTTTGGGGATGCCGTGCGGCTACTAGCCTTATCAATGATAGTCACTGCGGGACAGGTAATACCTTTCTGGCGTAAAAGATAATCACATATACAACTATTCATATAACGGTTTCGGGATCCCGAAAATATAGATCAAACATCGGAATTCAGTAAATATTGAACCAAATGATACTACCTACCTGCTTTGACCCATGACATCAAATAATTAAAAGTATCGTCCCTACCGATACCACTCGTCAGCTTTGATCCATGACATCGAAACTGTGAGCATGAACTACTCATCGGAAAACAACGTGTGTAAAACAAACGCCATGACTCCGTCACATTTCAACACAATCCACACCTAAGGCTAGGCTACAGATCAGTCTGTCACCACAAAATACATCCCACACAATAATGTAAGGACAAAATTGCGTACATATGACATCACCCGGCACGTCATCGTTACGTCACGGATCAAAGTCAGCGTCTGGTATCGGTAGGTTCACTTAACCTGTCATACGAAGTCGGATAATTTTAAAAGTATTGACTGTTTCCTGTCGCACAAAAATGCTATAAATTTGACACGATGGTTATCGGATTGCAAAAAACATAGCACCGCATTTGTGACGCCTTAGAAATGGACTCTATTGGGCGCGCAAGTCACGCATCGAGCATGGTGTCCTTGAACCCAGCGCGTCTGGTTCGCCAGTCCCTGAAGCACTGAGCGAGTCTTACATTCTGCAGGTAGCTTACTCCTTAGCCGTTTCTGGGACAATGCCGATGCTTACTTGATTCTTCATAACTAAATTTCTGTATTCATCCCGGGAATTCCTTTTCACAGTGGTTGTTAGGTATTGATACTCCGTCATTTGTACGTATTTCATATTTTTCCGTAGGCACGGCGGACAGCTCCTGTAGCCACTGGCATCTGGATGCTTTCCGTTTTGATTAGTCCGCGGAACCTGCTTCACGAGAACCAAACATTTCTCATTCTGTCGCTGCGAACGGTGCAGAACACTCGTACACGGGGGTGAGCAATATACTGGTCTTCTCGAGCTTAATAGAAAGGCAGTGTCTTCGGAAGAACTGTTCCATTTTTAAAACGAAACAAACTAATTGCGAATATTCTAATCGCATATATTTCTGATGATAAACCGTTTTCAGTTTCGCAGGGTCATCACCAAATGACAGTCAACTCTCGTTAAACATAGGGCGGTTGCATGTATGCGTGCATTTTAAATCCAAACCGTACATTTCAGGACATGAGTTCCTTATCAAAACTTTATCTACTAAGTCCTCTCTACAACCCCCAGAAGACGGTAATGGCAATTGTGAAACACCCTGTATTTTGCCTACTAGGCCACTGGGGACTTTCCAGAAGTTAGGAAACTACAAAAGGTCCTTTCAGAATTTCCAGATATACCATTTAAATACCAAATTAATAACAGAGCCATTACAGAATCATGCAACTTCTTTGAATGACACTTTCTGTCGCACAGTTCTATCTTTGTAAATCGCCATCTCGCTATGTAAACATCCTTGTGTGTACGCTGCTCTACACTGTTTGTACCTCTAAAGTTTAGAAAAGTATTGTATCTTGCTTATCATTTGCCGAAAGATGTACTACTTCAAAAGCAGTCAACAATGCTGTAAAAAGAATCGGGATTTTTTATTTAATACAGAACTACCTCAGCCCTTATGTTAAAAAGTTGTTTACGATGTTTGAATTCATTTTTAGGTCGAATTAAAGTGTGGTGTTTTTTCTGTAGGGAACCACCATCCCAAAGAGCTTTCGTTACGACAGCAATGAGCCAATATCGCGCATGTACAGCATAAGCCGTCTGGTGATGAACCAGCGTGTTCGAAATCGGTAATAGCGCTATTTATTCTTAAGAAATAGCTTTATTAGTAGAGGGTAGTTGTTATTTTTACTTTACTGTTGGTATTGGTGTGTAAAATTAGAGATTAGATCTCACACAGAGGGCTCCCGCGCACCATTCGCAAGAGGGAAGTGACGAAGTACCCGACACCACACACCATAAGGTGCCCTGAAGGGTATAGGTATAGATGTGGAATCTGGTTGTAGCCATTAGTACTCTTATATGCTACGTGGGATTTAGGAAGATATATTGTTCTCGAAAATCATGAAATACTTCGAAGAAAACAGTCTATTGACGCACACCCAGCACGGCATGAGAAAATACAGTTCTAGTAAAATACAACTGACACTATTCGCACGAAGTAATGAGTGCTATCGACAGGAGATCTCAAGCTGGTTTCATATCGCCAGATTTCAAGAAGGCTTTTGACACCGCTTCTAATCAAATTGCGCGCCTATTGAATGTCGTCTCAGTAAGTTGTGCGATTGTATTCGTGATTTCCTGTCGTTCGTAATAATCGACGGGAAGTCTGAGTAAAGCGGAAGTAATATCTGGGGCTCCCCAAGGCCCTCTGCTGTTCTTAATCTATGCAAACGATTGATGAGACAGTCTGAACAGTTCTCTTAGATGATGCTGTTGTTTACCGTCTAGTAAAGTCGCTAAACAATGGAAACGAATTGGAAAACGATTTAGGCAAGATATCTTATGGGTGCGAAAAGTAGCAATCGACTCTAAAAAAACAAAAAGTGTGAGGAATTCCACACGATTATTAAAAACATACGTTATATGATATATCAAACATATTTAAAGGTTGTCGATTCAACTAAACACTTAGGAATTACAGTTGCGAACAACTCAGATTGGAACCATTAAATAGAGAAAGTTATGGGGAAGGCGAACCAAAGACTAAATTTCATCGGTAGAACACTTACAAGATGCAAGAAATCTTCTAAAGAGTCTTCCAATACTACGCTTGTCCATTATCTTGTGGAGTACTGTCGCTCAGTATGGGGACCTTACCACCCATGTCTGACGGAGGATATTGAAAAAATTCAAAGAAAGGCAGCTCGTTGTGTATTACCGAGTAATACTGGAGTAGGTTTTGCGGATATCGTAAGTGTTTTGGGGCGGGAATCATTAAAACAAAGGCGTTTTTCGATGTAGTGAGATTCCAAGAATCAATTTTCCCCTCCGACTGCGAAGACATTTTGTTGACTCCCACATACGTAGGAAGAAATGTCTATCGTAATAAAATGTGAGAAACTTTTAGAGGTTATTTTTCCCACTTGCTGTTTGGCAGTGGAACGGTCGAGAAATGGTCTGAAAGTGGTTTCATGAACCGTCTGCCAAACCCTTAAGAGTGAATTGCAGAGGAGTCACGGAGATGTAGCCGGACATACACACAGCGACCCCGACAGTCCGCTTCCATGATGTAAAATGTGAAGAATGCCTTGTTATCTATATTATAAACGGCTAACCCGTGGCATCGTCCCAATTGCAGGTCGTATACCTAACCGTTTCCAGCGGCAATAAAATATTTGTTTTCATTATCTCATCCATTAGTTGACAGAAATGAAAAATTTAGAATGCTGTAATAATCTACTCATTAAGAGCTATAGTTTTATGTTAAAGATTTGACGCAATACGTTAAATATTTCAGCTAGAAACTGTAAGTCACGACGTGCTAACTACCTGGACTCTATACATCCAGTATTTGAGAATGAGGATACTTAGTGACTTCCAACATATTTCACACACAATTTTTCTCGGTTACAACCCCACAAAATAATGAAAGGAAAAAAAACTTTATAACAGGATTAGAAACAGTCTCGATCGGTATAAATCATTTACTTACAGTGGTTACGGGTTTCGGTCAGGATTTGGCCATCTGCGGACTATTTCTACAAACAAGGTAGGCGGAGGCGTCGTGAAATCTTAAACACAGGCTCCGTTCACTCCACCGCAGATGGTCACATTCTGACCGAAACCATTAACCATTGTAAATAAATGATTTATTGCGGTCGAGACTGTTTTCAATCCATTTTTAAAGTGCATTTAGCCAGACCGCTGTTTTTCTATGTGAAATGTTCTAGAAAATTACTGAAAGGAAAAAAGTTTATCGCCTACTGCATTTTCGTTGTTCGTGCAGCAAAACAACACCAGACGTTACGTTTTAGTCTGTTACATCTGTACTATTAACACTATTCACAACACATTTTGCAGACAGTATTCACTTATACCAGTGAATGTACCTGTAAAATTATATCGACACACAGCTCTCGGGAGATATGTTGTTTCGCACATGGGAATGAGATACCTTAAAGCAGAGGTCGTCAAACGTTTTTGCTTAAGAGCCAATTCTCACATAGTAGGGAAGACACCTCGGGCCGCATTGTAAGGTGGCGGGAGGGGGTTCGGGGTTGTAGAGGCCCCTCAAAGAGAAATTCAGTTTTCACCAAACCATGGATGTTATTGATGGAGACTTATCACATTTTGAATCTACATATTCTATGGTATCACACCAAACATACGTGGAAAAGTAAATAATATATTGGAACTACATGCATTTTTCCGAAGGCTTACAAAGTGACCAATTTTCGGTACCTAAGCGGGTGCCCTCGCCACTAGATCCCATGTTTGTCGTTCTGATTCACGGGCACATTTTCTAGGCATCTTCACACCCTGCTACTCGTATCTGATAGAACACCAAGCAACTGCAGCACACCGTTTTGAATCAGACTTTTGTATTAGCCCAAATAGAATAGAGACGATGTTAAATAATATAACTTTATTAACTCAAAATTGCCACAAAGGCATAAAATGACGGCTGATAGAATATATACAGATGGATGTGTAAGTCAGTCTGATCTGTAATATTTTGCGCGATATATGGAAGTAACCAACTCCAACTGACGTGAACACTTTGATCACTCTTCGAGAAGCGACGCTATGTCGGCATCAGTGATCCATAGAAAAAACTATCAAACTGAAATAAGTAACAAGGACCTGCACTTTTAGACCACAAGACCTACTTTAAAGATTGATACTGAAAGTATTACTCTCTATACAAGCGAGGTAGCAAAAAATTATATAAAAGACTTGGTTTACGTCAAGTGACTCAAAAAAAAAAGATTTTACTAAAAAATAACGGAACATGCTTTGTCAATCTCACTTGACAGTGGCGATGTACGTTTGATTTCACCTTACTTGCTACAAACATGAACCACATTTGAAGATAAGCGTCTGTATAAACGCGCCTACACGAAACCATGGTACTTTTGTCTGGCATTTATACCATAGCGGATGATCGGTGCTGTCAGTGTAAGAGAGTGACTGTCAGCACTGGAACACAAACAATAAAATATTTCCCCTCCCGTTTCTATTAAACCTACAGTGACCGAGCTAGATACCACTCTGCCACTGACGGAAGCTCGCGCGCGAACACACGAACTTCATTTAAAATGAAGCACGGCTTAAAATATCACTGTATGTGTAAGAATTTTTGTTTGTTACTGAACAAGAAAAATAAACCCTGAACAAGCTCTTTACGTTAGTTGACATTTTGGATTCTGCATTAGGTGCTAATTGCTATACTGAGATATTCTAATTTATTAAAAGCCATCAAAGTTTTACTTAATGATACTTGAACTACGTAGTTTTTGTTTCAAAAATTGTGTGCAATCGCAGTAATTCAACACGCACGAAGAACACATTTAAAAACGGCGAGAAACTAGTTGTTCTCAATGTTTTCTACAAGATTACGAAGAAAATGGAGTATGGAGCTTTTCATTGCGCACATATAATGCAAGGCGGAATCAGTAGCGTTCAAGGGTGGTAAACGTATGTTCTGTGACGCCAGTTCGAATCTTGCTGTGCCGCTTTTCTTTCTTCTTTCAGGTTAAATACCGTACCTACATCGTTTAGATACGACATTCATCAAATATGTGCTAATTAACACATACTTAATGATTTTTATATAAATTGCTCGTCTTCTTGTTTCCAGTTACATATCGCAAGGAAAGTTCCTGTTTTCATTGCAAATATAAATTCTTAATTATCGCATTTTACTCAAGACCGTTAAAGATTGCTTAAGTTAAGAAAACATCACACAGTTAAATTTTTGGGAGGAAAATGAAAAATCAAATACTCTTATTTGGGTCCGTCCATTGTTTTATGCCGCAGAAGTGATCTCACACGATAAACAGACATCAGCGTTGTAGAAACACTGAAAACAATATTCACGGCATCGAGCACACTGTACTGTCACTGCATTTTTATAATTACCACCATACCACTGCTATCTGAACCCAACAGAATTTATCTGGATCCAAGTTAAGGGATTTGTCGCGAGAAATACCAAGACATTTAAACTGCCGCACGTACTGGAACTGAAGTGCGCAAGCTTTGTCAAGCGTCGCTGGTGACATACAGAACAACACGTCATAAAGAAGCGGAGAAAATGTGGTTTTTTGGTTGTTTCGGGGATTCTGTTTATCGCCTCGTTATCAACGTAGCAGTTACTAGAATGTATTCCTCGGAGTCGGATACTGCAGTTGGAAGTTTGCCAGACGAATGACTAATACTTTGTTGTTTCAATATTTAACTATACAGTGAAAACCTCGCAATATGCTTTTATGTCACACATAACTTACGTAAAACAAATTTCCGTGTGCTTAAGCTAGAAATTTTCATCACTCTTGTTTTTAATTACAGTACTATGTTAGCCGAGATCGAGAGCATGTTATGTTTTCCGTCTGGTCACCTAAGAAGTGTCTTGTCGGAGTTTTGCCATATATTATTTCATTCTGTTGAAAAAATTCAATTACGTTCGAAGCTATACCGTTTCACTGCTCGTCTCATTTTACGTTTTAACTGCAACTGTCCACATCACTGCAAATTAGTCGGACCACTTGCCTGGCTGGTGCAGTCTAAGTGAAATGCGCTGGTGAACCTGTTGTCCCGAATCGATGTGCGCGTAAAGCACGGCATCAAACGTACTCTTGTTATCGTACTTTACTATACTCGAGATAGCTTGGCTTCCGCTCCACGTGAAACTAAATCCAATGGCGTGCCAGCAAACGCAGAAGAAGACACAGTGTAATGTTTACATCAGGTTTATCAACGCTGTATAGATAAATATTATCATAAAATACAGCCGAGAACCGCTGGTCTAATGTACACTTGCGGCCCATGCGGGCCGTAATTTGACGACCACTGTTTTGAAGACTCGGGGGGGAGGGGGGGGGGGGGTCTGGTAAGAAAGCAAAGCCTGATTCTGCAATAACAATGGGATGAAATTGAGTTTCCGGATGCGGTGCCTCCTCACCTGCGCGGACACGTTGAGGACGGCGGGCACGCCCCCGCAGCTCACGGCGCCGCCGCTGCCGCCGCCCCCGCTGTAGTCGGTGGGGTGGGCGTGCTGTCGCGGGCCCAGGCCGGAGGCGGCGCCCGACGGCGGCGGCCACTCGACCACCGAGGGCTCGATCCCCGCCGTGACAGGAGGCGGTGGCGGCGGGGGCGGAGGAGGCGGCGTGGAAGCGGAGGCGCGCGCCAACGCGGCGCGCACCACGAGAGGCAGCAGCAGCGCGCACGCCCACATGGCGCACAGACCGCGGCCCCAGCGGCGCTCGCGATCACCAGGCATGCATCGGAGGCGGACGCAGTCTGCGCCGCCGGTGGTTCTCCTGGTCTTGTCTTCCCGAGCCCACTGCTTGCTCCTCACACCCTTTCGAATGTCAACGGGATGACACCTTCTCTATGTCTGGACTTCACGAAATTTTGATTCACTAATGTGGATTTGGTTGTTATTCTTTTGTTGTTTCACAGTCACTGGTGGAGATTTCAGATGAGTGTATACGGGCACAACCACTGCCAAACAACGAAAGCCAGTCGGAAGTGGACGGTAGGAGTAGAAACTATAGGACCCACTGCAGTTGAACAGGATCTGATCTTCGGTTCGGTACAAATGATGCTCGACAACAGTGATCAACGTGGTGCGAAGTTGGACGGGTTCTACAGATGATGATTGCACTCACAAACAGACAGACGCCGTCACCTCTGTGTAAGGTCTACCGGCCGATATATCCGTTGTCTACTGTATTCTCCTTCCGGACCGGTACAGAAACGGATGTGCGGAGGAAATCGAGTGCGTTGGCGGTGCGGGGAGTGCAAAGAGAGCAGTCTCGTCTGGCCGTGGCGGGCGCGTCGCGACGCCCGGCGTCCGTATATATAGCGACGGCGATGCGCGTAAGCCGCACTGCGTCAGGCTGCCGGCTGTCTCGCGTCGGCCTGGGGGGAGGAAGACCCGCGAGTGCAGCGCGCCGGGGTACGGCTTCGGAGCTCTCGGAGATGGGCAGAAGACACCACACCGAGCCACCGATCTCGCAGCTGAGCACAGCGCGACGACTGTTCGCTGCCGCGGCCGGCACACAACAAAGCGGCTAAGCCGACTCTCGCGGGGTCAGCGCGCACGCGCGGCCTTGGTGCAGCCCTGCGCCGCCAGAGGCGCCACCGCCGACTGTCCCCCCCACCACCCGGCGCATCCCGGCGGTACAACCAAACAAAGCGGGTAGAGAAACCTAGGCGGTGACGGCCCTCTGCAGTAACAAGCGATGCATTTGCCTTGCGCCTTGCGTCCTCTCGGCACTCGCGGACGGAGGTGCCCTGCTAAAAGAGAAAAGTTGTGATCAATAGCCTGCGGGCCTAGCCAGCACACTTAGTACCGTATATATTTTATGTCTACATATCTTGTGTATTCCGCATTGAGATCTTATTTTCGAGACGTTCACGTCCCTGTCCTGTTCGCGCTAGTTCACCGAATCGATTGGCCAGACAGCTGGCCTCTCTATGCTACACACGAACGATATAAACACACAAGCTTCCGTGGCAGATGTCACACTCCTTTATATTATAGCGCGGCAGTATAACCAGGTCGTTAATGAAAATCGGTATGCATGCGACAGCACGCTTACAAACATGTACCAAAACTCCGCGCGTAAAAACTGGTGCTCGTATGTCGGGTTCTATTGGTGATAAAAAGGTAGGGCAAAGTGTTTTGCATGGCTGGGGACCATTTTTATACCCAACAGAAGGTTCGCCTTCCAAGGGAACTCCCCATCTCACTCCTCTCGGATTTAGTGTTAGGAAGTTGCCCCCCTTCTAACAGCCGTGTACCGCAAGTTTCTAGAGGAACGGAAGGTTCCAAATGATTGGAAAAGACCGCAGGTAGTCCCAGTCTTCAAGAAGGGTCGTCGGGCAGATGCGCAAAACTATAGGCCTATATCTCTGTCATCGATCTGTTGTAGAATTTTAGAACATGTTTTCTGCTCGCGTATCATGTCATTTCTGGAAACCCAGAATCTACTCTGTAGGAATCAACATGGATTCCGGAAACAGCGATCGTCTGAGACCCAACTCGCTTTATTTGTTCATGAGACCCAGATAATATTAGATACAGGCCCCCAGGTAGATGCCATTTTCCTTGACTTCCGGAAGGCGTTCGATACAGTTCCGCACTGTCGCCTGATAAACAAAGTAAGAGTCTACGGAATATCAGACCAACCGTGTGGCTGGATTGAAGAGTTTTTAGCAAACAGAACACAGCATGTTGTTCTCAATGGAGAGACGTCTACAGACGTTAAAGTAACCTCTGGCGTGCCACAGGGGAGTGTTATGGGACCATTGCTTTTCACAATATATATAAATGACCTAGTATATAGTGCCGGAAGTTCCATGCGGCTTTTCGCGGATGATGCTGTAGTATACAGAGAAGTTGCAGCATTAGAAAATTGCAGAGAAATGCAGGAAGATCTGCAGCGGATAGGCACTTGGTGCAGGGAGTGGCAACTGACCCTTAACATAGACAAATTTAATGTATTGCGAATACATAGAAAGAAGGATCATTTATTGTATGATTATATGATAGCGGAAAAAACACTGGTAGCAGTTACTTCTGTAAAATATCTGGGAGTATGCGTACAGAACGATATGAAGTGGAATGATCATATAAAATTAATTTTCGGTAAGGCGGGTGCCAGGTTGAGATTCATTGGGAGAGTCCTTAGAAAATGTAGTCCATCAACAAAGGTGGCGGCTTACAAAACACTCGTTCGACCTACACTTGAGTATTGCTCATCAGTGTGGGATCCGTACCAGGTCGGGTTGACAGAGGAGATAGAGAAGATCCAAAGAAGAGCGGCGCGTTTCGTCACAGGGTTATTTGGTAAGCGTGATAGCGTTACGGAGATGTTTAGCAAACTCAAGTGGCAGACTCTGCAAGAGAGGCGCTCTGCATCGCGGTGTAGCTTGCTGTCCAGGTTTCGAGAGGGTGCGTTTCTGCATGAGGTATCGAATATATTGCTTCCCCCTACTTATACCTCCCGAGGAGATCACGAATGTAAAATTAGAGAGATTCGAGTGCGCACGGAGGCTTTCCGGCAGTCGTTCTTCCCGCGAACCATACGCGACTGGAACAGGGAACGGAGGTAATGACAGTGGCACGTAAAGTGCCCTCCGCCACACACCATTGGGTGGTTTGCGGAGTATAAATGTAGATGTAGATGTAGGATGTCCCAATGGATAGTCTGCCAAAAACTGAACAGAGAGCAAGCATGAAAAGAGGAAGGTGTGCTGAATTAGGAAAAAAGAAGCAAAACAGAACTCTGAACGTACCAAGCTCAGTATATGCAACATCGACCAAATCTGAGTGGTGAGGCCGCCGTGGTTGTGTGGTGAAAACTTGCTTTTGTGTCCCAAAGAGTTTCATTTTGATTCATATGGTTCACAGGGCTCTGAGCACTATGGGACTTAACATCTGAGGTCATCAGTCCTTTAGAACTTAGAACTACTTAAGCATAACTAACCTAAGGACATCACACACATCCATGCCCCAGGTAGGATTCGAACTTGCCACCGTAGTAGTCTCGCGGTTCCGGACTGAAGCGCCTAGAACCGCTCGGCCACCGCGGCCGGCGGTTGTGTGGTCACGGTGATAGATTGTGAAGTGGGAGATCGGTGTTCAAATTTCCCTCGTGCCCCACTTGCGAATTTGTTTTTCTCAAAATTATGAACTGTCCGTCCGATCATTGCCGTGTCTGTTAGGTGTTTTCAAATTTGTGTCTGTGTGGTTGTGTAACATCCGTTTGCTATAGCGAGCTGTAAGGGAGGGACCTCTAGACCTACGTATCTCCCATGTGTTCCGCGTAAGTACCACATGTTATGACTAGCGTTCCGTTTTGGAAGTTTTGTCTTTTGAACTCCTTTGTTGTAACATAGTTCATACCCGTTTATTTGTTGTTTTCATTTCTGTGAGAAGTCTGTGCGGCATCTCGCCGGCTCTCACTATTGCTCTTGCTATTCTCCCGATGTTGCATATCTTGACCTCGGACCACCCATTGTTTGCATTTTGCTTTATCTTTTACAATTCGGTACACCTTCTTCCTTTTTTCATGCTTGGTGTGTGTTCGAATATCACACACTTCCTCCTCCTTGGACAAATGGAACAAATCGGTCGGTTCTTTTTGCATTTGATGTGGTCTATGATGTGCTTAATGGGACTTACATTGGCACCATTAGTTCATGATCGGTTCCTCGGAACACCTCAACAAAAGGTTTTTTGCTATGTTTTCGCCGTCACAAGCGGACCAAAATCTAGCTGAGGATTCCAAGAAGACAATGCACAGAAAATGACTGAAATTTATACGATGTTTTCCTAAAATACCAATCTCGAACCACTCGATATTTTTATCAGTTTCCAATATACAGAGATTGAAAGCAACCCTTCTTGTACACGTCAAATACGGTACGAGACGAAATCTAGATAATAAATGACCCTAACAAAGTGTTCAAATTTTAATGGTACATTTTCTAGGCATTTGTCTAGCAAAGCCATCTCCCTGTTTTCAAAAATCTTTATCCATTATCGAGAAAAGGCTGGATTTTGGGTATCAAAACCCAGCCGTGGATTCTGAGACGGCTACGTACAGCAAATGTGTGTAATTTTTACAATGTATTCATAAGATCCCGTTCTCGAACAGCCTTGAAAATTTTCTTCATATCTCCATCAGTTTCCGAGATACGGAGGTTCAAGTGTACCTTACTTGTACACGTAAAACACGCACATGAAATACAGTGTTAGGCGAAAGCGTAATTTATAAGGTGACGTAACACGGAGGAATCTGGGAACCCCATGTTGTAGTACTGAAGCACATGTAAAGCTTTTTCGAGCGTAAAATCCCGTCTGAGGTTTAAAATTAGTTCTGCGTTATTTGAATATCACATTGGTAAACTATCTAAATTTCATTGACCAGTATGTTTCTTTTCATATGAGTTACATCCCTACCGCAGCAGGGTAAAGAAGCGAACCAGCGGAGAAATGCTCCTATTGGATCACAAACGTGCGAACATCTTCTTGTCTATTTAAAGGGCTGTGATTGAAAAGTGATGTAGAAGCTGCCTTATTCTACCTCCGTCAGCAACTTCAAAAATTTTCCCACAAATTTTGGCATGTGAACATTTCCGCGCTTTTTTATGCTGCGAGTGAAGGATATACTAGCAGTGGGAAAGAGACGGAAAAGTATTAAATTCTGGAAGATAGTATGCAGTGATTGTAATGTAGAAAAAGCGAAGGAGACATTGTCAATCTGAAAGAGAGAGAGGGACACAGTGGCAGTGGAACATAGCTCACACTGACGGAACAGTGCTAGGAAAAGAGTGAAGGAGATAGTGGCGGGAGAGGGAGGGGGGTGAAGGGGGGGTTCAAATGGCTGTGAGCACTATGGGACTTAACATCTGAGTTCATCAGTTCCCTAGAACTTAGAGCTACTTAAACCTAACTGACCTAAGGACATCACACACATCCATGTCCGAGGCAGGATTCGGACCTGCGACCGTATCAGCAGCGCGGTTCCAGACTGAAGCGCCTAGAACCGCTCGACCACACCGGCCGGCGAAGGGGGAGAATGAAGAGAAAGAAAGTGAGCGGTGAGTGGTGAGAGTCAGTGACAATGACACATAAAGTATACGGCAATGACAACGAGAAAGAGAGATATAGTGACAGTGAGAACAGAAAGTAGCCATAGGAAGGAATGAGATATTAGCGGTTTTCTGAAACCCCTTCACCAAGGCAGACAAAGCAAATATTCCTGAATTCCAATCAAGAACAACTGCCAAGATGAGAAGCATAGACGTAGATATCCTCGGAGTAACGAAGCAGCTTAAAGGCCTATATCACTAACGTCGATTTGTAGTAGGGTTTTGGAACATATACTGTATTCGAACCTTATGAAGTACCTCGAAGAAAACGATTTATTGACACATAGTCAGCACGGTTTCAGAAAATATCTTTCTTGTAAAACACAACTAGCTCTTTATACTCATGAAGTAATAAGTGCTATCGATAGGGGATGTCAAATTGATTCCATATTTTTAGATTTCCAGAAGGCTTTCGACACCGTTCCTTACAAGCGTCTTCTAACCAAACTGCGTGCCTACGGAGTATCGCCTCAGTTGTGCGACTGGATTCGTGATTTCCTGTCAGGAAGGTCACAGTTCGTAGTAATAGACGGAAAGTCATCGAGTGAAACAGAAGTAATACCCAGCGTTCCCCAAGGAAGTGTTATAGGTCCCCTATTGTTCCTGATCTATATTAACGACATAGGAGACAATCTGAGTAGCCGTCTTGGATTGTTTGCAGATGATGCTGTCATTTACCGTCTTGTAAAGTCATCAGATAATCAGAACGACTTGCAAAATGTTTTAGATAAGATATCTGTATGGTGCGAAAAGTGGCAATTGACCCTGAATTAGGAAAAGTGTGAAGTTATTCACATGAGTACTAAAAGAAATCAGCTAAATTTCGATTATGCGATAAGTCACACAAATGTGAAGGCTGTAAATTCAACTAAATACTTAGGTATTACAATTACAAATAACCTGAATTGGAACGATCACATAGATAATATTGTGGGCAAAGCAAACCAAAGACTGCGATTCACTGGCAGAACACTTAGAAAGTGCAGCAGGTTGTAATGGTACTTGAATTACGTAACCATTACGGCACCTCACCTCAACCTCTCGATACCAACAATATTCTACTGTGTTTCTGTAAAGAAGTTAACATATTTCTGAGACAACATTCAGATTTGATTTCATTAATGTAGAGGTACTTTGATACATCGATATGTTTGTATTGCAATGATATTATTCTTATGTGTATTCTTTCTTTTGTCACTATGATCTTTGTCGTACTTGTAACTCTGATTTTTGGGCGTGTAAGCGGTTATTAGAGAGAGTCAAGTCTTGGACGTCATGTTGAAAAGACGCAAATTGTAATCAGTTTATAAAATGTGAACTTTAACGGTGAGGAAGATATTTTCAAGTATATTTTAGATTGAGAAGTGATGTTTTGTGAGTTGCGTGATATTGCAAGAAAAGAAATAAAAAAGAAGTGTAACTTAAATTCGGAGTGCTGATTACTTTTTTACATCAAAATTGTGCTAACTTGCAAAAGTTTAATCTTCAAGAATAGTTAATGAAACACATCTATAAAACTTTCGAATACCGCAGAATAGGCCTCTTTGCATCCGAGCTTGGAATCATCACTTCCTAGATTTTCGACGACTGAACTATGAGTTCACAACGAGACCAGCGTGGGAAACGCGAAAAGATGAGTGCCTAGTTTATCCATTGTTTCATGAAATGACTTTATTGACTGTGCTCTAATGACACCTGCCACATAATATAACTTTGTTGTTGACCCAAAATGCAATATTTAGCAGCGTGAGCAACACTACAACGATAATTAATTTTTGCCCTTTGTTGTGGTAGGGTTGTTAGAAGGTCTACTAAAGACACTGCAACACAACGCTTGTCCGCCCTATTCTGGAGTATTGCAGTGCGGTGTGGGATCCGCATCAAGTGAGACCGACGTATCATATCGAAAAAGTACAAAGAAGGGCAGCTCGTTTTGTGTTATCGCGAAGTAGGGGAGATAGTGTCACAGACATGATACGTGAATTGGAGTGGCAATCATTAAAACAAAGGCGTTTTTCGTAGCGACAAGATCTTCTCATGAAATTTCAATCACCAGTTTTCTCCTCCGATTGCGAAAACATTCTGTTGGCACCCACCTACATAGGGAGAAATGATCATCACGATAAAATAAGAGAAATCAGGGTCGTACAGAAAAAATTAAGTGTTCGTTTTTCCCGCGTGCCGTTAGAGAGTGGAATGGTAGAGAGATAGCTTGAAGGTGTTTCATTGAACCCTCTGCCAGGCACTTTATTGTGAATAGCAATCACGTAGATGTAGATGAAGAGAGAACGAGATGGAGATAGTGACAGTGAGAGGAGACCGTAGTAGTAGGACAGAACGAAAGGGGACTGTGGCTGCGAGACCGGAGACAATGACAGAGAGACACAAAGAGATAATGACAATGACTTGGACTGAATGAGACAGTGAGAAAGGGCAACTGGGGGTGGAGCAACTTATAGGGATGGACTAATGGATGTGAGTGACTTACAGTTAGAGGAGACTGTGGGAGTTTGAGGTAACTTGCAAAAAGCTTTGGAAAAAATTTTAAAGGTTGTGAGGAACGCACAGTGAGGCGGCTGGTACACCACTTTACAGCCAGAGTCTTTTAGATCAGATTAGATTAGATTCGTACTTGTTCCATAGATCATCAATACGACACTTCGTAATGATCTGGAACGTGTCAAGTTAATAAAAGGTGTCTATACAAGATATTACATTACACCAAATATTACATGACACTTAATTTTATGTGGGGGTTGGGGAAATTACCCACTTACTACATCCAAAAATTCATCTAATGAGTAGAAGGAGTTGCCATTAAGAAATTCTTTTAATTTCCTTTTAAATGCTATATGGCTATCTGTCAGACTTTTGATGCTATTAGGTAATTGACCAAAGACTTTCGTGGCAGCATAATTTACCCCCTTCTGATCCAAAGTTAGATTTAACCTTGAGTAG
This sequence comes from Schistocerca americana, assembly GCF_021461395.2. Taxonomy (NCBI): domain Eukaryota; kingdom Metazoa; phylum Arthropoda; class Insecta; order Orthoptera; family Acrididae; genus Schistocerca; species Schistocerca americana. The sequence continues at coordinate 225,753,576 of NC_060125.1, read as the reverse complement.
TGAAGATCATTCTTTCTCCTAGTGTTGTAGCCATGTACACTGCTATTACTTTTGAATTCTTTCGGATTGTTAATAACAAATTTCATAAGTGAATGTATGTACCGTTAGGCTACAGTGAAGATCCGTAGCTCTTTAAATAAGTTTCTGCAGGATGATCTTGGATGAGCTCCAGCAATTATTCTGATTACACACTTTTGTGCAATGAACACTCTTTTACTCAGTGATGAGTTACCCCAGAATATGATGCCATACGAAAGCAGACAATGAAATTAGGCGTGGTAAGCTAACTTACTCAGATGTATATCGCCAAAATTTGCAATGACCCTAATAGCATAAGTAGATGAACTCAAACGTTTCAGCAGATCCTCAGTGTGTTTTTTCCAGTTCAACCCCTCATCAATGCATACACCTAGATATTTTTAATATTCTACCTTAGCTACCGATTTCTGATCGAAGTCTATATTTATTAATGGTGTCATCCCACTTACTGTGTGGAACTGTATATACTGTGTTTTGTCAAAGTCTAATGAGAGCCCATTTGCAGAGAACCACTTAATGATTTTCTGAAAAACATCCTTACAATTTCACCAGTTAATTCTTGTCTGTTGGGTGTGATAGCTATACTAGTATCATCGGCAAAAAGTACCAGCTTTGCATCTTCGTGAATATAGAATGGCAAGTCATTAACATATATTAAGAATAGCAGAGGACCCAAGACCGAACCTTGCGGCACCCCATTCTTGATTGTTCCCCAGTTTGAGAAATCACCAGTTTTTTTTTTTGCATATTATGTGAACTGCTAATATAATATATTTAAATATACAGGAACATATTTGCATTTTTTGATCTCCGAGAGGAGCATTTTTCCGCTGGTGTATGTACATGCTTCGTAAGCCCTTCGTAGTGGCTAGTCCGTTTTGAGATTTTGCGTGTCTTAGCGAGGACGTTTTCACTTTTTCCCTATGGTGGAATCTTCACTGGTCTGTGGACTGTCTCAGGGGTGAAGTTCGTTTGCTCCTCTAGTATTTCGCGTCATACCACTTTAATATTACCGCTTTTTTTTTTCCTTTATCGTTGTGCCCAACCAAGCAGCTCTTTTCCTCCCGTTGTCTCTTCATTCTTTTGATGTATCTCTTCCTCTGTTCTTCCTGTAGCTTGTCGGCGTGGTTTATCAGCAAATTTGTGATTGTTAATTATGATTCTGAATTTTGGTTCGTTCTTTCGTCTAGGCAAATTCCCTGTAGGTTTTGATGAATTTCTGTTCTTATCGATAAAGCTAAGTACAGAATATTTTTTGTGAACCTGTTGTTATTCGTTGTGCGAAGTGACCCTAATATTGTTATCGCCATTTCCTGATTGTATCTGTGATATTTTTCTGCAAAGTGACAAATTTACTTTTATTTCTTCTTCATCCAAATTCCATTTTCGCATTTCCACCCTAAGATTTTCCGCGGAATTTTTCTTTCCTAAAACTAGATTTTTTCAAAAATTTGGTTCAAATGGTTCAAATGGCTCTAAGCACTATGGGACTTGACATCTGAGGTCAACAGTCCCCTACACTTAGAACTACTTAAACCTAAATAACCTAAGGACATCACACACATCCATGCCCGAGGCAGGATTCGAACCTGCGACCACTGCAGTCGCACGGTTCCGGACTGAAGCGCCTAGATCCACACGGTCACAACGGCCGGCTATCTATTTTATTGTGTAACCATATAAAGAGAAGAAATCGTACTAATTGCCAGTAAATCGGACTATTTCACAAATGTTCCCGTGTTTAGTTTGACAAAATTGGTTTATATAAGCGAAGATACATATACTGATAATGACTTGTGTTCTACTTAAGTCTTATTGTTTTTTAATTATTGTAACACTTGATAATGGGCTAAGGCCGAAATGTAGATTTTAAAATAAAACCCGTTGCTCACTCAGATGTCTGTTATATAAACGTTGTCCACCTGACATTATTTTTGCGTCATGTTGAGGAAATGGGTTGGGCTTTTATTTTTCTACGTACTTTTTACTTTTCTGGTTGATTCCATCTTCTCAAACATGTAGCTTTTACATAAAACATGTCATCTAACAAACTTGCCGAAACGACAGCACTGCTACTTTACGATGATAATCAACACCATTCACAGTAGTTTTCAGCCGACTACTTGTAGGTAGTTTGTGTATGAGAGGGAGATTGATAAATGACGTCCACTCAGCAGCGCGGAGGTTAAGTTGTAACCGCTACTTTGCCTGCTTGCGAAGATGGAAGGAAGATACAGAATGTAAAGAATATAGTCCTAATCACCTACCACTTTCGAGCAGGAAGTCAACTCAGCTGTGATAACTGAAATAAGCCGAGCGGTGCTTGTTGATCCCTCTTGTGATATTCTATTACTCCAAACTGGTGTTAGAGAGCAACGCAAAATTACAGATGAGGCCCAATGTAACTTCGAAAAGGCGAGTGCATAACGCTATCGGTCAATCCCTGTACGCTTAATCAGTGTCGCACTTCGTTTCCGAGAGACTGCAGGTTCATTGGTGCATGGTAAAATATTCTATAACTGGGTAATCAGTATTTGGATCACGCCAATGGAGGACGGGCTTGTCAGCACTTCTTTCACGAATAGCTGCAAACAAAGCTGATAATTACAAGAGATTAATACAGAGGGATATGTCTGGGCTGTTACATAAATAAATCTGAAAGGTGTTAATTTAAATGTACGTAAACATATTCGTGGTTCTTAAGGGCTAAGAAGATAGATGCTTACATGGCGAAGGTTGAAGAACAAGAGACGATACGAAACAGCAAGGCATCTCCTTGCTGGCCGCAGGAAACAATGCGAAGCTGCGGCCTTCTTTATTACCATAGAAAGTATCCTTTATAATCGCAGAAAGTACTACAAGTACTTATTAACATCTGTGGGCTCTCTGGGACATTAATTTCGTATTTCATAAATATAAAGAAAAAAACTTCTTGGGGTCTTACATTTGCCCCCTTGAATAACTATGACACAGGCTCTTACGTGAGTAGTCATTCAAATTATAAATACAACAAAATTACAAGATTGGTATATTTTTTAAATTTATTTTATGACGTACATTGGACCTCTTCAGTCAATATTATGAATTAGATTCTTCTGTTTCTTGTCAGCCCAATACATTTTCATTCTTTCAAATTGCGCCTTTCTCTTCTCATCCGCAATCACCCTTCCCATTCTGTGTTTGGTAATTTTTATTGGTAATGTGATATGTTTGTCCTGGAGTATATTGAGCGCTTCTGTCTTGCCTTTCAGTCCTCCATCGTAAGCCGTAATTTGATCACATCCCCCTTGATCTCTGCGACCCATCTAACGCCGCTCTCTCTATTCCATAACTTCTCAATTATTCTCCTGCTAATTCTATTATCTGTTGTCCTCAGGAAATAGATCCGTTTCTTTCTCATTGTATTTGTCGCTGGTTCTATTTCTTTATGAACTGTTTCATTTGAAACTATTCTCCAAATCTCGTCCTTTTGGTATTTGTTATTTATACGTGTTCTGGCTATCGTTCTTTCTATTTTGAGTAATCTGTCTACTGCTTCAGTGTTGGTTGTTTTAAAAATAGTTTCGCTAGCTTATGTTATTTACGGCTGTGTGACTATTTTGTAGTGTTTCAGTTTTGTGGCTATTGAGAGGCATTATTTTGTTGTATGTGTTCTTGGTAATATGATGTGTTTTAATTAAGTTGTTTATTCTACTCTGCCATTATGGTTTCTCATTCAAGTTGTGTGTTATTATTTTTCCCAAGTATTTAAACTTTCCGGCAATTAAAACCGGTAAATTAAAACTGATATTACAACAAAAAAGGCTACACAATTTTACACGTTTTAAATTAACAATTAAACAAGTCATTTTCGGTCATTGACACGGGAGTTATTTGTAAACCAGGCGTTAATTTAATGTCTGAGCAGTATCATTGCTCCGAGGACAAGAGGGTATTTCAGTCCAATGACGTGTCTGCGCGCGGTAACTGGTGCAGTATGTCAGTCCAGTGCTGGAGTGACGTCGCAGGTGCTTCAGTGACGTCAATCGGTCGGTGACGACCGGCTGGGCACGAGCTGTGTTTAGTGCACTTCGCTGTCCGCGTGTGCAGCGTCGGTTAGTTGCCTCCCACCTCGGTGTCTACTCTTATTCACTCTCCACTGCCAACATTTCAGGATTCATGGAACAATCGTAGTATAATATTAGATGAATATTAGAAAAAGATGCACCATACGGCACATACGAGGGGTGTCCGTAAAATAAGGTTCCCAATTTTTTTTCACACTGTAAAACATGTTTATTTCATGAAATGTACATTTTTGGAAAGTTCAGACTTTAACCTGTTTTTCTATATAGTCGCCACTGAGGTCAATGCATTTTCGCAAGCGGTGTACGAGCTTTTGAATGCCCGAGTCAAAAAAATCTGCCGCCAAGCCGCGCAGATGTCTGAGAACCGCTTCTTCCAGCTCTTCTCTGTCGCCTAAATGCGTTCCACCCAGGTGTTTCTTCATGTCATGGAAGAGATGGTAGTCACTTGGGGCTAAGTCCGGGCTGTAAGGTGGGTGTTTGACAATACCCCATCCAAATTTTGCGATGAGTTCGTTGGTGGCTTTAGTGGTGTGCGGTCGAGCCTTATCCTGATGCAAACGCACCCCCTTGGACAGCATACATCTCCTCTTGTTTTGAATTGCACAGTGCAATTTTTCCAGTGTCTCGCAGAACCAGGCAGCGTTGATTGTTGTACCGGTGGGCAAGAACTCGCACAATAATACCCCCTTCCTGTCCCAAAACACTGTTGCCATCACTGTGCCGACACTTGTGCGTTTGTTTGAATTTTCGCGATCTCGGCGACTCTGGGTGCTTCAATTGTTTGGACTGTTCTTGGTTTCGGGTGTGCGGTAGTGCACCCAAGTCTCGTCTCCAGTGAGGATGGATCGATGTATTCCTCGCCATGAATTCCGTGATCCTGAAGAAGGTGTTGGGCTGCTTCAACGCGTTGACGTTTGTGGTCAACATTCTTGGCACCCACCTCGCGCAAACCGTTGCATACCCTAGTTGCTCCGTCAAAATCTTGTCAATAGAGGTTTTGCTGACATGAGGGATCATTTCGGAGAATGGCCACTCTTCGATCTGAGAGCACCGCTGCCTCGACTTTTGCGATTGTATCGTCAGATGGCCGTCCTGAACGCTCCTCATCATGGACGTCAGTACGCCCGTTTTTCAACTCTCTGCACCATTTGCGCACGTGTTGTACTTTCATACATTTGTCTCCATTGGTTTTGCATAGCTGAGTGTGGATTTTTGCCGGTGCAATGTTTTTCACAGGCAGGAAACGGATCACCGAGCGTAACTCACACCTAGCGGGCGAAGCAAAGGGATGATCCATTACGTACGGCTGCCAAGCCAAGACTGAGCTCCTCAGGCAGCTCGCTAGGGAGGGGATTTGGAGTGGGGGAACCAAGGTACACTACAGAATCGCGGGATCCACCGTAACAGCGCATTTCAGGACTGTAGCGCCATGGGGACCCTATTTTACGGATAACCCTCGTACAAAACTAGAAACACATACAGGGGATAGGCAAAATAATGTGAACAGTGGTAGTAATGGGATGGTTGTGTTTGGCGGTCAACAATGCAGGTAGGGCACGTGTCGCGCTGGACTGTGAGTGTTCAGTACGGACTAGGTATCAGTTGCAGGTTGTTTACGAATAGCGCACACTTCGTATTTGCATTCAAAGGCCTAGGTCGAAGTACAATGAAAGACCTAACAGAGTTCCAAAGAGGGTAGCTTATAGGGACCCGTTTAGCAGGAACATAAGTAACCAAGACAGCCAATTTATTGAATGTTTCAAGAGCAACGGCTTCAAAAGTCATGAAAGCCTACACAAAACATGGAAATACACCAAGGTGTAAACGTAATAGTGGGCGCAAATCAAAACTAAATGACGGAGATCGTCTTACGCTGACACGAATTGTGTCAAAACAACACAAAACTACGCCGGCTGAAATGACTGCAGAGCTCAATAGCCATCTTCGAGACCCCGTGTCTATCGACATTGTGTGCCGAGAACTCTATAAAGCGAATATTCGTGGACGATATGCTATATCGAAACCATTACTGACGACAACCAACGCAAAGAAGCGTAAAACACGGTGTCAGAAGCATAAATCCTGGACGCCTGATCAGTGGAAACACGTGATATGGTCCGACGAGTTAACGTTTTCGTTATTTCCAACTTTGGGCCGGGTTTACGTCTGGAGAACGCCAAAACAAGCTTACAATCCTTATTGCTTGATTCCAACGGTTAAGCATGGAGGGCCGGCCAAAGTGGCCGTGCGGTTCTAGGCGCTGCAGTCTGGAACCGCGAGACCGCTACGGTCGCAGGTTCGAATCCTGCCTCGGGCATGGATGTGTGTTATGTCCTTAGGTTAGTTAGGTTTAACTAGTTCTAAGTTCTAGGGTACTAATGACCTCAGAAGTTGAGTCCCATAGTGCTCAGAGCCATTTGAACCAGCCATTTAAGCATGGTGATGGTAGTGTGATGGTGTGGGCAGCCATATCATGGTATTCTGCTGGTCGCATCATCACTCTCAAAGGCCGTGTTACAGCCAACGACTATGTCAACATATTAGGTGATGAAGTGCACTCCACGATTCAAATGTTATTCCTCAGCAGTGATGCCATATTTTAGGACGATGATGTCCCCGTTCACACAACCAGGAGAGTACAATCGTGGTGTGAGGAGCATGCCACTGAACTGCAACGTCTTTTCTGGCCGGCACAGTCCCTGGACTTGAACATTATCGAACCCATGTTGGCTGTGTTCGAGCGCAGACTCCGGAGCAGATTTCCGCGTGCCCCGTCAGAGGCTCTGACCGAAGAGTGGCATAACATTCCACAGGAAGCTATACAATTGGTATTCCAAGAAGAATCGCAGCTGCATTACGGGAAAATGGGGGTCCAACCCCTTATTAATAAACCATTCCCAAGTAAATGCTGATGTTCACATCATTTTGCCGATGACAGAATGGTGATGTACTTCCAGCATGATGGATGTCCGGCACATAGCTCGTGCGGTTGAAGCGGTATTGAATAGCATATTTGATGACAGGTGGATTGGTCGTCGAAGAACCATACCATGGCCCGCACGTTCACCGGATCTGACGTCCCCGGATTTCTTTCTGTGGGGAAAGTTGAAGGATATATGCTATCGTGATCCACCGACAACGCCTGACGACATGCGTCAGCGCATTGTCAATGCAGATGCGAACATAACGGAAGGCGAACTACTCGCTGTTGAGAGGAATATCGTTACACATATTGCCAAATGCATTGAGCTTGACGGACATCATTTTGAGAATTTATTGCATTAATGTGGTATTTACAGGTAATCACTCTGTAACAGCATGCGTTCTCAGAAATTATAAGTTCACAAAGGTACATGTATCACATTGGAACAACCGAAACAAAACGTTCAAACGTACATACGTTCTGTATTTTAATTTAAAAAACCTATGTAGGCGCTACAGTCTGGAACCGCGCGACCGCTACGGTCGCAGGTTCGAACCCTGCCTCGGGCATGGATGTGTGTGATGTCCTTAGGTTGGTTAGGTTTAAGTAGTTCTAAGTTCTAGGGGACTGATTACCTCAGAAGTTAGGTCCCATAGTGCTCAGAGCCATTTGAACCATAAAAAACCTACCTGTTACCAACTGTTCGTCTAAAATTGTGAGCCATATGTTTGTGACTATTACAGCGCCATCTATCACAAAGCGAAAAAAGTGGTCCAACTAAAACATTCATATTTCTTTACGTACTACACGAATATGTAATAAAAAATGGGGGCTTCTATTTAAAAGAAACGCAGCTGATATCCGTATGATCTATGGCAGCGCCATTTAGCGGGCCAACCACAGCGCCATCTGGTTTCCCCCTTCAAACTAGACAAGTTTCGTTCTTTGTAGTTTTTTCGTTTGACGCTTATTTCGTGAGATATGCGGCCCGATCACGATCAATGGACCACCCTGTATATATAGATAGAACTTCAGCGAGGTTGCTTCTATGACACTGACACTTGTGCATGTTGTGAGTGTAGTGTTCATTCCCAAGCAAAGTCAAGTCATTTAATGCTTCAGTTTATGCATTCTTTACACATGGGACGCTCTATGCTAATTCGTGGTTTCTCATTTTATAGGCAAATGAACACACAGCGTGTTATCAACCTTCTAGGCGCTCAGTCCGGAGCCGCGCGACTGCTACGGTCGCAGGTTCGAATCCTGCCTCGGGCATGGATGTGTGTGATGTCCTTAGGTTAGTTAGGTTTAAGTAGTTCTAAGTTCTAGGGGACTGATGACCATAGATGTTAAGTCCCATAGTGCTCAGAGCCATTTTGTTATCAACTCCACATCTGTTACAGGAAAAGCCTAACCGAAAATCTGTAATCCACACATGTGCAACTAGATTCAATAGCATCTAGGGAAGAGTTTACTACTGTATCTACCCAGAAGACGTCTGTCAGTTGCAAAAATCAAGATAAGGCTCAGCGTAATGTACATATTCTGCAAATCGAAATGACCGAACTACAATGGAAATGTGTTTTTGAGACAGACATAAAATGCTGAAACCTCAGTTATTGACGAACATTCAGTGGCACAGCTTCCAAGAACGGTCAAGTATGCAGGACCAGTAAGCATAAGTGGTAAGAGGTATAGCCCAATCACATGACCATCCAGAGTACCTGCCCTCACGTTAATACCAGACCGGTGCTGAAATCCCTGAACATGTGTGGAACGAGAGTTTTCGTCTGCCCAGATATAGCCGTTTCGCGAATTCAGAACACAATCCCTAGGGAACTTACATTCATCTGTGAACAGAACTCAACATGGAAATGGTTGTGTGTCGATCCAGCGGTGCAGGAACTACGTGCACTAGGCAACGCGTTGCGGACCGGGGCCAACGAGATACACGGACCCTAGAGCGAACTTGTGACGGCACACTAGTCGCCTTGTCCGTCACACTTCTCGAACGCTCGGTTCCTTGTAGCGCCCACGGGAAATCTATATTTAATTGAAAAGGTACCCCCTGAAGGTCTTAATTTTTTCGTGTGGCATCGAGAACTTGCATGCATTTAAACACGCAATCAATATTATTAAACTCGTCTGAATTGGCTACGCGCTCCCAGCCGGAGACGGCTGCAGGCACTCGTAAGACCTGCAGTGTCACGTAAGCCACGGCCTGTCTTTCTCGTGCGCCTCGGCTGGACCCTTGGCGTGCACCCTTTGTAAGTGGTGCGGATGGAATCGTTACTCACGCAGAACGTCCCAGTTGATGCTGTAACTAAGACCCGTTTCACACTGGGGCGCTGGTCACGGTCACCAGTGACGGTCACCGACAGAGATACATTCGTTTAAAATGGAGCATTCACATCGGGACACTACACCGACTCACCGAGCCACTGTGACGCAGCAGTGACTCACCCTCGCCACAAGTGACGGACAGGGTCACTGTGTTCACAGCAGTCACCGCCGGACATGCACTAGTTTGAATTGGAGTGTTCGCACTGGGACACAGATCACAGACACAGCACTGCAGATTTGTCAACAGACAGGCAGCCATTTCTGAGACAGTGCCGCGAAATATTGATTGTACATTATACTGTACACATTGTAGCCATTAGTTTAGGTTTTATTAACATGGAAGATTTTATAAGTGAAGTAGAAAGTCGTCCTGCTATTTGGGATGCCAGAAGCGATGACTATAAGAATGAAGTGGTGTAAACGAATGCGTGGCAAGAACGAATTTTAGGCCTGATTTCAATGAGAAGAGCATGGATGAAAAAAAAATTGGTAAGTTGTATGTTCTTTTTTCAAATTTAATACCTTATTTTTCGGATCATAAAACACTAGTGAAATTTAGTTGCTACTCCTGTATGAGGCTAGGAGGGTAGTAACCTTCAAGCACATCTACATCCCTCGCCCCCCCCCCTTTTTTTTTTGGCGTTTGCAAGTATCAAGTATACCGTTATGCAGTCTTAATACGATAAATAGAGGCAAAACGGATGAGCGTGAACACCATGAACTCATCCCTACAGGGCGAATGAAGAGAAAATCTAAAACAATACTAATATTTAAAAATTTTCATAACAAAATTAAGGGTGCGTCTTATCGTCGTCTTAAGGCGTTCCTCATCATAGTCCAAAAAATAGAGTTAAAATATTATTCTTAATTACAATTATTTACGCATATGTGGCTACTACAATAACGGATTTTATTTATTTATTATAATATTATTGAGGTACAAGCTCCTGACACTCTATAATTTTCATTGTAAGTTTCAGTCAGTTCAGTGAATACAATAATATGACTTCTTACAGTTAGCATAGTAATGATTGCACAATGCACATCACAAACACAATGCCAGATGAACAATGAGGCCTAACCACGTTAACGTTCACGTAACATTTCTAGAAATTATGTTTTTTGCAGCTGCCTAAGCACTTCACCTTCAGGACTAACGAAGTAGTTTGAAAATTCATCTCTGATACTGCTCGCAATATTTCCTCCACGGACTAAGCCAGGTGACATGTCCTGCAATCCCTGAATAGTTAACGTATCCTCCAACAACATAAAGAGTATAAAACAACCCTTTCTCCAGCCGATCACGTAGCCATGGATTTACGTGTAATAAACGTTTTGTCTTCATTCTCCTCCTCCTCCTGCTTGGAGGTACCAACAAAAGTTCCTCCTCGCTCGAGTCCGTTTCACTAACTAATCAGTTGGCAACACCTGCGGTGTCGGACGCCGGTGATCCAGGAGTGTTCACCACAATTACCGGTGGCCGTCACTGGCGACCGTCACCAGTGTCCCAGTGTGAAACGGGCCTAACGCCCATTGCACGCGCAATTGTTCCAGTACTCTTTGACGGATTCTCATAAACGCGATACAGTACATCTTCTTCAGATTCGGGCTTGCGGCGTTGCCGTGTAGCATTGTCCTGTCTCCGCACGGTAAAGGTACCTGTTTCTCGAAGCCGCTGCATAACTCGGGCAAAAATATTATGCGGTGGCGTGCTACGTTGCGGGAAACTTTCGTGATACAGCCGATTTGCAGCTCTTCCGTTATCTCGAGCTTCACCGTACACAGGCAGCATGTCTGTGTATTCCGAAAACGTGGGCCGAACGGTATTTACTGTAACGGAGACGCACAGGCACTGAATAGGTCTCGCAGCAATGCAGACGTTAAGTGGTATCGTTGATAGTCTCTGATGCAGTAAACGTCATCTTGTCTATCGAATTGCATACTGGAACAAGTTTCTCTGAAATTCTTCCCTTTCCATCAGCACACATGGACGCGTTACACATCTGAACCGAAACGGGAACGAACATCCTGTACATTCCTTTATACATACCCACCTCTACTAATTGGGGCAATCACCTTCATCATTCCCTTAAAATTTACAACTAGACTGAATGATTAAATTCTTGACTAGGTTAGGCAGGGTACCATTCACAACTAAGCCACTCGTGTGAAATGCTATTCTTGTGTCTCACACAGTCCACAAGTACTAAAATTAAACTTATCTTGATGAAGCTCATACCACTGAGCTGAGTTCACGTATTTACTCCCGTGTCGCCAGAATAGCTTGCACAACTCGTTGCATTTGTCGCCAGTAAAACATGCCGTTTGAGAATTTTGCTCGTTGACATGTCGTAAGTGCTTCATAATAAAACGATGTACTGTTATGTCTCATAACCGTTGCATATTCCATCCTACTTTAATCTTTGCGTTTAGCTGTAGTGTTTTGTGTTATTGCTGTTGCTATTTATAGATATTAGTTAACATACACTCCTGGAAATTGAAATAAGAACACCGTGAATTCATTGTCCCAGGAAGGGGAAACTTTATTGACACATTCCTGGGGTCAGATACATCACATGATCACACTGACAGAACCACAGGCACATAGACACAGGCAACAGAGCATGCACAATGTCGGCACTAGTACAGTGTATATCCACCTTTCGCAGCAATGCAGGCTGCTATTCTCCCATGGAGACGATCGTAGAAATGCTGGATATAGTCCTGTGGAACGGCTTGCCATGCCATTTCCACCTGGCGCCTCAGTTGGACCAGCGTTCGTGCTGGACGTGCAGACCGCGTGAGACGACGCTTCATCCAGTCCCAAACATGCTCAATGGGGGACAGATCCGGAGATCTTGCTGGCCAGGGTAGTTGACTTACACCTTCTAGAGCACGTTGGGTGGCACGGGATACATGCGGACGTGCATTGTCCTGTTGGAACAGCAAGTTCCCTTGCCGGTCTAGGAATGGTAGAACGATGGGTTCGATGACGGTTTGGATGTACCGTGCACTATTCAGTGTCCCCTCGACGATCACCAGTGGTGTACGGCCAGTGTAGGAGATCGCTCCCCACACCATGATGCCGGGTGTTGGCCCTGTGTGCCTCGGTCGTATGCAGTCCTGATTGTGGCGCTCACCTGCACGGCGCCAAACACGCATACGACCATCATTGGCACCAAGGCAGAAGCGACTCTCATCGCTGAAGACGACACGTCTCCATTCGTCCCTCCATTCACGCCTGTCGCGACACCACTGGAGGCGGGCTGCACGATGTTGGGGCGTGAGCGGAAGACGGCCTAACGGTGTGCGGGACCGTAGCCCAGCTTCATGGAGACGGTTGCGAATGGTCCTCGCCGATACCCCAGGAGCAACAGTGTCCCTAATTTGCTGGGAAGCGGCGGTGCGGTCCCCTACGGCACTGCGTAGGATCCTACGGTCTTGGCGTGCATCCGTGCGTCGCTGCGGTCCGGTCCCAGGTCGACGGGCACGTGCACCTTCCGCCGACCACCGGCGACAACATCGATGTACTGTGGAGACCTCACACCCCACGTGTTGAGCAATTCGGCGGTACGTCCACCCGGCCTCCCGCATGCCCACTATACGCCCTCGCTCAAAGTCCGTCAACTGCACATACGGTTCAAGTCCACGCTGTCGCGGCATGCTACCAGTGTTAAAGACTGCGATGGAGCTCCGTATGCCACGGCAAACTGGCTGACACTGACGGCGGCGGTGCACAAATGCTGCGCAGCTAGCGCCATTCGACGGCCAACACCGCGGTTCCTGGTGTGTCCGCTGTGCCGTGCGTGTGATCATTGCTTGTACAGCCCTCTCGCAGTGTCCGGAGCAAGTATGGTGGGTCTGACACACCGGTGTCAATGTGTTCTTTTTTCCATTTCCAGGAGTGTATATGTAAATAGTGTAGGTTTAATTCGTTCATAGTATAGTGCAATTCGGATTTTTGTATATAATAGTTCTCATTCCCCTTCTTAGACAATTTTCTTAAATCTAAACTTAAAATTCACATTTACATTTGCGCACTTTAAGATCGTAAAAACTGTACATGTTCACACTGTGTGCCCCTACTATTCCCAGCGGTCGTTGTAGAGACGTAGTGCGACCGATCGGTGTTTCTCGGCGGCGGTAGAGTAGCATCGATTTGTCCACCACTTTAACTATGAGCAGGTTCTATGTTGCGCCAATTAGTATCCTAGGGGAAGCTTGATCCCCTTGTATGACCTCTTTTTTTGTATCGGACCAGGATTCCTTGTCTTATACTCACTATATTTCTCATTGTTTACTCGCCTGTTGTCTGCAGCACTTTGCCAGTTGTTGTATCTACCCCTGTAGTCATGTTTCAGTGGATTCTGGTACACAGGTTTCTACCCACGATCTCCTTTCTTTTGATAATGGTCATTTCCTTGATGGCCAGAATTTCTAGGTCTATTGTCCTATTGTGACGCACAAGACTGCCAGCCGCGGATGTACTGTAGTTGTTTGTCTCCTTGACCTCGTCCTACTTTATAGATTAAGCCAATGGAGTCCAACAGAGAGAGAAAATAATCAATATCTGTTTCTGGTATTGTGACTAAATTTTCGCGAATGTTCGGCGGCAACCTGGCTTTCAAAATTTTTAGTATATAGGAGATAGGATTGCTATAGTATCACGTTTTATTTATACATTGCTCGAAATATCTGTGCAATCGCTCTTGTTTAATGTTGAACGGCTGCGGGTCGAAAACTTCTCGTATATTCGGGCGAGTCCGAAAGTACATCACACGACAGCGTCTAAGTGAAGAAAACATGTATCTGGTTTTGTTGCTTGCTCATACGCAAGCAAATAATATGACGCCTGTACCAGCTGCTCTGGAGAAACTGCGTCGACAGAAGCGTTGTAATGTAGCGAAAAGTAATGGTCAAATATTTATTTTATTTATTTATTTAAGCTGATGTGATTAGATCCATCAGGCCTTCTCTTACAGTGGACCAGTACCTTTTTTATAGCATAATTACCTACGAAATAACAATTTTAATATGGCCAATAAAGGGTGGCGCACTAAAAACCCGCCCCAACTACTAGAGGGTAGAAAATTTTAATATGTCGAATATAGGGGTGGCGCACGAAAAACAGAAGACGACTATTACAGATTTGAAAAGGCACAATTTCCCTCTACTGTTTCGGATCACGTTCAAAGTTCATCGAATGGTTTTGAAGGTCGCTAATGGTTACAACGAGAGAAAAAACTGCGATCGCTCTGTACTCCAAAAGGGTGCGGTCATGTTCAATGGGGATGCAGCCTCACAATGTCCTTAGATAGGTGTTGAAACGACCGAATGACAGCGGTTCCCAAGGTTGTCAAGGTCATCTTCCTGTTACTCGTCACACTGAGAATTGTCGTTTACGACCGCGAAATGTTTGGGAATCAACTCTCGAGGAAAAGGGTTAGTTTCATTGACGCCAATTCTGCCATCCGCTGAGGTCTTCTCTCGATTCTGAGTGGCGGTGTGGCGCGGTTCTGACCTCCATCGCAGAGACGTCAAACCAACGGCTGAAATGTGGGTAAGAGGGGCTGTGACGACCTTCTCATCAAGTGAAACGTCCACTGTGGCGTTCGGCAGAATTGTGATGAAATTTGGTGCCAATGTGACGTTACTAACCCGCCTTACAGCTCACCTGAACTTCCGAGCTGTGGCTTCTTTTTGCATCGTCAACACATTGCTGTTTGAGACGTCGTCGAGCCCGAGGGTGATGTTGCAGGACGTCATGCTTTTGCACCATCACAGAAGAAGGCTGTAGGCACTGTTGAGACAAATTTCAAAATTATGCGCCCCTGCGGGAGGCAACCACGGATTTCCGAAAAAGTGATTTTTTAGTTGTGTTGCGCAGTGTGTAATCAACGTTCAGCCTGCATCGGCATTTATTGAATCACCCTATATCTCGTACAATTAACGCTTTTGGCCAATGTCGTCATCAAAAATAGAAATAAATTCAATATTTACAGGGTATCCGTAAAGTCTTTCCCTGATTACATAAATTGGTAACACAGGCTAGAAGTAAGATACAAATATGAAACTTGTGTCGAATTGTTTACAACTATCAAAGTTTTTTTTTCTGTTTTAGGTTCGCAGTACGTAAGTAGTGGATGAGGTGCAGTGCCCAAGAAGCCATGTTGACCAATCAGGAGAAGGCACAGTGTGTCCTGTGGTACCATGAGACACGATCACCAACCACAGTGCAGAGACACTTCCAGACAACATTTGGAAGGAATCCACCTGATGTCAAGAGCATTAAAGCCTGGTATGAGAGGTTCAAGAACACAGGATCGGTTACTGACCTTCCGAGGTCTGGTCGACCAAGAATCTCAGCAGACAGGGTGGAAGCTGTAAGGCAGTCTTTTCTGCGAAGTGCGAAGAAATCGGTGCGCAGGGCCTCACGTGAATTACAGATGCCGAAAAGCTCTCTCCATCACATTTTACACAAACTTTTATTGTTTCGTGCATACAAAGTGCAAATCGTTCAGGCCTTGTTGCCCAATGACAGTACACGTCGATATGACTTTGCGGTCGAAATGCTATCACGTATTGAGGACGATGATGGTTATCTCAGACGAATTGCCTTTTCCGACGAAGCGACCTTTCTTGTCAGTGGAGTAGTGAATCGACATAATGTGTGCATTTGGGGTTCACAACCCCTTGGTGAGGTCATGGAGTGCACCAGAGGCAGGACAAAGATGAATGTTTGGCGCGCGATTGCACGATCGAATTATCGGCCATTCTTCTTCGCCGAGGCTACCATCACATCTGCAGTGTATCTGGACATGTTGCAACTGTATGCTGTTCCTCAGCTGCTTCAGTATCACCCCGATGTCTTGTTTCAGCAAGACGGTGCACCGCCTCATTGGGGTTTGGACGTCCGTGCCTATCTCAATATGACCTTTCCTGGGCGATGGATTGGTCGTGATGAGCCAACGGTTTGGCCTCCTCGCTCTCCTGACATAACCCCATTAGACTTCTTTTTATGGGGTTATGTCAAGAACGAGGTCTACCAAACATGTGTACCAGACCTTGAAACCCTGCGGCAATGGATAGCCACAGTCGTTGAATCGATCCCTCCAGTGATGTTGGCTAATGTGTGGACGGAAATTGAATATCGCCTAGATGTGCTACGTGCTATCAAGGGTGCTCATGTGGAAGTTTACTGATGTGTGAAAAAAACTTTGATAGATTGTAAACAATTAGACAGCAGTTTCATATTTGAATCTTACTCCTAGCCTGAGTTATCAATTTACGTAGTCAGGGAAAGAATTTTTGGGACACCCTGTAGATTGAATTCATTTCTAATCCTGATAATGACGACAGCCGAAACACGTTGCGAGCCAGACTGAATATTAGTAGTAAGTGCCAATGCGATCACTGAATGCAGTAAGATGTTTTTATCCTATATCCCTATACTTCTCAAGAATCACCTTTGTCGAGGTTTCCACAAAAGGCGCTCGACACAACGGCTTGTGAAAACTGCGTATCAGGTTACCGCTTACACAGCATCTCGCCCCTGTGTCTAGGCAACCCGCGTGTATGACACCATGCGTATGGTACCGAGTTGCACGTATGCCGGCAAGAGAGTTCAGCGTAGGTCAAACTGCGTCAAACTCGCCATAGCAGTTCTACTCCCACATCCTAGGCTTCCAACACAATCCATTTATAAGAACTGCAGAAAGACGAGCCTAACATTTTCTGGATGGAGAAAGCCTCCTCACTCCATCTACTAGATATGGTGTACACAGTACCCTCAGTAGTTAGTTTATTCAGTAGAATATGTTAACAGTATCCAGAGTTGACAAACGTGAATTTTACCATTATCTTTTGGACCAGGCAAAATACCATGCTTAATTACATTTCCGTCAAAAAAGTATTTTAAAAAAGAATAGGTAACTGATTTACACAGTTTCACGCCAAGACTGAAAGTCGATTCTAGCTTTTACTACATTACCAGGATCATATGCCCAATATGATACTGTGGCGTTCGCTGAGTTATTCAGTGGTTTGGTATTTAACTAATTTGTAAATGAAAATGATAATCTTATTTTATCACATTGAGTAATTAATAAATAATTTTTCTCCCGGCTAAAGATTTGATCAAGTTGCTAAAGAACACCAAGTTAACGTCGTGTTAAAGTGTTGTCTGTAAGTTGTGTAAGTGTCACTAAATCACAGTTCATACAACAGATTCTATACAACTATTGATTAAGATGGAGGCAGTTATCTTCAGCAAAATGATCATTAAAACCACCGAATATCAGCCGCACACAACACTGACGTATGTTACCTGAAACAATATTCTTCGCAACTCGTGCGTAATTAATTTCGGCTCCACACATCAGCTAGAAAAGTTTGTTATAACGATCGTGCTATGAGCACTGTTTTTAAAGAACCAATCAGATTCGAATCATTTTCATATAAAATGAGTTCGGGACCACCGGTGCACATTTATTTTTACACCTTTGTATTACGTTCGGCATTTATGTCTGCAGAGTTGCGTAATTTAAATTAGAATTTGCCGCTGAGATAATTGTTAAGATGGCGGCAGACAATTGATAGAGACTTTCTATTGTTAGACCAAATAAGTAAGTATTTGAAATGATTATTAAATTCTATAAACTTTACTTTCCAATTGTGCACTATTTAGACCTCATCAAGCAAACATTTGATTTGTTTCTAAGGAAGACACAGACAAAAACGCGATACAAATCGCTATCATCAATGACTGCGCTCCTTGCAGCGGAAAGAAATAATTAACACAGATAATGCTTACTGAGAGAGGAATTAAAGTTACAAGTAATTATTCACTCATATTTATAATAGTAAATGAACTCTATTTTTAAGTAATAATTAACAAATAATTACAATTTCTTAACAGACCTCAGTTCGATATGCGTCCGCAACTTACAAAAGCCAACCAACAAAAGGTAAAAACAAAGGAAGACAAACGCAGATCATAAAAGTAAATTACAATTATCATTGTCTTTGTATGATACACAGCGATATGTCCAACTATATCATAGAATATTATATAAATAATTAATATTTATGAGTTTTCACTGTTTTTTCATACGTCGAATAGATAATGTTTATAACTGTTCGAGGCATAATTTTCTCTCGTCGCACTGTAGCCAAGACTTTATCACGTGGATGTTACAATAACCAGTGCTAGGCAAAGAGAACATGTGTGTGTGTGTTTTTCTTTCTATCAGGATCTAGCTTTGTGTGAGATGAGGGACTGCAGCCTTCAGTTTCATCTATAATCGTGGAAACGGAGCGGGAGTAAAACACCTGCATGTGAATGCTGTTCTGCCTCATGTAACTGGCGTTCTGAAGTTGACTGGATGAGATTACACGTGTGTGGTGCTCACATTTGCGTAGCACAGGATGTCTCAAAAGGAAGTTTCTATTTGATCTGTCAGAATAAAAAAGAGGTTGAAGTTTTCCGACAAAATCTCTACTTATTATTGAAATATACAGTTTAGGAACTCACTTCTTAAAAATAATATCATTCAAATACAATCCAACACGTCTGTGACACTCAATAAAACGAACAAAATTCTTCACGACGGCTCAGCATGTAGACACTGGAATGGCTGCCACTTCGCTACGAATATTTTCTTGCAGTTGCTCGTATTATTGATATATACATTAGGTTTGATATATCTTCCTAAGAAAAAATGCATCGGGTTCACAGCTGGACTCCTTGGGGCCCAATTTATGTCACCCCTCGTGGAGATCAATTTGGCAGGGAAAATTTCGCGAACTCGCAGTATAAATGTATTGGACGTGTATGCTGTGGCTTCGTCTTGCTGAAACGATGCTCTTTGGTGATAGACAGTAAGTTTTTGGAATTCAGACACAAGAAAGTCATTCAACATCGTCACGTAAAGCTTCGAATTCACTAACTGCTCGGACGCTCTCGTCCTCGACAAAGTACGGGCCAATTATTCCTTGAGCCGACACCGCAACCCTTGCAGTAACTTTTGGCGAATGAAAGGGTTTCTCATGCTTCTGCTTAGGATTCTTTGCAATTAAGCAGCGGCAATTTTGCTTATTGGTGTGACCGTTCAGGCGAAAACGAGCCTCATCAGAAAAGAATATGCTATATGAAAGGCACTCAGTCACATTGTTAACGAACTATAGCCTATGTCTGGCATCCTGAGGCTTTAATTCCTGCACAAATGGCGTTTTATAAGGTTTTAATTGAAGGTCTTTTTGCAGAATTCAGGGCAGTGTTAATCTATGTACATTTAAAGAACCTGCACGCTTACGAATGGAGAGGTTACGATCGTCACTAACAGACCGATTTACACTCTCCCACAAGTTCTCCCGTTCTTGATTACCTTGGTCGTCCGGATTTCGGTTTGACCAGTGGTGAACCGATCTCCTCAATGTTTTGGTCCATTTCCAGATAAGGGGAACTCCTGAGCATCATTTACGTTATGCATTCCACGATCACTGCAAAATTTACTCAGTGCTACAGTCGCCGAATCCCCGCTTTTGCAAAATTCTCGCGGTCCGCTCCCTAGAAGCGCTCCATATCGAGTTACTTCCTAAAGATCAAGTAAACGATGAACGTACCCCTCACTCTCCTCAGACTTGTTGCTCATGCACAGAGAGCTCTTCAAATATAACCTTTCTTTTGAGACACCCTGTACACGATAGTGTGAGTTATCACATTGGATGATAGTTATTTTGTAGAGAGGAGACAAACTGAAAAGCCGGCCGAGGTGGCCGAGCGGTTCTAGGCGCTACAGTCTGGAACTGCGCGACCGCTAAGGTCGCAGGTTCTAATCCTGCCTCGGGCATGGATGTGTGTGATGTCCTTAGGTTAGTTAGGTTTAAGTAGTTCTAAGTTCTAGGGGACTGATGACCTCAGAAGGTAAGTCTCATAGTGCTCAGAGCCATTTGAACCATTTTTTGAACAAACTGAAAAATACATAGTCTGACAACAGACACAGTTTAGATCTGAGGTATGGAATAATGAGATGAAATGGAAATGCATAGGTGTTGTCTATATATCTGTTTGTCATTTAGATAGGAGTCTGGCTGGGTGCTACATGTGTTAAAACATAGATTTTGAAAAGAAGTGATTACTTCTTCACCAAGATTTTGGTTTCATTGAAAAGAAAGAGATACTCAGAGATCACATGAAAAGGAAGGTCCAACGCTAAAAGAAAAATGCTAATTTCATAGAGGGGGTTTCGCATCTGCCAAATCACATGAAAAATCAAGTGAGATAAATGATGAAATTGCCAAGTTTAAATTTATCTGTCAGGGACTAGTCAAAGTAGCTGACGTTCCACACACTGACACTTATTGACTTAAACATCCAAAATATAGAGAGTATTCGAGACACAAATGTGGTAGATCTAAAAGCTGTCAACAGAAGGGAGTATTAACACATGTGACAAACATTTATGCGTATAATTAGTCTGAATAATGGATGCTACTTTTCAGTGATAGTATTACGAAATCTTTGCACCTGGTGGTCAGTAGTAATACATCTTGTACGAAGTATATAAGCAAAGCATTTTACTGTAATTATACAGTCAAAATAGAAAGTTAACAGATACAACATCGAAGATTAGCTAGATTATTTAAATCATTGTGTCAGAAAACACTTGCTACGCAGTTTGATTAGCGACAAGAAACTTGATTTTTAGTATCTAGTGTTCTATGACAAATGTACTTAGACACTAATAAGATGCAAGGAATATAAACTCCTTGGACGCCATGAGTTATCGAGTGAAATCCTGAAGATTTGCAAATGAGTGCCACTAAAATTGTAAAGTTAGAAATGGAAATACAATAAAGATTGCATCCACACAGAGAAAATGTGGAATCCCATGAGAAAGACAATGGCTCTTGTAATACTGATCACCAATATATTTCTACATCAATTCATATACTATCTTTTTGTGTGCACAGTATTTCTTTCAGATATGAACTTTGTCATAATCACTTATTTTATTTGTGTGAAATGTTGTATAAAATCCACAAACTAGGAATGTAAACAAATTTCTAATTGACTGGAAAATGATGTTATTATATTAGTTTTATGTCAATATTAACGGTCCATTATATTTAATAGTTACTGTCACATTTTCAGGTTGTTCTGGTCGACAGATTCAACCTGATACAGCATGATAGTAATGTAAATCTGACATCAGCCGTAACGTAGGTTTGAATGTTGTAATGCTTTATTAGGCTAGATCCTACTGGAGGTGCTTCGACTTCGCCTTCCTCTGACCTTTAATCGAACTTACGCAGATAGTTATAGGAGGCCCTACAGTCTAACACAAAATCCAAAACACAGTGTAACTCAGCCTTTTCCACATTAACAAACGTTAGTTTAGGTGAAAGAACTGGTAGACGACCGACAAAAAAGCTTAGAACTAACTGAGAATGAAACCCCAGATCTTTGGATTTGTAATCTGAGCCAACGGGAATGGTCAAAATGTAGGAAGTTGTATTTTTTCTTAGTCTCGCTGAGTTCATACAGCTCTAACAGACGGCTACAACGCTGTCAGCTCCAACGAGCCTGCGATGATCTTGGCGTATACGCCATCAAGTTGAGGTCGTTCTTTAAAGCAAACAAGAACCAGACGCTTAATTTTCCTAAGGAGAATCTGCCTGCCGACATCCAGGCAGCACAAATCAGTAGATTCCCCATGCCATGATCGAGGAAAGGCTGAATGCCTAGGTATGAGCTTGGAGCACTTGGGGAGACACTGGGACAACTCCGCATCCTTTACACCATTCTTAACCTCACATCCTACAGCATCACACTGTACCTTGCATTCATACACTTTCTGTTATAGGGCGAGACCATTGGCACGTACATCCATCAGCTCCAGAGCGAGCAAAACATAGTGATGAAGTTTGAACTTTTCCTCTTCAGAACTACCCAGTACGCCAGCTCCACGCTATCTCAGGGGACTGCTTTCTTACACCAAGTGTGGCAGACGATAAACAGATTCATCAGCCACCTGTAAAACCAGTTTACTTCTGACGCACAAGACTAACAAACTTGAAAATTTCGTTGACAGACCGCAAGAGATGAACAACCTTTGACTCCAGTGGCTTACAGGAACATAAAACAATGTTTATACGGTTGTACTACAGGTACTAAGGCCATGAGGCCTACTGGAGTCCGAAACGACGACACCAGCAAAGCAGTTGTGTTCGAACTGAAGAAAGGGCAAATGCTCCCTACCGTGCCTGAATTTCAGGGCTATTCCTCTAAAAGTTTTTCAAAAAATGGTTCAAATGGCTCTGAGCACTATGGGACTCAACATCTTAGGTCATAAGTCCCCTAGAACTTAGAACTACTTAAACCTAACTAACCTAAGGACATCACACACACCCATGCCCGAGGCAGGATTCGAACCTGCGACCGTAGCAGTCCCGCGGTTCCGGACTGCAGCGCCAGAACCGCACGGCCACCGCGGCCGGCTAAAAGTTTTTCCAGCGATCTGTTAGAGACTTAGAAAAACAGCAACAAGAGTACAGCTAAGTCTGAATACTTCAGGCGCCATCGAGTGGCTCTGACTGTCAACTTTATGCACCGCCTATCGTTTCATATTTTGAAATACAGGGTGGCGCACGAAATGTGTTACCATTTTGTTTTTGAATATAAACTTTATTGCCAATACACTCTGAAAGGAACATATACTACAATGAAGAGCCGTCCATGGAGATTCGTTCTAAGTCAGCACATGCTCAATATGTCCACCATTTCGTTTCCTAACTTCCTTCAAACGAACACTGAAGTCAGTGATTACCCTACGGCACATGTCTTCCGTAATTTCACGGCAAGCTTGAAGAATAAGTCTTCTGAGCTCCATTAAATCACGTGGACGTTTCGGGAAAATTTTTTCCTTTAGGTACCCCCAAAGAAAAAAGGTCTCATGGATTGGACTATTGGAGGGCCAATTTTGTCCGTCATTGAAGCGACCTGGAAACCTGAGTGAAATGACTGGCATGTCGAAATGGTCGTGTAAAAACTCCAGCACAGTGTTTGCAGTATGTGGCCTTTCTCCATCTTGCATGAACCACTGCGTGTTGAAGGGCAAGGTAGTAGGAAGAAGCTGTGGAATTTAATGGAGCTCAGAAGACTTATTCTTCAAGCTTGCAGTGAAATTACGGAAGACATGTGCCGTAGGGTAATCACTAACTTCAGTGTTCGTTGAAGGAAGTTAGGAAACGAAATGGTGGACATATTGAGCATTTGCTGAGCTAGAACAAATCTCCATGGACGGCTCTTCATTGTAGTATATGTTCCTTTCAGATTGTATTGACAATAAAATTTATTTTCGAAAACAAAATGGTAACACACTTCGTGCGCCACCCTGTATTTCACGAATTCGCGATAAGGGTGTGCGCGTATACAACAGGTACTAAATGGTATATCTTACTGTGAACAGTAATTCGTAAGAAATGTTTAAACGAGGACTTCTGTTAATCTGAGCAATTGATCGGTATTGCGATTTGAACTTATAACTCTGGAGAAATATTATTTTTGGAGAATTTAAGGGTTTTATGTGTGAAGGCCTTGAATTGCTGTGATAACAAGAGATGAGATTTTAGGTGGACAGGATACAGTCGTACGGGGGGAGGCCACGTGCTCTACTGACTGTCCGTCCAAAAATAAATTCTTAAATCCAAACCGAGGTACATGCCGCCAATCACGTCTATGACTGTGGAGTTGAAAAGATGCTGTAATGCGCTTCAGTACAAACCAGAAAGCTCTCTCAGACAAGTTCAGTACCATGTGATCTACAGAAGCGTAAATGGATTCTTCATACAAAAAATGGGTGCCATGTTGTTTAATTGCTTTTCCTCGGTTTTGTCTGTTTATTGTTTCTTACTGTGACAGGGAGGTTTGGTTGTTAGTTTCCTTTCCTAGAGTAGTTCTTGATTTCGTTACTACCAGCTGTTTGCTTTTCTTGGGAGCGATAGCAAAAGTAGAGTCAATTAGCTCTTACATGTTCTCTTGAAATGACAGGTGTTTGTGCTATATTTTTACTGCCTGTCTCTGACGATCAGTTGAACGGCGCAACCTGTTTCTTCAGGGTTGGTGCAAAAAACGTTGCAAGTAGTCGACATTATTGGGCTCTATACGCCTTCTTTGACTCAGAGTACGAAATGAGCTTTGTATCATTGCCCTTACCATTGAGAGAAATTGAATAATCCCTGTTCTGTACTGGATAGCTTCCTTGGTGAATGACGTACACGTGCACATCCAAACACTATAATCCTCGATAAAGATTGCGATTTTCTCGAAATAGCCGTTGGTAAGTTTCGCGATACCCCGAACGATGTAACTTCTCAGACCTCCCTTCTTTATTTAGCTATTTACTTCCGGTTGCGCACTCGATAAAGTTACGGTGCTGCACAGTCATCATCATCATCATCATCATCATCATCATTTAAGACTGATTATGCCTTTCAGCGTTCAGTCTGGAGCATAGCCCATGATCCCCTATTCAGTACTAACATTGGTGCCTCTTCTGATGTTAAACCGATTACTTCAAAATCATTCTTAACCGAATCCAGGTACCTTCTCCTCGGTCTGCCCCGACTCCTCCTACCCTCTACTGCTGAACCTATGAGTCTCTTGGGTAACCTTGCTTCTCCCATGCGTGTAACATGACCCCACCATCTAAGCCTGTTCGCCCTGACTGCTACATCTATAGAGTTCATTCCCAGTTTTTCTTTGATTTCCTCATTGTGGACACCCTCCTGCCATTGTTCCCATCTACTAGTACCTGCAATCATCCTAGCTACTTTCATATTCGTAACCTCAACCTTGTTGATAAGGTAACCTGAATCCACCCAGCTTTCGCTCCCGTACAACAAAGTTGGTCGAAAGATTGAACGGTGCACAGATAACTTAGTCTTGGTACTGACTTCCTCCTTGCAGAAGAGAGTAGATCGTAGCTGAGCGCTCACTGCATTAGCTTTGCTACACCTCGCTTCCAGTTCTTTCACTATGTTGCCATCCTGTGAGAATATGCATCCTAAGTACTTGAAACCGTCCACCTGTTCTAACTTTGTTCCTCCTATTTGGCACTCAATCCGTTTATATTTCTTTCCCACTGACATTACTTTCGTTTTGGAGATGCTAATCTTCATACCATAGACCTTACATTTCTGATCTAGCTCTGAAATATTACTTTGCAAACTTTCAATCGAATCTGCCATCACAACTAAGTCATCCGCATATGCAAGACTGCTTATTTTGTGTTCACATATCTTAATTTCACCCAGCCAGTCTATTGTTTTCAACATATGATCCATAAATAATATGAACAACAGTGGAGACAGGTTGCAGCCTTGTCTTACCCCTGAAACTACTCTGAACCATGAACTCAATTTACCGTCAACTCTAACTGCTGCCTGACTGTCCATGTAAAGACCTTTAATTGCTTGCAAAAGTTTGCCTCCTATTCCATAATCTCTTGGAACAGACAATAACTTCCTCCTAGGAACCCGGTCATATGCCTTTTCTAGATCTATAAAGCATAGATACAATACCCTGTTCCACTCATAACACTTCTCCATTATTTGCCGTAAGCTAAAGATCTGGTCCTGACAACCTCTAAGAGGCCTAAACCCACACTGATTTTCATCCAATTGGTCCTCAACTAATACTCGCACTTTCCTTTCAACAATACCTGAGAAGATTTTACCCACAACGCTGATTAAAGAGATACCTCTGTAGTCGTTAAAATCTTTTCTGTTACCATGTTTAAAGATTGGTGTGATTACTGCTTTTGTCCAGTCTGATGGAACCTGTCCCGACTCCCAGGCCATTTCAATTATCCTGTGTAGCCATTTAAGACCTGACATTCCACTGTATTTTATGAGTTCCGACTTAATTTCATCCACCCCAGCCGCTTTATTGCACTGCAATCTACTGACCATTTTTTCCACTTCCTCAAATGTGATCCTATTTCCATCATCATTCCTATCCCATTCTACCTCGAAATCTGAAACATTACTGATCGCATTTTCACCTACATTGAGCAACTCTTCAAAATATTCCCTCCATCTGCCCAAGGCATCCACAGAATTCACCAGCAGTTTTCCTGACCTGTTCAAGATACTTGTCATTTCCTTCTCACCTCCCTTTCGAAGACTGCTAATTACACTCCAGAATGGTTTTCCAGCAGCTTGACCCATAGTCTCTAACCTGTTTCCAAACTCTTCCCACGATTTCTTCTTGGATGCTGCAATTATCTGTCTGGCTTTGTTTCTTTCTTCAACATAACTTTCTCTGTCTACCTGGGTTCTGGTATGTAGCCATTTTTGATACGCCTTCTTTTTCCTTTTACAGGCTGCCTTGACTGTATCATTCCACCAAGCTGTTTGCTTCATCCTACTTTTACACACTACTGTTCCAAGACATTCTTTAGCCACTTCTAGTACTGTGTCCCTGTACCTTGTCCATTCCTTTTCCAATGACTGTAATTGACTACATTCAACTAACTGGTACCTTTCTGAGATCGGTGTTATGTACTTGTGCCTGATTTCCTTATCCTGAAGTTTCTCCACTCTTATCCTCCTACATATGGACCTGACCTCCTGCACTTTCGGCCTCACAATCCCAATTTCACTGCAGATTAAATAATGATTAGTGTCATCAAAGAATCCCCTGAATACACGTGTGTCCCTCACAGCCTTCCTAAATTCCTGATCTGTTATTATATAGTCAATGACAGATCTGGTTCCCCTGCCTTCCCAAGTATACCGGTGAATTTTCTTATGTTTAAAAAAGGAGTTTGTGATTACTAAGCCCATACTGGCACAGAAATCCAAGAGTTGTTTCCCGTTCCTGTTGGCCTCCATATCCTCTCCAAATTTACCCATAACCTTTCATACCCTTCTGTTCGATTTCCAATCCTGGCGTTAAAATCACCCATGAGCAGAACACTGTTCTTGTCCTTTACTCGTAACAACTATATCACTGAGTGCCTCATAAAAGCTATCCATCTTATCTTGATCTGTCCCTTCACAATGCGAATATACTGACACAATCCTAATTTTCTTGCTAGACACTGTCAAATCTATCCACATCAGTCGTTCGTTTACATACCTTATTGCAACTACGCTGGGTTCCATTTCTTTCCTGATGTAAAGCCCTACACCCCATTGTGCTATTCCTGCTTTGACTCCTGACAGGTAGACCTTGTATTCTCCCACTTCCTCTTCTTTCTCACCCCTTACCCGAATGTCACTAACAGCTAAAACGTCCAACCCCATCTTACTTGCAGCCTCTTGCCTACTCTTCCCAGAGTAGCCCCCATTGATATTAATAGCTCCCCATCTCATTACCATTTGTTTGCGAAGTCGTATCTAAGGAGTCCCTGGTTTGTCAGTTAGAGGTGGGACTCCGTCACCTCCAAAGGTCCGAGGCATTTTGCTCTGATTGTTGCCAGCATCATATTTAAAGTACCAGGGAAGCAGGTTGCTAGCCTTACTTGCCCCGAGTCTCATTGAGTTTTACCCCTAACGGCTGAGGGACTAACCGGTGGATTTGGTAGTCTTTGCCGTATGAGCACAAAGGTGACCACGACTCAGAATATGTCCGAGATGCCCAGCCTTATTCCAAAGTAACTGGTATCCCGACTGTCGGGACCACTTACTTGGCCACTCATACGTTGTCCGTGGTTCATGAACTAGGACATGACTACAGGAACCCACACCATGAACCACCATGAACCACAGTAATAAAAGAACATTGTTTCAGTTCATCACTTTCGAACCGTATTTGAACTGTCGCTAGAAATACCCAAAGGCCCAACCCAACCGCTGGAAGTACTACGATTGGCGTTAGTAGTCTCCGTTGAAAGTGTTTTACTGTTTCAATTTTGTGTTTCTGCTTTCCTCTGCAACCCTCTCGATTAATTCAATATTCTAACACTATGTAAAGCACAATGATCGACCGCCACATTAATCCAGAGTAAGTACGAAACTCATGTTAATGGAGGACTGGCGCCACACACCAGAGTCCAGCTTGGAAGCCAGTCTTATCCCAAGCATTGCTGGGTAAGCTCAATGAAGAGCTCACCGTGTCGTACATACTACAGGGGCTCATACAGGTTATGGAACGTTAGGTAAGCGACCATCATTGGCATTCAGCAATGGATCACCGAAACACTGGAGCAAGAAACATGCAGGGTGTCAATTATTGAACTATATGAAAAAGAAACGTAAATTAGTTACAAACTACGGTGTACACACACTTTATTCGACATGTAAACGTCACTACAGATATTCAGATATAGCTTATGACATGTCCGATATGCATGCCATCATTGGCAATGATGTGGCGCAGACGAATAGCAATATTCCGCACGACCTGCTGAACTGTCGAAATATCGATGCTGTCGATGACCTCCTGAATGGCTGTTTTCAGCTCAGCAGTGGTTCAGAGATTATTGCTGTACACCTTGTCTTTCATATAGCCCCACGAAAATGAGTCGCATGTGTTCAGATCCGGAGAACATGGCCGTCAATCGAGGCTCATGACTGAGGCCTCAGGATACTCCAGAGCTAAAATGTGGTCCGCAAAGTACTCCTCCAGGACATCCAACATTCTCCAGCTCCGTCTTGCATGAACCACATCTTGTCGAAATCAGCGTCACTTTGGATAATAGGGATGAAACAGCGTATCCAGACACTCCGGGATGATGATGGCATTGAAACAGAGGATGACACGCGTAAAGCTGAAATACTAAACACCTTTTTCCAAAGCTGTTTCACAGAGGAAGACCGCACTGCAGTTCCTTTTCTAAATCCTCGCACAAACGAAAAAATGGCTGACATCGAAATAAGTGTCCAAGGAATAGAAAAGCAACTGGAATCACTCAACAGAGGAAAGTCCACTGGACCTGACGGGATACCAATTCGATTCTACACAGAGTACGCGAAAGAACTTGCCCCCCTTCTAACAGCCGTGTACCGCAAGTCTCAAGAGGAACGGAAGGTTCCAAATGATTGGAAAAGAGCACAGGTAGTCCCAGTCTTCAAGAAGGGTCGTCGAGCAGATGTGCAAAACTATAGACCTATATCTCTGACGTCGATCTGCTGTAGAATTTTAGAACATGTTTTTTGCTCGAGTATCATGTCGTTTTTGGAAACCCAGAATCTACTATGTAGGAATCAACATGGATTCCGGAAACAGCGATCGTGTGAGACCCAACTCGCTTTATTTGTTCATGAGACCCAGAAAATATTAGATACAGGCTCCCACGTAGATGCTATTTTTCTTGACTTCCGGAAGGCTTTCGATACAGTTCCGCACTGTCGCCTGATAAACAAAGTAAGAGCCTACGGAATATCAGACCAGCTGTGTGGCTGGATTGAAGAGTTTTTAGCAAACAGAACACAGCATGTTGTTCTCAATGGAGAGACGTCTACAGACGTTAAAGTAACCTCTGGCGTGCCACAGGAGAGTGTTATGGGACCATTGCTTTTCACAATATATATAAATGACCTACTAGAGAGTGTCGGAAGTCCCATGCGGCTTTTCGCGGATGATGCTGTAGTATACAGAGAAGTTGCAGCATTAGAAAATTGTAGCGAAATGCAGGAAGATCTGCAGCGGATAGGCACTTGGTGCAGGGAGTGGCAACTGACCCTTACCATAGACAAATGTAATGTATTGCGAATACATAGAAAGAAGGATCCTTTATTGTATGATTATATGATAGCGCAACAAACACTGGTAGCAGTTACTTCTGTAAAATATCAGGGAGTATGCGTGCGGAACGATTTGAAGTGGAATGATCATATAAAATTAATTGTTGGTAAGGCGGGTACCAGGTTGAGATTCATTGGGAGAGTCCTTAGAAAATGTAGTCCATCAAAAAAGGAGGTGGCTTACAAAACACTCGTTCGACCTATACTTGAGTATTGCTCATCAGTGTGGGATCCGTACCAGATCGGGTTGACGGAGGAGATAGAGAAGATCCATAGGAGAGCGGCGCGTTTCGTCACAGGGTTATTTGGTAACCGTGATAGCATTACGGAGATGTTTAACAAACTCAGGTGGCAGACTCTGCAAGAGAGGCGCTCTGCATCGCGGTGTAGCTTGCACGCCAGGTTTCGAGAGGGTGCGTTTCTGGATGAGGTATCGAATATATTGCTTCCCCCTACTTATACCTCCCGAGCAGATCACGAATGTAAAATTAGAGATATTAGAGCGCGCACGGAGGCTTTCAGACGGTCGTTCTTCCCGCGAACCATACGCGACTGGAACAGGAAAGGGAGGTAATGACAGTGGCACGTAAAGTGCCCTCCGCCACACACCGTTGGGTGGCTTGCGGAGTATAAATGTAGATGTAGATGTAGATCAATCAAAATCTTCACATACTGTTCCGTAGTCACCGTGCCATCAAGGAATATCGCACCGATTATTCCGTCACTGGACATTGCACACCACTCAGTCACCCGTTGAATGTTAAGAGACTTCTCCATCGCGATATGCGGATTCTTAATCCCCCAAATGCACCAATTTTCCTAATTGGCGAACTCATCCGAATGAAAATGGGCTTCGTCGCTAAACCAAACCATGCATGCTCACACTAATTCCCATCATTCACTGCGGACAACCGTGCAGTTTGAACGTTCTAAGGCAATCCGTTCGGAAGTTATGACGATTTTATATCATTCTGTAACAACCTTACTTTTCATTCTTTACAGAAATTTATCTCTGTCTGGTAGGCGTAGAAAGGTTTATCATTAATAACGAAATCTTGGAACGAAATTTGGTATCTTTCCACTTACATGCTGTACCTTTCTACGGCCATTTCTACCTCACTATTAAAAAAACATTACTCCTCTAAATATGATAGTTACCCACTTTTGTCTTCACAAGTATGTGAAATGGGCACAAATTTCCTTAATAAAGGTGGTTTGTTCCAAGAAGAGAATCCAGTTACGGTAGTTTATACAAAGTTCTTTCTTCTTTGCGGCAGTGCCCATTCCACTTCTGCATCAGTATAATATTTTCTAGGGTTCCGTACCTCAGTCGGTAAAAACGGAGCTATTATAGGACCGCTTTACTGTCCGTCTCAATGTCTGTCCGTCTGTTAAGACGCCCTTTCCTGACGAATTGGCAGACGTTTTCAAGTTGAAATGTACTCCAAATATGATCCCTTGGTGGCGTAAAAAATGTAGGCCTAAGCTTCTAAATCAGTGCAATCAGAAGATACAGCCGTTTATGCCACGTACGGAGGCGGAAAAAAATCGCAACACCAAAAAATAACTACTGTAGAGTAATTAAATTTCGGGAATACATTTGTCTAGGTAACAGTTTTAAATTGTTAGCATTGCACTGATCACACTTCAGATAAGCCATTGCAGATCTGAAATACTGGTAGATTAATAACCGATGTAACCGCCAAAACGTTGAATGCAAGCACACAAATGTGCATGCTTGTGTCGTGCAGGTGCCGAATGTCAGTTTATGCAATGGAGGCCCATACCTGTTGCACTTGGTCGGCCATTACAGTGTCGATCAACACAGCAACGCTGGTTGTGGATGGTGCTAGAGTTGTCGCCCGATGATGTTCCGTATGTGCTCGACTGGAGACAGATCTGGTGATCGAGCAGGCCCAGGTAACATGTCAACAATCAGTAGAGCATGTTGGGTTACAACAGCGGCAAGTGGACGAGCGTTGTCCTGTTGGAAAGCATCCCTGGAATAATACTCGTGAATGGTAACACAACAGGTCGAATCACCTGATTGACGTAACCAACACACCACCATCACTGGCATCGAGGGAATATCGGGTTTCATCAGGAACCCAACAAAAATGGTTCAAATGGCTCTGAGCACTATGGGACTCAACATCTGAGGTCATCAGTCCTCTAGAACTTAGAACTACTTAAACCTAACTAACCTAAGGACATCACACACATCCATGCCCGAGGCAGGATTCGAACCTGCGACCGTAGCAGTCACGCGGTTCCGGACTGAAGTGCCGAGAACCGCACGGCCACCGCGCCCGGCGAAACACAACAAATCTCCACCCTGCCCTCCAATTAGCTCTCGCTTGACACCACTGAAGTTGCAAATGGCGATGGTTCGGAGGCAGTGGGGTGCACGCTACAGGGCATCTGGCTCAGAGCTTCCTTGAGGTAACCGATCTGTAACAGTTCGTTGTCTCACTGTGGTGCCAGCTGCGGCTCAAAGTGCTGCTGCAGGTGCAGAATGATGCGCCAGAGCCATACGGCGAACACTATGGTCCTCTCCTTCGGTAGTGCCACGTGGACGTCCAGAGTCTGGTCTTCTTGCGACCGTATATTCTCGTGACCACTGCCGCCAGCAATCATGTACTGTGGTTACGTTGCTGCCAACTCTCTGTGCAGTATCGCAGAAGGAACATTCAGCTTCTCGTAGCCCTTGTCCAAACTCAGTGAGGTGTTGATAAAGGCTTCTTTTCGCCTTAAGGGCATTCTTGATTAACATTAATTCACCACGTCCAATGTCAAAGGTAATTAACACTCACGAACGGCTACTGCGTGTATTTAAAGCAAACGTGATTTGTGCTCTCATAGTGGCGCCACTAGGAAGACTCTTATGCGACTGGTGCGAAATCTGTATACACATCATCTTTCAGATGTACAGTCATGCTCAAAAGTATCCGAACGACCTGAATTGCTTTTCGCCTGATTCGCATGCAACCCACATAACGCAGCTGTCTAGCGGGTCCTCTAGTCGCTCCTTGGTACAGTCGTTTGATTATTGAAAATGGTTCCAACAAGTCACCACTAGAAAACACTGCTCTGTATCGCAATAACTCAAGATGTTAAGTAATACGATACTACAAATATCAGGGAACAACTTGCCACAGATAAGACTGTCCTTAAGGCTTGTAAGCTCACATTTATTGCAAATAAATGACATACCAGCAATGTTAACTCTCTCATTATTACGTCAGATAGGTAATGTACGTAGTAAGTTCGTCGTATTCATGATTTCCTCTTCAAAGTAACATACCGTACTTGTTATTTAACACAAAATGACATTAAAGTTTTAAGTTATTCACAAGCAGCTAGTTGAGAATATGTATGAACTTCAAATGACAAGACTAACCGTCTCGTTCTGCATATGGATTCAAACCCAGGTCATGCAGACTAAGATTTCGTGACTGACGGAAACTAACAGTCATTTCTGACTAGGCATACAGAGAGTGATATACATCGATTTTAAACAGTATCAGTTAGTAAATATCAACTTTAAATTACATAACGTAAACGTTTTTAACAGACGCGAATTCCTACCCAGCCTCTATTGTCCCTGTTAACGAACTACGAAAGATGTTAAATATTGCTTCTTCACAAGTAACTTACTTGAAATGCCGTGAGGTAAAGCTTTGTGTTGGACACGGATTCGAACCCAGAACCTAATCGGATTGATATCGAAGCACAATCAACTGTGACATATCGGATTTTCTCGGCAGTAGCCAGATGTTTTAACTGAAATGACGAGACGAAACATTAATTTTTTCCTTCCCAGGACTGCAATCCGGAACCTTTCGCTGTTATATTCTAGAGAAAACGAACGTTAAATATGGGTTTTTTACATCAGCAGCGACATGTGATCATGTTTGAACTAGAAATAATATGACGAAGAGTTCAGTGCTGACTGGGAATCGAACCCCACACATATCGCTGTTGACTGCACACAAAGAGACACCAGCTACCGAATTTTTCTCCACCAGCAGCTCGGAATAACATCCTTGAACTTACAGCGATCTCGCAAATAGTTCTATGCCTCACTGGGAGTCAAAAACGTCAAATGGTTCAAATGGCTCTGAGCACTATGCAACTTAACTTCTGAGGACATCAGTCGCCTAGAACTTAGAATTAATTAAACCTAACTAACCTAAGGACATCACACACACCCATGCCCGAGGCAGGGTTCGAACCTGCGACCGTAGCGGTCGCTCGGTTCCAGACTGTAGCGCCTAGAACCGCACGGCCACTCCGGCCGGCCAAAAACGTCAGATATCGTTAGTGTTGGCAACGAATGAAAATGCATTATAAATCAAAATTATTATCGACTAGCATAGGTGTTCTCATGCTAGAGCTTGATAATACATAATGAAAACCTTAGTGCCGGGCCAGGATTCGAACCCATTCACGCACAATATGTGTAGATGTTGAGGATCTGCAGTTTTGAGCAAACAACAAATTGTAGTCGAGCTGTATTGTCACGAAGGGATCAAATTCCGCGTTAAGGGCGGTCTGCATCCTACGCTGTTGGCAGTTCTGTGTAGGTGGCAATTACGTAACTTTATTTCGGTGATTACATAATAGAGTCGAATGTATGCACTGGGTAGCCGAGGCAGCTAGTTCATAGCGATTCGGTCAACCAAGTAATTGAATGTACTGAACATGCTGCAAACCACTACAGGGAGCCCGTGTGTCAGAATTCTCATCGAGTGTGCCGCAATGGTTTTATGATAAAAAGTGAGTCACAGAGAAAAGAATTTGGTGGGCTGTTGGATTGATGATAGGTTCATATACTGACTGTCTAGTTTCGATTCCAACTTCTGCCGATGATTTTTAATAGGGAGAGACAGATTCTGTTCTCTTCTGGCTACGCCAAGTGAAGAAGCTATAACGGCATTGTGGTCTGAAATTCAAATTAAACTCGATAGTCCTTCACTACCAAGTAGACATTATTTTGGACCACAATAAAGTCAGGAGTGGCGACATGAAGAAACTCTATCACCAGCAACCTTTCTTATACTAGTTATTTATTTCTAGTGACGAAACAAACGCTATGTAGGGTCCAGGACACTTATTACATCATTTATTTGAGCTTCTGTCTGTAGATAAAATTGGTTCTGAACTGGGAATGCACTCAGACCGCCCTTAACGTGGAATTTGATCCCTTCGTGATAATACAGCTCGACTGCAATTTGTTGTTTGTTTACGGCTGCAGATTCCTCAACATCTCCACATATTGCGCGTGAATGGGTTCGAATCCTGGCCCGGAACTAACGTTTTCATTATGTATTATCAAGCTCTAGCATGAGAACACCTATCTGCTAGTGGATAATAATTTTGATTTTTAATGCATTTTCATTCGTTGTCAACATTAACGATAGCTGACGTTTTTGACTCCCAGTGAGACATAGAACTATTTGTGAGATCACTGTAAGTTCAAGGATGTTATTCCGAGCTGCTGGTGGAGAAAAATTCGGTAGCTGGCGTCTCTTTGTGTGCAGTCAACAACGATATGTGTGGGGCTCGATTCCGAGTCAGCACTGAACTCTTCGTCATATTATTTCTAGTTCAAACATGATCACATGTCGCTGCTGATGTAAAAAACCCATATTTAACGTTCGTTTTCTCTAGAATATAACAGCGAAAGGTTCCGGATTGGAGTCCTGGGATGGAAAAAATTAATGTTTCGTCTCGTCATTTCAGTTAAAACATCTGGCTACTGCCGAGAAAATCCGATATGTCACAGTTGATTGTGCTTCGATATCAATCCGATTAGGTTCTGGGTTCGAATCCGTGTCCAACACAAAGCTTTATCTCACGGCATTTCAAGTAAGTTACTTGTGAAGAAGCAATATTTAACATCTTTCGTAGTTCGTTAACAGGGACAATAGAGGCTGGGTAGGAATTCGCGTCCGTTAAAAACGTTTACGTTATGTAATTTAAAGTTGATATTTACTAACTGATACTGTCTAAAATCGAGGTATATCACTCTCTGTATGCCTAGTCAGGAATGACTGTTAGTTTCCGTCAGTCACGAAACCTTAGTCTGCATGACCTAAGTTTGAATCCATAAGCAGAAAGAGGCGGTTAGTCGTGTCATTTGAAGTTCATACATATTCTCAACTAGCTGCTCGTGAATAACGTCTTATCTGTGATAAGGTGTTCCCTAGTATTTGTAGTATCGTGGTATTACCTCATATCTTGAGTTTTTGCGATACAGAGCAGTGTTTTCTAGTGGTGACTTGTTTGAACTATTTTCAATAGTCAAACGACTGTACCAAGGACGATAGAGGACCTGCTAGACAGCTACGTTATACGGGTTGCATGCGAATCAGGCGAAATGCAATTCAGGTCGTTTGGATACTTTTGAGCACGACTGTACATACACACCTACCAACTTTCATCAATGTCGCACAACTCCTTCTTGGTGTTGCCATTTTCTTCTGCTGGTGTATTTTGATACTCGCAGCCTCACTCATCAAAGCCTATACACGAACTACCTGTATACGCAATTAAGTTTGTATGAAACCCTCATTGCGTGAGTCCTGCTCGCACTTGTCTGGTTTCTTCCTTAAAAGCCGACTGCAGGTAACGGAGCTCTTCTTGTAAGTAAACCGGCTTGCTCATATGATTTGCCCTATCCCACGTTTTAACCACATCTCCTTTGATTTCTTTAAGGAGGAACTGAACTGCATTTGTAGATTTTGCGAACATCTTACAGCTCAAAATTCCATCTCCACTTTTAATTAATGTTGCACCCACGATATTGAGGAAAAATTCCAGTACTAATGCGGAACAAGGGCCTTCTACGGTGTAAGTTCTCCTCTCATTGTTCAAATATGTGTGAATTCCTAAGGGATCAAACTGCTTAGGTCGTCGGTGTCTAGACCTACACACTACTTAAACTAACTTAA
This sequence comes from Schistocerca americana, assembly GCF_021461395.2. Taxonomy (NCBI): domain Eukaryota; kingdom Metazoa; phylum Arthropoda; class Insecta; order Orthoptera; family Acrididae; genus Schistocerca; species Schistocerca americana. Next base: position 225,716,494 of record NC_060125.1, on the reverse strand, counting down.
ACTAACCTATGCTAAAAACAACACACACACCCATGCACGAGGGAGGACTCGAACCTCCGATGGGAGGGCCTCCTCTCATTTATTAAGAAGATTACAGATGGTATCGCACAAGTTTTGGCAAAGCAGGGGGTTAAGATTATTTTTAAGCGCGCCTGGAAAATATTTCACTGACAACTGCAAAAGGCCGGGAGAGCGGTGTGCTGACCACAAGCACCGCGATATCTGCATGTGCCATATCTGCATCCAGTAATGTCTATGGGCTGAGGATTACACGGTGGTTGGACGGTACTCTTAGGTCTTCAAGGCCTGTCCGGACGAGGTTGAGCTTACCCAACGATTTATTGAAATTACGAAAGGAACTATTACCGCTCGTTTAACCTACAATAAGAAGAATTGTTGATTTGCACAAACTGATAAGTCGGGCGTAGTGGAATATACAGTACTACACAATGTTGAGGCTGTGAAATAAAACTTCTTGAGACTAGTACACTGGGCGTTTTTCCAACAGAAGTCTTTAATAGTCGATATGTTGTGCCTACAGAGGTTCTGTGTACAAGAAAAGTGATCTTTGGTTGCCAGTAGCATTGTCATTGCCAGTAGCATTCTGCGTGAAGTAAGTGAGTCAGGTGTTGGTCACACCATTAAGCTGTCTCAAAATTGCTAGCAGAGCATAGAGATAAAGCTGCAGATGACGTTGAATTTCTGAAATTTGATTTGGTAAACACTGATTTGAGGACAGTGAAGTTTTTTGCCACATTGCTTGTTCACGTGTAATTTATCATGTGTTTAAGAAAGAAAAGACTTAACAATTTTCTCTTTACTGGTTCGAGTCAGTTAGTTTAACTGTCGACACATGATTAAGCAACATTATCTGTTCGCATAGCTTGAACACAGAGTTAAAAATTCACCACACCTTTATCAATTCAGTACCTAATCTCATGGCAGAGTAATGTATCTTTGTATAAGTGGTTTTTGATGAGATGTTGACAGTTGTTAAGGTATCAGAAGTTCAGTACACAGTGACTGAAGTCATGGGATAGCGACATGCACATATACAGATGGGGGTAGTAATGCTTAGACAATGTATAAAAGGGCAGTGCACTGACGAAGCTGTTATTTGTAGTCAGCTGATTCATGTGAAAAGGTTTCTGACGTGATTATGGCAGCAACACGGGAATTAATAGATGTTGGACATGGAATGGTAGATGGAGCTAGACGCATGGGACATTCCATTTCGTAAATGATATGGGGATTCAATATTCCGACATCCACAGTGTCCAGAGCGTATCGAGAATACCAGATTTGAGGCATTACCTCTCACCACGGATAAGACAGTGGCCGACGGCCTTCACTTAACGACCGAGAGCAGGGGCATTTGCATAGAGTTGTCAGTGCTAACAGACTGGCAACATGGCGCAAAATAACCGCAGAAAGCCATGTGGACCATACGAAGAACATATCCAGTGCGGCGAAAATTGGCGTTAATGGTCTATGACAGCAGACGACCGACGTGAGAGTCTTTTCTAACAGCGGGTTGAACCCTGGGCTACTGGAAAACCGTGCCCTGGTCAGCTGAGTCCAGATTTCAGTTGGTAGAGCTGATGGTATGATTCGAGTGTGGCGCAGACCCCACGAAGCCATGGAGACAGGTTGTTAGTATGGAGGGGCAATAAAAATTTATAAACACCATCATAATTATTTCAACATAAAGTACGAAGAAGTTACATTAAATAAAATATGAATGCAGAGTTTGTACAGAAACTGTAATAAAACGAACAATTACTTGTAACCGAGAATGATATCAAATACCGAAGACAGTCATTGCATTCAATACCGCGTGACGAATGGTGGTGTCCTCTACATAGCTTCTTTTGGCATGACTTATATGCAACGTCCTCACTTATTTGTTCGATATATTCGAATCTCTGTCTTTCCCTACACTTTTAACCCTCTAAATCTCCCTCTAGTCAGGTGGAAGTTATTCCCTAATGTCATATCCTATTGCAGGGCCACGCCCCCCTTATTGGATGTTATTACTTAAAAAGACATCAGTAGACCTCGTACCTAACACCCAGTTGACGAAATCTTTCAGTGAGGTACATATAATAATTCAGCTTGATCGTTTCAGACTTCTTTCCCAGCGGGAGCACCGCGACGAATCTGAATTACCTCAATGAATTCCTTAAATAAACTTTCTGCAAGCTCGGAAATAGAGAGAGGCGAATATTCATTCACTTGTGTAACTCCAGATTCATAAAAATTCCGTGAGCTCTCAAAAGTTGACACTTGGAATATTGTCTCTGCTCTTGTCTTTAAATATCGATAACTGATTCACTTCGAACGGCAATAATTGTAGTTATTTCAGCAAAACTGTCATGAAGAAAAATCAATCTAATATAACTGATTCAAAGACAAGTAACTTTCTACTGTATAAATGTTCACTTCATCTTTCTTGACAGATAAATAAATCATTTCTCACTTTCAATGATATGTTATATTTGAACGTAGTCTTCACAATAACGTCGATTTTGACCGTCAGAGGTCAAGACAAGAGCAAGAACTGAATTAACTACCATTACATTCTCCTTGGAACATTGATTGTTTGTTACATACAATTAAGTACATTTATTTTATTTGAATCATAGGGCGATAACAAACGCCGACAGGATCTTCTACCAAACGATGGCCTTAGCTTCGTGAACAACAGCGTCACTTTGATGCTTGGCGGCGAAGCCGAAGATGATGCCGTCGTCGTCTTGCTATGCTCTCCAACGGCATGACATAGATACAGAACAAATCATTTAAATGCACATTTCCAATTTTACAAACACACAAATAATACGGACAATACTCTTACTAAATATGTAACGCTATGCTCGTAAATACATAAACATACCATTACCTGCAAACTGGGCGGTAGGAGATGTGGTGTAACTCTTTTGATATTTAGTCATACTACACTATCATCCTGTCGCTTCTTCTGGATACTGTTTTCCACAAATTTCTGTCCTCACCGATTCTACAGAGAACTTTCTCATTTTTTTATCTTATCAGTTCATCCTATTTTCATTGTCCTTCTGTAGCACCACACTCCGATTTTCTTCTTTTTCGATTTCACCAAAGTACAGACGTACCTTTTCAGAAATTTCTTCCTCAAATTAAGAATTATGTTTGCTGCTAGAATACTTCTTTTGGCCAGAAATGCCCTCTTTGGTTTACGTGTCATCCTTGCTTCCTCCGCCATATGTTATTTTTTCTTCTAAGACAGCAGAATTCATTCACTTTGTCTACTTCGTGGTCCGCAGTTCTGATGTTTAGTTTCCCTCTCATCTCATTGTGATACTCCTTCGTATTTCATCGGTATGCTCTCAATCTATATTCTGTGCTGAGTAGACTGTTCATTCCATTCATTATGTTCTTCAATCCTTCCTCGTTTTTACTGCTGATGCCAATTTCATCAGCGAATCTTATCACTGGTATCCTTTCACTCTGAATTGTAATCCCACTCCTGGAATTATCATTTATTTCCGACATAGCTCATAATACTCATACATAATTTGGAGCCCCTGGAGCTTTCTATGGATATGTCTCTCACAGACGTGGATGAAACGATAGTTGACAGTTTTACAGATCGGTGACGGCCCCTCAGTCTGGAAGTTTTGAGCTAAGTTTAAACACCAGCCGTGGAAGTCTTCATTGTACAAGGGTGAGCCAAATGAAAACCTTAAATATTTTTTTTAAATATTATTTACTGTGCAGAAGTGGTACAAAGCTGTCTCACTTCTCAACATAATCTCCCCTACGCTCACTGCAAGTGCTCCAGCACTTACAAAAGTGCATAAATTCCTTTAGAAAAAAATTCTTTTGATAGTCCGTGCAACCACTCATGCACCGCGTGGCGTACCTATTCATCAGAACGGAACTTCTTTCCTCCCATTGCGTCTTTGAGTGGTCCAAACATATGGAAATCTCTTGGGGCAAGGTCTGGTGAGTATGGTGGATGAGCCAGACACTCTAAATGCAGGTCTGTGATTGTTGCAACTGTTGTGCGGGCAGTGTGGGGCCTTGCATTGTCATATTGCAAAAGGACACCTGCTGACAGCAATCCAGTCGCTTTGATTTGATGGCAGGCCGCAGATGATTTTTTAGGAGATCTGTGTATGATGAACTGGTGACAGTGGTCCCTCTAGGCATGTAATGCTCCAAAATGACGCCTTTTTCTTCCCAAAAGCGAGTCAGCATAACCTTCCCTGCTGATGGTTCTGTTCAAAACTTCTTTGGTTTTGGTGATGAGGAATGGAGCCATTCCTTGCTCGCATTCTTCGTTTCCGGTTGGTGGAAGTGAATCCAGGTTTCGTCCCCAGTAACGATTCTTGCAAGGAAGCCATCTCCTTCTAGTTCAAAGCGCCGAAGAAGTTCTTCAAAAGCATCAACACGTCGTTCTCTCATTTCAGGAGTCAGCTGCCTTGGCACCCATCTTGCAGACACTTTGTGAAACCGGAGCACATCATGCACAATGTAGTGTGCTGACCCATGGGTAATCTGTAAACATGCTGCAATGCCATTCAGTGTCACTCGGCGGTTTTCCTTCACTATAGCTTCATCTGCTGCAGTGTTCTGTGGAGTCACAACTCGTTGTGCCTGACCTGGACGAGGAGCATCTTCCACTGAAGTCACACCATTTGCGATCTCCTTACTCCATTCGTAGACTACTGTGACAAACATGCATCACCGTACTGAATGTTCATTCGTCGATGAATTTCAGTAGGTTTCACACCTTCACTACGCAAAAACAGAATAACAGAACGCTGTTCTTCCCTGGTGCAAGTCGCAAGTGGAGCGGCCATCTATGTACTGATACCGCGACGGTATGTGTGCATCTGCACTATGGTGCCACCTACAGGCCATTCTGCACGCTGTTTGTAGCACGCTTACCAACTTACAGGATATAGGCGCGAAATTTCGATTTGTTATTACAAATTTAAGTTTTCATTTGACTCACCCTCGTGTTTTACTCACAACTGATCTTATTTTCCAAGAAAACGGAAGCGGCTTGATCTTATTATTAACTACAATTTTCTTCATGTAAGATGGGTCCAGAAGACCGTACTTCAGCAGATTTCCCGTGAACTACAGCGTCCTCAGCGAACAGCCGCAGATTGCTGCTCAGCTTGCATGGCAGATAGTTTATGTATATACAGGACAATGGAGCTCCTAATATCCTTTCCGAGGACACTCTCAACAATACCTTTGTCTCCAATTAACGTCACCCGTCCACGAGAACGTTCTACGTTCTACTACTTAAAAAAGTCTTCGAGCCACTCACTAACTGAGAACCCACCTCCGGTAGGATTTTACCGAGTAAACAATGTGGGACCTTTCACGTAGCCATTGTACAATGAGCACAATAATTCAGTCTGTAACTCGTGACACTTTTGTGCACAGTAAAGTAGTCTTTATTTATTTGCGTGACATTACAAAAATGACGTGGAGTGTGCCAGAGACTTCAGATTTTTTTTTTTTTCATCCAGTGCACAATGTCCTTCGGGCAGGATGGACAAATAGCGGCAATACGACGCGCGATAACACCTGCAAGAAACTTCATCGCATAATCCTCTGTTTTGTCGTAATAGGCGTATAATCCGACTTGCCATTATCTAGCTTCTTAAAGAACAAGTTTTCCTCGCGGTAAAGATAGTGGCCAGCGCCGTCCGTCGGTTGAGGCGCCAGTCAGGTTCAGAACTGCTTTCTGCAGACTCGGAACAGGGATTTTTCTCGCTTGAGAATATCAAAACAACTTATAGATTCTCCTGAATCTCATAAATCATATCAAGAGAAAATTAATAGTGCTCAGTTCTGTTGAGCCTAAATAATGCTGCGTCGACGTCACTGATAACAGCGACCAAAGAGATCAGAAAGACATGCGTTTGTCTTGTTTTGTAATCTTCTTTGTCATCGATCATTTCTGGAACGCAAAATTGACGTTAACAGCTGTTGGGATTATGAAGATTCCATTGTGTGCAAGAGTCATAAAAAGTAACGCAGGCATTGTCTTTTGAGAGGAGAGCTCAAGAAGATCAACAACGAATGTAGATGATTGCTTGCTTTTGAGTGCCGTTGTATCCTTATGACACACTTTCCGCAAATTACCTCTCTTACTTTATGGTACGTCCAAGTCTTACAACATTCTTCTGAGGATGCGTATTTAATCCGTGTATTAACGTGTTCCGTCGGTTTGCTAGAGTCCCAGTTTCGGTATGGCAGTGTAGGCTGTGTGTACATTTCTGTACGCAATATGCTCGATGTAACGCTAAGTATATTGGTAGACTGTGATAACTGGTTCGTAAGCACGAAATTTCTGCATTATACAATACGGGGTTGATGCAAGTCTGTCTTATGTCTAAAATTTAACTTTCTACATTTAAATCGATACTTTGGAAGCCACTGTGAAGTGCATGGCAGAAGTTACTTACCACTCTACCAGTCATTAGGATTCCCCCCGTTCCATTCACGTACGGAGCACGAGAAAAATGACCTTTTCAACGTTTCTGTGTACACCGTAATTAATCTAATCTTGCCTTCGCAATCCCTGCAGGAGGGATACATAGATTCCTAGAATCATTATTTAAAGCTGATTCTTGAAACTTTGTATGTAGGCTTTCTCGGCTTAGTTTCCGTCTCACTTCAAGATTCTGCTAGTTCAGTTTATTCACCATCTCCGTGACGCTTTCCCACGGATCAAACAAACTTATGGCTATACATGTTGTCCTCTGTATAAATTTAATATCCTCTGTTAGTTCTTTTTCGTACATATCCCACAGAAGTGAGTAATACTCTAGGATGGATGCCAAGAGGTTATTTGTAAGCTATCTCCTTTGTAGATTGATTACATTACCCTAGTGTTCTACCGATGAACCGATGTCTGCCATTTGTTTTACCTACGACTGGGCCTATGTGATCGTTCGATTTCGTATCCACACGAATTGTTACACCCACTTATTTCTACGAGTTGATCAATTCCAGTTGTGACTCGTTGATATTTTACTCATAGAAAATCATCTTTTTTTCGTTCTCTGAAGTGCAAGATTTAACATTTTTGAACATTTCAATCAAGGTGCCAATCTTTGCACCACTTTGAATTCTTATCAAGTCCCGGCTAAATATTTGTGCAGCTTTTCTCAGACAGTACTCCCTTATGGACAACTGCTTGACCTTCTGAAAGTCTGAGGTTATAACCATTTCTGAAATGTCGTTACTACACAACATGAACGGCACGTGGAACACAGCTTAAGTTATTTCTACATTTGTCGATGACTCTTCATCTACTATAACATACTGCTTCCTCTCTACCAAGAAACCCTCAATCCAGTGAAAAATTTCACTTTTATACCTCACATAAATGTGGCAGAGAGCCATATGCTTTTCGTGACTCGGGAAGTACTGCACCCGTCTGACTGCCTTAACCCACGGCTTTCATGGTGCAATATGAGAAAAGTGTGAGTTTGGTTTCACATGATCGATGTTTTCTGATTCGTTATTAGTTAGAGTGGAAGTGGTCATTCTATTCGAGATACCTCCTCTCGTTTGAGCTCATAAAAGTTCTAAGATTCTACAACAAATGAATGTCAAGGATAGCAGACAGTAGGCTCGTGGATTACTTCCGTTACCCTTATTGTAGGTGGGTATGACCCGTGCTTTCTTCCAACCACTTGACACGGTTTTTTGTTCGAGGGATCTAAGATATTTTGTGGTTACAAAGGGGGCTAACTCAACCGAAAATTTGGTACGAAAACTGATAAGGACTCTGTCACGCCCTGGAGTTTTGTTCGATTGTGGCGATTTCAGTTGTTTCTCAACGCCACTGATACTACTATCAACACCACTGATATTTGCGTTGGTGCGAGAAGTAAATTGGGGTCTACGCCTGGATTTTGCTTTGCAAACAGACAATTGAAAACGGAGTTCAGCGCTTACGTTTTTGCTTTGCTACACCAAGTTTCATTTCCCGTTTCGTCCACGAGTGTCTGAACAGTAGGTTTTTCCATGAAAAGAATTTCTTTGCGTTTTGTGAGACATTTTTTGATTACATTCTGCTACAGTAGGCTCTGAAGGCTCCACACATTGTCATTTACACAAGCAAATACGTTTCATACAGCAAATATAGATCTATGCTCCAGTGCTTTGTTTTATATCTATTATGCTGTAGCCTATGTTTCCTTATAGGCATTTTATAGTGATTGTATACCGTGGAGCATGCCTCCCATAACGAACTATTCTACTACATACATATTTATCAAGTGCTTGGTCATCTATTCTTTTAAACCTAAATAACAGTTCTGCCGTACGCTCCTCTCCACAGCTAAATGTTTCGAGTACGTTATTGAGATACGACATTACGGCCTCCTTTGGTAGCTCTCTGAACGTATACACCCTTCTACATGTTTTCGTTGCCATTTGTATTTTGCCAAACATTGTTGCTATAACTGACTCATGATTGCTAATACAAGTTTCAATGTGGACATCCTAAAGAGGTCAGGTCTGTTTACTGTTATCAGGTCCAGTATGTTGCAATCATGAGTGGGCTTCCTAACAATCTGTCAAGTTAGTTCTCAGAGAAGACATTTGGCATGTTTTGCAAAATGTCTCGTCACGCCCACGAATTACAAAACTGTACTTATTACAACTGATTGCTGAATAATTAAATTCTCCCTCTATGATAGTTTGACTGGGGAACTTAAATACTAGTGAACTTTCTGTTATATCTCGAGGTGAGCATGAGAACGATAGAATTATCCCATTCCAGTTTTATGCTCATCTTCAACATTGAGTCTTGCCCAGACAACCTCCTACGCAACTTAAATGTCTAGCTCGGTGGACCTGAGTTTTTTGTCTTCTGCGACAAATACACTAGATCCATTTACCATTAACCCATCCTTTCGATATACACTTAGAATTTCCCCAAAAATCTCACTGCAATCAATGTTGGGTTTTAACCAGCTTCTGTACCTAGTATTACGTGAGCTCCACTGTTTTTTAGGAGTGCTTCAGCTCTGGGATTTTTTTGTGAATCCTTGGGCAGTTAATTATTATGATTTAAATACTCTCACCTGCAATTTACTTTTGTATAACTAATTTATAAACACCCTCTATTTCGTGCCAAAGGAAGGTAATCTGACGAACGAAATAATGTCTCTCCCTGTGCTGGAATGATACGATTTGTATGCGAGCACTATGGGACGTAGGCACTAGGAGATATGGAAGTTTCTGTCGGTCCTGGAAGCTTATTGGATGACTGAGGCGATTAAGACCGATCGCTCGCGTAGAGCAGGAAATCCAAGTTCAAGTCGCGATCCCGCACAAATTTGCATGTGTTACTAGTAAATCGTATAGTCGTCGTACAATCGAATTCGCAATTTGCAAATGCATTTCATAAAACGAAACCATTGTTGTGAGAAAACTATTGCCGGTGTAGGTAAAATACATGAAAAATAAAGAACATAGAGGAAGAAATTAAATCTCGTTGTGCGATAAATATGCGATACTGAGAACATTAATGCGCCAAATTACATACAGAACACGCTACGATCAACCTCATTACGTCTCTAGTAAAAATAAATTCGCGGTGGCATCGTGAACTGAGCTCTAGATGCATTTCACATGCTTCTAAGAAAGACTGCCGTAGACTTTGTAATTTGTATACCAGATTCCTCCTACACCCTAACTAAAACTACGTTTCATCTCTCACCATTTGTCTTGGGCTATCGTATGCTGAAGTAGCATGTTACGATCCTCTCTTCAGTCATAGACTCGCACCTAGCAGCTAACGTTTAACTTTTTTTTATGTGGAACTAGAAACATACTTTGGTCCTGTCGATACATTGGATACATATGACATTCTGTGAAAGAACATCTGGGTACAAAATTTCCTGTACATTTCACCACGCCATTGAAACCGCAACGAGAAGCGATTCTTGTCAGCAATTCCCTTCGTTCCGAAGGTGTAGCACTCTGTACGAACGACCTCCGGGTCCTACAGAAAGCCAGAGACTTTCGAAACGTATGTCTAACAAAATTGGGGAATTTGCAATATCAATTCGTAGAACGGCGAAGTTCTGCTAGCGAGTACTACCGTTCCAGTCTAGTAGAAACTATCCTGATTTGCTCGTGGGACGTTAACGTGTACAAAACTTAGGGACGAAAGTAACTTTCTCATGATGTGTCAATGTGAAGTAACATAGCTCGATGAAACTTAGATCGCACATAGAAAGAACTGCTTGAATATGGTACAGAAGGCAACTGACAGCAATACGCAATGAGACCAACAGAAACGACAGTTTTATGCATAGCTAATAATTACACAGGAGTCACCGCGATTTATGATGGTACCCAGCACATAACGAAGGAGGACATTGTTCTTAATAGCGTTTATGATCTACATCTATATCCATACTCCGCAAACTACCTGACGGTGTGTGTCGGAGGGTAATGCATGCTCCCAGACTGGCCACAAAGTTGCTAGCTTATTTTTGGTATTCGAGGAATATGATGTGAGTTCTATGTTTTCATTCGATGTCATACTTCATATCTGTATTCTGGACATTTTTCAAACAGTAATTTTCTGTAGTTGATGAGCCGTAAACGCTGGCTTCGCGGCCAGAGTAGTGCCTCTTGATGGTCGTCCGTGGTTTTGTCTTCCGATCAGAGACGCCCATCTGAGGTCCTTTGACTGGAAGACTATTTTAAGCGTTCGCGGCGTGTCGGTTGCCCCACGGTGGTGGCAGCCCCCTCCCCCCCTCCCCTTCCTTGGGCTTGTGTTCAGTGTTCTTAGCGTCGACGATCGTCGCCAGTGTTTTGTGCAACAGTGTTTTTCGTCGTTACTGTGCGTCAGCGTTCTCTTCGGTGTGCTCCTTCGTTCGGTGGAAAACTGACTGCCTTCGTTTGTGTGCTATGCCAACCTTTCTTCTGTGTCATGTGCCTTCCATCGAACGCCTCCATCACACTCTTATTGCGTATACCAACTGTTTTTAACATTCATGTCCATCTGCAGTTATGTCTTCCTGTACGATTTCTGTTATACTATTGACCGTAGAGCGGCGTCTATAAGCCACTGCCCTCCCCCCCCCCCCCCCTTTGTATCAAAGGGATTTACAATAAAGGAAAAAAATGTCGGTTGCTCTCGGGTCCTTTTAGTTTGGTTCCACGGTGGTGCGAGGATACTCCGCCGGGTGGCGTGGCACGCGGCTGCTGGCAGAGTGAGAGAGCGAGCGGGCGGTGCAATGGGGGGCGGTTTGTCCGCCGTGATTCCGCGGAGCCGGCTTGGTCGCTGAGTACGAGTCCGAAGAGATTAGTCTGCTCTGGTCTGAGGGGCCAATTTGCACTGGTGTTCACAAACAGCGGTGGCCGTTAGTTTGGTTGGTTTCGTGGCTAAAAGGCTGTTCAAAGCATTAGTGTGGCCCGCAGCCCAGTTAAAATAGAAGTACGGGTACAGTTACGCTGTTACACAGGGTGGTCCATTGACAGTGGCCGGGCCAAATATCTCTCGAAATAAGGATCAAACGAAAAAACTACAAAGAAGGAAACTCGTCTAGCTTGAAGGGGGAAACCAGATGGCTATGGTTGGCCCGCTAGATGGCGCTGCCATAGGCCAAACGGACATCAACTGCTTTTTTTAAAATAGGAACCCTCATTTTTATTACATATTCTTGTAGTACGTAAAGAAATATGAATGTTTTAGTTGGACCGCTTTTGTCGCTTTGTGACAGATGGCGCTGTAATAGTCAAAAACGTATAAGTACGTGGTATCACGTAACATTCCGCCAGTGCTGACGGTATTTGCTTCGTGATACATTACTCGTGTTTAAACGGACCGTTTGCTAATTGCGGAAAAGGTCGATATCGTGCTCATGTATGGCTATTGTGATCAAAATGCCCAGCGGGCGTGTGATACGTATCCTGCTCGGTATCCTGGACGACATCATCCAGGTGTCCGGACCGTTCGCCGGATAGTTACGTTATTTAAGGAAACAGGAAGTGTTCAGCCACATGTGAAACGTCAACCACGACGTGTAACAAATGATGATGCCCAAGTAGGTGTTTTAGCTGCTGTTGCGGCTAATCCGCACATCAGTAGCAGACAAATTGCGCGAGAATCGGGAATCTCACAAACGCCGGTCTTGAGAATGCTACATCAACATCGATTGCACCCGCACCATATTTCTGTGCACCAGGAATTGCATGGCGACGATTTTGAACGTCGTGTACAGTTCTGCCACTGGGCACAAGAGACATTAGGGGACAATGACAGATTTTTTGCACGCGTTCTATTTAGCGACGAAGCGTCATTCACCAACACCGGTAACGTAAACCGGCATAATATGCGCTATTTGGCAACGGAAAATCCACGATGGCTGCGACAAGTGGAACATCAGCGACCTTGGCGGGTTAATGTATGGTGCGGCATTATGGGAGGAAGGATAACTGGCCCGCATTTTATCGATGCCAATCTAAATGGTGCAATGTATGCTGATTTCCTACGTAATGTTCTACCGATGTTACTACAAGATGTTTCACTGCATGACAGAATGGCGATGTACTTCCAACATGATGGATGTCCGGCACGTAGCTCGCGTGCGGTTGAAGCGGTATTGAATAGCATACTTCATGACAGGTGGATTGGTGGTCGAAGCACCATACCATGACCCGCATCTGACGTCCCCGGATTTCTTTCTGTGGGGGAAGTTGAAGTATATTTGCTATCGTGATCCACCGACAACGCCTAACAACATGCGTCAGCGCATTGTCAATGCATGTGCGAACATTATGGAAGGCGAACTACTCGCTGTTGAGACGAATGTCGTTACATGTATTGCCAAATGCATTGAGGTTGACGGACATCATTTTGAGCATTTATTGCATCAATGTGGTATTTACAGGTAATCACGCTGTAACAGCATGCGTTCTCAGAAATGATAAGTTCACAAAGGTACATGTATCACATTGGAACAACCGAAATAAAATGTTCAAACGTACCTACGTTCTGTATTTTAATTTAAAAAACCTACCTATTACCAACTGTTCGTCTAAAATTGTGAGCCATATGTTTACGACTATTACAGCGGCATCTATCACAAAGTGAAAAAAGTGGTCCAACTACGTACTAGACGAATATGTAATAAAAAATGGGTGTTCCTATTTAAAAAAACGCAGTTGATATCCGTTTGACCTATGGCAGCGCCATCTAGCGGGCCAACCATAGCGGCATCTGGTTTCCCTCTTCAAGCTAGACAAGTTTCGTTGTTTGTAGTTTTTTCGTTTGACGCTTATTTCGTGAGATACTTGGCCCGGTCACGATCAATGGACCACCCTGTATACTATTCTGTGACCGAATTGCACTACTGAGCGTACACATTACGAAACAGCTGGTTGATCTAAGTGATTTCGTATTAGTAATTTGCCCAAGTTTTACTGTTCAAGCTTCTTTCGGCCATTAAGAAATGCGTTAATCTCAGTTGGTTGCAATTTAGTATGGTGTTCACATTTAAAGAAATATCATGTGCTGTTGCTGTTGTTTCACAGTACTTTAGATATTTCGTGCTTTAAAGGGAGTTTCTTTTACTCAACCATTACGTAGATTATCTGGGTGGATGATCACTGAATTGCTTGTAATTGTAGCACAGTTAAGTGGGCTAAACATCGTAAACCGAGGAGGTGTTTGTGAACTAACTGTTGACTTACTGAGTGCGTATGGAGCACTATTAACTGGCGCTGCTCTTGGTCCGGAATTGTTTCATGAAGTGCTCTTGCTTGCATTGGTCAAATAATTACTTCTTACTTGAGGTGTCTGGAAGTCACTCAGATTGTTGGTTTGTTAAGTTGACATGAGAGGGACCAATCATCTCTTGGCTTAATTCACAGACGAGTAAATTAAAAGGTTAAAATTAAATGTTTGTGGCGTTTAATGCCGAGAAATAATTCTAATACTTGTAATTGCTTTTTTGTTACCGTCATTAATCATCTTAAGTAAGGGCTGTGACTTCTTATAATGTATGGTGCTAGTATTTTTGTTACAAATATCGTAAGTTATTCTAAGCAGAGGCGCCAAGACGTGGACTGTTATAAAGAGGAAGGCCAGCAAGTGCACTGAACGACCTACCATATGTAAAAGTGTTTAAAGTTATAAGGAGACTAACTACAAATATGTTTTTAAGGTGTGTTCGTAAAGTGGCTTGGCGCCTCACCTCTATCTTCCCACTCCTACCGTTTCAGTCTATGTGTTACACCACAGAGCTTCTGAGTACAAGCAATGTGATACTTGGTTGCTAGTAGCGTTATCGTTACTGTAGCATTCTAAGAGAAGCTAGTGAGCACGGTCTAATATAACAGTCGCGACATCCTCTTTTTTTTTTTTTTTATACTTTAGAGTTCGACGAGCTCTTGTGAAAGCGAAAGGGAATCGTAAATGTTTATATTGGTATGTAGAATGATTTTTACGAGTGGGAGCGTCTATAGCGCAATAAATTGCTGCAACAACAAGAAGAGGACACTATATTGAATTTTTTGAAATTCCTTGCGAACCTAGGACGCGTGAAACGCTACAGTACAGAATAGTTTATTTACCATTTTCCTGTAACCTTCAAATATTTACTGGAGAATGTAGTGTTCTTTAAGTACAAAACAATTGCTAGTAAACAGCAGAAGACCTGATCTTTTGCAGAAAGCAGTAGTAAATCTACTCAAAATTGTGTAGTTTTTCTTCGCTATACTTCCAGTAAAATCAGTGAATGTAGGGACGTATATGGAATACAATACCTACATAATCTAATGTAGCAGATAAGCTACCACAACTGTAGCTGAAGGAAAAACTACACAGACGTGCAGTGGCTGCTCGTAGGTATTCCTTCAGCTACAGTTGTGGTAGCTTGTCTGCTACATTAGATTATGTAGGTATTGTATTCCATATACATCCCTGCATTCACTGATTTTACTGGAGGTGTAGGGAATAAAAACGGCCGACCGGTGTGGCCGCGCGTTCTAGGCGCTTCAGTCTGGAACCGCGTGAGCGCTACGGTCGCAGGTTCGAATCCTGCCTCGGGCATGGATGTATGTGATGTCCTTGGGTTAGTTAGGTTTAAGTAGTCCTAAGGTCTAGGGGACTGATGACCTCAGAAGTTAAGTCCCATAGTGCTCAGAGCCATTTGGGCCATTTTGAAGAAAAACGACACAATTTTGAGTAGATATACGACGCCTTTCTGCAAAAGACCTAGTCTTCTGCTGTTTACTAGAATTGTTTTGTACTTAAAGAACACTACATTCTCCAGAAAATATTTGTAGGTTAAAAGAAAATAAACATGTTATGCAATGTAGCGTTTCACGCCTCCTAGGTTCGTCAGGAATTCTATAAAAAAATTTCACAAATTTTTAAATTCAGATAAATATGAGAGTGCGAAGTTAATAGCATCTGCTGTGTAACAGTCATGCTAGTCCACATATTTATATAACTTTAGCCGCTGTCAATAATAACAATAATAATATGCATAATTTGTCTGAAAAAAGGAAGAATTGTTTTAGGGAATTTTTTTTTGTACATAATTAAGTACATTTTAAGTTTTCGCCACTCTCCGTTTCGCATTTTTGTAAGTGGGAGTTTTCGTGCTTTTTGTTTTTTCGGACAAATGCAAAAGATCTCTAATGCATGAATTAGTTAACGAATTAACTTCTGGGCTGAAAATACGGCATTCTTACGTTGCTTCGACACAACAACTTACGCTTATTACACAATTCTTTGTCAAATGCTCACTTATAGCCACGCTTATTTGATTTCGCCCCTTCCTCAACGGCTCTTGTCTGCAATGCCCTAGTTTCTTTGCGGCTAATTTTTCCTGGTAATTTTCTTTTGTATTAGCGCTTAATACAGGTTCAGCAGAGTTCATATCGAACCTCCGAAGGAAAGCCGATTCGAGCATAGTTCACAATCAACTCCAAACACAAACTGCCGTTTGTGAAAATGATTAAATTCAAGTAGTACCATCTATCTACTAGGACACTTGAGTAGAATACAAATGCGCTGAGAGCCATAAGGGCCAAAAGGACACCTTCTTCGACCCCCCCCCCCCCCCCATACTTAGCCGGCCGGTGTGGCCGTGCGGTTAAAGGCGCTTCAGTCTGGAACCGCGTGACCGCTACGGTCGCAGGTTCGAATCCTGCCTCGGGCATGGATGTGTGTGATGTCCTTAGGTTAGTTAGGTTTAATTAGTTCTAAGTTCTAGGCGACTGATGACCTCAGAAGTTAAGTCGCATAGTGCTCAGAGCCATTTTTGAACCCCCCATACTTAAAAATAAATATCAGAGAAACCAGTGCGACAGCTTTTCGTGACTGCTCAGATATACGTACAATGTGGGCCTATATATAGCACAGATAAACTGACCCAGTCCGCAGCTCGTGGTCGTGCGGTGGTGTTCTCGCTTCCCACGCCCGAGTTCCCGGGTTCGATTCCCGGCGGGGTCAGGGATTTTCTCTGCCTCGTGATGACTGGGTGTTGTGTGATGTCCTTAGGTTAGTTAGGTTTAAGTAGTTCTAAGTTCTAGGGGACTGATGACCATAGATGTTAAATCCCATAGTGCTCAGAGCCATTTGAACCATTTTTAAACTGACCCACCATAAGATCAAAAGATGTTAGAAGCATGAATAAATGCCATAGTCTCGCAATCGACGGTGATGTGCTTTATGGTCGCATCTACATTAACGGCATTCAAAATCACCGATAAATCCTCAAGGTGTCGAAAGTTAAGGTGTTCATGTGCTCTTTCACAGCAGTCGCCACTGCAGACGATAAAAGAACAAATGCAATAGAACTGTTTGCCAACGCAGAAGGAACCAATTCCACAATTGTTGCTGCATATAAGCGACAAACGGCATGAATCTTCAACACATTCACTTCGTAAGCAAAAGTAAATAAATCTACAAAAATAATTATTTATTAGAAAGTTGAGTGAAGTGTAAGACTGTGTAAAACATTAGACTTCCTATAAAGCTCTTAAGTGTCAAGATAAATGCCTGTCATAGTAAGATGACAACGAAAGAAATATATTGTCATACATGAAATATTCGTTTATATTCTCTTGTTTTCAGAGGCGTGAGTGAACTATAAGCAATTCGAAAGTGTTCCTTCGTCATTAATTTGTAGCTTATACCATTGAATCAAGGATATTTGACTGTTTTTACATGTATTTCATGACCACTGATGTCTCTTGATAATTTACTGATGCTTCGAATTAAAAAATGTAGTAGCTATTTCGCGCATTAACTAGAAAAATAATTCCAAACGAACTGTAATTTTACGGCTGCTTTCTCGCTGCTTGGGACGCTAGTGTCGCACCACAGCTCAGACCGTAAGAACTTTCACAGCAATGATTGTCGCGACTGTATTTGTTAGACAGTGCTACAGAGGAAGTCAGGTGTTGGCTATGCCACTGAGCGGTTTGAAATAGCTGGCAGAGTAAGGAGATAAAGATACAGGGGATGATAAATTTTGGAATATGATTTAGCAAATATTAATTTGAAGAGTGAAGATTTCCGGGTACTGTTGTTGCTGCACTACTTACTTGCACTTAATTTGTGATGTGTTTGGATAAGAGAAAGGTTTAGTAGGACTTTATTGGTCTGGGTTAGTTAGATTCGTTGTTCAGACTGATTAAGTTATCTAGTCACATGGCTTGCATTCAGAAATTATAAATTTACCACCCCTTTACCATTTCAGTAATTAATTTCATTGCAGTCATATTTGTAAATAAGGAGAAATTATTGTAAAGATGAATATCATAGACAATGAGTTTCATTACTCACAGTATACACTACTGGCCATTAAAATTGTTACACCACGAATATGACGTGCTACAGAGGCGAAATTTAACCCACAGGAAGCAGATGCTGTGATATGCAAATGATTAGATTTTCAGAGCATTCACACGAGGTTGGCGCCAGTGGCGACACCTACAACGTGCTGACATGAGGAAAGTTTCCAACCCAGTTCTCATACGCAAACAGCAGTTGACCGGCGTTGCCTGGTGAAACGTTGTTGTGATGCCTCGTGTAAGGAGGAGAAATGCGTACCATCACGTTTCCGACTTTGATAAAGGTCGGATTGTAGCCTATCGCGATTGCGATTTATCGCATCGCGACATTACTGCTCGCGTTGGCCGAGATCCAATGACTGTTAGCATAATATGGAATCGGTGGGTTGAGGAGGGTAATACGGAACGCCGTGCTGGATCCCAACGGCCTCGTATCACTAGCACTCGAGATGACAGGCATCTTATCCGCATGGCTGTAACGGATCGTACAGCCACGTCTCGAACCCTTAGTCAACAGATGGGGACGTTTGCAAGACAACAACCATCTGCACGAACAGTTCGACGACGTTTGCAGCAGCATGGACTGTCAGTTCGGAGACCATGGCTGCGATTACCCTTGACGCTGCATCACGGACAGGAGCGCCTGCGATGGTGTACTCAACGAATGGAAAAACGTTATTTTTTCGGATGAATCCAGGTTCTGTTTACAGTATCATGATGGTCGCATCCGTGTTTGGCGACATCGCGGTGAACGCACATTGGAAGCGTGTATTCGTCATCGCCATACTGGCGTATCACCCGGCGTGATGGTACGGGATGCCATTGGTTACACGTCTCGGTCACCTCTTTTTCGCATTGAAGGCACTTTGAACAGTGGACGTTACATTTCAGATGTGTTACGAGCTGAGGCTCTACCCTTCATTCGATCCGTGCGACACCCAACATTTCAGAAGGGTAATGCAGGACCGCAAGTTGCAGGTCCTGTACGGGCCTTTCTGTATACGGAAAATGTTCGACTGCTGCCCTGGCGAGCATGTTCTCCAGATCTCTCACCAATTGAAAACGTCCGGTCAATGGTGGCCGAGCAACTGGCTCGTCACAATACGCCAGTCACTACTCTTGATGAACTGTGGTATCGTGTTTAAGCTGCATGGGCAGCTGTACCTGTGCACGCCATCCAAGCTCTGTTTGACTCAATGCCCAGGCGTATCAAGGCCGTTATTACAGCCAGAGGTGGTAGTTCTGGGTACTGATTTCTCAGGATCTATGGACCCAAATTGCGTGAAAATGTAATCACATGTCAATTCTAGTATAATATATTTGTCCAATGAATACCCGTTTATCATCTGCGTTTCTTCTTGGTGTAGCAATTTTAATGGACAGTAGTGCAGTTCTTTAAAAAAGGTTAGTTTCTTTGCAATCATTTAACAAGTTTAAATTGTACCATACCACTGTCTCCTCACGGAAGTTTATTTTCTGGTTGTGTGTGTCGCCGCATTGTACTGCACAGTGGTGAAACCTAACGCACGTTCTGGTTAGAATAGTTGCATGTCGGGCCTTGCACTGCGCAATGCTTTCTTTCCTTTCTCTAGTTTGCTGCTGTGCTGCATTTTTAATGTTCATCACTATGAGCAGCACAGGGTTTCTGTTGCCACACATAGAATTTTTAGAGAAAGATTTTCATTATTTATTCTTTCAAAATTCGATTTGTAATTTTGTGTATTTTTGTGTTAGCTTTATGTATTGAAACTGAAAGTTGCGTATTGTGACCTCACGCATTGTAGCACTATTTACTGCTCTACACAACATTTTCACAGGACAGCTCATTTAGTTTCCAGTTTTGGTTTCCTAATAAATTTAATGGGAGCTAACCGCAATACAGGTATACAGTTTCAGACAGTTGGCGAATCATTTTATCAGACAGCGCTTCGTAACTACCTCTTGTATTGTTCAGGACAACACAGATACACGACGTTAAAGATAGGAAACAAGTCTAGTCCAAGTTTAATTCACAACAAATAACATTTTTATTTAGAAAAGTTACAATTTCTTGTGGTAGGGTGTTCCATTTCTCCACCAAAGCGGTTGACAACTAATGGGTGGTCATTGGTGTACATAGACTTGCTGCAATAAGTCTCAACACAACTCTCACGTACTCGACGGGATTTAAGTGGGCCGAACGTGCAAGCCTGTCCATTCGCCGAAAATCCTCTCTTTCCAAGAGCACCTCCGCCTGCACTGTTCGGGCCCGCATCTCGTGGTCGTGCGGTAGCGTTCTCGCTTCCCACGCCCGGGTTCCCGGGTTCGATTCCCGGCGGGGTCAGGGATTTTCTCTGCCTCGTGATGGCTGGGTGTTGTGTGATGTCCTTAGGTTAGTTAGGTTTAAGTAGTTCTAGGGGACTGATGACCATAGATGTTAAGTCCCATAGTGCTCAGAGCCATTTGAACCATTTTTGCACTGTTCGATGCAGTCGCTCACTGTTATCCATAAAAATGAAGTCATGGCCATACGTATTATGACTTCGTTTGCAGGTTGTGTAGTTCTTTAGTGGATAGAGCAGTGAGGAACAGATGCTGTTCGATAACAGAGAATTCGAATATTAATTAATTCTGTGTCTAATACCAAACAATAAAAATAGTATTTAACTTCGTTGCTGTAGTTGGAGCGTCAGTTGTTAACTGTGGCTTTGAATGTGGAGATAGATACAGTTAAAAAAGATTTATAAATTTGTCACTCCTCAGTACAATGTCTATTCAGAAGGTGTCGAGTCCTGGCCACTAGGAAAGTCTCTAAATGCTATTTAGTTGGTAGAACAGAAAATGGGGTGAGAGCACGAATTTTGGAACTTAAATATATCCGCCGCTGGAGCTCCGGGTAGGAGATGCTTGCATCTCATTGGCAGCGGCATCATCATTCGTGGCAGCGCCCTCGTACTGCGGCGGCGGGTGTAGGGAACACTGCGGCGTAAAAGGCGGCACGCGTATTTGAAAGCGCGGACGATATCGCATTACGGATCCGTGAAAAGACTCACATGGAGGAGGAATACAGTGCCGCAATAATGATGACCGGATAGTGCACCGTGGTCAGAGATTTGGATATCAGTCCGACGATGCAGCATTAACAGCTCCCCACACGATAACACCTACACCACCAAAGCAATCAAGTTCGACAATGATCCCGGGTGCATTACGTATTCCCACCTCTCAGGATACTCGCGAACTGTGCAGATTGAGGAGCCCTTAGAAGGAGAGGAAATTTGTCGAAGAGGCAGCACTGTCCGATATCATGACTTAAATCCAGGCGAACACGAGTGGGACGTGTTGAGACGTATTGTAGCGCGTCCACATGCACAATGACCATCCAGCAGCTGTCAAATCGTCTGATGGAGGAACGGAATCCCTACTACAAGAACTCTTTACCGTCCTTGTGGCCAGCATGGGAACGCGTTACAGAGCATGCATTACTATCCCTTATATATGAGGGTAATCCCAAAAGTAAGGTCTCCTATTTTTTTATAAGTACACAACTCTGTGTGGCAGTTGGTCACAATGTTATGACGAGTGCTTCACGCGTTGCGTGTAAACATGCGCACGCCGCTCTGAGGCGGTCAGTCTTGGCTTGGCAGGCGTTGAGAATGGAGCTCCCGTTGGATGTTACCGCCAAGTGCGAATTGCACGCAGTCATTCGGTTTTTGAACGCAAAGGGCACTGCGCCGATTGAAATCCGTCGCCAATTGACGGAAGTGTATGGTGAGTCGTGCATGGATGTCAAAAATGGTCGTAAGTGGTGTAGAGAGTTTGCAGCTGGTCGGACCGAAATTCACGACGAACAAAGGAGCGGGAGACCGTCAGTTTCTGAGGAGACAGTGTTGAAGATTGAGCAAAGCATGCGTGAAGATCGGCAGATCGCCCTGGATTGATCTCGGCACGTTGGTTCCTGAGGTTTCCTGAAACACCGCTCACAGAATAACGGAAACATTGAACTAGCGGAAGGTGTGCGCAAGATGGGTGCCACCCAAGCTGACCGAGGACCACGTGCGGCAACGAGTTGATGCTTCCCGCGCATTTCTTCACCCCCTTGCAGCCGAACAGGACAACTTTCCGGACTCAATTGTCACGGGTGACGAAACCTGTGCATACCACTTTACACCTGAGACCAAGCAACAATCGCGCCAGTGGCGGCATCCTTCTTCGCCAAAGCCGCCGAAATTCAAACAAACACAGTCTGCCGGTAAAGGCATGACAACCGTTTTTTGGGATCGGAAAGGGGTATTGTTGGTCGACTTTATGGCCTCTGGGACCACAATTAACGCTGACAGGTACTGTGAGACTCTGAAAAAACTCAAACGGACCATTCAGCACCGGAGAAGAGGAATGGTGAGCAAGGGCGTACACATTCTCCATGATAACGCTCGCTTACACATCGCTCGGCAAACCGTTGCTCTCCTGCAACAGTTTCAGTGGAACATAATCACCCACTCACCCTATAGTCCTGACTTGGTGCTTGGCGTCCAGTGACTATCACCTGTTCTCTAGGTTAAAAGAACATTTGGCAGGAAAGCCATTCAGCTCCGACGACGAGGTGAAAGAAGAGGTTCATAGCTTTCTGAACAGCATGGCGGCGAGCTGGTATGACATGGGCATACAAAAACTGCCACAGCGTCTACAAAAATGTATCGACAGCAATGGTGATTATGTCGAAAAATAGCTAAATGTTCAAGCTGTAAACTGATGGAAACCATTGTAGAAATAAACGGGTCTATGTACTTATAAAAAAAGTTGGAGACCTTACTTTTGAGATTACTCTCGTATTTGTCCTTACGCACCTATTTTTTTAAGATCTAAGTGCAAACACTGTTTCTCTTGTTCCTCTTATACTTTTTTTTAAACCTAACTGGTTTCACATAGATTAGTTTTTAATTTATTCTTTACCCTTCATAACATTGTCATAAATTTTTCGTAAGGGGGAATGCATTGTTTCCATTTCTTTGCATCTCTTCGTGTTAGCATACTAGTCTCGCATCTTTATCTCTTGTGTCTGAAATTTCATTTTGCAAAACAATTTGTGTTTTAGGCTGTGTACATTTCATTACATGTCAGTTGTTCTCCCGCACCCTTGAATGCTTCTTCTATCTGGGGGCTGTTTTTAATTCGAGACTTCTTATTCTTCATTTTATGAAATATCTCATAGCCTAGCCGTTCCGTTCCTTCCTACATACGCGCTTCTGTTTACCATTCAATTTTTCCTCTGCTCTCTTCACATTGGTCTTTATTTCTTCGCAACGTCCGTTAATGTTTCTTGCATTCTTTCGTTTTTTATATGTTGCGAGTGGATCCTTACTCCTTAGATTATGTAAATTAGGTTATATTTTCTATTAAAGTGAGGACCGAATCGTGGCCACTATCTCACATTACTAGCAGTGCACTGTAAACAGCAGGAAACGAGTAGGCTGCAGAATTTCACGCACGAAGATAGTCTAAAAACAGTACCGTTAAAGAGAGCTCTCAAATTGCAACATATTTTGTCGGTCAAATTTTTTGATGTGTTCCACCGATTCAGTAATACTATCAGAACACAGGGATATTCATAAATACATCTGGGGATTTAGAATATGGCGGCGCGTAAACCAAACGACATAAAAAATAACACAACAGTGAAAAATTCATCTCTGCAAGTTTCGGTTCGTAATACGCGCCGTGTTGTTCTTTCAGAGGGCACCACTAGGGAGAGCTTGGAGAGATGCTCTATCCACTGACATGTCTCTATTTTATTTATTTTTATTTTACACGTCTAGTTCCGTAGGACTAAATTGAGGAGCAAATCTCCAAGGTCATGGAACGTGGCAGTACATGAAATTACAACATAAAAGTAATAACTGATAAAATAAAGTTTATGAACCCAAAAAAGATAAGCTATAAGTTTATGTAAACTAAATTATCAACATAACAAGGGAACCAACTTAATTTTTCAAGGAATTTCTCGACAGAATAGGAGGAGTAGCCCACGAGGAAACTCTTTAGCTTGAATTTGAAAGCGCATGGATTACTGCTAAGATTTTTGTATTCTTGTGGTTGCTTATTGAAAATAGATGCAGCAGTGTATTGCACAGCTTTCTGCACAAGAGTCAAAGAAGCGCGATCCAAATGCAGATTGGTTTTCTGTCTAGTATTAACTGAATGAACGCTGCTAATTCTTGGGAATAAGCTGATATTGTTAACAAACAACAGTAAAGAATATGTATATTGAGAGGCCAATGTCAGTATGTCTGTTTTCAATGCGTCGTGTAGATTTTCCACAGTGGTCTTCTGAAATCCCAGAAGTTCTTATAAATAACCTACTACTGAGAGAAAGGATAATGGATGTGTTCAGAAATGCCCTTTTAAATTTTTAGTAGTATAAAAGGTTTTTCGATTTATAATTTTAAGCAAACGATTTTTTGTCATTCTTTTCCGGTAAAAATTTCACAGTTCACTCAATGTTCGTACAAAATAATACCCTTTCCTGTTTACAAACAGCCGGCCGAAGTGGCCGTGCGGTTAAAGGCGCTGCAGTCTGGAACCGCAAGACCGCTACGGTCGCAGGTTCGAATCCTGCCTCGGGCATGGATGTTTGTGATGTCCTTAGGTTAGTTAGGTTTAACTAGTTCTAAGTTCTAGGGGACTAATGACCTCAGCAGTTGAGTCCCATAGTGCTCAGAGCCATTTGAACCATTTTTTTGTTTACAAACTTCCAGCATGCTGGAGTAATTGCAGGACAGCAACTTGTGTTAATCAACACAACAGAAAAACAGCCAAAGTTGCAAATTTCGCTTTTATTTACCTGATGACTAGTTCCAGGTCTGGACCCATTTTCAAATCATCCAAACAGTCAAATGTTATTTCCCAAAATATAAGAACCATGTCAAGATAGCAAAAATATACATATAACAAAGTGTAAATGAACAGTTACAGTTATCTGTACGCTCTGTACTCTTCATTTGCACTTTGTTATATGCATTTGTTAGCATGGTCCTTATATTTTGGGAAATATCATTTTGACCATCCGGATGATTTGAAAATGGATCCCTACCCGAAACTTGACTTTCGTGTTACTGTAACAGATATCCAAAGTGCCTGCTGCTTCGTTCTGACAGCAGATCATTGTCTTCGTGTGCACCGGGTACCAGGTAAGATTTATACGCCTGGCAAAGGGTCAGCGTGTTTACCAAAGTCGTTCTTTTACTTGATGTCTAATTTCAAATCTAGATTGGAGTCTTTACCTCATTACAGCGTTAGTAATATATTTTAAGCGTATGTAATACTCCAAAAAAAGTTTCTTTTGTAAAGAGTGGTTTGGCTAGACAAGAAGCTTTTTGGCGATGTCATCAAATCGACGCTACCCATAAAAAGTCCTTTCAGACACAAAACGTTCAATTTTCACACCCCTGTTCAGTGACACTAATTTTGGACCATCTTCCCTCAACAGATTCTGAAGTCTGTAATCATTTCAACATTTGAAGTTATGCGCCCATTCTGTTGAGTACAGCTGGGCATTGTCGCCAGGTTTTAACTTAGTCGACTGTGCGTCAACAGTCTCCGTCAGAGAGAGACGGCGTTTATGTCTCGACGACGCACTGATGCATCATACAAGCACCATGGAGTTACTGTTAAGAATAAAATACAATTTTAATGTGGTGATAACGGTATAAACATGTGACTTATTTTTAAAGAGCACAGTAATAACATCTGGTGAACAGAATGTGACTGACTAGAGAAGCAGTATATTCGCACACGTGTGATACGAGGCCAACAATGCCAAGAATTCTGAAATATTTTCATAATGCAGTCAGACAAAAAAATGTGTAGGAGAGGATGCTGCGTCCTGGTACAATTTTGAAACTTTCACCTCTAGCCAACCCTGTAACAAAAGTTTAATGTATTTTCTTTTTCCGCGTTTAAATGGTAGCATTCATTCTTTATGTGGTGCAATCACTTTCTGAAGTTGTGAAAAAAAAATTACTCCAGAAAATTAAGGTTCCAAAGTACAACATGATTGTGTACATGGCAACAAATATTCGACTGAAATTAAAAACCGTTGCAGTTGAAAAAAATTGTTACATTATTATTCTGTGACAAACATATAAACACCTAGTGAAATCAAATTAAGGAGAAATATTATTAAAAACCAGTTACAAGTTAATAATATTTTTAAACAGAAGCTGATGGAAACTAACAGAAATGTCCATTTTCAAGACAGGGAAAATTGCTAAGACATTAAGGAAATTCAGCTCACTTGCAAGTATCACGTTTGGTAAAAGACCTCCTTCTGTTTCAAGGTACAAAATGGTGCCTTACCGACGAAATATGGCTTAACTGTTGACATGTTACATGAATAGTTCTAAAAATATAAAATAATTTACTCATCATAAAATTCTTTACCTAAAGAACGAACAATATATTCTAAATGGCTTTCATTTATTAAACAGCACTTGAATGTAGTGAAGGTGAAATATTTACAAATTCTGTGCAAAATACATCATGTCCAACAACAACAAAAACTGTAGAAAATGGCATAAACTGCATATGGCGGTCTCTTGTGCGCATTCCTTCATGTGATTTTAAAATCAGTCAGTAGATTGAAGTAATAACAAAAAACATCGTGTGTTCCTAGGTACATTAGCCTCTAGATTCAAAACTCTCCACTAGTTAATAGAATTCGGGATTAAGTTAGAAAGAGAGCAATTTTGGTAATCAAAATCAAAACCTTGCGTAACTAGTGCATATTTTACGTGGCTTATAACTACAATAATGGTCTGGCAATAGCTTGTCATAGCCACAAGTGAATCAATGTGCATAGAACTGAGTAAAGTGCTACTGAGTGCTTGGATAAAACACTTTCAGAATATACGCAAGTGTGTTGTTAACTCGTCGGACGTTATTTAGCACGCCCTCCACCCGTGCAGTGTAGTGAAAAGGCAAGTGCTGTGCGTAAGCTGAGAGTCGTGGCTGGTCTGTGAATCAACGAGGTGGTGAATGACTTTAAAGAACTCTTTTAGGATGGGTCTCCCGCCCTCTTGAAAGTGTCGGTCTACGCAATTAATTTGTCATGAGTCCTGCTGAATTTTAGGCCGCCACCACACGCTACCAGCAGGGGCAGAAAACCGCCAACCACGCACCTTTGTACGCGGCTGCGGCGCTTACGAATGGACTTAGTTTCGTCCAGGTTTTCGCAGATTCCTAATTTGTGGGGTCAACAGTTTGATTAGACGTTGAAGGATTGTCCAAAATGCTGTTTACTCGCTGAAGCTTAGTCGAGAAAATGAGCAGAAAACATTTGCGACATCAGTACTTCTGATAACATGCGGAGTCTCCTATTGCAGTTATGTGATAGCTTTTGCTTGATTCCTCACACTAAACAACACATTTATCATCGTATTTTCAAGCATCCGCCTTTAAATTCTTAGTTTTGATAACCATTCTTCATCTTCTTGCTGAGTGAGTTAGAAACGCCTACGAGATACGGCATATGCATCACGCTGTACTCAGCAGTCGTGCTGATTTGCACACACAGGGGCTTTGACTGCAAACGTGGCCCATGACAGATATTTCTTATACTCCAATTTATCTTTCTAGCTGGAAAGTTGTGAGGTAGTTTTGATTTCTTGCATTACCTATGTTTTTTAGGGTGCTTAAACTCATTGTGAGGTTTTCCAACAAAATTTCGTAACGCAACATTGAAAAAATCAAAGGTAAGAAACTCTTATTTTTGTTGGTTTTTTGCTTATAACTCGAAAAGTAACAACTTTTCGTAAATGACCTCCCTGTTCGAAATGGAAGTACATAAAATGTCCTAAAAATCCACTGTTAAGGTTTTTCTCTCCCACGAAATACTGAGGCGTATTTCTGCTGTCTCCGCAAAACCCTCATTGTCCACTCCAAAACTCTAATTTATTATTAAAGGTTGACACCGAATTCGTCCCAGTTCTCTGTAAGTGCCTTATTTAGATCATATATGTAAGGGTAAAGGTCATTTTTTTCTTAAAAAATTACATAATGTTTAAGTTATTTAATTAAGTGTGAAATTGAACAAATTCAGTTATAAGAAGCTGAAATTCCAATAAAAAATCTTGAAAATTTATTATTGTATTACATATGGTTATATATTACTCTGTTAGACGAGCAAAAATAATATATGCCACGTTTAAGAGGTCCTGGTTGAGGTTCTACGAAGGTGGCGCGTCGTGGCACAGGTTCGGCCTATTCTATCTTTGCAGTGTTGGGGCTTGTTCATCTGGGAAATGAAAGAGGTGATCAGAGAACAACAAACCCGTGATCATATCTCAAGGAGAGATGAATAATTACGAAATAGAGAAATTGCACATGCTTCCGCACCCTCCCCCTAAGCGTCTTTCTTCAATATGTTCTCGGTCTCTTTCTTCGAACTCCTCTTCATCCACGTCAATGCTGTCTTCCGGGCTCGACGTTCTGATGATGACGATGTTTGGTTTGTGTGGCGCTCAATTGCGCGGTTATCAGTGCCCATACGTATTCCCAATCGTTGCTCAGTCCAAACTCGCCACTTTCATGACTGATGATGAAATGATAACACAATCACCCAGTCACCTCGAGGCAGGTGAAAAATCCCTGACCCCGCCGGGAATCGAACCTGGGACCCCGTGCTCTGGAAGCGAGAACGCGACCGCGAGACCACGGACTGCGGACCGACGTTTTGACTCGGCCCTTCACACGATGTGCACCGTGGAACAATGAAACCTGCCTTCCTGCATCCATAACTGCGTTGGCAGCCGTTTTGACATTTGAGATATGGTCGGAGTATCGAGTCGTGTGCAGGGTTCAAACTGTTTAGCACTCGCACGAGACCCCTCCCTGTTGTTTTCCACCTCCACTCCTTCGCATATCTTGGTGCATCTGAAAGTAAATTCTGTGTGTGTGTGTGTGTGTGTGAGGAGGGGGTGGGGTGGGGTGGGGGGGGGGGGTGGGGGGGGGGTGGGGGGTGGGTGACTAGTGGGCAATATTGGTTTTACTTTTATACGATGAAGATACGTATTTCTTGTATCTCAAATCGTTCCGGCTAGTCTCATATGCCCTCTCATACAGTCATGAGAAACATATTTCCTGCTTCAGCAATGTCTTCCTGGTGTACCACTTGGGGCGTCTAGGTGGGAGGGGCACCCAAGTGCAAGATTTGTAGACGGTGCGTTTCACAAATAGTAGCGAAAAATAAAACGGGTGAAAGTGTGTATGGGAAAAGGAGGGAGTGAGAGAGCGCCGAATGATAAGTCGCTTATGTGGAAAAATGTTCTCGAACCGGCCCTGGTAAAGGGAGAGAATAAACAAAATTACTTAAAAGACGGAGCTATATTTACATAACAGATGAAACTAGTCTACATTGCTACATTGTATTCAGCTTAAAAATAGGAGGAATTCACTGGATTACAGCCTTTAGCAATATATCAGAGAGCAGAGCGGGAAAAGTGGATTTTTGCGCAGACAGCTGAAATACGCCAATTTCCAACTAGCGCTTGAGTGCCAACGGTTCGTCAGAGATTGAAACCTAAATAGTGAAATTTGTAGGAAATTTTATATACTTTAATTTCGAATTAGGATTACGATAAGTTGATGGTTTCAGAGTTGTAAGGAAAAACTGATTTTTTACCTTTTTATCATTTTTTCAATGTTGCGTTACGGAATTTTGTTGGCAAACCTCAGATTCGGATTCAGCACCCAAGACACATTTAGAATAGAAGAAATTAAGGAAATTGAAACTAAGTCACAACTTTCCCGATAGGGATCCTTTTGAGTACATACTGACTATATTAGGGCCTATAGTCATTCTCAGCATCTGCACATGGACGCTATCAAATACTGCCACAGATAAGTGAGTGCAGCCAAATATTTTATTTCAATAGCGCTTTCCCTATGGATGACTGTGACTTTCTTGTCGAATGTCTTTGACGTCGGAGGTCCTGGAGAGACACGGGCGCTGTAGGTATCCCTTCTGAAGCCGTGGCAATAACAGAAACCTAATCATTGATGCTATTATACTACATCTACTAATTAATTTTTGTAATGTCCCATATTGTGTCTGATTAAGCCCAATAGTCTCTGTGCGCGTTTAGCCGATCGCATAAGAGTCGTTTCTGTATTTTCGCCAGAGTGTTCAGCAGGCAAATAGTTCTGCACGATTTCCCCCAATTTTTAAATAACTATCGCCACAGGCTCCTACCAGACAGTTGGTACTGTGCCTTGAATAAAATACTGATTCATCAATGGGTCAGATGGGGCACTATTTGGCCTTTAATGCAGTGAGTTAGTTCCGATTGTAGGCCGTCAGGATCGGGATATTTCCCTATCCTTCGTTTCACAATGCCGTGCGCAAAGAAAAACTATTTCATCGTTGTTGTATGGCCCCTTCATGTCTCTTTCCAACTGCCCCTATAAATAGTTAGCTTTCTCCTCTACATCTCCTGGCAACAAGGAGCCCAGCAGGTATTCGGCCGAATCCTCCGATCTTGTTGTCATTTTGTCATCTCTTTGGATGGTTGAAAATAAAGTAGGCACTTTCATCCTTTCCATCAAAATCTTATGTGGTATTTCCCAAGGATTACTATTTAGTTGCCAATTCATGTACCTACCCCAGTGCTTGAATCTAGTCTAGATTGTGTTCCTGCTGTTGCTCTTATGTGGTGTACTGACGCCTGGCCTGGCTTGTTAAGTACATGCAGATCCAGCTCAAGAATAGTGTCGACCAGGTCCGCACCTCTCTCATATGTTACACAGCTCTACCAGAGTACAGACTTGGCATCGCCGTGATGCGTCGCATTTTCCTCCATGACCTGCAGCTGCTGTCTATCTAGTCCAGCCACGAGAGTGCGCTCCTGTTCCAGGCGCCTAGGCTGAGGCCAGGAGCGGCTGCCCCACCAAGCAAGCACCTCTAGCCACTGCATAACTGTGACTAGCTATTAGAAAGCGATGCTATTTTCGCTGCTCTAAGTCTAGATCTAAGTAATCACTTCCAATTAGACTACAGACGCATATCAAAAGCTACACTGTTTTACACTTAATCATGCTTCAATTTCAGAACTGGATAGCAGTCTACTATGATGGAGGAATGAAATGTACTGGTTGTAGGGGCTAAGCAGAAAGCCCTATGATCAGAGTCGATGCAGTGCAGAACACCGCACAGCAACTGTTCTATAGCTTACATCAAGTAGAAGCATTTGGCATGGAGTTCATTGTGAATGCTGTTTCTTTGCGTAGGGTCAAACAGTGTAGTCGTAAATCGTTCAGACATATTGACACTTTGAACTACCACAGAATACTGATCAACAGAAGCTGTCAAAGTTCACACACACACACACACACACACACACACACACACACACACACACACCACAACAGAGGTTAGAAGTTTACAACTAAATTGCAAGGACAAGCAAAATGTAGAAGGCATGACCAGCAGTCATGATCACATGTCTGGAAATGCTGTCATCTTCGATATTTAGCGTATATGAGAAGCTTTGACAGCTACTGCTGATCAATATTCTGTGGTCGTTTAAACTGTCGACTTGTCTCGACCTAAACGTATGCAAACGTAAATAATTTTTGGTTCTTACGTACAAACTCAGCATCGTCCATGTTGCTCCATTGGCCTCTCATCATCATCAGAATTTGTCATAATATTTATTAATATTTTATCCAGTTCTGTGTGCTGATTTACATGCTCCTCCATCGCTTTATCATCCAGATTCCCCCCCCCCCCCCCCCCAAAAAAAAAAAAGAAACAAGAAAAGCATCTCATAAGCAAATGTATAAAAATCCAAAATAATAATTGTAGAAGAAATATGTATTACTACTACTACTTAGATATTCGCTTGTCTGTAATTTAATTCCATCCCTGCGAGCTTAGGGTACAAATGGGATCATGGGTTGGGGTGGGAGAACGTTATCGTGTTCTGGGTTGACGACTGTGACATATGGTCATTTTTCCATCGTGGTATCATTATCTATAGCACCTAGAAACGAAAGAAAAAATATATCTTAAGCTTCTTATGCAAACGTAAATTATAGCACTTTTATGCGACTTATTACTCACGTATTCGACCATCTGCGATTTCAATCCATCCTTGCGATCTTAGGTAGAAAATTGTGTATTGGATTGAGATAGTAGAATCTCGTATCTGAACTCTCTAGCAAACGAAAGAAAACTTTTCATAAGCAGTGTATGCAAGCATAAAGTATAACACTTTTATACGAATTAGCATTTATGTATTCTGCCATAGGAGAGAGCCCTGAGAACTCAGAGCCGAAAATGGATTCATGGGTTGCACATCATCTACACAAGGGCTAGGCATCCCTTCACGTACCTGACCAGCCCTCAGTATTTCTATAAGACACGACAGACGATGGTGTTTAAGTATCATGCATAAACAAACATACGCACATGTAGAGAGACTACCATGGTACACACATGCATCTACAGCTGGTGGACTGGTCTCAATCAAATGCATTCCAGTGAGACCGAGGATGTTCATAAACACTGCAGGAAGGGGGGGGGGGGGTACACATTAGATGACATAAGTATCAAGTTTAAATACACACACACACACTCACACAATAAATAAATAAATAAATAAATAAATATATATATATATATATATATATATATATATATATATATATATATATATATATCAACAGTTCTATGGAAAAAAGCATAAGTTAGATAACCATAAAAGACATGTTCTCACGATCGTAATCTTCGTTAGTTGATGGTGCTAGTTCAGTTGTTCTGAACCATCTGCCTCCCACAGGGCGCCTATTAACGCCATTAAAGCTCTAATGTGTCATTTCCCATCAGAGGGGACGGTATGATGCAGTCTGTAACAACAGAGAAACAAAATCATCAGATCATGGGTATACATGGAAACACAAGCATATAAGTTTCAGGTGCATACTCGCAGTTTTGTCACCATCCAAGTGATGTTGCTTGCTCCCATCCCTCCTATCACCGGACTGATCAAAGGATCGCTTCATAACTGGTGTTTGTTGCTACTGACGGATAGAATAACACAGAAGTGAACTCAGTATGTTGAGCAAGGCCTGTTTATACCCTCGGGTGTGGGTGGAGGGGGAGCATCAATGATGTCCCGCCATTTTTTCAGTCAATAGAAGAATGCTGACGCAACTGTCTTGAATTAACCCATGGGGAGGGGATAGGATGCACATGCAACCAATCAATCGAATTACTTCCCGCTATTTTTTTGTTTTCCAACCAATAGCAGACGAGAGAGTGCGCTGGCTTAAGAGTTTTACTTTCAGTGCAAGTACAGACAGAAGAGAACCTTTATTTGTTCAGATGACTTATCCAACCAAATGCAATCACTGTCTCAAGGGCTTGACAGTCAGAAAGAGGTTTATAAAATGTACAATGATTGTTTATCCTAGTTCACAGGACGTCTGTTTATTCAGGTGAGCTGTCAAACGAGAATGTGTGCTGCAGGAAGTCTTTAGCGTCTGTGTGAGAGTCCTTTTAGGTACCAAAAATGACTCCATTTTCTACTGTAATCTTTACTGTAAGAGACCCCTTATGCATATATAACGCAGGCAATGAACAAACAGCCTACAGGAAGCTATGAACATTACTGTAACATCACTGTTAGGTGTTATACGCATGTATAATCTGGGCATTACATAGTAAATAAATATGCTGTGCGATGTTATGAACTTACTATGAGAGACCCTTTGTGCATATGGAAGGAAGGCATTATATAGTGAATAAATACCCTGGAGATTTAATAAAATTTACTATGAGAGATCCTTTGTGCGTATATAATACAAGGGTTATAAGGCCTATATTTTTGGGATTTGTGATGTGGCATCAGTTCTCTGTAGGAAAGGACGAACGTGCAGAAAACTTGAGCTAAAATGTGTATGTTGAACACTTAGCACGTTTTCATCTGTAAATAAAATAGCATTGTTTAAAGAGGTAAGTTTTAATCTTCGACAGAAAGAGATATTGACAGCTCAGTGCCGTGGATACATTGAGGCTACCGGCTAGAGAGCGATGCTTCACACAGCGACACAGCTAGCGCAGTGCTTATCAGTTGTGCAGTGAACACACATTTTTTAACACATTATTAAGTGCACCACAAAGAATTTTAACACACTAATATCATAATAAGTTCCTACCTTAAGTGGTAATTTCGCAGACCACAGTAGGCTGCCAATTGTTTAAACGCAGATGTCAGTGTCACTTGTTTAAACAATGCACTTTGGTAATTATTTAAACATTTAAAGTTCCTCATATGGGTATGGTGTCTATTCATTCGGACATGTATGTCTGAAAGAACAGACACCATTGTATCAATCTGCTGCGTTTCCAGACCCATGTTTATTGGACTTATTTCGAATACTTACCGAGATAAACACGTGTTTATAGGAAGGACTGCGTGACGCTTGACTGCGGATGTTAGCACAGTCGTTCCATTTGCGCTCGATCAAAGGTCTTGGCAGGGTATTATGATGTCTTACTCACAGTGATCTACCCACCATTAGGGGTCTGCATTCAGCCGTGTAGTTAGAGTCGTGTTGTAGGCTACGTTAGTTTTCGTTGTTTTTGTGGCTTATTGTACAGTACTGTCAACCCTGGATACGTATCATGGTATTTTATCTTCTTCCAAATGCGGATTCACTTATTTGTTTACTGTTGTTGCGCTGTTTGAACATATAAATGGTGTAGTACATTTACATTTTCTCTCTTCCACCCCGGTTAGCAATGGGAGCGTACTACTCGACAAGTGAAATGGCGTGATATACTGCTATAGTTTAGCAAATGGCCGTAGCATGCAAGCCTATGCACTCTACGCTGAAAAATATCCACAGTGCAGAGTGCCCTCTGGTAAGGTGTTCGGAATTCTTTTCCAGCGTCTGAGGGACACAGGTACCCTTGCACCTCGGAAGACTGAAAGTGGAAGGCCCCGCACGGCCTGATATGGAGGAGCTTGTGGCACATTCGCTGGAAGAAACATCTGGGATCAGTGTGCAACGATCAGCAGTGGCAGAAAGCATGTCTCACTCTCTTATCGGGGGGATACTACATGAACAATTGCTGTACCCATATCATCTACAGTATGTTCAGGCCCTAAGGCCACAGGATCATCATGGCAAATGGCGGTTTCTGTCAATGGCTGTTACAGAAGTGTGCCACAGATCCGCTGTTCACATCCAAAATTTTGTTTACCGATGATCACAAGAGATGGTGTTGTTTCCATAACCAGCACGTATAGGCAGATGTAATTCCCAAGCAATTCAGGAAAGAGGGGCATCAACACCAATTCTCAATCAACGTGTGGGCAAGTGTACTTGGCAATAGATTAATAGGGCCATACGTGCTATCACAAAGATTAAGTGCAATATCTGGACTTTCCCATTAACGTATTGCCTACCTTGCTGGAGGCTGTGCCATTGCAGAAACAAATACATATATCGTTCAAGCATGACAGCATCCCAGCATACCTTCGTCATAATGTGCACGAAAGTATGATGCAGATTTTCAGGACAGCTGGAATGGTCGGGCGGGAGCGGGGGGGGGGGGGGGGGGGGGGGGCGTACACCTCTTGGCCTGCTCATTTCCCTCCCATGGATTTTTGGTTATGGGGACACTTGAAGGAAGGAAAATGAAAAGTTAACGATGAGCGGACACCACTGGGTCGCGTCATCAGTGGGTGCCAGCTGATACAACAACCAGATATACTACAAAGAGTGCATCATTCCTTACGCCGGACGGCAGAGGGGTTCATTGTCATGAATGGACGCCATGTTGAACACCTCCTGTAAACTCGCGTTTATCGCAGAACGTATGCATTTCCGGACCATGTTTATTGGACTTATCTCAGAAAGTATGCATTTCCAGACCTAAGTTACACACACACACACACACACACACACACACACACACACACACCGCACTTGACGAAAGAAATTTCCAAACTTTTGCTGCAATGGGGTATCTATCGATAGTGATGACAGATGAAAATTTGTGCTATACGAGGATTCGAACCTGAATTTCCCGCTTTATGTGAGCGTTTGCCTTAATCGCCCGGTTATCTGAGCACATCTTCCGTCCGACCTAAATCTCAATACGCCGCACACTACTGAATAGTCTCTGCTGTTAATTATCCTTCTTCGCTCGCAACTCTTCTCTATTCCCGAGAGAGGTCGGACATTACTGTGCATCTACACTGAAATGCCATCAGGTGCATATATTATACAGGTGCAGTGTGTACATGCATGTGATTCATGTTGAGCACTTTAAAAATTTATCTGTGTACAGAGAAAACTTGTAAGGGGAGCCTAAGCACCTGCCAGTAGGCATACAGGATCAGAGGGATGTGAAGGGCCTGCCTGCCTGCCAGCGAGCGCAAAAGTGCTCAACAAACGTGGGCGGTGGCACTGTGTTGCCGAACTGTGCGGTCTTAGAGGGACCCTTTACCATTTTATACATGCACGTGTCGATGTTGCACCCCTCTGTGATCACGCCACAGGAGGGCGCGAAACGAGAGGGCTGAAAAAGTATAAGCATCGCTTTCAGATTTTGTCGAATAGTTTTGAAAGGTCCCTATTGCTTCCACACTGTACTCGAGAGCAAAAACTGTGGTCACACTGCACGCTACAGAGTAGTCTATCCTAGGGGTGCGATCATGTTCAGTGGGGTTGCTGGACCATGATGTCCTCGGCGAAGGGTTGTAGCGTCCGTGGGGTGTCGATAGTGACAAAGATCGTCAAGAACGTCGTGCTGTTGCTTATCGCTCTGTGAACAGCCGTTTTCGATTGCTAACACATCAGTGGAAGGGATGGTTTCATTGACGCCCTTTATGCCACACTCAGAGGTCTTTTCGTATCGATTCTGACAGGCAGTTTTTTCTGAAATGTTTACCTCAGCCAACCACAAGAAAACTGCATGATTTCAACGTTGAGCGTCGTGGTTCTGGCTTCCATCGCGAACCCATAAAAGAGAAGGGGTGAAATGTGGGTAAGAGGGGGGGGGTATGACGACCTTCGCATCGTGTGACACGTCCGCGGTGGCGTGCAGCATTCTGAGGAAATTTGGTGCCATCTATAACCTACCTTGTTGTTGTTGTTGTTATCGTGGTCTTCAGCCCAAAGGCTGGTTTGATGCAGCTCTCCATGCACTCTATCCTGTGCAAGCGTCTTCATCTCCGAGTAACTACTGCAACCTACATCCTTCTGAATCTGCTTAGTGTATTCATTTCTTGATCTTCCTTTATGATTTTTACCCTCCACGCTTCCCTCCAGTCCCAAACTCGTGATACCTTGATGCCTCAGTACGTATCCTACCAACCGATCCCTTCTTCTAGTCAAGTTATGCCACAAATTCCTCTTCTCCCCAATTCTATTCAGTACCTCCTTATTAGTTAAGTGATCTACCTATGTAATCTTCAGCATTCTTCTGTAGCACCACATTTCAATAGCTTCTATTCTCTTCTTATCAAACTGTTTATCGTCGATGTGTCACGTCCATACATGGCTAAACTCCATGCAAATACTTTCAGAAAAGCCTTCCTGACACTTCAATCTATACTCGATGATAAAAAATTTATCTTCTTCAGAAACACTTTTCTTGCCATCACCAGTCTACATTTTATATCCTCTCTACATCGATAACCCTTAGTTATTTTGTTGCCCAAATAGCAAAACTCATCTACTACTTTAAGTGTCTCATTTCCTAATGTAATTCTCGTAGCATCGCCTGATTTAATTCGGCTACATTCCATTAGCCTCGTTTTGATTTTTTTTTATGTTCATCTTACAGCCTCCTTTCAAGACTGGCCATTATGTTCAACTGTTCTTCCAAGTCTTTTGCTGTCTCCAACAGAATTACAATGTCATCAGAAAGCTTCAAAGTTTTTATTTCTTCTCCCTGTTTTAATTCATACTCCAAACTTTTCTCTGGTTCCTTTACTGCATGTTCAGTTACAGATTGAATAACACCTCGGATAGGCTACAATCCTGTCTCACTTCCTTCTCAATCATTGCTTCCATTTCATGCCTCTCAACTCTTATAACAGCCTTTTCTGTAAAAATTATAAACAGCCTTTCGTTCCCTATATTTTACCTCTGCCACCTTCAGAACTTGAAAGAGAGTATTCCAGTCAACATTGTCAAAAGCTTTCTCTAAGTCTACAAATGCTATAAACGTAGGTTTGCCTTTCCTTAACCTAGATAAGTCGTAGGGTCAGTATTGCCTCGCGAGTTCCTGCATTTCTACGGAATCCGAGCTGATCTTCCCCGAGGTCGGTTTCTACCAGTTTTTCCATTCGTCTGTAAAGAATTCGTGTTAGTATTTTGCAACTGTGACTTATTAAACTGATAGTTCGGTAATTTTCACATATGTCAACACCCGCTTTCGTTTGGAACTGGAATTATTATATTCTTCTTGCAGTCTGAGGGTATTTCGCCGGTTTCATACTTGCCCACCAGATGGAAGAGTTTGGTCATGAATGGCTCTCCCAAGGCTATCAGTAGTTCTACATCTACATACATACTCCGCAATCCACCATACGGTGCGTGGCGGAGAGTACCTCGTACCACAACTAGCATCTTCTCTCCCTGTTCCACTCCCAAACAGAACGAGGGAAAAATTACTGCCTATATGCCTCTCTACGAGCCCTAATCTCTCTTATCTTATCTTTGTGGTCTTTCCGCGAAATGTAAGTTTGCGGCAGTAAAATTGTACTGCAGTCAGCCTCAAATGCTGGTTCTCTAAATTTCCTTTAAAATTCACGAAAAGAACGCTTCCTTTGCTCTAGAGACTCCCACCCGAGTTCCTGAAGCATTTCCGTAACACTAGCGTGATGATCAAACCTACCAGTAACAAATCTAGCAGCCCGCCTCCGAATTGCTTCTATGTCCTCCCTCAATCCGACCTGATAGGGATCCCAAACGCTCGAACAGTACTCAAGAATAGGTCGTATTAGTGTTTTATAAGCGGACTCCTTTACAGATGAACCACATCTTCCCAAAATTCTACCAATGAACCAAAGACGACTATCCGCCTTCCCCACAACTGCCATTACATGCTTATCCCACTTCATATCGCTCTGCAATGATACGCCCAAATATTTAATCGACGTGACTGTGTCAAGCGCTACACTACTAATGGAATGTCGTCTACTCCCGGGGTATTGTTTCGACTCAGGTCTTTCAGTGCTCTGTCAAACTCTTCACGCAGTATCATATCTCCCATTTCATCTTCATCTACATCCTCTTCCATTTCCAAAATATTGTCCTCAAGTACATCGCCCTTGTATAGACCCTCTACATACTCCTTCCACCTATCGGCTTTCTCTTCTTTGCTTAGGACTGGTTTACCATCTGTGCTCTTGATATTCATTCAGGTGGTTCTCTTTTCTCTAAAGGTCTCTTTAATTTTTCTGCAGGTGGCATCTATCTTACACATACTGATATATGCTTCTAAATCCTTACATTTGTCCTCTACCCATTCCTGTTTCGTGATTTTGCGCTTCCTGTTAATCTCATTTTGTAGACATTTGTGTTCCTTTTCGTCTGCTTCATTTATTGCAGTTTTATATTTTCGCCTTTCATCGGTTAAATTCAATATCTGTTGTGTTACTCAGTAATTTCTACCAGCCCTAGTCTTTTTACCTATTTGATCTTCTGCTGCCTTCTTCATCTCTCAAAGTTACCCATTCTTGTTCTCCCATATTCCTGTCCCCATTTCATATCAATCACTCCTCAGTGCTGCCTTTGAAACTCTCTGCAACCTCTGGTTCTTTCAGTTTATCAACGTCCCATATCCTTAAATTCCTACCTTTTTGCAGTTTCTTCTGTTTTAATTTACAGTTAATAACCAATAAATTGTGGTCAGAGTCCACAGCTGCCAGTGGAAATGTCTTACAATTTAAATCATGATTCCTAAATCTCTGTCTTACCATTATATAATCAATCTGAAACCTTCTGGTGTCTCCAGGTCTCTTCCACGTATGCAACCTTCTTTCATGTTTCTTAAACCAAGTGCTAGTAATGATTAAGTTATGCTCTGCGCAAAATTCTATCAGGCGGCTTCCTCTTTCATTCATTACCCCCAGTCCATATTCACCTACTACTTTTCCTTCTCTTCCTTTTTCTGCTATAGAATTCCAGTCCTCCATGACTGTTAAATTTTCGTCTCCCTTCACTATTAGAATAATTTCTTTTATCTCATCATAAATTTCTCCAGTCTCTTCATCTGCAGAGCTAGTTGGCATATAAACTTGTACTACTGTGGTAGGCGGGGGTTTCGTGTCTATCTTGGCTACAATACTGCGTTCACTGTGCTCTTCGTAGCAGCTTATCCGCGTTTCTATTTTTTTATTCATTATTAAACCTACTCCTGCATTACCCCAATTTGATTTTGTATTTATAGCCCTGTATTCACATGACCAGAAGCCCTGTTTGTCTTGCCACCGAACTTCACTAATTCCCACTATATCTAACTTTAACCTATCCATTTCCCTTTTTAAATTTTCTAACCTATCTGCCCGATTAAAGGATCCGACATTCCACGCTCCGATCTGTAGAACGCCAGTTAAGTTTCTCCTGATAAAGTCGTCCTCCTGAGTAGTCCCCGCCCGGAGATCCGAATGGGGGACTATTTTACCTCCGGAATATTTTATCCAAGAGGACGCCTTCATCATTTAACCATACAGTAGATCTGCATGCCCTCGGGAAAAGTTACGGCTGTAGTTTCCCCTTGCTTTTAGCCGTTGCAGTACCAGCGCAGCAATGCTGTTTTGCTTGATATTACAAGGCCAGTTCAGTCATTCTTTCAGACTGTTGCCCTTGCAACTACTGAAAAGGGTGAACTTCTGAGGTGTAGCCTTTTTTCGCATCTGTTGGCTCCTTGCTGTTTGAAGTGTCGCCGATCCCGAGCGTGAGGTCGTACTGCGCCAGGCTTTAGCACTGTTCTAGAGAAAGATTGCAGGCACCTTTGAGCCAAATTTCAAATTTATGTGTCGCAATGGGAGACAATTATGGAGTTTCGAAAAGGTGATCCTTTGTGTTGCGTAGTGTAGATGTAGCAGTAACTCTTTAGATCAACGTGCTCTTTTGGTGTTAGAGTCATACCATACCTGTTATCTTCCAAGCTGTTGTAGTATTTTAACTCCGCATGTAACTATGAAATAGCTACAGAAAATATTTGTCTCAAAGATTCTGCAGGATGGTATGTTGTTATGCTTTTACTTCATCTATTTTCCACTTCTGTATGGCACTAAAGGCAGTACGGGAGTTCCACAGGTTTTTCAGACCTACTTCTACTCTTCTTGTTTGCGGTCTTCGTGATCCTCTTGAGCATCCACTGCGCTTACGATAACCTGTCCATTTCTGTTGTTAATACTTCCGTGAACTATATAAAAGCTGTGATCTATACATACATTCATGAGCCGAAACATTATGACCACAGTCCACCGCGAGATTGAATGGTACCTGGTGACGTTGCGGATGCGTAACACCATAAGGAAATAATATCCTATAACACGGTAAGGAAAGAATATTCTAGTGACGATAAGCGTCAAAAATGGGGAAATCCACAGATATAAAGACTCTGGCAAAGTTGTGAGCGAGCATCTCGAAAACGGTGAAGCTGGTCGGCTGGTAGCGTGATACTATTGTGAGCATCTGTGGAAAGTGGTTAAGGCAGAGTGAAATCACGGGCAGGCGATAAGGTGTTGGACATCGGCGCCTTATCACGGAACATTGAGGTCGGTGGCTTGCCCTCTCTGTAAAGCAGGTTAGGCGGTGATCTGAGGCGTTACGTGACGACAGATTACAGTGCTGCTGCAGGCATGAAAATGGGATCCCGCACAACGTGAACCCCTACATGTTCTCATATTGCCCCAGTGACATCAATTACGATTGCAGTGGGCAATGGACCGTGGATCAAGAAAACATGTCACCTCATAGGATGAATTCCCGTTTCTTGTTGCACCACGTCGATGGCCGTGTCCGGATATTCCGTTACACAGGCGAATGGCTACTCAAGAAACGCACCGTACCAGTCGCAGGCCCATGGGGATAATATTATACTATGGGAGACATTTACCTGTGCTTCACTGAGACTGTTATAGTAATCTAAAGTACCATGACGGATGCGAACTATGTAAACATACTGCGGACCACCTGCACTCCTTCATGCTTGACGTCTTTCCCAGTGGCTATGGTATCT
Organism: Schistocerca americana; assembly: GCF_021461395.2. Taxonomy (NCBI): domain Eukaryota; kingdom Metazoa; phylum Arthropoda; class Insecta; order Orthoptera; family Acrididae; genus Schistocerca; species Schistocerca americana. The sequence continues at coordinate 225,674,397 of NC_060125.1, read as the reverse complement.
TTCAGCAGGGTGGCTGCCTGCATCACAAGAGCAGAATCGTGCTGCAGTGGTTTGATGAGCGTGCCAGTAAATTCGCGTTGACCCCTGATCTGCACCTTGATGAAACACTCCTCGGACGCTACTGGGCGCCAGCTCGCGCCCATAACCACCTACCCGTAATTTACGGGAAATGCATGACCTCTGCGTAGATTTCTGGTCCACATACCCTCCAGAAACCTACCGAGGACTTGTCGAATCCGCACCACACCGAATCGCTCCTGTATTTCGTTCCAACTGTGGACCAACGCCCTATCAAGCAGATGGTCATAATGTTTTCGCTCATCGGTGTATGAGTGAGTATATTTCTATGGGGAGTTTGTGCCATTTCCTACGTATGCCCTTATACTTTTTTTAAAAAACTTATCAGATGTACCATTTAGGTATTACAGTATCTGCAGCATGGTAACTTATATTAACTGAATGCCTGCAAGCACACCAGACAAAAAATTATTCACCCCCTGGAGACCTCGCGCTAATACCATGGAAGACTGCATCTAACCTGTGTAATGGCCTCAGTTCAGTCAAGACGATAGCTCACAAATTTCTTTAGGTACACTGTTGATTATTAGATTCTGTAGAGCTATCAGATTGTGGAGATGTTGGTGGCTACATTCCACCTGCTGTTCCAACCAGTTTTTTAATTTGTATTCAAGTGCTCAAGTGGGGAGGGGGGGGGGGGGGAGGAGAGACTGTATACAACACTTCAAGCATTACAATCGCAATGGGAAAGGGAACAAAAAAGTGATAGTGATTAAAAAATAATAATTTTCTTGTGGAATTTGATTCTTTGGAATCTCGTTCATACATTCTCCAAAGCATTTTCCTCATAAATTGGTTTTGGGACATGTGCTTTATCTAACATCGTTAATTTGTTGCTCACGCCTAGATTTTCTGTGACAGTAAGATTTCACATTCAACCTTTCCTTATCATTTGTCTTAATTTGGTTTTATCAGAATTACAGTGATCTGATGTACGCACCTTGGATAGGTAACTGTGGGAGCAATCTGTCATGCACAGGTCAAATTCAGATTCATGAGTGTGTCAGTCTGCATCTTGCATAAAATGGCGACCCTGCCAGTATGTTTTTAATTAGAATTATAGGTTCTTTTGAAACACAGTTAGAATTTTTTGGGAACTTAGTTCTAAATCTTTGCAGATGAGAGTCCATGTCATGTTCTCTGCCCAAAAGGTGACATATCATGGCACAAGTTTAACAACTAATATGTGAGAGGAGAATCTTATTTGCTTAAACTTAGTCCTCCAGCAGCTGTACTTGGTGCTATAAAGCCAGTATTTAGAGATTTTGCAAGTCGTGAGCTACTGAAGAAGTGTTCACATAGAGGAAAACAAAATCGAAATAAGTGTTTCAACAGCTTGAGTTGGAATCATATACCAAAAACTGTATTTGTTGGTATGCAGATGTTAAAAATAAGAGTCTACTGTTCTCACATACAACTGTGTAAATATTGCCAAGTGTTGGGTTCTACAAAAATTAGGGATTATTTCTGGGGAGAACGTGGTTGAAATACCTGTTATTGAAATATCTGTTACAGTAATGACAAAAATGCCAAACAGTTAGCGAGATGTTGCAAAACAAAGCCAGAAACACACTAGAGGCAGAAGAAGACAGAACATACGCATCACGTTGTTTTTAATAAACTGTATGTGTTCGTATTAAACTCATTTTCTTTAAAAGAGATTTCCCAGATGTAACACGTTTTACTAGAAAAAACCCTTTTTCTAAAGACCTATGCAAGGTAATTCAGTGTAATTTAGTGTGCACAATCTTCAACTATAGAAACCTAAAGTAGCGTGAATTTTTTTAATAAAATTATAAGTGAAAAAAATGTGTCAAAATGTTGAATTATTTCGTTTTCCACACTTTTTTGAAAAAAAAAAGGCGACTAAAAGATCATATTTTAGGTTCAGTGTAATGCACAGTAGCTACTTAATGTCTGGTAGAAATTTCATTGCTGTACATTCAATAGCCTTCTCACACATGGCACAAAGATTTGGTGTAAAATTAACATGGAGATGCTTGAGTATTTGTCAAACCATGAACGTCCAGGAACAGCTAAGAGAGTCCAGGAAGGAACGTGTGCAGCCCTGTGAATACAGCAGTTGTCATCTTCGAAGGCGAGAGTGTACAGAGCATAATCATCATGAAGATATAAAAGCAAGCGCAACATTTTCTCATTCATAATGTTGAAATAAACATCTTGCATCATGTTATTGGTAACATGAATGAGTAGGGTCGAGATACGGTATGAAAAACTCGCTCATAGCATTGCAGAACTAGGTGCAGCCTGAACTACACCTCCACACACTGCGGGTTGAACGTCTCATGGCGCTACCAGTACACACGACGCCTTACATCAATTGAAAAGAGTGAAAACCATCACACGCTGGACATGCTACACGCCTCCAGTCAGTTACTGCCCCGTTTCTGTGTTCTTTGGACCACTGGAGGCGTGCAGCATTATGCACCGCTGTGGGCAATGGCATTTTGCAATCTTCCTACTCTAAACGTTCATTGCATGAAATTCCTTTGGCAGCTCATGACAGCTCCTTTCCATCGTGCTGACCCATCTTACTGCTCTGGTTACATACAAGCGACTGATACACACGCGAGTACGCGCGCGCGGTCACACACACACACACACCTCTTCCCAGGGGTGAGGGTGTCATGGGCGTCTGGTGCAGGTTGTACACCGTCTAACGCTCCAAAGCGACGGTGTGTTGTTTTAAAATAGTGGCTAATACTTTGTCTGGTGAACTAAACGAACCTGTGCTACATCGCGATAAAAAAGTGTTCTTCGATCAAGTGTCGCTGTTAGTGAAATGCTTGAATAAAACTGTTTTGGGGATCTATGGCTTCTTTTTTATGTAATGGAAATGTTGCTGCAGGGATTCAGTATGCAAAATAACAGAACCGTTAATTTAGCATTTTATTTTGGAGTAATAAAGGTAAATATACTCTAACAAACAAAAATGACGCTCCACGAAGGAATTAGCGAATGAAATGGAAATCGGTAGATGTGATGTACATGTATGGACATACACTACCCTCCATAAGTTTGGAAACACCTAGTAATTATAGACAATGAAAAGGAAATACGGTATAAAAATGCATTTTGTTGTTCTCCAAATGTTTATTAAGCTCAAATAATACACAGGAAGATGCAACATCACTGCCTTGAACACTCTCAGCATGCGCTGTGTGTTTTGCCAAGGTTTCAGTTGGAATTAATCTCCATTCTTGCTGCAGGACCTCCCACAATTGTGACCCACTCAAGATTTCCCGTTTTCGGATCCACCTGTCCATTTCATCCCATAGCAGCTCGATTGGGCTACAATCAGGGGATTGGGGCGGCCATTTCATGTTTTTCAATATTTTACGAACCTCTACAGACTTCACATAGTTCTGACACTAGTGAGACGTACGTTTCGAGTCATTGTCTTGCTGCAAGACAAAACCTTTCCCAATCAGACGCAAACCAGATGTCATAGCATGTCGCTGGAGACTGTCATGATAATCCGTTTGGTTCAGTTTTCCATCTATTTTCACCAAATCTCCGACTTTATTCCCTCCAAATGATCCCCATACCATCAGAGAACCCCCTCCATACTTTACAGTTGGAATTACGCACTGAGGATTCAAGCGTTCATGGGGTAAACGGCGTACAAATTGACGGCGTTTACTTCCAATTATTTCGAATTTGGATTCATCGGTGAATGAGACTCTTTCCCAATCCCCCGCTGTCCAGTGTTGGCGTGTCTTAGTCCACTGAAGCATTTTCTTCTTGTTAACAGGGCGCAACAGTGGTTTCCTTGTTGCTATATAACCTCGGAGGTTGTTGTCTGCCAGGCGTCGTCTCACTGTTGACTCATTCGCCGGTGTACCCCTCTTTGCGTTTAGTTCAGCAGTCAATTCACGGACAGTTTTTAATCTGTTGCGTTTACTGGTCACTATCAAACACTTTTCCTGGCGTTCTGATATTTTCCTGGGTGCTCCTGAGCGAGGACGATCTCCATAGGAGCCTGTTTCTCGATGCCGGTGTATGGTTTTGACAACTCCGTTGGTGGAAATAATCAGTTCCTTTGTTATTTGTCGGACACTATTGCCTTCTTGGTGCAAAGTGATTATCATTATCCGTGATTCATAAGGAATCTGGCACTTTGGGACCATTTTCAATTACTTTCGTGGCGTGTTATATCATTATGCAAACGCAACTACAAGTGAACAGAAATGTAAACATCGTACCTCTACATAGCCATGCGGTCTCGTCGCCCCACATGGCGTGTTTAGTAGATCTGCTTGGACAGGTAACGTCGGTTTACATAAAAGGGAGCAATACTTGTATGTTCCAGTATGTATGTATATGTACAATAATTAAGTGCACAATACCGTACGTGTCATTATTAACCATTATTTGAGCTTGCTATTCCGTATTCTAACCAATAACTCACACAGATCACTTCCATTTTGTTCCATTGTAATACGCAGCATAGTGTTTCCAAACTTATGGAGGGCAGTGTACAAATTATTACAATTTCAGAAAAATTAGATGATTTATACAAGAGAAAGAGCTTCACAAATTGAGCAAGTTAGTAACGCGTTGTTCCACCTCCTAGTCCTTACACAAGTTGTTATTCGGTTTGGTACTGAATGACAGAATTGTTGGATGTCCTACTGAGGTATATCGTTCCAAATTCTGTCCAGCTGATGCGTTAGATCGTCAATTTCGTAAACACGAAGGCAAGCAGTAAAAACTCTCACTGTGTCCTCGCGGGCATTGTCTTCCTGAAATATTCGAGGATGGCTCGCCATTACAGCGCCATCTATCACAAAGCGAAAAAAGTGATCCAACTAAAACATTCATATTTTTTACGTACTACACGAATATGTAATAAAGAATGGGGGCTCCTATTTTAAAAAACGCAGTTGATATCCGTTTGACCTATGGCAGCGCCATCTAGCGGGCCAACCATAGCGCTATCTGGTTTCCCCCTTCAAGTTATACGAGTTTCATTCTTTGTAATTTTTTCGTTTGACGCTTATTTCCTGAGATATTTGGCCCGGTCACGATCAATGGACCACTCTGTATAAAGGGGAAAGGTTGCTAACAAAAGTCTCTAAAATTTTTCTCTATGAGCATCAACAAGGCGCAGGGCCAGTCACTTTGTGTGGGAGGGGGACTTCCAATCTGGAGGAGGATTCTACAACGAACGTCTCCGGAAAAAGTGTGTCGCGTTGAAGGTGAAAGGACTGTCACCATCCGCTGATCTCGTGACTGAAACTTGATGTTTTTTTCAAGGTGATTATTTAAGCTTTATGACTACCCTTCTTTGATGGAATTAAATATGTGAGAATTATACAGGGTGTCTCCCCTAAGAGTCGTCAAGTGCGTTTTCTCTGGTGGTTCGGCAGATTTCTGCACTTTCTTTTCATCAGTGTGTAGCTGGAGATAGCCAAACAAATACTGCTCATCACATCTTACATGCGACGCGCATTGTCTACGGAATGCTCGGGTGCTTCCTGCTGCGAACAAATTGATTTTTAAATCTGAATTTTACGTGATGTTTCAATAGAGCGGTCCCAAATTAGTCCAGTGCGATATTCGTCCTATCGATATGTAATAATAGGGACAGTAAAACACGAAGAATAACCAGCACAGCAGTGACAACACCGCCCTGGCCCGTGCTGACAACAACCGACATGCAGCAGCGTGCTGTACGGTCGCTGCTGGAGTACAGGTTATTCTTAGTGTTTTACTGTTCCATTTAAGTCATATCGACAAGACACTTATCTTACTAGACTGATTTGGGGTAGCCGCGCGGTTAGATGCGCCATTTCACAGGTTGCGCAGCCCCTAACGCCGGAGGTTCGAGTCCTCCCTGGGGCATGGATATGTGTGTTGTTATTGGCATAAGTTAGTTTAAGTAGTGCGTAAGTCTAGGGACCGATGACCTCGACAACTTGGTCTCTTAGGAATTCACACACATTTGAACATTCATTATTATTCTTTCCTTTCTCAGACGTTATGTCTGGTAAAAAATGGAAAGTGACGCGGACCTTGATCAAGCGTGACTTCCTTTTAACTGTACGGTATATGTTACATTGCATTTAGAAACTTTCGGGTAACTGAACATGTGTCAATAATTACAGATTTCTGTAGTTGTATATATAAGTTTGGCTGTAGCTGTATTGCATTGATGTACTGGTGGATATTGTGTGGTATGACTCCTGTAGTTGATAGTATAATTGGTATAATGTCAACTTTATCCTGATGCCACATGTCCTTGACTTCCTCAGCCAGTTGGATGTATTTTTCAATTTTTTCTCCTGTTTTCTTCTGTATATTTGTTGTATTGGGTATGGATATTTCGATTAGTCATGTTAATTTCTTCTTTTTATTGGTGAGTATGATGTCAGGTTTGTTATGTGGTGTTGTTTTATCTGTTATAATGGTTCTGTTCCAGTATAATTTGTACTCATCATTCTCCAGAACATTTTGTGGTGCATACTTGTATGTGGGAACGTGTTATTTTATTAGTTTATGTTGTATGGCAAGTTGCTGATGTATTATTTTTGCTACATTGTCATGTCTTCTGGTGTATTCTGTATTTGCTAGTATAGTACATCCGCTTGTGATGTGATCTACTGTTTCTATTTGTTGTTTGCAAAGTCTGCATTTATCTGTTGTGGTATTGGAATCTTTAATAATATGTTGCTATAATATCTGGTGTTTATTGTTTGATCCTGTATTGCAATCATGAATCCTTCCGTCTCACTGTGTATATTGCCTTTTCTTAGCCATGTGTTGGATGCGTCTTGATCGATGTGTGGCTGTGTTAGATGATACGGGTGCTTGCCATGTAGTGTTTTCTTTTTCCAATTTACTTTCTTTGTAACTGTTGATGTTATGTGATCTAAAGGGTTGTAGAAGTTGTTATGAAATTGCAGTGGTGTATCCGATGTATTTATATGAGTGATTGCTTTGTGTATTTTGCTAGTTTCTGCTCGTTCTATAAAGAATTTTCTTAAATTGTCTACCTGTCCGTAATGTGGGTTTTTTATGTCGATAAATCCCCTTCCTCTTTCCTTTCTGCTTAATGTGAATCTTTCTGTTGCTGAATGTATGTGATGTATTCTATATTTGTGGCATTGTGATCGTGTAAGTGTATTGAGTGCTTCTAGTTCTGTGTTACTCCATTTCACTACTCCAAATGAATAGGTCAATATTGGTATAGCGTAAGTATTTATAGCTTTTGTCTTGTTTCTTGCTGTCAATTCTGTTTTCAGTATTTTTGTTAGGCTTTGTCTATATTTTTCTTTTAGTTCTTCTTTAATATTTGTATTATCTATTCCTATTTTTTGCCTGTAGCCTAGATATTTATAGGCATCTGTTTTTCCATCGCTGCTATGCAGTCGCTGTGGTTATCCAATAAGTAATCTCCTTGTTTAGTGTGTTTTCCCTTGACTATGCTATTTTTCTTAGATTTGTCTCTTCCGAAAGCCATATTTATATCACTGCTGAATACTTCTGTTATCTTTAGTAATTGATTGTGTTGTTGATTTGTTGCTGCCAGTAGTTTTAGATCATCCATGTATAGCAAATGTGTGATTTTGGATTGGTATGTTCCAGTAATATTATATCCATAATTTGTATTATTTAGCATGTTGGATAGTGGGTTCAGAGCAAGGCAGAACCAGAAAGGACTCAATGAGTCTCCTTGGTATATTCCACGCTTAATCTGTATTGGCTGTGATGTGATATTATTTGAATTTGTTTGGATATTAAGTGTGGTTTTCCAATTTTTCATTACTGTGTTTAGGAACTGTATCAATTTAGGATCTACTTTGTATATTTCCAATATCTGTAGTAACCATGAGTGGGGTACACTATCAAAAGCTTTTTGGTAATCAGTGTATGAGTAGTGTAGCGACCTTTGTTTGGTTTTAGCTTGATATGTCACCTCTGCATCTGTTATCAGTTGCTCTTTACATCCTCGTGCTCCTTTGCAGCAGCCTTTTTGTTCTTAATTTATAATTTTGTTCTGTGTTGTATGTGTCATTAATTTCTGTGTAATGACTGAAGTTAATATTTTGTATATTGTTGGTAGGCATGTTATGGGGCGATATTTTGCTGGGTTTGCTGTGTAAGCTTGATCTTTAGGTTTCAGATAAGTTATTCTTTGTGTATTATTATTATTTGGGGCAGGTCTATCGAAAGGGCACGTCAAATTCCGTTTTAAATATAATTTTGCTCGTAACAGAAAACAAACGGGCACTTTCCGTCGACACTTGGCGTCGCAAGAAGGACATGATGAGCAGTATTTGTTTAGGATGACTACAGCTACGCCGTATAGAAAAGAAATTACAAATATCTGCCGAACCACCAGAAAATGCGCCTGACGACTGTTAGGAGAGACAACTCGTATATGTTAAGCACCTCCTCATATAAGACGTGTTATTGAGAAGTTCATGAATCAGAAAGCACTATAAACAAAAGGATTCCTAGTTTAACACGAAACCGTAACAACGAACGGGTCGTGAAACAGACGGAGTTGTCTCGCACGCGGCGTCAGAAGGCGAGGCCGCTCGCGAGGTGTTACCCTGCAGCACCTTGAACACGCCTTTCGGCGGCGGTGACGTAAAGTTCCAAACAAAATGGGACTCGGAAGTGACGCAGCGATAATCTTGTTTGACAAATAAAGGGATTCGGGCGAGAGAGCTGAAGACCTGCGGGGCGGAGCGCAAACACGTGCTGCCGCAGCTGGAGGAGCGGTCGAGTAGGTAGGGGGCCTGTGGAGCACCATAGGTCGGACAACCTGTCTCGTCTCGGATCCCGATGAGCGCGTGCTGGAGCAGGACTTGAACCTAAACCTTTAGCTGTCAGAAGGGATGTCCTACTACCCGTTAATACACAAGGATCAATGCCAAAATTTCGTCTGCGACTACGAGGGCCTTTCAGTAAGTAATGCAACACATTCTTTTCTGAACGCAGGTTGGTTTTATTAGGGATTCCAGTTCACCTTATTATTCCCCACTCTTTTGGCTACAAAACCCCATTTTTCAACATAATCTCCGTTCAATGCGACGGCCTTACTCCACCTTACTGCGAGGGCCTGTATGCCCGCATGGTACCACTCTACCGGGCGACGTCATTGATGCAACATCTTGTTGCATCAATATCTTCCACATTATCCACGTACTGCGGAGTTCATCCTTCATTGGGCCAAACGGATGGAAGTCGGAGGGGGCAAAAACCGGGCTGTAGGGTGGATGAGGAAGAACAGCCCAATGAAGTTTTGTGAGCTCCTCTCGGTTGCGCAGACTTTTATGAAGCTTTGGTTGTCATGGAGGAGGAAAGCTTATTAGCATTTTTGTGGCGACGAAAACGCAGAAGTTGTTTCTTCATTTTCCTGAGCACTTCAGCGTTGATCATTGCAACATGAGGGAGAAAATAAAACAGAATAACCCTTTCAGAGTCCCAGAAGATCGTCACCATGATTTTATCAGCTGAGTTTGCCGCTTTAAACCTTTTCTTCGGAGGAGAGGTCGTGTGGCGCCACTCGATGGATTGAAGTTCTGTACCCATTCGAAGTGATGAACCCATATTTCATCACTTGTGACGATGTTCGGCAAAAAATTGTCACTGTGTCTTCTGTCAGGTGGAGAGGAACTTGGCAGGCACACACCTTTAAGTACCCCAACTGGTGGACGAGTGTGTCACCACCACCAACAGAAGACGTCCAGTTATACAGCGAGGTGTTTGATTGTGATTCGTCGTTCACCTCGAATGAGAGTGTCCACACGTACCACCGTTGCAGGAGCCACAATTGTGTGCGGCCGGCCGCACTCGGGAGAGCGGACAGATTTGCGGGACCTTGTTCCGATGATGCCAAACGCCTTAAAATGGCTCTGAGCACTATGGGACTTAACATCTATGGTCATCAGTCCCCTAGAACTTAGAACTACTTAAACCTAACTAACCTAAGGACATCACACAACACCCAGTCATCACGAGGTAGAGAAAATCCCTGACCCCGCCGGGAATCGAACCCGGGAACCCGGGCGCATGAAGTGAGAACGCTACCAAACGCCTCGCTCAGCGCCTCACCATGCTTTTGTTCATTGTCAGGCCTCCACAGACATTCTGCAAGTGCCTATGAATAACTACGATGCTCAGGTTTTCCACTAAAAGAAACTCAGTTACAGCTCTCTGCTTAAAACGCACATCTGTTAAAGACACCATTTTGAAGGCTACTTATAAGCCGCCCATCTATCGAAATTTCATGAAACTGTAGGGGCTGAAGCTGGAATATTCCAAGATGTCCCGCAACATATTCTGCATTTTTTTTCAACCGAAATTGGCCAAGGAAAAAATGTGTTGCATTACTTATTGAACGCCCCTCGTACTTCCGTCACTTTTTAAGACTGCATAGTAATGCTCCCACGATGATACCACGTCCTTCAGAAACACTGGCGTCGTTAGATTACATTTACATATGTAATTCGTAAGCCACAGTACGGTGTGTGACACAGTGAATACATTGTTTCTCTCCCCCCTCCTTTTATTTGTTATTAAAATCACGGATGATACACACCATGTACACATCCTTCAGCGTAAAGCACAAATTTTCCTAGTTTCATTGTAGTGCTCAAACAGGTGATATTGTTGTTACTCTTGTTGTGGTCTTCAGTTCGAAGACTAGTTTGATGCTGCTTTGCACGCTGGCCTATCCTGTGCAAGACTCTCCATATCTGCGTAACTGCTGCAACCTACGTCACTTCGAACCTGCTTACTGTACTCAATCCCTAGTCTTCCCCTACAATTTTTGTTCCTCACATTAACTTCCATTACCTAACTGACGATCTCTTGATGTCTTGGGATTTGTCCTCTCAACCGATAAGCCAACATGTCTTATGAGACTGTGTCTGTGATGAGTATGTTTGTGCTGTTGAATATGACGCGAAGGAAAAGGGCTAAAACGGCCACCGACGCATAGCCTGCACCTCTCTCATAGTACTAAGGCGCCGCCAAGCTTAGCGACGAATCACTGTCAACGTTTTCATATGCCCTCTAACGATGACAACCTGCGGAGAGCTTTGGAGTTTAAGTTAAGGATTAAGCGCAAATTTTGGCAATTAGAAACTTTATATTGGGTTGTTTCACAAGCTCGTAGCGTTTTTCTATAAGTTTAATAAACACAACCGGATACATATAACAGAGTTTTTACTCATTAATAATATATTCTTCACCACTATATACAACAGTCTGCCAAAATTGGGGTAACTTTTCGAGTCTGCGACTGTACAAATCACGTGATTTTGAGGCGAAAAACTCGTCGAGCCATGCCCGAAGCGCATTTTCATACGAAAAGGAAGTTCCTTAAAGGTAGTTCGATAGAGAGTGGAAAAGTTGAAAATCCGCGAGCCTAATATCACGTGGATAAGGTGGGTGCGGAATGACTTCCATCCCAATTCCTATATAGTGGTTTTCCGTCAGTCTACCAGAATGCGGGCGGGCGTTATCATGAAGTAGCATCACTTTACGCAGTCTTTCTGGTCGTTGTTCTTGAATCTCGTCTGGAAGACAAAAATGGTTCAAATGGCTCTAAGCACTATGGGACTTAACCTCTGAGGTCATCAGTCCCTTAGATTTAGAACTACTTAAACCTAACTAACCTAAGGACATCATACACATCCATGCCCGAGGCAGGATTCGAACTTGCGACCGTAGCAGCAGCGCAGTTCCGGACTGAAGCGCGTAGAACCGCTCGCTCACAGCGGCCGGCTCTGGAAGACATCTCAGTTGTTGACAGTAAACGCCAGAAGAGATTGTTACACTTCGGGGAAGCAATTCGTAATGCACCACAGCGTCTCTGTTCCACCAGATACATAACATTATCTTTTGCGATTTTGGCTTAGAGCATGCGGTCGGTACCCGTACACCCGATTTTTGAACCTTCCACACTGCATGCAAATGTCGTACGATGGTGGAATGATCACAGTTCATTACATGTGCCAGTTCTCTAGTACAATGACGTGGATCATTGTGGATTAACGCACTTAAATGATCTTCATCAAACCCAGAAGGTCTTCCTGAACGTGGAGAGTCACTATTGACAAAATGATCCTCCTTAAAACGCCAAAACCGTTTGCTTGCCGTGCTCTGTCCAGTGGCATTATCCCCATACAAGGCGCAAATGTTTCTGGCAGCCTTCGCTACTGTCACCTCTCTACTGAACTTAAACGGAAGAATATGTCAGAAATGTTCCGATTTCTCCACTTGTCTCTACATTTTCTAGAGTCCAGATCTCCACTCATTATCCCCAAATGACAATATGTAAACTCAAATAGCAACAGTGAATTACAAATTAAAAAATTACAATCGATAAATAAAGCCATAGCAACCGGTATACTAACATGCAAAACGAAAACGCTACGAACTTATGCACCACCCTAACACTACTACCTGTACTCCCCTTTCCTGCCCAGCACTGGCGAAGAGAACGTCTTTTTGGAGACATCTCCTACTGAGACGTGTTACCGGAAACTTCTAACTTGGCAGACTCGCCGTAAAGTAACGTTTTCTGTAAATATCAGGGTTGTATTGTTCACAGACTACTCATTGAGCTATATCTCTTACCCGCCTTCCTGAATGAACCGTCTGCAGGTGGAGATTCTACAAAGTGTTTACCTGATTGGTTGGAGGATGTATCCTTCGGCCACTACGGGAAGAAAGGTTCTACCATGACAGAAATTTCTCTCTCTTCCATCTGCATGTCAACAACTATCTCAGCGTTGCAGTTTCTGGACTCTACACTGGAAGATAACATATGAGGGCTGTTCAATAAAGATTGATCATAATTTTTTATGGTCATAATTTTCGCGCTAAAATTTAATCTTATGATATACTGTTAGCTTAATGTGCAACAAACACGCCGTAGTAGTTTCATTGTTGGGACTCCTGGCTCCCGCCTGTGAGAGGCAGGCAAGGCAGGTATGTTCAGTGTCTGTCGCCTAGTGCTGCAATGGAGGTAAAACGCGAGGAACAATATGCCGCTTTCTTCTCTCGTCTCAACAAATCTTCAGCTGAGGCCTATACAATGTTACAGGGGGCTTATGGATAGTCTGTTCTTTCGTACAGTACAGCTCGAAGGTGGTTTAAAATGTTTAAAGAGGGGAGACAATCAATTTCGAAGGTTGGTAGACCCGGTGCTCCAGTTACTGCTCTTACGAAAGAAAACATCAACACTGCTGCTATCATTGTGAGAGAGGATAGACGAATTATCTTAAGATCACTTTCTGAAATACTGAACATTTCACTGGGTGCCACCCAAACGTTGGTGACAGAAAAATTACAAATAACACCTGTTTGTGCGCGATGGGTTCCAAGACCGTTCATTCCCGAGAAAAAGGACATTCGCGTGCAGGTATGCATGCAGTTAAAGTTGATGTTAGTGGAAGTTTCTTTCAAATGTAATCACTGCTGATGAAAGTTTGCTACATCATTTTGATTCTGAGAACAAACAGAAAAGCTGGTTGCTTCTGCTGGGAAATTTATGGTCATCTCATTCTTTGATATTGATGGAATGGTTTATCAGCATGTTGTACCTGCAGACACATCGGTAACTGGACAATACTACAGGGATGTCCTGAAAACGTTGGAAGTCCATATCAGGCGCAAAAGATCACAATTCCGTGAAGCAGGCTGGATGCTGCACCACGATAATGCGCGGCCGCATATTGCCAATGTTGTTGCTGGATATCTTGCAAAAATCAACGTGAAGTGCATCCCTCACCCTCCCTATAGTCCGGATTTAGCCCCATGTGACTTTTTTCTATTCCTTAACATGAAAAGAGGCCTTCGTGGGAGGTATTATCAATCATCAGAAGCAGTGGTGAAGGTGCGGAGGCGATTTTGAAGGACCTCTCAAAAAATGGTTTGCAGCATGTATTTGAAGACTGGCAGAAACGCTAGGACAAGTGCATCGCATTCATGGAAGACTACTTTGAGAAGGACCATCAAAATTATGAGGATGAGTAAAGGTATGTAGCAAAAAAAAATTATGATCAATCTTTATTGATTGGTACAATGTATAGTACAGCCGGTCACTTTACACAGGCGTGTAAATGGCAGTAACAATATGGTTGGTGACAGAAAAATTACAAATAACACCTGTTTGTGAGCGATGGGTTCCAAGACTGTTCATTCCAGAGAAAAAGGACATTCGCGTGCAGGTCTGCGTGCAGTTAAAGTTGATGTTAGTGGAAAATTCAGGGTTTCTTTCAACTGCTGACAAGAAGCGCACAAGTCTTTACGGGGAGTCGATTAAAGATGTGGCTGGGTTGTACATGCGGATATCTGAGATCATCTGCACTTAATAACGTAATTAATATGCCATTTTATTCCCTTGCTAGTTACATTAAGTGTAATTCCACACGTAAGAAACGTTCCCTTCTTTCTCAACTTGATTATATTTCTTTTTATATTGCAGTGCAGACATAATATCTCCTGAATTTCTTTTGATATTTGCGTTTTACATGTAACTCTTCTTTACCGAAAGGGATAACGCAATGATAAACACACTGGACGTGCACTCTGGATGAACAGCATTCACATCGCCGTCCGGCCATCAAAATTTTGTTTCTCCATGGTTTCGCTAAATTTATTAAATACTGGAATGGTTCCTTTGTTAAGGACACGGTACGTTTATTTCCTCATCGTTTCCCAATCTGAGTTTGTGCTCCGTCTCCTAGGACACATGCAATTGTTCTAGACGCCTTATCCGAAAATTAAGTTGACTAATTAATTACAAAACCCTGGGGATGACGTCTTATTATTAGATCTGATTCCAAAGAGACCCGAAATTTTCAGTTCAACGTAGAGGAGGAAATCAATGAACATAAGACCGTTATAGTATCGATGACTATAGGGATGTAGAGAAAGGTAGGACGATATCTCTGCTTAGCAAGAGCGGCAAGAAACAGATTTCATATTATCTGAGTTGTGAAAATGAAATACTCATGACCGAGACTGAAAATATTGTGTATAAATGGACAAAGTTCAAGAATATTCTGTAACACGTTTTAGATAGCTTTGTGGTGAGCAAATATGTCAAGAATGCGAAAGACCCCCCGTGGTTCGACAGGCGAATTAGAATGCTGCTCTCAAAACCTGACCGAAACCTTGTAAACAAACAAAACTTGTAGGAAGCCAAAATCAGCGTAAGGAGAAATATGAGTGAAGCGTTCAGTGAATTCGACAGTGGAATTCTGTCTACCGATATTTCAGAAAGCCTTAAGAATTAATGTTGAAGCAATACGCAGATAAAGCCATCTCTACAGACCCTCAGTGATCATAATGGTAGCAAAGTGGAAGATGACGAAGGGTAGGCTGAAACATCAACTTCCTTTTTCCATAATTGTTTCACTTGGGAAGAGCGTACTGTATTTCCCTATTTCTGTCGTCACACGTTAGTCAAAATTAAAGATATTGTAATAAGTGACTGCGGAATAGAAAATCAATAAAAATCGCCCAACAGAGGAAAGGCGAGTAGAACTGATGGGATACCTGTACTATTCTGCACAGTGATTCTGTATAGAACTTGCTCCACACAGCAATCTACAATAGCATGCTGTAGGAGCGAAGCGTACCTTGTGATTGGAAAAATGCGCAGGCCTTTTCCATTTTCAAGAAGGGACGTCGAACAGACGCACACAACTATGAGCCTATATCGCTGACGAGTCTTTGTAGCGTTTCAGAACTTTGTGCGCGCGTGTTGTGACTTTTTTGGAGACCGAAATCTCCTCTATAGGAATCAGCAAGATTTCCGCTAACGACAGTTGTGTGAAACCCAACTCGCTCTGTCCGGCCACGAGACCTGGAAAGCATTAGGTCCCGGGCACATGTTTAATAGGTCTTGTGCTTAGATTCATACTGTATTCCTTGACTTCTGGAAACAGTTCGCTGGACTTCCGCAAGCACCTACTGACCACAATACGAGTGGAAGGAGTATCATAAATGCTTTGTCATTGGATTCAAGAGATTATAGTAAACAGAACACAGTGTGTCATTCTGAACTAAGAGAAATCTTCAGACATAAAAGTAACTGTGGTTATTCCGCAAGGTAATGTTACAGGAACATTACTGTTCACAATATACAGGCTGTTTCAAAAAGAATCATCCGATTTAAAAAGCTAACTATTATGTTATTTGAGATACGTGCGTGAACAACGTTCTGTTGGAAGGAGTAAACTCTCGAGTTTTACATGGTTCCTGCTAGGTAGCTGCAGTGTGCGCCCACTTCAGTTTTAGTAAATTGTTGTTGTTGGGGTCTTCAGTCCTGAGACTGGTTTGATGCAGCTCTCCATGCTACTCTATCCTGTGCAAGCTTTTTCATCTCCCAGTACCTACTGCAACCTACATCCTTCTGAATCTGCTTAGTGTATTCATCTCTTGGTCTCCCTCTACGATTTTTACCCTCCACGCTGCCCTCCAATACTAAATTGGTGATCCCTTGATGCCTCATAACATGTCCTACCAACCGATCCCTTCTTCTGGTCAAGTTGTGCCACAAACTTCTCTTCTCCCCAATCCCATTCAATACTTCCTCATTAGTTATGTGATATACCCATCTAATCTTCAGCATTCTTCTGTAGCACCACATTTCGAAAGCTTCTATTCTCTTCTTGTCCAAACTATTTATCGTCCATGTTTCACTTCCATACATGGCTACACTCCATACAAATACTTTCAGAAATGACTTCCTGATACTTAAATCTATACTCGATGTTAACAAATTTCTCTTCTTCAGAAACGCTTTCCTTGCCATTACCAGTCTACATTTTATATCCTCTCTACTTCGACCATCATCAGTTATTTTGCTCCCCAAATAGCAAAACTCCTTTACTACTTTAAGTGTCTCATTTCCTAATCTAATTCCCTCAGCATCACCCGACTTAATTAGACTACATTCCATTATCCTTGTTTTGCTTTTGTTGATGTTCATCTTATATCCTCCTTTCAAGACACTGTCCATTCCATTCAACTGCTCTTCCAAGTCCTTTGCTGTCTCTGACAGAATTACAATGTCATCGGCGAACCTCAAAGTTTGTATTTCTTCTCCATGAATTTTAATACCTACTCCGAATTTTTCTTTTGTTTCTTTACTGCTTGCTCAATATACAGATTGAATAACGCCGGGGAGAGGCTACAACCCTGTCTTACTCCCTTCCCAACAACTGCTTCCCTTTCATGTCCCTCGACTCTCATAAATATGGTGTCGAAACACAGAAAGCGTATTGTGTTCTGCGTTTTGCGGGTCAGTAATAACTGTACAGCGTGACTTTCGTACTAGGTATGGTATGGATCCTCCTACAGCACAGAGCATTAGACGATGAAGATGATGTTTGGTTTGTGGGGTGCTCAAGTGCGCTGTCATCAGAGCCCGTACAAAGTCCCACTTTTTACGCAGTCCAATTTTTACATAAACCAATCTATCCACTGTCACGAATGATGATGATGATGATCAAATGATGAGGACAACACAAACACCCACTCCCTGGGTATAAAAAATCCCCAACCCGACCGGGAATTGAACCCAGGACCCTGTGATCCAGAGGCAGCAACACTAGCCACTAGACTACGATCTGCGGACATTAGACGATGGGATGAACAATTCCGAGAAATACACACATCAAAAAAAGTTTTGCATCACCTCGGTTCCGAGAGATCCGGAAACTGTACAGAAAATTGGAATAGATATCAACATAAACATCATTTCCGCCCTTTCTATTGCTCATGTTGTACCACCATACAGCAAGACCTTCAGGGGTGGTGGTCCAGACTGCTGTACACACCGGTACCTCTCATATCCAGCAGCACATCCTCTTGCATTGTTGCATGCCTGTATTCATCGGGGCATACTACCCACAAGTTAATCAAGGCACTGTTGGTCCAGATTGTCCCACTCCTCAACGGTGATTCGGCGTAGATCCCTCAGAGTGGTTGGTGGGTGACGTCATCCATAAACAGCGCTTTTCAATCTATCCCAGGCATGTTCGATAGGGTTCATGTCTGGAGAACATGCTGGCCACTCAAGTCAAGCGATGTCGTCATCCTGAAGGAAGTCATTCAAAAGATGTGCACGATGGGGGCGCGAATTGTCGTCCATGAAGTCGAATACCTCGCCAATACGCTGCAGATATGGTTGCACTATCGGTCGGAGGATGGCGTTCACGTATCGTACAGCCCTTACGGCGTCTTCCTTGACCATCAGCGACGTACGTCGGCCCCACATAAAGCCACCTCAAAACAGCATGGAACCTCCACCTTGCTGCACTCGCTCGACAGTATGACTAAGGCGTTCAGCCTGACCGGGTTGCCTCCAAACACGTCTCCGACGATTGTCTGGTTGAAGGCATAAGCGACACTCATCGGTGAAGAGAATGATGCCAATCCTGACGGTGCATTCGGCATGTTGTTGGGCCCGTCTGTACCGCGCTGCATGGTGTCATGGTTGCAAAGATTTACCTCGCCGTGGACGTCGGGAGTGAAGTTGCGCACCATGCAGCCTATTGCGCACAGTTCGAGTCGTAACATGACGTTCTGTGGCTGCACGAAAAGCTTTATTCAACATGGTGACGTTGCTGTCAGGGTTCCTCCGAGCCATATTCCGTAGGTAGCGACCATCCACTGCAGCAGTAGCCATTGGGCGGCCTGAGCGAGGCATGTCATCGACAGTTTCTGTCTCTCTGTATCTGCTCCATGTCCGAAAAGCATCGCTTTGGTTCATTCCGAGACGCTGGACTCTTCCCTTGTTGAGAGCCCTTCCTGGCACAAAGTAACAACGCGGACGCGATCGAATCGCGGCATTGACCGTCTAGGCATGGTTGAACTACAGACTACACGAAACGTGTACCTCCTTCCTGGTGGAACTGATCGGCTGTCTGTCACCCTCCGTCTAATAGGCGCTGCTCATGAATGGTTTTTTACGTCTTTGGGCGGGCTTAGTGACATCTCTGAACAGTCAAAGGGACTGTGTCTGTGATACAATAGCTGCAGGAGCTCTGGGAACCGGGGTGATGCAAAACCTTTTTGGTGTGTGTAGGTTGTTTGGGTAAGGCAAATCACCGGGTTGCCCCCGAGTGTCTGACATGCTCTGAGAACACTGTTACAGGAAGCACATATCTCGATATGCTAGAGAACTTTCTTTTCCCACAGTTGGAGACTGATTCGAACGACTTCATTTACCAACAAGATGGGGCACCGCTACACTCACATCTGGAAGTGCGGGAATTTTTAAATCAAAGGATTACTGGACGATGGGTCGTCGCACTGGACCAAATAATTCAGCCTTACATTACTGCCCACCAAGGTCACAGGACCTGACTGTATGTGATTATTTCTTGTGGGGGTTATAAAAGACTCTGTTTATGTGCCTCCGTTACCAATACCAGTGAATGAACTGAGAAATCGCATCACAGCAGCTGTGGAAGCTGTAACTCAAGACATGCTCGCTGCAGTGTGGGAACAGTTTGAATACCGCATTGACATATGCCGCGCGTCTCAAGGGGGTCATATTGAACACCTATGAAAAGGTATTTAAAAAAACGTTTTGAGTTTCCCGTTCATCAAAAAACAAAATTCATTGTATATGTTTACTAGCTGCAGAAATATAGGCGTGCCAAATCGGATGATTCTTTTGATACACCCTGTATATTAATTACCTGGTGAACAACATCGGCATATCTGTGACGCTGTTCGCGAATGATACTGTTGCACATAGAAAAGTCTCTGCGTTAGAAAATTGCGGTGAAATGTAGGAATACATGGAGAGGATCGACGCTTGATGCAGTGTTTGGCAGTTGATCCTCAGCATAAGTAAATGTAACGCATTGCACATAAATAGGCAGAAAGATCCGTTGTTGTACGATTATAAGAGTGCCGAACAACCACTGCAAGTAGTCACATCCATTAAATATCTGTTAGCACAAGTACGAAACGATTTAAAGCCGAACGGCCACATAAAACTAATCAGAGAAAAGGCAGATGCCAGACTGAGTTTCATTGGAAGAATTCTCAGGAAGTTGTAGTCCACCCATGAAGGAAGTAGCTCAGAAAACCGTCATTCGACCGACACTTGAATACTGCTCGCAGTGCATTTCGTCACAGACTTGTTTAATAATTCAGTTGGCAACGAGACGTTGTGCATCACAGTGTGATTTCTTTTTAAAATTTCAACACCATACGTTCCTAATAAGCATCAGCCAATATATCGGCTCCCCCTACGGGAAGCATCAACCAGTAGATTGGTTCCTCCCCGTATATCTCGCGAGATGACCATGAAGGTAAAATTAGACTGTTTCGTCGCAGTGTGATTTACTGTTAAAATTCCGACACCATACGTTCCTATAAGCAACGGCTCCTCCTACGGGAAGCATCAACCAGTAGATTGGTTCCTCCCCGTATATATCGCGAGATGGCCATGAAGGTAAAATTAGAGATCTTCGCCGCAGTGTGATTTACTGTTAAAATTCCAACAGCATACGTTCCTATAAGCATCAGCGAATATATCGGCTCCTCCTACGGGAAGCATCAACCAGTAGATTGGTTCCTCCCCGTATATATCGCGAGATGGCCATGAAGGTAAAATTAGATAGTTTCGTCGCAGTGTGATTTACCATTAAAATTCCGACAGCATACGTTCCTGGAAGCATCAACCAATATATCAGCTCCTTCTACGGGAGGTATCAACCAGTGTACAACGTCCGGTGTAGCATTCGGTTGAGTGTCACAATGAGTCTTTCCTCTGCGTAATAGACTGTACGAATGATATTCTGTACTACTGTAATTGATGGCGAGCTCCCTATTTAGTTACCCTTGGTATGTGCGTGCATGGAACTCTAGTGAAAACATCTCATTACTAATGGGTTGTGAGCAGTGCTACAGCTTCCAAATGTCAATAGAATGTATGTAACCACTGTTTTTCGCAAACTTTGCTGGCCCGACTGCGACGTATCTAAAGCATCCACGCTCTTTAGTTGCCAGCATGCACAGCTTTCTTTTTCACGATTAGTGTTTCGTAGCTTTCTCGGGTTTTTATGTCACCTTTAAATTAGTAATGGTCGGAAGGGGTGAACATTACGTGTAGAACAGCAGAAAAATGGGAATCAATACGCTCTGCCATCAACAATTTGCTCTGGTTGTGCGTCCACTTAGCTGATGCAGATTATAAATATTTGAATCAATTCCGCATAGCTTTAACAGGGCTGCGCTACCTTCGAATCAATGTACTTCACTGACTTTTTGATAAGCGCCCAATCATCAAAGGCAAGCTATTATTCACACAATACCCACAAGGGAATAACAAATTAAGTGGAACTCTGGCTACACAATAAAAAATTATTTTCTTCTACACACAGTTTACTGGCGAGTGAATAAATATTGAGGATAATCAATAATGTGATGAAACAATCAAAACTGACAATATTATCCTGAGTAAATGTTACGCCACCTCGGGCTTCAATGAGGTCAACATTCTGAACATTAATCCACTGGCAGTCAGGCTCCAACACAAACATAAGACTCACGATACTTTGTGTTATTAATCAGGTTTGTTAATCAGTCCGTTTGCTATCTAGGCCTGCTTTCTTCAAAGGAAGGGGTATAATGACTCTACGGCGTAGAAATCGTAAAATACGGAGCAGCTGGTCGAATGGAAAGGAATCGGCTTGGCCTCACTGAAGGAACCGTAACATCATCCGTGTTAAATGATTTACAGAACCTACGAGAGACCTCAACCAGAATGGCCTGACAGCAATTTGAACGTCGCTCCTCCAGAAAACAAATGTAGAGTGTCAGCCGTTGCATGGCCCCACGACTGCTTTTGGAGGCGGATCAGCAAAAGCTGAGGAATTCAGTTGTGATGGATATCACATGAAGTCAAGCCCTAATTATGCCCTTCACTAGCACGATAGCCCTGTCGCCATACATTTTTCTTGTGGAAGGCGATTATTGCCCAGGGCACAGTATACGTGAATTTAAAATGTGTTCGTCGTAAATGTTAGGGCAATAGCATTCCTTGTTACCACTTCCGTGCATATTTAATTTTGTCCCACTGTACAATCTGCTTCATTTTTACTGCCATTTATGTCCTTTTGGTGATAGGAGTCAGCAAAGGCGGAACAGAAAGGGGTAAAGGGATTTACTGGTTCATTCAAGCAAATGCTTGCTGTCCGCCAGACACCAGAGATGTTTTGCAGTCTCATTATTCTGAATATACTTCTTTGTTTCTTTTTTATGTTTCTCTATATACCTGTCTGCTCCTGGTTGCAGTGTAAATTACTGCTAAATTAAGTGAGTTCTCCAGCGATTTCTCCTTAATATACAATTTCCGATTTTGATAAGACGACTGTATTACCCACATTATAAGTCTGCATCTGTGCTGATGTGTTAATCTGACGGACTACGTTGCTGGGAAATTAGCTTGCACGTAGTGTGAATGCAAGTGACTGCTGATTTTTAAATGCCTTCTTTTAGCTTGCACGTAGTATGAATGCAAGTGAATGCTGATCTTTAAATGCCTTCTTTGAGTTAGTACGCGTTACACACTCGATCTCCTTGCATCTCTGTGTTTCCCGCCATGTATGAAACATGGACACTCGACGCTCTATTCCGGAAGATAACCTTAGTAAAGAAACTGTGAAAAATGGATTCTTGTTTCACAGGTAGTCACACTACATTTACATAAGGTCATGACGTGACTTTGCTGTGAAGACATACATCTAGCACTGAGAGTAACACGCCACGTGCGGTGCATTATGTCTCGTACGTAAGGCTTCCGCCTCATTAGGACAAGACCAGCCGAAGCACTAGGCTATTTCAGCTTTTCTTTGTGATTCTGAAATTTTCTCTGAATACTCTACTCAAATTCTACCTGCGAATGTTTCATATCGATGTTCAATATTTCGAAACATTTAAAAGCCACATGCCAAAAAAATTTAATTCCTTTTATGGTCAAGCTATAAGAGGATTGCTTGCAATGTCAGGATACGGCATAGACTCGGGCGAACTTTCCGACGTTCGAAAGACGATTTGCCACACTCAACAAGTGCACATTTAAGGCTTCCGATTAACAGCAAACGAGCACAGGGACACGGCCGCTGAACATCTTGACATGGGTGGTGGCCGTTACGAGAGTTAAGGAAATGCCGGAATGTTTGGCAGCATTTCCAGACGCGTCAATGACGAGATTCGAATCATTTGACATTATTGAACAGTCCCAGTCCCATTATCTCTCATGAAAAAGAGAAGAAAAAGTCACTATTAATCCTGAGAAATAGTACGATATAAGGAAATATCCGTATTGTCAGGCCACTTAGAAGGATAGTATTCCCATATCATTGGCAGGAAGAAAGAGGGGGGGGGGGGGCGAGAAAGGGGTCATTTGAATACCTTTCCCTAAAATCTGGAGTGCAGACTTTTTATTCGTCACAGAGCTATGGTGCATTTCCAGAAATGATTGTCTGTGACACTATTTGTTATATCTCGTATAGGGGGATGGTAGGGTCCACTACAAAAACTCTGGTTGAGCGTGGCATACCACAACACATGGCTCCCATGAAAACACTGTGTGTCAATCTAAACGACAAACAGACAGTCTGAAGGCACAGTCATTGACTAACACAGAAACTGTAAGAGCACGATAGCGCAAAGAATTCACACACTTATGTAAGCAGAGTGTAGGCTGAGTATGCAGGACCAGGGCTCATGCTAGCATGCGACTGACATTGGAGTCTGCATGGCCAAACCAGGAAAGTACAACTCCAGAGAATACCCAATGTATGCAACACACACACAGCTTACGGTGGAGTCGCAGATCACTCTGACTCAGGGTGCGATTTGTGCTTTTACCAGTGGGGGGGGATGTCTTAGGGGGTTAGTAGAATTATATATGTTACTAGCTTGGGCCGTGGCGTTACCCATGGTTAAACAGCTATTTATAAACAGATGTTAATGCCAAAACTCACTATTCACGCGTATGCACTATCAGAAAAGCCATCCCTTGTTATATCTTTAAAAGTACATTATAGGTAAAGCTTATTTACAAAATCATCTATATACAGGTATACAAGGGGAATTCAAAAAGTAGAGGCACATTTGTGAAAAGCTGTACTTATTCTGATGATAGAAAACTGAAACATATTAATAATATTAATAGTAAGACTTATTAAAAACTTTCAGTGTTCGGCTCCACAAATTTAAATCATATGTAAAGTTTTACTACAGTGCGTGGGAAATAAACATCCCAGGTTGGGATGCATAAACTAAAACCAAAGGAGGGGATGGTCTGATGCAGAGGGGGGGCGGAATCCCCCCATCCCCCCCTACAAATCGCACGAACACTCCCTGTCTGATGTACATGAGTCTGGTGGGGGATACCAAATCCCTTCCCCCTTTAAGAGGCACATAGGGACAAAAACGTCAAGGCCTGTGCCGGAACAGCCAAATCAATGGATAAGAGGGGATTGGGATCTCCACCAGGGTCCCGGCTGGGTACCCTCCACTGGGACATTGTGGGCTCTGCTTGGGGTATTTACATATAGATGCTTCACCAGAGACCAGTCGTTGAGAACTAATGGGGACTGAAGGCAACTTTTGTTGGATGTGGCAATGATGGAGGGAGGAACTCCACTTCCATTAGATCCCTCATGGCAAACAGTTCTCTTGGATGGTGGGTTTCTCCAGGCATAAACAGTATGACAGGAAGCACATATGCAGTGGGAACATCTAAGGGTGCCAGTTAGTGTTTGGAGTGAGGATTGGTTGGTCCTTCCCTTCTGTGCTAATGTCTCCTATTTGTCCGATTCATGGCACCTGTTGCTGTTTGATGTAGGTGTAGCTTGTTACCTTTGGTGTGCCAGAGGCTGCTGAGCTACAACTATATAAAGCCATATAAAGTTGCCTCCCCATATCTTCCACCACAATACTTTGCGTCCATTCAAAGGTTCGCTTGAACAAGTGTGCCAACTTGGCAGAACCTTGCCAGTATTGTGGCATGGCCCTTGAGCAAGGGGCACATGGCACCAGTTGCCGAAGAGACCGCATTGCAGCATCTCAGCCAGACTGCGTTTGCAGTTCAGAGTTGCTTGGTAAGATGCCAAAAAACTGGACTGGGAATCATCCCAATGTACTGCTGAGACTGTTTTCTTTAGCTATGATTTGAATGTCTTGACCAACCATTCAACCTCTGTGATTGATGCTGGATAGAATGGCAGAGTGGTCAGGTAATAAACTTTATTTTGGTGGGAAAAAGCTTCAGATTGTTGTCTGTAAGTGGTGACCATTGTCTGAGACCAGGATGCACAGTGCACACACAAAAGCAAAAATAGGGTTCTAATTGTAGAATGCAATATTGTGGAGGACAGCTTAGCAACATATGGGAAATTGTGCAAGGCACCTACCTCTAATAGCCAAATAGCTCCTTGTGATAGGCCAAAGCAGAAGGATTGTTGTCATGAAAAAGAATTGTTGCATGATCTCAAATACAGACCAACGATAAATGATTAATGTTATGTTAACGTGTTAGTGTTTGTATGGTCTGTAGATATGTAAAGAGAATGCAGAAGTGGCATAATTGCAGACATAGGAGACCAATACCCTGGTGGAAAATTCTTGGCTGACAGTCATTTCATGCAGCTGAGAAGCTGGCTGTGTAAATAGGTGATGACAGCCATCCGCAAAAGGTAGAATTATTGTTATAAGATCTAAAAACATTGTTCTTTTGTAGTCTGAATAGTTCTGTAGCATTTTTCTTTAATGTCTAATTAGCAGTGAAGTGGATCATTGGTTCTGAACCAAACAATATTTTTTTCAATTGAGAAATGAAGTGTAATTGGACAGAAGTTTGAGTCAGCAGTAATGAGTCCTTCTAAGTCGCACTATGTCAGTGTTAGACTTTGGTCCACAGTATACTTTTAGTCTCCATTCAATGGAATTCTGGTCAGGGCCTGGTCATGGTTAAGTTTTTGGAAGAGTAAAGTAACCAAACATATTAAGTAACTGGATGAATGGTAGGATTTCTTCTCTAGAAGTGTTTTGGACTTAGATACACTAGAAGATCAAGAATGCCTGTGTACAATGCCTGTGGCTGTGTGCTTCGTGCGGCTGCCTCGAGTGAAATGAGCGTGCTGCTGCCTGTATAGCGGAAGTGCCTACTGATAAGACTGGGCATGGCAGGAAGTAGCGCACTCATAAACTGCAATGGTGGCACCGGAAGCCAATTTTTCCAGCGGATCGCGCTTAGTTAAAACTCTAGCGCGATCCGCCAGGTGCCTCGTCCTGCGGCTAAGTCCCGTTCAAGGTCACCCGCCAATATGGCAGCACACACAGCCAATATGGCTGTGAATGCCGCCTGGCGGATCGCGCTAGAGTTTTAACTAAGCGTGATCCGCTGTAAAAATCGGCTTCCGGTGCCGCCATTGCGGTTTATGAGTGCGCTACTTCCTGACGTGCCCAGTCTTATCAGTAGGCACTTCCGCTATACAGGCAGCAGCACGCTCATTTCACTCGAGGCACGCTCATTTTTCAAATCTCACTCTGTTCAGGAACTGGTCTCTATCTATCATAGAATAACAACTGATATCAGCCAAAAAAACCATGACATTTTGATAGGAAGATGAAATGAAATATGAAGGTTGAGATCATGGCAATGTATCAAGAGGAAATGAGCTTGGGGGTCACTTGATTAACAACGAATGATGATGTCGTCTATCAAAATTTTGTTCTTGATGCTGCCGCGACATGATACAATGTGACAGCCAGTGTGAATGCCGCCATTTTAAATGCATTGTGGACTGTTTTAGCATGCTATGATGTGACGAGATGTGATGTGACATGATGTGACATAATGGCCATTGTAAATTGGCCTTTAATTTGACTGGTGGAGAAACCAACTATGTTTCTGCAATGTCAAACTAGCATGAAGGCTAGAAACATTTAGACAGACTTTGCCTTGTGTTATAATAATGAAAAGCAGACCTTTATTCTTAGTTAGTTCATACATTTGCTGGAAACAAGTTCTACCTTGTCTCCTAGTTCTACCACTAGATCTAAAATAAAAAATCGAAAAACAAATTATCCCTAATTGCCACCACCATTTTATCCCTGTTCTTAGTTAGTTATCAAATTACACCCTATTAAAGCATTGGACTCTATCTGTCTGGCTTATCCCACACATTTTTATACAAATAACATGATTAATATCAGTTGTTATTCTGTCTTTGTTATTTGTTCTTCATCATTTGTTGTAGATTGAGAACATTTGAGGACAGCCATGTGGATTGAGATCATGTGATTTGACATGATGTGACAGGCTTTGTGAATACACCATGATCTGACAGTGTCATGTCATGACAGTGCCTTGATGGCCAGTGTGAACTGCCTTTAAAAGAATCTACACTCCTGGAAATTGAAATAAGAACACCGTGAATTCATTGTCCCAGGAAGGGGAAACTTTATTGACACATTCCTGGGGTCAGATACATCACATGATCACACTGACAGAACCACAGGCACATAGACACAGGCAACAGAGCATGCACAATGTCGGCACTAGTACAGTGTATATCCACCTTTCGCAGCAATGCAGGCTGCTATTCTCCCATGGAGACGATCGTAGAGATGCTGGATGTAGTCCTGTGGAACGGCTTGCCATGCCATTTCCACCTGGCGCCTCAGTTGGACCAGCGTTCATGCTGGACGTGCAGACCGCGTGAGACGACGTTTCATCCAGTCCCAAACATGCTCAATGGGGGACAGATCCGGAGATCTTGCTGGCCAGGGTAGTTGACTTACACCTTCTAGAGCACGTTGGGTGGCACGGGATACATGCGGACGTGCATTGTCCTGTTGGAACAGCAAGTTCCCTTGCCGGTCTAGGAATGGTAGAACGATGGGTTCGATGACGGTTTGGATGTACCGTGCACTATTCAGTGTCTCATCGATGATCACCAGTGGTGTACGGCCAGTGTAGGAGATCGCTCCCCACACCATGATGCCAGGTGTTGGCCCTGTGTGCCTCGGTCGTATGCAGTCCTGATTGTGGCGCTCACCTGCACGGCGCCAAACACGCATACGACCATCATTGACACCAAGGCAGAAGCGACTCTCATCGCTGAAGACGACACGTCTCCATTCGTCCCTCCATTCACGCCTGTCGCGACACCACTGGAGGCGGGCTGCACGATGTTGGGGCGTGAGCGGAAGATGGCCTAATGGTGTGCGGGACCGTAGCCCAGCTTCATGGAGACGGTTGCGAATGGTCCTCGCCGATACCCCAGGAGCAACAGTGTCCCTAATTTGCTGGGAAGTGGCGGTGCGGTCCCCTACGGCACTGCGTAGGATCCTATGGTCTTGGCGTGCATCCGTGCGTCGCTGCGGTCCGGTCCCAGGTCGATGGGCACGTGCATCTTCCGCCGACCACTGGCGACAACATCGATGTACTGTGGAGACCTCACGTCCCACGTGTTGAGCAATTCGGCGGTACGTCCACCCGGCCTCCCGCATGCCCACTATACGCCCTCGCTCAAAGTCCATCAACTGCACATACGGTTCACGTCCACGCTGTCGCGGCATGCTACCAGTGTTAAAGACTGCGATGGAGCTCCGTATGCCACGGCAAACTGGCTGACACTGACGGCGGCGGTGCACAAATGCTGCGCAGCTAGCGCCATTCGACGGCCAACACCGCGGTTCCTGGTGTGTCCGCTGTGCCGTGCGTGTGATCATTGCTTGTACAGCCCTCTCGCAGTGTCCGGAGCAAGTATGGTGGGTCTGACACACCGGTGTCAATGTGTTCTTTTTTCCATTTCCAGGAGTTTATATGTATGTATTCCTGAGACAGTTCCATTTGTAACAAGGTGTTTTGGTTTAAAGAGTGATAATAATAGCGCTAAGAAATATTGATCACAGTCATGTGACAATATAATTAAAAGAAACACCAAAAAGGGAAATATTTTCTAAAGGAAGAAGAAAAATACACGCGATATTCTAGCTATGAAGTAAATCATAGTATGAGCCCGCGGTAAAATTATTCACAGACATATACTAAAAGTAATATTAGCATTTAATAAGACATATTGAAGATAATTCATGAGACCTAAATGCATAAGTATTTCATCTAAAAGAAAAGACTTTGAATTATCACGGTCTCATAAATATTACTTTTGTTGTAGTAAAAGTCTGTGAAAACTAATGTCTTCTGAGAATTCACTGAAGACCTATACTCATATTAAAGCTTTCATAATCAAATATGATTCAGTGCTGACAAGTACTGTTGTACCTGAGGTAATTATAGAAATGAGAAGCAATCTGTCCAATCAAGAATACTGCAGTAGGATATTTTGTAACTATCATCTCTAGTAATGAGAGACTTGGTGCATAGAGAGCTAGAGAGGAGTTACAAACTGGCGAACCTGCCAGAGGATTGTTAGAAAATATATCAAGTGGACAATTCTTATCTCGATACATGGATGGTCTGTACAGAAAGGAGGAAGCCGCGAGCTGAACCTGACCATGAGTGGGGGACATCTGTATAAGTTTGTGACAGCCAGTACGATGTGACAAGTCAACAAGCTATCACTCCAGTCATCCCACTGATAAGAACTCAGTCCTAGGAATGCAACTAGGTAAAAATCTATCATGGGGATCACATATATAGCACCTTGCTAATAAATTGAATAGCTTAGCATTTGCAGTGAGGATATTGTACAATGCTACCACATGGGCGTAAGAAAAGTAGTGTGTCACAGCTACTTTGAGTCAGTAATAAGGTATGGAATTGTATTTTGAGGTAACTCAAACCATATGTGTCAAATACTGAAACTTCAAAAAACCGTCATTAGAAATATGCACAATGTAGGGCGAAGAAAATCATGTCACTCCCTCCTAAGCAGTCTAAGTATATTAAGTGTTCCCTCACTATGCATATATGAGCTGATTATCTTTCTACACAGTAACCCTGATTTATTTGTAGAAAATCATTTTCAACATGATTACAACAGCAGAAATTAAAATAATTTTATGCTGCCCACTCACTGTTTAAAACTGTATGCCTAAACTCCACATTATATGGGTATGAAAATTTATAACAAAGTGAAAGGAAGAGAATTGCTCAGCATAAATTTAGAAACACTGAAAAAATCCTTATAAGAGAAACTAGTGCAGAAATGTTACTTACTGTTCGGTAGAAGATTTCATAAATGACAACCTGAAAATTTGAGCAGGAGAGAGCAAGTACTTAGGACTCTTAACTTTTAAAAGTTTGCTACCTTTGAAGAAAAATTATTAATTGCTTAATTAAGTAATTATTCAGTACCGTATATTGTATTACTGGTATTATAAGGAAAATTGTAAACCAGTTTTTGTGTTTTGAAGAGTCTCCTATACATTAAGTCAATGGGTTGAAATTATATGTTACAAGACAATAAACTTCTACTCTATTCTATTCTAAAACCTTGTGGATACATAAAGCAGAGGAGTGGATGTGAATCGATAAGTGTACATTGCAAAATGATCCTCGGTGCAGTTATTGATTACCTGTAACACTGAGTTGTTAGAGAAATCTGCTGCTAAATTAATCAGAATCTTTGGAAAACCATTATTATAGCCCAATGGTGAAATTAACAAAAATATAATTAGAAAACATAAATAGAAAAATATCAGAATATACAGGGAACATAAAAGAATCTGCAAAGGGACATTCATAAGGTTTTTCTCTTTAGGAGATGACTGTACAGGAGCTATAGTTATATCTGGAGTAAGTAACCAGAGGAATATAATATTAAACAAGATAATTTCAATTGGGGAACGACTGTTTTGAACTGTTCCATACATACCAGTTGTCAAATCCAAGTAGTGTGAGAACTTGAGGCACAATGGCTCAAATGCTTTCCATAGGCAGTAATTTGATTCTTAGATGTGACTCTCAAGAGAGGTAAAGTGTAAAACTGATGAAGGATTAGAAGAAAAAGGCATAACATTCAAGGATGGATAAACAGGTGAAAATTCTGCTGCAATATAAGATGGTAGGAAGCAAGGAAATGGTCCTTGTGGTTGCAGTG
The DNA here is from genome assembly GCF_021461395.2 of Schistocerca americana. NCBI lineage: Eukaryota > Metazoa > Arthropoda > Insecta > Orthoptera > Acrididae > Schistocerca > Schistocerca americana. The sequence goes on along the minus strand of NC_060125.1, from coordinate 225,643,219 downwards.
ACTATGGACAGGAGAATGCATTGGCTTAAGCAGTTTAAGTTGGCTAGTCGGACAGAATACGAGTATTGAGCCTTGTGGGCCAATGGGTCTAATAATCAGTTACAGTTTTGCTCATGGGTTGAGTATAGGAGATTGCAAGACATTATTTTGGAGCAGGTGTGTTTATTGTGTAAATAGTAGACTTCGTTTTAAGGACTAGAAATGGGGTGATTGTCATCAAATCTCATATTTGGTAATGGAGAAGGAACAGCTACAGTAGTTGTTTGAAGACTAATCCATTCCTTGAGTTTTTTTATAGTGAAAGAGATCTATGTGATTGGAAGATATTCAACACAAAGAAACAACAATCTATTTGAAGAAATTTGAAAATCTTTGTTGTACCTGCAAAGTTTTTTGGAAAAGGTTTTATCCATAAGGATGATGGAAGAACTTTTAAAAAGATGAAATTTGTATGAAGTTATTTATAAGTATGTATAAGTAATGTATAATTTAGGGAAATAAGTAAATCTTCTAGAACAGAAAAATAATATTGATATGTTACTTGGAACTGGAGGAGGTAGGGATTGTTACATTTATGTTAAGGGAATGGAATGCAACATTTTTGAAAGGTGCTTGTGTGTAGCCTTTGGATCCCTTATGTTGGATTGTTTGGTTCTACAAATTGCAGACACAATTTCCTAATACCGCTTAATTTCTTGAGAGTGCAAAAAAGGAAGTAAACAATGATTTTATAAGAGTTGTGGGAACTGCATGGGAAATAGATATCTGAATTTACCTAAGTATGTATTAAATGAAGTATATATGCTAAATATATATTATAGAGTACTATAACAGGAAGGGTAACAAGTTACAGTAATGGAGGGTGGCTGGAAATGGAATTGTATGAAGAGGCTTTTCAATGGCCCAAAGTAGGAGTACCACAGTCATGAGAAAGAACTGTTGCATGATCTAAACTACAAATAAATGATAAATGGTTATTGTTATGCTAACATACTTATGTGATGCCATCACTCTGAGATTATGTCATCCGTTGAGTTTCGCCCTCACCTTATCTAGCACAACAGATGGCATGGGGCAAGCTCGATGGAACTTAGAAATTGCTGATGGTCTTAATGTTATGTGGGCTTCAAAATTAGTGGCTCTACCCAGAGACTAACAAAAAATTGATCAAAGGACTTCAGCAATTCATCCAAGGTTTGCAATGGTACTGCCTGAGAAGCAAGGTTAATTTTATTGGCTGCTTCAAATCCAAAAACAGTGAAAGCATCATATCTGAAAATGTTTTCTGCCCACAGTTAATTTACAAACAAAAGCATGAGTTGGCATTCTGCATTTTTGTATTTGGCTGTGACTAGTTGTCCCAGTAAAGGAATCCACTGCCCTATTTAAGATGCAACTTGACACTGAGTGCTGTAAGGGGTGAGAGGGGGTACCCCAAATGGTGATAAGTATGTAAATTGATCACACTGACTGAGGCCTCTGTGTCTAACTGAAACTTTGCATTACACCCAGCTGTCTCCAAGTCTACTACAGTATGAAGTGGCTGTAGGTGCACTGACATGCTCATGGACTTGATTGAGAACTCAAGAACATTGTCCTGTGGCACTGTTCACCATTGTTTCCTGCACACAGCTGCTAAATATCTTGGCATAAGCAGGCTCAACATATTGCAAAGAAACAGGGGCATTGTCTCCTCACATGTAATGATCAACAGTCTAGGTAAGACTGCTGTGCCTGCGGGGGCAAGTCTGATGCCTTGGAAGGACAGCGCTCTGCACCTGCTACAAACTCTGTGGGCGACTCTCGTGGCAGAGAGCAGTCTGCTGCAGCCCTCAATTTTGTAGCTGGCTGGCACCAGGATGCAGGAGAATCCATTCTGTTATTAAGGTGGACCAAACACCTTGATGTCTGAACAGCCTCGAAAGGGCACCTGTCCCACTGGTATGACTGATCAAGTTTTGTCACCTGCCATTCATCTGCAAACACATTTTGCACTGCAGCTTCACAATTTGTGCTACCTCATCTAACACCAGACCCAAATGTACTAATGCTTTAGTCTGTACTGCTCTTTCTGGCACCAGTCCCACCACTACTCCGTGAACTACGGAATCTGCATATAAGGTGCTACATTGTTTACGCTCAAAATTACATCTATATGCTAACCTCCATAAGTCAGCTCTCTAAGCTGCATATGACTGCTCAGGATACTTATGGTATTGATTGAACTATAAATGGGCAGCTACCACATGCATTTGCTCACTGTTGTAGTGCATTACTAATCTACACAGTGCTGCAAATTTAACTTTCTCAGAGTCTGTAAGTCAACACCATTTCTATACTACCTGATACAAACTACTAATGGTCAAAAGTAACAAAGCACTCTGATTGACAGGCTCGATGATTTGCCTTACTGGAAAGTACAGCTTAAAATGATGGAAATAATTTTCCTACCTTTCTGTGGTCTCACCAAAACCTGGAAATGAGGCCTGTGGCAATGGTTGCTCAGCAAATGGATGAACTCTTGCATCTACTCCTGTTGCCATTTGTGCTATTGTTCCAACTACTGTTGCTACTGTTTCAACTGTTGTTACTGTTGTTGCTGTTTCAGCTGTTCCTCATGCACTTGCAGTTGTTGTCGCCAACACTCCAAAAATGATGTGGCCCTGATGGCCACAATATACAGCACTAACATGGAAATGAATGTACTTGTGAGAACAAATTCTCATTGTCAACTGCTATTTCTCACATAGCAAGATGATAGCAACCACAAAAAATGACTGGAAGTAGCATGGCATTCCACGATAGATGGTGCCTATGAAAACACTGGGTGTCAACCTAGCCAGAGTGTCCAGACACATGGTCAGTGACAAACACAGAAAGTGTAAGAGCACAAAGAATTCACATACTTATGCAGGGTAAGGATAGGCTAAGTAAACTAGATCCACACTTGTGCAAGCATGCTGTGAAATTACCTACAAGATCTGTTCATAAAATTCCGGACCTTTGTCCACAAAATTTTTCTGTGCTTACCTTTTACTTATTGAGTATGGTCTCCTTTGAAATACTCTCCTTCACAATTGATACACCACTCCCAATGCCATTTCCACTTCTGGAAGCAGCCTTGGTATGCTTCTCATTGGATTGCATGAAGCTCCTTCTGCAAATTTTCTTTAATCTCATCTATCCTTGCAAATCTTTCTCTTTAGTCCTGGGTTTTCAACTCTGGAAATAGAAAAAAGTCCACAAGGCCAGGTCTGGAGAGTATGGAGGAAGAGGCAGCACAGTGATTTCGTTTTCTGTACAATAGTCACACACCAATAGAAATGAAAGTGCAGGTGCATTATCACCATGCAAGAGCCATGAATTGTCTCACCACATTTCAGGCCATCTCCTTCTCACATTTTCTCGCAGGCATTGCAACACATCTCAATAGTACCATCAATTAATAGTTTGTCCCTGTGGCATGAATTCACAATGAATTAATCTTTCAGACTCAAAGAAAACTATTGGCACGGCTTTGCCATTTTCCCTGACCTGTCGAGTTTTCTTTGGTCTTGGGAAACCTTTTCCAACCCAAGATAATAACTATAGACCCACATCTAGTCACCATTTATGATTCTCTGAAGGGACCTCCCATTCTCATTTGTGCAGTCCAAAAGCTGTTCACTGATTGCAAGGCGAAGATATTTCTGGTCTTGACTCATGACCCTTGGCACGAACTTGGCGACAGCACTGTGCATTCCAAGATGCTGTGTCAGTATTTCACAACATGATCCAGCTGAAATGTTACATTCTTCTGCAATCTATCGGACAGTCAGTCTTCGATTGGCCTGCACAATTCCATTGATGTTGTTGACATGAGCTTCATCAGTAGACATCGAAGGGCATCCTGAACAAGGGTCATCTTTAACTTTCTTCTGGCCATTTTTAAACTATGTGAACCATTTGTAACATTGAGTACAGCTTAAGCAAATGTCACCATAGACTTCCTGCATAATTTGGTGTGTTTCTGCAAAGGTTTTCTTGAATTTCACACAAAATTTAATGTGGACACTTTGCTCCTCTAGCACTGCCATCTCAAAATCCAGAAACTGTGCAACACAATGTTCTACTCAATAGAGCACTGAACAATAATAACATACATACAACAATGAACTTTCCAGCAGGTACGCATTAAACACAGGTATGTGCAGGGATGCCAACTGCAATACATCATTGGCGCGAAATTATGAATGTTCTGGGATTTTTTGAACAGACTTTGTACCTGAAAACTCGTATTCTGCACTTGGTGTATCATTGATGAATGTTTGTTGAATTGCTGTAAAACTAGTGTTACAGAAAATATTCCAATAATGTGTACCATAAAACTTTTAATTAATGTGACTTTTCCTGCATTTATTGTCACTGTAGAGAGTGTGATGACCAGTTACAGCTCTCACACAGGCAAGAATCTTCATCCTACTTCTCATCAGTGGTAGTGATCAAATACACACAGTCACAACTAAATTTCAGCACAACAAACAGCTTACAATAATGGCTTCAGTTTATGTATGTGATGGATATGCTTCGTCTTTTAATCAATGGCACAAATAAATGAGTGTCCAAGTTGACACAATACATAGTCAGAGTCAAAATTATTCACATATTTATTCAAAAAAGTTTTTATAAAGGTTAATACCAGTCGTTAGTTGGATTTGATACATTAAGTAAGTCACACAGATACACTGAATATGTGAGGACTGGTGACAGACGTACGCATGTTACTAGGATCTTACTGGACGCATTGCATAGATGTTAGCATAGTCCTGGCTAGGCACAGAGTTTACTTTGCAGACTTGCTACATGATGCTGCCGCTAACATTTCCAAGACTAGACTGAAGATTTTAGGGAGGCGTTGGCCTCTTAAAGACTGGCATATGAACATCTTAGTGCTGGAGAAAGTATATAATAGTCTGAAAAACTGCTCACGCAATTTTTTTTTTTTAGTTTAGATTAGTTTTATGTTACAACAGTAATTGGGATTACAAAATACAGAGTGGGTTAGTAAAATGTAAAAGATTATGGGACCATTTTGCACACCTACACTGGGAATAATACATTTACGAGTACAGTTGCCATAGTGAAAGTTATTAATTAATATTAATATTTATTAAATTAATAGCTTTGAGGAAAATCAAAACATGTTACTGTGAAGTCTAGATGGCAGTCTTTTTAATGAGTAGTATCATTATTTCTAAACTGCCCATTAGTATTACTGGCTATAGTAATAATTTCAATTCTCAATTACTTTCGATTAGTATGGTTTCCAGCATCTGAATAATAAATCTACATGAAGCACAACCTTATTAATGTTTTGAAACATTCAGGCACTAAGTAGATAACTAGATGAAACTTGAAAAATAAGAAGGAAAAACTTAATTATTAACAGAACGTGATCATAGTACATGGGGTGGTTCCAGTTTGCTATGTTATAATGCTGCTGACTTCGGAGTTTGTGTCAGCGAACCAAGAAAGCTATGGTTCCAGAAGAACTGCACAATGCAACACTAATCTCACTTACAGTGGAGTCACATGTCATTCTTACTCTCAACTGTGAACAACTACTCTTCTGCTGTACATGAGTCTGACAGGGATACAAAACTATTAAAATGCAGTAATAGCCTAACAAGGCATTATGTGAAAATATGTCTTTCAGTTACAAGCTTAATGTGCAGATTTGTTGCCTAGTACACATTGTATAAAACAAATCTGAATTGAAAAAATGTTTTCCTAAATACATTACAAAGTTCTAAATTTATTATTACAACTGGAATAGTTTCTCAAAATAACCCACCATCTAAGCCCTTACAAGTAAATTTCAATAGTTTTAAATTTATTATTACAACTGGAATAAGTTATAATAATAACCCACCATCTAACCCCTTACAAATAAATATCAATAATATATATTTGAAATGATCAAGTTGGCATCTCTCATGTCACCGACAGCGCCAATATGTGGCCAAAATTTCTTTGTTTTTTAGCTTCAGATGGACTGCACATGCAAATTATCAAAAAATTCCGGTGTTACATAGCTGTCTACAGGAGCTCATAACGTATCTCAGTAGTTCTCAGAATGGACCTCTGTATTATGGTATGTTGCAAACCAATTACTGACAATTAATCAAAGGAATAATGACATTAGCTGCTAGTGAACATTGAATTAAATCAATGGGGAAAATTGAAAATTCATGCCGGACCAGGACTCAAACCTGTATTTTCCTGTTTCTCCCAAACAGTTGCCTTGACCACTTTGGCTATACAGATAAATTTTTGTCGGACCGAGACTCCAACCAAAATTACTCAATTTCCTGTGAATACTTACCCTGACCACTTATCCACACACTACTGCTGTAGTGCCCCTGCCAATTACCTGCAATACTTGCAGTGATTGCTGATTCCCATAGCAATATTGGCTTGTTTGTGCATTCTCTCTCTCTCTCTCTCTCTCTCTCTCTTTCTTTTTTTTTTTTTTTTTTTTTTTTTTTTTTTTTTTTTTTTTTTTTTTTACATGTCCCAAAGCAAAGAACAAACACCACATATATATGACCATATGAGTGTCATCCTGGCTTAGATTCAAATATTTATACAATATTTATTAGCCCCTCTGACTTTTTTGTGTCATGAGCAAAACCAACATACAAATATCCTTAACCCATATACAAATCTCCTTATAATTGCAGGTGCTTTGGCAATACATCTTCTGGGGGGACAATGGTTTTATATCTACAGGTAATACTGAAGGACAGATCTCAGTGTAAATGGGAGTAAAGAAATGTCTGTGTCAGCAGTACAGGAATGACAGATTATTAGTGTAAATTTTGAGATATGTCCATGAAGAAAGATATCAAGAAGTGCAAAAGGCCATCCATAGTGGATTACTTCAAACAGCTATTCTTTTGTGTTTGAGTATAAAATTATTTAGCAGATGTATGTAATGTGATATTATGAGAGTCTTGTTAAGAATAAGCAAATAGAGATGGGATTGAGTAACTGTACAAGAACACAAGATTTTGTTGATAGCTGGGAAATGGATGTTTCCAAATGAGGTGTCATATGATTCTGCAGTGTACGACTGTTAATGTGTGCAGTCAAGAACCAGCATCAGTGCACATAATTTTTGAGGGAATGTAACTGGGTTTTATAGAGATGCTTGCTCTGTACAACCTTCCCCCAATCTAACATTATACACTCCTGGAAATGGAAAAAAGAACACATTGACACCGGTGTGTCAGACCCACCATACTTGCTCCAGACACTGTGAGAGGGTTGTACAAGCAATGATCACACGCACGGCACAGCGGGCACATCAGGAACCGCGGTGTTGGCCGTCGAATGGCGCTAGCTGCGCAGCATTTGTGCACCGCCGCCGTCAGTCTCAGCCAGTTTGCCATGGCATACGGAGCTCCATCGCAGTCTTTAACACTGGTAGCATGCCGCGACAGCGTGGACGTGAACCGTATGTGCAGTTGACGGACTTTGAGCGAGGGCGTATAGTGGGCATGCGGGAGGCCGGGTGGACGTACCGCCAAATTGCTCAACACGTGGGGCGTGAGGTCTCCACAGTACATCGATGTTGTCGCCAGTGGTCGGCGGAAGGTGCACGTGCCCGTCGACCTGGGACCAGACCGCAGCGACGCACGGATGCACGTCAAGACCATAGGATCCTACGCAGTGCCGTAGGGGACCGCACCGCCACTTCCCAGCAAATTAGGGACACTGTTGCTCCTGGGGTATCGGCGAGGACCATTCGCAACCGTCTCCATGAAGCTGGGCTACGGTCCCGCACACCGTTAGGCCGTCTTCCGCTCATGCCCCAACATCGTGCAGCCCGCCTCCAGTGGTGTCGCGACAGGCGTGAATGGAGGGACGAATGGAGACGTGTCGTCTTCAGCGATGAGAGTCGCTTCTGCCTTGGTGCCAATGATGGTCGTATGCGTGTTTGGCGCCGTGCAGGTGAGCGCCACAATCAGGACTGCATACGACCGAGGCACACAGGGCCAACACCCGGCATTGTGGTGTGGGGAGCGATCTCCTACACTGGCCGTACACCACTGGTGATCGTCGAGGGGACACTGAATAGTGCACGGTACATCCAAACCGTCATCGAACCCATCGTTCTACCATTCCTAGACCGGCAAGGGAACTTGCTGTTCCAACAGGACAATGCACGTCCGCAGGTATCCCGTGCCACCCAACGTGCTCTAGAAGGTGTAAGTCAACTACCCTGGCCAGCAAGATCTCCGGATCTGTCCCCCATTGAGCATGTTTGGGACTGGATGAAGCGTCGTCTCACGCGGTCTGCACGTCCAGCATGAACGCTGGTCCAACTGAGGCGCCAGGTGGAAATGGCATGGCAAGCCGTTCCACAGGACTACATCCAGCATCTCTATGATCGTCTCCATGGGAGAATAGCAGCCTGCATTGCTGCGAAAGGTGGATATACACTGTACTAGTGCCGACATTGTGCATGCTCTGTTGCCTGTGTCTATGTGCCTGTGGTTCTGTCAGTGTGATCATGTGATGTATCTGACCCCAGGAATGTGTCAATAAAGTTTCCCCTTCCTGGGACAATGAATTCACGGTGTTCTTATTTCAATTTCCAGGAGTGTATATAGTTCCAATAAAAAGACTACTAAACAAATAAGCTTTCAGCCAGAAAGCTTTCTTCTCAATTAGAAAACATGCACACACACATTCACACAAATGCAGTTCACATACACATGGCTACACATCTAGCTGCAAGACCTGTCCCATACATCCTCCCACCACTACCTACTCCAGTCCAGTTACAAGCATCACCTATCCATCAAAGGCAGGGCTACCTGTGAAACCAGTCATGTGATCTACAAGACAAGCTGCAACCCCTGTTGTGCGTTCTATGTGAGCATGACAACCAACAAGCTGTCTGTCTCCAAGAATGGCCATTGCCAACCAACTGGTTGCTTAGCCTGCTGCCTAATACAACGTTCTTCGTTTCCACGACTGCCTCATAGCCTGTGGCATCTGGAGCCTTCCTACCAACACTATCTTTTCTGAAATGTGCAGGTGGGAACTACATTGCAATATATCCTACATTCCTGTAACCCTCGAGGCCTCAACCTTTGTTAGTCACTGTCCTTCATCCACCTATCCCCTCTCCTTCTCCCACTTCAGCACTACACAGCCTTCTATCCCAAAAGTGCATCCACAGTCTTCTTACTACTCTCCCCCCCCCCTCCCCCTGCCCCCCCCCCCCCCCCCGCCCACTGCCTCTGCCTTACCTCCTGACTGCACCTAGCTGCCCTACCCTCTCTCCACCCTCCACCTCATCCCTGTATGCTCCCAATTCAGTTCAGTTCTGTTTAGGCTGGAGAGCAACATATTTGTAAAGTAGTTGGGGTGACAGTAATGTATTGTAAAGGTGACTCTGTATTTACAGGTGCAGATAATTCTTTTCTTTCAAAAAAATATCAGAGTAAACAAATATACATTAACTTACCAAAAGGAGACACACACACACTGGACTCACATTCAGGAGGACAACAGTTCAAACCCAACTCTGGCCATCCAGATTTAGGATTTTTCTCATTTCCCTAAATTGTTCCAAGCAAATAATGGGATTGTGCCATTGAAAAGGCATAATCGATTTTCTTCCCCATCCTTGACATAATCCCAGCTTGTGCTCCATCTCTAATGACCTCAATGTCAACAGGATGTTAAACCCAATCTTCCATCCTTCTCTTTAGGAGGTAAACTGCAACAATTTAATACAACTGAGTGGCAGCTTCTTTTCTAATTTTCTAGGTTAAATTTTGTTGTATCTGTCTGACAGTTAATTCCTCCACATATGAGGTAGGCAGTGTGGGCAGCCATCCACCAGAATGACATGCATAAATGGTTATCAAAATTTCCCTGTATAGCCTGGGCTGTTTGCCACAGAGTTAGTCACCTCCACAGCATCTGGGGGCACCAACTTCACAGAGAGCAAGTGTGCCTGTTGCGGCAGAGAGCACTGTCTGCAGGGCACTATTTTGCTACATGCTATCACAGTGGATATCCATCCACTCCCGACTATTTAGACCATGCCAGACCATGTGAAGTCAGTTACACCCTACTAGTTCAGTCACAGCACTACAATTTGGCAGTATCAATAGTTTCATCTCATTGCTCCGCAGTGGCAGTACTTCTCCAGTCTGGTACAGGTCATCTCATGCCAGACAAGTAGACATTGCTCTCAACGAAACCTGCAGGTTGATCACAGGTTGCTTAAGACCTACCCCAACTGATAAGCTCTACTGCCTGTCTGGAATAGCGCCACCATGGATACGCAGAACAGTGGCTGCCAACAAGGAGAGACTGAAAGTGGAACAGGACAGTGCCCATCCACTGCATGGACATAATCCACGACAGCAACGACTGAGATCGCGAAAGAGCTTCCTGAGAACATCAGAGAAGCTCACCATTTCACCAGAGAAGGCAAGGCTGGAGTTATGGAAGAAGTTGACGCGTCACCTGCAGACACCAGAAGCTGAAGAACTACCACCTGGACACAACGAGAGCTGGCTGGTGTGGAAATCTTTAAACAGATTATGATCAGGAGTTGGACAATCCAGAGACAACCTGAAGAGATGGGGCTTCATAACAGAAAATACGTCCTGTGATTGTCGACAAGAACAAACCACAAGCCACATGCTCCAGTGCCTTTTGTGCCCTACATCCTACACGAAGATTGATCTCCTGCAAGCCACTCCAAGCGCCTTGGAGGTTGCAAAGTACTGGGCACATGTAATATAAATATAATTTGTGTATATATATGTACATATTTATTGATGTGTATGGCTATTGTAAATTTGTATGTTTCTGATTCGAGAATAATAATAATAAGTGGCAGAACCGACCCGTTCATCGTGTTCTTCACCGGCAGCACATCAGCCATCATAAGCTGGCAGCACCAGCCCAATAGTGTCACAGATCTTTACACCACTGCCTCATGACTATGGGGTTTGTTCTGTAGGCACATCACATACAACTCCTCAGGAGAAATATTTCTGTTGTATGTAGTTGTGTGGATATTCATCCAAGGACATTGTAATTGAGTTTCATTTTTTTAGTAAAATTATTCTTTTAAAAGCGTCTTTGATCACTACTCAATACAAGGATGCTTTATGGCAGTGAGGAAAAGGGTTTCATGCAGTGTTACTATGTTTTAATGTTTACAGGACTGCTGTTTTTTCCTCCTCCTCTTGTGTGCCACAAATTATTGGTGATGAGTCTGTGTCCACATGTGTGAAAGCAGGATGTTGTTGTTGTTGTTGTTGTAGTTGTTGTTGTTGTTGTTGTTGTCGTCGTTGTCGTCTTCTCTCCTCTCATCTGCCATACTTCAATGGTAACAAGGTAAAAGTGTGTTTTGACATTGTCATCTCTCACAGGTTTTATGTTTCAGCTTACTTTCAGTCTGTTTTCAAAGTTATTCTGTGTATTGGCTTCTTTGCAGGAGCAGGTTTTGTTTTCATGTTGCTCATCATGTGCTAATTAGTTTTGCTGGGGCAGTGTTTTCACATTTATTTTGATTCCCCTGTCAGAGAGCAGTGTTCCTTGCATTCATGATTCTTACACCTGGGTACAGTTTTCCACCTCTGTGGCAAGTTTATTAGTAGTAGTTGTCTTTCCTGCTTAGTTCAGGTGGTTCATTCAAGTGTATCCCAGATTAAAATCTCTTTCATGCTTTAATAAAATGTCATGCTGTTGGTCTACATTGTTTTCAGTGTTGAAAGGTTAAAGTTTCTCATTTGCTAGCAGTGTTCTCATACAAAGTTTGTATGTTGAAGTGTATCATAGTGTCTGTCTCATCATCAGAGCTGCTATTGTCTCAAGTTGTTTGCTTGCAGGAACAGCAGGGCATAACTCAGCTCACTGAAGTTTTGGCTACTACAGCCACATCTCATCACACCACTTGTGCATCTGCACCAGTTTTTTGTGTGTTTGATGGTCTAAAAGAGGACTGGGACCTGTACTGTCAACAGTTGGAGTTGCACTTTAAGGCCTACAGCATACAATGTGCACATTGCAGTGCTACTTTTCTTGCCAATGCAGATGCAGAAATTTTTATTTTGTGTTGTCAGTTTTTCTCCGACTCATGCCTGGAGCATTTAGACTATAATTCATTAGTGGAACAGTTACATGTATATTTTCATTGTGTCAGTCACCTCCAGCCAAACAATTTGCATATAATTCCCTTAGGTAATATCAGACAGTCTTTTCCACAGTGATCAAGTGAGCTTGTTCCTGAACAGAGTCCAGACAGTGCATCCAAGTTCTGTATGTGTGGCAAGCTGGGCCCCCTTCAGTCAGGTTGTTAACAATGTTGTGATGCTATGTAGCATGCTGTATCCTGTTTGCAGAGTTCTATGAGGGCAGTACTGCCACTCTTAGCCCAGCCTGTGCCTGTGACACCATCATACATTGACTCTCTCATTGTCAACATCAGTCCTGTCAGTGCTGGCCACGCCACTGTCAGCTCTCCTGTCAGTGCCGTTGCTGTCACGGACTGCCCTAGTGTCGTCACCAAGTCTGTGTGCAATGATGTCAGCCTTTCAATAGTCTGGAACTCGCTGATCCTGGGCTGGCTGGCCTTGACCCGGCCTGCCATCCTATCATCACCACTTCTGTCTGTGATGACATCAGTCTTCTCGTAAGTTTGTCCATTGCCAGCCCCATCCTGGCCACACCTCATGTTTTTGACTGTCCTGCCAAACGGCACTACCAGTCATCTTGTCCATAAACTGTATGGCTGGCTCTGTCATCACGACAAGTCTGCCTGCAATGACATTGGTCGTACTGTTTGTCCATCTGTCACCAACCCTGTCCCAGTTGTCTCTTGTGTCATCACTGACTCTGTTCCAACCAGTCCTCAAGCTGTCGCAAGGCCCCATCTGTTCATCAGTTTTCTCGCTGCTGCTCCTGTTCCGGCTGGCCCTCCTGACACTGTGAGTTCAGTGCCGACCCTGTGGCAGCTGTCCTCTCACTGCCGCTGTCACCACCACCATCCGTGTGGCCAGCCCGTTTGCTCCCACTAGCATTGCCACAGATGCTCCTGTTGTTGTTTTTGTTGTTGTTGTTGCTGCTGGCCTAGTCACTAGTCCCACCATTTGCACTGTCACTATTGATCCCGTCATGAGTTCAACCAGGCCCTGCGTAGCATCTCCTTGGAAGTTTCATTGAAAGCCCCGCCAATGCCTGGCCCTTTCCAGTCACTGCCTGAAGTGGTGGCCAGTCATTCACATCTACAGCTGCATGGATACCCTTCAAATCACATTTAAGTGCCTGGCAGGGGGTCCACGGAACCACCTTCACAATTCTCTATTATGCCAATCCCGTATAGTGTGCAGAAAGAACGAACATTTGTATCTTTCTGTATGAGCTCTGATTTTCCTTATTTTATCAGGGTATATTTTCACATTCAGAGGAGAAAGTTGGTGACTGGAATTTCTTGAGAAGATCCTCCACAATGAAAAACACCTTTGTTTTAATGATGTCCATCCAAAATTCTGTATCATTTCAGTGACACTCTCTCCCCTACTCCACGATAATACAAAATGTGTTGCCCTTCTTTGAACTTTTTCGATGTACTCTGTCAGTCCTGTCTGGTAAGGATACCACACCGTGTAGCAATATTCTAAAAGAGGATAGACAAGTGTAGTGTAGGCAGTCTCTTATTGTGCTCCATGGGCATGGCACACCTGTTTGTTGGGATCATTTTCTTGTATTAATTAGTCATTCAGTTTGGTATTTCATGTGTGTGGTGCTGAGTTTTTGCAAAGTTTCTGTAGTATTCTTGTGTATCAAAAGTCATGGGGCCTACACCCCATGCTCAGCAGTCTTTTTAGTTGTCCCTTGCATTCTTATTCAGTGGTTATGTACTTTCCTATGTTCTTATAAGCTGCCAGGAAAAAAATTAGTACACCTGGAATGACTATGTTGATTTTGATCCAATGATGGCATAAGCCACCTGGTGATAGCAGATGTGCTAATAATGGTTTCAACATCATCCACCAACAGATAGCATAGTGGCATAGCTACCAGAGTGCCATCTGTGTATACCCTTTAATAGGGAATGCTCACAGCTAGAAGGCTCATTGTGGTGTAAACATCTGAAGCAAGGAGGCAACCATGCCACAGAAATGTCCTTGTGCTTCGTACAGCAAATTGAGCGAATTTAAAAGGGGTCAAATTGTGACCTTCTGAGTGGCGGGATAGTTCTTTCAGAGAATTGCCATCCAAGTTGAATGTACTGTGTCAGTTGTGCAACAATGTTGGTATCAGTTATCGCGTGAACATTCATACACCCTTGCGTAAGGTTCTGGAAGTCCACGCAGCACAGATGCCGGCCCGGATTGTCATTTCGTAAGGGCAGTAGTGGTAGATCATGCAACTACCACAGTGAGAAGAGGACTTGCGGGACCAGGCATGTCAACTGTTGCAAACCAGTTATTGGCAGTGGGACTACAGGCATGTACACGTCTAGCCCATCTTCCATTCACGACATGGCATTGATGTGCACAGCTTGACTGGTGCCATCAGAGGACCACTCAAAAGATGGAATGGTACACTGTGGTCTTCAGCAATGAAATCATATTCTGCCTGCATTGAAGCAATGGTCATTTACATGTTTGATGTAAACCTGGTGAGCACTGTCTTGTAGACTGCATTCGTCCAAGACACACTGACCCCACCCGAGGCCTTTTGGTCTGAGTTGTGGTAAGCTACAGCTCTTGTTCACCTTTGGTGTTTCTGGAGGGGACACCCACTAGCACTCATTACATGCAGAATGTTGTTAGAGTGTTAGAGCCCCTCTTTTGCCATTCAGGCAACAAGAAGGTGATGTGTTGTTCCAACGAGCTGATGCTTGCCAATACATTGCCATAAAACTCAGCATCTTCTGCAAGCCATGCAGCAATCCCCTGGTGAGCACGATCTTCGGACTTGTTTCCAATCGAGCACATGAGGTATATGATGGGACAAGAAGTGATTTGTGTAACATGTCAACTAACAACTGTTAAAGAAATACGTGAACAGGTGAAGCAGATGTGGCATAAGATATCCCAGGAGAGTATTCACCATCTGTATGATCAACTGGATGCCAGAGTCAGTGCCTGCATTGGCACCCATGGAGACTACACCATGTACTAATATCAGTGTTTCAGTATGGGTAGATACCTGGTACCTCAGAACTGTTCATGCTATTGATCTGTAAATGTAATCATTTCATGTACTCCATATGCATGTTGCAGCAATAAATCTTGAGTGAACTGAAACCTCTAAAAGGGTGTACTAATTTTTTTCCAGCAGTGTATATTCATATTATTTTTCTTCAGTTCACTGCTCATGGAATGCAAGTTTTAGTTATTTTTTTTATTGCCCATTCCCAGGTACACGTTTTCCTTTTGCTAACTTAACTGTAGATCATTCCATTTACAGAGACAGCACTGCTGGCGGGCAGCCTCCTGCTATGTGTGTGATGCATCTTTGAGATGGCAGTCCCATCTCTATTTAAGGAGGGAGGGGTGTTGCATCTGCCTGGCAGTCACTTCCTCCAAATGCCAGGCAGGCTGTGTGGGGAGCTGCCGCTGAGAGGATGTGCATAAATGCCTCCCATAATCTCCTTGACTGCCTGGTCTGTTTACCACAGAGTTACATATTCTAGGGGCACCAAACTCACTGACAGGCAGTGTTCCTGTCACGGCAGAGAACACTGTTGGCAGGACATTATTTTGTTATGCCATGTCACATGCCCACACAGTACCACATGGACATCCATCTGCTCCCAACTATTTTATATACAGTGTGAACACTAATAAAACCAACAAACTGCAAGGACGGATTTCTGACTGCAAATGGAGGAAAAAAGGTCCGATGAACATATGTCCGGAAATGTATCATTGCCACTGTAGATGGCACTGATGAATGACAGTTCCTCTGACCACATGCCATGTGTACCTTGCATGTTGCAGGCTGTACGATTGATGCAGCATACTGTAAGCAACAGAATGGTCTGGTATTCATGTCGGGAACAAACCGAGATGATGTTTGTGTATGGCTAAGCAGATGGAAACGGTTGAGAGGCAGCATGGTTACACCAAAAGAAGTGCCCTCACAGACACCAACCACATCACACAATATTTCAAGCCCTTTTTGGGCATTTGTGTGATTATTGATCCTTTCAGATAGATGACCATGCAGCAGAGAGGCTGTGGACTGAGCATACACCAGATCTGGAGCTTGTACTAGGGTTTGCCTCAATATTCTGTAGAAACTGGTCCTCTAAAGCTGGTGTATGCATAGTCCACCTCCTCCCTGCATGTTCATCTGTCTGAAAGGACCCATGGTCATGCAAAATCTCAAAAATAGCTTGAAATGTTGTGTGATGTGGTTGGTGTCTGTGAGGATACTTGTTTTGGTATAGCCATATTGCCTTTCAACCATTTTCCATCTGCTTGGCCATACAAAAACACCATCTTGACTTGTTCCCAACATGAATACCGGACCAGTCTGCTGCTTACAGTAGGCTGCGTCAGTCACGTGCACAAGGGACAGAAGACACATGGTCAGAGGACCTGTAAATTGTCAGTGCCGTCTACCTTGGTGATGAAGCGTTTCTGGAAATGTGTTCATAGGACATTTTTCCCCCTTTACCAGCCAGGAATCTGCCCCTAGAGCTTGTTGGTTTTATTAATGTTCACCCTGTATTGTAATATTTGTAAGTGACTTGCACAACAACATGCATTGTAAATCTGTACTTTATGCAGATGACATAATATTCATAAATTCTGAAAAAGATGTGAACAAAGTGACACTAAAAAACAATGAATGTCTTAAATTTTCAAATACATGGTTGAAATTAAGGAATTCTATACTAGTTTTGAAAAGACTGACATATTATTTTCAGTTTATCCATTGTTGACATTGAGTGCACAACTGTTAAACTCCTTGGTATATATTTGAAATCAAAATTACATTGGAACAGTCATACAGAATATTTATGTAAAAAGCTGTGTAAACTACACACATGTGTTTCTGAAAACTGTTGTTTAGTTTCAATAATACTTCCTTTCATTGTCATCTGAGACATGGCACTCTTTTGTCGGAAGTTTTTCTGGGACAAAAAAAATCTGCCAGGAGGAGGCCATCAGGTGCTTGTCTGGAATAACATATCTTGGAGACCTTATGGTAAACAGTTAAATATACTAGCAGTCCCATCTCTCTTCATTTTCAGTTGCCTTTTCATATAAAGGAAACCCAAGAGGTGTTGCTTAATACAGAAGGTACATCAATGTAACATTCTTCAGACATATAAAATAAATACAGGTACCCACAACTAGATGGAATGAAACAATAATGTAGTTATGAAAACAATAACAAATTAAATTTTGTATTGAAATTAAGTAGAATGCTGAGAAATAAGTATAGCCTTAGACTCAATATGTTACAGTTAATGGAATTATTACATTGTTCTTTTGTGCGAAATAATGAAGGCTTCTTCTTCTGTCTCTATAAGTGTAAGACTGCCATTTTTGTACGACTAAGTTAACTGTGAATAATAATGTTAATATTGGGTTAAAATGAGTTATTATCTTATTGAACATGCACCTTAACCATTACTAATTATCTGCACAGATTTATTTTACATTTCAGAAGCTTAATTCCACTGGGAATTGAAAGTTTGGTGATGGCTCGATTACATGCCATCACCGTGCTATCACGTGCATGTTTGTATCCTTGCTATTAGAACCTAGTCCAAACTATTTTCTGTATGAGGTCCAATCATTCTTACTGTACACTGCGACATATTTTGTCACATCATATTGCATATTAACAGGGTCAACCATCACACAACCTATTGATGTCCTATAGCATTATCCACAGCCTGTTTCACCACAGCAGGAAATGTAACAGGTAACAATGTGCAGCTTCAGGTTAATGGTGGAATTTGAATCCAATTGTAACTGCAAACTAAAATGAACAGTTTTACTCCTGCTATACCCTTTGCATTTTATTCCACCACTGAACGATTAGCTTTCTAGGGTAAAATGCAATTTAGCTTTCCATCTATATTCGGATCCTTTGATTGGATGAATCACAATAACTAGGCCTACATATAAAGCTTTATAAGATATTACCTTTGCAGGTACACCATGTCTCAATAAAATTCTTCTAAAATAAAACCCAAAAGTTACTCAAACAAAGGAATTTTTACACATTCAAAGGATTTGAAAACTGTTAGAAACTTTAACTGAATTAATAATTTTTTCGTAAAAGTGATTATACCTTTGTGGAGACAGCAGACTGCAAAGCAGTCAAAAAACACTGTAGTTACACTAGTTACACCTGACAAAGCAACCACTCCGACATTGTCCTGAGGTAGGTTAACATAGACTTCTTTGCTTCCAAAAGTTAGACTTTGATTATTGAGTTATAAGTATGTTCTTTCAGAGTGTGCATGTTGCTAGTAATAAAGTATCTTTTGTCAACAATCATTTCAGGTTGGTTGATTTGGGAGAGGGAGCCAAACAGCAAGATTATTGATCCCATCAGATTGGGGAAGGAAGTCAGCTGCGCCGTTTCAAAAAAACCATCCCAGCATTTGCCTGAAGCGGTTTAGGGAAATCACGGAAAACCTAAATCAGGATGACCAGGCGCAGGTCTGAACTGCCATCCTCTCTAATGCGAGTCCAATGTGCTAACCACTGCGACACCTTGCTCAGTTCATCTCAAGTTCACGCATTTCTATTAACTTCCCTACAGTGATGATAACAGTAATGACCCAGGAGTACAGCAAATTTTGTTAGTTTTTTACCTATGAAGTGCATATGACAATGCTATGCTGTGCTCGAGAGTGCACCAATCACAAAGATAATGGAATGTTGGACAAATCATGCAAAATGCTGATCTTCTGTGCAACCTATGAAACATTTTTACAGGCACAGATGCAAGACTAAAAAGTGAAAGTGCAACCTCGATGTGTTATGTGTCCAATACTGTCAGTGGTTATCAGTGGATGTGAATGTTACATATAACAACAAGATTTACATGGTGATTTTATACCATTCAATCGAGATGCATCACAGCAACAGAGTTTATTCTTGTAGTGCATTTTGGTTGCTTATGATGGACATTCATGCACGTTATCTGGTCCATTCATGTTGGTCACTGGATATACCAACCCATTCGCAATTAATTATGAAGCCCAACCAGAAATATGTAATGTGGTTCCTATGAAACCGTGAACAACTCATGAGCTTTCACCTGACGAGCTTGAGCCTGTGTGTCAAGGACATAATACCCATGGAGTTCAGCTCAGACATGGACCGATCTCCAAACTACCAGTTTTCCAACTCGACCATGTGGCAGTGGTTCCACATTGGCGACATGATCCTACAGGGTCACGGCATTACAGAAGTCACATCAAAATTTGCAGCATTATTGAGCAACTTCTCAGAGTCTGTGTATTTGGTAAGTGACATCATAAGTGCACTGCACGATACCAGCAGATATGATGCAATTAAAGCTGCACTCTTTCAATGTTTCGCTGAAGTGTGGAAACAACAGCTATGCAATTTGTTTAATTTTTATTTATTTATTTATATTTTTTTAAGAAGATTGACCCACAAACACCTTCACAATTTTTGAGATATCTTCAAGTAACAGTAGACCATAGCTTCATGCCAGAATTTGTACTGTGGTCTACTTGGATGCTACGATTACCTCCATCACTACAGTCGGTGCTAATTTTGAGAAAACAGGACCCTGATATTAAGCTAAATTTGGCAGATGAGCTTTATCCATTCCAACAGAGACAACAAGAAGCACCTATAAGGTTCAAAAACGCCATGGATTTTAAACCAGCTGCCCTGCGGTGGCAGCCACAGACTACGCAACAACACTGGACACCAAGCCAGCACAAGCACAGCCAACAACAACTGACTGCAGGATGCCAACCCACAGATACATGCGACACCCCTCCCACTGTAAACAATAACAGTATGACAGCAGAAGGGGGAAGGGCGTGGCCTTGTCTTTGCTATTTTCACATACACTTTGGCAGTAGAGTGCTCAACTGTTCAACTCCTTGTGAGTTCCCAAATTCCGGCGGTGTCCCATGATAGGCACACTGGATCACACAATAAATCAAGATGCTTACACAATGAGAAGAAATTCCAAACCATTTTGTCTACGTCTACGCTCAACACCCATGTCCATATCTTTGCTCACATGTCAAAGAAGTAATTCTCAGTGGATACAGGATTGGCAGTCAGTGTCATCCCAGGCAGAGCACCACCAACAGCAGGATCTTCACATACACAACTGAAAGCAGCTAATGACACAATAATGAGACAGCTTGGAACTGTCAAATTAATGGTTGAGCTCAGATTGGTGACAAAGTGCACATGGCAGTTCGTAAAAGCAGACATGTGTGAATCAATGTTAGCAGTGAATTTCCTTCATCATCTTCATCTTGTGCCAGATCTAATGATAAAAGTCCTTAGGTAAATGACTTCAAGTGAAATCGTAAACGAAAATGCTGATTTCATGCATTAGTTTCATCCACAAAATCTACCGACTTCTCCTCCTGCAAGAAAACCGAACCGCATACTGTCAGATGCAATCATAAGATACAAAGCAGTCAAGTGTGAAAGAATTCAACTTGCAGAAGGAGAATGTAGCACTTAAAGCTTCAACAGACAGCAGAAGAAGAATTGTGTAAGGTACAAGCATGTCTCATGATGCTACAATGCAAACAGCAATAGCACCACAGACTTCAGCATCAGCAGCAACGTTGTACATCACAACAGCAACTGCAAAGTCTGTAATCCAGCACACTGTATCAAGAACAACAGCCATTTTGAATTTTCAGGTCAGTCAGTACCATATTCAGAGAGTGAAAGTGGCTCCAATGTGTGACCTTACATCAAACAATCACTTCAGGGTCCACAGCGTGTAGTCAACGATGACAGTGTGCATAATGTACACACTACACCTGGACCACCAAAGCATTTTAAAGTGTGGTGCCTCGTGCCAGTTAGACTTTGTGTGGTTAAAACTGTGACAGATGAGCGACTTCACATGGGAATAGTGTGGCCATTGGACAGTTCATGGGCTTCACTGACATATTTATAACCATAAAAGGGGGTTCATACAAACTTTGTGGGGCTATTGGTCTCTTAATGCTATACAGTACCAAATAGATGTCCAAAACTTTTCCCATATGTTAGCAGATGCCACCATTTGCAGTGTAATAGAGTGCAAGAAAGCATATTTGCAAATTCCTATGATGAGTGAAGACATGTCAAAAATGACTGTGATCACCCCATTCTGACTACAAGTTTTTGGTTATCTCATATGGAATAAAAAAAAGTGCCTCACAAATCTGGCAGTGCTTCATTGACAAGTCATTACTCCAATTTTCATTTGGCTTTTCTTACCCAAATGACATCCTAGTTTTCTCAGCTTTCCTGGATGAACATGAGGATCATCTTTGCATGGTTTTCAATACACTAGAACAGCACAGCATGGTAATAAATGAAGACAAGAGCCAGCTCTGATAATATGAACCCATTTTCCTAGATCGTCTAATAAATCAGGCACACATCCACCCCATGCAGGAATGTACAGAACTTTTGGAAGCACTACCTAGACTTTCCACTTCTCAGAAACCGAGGAGATTTTTAGGGACAGTGAACCTCTACAGGTGTCATTTGCTTCAGGCAGCAGCACTATTAGTACCTCTCGCTGATTTCCTTGCAGGAAAAAACAAACAGGAAAAACAACCATTGAAATGAACCTAAACAATGCAATATGGATTTGATGACATCAGGCTGTGCTTACAGCACAATCACATTAGCAATCCCTGAACCTGATGCTCAACTCTCTATCACAGCTGATGCAAGTAGGTTAATACAGTCATCAGTATGGTGCTGCAGCAGTTCATAGATGGTAAGCAACAATCAATATGTTTTTTTTATAGAAGTCCACACACTTGCAATGCAAATGGCCAGCATTCTGTTGAGAGTTGTTATCAGTATTGTTATTAGTATATTAAGTAATACACCATTTTAAGGTCAAATTGGAAGGTAGACAGTTGACTATCTTCACAGATCACCACCCACTAGCAGAAGCAATACGAAAGCCAGGCAGTGACTGTTCACCAAGGAAATTTTGACATCTTGATTATGTTAGTCAGTTTACAACTTATGTAGAGCATCTCAGGGGCGCCAAAAACATGGTGACTAACTATCTGTCATGAATTGGCAAGTGTAGATTATGAGGATCTTGCAGTGGTACAGGAACAAGGCCCACAAACTCAAGAACTTTCGCAGAACACAAACATCAGCCACAAGTGCAAACTTTGTACACTCCATGGTTTGGAGAAGCAGATTTGGTGCAAAATTTTGCAGTGCAGGGCCCACCCTTTGGTTTATTTGATTATGCGGAAACATGTCTTTGACTGCTTGCATTGACTGTCTTATCCAGGGGCATGACCCTCAACTAAAGTGATAACAGACAGAAGCATGTGCAGCATGTCAGAGAAACAAAACAGGATGTCACACCACCCTCACCCAAGACCAATTTGAGGTCCCAACAGGCAGATTACGACATGATCACTTAGACTTGGTTGGGACCCTTATAGGGCCAAATGGTTACAAACACATTCTCTTGGTGACTGATCATATGACATGGTGGCTGGTGGCAGCACCATTGGCAGACATTACCACAGAATCAACAACTAAAGCATTCATACAGTTGTGGATTTCTAGATTTGGTTGCCAGGATGTGATTACTACTGGCCAAGGCTGTCAGTTTCAGTCATCACTGTTCACAGAACTATTCAGACTTGTGGTTTCAGGTGCTTTCACATAACTGCCTACCACCTCCAAAGCAACAAGCTGGCTGAGTAGTGGCATTGCACTCTTGGGGCAGCTTTAAAGTGCCACATGGGAAATAGTGCAACACACTCCCCTTGGGTGATGTCGGGTGTACACACTTCCTTCAAAGAGTATTGCATGGTGAACCCCTACAGCTCTTGGCAGCATTTGTTGATCCTGTTAGCCACCAAATGCACTGGAGTTAATGGAACTAGTCAGCAGAATATGAAAACATATTGCATGGGCCTGCAAACAGCTGCCACAATGACACAGTGCATCAATACTTTTCATGAAAAGGTACATTGTGACTCCATGATGTTAAGAGATGACACCATGCATCTGGCACTGCAGCATCATATCCAGGGCCACATAAAGTTCTCCTAAAGGGAGACAACATGTTTATCATTTTACTGTATGACATCTTACAATGATCTCCATTCACCATTTGAAATTAGTTTGGGTCCTCAGCAATGATCCTCTCACACGCACACCAGACAATGCCATGAACCTGCCGGAGGAGCCTTAAGCTCCTTCACCACACTACATCAAACAACAAACATTGCTCCTAGCTGCACTCACATCCATGTGTTCGGACGATGAACAGCACTCCTGTTTCGGTTCCCTCCACCATCTTCTGTGGCTTTCATGGGATTACATTCTGGGCTCACCGAAGGCAAAGTACATTCTCCCTCAACTGTACTCCATACCATGGGGGGAGGAAGGGGAAGGGATGGTGGAGGAGGGGGTGGGGGGGACTCTATTATTACTGCATACTGTGAAACGGTCACAAAACATTACAAATGAACAACCTCTGGCGAAGAAACTTTTCTGATGTATGCCTGAGTCAGGTTAATACAGGCATTCTTTGTTTCCAGCAGTCTAGCTCTGACTATTGAATTGTAAATATGTGCTTTTAGCTTGTGGAGGCTTATTACCAATAAAAATCTTTTGTCAACCATCATTTCAGGTTTGTGTACTCCTATTAACTTCGCTAGGGTGATGATTACACCTCCATGAAAGAAATGATGTACGTTTTCTATTGTACTTTTCTGTATCTTTGGCTGTGTATAGTTTAGTGTATACGTTGTAGGCCTATTACTACACGCTAAGTGCACGCTTTCTCCGACACGTCACTCCCCAACGTAAAAGTTATTTTTAAAATTAATCATGACAGTATCGATTGCATTAATTGTTTAAATTTATTTGAAGAAATAACTGAAAAGAAATTGAGCTGTAACACTCAGAAACGAAGGGAATACAAACTGAATTCATGAAACGACTATTGACCTCGATTTGGATGCTTGTGCAGACTGTGACTTGGGTCCTTACTTATCGATATATATTCATTTTAAGTAAATTATATCAAAAGTATGGCAGAAGGCAAACATCAACTTCTCGGCTTCCTGCAAGCGCTAATTAGAAATGTATGTTGCCATTAACTTCCGCCTGCATCACATTTACCTTATTTGCAGCAGATCGCGTGAAGACACAAATTTAATTCAGAATTTTCTCACGGCCTCCATAACACGTAATGGAAATTAAAGGAATCAAAGTAAGCAAACAACGGTACTAGTAAAATGATGTAAAGTACAATGCGGAATATAATTTGAAACTGCGCGCCGTTAATTATGTTAACTCTGCTTAGGATCCGAAGCTATTCCACATCAAAAGCGACAGCCTAATATCCATGGTAATATCACAGGTAATATTTCTGGACAGGAATTTGCCCTGTGCACTTATACACTACTGCGGCTTTATGACAGTTACAGCTGACATAAAGTCGGCAGTTATGTCCTACCTAGTATTACAACCGAAAAAGTGGGCTGTAATAGTACAAACCAAATATATAGCTGCACAGTTTTTGTAAAGGAAAGAGGTTCCGCTGTTGAGGAAACTGGGACCGAACATCTTTAAAGAGGAACAGCTGTGGATTTGGTTGACGTTGCTTTGGTGCGACGTAAGTAATCGTTCACTCGCACAGTAGAAAGTCGAGTACGTCTGGTGTAGTCCAACATGCCGAAAAAGAAGACAGGTCAGCGGAAAAAAGCCGAAAAGCAAAGGATGAGACAGAAAGAAATCCGAACGGCAAAAGATAATATGACCTTGGCACAGTATCCGTGTAATGCTGCGATGGTGCGTTTTAATTGTTTAATACATGTTTTACAGTTTTATCCTGCTAGTTACCAAGTATTAAACAGAATTTTTAATTTCAGGAATGCGACAGGTGCAAGAGGTATGTATGTACTGTAATAACAACGCCATTAAGTGTTTTAGCAAATTAGGACACTTGGCATGAGTTACCTAAACTGTTGCTGTTAAGCTTAGCACGTAAAAACTACGGTAACCTCTTTGTATTTACATTCGTTGGTGTCATCATCTCAAAACAGTATTTTTTCTCCTACCGCTACCAATATTTTGTAGTGTGCACTATCACACTGAAACGAAAGATTTCAGTGCTGAAACAAATCAAATTTCTTCAGATTATTCGTGGTTATCGTTAATGAATGTATCCTAGGATTGCGGATGCCACAGCTTTCGTATCTAGATCTATTATGCAAACCACTGTGAAGTGCTTTGTAGAGAGTACTTCAGTCCTGATTACTAGTTTCTTTCTATTCCAGCCCGGTAATAGGTTACAAGAAGAATGATTGCTTAATTACTCCATTGTGTGCTGTAACTAATTTAATCTTGTCTGCAGGAGTTGTGCAAAGAATATCTCTAGTTTCTCAGGGTAATGGGTATCTAGCTTAGACCATCTGTTAATTCAGAATTTTCAGCATATCTGTGGCATGCTCCTGTAGATCAAATGTGTGACCATTCATGCTAATCTTTGTATATATTCAATATCTCCTCTTGGTTGTATTTGGTATGTATCCCATGCACTTGAACTATATTTTCAGACGAAAACTCCAGGTTTGAGTTCACCTTCCTAATTTTCTAAGATGGGATGCTGCCTATACTTGGCTTATCTAGTACACTGTCTGTGATATTCATTCCATTTTGTATCTGTACAAACTATTATATCCGTATATTTGAGTGACTTGACTGATCCCAAATGTATTATTTTAGTGATGTAGCAGTCATTAGATCTTACTTTTTGGCATAATCCGAATCACTTCAGGCCGGGGGATTACCTTCATAGTCTCGGATGTTGTTAAATTTAGCATATGTTAAAATTCAGGGGTAAGAAAGAAACATGTAATATTTTGTTTTCTCAACCCCCCCCCCCCCCCAAAAAAAAAAATCCTGCACCGAGATACAGACCTCCAAAGATGACACTGTGAACACCATTTTGAAGATGTGAATATTGAAAAAAAAAAATTTAAAATGCTGTATCTTAACAGTCCTAGATTTTTTTTTTTTTTTTTTTTTTTTTTTTTTTTTTTTTTTTTTTTTTTTTTTGAAAGATAATGCTTTATGATTACAGTTGTATCCTCCGTTTAGACATTTCTGTCAAAGTTTGAAAATTTTTTTTATAATTTAGTTTTTTTTAAAATGCCAATCCAGAAAAGTTGGATTTTCTTCTGTTGATCAGTACCATGTAGTACTATATCCTCTATAAAGGAGAGCTTCCACCTTTAAGTTGGACAGGTTTTATTTTTTAAAAATCATTCAAGGGTAATGTGTGTCTTCACTGAAGTTGTTTCTTACTAATTTCTTTGTTTCAATGTTTATTTCTTTTGTCTTTGTTGCAGTCATTTCTTTTCATTTTCATTGTTGCAAATATTTCTTACTTTGTTGTAGTTTCTTGTCAGTTTCCTTGCCATGGTTGTTCATTGTAGGTTTCTATATTGTAACTATTCAGTGCTAATTTGTTTACTGATGAGGCTTCTAAGAAACCTGAGACCATCAATGAGTTCTGTGTTTTCGTGATGAATTTGCCAGTTGACCCGGTTTAGTGTGTTTTGTGAAAAGGAGTGCTTGAAATGTCTTCTGACTGGGGCCACAGGAGAGTGAAGTGTGCTGACTATTTTTATATCCATAAAAGAGTGATATACAAAGCAAACAAAAAAAAGACTTTGTTCAGGTTGGGAATAAGAGTTCTCATTTGAAGACTGTTTCAAAGTGAAGATGTTTCAAGTGACGGCTTTTTGTGTTCTAAATGTTTGACAGAATAACAACAATGATAGTATCTGAACAAGGTGAAGCCTCCCATGGTGCAGATTTTGCATCAGTAGAGGAAGAATTAAATACCCTGAATCAGTCAACTACAGAGGTAGGTGTTAGTCCTGTTAAGAAACCGTGGTCAGTGAAGTCGAGTCATAAGCTTTATGTATCAAGAACGTGCAGAGAAATTATTAAAGCTGTGAATGAGTACACTACAGCAAAACCGACCACACTCTTCAAAGTAGAAATTCCGTCTTCAGAAGAAAATGAACCAAAGCACTCTTGCACCTCTTACCAGGAATTTTTCACAAATATCAATTCAGCTGTTGAATATTGTGCATCCTACAGTGAAAAGGTGCAAGTTTTAACTATTATTCCAGAGACATTTTCAAAGAAAACTGTTGATCCACATTCCATCAGTATAAAAGCACATGGTAGACAAATCAAGAAATGTGAGGTCTGTAAAAGGAGTCTTTGGAAGACCAGATCCCTATTATGGTCATCCTGTAGAAGCAACTCAAGTTCAAATAGTCCTTTCATTTTATCTAGAAGATAAATGGGACTTTTCTCACCAGAGTGCCAACAAAAAAGTACCATAACTGTAACAGTTGAAGGTCAAAAAGTTGTGAAAGTGAAGAGGTACATGACTCACAGTATTAAAGAACGTTTTGCAATTTATAAGAGCAACTATACAACTCCACATATTGGAAGCTCAAGATTTTATGCACTATGACCTAAGTGGGTAGATCCACACCCACCTAGAGATGTCTGTTTGTGTGTGTGTGTGCTGCGTGAATTTTGAAAATTGTGTGTTAACTTTGAAGAACTTGCTGGAGCACATGGCATATGACACCTTGGTTGAGCGTGTGAAGTCATTAGTCTGTGACGTAAAGTGAGAGACTTGTTTGTTTCAAGAAAGTGGTGACTGCCCTGGAAAGGGAGGACTGTCTTTACAGACACTTGGCCTGGAAGACATAGCAGATAACTCTGCAGAAATTGCATATGCGACATGGGAGGAAAATAAACTAATTAAGAAAACTGTTGCCTTTGACAGTTTCATTGATGAACTTGGAACTTGGTAAATGGTCAGTGAAAGCAGTAACACACTAGTATCTGAAGAAATTGCAACAACATCATGTTGCATAAGTGAAAGGGTGTGTACAGGCTGAAGAACTGTGTTTAGTGCTTCACTGTGATTTTGCTGAGAACTGGTCTGTAATTCTCCTACAAGAAGTACAAGGATATCATTGGAGTAATGACAAGTTTCAGTTTTTACAGGAGTGACATATTTTCAAAAAAATACCACAAGTGGTGCTGTTATTAGTGATGACACAGGACATGATGCAGCACATGCTTTGCTAGCAATGGGCAAAATTCTTCGGCTGCAAAAAGTGTCAGATGATCATCATTATTCCTGATGGTGCTCCTAGTCATTTTAAAAATCATTACCAGCTGTTTGATTTGAAAAAGTTGCTTGTGCCAAATGACTGTGTATACAGCGCTACTGGTCATGGGAAGGGGCTTTGCGATGGTGTAGGCGGCCTGCTGAAGCACCATGCTACGAAACATAATCTTTCCAGACCAAATACCGCTGTGATTCAGAATGCTTAGGATTTTACGAGTGTCGTGAAATCTTGCACATCCACAGCCCTCATTCTTTTGTCCAAAGAGGAAATCGAAGGATTCTGTGAGCAGAAAAAAGGAGAATGGTCCAAACAAACTACTCCTGTGAAAGGAATTCAGAAGACACATTTTTGGACTCAGTGATGGGTGAACTTATATTGCACGCAGGAAAGAGGAAATTTTGTTTGTTCGGCCAACACCTCAGAAACAGCAGGATAATATTCAGATTCATAACCTGTGTGTGTGTGTGTGTGTGTGTGTGTGTGTGTGTGTGTGTGTGTGTGTGTGTGTTTGGTGTGGGAGGGGGGTGGGGCAGTGACTGATGGATTGCAGAGATTAGACACCAGTTATGAGTTAAATGAAATTGTAGTGAAGTATATGCTACCACATGGACCAGCTGCTGGCTATAGATTTCCAGCTGAAGGACACCAACAATGCCATAAGGGCTCGCTTCCTGTTCACAATGTTTTGAAAATTGTAAGTGCTCCAGTTCTTATTGGTTCAACAGGACGGCATCATTCTATATCAAAGGAAGATACTGAAGCAGTGGGACACAGTTTTAGTTCATTGACTGGCTAATTTCAATATAAAACAGAGTGCACAGTAGCTGTATAAATGGAAACCTTTAAGTCTTTGGACCTTTCGCATACATTTTGGAACCATTTACAATGCGTGAAAAATGAGTGTTTTACTCATCTTTCAAAAGTAAAATTATGTTAAATAAGGCTAGGTTTTGATTTTTATGAGCCTGTTATGTGATAATAAAACAGGTTTTATGTATGGCAGAAATTTCAGTTGCTTATTAAACCTGTTCAACCTAAAAGTGGAAGCTCTCCTTTTCAGGGAATGTAGAACTATATGGTACCAATCAACAGAAAAAAAATCAAAATCTTATGAATTGGCAAAAGAAGTTCAAAATGCTATAGTAAAAGAAGTTTGACAGATAAGTTCAAATAGAAAATTTCTTTGTAATTGTAAATCAGTTATCTCTCAAAAAAATAAATCTAGAACTGTTCCAGAGATAGAGTATTTAAAATTTTTTCTAAAATTTGCGTCTTCAAAATGCTATATGCGGTGTCATCTTTGGAGGACTGTATCTCAGAGCAGAAATTTTTTTGGAGAGAAAAAAAGTATTCCTTACTTAGTCCCTTATTTTAACTTAATGTTAAATTCAATAACATCAGAGACTATGAAGGTAAGATTTTTTCGTAGCCTGGCTGAGTTGTATGGACTATGCCTTTCTTCGTTTTGTTAAGTGTGCAGTTTTACATTGTGCATGTTATATCTTTGGACCACTTTGAAATGTTAACAAGATCTGACTAGATAGTTGAGCCGGCCGAAGTGGCCGTGCGGTTAAAGGCGCTGCAGTCTGGAACCGCAAGACCGCTACGGTCGCAGGTTCGAATCCTGCCTTGGGCATGGATGTTTGTGATGTCCTTAGGTTAGTTAGGTTTAACTAGTTCTAAGTTCTAGGGGACTAATGACCTCAGCAGTTGAGTCCCATAGTGCTCAGAGCCATTTGAACCATTTTTGACTAGATAGTTGCACAGCTTTTATCAGATAATACATCATTACTTACCGTATAACCATACCATCTGCAAAAGTTCCAGTTTATTAAAATATTGTCTGCCATATCATTAACATACAAAAGGACTCTCAAGGCTCCCAAGCTCTTGAAGCATGCCTGAAGTTATGTCAACTTCTGAGATAATGTGCTTTGATCTCCCTACCAAGCAATCCTCAGTCCAGTCACAAATTTAATTGTGTATCAGATACCATTGTATTTTCATTAATACTCTATGTAGACATTGAAGGCTTTTGAATACCAAACACATTCAACCACTTCATAATCACTGTTACTACTTTGTTTGGAGACCCCCAGAGGTGAGTCTGTTGTTGCCATTAGATCTAACATTTTTCCATCATGAGTGGGCTTCTGAAATATCTGCTCTAAGCACTTTTCAGAGAAGACGTTTAATCTTGTTTTGTGAGCTGTTTTGTCTTGCCCTCCACATACAAAACTGTAAGCATTCCAATCAATTGTTGATTGATTAAATTGTCCTCCAATCATGACAGCATGAATAGAGAACATACATACTAGTGAATTGACATTTTTCTGTTACATCTGCAGTTGAGTTTGGTGGTTGATAGAATATCCAATTACATGTCCACCCTTGATAATGAGTCTTGCCCTAACCATTGCACATGCAGACTTCTGTCTCAGTGGATTTTATATTTTTGTCTACTACATAAATTAATTGGACACCGCCTCTGTTTCCAGTTAGCTTGTCCTTTCAATGTACACTTGTATTTACACCAAAAATGTCACTGCTATCAATTTCAGGTTTTAACCAGATTTATGCATCTAGTGTTACAGGAGTTGCACTGCTTTTTAGGACTACTTCAAACTCGTGCAACTTTGCTGCAAATGCTCCACTTCATGGTTTCACATTGTGCACCCCTGACCCATTTAGGTCACCCCTGCAATCCTCAACCCTATGGCATAAATTCTGAAAGCCGTAGTCTAGCTTGTTCCAAATTTTCATAGTCTCTGGTTCCAGCCTTCCACTCTGCTCAGAACTAGCAGGCCATGATCAATTATGGAGGACAAGGGTGCAGATTGAGAGCTTTGCTGAAACTCTGCCCACAACTCTGGTCTTCTCAGTCCTCTCTAGCAGTTGCTGGAATGATGAAAGTATGAATTCAGACCCCAGATGACAGGCATTGATCATTCAGATGTGTGCCACAACCTGCAGGTGGTTGCACCTTCTTTCCTCAGTAGCTGCTGGGACAGTCCCTTCAGCATGTTGAATTAGGCTTCCAGGCTTACATACACTGTGCATAGTGTGATCCCTCCGATCCCTTCCTGATATTTCATTAAGGCTCTGTGACAAGACTGATCCTCATTGTAGCCTGAAGTCTCAAGTTAGATTGAAAGGTGGTTATTTGGTCGTGTGTTGTAATAGCCAACAAATTTGGAATTGTGTGGAGAAAACATGACTGCAGTTGCCTGAACAGTCCAGGTAGTGAGTTTTCTCTATATCAAGTGCCACAACATTATTTCCATTGTTACGTCAATTTCAATGGAAGCCAGCAGGGAAGATGGCAAACATCTACTTCTACATCAACATGAATACTCTGCAAATCACACTAAAGTGCCTGGCAGAGGGTTCATTGAAACACCTTCACAATAATTCTCTATTCCAGTCTTGAACAGTGCGTGGAAAAAAACAAACACCTCTAGCTTTCCGTGAGCTCTTATTCCCCTTATTTTATTATGATTATTGTGGCTCCCTATGTAGGATGACATCGAAAAAATATTTTCGCATTTGGAGGAGACAGTTGACTGAAATTTCTTAAAGATTACACTGCAGCAAAAAACGCCTTTGTTTTAATTATGTCCATCCCAAATCCTGTATCATGTCCTTGACACCCCTCTCCCCCCCCCCCCCCCCCCCCTCCCGCCCTTTTTCATGATAATACAAATTGTGCTGCTCTTCTTTGAACTTTCTTGATGCGTCTCATTAATTCTGTCTGGACAGGATCACAGACTGTGCAGCAGTACTCCAAAAGAGGGTGGACAAGTGTATTGTAGGCAGGCTCTTTAATAGATCTATTACATTTTCTAAGTGTTACACCAATAAAACACGCTCTTTGGTTTGCCTTCCCCACAGCGTTTTCTGAGTGTTCTTTCCAGTTTAAATTGTTCGTAATTGCAGTTCCTAGATATTTAGCTGAATTTACAGCCTTCAGATTAGACTATTTTATCATGTAACCAAAGTTTGATGGATTCCTTTTAGCACTTATATGGGTGACCTCACACTTTTCATTATTTCGGGTCAATTGCCAATTTTCGCACCATTCAGTTATCATAGTCATCAGTCCAGTCCAGGTTTGATGCAGCTCTCCATGCTATTCTATTCTCTGCAAGCCTCTTCATCTTCAAGTAACTACTACAGACCACATCCTTCTGAATCTGTTTAGTGTGTTCATCCGTAGGTTTCCCTCTAAGATTTTCACCCTCCATGCTTCCATCCAATAGCAAATTGGTGATCCCTTGATGCCTCAGAACGTGTCCTACCAACCGATCCCTTCTTCTAGTCAAGTTGTGCCACAAATTTCTCTTCTCCCCAATTCTCTTCAGTACCTCCTCATTAGTTGCATGATCAACCCATATAATCTTCAGCATTCTTCTGTAGACCCACATTTTCAAAGCTGCTGTACTCTTCTTATCTAAACTATTTATCGTCCATGTTTCACTTCCATAATACATGGCTACATTCCACACACATACTTTCAGAAAATACCATTCAGATATCTTTTCTAAATCTTTTTGCAATTAGTTTTGACCTTCTGATGAATTTACAAAATGATAAATGACAGCATCATCTGAAACAACCTAAGACGGCTGTTCAGATTATGTCCTAAATCATTTATATAGATAAGGAACAGCAGAGGGCCTGTAACACTACCTTGGAAATGCCAGAAATCACGTCTGTTGTACTCAGTGATTTTCAATCAATTGCTACGACCTGTCACCCCTCTGACAGGAAATCACAAATCCAGCCACACAACTGAGATGATGTTCCATAAACACACAATTTCATTACAAGCTGCTCGTGTGGTACAGTGTCTAAAGCCTTTTGGAAATCTAGAAATGCAGACTCAATTTGAAATCCCGTGTCAATAGCAGGGGTCAAAATATCTTGTGCCATGATGAGATAATTTAATACAGAGGACTAGCTCTAATCAAGGTCTAAAAGTACAAAATTCTTCAGCATGTGATAGAATGACAAGAAGCCGTGTCCTATGCACAAAAAATTCAAAAAAAATTACAAGTACAAAGCAAAGACAATTTGGAACATTATTAGACATGAGATGATAAACTCAGTAATGCAAATGAAACCTAATGGCAGTAGGAGTGAGCACAGATGAGTTAAATTTAAACTCTTGGTCACTACATTCCATGAATTCTTCCTAATAGCAGCTAAAAACACGGGAGAAAAAATATACCAATGAAAGTAGGCCCATGACTGGCATTGCATACTCCTCCACCAGTTTTGCCAAATCATCTGTTAGAGAGGCTACAAAAATCATTAGCCACTGAAACGCAGTAACTCTTCTGTTTATGATGGTATTTGAACCAAAGTACTGAAACCTTGTGCTGAATTGATAGTGCCCCCTCAAGTGTATCTTTGAACCAACCAATGAGACAAGGTGTATTTCATGAAAAATTGGAGATTGTGGTAGTATCACGTATCTATAAAACTGCAGATGAGCAACTTGCCTCTAATTATCAACCCATCTCCCTTGTTCCAGTGATATAAAAATTTTTGAGAGTGTAGCTTAAAATGGGAAAACTGAACCACATCTCTGACAACAGCATTTACAGAGTGGCTCAGTGTGGCTTCTGTAAAGGAGTCTTTACTGAAAAAAAGCAATATATGGTGTTGCTAAACGAGGAAAATTACCCCATTGGTATTTCCTGTGTTCCTGCCAAGTCCTTAGATTATGTATGTCACAAAATTTAGCAAGGGGAAACTAAACTAAATCTACATAAATGATTTAGCCAAGACACCGAGGGACTATTCAGAAAGTATGATATTTTCTGATGACACAAATATAATTATAAAGAGCCCAAATACACCCATGCCAGAGACAGCCAAGACAATAACAGAACAAGCTTACAGTTGCCTAGTCATTAATATGCAAATTAATGACGAGGGTCTCAACAAGTTTTCCTGGACACACCTGAAGTTACTTTTACTTTTGTTACTGAGTTTTCATCCAAGATAACATGCTGCATTCTGCCTACCAAGTAATTCTCAAGCCAGGCACAAATTTTGTTTGACACCCTGTGTAATCATAGTTTTGTTGATAAACAATGCTGCAGTACAGAATAAGATGTTTTTTGAAAGTAAAAAAATACTGCATCTACCTAATTTCTTTGAGCCATGGCATTTAGGATGTTGTGATATGTGATTTATTCATCTCATTACATACCATTTTCAAATCATTTGATTTGATGTACAGGAGACATGTCAAGGTTTACAAAAGAAACTTTTTCACTTTTTTTAAGAGAAATACAAAAGTTTACATTATATTTTACATTTCTAAGTTACAGCTACACATGTACATAAAATAATACATTTAATACAATCCCTGTGTTCAGAATGTGAAGCTGTCCACAATGAATTCATCGACAGAATAACAACACTTTTCCACCAGAAGAGTAAAAAGCAATCTTTTCAGTGAAGCAAGCTCTATCTTAAATATATTACTGCCTTTTGTTTTTTTTGAAAATTTTTAACCCCATATACTCTGGCATTTGGGTGTAAAGTTTTAAATGATGTGTTGGAAGTTTGAAGTTATCTCTGTGGGGCTCGCCACTCTTTGGCAGGTTCATGCTTGGCTACCATGGGGCCCCAGCCTTTGCAGCATTTTTTCCCTTCAGTGCTGCATGTCAATCCTCTTGCTATACTTTTACTCCTCCCTTGGGGAACATGTCTCTGGTGTTATTCGGAATCTTCTGCATTGTCTGTTGCTGACGTAAGGACAGTCCCACCTTTGTTTTTTGCTCCATTTTCCTTTCTTTGTTTCCCTTCTTCTCTTGTTCCTCTGCTTCGGCATGTAAGGTCCCTCTTTTTCTTCTTCCTCCTTGTGCCCTCCTGAAGGCCGGCTCATGTGTCTGATACGTAACAGGTTACTGGGTAACATGTAATCCCAGCCCCGGGTCAACAGGTAGGGTTCGCACATACCACGTAGTATAGGCCAGGCCCAGGAAGGGGTGATTGCCTGAGCTGCAACCTTCCCAAATTGCCGATTGGTCCCTCTGTCAGATATACGGAAGGTGTGACCTGAGGTGTGAACAATCACCTAAGGTGGGTGCACCCCCTTGTGAAGGGAGCCCCAAGTTGGAAGGAGTGCGCCATCAGAGATGCTGGCAATCGTGGGGATTTTCTTGCAATGAGTCAATCATACACCCCATCGATGTTGACGAAATGTAAACGTAATGAGGCTAATGATTCAATGACCCTTCCTGCTGCACCACGGTTCCTCATGCTCTCATGTACTGAAGACAGTTAGTCCTTTGCCACAGTCAATACATTTATTATTCAGAAAGGTGTTGATGCAATTGCTGGCCCTGTGAAATCCTGTTCTCATTTATGGAATGGCACTTTGCTTTTGGATGCTGCTTCTGATTCTCAAGCACAACTGCTTGCTGCCTTGCTTCTCCACGGCAACCCTGTCTGTATCGAGGCCCATAGAACTCTGAATTCTTCCCATGGTGTAGTTTACACCAGGCTGCTCGATGGTCTAACCGAGGCCAACATCCAATCTTACCTCTATGATCAGGGTGGCATTGCCATTCATTGTGCAATGAAAAAGGTAGATTCCTCCTTAGTGCCCACCCACACTCTTTTCCTCCCCCTTGCTGTCACCCAAGATCAAAGCAGGCAGTGAAATTATCACAGTCCGGCTGTACATTGCAAACTGCTACCAGTGTCATCATTTCAACACACCAGAACGTCTTGTTGACACCCAGCCCAACATGTAACCTGTGGTAGGGATGTGCACAAGGGCGATTGTCGCCTCTTTCTCCTCACTGTATCAACTGCAATGGCGGCCATGCCGCTTCCTCAGGATTGTCCTGTGTATCTTGATGAGCGGGCAGTCCAAGAGATTCAAGCAAAGTAGCTCGCAAGTTATTGGCTAGTTGCAAACCCTGTGTTCTTCCGTCTGGCACTTAATAGTTCTGTTCTTGTTACCCCTCGCTGCACGAAGGACATAGGCACGCAAACATGAGACTAGAAGTTCGGCTCTGAGGTTGTGAAATCGCCTAGTGTCAAGGTGGCATCGCCACCCCCCCAGGACTCCCAGTGCTGGAAGTTCGGCCATATGTCTTCCCGCTGTACTTCCAGCCCCACCTGTAGAGATTGTGGTAGTCCATCGCATCCCAATACTCCACGTGCCCCGCCTCCTATCTGTGTCAACTGCAGAGAGCATCATTCACCTTGCTCGCCAGACTGCAGGATTTTACAGAAAGAGAGGAAAATCATGGAATATAAGACCCTGGACAGTCTGACCTTCACAGAGGCCAAGAGGAAATGTAAGCACCTGCATCCTGTGGCTATGACCCCTCCAAATACACTGCTGCTACAAGAACAGTTCTCACATCAGTTCCTCCAATTCCTGTCGCCTCTCAGAACTGGGAGACTATTACCTGCCTCCTTGATGGTGGGGGGCACTGCCCTCCCTGTTGCTCCCGCACCACCTACTTCTGGAGCAAACCCCCCCCCCCCCCCCCACACACACACACACACACACAGTTGGGGATTACAGTCACCACTTCTGAGACAGAGAAGCGTAAGGCTTCTTCGGCTCCTCTCGATAGGAAGGGGTCCCTTGAGTCACTCCCTTCCCAGGTTTCTGCTAGTGGGAAAGATGACACCTGCCAACAGCTGAAGAGCCCAAAAGCAGCTGGTCGTAGGGCTTCAGGCTCATCCTCAGTCCCGGAGACTGAACCAGATAAGTCCTCCCAGCCAGGGACACCCAAGGAACACTGAGAGAAATCCAAAAAGAAAACCCCTAAGAACAAGGAACTTGTGGTGGCATCCACACAACCGCTACCCACAAGCTCTGTGTCTGAGGATGGGGTGGAACTTTGGCGTCCACTGAGGACCTAGATCTCACCGGACCCTCAGACACAATGGATGTAGACTGCTCTGGCAACAGGTGACCCTGAGCTGTAAACTGCCTCATTGAATGTTCCATGCGTTCCCAGTCTCACGATATCATCATCCTCCAGTGGAATTGAGGCGGTTTTTTTTTCACCGCCTGGCTGGGCTATGGCAACTGTTAAGCTTTACACCTGCTTTCTGCATTGCCCTCCAGGAAACCTGGTTCCTGGCAATGTGGACTCCTGCCCTCCGTGGCTATAAAGGATATTGCAGGAACCGTAGCGACTACAATAGTGTGTCAGGCGGAGTTCAATACGGACAACGCAGGAAATAACTGTCTGCAATGTATATCTTCCTCCAGATGGTGCAGTACCCCTGACTGTATTAGCTGCACTGATTGACCAACTCCCTAAACCTTTCCTACTTCTGGGAGATTTTAATGCCCATAACCCCTTGTGGGGTGGCACCATGATTACTGGCCAAGGCAGAGATGTTGAAACTTTACTGTCTCAGTTGGACCTCTGCCTCTTAAATACTGGGGCCACCACACATTTCAGTGTGGCTTATGGTAGCTACTCAGCCATTGATTTATCAATTTGCAGCCCAGCACTTCTCCCATCTATCCACTGAAGAGCACATGACCTTTGTGTTAGTGACCACTTCCCCATCTTTCTGTCACTGTCCCGGTGTCAGGCCCATGGATGCCTACCACGATGGGCTTTAAACAAGGCGAAGTGGGGAAACTTTCACCTCTGCTGTCACCATTGAATCTCCCCCTCACGGTAACATCGATGTCATGGTTGAGCGGGTGATTACAATAATTGTTTCTGCAGCAGAAAATGCGATCCCTCGCCCGATGCATAAGACAGTCCCTTGGTGGCCACCTGAAGTCAGTGAAGCAATTAAGGAGCATCAGCAAGCTCTACAGTGGCATAAGCGGCACCCTTCCCTGCCGCTCCGTGCCCGTGTTTGCCAACTTATCAAACGACGGAAGCAGGAGTGTTTACAGAGATACGTTTCGACTATTGGGCGTCATACGTCACCTTCCAAACTCTGGGCAAAGATCAAATGTCTTTTCGGATACCAGACCCCAACAGGTGTTCCAGTTGTTACCATAAATGGCGTGTTATCTACCAACGCAAATGCGATTGCCGAGACTTTGCTCGAGCCTCTGTGTTGGAGAATTAGCCCCCAGCCTTTCGCACTCTCAAACAGCACCTGGAAGGAAAAGTCCTCTCATTCACTACACGCCACAGTGAATCCTACAATGCCTCATTTACAGATTGGGAGCTTCTCAGTGCCCTTGCACATTGCTCTGCCACAGCTCCTGGAGCTGATTGGATCGACAGCCAGATGATTAAACGTCTCTCATCTGACTACAAGCGACATATCTTAGTCATCTTCAACCAGATATGGTGCGATGGCGTCTTTCCATCGCAATGGCAGGAGAGCACCATCACTCCAATGCTCAAACCCGGTAAAAACCCGCTTGATGTGGATAGCTATCAGCCCATCAGCCTCACAAATGTTCTTAGTGAGCTGTTGGAACGTATGGTGTGTTGGCGGTTGGGTTGGGTTGGGTCCGGTCCTATAGTCACGTGGCCTACTGGCTTCATATCGGCGGCTTCTGCCAGGTCGCTCTACTACTGGTAATCTTGTGTCCCTCAACTCTGCCATTTGAGCAGCCTTTTCCGGTCCCCAACACCTGGTTGCTGTCTTTTTTAGACTTACATAAAGCATACAACACGACATAGGAACTTCATATCCTTGCCACATTGTACGAGTGTGGTCTCCAGGCCCCGCTCCCGATTTTTATCCAAAACTTCCTTTCACTCCATACTTTCCATTTCCAAGTTAGTGCCTTCCATAGTTCCATCCATGTCCAGGAGAATGGCATCCCACAGGGCTCTGTATTGAGTGTATCTCTATTTTTAGTGGCCATTAACAGTCTAGCAGCAGCTGTCGGGCCCTCCGTCCCACCTTCTCTTTATGCAGACTGCTCCTGCATTCCATACTGCTGCTCCAGTACTGGTGTTGCTGAGCGGCACCTACAGGGAGCCATCCACAAGGCGCAGTCTTGGGCTTTAGCCCACGGCTTCCAGTGTTCAGCCGCAAAGTCGTGTGTCATGCTCTTCTGTCAGCGTTGTACCATTTGTCCGGACCCAGAACTTTACCTTCATGACAATCTACTCACTGTAGTGGAGACATATCGATTGTTATGAGGTGCAACAATAAAGTAATGAGACTGATTTTCTTTGCAGGATGTGGCAATTCTGCAGGCTTGTGTAGGCACAATATCTTTGACCCTGGTCTATAAGCTGCTTGTAGTCCAAGCGGCACATCAATGCAACTGCTCAGTCGTGAGTTGCGCTGTAATAAAACACGTGTTTGTGACTCTCATCATGGAAATTGAACTGCATAATATTGCACAACTGTATGCCATTTCTTTTTGCGTTAAATTGGGTGAAAACGCGACAACAACTTACGGTAAGTTTCAGAAGGCTTTTGGAGAGGAGGTTATGTCAAGAGCTGAAGTTTTTTGTTGGCATAAAATGTTTAGTGAAGGCAGAACGAATGTTGTAGATGAAGACCGCAGTGGGCAACCATCAACCTCACGGACGGATGTCAACTTGGCCAGGGTGCAGGCACTTGTACAATCTGATCAAAGATTATCCATGAAAATCATTGCAGAAAAACTCAACATCAATCGAGAAACGGTTCGTCTAATAATAACTGAAGATCTTGGTAATGAGAAAGATTTGTGCAAAAATGGTCCCCAAAAATCTCTCACCACAACAGCGAGAAACATGTTAAAATGTGGCAGCCGATCTGTTAGAGCAAATGGAAATCAGTCCAGAATTGTTGAGCCATGTTATCACTGGTGATGAAAGTTGGTTTTTTCGGTATGATCCAGAGACAAAACGCCAAAGTTCGCAATGGTACTCAAAGGGATCACCCAGACCAAAAAATAAAAAATGGATATCATAGTCAAAAGTGAAACGCATGCTTGTGTGCTTCTTTGATTCCAAGGGAATTGTTCATAAAGAGTGGGTGCCCCCTGGACAAACAGTTAACCAATATTACTACAAATAAATTTTAGAAAGGCTTTGTAAAAGAGTTATTCATGTCCGTGCCAACATTGCTGATAGTTGGATTCTGCATCACGATAATGCGCAATTCCATACTGCTGTCAGTACAGAAATTTTTAACCTCAAAACAAATTTCAGTACTACCACAGCCACCTAATTCACCAGATATCACTATGTGCGACTTTATTGTATTTCCGAGAGTCAAAACAGCGGGCAAGGCATTGTTTTATTAGGAACAAGGGACCGATGACCTTGTAGTTTGGCCCTTCCCCCTCTCTTTTAAACCAACTATCCAATCCATTTACATTTTTGTTGCCCTTCATCGTTCTTGTGATTTTTCCTTTCATTCGGTTTTGAGTTGTCAGTCTTATTTGTTTTATTCTCACACTTGTGGCATTGTTTTATTTGGAACAAGGGACTGATGACCTTGTAGTTTGGTTCCTTTCCCCCTCTTTTAATCCAACCAATCTCGCCTCAAGGGGCGAAGCCACCAGCTTCTCAACCGGTAGGCAGGAAAGACAGGAGGAGTACTCCCTCCATCCCTACAGCCAAACACCAATTGAGCCTTCCTCCAACTGGAAAGGCTCGAAGAAGTCCACCAAAGGCAAACGGTCTTTTCCTTCGCCAACTTGAACATCCTCTTCGACGGTGTCACACCATGGTACCTTAGTCCAGCCAGCCTCCGTATCGCTGGTGCGCACCACCAACTGTTTTTCAGCTTTGGTCTCCACAGACTCCGCACAAGCAAGCCAAAGCTTCTGTGGACCCCATGGAGCGGGATCATCCTGCTTCTGTGCCCTGTAGTAGTGACTCTACACCAGCTGTTATTCGGCGGCCATCGAGTTAACATTCTTATGTCTTCCTCATCATGTCTGTCCTCCAATGGAAGGTTCACAGCCTTCGGTCCCACAAAGAGGATTTACAGCAGCTTCTAGCATGACAGCATCCCCTTGCACTCTGCCTTCAGGAAATGAAATTGCGCTCTCACGACCACTTTGAGCTTTTGCATTTCTTACCGATTCGTTTTGACCTTCCTCCTGTGGCCGGCATTCCATCTCATGGGGGCATCGTGCTGCTCATATGGGATGACATTCATATTCAACCCATCTCCCTGACTACCCATCTTAAAGCTGTTACAGTTCGCCTTCTCCTTCCCCACCTGATTTCTTTTTCCCTTGGTACCATTTATGTCCCTCTGTCATTCGATGTCGCCAGGGCAGCCTTCCTTCAGCTTATTGGGCAGCTACCTCCCGCATTTTTGCTACTCAGTGACTTTAAAGCACATCATCCACTTTGGGGTTCTCTCAGGACCTGTCAGAGAGTTGCCCTCTTGGCTGACCTTCTTAACCAACTTAACCTCTTCTGCCTAAACACTGGCACACCCACCTTCCTTTCCAGCTTCTCGAACACCTCTTCCCATTTGGACCTATCCTTTTGCACTGCCCAGCTTGCCCATCGCCTAGAGTGGTCCGTTCTCTCTGACACCTACTCGAGCGACCATTTCCCATGCGCTATCTGTTTGCTGACTTATCCAATGCACATGCCCTCCCAAATGGCAGCTTACTATGGCTGACTGGTAGCCTTACTCGTCTCTGGCAACTTTCGATGAACAAAATTCCCCAGTTGTGATGACCATGTGAAATGTCTCACAAACATTATCCTTACTTCTGCAGAATGTTCCATTCCTTGCACTTCCTCTTTACCAAGTCGTGTCCCAGTCCCTCGGTGGACTGAGACATGTCGCAATGCAATTTGCGCATGGAGGTGTGCTCTCCACGTTTTTAACCATCATCCTACAATGGCAAACTGCATTAATTAGAAACAGATGCGTGCAAAGTGTCATCGCATTCTTCAGGACAACAAAAGAGCCGGCTATGTGGGCCAACCTCCAACTGCCGTCTGGGACCAAGATTGTTCCCAAATTTCTGACCTGACAGTAGCAGACGATGTTATTGTGGACCCTACAACACCTTGGGCCACCATTTTTGTGGAAGTTTCGAGCTCTTCCCACTGTCACCCTGCCTTCCTCCGTCGAAAACGAGCGGAGGTGGCTCGGGCGGTACCCTTCTCTTCTCTGAATCATGAGTGCTACAATGCCGCCTTTACTATGAGGGAGCTAGTTCATCACAATCCACCCCAGGGCCAGACACCATCCACATTCAGATGTTGTAGCACCTTCCTCTTGCAGGCAAGCACTTTCTGCTTAACACGTACAACTGCATCTGGGCAGAGGG
The DNA here is from genome assembly GCF_021461395.2 of Schistocerca americana. Taxonomy (NCBI): domain Eukaryota; kingdom Metazoa; phylum Arthropoda; class Insecta; order Orthoptera; family Acrididae; genus Schistocerca; species Schistocerca americana. Next base: position 225,600,545 of record NC_060125.1, on the reverse strand, counting down.
CACATTTCCCAGATGCTGACATGAAGCCACAGTCATACCCACACATAAGCTCGGTAAGGACAAAACCCTTCCTTCTAGCTACCACCCCATCTCTCTTACCAGCTGTGTTTGCAAGGTGATGGAATGTATGATTCATGCCCGGCTGGTATGGTGGCTCAAGTCTCGCATTTACTGATGAATGCACAGTGTGGATTTCGAGCTTAGCGTTCTGCAGTTGACCATCTCGTTACTTTGTCCACCCATATCATGGATGGTTTTCTGCGGAAATCCCAGACTGGCCACGTTTTTCGATTTGGAGAAGGCCTATGACACCTGCTAGAGAGCTGGTATCCTCCATACTCTTTAGATATGGGGCTTCCATGGCCACCTGCCCTGTTTGCTTCAGGCATTTTTAAAAGATAAAGTTTTCAAGGTGCATGTTGGTTCTGCCTTGACGGACACCCATATCCAAGAAAACGGTGTGCCTCAGGGCTTCATTCTGAGTGTTGTCGTCTTTGCTATCACCATTAACCCTATAATGGCTTGTCTCCTGCCTGGCATCTCTGGCTCCCTTTTTGTTGACGATTTTGCCATCTATTGCAGTTCTCCATGGACCTGTCTCACTGAGCGGCGTCTTCAGCGATACCTTGATCCTCTTTACTCCTGGAGCATCGACAGTGGCTTTCGCTTTTCCGCTGACAAAACTGTCTTTATGAATTTCTGGTGACGCAAGTGGCTTCTCCCACCATCTTTACGTTTTGGGCCTGTTGCCCTTCCATTCATTGAAACTACAAAATTCCTGGGGCTCATGTTCTCTCTTGGTCTTCCCAAGTGTCTTACCTGGCAGCCCGTTGTACATGGTTCCTCAGTGTCCTACGTGTCCTCAATGGTACTTCCTGGAGTGCCAATCGAACCACCCTCCTCCATTTGTAGCTATCCTTTGTCCCTTTGAAACTCGACTATGGGTGCTTTGCTTATGCGTCTGCATGTCCATTCCTCTTACACTGTCTCAACACTATCCACCATCGTGGCATCAGTTTGGCCACAGGTGCCTTTTACACTAGGTCGGTTGAGAGTCTCGATTCTGAAGCTGCTGAACTACCACTGTCATAGACAGCCTCGGTCTATTACCTTGAGTTTCACGCCCTTCTCATGGAACTTCGTGATAGTGCCTTTGTATACACTGTTGGTTCTCGGACTGACTGTGGGGTCGGGTGTGCCTTTGTAATTGGCACCCCTGTCTTTCAATATCGGCTTCTGGCACACTGCTCAATATTTGCAGTTGAGCTCTTCACCCTGTATCAGGCCACGGAGTACATCCAGCGACACAGCCTTTTCGATTGTATCCTCTGCTCAGACTCACTCAGCACCCTTCAAAGTCTGTGTGCGCTGTACACCGCCCATCCCTTAGTGCAATGGGTCCAGGAAAACTGTCACTTGCTCACTCTTGGTGGAGCCAGTGTTATGTTTCTGTTAGTTCTTGGTCATTTCAGTCTGCCAGAAAATGTGCTGCCAAGGCTGCAGTCCTCGTACTTCAGCCTGTGAGTTCCTATATTCCCTCCAGTGATATCTGTGTTGCTGTCTGTCAGGAGATGGTGTCGTTTAGGCATCGCCAATGGTCCTCGGTTCATGGGAATAAGCTCTGGCTTATTAAGCCTCTCCCAGTGGCTTGGATGACCACCTCTCGGCCCTCCCACTGGGAGGAGGTCATTTTAAGTAGGCTGCATATTGGGCACTGCCTTTCTAGCCATTGTCATTTGCTGAGTGGCGCTACCCCACCACTTTGTACACTTTGCGCCCAAGTTTTACTGTCTGCCACTTCCTGATGGAATGCTCATTTTTTAACCGTTTATGTTCCCACTTGGGTTTGCTGTCTGAGTGATCGGCCGTTTTAGCAAATGACGCATGGGCTGTCGACTGCATTTTACTTTTTATCTGTCAAAGCAATATGGCGAAGGTCATTTAATTTTTAGTTTTGGATCTCTGTTTCCATATGATGTCTTTTTTTCAGCCCTTTTCCACGTGTCTGTTTTTAGCTGTCTTCTTTCATGTCCATTGGGACTGATGTATAGTCGTTTTATAACTCCTCTCTGTCTTCGTGTTCTATAGTTTTGACTTAGTTGCTACGACCCCAGTTGTTTTTTGCTCCCTAAAACAAAACCAAAAACAACAAGACCTCTAAACAAGTGAGCTTTTGGCAAAAGGCTTTCTTCTAAAGTAGACACCACACACATGTGCACACAAGGACAACTCGCACAGACATGATAACTCTGTCTGGCTGTTAAGGCCGGACTGCGAGCAACTGCACGTGCTGGGAGAAGCAGTCTGGGTGGTGGGGATAAAGAGGAGGCTGGGGTGGGGAGGGATAGAAGTGTAAGGATGGGGAACAGAAAGTGCTGCTTGTAGGAGCATACAGGTAAGTGGTGGGGACAGAGTAGCACAGCTAGGTGCAGTCAGAAGAACAAAGGGGGGGGGGGGAGAGTAAAGAGACTATGGGTGTGTTGGTGGAATAGAAGGATGTGTAGTGCTCTCATGGGAGCAGGCAAGGGGGGTAGGTGAATGACGAACAGTGGCTACAATGTCTGAGACCAGGGGGATTACAGGAATGTAGTATATATTGCAGGGAGAGTTCCTGTCTGCGTAGTTCAGAAAAGCTGGTGTTGGTAAGGAGGATCCAGATGGTGCAGGCTATGGAACAGTCATTCAAGTGAAGAACATTGTGTTGCGCAGCGTGCACAGCAACTAGATGATCTTGCTTTCTCTTGGCCACAGTTACACAGAATGCAGCACTGTGGTGTCAGCTTAGCTTGTAGAACACATGACTGGTTTCACAGATAGACTTTGACTGGATAGGTGATAGTAGTGATTAGACTGGACTGCGTGGTAATGGGAAGGACAGGTCTTGCATCTAGGTCTATTACAGTGATATGAACCATGTGACGAGGGGTGGAGTAGGGCTGAACAAGGATCTTGAATCTCAGGGGCTCAGCATTGATTTGCTGGGTACAGGCTTGGTGACCCCAGAGTTCCTGAGCTGGGAATTGGTAAAAGCCACCAATACCCTGTCACTGTAAGCTCTGGGCATGCTTCAGTGAGCATCGTGCGGTGTGGTGGTGGAATGTTATGTGTCTCAGGTAACGGGGATCTTGGCTTGACTGCCTGGATCGTGAGAATGGGCTAAACCTCTATATAAAAAAAAAAAAAAGTCAATCACAAGGTGGCTGCCTACTGATGGGATGCATGGTTGTTGAGGTGGAACAGTCATTAGCGGGCAACCTCTGAGGAACTAGCTGCACCTCAGTTGTATAAGGCTTACTCAGACACATGGGGCTCTGTCTGAGTGGACCCTTATTTCTCTAGCTGCTTGTGGGACCCTCGAAACCTACTTCTTCTTCTCCTCCTCCTCCTCCTCCTCCTCCTCCTCCTCCTCCTCCCAGCAGGGAGGGTGTACCACCTGGAAGTATTCACACCCATTCATCCAAGAGAATGAGAGGGGCAAGTCCTTCTGATACTAAGAATACTTTGGCCTGCAGTAACAGGACCCATTGAGTCATGAATAACTATATGTTTCTGGTGATAAAGAGGAAGGAGGGCACATTTGAAAGTGTCCCCCTTTTATATCCATAAGGGTTTGGAAGGCCTTGCTGGAACATTAAAATCTATAAAATGATTGCGTAATGGCTCGTTGTTGATCGAAACTAGCAGGTCAGAGCAGCTACTCCTTCTTAACAAATCGCAGAAACTGGGTGGCTATGATATCATTGTTGAGATGCACACCTCTTTCAACTCCAGTAAGGGTGTTGTCACATGCCGAGATATCAAGGGCATGGACATGGACTTAGCAGAACTGAAGCAAGTTGATGTGGAGCAATGAACTCTAAGGAATAATGGAGCAACTGAAAATACTGCCACTTTCATTGTCACGTTCAGTTCTCCAACACTGCCTGAACATCTTATGGGGGGTTCCTTTGTCTTAATGTTTGGCCTTACATTCCAAACGCTATGCAGTGCTGTGGTGCTATAAATTCCAGTGTTTCAGCCATACACCCATGAGTTGTGGAGGTGAAGCAATCTGCGGAAAACTGCTTGTGAAGCTGGGACTGACTACTCATCTCCAGCGATCTGCGTCAACTGCTCTGGGAACCACCCAGTCTGGAGCAGAGACTACCCTGTTTTTGCTGAAGAATACAGGAGATAAAAGTGAGCAAGCGAAGCTCCTATGCCGAAGCCAAAAAAGAATATAAGGCGGCGAAACCCCGTCATTGCTACCTCATTTTCTTCTATGGTGCAGAAACCTATTCCCAAGGCGGACGCTTCGACACAGACGATGCCTAGTGTGCTTGTATCCACCACAAGCACCTGTACTTGAACGTGTACATGTCAAGGGAAAAAGAACAATCCAGGCAGTTGCACCAGGAAAGACCAACAACAGTTCTGCAGTGAGCATCCAGAAGGTACAAGAAAAAAAGTGTACCTCTCAATGCCCCTTTTCCCCCTCATCCTCAGAGGGACAAGGTCCATGGAAAGGCTCACAATGATAGGTTCAAAAGCTGTCCTGAGTGTCGTGAGACGTCATTCTTTCCCATTTGACTGGTAAGGATATCATGGAGTTAGGTGCATTGGGTCCAGGCAGCCCCTCCTCTCCCTCGCTCATAAAGTGCTTCACCTCCCTGGTGCAAAGTAAATTAAATCCGTACCGATGACATGGCTTCCATACCACAGTGGAACATGAATGGGTTCAGTACTCATGTGGAGGAATTGAAACTCCTAGCACAGGCACGTCCCTTGTCTTTTGTTTACAAGAAATGCATTTTTAGGATACAGCTGCGCCTGTGCTACAGTGATATAAGCTATACCGCAAGGATGACCTGTCGGGGAAAGAGCCAGTGTTTGTCACTAATGTGCACCACTCCTCTGCTCTCCTCTTGGCTACTGACCTGCAAGTGGTTGCTGTTCAAATTCATGTGCGTTGAAAGATCACCGTTTGCTCACTCTATTTACCTCCGAAATATGCAATAGACTCTGAGGTTCCCACAGATCTTATCACACAACTCCCATGGGAGACTTCAATGCTCATCACGTTCTGTGGGGCTCGACCAATACTTGCCCTTGGGTTCAGGTTTTGGAGGGCCTCCTGACATCTCACAAGCTGTGCATCCTCAACATGGGTACTCATACACGTCTCTGATGCTACTGGGTCATTCTCTGCCATCGACCTCTCTTTCTGTTCTCCTGTCCTCACTGACTTTGTTCAGTGGGAGGTCATTGGCAACCTTCATTCCAGTGATCACGTCTCAATCTGCCTTCACCTATCGTACTCCCTGGTCGTCTTCTGTCTTCAGGAAACAAAACTACATCCCCATGATCCCTTTGTCTTCCCTCATTTCCAATCGATCTGTTTTGATCTCCCCTCTGTTGATTGCACTCCGGCACACAGAGGACTTACGTTTGTTCTCCATGATACTGTACATTATCACCCAATCCCCTTAAACAGCTCCTTACAAGATGCCACTGTATGTCTTTCCCTTTCTGGATACAACTTCTCTCGTTGTACCTTATACATTCCATTGTCCACACCAATGGCAATACCCAATCTCCTTCATCTCCTTGGTCAGCTCCTGCCCCCTATTTGCTGGTAGGGGACTTCAATGCCCACCACCCGCTTTGGAGAAATTCACATCCTTGTGCGCAAGGCTCCCTATTGATTGAACTCTTCCACCAAGCAGTTCTTATTTGCCTCATCACTGGGGAACCTACATTTTTGTCTGCCTCTATGTCAAACTTCTCTCATTTGGACCTTTCGGTTGCCACTGTTCAGCTAACTCGGCGCTTTGAATGCTTCACTCTTGCTGATATACACTCAAGTGACCATTTTCCATGTGTCCTTCGTTTACAGCCACAACTGCCACCTCCCAAGCCGATTGAACACTTTTCTCCTCTCAAGCAACATTCAATGACCATCAATTTCCTAGCATCGATGATCAGGTCACTCACGATACGGAAGTTATTCTTACAGCTGCGGAACATTCAATACCTCGTACCTCCTCTTTGCACTGGTGTCCCCCAGTTTCTTGGTGGAACGAGACGTGCCGTGACGCAATACGTGAGTGGAGACATGCTCTTCGCGTCTTCCGCCACAATCCTACGTTGGCCGAATGTATCCGCTATAAGCAATTACGTGCGCGATGATGTTGCATAACCCGTGACGGCAAGAAGACAAGCTGGGACTTATTTACCAGTTCCTTTAACGCTTTCACTCCCTCTTCTGTAGTTCGGAATCGAATTTGACGGTTATCCGGCATATCTAGTTTCTCCCCGATCTCTGGGCTCACTGTCGCACATGGTACCTTAGTGGACCCAGTTGCAATTTCTTACTCATTGGGTCGACACTTTGCTGAGATTTCGAGCTCTTCAAATTACCTGCCAGCCTTTCTCCCAAAGAAATGAGCAGCGGTAGTGCAACCTCTTGCTTTCTCCTCTCAAAATCGTGAAAGCTATAATACTGTTTTCTCTGTGCGGGATCTCCAACACACACACACACACACACACACACACACACACACTCTCTCTCTCTCTCTCTCTCTCTCTCTCTCTCTCTCTCTCTCTCTCTTCCTCTCACTCTTTCTCTCACTTTCCCACCCCCAGGACTGGATGGCATCCACATCCAAATGTTGCTGTATTTATCATACTGTAGTCTGCATTACCTCCTTCACCTTTATAATCGAATTTGGATTGATAGTACCTTTCCCAAAAAATGATGGGGAACTATCATCATTCCTGTTCTGAAACCTTAAAAGTACAAACATCTCCCCCCTCCCTAGCTATTGCCCCATATCTCTCAAGAGTGGTGTACGCAAGGTCTTTGAGCGTATGGTGAATTGCTGTTTAGACTGGTGGCTGGAGTTCCGAAACCTTTTAACACCTGCCCAATGCAGTTTCCAAATGCATCGTTCTGCAGTTGACCATTTTGTTGCTCTCTCCACTTCTGTCATGAACAGTATTCTCAGGAAACGCCAAAAGGTAGCAATATTTTTTGATATGGAGAGAGAGCATACAATACCTGTTGGAGGACGGGTATCTTCCGCGCACTGTTTTCTTGAAGCTTTCGAGGTTGGCTACCCCCTTTTTATTCATGAATTTATGACAAAGCGCACCTTTAAGATGCGGGTGAACACTACTCTCTCCCGTACTTTACCGAGCGAGGTGGCACAGTGGTTAGACACTAAACTCACATTTGGGAGGACGACGGTTCAATCCTGCTTCTGGCCATCCTGGTTTAGGTTTTCTGTGATTTCCCTAAATTGCTCCAGGCAAATGCCGGGATGGTTCCTTTGAAAGGGCACGGCTGACTTCCTTCCATAATCCAATGAGACCAATGACCTGGCTGTCTGGTCTCCTTCCCCAACCCAACCCAACGCTACCCTCTCCCGTACTTTCTCCCAAAAAAACGGAATGCCCCAGGGCTCCGTGCTAAGTGTTGTACTGTTTGCCATCGTCATAAATCCAATTATGGTTTGTCTCCTTCCCATTGTCTCGGGCTCCCTCTTTGTCGACAATTTTACAATCTACTACAGCTCTCAACAGACCAGCCTTCTTGAACGACGTCTTCAAGGATGTCTCGATTGCCTCCAGTCACGGAGTATCGAAACCAGCTTCCGCTTTTCTCCCAGTTAGACCATCTGTGTAAATATTTGGCATCACACATAGTTTCCTCTGCCTTCGCTACACCTAGGCCCTGTTCACCTTCCATTCGCGGTCGTTGCCAATTTCTTGGGACTTATGTTTGACAGAAAACTGTGCTAGTCTTCCCACATTTTATATCTTTCAGCTCGTTGTCTGTGATCCCTCAGCACCTTCTGCGTTCTGAGTGGTACCTCTTGGGGAGTGGACCGAGTGGTTTTCCTCTGCCGCACCTTAGTGTGCTCGAAATTGGACTATGGAATCACAGTTTACTCCTCTGCACGGGCATCTGTTCTTCGGCATCTCGACTCTGTCCACCACCGTGGATTGCGTTTAGTGTCTGGAGGTTTTTGACACCAGCCCTGTGGAGAGCCTTTACACTGCGACTGCTGAACCTCCGCTGTCCAATCGACGAGCTGTCCTAGTGAATCGTTAAGCTAGTCATCTGTCTTCCATGCCTGCCCATCTGACCTAGCCATTTTTTTTTACGCCTCCTTGGATTTAAGGTATGCTGGCCGCCCTTCCTCTCTACTACCACTGGGTATCCGCTTCCGTCAACTGTTACATTCTGTTTACTTCCTCTTTCCTCGACTTTCTTGACAGATGGGGCTGTGGTGCCACCTTGGCTTCATCCCCGGACCTCTCCATGATGTATGTCAGCTTCCCAAGGATAGTAACCCCCCCTATAGTTTATCATCGAGCATTTGCTGCTCTATGTGCCAAAATGGAGGATACCACATTTATGTATACTGACAGCTCAAAGACCACATTTGGTGTTGGGAGTGCCTATATTGTTGGTGACGCACCTAATAGATTTCAGCTTCGGTTTTTACTTCGGAGCTTTATGCTGTTCTGGCTGGTGGCCATATCTCGTGCTCTTGAGTACATCTGCTCATGCCCTGGCGAGTCATTTCTCCTGTGTACTGACTCATTTAGCAGTCCACAAGCTATCAACCAGTGCTACCCTCACCACCCTCTGGTAGCATCCATTCAGGAGTCCATCTATGCCCTGGAACAGTCCCACCGTTCCGTGGTGTTTATGTGGACCACGGGACACGTCAGAATCCCCGGCAACGAACTTGCTGACAGGCTGACCAAACAGGCGACATGGAAACCGCTTCTGGAGATAGGCATCTCTGAAGCTACCTGTGTTCTGTTTTACACAACAGGGTTTTCCGGCTTTGGGAGACGGAATGGCATAAAAGCATGCACAACAAACTGTGTGTCATTAAGCAGACTGAGTGTGTGGAAGTCTTTCATGCAGGCCTCTTGCAGGGAATCAGTTGTCCTCCGCCAGCTCCGCATTGGCCATACGTGGTTAAAGCAGGGTTACCCACTCCATTGCGAGGACCCACCTCAGTTTTGCTGTGGCTCCCAAATGACAGTTGTCCACCTCTTGCTGTACTGCCCACTTTTAGGTGCTCTGTGGTAGACTTTTAACTGTCCCAGCACCCTGCCTTCAGTGTTGGACGACAATGCCTCCACAGCAGCTTTAGTTTTACTTTTTATCCGTGAGAGTGGGTTTTATACTTCTATGTAGGTTTTAGTGCATGTCCCTCTATGTCTTCCACCCTTGTGCTTTTAGGGTGGTGGTTTTAATGTGTTGCAGAGTGGCTGACTTTCCCTTTTTATTCTCGTGGTTGGCCAGCCACTGTAATCTGCTTTCATGTTTTACTCTCCTCTGTTTCTACTTTCTCTGTTGTTTTCTTGTCCTCTTTTGTTCCTTTTAGTGTTCATTGCCTTCCCTTCGTTCTTGTGGTTTTTCCTTTCTTTCCGTTTTGTGTTATATGTTTCGTCTGTTTTATTCTCACACTTGTGGCATTGTTTTATTAGGAACAAGGGACCAATGACCTCATAGTTTGGTCTCTTCTCCTGCCTTTAAACCAATCAACCAATAGTAGTTTTCTAAGATTTCCTTCCATTTTTAATTTCCCTCCTTCTTGAGTTTCGCTCCCATTTCTGCTGATTTAACATTCGGTTTTTTTACCCCTCCCTAAGCCATAGAATGGGCACTTATGACGTAGCAGTTTTGCACCCTAAAACCATAACAAAAAAAGCCTTCACCTACTAAATGACTCACCACCCGAAGTTAAGCCCTCAAAGTGGACGGTCAGCAAGGCTAACTGGACATGTTTCAGCCATCTGGTTGTGTTCAGACACTGAGACAGCGTCCAAGTATGGGTGGACCACATCGCACAAGTGATCCATCATGCCATGGACCTCTCCATCCCACAGTCATCAGGTCATCTTAGGAGGCAACCAGTACCTTGGTGGACAGAAGAGGGCCGTCCCACGATCCAGGAAAGGTGTGCAGCTGTTAGACATTTAGTCGCGAGGGCCAAGTCTCAACGCGTCATTAGGGAGATTAAGAAAAGGTCATGGCAAGCTACCCTCGACTCAATCAATTGTTTCACTTCTTCTATAAAAGTATGGGAAGCCATCCAGAGGATTTCCAGTAAATGCAACCATTTACCAATAGCAGTAGTGCTGAAACAGGGGTGCCTCCAAACAACACCCAGAGATATTGCTCAGATGCTGACTGAACATTCTGCACGAACTACTGCCAATGCAAGCCAGGATCTGCTGTTTCGTCGCTATCGTGCGACTGTAGAGGGCAGAAAAGTTGGTCTTTAGATCCAACAGTTCTGAGGCCTACAACTCCCCTTTCTCCATGTGGGAGCTCTAATCGGTACTGATTGAGATCCATGACACTGTACCCAGTCACTACCAAATCTGGTACTGCATGCTTCAACATTTGCCAGCAGCATCAAAGGAAATCATCCTTGAATGTTTTAATCTAATGTGGCAGACAGGCAACTTCACCAACTCATAGAGGGAGGCAATTCTGATCCCTCTCCTCAAACCAAGAAAGGACTGCACATGCCCCAGTAGTTATCGGAGTGTCGCTTTAACGAGCTGGGTAGGAAAAACGCTGGAGTGAATGGTTAACCATCATCTGGTCTGGTTGTTGGAGACCAGGCAACCCCTTAGCCACTCTCAGTGTGGATTCTGAAGATTTTGGTCCACTGTTGACAATTCTACTCTCTTCTGTAAGCAGCACTGTATTGGCATATTCTTAGATATGAGTAAGGCATATGATACTTCTTGGAGACACTATATTCTCGCCCAACTACATCAATGGGCTTTCGTGGCCACCTTCCCATCTTCATATGGTCTTTCCAGTCTCAGCGGTTCTTTAGGACCCACGCTGATAACACACTGTCTGATCAATTTGAGCAGGAGAATGGTGTTCCTCAGGGCAATGTTTTAAGTGTTACCCCCTTTGCCCTAGCCATCAACAGTATCACATCTACAGTAAGGAGTCCTGTATAGTGCTCTTTATTTGTAGATTATTTTGCTGTTTTCTGTTCCTCCTCCAGTGTTGCAACAGCAAACTGTCAGTTGCAACTTAGAGTGTGGAGGTTAGAGGAGTCAGCTCCAAAGATGAGTTTCCAGTTTTCTGCAGATAAATTGTGTGTGTGTGTGTGTGTGTGTGTGGTGTGTGTGTGTGTGTGTGTGTGTGTTCATTTTAATCCTTCTCATCATCCTTTCAATTTGTCTGCCTTGAGTATGGGGGACACCATCCTAAATTTTAGAGACACAGTGAGGTTTCTGGGCCTCATTCTTGATGCCAGATTGCCATGGTTACGTCATCTGCAAGACCTGAAAGCAAGGACCCTGAAGGCACTGAACATCATAAAGTACTTAAGCCACAGGTCTTGGGGAGCAGACAGCGTGCATCTCCTTGAGTTTTATTGGGCTTTTGTGCATTCACGGCTGCACTATGGTTGCATGGTGCATCGGTCAGTGAGGCCCTCTAACTTGTGGATCATCGATGCTTTCATCATGAGGGGATTTGGCTGGCCATGGGTGCTTATTGGACCAGTCCTGTACTTATTAGCATCTGTGCTGAGGTGGGGGAACCACCACTTACCAAATGGCACCAGCTCCTCATGGTACATCTGGCTTGCAAGTTCCTTGCAGCGCCAACTTCACCCGCACACCGTACTGTTGCTAGTCCACCTCTTGAATGCTTTTTTCCCAACTGTGCATGAGCCACAATGCCATTTGGTATCTGCGTGCAGCGTGTGCTGGAATAACTCAGTTTGGAGCCAGTATGACCCCAAATCCAGGGTTTTAACCGGCTGCTGCCCTGGTTACTGGAGTGACCCAGGGTGATTTTAGATTTGGTGCAGTACAAGAGAGATAGCACTACTGCTTTCATTTTTAATGTGATATTCTCTGATATTTTAACTTAGTATCAGAACCATGTAGTTGTTTTTTATGGATGTGTCTAAGCAGGGGAACTCTGTTGGTTGTTCTGTCATTTTCCTGGCTCATGTCCTCAATGTCAGACTGCCTCCAGAGTTTACCGTCTTCGACGCAGGATTGTGTGTGATCTTGTGGGCACTGGAGCAGATGAGATGTTCCCCTGGTGTTTGTTCAGATTCTCTGAGTGCCCTTTACTCCCTCTAATGTTTGTACCCAGCAGATACAGTAACCCAGAATATCCAGGATGCCCTCCTACAACTATGACGACTAGGGAAGGAGGTGTCTTTCTGCTGGGTACCTGGCCACATTGGAATTGCGGGGAATGAAAGGGCAGATCAAGCAGCCAAGGAGGTGTGTCGTGATCCTCTGGTATTTCTGTGTGCTATCCCCCTACATGCTATCACCTCGCCATTGAGGTACAAAGTCAGGTGTCAGTGGGAAGACGAGCAGCTGGCAGTGACCGATAACAAACTCCGTGTCATCAAGCCCACAACTCGGCCATGGAGTTGTTCCTTCCAGCCACATTGGTGGGACAGGGTCCTTCTTACTGTCTTTGCATAGGCCACAGCCCTATGACACGTGGATTCTTACTCCAGCAAGAGGACCCTCCAATGTGTGATGCTTGTGGTGTGCAGATCACGGCGCACCAAATTTTATTGGACTAAATTTTATTTGCCGACAAGTGTACTGTGGCAGATTTGCTGACGGATCTGAGGTCTTTTTTATGTAATGATCAAATGAATGTGGAGAGTTTTAAAATTTTGTGAATTGTCCAACTTTTTAACAAGATTTTAGGGAGATGTCCTTAATGTGTCAAAGGGTGGCTGGCTCACCCTAATTTTTTTTTTCGTAAGTGGCCAGCCGGTCATGTTTCCCTGAGCTTTTCTTTTAGTCCTCCTAATTCGTTTTAGTGCATGTGCGAGTGCATGCAGTACAGAGTGACTGTGTTGTCATTTCCAGTGCATGCATGTACAACACTTTCAGTTCATCTCCACATTCATTTGTTTTCATAAGTGTAAGGGTGTTGGTGACATCACTGTTGGGTGCCCATCAGATCCAGACACACATACATTATCGGTTGTTTTGTAACATTCCAGCTTTTTCTTGTAGTCATTATTTTACACTATGTTTACTTCAGTGCGTGCGCACATACACACACCAGGATCTTGTGTAGATTTGGTGAGCAGCAGAGTACCACTGTGGGAAGGGTGGGAAAGATAGGGGTAGTATATTTCTCATTTCAGACCATGAGAGATAGTCAAAATCCTGTGGGAGAATGAGTCAGTTGCTCCAGTCTTGGGTTGCATTGAGTCATGAGCAGACTGCTCCTTTGCAGCTGGACTGTGGAACTTCGGGAGGTGGTGCATGGCTGGAGAGAGGAGGCACAAAAGACCTGTTTCTGTACGAGGTTGAGAGAGTAATTTGTCTGTGAAGGCCTCAGTGAGGCCCTTGGTATATTTGGAGAGGTCCTGCTACACTACAGATGCAACAGCCACAGGTGGCTAGGCTATATTGAAGGGACTTCTTGGTATGGAGTGAGTGGGAACTGTTGAAGTGGAGGTATTGCTGTTGGTTGGTAGGTTTGATGTGGATGGATGTAGCCATCTTTAAGGTGGAGATCAACATCAAGGAAGGTGGCTTGTCGGGTACAGGAGAACCAGGCGAAGCAAATGGAGGAGAACATTTTGAGGTTCTGAAGGAATGTGGATAAGGTGCCTCACCTTTGATCCAGATCATGAAGATGTCATAAGAAAATTTGAACCAGGTTTGGGATTCTGTATGGTAAGGAAGGGCTCCTTTAGACAGCACCTGAGTACATAGGCATAAAATGATGCCGTGTGGGTGCCTATTGCCCTACAATGGATTTGTTTATAGGTATGCCTTCAAAGGTGAAGTAATCGTGGGTGAGGATATAGTTCATTATAGTGACCAGGAAGAAGGTTGTAGGTTGGAATCCGTCAGGTGTTGGGAAAGATATTGTTAAATAGTGGCAGAGAACTAATGTTAGGGATTCTCTCAGGGGTGGAACAGCAACCAGCCACAGTGGGACATCCTGGGTGGTTGGGTTTATGGACTTTAGGAAGCATGTAGAAGGGAGAAGTTCAGGGAATTTTAGAGATGAGGAGAAAGAGCAAGAGACATAGGAGAGGCTATACTGCCACAGTGACCCTATTCCATAAATCCAACAGGATCTCCAGTCTGCTGTCATATCCTTAGGCCCATCCCAGAACATACTAGTGGCTGAAGGCCTGACCACACTGGCTTACATACAGTTGTTTGCTGCACTGTCTGTGCCACTGTGAGACAGCCTCTTTAGGCTTGTCATGGAGGCACACGCTGTCAATGATGCATGCTCACTGTATAGGGTTGGGCTACAGCACTCTTTTTCCCCCTTGAGGAAAACTGTTCACAGTGGAGATGTCCATGTCTTCATTGGAAGGGGACCACTGCTGGAGCAGCTGCCATGCCATTGCAGGAGAATATGGTCTGAAATGGTGTATACATGGACAGGCGTGGTGTCCATTTCCCCATCAGAGACCTGATGATTGAGGCGCCACATCCAGGTCCACCTCCAGGCAGGCACTCAGCGAAGAAAGCAGCAGAGGAGACAAAGGCAGCAGTAGGAGAGGCAACAGTGACAGACTGTGAAGATGGAGGCAGCCTGTCACTAAATATTCCACCCGACAGGTGCTCTATGGGGGCCAGTGCGGATGAAAGAGGCAGCCGTAGCAAGTAGTCTGTCAGATGTGGGTGGAGCTGGTTGCAGTGCCAAGACACGGAGCCATTGGAAGTGTGTACGATGCATGGGTGGTGGCCTCAGCAATGAGGGATGACCACTGATATCCACTTACAGTGCTGGCCAAACCCTATGTCCAGACAGCGGAGCCTGGATGGAACTGTTGCGAGGTGGGTGCCAGCAGGTAGCTGGGTGTTGGGTGAAACAGATGAAGCAGCATATAGGGCTATCAGCTGTGAAGCAGCTCCACTGGGCTATGGTCTCCAACGGGAGTGAACCTAGTGAACCTAGAGGAGCTAAATAACCTATTGAGAGCTTCCTCATTAGAAGATTGTCAGGTGTATTTTTTGGTCTGAGTTTTGAGAGTACAGACCAGCCCCTCCACATCACCATTTCACTGAGGATGAAATGGAAGGACTGTAATATGCTGAATACTACTCTTTATAAAAAATCTTCAGAAACCTGAGACACAAGTTGAAGGCTGTTATCCATCGCAAGCGTATATTGTTATCCTTCCAAGGAAAAAATCTTTGCAGGGACTGGGACCGTAGTCACTGTGGATTTGGACAGACTATGAACCACATAAGAAAATTTTGAGAAAGTGTCAACTGGAAGGGACACTCAAAATCTGCATGAGTATGCTCCCAGAAGTGTTGGAGTGGTGGGCCATGGGGAAAGAGAGGACTGTGGTGCCACCTGATGGGTGGCATACTGCGGGCAGGCCGACACAATATGCGTGAGCTCAGTGTCTGTACTGGCCAAAACACGTGGCAGCAGGCCAGCAATATTGTATGAGAAGCACCCCACTGATCCAGGCGGAGAAGGTGCATAATGCCCTGCCACTATCCAGATGGGATCACAACCCTGGGTGCCGACTCTTCAGTACCCAAGAGTACCACACCATCAAAAACTGAGAGGTGGGGCAGAGAGCATAATAATTAAGCAGAGGATCTGACACTCAGCATGATGATTTATCCAGCCAGCTGTGGTGGACAAACTGAACAGAGTGACATAAGACAGGATTGGCCGCGACAGCCACCAAAATCTGAGAACTGGTAATGGGGAAAATCATCCACAGTGTTTCAGGCTTAGACATCTAAATGGGAAACATAGCAGTTCATCATAATCAAATGCTAGATTGGGGTCAATTGGCAACTAAGAAAGAGCATCTGTATTAGCATGTTGTGCTGTGGGGCATAAGTGAATTTTATAACGCAACAAAAGCAGAGCCTAGCATTGCAGGCAATGGACTGTTTTGTCTGGAAAACACACTGAAGGATGGAATAGAGAAACTAGAGATTTATGATCAGTAATCAAATGAAATTTAAAACCACAGAGGAAAACATGAAATTTTTGGAGTGTGTACACAATAGCAAGGGCTTCTTTTTCTGTGTGGAAGGGCTGATTAACAGTTTTGCAAGTGTTTGCAATAGGGCATTCGGAGCTGTCCACATTTTTGTGTGCAAGAACGGCCCCAGGGCCATACCAGCAGGTGTCCGTGGGCAAAACGAGGTGTTGGCCTGGTTGAAAGGTAACCTAGCAATGTGCTGAGTGTAATTTGGACTTCAACAGGGTAAAAGCATGCTTGCAGGTGGGCAGCCAGTGAAAAGGAACACCTTCACATAAGAGAGCATGAAGGTGCTGAACCACCATGGCCACATCAAGAAGAAATTT
Source organism: Schistocerca americana (assembly GCF_021461395.2). NCBI lineage: Eukaryota > Metazoa > Arthropoda > Insecta > Orthoptera > Acrididae > Schistocerca > Schistocerca americana. The sequence goes on along the minus strand of NC_060125.1, from coordinate 225,584,203 downwards.
ATGGTAGTACACAATCTTTCAGAGAAAGGTGTGCTACTCCTCGACATTGGTAGAATGTAGCAAAGCTGGTGCAAGGGCATGACACCAGCACGAGAGACTTCAAAACTGTGATAGACAATTGACACCTGAAAAAATAGCAGTTTATCTAAGTTACATATCAACCCGATGGCCTGCAGCACCGCGAACGAGGTAAGAATGTTCCACAAGTGTTAATCTGTTAAAGAACTGGAAACCACAATATCATCCAGGCAGTTAGTGCATCCCAGCGCAGAGTCCATGAGTTGATCCAAAAATCATTGGAAAATAGCGAAGATGCTAGAGAAACCAAATGGCAAGCACTGCTGTTGGTATAACCTGAAGAGGATATTCTCTTCAAAGATACATTTCAAATTATCATCCAGAAGCAGTTGCAAATAGAATTCTGACATGTCTATTTTGGAAAAATATTGGCCCCTGGAAAGCTGTGCTAAGAGTTCATCCTGGCAATGTAAGTGATAGGTATCAATAACAGAATGCGAATTTACATACTTCAAATCACCTCAGAGCTGAAAGTTTTACAACAATTACCAATGGAATAGACATTTCACTAGAGGAGACAGGCGTGACAATACTGAAGGATGTAAGTTGATAAAGTTCTGCATTGACTAGCTCCCATGAAACATTGGGATTCAGCAGGCACAAAAAAAAGGGGCACACCATCATTTTATGACGTTAGCCTTGAAATTGGTAGCACAGCCTAAGCCATCTGGAAACGGTGAGGAATCTTCCAACAAGAGCACATCCAGTTGTTAGTGTGGAATTTGATGTGATACCAGATGCATTTCACCAGAAAAAAATAATCAAAAAATTCTGACTGTGTCTAACCCAAGTAAATTTTCAGTGCTGGTACCATCTACCACCAAAAAAGTTAAAGGTCGAACAAGTGCTTTATACATTATAGGAGAAGTAAACAGTGCCAGTATGGGTATATGTAGTTCGTTGTAACTCGAAAACTGACAAGAGATGGAGGATGATGAGTGATCAAATATCCACATAGGTTTGAGAATTTAGCAGTCACTGCCACACCCGTGTCTACTTGCATTCTCAGCAGCTTGTCTATAACACGTACTTCAGTATAAAGTTAGGAGCTACCACCACTTGGGAAACTAGTGACATCCATGTTTGTCTGGTAAATGAGATTGAGAATTGTAAACATTCAATATTCCGTTTTTTTTTTACATTGGTTGTGCGTTGGCCAAAGCTTTGGGCACATGGCCCACTCATGTTGAACAAAGCAGTAAGGGCATGATGGGAGATGAGCACAGGGCCGCTGATGCAACACTGAGTGCTGTTGCTGTTAAACAGGGTGTTCCACCATGTGGCACAGAGACTGCGACTGTGACTGTGTGGCTGTGGGTGGGCTGTGATGCGATCTCCAGCCTTCCCTCGCCTGTGGCCGAGGTAGAGAAGCAACAGCAACTATCACAAACCATCGAATCAACTTAAGAGTCCCAGTGAGCTTCAGTAACAAACTGGCAACTATGGCTAAGTCCATGCAGTTCTGCTGTCTAAGCTCTGTACGACTGTTGCAACCACTTTTGACAGTGGTGTAACTCAATGCAAGCACCGATAATATAAGTACATTTGCAATGATAATAGAGAGCAGCTGACACGTTTCGTCAAAAGAGAGACTGCCAGGTTCCTACACAAAAGGTGATAAACACAAGGAGAAATCAATGACTGAAACAAATCCTTATACATATTGTGATCAGCAACACCAAAAGCTTGGAAAAGATTGCCAAAGGCATTTTTCACATGTGTCCAAATCTTCTGCAGTATCATTTTATGGAGGAAGCAGTGGAGATTGTGTCAACAGCAATTAACCCTGGTGTGTCAACAAAGCTGCCAATTTGTTTAGTGCCACGGAAAGAGCCTATTGCTGTCTGGTGAGAGCTTGCTGCTGCTCAACAAGAGATCGAAGAATTTCATCCATCAACATATTGGCCGTAGCAAACTGTGAAAAGAAGCATGCTGAGTAGAATACTGCACACATGGTCAAAATATTGTAATGCTGCGCACGCGCGCGCGCCCACACACACACACACACACACACACACACACACACACACACTACAGGGCTATTACAAATGATTGAAGCGATTTCATAAATTCACTGTAGCTCCATTCATTGACATATGGTCACGACACACTACAGATACGTAGAAAAACTCAGTTTTGTTCGGCTGAAGCCGCACTTCAGGTTTCTGCCGCCAGAGTGCTCGAGAGCGCAGTGAGACAAAATGGCGACGGGAGCCGAGAAAGCATATGTCGTGCTTGAAATGCACTCACATCAGTCAGTCATAACAGTGCAACGACACTTCAGGACGAAGTTCAACAAAGATCCACCAACTGCTAACTCCATTCAGCGATGGTATGCACAGTTTAAAGCTTCTGGATGCCTCTGTAAGGGGAAATCAACAGGTCGGCCTGCAGTGAGCAAAGAAACGGTTGAACGCGTGCGGGCAAGTTTCACGCGTAGCCCACGGAAGTTGACGAATAAAGCAAGCATGGAGCTAAACGTACCACAGCCGACGGTTTGGAAAATCTTACGGAAAAGGCTAAAGCAGAAGCCTTACCATTTACAATTGCTACAAGCCCTGACACCCGATGACAAAGTCAAACGCTTTGAATTTTCGGCGCGGTTGCAACAGCTCATGGAAGAGGATGCGTTCAGTGCGAAACTTGTTTTTAGTGATGAAGCAACATTTTTTCTTAATGGTGAAGTGAACAGAGACAATGTGCGAATCTGGGCGGTAGAGAATCCTGACGCATTCGTGCAGCAAATTCGCAATTCACCAAAAGTTAACGTGTTTTGTGCAACCTCACGGTTTAAAGTTTACGGCCCCTTTTTCTTCTGCGAAAAAAACGTTACAGGACACGTGTATCTGGACATGCTGGAAAATTGGCTCATGCCACAACTGGAGACCCACAGCGCCGACTTCATCTTTCAACAGGATGGTGCTCCACCGCACTTCCATCATGATGTTCGGCATTTCTTAAACATGAGATTGGAAAACCGATGGATCAGTCGTGGTGGAGATCATGATAAGCAATTCATGTCATGGCCTCCACGCTCTCCCGACTTAACCCCATGCGATTTCTTTCTGTGGGGTTATGTGAAAGATTCAGTGTTTAAACCTCCTCTACCAAGAAACGTGCCAGAACTGCGAGCTCGCATCAACGATGCTTTCGAACTCATTGATGGGGACATGCTGCGCCGAGTGTGGGAGGAACTTGATTATCGGCTTGATGTCTGCCGAATCACTAAAGGGGCGCATATCGAACATTTGTGAATGCCTAAAAAAACTTTTTGAGTTTTTGCATGTGTGTGCAAAGTGTTGTGAAAATATCTCAAGTAATAAAGTTATTGTAGAGCTGTGAAATCGCTTCAATCATTTGTAATAACCCTGTAGAATTACCACCAACCAACTTTTAATACGACACACAAATTGGAGAATAAATAAGGCACAGTCTAATAGTGAAGCATTCCATACTCTTGAAAACATTAGAGCGGCGAAGGGCATGGCGCGCCAGCTTATATAAGGTGTTTGCACATGGTGCAGAGCTTGCTGCACTGTCTGTGTTGCTGTGAGGTGGCCTGTTTAGACCACACATGGGTCATGCTTTTGAGTTATGCACCGTGTAGGATTACAATAATTATTCCTATAGTTCACTCTCCAGTTCTTGCAATACTGTTCAGTAGGGAGTAGCTATCAAGTGATATCATTCCATTCTGGCTCCATCTCTGAGAAGAATTGTGGGAAGTGGAAAGATAAACATATTTGAATACTGAGACATCGTTCAGATCTGGGTGAAAACAACAGTGGTGGAAATGCCATTCACACGAAAATTGTGAGGACATGCTGTAAGGTGTCCTATGACAGGATGGACTGTGTTCCTCTACATTGTAAATGGTACTCCACAGTTTCAGGTACAATCAGTTGGTCAAGAACCTCACACCCTGAAATGATTAAACCATTGTACACTATGCTCCGAAACATGAGAGATTCCGAATTCCAGGAATGTAAAGGTAATTCCACTGATTGCTGAGTGGAACTGTTGAAGACGGAAAAAGAAGTAACTGAGACATCATATGACTCGGAGCAAAGAGATTTCCTTATGCCCCACAATGTGACAAAAAGTGAGTGATTTCTTAGGTTCCAGCAGTGTTGAAATTAAAAAAAAAAAAAAAAAAACTGACCCTTTTTCATGGTAAATCACATATTACATTGTCTTTGCTTAAGGTAATTTTTCAGGGCCATCTCACTCTGTCTCAGTACCACATTTTGTTTTTCTGTCCGTAGTTCAAGGAAATCCTTCTCCTCTGAAGTAACAAAATCTCGTGCAGTGGGCAATATCTTGATGTATGAAAAAACTTTTATGATCCCTGTACTCAAAACAGGAAAGTGCTATATGAGTTCTAGTAGCCATTGCAGTATAGTTCTGAGTAGTTTTCCATTAAGATCCTAGGGCACACGATTAACCATTGTCCTGTTTGAAGTTATGAAACAAGAGATAATATCAACTTACCTCCCACCCACATTCAGTCAGTACCATTCCACTCGTCACTCTTATTCGTTGGTTATATCAATGTGGCTATCCTATCTCCAGCCTTAGGTGGCTGCACTTCTCTCTTAAAGAAAATACCTAAACATTCTCAGGAATCTGTATTTGGAAATTTCTCAAGAGAACCGTGTCCTTCACTAAAATGTTTAGATATCACTTTGTTCATTGTAGACATGAATATCTTATTTGCAGTCACAAGTAAAATCATCGGTTGTTTTGTAACATTTCAGCTTTTTCTTGTAGTCATTATTTTACATGATGTTTACTTAAGCATGTGCTTAAAGAGGTTGGATTAATGGAGTGGAATAGGAAAGAAAGAAAGAAATTTATTTTTATTTTAACGTTCACCAGCCTATTCCCAATTTCCAACAGTTCAGTTGAGGAATATATTCCCTCATTTAGGAAGGTGCTGACATTCTTAGACTTCAGATTTGGTGAAAAGCTATGGCTGCATCTAAGAGTATATACTGCAAACCACTATGAAGTGCATGGCAGAGCATACTTCCCATTGCAGTTTTGTTTTGTTCCATTCGCATTTAGTGATTAGAAGATTGGGTGTTTTAATGCTGCAGTGCACACCATAATTAGTCTTCTGATCTTCGTAATCCCTATGGGGTACATTCATTGAAACATTGTAAGTAGGCTTTCACTGGACAGTTGGCATCTGACTTCAAGCATTTGCCTTTTCAGGTTTTTGAGCAGCTCAGTAATTCTCTTCCATGGTTCGAATGAACCTGTGGCTATTTGTGCTGCATGCCCCCCTGTTAATCCTATACTCACTTGAGCAAGTATTTTTTAAGCAATCTCCTATTGCATTTTTGCAATATCTTACTATTGAACTGAACTGAAATGTACCACCTGATTTGTGTATTACTGATCCTAAGCAATCATTCCGATTTGTATGCCTACAGATTGTCCAACACAGGCATTTGCACAAATTTACTTACTGCAGTTGTGGCTGATCATACCATAGACATGTCATACAACATTTTTGCATTTTGTAAAGTGTAAAATTTTGCTTATTTTGAACATTTAAGGGAACTTGGCAATATTTGCACCATCTTGAAGTCTTAAGAGCTGGCAGAATATTTACACAGCTTCTGGCATTACCAGCCAATTACAGATCTAAATAATCATATTAATTATTTGATATAAAGATTGAGTTTGTAACTTTATCAGAACAGCTAGCCAACTGGCATTACTGAATGATGATAGCATAACACGGTAACATAAAGCAAAATAAGTTTTATAAAAATACTTATCTTTGAGGTGTAAAGAAATCGTGCTGTGTGTTTTTCAAGTAAATTAATAACCTGATACAATACTAGAGAAGGAAAGTTGCTACTCACCATATAGCGGACATGCTGGGTCGCGATAGGCACAATAAAAAGATTCACACAATTAAAGCTTTCGCCATTAAGGCCTTTGTCAGCAGTACACACACACACACACACACACACACACACACACACACACACACACACACACACACACAGTCTCAGAGAGCTGAGACCACACTGCGAACAGCAGCACCAGTGCATAATGGGAGTGGGTGGCGACTGGGTGGGGGTAAGGAGGAGGCTGGGGCGGGGGGGGGGGGGGGGGGGAGGGATAGTATGTTGGGAGTGGCGGACAGTCAAGTGTTGCAGTGAAGACAGAGGGCAGAAGGGGGGGGGGAGTGGATAAGTAGTGGAAAGGAGAGAAATAAAAGAAATTAAAAGACTGGGTGTGGCGGTGAAATGACAGCTGTGTAGTGTTGGAATGGGAACAGGGAGCGGGCTGGATGGGTGAGGACAGTGACTAATGAAGGTTGAGGCCAGGAGGGTTACAGGAACGTAGGCTGTGTTGAAGGGAAAGTTACCACCTGCGCAGGTCAGAAAACCTGGTGTTGGTGGGAAGGATCCATATGGCACAGGCTGTGAAGCAGTCATTAAGATCAGGGATATCATGTTTAGCAGCTTGTTCAGCAACAGGGTGGTCCACTTGTTTCTTGGCCACAGTTTGTCGGTGGCCGTTCATGTGGACAGACAGCTTGTTGGTTGTCATGCTTACATAGAATGCAGCACAGAGGTTGCAGCTTAGCTTGTAAATCACATGACTGGTTTCACAGATAGCCCTGCCTTTGATGGGATAGGTAATGTTAGTGACTGGACTGGAGTAGGTGGTGGTAGGAGGCTGTATGAGACAGGTCTTGCATCTAGGTCTATTACAGGGGTGTGAGCCATGAGGTAAGGGATTGGGAGCAGAGGTTGTGTAAGGATGGACGAGTATATTGTGTAGGTTTGGTGGATGGTGGAATTCCACAGTAGGAGGGGTGGGAAGAATAGTGGGCAGGACATTTCTCATTTCAGGGTATGACGAGAGGTAATCGAAACCCTGGCAAAGAATGTAATTCAGTTGCTCCAGTCCCGGGTGGTACTGGGTTACAAGGGGAATGCTCCTCTGTGGCCGAACTGTGGGACTTTGGGAGGTGGTGGGAGACTGGAAAGATAAGGCACGGGAGATTTGTTTTTGTACAAGGATGGGTGGATAAGTACGGCCAGTGAAGGCTTCAGTGAGACCCTCGGTATATTTTGAGAGGGACTGCTCGTCACTGCAGATGCGACGACCATAGGTGGCTAGGCTGTACGGAAGGGACTTCTTGGTATGGAATGGGTGGCAGCTATCGAAGTGGAGGTATTGTTGGTGGTTAGTTGGTTTGATATGGACGGAGGTACTGATGTAGCCATCTCTGAGGCGAAGGTCAACATCTAGGAAGGTGGCTTGTTGGGTTGAGTAGGACCAAGTGAAGCAATTGGAGAAGTAGTTGAGGTTCTAGAGGAATCTGAATAAGGTGTCCTCACCTTCAATCCAGATAGCAAAGATGTCATCAGTGAATCTGAACCAGGTGAGGGGTTTAGGATTCTGGGTTTGTAGGAAGGATTTCTCTAGATGGCTCATGAATAGGTTAGCATAGGATGGTGCCATGTGGGTGCCCATAGCCGTACCATGGATTTGTTTTTAGGTAATTCCTTCAAAGGAGAAGTAATTGTGGGTGAGCATATAGTTGGTCATGGACACTAGGAAGGAGGTTGTTGGTTTGAAATCCGTCAGGCGGCGGGAAAGGTAGTGTTCGACAGCAGTAAGGCCATAGGCATTAGGATGTTAGTGTACAGAGAGGTGGCATCAATAGCGACGAGCAGGTCACTGTGTGGTAAAGGGACAGGAACTGTGGAGAGTCGGTCGAGGAAATGGTTGGTATCTTTTATATAGGAGGATAGGCTCCGGGTAATAGGTTGAAGGTGTTGTTCTCCAAGAGCAGAGATACTCTCAGTGGGGGCAGAGTAACCGGCCACAATTGGGCGTCCTGGGTGGTTGGGTTTATGGACTTTAGGAAGCATGTAGAAGGTGGGAGTGCGGGGAGTGGTAGGGGTAAGTAGAGAGAAGGACTCTGGGGAGAGGTTCTTATATTGGCCTAAGGATTTGAGTAGTGACTGGAGATCCTGCTGGATTACTGGAATGGGATCACTGTGGCATGGTTTGTAGGTGGAAGTATCTGACAGCTGACAGAGTTCTTCTGCCACGTAATCCTTGCGGTTCAAAACAACGGTGGTGAAGCCTTTTGTCAGCAGGTAGGATTATAAGGTCAGGATCAGTTTTTAGGTGGTGGACTGTGGTTCTTTTTGTGGATGTAAGGTTAATTTGCATGTTGAGGGATTTGTGGAATGATGTTGAGGCAAGGTTCGAGGTTAAGAAATTCTGGAAAGTTAACAGGGGGTGGTTTGGAGGCAGTGGGGGTGGATCATGGTTGGATGGAGGAGTGAACTGAGTTAGGCAAGGTTCAATATTGGTCCTTGGTTGAGTCTGATTGGTCGGGTTGGTAGTGAAAAAGTGTTTCCACTGTAGGGACCAGGAAAAGGAGAGAAGGTCTTTAACTAGGCCTGCATGGTTGAATTTGGGAGTGGGGCAAAAGGTGAGGCCTTTGGAAAGGACTGACATTTCAGTGGGACTAAAGCTTCTGGAGGAAAGGTTCATAACTGTGTTGTGGGTCTGTTTAGGTTCTGGGTTCTGTGTAGTGGTGGGAGGGAGTTTTGGAGGGTAGGGTAAATGTAGTAGGTCTGCGAGACAGGGTTTGTCAGCTATGAGGGGTCGTGGGGGAGGTTTGCAGGTAGTTGTAGAAGTGGTGGACAGTGGTACTCGGAGGTGGGAGTAGGAAGTGAGTAAGATGGAGATCTTTTTGATGTGGGGTTGTGCATGTTGTTAAAGTTCCTGCAGGGCATGAGTTTCAATGTGTGTTATAGGTTCCAGGAATTTGGAATTGCATAGCAGGAGAATTTTGTGGATGGAGAGAAGGTACTGCAAGGAGGATTGGGCTTCGTTGATACGGTTTTGCGGGACTATGCTGGTGAGAGCTAAGGATTGGTGGAATCTGAACAGGTGGAGGTCATTGTGGAAGGAGGGGTGGCAACCAGAGATGGGTAATTTGATGGTAAGGCCATTAGGGGGGATTTCATGAGCCAAGCAACAATGCAGGAACAGTATGTGGGACTGGGATCTGGCTAGGTGCTACTCACCATATAGCGGAGATGCTGAGTCGCAATAGGCACAATAAAGAGATTCACACACTCGTAGCTTTCGGCCATTAAGGCCTTTGTCAGCAATAAAAACACACACACACGCACACACACACGCGCGCGCGCGTCTGCAGTCTCAGAGAGCTGAAACTACAGTTTCTACTGTTTACAGTTTCTGGTTCTACTGCAGACGTGTGTGCAAGTTGCGTTTGTGAGAGTGTGTGTGTATGTGTGTCTACTGCTGACAAAGGCCTAAATCTCTAACAACTTAATATTCTTCATAGTACTTTGAGAATATTAACTTAGCCAGTGGATCTTAGAGTAAATTCTAAACCCATTGTTTGTGCTGAGGCAGAGAAGTCGCGTGCCATCAACTCATAGCATGTAATACCAAGTTCTTACAAATTCCAGTCATTACCAGAATTTTGTCCTTTCCTGTAATTATTAAAGTGCACAGATGTTTGCGGTATTTCCCAGCACGATCAACATTGCCATTTTGAGTTTGAGCAGCATAGCAGCAGTTCATTAGTTTCAACCAAACACATAAAAACACTAACACCTCCACTGGTTCTACTGTAATACGAGATATTTTGTACACAAAACTACTTCCGTGTAATGGTAGTACTGTTCAGTTTACAGAAAGTTCTTGCACCTAAATATTCTCTATATTATGATAGTAATTAATGCGTCGTTACTCATGTATATTGTTGTCACATTGTCCCGTGTTAGATTTTTTCTAACAATGAGATCTTGCACGTTTTTGCTCTCTTTATACCAGACAAAGACGTGTTATACACTACTGGCCATTAAAATTGCTACACCAAGAAGAAATGCAAATGATAAACGGGTATTCATTGGACAAATATATTATACTAGAACTGACATGTGATTACATTTTCATGCAGTTTGGGTGCATAGATCCTGAGAAATTAGTACCCAGAACAGCCACCTCTGGCCGTAATAATGGCCTTAGTACACCTGGCCATTGAGTCAAACAGAGCTTTGAAGGTGTGTACAGGTACAGCTGCCCATGCAGCTTCAACACGATACCACAGTTCATCAAGAGTAGTGACTGGCGTATTGTGATGAGCCAGTTGCTCGGCCACCATTGACCAGACGTTTTCAATTGGTGAGAGATCTGGAGAATGTGCTGGCCAGGGCAGCAGTCGAACATTTTCTTTATCCAGAAAGGCCCGTACAGGACCTGCAATATGCAGTCGTGCATTATCCTGCTGAAATGTAGGGCTTCGCAGGAATCGAATGAAGGGTAGAGCCACAGATCGTAACACATCTGAAGTGTACCGTCCACTGTTCAAAGTGCCATCAATGCGAACAAGAGGTGACAGAGACGTGTAACCAATGGCACCCCATACCATCACGCCAGTATGGCGATGACGAAGACACACTTCCAACGTGCGTTCACCGCGATGGCGCCAAACACGGATGCGACCATCATGATGCTGTAAAAAAAAAAAAAACCCTGGATTCATCCGAAAAAATGACGTTTTGCCATTCGTGCACCCAGGTTCGTCGTTGAGTACACCATTGCAGGCGCTCCTGTCTATGATGCAGCGTCAAGGGTAACCGCAGCCGTGGTCTACGAGCTGATAGTCCATGCTGCTACAAACATCATTGAACTGTTCGTGCAGATGGTTGTTGTCTTGCAAACGTCCCCATCTGTTGACTCAGGGATCGATACATGGCTGCGCGATCCATTACAGCCATGCGGATAAGAGGCCTGTCATCTAGACTGCTAGTGATAAGAGGCCGTTGGGATCCAGCACAGCATTCCGTATTACCCTCCTGAACCCACCGATTCAATATTCTACTAACAGTCATTGGATCTCGACCAATGCGAGCAGCAATGTCACGATACAATAAACCGCAATCGTGATAGGCTACAATCCGACCTTTATCAAAGTCGGAAATGTGATGGTAAGCATTTCTCCTTCTTACATGAGGCATCACAACAACGTTTCACCAGGCAACGCCAGTCAACTGCTGTTTGTGTATGAGAAATCGGTTGGAAACTTTCCTCTTGTCAGCACGTTGTAGGTGTCACCACAGGTGCCAACCTTGTGTGAAGCTAATCATTTGCATACCACAGCATCTTCCTCCTGTTGGTTCAATTTCACGTCTGTAGCACTTCATCTTTGTGGTGTAGCATTTTTAATGGCCAGTAGTGTACAATAAATAATTTCTTTATTATTACCAAAGCATTATAAATTAGTATAAACATGGTATGGAACATGTAATTTGCTAAACTTGAAAATATTTCAACATGCAAAGATTACACAAACTTTTTTGATTAGTTACACCTTTGTGAACAGCAGTTCTTAATATTTATAGCAAGTGATGAATTAAGGTTAACTACACTCCTTTGTACTCGTCAGATTCAGATATGGCTTTTTGTGACTTACACTCCTGGCAAATAAGAACACTCGATGCTGTATGTTCTTTACAGATAGGCGTTGGAACAATGATGGCAGCGATGCTGTGTGAATCTGGTTTCCCTGTAGGGCAGTAGTGGCATCTTGTTTTTTTCATTTGATTTATTTTCTTCTTTAGCTGGCGGTAGTTTGCAAATGTGTACAACACCTTTTATTTTCTCCTTGGAATCAACATGCATTTGATCCTGTGGGCTTTTTGTAAGCATCACAATCAATTCTGTGATGAATCTTCTCTGTGGAACTAAGTCATTTGGGTTTACCTTATATATTATCTGAGCATTTATTGCTTCGAAGTTCAGTAAGCTGAAAAACAGTGTAAGAGGCCAGCAGTTGCTTATTCCTGAAACAGAATATTCTGATTTCAAATGGTTGACAACATCTACACTTCCTTTTGTGAGATTGTAAAATATAATGACTTCAGATTTGTTCACTTCGCCACTGCCAGCATCTGCAGCATCGTTGTTGTGCATGGTTGATAACATTAGAACTTTTTTTTTTAGGGGGAAGGGGGACGTATGAGCAAATAAAGTCTTTGTTGCTTGGTTTTTCTCCAAACGTGAATATGCTGCTGTTTAGTTGCCTACACTTTATGTCCAGAAGTTCCGGTGGAATTTCTCTTTTATTCTTCTGTAGAGTACATACTACTGTGAGTTGATGATAGGCATACATTTTGTTAGCCCATGGTATAGATGTAAAATAATTGTCCATTGTCACGTTTCTTCCTGTTTTGTACATTGTTCGAATCCATCGTAACACCACATTCTCTGCATCATTGGGTACTTGGTACGGCCCAATAGCCTGTTTGCCTGCACGTACTTCCAAATTTAGCGTATAAAATGTTCTGGCATCACGGAGCGCATATACCTTGATGTCATATTTTGCAGGCTTGTTTGCTATATACTGCCTGAATTTGCAATGTCAACGGAATGGTTAAACATCTCGTCTATCATATTCAATGCACCAGCACTATGGCTCTTCTTGCAAATATCCACAAATTTGCCAAATATTTCTCTAATAGGTGCCAGATTATCTGTTTCCTTTCTCTGAGCTCTCGTAGATTTGTCATCAAAACATATAGCTTGGAGAAGTGTGTGGCACCTTCATTTGCTCATCGATGCAATAAAGAAATCCAGTGCAGTCCCATCAGTAGCCCATAGTTCATCAGTATTGAGATGCTGTGCCATTTAACTCTTCAAAATCTGTCTGTGAGCAATCTCAAGCACTCCATGAATAAGATGCTGCCACTCTGTCAAGTTCTTGGTTTGTCTATTCCACAATGCAACCAATTACACTATCTGGAAAAAATAATTTCCAGCATTCCAAAATTGTTTTTGAATTTTTTGCAATGCCCTCCACACCTGGAAGCTGTTACAATATTCTGACAGGCGGTTTTTGCTGGAGGAGCATGTTGCTTCAGCCATTGTGTTATTCCACCCTTACCAAGAAAGGTTTCACGATCTGTATAGTGAGAAAGAGCTGTAGCAGAAGTATCAGATTTTCTGACTGACTGATCTGTTGCAGTATTGATCTCTTCATGCTCAGAGGGTGCGTCAGTATCTGATGACAGACCCTCTATGTAAATATCCTCGTCTAGTGGTTCATCTAGCCACATCAATATCTGTTCCTCTGACATGACTTCTTCCCTGAAAAGTTTTATATATTTTCATATCTGACAGAGAATGTCATGTACTCTGTATAAACAATTGCTTCAATTAAGTTCGTAAAACCCAATAAGAATACTTAGAATACTTACTTTTTGTATAAAAGATGTAACATACCACTTTCAGGAGAAAACAAACGAACACAGCCACATATTACAAGTACAAGAAACAGACTAAAAGTGAAGCAAGGTGGTATTCTACAAAAGGAGAAGTAATTGTTACATAAAGACTTCCGTGTTAGAAAGAAATCTAACACTGCGCACAACTGGCCAGCTATTTTTGAAATTTGACTGTCAAGCCACAGATTAATTGAAGCACGGGATATGAAAGGAAGCATTTATAGATTGTCAGTTCATTACCTTTGAAATGTGCTGGAATATTTAACTAAAATCATAAATGTTAGATATTTTCTAGCAACGCGAGTGATTGTGGCTTAAACACGTAGCTTCTAATAATGTGGTAAATACAGAACAACCTCTGTTTTTAATGTGAAAAATGTTTGGATATGAATATTAAAGTCTGTACCTCTGATAACTCTGCTGAGGTTCATTTTAAAGCATATCACAGTCCATAGTACAAGGCTCAAAGTGATCAACAGAACTATGGGCTGGATACTGAAACTTAACAGATTAATGACCATTTAATATGTCTCAAAACTGAAAGTTGATGTACATAAATTGTAAATGCACTGGAAGGTAGTTAGAAACTGTAATTTCAGTAAACGAACCAGTGTGTTGTGTTGTATGTTGTTGCAGTAATATTTCAAGGTGTTGTAACATCATGCATAGTTAAGTGTTAGTGCGATTACAAAAGTATATAACAATTTTCTATGGAATATTTTGTTACTAATTAAAAATGTATCAGATGAAAATGGCAGTAATGTTTCCTTATTTTTTAGTGTTATTTCTTCTTCAGAACATGCAAATAGGTAAAAGTGCACTTACAGTGTCAGTGGCTTTTTCGTTTCCGCACTGCTGTTGGTTACAGTTTGCATGATGAATAATGGGAATCCAATATGAAGAACTGAGAGATATGTAGTTAGCCAATTGGATTCTTGTTCATAATTTCTTATCATTTATCTAAGGGTAGAATTCAACCACATAGCTGGAATTTTTGGCAAAATCTAAAATAAAACATACAATTAGGTTGCTGCAATGACAAATGCATATCTTGGGCTGTGCTACACATCTATCTATTATGGCAATCTTATTTTCGTGTTGAGATTCGTTACTTTTGGTAACTCGTAAGCAGATTGTTGCATTCCAACCTAACCTAGGTCTTGGGCTGTTCTGTAGGTCAGTCTTTCACCACAACCAGGGTTTTTGATACGTTCACTGGCTTTGGCATCCCACAACAAGATTGTCTATTTCAATCTAATCTGGAGCTCAGGCTTTGTTGCAAATTAGCCCGACAGCACACCTTGGTTTTTTCAGTCGCCAAAGGAATATAGGAATCAATAAGTGACCGGAAAGTTCTTAAGGAGCAAATCAGGAAAAGTTAGTCTGGCACTCTGTGTATAAAAAAAAAGTCATTTTGTATTTTCTGCTGAAAGAAATAATGAGCTTCATCAATTGTGTTTGGCTATGACCACCATCAATGAATTGTGAACATCTACATGTGGCACAAGAATTGCAGACACTGGAAGTGCACTTTAGCCTGTAAACATGCATATCATGTCCTTGTAGTCCTAGAAATAGAATGAAACTGTCCCTTTCACAAAAGACTGAACCAAATAAGTTACAATATTTCATCTCTGAGAAGCAGTATGTCAATCTTTTTTTACAATCCCTGTAATTGTTCTAATCAGGAAATATACTCTGTGGTGTCACCGCCAGACACCACACTTGCTAGGTGGTAGCCTTTAAATCGGCCGCGGTCCGGTAGTATACGTCGGACCCGCATGTCGCCACTGTCAGTGATCGCAGACCGAGCGCCACCACACCGCAGGTCTAGAGAGACGTACTAGCACTCGCCCCAGTGGTACAGCCGACTTTGCTAGGAAAGATTCACTGAGAATTACGCTCTCATTTGCCGAGACGATAGTTAGCATAGCCTTCAGCTAAGTCAATTGCTACGACCTAGCAAGGCGCCATCACCAAGTTATATTGAGATGATAATAGGACCTCACGCCCGCCTGCGTGAGTTTAAGCGCGTGCCTTTCAGCTTCCTCTCATTGTGTCTAGGCTGTCTTGCCTAGACACAACATACTCCCTTCATTTTACATCTACATCTGCTCTATGCAATCTGTCTTACAGTGTCTAGCACAGGGTAATTCAGGTACCACTATCTTTTCGACCCGCTCCCTGATGCGTGGGAAGAATGACTGTTGATAAAATCTGTGTCAGTTCACATTCTCTTACTGTAAAGAAGTTACATCAAGTTGCAGACAGGCATGATTAAAAGACCCTCACATGTAGCTTTTGGCCACAGTCTTAATCAGTAAACACACACACACACACACACACACACACACACACACACACACACACACACACACATGACCACCAACTCCAGCATCTTGGGCCAGAATGCAACATCACGTGGGATGCAAGCAGCAATCTGGAGGGGGTGGGGAAGAGGAAGGGATAGTAGTGTACAGGTGGGGAGAGAGATGAATGCTGTCTGGTGGAGTGTACAGGGGCTAGTCTCCAACAGCCGCAGTGTGAGGATGTTGTGGAGCAGGGAGGTGCGTGGAAAAAGAACAAAAAATGAGAGGAGCGGGGAAAGGTGGGTGGATGCGTGCATTTGCAGAGGGCTGCAAATAAACAAGGTGGGAGATGAGAATGAGGGGGAGTGATAGGATATAGGGGGTGGAAACTGTTGGGTGGAGGGTGTGGGGACAGTATGTTACTGTAAGTTGAGGCTAGATGGCTCGGGTAGTGAAGCAACCATTGAAATCAAGTGTGTTGTGTTCAGCTGCATGTTGTGACACAGGGTGGTCTTACTTTACTCTTGACTACAGTTTGGTTGTGGCCATTTATCCTGGTGGGCAGGTGGTTGGTAGTTACACAATATAAAAAGCTGTGCAATGATTGCAGCAGAGCTGGTAAATGACATGGCTGCCTTCACAGGTGGCCCAGCCACTGATTGGGTAGGATAAACCTATGACAGGACTGGAATAGAAAGTGCTGGATGGGTGGATTGGGTAGGTTTTGCACCTTGGTCTTCAACAGGGATATGATCCTTGTGGCAAGGGATTGGGATTGAGAGTGACATACGGATGCGGACTAGGATGATGTGGAGGTTGGGTGGGAAGTGTCTCAGGTGGAATGTCCCCCATTTCAGGGTGCAATGATAAGCAAAGGATGTGGTTCATTGGTGAGACTCTCGGCATACTGCAGATTAACTGTCCCCAGGTAGCCAGGCTATACAGGAGGGATTTTTTGGTGTGAAGGAAATAACAGGTGTCAAAATGCAGGTACTGTTGGTGCTTGGTGGGTTTATTGTGGACAGAGGTGCTGATGGAGCCATCAGTGAGGAGGTGGTCAACATCTAGGTAGGTGGTACCTTGGGTTAAGGTGGACCACATGAAGCGGTTGGGAGAGAGGTTGTTGAGGTCATGAAGGAACAAAGATAATGTGTCTTGGCTCTGGGTCCAGATCATGAAGATAGCATCAGTGAACCAGAACGGCTGCCCGGTGTGGCCAAGCGGTTCTAGGCACTTCAGTCTGGAACCACGCGACCACTATGGTCACAGGTTTGAATGCTGCCGCAGGCATGGATGTGTGTGATGTCCTTAGTTTAGTTAAGTTTAAGTAGTTCTAAGTTCTAGGAGACTGATGACCTCAGATGTTAAGTCCAATAGTGCTCAGTCATTTGAACCAGAACGAGGGTAGGATTGGTGTTTTGGGAGGCTAGGAAGGTCTCCTCTAGATGGCCCATAAAAAGTTTGGCATAGAGGGGTGCCATGTGGGTGGTCATAGCTGTGCTGCCAATTTGTTTTTATACCTTCCCTTCAAACGAGAAGTTGCTATGGGTTAGGATAAAGTTAGTAAGGTGTAAGAGGAATTGAGGTATTGGATTTGGAGTCCAAAAGATGTTGGGAAAGGTAATATTCATTAATGGTAAGACCACGGGCATAAGGGATGTTGGTGTATAGGGAGGTGATGTCAACAGTGATGAATGGCGATCCAGGAGGTAAAGGGGTAGGCATGGTGGAGAATCAGTGAAGGAAGTGGTTGGTATCATTTACATGGTAGGCTAGATTACAGGCAGTTGGTTGGAGGTGTTGGTCAATGAGTGCCAAAATTCTTTCAGTGAGAGCACAATAACCAGTCACAAAGGGGCATCCAGCATTGTGGGGTCTGTGGATTCTGGGGAGCACGTAGGAGAAAGGCATGTGGGGTGTCATAGGGGTGAGGAGGGAAAATTCAAAGGAGATGTTCTGGGAAGGGTGTAAGGTGTTAAGCAGGGATTGGAGGTTTTGTTTGACTTCTGGAAAGAGATCACTCTGGCAAAGTTTATAGGTGGTGGAGTCAGACAATTGGCAGAGGCCTTTTGCCAGGTAGTCACCATGATTCATGATAACAGTGGTGGAAGTCTGCAGATAGGATGGTTAGGTCAGGATTTGTTTTGAAGTTATGTATGGCTGTTCTTTCTTCTACTGAAAGGTTGGTGTTCTCAGGAAGGGACGTGGGGAAGGATGGTGAGGTGAAGTTGGAGGTTAGGAATTCCTGGAAGGTGACCATTGGGTAGTTAGGTGGGGAGGAAGAGGGGGGGAGGAGGATTGTGGTTGGATGGTGGTACGAACTGTAAGAGGCAGGATTCAGTATTGGAATTAGGGTGGTTTTGGTTGGAGGAATTGACAGCAAAGAAATCCATGGCACAGCCATGTGCACCTGCACGGGACCCTTCTATGCCAACCATTTTATGGGCCATCTAGAGGAGGCCTCCATAGCCTCCTAAAACACCAAACCCCTAGTCTGGTTCAGGTTCATTGATGATATCTTCATGTTCTCGACCCAGGGCCAAAACTCTATCTTTGTTCCTTCACAACCTCAACACCACTTCTCCTGCCCACTTCATATTGTCCTTCTCAATCCAGCATGCCACCTACCTAGATGTTGACCACCTCCTCTCTGATGGCTCCATCGGCACCTCTGTCCACATTAAAACCACCAAATACCAACAGTACCTGCATTTTGACAGCTGTTATTTCTTTCCCACCAAAAAATCCCTCCTATATAGCCTGACTACCTGGGGACGGTGAATTTGCAGTATGCTGATGGTCTCACCAAGGCATGCACAGAGAGGCACTATTCCCCAGGCCTAGTCCACAAATAGATCCCCTGTTCCATTTCCCTCACAATCCCAATCCTCCCACCACCCCCAAAAACCAGCCACAAAGGAGTTTTCCCCTTTGCCACCCAGACTGGAACAACTGAACCACATCCTTTGCCAGGGCTTTGATTACCTTTCATTCATTGCACCCTGAAATGAGGGACATCCTATCTGAGATACTTCCCATCTCTCCTACAGTGGGATTCTGTCACCCACGCAACCTCCACATCATCCTAGTGCATCCCCATGCTACTCCCAATCCCAACCTCTTGCCTCAAGGATCATATCCCTGTGGAAGACCCAGGTGCAAATCCTGCCCAATCCATCCAGCACTTCCTATTCCAGCCCTGCCATATGTTCATCCTACCACGTCGGGGGCTGGGCGACCTATGAAAGCAGCCATGTCATTTACCAGCTCTGTTGCAGTCATTGCACAGTTTTTATATTATATGACTACCAACCAGCTATCCACCGGGATGAACGGCCACAGCCATACTGTGGGCAAGGGTAAAGTAGACCATGCTGTGGTACAACATGCAGCTGAACACAACACACTTGATTTCAATGTTTGCTTCACTACCTGAGCCATCTGGATCCTTCCCTCCACTACCAGCTTTTCTGAACTGTCCAGATGGGAGTTATTCTTACAACACATTCTCCGCTCCCGTAATTATCCTGGCTTCAACCTGCTGTGAGATACTGTCCTCTCATCCTCCACCCAACAGTTTCCACCCTGTATGTCCTATCATCTCCTCCCCATTCTTGTCTCCCACCCTGTTTATTTGTAGCCCTCTGCCACTGCATCCAACTGTCTTTACCTGTTTCTCTCATGTTTTGTTCCCTTTTCCCTCACCTCCCTGCCCCACAACCTCCTGACACAGCAGCTGTTGGACTCTGGTCCCTGCACACTCCACCAGACAGCATTCGTCTCTCCCTACACACGTATACTACTATCCCTTCCCCAACCTCTTCAGATTGCTGCTTGCATCCATTGCATTCCAGCCCGAGACGCTGGACTTAGTGGTGTGTGTGTGTGTGTGTGTGTGTGTGTGTGTGTGTGTGTGTTTACAGGCAAAAAAACTGTGGTCGAAAGCTACATTTGAGTGTCTTGTAAATGTGCCGGCCTGCAACTTTGACGTGTCTTCTTTATGGTAAGTAGCAATCTATCTTTTCCTACAGTCCATTGCGTGAGCTCACATTCTCTGATTTTTATCATTATGGTTATTTCACGAAGGTGCATTTGGAAGGAAACGGTATGATACACGATTCTTCTCGAGTCATACTCATTCAGAATTTTAACAGCAAGTATAATGGAAAACACCTGTCTTGAGCTGTCTACCACCGGAGTTTGTTGATGATCTCTTGCGATTATGACAAAATGTGGTGTTCTTCTTTGGATCGTCTCTATCAATCCTAATTGATAAGGGTCCCAGTTTTGTGAACAGTGTTCAAGAATCAGCCAAACAAAAGTTTTGTGAGCTACCTTTAATGTGATTGAATTAAATTTTATTAAATTCTTTCATCTGCTTTCCCTACAACTGGTTTTATGTGGTGCCACTTAACTCTGCAGATGTGTACTCAGAGATATTTTACAGTTGTTACAATTTCTAATGATGTTACATTAGCATTAATTTACTTATCCTGTGCACTAATTCATTTCAAAGTACTTTGCCAAATCCTTACTCTATGGATGCATTTGTCTTGGTAGGTGTTCTGAGTATTATTATACTATGTAGGTAGGGGTAAACGAGGATAATGGAATGTAGTCGAGTTAAGTCGGGTGATGCTGAGGGTATTAGATTAGGAAATGAGACACTTAAAGTAGTAAAGGAGTTTTGCTATTTGGGGAGCAAAATAACTGATGATGGACGAAGTAGAGAGGATATAAAATGTAGACTGGCAATGGCAAGGAAAGCGTTTCTGAAGAAGAGAAATTTGTTAACATCGAGTATAGATTTAAGTGTCAGAAAGTTATTTCTGAAAGTATTTGTATGGAGTGTAGCCATGTATGGAAGTGAAACATGGACGGTAAATAGTTTGGACAAGAAGAGAATAGAAGCTTTTGAAATGTGGTGCTACAGAAGAATGCTGAAGATTAGATGGGTAGATCACATAACTAATGAGGAAGTATTGAATGGGATTGGGGAGAAGAGAAGTTTGTGGCACAACTTGACCAGAAGAAGGGATCGGTTGGTAGGACATGTTCTGAGGCATCAAGGGATCACCAATTTAGTATTTGAGGGCAGCGTGGAGGGTAAAAATCATAGGGGGAGACCAAGAGATGAATACACTAAGCAGATTCAGAAGGATGTAGGTTGCAGTAGGTACTGGGAGATGAAGAAGCTTGCACAGGATAGAGTAGCATGGAGAGCTGCATCAAACCAGTCTCAGGACTGAAGACCACAACAACAACAATAGGTAGGGGTAATAAATCCATTATTATTATACTGATTTCATGTTCAGTACATTGATGTTTATGATGAGCCAAATTTTTATCTAAGAAGCAAAAGACAGTTCCAGTTGCAACTATGTATCATTCAGCACAGAAGGTTTCAACATTATGCCCTTATAAAGTGCTACATTTGACCTCCTGAACATAACCAGTAGCAAACAGTCTTACTGGACTGCATTTAATAAGTGCTGCAGCTGGTCTGTATGACATTCAGCTGGTGAGGCTGATTGCTCAGTTATGTTCTGGCAATGAGGCCTAGCACTTGATATTGGCATATTGCGAAGACTGGCTTCGCTACATCATAAAGCCTTGAGACCAGAGCTGTCTTACTTTTCTTATATTGATACAGTTGGTGTTTATGCTTGTGCTGTTCTCAGTGGACAGATTTATAAAAAGCAATCATGTGTTCCAATATACGAACTAGTTTCCTGATTTTTCTTTGTGATCACCGAAAGAATGTTTTGGTGGGGTATGTATGTTCTTTAGTGACACACTTCCAGAACCACAGAGACATACTTTTATGTGATAAAAATGATGTATTTGATATCAGTTTTTACAGTATGTGAACATCCTTACAGTCCTACAAACTAACAAACGTTAAAAATTTTATCAGATCTGTTCCTTTAATAAATTTGTTGTTTCACCTGAGGTTGAGTGGAGGAAAGAAGTTAGATGGTTTCATGCCATTGTATTTCTGTTTGCTACAATAACAGGCATAACTCCAGTTAAAGAACTGGACTGCTGAGTTTGCAGAGTCTGTGTGATAATAACTTCAGTGCTATGTGATTGAGAAATTAAAAATGAGAATGTATCGGACCATAATTTGTCTAGAATGAGAAATTCTTGCTTCTGCTAGTGAATTTTGAATTTATGAATTTGCCTTTTTTTTTTTTTTTTTTTTTTTTTTTTTTTTTTTTTTTTTTTTTTTTTTTTTTTTTTTTTTTTTATTTTTTATAGGAAACAGAAAAACCGTGCATTTTGCTACTTCTGTCAAAGTATCCAGAGACTACCCCAGTGTGCCCAATGTGGAAAAGTAAAATGCATGCTCAAGACTGGAGATTGTGTTGTACGTCATGCAGGAGTTTTCACAACTGGCCTTGGCATGGTGGTAAGTTTTTCTGTTTCTCCAAATAACACAATGTCCTATGGAACATTTCATATGTTGCTTAATTCTCAGAGATTGCTAAAACTGTTTTTTACTGGTCAGTCCTTATATTCTTTGGTTAAGTTATATACAATGTTAAAATTCAAGAATGAGGTCAGGCATATAATTTACAAGCAACAGCAAGATTAAAAGTGCAGTGAAGGATGTCACAGTGTGTGCTTCTTGAGTGTATCTGCAGCTTATAGGATTAGTTTCTTGTGCTTGAATTAATGGTCATAGACATCAATTAGCTCACATAAATTGAGGCATATCTTCACCTATTCTGCAGCCTGTCGGACAAATACTGTTACTTCTAATTGAAACATCCTAGTGACAAGTGCTTTCCTTGTTACCATTTTCAAAATGATTGCTTTGTTAGGAAGTAATATCTTTGTAGTGTGTTCAGGTGATATTGGACCTCCAGAGAGGAAATTTCAGCAAGGAGAACTTTGCGTGTATCTTTCAGGCAGAACAAAAATGATAATCTTAGGAAGTTGTTAAAAGACAAACAGATGAAATATCTTTGTAGAAAAGTTTAGTAGAATGTAAATACTGTGGTGTAAAGGGACCACTCACCGAAAACCAGAATCATTGACAGGCACACACAAAAAGGAAAGAAAACTTGCTAACTTTTGGATTAATCCTTTTTCGAGATAGAGATTGTGTGTGTGTGTGGGGGGGGGGGGGGGGTGACGAGAGGCCAGAGAAAAGGAAAGGGAAACTGTTGTGTAGATGGTGTGACAACAGTGAGTTACCAGCGATTGAGGCCAGGAAGATTAAAGGAGCATGGATATGTTGCAGGGATAACCCCCATCTGCATAATTCAGAGAAGCTGGTGGTGGAGGGGGGGATCCAGATGATCTGGGCTATGAGGGAACAATAGAAATTGAGCATGTTATCTTCGACTGCATGTTGTGCCACCAGATGATCAACAAAGCTTCTCAGAAATACACAGATGGAAATTATCCTTGCAACTCACCTGTTCCTCCTGTAATCATCCTGCTCTGTGTTCAGTAACCAAGTGACACCACCCGCTTCACCCAACAATTACCCCTTCCTCTGTCCTGCCAGCCCCCCCCCCCCCCCCCCCCCCTTCCCCCTTTTCCAGTTCATTTCCTCAACTCATCTTCAGTGTGCACTGCTCCCCACCGGCTCTAACAAATGTGCATCACATGCCTAGCCCATGCACTTTTCATCTCTCTTGCACATTCCTAGCTGGAAAACCAGCCACCTCCCTCGAAGCCATTAGCCTCCCACTGTCAACCCCTTTCCCTGCCTCCCAGCTCTCTCTTCCTTTATCCACACCACATGACGCAACTGCCACTCTGGCAGCAGTACTATTTTTTTCAAACTAGTGTCATGGAGGAACATAATGTGTGTGTGTGTGTGTGTGTGTGTGTGTGTGTGTGTGTGTGTGTGTGTGTGCGTTAATATTTTAGCAGTCTTTTTCATTATACCTGTGTATGATGCCTCCTCAGTGTGGTAATTTGTAATGTATCCTTTCCATATTGCTTTTATTTAATTGCAGTTACATTTTGTTGATAATTTTCATTATAATTTTTTCATCTGTAAAAAAATTTGTCTTCACTCATATTTGTTTTTAGGGAGCCATTTGTGACTTTTGTGAGGCATGGGTATGCCATGGGCGGCGTTGCCTCACAACACATGCATGCACATGTCCACTACAGGATGCCGTTTGCATTGAGTGTGAACGAAGTGTTTGGGATCATGGTGGGCGGATCTTTTGTTGTTCATTCTGTGGCAGCTTCTTATGTGAAGATGATCAGTTTGAGCACCAAGCATCATGCCAGGTTCTTGAATCGGAGAACTTTAAATGTAAGTATATGATTTCATATTTCTTCTGTCAAATTATCGTACACTATGTGACCAAAAGTATCAAGACATCTGGCTAAAAATGACTTAAAAGTTCGTGGCACCCTCCATCAGTAATGCTGGTTCAATACTGTGTTGGCCCACCCTTAGCCTTGATGACAGCTTACACTCTCGCAAGCATACATTCAATCAGGTGCTGGAAGGTCTCTTAGGGAATGGCAGCCCATTCTTCACGGAGTGGTGCACTGAGGAGTGGTATCCATGTCGCTTGGTGAGGCCTGGCATGAAGTCTGTATTCCAAAACATCCGAAGGTGTTCTATAGGATTCAGGTCAGGACTCTGTGCAGGCCAATCCATTACAGGGATGTTATAGTCGTGTAACCACTCCACCACAGGCTGTGCATTATGAACAGTGCTCGATTGTGTTGAAAGACGCAATAGCCATCCCTGAATTGCTCTTAAATTGTGGGAAGCAAGAAGGTGCTTAAAACATCAATGTAGCCCTGTGCTGTGATAGTGCCATGCAAAAAAACAAGGGGTGCAAGCCCCCTCCATGAAAAACCCGACCACACAATAACACCACTGCCTCCGAATTTTACTGTTGGCACTACACACACTGGCAGATGACATTCACCGGGCATTTGCTATACCCACACTCTGCCATCGAATCACCACATTGTGCACTGTGATTCGTCGCTCCACACAACGTTTTTCCACTGTTCAGTCATCCAATGTTTACCCTTCTTACACCAAGCGAGGCATCGTTTGGCGTTTACTGGCAAGATGTGTGGCTTATGAGTAGCCACTCAACCATTAAATCCAAGTTTTCTCACCTCCCGCATAACTGCCATAGTACTTGCTGTGGAATCTGTTGCAGTTTGGATTCCTGTGTGATGGTCTGGATATATGTCTGCCTATTGCACATTATGACCCTCATCAACTGTCGGCAGTCTGTCAGTCAACAGACGAGGTCAGAGTGTACGCTTTTGTGCTGTGCATGTCCCTTCACATTTCAACTTCACTATCACATTGAAAACAGTGGATCTAGGGGTGTTTAGGAGTATGGAAATCTCGCGTAGAGATGTATGACACAAGTGACACCCAATCACCTGACCACGTTCGAAGTCCATGAGTTCTGCTGAGCGACCCATTCTGCTCTCTCACGATGTCTAATGACTACTGAGGTCACAGATATGGAGTACCTGGCAGTAGGTGGCAGCACAATGCACCTAATATGAAAAATGAATGTTTTGGGGGGTGTCCAGATACTTTTGATCACATAGTGTAGTTTGAGATTTTCTAGTTTTTATTTCAGGTTCAATTACATTACCAGTTGGAACTGTGTTAGAAGATGGAATGAAAGTATAGTCTTTGACATGAAACCTGGCTGGCTGTTGCAATGACTATGTATATGCTGTTCATTTCAGATGTTATTAAACTTTGTCATCTCTCAGAATCGTAAGTCTGGCTTTCTGTGTGATCTGCAACAATATGGGACACAGGAGTTTCTGTGTGGTTTCATGTTAAAGCTGCTCTAGTGCTGTATCTGCTTATGGTCTAATGGTAGACTTAGCACAGTGTGAATGCAAATTCATTTATTCTAACCTACTCCTTCCTAGGTTTATTAAACTTTATTTTGTCCGTATGCTGGAAATCAGTCTGATCAAAGCAGAGACAACTTTTCACTTTTTTACCAACCAATAATAGAAAACGCACGTAAGACATTTGTGCAAAACAGTTTGTGGCTGTTTATCCAGCTCAGAACACTTTTTCCTTAAGTTTGCCCACAGTGCAGTATGTTTTTCCAGCTCGGAACACTTTTTGCTTGAGTTGGGAAAATAATCAATTACAAATTGCACTTTGTAAAGCCAGTCAGCATTATCTGGTTTTTTATTGTTGTCGGTAAGACAAGGATAGAAAGCTGAAACCATTTTCTAAGTTCGGGTTCTGTAACATCAACAAATTTGGCACTTTTTTATCCGGTTTCCTTCTATTGCAGTTTTGACTGTAGTACTCGTTTGTTTTGTTGCTAACATATTCAAATAGATTGTTCCCATTATATAATTCTACGATATCCTCGATGCTCTGTGTATCTTCGGGAAATATGTTTGGACCCGGAGTTCCTTCAAATTTATTATTGGTCCTCAGTAAATCAGTCTGACCACTGTGCATTGTCTTTTTCGTCTGATTCATACGAGTGAGTCGGCTACTGTAGCGTTCACTGAATTCTTCTTGAACATATTTCACTATCTTCAGACGATTCTGCTTCACTTTCAATTTTTTTGATATCCAATGTCTTCTTGACAAACAGCCAAATCATCCAGAATGTCAGACAAGACGTGCGCATATTCATCGTAAATAATCGTATCATCTCTTTCGTCTGCTGCGATGAAAGGGCACGTGTACTTATAAAAACAAAAACCATGTTGACATGTGTAACTTATTGTTACCTAAACAAAACACCAACAGAATGCAAAAGATACTAACGTGCTGTCGCCGGCCACTGAGTGACACCATGCACACAACACCACTGTGGTGTCGCCAGCCATTGACTGCTATTTCGCGCACAACACCTTTGTGATGTCACCAGATGGCATAGTGTTAAGAAAAACTAGAAAGACATCAAACTTCCTGGCAGATTAAAACTGTGTGGCAGATCGAGACTCGAACTCAGGACCTTTACCTTTTGCGGGCTAGTGCTCTACCAACTGAGCTAGCCAAGCACGACTCATGCCCCATCCTCACAGCTTCCCTTCTGCCAGTACCTCATCTGCTACTTTCTAAACTTTACGGAAGCTCTCCCGCAAACCTTGCAGAACTAGCACTCCTGAAAGAAAGGATATTGCGGAGACATGGCTTAGTCACAGCCTGGGGGATGTTTCCAGAATGAGATTTTCACTCTGCAGTGGAGTGTGTGCTGATATGAAACTTCCTGGTAGATTAAAACAGTATGCCAGACCAAGACTCGAACTCGGGACCTTTGCCTGCAAAAGGCAAAGGTCCCGAGTTTGAGTCTCGGTCCGGCAGACAGTTTTAATCTGCCAGGAAGTTTCATAGCAGTGCATACTCTGCTGCAGAGTGAAAATCTCATTCTATAAAGACATCATGGTGTAACTCTCTTATACAGCTAAAACCATTCAGTAACAAGTCTATCAGCATACTTCATACTTTTTGACTTCTTCCTTTAATTTGGACTAGTGGAATCCCAAACACTTGAGTAATAATGTGAATGCTTTACTCAAGTGTCCTTATGTGGTCTTTTTTACAGGTGCCATTCAGTTTCTCAGACCTCTCCCAATAAATCATAGTCATTTTTAATAATATAATGTAACTGGATGGATAAAAATTCTACTTGCCAAGTGGGGACAGGAGAACACGCATAAAACAAAAGTCACCTTGTCACCACATGGTAGATAGATTTTTATCTATCCAACTACGTAGTCGGGTCATTTGCTTTCCTTACAGCTGATAACTGCCCATTCCAATTTGTATTTGGTAAAATTTCACCAAAATGTCAAATCAATCTGACAGTCAAGCAGCATACCACTAATTATGTATTTGAATATTCTACAAATGTTTCTTTTACCCATCTGCATTAACTAGCTTCGTCACTGTTGCATCAGACTTGAATTCTGTCAAAGTTATCATGACGTCATGAATCCCTAAGTCAGTCACATTGACAGCATGTTTCAGTATGCCAACAGTGCCATCGACAAACAGCCTGCCAGCTGTTCACTCTTCTTGACAGCATTTATGCACATGGAGAACAGGATTAGTTGTATTACACATCTCTGGAACATTCTGTATGTTATTTTTATCCCTGGTAAACTAGCCATCCAGGACAATTACAGGGTTCCACTTACAAGCAAAAACTCGTAAAGCCATTCATGTATTTGAAGTTGTTTTGTGTGTGCTGATGCCTTTCTTTAAAACATTATACTTTATGGTTCAGTTTCAAATGATTTCACTCAAATTTAGGAGTTGAGTGTCTGCAATATAGTCTTGCTCTGATAGTTCACAGCATATCGTATGAATGAAAAGGGCGCTGTGTTTCACATGATGCACACCATTCAAGCACACAAGCAGGCACACCTATCGCACACATGATGACCAACTTCAGCAACTTGGACCAGAATCAGACATTCTGGCCTGAGCTGCTGATGTTGGTGGTCATGTGTGTGTGAGGTGTGCGTGCTTGTGTGAATGAATGGTGTGTGTTACTCTTCTTCCAACGAAGGCTGTGGCTGAGAGCTTTGGTGTAAGTGTCCTTTAATTGTGCCTGTCCACAATTTAACATGTCATCTTTATGGTAAGTAACAATCTATCTTTTCCTACCTTGCTGAATAGCATTCCATATACCCATGTGTGTTGATGTATGATACACCATTAGAAGTAAGAGGTAAATGTCTTCTACCATTTACCTTTGTCTGTATCTGTATCATCACAGTAACAGTTTTATCTTTACACAGAATTGAGAGAACGAATGTTATGTCTGTAATCACCGAGTAATAGAAAACAAATATTTTATTATAAATTTCAGCAAATATGTTAATAAGTTTGTAGTGTTTGTTTCATTTATTCAAATTACTGAATGCTTCATGAAAAGCCACAGTAACAGTGTTCAAATAAAGACCAATCTACAAGAAGGTGTGGTGTCAATCCTCAAATATGTTACACAAAATTAATACATTACATTGCAACCTGATTATCATGTGCAATCTATTGCTTTTAACAATGTTGAGGAAAGTGATTTGAGTGTTAGAGGAGAAAATATTAAGAGTGATAAATATGCGTGTTTTAATTGCTTCTTAGGTCAGTCGTGCAATAAACTGGGACAGTATTCATGTCTTCGCTGTAAAACCTGCTATTGTGAGGATCATGTTAGGAGGAAAGGCTTCAAGTATGAGAAGAACAAGCCAATCCCATGCCCAAAGTGTGGATATGAAACATCTCAGACCAAGGATCTCAGCATGTCCAGTGAGTATGATGTATATGCTATCTGTAATGTCTCTTAACTTTAAGGATAACTGTGACAGACCTGGTTAATGTGTGGTCTGACCTGTAATATTTTTGTCATAACTTCGTATATGTATGAACTTGATTGATTTTCAACATGTGGAATATCTATTTAGGTATTAGAGTGTTACTGTAGTCTTCTCCCTTGTGTAGTAATTGCTTTAAAGCTGTTACATTGTATGTAATTCTACTTGGCAAATTAAATTATTATTGCAATTATGCCATAACAGAAATCAGTGTGTCTAATTGTGTCACAGGCAAGAATTACTGCTTTTGTTTGTGGCCTACATAAATGAGCTTCCATTGACTTTAAAGGACAGTTCAAAAACTGTAATGTTTGGTGATGACACAAGTGTGCTAATCAAGGTTAAGATTCAACCTTAGCAGGCACAGTTCACATGATAGCTGAACGTGCCTACAAGTAGTTCACAAGTAACAGTTTAAATCTTAAGCTCACAAGGCTCATACTGAGTGTTTCCAAACAAGCATTAATGAGAGACAGTAATGATCAGACACTAAATGAAACACCCTGTGTAAAGTTTCTTGGGTCAAAAATCAAACACTGGGGAGTCCAGGATGGAATAACAATAATATGGAAAGGATAAATTGCTACTCACTACATGGAGGAGCTGTTAAGCCGCAGATGAGCACAGTGAAAAAGACTGCTAAAATAATTATGCTTTTGGACAAAGTCCTTCTTATTCAGGGCAGCCACAGCATGGATATATCATTTTGAAGGTAAAACTATTTCAGCTGTATGCATTTTATCTATAAACCTGGCTGGTTTCACAACATTATAGCTACATCATTGGGTGCAATATGTACAAAGTAATAGACAAGAACTAATGTAAGGCAAGAAAAAAAATGAAAAGATTTATGGGATGAATGTACTCAGAAAATCAAATCATGTTCTACTACAAAAGAGAATGGGATGACCCAGCATTCAAAATCAGCAATTTTTTTGCTGTGTAGTGGACATCAGTTATAAAATAGCATACAAAGACACAGAACATTCCTGTGATATGGTCCTATGATATCTACGAAGAACAGAAGCTAAAGTGAGAACTTCATACTAACAAACTAGTGGGCAGATAAAATAGTACAAAATTCTTCTCACCACTCTAGGTGAGCTAACTGGTCACCATATACCGAAAAAGTGGTCAGAAACGGTTCGTATATGATCATCTATGGGATTATTTAAAAGTAATCAGCACCAGTTCTTCATGTACCTGAAAAAGTTTGAAAAAGATACTGGTAATCCAATCGAAAACCATTTTAAGGCTTAGCATGAAACTATGAGCACTGGGTCATCTCAGTCTCTTTTTTGATCAGAGCTTGATTTGATTTTGCGATTATGTTCATCCTGTAAATCTCTTCACTTTTTATGTTTTCTTGCTTTACATGAATTCTTGTCTGTCACTTTGTACAGATTGCACCTCATGATGCAGCTTTAACGCTGCAAAACTGGTAAGGCTTATAAATTAAGTACATACAGCTGAAGTGGTTTCATCTTCAAAAAGTTCTTGACAGAGACTCTGTGTGTGTGTGTGTGTGTGTGTGTGTGTGTGTGTGTGTGTGTGTGTGTGTGTGTGTGTGTGTGTGTGTGTGTGTGTGTTTTTGAAGTAGTACTTTGCCTGAAAGCTCAATTATTGTGGCAGTCTTTTTAATTGTGCATGTCTGCAGCTCATTGTCTCCTGTATTTGGTGAGTGACAATGTATCCTTTCCATATTGATGTTCCTTGGGTTCAGTTGGATAAAAAGTTAAAATAGTCAACACACCGACAAACTAACCAAGGAGCTCAGGTCAGTTTGTAGAAGCATCTCTCAGTGATTTGACGTAAAAGATGATTTTGCAGATTTTCGTTTCCCATTCTCTTATGGACTTGACCTCTAGGCAGTGCATCTAAACTAAATACAGTATTTATTTGTCAGAAGTAAGCTGTAAGAATATTGTTTAAAGTAGGTAACTGGTCATCTTGCAGTAGACTTTCAAAAGATCTTGGAATTCTCACTCTCTTTCCAGTACATTAACTTCTCAATGTAGTTTGTTGCTAACGGTAGGAAACAGTTTCAGCTTAACTGTGACTTACACAATCACTGGAGGTTGATGCTTGCCATGCCTGTGTCACTCAACAAGCCACATGTGCCAGCCGGGCCATGCTACATGGTGGACACCTCAGGGTGCACATAGTCATTGGCTGGGTACGAGTTTAACAGTCCTGGTTTTCCTTAGCTGGGTATTGGCGAGTGCTGCTAGTCCTCTATAACAGTAATTACAGGCAAGCTTCAGCGACCGCCATGTGGTGTGGTGGTGGAACATTGTGTGTCACAGGCTTACCTGCCTGGGTCATGAGGATGATAAAAACCTTTACGAAAAAACTCTGTCTCAAAGTGTGCAGCTTGCTGGTGAGATGAATGGCCATTGAGGTAGAATGGTCATTAGAAAGCGATCCCTAGGGATATTGCTGCACCTTAGTTGGATGAGGCCTGCTAGGGCAAGTGGGGCTCTGCCTGGGTGGACTTTTGTACCTCTAGCTGTTCGTGCAGACGCTGTGGTGAATCCACAACATAATAGAACACAGTGGGTGTACACACTCAACCAAAAGACCGAGAGAGGCTAGTACTCCTGATAATCATGTCATCTTTAGTGACAGGGCTCAAGAAGTCATAAGCCAAAATGTGTTAATGTGTCGAAGTGATCAAGAGGAAGGAGACTTTAGAAAAAGTATCCACTTTCTATATTCATAAAGGTTTAGAACGGCTTGCTAGCACCTTAAAGTATACTGAAAGATTGCAAAATGTTTCCTTGCTGGTTGAAACTAACTGCTCAAAGCAGGTGGAACTTCTAAGAAAGTAAAATAATAGCTGGGTTTGAGATGCACAGCTCCCTCAACTCAAGCAAGGATGTGGTCAAATGTTGTGATATTATGGACACGGATATATCTTGAAATTGAATAAAGGAAGGACATCACAGGGGATAATCGTCGTCGTACAAAGGACACCAAGAAATACTGGAGAGAGAGTGATGCAACTGTCATTGTGACATTCAATTCTCTATTCTGTGTGAACGCACCATGGCAGGGGTTCCTCCAACTTAGATTTAAGACCCTACATACCTAAACTTATTATGTCAAAAATACTATAAAAAGGGTAGATTACTACTAACTGTAAAGGTGAACACGTTGAGTTGCAGAAAAGTATAGATTTTTATGTTGGTATGATGACCATCCATCTGTCCATCAGAATGAATGGTCACCACCAAACTGTGCCTCCCAGTGGCACAACAGCTGTCTGCACGCAACATGTCACCTGTACAGTGAGTAGCAGTCTATCCTTTTCATAATATTGGGGGGGCAGGGCAATGGCTTTGACAGCATTGCTTCCCTGGTTTATATCTTTTATTTATACTTAAATGATATTGATTAGTCACTTCTGTGACTTCTTTTTTGTTTTCTGAATATGAGAAAATAATTTGATGGAATGTAAAGTTAAATCCTTATACAGTGTATAGGGACTGCTGAGCACTAAACTGGGATAACATTATTCTGCAGCCAGGATACCTCTTTTGTTCTACATTGTAGTTGTGTTTAGCATTCTTTGAGCTTTATATGTAGTGACTTGTCCCATTACTTTGTCTCAGAGGGTCCCAAAGAACCTGAAGACAAAATTTAAAACATCTTTATCAATGTGTGTGTGTGTGTGTGTGTGTGTGTGTGTGTGTGTGTGGGGGGGGGGGGGGGGCTAAATGAGATTTTTCCTGTTTAATATATCTTTCCCCATCTGATTCTCTTAGTGGGAACTGTTTTCTGCTTCTTTCATCTTTCATTGTTTTTAATGCAACTTGAAAATTGGTGTATTTTCAGCGAGAAGCCACAAATTTGGTCGGCAGAGTCAAGCCGTTGACGAAGATGATGATGGAGACTATACTCAAGGAGGAAATGGTTATTACGGTGGATATACTGAAGGTAAAATATTCTTTTATTTGTGGTGTAGGTGTTTGTTACGTATAAAAATTAGTGCAAAACTCAGTTTTATTTGCAATTTCAGATGAATACAATTTTTGAATTTTTTTACTGTTAACACAACATTATAGATAGTGAATTTTTGTGAAAAGTAATACTGCCATTTTTTTTTTTTTTAAGAATAAGTAAGGAGCTGAATGTGAGATAGTACCCCCCACCTTATTTCATGCTGTGTAGAACTGTGTATAATTGTCTATTTTGGCCCTTGCTAACCACGTTCTAGTTAACAATGATACAGTTATTGGAAAAAAAAAAAAAAAAAAAAAAAAAAAAAGCATCTGCATTGAGTCAAAAGCAGCTACAGAATTTATGGACATGACAAAAGAGCAAAAGTTTGTGGGTCAGATTCAATGTGAATACTATTGTAGAATGTTACAAACTTGGGCGTATCCATTCCAGAATGTAGTAGTTCTGTACATTGATAAAGTTTTGTAAAATGCACATGGCACGTAGACCATCAAATGCACATCAGGTTTTTAAAAACAGACAGTCATCAAACTAAATTTTAGTTTCATCTCCACTTTTCTTTACTAGTCAATGCCTTTATTGTAAATTGTGTGCCAGAATCATTGTGCAGATTGACATCTTTGACATGTGCAAAGCATTGCCAGAGATTAAAAGTTTATTAAGGGCAGTAAGAATAGAGGATGAACCCTTGGATTCTGACACCTACCCATGAAGACATAATTTATCTCAGTTATTGGTTGTCTGTTGATGTCAAGGAAAGTGGGTCTGTGTCCACCATCTCTCACTGTTCTGCTTCCAGAAATGTCACACATTATGTTGCCATAAAATTTAACAGTACACAATGTAAGTGGTTTTCATTTTCAACTGGAGTGACAAGCAGCTGCCACATTACAATTCATTGCAGACATTAAATTACATCCAGTATGATTTCCATAAACTATTTCAACATTTAATTTGTGGTAAAACCCACAAACACTCTAGATCTGTTTCATATAGAACTGGTTTTCAAGTAAATTGTAGGAGAAATTTTTCAAAGTGTGAAGAGGTCTCAATGTGAGCTTACCCCAAATGTCTAGTACTGAATCTCTGTACACAAGTGACATACACCTGTTTGGTATGCCCTTCTGGAATACAATACTTTCATTTTGATGATGGTATGTTTAGTTTTAAATAAACCAATCTGCCCTGAGATGTATTTTCCGATACACATGAACTCACATTTAGTTTTAATGTACATTAACTGTTTACAGGTGTCTGTATCAGAATACATATTCTGTTGAACAAAAAAATTCCAGACTTTCTCCACAAATTTTTTTAAACTTGTCTTTTACATATTTTGCATAGTCTCCTAAATACTCTCCTCCCAACATTATTTCCACTTCCGGAAGCAGTCTTGGTACGCCTGTCTCTTTCTGAATTGCATGAATTGCTGTCTGCGAATTTTCTATTTCTATCTTGTCTGTCATTGCATTGGTATTTTCAACTTTGGAAATACAAGAGTGTCCACTGGGACCAGGTCTAGAGAGTAGAAGTTTGAGGCAGCCCAGTAATTCCATTTTTTGTGTAATACTTGCATGTCAACGGGGATGAATTTGCAGGAGCATTATCATGATGCAAGAGCCATGCATTGTACCATATTTCAGTCTGTTTTCATCTCGCGTTTCCTTGCAGACATCACAACATGTCCCGCTAGTACCATCAATTAACAGTTTATTCCTGTGGTGTAATTCATAATTGACTAATTCTTCAAAGTCAAACAAAACTACCAACATGACTTTGACATTGCACCTGAGCTGATGAGCTTTTTTTGGTCTCTGAGAACCTTTCCTGAGCCATTGTGAAGATTGAACCTTAGTCTCAACATCATAACTGTAACCCATGTCTCATCATCATCTATGATTCTCTTAAGGAGCATCTCATTCTCATTTGTGTGATCCAAAAGCTCTTCCTAAATTGTAAGGTAAAGGCAAAATGTCTTGACTAAAGAGCCATTGGGTGAACCTGGTGGCAACACGACGCATTCTATGATGCTTTCCAGTATTTCACGACATCATCCAACTGAAATATTACATTCTTTTGCAATCTCTGACAGTCACTCTTTGATTGGCATGTACAATTTCGTTGACATTCCTGACATGAGCATCATTAGTAGATGTTGAAGGGTGTCCGGAATGAGGGTCATCTTTAACTTGTGTTTGGCGATTTTTAAAGCGTGTGAACCGTAAGTAACACAGAGTATGGCTTAAGCTCTCATCACTGTATGCTTCATGGATCATTTGATGTGTCTCTGTAAAGATTTTCTTGAGTTTCACGCAAAATTGAATGCAGACATGTAGCTCCTCTAACTCTATCGTGAAATTCACAAACTGTGTGACACAACATTCTACTTATTACAGCACTGAACAATAACTAACGGACATACAACAATGAAATTTTGGGCAGGTGCACGTTAAATATAGGCATGTGCAGGGATGCCAACCGCATTTCACTCCAGCACACAGTTGGCACTAAATTACAAATGTTGCAAAATTTTTTGAACAGGCCTTGTATAAGGGTGTGTGGGTACTTTCAGAATAAAGATATTGACTGAGCGAGGTGGTGCAGTGGTTAGCACACTGGACTCGCATTCGGGAGGACAACGGTTCAAGCTTGTGTCTGGCCATCCTGATTTAAGTTTTCTATGATTGCTGTAAACTGCTTCAGGCAAATGCCAGGATGGTTCCTTTGAAAGGGCACAGCTGACTTCCTCTCCCATCCTTTCCTAATCCGGTGGGATCAATGATCTCGCTGTTTCATCCCCTCCTCCAAAGCAAGCAAGCAACCAACCAACCAACCAACCAACCAACCAACCAATAAATATGTTCTTGTGTATTCTGGGGTTGTAATGTGGATGGGAGTGAGTTAGACTGGAGACAGGTGAAGATCAACAGTAAGAAAAGAATTATGGGATTCAGAGAAAATTGTGTAAAATTTACTGCCAAGTAGAAGTCAGACTATTTAAGAAAACTACAAAGTTAAAGATTTGTCAAGAAAAGTCTAACAACATTGCTGTCATTTTGATGCATATGAACAAAGCTACCAGTTCAAAAGAGGTGAATGAGAAAATTAAAACAAAAAGCTACAGTGATGTAGGGAAATCAGGATGTGCAAATCTCTTGCACTGAAAGCTCTTTCTTTTCCAAATTTTTCGAGGTGGTAGTATGGACCAAAACCAAAAAGAATGTGTCCAGTAAATCTGGGCTCTAAAGTGCATACCTTAGAGCTATGAGCACTTTTTCATCTTCATTTCTGTGAGAAACATCACATCTACTGAACAGTTGCTCATAGTTCTAAAGGTATGAATTTTAGAGCCCATATTTACTTGACAGTGTTTTGTTATTTTAGTCCATACAAGCTCTTCCCAAAATATGGAACGCAAAGGAGCTTGCAATAGAAGAGTTTTTTTTTATTTGTGTGTGTGTGTGGGGGGGGGTCCAGTATCGAAGATGAAGTAGTGCTCATAGTTATTAAAGTTTTTTGGAGCCCATGTTCACCAGCCTTTTCCCCTTCAAATGATCATTCCTGTCCTATCCTACAATATTGACCATTCCTCCTAGGGCACCCTGTGTTTCATAAAGTACCAATGGTTTGACAATGCAGTCATACTGTATAAGAATCAGGAAACTAGTAGAAGTTATCACATCTATGGTCATGGTTGTGGTAATAATAATAATAATAATAATAATAATAATAATAATAATGCCATAGCTGTGGGCCCTCCCTTCTTCACTGCGAGTATTTCTCAGATACTCAGAAGCTAGACATGTGTGGGGTGGCAGGAGGTAGTGTTCTGTTCTTCTAGAGAGAAAAATAAATTTTTAGGAAGTTGATTTCAAGAATCCAATTTGGTGAAAGTGAAGTGTGTGCCATGATCTTTTGCAATACCCCTTCCTTTGAAGAAAAAAAAGAGCTCCTATACAAATACATCTGGCTACCTTCTCAGAAGACTGACTTTAAAATGTCTAACAGCATCTTGGGATGTGGTTATAAACTTTGCACAGTAAAAGTCAAATTTGTGACAAGCCTTTACCTGCAAGCTTTAAAGTAACTGTTGGAATACATGAAAAATATGCTGAAAAGGGGTGCTTTGTTATGAGCCAATCAGTACCAGAACGTTCACTAACCTTAGCTACACTTAAATCATCATCAGTACTTCCTGTTCTGGATATAGATCTCACTGCTCCAAGTAAAGCTGTGAAGTTTATAAAGTTGCACCTGCTTGTTCTCTGCCATCTGCAATTGCAGCATTATTTGAGCCAAAAAAAATTTATCACCAAATTATCATCGCAAAAATAAATTATTTTTCTAATGATGAAAAATGGAGGTTGGGGTATTAACAGTTTACTCACTGTAAAGTTGACAAGTTGAGTTGCAGAGAGACAAATAACAAGACTGTTACACATGCTGCTCAGGCTGGAGCAGCCATAGCATTTTTATTTTGTGTGTGTGTGTGTGTGTGTGTGTGTGTGTGTGTGTGTGTGTGTGTGTGCAAGTTTTTTTTATTGTGCCCTCTGCAACTCAATGCGTCATGTTCACTGTGAGTAGAAATCTATTCTTTTCATAATTGTTGAATTCTTTTCTGATACGCACCCATGGCCTCAGCTGCTTTGCACACTTTGTTCAATGACCAGAGAGACTTGTTTTGTGGACTTCATCAATGATTTCTTCAGAAACTGCGTGTCCATATGAAAATGTTTCTCCAAATTTAAAATTGTTGAATCAACATGTAATGATTGTCATTGGCTGTTGGTCACCATATATAGCATCCAGTCTCACTTTTATCTCGTCAAGTTTTTGCATTGAAGAACAAAAAGTGAATCAATGAAAGATTCTGCACTTATTCGTAATGAAAAGCGACTGACAAATCCAAATTATTGGGACAATAAGTGTCATTTTTGGTCCAGTATTGTAGGCACACCAGCTGCCATGTTTTCTTCCAGAAGGAAAAATTGCTCCGTTATCATCTTCTAGTGATATTTTCGTTCATTTATCAGTTTTCGTAAATTGTGTAGGCATTCCACCTCGTCATCGTGTGCATCTCGTTACACAGATCTTAATGATTTATGTGTAATATTGCATATTTAGTTTTAAAACAAATCTTGCTATTCCAAGTCATTCAGTTTTGTTCAGAGGGCCCATATTTGTGTTAATTGAGACAATATTTGTGTAGCAAGGTATTAGAATAGACTTGTTGATCTGGTTCTGTGACATACAGATATTTCCTGTTTTATCTCAGCCAGCTATTTCCAATATTATTTCGCCCATGCCACAATAGTCAGCCCAGGATACTGTAAGTTGTCTCATACAACATTACCAGTAGAACACTGCCCTGTCAGGGTCCAAAGAGTTTGGTGAAACATATGAACTGTACTTAGCCTTTGCAGAGCTATGGTCTCACCATAAATCTATGTGTGATTGTAGATCTCAGAAACAGGAATCAACACAATCAGATCACATATCAGCAATAATTACATTGTCTTGCTTGAGGGTTTCCTGGTGGGCTAATTATATAAATGGTTCCTGGGGGAGGAGTCATATCTCATTGCGAAATATCTACTATGATATCTGGCATCTCACCTGAAGCCAATTTCTACCATAATTACAATGATTATATTCCTATTTAAGGACATGAACTTCACGTAATCAAGTTCATGTCTTGGGGTGTAGTTGCTCTTAAATTTTTGATGATTACCACCTAGCAATCAACAACATACTTGAAAAGTTGTATCTACTTTATTATGAATTGTAATAATACTGTGGTGAAAAATTACTTTAAAAATTGCATCCATCTTCAAGATGTGGTTTCCACTATGTGGTCACCCTCATTTCCTTCTTAGAGATGCAGCATACAATGAAATACTTAATCCCCAAGAATTAAATAAGTCTCTGATTGCTATATGCTCTATCTCACTAGTACTCACTGGCACAGTACTTACAGTAGAATATCTTTGGCTTCCCTCTGACAACCATGCCTCCATCCTTGCTACCCTCCCTGTTTACCTTTCCCTGTTGCTTCGTAACCTGGGTTGTGAGTAACTGAATCCACTTTCCCTTCTTCCCTTTTTTCCCCTCTCTCCTCCCTGATGAAGGAACAAAGTTCCGAAAGCTAGGAATGTAAATTTTCAGTTCTGTTTTATGTGTATCTATCGGCTGTACTGAGCTGAGGTAAGTACTGGCCAGCCCCTCTATCTCTTTGTTAGTATTAAACAGTAATACACTACTACTGCCTTTCTTCCAGCATATTATATTCAGTGGTGGTATTCTGTAGGATGATGTGACATTATTTCATTAAAGTGGCAACTCATGTGTGACACTATCCAAAGGTGTGTGTGGATACCCACAAGGGTAACTGGACACTGTATAATCATTTATGCATTTTCCAAAATTAAGACCAAAAATGAATATATAGTGAACAACTTCATCAGTGATAGTTAAGTGGCTTTGTGCATGTGCGTGCCTGTGTGCATGTTTGCATGCATGTTGTGTAAGCTCACATTTTGAAAATCAAACTTTTTCTGTTGGTAAAGTTTTCATTTGAAACATACATGCAGATATCAATAAAATATCTCGTACCTTTTTCCTTTTATGACACACGATGTTGGCACAGGAAAAAGCCTCCCAGTTTTTAATTACAGAAATGATCATCTCAAATTGTTATCAAAGAAACTTCATGAAGTGTTGTAGGATAGTAAGCAAATTGAAGCAGCGCAAATATCCAGATGTTGTGTTCTGTCAATTTTGTTTATAAAACCACATTTAAGACTGCTCTCATTTCATTAAATTTATTTCCTTTACGAGTAACTTTAATCATCACAACTTGATTCGTGTTAATCAACACTTTTTAATTTTGCCGAATATGCTTTCAGATAAAAGAAATATCGAATGACACCTTCACTGCACTTTCTTTATTGATATCTTACTGAAAAGACTTCCATATACAGCATCCTGTCTTCAAAATCAAATACAGGGTGATTCAAAAAGAATACCACAACTTTAAAAATGTGTATTTAATGAAAGAAACATAATATAAACTTCTGTTATACATCATTACAAAGAGTATTTAAAAAGTTTTTTTTTTTCACTCAAAAACAAGTTCAGAGATGTTCAATATGGCCCCCTCCAGACACTCGAGCCATATCAACCCGATACTCCAACTCGTTCCACACTCTCTGTAGCATATCAGGCGTAACAGTTTGGATAGCTGCTGTTATTTCTCATTTCAAATCATCAATGGTGGCTGGGAGAGGTGGCTGAAACACCATATCCTTAACATACCGCCATAAGAAAAAATTGCAGGGGGGTAAGATCAGGGCTTCTTGGAGGCCAGTGATGAAGTGCTCTGTCACGGGCTGTCTGGCGGCCGATCCATCGCCTCGGGTAGTTGACGTTCAGGTGGTTACGGACAGATAAGTGCCAATGTGGTGGCGCTCCATCCTGCTGAAATCTGAATTGTTGTGCTTCTTGTTCGAGCTGAGGGAACAGCCAATTCTCTAACATCTCCAGATACTGTAGTCCAGTTACAGTAGCCGGCCGAAGTGGCCGTGCGGTTAAAGGCGCTACAGTCTGGAACCGCAAGACCGCTACGGTCGCAGGTTCGAATCCTGCCTCGGGCATGGACGTTTGTGATGTCCTTAGGTTAGTTAGGTTTAACTAGTTCTAAGTTCTAGGGGACTAATGACCTCAGCAGTTGAGTCCCATAGTGCTCAGAGCCATTTTTGAACCAGTTACAGTAGCACCTTCGAAGAAAAAGGGACCAAAAACTTTATTGGCTGAAATGGCACAGAAAACGTTCACCTTAGGCGAGTCACGTTCATACTGAGTTGTTTCCCGCGGATTCTCAGTGCCCCATATACAGACATTGTGACGGTTGACTTTCTCGTTAGTGTGGAAAGTTGCTTCATCACTAAACACAATCTTTGAAATGAAAGATTCATCTGTTTCCATTTGAGCAAGGATAAAATCACAGAAATCGATTCTTTTAATCTTATCAGCTGCAGACAATGCTTGAACCAATTTCAGACGATAAGGTTTCATAACTAACCTTTTTTGTAGTACTCTCCATACAGTTGATTGTGGAATTTGCAGCTCTCTGCTAGCTCCGCGAGTCAATTTTCCTGGGCTGCGAACAAATGCTTGCTGGATGCGTGCTACATTTTCATCACTCGTTCTCGGCCGTCCAGAACTTTTCCCTTTGCACAAACACCCATTCTCTGTAAACTGTTTATACCAACGTTTAATACACCACCTATCTGGAGGTTTAACACCTTACTTCGTTCGAAATGCACGCTGAACAACTGTCGTCGATTCACTTCTGCCGTACTCAATAACACAGAAAGCTTTCTGTTGAGCGGTCGCCATCTTAGCATCAACTGACGCTGACGCCTAGTCAACAGTGCCTCAAGCGAACAAATGTACAACTAAATGAAACTTTATAGCTCCCTTAATTCGCCGACAGATAGTGCTTAGCTCTGCCTTTTGTCGTTGCAGAGTTTTAAATTCCTAAAGTTGTGGTATTCTTTTTGAATCACCCTGTATATTAACAAGTTTTCTGCCAGTAAACAAAAAACAGTGCTGTCAAAAAATTAGTAGATACATTTGCACATATTTGAAATGACTGCTTCTTTCTTAATTCAAAACAAAGTAAAAGGCAAACTATTAAGAACAAGATTTATTGGAGAGAAGGAAAAAGTCTCTCGGGTGTGTGCGCGCGCTCACACACACACACACACACACACACACACACACACACACACACACACACAAAATTTGTGTGTGCCTTTAGATACATCTTGACATAGCCTTATGAGTGATTTTTCCCTCCATCCGTTATCTGTATTGTTTTGCAATATCGTTTCCTACATCTGTAATTTTTTCCCAATGAAACACTTCTAGTTGCAAAAGTTACATGTATGTTGTCTTTCCATATGCACATATGCAAGAATCACTTGTTTAGTTTTGTGATCTAATGAAAGTAAAGTACCATTCCTGTCCTGTCCTACACATAGTTAGTTAAAAAGTTGAACAAAAATTAGCTCAATATCTAAGATGAACAATATTACTCAACATCTCAACAAATAGATTGCTAGAATTTTATGGTTGTTGAATTTGTGTGGAGACTAGGTGCAGTTGGAAAATTGAGAAGTAACATTAAAATATGATCATTCATGCCCACAATACATTTTCTTTCAGATGCAGCTGATGATGATGATGATGAAGATGACGATGATGACGACGATGATGATGACGATTATGAGGGATCAGATGATGATACAGAAAGTGAAGAAGAAACAAAAGATGAGGAACAAGATACCAAATCAAAATGAGTTTTTTTTTGCAAATTCAGTTATAAAGAAATGTACAAGTTATCCAGCAAATATATATTTGTTATAAATTTTGTATAAAATTATTGTTTTCTCTTGAGGTCAAAGAATATGCTTCCTTTGTTTGCTTTATACAGGGTGTTACAAAAAGGTACGGCCAAACTTTCAGGAAACATTCCTCACACACCAATAAAGAAAAGATGTTACGCGGACATGTGTCCGGAAACGCTTAATTTCCATGTTAGAGCTCATTTTAGTTTCGTCAGTATGTGCTGTACTTCCTCGATTCACTGCCAGTTGGCCCAATTGAAGGAAGGTAATGTTGACTTCGGTGCTTGTGTTGACATACGACTCATTGCTCTACAGTACTAGCATCAAGCACATCAGTACGTAACATCAACAGGTTAGTGTTCATCACGAACATAGTTTAGCAGTCAGTGCAATGTTTACAAATGCGGAGTTGGCAGATGCCCATTTGATGTATGGATTAGCACGGGGCAATAGCCGTGGCACGGTACATTTGTATCGAGACAGATTTCCAGAACGAAGGTGTCCTGACAGGAAGACGTTCGAAGCAATTGATCGGCCTCTTAGGGAGCACGGAACATTCCAGCCTATGACTCGCGCCTGGGGAAGACCTAGAATGATGAGGACACCTGCAATGGACGAGGCAATTCTTGACGATAACCCTAATGTCAGCGTCAGAGAAGTTGCTGCTGTACAAGGTAATGTTGACTACGTCACTATGGAGAGTGCTACGGGAGAACCAGTTGTTTCCATACCATGTACAGCGTGTGCAGGCACTATCAGCAGCTGATTGGCCTCCACGGGTACACTTCTGCGAATGGTTCATCCAACAATGTGTCAATCCTCATTTCAGTGCAAATGTTCTCTTTACGGATGAGGCTTCATTCCAACGTGATCAAATTGTAAATTTTCACAATCAACATGTGTGGGCTGACGAGAATCCACATGCAATTGTGCAATCACGTCATCACAGATTTTCTGTGAACGTTTGGGCAGGTATTGTTGGTGATGTCTTGATTGGGCCCCATGTTCTTCCACCTACACTCAATGGAGCACGTTATCATGATTTCATACGGGATACTCTACCCATGCTGCTAGAACATGTGCCTTTACAAGTACGACACAACATGTGGTTCATGCACGATGGAGCTCCTGCACATTTCAGTCGAAGTGTTCGTACGCTTCTCAACAGCAGATTCGGTGACTGATGGATTGGTAGAGGCGGACCAATTCCATGGCCTCCACGCTCTCCTGACCTCAACCCTCTTGACTTTCATTTATGGGGGCATTTGAAAGCTCTTGTCTACGCAACCCCGGTACCAAATGTAGAGACTCCTTGTGCTCGTATTGTGGACGGCTGTGATACAATACGCCATTCTCCAGGGTTGCATGAGCGCATCAGGGATTCCATGCAACGGAGAGTGGATGCATGTATCCTCGCTAACGGAGGACATTTTGAACATTTCCTATAACAAAGTGTTTGAAGTCACGCTGGTACGTTCTGTGGATGTGTGTTTCCATTCCATGATTAATGGGATTTGAAGAGAAGTAATAAAAAGAGCTCTAACATGGAAAGTAAGCGTTTCGGGACACATGTCCACATAACATATTTTCTTTATTTGTGTGTGAGGAATGTTTCCTGAACGTAACACCCTGTATTTAATTTACTTTTGTTATTACTTCCTGTGATTACTGCAGTTCTTGTCGACTGTTCTCTACAGGTAACAATTGTTTTTTCTCTCTCCCTACTGAAATAATTTGATTCTGTAAGAGAATTCCATTGTTATTCCAGTCATAGTAGGACACTGAAGTAGTAACAAATGAAGTGGAAATATGTTGGGAGCTCATAAATTTAAATTTATTTTTCTCCACTGCAAGGCATTCTAGCCAACAATTGTTCTTCGTGTATGGAAGACCCTATTTGTTTCCTCTCCATCATCCTTATCAGAGATTTTGCTTTTAATAATGGCACCTTTACTGGAATGCCATCATATTAATTCATTTTATTTTTGTAATTAGACTGCATGATACACAATAATTCATATTTTTTAAATGGAGTCT
Organism: Schistocerca americana; assembly: GCF_021461395.2. Classification (NCBI taxonomy): domain Eukaryota; kingdom Metazoa; phylum Arthropoda; class Insecta; order Orthoptera; family Acrididae; genus Schistocerca; species Schistocerca americana. The sequence goes on along the minus strand of NC_060125.1, from coordinate 225,539,773 downwards.
TTGTCCAATTACTTAATTAACAGAAAGTGACATATTCAATAAGAGAGTTGTGGTATGAGGAGTGTTGACATTTGTAGCTTTCAATCTACCACATTGTCAGTGTTCAGCTTTGGATGAACAAAAGTTTGTTTGTCATTTGAGGTGCTACTGAACTGCTAATAATTGATTGCTGATATAGAGTTTAGATGAGAGAAGCAGAGAAATAGAGCACACAGCCACTGTTTGTGGTGCCATAAGGCATGGGAGAAAGATGGGAACATTCAACAAAGGGTGCACTACAGTTGAAAGTGGAGGAAGGAAATGAGTTAAGAGAAATATAGTGGTGGTTGAGATACATCAATTCATATTATTTGATGGATTGACATGGATGGATGCTAAACTGGATTATGTTGAGTTGGAAGTAGTGTGGAGTGCTAGCAACTGCAAACTTCAGAATTCTCAGGACGATATGATCTCTGTATGTGTTGGAAGAGGCACAGCTTTTGCATCCATATATAATGGTCACATTATTAACAGGCCATTTCGTGAGAGCTCGTGTCTTAAAGTTCATAATCGCTTGATAATGCAAAAAATCAGAGAAAATATTGTACACAATATTTTGTTGTGAACTTATAAATTACTAAATTATTTGAATGTTCTAGAAATCCAGTTCATGATATGCTGGTGATCCTATAGACTGTTGGAAAATTTATGGAATCCAGGAGTTGTTAATGAAACTACAAATATGCTGTTGCCTCCTCCATGTATTTTAGGGAATGTGAACAGAAGGTTGTTTTCATTACAACTAATGCAGATGCTTGTTTACAGCTGTGGTTCTCATGCTCCATCTTTGGTCTCTTGTGAGTTAAACACTATGCTGTTAAATAAAAAATGTTCATTACAGTTCTTTAAATATCCTGGAACATAAGTGAAATGGCAAATAGTGGAGCTGCAGATGTGCTATGCATATTAGCAAATCATTTTGAAGTCACAGAAACTTAGTAGACTTATGTTGAAGGATGCAGACTAGTAAGAGGAGTAACTACATAACCAGCAAGCTGAAATGACTCAAATGTCCTGGACTTCTATGAATCTGTGTTGGGACTGATGAAAGCTATGCTGTATTATGGTCACATCAGTGGATCTGGGAACACACTATCCCAGCAAGTCTGAGGTATTTTAAACATTTTGAAACAACTAGAAAGAATATAGCCTCGTATATGAAAACTAGTACAGTGTTATATGTAGGAAATTAAATATTTGACTTCATCAGATAGCATTTACTGAGGGTTTGGAGGGATTTTTTGGAGCTCCTCAACCAGGTCCAGAAGGCCCAAGGGATCTCAACTGGCCCCAATGTTGTTGTCTGCCATTCAGCATCATGCAGATACGGTATGGAGGGGCAAGTCATCAGCACACTTCTCTCCTGGCCATCTTGCTGACTGCCAGACCTTGGAGCCACTACTTCCCACTCAAGCAGATCCTCTGTTGGCATCATGAGGCTGAGTGCATCATATAACAGCTCCCCCACTAAGGAAAACTCCTTTATAGTATCAGGAATCAAACCCAGGTCCTCGGTATGGTGGCCATCTATGCTGATCGCTCAGCTATGAAGGCAGGCACTTGTTGAGGTACTTTGGCAGTTTCCAGTGATTAAGGGTGGCAGTGTGGTACTGGTGTGCAAGACTCGCACTCCCCCTTGGCTATCGAACTTATTTGGAGTTGCTTTGCTGATCTTCTTTTCATGATAGCCAGCCGCTATGTCCTGAACAACTTCTTCTCCAAAGATAAGATGCTACTTTGGAGGCATTTTTTATACTTTTAAAATAACTATGTACCGTCGAGAATACTTTGAACTCAATCTCACTGTATTTTCATCACACATACCAGTTTGCATACAACTAAAACATTTTTCATAAGCTCGACACCTCCTGGTCCGCCGGAAACTATCACATTCATTTTTCCGTAAGTACAGTCTACAAATCTCTCCAAGTTTAACAAGACAACTGTCCAGACCATACGAAAGTAAGAGAATGAATGAATAAGTAATTGTCTCTTCTCTTCTTTCAACAACATTCAAATGTTCACACAATGATGTTTGACGTCGCACAGAGTATGGCGTGTTTATTCCTTGAGCTGGTCGTGTAACTTCTTAGGCGGGCTTGGCAACTACCTGCCCACACCGATCATCCGTTCGATACACATCCATTCTGCACACACACAATTGTGGTGCAGTAGACCCAGTTCTACTTACCCACACTCATTTCTAAAATACCGCATGTTCGAAACTGTGGAAATACAAGGGTCTCTAGAATTTACCCCGAAATTCTCGAGGCAGTACATATCCCTCCCCTTAGCTAGAACACACAATATTTTATACATGTTCATAATGAACATCAATATTGTATTCATATAATATTACTTTACATTTCCATCAATTTATATAACATTTTTCCTAGGCATCGGGTACTTCATATATCTCTCTCTTTCCTTTTCCATGTTAACAGCATTATAATCATGGACCTTTTGATCAATGTAAACTTTGTAAGGACAAGAATCTTTCTGTTCCCTTTCCAATTGTAAATTCAAAGTGTGCACTACCCCAGTGTATGCTGTTGTTTGCTCTTACTTCGTGTACAAATTTTTCCAAGTAAGGATTTATTCAATATCTTTTACAGTCTGGAGGAACTCTGGGTAAATAAAGGTGTTCTTTTCAATGCATGTAACTTCACACAAACCTAACAATGTGAATGGAAACGAGAATTCAAACTTTGCTGAATAATCTCCACAAAATGTGCAACTTTTGTCACGATACAGCCCTTTTCCTTTAGGCACAGTACATATACCTCACATATGGGTTGATACTGTAAAAGCACTTCCTCCTTCCATTTTGGTAGGTACATCCCTTTAAACAAATTCCTAATATACTGTGGTACAGGTCAATCCCCTTTTTGGTGCCCCTGCCCGCACAGTGTAGGTCAGCCTTTCTTGGGTCTGCCTACCTGTGCTTTTCCATCCAAACAATGCTGGGTACACCCTCCTTCTTCCTGCATAGGCTCCATAGTCCATTGTCGTAGCATACATCTTTATGTACCCTAGAATTCTAATACCTGTTAGAGAAATTAAGATCCTACTTCACTCCTCAAACTCGTTTCTCAATACTTTCTTTAACCCTTTAGAGTCCTCCATTATTCTTCCAGTCCTATGTTCCCAATAGACCACACTTCCCCACGCACACACACTTTTACTTATACTCTGTTTGCCCCATTATCCTACAATTCATCAGAATAGTTAGACTGACAGCAAATCCAAATATATTTCTGTACACTTAAGTATACGATGTAACATGGTCTCCTTCTCCAATGTACACATACTAGTGTAATATCATTGTTACAACCATAAACACTCTTAGCTCTTACATATATAAATATATCCCTGTACATAATTTGATGTGATATGGAACCATCACCTCACATAACCAGGTGCGCATACCTATCGATATGTGCGCAATGTTCCCCCTCCAACACATGACGGTTCCCACATTATCTTAAACTGTACTCTTCCTGTTTGTATCTTTGTGTTTCATTGTGTGTATGCATTTGGGTAGTCGTGTAGCCTCATTCTTCGGCCAGCTTACGGAAAATAAGTTGAAAGTTATAGAAAACCACGGAAATTGAGGAGGACTTCAGCAATAGAATTGTATGCATATGGACAGGGGGAAAGATAGACTGGTACTCGAAAGAAAGTAAGAACGGAAAAAGTAGAAATAGTTGGTAAGATCGAAGAAGAGAAAGAAGATAGCCCCAAAGACAGGAAACTCCCCCCCCCCCCCCCTCCCCACTTCCCCCTCACCTTCCCTTCCCCAGGATCCCCGCTTCACCAGTACTTGAGTGAGAAGCCGGAGGAGGTATGATGTTAAACATCTCCTGCAGAACGGACTTTCTCACCTTCACCTTTGAAATCCCCGAAGAAAGATCTTAGCAACTTCTATGAAACGGCAATGGTGAAGAGTCAGTCACACTTGTCTGCGAGGGTTGTGTGAAAGGTGTGGGGTGTGTGTGTGTCTGTGTGTGTGTGTGTGTGTGTGTGTGTGTGTGTAGTGTTAACCTTGTGTACCTACACTACCCACCCCTTTGGAAATTGATACAAACCCTTCTCATTCATATGATATCTCAACAAAAGGTATAAAACATTCTATAAAAATAGAAAATTATACACTGTAATCAAATAGTTGTTCAGCTAGTCACTTCACACTATATCGTTCTTAAATATACTACTCTTATTCATTATATATCATCGAGATAGCACTCTGCTTACCACCAGATTATTATTCTGTTTGACCCATATTATGTCCAGAGATCACTGGTTATTCATGATTCCCTAAATTAATCATAATCATGTAGTCATGTTCGGTCACTTAAATACTAATATGATAGGATAGTTTAAGAGGTTATGAATAGATTACAGAATAGTCAAAGATTTGAAGGGAATTCAGTGTATGAAAACTAATGTGGAAGTAACACCGAATTCAACTCGGGAACCAACGGTCATCACTCCACCCGTTAACACAGAATGTCAACATCCCTGGGGTATGTACCATTTTATATCCTTAACATTATATTTCCCTTTTTCTTCTCCAGTTGTAGGGGCCACTGAAAATGAGGTTTTTGGGTGGATCACCGACTGTACTGGGTAAGGCCCACATACTTTTGGAAAAATTTATGCGTTTCTTTCTTCAGGGCCGAGCCCTAAAGATGTTCTGCTAAGACGAGGTCATCGACCTTATACTGAGGTTCTACAGCCTGCTCGTTATGCCTGCCTACTCGCTGTTGTGCTCTCTTAACAAAGTTTTTAGTAATTATCATTTGATTCAGTTGGTAATCAGTAGTAGTTTGTTCTGGCCAAGTAAAACATTTAAAAAGTGGTTCACCTACAAAGGGTTTACCCAATACTTCCAAAGGTGTTAGTTCAGTTGATAAAAATGGTAACTCATTTTAAATAAGCTCGAAATCTTTAATTTTTGTCGCCCATGGTGTATAGTTTTCATGGCAGTAAGTGCGACATAGTTTCCTAATTTCCTTCATAATTCTTTCACACGGGTTAGAAGATGGATTATAGTTGGATATTAATATTTGACGAATTCCTCCCCAAGCTAAAAATTCTTTTAACTCGTTATTAGGAAACTGAGGTCCATTGTCAGAAAGAAATTGCTTTGGTTTACCTACTTCATGAAAGTATTGTTGTAGACAATGTATCACTGTCGGTGTGTTTGCTTTTTTAATTGGGTAGAATTTAACATACTTCAACCAACACACTATGAGGACAAAAATGTAGGCCAGTCCTCTTTCTTTTGGAATTGGTCCAAAGAAATCTGCAGCCATTAGATCACGTAATGCTTTAGAAATAATTGGATACATTTTATATTTAACATGGGTGTTATCCTCTTTTTACTTTCTGACAAATCTCACAAAGGTTAATGACATGCTACTTTATGTCCTAGCTTTTTAAAGTAATAGAATTTATTCATATGTGCAATACATTTCTTTATACTGAAATGTCCATACCCCTTATGAATGTACCACACCAACTTGTCTTCTACTAAATTTGGTATACATAAACGCCAATGTTTCGTTGTCCTACTGTCTCTCCAGAACAGATTATATTGTACAATCTTCCCTCTTGATTAGGCGGTAGCGATTTCCTAACACACATAGCAAAGATGTCCGTAACAAAAGGGTCATGTTGGATGTTCTCTCTTATTTTCTGAACCATCTCTTGCACCTTGTTGCGTGGGTATTCTAATGTCAGAAAATTAATCGCAAAGATTATGCCAGGTCCTTCCGAATGCTTTAGTTCTTTCATGCCGCTGGTAGCTGAGACAAAGCATTGGGTACAATGTTCTCCAAACCCTTTACATACTGGATCTTAATGTCATGCTCTTGAAGAAACAACATCCACTGTATCAATCTACTATGTAGCAATCGGCTGTTCATTAGAAATGACAGAGCTTGGTGACTGTATAGACATATATCAGTGTTTGGAATTTTTGTATACCCCCATACTATGGCTAATAATTCCTTTTCTGCTGCTGTATAATTTAATTCATGTTTGTTGAGACTCCAGCTAGCGAAAGATATTGACCTATGGTCTATACTGTCTAACCCCCATTCACTTTGGAAAAGTTCTGCGGCTATACCATAGTCTGATGCATCGGTCAAAATCTTAAATAGTTGACCTGTCACCGGATGGTGCAGTCTCGGTGATTCTGATAGTGCCCTCTTTACATTTTCAAATGCATCATGTGCCTCTTGGTTCCAACTCCATGATATTCCCTTTCGTAATAAATGCAAAAGTCAAGGATAGTTCAACTCTTTATTCTGTAAATATCATCTATAATACCCTGCGATTCCAAGAAATCCCTTCAATTGTCTTATGTTTCTAGGTGGTGGACGCTCCTTAATAGCCTTTATACATTCTGGGTCGGGCTTAATTCCTTGTACACCTATGATATGTCCCAAGAATTTTAGTTCTTACCTTGCGAAGTGTGACTTAGACAATTTTATTGTAATACCCTTTTCTCTAAATCTTTTTAGGGTTTTCCTCAAGGTCAGGCAATGCTCTTTCCAGGTGGGTGATATTATCAATATATCATCAACATATATAATTAAATCCTTTAATAACTCTCTCCTTATCGATTCGTCCAGAGTGCGTATAAACACGGATACCGAGATATTTAGCCCAAATGGAAACACATTAAAATGACATGATTTTCCATCAAAAAGGAATGCTGTATATTTCCTTGAATCTGGATGTAATCGGATCTGCCAGTACCCATCAGTCTGGTCCATGAAGCTAAAGTACTGTGCTTTCTCAAATTTGGATAATAACTCGTCAATGTTAACAGGTCTCTCTCTTTCAGTTTCTATATGTTTATTCAGGGTGCATGCATCCAGTATGACTCGCACACAGACTGTAGCCTTTTTCACCACAACCAAGAGAATTTTTATAATGCTTGTACTGAGTTCTATTATTTTATTATCTACCATTTTATTTATCTCTTCCTTAATTGCTTCTTTCAAACTCACCGGTATCGGGTACGGTTTACAGAGGAATGGTGTATCATCTTTGATCTTAAATTTACATACGTAGTCACTAATACTACCTGGACTATCCGAAAATACCATTTCATATTCTAATAGAATTTCGGCTAAATCTGTTTTCTGGTCATTGGTTAATATTGGCAATTCATTTACTTTATTTTGTATGTCAGTTTGTTGTGATGCATGACTTACGTTTTCCATGTCTGGGGACAATTGCGCTGTCGCGGTTAATCATAAACTCTGGTGTTCAGTTGTTTGTTTATCAATATAACTGTCTGCTAGAAACTTAACACAATATTTATCTTCCCCCGAGTCCAAAATAAAGGCAGCTCTCTTCGAAATGCAATATAACGTCAAACTCTGACAGCCAATCTAAACCAAATAACACCTCTCTCTTAATATTTTCTACTACGTGCAGTGTTTGCCGGAACGTAATATCACCGATGATACAGTTTACTTGGGTTTCGTATTTAACAACCTAACTTTTAGTTCCAGTTATACCGATTATATATACTCCTGTTACTGGTAATACATGTAAGTTACTGCTAGTTCTTAACGTATTAAAGAATCCACTAGAAATAAGTGACATTTCACTACCAGAATCAATAAATTTGTCCACTTCGAAATCTTCTACTTTTCCAACTATAATCGGTTGTGGAGTAACTGTAGCTATGCCAGGTTCTTCTAATAGCAACCATTCTTTTGTTGGTATTTTATGTGAAAAGGAAACTTGCTTATTATGAGGTAGGCCTCTTAATTTATTTCCATGACCTGGGTCCAGATGATCCTCAATTTTCCTCACTATTTGTAATCATCGGCTGGTTACTAAACCTGTGTATGATGTTTCCAATTTGAGCCCTGTTATTGCCAAGTACAAATTCTTGTGTAGTTGCTGGGCCTATATTCGAAGGAGGACGTTGTTGTTGTTGTTGTTTTTTTTTTTTTTTTTTTTTTTTTTAACCCGTATTCCGATTATATCGGTGTACTCTAGCCAAATTCGCCTCATGTCATTTGAAATTACCAGAGCTAGTATTATTACTCCTCCTGTAGTTTTGATTCTCATTTTGGCGAATATTCTCATTTCAGTCTTTATTTATTGCATCCACAAAGGATAATAACTCTTCTTCTGTCTTCCACCTGCTACATAATATGTCTTTCCTAGCATAAGTGGGTAATTGCCTTATCAAAATCCATACCAATCGCTCTTCCTCCATTGGTTTATCTAAATATTTGGCTCTTGTTAAATGCTGGTCAAAATATTTTGTCATTGTACCCCACGTACTATTGTAATACTTTGGGTCCCATAAATCGGATATAACTTCTCCTGGGCACTTGATAACCAATATTTCTCCTTAAACTTCCTCTGAAAGTCCACCCAAAACGAGAAATTTTCTATATTCACTGTGCCCCATTCAGAAGTCTCTCGTAGAAGGTAACCTACAGCAAATTCAATCTTTTTTGTATCTTCCAAATATTTTGGCAAGGCTTGATTAAATCTTTTTAAGAAATGGGTTGGGTGCACGTCTCCATCTGGTCTAAATTTGAGTAATTGTCTGGCGAGTCCAGAATTTGCTCCCCACTGTAAATCTGTTACTACTTCACTAGTCAATGCTACATTCTGTGAAGCTGCCCCCTTCTGTATCTTATTCTGGATAAGTTTAAATTCCTTCCACAAATCGTCTATGCCTTTTTTAGTATCATAAAGTTCCGACGCTAAACGTGGTGGAACATTGTCTGTGTTTACCCTTTCGGCAACTTTCCAGTCGATTAATTCCTCTAACTGTTCCTCCGGACTGCTTATATTTGTGGTGTCTGAGGTTGCTAGCTTTTCATTAAAATCTCTCTCTACCGCATCTACACGAGTGTTGACCCCTGCAATTTGTGATTGGACAATAGGGATCAGTTTGGCGTGTCTTTCAATGGTATATTTTAAGGTATGTAATCTCTGTTCCACTGAGTCGAATGTAACATTACACACACTTTGAAATGACCCTAACTTCTCATTAAATTCCAACTCTATATTGGTACACTTGTCCTCAATATCAAATTCTAATTTCTGGGTCAACTTCTGAAATTGATCATCCTGCTTTTGGTTAAAGTCCATAAACATATGATTCATTTGTACAGTTAAAGAATTACTTAATTCATTCTTTAAATCTACTTGTAACTTCTCCACTTTATCATTTAACACCTCAAATTTAGAATTTAAAGCTTCATCTTGTGCTTCTAGTTTTTCACTTAAAGAAAGATTTTGGTCACTTAACTGAGTATTCACTGAGTCTAACTTCAGACTTAGTCCCTTAATTAAATTAGCCACTTCAGTCCAGTCTGGCATGACCTTAGTCACTGTCATTGCCATGGCTGGTTCTGCAGTTTCTGTAGGTTGTTGTTCTGTCTCCATAGTCCTAATTTTCTTTGATAATGTGATCATTAAAAAAACACCTCTGTAAATAATGACCACCCTAATTTATATTCAAATAGTTATTATCTTGAGCTCACCTGGCGTAGGTTTGTAGGCTGCTTCGGTGAGCTGTAGAAATGGCACCAGTGAACCACACGGGCACTGGCAGCATCAAATGTTGCTTGCGACATTGGCGGGCACGAATTCAGCAGCTCAAACAGCAACCAGCAACGATGGCAGGTTACTGCGACTGCATCGGCTGGTTACTGCATGTGTGAGGATTGCTTCCTCCCCACAACCAAATCTTCTTAATCGAATCTTGCAGACCAAGTTTTTCGTCTCGTTATTATATGTTGCTTTGGCAACTATCAACTTTTTCTCATCTCAATCTTCTTCAAAAAATTCCTCATTTTTATGTCCTGCTCATTTTGGTCTCCATGTTCTGGCGGTTTTGACTTGACAATTTACTTTAGCAGTTAATCGATTAATTATGCAATAGCTATTGTACACTTCAAGTGGACAAAGCAATTATACACACTGAGATTCTCTCAATCCTTTGACACATGAACATTGGCGTTTAGTAAGTTCCCATATGTCTTCTTATCATCAGAAACTATTACATACCTTTTCAATAAATACAGTTTTGAAATTATCTCAAGTTTAACAAGACAACTGTCCGGACCTTATGAAAGTAGAAGAATGAATGAATAAGTAATTGTCTCTTATCTTCTTTCAACAACATTCAAATGTTCACACAATAATGTTTGACGTCGCATGGAGTATGGCACGTATGCACGTATGAGCCATGGCTGATATCCCTCAGGTTACCTGCATTTACCTTTAGGTCTTTCTCCTCTGTTTCCTGCCACCCCCCCCCCCCTCCCTCCCTTCAGCACATCTCTTTATACAGTGCCTAGACGCCCTCCGTTCTATCCCTGCCATGGCTCTGCATGTTCACAGGCAGCACTATAGCATCTTCTTCCACACCCACCCTGCTGTTCAACACTGTTCATATCCGCATTACGCATATCAACCCAGATGAGATTGCTACTCACAGCCAGTGGGGCCACAGGCTGCGTGTGTGCGCACGCGCACACCTTTAACACAGAGTGTAAAATTCTATGTTAAATAACTAATTATGCTTTTCTAAGCCATAATAAAAAGGGGAAATCTACAAGAGACAGTATATGAATTTATGTAAATTTCCTTTTTACTTGCATCATTTTGAATTCGCTTTGAAGACAGAAGAGGGGTAATCAAGACAGGAAAGATGGCTGGCACTTCTTCCGTTCAGAATGTACCATGAAAGGAAATTACTTTATCTGTTTTACTGTAAAATTGTAAACTTCCTAATAAAAAAGAAGAAAAAATGAATGTATATGCTACATACAGAAGAATGTGTCTTAATATACAGGGTGCCCTGAAAAGAGTGTATATATTACAAAGTATTATGTTGTGAAAACTGTTGGTCGCTGCACCATGGATGTGTTATTGGAGGAAAGAACAAATTGTCTAGTTTACATTCATTGCTACTAGATGCCGGTTGTCTTCTGTTTGCCTGGTTACAGTCACCAGTTGCCGAATGGGTACTCCACAGCAGAAATCATTTTGTGTTCTCAAGTTTACGAAGTGTAATTTTGTGGTTACAGTGCAAAGATGTTTAAAGTTGAGGTACCAAACTGATCCTCCAAACAGATGGGACATTCATGGATGGTACTGACAGTTTGTAGACACGCAATTGCTATATGTAGGAAAGAGTCCTCGCTACTTCTTGTTTCTGATGAAAATGTCGCACGAATTCAAACTGCTTTCCAATGCAGTCCTACAAAATCAGCTCGTTGCATCAGTTGGGCGTTACAATTGCCCACAAGAACAAGTTGCTGTGTCTTCGAGGCATTAGTTGGTTATGAAGTCATACAAGTTACAGCTGTTACAGGCTCTACATCATGCTGACAAATACAGGTGTGTGGCATTTTGTGATGAGCTTCAGAATGCTATTGACAATGATAACAAATTCGCACAACACCCAATGTTGAGTGATGAAGCGACTTTCCATCTTAGTGAGAAAGTGAACAAACACAATATTCAAATTTGGGGCCTACAGAATGCGCATATACACAATGAACATGTATGAGGTTCAGCCAAGTCAGTGTATTTTATGTGATACCCCACTCATCTGTTTAAGGCTCTTTCTTCTTTGGTGGAAACACAGTTAGCTGTCAGCAGTATCTTGCTATGTTACAAAACTGGTGGTTTCTGAGGCTGAACAAAAACAAATTCATTTTTGAACAAGATGGGGCACCCCCTCACTGAAGTCACCAAGTGCATGAACATCTGAATGAATGAAACTATATTGAGCCGTTGGAGTGGTTGTCAAACAGCTGGCAACTCAGCACTTCTCAGCTGGCCTCCACAGTCACTGGACTTCATGCCCTGTGACTTCTTCCTGAGAATTCATTGACAGCATTTATGCACCATCACTACCACAGAATTTAGAAGGGTTGAAGAACTGGATCTGTACTGCTATAACATCACTGAAGATGGACAAGCTAACCCGTGTATGGGAGGAATTCGACTATCAATGAGACACGGTTCAGGTTGCTGGTGGAGGACACATTGAACATTTGTAAACTAAAATTGAGAGTTTCATAAATGAGCTGCTCTGGGGAACAAAATGGTAAGTGCCAAAATCACAGTTTCGAGATAAAGTGCATCTAAAGTTTCAATTGATCTGCAAATCTGAATAATTTTTTTTGAACAGTCCTTTTATTCTAACATCTATCTTATACTATACAGACATAAATGAATCGCAGAACTGACTAAAACAAATGAAATATACAAAAGTTATTACATTACCATACACCATCAACAACACATAGTGATAGAACATTACATATTAAATTTTACAGTAAGTCTTCAACGCTTTACTGAAACTGCAAAATCGGTCATCACTCTCATTACTAATGTCTTTTTCATCCAAAACTGTTGGCTTTAGTGACAGGATAAATCCATGGTGGACAGGAGATATGTAATTTAGGAGCGACAGGACGTCAGCAACTTTCTTCTTTTTAATAAGCCTTGGCCCATTGTATTTAAGTCGAAGCGTAGGAACTGGTCCTTGCCTTCCATGTTTCCTGAAGCTTATTTCATGCCAAATGTCATGACAAAATGTCTCGCTGATGAATAAAGATGATGGATATACGGAGGTCACCTTCCACCTACATACTTTCCTTAGGTTGACATCTCGACCATCAACTGTCTTCTTTCTGAAGACAAACGCTTCTTTAGAGTATCATATTTAATAGAAATCCTCTCTTTTCATATTATATACAAGCAATGGATTCTTCTTAGCCGACTTCTTGATGATCTCGCACCACTGATCTGGACTGTACACATCTTGTACTTGTCAGCGAACGTAATTTTCAATTGTCGTGAAATCTCTATCGGATGGCAACATTGTGGGCCCGCTCACGAGGAAGTGGTGTTCAATCACACGAAATCTACCAATTGAAATTAGATATTTCCAAAACAGTACCATGTTCCAGTTCTTATTTTGGCCACAGCAGCACCTTTTCCGAGACGACCTCTTTGTCTGTTGCTGAATGGTTTCTGCAGGAGCGATACACTGTTCGTTGTTTTGGGCAATATCATCTGATTCGCTATTAACCTGTATAACAACGAAAACTACTATTACCACTACCATTATTATTATTATTACATGTAACAATATAAATGAGAAATGCGCATTCACACACCACTTAGCCAAAAAAATGTAGCCATTCTAAAATAACCTCAAAATTAACGTACTTCAGGAACATAATGGTATGTACATGCACTTACCATTATGTTCGTGAAATGTACAAAAGACAGTATATTTACAAAATAACATACCTCTGAGTCATCTGAATCGTTAGGAATGTATTCTGGATCACTCTCGAAGATATTAGTATCATTGGAAGTATATTTCTCGTCTTCTGCCATGTTCACTGTTGCCATAATCTCAGAGATGTTTTTACTTGCCACCATTCTCTCTGTCACTTACCTTTATGTTTCCGCAACAGACGGACAGTGGGACTTACCATTAAGCTCGGCCCTGACATCTGTTGAGTGAATTTGGAGCTACTAGTAAGTTTACTGCATTGTGCATCCCACAGGTGGTGTTATTAGCCATCTACCGCAAAATACATGGCGATGGCACTTACCATTGTGTTCCCCCGAGCAGCTCAAATGTGTGTCCGAAGTTTCATAGTTGTATGTCTTATAGTTTAATAAATATATGCTTTTGAAATATATACATTCTTCTTCAAACACCATGTATTATCCAAAGCAGCCCAGCATCATGTGGTGAACTTTATGTAAAAATACTGGATACACGGAATAACTGAACACTGATGAAATTCATGAAAACCGACATTTCGCAATATTCCCACCATTGGACATCTTTCAACAGGTTTCTCAGTGTGTATTACATGATGTCATGACTGAACAATCAGGGTAACGTATGTTCTGTACTTTTATTTATTTCCAAAACTCCCCTCACATAACTGAATGGGTGATAGCTTCTCTGCAATTCCTTTTTCATTATGACTTAGGTGGTGAAGGCTTACTGTAAAAAGTAAAATATGTAGTGAGAATGTGAGGCTGACATAACTTAAAACATGAGCAATTTTGTATAGAAGCATGGACTGAATTTCAGGTATATGGCAACTGTGCTATCAGAACTGTACAGATGTACCTGGTAATGTCCAACAGAACTAGTTGAGGTAATATACTAAGAATGTGTAAGAGGCATGAAATCACAAAACATTCCATTTGACACTAATGAAACTTTTACAGCTAATAATAGCAGAATCATCATTGTCCTGGAAACCGACCACACACAAGTAGCAATAGCATAAAACCAAAGGAAGAGTAAGACAAAACATTACTAAAGGCACAATGTATTTCATCTCAGGTGAGCTATAATGAGTACAGGCACAAAATACTTCTGTCTAAAGGAACTTCGCAGTATATGCCATTTTCTGTGAGCTAAGTAGGCACAAAAGGCACCAAATACAAATGTTGACTTCTTGTAGGAAGCAGTAAAACTCTACTTGGTACAATCAGCACAGTTCCTTTTAGTTTCTCTGTTTTAAATATGCCCTTCTGAAACAGTTTTCTCTCATATAATAATCTTTGCATCTTACTATTTTCCATTTTAGTTACTATGCAAACTTTCCATTTCCATAATTCTACTGCTGGAGGTCACAGGAATCTATCAAAATCTCGTAATTGCACATAGTCATACAACAGAATATCTAAAGGAAAAGGATAGATTGTTACTCTCTCTCTGTGCGTGAGGTATGTTTGGTTCTGCAAATCTCTCTCCCTCTCCCTCTCCCTCTCCCTCTCCCTCTCCCTCTCCCTCTCCCTCTCCCCCTCCCCCTCCCCCTCCCCCCCCCCTCTCTCTCTCTCTCTCTCTCTCTCTCTCTGTATGTGTGTGTGTGTGTGTGTGTGTGTGTGTGTGTGTGTGTGTGTGTGCGTGCGTGCGTGCGTGCCTTCGTGTGTGTTTTTCCTTTTCTGAAGAAGGCTTTAGCAAAAGCTAAAAGTGTAACAGTCTTTCCGTTGTGCATGTCTGCAATTCAACAAATTGTCTTTATGAGGAGTAGCACTCTATCTCCTACTAATAATTGTTCATAGTACAGCCCAGAATTGACTTGCTGCTTCACATCCGATAACTTACATTGCTGTGGAAGGATACAAACGGCACTTAGGAAATTTGCAGGTTACAGCAGTTTTTCTGGGCAGTAGATTCCTATAAGTGCAGTTATTGTGACCACAGTTTTCCAGACTACTGCATGCATTTAAAAGAATGCAAATGGCAAACCTATGAAATGAAATGAAGAAAGATTTGTAGTACTCTCACTGCTGTTAAGTTGTACCAAAAATCACCTTTAAACTTCCACGCACGAGTAACTTTCCTCATAATATTACTATCAATAAATGTTTAAAAGGGAAACTAATTACCACAGAAGCCCGTCTAGGGACAAAATTATCCTTCTTGACCATGGATATCCACTCTGTATACATGTCGTCATTGGTTGGGAATATGAAAATGTAAACTTTGTTATCCTCACCATGATTACTTTTCTCACCGTACTTACCAGCACAGCCAAGAAACACCACTTGTTCACCATTTTGAATATTATTGCTTAATTGTGAAATGTAGTATTTACGTAGGAGGCTACTATGAAGTGCAAAAGTACCAAACCATTTAAAGTGCTAACAACTGTCTCTGTTTAACTATTGTCCACCCACATGGTGCACCTGTTAGCCAGAAGTACATGAAGTCATATGCAACAGATGTAAGGCCTTATTCTCTAAGTAACTGTGTTGTCTGAATACAGGCAGCAGATGTCATTACTGCCAACAAGACCCATGATTTCCATACTAAGGCTTAAGGCGACAATTGCGTAGCATCACACACATTCCCTTTCTGCCCAGAGATGTGTTCAAATGGTTCAAATGGCTCTAAGCACTATGGGACTTAACATCTGAGGTCATCAGTCCCCTAGACTTAGAACTACTTAAACCTAACTAAGGACATCACACACATCCATGCCCAAAGGAGGATTCGAACCTGCGACTGTAGCAGCAGCACGGTTCTGGACTGAAGCACCTAGAACCACTCGGCCAGAGATGTGTGACCTGACCACTGTTTACATTCATCTGAGGGCAACCCAGACACTCGGGCACACTGGAAGCTGCAGCAAGATAGTGGGTATCCATCGGTGCCACAGCTTTTGCCACAGGTAGCCATTGTTGGTGCAGTCCAAGGGAGCAGGTTGTTGACCATGTCAGACACAGCTTTTAGTGGTTTCCAGACAGCAGCCAAATTCCATTTGTGATTACACACAACAAGCACCATCCCTGTCTATATTATTCTATGCAAAATAGTACACAGACAAGTGAAAACATTGTTACCAATGCCCAATGTGAGTATGAATGCCACCTGCTGGTGTTGTGGTCAAGGTAATGAATGTATATAAGTGGAGCAGACACAAATGGGGAACAATGCTAAGGGCTGGAGATGGAAAAATACACTGATATAAGCAGCTTTAACAAAGTATAGGTTCTCATGACCTGATGTCTAGGAATGAGCATATTAAAAATGGCAAGATAAATCACCTGTTTTTGTGCTTCCATTGTGAACATATATGGAAAGTGCAAGGAGGACAGTGAAATGACAATGACATAACAACATGATGGAAATCCACACTACATCGCAGTATGTGGAGATCTGAGAGTGCCTGCTCTGTAGAACAGGTTAAGCAGCCACCTGTGGCAGATTTGTCAACAGAGTGCAGTGATGGTGCAGGCACAATTTTTTCAGAGCACACTATTCAGAACACATTGTTGATTATGGTGCTCTGCAGCAGGTGTGTCCTCCGTGTTCCCAAGCTGATGCAATGACATTGTCATTTATGATTGCAGTGGATGCAGGATCGTAAAGATTGGCCATCAGTCAGTAAAAACATGTTGCCTGATTAGACGAATCACATTTCTTGTTAAACTAGGTTAAATGATTGCATCCAGATCCTCCATAATTCAGGCGAATGGCTGCTTGTAACATACACCATGCAATGGCTGCAGATGAGTGTGGGTGGTATGATGCTAAGGGGAACTTTCACCTGGGCTTCCATTGAGACTGGGCTAGTAACTGAAGGCACCACAACAGATGTGAATTACATGAACATAACTGTGGACATCTGCATCCCATCAGGCTTGATGTCTTCTCCGATGCTCTTGGTGTCATCCAGCAGCATAAGTGAGCATGCCACAAGGCCAGTTGTGCTACATTGATTTGAGAAACATTAACTCATTTTGATGTCGTGGCCACAAAATTTCTATGATCTGAACCCAATGAATCACATCTGGGATACTTGAGGTGCCAGCTCCCTGCTCATAACCACTCGCCCATAATTTAATGGGAATTGTGTGACATGAAATAGACATGTGGTGCCACATACCGCCAAAAACTTTGTAGATCTGTGCTATGCAAAATCACTGCCACATTGCATTCCAAGGTGGATCAGCATGCTGCTAAGCAGGTTATCATAATATTTTGGCTCATTATTGTATAAGAACATGAACGAATGAGCTACTCAAGGAGTTAGAGACTGAGAAACTCCAAGGAGGCCTCAACAACACAGAATAAATACAAGCCCTGGCATTTTTTAGATGGTGGTAAAAGGAAGGAGGACGAAGAGGAGAAGATTAGTGTTTAACATCCCATTGACAATGAGGTCATAAGAGATGGAGCATAAGCTCAGATTAGGGAAGGCTGGGGGGGAAATTGGTTGTGCTCTTTCAAAGGAACCATCCTGGCATTTGCCTGGAGCGATTTAGAGAAATTATGTAAAACATAATTTAGGTTAGCTGTATGAGGGTTTGAACTGTCATCCTCCTGAATGCAAGTCCAGTGTGCTAATCACTGTGCCATATCACCTGGTCAGGTGGTGGTAAGGGCGATACATTTAAATACTTTCACAATAACAACTGCTGTATGACCACTGGCATACAGAGCACTCGTGCCCAGCATGAATTGTGTATTCTTTACTGAGCATCAATAAAAGTGTATGAGAACTATTTAAATACAGTAATGGTGACTCCACTATGTATGTATAAAACAAGTGATGAAGTTTAGGATGTTTCAGAGAGGATGACAATCATTTCTGCTGCACTAAGTTATTCAACAATTGCAACATTGTTCACATCTTGTCAAAGATTTTATGATAATTTTCAGTGAAAAAAAAAAAAAATCCCATCCATAATTTTCTCTGGAGGTTACACTGCCGTTGTCTGTGTAAACATTAATATTTCGCCATAGAGACTGACAGTTATCCCATCTTTCTGACAGAAAAAAATATCGTACACACTCATGAATCACACAAAAACTTTATTTTAGTTGATTCTTTATTATTATTTAGCAAGTTGTTTGTTCATTAACACATTATGTTTTACAAGTGTACATTGTGTACAATGCTCTTTTATATATACATACTTGCAAACAAGTTAGCTGATAATGCCAAAGCTAATGTTGCACTATGTGCTATCCCGTTTTGCTACCCTCGTGTGATTTGAAGGAAAGAATTAGACTGTGCATTTTATTGTCATCTTGAAAACAGTTTTAAATAATGAAATATTATGCTGCATGTGAGTGAGTGAAGCACCACCAATGGTACAACTCTGAATCGAATGGAACAGTGCTATATACTCTTTTGCAGATTGGGGAATTTTACTCCATGTATCAAAATTTTGATGAAGGAGTAAGCATTGTGATATACCTTTTGTTGGAGTCATGAATCTGTGAGACATACATATTGCAGACTTCTTGATCTTTTATTTTATCAACCATTTATTGTTGCAGTAGACATTGTAATAATTTTGTGAATTGTGAATTTCATTTCAGCCTGTGGACAAGCTTGATAAAGATTCATGTTATAAATGACAGGGAACACTTATATTGATTAATGAAGAGTATACACTGTAGAGCCAAAAAAACTGGTAACCTGCCTAATATCATGTACGGGCAGAAATGCCGCAACATAACGTGGCATGGATGCAACTAACGTCTTAAGTTGTGCTTAAGGGAACTGATACAATGGACCCTGCAGGCTACCCATAAATGCATATGAATACAAGGGGGTGGAGATCTCTTCTGAACAGCACATTGCAAGTCACCCTACATTTGCTCAATATTGTTCATGTCTGGGGAGTTTAGTGGCCAGCAGAAGTGTCTAAACTCAGAAGAGTGTTCCTGGAGCCACTCTGCGGCGATTCTGTACATGTGGGGGTGTCTCATTGTCCTGCTGGAATTGCTCAAGTGCATAAGAATGCACAATGGACATGAATGGATGCAGGTGATCAGACATGATGCTTACGTACGTGTCACTTGTCAGAGTCGTATCTAGACATATCAGGGGTCTCATTTCACTCCAACTGCACATGCCCCACACCATTACAGAGCCTCCATTAGCTTGAACAGTCCCCTGTTGATATGCTGGGTCCATGGTTTCATGAGGTTGTCTTCATACCCGTACATGTCCATCCGCTTGATACAATTTGAAACAAGACTCGTTCGACCAAGCAACGTGTTTCCAGTCATCGACAGTCCAATGTCAATCTTCATGGGCCTGGGCGAGGTGTGAAGCTTTGTGTCGTGCAATCATCAAGGGTACACGAGTGGGCCTTTGGCTCTGAAAGCCCATATTAATGATGTTTCCTTGGATGGTTCGCACACTGACACTTGTTGATGGCTCAGCATTGAAATCTACAGCAGTTTGCGGAGAGATGCACTTCTGTCATATTGAATGATTCTCTTCAGTTGTTGTTGGCCCCTTTCTTGAAGGATCTTTCTCCGGCTGCAGCAATGTCAGAGATTTGACGTTTTACTGGATTCCTGATATTCATGGTATACTTGTGAAATGGTCGTACGGGAAAATCCCCACTTCATCACTACCTCGGAGATGCTGTCTCCTATGACTCGTGCACCGACTATAACACCATGCTCAAACTCACTTAAATCTTGATAACCTGCCATTGTAGCTGCAGTAACCAATCTAACAGCTGTGCCAGACACTTTCTGTCTTATTATATATTGATGCAGCTCTCCATGCCACTCTATTCTGTGCAAGCTTCATCTCCCAGTATGTACTGCAGCCTACATCCTTCTGAATCTGCTTAGTGTATTCATCTCTTGGTCTCCCTCTACGATTTTTACCCTCCACGCTGCCCTCCAATACTAACTTGGTGATCCCTCGATGCCTCAGAACATGTCCTACCAACCGATCCCTTCTTCTAGTTAAGTTGTGCCACAAACTTCTCTTCTCCCCAATCCTATTCAGTACATCTGCATTAGTTATGTGATCTACCCATCTAATCTTTAGCATCCTTCTGTAGCACCACATTTCGAAAGCTTCTATTCTCTTCTTGTCCAAACTATTTATCGTCCATGTTTCACTTCCATACATGGCTACACTCCATACAAATACTTTCCGAAATGACTTCCTGACACTTAAATCAATTCTCGATGTTAACAAATTTCTCTTCTTTAGAAACGCTTTCCTTGCCATTGCCAGACTACATTTTATATCCTCTCTACTTCGACCATCATCAGTTACTTTGCTCCCCAAATAGCAAAACTCCTTTACTACTTTAAGTGTCTCATTTCCTAATCTAATCCCCTCAGCATCACCAGACTTAATTCGACTACATTCCATTATCCTCGTTTTTCTTTTGTTGATGTTCATCTTATATCCTCCTTTCAAGACATTGTCCATTCCGTTCAACTGCTCTTCCAAGTCCACCGAGCGAGGTGGCGCAGTGGTTAGACACTGGACTCGCATTCGGGAGGACGACGGTTCAATCCCGCATCCGGCCGTCCTGATTTAGGTTTTCCGTGATTTCCCTAAATCGCTCCAGGCAAATGCTGGGATGGTTCCTATCAACGGGCACGGCCGACTTCCTTCCCTGTCCTTCCCTAATCCGATGAGACCGTTGACTTCGCTGTCTGGTCTCCTTCCCCAAAACAACCAACCAACCATCTTCCAAGTCCTTTGCTGTTTCTGACAGAATTACAATGTCATTGGCGAACCTTATAGTTTTCATTTCTTCTCCATGGATTTTAATACCTATTCCGAATTTTTCTTTTGTTTCCTTTACTGCTTGCTCAATATACAGATTGAACATCATCAGGAAGAGGCTACAACCCTGTCTCACTCCCTTCCCAACCACTACTTCCCTTTCATGTCCCTCGACTCTTATAACTGCCATCTGTTTTTTACCCCTGCCACCTTCAGAATTTGAAAGAGAGTATTCCAGTCAACATTGTCAAAAGCTTTCTCTAAGTATACAAATGCTAGAAACGTAGATTTGCCTTTTCTTAATCTAGCTTCTAAAATAAGTCGTAGGGTCAGTATTGCCCCACGTGTTCCCATATTTCTACAGAATCCAAACTGATCTTCCCCGAGGTTGGCTTCTACCAGTTTTTCCATTCGTCTGTAAAGAATTCGCGTTAGTATTTTGCAGCTGTGACTTATTAAACTGATAGTTCGGTAATTTTCACATCTGTCAACGCCTGCTTTCTTTGGGATTGGAATTATTATATTCTTCTTGAAGTCTGAGGGTATTTCGCCTATCTCATACATTTTGCTCACCAGATGGTAGAGTTTTGTCAGGACTGGCTCTCCCAAGGCTGTCAGTAGTTCTAATGGAATGTTGTCTACTCCCGGGGCCTTGTTTCGACTTAGGTCTTTCAGTGCTCTATCAAACTCTTCATGCAGTATCATATCTCCCATTTCATCTTCAACTACATCCTCTTCCATTTCTATAATATTGTCCTCAAGTAAATCGCTCTTGTATAGACCCTCTATATACTCCTTCCACCTTTCTGCTTTCCCTTCTTTGCTTAGAATTGGGTTTCCATCTGAGCCCTTGATATTCATACAAGTGGTTCTCTTTTCTCCAAAGGTCTCTTTAATTTTTCTGTAGGTAGTGCTGTATTCTGCCTTTTTACATCTCTCTGTATTTGACTACGCATGCCTATACCAGTACCTTTGGCGCTTCAGTTGACATTAGGACCATTGTGATTCTACTCACTTTCCATTAAAATTTTGATGCTTTTCCATTTGTCTAAAAACCTTGTGTCAGCTTCAGTCCATAATGAAGTCTTTAAGCTCAGATAGCTGGAAAGAATGTTGGTTGTACTTTTAATAGATACGGGGCTGTGATTTTTCCAATAATACATTATCCTGTTTATTTATTTACCCACATGTACACAACAGATATTAACAGATACTGTATGAATGTTGTCCAAATGTACATGTAAATTTTATATGAAGTCATTGCAAGGAAGTGTAACATGCCAATATATACATAAAATAATACACACAAACTAATATAACATGATACAATACATAGTAATAGAAATTGATATACATACATGCTTCGATAATTGCACAAGTTTCTGCAGGTAGAGCCAGTTAACGTGAAAGTTTTCTTTGTATGGTACTCCATTATACTATAAAAACTATTATTTGTGAAACTAATATTTTGGCCACTGTAAAAGTAACTGAAATGGTTTAACTGTAATAGTTTTTTACCATATGGCGTTTACCATACCCAGAGAACTTTCAAGTTAATATATGCCTCTATTATTAAAAATATTGTCAGTTCTTCATAGGTCTTTACCTTCATCCTTCACACAACAATGATTCAGTAAAGGTTTTGCATTATACAACAGCTCTTTGTTCTATATGTAAATCTAACAAAAGCTAATGTTAAAAAACAATATTTTTGATTTTGTCTTGTACAGGCATGAGACATAATTACCAAATAACTTTATTCATAACTCACTGTGTGGAGGATAGCACAAAACTAAGAACAACTGACTTGAAGACATGTGGATAACAACATCTATAGTAACCAAAGATATTACATCGCTATGTAATATCTTTGAATCTCAGCATGTCCCCTCAGTTTTTTCAGACACTTATAAAATAAGAAGTGAGTCTTAAGTTCATAGTTTTAGGGTTCAAGTCCAAGTTCTTCAACACACTGTTCATGCTTTTATGTTGGAGGAATCTTCTCCAGTACATCTGCTCTCTTATTTTGTTTTGGCTGATATTCTGGTTTCAGTGGATATGCTTGTAGAGCTGACATATGAAGTGATATTTTATATGAATGGTCTTCATCTTTGAGTGAAGAATAATTTTATGTGCTAACTTTCCAGCTGACTGATCGTCGTTGAACAAGGTGGTGCACAACAGTTTACCTAAACCCGGGTCCTTTATGAATGTTTACGGTTTACTCACTTCCTTTGCTGCTTCGGTGAGGCTGATGCACTCAGCTTCTGCTGATGAAAGAGTAACAGCCCTCCACTTGTGTGACTACCATAAGACTGCAGATCTGGATAAGGTGAAGTTGTAGCCTGTATAAGACTTCCTATCAGTATCGGAACTTCCCCAACAACTGAAGATTCCTTCCTTATCCTCAATATATGTCACTTTCTTGTTTATGGTTCCTTCGAGGTATCTAAGAATTCACTTAGCCACTTGCTAGTGAACAAAATTATTGTTATTATACTGGCTTAGCTTATTGAGTGCATAGCATATGTCGAGTCGAGTACTGATAGTGTCGAGTACTGATAGTGTTGTACATCAATACTCCAACCATTTCTCTGAACTGATAATGAGTGCCATCTCCTGTATTCATAGCTGTTGCATCCAACTTGCTGCCAATAGCCAATGAAGTCCTTACTGGCCTACAGTCATGCATTCTGAATTGGTGTAAAACTTCTCTCACCTAATGAAATTTTGTCAACAGGTTCACAATGCCAAGTTCTTTGACATCAAATCTGACAGATAACACATCTTTGATATTTTTATGCGCTTTGGGTCTGCTGAATTGATTATAATGTCATCTATGTAAATGAGTAGGAAGACTGGGTGTTTTCCTACATTGCCTACAAAGGTGGATGGATCTGAATTTCTGAGCTGCAATCTAATCAACATTAGGGTTTTATTCAACTTGGCATACGAGCTTGGTAGAGCCCCTAAATGTCTCTTCTGAGTTTACACTTTATCACCAGATTTCAATGTTTGGAGCATGCACTTGCCTTCTTGAGTGTATTTATCTTTCTCCAGATTTTTCATCTTTTGTGAGAATTTGACCAATCAATCTGGCTGTTCTATGAATGTTTCTGGGTCAGTTTCACCTTTGAGCATTGCAGCAATGATATGCAGTTGGGAGACATGCAAGTAATTTTTCACGTGCAATGCCATGAGTTTTATAAATGATTCAATTCTTGCAACTGGAGGGAATGTTTTCCCAAAATCAACTTCAGACAGTTGGTTGAAGCCTCATGCAATTATTTTTGCTTTTCTCCTCAACAGAGATCCTTCACTTGCTGCATTTATGCCTCAAAATAGTCCTACAGTCAATTACCCTTTCATTTGTTGGTCTGTCTACAATGTACTAGGCATCTTTTTCACCAGTAACATGATTTCTTTAGATATAGCCTCAAACCACTCTCGATGGTATGTACTACATAATGCATGATTGACACTGATTTCTGTTACATTTAAAATGAAGTTATCATTATGAATTGAAACATCTGATGTATCTACACACAAAACAAATTGTGGGGCAGGTGTGACACTTGAAGTGTTATTGTCTTCATCACATGGTAAGTTATTATAGGAGATGAATCTGGTCTCCTTCAAAGCCTTAGAACAGTTCACTGTCTCACAGTGGCTCTGATTCATTGTTTGCATTACCATTGAAATCTCCTCCCATGGAATTCATGTTGACGCCTCTTTTTTGGTGATGATCTGGTTCATCTTCACAAAAGTCTGGAAAAGTTTGTTTGGGCTCAGAATTGTCATGATCAAGGAACTTGACATGTGAATCCTGGAGCTCTTGATAACCGCACACAATAGGCTTTTCAACAGCCAGAATAGCTTACAAAGATCTCTTCTTTGCCCTTAGGATCAAACTTTCCTTTGTTTGTTGATTTATCCAGATGACAAATATTTGACCAAATTCATAAAGATGAGATAGATAACATTCTTGTCATCAGCCACTTATCATATGGAGTCCCATCAGACCGCTCTTTCACTAAGCAATGATTTCAGATGTAGTTAGCTGCATTGATGGCTTCAGCCCAAAATGATGATAGTAGTCCTGACTGCTGCACAAATCCAAAACTTCATTGCAAAATATTCTGTTACTCTAAACAATCAATTTGGTTTTCAGCAGGGGAAAAACACCATAGATGCAATAAACAATTTCATTGAGAAAATAAGTACATCATTAGACAAGAGAAATAGGTGGCAGGAATTTTCAACAGCCTCACAAAGGTGTTTGATTCTGTAAACCATGCACTGCTTGTTTACAAACTTGAAAAGTATGGCATTAGCGGCAGTGCCCTGCAATGGCTTAAATTCTACTTACCCAACAGAAATCAAAGAGTTAGCGTCTCTTCAAATAGCGCATATTATTTTTCTGACTGGGGGGAAAAAAAAATCTCAGGGTGTTCCACAAGACTCCATATTAGGCCCAGTCATATTTCTCTTCTTTATTAATGACTAGCCGTTAAATATCAACTCCCCATCAGTCTGTCTTAGTTGAAGACCAGGATTTGGAAAAATTCCCAAATCTGTGGTCAGTACCCTCAGTGCCCTAGAAATGCAAAGACATAAAAACACAAAAAAATTTGTAATTTTTACAGTAATGCACAAAACATTAAATATGGAGTTCCTCAAGGGTCAGTCCTTTGGCCAATTCTTTTCATTCTTTATGTTAATGATTTGTCAGAAAAAATAACTAAAGGGACAACAGTACTTTTTGCAGATGACACAAATATCCTAATCAAATCATTTGATGAGGAAAGCCTACAAAAAACAGCTGCAGGTATAATACAAAATTTGATACAATGGTTCAGAACAAACAAGCTAATAATAAGTAATGAAAAAACAGTGACAGTCAATTTCCACAATTCACAGAAACTACATCCTGCAAGACCAATTTTTAAAATTGATGGAAAAACTGTCTCATCTGTGACCGACATAAAATTTTTAGGTATACACATTCAGCAAAACCTAAAATGGGAGACACATCTTAACCATGTAAATAAAAAGCTAAACACACTTACGTATGCAGCAAGAATCCTTGCACAAAATACAAGCCGTGCGTCTGTGATCACAATGTATCATGGCAGTATTCAGTCACTGCTGATGTACGGCATTATCTTTTGGGGTAACTCCGTAGGTACAAACAAAACATTTAGGCTACAGAAAAAGATTGTTAGAATAATAAACCATGCTAAGTACAGAGACTCCTGTAGACCAATATTTAAAAATCTCAGTATACTGCCTCTTCCTTGCTTATATATGTATGAAATATTAAATTTCACAAAAGGAAATATTTTAAAAGATGGAAATATCTTCAAATATAACTGTGGTTACCACCCTCATGATACTAGGCAGAATCATTACTTGCATGTCAATACAGTAAGTACAAACATTTGTAAGAGAGGAGTGTATCATACTGGCATAATGCTGTACAATCACTATTTGAAACAGATGCAAAATTTACAAAAGTTTAAAGTGAAACTGAAAGAGTACTTGCTTGACCACTGCTTCTATTCTGTTTCAGAGTTTTTAGAGTACCAGAAAAGTGTAGTGTAATTGTTCAAATATTCTTAGTAAGTATATCATTTTATTTTATTATATTAAATTTGTCATCAATATTCAACATGTATTGAATAATTTTTAATTATTTATCCTTTCAAAATAACAATGTGCATGATGATGTATATACTGTACCAGCCTGACTTGTCCTACATCGTTTGTGTAAAATATGTACCTAAACATGATTTACAGGACCAATAAAGAAATACAATACAAATACAAACTTGGTTTCAGCTAAATGGTTTGAATCTAAACATATCTAACACTCACATGATGCAGTTAAAAACCAAGCAGTCAAAATGTGAGCAGATTGAGATTTTACACAACAACCAAGATATACAAGGTGTTGACTCAGTCAAATTCTTAGGTTTAAATTTAGATAAAAATTTGAGCTGGCAGCCACACATAGAATACCTGGCAAACAAACTGAGCAACTTTGCATTTGCAGTGCAAATATTACCAAGTGCAACTGACATGGACACATGGGGAAAAAAATGGTTCAAGTGGCTCTGAGCACTATGGGACTTAACATCTGAGGTCATCAGTCCCCTAGAACTTAGAACTACTTAAACCTAACTAACCTAAGGACATGACACACATCCATGCCCGAGGCAGGATTCGAACCTGTGACCGTAGCGGTCGCGCGGTTCCAGACTGTAGCACCTAGAACCGCTCGGCCACCCCGGCTGGCGACACATGGAAAGTAGCATATACAAGCTACTTTGAATCCATTATTAGGTATGGTATTGTTTTTTAGAGTAACTTGACAAATATAGTGCGAATACTAAAAATACAGAAGAAACTCATTTGAAATATGTGTACTGCAAATCACAAAGAACCATGTCGACCATTATTTAGAACACTTAAAATATTAATTCTGCCATCTTTATACATAGGCCTATATGAGATTATTATATTTCTGTACACCAGACATGAATTATTTGAGGTAAACCATTGTGTCCATTCACATGATACTGGAAACAAAGAAAACTTTATACTCCCCACCCACCACCTCAGACTATATGCACAGGGAACTCAATACATGGAAATGAAAATTTGTAATAAATTAAAAGGGAAGAAGTTGATGCAGATGAATTTAGGTTCACTTAAAAGAAAACTATATGAGGTATTGAAACTGAAGCGTTATTACTCAGTGGATGAATTCATGCAGGACAAACTGGAAATTTGAGCTGGATACAATGTGTTACACATTCCAAGAAATATCCTTATAATGTTATTATTTATTGTAGTGCTTTTATTTAGTAATGTAAAAATCATTGTAGCTGTATTATAAATGCTTGACATGTCTCCTGTACGCAAATCAAATGGATTGCAAATGTATGTCATGAGATGAATAAAACACAATTCACAAAATCCAAGCAGCATGCAATGAGTCACTTCAACTAATGAACGTTTCTTTTGTTCAGTGACACCATTCCAAAGGCTCATATCATTGCTGGACCAAAATTTATGGAAAGTGATATGCAACTTAGCATCCTCAAATAAGTCATTTGAACTTGCAAGATACGAACAAAATGTTTAAAAATGAATATGTGACAGGTTTGAAATCAGTAATGTTGATCTCACTAGATGCACTATGTGTCCTGAAAGAAAATCACATCCATTCCCTTCAATAAATGGAGAAGTGAACTCAAATGAACTTTTGGAGCTAATCCACTCTAATATCTATGGTCTAACGAGTGAAACCTCTCTTGGTAGTGTGAGACAGCAGACAGTGTCTAGTTTACTTCCGTCAATATAAAGAAGAATTTGCTGATGAATTTGTTGAATTCAAAAATGTAATTGAATATCAGACTGGACACAAAATTAAATCCTTTCGTTAGTCAATGGAAGGAGTAATGCAATGAAAGGTGCAGCGTTCGCTGGGTTATTCAGTGGTTTGGTATTTAACTAATTTGTAAATGAAAATGATAATCTTATTTTATTACATTGAGTAATTACTAAATAAATTTTCTCCCGGCTGAAGAATTGGTCAAGTTGCTAAAGAACTCCAAGTTAACGTCGTGTCAAAGTGTTGTCTGTAAGTTGTGTAAGTGTCACTAAATCACAGTTCATACAACAGATTCTATACAACTATGGATTGTGATGGAAACAGTTATCTTCAGCAAAATGATCATTAAAACCACCGAATATCAGCCGCGCACAACACTGACGTATGTTACCTGAAACAATATTCTTCGCAACTCGTGCGTAATTAATTTCGGCTCCATACATCAGCTAGAAAAGTTTGTTATAATGTTCATGCTATGAGCACTGTTTTTTAAGAACCAATCTGATTCGAATCATTTTCATTAAAATGAGTTCGGGACCACCGGTGCACATTTATTTTTACACATTTGTATTACGTTCAGCATTTGTGTCTCCAGAGTTGCGTAAATAGAATTTGCCGCTGTGATAATTGTTAAGATGGCGGCAGACAATTGATGGAGACTTTCTATTGTTAGAGCAAATAAGTATTTTAAATGCTTATTGAACTTTACAGAAACTCTACTTTCGTATTGCGCACTATTTAGACTTCATCAAGCAAACATTTGATTTGTTTCTAAGGAAAACACAGACAAAAACGCGATACAAATCGCTGTTATCAATGGCTGCGCTCCTTGCAGCGGAAAGAAACAATTAACACAGATAATGCTTACTGAGAGAGGAATTACAGTTACAAATAATTATTCACTCATGTTTATAATAATAATGAACTCTATTTTCAACTAATAATTAACAAATAATTACAATTTCTTAACAGACCTCAGTTTGATATGCGTCTTGCGTGCTGAACCTACAAAAGCCATCCAACAAGAGGTAAAAACAAAGGAAGACAAACGCAGATCATAAAAGGAATTTACAATTATCATTGTCTTTGTATGATACACATCGATATGTCCAATTATATCGTAGAATATTATATAAATAATTAATTCACTATAAGTTTTCATTGTTTTTTTTCATACGTCGATTACATAATGTTTATAACTGTTAGAGGCATAATTTCCTCTTGTCGCACTGTAGCCAAAAATTTATCACGTGGACGTTACAAAGGATAGACTCAACCTTCTTGTTTGGTGAAAGGAGTGGATGTGATTTTTCCTTCAAAACAAGTAGTGCATGATGCATTACCTAAACTGTGGACCCCCACCCCATAACCCCAATGGCCTAACCATAAAAATTCCTTTTTTTGGACCCCATGCTCCCTTCATAAAGACGTTCACCTTTTCAGATTCCATCAGTCCTTGTCCTTCACAAACCTGGTACCACAAAAACCCACCTCCATGGTACACACACCCAGAACCACCTCTGCTCCCTCTGCACAATACTGCTAAGTGTCACATCTCTGAAAATGAATCCCTTGCATTCTAGCCTGAAAATGAATCCCTTGCATTCTAGCACCTGGAAGAGCACTCAAGACACCACGTCCATAAGTTATCCAGTCTCCTGACATCCTACTGCCACTTTGGCACAGCACTGTTCAACCCCTATCCTATCCACAGTGTTTCTCTTCATCAGCCCCTAATAGCACCCAGACCCTGCTAGCTGACCATTTCAGCTTACCACATCCCTGAAAGCTCCCTTCCAACACCCCACTAAATTCAGAGCTGAAACAACCCCTGAACATTGCTGGTAACAGTTCCATCAAAACCCTCAGCCCCATAGAAGTTTCAGTGCTATTCATAGATCTCACACTCAGCCCTACACCCAAATGTAACCACACTGGATTTGTTAAAGACCTACTCTCCTTCTCCCAATCACTTTTTTGCTATAAATACCTCCAACCCAAGCTACCTGATCCCAACCATCAACCTTGCCTCTCCTAGTTTGTACCTCAATTAAACTGTGATCCTCTCTCCCTCCTTCCACCTAACCACCCCCTGGTCACCTTCCAGGAATTCCTTGCCTCCAACTTTGCCCCACCATCCTTCCCCATGTCCCATCCTAAGAACACCGACCTTTCAGCAGAAGAGAGAACAGTCATACACAGCCTCAAAACAGATGCTGACCTAATGATCTTACCTGTGCACAAAGGTCTCACCACTGTCATTATGAATTGCAGGGACTATCTTGTGGAAGGCCTCCACCAGTTATCTATAAATTCTTTCAGAGTGATCCCTTTCCTGAAGTCCAACATAACCTCCAAACACTACTTAAAGCCTTAGGCCCTTCCCAGAACCTCTCCCTTGAATTGATTTGCCTCCTCACCCCTATCACACTCCACATGCTCACATCCCACATGCTTCCCAAAATCCACAAACCTCACGGAAAGAATTTTGACCCTCATTGGCCAACACCTCCAAGCTATTGTTTCAAGCTACTGCCCAAAATCTAACCTCCCTCATCAAAAACACCAACCAGTTCCTTCACTGACTCTCCACTGTCCACACCTTTACCTCCTGGATCCCTGCTCATCCCTGTTGATGCCATTTTCCTATATACCAACATTAACCATGCCTGTGGTCTTGCCGCAACTGAACACTACCTCTCCCAACATCCTTCAGACTCCAAACCCACTACATCATTCCTCATACACCTTACTAACTATATCCTAACAAACAACTATTTCTCAATTGAAGGTAAGGTATACAAACAAATCTGTGGCACAGCCATGGGCACCCATGGTACCCTTCTTTGCCAACCTGTTTATGTGCCATTTGGAAACTTCGCTTGTCTCCCAAAACCTCAAACCCCTGGTCTGGTTCAGATTCATTGATGATATTTTCATGATCCATACCCAGAGTCAGAACATGCTATACACATTCCTCCAAACCTCAACATCCTGTGGCCCAATAACGTCACTTGGTCCTCCTCAATCTAGCATGCCACCTTGCTGGACATTGACCTTCTCCTATTTATGGGCTCCATCCAAACCTCTATCCACATTAAACCTACCAACCACCAGGAGTACTTGTGTCTCAACAGTTGCCATCCCTTCCACACCAAAAAATCCCTCCCATACAGCGTAGCCACCTGCAGATGGCTACAGTGACAGAAGCTCCTGTGTCCCGTATGCTGAACATCTCACAAAGGTCTTTACACATAGGCAATATCCTTAGACCTAGTCAGGAAACATATTTTCCACGTCACATCCCCACAAACCTCATATCCTTCCACCACCCCCAAGAACCAGCTACCAAGAAGCACTCCCATCATCACCCATTACCATTCCAAAATGCAAGAAATGAACCACAATCTCCATCAGGGCTTTGATTATCTATCATCATGCTGTAATATGACGGACATCCTACCCACGATCCTTCCCACCCGTCCTAATGTAGTGCCCGATCACCCATCCAACCTCCATGACATCCTAGTCCCTCCCTATGTGAGTCCCAATCCCAACTTACTGCCAGAAGGATCATATCTCTATGGAAGACCCAGGTGCAAAAGCTGCCCAAGCTACTGACCCAGCACTTCCAGCTCCGCTGCAATCATTTCTCAGCTTTTTATATTGGTATAACGACCAGCCAGCCATCCACTAGGATGAATGGTCACTGCCGAACGTAACATGCTTGATTTCAGTTACTAATTCACAACATGGAATACTTGGTTCCTCCCCTCCAGCACCAGCTTTTCTGAACTGCACAGATGGGAGTTGTCCTTATCAACACATTCTCCTCTCCTGAAATCATTGCAGCCTGATCCTATGGTAATCTACTGTTCCCAGTTCCTCCATCCAACAGTTTCCACTCCCTCTGCACTCACACCACCTCACACTCACTGTGCATTGCTCTTTGCCAATGCGACCATTGATATTTCTCCCTACTCTGCTCCTTTTTTTTTTTTTGCTCCCTTTTTTCCCCTTCCATCCCTCCACTGTAGCCTCTTGACATTGTACTGGGAAGCATTGTCTACCACCTCTAGTCCCTGCACACTCCACCAGCATCACTGTTTTCCTCTTCTTCCACCCACACCCTACCATCACTCTCCCGTCCTCCCTCCACTGTGGATTGTTGCTCCCATTCAATGCGTTTCAGTTTCAGTCTGGCCTGAGCAGCCATAGATAGTGGTTATGTGTATGTGAGGTGTGCTTTCTTGTGTGAATGCAATTGTGTTTTTATTTTCTGACAAAGGTATTAGCCATGATCTTAATGTGTGACTGTATTTTTTGTTGTGCCTGTCTGCAACTCAACACGTCATCTTTATGGTGAGCAGCAGTCTATCCTTCCCATAATATTTGATATGCCAGCCTGGACTTTCAATTGTTCAAATACACTGCAGCCATTTTCACAAGTCTTGGAAAGAACAACCAGAGCTTTAGGAATGACTCACTGAGTGTGACATCTACTGGCAATGGCAGGTACTTGGTGGCCTGATATATAAAGCACATTTGTTAATATACAGTGAATGTATTGTTAGTCTTTTAACCTTTTTCAGCATGGGCTTGCAGTGTGTCTGTGGACTGTTTGATATTATTCAGATTCTCATTTTTTATAACAAAAAAGATTGTTTTAGGCAGCAACTGTTGAAATTACAAATCATTATCCAATGTGTTGCAAGAGAATGAAAGTAGCCAAAGTATGCCATCCTGGCACCTTCTGAGGCACAAATGTTTGTGGTAATTCTAAGAGCAAAGCAGACTCAATTCTGTGCAAGTTTTATTACATTGTCATTAAAATTTTAATTTTCATCAACTCCAGTATTATCTCCAGTAGTTTTGTAGATGTCACTCTGTATATGGCTTTGTCAGCCGGCACTAGATCAAGATCTACATTTTTACTTGTTTTCCCTAATTGCAAATCATTTGTTTTATTTACATTTGATGACAATCTGTTTGCATTAAACCAAGAGTGGACATACTTAAAGACTTTATCAGTAGCTGTAAGCAGCAGTTGCTTAGGTGCATGTACTTACTACCACACTAGTATCATCTGCAGATATCATGACATTGGCTGCACTATCTGGGGTGTTTGTATCATTTATATAACTTGCAGAACAGTTTAGTAGAGGCATCTCGGAAGGGTTACAAAGGACTCTTCATCCATGTACATACAAATTCTCTTAGAAGCATCACTGAAGAGGAAATTGTAAGTGAAACAAGAAATTTAATTCAATCTTCCAGTAACCTATATAAAACATGTAGAATCATGGTGAATGGTATTATCTGCAGAAGACCAGTCAGTGATCAATATATTGAGAGAATAAACCATGATTTAAATGAAAACTGAAATTATCTAGGAGCTGTGTTCATAAATCTTAATAAATTCTTAAGCAATAAATATTTGGGTAAAGATGGTCTGCTTTTAAATAGGTTAGGATCCAAAATTGTTAGCAAAATGTTCACTGATACTTGTAAAATTCTGCAAAAAAGGGGAAACCTATAAGAAATGATGGGGATGAGAAACAAAGTTTGGTAATGAAAATGGCAAGACCGAAATGGTACCCAGGAAAAGGTATGCTTGAGACCATAAACAGAAAAGAATGTTCCTACATAAAGCGTTTGAATATAAATGATCTAAGTGCTTACTTGTCATAAGTTGGACAAATTACACATTATTATATCTGAATGTAGAAATATCAAAGTTATTTGCCTCAATGAACATTGTCTTATAACTGACAATATTAAAATTTTTAATAAAATTGAAAATTTTTAACTAGTCAACAGCTTTTGTAGATGAGAAAAATCACAAGGAGGCTCTTGCATACTTACTCATTCTGATATAAAATATGAAGTAAAAAATTACTAATCATTTGAATGAAGAGCGTATATTTGAAAGTTGTTGTATCGAGTTGAGGGACCTAAATGTCATAATAGTTTCTATTTATAGAGTACCAGAAAAACTACAATTGAAGCTTTCCTGGTGAAATTTCATTGCCCGCTTGGAAATCTCAGTAAAGAAAAAAGGAAAAAGATAGTAATAACTGCTGATTTCAATATTAATATAATAACTGAAAGCAATGACATGTCCAAATTAACTGACTTAACAAAAA
The DNA here is from genome assembly GCF_021461395.2 of Schistocerca americana. Lineage (NCBI taxonomy): Eukaryota > Metazoa > Arthropoda > Insecta > Orthoptera > Acrididae > Schistocerca > Schistocerca americana. The sequence goes on along the minus strand of NC_060125.1, from coordinate 225,505,124 downwards.
ACTTTGGGGTAAAAATAAACTTCATGCAACCCACTAGAGTAAATGCACAGTCAGCTATTTTGTATTGATAATATTCTAACAAATTATGTATTTGAAGATGATAGATTTAGGAACCTCTGACCACTCTGCATTATTCATTGGATTACCAAAAATTAAGAAAGGAATTTCATGTAACAAAAGCCATATGAAAAGGAACTTCAATGAAAAAAATTTAGAAATAAATTAAGAGGGGTTGAATTGCCTTACAACAGCTGTATTTTGAGTAATAGTAAATTTAACAACTTTTTAAGTACCGGTAGCTTTCCTGAGATATTTAATGAAACTTTTCCCCTTAGAACCACATGCAACAAACCAACTAATAAAGTTAAATGGATAGCCCAGGATAAAAAAACTTCTAGTGCCAGGAAGAGGAAACTCCACAATGAAATGAAATATAATAAAAATAGAGTATGTTCATCATCATAAATGTATATTTAAAAAAGTAGTGAAGGCAGCCAAACAAATGGCAAACAAGAAGTTAATTGTACAACATAAAAGTAAAACAAAAGCAGGGTGGTCTTGTTGTCAAATCAGAGTTAGGTATTAGAGTTAGTAGTAATGAAATATCTAGGATTAAAGTAGATGATAGGTTTATTGTAATGCCGGCTCAAATGTCAGAGTGTTTATATGAATTTTTCATAAATGTGACAAAGCCAAATGTTGATGTAGCAGAGAACCAGAGTAAAGTGAATCCCTTTGGAATCCACTAAGAAGCTGAGAATCTTATGTATTTTAAAAAAGTCACAATAAATAATGTGGAAAATGTTACATGGTTAAAAAATAAAAACACTGCTAGATGGGATGGGATGGTGGATGCACTAAAGTGATTAAAACAGTGGGTGGCGTAATTGCACTTCTCGTAACTAAAATATTCATCCAGTTTTTTGAATGAGGGTGCCTTCCCGATGTTTTGAAGTACGTACGCCGAAGTCAGACCTCTGGTCAAGAAAGGGTCGAGGGGAGACATGGGAAACTATCAGGCTATTTCTATTCTTCCCGTCCCGTCAAAAGTGTTAGAGAAAGTAGCTACAAGCCAGACCATAAACTTTATTGTAAAAAATGATATTATTACAAGTAACCAATCTGGATTTAAACCAAGAAAAAATACTCTGTGTGCAGTGAATAACTTTATTGAAAAGATAGGCAAATCATTGGATCAGAGGAGTAAAGTTGCAGGTATCTTCTGTGATCTCACAAAAGCATTTGAGTCCGTGAACCATGACTTACTTATTTACAAATTAGACAAACACAGGATTAAGTACAATTTTCTAAATCAGCTAACATCATACCTATACGACAGAAAACAAAGGGTAACTATTGCCTCAAATGCAGTGAACTATTATTCTAAGTGGAGTACAGTATCAGAAGGCGTGCCTCAAGGCTCCATTTTGGGGCCAATCCTGTTCCTATTCTAGGTAAATGACTAACCCATAAATTCCCCATCAGTTCTGTTTGCAGGCAATACTTCTGTTTTAATAGAAGATGGTGATGCAGAAAAAAATTTCAAGCTCCATCGTAAGCACACTGGATACCTTAGAAAACTGGTTCTAGTTAAATGGATTGAAACTGAACATTCCAAAAGCCCATACGATACATTCCAAAACCAAACATTCAAAAATGTATGGGACTTAAAATACGACATAACAATCAACCTATGAAAGAAGCTGACATGGTCAAATTCCTCGGACTAAATGCGGACAAGAACTTAAGCTGGAATACATGTACTGGCTTCCTATCAAATAAACTAAGCAGTTCTGCTTTTGCATTGTAAATACTAGCGAATTCCATTGACTTGAGTACATGAAAAATTGCTTATCATAGTTATTTTGAATCTACCATTAGATATGGAAGACTTTTTTGGAGAAGTTGAATTAATGTATCTCAAATAGTGAAAAAAAAAATTGTTCAATACATGTGTACTGCATAGCAAACAGTGTCTTGTCGCCCATTTTTTTGGAAACTACAAATCCTAAATGTTCCCTCCATATAAATCTATGAAATTATAATCTTTCTACACAGCAGACAAAAATTGTTTGAGGAGAATCATTTTAACTATACATATAACACAAGAAATAAAAATAATTTTATGCTACCCACACCAGTTGAAATTATGCGCATAGACTCCACAGTATATGGAGATGACAATACATAATAAGTTAATAGGCAAAAACATATTTAATATCAGCCCAGAAATTTTAAAAACGAGGATACAGCAGATTCTGTGGGAGAAATGCTACTATTCAATAGAAGAATTCATGGAGGATGAAATGATAATTTGAGCAAGGGGTAATTAAGTGTTAGATTTTATTATATGTATATATAATGAAATTTTATTATTATTATGATGCTGTTTGTTAATATCAGCTGTTTTTGTTTTTGATGAAATTTTACCGCAATTTGACGTTTCTCCTGTACCTGAATCAAATGATTTAAATTATGTACATCATAAGACAAATAAACCACAATTCACAAAAAAAGAAATAATATAGGACTTAGGATACTTCCTTGGGGTACTCCTGTTTCTACTTCTTCCACATCTGAAACTAAACTGATTTTGTGACTGGAGTAAGATGACATCAGTCCTATAATCCATGTTCAGTTTCGTAGGTATCATTCAAACCACTTTTTGTCCGAACCTTGAATACTTAGTACCTCCAGTTTTACTAAAAGGATGCCATGACTGAAAGTATGAAATGGTTTGGTTGGGATCTAAATTAACTCCTATTATGCTATTGTTTTTTCTCTAGATCTATGATTATTTACTCAGTGTAGTGTATATTACCATTTTATGTTTTTACATGCCTGAAACCTAAGCAGATATGGTCATCTAGATATTTGTGGAGAATGATGTAATGAGTGATATTGGCTGATAGTTTTCTGCCTTATAGTGTTTGCCATTTTTAAATAATGGCTTCAGTTTTGATATTTCAGTCTTTCTGGAAACTCTCCTTCATCAAATGATAAGTTGGCAATGCATGCCAAAGGCCTTGCAATCTGTGGAGCAGTCATGGTTATGACAGACACTGGCACCTCATCTACTCCTGCTGACATTATAAGTTTCAAGCATTTTATCACTTTTAACACTTCATGTTCATTTATTGGAAGCACCCTCATGCTAGAAGCAAATTTTGAACATTCCTGATTTTCTTGATTTGTGAATTTTGAGTTTAATGAAATTGTTATATTAATGTAATAATTATTTAAAAAACAAAGATGCTGTGACTTACCAAATGAGAAAGCGCTGGTAGATATACACAATAAAAAACACACAAACACACACACAAATTTCAAGCTTTCGCAACCCACGATTGCTTCATCAGGAAAGAGGGAAGGAGAGGGAAAGACGAAAGGATGTGGGTTTTAGGGGAGAGGGTAAGGAGTCATTCCAATCCCAGGAGCGGAAAGACTTACCTTAGGGGGAAAAAGGGACAGTTATACACTTGCACGCACACACACATATCCATCCGCACATATACAGACACAGTCAGACATATGTTACCATGCAAACTGATTCTTGATATCTTCTTTGGAAAACACATTTCAAAATTATTTATGTAATTTGACAATTTTTCTTTTTTAATATTAACGTTTTCTGTATTGTTGAGAATTATATCCTGTGTTTCACATCTCTTACATGTTTCAGTCTCCAAATAGCATTTGACATGTTATCAGACTGTCTTATTATGCTCTCATTTATCAGACATATTCTCTAAACTGTGGATTTGTGGATGTTTTCATCATAAAAGTTAGTCCTTTTATATTTGTTCAAGAATTATTAATGCCAGGTGTGATCCAGGAACTTGCATGTTACCATGCAAACTGATTCTTGATATCTTCTTTGGAAAGCACATTTCAAAATACCCCATAAAGATGGATGTGAAGGAATTATATGCATCATTGGTATTTGTTTGGAACAGCAGTTCTGCCTAGGACACAAAGCTTGTGGTTTTATAAGTCTAAACTGGTATTTGTCATATCTACTTCTGTAGGGCCTACATTTGAAAATATGTTATCCCTAATACTTCATGAGTTGTTTTACATTGTTCTAGGTTCATATATGTGGGGAAATACGTTATACATAAGAAATTTAAGAACTGCTCTTTCAGCATACTTTTGTTCATAAGATTTATATTGAAGTCTCCACACACAATTATAGTGACTCTTTAAGAAAATCAGATGTTAAGTAGTGTTTCTAAATTATTAATAATAGCATTGTATTGTCAGTATGTGGCCTGTATATTGCTATGACAAAGACTTTTCCTTGTAGCTTATACAGCTACATGTCTGCTACTTCAAAATACTCCTTCACACTCAAGGATTTGGTTTTGCACTTTCTTTTGTACTTGATGAACGATTTGGTAAAAGCACATACACCCCAGTTTTAATATTCCTTCTACAATCCTAACTTGCCAGTTTAAATGTATGGATGTTAGTGCTACTTAGTTAAAAATTTCTGCTGCAGTGCTCCACAATTCACGCAGAATATTTGCACAATTCATTGCTATTTCAAGTTCTAATGAGTTATTTTGAAGATACTAAATGTTTAGGCTAAAAATCTGCAGGTAATTAGTACAACGACTGGTGACATTCATATTTATGTTATGTGATGTTGTGTTCCGTCCTGTGTCTTGACCAGGTTCCAAAAATCCTTAAGAAGGACAGGTTTTTGCACCTGGGCTACAGTATTTCTATTGTTGTTGATAATTGTGCTTCTGTTTGAGATGATTCTGAAGGCTCACATTTGGTTTGGAGTGGTGCAGCTTCAATGACGGCAGATGTCACTCTTCCTAGACAGCACATATTTCTTGCATCACACTGCACATTTGAGAACTTATGCACTAATTCTAAAAATCTTTATTATTATATCACCTTGTCCAGTTTGTTTAGGCAAAAACCATGTGAAATGTGAAATCTTTTCCCCAAATTTCTTATGGCCATGAACATTACATTTCAAACTGCCTGAAAATATTTCATGTCTGTGTATCAGCACTTTCCACTTCTTTGTTTACATAGGGCCAATCCCACCAAGTGGTGATGATATTTTCTTCTCCTCAGCTCATAAAGTCTTCTTTTAAGTTAGATTAATAGAGCCTTTTTTTATCATTCCTTGAAACTTCTTTTGATCCTGCCAAGAAGCAGTGACGATGTTAGGCATAAGCGATCACTGATGGCCTCGTGCTTGTAGGGACCTCGCAAAATAGTTGTTGAAGCTGTTACAATTTTAGCTACGTAGTTGTCCATCTCTATTTCTGTACGAATGTAGTAGTATTTATCTGGGGTCGTCTGGCAACATTATGACAGTTAAGCTCCATTACAAGATGCATCTAAGGTGTACACCTATGCAGCAGTGCTCCAAGTGTACAAGTTTGGGACTGCAGACTGGTTCCGGTAGGCCTATTACATTACACGATTCACACAGGGTATACCTGTCTTGAATCAGCGCATGCACACTACATAGCAGTAATGCATGGAGCTTGGAGGAGGACTAAAAAAAATAGTAAAATAATTATTAAACTATATACCATACTTAGTGAGGAAGCTGATTGCCATATTAAAGAAAGATGCATGTTAAACAGAAAATACACTTACTTCTCTTTATACCATATTCACAGCCTGCTTGGTATGCACAGTTTTTCCAGACTGATACTTCGATCCAACAACAGCAAATGTAACAATGCTCTGTGGAAGAGACAATGCAGGCAGGGACATTATCTTGGCCAGTAGTGCTCTCTGAAACCAATACTACCAGGTGACACTTTACTCTTTTTTCAAGTTATTGATCTCATATAAGTGAACAAGTCTTTTATCTCTGAAGGTGTGGTTGTACCAATTTCAGCCATACGTACTATGGTAAGTCAGTATACAATACATTTCTTGGCTGTTCCGGTGAAACCGAATTCATTATAACTGGTGTCGCAGGTTCACACTTGAGCTCCTCTGGGATTACCACCTATGCCAACACTAGCCACAGTAAGAAACAGGACCTAACTAGTTTAAGTGAAGCATTGCAATTTATTATAACTCACTTACAAAGGTATACAAAAACATGAGAGCAATACAATACACCATCCACACAGAAGGAAACAAACAGAGTGAACACACTCTGGGGATGTGAGCACACTCTGTGCTCGCAAAAGCATTTTTATTATTGTTTTATTTATTTTTTTATTACTGTACACCTGTTAATGTTGCACAGACACAATACTCATATTAAAGAAAAGCTGATATCATTACCTTTTATTTTCGTCTAACAACATTGACTGCAAGTTGCATACTAGTGCAAATTCATTCTCATACTATCTCTCTCTCTCTCTCTGTCACACACACACACACACACACACACACACACACACACACACACAAACACACACACAATAGGGATGACAGTGGCCGCACACGCGTGCTTGTGTGTGTTTCTTCACTTGATGAAGGACCTTGTTTTCTAGCTGGATAATACCCAAGTTTACTTTTAAATGTGCCTATCTGTTAGTCAGTGCCTCCTCTGTATGGTGAGTAGTGATCTACCCTAAATGTGTTATCAGTGCTTTGACTAGTTTGAAGCACCTCTCCGCACTGGTCTATTTTGTGCAACTATTTCATATCTGCACAACTACCGCACCTTACATTTACCAGAATATGCTTACTATGTCCAGGTATTTGCCTCATTCCAATATTTTTAGCCCCTAAATGTAACTCCATTACCTACATTACTACAACTTGATGTCTCACATTATGTCCCATTATCTTCTCTCTTCTTTTAGCAGAGTTGTGCCATGAAGCTTTTTTTCCTCCAGTTTGATTCAATGTCTTTCATTAGTTACTTGATCTACACATTTAGTCTGCAGCATTCTTCTCTTACATCAAAATACAATAGCTTCTCTTCTCTTATTGTGTATACTGTTTTGCATATGTTTCACTTCCATAGGATACAGTCCAGAAAAATACATTCAGAAATGGATTCTTAACTCTCAAATTTATAAGGATGCAGGTTTCCATTGCCAATGTCAGTTTTAATGAGAGTTTTTTTGTGTATTGGGTCATCATATCATTTTGAAACATTAAACATAATTACAAAACCATTGTTTTGAATGTACTGGGCAATAATACTAACGGCTTCCGATGACATGACATACCGCCAACCATCATTATTCTGGAACATTATCGGATAGTCTAAAGCCAAGATTACTTTGGAAGGTGGTTGTTATTACCCAGAAGAGGAATGCTGCAGTGACAGTCAAAGAACATGATGAAGCTGTCCCAGCTCATAGTGGAACAAACCACTTCAAAAATAGGTATCCTGTGCTCTATCTTCTCGTGCCCCTCATAATAATGAAATAATGTAACCATTCCTTTGCCAAAATTTTGATTACTTATTATTATGTCCAGAGGTGGCATTCCACTCCCCCACTCAATCTGTGAAATATCTAGGTCCATCCTTATACCATATCTCCTAACCTCTTTGGGCTAATTGCTATGGAAGTCTCAGCTGCAAGACCTGTCTTATGCATCCATCTAGCACATACTACATAATCCAGTCCCACCAAAGAGATATTCAGTATTTTAAGAGCTAGGGGCGCATGTGAAAGCAGTCATATCATACACCAGCTCCGCTGTAATTTCTGTATATCCTTTACGCTATGGTGGCCAGGGGTACCAGCTGCAACACTCATGACAGTTATGAAGCATGGATCAAAGTAGGCAACACTGACATGCTCCAAAGCAGCTATGCAGGAAGATCAAGTATAAACCCAGACCGCCAGGAGGCGCATCGAGAGCTACGGACCACCGAGCATCTTCCCAGGTATTAGCAAGAGGTCCCTGGTTGCACCACAATACCATATCTCCATCCTGTCCTGAGTGACTAGGTAGCACCAGTCTCTCCCTGAAGATTGATTATTTAAGCCAACACAGGGACAACTGCAGACAGTTCCCATCAGTGAGAGCTGGCCAAGTCATGCGCAGCTGCTTGTGGTCTGTCACTTATGCACTCACTGATGTGCCATTGAAAAAGGCCGTGTCATGCCATGAATTTAGACTTCATAGTAGGCAACAGTTCTTCAATTGCTAGTTTTTCCCATTTTAGTTCCAGCTCATGGGAATTAATTGGAGCTTATACCTCAGAATTGCATTTAGTTTAAACCACTGAAGAGGTGGAGTTAATTTTTTATTGTCTCTATTGTAACCACCTTTTCTTGCAAGATAATTAAGAAGCTGTTCCTAACTTTACCAGGTTTCTCTTCAATTAGCAGCAAGAAGTAGGATTTATCAGTGGCAATGAGGATTTTTGATCTGTTAGAACGTGTGTGCCATGTCCCAGATAGAACAGGAAAAAGTGGCAGCCATGCTGCCAGACATAAACATTACAGATGTGTGCTGCTCTTATGCCAAAGGATGCAGGAAGCAAATTAGATCATAGTGGGACAAGTTCTCACCTTGAAAATTCCCACTCCAGTAACTGTGGAGTTAGGTTCTCAGCCCATCACCGATGTATGCCGAGTTACATTGCCACAAATCCCACTGTTACCGACTGTGATCCAAAGTTTTATAAGCCCCACAGCATTGAGTTTACACTCCGGGATAAGCTTTGACAGGAATTTAAACACCTCCAGAAAAATTACATTTTCATCCCAGTCACGCATAGTGAATGGGCATCGCCCATTTTGAATTTGGAGAAGCCATCGGTCACCATCTGCATCTGTGGTAACTTCAAGGCCACCATCAACACCCAATCTGTGTCTGCCATGTATTTCATTCCCAAGATCGAGGACATTGCTTCCTAACTTGCCAAAATTAACCTTTGGGATGCTAATCTCCACCACCCACTGGACAACTCCCGAAAGACAGTGGTCATCAATACTCTGCATGGATTGTACCAATATAGCAGGATTTCATTTGGCGTTTGGCATCAAAATTGCCCCACCAATCTTCCAGAGATACTTGGAGCAGTTCCTGAAGGGCATCCCAGGGACAGTGAACTACCTTGGCAATATTCTGGTTGCTGGAAAGAATAGAGCTGATCTTGCCTGGAACCTACAGTCTCTTCTCCACATTTACAACAGCAAAATTTCATTGTAATTTTGTCAAATGCTCTTTCTTTGTCCATCAGGTTGAGTATTTAGGACCCATATTCAGTTTGTCAGGCATCTGGCCTATTCTGCAGCATGTGTCCATCATCCAACAATTACCAGCTCCAGCGGACACATCCCAGCTCTAGTCAGTATTGGGCCAGCAGAATATCTACTGAGAGTTCATTTCCCTTTCTGCGGCAACTGAGGAGCCGCAACAACACCTTCTCCATAAGAACGTGACCTGGAAGTGGTCCTCCCAGTGTAATAAGGTGTTCCATGATATGCAGCAAATCCTCCTTCAACATACTTGCTTAATGGCACACAATCCAGCAAAACCACTAGTACTGGCAATCAACACTTCAGACCATGGGATCAGCACAGTCTTGTCCCATATTGTGAACAGTGTGGAGCAACCCATCACATCTCTATCCAAAACTGTAATGGCAGCAGAGAGGAATTACAGCCAGATAGAAAAAGAGGCTTTGACCATCATCTTCGGACTCAAAAACACTTCCATGACTACCAAATGAAGTGGTGCAGTGCTTAGCACAAAGGACTTGCATTCAGGAGGACGATGGTTCAAATCCCCATCCGGCCATCTAGATTTAGGTTTTCTGTGATTTCCCTAAATCGCTTACGGCAAACACTGAGATGGCTCCTTCAACAAAAGGCACAACTGACTTTCTTTCCCATTCTTTCCTAATCAAAGTTTGTGCTCCACCTTCAGTGACCTACACATCAACAGGATCTTCCTTCCTTCCTGCTTCCATGGTTACATCTGTGGCTGCCATTTCATTTCATGCTCATGTCGGATCATAAACCTCTACTGCCACTCTTCAAGTCATCAGAAGCGAAATGATCCGAATGGCGCAAAGGCTGCAGCAGTGGACCCTTTTTTTGGGGGGAGAGAGGGGGGGTTATGCCTATGATATCCCAATACCATCCTAATGCTGTCCATACCACCTGTCAGTCGTGACCTGGAGTCTGATGAGGATCCGGAAGTATGTTTTCACTTCAAAGTTGACACCAGAGGCATTATGTACAGTCACCCAAACAACGTGTGCCTCTTAGGACAATACATACTGAACAACCATGTCCTCCAGGAGAACTTGTGAAGTAGAACACAGTGATGCCCTATGGGCAAGAAAAAGATGACACACCTTGACCTCCAAGCATACTTGAACAGGTGGCATGAGATTTCATCCCTGCACGGCATTGTGTTTCTACAGAGTACCACAAGCTATGCTCGGATGTTCATTCCTGGCACTGTCTGACATAAAGTCTTCAGATTCTCTATGGCAGCCACTGGGGTAGTCATACTGATGACACTGCTTGCCCAGCAACATCTTTACTAGAGGGGTATAGGTGTTGTAACGTCTCTTAGCAAAACACATATTATATGTGGTAAAAAAGGAGAAAACAATAATTGAACTGGATGATTGTAATTGCGTGGACAACGATTGTGTGAACTTTATGTAATAAAGAGAAAGCATTATGTGTTATGTTTTATACTTTTATAGAATTATGTACTGATTTTTTTAAAGATAATATCTGTGTTGGCGAGTACTGAAACCGCCACAGACGATACTTATTAAATATCAAACAAAGATGAGAATATGTCACAATGAGTATAAATAGTAGTGACCGAACATTAAAATCTCTGTCATCTTCTTGGAGTTACGTAAGTAAGAAGAGCCTGTGATGTTATAGTGTACACTTGCGTAGCATTCTTTTGTCAAGAATGCGAAAAGGACGCCATTAGGTACTGATTTGTAAAGGTGTGTAAGAATTTAATCTGTCTAAATGTTTTGAATAGAGTTACTTAGTGAAAACTTGCATTATGATTTGTAATAAGCTTGCCTGGTATTTTATCCCATCCTTTTAAGACATTTTCAGCTATTTAAATATTATTCGTGGTGCAGAACTGCGCTACGAACGAACGAGCCGCTGCTGCGGCGCATTCAAACTCCATTAAATGAAACCAATCATACCGCAAAGAAGCAGACAGGTAATAGTGAACTACAATTATTTCTTTCAGCTTTCGGAATTGCAGGGCAGAGCAGCAGATTTTATTTTTTATTTATTTATTTATTGTTCTGTGGGACCAAATTAAGGAGAAGTCTCCATGGTCATGGAACGAGTCAATACATGAAATTATAACACGATAGTAGAAACAGATAAAATGAAACACAAGAAATGTATTCAGGTGACAATTTGTAAGTTTAAATAAAGAAAATCAACAATGTAACACTGAAATTTGCTTAATTTTTCAGCTCTTCCAGGAGCTCCTCGACAGAATAGAAGGAGTGAGCCATGAGGAAACTCTTCAGTTTAGACTTAAAAGCGTTTGGGCTACTGCTAAGATTTTTGAGTTCTTGTGGTAGCTTATTGAAAATGGATGCAGCAGAATAGTGCACTCCTTTCTGCACAAGAGTCAAGGAAGTGCATTCCACATGCAGATTTGATTTCTGCCTAGTATTAACTGAGTGAAAACTGCTAACTCTTGGGAATAAGCTAATATTGCTAACAACAAACGACATTAAAGAAAATATATACTGTGAGGGCAATGTCAGAATTCCCAGACTATTGAATAGGGATCGACAAGAGGTTCTCGAACTTACACCACATATAGCTCGAACAGCCCGTTTTTGAGCCAAAAACACCGTTTTTGAATCAGAAGAATTACCCCAAAAAATAATACCATATGACATAAGCATATGAAAATATGCAAAGTAGACTACTTTTCGTGTTGAACTGTCACTTATTTCAGATACTGTTGTAATGATAAATAAAGCAGCATTTATTTTCTGAACGAGATCCTGAACATGGGCATTTCGCAACAGCTTACTATCTATCCGAACGCCTAGGAACTTGAACTGTTTCGTCTCGCTTATAATATGCCCATTCTGTCTGATCAAAATATCAGTTCTTGTTGAATTGTGAGTTAGAAACTGTAAAAACTGAGTCTTACTGTGATTTAGCATCAAATTATTCTCCACAAGCCACGAACTTATTTCATGAACTACATCATTTGATAATGTTTCAATATTACACATAAGATCCTTCACTACCAAGCTGGTGTCATCAGCAGACAGAAATATTTTTGAATCACCTGTAATACTAGAAGGCATATCATTTATATAAATAAGAAACAGCAGTGGCCACAGCACCGACCCTTGGGGAACACCCCTCTTAACATTGCCCCATTGGGACTGAACATCACTACCACTCTCAATATTGCGGAGAATTACCTTCCGCTTTCTGTTCTTAAAGTAAGAGGCAAACCAATTGTAAGCTACTCCCATTACTCCATAATGGTCCAATTTCTGCAGTAATATTTTGTGGTCAACACAGTCAAAAGCCTTTGTTAAATCAAAGAAAACACCTAGCGTTAGCAACCTTTTATTTAATCCATCCAAAACCTCACAGAGAAAAGAGAATATAGCATTTTCAGTTGTTAAACCATTTCTAAAACCAAACTGTACATTTGACATCAAATTATGTGATTTTAAATGCTCCAGTAACCTTGTATATACTACATTCTCAATAACTTTAGCAAACACTGATGGCATAGAAATAGGTCTATAATTGCCAAAATTATCCCTGTCTCGCTTTTTATAAAGCAGCTTCACTACCGAGTACTTTAATCGGTCAGGAAACCGACCACTCCTACAGGTAAAGTTACAGATATGGCTAAGTACTGGGCTAACATACATAGAACATTACTTCAGTATTCTGCTAGATACACCGTCATATCCATGAGAGTTCTTGGTCATTAGTGATTTAGTTAATAACTCAATCTCCCTCTTGTCAGTATCATGGAGGAGCATTTCAGGTAACAGTTTCGGAACACTTTTTTCTATGATTGCTATATGATTCCCTGTTGGAACTAGGTTTCTATTTAGTTCACCTGCTATATTCAGAAAGTGATTATTAAATACTGTACATATATGCAACTTATCAGTAACATGGACATTCCCACTACGCACTGATTCTATATCCGCGACCTGTCTCTGCAGACCAGCCACTTCCTTTTTTATGATGTGTTTTACAGGTGGACGTGGGCTGCGGATGATATATTATTAACAGTGCAAAAAGATAATTTACCTTCATAACATAAAAGAAATCTTGCTGTGCGTAGTTCTGGTCTGGAAAACATTATAGTAAAAACATCGTTTACTCTGATAATAGTCTCATGTTCTCATGTTAGTTGTGGTACTTATTGTTGTTTTACTGTTAACACAAATACACTAAAAATTTTGATGTTGAACAAACATTGCGTACTGTATCATCAGTATTGATAGCAAAATAATTTTCAGTAACCTTTTCAATAACTGTAAAGTAAGGAAGATATGTTGAATTTTATGGAAGTTACAGTAACGATAAAATGTTCCTTTAATAGAAAGCCAGATCCAGAATAATAAGAACATAATATATTTTGTTTTGTTGAAAATTAATGATCCAAAGAAAGTCATAGCACAGCATCCCTAAAAAGTATTTCGGGGCTCTTTTCATAACAACATATTTTATCTCATATATTAGTTGTTATGCGAGGAATAACAAAAGCAAAGCAGAGAGACAGCGAAAGTGTGAAGTGAATATTGCCAGAATGGTGAGGAAGTGCTCCACATGTCAAAGCAAGCAAACAGCATCCTACCCCTCCCCCTGTTGATAGTTTCTATTGTCCACCATGATGAAGTTGGTCCCATGAGTATTTGGATTTTGTGGGTCCTTTCTTTGAATCTAAGTGACTTCCAGTTATGGGTGCTGGCAGTGGATTCCCTTTTGGGTTTCACATGTAATCCACAACCTCAATGAAAATGATCCACTTGCTAGACACTTGTTTCCCCTCAGACTCCCAAAAGCCCTGGTCACTGGGTACAGACCCCAATATATGTTGGCCAAGTTCCAGGAATTCTGCACTTCTTAATGGCATCATGTTAATCTGCACTGCTCCATTCCACCGTGCCTTGAATAGTATGGTTGAAAGTTTGTATCCAACGTCAAGAACAGAATGGAAAAATTACCTCATCACTTTTGGCAGGAGGAACAAGACTTTTGGTCAGGTGAATACGGGGTTATAAATACAAAATCAAATAGGGGTAATGGGAGAGAATGAAACATAGTAGGTGAATATGGATTGGGGCTAAGAAATGAAAGAGGAAGCCGCCTGGTAGAATTTTGCGCAGAGCATAACTTAATCATAGCTAACACTTCGTTCAAGAATCATGAAAGAAGGTTGTATACATGGAAGAACCCTGGAGATAGTAGAAGATATCAGATAGATTATATACTGGTAAGGCAGAGATTTAGGAACCAGGTTTTAAATTGTAAGACATTTCCAGCGGCAGATGTGGACACTGACCACAATCTATTGGTTACGAACTGTAGATTAAAACTGAAGAAACTGCAAAAAGGTGGAAATTTAAGAAGATGGGACCTGGATAAACTGAAAGAACCAGAGGTTGTACAGGGTTTCAGGCAGAGCATAAGGGAACAATTGACAGGAATGGGGGAAAGAAATACAGTAGAAGAAGAACGGGTTTGAGGGATGAAATAGTGAAGGCAGCAGAGGATAAAGTAGGTAAAAACAAGAGGGCTAGTAGAAACCCTTGGGTAACAGAAGAAATATTGAATTTAATTGACGAAAGGAGGAAATACAAAAATGCAGTAAATGAAGCAGGCAAAAGGGAATACAAACGTCTCAAAAATGAGATCGACAGGAAGTGCAAAATGGCTAAGCAGGGATGGCTAGAGGACAAATGTAAGGACATAGAGGCATATCTCACTAGAGGTGAGATAGATACTGTGTACAGGAAAATTAAAGAGACCTTTGGAGAAAGGAGAACCACTTGCATGAATATCAAGACCATTGATGGAAACCCAGTTCTAAGCAAAGAAGGGAAAGCAGAAAGGTGGAAGGAGTATATAGAGGGTCTATACAAGGGCGATGTACTTGAGGACAATATTATGGAAATGGAAGAGGATATAGATGAAGATGAAATGGGAGATATGATACTGTGTGAAGAGTTTGACAGAGCACTGGAAGACCTGAGTCGAAACAACATTCCATTAGAACTACTGACAGCCTTGGGAGAGCCAGTCCTGACAAAACTCTACCATCTCGTGAGAAAGATGTATGAGACAGGCGAAATACCCTCAGACTTCAAGAAGAATATAATAATTCCAATCCCAAGGAACGCAGGTGTTGACAGATGTGAAAATTACCGAACTATCAGTTTAATAAGTCACAGCTGCAAAATACTAACGCGAATTCTTTACAGACGAATGGAAAAAGTGATAGAAGCCGACCTCGGGGAAGATCAGTTTGGATTCTGTAGAAATGTTGGAACACGTGAGGCAATACTGACCCTACAACTTATCTTAGAAGAAAGATTAAGGAAATGCAAACCTACGTTTCTAGCATTTGTAGACTTAGAGAACGCTTTTGACAATGTTGACTGGAATACTCTCTTTCAAATTCTAAAGGTGGCAGGGGTAAAATACAGGGAGCGAAATGCTATTTACAATTTGTACAGAAAGCAGATCGCAGTTATACGAGTCGAGGGGTATGAAAGGGATGCAGTGGTTGGAAAGGGAGTGAGACAGTGTTGTAGCCTATCCCCGATGTTATTCAATCTGTATAGTGAACAAGCAATAAAGGAAACAAAAGAAAAATTCGTAGTAGGAATTAAAATCCATGGAGAAAAAATAAAAACTTTGAGGTTCGCCGATGACATTGTAATTCTGTCTGAGACAGCAAAGGACTTGGAAGAGCAGTTGAACAGAATGGACAGTGTCTTGAAAGGAGGGTATAAGATGAACATGAACAAAAGCAAAACGGCGATAATGGAATGTAGTCGAATTAAGTTGGGTGATGCTGAGGGAATTAGATTAGGAAATGAGACACTTAAAGTAGTAAAGGAGTTTTGCTATTTGGGGAGCAAAATAACTGATGATGGTTGAAGTAGATAGGATATAAAATGTAGACTGGCAATGGCAAGGAAAGCGTTTTTGAAGAAGAGAAATTTGTTAACATCGAGTATTGATTTAAGTGTTAGGAAGTCGTTTCTGAAAGTATTTGTATGGAGTGTAGCCATGTATGGAAGTCAAATGTGGACGATAAATTATTTGGACAAGAAGAGAATAGAAGCTTTCGAAATGTGGTGCTACAGAAGAATGCTGAAGTTTAGATGGGTAGATCACAAAACTAATGAGGAAGTATTGAATAGAATTGGGGAGAAGAGGAGTTTGTGGCACAACTTGACAAGAAGAAGGGACCGGTCGGTGGGACATGTTCTGAGGCATCAGGGGATGACCAATTTAGTATTGGATGGCAGCGTGGAGGGCAAAAATTGTAGAGGGAGACCAAGAGCTGAATACACTAAGCAGATTCAGAAGGATGTAGGCTGCAGTAGGTACTGGGAGATGAAGAAGCTTGCACAGGATAGAGTAGCATGGAGAGCTGCATCAAACCAGTCTCAGGACTGAAGACGACAACAACAACAACACCTCATCACTGCTCCAGTTAGGATGCCTTGACATCATTTCTTTCATCATACCATGTAGCTCCTCAGGACAAATTCTCACCTGCAGAGAAACTGCTTGGCTGTCAGCACAGATCACAATTATCCCTGGTGTACCCCCAGATCAGCTCCTCACCATCAAAGACTAATAGACGGCGACATTTTTCTCCACATAATCTGATATGGTGCTGACATATCAATGAGGTCATCAGCAGTGGCAGCCTGTATTCATCATCCACTTGATCAGACATGTCATGGTCAAAGTCCAGCTGCTAAACAGAGGCCACTGCCACCAGCATGTTGACCAAGTCTGGGCAAGACATGAACTGGAACCTCCAAGGGACACTCTAACACCTCTTTTCATTCCAGATTCCCAGGATGAGGCACAGATCACAATTATCCCTGGTGTACCCCCAGATCAGCTCCTCACCATCAAAGACTAACAGACAGCGACATTTTTCTCCACATAATCTGATATGGTGCTGACATATCAATGAGGTCATCAGCAGTGGCAGCCTGCATTCATCATCCACTTGATCAGACATGTCATGGTCAAAGTCCAGCTGCTAAACAGAGGCCACTGCCACCAGCATGTTGACCAAGTCTGGGCAAGACATGAACTGGAACCTCCAAGGGACACTCTAACACCTCTTTTCATTCCAGATTCCCAGGATGAGGCACTTTTCGCACCGCCTGCCATTGCACTGGCCCAAGACCTCCCGAGGCCAGATGTGGTTTGTCATGATCCCCATCCCACATTGATGGAGGTGGATCTGGATCCACCCCTCAGGATGGCAAAGACTCCAGCATCATCAAGGCCTTCATGGCCTGCCATTTCCTTGACGCAGCGATGGAGATGAGGATTGCTATGGTGAATAGGAGCACCAGCCACAACCTTCACAAGAAGTATGATGTGCAGGTCAAAGTAGGCGATGCCCACACGCTCTGTAGTGGCATTTGTGTAAATCTAGTATAAATCCAGACTGCTAAGGACTACCGGGCACCTTGCTAGGCATCAGCTAGAGGTCGCTGGCTGCATCACAAAGCCACACCTCCATCTAGTCTCAAGTGGCTAGGGGGCAGGACATCTTTTCCTGGAGAGTCACCATACAAGCCAACCCAGGGAACCACTGCAGACTTTTCCTATCAATGAGAACTGGCCGAGTCATGAGCTGACTGCTTGCAGTCCATCACTTAAGTCCTCATCAATGTGCCATTGGAGAAGACTGTGTCATGCTGAGAATTTAGGCTTCATAGAAGGAACAGTTTTTTCAATTTTAGTTCTTGCTCCTGGGAGTTAGTTGGAGCCTATACCTCAGAATTGTATTTAGTTGAAACCTCTTAAGAGGTGGAGTTAATTTCTTGTTATTTCTATTGTAACTACCCTTCTCTTTCTCTCTCTCCCCCTCTCCCTCCTTTTTTTTCTTTCTTCAAGCTAAAGCTGCTTGTAAGATCTACCAGGGCTACCATCAACTAGCTGTCCACCTGAACGAATGGCCTCCATCAAATTGTGGCTAAGATGAGAACTTACCATCCAGTAGTGCAAATTGCTGCAGAGTATAACATGCTCGATTTCAGTGCTACTTCATGACTCATAACACCTAGAACCTCACCTCTAATACTAACTTCTCTTAAACAATATTATGAAAAGGAAAGTTGCTACTCACCATATAGCGGAGATGCTGAGCCGCAGATAGGCACAACAAAGAGACTCTCACAATTAAAGCTTTCAGCTGTTAAGGCCTACAATAGATCACATACATACATACATACATACATACACACACACACACACACACACACACACACACACACACACACGTGCACATGTGCAAACACAGCTCGCACACACAACTGCAGTCTGAGGCAACTGAAACCACACTGCGAGCAGCACCACCAGTGCATGATAGGAGCAGCGACTGGGTGGGGGTAAGGAGAAGGCTGGGGTGGGGAGGGGGAGGGATAGTATGGTGAGGGCGATTGACAGTGAAGTGCTGCAGGTTATAGATGTGTTCAAATTATTAGACTAAAGACATTTTTTACAAAACTTTACATTTATTACACATTTACATTCACACACAGATTGTATTTGTACATTCAATACTTTGTATGCATGCTTTTCTTCTTAATCAACAGTTTTATCCTGTTTGGCATAGTTTTTATTAACTTTTCACATGAAATTTTAATATAATCGTCATGGTACCAGATTTCCTGTAGTTTCTCCATGAGATCTTGTTTGGTGGTTATTGTAAATTTCCTTATCCTCTGTTTCACAATAGCCCATAAATTTTCAATTGGGTTCATGTCAGGGCTATTCCCTGGCCAGAGCAACACATTCAGTTGCTTTTCTTCCAAGTACATGGAAACACTTTTGGATTTGTGTCAAGGTGCCCCATCATGCATAAAAATGGCATCTTTAGTAGGAAACTACTCATTTACTTGGAGGAAAAGTTCCTTTCCAATGATTTCTTTATATTGTTCTTGCCTCACTGTCCCTACAACAATGTGTAATCTGCCAGGACCTTTCACGGACATCACACTCCAAACCATAACGAAGTTGGATGCTTCACACATTGTTGCACACACTCAGTTTTGAACTGTTCTCCAGGTCTGCAATGAACATACTGACTGCTTTCTTCCATCACAGTGAATACCGATGCATCACTGAAGCATGTGTACAAAATTACAAGTTAGAAAAGTTGGGAATAGCAGCATAGGAGACCTCAACAGTCCCAAAATTCAAATGTGCATTTCTTCAGTGTCAATAAAAAATCACAATTTCAAGCCAAAACTCCTAACTTTAGAGGTCAGACCCACTTAATTTACCACATCATTGCACATAGCTTAGCCCAGTTCTCACTTGTCCACTCCTGAAGTTGTTTAACCCACTGCAATCTTTTGTTTTTCATGGCAGGTGTGATTTTCTCTTTTTTACTTGGTCGGCGTGCCTTTAAACCACATCCTAACAGCCTCCTCCTCACTGCCACAGGTGACACTTCAACACCCAAACCTTTCAGTTGATGGCTCATGTCTGTAGAAGTAAATTTACAGTTCATTGTTGCCTTGTTGCCATGGCAGGTATGATTTTCTGTTTTTCCCTTGGTCAGCATGCATTTAAACCACATTCAAACAGCCTCCTATAGGTGAAACTTCTACACCCAAACCTTTCAGCTGACGGCTCATGTCTGTTGAAGTAATTTTATGGTTCATTGTTGCCATGTTTGTAAGTCTTCTCATTGTTCTAGGACTGATTTTTCTTTTACATCCACATTTTACTTTCCTCTTTGGCTTTTATTCACCACCTTTCTGCACTGAAAGTTTGACTGTGCTCACAGTTTTCTGTGATATTCTCATTCTGTCAGCAATTTTTTGCTGTGTATAATGATTTTCAGCAAGAAGTGCTACCACAGCCAAAACTTTCTGAGGCGAACATCTTTTGTTTTCCCCATAACCTCACTTCCTTTGGAAACTCCACGATTTATTCCTATAGCTAAAAACATGCAAGTTCACAAGCTATATAATGTCGTGATTGATAATACACGATTTACTCTACTTAATTTACTTGTTTGTATATCTCCGCTATCAGAGAATCTTTTTAGGGTTATAATTCTCAGGATTTGTAATTATAAAAGGGGAGAGATTGGGAGGGGGGAGGGGGTGGGAAGGGGGTAGCATAAAAGGAGAGAAATAAAAAGACTGGGTGTGATGGTGGGAAGACGGCTGTGTAGTGCTGGAAATGGGAACTGGGAAGAGGCTGGATGCATAAGGAAAGTCACTCTCCTCACCCACCCAGCCTCTTCCCTGTTCCCATATCCAGCACTACACAGCCGTCATTCCACAATCACACCCAGTATTTTTATTTCTCTCCTTTTCTGCTACTCCCCACCCCCCTCTCCCCTACCCTCCATCTAACCTGCAGCACTTCACTGTCTGCCACCCCCACCATACTATCCGTTCCCCTCCCCAACCCAGCCTCCTCCTTATCCCCACCCAGTCGCTGCTGCCTGCAGTGCCGTTTCAGTTGCTTGAGACTGTAGTTGTGTGTGTGTGTGTGTGTGTGTGTGTGTTGTCTATTGTTGACAAAGATCTCAACAGCCGAAAGCTTTAATTGCGAGAGTCTTTTTGTCGTGCATATCTGTGACTCAGCATCTCTGCTATATGGTGAGTAGCAACTTTCCTTTGCATAATAGTGTTACATTCCATCCTGAATTTTCCATTGTTTAATTAGCTTCTCTTAAACACACAGATCAGCACGACATAAATTTCAATCCTGGAGTCCTCCTGAACTTAAGTCTTTGCTAGTCCCTGCCTCACATTCACCTGCACCCTAGTTCCCATGTCCCCACTTCCCTCACACTCTCTTCACTGGAATCTACCTCTTCTTCTGTCCTACTTTTCCTTCACAGTCCTCTCCTTCATGTCACTGTGTGCTTGTTCCACAAGCAACTGCATTTGACAGCACCAGAAAGCTGACCAGTAATGCACTCCTATCCTGAATGCTTGCTGACTCTTCCTCCAAGCCATTAGCTACCTTCCTGTCTAACATACCTCCTCCCCCTCTGTTTTATTTCTACTCTCACCCCAGTCAAGCTGCAGTGCCAGTACAATATTGTGAGCTAGGACAATGTAGTGATGTGTATTTTGTACCAGTTATGGAGGAGGGCATTGTCCAAAACCTTAGCAACATTTTTCCCTTATTTATGTTTATATCAACTACTCAATGCTACCTTTACTCCTTCCAGCTATTCAGGCCTTTTCGTTTTTTGTATCACCATTCTAGTGACTGGTTTGATACAGCACACCACAAATTCCTCATATTTTACCCTCCACAGCTCCCTCTAGTACCATGTAAGTTACTCCTTGTCTTTAACAAATGTTATCATCCTTTCCCATCTTCTTGTCAGTATTTTCTATACATACCTTTCTTCACAGAGTCTGTGGAGAACTTCTTCATTCCTTGTCTTATCAGTCTAGCTAATTACTATCATTCTTTATCACCACATCTCAAACTCTTAAATTCTCTCCTGGTTGTCCAACAGCCCATGATTCATTACCACAATGCTGGGTTCTGAACATATATTCTCTGAAATATTTCCTCAAATTAAGGCTGATGTACGATACTAGGAGACTTCTTTTGGCCAGGGGCAAGGAATATCCTCTTTGCCTGTGCTAGTTGGCTTTTTTATCTCCTCCTTGCTGCATCTGTCATGTTATTTAAGGCAACTGCTTGTGAGAAGCAGGAAATCTGTGTCTGTGTCCCAGTCCGGCACAAATTTTCATATCATCAATATGTAGTACATCCATACCTAACACAGCTGAAGCCAAGTTACTTGCATTCATTGAATTTATTTTGGAGCAATAGCAGTCATCAGCAAATCTAATCTTTGATATCATTTCATCCTGAATTTTAATCCCAATCTTGAGCCCTTCTTTCATTTCTGACATTGCTCCTTCAACAGTTGGGGCAAAAGACTGCTTCCCAGTCTTACACCCTCGTTACTCTGAGTGCTTTATTCTTGTTCTTCCATCCTTATTGTTTCCTCTTCGTTCTTTCACATACCGTATACTACCTCTCTTTCCCTATAGCTTCCTATAATTTTTCCCAGAATTTCAAACATCTTGTACCACTTTACATCATCAAACACTTTTTCTATAAGGTTGACAGATCCTATGAACGTATCTCGATTCTTCTAAAATCTTGCTTCCATTATCAACTGAAACATCAGAACTGCCTCTCTGATGCCTTTACCTCTCCTAAAGTGAAATTGATTATCACATAAAATATCCTCAATTTTCACTTCCATTCTTCTGTATATTATTCTTGTTAATAACTTGGATGTATGAGCTGTTACGTTGATTGTCCAATAGTTCTTGCCCTCATTATTATTATGTGGATAGTACTTTTCTCAATCAGATGGTACACCTCCAGTCTGACAGATTCTACACACCAACGTGAAAAGTGGTTGCCATTTCCCCCCATGATTTAAGTTCCAAAGGGATGTTGTCTATCCCTTCTGCCTTATCTGACTGCAAGTTTTCCAAAGCTCTGTTATACACTCTAACATTGGACCCCCTATATCTCCCACATCAACTCCCATTTCTTCTTCTATCATATGATCAGATGAGTCTTCCATCTCATAGAGATATTGTGTGCTCTTTGCACGTATCCCCTCTCTCCTATGGGTTTAACAGTGGAATTCTTATCATACTCTAAACGTTGCCACCCTTGGTTTTAATTTCACTGAAGGATGTTTTTGACTTTACCACTTGCTGTACCAGTCCTTGCAATGCTCATTTCTTTATTGATTTCTTCAGATTTTTCCAGCAGCCATTTTGTGTTGGCTACCTTGCACTTGCTATATATTTAATTGCTAAGTGACTTATGTTACTGTATTCCTCTCTTTCTGTGCACCTTTTGTACTTACTTCTTTCACTGAAGTATTTCTTCTGTCACCCAAGATTTCTTTGCAGTTGCATTACCTTCCTTGTCTCAGACAATGTCTGTGACTGCTCTTTTTAGAGATTTCCATTCCTTTCCAGCTGAACTACCTATTGTGGTATCCATTACCACAGTATCTACAGCCTCAGAGAACTTCAGACACAGATCATTCCTCAGCAATTCAGTATCCAATTTCTTTCCTCATTGCTTCTCTTAAGCTTCAGGCTAATCGTCTTCATTACTAAATAGTGGTCTGAGTTTATATCTTCTCCTTGGTACACCTTACAATACAATATTTGATTTCAGACTCTGTCTGACCTGATGCAAACCAGCAGAAACCTTCCCTTGTCTCCATGCCCTTTTGAGTAGAACTCCTCTTCTTGTGATTTTTGAACAGCATAATGGCTATTACCAGTTGAATTTTGCTGCAGAACTCAATCTATCTCCTCTTTCAAACCCACTACTAATCTCATATCCTCACATAACACCATCTTTTGTTCCTTCCCCCATAGCTGCTAGATGATCTCCCTTTACATTTTGATTTACCCATCCAAAGTCCTCATTTACTTTCTTACTCTCCATTTTCTGCTTGTGATGTCAGCAAGTATACCAGAACTATTATTGTTGGACCAACCTCTCCTTTGACAATCCCCTCCTGGCGATCGATCCAAAAGGGGGGCTAAACTGCAATCTTTTGCTGCTGTACATATAATGAAACTTTTTTTTCAGTTAAAAGCCACATATCCTGTGGATACACATTATTTGTATTTAATGAAGTGTTTTCCATTGCCTTCTGCATCCTCATGCCATTGAGCATTGCTGATTCTTACACCCTTTTGGTGCAAGGGATGAGAGAATGCCCTGATACTCTAACAGCTGTTGCATCCTCTTTGACAAAGCCTTCGGTAGAACTAGTGCTACTCCTTAGATCAGAAGTCTTCAGGTGCCACTGATGACAATTTTTATTCAAAATCAGGCACTGGCTGCATTTGAACCCAGAACCCAAGACATCTTCAAATACTAGTCAAAGTTACTACCCACTAGACCACAGCTCACACTTTGTGAGCCAAACTAGTAAAGGGGCGGTGCAGTTATCAGTTGAAAAGCAGGCTGATCATGCCAAGCCCTCACAATGTGTCTCTGCAAACATGATATAAAACAAACTGTAAAAATAGAAAGTGTGAAGAATAAAATCCACCAATGAAAGAGAACAGAAACTAATGAGAGACATACACAATCCTCAAGTCATTATGAGACAGCCGGAATGTGCAAGTAGCTCAGCCAAAGGAAACTTCTGAGAATACTACATTCCGAGATGTTTCATCCTTCCTGTATTTTGCTCCATAGCAGCTCCACGGTAATGACATTCAAAATTGGTTACAGTTGTCTGAATGGTGTCTGTGAAATTTTAAGGTAGTATCGATGCTATTGAGGGCGCTGTAAAAAATACAATGTGTGGTCAAAAAGTAATGGGGATTTTTTAATTTTGTGGGCTTTACATTTATGACTTTCAAAATTTTTTTATCTTGTTGGTACAAGTGTGCCTGATGTATGCATTTTCATCTGTTTTGAATCTTTAGTTTATTGTTGACAATCAAAAAGTGCTCGGCAAATTTTTACTTTCGGAAAAGATGGATCAAAGAATTTGCATTAAATTTTGCTTGAAAAGTGAAATAAAGTGCAGCACCACACTTGAAATGTTGACTGTGGCTTTTGGTTAATCTACTATGAGTAAGACAAGAGTTTATGTGAGGTCTGAATGTTTGAAAGAGGGTTGAAAAGATGCTGAAGACAACTTCCCTGGATACCTTAGCACATCAATAATTGATGACAATATGAATGAAGTAACGAAATGGTTCTAGAAAATCATTGAATCACCGCCAGAGAGGTTGCTAATGATGTTGGCATATCTTTTGCTTCTTGCCAAGCAATTTTTCAGATGTTTCGGGCATGAAACATGTAACAGTAAAGTTTATTCCAAAATTGTTGAATTTTGACCAAAAACGTTGTGTAGACATTGCTCAGGAATTTCTACATGAAGTCGACAATAACACAGAACTTCTAAAGAAAGTCCGCTCCGATAGCTGAGTGGCCAGCACAGTGGTCTGTCACGCCAAGGGGTCCGGGTTCGATTCCTGGCTGGGTCGGAGATTTTCTCCACTCAGGGACTGGGTCTTTTGTTGCCATCATTGTCATTTCATCATCATCAGTGAAAGGCAATGGGTTCCACCACCACTGGGATCACTTCCCTAGACGCTCATGAGGTGGACCTCTCTGACGAGGCTTCCTCTGTGACCAGACCTGCCGTAAGGCAGAACACAAAGTTTTTTCTAAAGAAAGTTATAACTGGTGATGAAACATGGGTATGACATTGAAATGAAGGCTCAGTCGTCCAAAATGAAACTGCCTGGAGCACAAAGACTGAAAAAAATTCAACAAGTCTGATCACAAGTGAAAGTCTTCCTTACTATTTCCTTCGATTACAATGGGATGGTGCATCATGAGTTCCTGCCTTATGGTCATATGGTCAATAAGGAATACTACCTGCAAGTTATGCACTATATGCATGAAGTAATCTGAAGAAAATGACCAGAACTGTGGCAAGTGCTGGCACAAGTGCATTATATCTGATGGGGATTGCCTTGAAGAAAACAAAGTTGATGTTGATGAATAAATGGAGATTCTTTAAGAAAAACAAAAACTCCCATTATTTTTTTGATAACTCCTTGTACATGAAGTCACAGGTCGTGTGGTGAGTACTTATTTTATTTATGCATTTTGATGCTCGCACACATTGTATTACAGGTAAGATAGATGACTCCACACCTATGTATGACTCGTTGACCCAAACCTTGATTAATCTTATGACGACATATAAATCGAAACATTTAGTCAAAGAACATATTCACCACACAACCTGCGACTCCCATGTATTTCTTATGTTGTCCATAATAGCACTGATACAAGCTCCATATTACGTAAAAATGGACGCGTGCTTCTAACGTGACTTCATGTCACCCCTGTGTCTGTGAAAACTGCAAAGTGTTCCATGGATTCTATGCAAGGTTTTGTTTATGGGTGAAGGATCATTTGCAAATCAGTCTTTGCAATATGCAATAGTGGTCAGTTGAAATCCACTCTGTTCTCAAAGAGGATAAACAACCACCATGGTTTGTCAACATATTTCCAAGAAGTGCATCACTGATCACTATTTTATTGATGGGATTCTAAATAACCAAGAGTACCTACCTTTTCCTAATAGATACTCTGCTGCAGCTATTGGAAAACTTTCCACTGGGCAAAAGGCAATTTTTATGGTACTAACATGACTCTGAAATACCAGCCATTCTGCACAGATAATTACAGACCTCCTCAACAGAACATTTGGAGACCACTGGACTGGCCATTTTGTAAACAAAAAATTGCCTGCATGCTCACCAAATTCAACATTTCTGGGTTTCTGTTGGAGGGAAAATTAAAATATGAGGTCTGAAAGAAAACACTGATGATTCCCAAAGACATGAAATGCCTTATAACAAGGACATGTGCTGTGATAAGTCCAAGTTCAACATGTAGTATAGTCAGTCTGGAATTACTTTACAGCATGTATGAATGCTCAAGGTCAACATTTTGAGCACTTGGTATGATGGTCAAAACAACAAACACACAAATCATACCTAAGATACATGTTTGCTTATACTTGGTACAGTAGGGCAGATGTTTGTGAGATATTTTCTCCTGACAGCAGAACAGCAGCTTGTGATGTAGTTGTCTTGTTTCTAACTGATAAAGTTTTACAAATGATACACCACTGAAGTCTTCTTTGAACACTCTTTCCAACGCCACAGAAAAAGAATATATATTCCCACAAATAAATGAACGGGCAGTATCATAACTTGGCAGCTATAAACATTAAAAATTATTTGCTTACATCTCAAAATTCGACAAACAGTCTGCTTAACAAAAACTATACCCTGATATATAGGGTGTACATAAAGTCCGGGAACATTTTCAATTATTTATTGCACAAGAACCAAAAATTGTACAGATATCATACATATGTCATTTTGAGGAGAAACTGTGAAAGTTTTTTTCATGTATACTGTCACAGCTTAGTTTGATAACTTGCCAATAGTCAGCGCTAGTCGCAAACATGGCAAGTTCAGGTGTGGAGCGAGCTTTCTGTGTGTTGGAGTTCGACAAAAACAAGTGTGCTACAGCTGTTTAGTGGATGTTTAGAACCAAGTACGGTAAGAAGCCACCAACAAGGAAGGCCATTTAGCAATGGCACAACAAATTCGTTATGACAGGTTGCTTGTGCTCAGCAAAGAGAAGCAGACGTCCCAGTGTGAGTGAAGTGAATGTGGAGTGCATATGGCAAGAATTCGATTACCTTATTGACATCTGCCGGGTCACTCATGGTTCGCATATCGAATGTTTGTAAAAAAAACTTTCAGAGTTTCTCTTCAAAATGTAATATGTATGACATCTGTACAATGTTTAGTTCTTGTGCAGATAATAATTGAAAGTGTTCCTGGACTTTATGTACACTCTGTATTTATTTATGCTGGATGTATTTTAAGTGGCCTGCCTCAATCTGTCTGTATTACAGATAGAAAGACATGGAAAGGCAATGAAGGAGAATGGGGAAGACCTGGATGTAAATGGAGATGTTAGAGAAAAGAATTAAAAGACTCACAAGAGCTGAGTATATGTTACATGAATGATTTGCCTACTAGGATCCAGAGAGTTACAAACCAAGCAGCCACCAACCGATATAATCTGCAAAACAAAATTGTCTGTTGTTATTACAGAGTGTCTACAGCCATTTAGTATTACTAGTAATGCTGGGGCAGTTGCCATTCTGTCAATGCAGGAAGCTGAAAAGAATTTGTAAAGGCATTGATGGATATGTTATAATCAAAAAGTGGCTCTTCCTTTGGCTGTGTAAGTCTTCACAAAGGTAGGGGCTGGATCAGGTTGTAGAGGTGGGGTCTGTGAAAGTTTGGAAATGGGACAACTCTGGTCTATTACAACAGTAAATGAATAATAAAAAAGAGACTGGTAAGAAACATATGACTTATATTTTACTGGTCAGGACAGCAATTATAAATCAAACATCTCAGAGAAATAAACTTTCCTCTATGAAAGTAACATACTACAATTTCTTTGTTTCACGACTTAATGGATCACTCGATGTGATCATATAAGTTAACTGGCAGTGACAACTGACTAAGAATTCTATATTCACATTTATGTAAGTACTACAGTTTCCATACAATTTAATCCTGTGTACATGCAGCAGACATGATGATGTATAACATCTTCATACTGAAGATCCTGTAGTGGAAACTGGGAGCGCTGTACGATAATGGGTGTTCTTCGTCTAACACTTTCTTACTGATGCAAAATGCACAAAATTAAACACTGTGTGCAGCCCATAACAAGAAACAACTGTTTCTTATCTCATTTGAATAACACGACAAATGTTATTTTCCTTTGTACAAGAAATCAAAGATTAAAAGTATATTTCATTCTGATCTAGACTCTGATTCACAGGGAGAACAGTAAGAACCTCTTTCCCATTATAAGTAATGATATACAAGTGAGCTAACAAAATGAATAAATTATGTTATCGTCTAAAGCCACAAGGATACTATATAACATGCTACTGAAAGTGTTGCTACTTTTAAGATACTTCTAGAACTACCGTATGAACTGCAACACTGATTACGTTACAAATCTGTAACTCAGAAACCTATATGCTTTAAAACTGGCATACAGTACTGTATATATGTCATCTATACAAAAATTGTTCACTGTGAAATGATAAACATATGTGGACCATTTCCAAAATTAATATCACACAATTCTGTAACAGTAGCATGACAGCAAAACAATTTATCTATATACAATGCTACAGTTAAACAAACTAATCTCTTTAACATATGATTTTGTATACTGTTATCTTTGAAAATATAATAATATAGCTGCTGTAACATAATTCTTGCCATTACAGCAACTCTCCAAAAAGTGATACACTTCATGAAAAATGAGCCATTACTCTACTCTTGATACAATTTTTCTAAAAGCCACTATATAATGCAATTACGATGCCATGTTTTGTGTGCTGAATACCTTGCACACAAACAGTTTATATATGTTACCTTTGTCATTACTGAATCTACTTCATACAAATCCACTGAACCTACGCTTACTGACAGATTATGTAATCTCTTGTATATTTTCAGTTTCATGTTATTTATACTTATTGCTTTAGGGATTAACAAAGGACACTACTACTCCTATGAAAGCCTATTGTATAAAAGAAATAGGCAACAACAAAACATACTTCACTTAAAAGTATCACAATATGTTTTAAAAACAATTTGTTATCAATCTGTGAAGAACAAATAGTACAATTTTGAATGAGACACTAACAAAAAAGATTTACTGTATTGCAATGTTCAAAGCACTTAGCTTTAACGTAGCTCAGGGTAGGAGGGCAATGCTAAAACGTGCTGGGATGGTAGCCATCAATGTCCTTACATTATATACATTACAACATGCACAAATGCACATAAATAACCACCATAGTGATAGTGGTTTGGAAAAAAAATTTGTACGAGATTCATTTATTTGCAGAGTGCTATTTCCTACAAATATTACAGAAGTATATTCCAACAGAGAACTCCAGATGGCAAGACATATTTCAATTATCATACAAGTTATACTATAACACGGACAAATTGTTTAACATTGGTAGTACATCACTTCATAGTCAGTCAACAGCGACAGGGAATATATAATGCTTCTTGAAACATATTCTACACCGTGTAAGTTGGGGAGTGAGGGAACTATGGAACAATCGAGTGTACAACTCCCAATTAAATTTAACATACAAACAAACTGTTTCACATTAACGACATTTTACATACACATAACAACTGACCAATGGAGCTATTACAGCAGTACCATCAGAATAGAATCAGGGAGAAAATACACATAAGCGCTTTTTTTAAAACATAAAATGGTATTGCTACAATACTTTAAAAGTAGTCACTGATATCAATATCACTACTGAGCAAATTCAGATTGGTCAAAAATGAAATGCCCAAGTTTTAGTGTTCAACAAATTCACTAAAATGGCTAAGATCTGACTGCATGATTCAATGGAAGTCTCCTATACCATCTTGCATTCCATCTTATTAGTAAACCATTCAGCAGTTTATATTATTAGAAATCACGTTTTTGGAGGGCCCTGCTGTAGGTGTGATCAAGCTGAAAACTATATATAACATGCTCAGCGAGCAATCAATCTGATACTATTCGTCGTTGTCTCTTCTGAGGTGGAGATATGCAGTCATCATCAGAGCCTGCTGTTGTATCATATGCATACTGAGGAAGCCACTTCTGCAATAGGCTATCAAAAAATTCTTCTAAAGTTTTTGCATCTTGGTAAACTTGGCTCTCCTTCTGCAAAAGACAAAGAAAAGCATCTCTTCACAATTATTGTTAGGTATTAGTTCCAAATAGTAAACTATAGCAATTTTCTAATATATATTTTTTTCATTTGTACAGACTGACTGCTACACTCTCAAGTTGAGGAATATTCCATTACTGTTAACAAGTATCTTTTACAAGTCACATATTGGTTTTTCAGTTTTGGTTTTCTGATAAATACTATAGATTGAACGTATGAGAGGAAACACACAGATTACAGTTCTCGTGGAAAGATCGTAATCTCAAAAGGGTGTGAAAATTTAGAATATCACATATTCACTATAACCTAAATGTCTGTAAATTCCTCAAGAACATTTTACTGAAGAGACTACTAGCAAATTAAAAATCCAACTCAAATTGTGAAGCATTGGGCCATAATTATGGCATGTTTGGGAAGCTGATACCATCTTTTCTACTGCAGTAATCCTAATTATGTTTACAAACATAGCTAGTGCCATTTTAAGTTGTAAAGATGTGATTAGCAACTGCATAAATAAATGGTCTGTGAGTACATACAAAATGTATCTGCAACTGCCAGAGCCAGACTTCACACAAGATTCTAAGTAGGATACCAATAAACCCTGGAGCAACACTAAGGAGGGAGGATGGTGAGTATAAAGAGTCAGCACATGAGAGGCAGAAAGTATTCCTAAAAGACTCACTTCTGACAATGCGCTCTGCCAGATGATTCAGATCAAGATCCAGTCCTTGTGAGGTACTGGTTAACAAGTAACCAATAGTAGAACTGAGAATCTGGTAAGGAATATATGGAGTTCAACAAAATCTAGTGGACAATGGGAATGTTTCAACTATTCAAGTCACCAGGTCTTTGTTGCAACAAGCAGGAGAGTGATTAATCACACTCTTATGCAGACTGTTTAAGAGTCAGTTTTGGTGCAGTTGTCATTGTTAATACTTGGAGAACAGTGGAAGTTGTTTCCAGTATGGAGCCAGGCAGAATGATCATACAAGGCTAAGGACATGAGACTAATCAATCTGTTCTCCTTTCATCTAAAGACATAAGAAAAACTGGTTAGCATGCACGTTGCAGAAAGAAGGTGAACTGAAGTTTCTCTAAATAAAAACCAACACTCATACTAAACAGACAAATCACACAAAACAGCACTTCATCAACTTGTTGCAAAAGCACTACATTTCCAGGGAATGACACTCTGCATAATCCTGAATACTGTGAGGGCTCGCAGCAATACAAGCTTTGAACCTATGGTAAAAGTCATGGAAGGGCATGACATTAAGACCACCATATCTAGGTAGAATAGGTGGATTAAGACAGTGATGAGAAGAAAAAAGGTCAAAGCCACCATGATAGATGTCAAACTGGTGATAAATACCACTAGAGGGCATTTGCAAGATGGGATCTTGTCTCTGCTACCAGGGAACCTAGTGGTGAATGGACTCATTAAGAACCTAAATGCTGGACTATTTTTGCCAAGGATATGCAGACGATTTAGTCAAAGTAATATTTGGTAAGATTGCAAGAACTGTTAGAATATTGGCACACTGTGCTATGAGTATTGTGTAAAATTGGTGTAG
Source organism: Schistocerca americana (assembly GCF_021461395.2). Lineage (NCBI taxonomy): Eukaryota > Metazoa > Arthropoda > Insecta > Orthoptera > Acrididae > Schistocerca > Schistocerca americana. The sequence goes on along the minus strand of NC_060125.1, from coordinate 225,472,995 downwards.
GAAACAGGATTCAAGGGTTAGTATCATTCTTGAGATAGCTTCTCCAGAACAAGTACTGGAATCTTCAGCTCTTCGACGAAATTCCATCAGTAGAGGGAGTCAGAGAAGTACTTAGGAGTAGCCCAGAATGTGAAACTTACAAGCACCATCACAAAAAGAAAACTTATGGGGCTACAATGTGGTGGAATACAATAGCAAAAAAGCTGGCTGCTAAGGAGCTCAGGAAGATGTAGAGATTGGCCTACCTAGTAATAATGAGTGGAATTAGCAACACTCCCACCGCCGAGTTGGATACAACACTACACATGCGCCCCCCTTCTCCAATTACATCACTGGGTTACAATGAAAGCTGCAGTAGAGATCTTTAGGATTTCCAGAATCCCACACTAATATAATGAAAGTGGTAAACATAGCAGTGGTCTGGGAAATGCCAGCTGACTATACAATAACTTACAGCTGCTTCAATAAACCTTTCTATGTAACCATAGGGAGCAGGGAGCATGGAAGGGTGAACCACAATACTGTTCAGCTGATGTAGTCTGGTTTACTGACGGGTCAATAATGGGTGAAAGTGCTGGAGGTGGGGTACACAGTGTGCAGCCTCAACTGAAGAGTACAGTCTCACTAAGGAGGCTGCTGTGGTATTCACAATCAGAGTATGCACAGAGGAAAATCTACATAGGCATTACAAGGATTGTAACATCTACATTCATTCAGACAGTCAAGTAGCTGTGAAATCTGTGTCAGCCCCTGGAATAAGATAAAGTATCACTGCAGAACATCATGAAATTTTTGTGAGGCTAGGGTAAAGCAACAGTGTAAACTTGCTGTGGGTTCCTAGTCACTCGGAATTAGTGGTTATGAACAAGCTGTTAGGATGGCCAGGGCATGCACTATGACTCAGTCAGTTGGACCGGAACTTACCTCAGCCATCATTAAGGCAAAAGTAAAATCTAAATTAAATGGCCAGATCAGGAGGTACATTAGAACAGTGGACTAAAACCCAAAAACAATCATGACAAGCAAAATGCCAAAATCATGTTTTAAAAGAAGTTCTGTAATCCTGGGCTTGAACAGCAGGCATATTAAACTCTCATTAGGTCTAATAACTCGCCTGGAAACTTCAGGAAACACCTGCACATGATGGCTATAGAGAAAGGAGCTCTAAGTGCAGTCTATATGTTATGGGGGACGAAACACATTACATTTAATCTTTCAATGTGATGCACTGGAAGCCAAAAGACAAAATATTTTAGCCATAATTCATGAAGAAACTGTGGCAAGCAAAGATGTATTAAAAATACTCCTACAACTCTTTAAGTGTGCTGGTTGTCTTTTCTAGAATGGCAGAGAGATACTACATAATAAACTCAGTCTCAGTGCAGGCAACAGGGTGCTAGGACCACCGTTGTTTTATCTACCTGGTTAAATCAAATCAAACCAAACTAAATCAGTCACCTGCTCAAATATTTTTTGTTCCTTCTTTAACAATCCATAGCCTAACAACTAATAAAAATTTAACAACATATACAAAGACATGGAAGCACACATCGCCGCTGTCCCTCCTCCTCACACGCACACATGGGGCGGAGGGAGGGAGAGGGGGAGGGGGGAGGGGGGGGAGGAGGGGGCGGAGAGAGAGAGAGAGAGAGAGAGAGAGAGAGAGAGAGAGAGAGAGACTTCATTGCCTTTCTTTAGAGGGAAATCATGCTTACAGACAAATTTATTATGGTCAGATCTTTGTTTCAATACAAGAGAGATACCAGCCACGTACTACTTCCACATACCACTAAACAGTCTGTAAATTACACAGAAATGATACGGATAAGCAAACCCACATAACATAACATTTGAATTGATCTTTTGACATGGTGACTGGTTTTAAATGCGTAACCCAACAAAACAAATTTTGAATTACATAGAGCCCACACAACACAACAGTTGCATGTAAATAAAGAACTGACATTTTGTTATACATTCACTACAAGTTTTTCATGACTCCAACACTTCAATATAGTAAGAACTTATCTATTATAAAGCAGTATACTATACACTGGTAGGGTTACAGGACATCAGCCAAACACTGATAATGTAAGCCTCAACACTTTGTGCATAATGTAAGCATGTATCAAAATGAAACTAACAAGCCTGATCCTAGTTTGGCAGTTGATAAAAAAGAGAAAAAAAGGGATAGAATGCAAGGACAAATACAGCATCTCACTTTAAGTACTCTAATAAAGCCCAGTAATCACATTTTTAATAGAGAACAGGAGTGTAAGAATGGATTCTTAAATAGAAACACAAACCTATTCACTTTTCTGGATATTCTGTAACATGCATTATTTTTCTAACTTATTCAAGTCATACCATTGTGACTGGCAATAATTTCTTTTGTTTTAAAAATAACTGTTCTCTGTTACACTTCTCTTGCTTTGTTTTTGCTGCCACCAAAACACACAGACATATACTTATGCAAAACCCCCCCCCCCCCCCCCCCCCCACACGTGGGAAAAATATATCTGAAAACAAAGATGATGTGACTGACCAAATAAAAGCACTGGCATGTTGATAGACACACAAACAAACACAAACATACACACAAAATTCAAGCTTTCGCAACCAACGGTTGCTTCATCAGGAAAGAGGGAAGGAGAGGGAAAGACGAAAGGATGCGGGTTTTAAGGGAGAGGGTAAGGAGTCATTCCAATCCCGGGAGCAGAAAGACTTACCTTAGGGAGAAAAAAGGACAGGTGTACACTCGCGCGCGCACGCATACACACATATCCATCCGCATATACACAGACACAAGCAGACATTTGTAAAGGCAAAGAGTTTTCCTTTACAAATGTCTGCTTGTGTCTGTGTATGTGCGGATGGATGTGTGTGTGTGTGTGTGTGAGCGCGCGAGTGAATACCTGTCCTTTTTTCCCCTTAAGGTAAGTCTTTCCGCTGCCGGGATTGGAATGACTCCTTACCCTCTCCCTTAAAACCCACATCCTTTCATCTTTCCCTCTCCTTTCCTCTTTCCTGATGAAGGAACCGTTGGTTGCGAAAGCTTGAATTTTGTGTGTATGTTTGTGTCTCTATCAACATGCCAGCGCTTTCGTTTGGTAAGTCACATCATCTTTGTTTTTATATATATATATATATATATATATATATATATATATATATGTATATATATATATATATAAAAAAAGAAAGATGATGAAACTTACCAAACAAAAGCGCTGGCAGGTCGATAGACACACAAACAAACACAAACATACACACAAAATTCTAGCTTTCGCAACCAATGGTTGCCTCGTCAGGAAAGAGGGAAGGAGAAGGAAAGACAAAAGGATATGGGTTTTAAGGGAGAGGGTAAGGAGTCATTCCAATCCCGGGAGCGGAAAGACTTACCTTAGGGGGAAAAAAGGACAGGTATACACTCGCACACACACACATATCCATCCACACATACACAGACACAAGCAGACACAGAAAATGTCTGCTTGTGTCTGTGTATGTGTGGATGGATATGTGTGTGTGTGCGAGTGTATACCTGTCCTTTTTTCCCCCTAAGGTAAGTCTTTCCGCTCCCGGGATTGGAATGACTCCTTACCCTCTCCCTTAAAACCCATATCCTTTTGTCTTTCCTTCTCCTTCCCTCTTTCCTGACGAGGCAACCATTGGTTGCGAAAGCTAGAATTTTGTGTGTATGTTTGTGTTTGTTTGTGTGTCTATCGACCTGCCAGCGCTTTTGTTTGGTAAGTTTCATCATCTTTCTTTTTAGATATATTTTTCCCACGTGGAATGTTTCCCTCTATTATATATATATATATATATATATATATATATATATATATATATATATATATATATATATTCTGAAGCCTGTAAACCAATAATCACAGTACACATTAAAAAAAGAAAAGCCTATCCCCACCTGATTTCAGTAGGGACATCTAAAACACTAATACATACATGCATTTCCCATTATTCATGAATAATGCACAAGCTTTCAAAGAATGCATTGATATGCTGTTGCATTGAAAGCACTCTCCTACTTCCAACACTTGTACCATTAAAAGACAACAGATAAATAGCTTAACCACCTGTTAGTGCAATAAAACAAGTTCTGTTGAAATGTAAGACTTTTTTTTGGGGGGGGGGGGGGGGGGCAGAGTAGGTTAGTGGAAATCAGTGAAGTGTTACATTAAGCACATGCACAAAATCTAAAATCCATTCATACTGTCCAATAAGGTAACATCCAGTAGTTTTACTGCTTGCTCTGCCATGGCAAGTCAAATGTGATTTCACCTTTTAATTGTGGAGGTAGAAATTGGAAATTATGATGAATATAACAAGAGTTTCACCTTTTAATTGTGGAGGTAGAAGTGGGAAATTATGATGAATATAACAAGAGTCTACACACACCTCCCAAAATGTCAAACACAGTCTGATGCTGTAATCAGGCAAAGAGGTCGGCACTGCAGAACAGTGTAGGGAGTATCAACAAAAAAGTGAATACACGGACACTTAAAAATTGTGATATGGTGAAGAAAGGGATGCTATTTCAAGAGAAACTCTTCCTGAAGTTTTTCACAGAAGCAATTAAATTAATGTTAATTCCTGGACTGAAGTAGTTACTGACCACTGATTCATACTCATCAAATATGATGCGATGGTAATGAGCATAGCTGGTTATTGAGATAGTATTCCGGGATACTTACAGTTGAGAAATTTACACCTTAGAAATAAACAGTAAAAAATAATCTAAGCACTGTGTCACAGATAGTTGTGTAACCCAGACCTTAAATAGAGAAAAAAATGTAGATGGCAAGTGTGAGATTCATACGAATGATGATACAAGAAATACCTTGCAGAACTGTGGAACATCAATATACCATTACTGGTCAACGTTAACTAACGAAGTAAAACACGTTGGTGTAGCCACTTCAGAAGAATAGAACACAAAACAGAACTATATGGTGGTACTTTACTTAAACATAAGAGGTAAAAAATGATAATTAGGGACATTACTTACATTTGCGTGTTGGTGAAGTCAAAAACAAGACAGAGACGGCGAAATTTAGGAAATATCTAAAACAAATAGAAATGCTAGAACATTAGATGGTAGAGTGGAAATGCCTGATAATGGGTACATATTTACCTTCTCATTCTTTTTCCAGTCAGAAGTTGAGACACAATGGATTTGCAAAACATTTGCATCTACAAGTCATGGAATCCAGACGACAAAAATAAATAAAGATAGAAAACAGTTCATCGTGATGAATGTGTGAAGAGTAGATTGGCAGAACATGGGTTAATTAGTGCACCTGCACAGATCTTATATTAGTAGTTTTGACTGTTTGCTGTAAGAATCTGGTGTATACAATTTGGTAAGCAATCAGGTTGGAACATTAAACTTATTTAGATGACATTACATATAGTTGGATCACTGGGAGACTACAGATTGGCCATATCATAGTTAAGGAGACCTTGAGTCGATTGCCACATACACTGCTATTTTGTGGATGTGGGAAAAAATCTAGGAGTAAGGAAACACTCAATGACAGCCTTCACGCAGTCAACTATGGGCTACAAAATAATGTCTGTGCTATTTTCTTGTTTCAAGTGCCTGAAGGCATCTAACAAAATTCTTGCTCTGGCCTGACCTTTTGGCAGCCTCTCAGTCACACATCCCTCTGGAAGCTCAGTTACCTGTGCCTTCACAAGAAGGAACCACAGTTGGTGTTGTAATGAGTGAGCCTATGAAAAGTGGGGCAGTATTCTTGTTCACAGGTCAATCACAGTTTACTGTGGAGTATGAATTCCTCACATGAGTATGTGGCATGCCACCACCCATGTCACAATCAACTAATATTGTGGAATGCGACAAAAATGAAATAAAACTTTCCAGTGCCTGAAAGATTCACAAAAAGGCAGTGAATCACTTGCATTTGTATTTCACTTCTACCATGCAAATGAATAATTCATTCACCATGCACAAACCTTCAGTATATGTTTGCAAAACAAAAGCAACAGAATAGGCATGATGAGATGGCTTCATCAACATAATAACGAACAGCTTGAGTTAAGGATGCAAATATGTACCTCTAAGTAGTTTGTTCATATCTACTGTAGGCAGCCTAGGTGGCTTACTATCATGCCTACACTGTGACAAAATTTAAATTAAATTTTGAAAAAATTATAAAAAGTTTAAAAAATTCAAGCTGTTCAGTTTTCAAGAATTCAACCGACACTTCCGATACATTTTAAAAAACATTCATTTTTAGTAGTATTACTTGATTGAAGTCTTAATGTTATTCCTTTACAGAAAGTGTCAATACTGATAATACAAGCAATGAATGCATATGTTAAACTTTACTGACTACACTTTGCCTCTCGTATAAATTCTCCTCTCGTCACATGAACATAGAAGTATAATAAGTAGTGTCGCAGTCAATGAATGTGACCATAGCACTCAATTCATTATGTGGGGAATGTTTGTAGAATATACAGGCCAAATACCAGAGCCCATAGTCTTTACGCAAACAATTTATCTGAATAACAGAAGACAATATTATGAAATGGATAGTTGCTACTCACCAGATGCTGAGCCACAGATACGCACAACAAAAAGACTGGCAGAAAGTAAGCTTTCTTCGGCCAACAAGGCCTTCATTGGAAACAACCCCCCCTCCGCACACACATGACCACAGTCTCTGGCTCCTGAGGCCTCTGCCAGTCTTTTTGTTGTGCCTATCTGCACTGTATGGTGAGTAGCAAACATCATTTTCATAATATTGTCATAGTCCACTCTGCACTTTCCATTGTTGAATAACAGAAGACATTTGTTTCCAAGAAAATACAAAACATTATTTCCATGAAGTTTAATAAGATGACTGACTCTGTTAACAGATAGTCCTATCACACAGAACTACACATAAACAGCGAATCAATGTGTACATGCTGTATAACTGTCGGTAAATATGACCCTGAATATGAAACTCATAACTTCATAATTTCATTCAAGTCAAAACTGAGCTGTATTTAAGGGAAAAAATCGATTTTTAACCAAATATGCCTTCCAACATGCGCCAGACTCTGCACCGGAACAAAACTTTCTGACAGACTCCCTCTTGCATAATAAAACAAACGTGTACATGGAAAAACAATAAACCATATGCTGATTCTTAAGTCTACATTTTTGTGCAGAGCAATAGTTAATTTAGATTTTATTACTTCACTAACAATTAGAGTTTTGAAATGAATCAAAAATATTTGTCCTGACAGTATGAAGCACTAAATAGATTATGCTCACCATGAAGAATGCATTGTAACTTTTCAAATTATAACTACTGCCAAGTTAATGCTTACTGTTGAACCCTCTCAGTGAGCAGCATTAGAAACAATCCTGTTTTGTGCATGAAACTTCAATGGGGTCTCAGAACTGAATGCAGAATGTATGGCATGTATTCTACGGAACATGATTCATTGGTTTCCTTAGTCCCATGAAACCACTTATGGCTCTTGAGGTCCATAAAATGTGCCTTTGTCAGATGTGTTATAATATCTGAAGATGGCTAGTCTCACATAGGGTACAAAAAGGAGGTACTGAGTTGACTAGTGAGGATCCATACATATACAGGGCATTTTCTCATGGGACATATCTTACCAACAAATATACTTACTCAAATCAAGTTGGTGTGTCCCTAAAAAGCCACTTGGGGACTGTCTGTATCTCTTTTTGTAATTCTAATTCTCTACAAACAATACATTCCAGCATTATAATGCATCACACCATAGTGGACAAAATGCCCCCGCCCCCCCCCCCCCCAAACAATGACATGATGGAGAGGTCTAAGGGTGAAGTCCCTACACCTTAAAATGCCGGAAAAATGTGGTCAACTATGAAAATAACATGGTCCAATACATTATCTATAAGTATTTTGTTACTTCATGAATCAGTGTAAGTTAACATTGCTGTACTTTATCAACTGGGTTCTCTAAAATAATAACTACCTATTCCACAACTTCTGCCCGAGTAGTGAAAAGCTAAATCTGTCCTCCTCTTGCATGCCCCAAACCTGCCCCCCCCCCCCCCCCCCCCCCTCAATCCCACTTCTTTCCCCTATTTATTACTCATGTAACTTTGTGTCCGAGTTCTACAGGTATTTTCAAAATTATTTCCCAGCTAATACAAGAGTTCAGTGTTGAGTATAATGAAGAATTTTGTGGTATGAAACTCTCTCAGCCAGAACCCTTGTTAGTTACCACATTTTTAAAGCAGAAGCATTGTTCCTTTTAACCAATAGAGTAGCATAATATGAGCCCCTTTTGTAAAAGCCATAGTCTTCTTGCAGCCATTCCTGTTACATATTGAAAACTAATGCAATTTAGGTGAAATTGGTTATCGACACCAACAAAGATTGCACATAAGCAGCCAAAGGTAAGTGGTCTTTAAACAGCTATGACTGCAATATCTACCACCACATTGCAGTTGATAGTTTTTTCATGGCAATTAAACAAGACCTTTTTCCAAGCTAGAGCAGCAATATAGCAATATGAATGTCAGCTGCTTACCTTTGATGAAACCGCATTGAGATACACATGAAACGAAACAATAAAAATATTTGAGTGTACACACGTATGCATGACACAGACTTACAAAAATTCTCAAATGACTGTTGATTAATAAGAAATTTCAGAAAAACTAGAGCAATTCCATGCAACTAGAACTGATCATTATTTTACAGGTGTGTACTGCAAAATTAAACAGAAGTGGTAACATCAAAAAGTAAGTGATAACTTTTATGAAAGTAAGAGACTCTTCACATGACTGTTACAAAGTAATATTCTATGACACAAATGCAGTGAGTAGTAACCATCTGTAATCTGGATGCATGACTGCATTTTTGTCTCATTAGGTATCTAGTCCACAAATTTCAGTTTTGTGTATTGTATTATGAAAACAAATTGCGCACTACTTGGAAAAACTATAAAGCTGACATTTTGTGTAACTCTAAAATTGAATCTCTAGTAATTGTTTCATGCACATCTATTGTCCTTAACTGCAAAATTAAGACATCAGTCAGATGAAAATTGAAATATTCAAAGCAGTTGTTGATAATTTAGTTTGGTGTCACTTTAAAGACCAATCTTCTATCTTTGGTCTAAAAAAATTCTCAGTGAAAATAATATATAGGGATTAATGGTAATGAAAATTTATATAATTTATTTAGAAATATCTTTAGTTGATTTTTTTCCAATTTAGAAGTGAATCACACTATGCTGATCTGAAGACAATGGTGCTATCATGTTAATGATTTTTCTCTCCTGTGCAGTAGAAAAATTACATAGTTATCAATGAAAGAGACAAACTGTGGATGTTCAACAGGATTAATTTGTTTTTGAACTGATTTTGTGCTTAGAAGGCCATATTCAGGTTATTATCTTATTATCCACCATAATTACACTCTCCACTGTCTGATAGAATAGCTCCTGGTATAATGCAGCTAATATAAATAAAGTATTGATTTAGCAAGTGCGAGCAACAAGAATACTGAGCAAAGTAGATAATCACTTATGTTGCAAAGTTCTTTTCCATGAACTTTGAACTCCTACGCGCACTTTCCCATACATTTTCTTCTAAATGATATTTATAGCTGATGATTAACGTCAGTTTCAGATCAAATGTGATTAACAAAATTACAATATAAGACACAGAAATGATTTTTTATACGATGAACCTGTAATTTTTTAACAGATTCACAAGAAAAGAGAGATTTTATCTTACATGTCAGAATAAAATATTTGATTATCTAAATCCAAAAGTTGAAAACTCCTGTTAACAGTGTAACAGGAAATGAAATTTGTGGCAAAAGGACCTTTTTCTTTCATCATGACAATATTAAACAAGAACTAGTAGATAATCAGCAATAATGTTCTACCAGTGGTCTTTCTCTTGATTTTCCAAGCTCATTTAAAGCTCCTCATGCACAAAGAATAAATGACAGTGAATGAGTGAGAATTCTTAACACAGTGTACAGATGTAGTTCCTGAAGCAGATTCTCTTTGTAAACAAAACAAAACAGTATGATAGTAGGGATTCCTGGAGAACTTACCCCCCCCCCCCCCCTCCAAGGAGCAAATAATGTGATCTGGAAAAACCACTAGTCAATAACAATTGGATCAGCCTTTGGCACATCCACTACCATAAATGGGGGAATATAGCATAATGATAATGATAATAATAATAATAATAATAATAATAACAGTAATCACAATAGTAAACTCTGTGTGTGTGAGTAAATGACTGAACTTAGAACAGGTTACATACAAAAAAATTAAAAGTTATTGCCTGTTGCTCTTTTTCTTCACCACTCTCTAAGATTTCTGTTGGTTAAAGTGTCAGTTTCTCACAATATTATGAAAAGAATAGTTGCTACTCACCATATAGCAGAGGTTTTGAGTCGCAGATAGGCACTATAAAAAGACTGGCAGAAACTAAGCTTTCAGCCAATAAGGCCTTCATGGGATATAGACACACACACACACGACCACAGTCTTTGGCAGCTGAAGCCACACTATGAGCAGCAGCAGCAGCAGCAGCAGTGCATGATGGTAGAGGCAACTGGGTGGGGGTAAGGAGGAAGCTATGGTGGGGAGGGGGAGGGATAGCAGGATAGGAGTGGGTGGTGGTAATAAGCTGCTGGACAGTGTGCAGGGACGAGGTGGGGAGAGGGAGGGCAACTAGGTGCAGTTGGGAGGTTAGTCGGAGGACAGGGGTAGCAGAAAAGGAGAGAAGTAAAATGACACCCACTGTGCCCAAGAAACAGCTACACGACCCTGTTGCTGAGCACGCCAACCAACACGACATTCTTTGTTTCAATGACCGCTTCACAGCCTGTGCCTCACAGACACCAGCTTTTCTGAATTGCGCAGGTGGGAACTCTCCCTGCAAGATATCCTATGTTCCTGTAACCCACCTGGCCTCGACTTGGTTACTCATTGTCCTCACCCATCTTGCCCCTTCCCTGGTCACATTCCAGCACTTATACAGTCCTCTATTCCACCAACGCACCCAGTCTCTTTCTCTTTACTTCTCTCCTTTTTCGCTATCCCTGCCCTCCTGCACCTCTTCCTCGCCCTCTGTCTAGCCTCCCGACTGCACCTAGCTACCCTACCCTCTCTCCACCTTGTACCTGCACGCTCTCCAGCAGCACATCACTGTCCCCCACCCCTATCCTACTATCCCCCCCCCCCCCCCCTCCAACCCCAGCTTCCTCCTTACCCTCACCCAGTTGCCTCTCCCATCATCCACTGCTGCTGCTGCTCTTAGTGTGGCTTCTACTGCCAGAGACTGTGGGTCGTATGTGAGAGTTGCATTTGTGTGTGTGTGTGTGTCTACCGTCTATTTTTGACAAAGGCCTTGTTGAGCGAAAGCTTATTTTGTGACAGTCTTTCTGTTGCGCCTATCTGCGAGTCAGGATCTTCATTATATGGTGAATAGCGACTATCCCTTTCATATATTGTTACATTCCACCTTGGATTTTCAATTGTTTGTTTCACATAATAAAAGTAGATGTAATATATCCGGTTCTTGACTTTCTTGTTTCATTGAATATATCCATTCCTCAGTATTTCCTATATGGACCTAATTGTATCAGACACTTTCATTTACTTCAAAATAAGAAAGATGGGAGCTGGTGGGAAAAAACACAACACACATCCCTCTAACAATAACAAAAGTGCTCTCATTTCTGAATATCACTGCCTTCGCAAATGAGAAAGGAAGTAGAATGAGCAGAATCCTACAGTGCACCAGCACTTAGAAACATACTAAAAGTGAACCAACTTAAAACAAAGGAATATGAAGACGAAGAAACAAATACATCCTTAGTAGATTACCCAATTTATCATCAGTTTATTTATTAGACACCACAGTAACTAACAACAGAGAGAAAATTCTATAACCATTTCAAGACTACTTTCCATATTTGCACAGTTGAAGATATGAATAAAAAACACAGATAATTAATAGCGTAAACAATAATTTCTAGAAATAATTCCAAATTATGTGTTTGCAGCCATTCAAGACTTGAAGAAGGTCCATGGAGATGATAGTGATATACAAAAGAAGATAACACAACTGTGTACAGAATATATGCAGAAGAAGCTAATTTTTCAAAATGAGAACAATTTTGTAATTATTCTGCTTCACAAGAAAGCTGCCTCCTCCAACCATTTACAAAGTATTCACCAAAATTATTGCGCACCACATAGAGGGGGGGAAAAAAATTGATTTTGTAAGAAGCCAGTCGTCCTCTGAAGTGGATATATCTGATGGTAGCTACTGTTGCCTTTGGTGTTGGGTGTTCTGAATCCATATTTAGCATGGGTTTTTTGAATGATAATCTTTATTTTGATAGATCACACGTGAGTAGGTCACGGAAATAGCCAATATCCTGTTGTTTCCTTTACTATTTGTCTCTGATGTTCCACTTGCTCATCAGATACCCAGTGTGGTCGCTGTTAATGAAATAAGTTATCCTTGAACATCTTGTAAAAATTCCTGGTGTTATTTTTGAAGTCCTGTTTTATATCCATAAGTGAAACATAAGATCGGTTTGTTTCTGCGAATTATTTTGGAGGCTTTTCCTGCATCTTTAGAAAAGTCTCCCAGCTTTCAGTAGTTCTACGTCTATTCGGATCTCCGGGCGGGGACTACTCAGGAGGACGCCGTTATCAGGAGAAAGAAAACTGGCGTTCTACGGATCAGAGCGTGGAAAATCACATCCCTTAATCGGGCAGGTAGGTTGGAAAATTTAAAGGGATATGGATAGGTTAAAGTTAGATATAGTGGGAATTAGTGAAGTTCGGTGGCAGGAGGAACAATACTTTTGGTCAGGTGAATACAAAGTTATAAATACAAAATCAAATAGGGGTAATGCAGGAGTAGGTTTAATAATGAATTAAAAAATAGGAGTATGGGTAAGCTACTATAAACAGCATAGTGAATGCATTATTGTGGCCAAGATAGACACAAAGCCCATGCCTACTACAGTAGTACAAGTTTATATGCCAACTAGCTCTGCAGATGATGAAGAAATTGATGAAATGTATGATGAGATAAAAGAAATTATTCAGGTAGTGAAGGGAGACGAAAATTTAATAGTCATGGGTGACTGGAATTCGAGAGTAGGAAAAGGGAGAGAAGGAAACATAGTAGGTGAATATGGATTGGGGCTAAGAAATGAAAGAGGAAGCCGCCTGGTAGAATTTTGCGCAGAGCATAACTTAATCATAGCTAACACTTCGTTCAAGAATCATGAAAGAAGGTTGTATACATGGAAGAACCATGGAGATAGTAGAAGATATCAGATAGATTATATAATGGTAAGGCAGAGATTTAGGAACCAGGTTTTAAATTGTAAGACATTTCCAGCGGCAGATGTGGACACTGACCACAATCTATTGGTTACGAACTGTAGATTAAAACTGAAGAAACTGCAAAAAGGTGGGAATTTAAGGAGATGGGACCTGGGTAAACTGAAAGAACCAGAGGTTGTACAGGGTTTCAGGCAGAGCATAAGGGAACAATTGACAGGAATGGGGGAAAGAAATACATTAGAAGAAGAACGGGTTTGAGGGATGAAATAGTGAAGGCAGCAGAGGATAAAGTAGATAAAAACAAGAGGGCTAGTAGAAACCCTTGGGTAACAGAAGAAATATTGAATTTAATTGATGAAAGGAGGAAATACAAAAATGCAGTAAATGAAGCAGGCAAAAGGGAATACAAATGTCTCAAAAATGAGATCGACAGGATGTGCAAAATGGGTAAGGAGGGATGGCTAGAGGACAAATGTAAGGATGTAGAGGCTTATCTCACTAGGGGTAAGATAGATACTGCCTACAGGAAAATTAAAGAGACCTTTGGACAAAGGAGCACCACTTGCATGAATATCAATACCATTGATGGAAACCCAGTTCTAAGCAAAGAAGGCAAAGCAGAAAGGTAGAAGGAGTATATAGAGGGTCTATACAAGGGCAATGCACTTGAAGACAATATTATGGAAATGGAAGAGGATGTAGATGAAGATGAAATGGGAGATACGATACTGCGTGAAGAGTTTGACAGAGCACTGAAAGACCTAAGTCGAAACAAGGCCCCCGGTGTAGACAACATTCCATTAGAACTACTGACAGCCTTGGGAGAACCAGTCCTGACAAAACTCTACCATCTGGTGAGTAAGATGTATGAAACAGGCAAAATACCTCAGACTTCAAGAAGAATACAATAATTCCAATCCCAAAGAAAGCAGGTGTTGACAGATGTGAAAATTACCAAACTATCAGTTTAGTAAGTCACAGCTTCAAAATACTAACCTGAATTCTTTACAGACAAATGGAAAAATTGGTAGAAGCCAACCTCGGTGAAGATCAGTTTGGATTCCGCAGAAATGTTGGAACACGTGAGGCAATACTGACCCTACGACTTATCTTAGAAGGACAGGCAAACCTACATTTCTAGCATTTGTGGACTTAGAGAAAGCTTTTGACAATGTTGATTGGAATACTCTCTTTCAAATTCTGAAGGTGGCAGGGGTAAAATACAGGGAGCGAAAGGCTATTTACAATTTGTACAGAAACCAGATGGCACTTATAAGAGTCGAAGGGTATGGAAGGGAAGCAGTGGTTGGGAAGGGAGTGAGACAGGGTTGTAGCCTTTCAACCGCTGTTATTCAATCTGTATATTGAGCAAGCAGTAAAGGAAACAAAAGAAAAGTTAGGAGTTGGTATTAAAATCCATGGAGAAGAAATAAAAACTCTGAGGTTCGCCGATGACATTGTAATTCTGTCAGAGACAGCAAAGGACTTGGAAGAGCAGTTGAACGGATTGGACAGTGTCTTGAAAGGAGGATATAAGATAAACACCAACAAAAGCAAATCGAGGATAATGGAATGTAGTCAAATTAAGTCGGGTGACGCTGAGGGATTTAGATTAGGAAATGAGTCACTTAAAGTAGTAAAGGAGTTTTGCTATTTGGGGAGCAAAATAACTGATGATGGTCGAAGTAGAGAGGGTATAAAATGTAGACTGGCAATGGCAAGGAAAGCGTTTCTGAAGAAGAAAAATTTGTTAACATCGAGTATAGATTTAAATGTCAGAAAGTCGTTTCTGAAAGTATTTGTATGGGGTGTAGCCATGTATGGAAGTGAAACATGGACAATAAATAGTTTGGGCAAGAAGAGAATAGAAGCTTTCGAAATGTGGTGCTACAGAAGAATGCTGAAGACTAGATGGGTAGATCACATAACTAATGAGGAGGTATTGAATAGAATTGGGGAGAAGAGGAGCTTGTGGCACAACTTGACTAGAAGAAGGGATCGGTTGGTAGGACATGTTCTGAGACATCGAGGGATCACCAATTTAGTATTGGAGGGCAGCGTGGAGGGTAAAAATCGTAGAGGGAGACTAAGAGATGAATACACTAAGCAGATTCAGAAGGATGTAGGCTGCAGTAGGTACTGGGAGATGAAGAAGCTTGCAC
This sequence comes from Schistocerca americana, assembly GCF_021461395.2. Classification (NCBI taxonomy): domain Eukaryota; kingdom Metazoa; phylum Arthropoda; class Insecta; order Orthoptera; family Acrididae; genus Schistocerca; species Schistocerca americana. Next base: position 225,457,453 of record NC_060125.1, on the reverse strand, counting down.
AGGATAGAGTAGCATGGAGAGCTGCATCAAACCAGTCTCAGGACTGAAGACCACAACAACAACAACAACAACAACAACAACAACACCTATACCACTGATTCAGCACTTTGGTTCAGTCCTCCATCATGCTATCACATCAAATGCTTCAGTGACCAACATGGGCATACCCAGCACAAACACAATACAGTACTTGCATAGTGCTCTGCAACGCAAAAAATGTGTCAGTTTAGTAACAACTGGACGACAGTTGGATATTTGATTAATATTTACATTTAGGATGTGTATCTATAGCCATTTGCAATGAAATCTGGAAACTATTTTGCTGTTCGCTATTTTCTTTGTGACCAAAAACACCAGATGGCACCATGATCTAAAAGCTTCCAGCAGTGCTGTATCTTCAATATCAAATGTTTTTTCTCATGTTGCTGCCCAATGGCAATAAACTCGTAAAAAAGTTAATGCAGTAAATATTTGCATGTATAAAAGTCTCATAAAAACTATACTCTCTAAGTTAAGAACATGGTAAATACTAGGTATCTGTGTGATAAAGAAATTGAGTTTCTCAATAATTATGAGGTTTTTTTTTTTTTTTTTTTTTTTTTTTTTTTTTTTTTTTTTTTTTTTGTAAGGATCTGTGCTACATTTCCTCCAGCCCTCCCACTTATATTAAACTGGTTTTCAAACCCCACCCCTCTCCCTAAGTATAGATCCTGGGTGCACTCCAGGTGACCAGTAACTGGGATGAAAGTACCATGAAACCCAATACGTTGCATTGACAAACATATATTGATAAGAAGTTGAGCACTCTTTATGTTTCATACATAGTGAAATGATGGCATTTAAATTGGTGCTCCAATGGTGAGGTGGGTGAGGCAAAGCCAATCAGTTGTGAGGGCAAGAGTTACAATGTTCAGCATCTGCTGCAAGCACTTGCCTGTGTGAGGAAATTAGACCAAGTCAGTTAATTGTTGTGATGTAACAAATGGAATTTTCAGTTCATCAACAAATTGAGTAAAATAGTCTTTTCATTTGTCACCCTAGACACTTATTAATAAAGGAAATAAATTTCCTGAACGGGTCTGCAATCATTGCGGATTTTTGAAAAGCCACGTATATTGCTGAATACATTTCGTTACCCATAATATCATTTTGGCTACTGCCATCATCGGATAAAAACTTAGAATTTCTAAAAGAATATTCAATGTCAGTTTCAATAAAATCCACAAATTTTACCAAATCTACATATTAAATTGAATCTATAGGTTTCATTGAAACAAACAGTGAGTATTGTTTTACAAGTTCTAAGTTTAGATCTTTGATGGTGGTACACTAAACAATGTCATAAACAAATAAAAGCAGGGTGTCTGGGTTAAGCGGATAATAATACACTCCTGGAAATTGAAATAAGAACACCGTGAATTCATTCTCCCAGGAAGGGGAAACTTTATTGACACATTCCTGGGGTCAGATACATCACATGATCACACTGACAGAACCACAGGCACATAGACACAGGCAACAGAGCATGCACAATGTCGGCACTAGTACAGTGTATATCCACCTTTCGCAGCAATGCAGGCTGCTATTCTCCCATGGAGACGATCGTAGAGATGCTGGATGTAGTCCTGTGGAACGGTTTGCCATGCCATTTCCACCTGGCGCCTCAGTTGGACCAGCGTTCGTGCTGGACGTGCAGACCGCGTGAGACGACGCTTCATCCAGTCCCAAACATGCTCAATGGGGGACAGATCCGGAGATCTTGCTGGCCAGGGTAGTTGACTTACACCTTCTAGAGCACGTTGGGTGGCACGGGATACATGCGGACGAGCATTGTCCTGTTGGAACAGCAAGTTCCCTTGCCCGTCTAGGAATGGTAGAACGATGGGTTCGATGACGGTTTGGATGTACCGTGCACTATTCAGTGTCCCCTCGACGATCACCAGTGGTGTACGGCCAGTGTAGGAGATCGCTCCCCACACCATGATGCCGGGTGTTGGCCCTGTGTGCCTCGCTCGTATGCAGTCCTGATTGTGGCGCTCACCTGCACGGCGCCAAACACGCATACGACCATCATTGGCACCAAGGCAGAAGCGACTCTCATCGCTGAAGACGACACGTCTCCATTCGTCCCTCCATTCACGCCTGTCGCGACACCACTGGAGGCGGGCTGCACGATAGTGGGGCGTGAGCGGAAGACGGCCTAACGGTGTGCGAAACCGTAGCCCAGCTTCATGGAGACGGTTGCGAATGGTCCTCGCCGATACCCCAGGAGCAACAGTGTCCCTAATTTGCTGGGAAGTGGCGGTGCGGTCCCCTACGGCACTGCATAGGATCCTACGGTCTTGGCGTGCATCCGTGCGTCGCTGCGGTCCGGTCCCAGGTCCACGGGCACGTGCACCTTCCGCCGACCACTGGCGACAACATCGATGTACTGTGGAGACCTCACGGCCCCACGTGTTGAGCAATTCGGTGGTACGTCCACCCGGCCTCCCGCATGCCCACTATACGCCCTCGCTCAAAGTCCGTCAACTGCACATACGGTTCACGTCCACGCTGTCGCGGCATGCTACCAGTGTTAAAGACTGCGATGGACCTCCGTATGCCACGGCAAACTGGCTGACACTGACGGCGGCGGTGCACAAATGCTGCGCAGCTAGCGCCATTCGACGGCCAACACCGCGGTTCCTGGTGTGTCCGCTGTGCCGTGCGTGTGATCATTGCTTGTACAGCCCTCTCGCAGTGTCCGGAGCAATTATGGTGGGTCTGACACACCGGTGTCAATGTGTTCTTTTTTCCATTTCCAGGAGTGTATAAAATGTAATAGCTTGATACATAATCGAGCTATTTATTGGCGGGTTGCTTTTACAAGTACGGTAACTCAAAATGTTGCTTGTGGCAGTTGGTGCCATATGCAACAATGCATAACTGCTAAAGTCTGTGACACTGATACAATGTCGATTTTTGCACAAGTATGGATGGAGATCAAGTGACGAAGTTCCCACTTACATAACAATCACGAAATGGGGCAAGCAGCTCTGGGAAATTGGGAGTTTGCTTTTGATATTGGGCCATCATGCCAATCATGCAGTTTCAGAGGCTTCTGTTGAATTAATCTGTATGTTCTTCAGCAGATTATCAATCTGACAATCAAGTAGGCAGTTACGATTACCTCATTCTAGAGTACATTATGTCGTACATAAAAATTTGCACATATGGACATACAAACTCCAACTTCATTACAAATACAGATTATATATCTACGTGCTACTAATGGAGCACGGATAGAGGTGTAGTAGGTGTTTAAAAAAAGCCCTTTGAGTTAGATTCACATTCCATAAATTATTTTGCACAATAAATCATAATGTTGTGCAATGAGTCATTATACACTCACAGTGTAAATAAATTTTTTCATATGGTTACATTCTACATTTCTAAGGTCGTTCCTTTTTCCCCTACGTACTACCTTTTACACATCATGATAAGAGGAAGTCTTCTACGGAATAGGAGGAGATGTCATGGAGAAACTTTCTTAGTTTGTTTTCAAATTTTACTTTGCAGTCTGTCAGACTTTTTATATCATTGGGTTGCAGCACTGTGCATCCTTTTCTACACTAAAAACAACCTTAAAGTGGAATAATGAATGTCATTTTTCCTTATGGTAGTGTAATTATACACAGCATTGTTCCTTCTGAACTGTAGTGGATTATTTATAACAAACATCATAAGGGAATAAGTACATTGTGAAGCAGTAGTCAGAATCCCCAGCTCCTTAAACGGATGTCTACAAGATGATTGTGGGTGAGCTCCATATATTATTCTTGCAGCATGTATTTGAGCAACAAAGACTCATTTTCTTAAAGATGAGTTCCTCCAGAAAATTATTCCATATGATATTATTGAATAAAAATATGCAAATTATGTCAAAATACTGATTTGTCTCTCACCATCATTTGCAATCATTGTAAGTGCAAATAGGGTTGAGCTAACTTGTTTTAGGAGTTCCAAAATTTGCTTTTGTCATTTTAAATTCTCACTGATAGGGACACCCAATAATTTTGAAGTCTCCACCCTTCTTATTATTTCCTTACCACATATTGCACTTCTCACTGGCATACTACTGCTAGATACGCAGAACTGCATATTTGGCGTCTTCTTAAAACTGAGGGTGAAACCATTCTCAGAAGACCAGTCAGTGATACTTTTAAGAAATTTGTTTGTGACTTCTTCTGTTCCTGTATGTATGCTTGGACTGATTCCAATACTAGTGTCATCTGCAAAAAGGACTAATTCTGTTTGTTGTGTATTAAACAGAAGATTGTTTACATGTATCAGGAACAACAGTGGACCTAAGATTGAGCCTTGAGGAACCCCATGCAAGATTTCTCCTGACTTGGAATTATATCCCTGGACTATATTGGCTGAATTACTAAGTCAACTTTCTGCACCATTCTGGTTAGATATGACATTATCCGCTGGTTAGACAGTTCATCAATCCCACAAAACTTCAATTTATCTATGCGAATACTGTGATTCACACAGTCAAATGCCTTAGACAGGTCACAGAAAATACCAAGTGGCAGTATCTTATTATTTAATGTTTATAAAATCTGGTGAGTGAACAGGTAAGTAGCATTTTCAGGAGAGCAACCATTCTGAAATTGTTGAGGATATTATTGTTGCTAAAATGAGGTGCTGTTCTAGACTACATCACATTCTCAAAAAGTTTGGCAAATGATGTCAGCAGTAAAAGAGGTTGATGGTTTTTGACATTTTTCTTATCACCTCTCTGAAAAAGGGGTTTAACAACTACATATTTCAGTCTCTCTGGAAAAATGTCTTGAGTCAGTGATGCATTACATAAAGACCCGGCTTCTTATATGGGAACAAATCTTCAATACTCTATTGGAAAGAAAGCTCAATGAGCTTTTATTTTGAGAGAATGCATAATTTTTGTAATTTCTGAAGGAGAATCTGGCAAGACATTCATATGATTATGTGTGTTATTTTTCAACATACTGCTGTGATTTTTCTCTTGAACTGTTTGTCTCTAGGCTTTCTACTATATATAAGAAATGATTATTAAACACAGTTGCTACCTGTGACTCATCATTTATAGTCCTTCCATTCGGTTATCCTGTTCTGTGGCTAGTTGTCCTGTCTCTCGTTTCACTACATTCCACGTAGCCTTAATTCTGCTGTCAGAATTACGGATTTCTGACATTATATGCATGTTCCTTGATTGTTTAATAACATTCTTAGTAAGTTTGAGTAGTTTTTCTAGTGTGCAACTATTGCAGGATCTCTACTTATTCTTGCCAAAAGATACATTTCCCTTTCACAAGGTACTTCAATCCCATGAGTGATCCAGGGTTTTTTACATGGCTGTTTCATTTTGTTTCTGATTAGCTACAGCCTACGTTCAGATGGCTCAAAACCATCCAGACTAAGAAGATTTTTGACACAGCATACTCACTGAAGAGACCTCATAGAGGTTGAGATTATTGGTAGTTGGGAGCTCCAATGTCTGGCACACTATGGACCCCTTAGGGACATGGCTGCCACGAAGGGAAAGCAAGCCAATGTGCACTCTTTAGGCATACTGGGTGAAGTCATTCCAGATGTGGAATGGGTCTTTCCAGAGGCCATGAGGAGCACAGGGTGCAGCCAACTGCAGGTGGAGCCTCACATTGGTACTAATGATGTGTGTCGCTTTGGATCGGAAGAGATTCTCTCTGGTTTTGAGCGGCTATCAGACATGGTAAATACTGCCAGTCTTGCTTGTGATATGAAAGCAGAGCTCCCCATTTGCAGCGTAGTCGACAGGACCGATTGCAGACCTCTGGTACAGAGCCAAGTGGAGGGTTTGAATCAGAGGCTCAGACAGTTCTGCAACTGTGTAGACTGCAGATTCCTTGACTTGCACCGTAGGGTGGTGGGGTTTTGGGTTCCACCAAATAGTCAGGAGTCTATTACTTGCAGGGGGTGGCTACACGGGTAGCAGGGGCAGTGTGGCATGGACTGGGCGGTTTTTATGTTAGAGGGTCTCAGGGAGACACAAAAAAGGGCTTCAGTCTCAAAAGGTGCAGGTCGAACACTCAAAATAACGTACACTGTAGGAAAAATCGGTATAACAGTTGCATATTGTCGTAGCTATGTTGGGAAAGTACCAGAGCTCTCAGCGCTAATAGGAAGCACTGATGACCAAATCGTTACAGGCACTGAAAGCTGGCTAAAGCCGGAGATAAGTTCAGCCAAAATTTTTATGAAGAACCTATCAGTGTTAAGAAAGGATAGGCTAAACACAGTTGGCAGTGGCATGTTTGTTGCTGTTAGTAGTAGTTTACCTTGCAGCAAAATTGAAATAGATGGTTCAAATGGCTCTAAGCACTATGGGAAATAGATGGTTCCTGTGAGTTAGTATGAGTAAAGGTTATTCTTGGCCACCAGAGTAAAATAATAATTGAATCCTTTTACCAACCACCCAACTTACATGATACAATTGCTGAAAGGTTCGAAGAGAACTTGAGTCTAATTTCAGACACATACCTGACGGATACAGTTATAGTTGGTGATGACTTCAATTTATCCTCGATATGTTGGTAAAAACGCATGTTTAAATCTGGAGGTTCGCATAAAACATAATCTGAAATTGTGCTAAACGCATACTCTAAATTAGTCCGAGCAGTTAGTTCATGAGACCACTCTAATAGTAAATGGTTGTGAAAACACACCTAACCTCTTAGCAATACATAATCCTGAGCTAATAACAAGCACCAAAACGAATACAGGGATTAATGAAAACAGAGTTGTCATAGCAAGACTGAATACTGCAACTCCCGAAGCCTCCAAAAATAAATAAAAAATATACCCACTTAAAAAAGCAGATAAAAACTTGCCTGACGCCTTCCTGAGACATAATCTCAACTCCTTAAAAAATTAACAATGTAAGTGTACACCAAATATGGCTTGAAATCAAAGAAATAGTATCGACAGCAACTGAGAGATTTATACCAAATAAATTAAAAAACGATGGATCTGAAGATCCTTTGTACACAAAATTGGTCAGAACACTGTTTAAGAACCAATGAAAAAAACATGCCAAATTTAAATGAATGCAAAATCCCCGCAATTGGTGATCTTTTACAGAAGCTCAAAATGTAAAACGGACTTAAATGCGAGATGCTTGTAATAGTTTCCACAAGACATTTTGTCTTGAAACCTGGCAGAAAATCCAGAGAGAATCTGGTGGTATGTAACCTACGCCAGTTGCGTGTTAGTAATGGAAATACTATCAATGACAGTGCTGATAAGGCAGAGTTACTAAACGCAGCCTTCCGAAATTCCTTCACCAAAGAAGGTGAAGTAAATATTCCAGAATTCCACACAGGAACAGCTGCCAACAGGTGTGAGTTAGAAGTAGATATCCTCGGAGTAGTGAAGAAACTTAAATCACTTAATAAAAGCAAGTCTTCCAATCCAGACTGTGTGCCAATTAAATTCCTCTCAGAGTATGCTGATGCAATAGTTCCATACTTAACAACCATATACAATTGCTCACTCAACAAAAGATCCACACCCAAAGACTGGGAACTTGCACAGGTCACACCAACATTCAAGAAAGGCAATAGGAGTAACCCATTAAATTACAGGCCCATATTCTGACATTGATATGCGGTGGGATTTTGGAACATATACTGTATTCGAGCATTATGAATTACCCTGAAGAGAACGGTCTACTGACACGCAGTCAACATGGATTTAGAAAATCCTGTTCTTGTGAAACACAACTAGCTCTTTACTCACATGAAGTATTTAGTGCTATTCACAAGGGATTTCAAATTGATTCCCTATCTCTAGACTTCCAGAAGGCTTGTGATCCTGTACCTCACAACTGGCTTGTAATCAAATTACGTGCATCTCAGTTATATGACTGGATCTGTGATTTCCTGTCAGGGAGGTCACAGTTCACGTCATTGAGTAAAACTTAAGTGATATCTGGCGATCCCCAAGGTGGTGTTATAGGTCCTCTGCTGTTCCTTATATAGATAAATGATTTAGGAGACAATCCACGCAGCCCTAGGTTGTTTGCAGATGATGATGTTTATCGTCACGTAAAGTCATTAGAAGATCAAAACAGATTGCAAAACAATTTAGAAAAGATATCTGTATGGTGTGAAAATTGGCAAGTGACACTAAATAATGAAAAGTGTGAGGTCATCCACATGAGTGCTCAAAGGAATCCATTAAACTTTGGTTACATGATAAATCAATCAAATCTAAAGGCTGCAAATTCAACTATCTGCCTAAGAATTACAATTACACACAACTTAAATTGAAAAGAACAAATAGAAAATGTTGTGGGAAAGACGAACCAAGAATTGTGATCTACTGGCAGAACACTTAGAAGATGCAACAAATCTACTGAAAAGACTGCCTACACTACACTAATCTGTGCTCTTTTGGAGTACTGCTGCATGGTGTGGGATCCTTACCAGATAGGATTAACGGAGTACATCAAGAAAGTTCAAACAAGAGAAAATGTTTGATATTATTGAGAGATTGGGGAGAGAGTGTCACAGACATGACACAAGACTTGGGGTACACATCAATAGAACAACAGTGCTTCTCATTGCTGGTGGGATCATCTTACAAAATTTCAGTTACCAACTTTCTCCTAGAAATGCGAAAATATTTTGTTGATGACAACCTACATAGGGAGAAACGATCATCATAATAAAATGAGGGAAATCAGTGCTCGCATGGAAAATAGGTGTTCATTTTTTCTGCACATTCTTCAAGAGTGGAATAATAGAGAATTATTGTGAAGCTTGTTAGATGAACACTCTGCCAGGCAATTAAGCGTGATATGCAGATAATCAATGTAGATGTAGGTATGTACTGATTGTGCCATAGTGTCAAAAAAATATATTTCATTACAATATGTACATTTTTTGGATGTTAAGCATGATACAAACATAAATTCTTATTGCATTACAGGAAAGGTAAAATTATAAACGAAACGAAATTGAAGCAACAAGAGGAACACAAATCATGATGTGGTAAAAACCACATGAATAAAGATTCCAAGCGGAAAAAGAATGACAGGAACAAAAGTTAGAGCAAATGAAAAATACGAATGTCATGATTAAAATGATGTGCTATAACAATAGAGATAAAACAATGCATTCAAACCAATTAATTGAATATAACAATAGTGACCAAAATAAAGGTTAAAAAAATTTTTTTCTAACCACCTGACATAAAGGTTTAAAAATTTTTTTTTTTCCTAACCACCTGACATGATTTGAACCCACAATCTTTTACATATGAGGCTTGTATTTTAACCACTACACTGCGCAACCGCCTGTTACACACAACTTTTTCAAAGCTTTAGAGTATCACACAAGATTCTGAAATTTTTTCCCATCAATTACTTGCAGACGAGGGCCCATTGGATCAAATAACTGCAGGGTGTAGTTCCTGGGACCTTAACTTACGTCTCTGGGTAGGTGATTTCAAAAAGTCGATCAAACAGTTGGGAACCACTCTTTGTGAGAGTATTACAGTATATCCCCCTGGAACAAAGATGCTAAATCCACACAAGGAAGACCAAGTTCCCAGTGCAAAATGGCAAATTATAACCAAAAGAATAATAATAAATTAAAAAATAACTCACACACATATGGCCTCATAGTCTCAAGGTACTGAGACCTCAGTGACAACCAAACATGACTCTGTGTGTATGTGTGTGTGTGTGTGTGTGTGTGTGTGTGTGCGCGCACGCGCGCGCAGTGGAGCTCATATAATATATAATACTAGCTGCAGAAAGCTGGCTGAAACTTATAATTGACAGGAGTGCGAATTTTGGGTAAATTGAAGTGTAGATTGTAATGATAGACTAAGGAGAAACAGAGGTAGTGTATTTGTCACAGAAGACAAGAAACTCAAATCTACAAAAAATATAAATTGAAGCTGCCTAAGAGATTATTTGGGCAAGACATGGTATCATGCGTGGGCATAAAACTGTAATTCGATCTTTTTTTCAAAAACCAGACTCATTCCCAGATATACCTCATAACTAGAGAGTAAACCTTAGTTCCCTAGCATGTATGTTCTTCAATCATACTGTCTTCATTGGAGGAGACTTTAATTATCTAAAAATCGATCAGGAAAATTACAGTTTGTGGGTATGATTAGACATCCTGCAAAATATTACTAAATGCCTTCTCTGAAAGCTACCTACAACAGACAGTTCGGGATCCCATTCAGGATGGTAAAATGTTATATCTAAAAGCAACAAATAAACTTAACCTCTTTGAAGGTCTCCATGATGAAACTAGTGTCAGTGATCATCAGGAAGTCGAAGTAATAATGATTTCACAGTAAAATGGACAATCAAAACAAGTACAAAGATTTTCATGCTCAGTAAAATAGATAGAGAGACTGCAGTGTCATATCTCAGTGAGAAACATGATAAGTTCAACTCTGGGCTGGAGTATGTAGATGAACTATGGCTAAAGTTTAGAAGAAACACCTGGCAGAACAGTTCATGATGAGAGTGACCCTGGATGGTATATGATAACTGTAAACAAACTTCTACAGAAAATGACTTCTGCATACCAAATGCAAAACAATGCACAGGACCAAAAATACAGAGATATCATCAGGAGGGCAACAGGTGAAACCTCCAATGACTACCATAGGAGAACCTTGATGAAATATCTAGAGATATTCTTGAGCCTTCAGGTATTGCTTACGTAGGAATAATGAAGAATCAAATTAATTACAGCATGTATGAAGGCATTTAAGCAGTCAATCTTCCCACATCCTGTATTTGACAGACACACGAAGAGACGGACACTTGGTACCATGCCAAGTGTCCTCTGCCATACACATCACAGTGGTTCACAGAGTATGTAAGCAGCTGTAGATGTAGGAAAAACGTGAGTTTGGGAAGGAAACTTAAAGAACAAATATTACCACTCATCTAGGAAGATAGAATAAGATGATGTAATAAACTGCCTAGCATTTGTAGATTTTTTCCCATATTAAAGCCTGACAAATGCAGTAACACAAGCCATCTCCCAGAAGAGAGCCCGAAAGCCAGGCTTACAAATCTCTATCAAGAGAAACAAATTGATGACCAACATAAATGTAATCAAAAATATTTAGGAATATATGTTGTTCAATAGAAAAGGTAAAGCAACACAAATGTTTTGGGGGAAACAATCCTAGAAAACATTTAGAAAAATCAGCTATGGAGGAATACACGAGATGGAAAGAGCTTACAGTGAAACTAAGAATTTCTACAACAAAATAGCTTGTCTAAAAACATTAAAACAAAGTACTATAACACAGTAATGAAACTGCAATTCCACCAAATGTTTGGTACAGAATTACAAGCTTGATAAATTAGAATATTAGAAAGAAGAATTATAAAAATATATTAGGTCCTCTAAAAACATCAACATTTTGGAAATGGAAAGTAACAGTGAAATTTATCACAACATAGGAAACCTATCAGAAACAATGAGGAATAGGGTACTGATATTACTTGGACCTATGTAGAAAATGAACAACAGAATAGCCAAAAGGATTTCTAACATCTTTGGGGAAAAGGTCAACAACTATCAGGATTGCTTGGTCAAAAAAGACTTGAAAAGATACAACATTAGACAGGAAGTAGTAATGGAAAGAGAAAGATTTAGGAGGAAAGTTTTAAAACTAAAGGTTTCAAAAGGAGGAAGGAAAATAAAACAGGTACAAAGTGGTGTGAAGACAGGAAAAAGAGACACTGTGAAATAATGAAGGAATACTGGAAGAAAATGATGGAACAACAAAACATAAAGAATTGAAAATGCAATGTGGTCCCTTTAAGACCCTATCATAAAAAGAAGAACCAGATAATCAGTAGTTTTATCAGCTGATAGTAAGACATCTGAATGGCAATTTTATGGACATATCCTTCCAATGATGAAGCTTGAAATAACATTATCCTAGTATCATTCTCCGGACATCAAAATATATAATACATCCCAAGGAACCTACATATAGTTTCTAAAATACTATTGTGATATTGATATTTCTTTTTGATTCCCATCTTATTTATCTGAATAATATATACATCTGCACAAGCGTGTTGAATCTGATAAGCACCCAGAGATCCATACCATAATTAACAAATATACATGGTGTAACTAAGTAACTGTGTAATAATAATCCTTTATTCAATTCAGCCAAGAAAATTAATGAATGATGTCAAAGAATGGTTCAAAAGAAAGCAAGTAGCATGACTGCCAAGTTCAGGTAAGTGGTATCTTGATTTCACACTGGAAATGAGAGCCTACACCAAATGACTGACTGACAATTTCATTTGACTGGAAAACAGAAAACATTAGTAAACATCATAAGTATTCATAAAAATCCACTTGAGCATACCCAAAAGACTATTAGCAGTTATTTATGGTTTCATAAAACTTTTTTTAATGAGTAACAAGATTTAGTAATTTAGAACTATGCACGGTACAAGTCAAGAACTGTACTCCCTATTATTCACTCTGAGAAGTATTGTACTAATGAAAATCAGAAAATTATTTTCAGAAGAACAGATCCCTTTTACTTGCTGTGTGAACAGCAGCATGTTATTGACGTCAGTTTAACATGAACATTTGTATGGGAAAATTGAAGGCTGTGGGAGGGGGATGGGGGAGGGGATGGGGATGTGGATGTGGAGGGGAACCAAACAATATGACATGTCACATACAGTCCCTTCAAATAGGAGGATTATATGACTAATTAGTTTGTAACCTCAACATTTTAAGAGTGAAATACAATTCCACTTTCATTTTGACACCTCTTCCCTAAGCTTAATCACATATATCTAAAACATAACATCTGAGGCAAATGCACTCTCTTTAAGGGAAGAAGTACGGAAAATTGTACAAGAAAACTTTTCTTAACAGGTGTTTTCTCAGACAAATTAACAAATTAGATGACCACAAAGATGACAACATTTACTACCACCTGTGATCCTGAGTTGTGTTTTCCATAAATGTTTTCAATACTTCCGTTTCTAAAATATTGATGAAAAGTTTTTTTTTTACATGTTTAATGCCAAATCTGTGGTGGTGTTAAACATTTAAAAAAGTCTTTTCTTCAGGTGTGTTTTCCAGTTACAAAATTACATAAACTTAAACATCAAAATATCATTCTTCTAGTGACTAAAAGTTAAGGACCAACTGTGGAAGATGGTAGGTGAAAGCTACCACAAAAATCAGAGCTAAATTTATAACTTTCTCCTTTCGAACCTCTCTTTTATTCCTTATTTTTCTTTTTTTGAAATAGAAGAAACCTCTCTTTTGTTCTTTCCTTTTCCTTTTATGAATCAGAAGAAGACTGTGATCTTTAATTGATTGGTACTGCCACATCATGTATGTCAACACTGGCTTCTCAAATTCCATCACACTCTTGTTTTCATCCAGGGATGATGTAGCACAGCATGAAAATCATGCAATTTTAGTTTCTATCATCCACAACTCTAATACATTTTCTTTGCATGGATATCATGAACCATGTTTGTAGTAAATGAGTAAAAGACAGAGATAATAAAATATGATGACAATAATGGAGAATACAGTGCTGTAAAAAAAAAATTTGAAGAACATATGAGAATGACAACAAGAATCATACAATGTGACAGATAGTAAAACCACAAAATAAGGGTGGAAGCCTTGGGCACAACAGATTTGGAATTTTTAATAAAAATACATTAAATTTCTGATAAAAAGCTCAGTGATTACAGTGCCATGCTTTATTAACAGCATGTCACATTCAAAGAAGTTTTGAGCTTGCAGAAATTCAAAGTTCATGTGAATGGATGACACTTTGACTGGGCACATGTCAGTCATCCTCAATTGAGATTGAGGAAATCTTCACCTGTTCTGCAATTCACTAGTGTCCTATATGTATTCAGTACATGCTTTAAGATCATGATAACAGACTGACAACATTACCAGGTGGGCAGCACAATCGCTGGTGGAATTGCAGAACTCAGACTCCTCAGAGTTGCCAGTCACAATGGCCACTGGTGTACTCTGTCATCTCAGTTTCAAGTAATTAGTAGAAATGATGGGGTTCCATGCATTATTCATCAGGTTCCTGCTATCATGATTCATCAGATTTTCCTTGGATTCTTTAATAATGGAGTCTCAAAAGTATGTTGGTGTGGCCAACATTATTGTATTATCATTCTTCACTGAATGTTCGGTGGAGATATAACGTTCAGCAATAGCAGACTTGGTTGGTCCCAAAAGGATAGTACAGCAATGATGTGTGGTACGGTATTCTTCCACAGTGTGTGAGGTCTGGCTCATATAAGGCATACCACATTCGCTAAGTATTTTCTATAGTTCAGCTTTCTGGAATAACAAATCATCCTTCACCGATTCCAGAAGGTCTGCAACCTTGGACAGTGGGCAGGAAAGCATTATTCTAAGGACATCTGAAGTGTGCTAATAAATTATAGGCAGTGGAAGTCTTCACCAGTCTTTGATGGCTCACCCAGGCACCCAGTTGAAATATCGTGGAGAGAAGTGAACTTTGACTTGCTGCAACCATGAAACTTCTTTGATTATTCAATTTGTCAGGAAGATTTTAAAATTGACGCAGTACATCATGTTCCTATAGAATTAAAAACTGATGTATTAACGGGTATGTGGAAGTCCACTTGGGATTGTTACCATTTGCTTTTGCGTTTCACAATGAATTATGACCTTCAGTATGAATGGCTAGAATATTACTAAAATCCGTAAATACTTAAGACAATACTGTTGTGCGCCTGACAGAAAAGAATTCAACAAGGAACATAAAAGGATGGTTAAATATGTATTGTTAATGGACCAAATATAGGAAAGGAAAGGATATGGCTGACTCATGAAAATTATTGATGCAGGAATGATGCATTAATGTATGGCCACAAACCACAGTTATGAGTCAATTCGCTTTATTTATCACTAACAACAATATAGGATTTGTCATCATAATGCAATGGAGACAAGTACTTAAGATATACATATGCACAGAGTATATGAGTATCCTTTTACAAGGATAGGGCACACGCGAAACCGCTCACCTCCATCTGTTGGCAGATCTATTTCCCAATGCATCAAAAATATTGCTTTTTCAACTGGTAACTATTCATTTTAAATCAACTGGTAACAGTTCAATTTTTGCCAATAAAGTTTTAAATTAATAATTGTTTTGTGGCATTTCATGTTGTACTAGTTATCAAATGAGAAGGATTTCAAAAGCAAACCCATATAATTAATAAAGAAATAAATTATACGAAGATGAAAATGTTAAGTGATTCCAAGAATTTATAAAGTTCCCCAACCCTTCCCAGTAGCTTCAGGTACTTTTAATGCGGCAGATTTCCTCTACCCCTTTCAAATTCCCCACTTAACATTCTGCAATTTATGATTTTTGGGAGCTAAGTAGCAAAGTTTATGAAGCAACACTTCCCCACATAATTCAAATCCAAGTACATTGCAGGAAGAAGGCAATCACACAATTTTGAGGGTGGTATTATAAAACAAATACTCAAGCATTTCAAATCAGATTTTCTGGACAATCTTGACTGTGTAGCCAGTAGTGTGTTAACATTTACTATCTTGGAGAAGAACAGACCTCACTGCAGTGTTCTCTCTAGCTGATAGTGTCTGCCACATCAAAATTTTGAAAACATCTTACAGCTGAAATGTTTCATCATGGGTTATAGTTAAGTAAGATCAGCAAATTATCTACAGTAAACAGCAATTTTGTAATTATTTTGCATATAAATACCTTGCAGCCACACAAAATGGACTACTAACATTCACAGAAAAACAAGACTTTACCTAATGGTACTGGATATATTGTAAAGTGGAATTAAGTTACTTACCGGATTGAACAAATATGCATTGTTGAATATAAGACGAACATCAGCAACAAAATCACGCATGCTACTGTAGTGTTCTGGATGCGTCGAATCCAGTTTTCTCCTGATAATGTCCAACGACATTGGTTTCTTTATTTTCTCATGGTACTCCGTCACCTACAAACATAAAATGCCATGAATAAAACATTTTACCTAGTACAGACATGACACAGGTAATTACAGTCCAACCATAAGACGACAAAAATGTATTCGCCATTTGCTGGCACAAGGCCTAAAAATCACTTGTGGTTCTCAACTGAATGCTAGCTTTTTGAGTCTTCACACTTCGTATATTTATTTATTAAAGCAGCATCTCATTTAGTCACACAAAGAATGCTATACAAATCCTTACATCCAACGTTCAGTGTCTCTCCCACAGTAATTCTCTGTACAACACATTTCGACTTCATGCGAAAAACGAGTGTGCATCAAAGTGTAACAATTACTCACTTAATTTTCTGAGATACTGGTAATAACAGTTCTACCACAAAAAATTTACAACTTCTACTCTGTTCCCAGAATTTTTGAATTGCAATTCCCATCTGTGGGACTACATTGCTGGGCACTGCTCATTTTGTTGGCAAATGTGAACTGCTTAATTGTTTTGTGTTATTTTACACAGAAAATGTTTATGGTAAGTCAAGCTGAGGGCTTTTGAGATTTGGTGCAATACAGGCTTGTTAGAAATTTCATGACAAAGTAACATATAAACACTTCTGGCCTCTAGCCAGACTATACCCAGGTTTGATCACATACAAATAGTATTTCAGAACTACTCTCATTATTCTGTTGGCTAAGGCACATAACTCATAATGTGAATGTTTACAGAGTTGCCAAACACTTTCTGAAATGTTTCAAAGACTAACTACATCACGAACAGAAACAATGTGTTTCGTATCCTTGGTGAGCAGCTTTGTCATCCTCCTGCAATTTTTTTTTGACACTAGCAGACGTGTGTCATGTTTATGTCAGAGATGACAAAAGTTACAAAATGAGCTATACTTGGTAGCATACAATATCCACGATATGCAATGAGAGCATCCAGTTAACAGACATTCAAACATGATGGGAGGTGGTGCCAAACTGATCATAATGGGACACACACACACACACACACACACACACACACACACACACAGTTCTTCACCCCCGCCACCTACCCACTATCAATCACCCTCCACCATGGGAGAGGGCAGACTGCTCCCTGAGGCCACAAGACTAGCTATATAAAATTGATACCGATGTGGAATATTTAAGGATGTTCTCAAAGTGAGCTAAAATATTTATGTTTCAATTAATTCATGTTCTGTAGAGAACATCTACTTTGGTTGTGATACGCACCAGTCAATTTTTGTGTTGTTCACCGTACTTCTCTCAGCATATGATATCGTTACAGCAGAACACACAATTTATAAAAGAGGACCCGTCTACAAAATGCCTCAATGGACAATTATACGCCATGGAAAGAAAAAAAGAACAAAACCTTGCACACACTTAAAAATTAAAAAAGAAAGCAGAGAACAATAGCATGAAACCAGGTCTTTCCTAATTTAGATTTAAGAAGAGTAACTGAGATCAAAAATCAGATAGAACTGTACAATGTAATTAGATGGATTAAAAAATCTACTCACCAAGCAGGGGAAAAACAGACACATAAAACACAGTTATAACTATTCTTTTATGTGTGTGTTCTGCTATGGCTTGGTGAGTATATTTTTTACTGTATCCAATTACATTATAATGTCAAAAATTGATTGTTTACATTGTTAGACAACAAAACTGTAGGTAATATAACGGGGATAACTTACTGAGAAATCAGGATCAAAGTGACATGCACAAAGGTGGAAGTAATAGATAAGGTATTAACCCCAGAGCAGGTTTGAATTGCTGCATGAAGAAAACATCTGACAAGAGTTAAGAGAACAGTTGTTCTATTCATCACAGAAGGAATCATATTTATATTTTGATAGTAGCTATATTTTTTTTATCTTATTCAACTGAACATTTCTCAGTATGCTTTGTCAGTCATCTGTGCTGTACTACTTCTGATCTCATAATCTGCATTTTACTGAATGATAAGAAACAGAGAGGAATACAAGTTGCTGAATGTTTGCTCCTTACTGTTCACATCTTACCACAGTGTTTTGTCTTCACATTTCCTAAAAATTAAGTGACATCCACATTTTTAGCACCAACATATACAATTCTTTATAACAATTTGATGAGTGTAACACACAAATTGTATAAGTTATAATTTATCAATGCCCATAGTCAGTTTCTGAAAATGCAAGAGCTGAATAATGAGAACTGTACTCACGGGCTCTTCTATCCATGATGGTACATTGGAGTGTGAGTGTATAGCCCTCCTCTTATTTCCCCTCACAATAATTGGACAGAACAAATTATATGGTATAAGTGTATATTACAATAAACTTTACAACGTGCACAGGTAGCACGCCAACTGTGGCTCCTGGCTTAGCTGGGAGACATACACGCCCGTCCGCTACAGAGTCTCAAAGCTATCTGCCTCGGTCGTAACAAGAGTGGCTAATTTTACCTGCGCGCGCAAAGGACCTGGAAGATCCACTTCCACACGTAGGTTGCAAGGTCTCCCGACAGGGAGCAGACTATACTGGACAGTCTGACTTGCCCAATTTGGAAGCTGCCACTAGATGGCACTTGCAGTTGCAGTCCAAACATACTCCCACTCTAAAATGAGTTCTTTCATTTTTCAAATAACCATAATTTTAACAAACAACAAAACCAAAACAAAGAAAACAATAAAAATATAACTAGACACAATATCAATGCAGATAAAACATGAATACGCTAACATTTGGAATGAGAGCAGTTAGTCCACAAGAAACATCCACAGCTTCCTAAGCTGATCTTATAAATTAAGAGGTTGTTCCAGTAAATGGTAATTTGGCAGTGGCGCTGTTATCATATATCACTACACAGATCTGAGGGAACACTTAACTGATTCACTGCTTAGGCAGGGGACACAGTTTTGCTATAGGCCTCTTAATCTGCACACTAGCAGTTTTGACCACACGCACACACTTATCAGGACCGGGAAACAGCTGGTCAATGACACCCAGCCTCCATACCAAGGGAGGCTTGCCATCTGTGCAACCTGTTGGTGGGAATCTCAATGACAGAAGGTTCAGGATGAGCATCAAGGGGCTGTCCAATTAGGAAATGACCAGGAGTGAGAGCAGCAGGAGGATCTAGGTCATCACAGAGAAGACAACGGCCTTGAATTCAAGCATGCTTCTATCTGAATTAACACAGTGGTCAGTTCTTCAAACGTCAGTACTGCATTGCTGATGACACATCTGAGATGCAACTTCATGCATTTAATTCCTGCCTCCCAGAGGATTTTTGTCAAATGATGCTTAGGCGGTACGATAATAGGATGGCGCTCATCATATGGTACATCAGCATTCATTAATCTTCCTCCCACCCATAAAATACCTTCGGCATCAACAAACGGGTGCAAATTCCTTAATTTGCTATTATGTGGAACAGGGGAACTAGGCTTCAACAAAGCAATCTCAGTGCCATATTCACTATGTTGAGTTGTGCCAAATGCTCTTTTGGTAGTGTTTTGGCATTCCTGTGGAGTGAGTGGCTCAGTTATCCGGCCTGATTGTTATTAGCAAACCTCAGTGCATAGGCCAGAACTCTGTAAGTTTTCTTGAATGACGAATATTTACACAGCAGTTCATCATCAAGTTTAATGACTGACACCAAGGATACTTGTGTTCACCTTCTGTCGGGTGCATCTTCTACACTAAGTGGAGTGCAGGCGTTGCAGTCGAGGTTGCGAGGGGTTAGCCACGACAGGCCAGACCACCACTGAACAAGTGAACTCAAAGCAGCTGGATTACTATCACGTGACAAGTGGTCAGCAGGATTATCCTCCATTTTGACACATCGCCAATTGGCAACTTAACTCAGTTCCTGGGTTTCAGAGACTCTGTTGGCAACAAAAGTTTTCCAATGATCAGGACTAAGCTGCAGCCAATAGAGAACTATTGTGGAGTTCGTCTACAAATGAATGGTGCCACTATCTATGGTGTCTAAGGCATTGACCACCTTGTGAATGAGTCGAGCAAGAAGCAGAGCAACACGTAATTCCAGTCGCGGAAGAGACTGTTGTTTTACAGGGGCAACCCGAGATTTGGCTGCAGCCAATGAGACCAATGCATTGCCATTGGGAAGAACACATCTGACGTATACACATGCCCCACATGCCACAAGCATCAAAAAAACTATGAATTTCTAATTTAACATACTGGGGGCAAGGAATGATCTTCCTGTTAATCAAAATACCATTTAGGGAAGGCAGTTGCACACAAACAGCATTCCATTCATCAATGAGGTTGGATGGAAGAGTTTCATCCCAATCAAGGCCTAATTGCCTCAAGCGCTGCAAGAACAATTTACATCTTACGACTGCTCAATCTAGAAGCCCCAGTGGGTCATAGGTTGATGCTATTGTAGACAGGACATTGCACTTGGTAACCTTTGAGAGCCAATGACTCTTCAGTTGCACATGGCACTGGAATATGTCAGAGCCAAGGTGTCATAATATCCCTAACGTTTTTGTGGCTTGTTCACCAGTAAGATGATAAGGCAAAGACATTTCTCTGTCCTGCACAGGAATTTTTTTCATGACCTTGTGACTATTGGAACACCATTTCCTCAGTGGAAACCTCCCAGAAGCAAGTAGTTGAGTGAGCTGGGTTTGAAGTTCCTGAGCTTCAGCTTCCTTAGCTGATCCACCTAAGAAGTCATCCACATAAAAGCTAGACATCAACACTTGCGATGCCATTGGAAACTTGTCTTGATTTTCCAAAGGCAACTGCTGAGGTTTCCATTTTCCAAAGGCAAATGTTGAAGATCTCTAGTAGCAAGAAAGGAAGCAGGAGCGGTTCCATAAGTCAATTTAATATCTTTCTCTGAAATGATTTTATTGAAAGAGGTACTTGTAGTTACGCACCTTTAATATAATCACCTCTGTTGTGCATGACCTTCTGCCAAAAATCCGAAAGGCGCTTATGCCATCTGCGCATCTATTTCTGTTGGTGTCGCTTATTGACTACCCTAGGGCACGGATAATGTCATCTCTGGTGTTGCACTGAATCCCTTGCAGTGGTTCTTTCACTTTGGCAAAGAGATTATAATCGCAGGGACTCACATTGGATGAGTATGGTGTATGTTCCAGACTCTCGCATTGCCAGAGGTGCAAGAGGTCCTGAACAACAATAATGGTGTGACAGTGTGCATTGTCAAGCAGAATGATGGGTTGCTGCTCCATGAAATGTCACCACTTTTGCCTGAGCTCTGGATGAAGGTGGTGTTGCAGCAACATATAGTAGTAGGCAATGTTTACTGTCACCCTTGGTGGTAAAATGTGATGACATACATTGTCAGTGTCTTAAGCCACAATGAACATCACCTTGACTGCACTGGGTGTAGCATGCATTTTCTGTGGATGAAGAGAACACTGGTGCCTCCATTCAGTGGGTTGGCATTTCAAGTTTGGTTCATATGAGTGCGTCCACGTTTCATTGATACTGATGCTGTGCTGAAGGAAGTTGTTACCTCTGCTTTGGTACTGGCCCAATTGTTGCACCTTGAACATTTCATGAGGGATCCAATGTGCTGCAGTTTGGTGGTACCCCAGAATGTGGACCACAGTTTTGTTACATACTGCAACTTCTGCTGCTAAAACTTGAGCAGTCCAGCGGAGATCAAAGTCCAACAAGGAAGCAAAGAGTTGAACTGTATTGTCCACCACATGGAGTCGTCCTGTAGGGGTGATCCTTCACAGTATCTCTGCCTAATCTGAACACTTTAACCCATCATGTGAAAGTGCTGTGCGGCAATGTTGCATCACAACATGCTTCACGCAGTCTCTGGAAATGTTCTTCTGTACGCTAATCTCATGCCAGTTCAATTTTGAGCCAAGAATGTTACTCTATCTTTGTACACACGATGTTAAGGAGGTTGCGCTATTACTACGATAATCAACAGTCTTCATACTCCAGTAGATTGACAGAGTTCTGCTCCTGCTTGCTGTACAAACTCTTCTCACAGGCCTCCATTGTGTCAACATAGGTGGTGCCTCGTCAACTCACCGTCTTGATGTTACAGCAGTGTTACGTTGTATCCAGCCCTTGTTTAATGTAATTGGGCAGATAAAAAGTCTACTCAACAAGTAGTAGAAGGAGAACACACATACAGAGGTATTTCAGTTTTCAAGCTTTTGAGGCCAGTGGCTCCTTCTGGCAGAGTGGTTGAAGAGGATGTAAGAGGGGTGAAGGAAAAGGACTGTTGAAGTTTAGAAAATGGGGAGAATTTGCAAAATTCTCCCAGAACAAAGGGACTTGGGAGACTTAAGGGACAGGATGAGAAGGAATGACTGACTGTTGGGGGATTGCACTGGACGAGATTTGAAAACCTGAGAGCTTAAAGGTGAAAGATAGGGTAATACACAAGGCAGAGATTATTGCCAGAACATCACGCATGAAATAATAAGATTGGAAAGCTAAGTGCATTGTATGTGGTGGGGGAGGGGGATACAGAAATCAGAAAACAAAACATATAGGAAACTAAAAGGGAGTGAAGGAAGGAATAGTTACTTTGAAGAAATGCTGAGACTGAAGAAATTAATGTAAATTAAAGCCAGGTGGATCACAAGAATCAAGGCATGTCGTAACATCAGTTTTCACTTGCGGAGTTATGAGAAAATGATCTCTGGGGGGAGAATCCAGACGGCACATGTTATAAAACGGACACAAATGTCATGACTGTCATGTTCTAGAGCATGCTCTGCAATAGGATACTGTGTGTTTCCAGTACAGGGTGTATATGTGGACAAGGAAAAGAATTCCTGGATGCACCAGTTAAAAATACACTTTATCCTGTGTGAAACAGCACTTTTTCTGTGTTAAGTGACAGAATACTTTCTGTCAGAACCATAAAACGTATCAACCCTTTGAATGGTTAAGGTTTTATACACCGTCATAGAACTCCCCCCCAAGCAAAAAAGGGAAGACGGATTTTGGAAAGATCCCTGATGTGCAGCAGCATGTACGCTGCATATTTTCTTATTACAAAAGTATAATTTGAATTCCACCAAACACAGCACATTAGTTTCCAAAGCATTGAAATCGAGATTGCGATGCGCTTTAGTAAGTCAGTCATAGTTGATGTCACGTGATCTTGCCAGCCAATGATAGCAGATATTTAGAGCACAGGACACGTGATATAGTCAGCCAATAGCAACCAAAATCACTGTTCAGTAGCGCGAGCACATAAATGTGAAAAGTTAATGGTTTAAATTAATATACATAGTGTAGCTACAAGAAAAGCTAAGCTTTCACAATATAATATTAGTCTTTTTGCACATGTTAACTTTAATATACATCACACAAATGTGCCAGTCAAATCTTAAATAATACATAAACGCCCGAGCTTCAAATTCTGCTAAGTGGTTGGTCCTCACGGTGTTAAGATTTAAATGAGAATCAAACACTCTGTGATTTAAGAAATTCAAAGCACATTCGCACACATAATATAATTCATCTTGCGTAAAATGAAATTGACATTGAAAGTAAGGCTTTTCCACCACCATTCGCAATATTTTCCCGTGACCTGTTAGAATTTGTTTCAGCAGCTGTCAGAGGGTGCCAGAAAATAGTGTTACTGTGT
Organism: Schistocerca americana; assembly: GCF_021461395.2. Taxonomy (NCBI): domain Eukaryota; kingdom Metazoa; phylum Arthropoda; class Insecta; order Orthoptera; family Acrididae; genus Schistocerca; species Schistocerca americana. The sequence goes on along the minus strand of NC_060125.1, from coordinate 225,433,755 downwards.
GGCCACAGCTACAATGATGTAGGAAGCTAACATGTTCATACCTCTATAGCATAGAGAGATCTTCCATTATGTCGTAAATGAAAGAGAACATCAGATGGTACTCCAAGAGCAATGGAATTTTGTAAATCTGACTAAAATGCATAATTTGGCTGAAAGTGCACATTCATATGTCCAAATTCACAAAGAAGTAGGTACAACCTGATATTAAGCTTTTCAGTGTGGTTTTCAGGCTGCAAATTTTCTTGGAGATCAGTACTGTATTGTCTCATGTTTGGTTCTTTATTATGGCATAATGCCACATGTGCCAGGGGATGAAAACTGGCACTTGTAATTCAGCAAACAGTTTACACTAGCCAATAATGTGGAATAAAACACTTTGTTTCAAGTAAATTGACTGCCTCTGTGGAAAAGAATATTAAAAGTTAAGTTCCTTCAGGAAATTGACAAAAGTAAGTTCAGTGTTCTGCAAGGCAATTAATGCTAGACTGCCAAAAACCTGGAAATAAAATAAAATCAAGAAACTAAAATAACATATTTTAGCCTTTTCTAATTATATGAATGTATTTTAATTCACTTGCTAGATCTCAGCCACAGAAATCCGTTTTGGTTTCATTTGGCATAGACAGTTGTAAACGAAGAAGAAACAGCAAAATCACTAAACCTAAACATGGGTCATGTTTACTACCGCCCTCTCCACTGCTACTTAGACTGCTCTGCACATGTGTGAATCTGGCAGCTTGGGCTCGTCAGAAGAATATTTCAAGCTAGTGTCTGGCTGCTTGTTGCTACTGCTGATACAGCCAACAGCCGTACTTCAAGCAGCTCATACGTGACTCAATTGCGCTTGCGCACGAGCCCGCTGGCAACTGCTCAAGCGAACCTAATGCAAACTGTTGTGATGTCATGGTCATCAGGAGCAGTTTGTTGTTATTAAGTATTGCATAGTCTTCGTCCTAAAGCCTTTGACACATTTTGGTGTTGGCAGGCACTCGTGTGTCCACTGTGTTTTGTTGTTGGAAATGGTGCACTTCCTCTGTAACTTAAGTTTATTTTGGTTTTCTTTCCATGGTTTATGTTTGATTGCTGCAGTATTATTCTGCAGTAGCGGTCTAAAGTAAAATTATTTTCTCAGCCTAAATTACAAAAATTTAACTGAAAACTAAAACAATGAAAAATTTCCGGAATTCTAAAAAATTCCCGAGGTTTTCCTGGTTTTCTCCTGGATAAAAAAGTTCCCGGGTTTTTCCCGGATTCCCTGGGGTGTATACACCCTGCATTATATACGCTCTGCCTATGTCCGCTCATTATAATTGATAACTTATTGCTAGTCATGCCATTGCAAAAGCCCAAAGAGTGTTTACGTAACAACTGATAAGCTGGTAAAAGACATGTGTTGCTTCACAGATCACTCTCTCTTAGATAGTATGTTTTGTCAGTTATATTACTGGATGTAATTACCCAAACAGCCTAGTTCAAAAGCAGATTTCCCAGCACATCACACCCAATCCTGGTAATGTTGATCCCTCCAATTATCCTGGTCTTGAATGTATTAATCAGCCACTTTAACGAGGCTATGACTTCATAAAATCAGCCTTGAAATGAGATCCATTCTTCTGACATTTTGCCCAACACAACTAGAATAGCTTATTATAGATCTCCAAACCTCTGCAGTATCACTGTCAGCCAAGACGCTTCTTCAGCACCCATTTCCCTACTGTACAGCTCCTATCCCTGTGACCGTCCCTGCTCTAAGACTTGTCCTAGGCCAGCTGTTACGACAACCTACATCTGCCCTGTAACTGGAAAAACATGTACTACCAAAGAGAGAGCCACCTGTGAAACAATACATGTCGGTATACCAGCTGTTATGTAAACACTGTTTGGCCTTGGCATGGCAATCACCAAATTATCAGTTAGGAGAATGGGCATAGGCAGAGGGTGCATACTGGCAATACACAGTAACCTGTTGCAGAGTATGCTCTACAACATGACAGTCATGACCTCAGTGCCTGTTTCACCATATGTGCTATTTGGATTCTTCCCCCAGACACCAGTATCTCAGAACTCCACAGGTGGGAGCTGGCATTACAACATGTCCTTTGTTCTTGTCCCCCCACCTGGCTTTAATTTATGTTAATTTGTTCAGTCTCAGAATTTCTTAACAGTAACTATTCCTTTCCTCACTCCCTTTTAGTTTTCTGTATCTTCTTTTTCTGACTACTATATTCCCCCCATCGCCCCTCCTTCCACCTACCACATACAATGCAGTTAGGTTTCCACTCTTATTACCCCATGCATGATGTTTCGGCAGTGCTCTCTGTCTTGTATATTATCTATCTTTCACCTTTAAGCTCTCAGGTTTTCAAATCTCATCCAGTGCAGTCCCCAACAATCCGTCTTTCCTTCGCATCCTGTCTGGTAAGTTTCCCCTGACCTGGGATTCTGGCCAACTTTTCTGAACTCTCCCCATTTCCTAAACCTCAGCAGTCCTTTTCATTCACAACTCTTCCTTCCCCTTTAACCTTTCAGCCAGAAGAAGAAGAAGCCATTGGTCCCAAAGGATTGTACATGTAAATACTTTTACACGTGTGTTCTGCTGCCACCGCTAGGTAAGTAGATTTTTTTTATCCGTCCAATTACATTACAAATATAATAGAGGGACTTATTTTCTCTTTCTGTTTTTGCCAGTAGGTTCACTTCGTATTCACTTTCTCCTGAAAATGTCTGCTTGTGTCTGTGTATGTGCAGATGGATATGCGTGTGTGTGCGAGTGTATACCTGTCCTTTTTTCCCCCTAAGGTAAGACTTTCCGCTCCCGGGATTGGAATGACTCCTTACCCTCTCCCTTAAAACCCACATCCTTTCGTCTTTCTCTCTCCTTCCCTCTTTCCTGACGAAGCAACCATTGGTTGCGAAAGCTAGAATTTTGTGTGTATGTATGTGTTTGTTTGTGTTTCTATCGACCTGCCAGCGCTTTCGTATGGTAAGTCACAATTACATTACAAGTTATACTTTATCATACAAATGGTTACTTGAAGCACACACAGGAGCAGAGAAGGTTTAAAGCTTGTTGATGAGTACACAAATACTGATCTCAGTTCAGTAAATATATTTAGCACAGAAAATAATTTACAAGCAACAATGTAGCGAAGAAATCTGATTCCTTTCTAAATAAATACGGGTGGTAGGGACAGAGCATCGAGTGACATTACACTGAGTGCACTATCCGAAAATTACCTCGAGCAATTAAACGGAGAACCGACTCGTGGAGATAACATCTTGGACCTACTGATAACAAACAGACCCGAACTTTTCGACTCTGTATGTACAGAACAGGGAATCAGTGATCATAAGGCCGTTGCAGCATCCCTGAATATGGAAGTTAATAGGAATATAAAAAAAGGGAGGAAGGTTTATCTGTTTAGCAAGAGTAATAGAAGGCAGATTTCAGACTACCTAACAGATCAAAACGAAAATTTCTGTTCCGACACTGACAATGTTGAGTGTTTATGGAAAAAGTTCAAGGCAATCGTAAAATGCGTTTTAGACAGGTACGTGCCGAGTAAAACTGTGAGGGACGGGAAAAACCCACCGTGGTACAACAACATAGTTAGGAAACTACTGCGAAAGCAAAGAGAGCTCCACTCCAAGTTTAAACGCAGCCAAAACCTCTCAGACAAACAGAAGCTAAACGATGTCAAAGTTAGTGTAAGGAGGGCTATGCGTGAAGCGTTCATTGAATTCGAAAGTAAAATTCTATGTACCGACTTGACAGAAAATCCTAGGAAGTTCTGGTCTTACGTTAAATCAGTAAGTGGCTCGAAACAGCATATCCAGACACTACGGGATGATGATGGCATTGAAACAGAGGATGACACGCGTAAAGCTGAAATACTAAACACCGTTTTCCAAAGCTGTTTCACAGAGGAAGACCGCACTGCAGTTCCTTCTCTAAATCCTCGCACAAACGAAAAAATGGCTGACATCGAAATAAGTGTCCAAGGAATAGAAAAGCAACTGGAATCACTCAATAGAGGAAAGTCCACTGGACCTGACGGGATACCAATTCGATTCTACACAGAGTACGCGAAAGAACTTCCCCCCTTTCTAACAGCCGTGTACCGCAAGTCTCTAGAGGAACGGAGGGTTCCAAATGATTGGAAAAGAGCACAGATAGTCCCAGTCTTCAAGAAGGGTCGTCGAGCAGATGTGCAAAACTATAGACCTATATCGCTTACGTCGATCTCTTGTAGAATTTTAGAACATGTTTTTTGCTCGCGTATCATGTCATTTCTGGAAACCCAGAATCTACTACGTAGGAATCAACATGGATTCCGGAAACAGCGATCGTGTGAGACCCAACTCGCCTTATTTGTTCATGAGACCCAGAAAATATTAGATACAGGCTCCCAGGTAGATGCTATTTTTCTTGACTTCCGGAAGGCGTTCGATACAGTTCCGCACTGTCGCCTGATAAACAAAGTAAGAGCCTACGGAATATCAGACCAGCTGTGTGGCTGGATTGAAGAGTTTTTAGCAAACAGAACACAGCATGTTGTTATCAATGGAGAGACGTCTACAGACGTTAAAGTAACCTCTGGCGTGCCACAGGGGAGTGTTATGGGACCATTGCTTTTCACAATATATATAAATGACTTAGTAGATAGTGTCGGAAGTTCCATGCGGCTTTTCGCGGATGATGCTGTAGTATACAGAGAAGTTGCAGCATTAGAAAATTGTAGCGAAATGCAGGAAGATCTGCAGCGGATAGGCACTTGGTGCAGGGAGTGGCAACTGACCCTTAACATAGACAAATGTAATGTATTGCGATTACATAGAAAGAAGGATCCTTTATTGTATGATTATATGATAGCGGAACAAACACTGGTAGCAGTTACTTCTGTAAAATATCTGGGAGTATGCGTGCGGAACGATTTGAAGTGGAATGATCATATAAAATTAATTGTTGGTAAGGCGGGTACCAGGTTGAGATTCATTGGGAGAGTGCTTAGAAAATGTAGTCCATCAACAAAGGACGTGGCTTACAAAACACTCGTTCGACCTATACTTGAGTATTGCTCATCAGTGTGGGATCCGTACCAGGTCGGGTTGACGGAAGAGATAGAGAAGATCCAAAGAAGAGCGGCGCGTTTCGTTACCGGGTTATTTGGTAACCGTGATAGCATTACGGAGATGTTTAATAAACTCAAGTGGCAGACTCTGCAAGAGAGGCGCTCTGCATCGCGGTGTAACTTGCTCGCCAGGTTTCGAGAGGGTGCGTTTCTGGATGAGGTATCGAATATATTGCTTCCCCCTACTTATACCTCCCGAGGAGATCACGAATGCAAAATTAGAGAGATTAGAGCGCGCACGGAGGCTTTCAGACAGTCGTTCTTCCCGCGAACCATACGCGACTGGAACAGGAAAGGGAGGTAATGACAGTGGCACGTAAAGTGCCTTCCGCCACACACCGTTGGGTGGCTTGCGGAGTATCACTGTAGATGTAGATGTAGATAATTTTCACAAACGCTTTGAATCCTGTTTTCAATTATGGGAAGTTAAATGCCTGCCAGGAGAATAGCAGTCTTTTTAACTGTGAAAATTATCAATAATCAAAATATTAAACAACACTACAGCAACACAACAAAATCCTAAATTGTCCTCACACAGACTGGTGTTGTGTACCCTACTGTAAGAAATGAAACTGGTATACTACTTCAGTAATATGATGTTTCACACTCTACAAAAAATTTCCATTTCGTATAACACCTCTCCACTTTTCTTGGACTGGCATGATAATCATCATTGACATAAGAATTTTTACTACTTCTTTAACAACAATAGAGTAAATGGACTACATAATTGACAAATTACTGGTAAGTGTGAGAAATAAGTTAATGGCTCCACCAGATGAGCAATGTTTGTATTTGGCAAGTAGGCAAATAGTTCAAAAATAATATTTTAGATCTTGGAAATTAACTACTTACCACTTGCACATGAAACCTTGGCATAAGTATGAGTTGTTGTGAAATTATTTATTTTTCTTCATTACAAAGAGTTATTTTGCTAAGTGTCTCATCTCAGATATTTCCTGAAATGCTTAAGATACGCAATTCTATCTTCACATTGGTGAATGATACAAGTTCTCACTAAACAATGTATAGTCTCTTGTGAAAGCTACATTAATTAGATATGTTGGTACCACATTTGCTTAAAAAAAAAGGGGCCTAAAGCAATTTCTGTTACTAAGATAACAGATTTCAAAGAGACCAATTTATTCACATTTCACTCTCAAAAATTCAAGAGGTAGATTCAGAGAAATTAGAATAATTAAAACTTGGGTTTTATTTCTTTTGAATGAAAAATTCATTTCAAATAACTTAGAGGAATGCAGATAGATGATATTGTTGACAACTGCCAATACTCCGACAGGTGTTAACTCTATCTCTGTTTTTTGACAAGGAAGAGGGCAGGATTCCAATACAATTTAAGCAAAAACCTTAATCTCTAGTTACAAGGTTATTTGCTAATTTAATTTCAACTGCTTCCTTAACAACGCTATCCCATCAGCTTGAATCTATGCCAGAATCTCCATGTTGTTATATTCCACAGGATGATCGGTGCCAAGACAATGTTCTGCAATAGCCAATTTCCTTGGCTGTTGTAAGTGTGCATCATGCTTAAACTCAGTACCCCAGTCCTCGTTGGTCCTGATAGTGTGAGCAATATATGGCATGCCACAATTGCAAGGGTACAATAGACATCCGCCTTAAGCAAACCGAGATCATTTTTAATGGAACTTGAAAGGACCATAATCTTAGAGGGGGGTTTGGAAAAAATATTTCACATCATATTTCCTCAAAACATGACCAATTTTGTCAGAAATGCACCCTGCATAATGCAGAGAGACTACATACCTTGATGCCAACTCCTTATTGTCATCATTGACCAAGTGCACAGTTGGTTGATAGCGCAATGCACATCTGACTGGTCTTTCAATACATGCATTCTAACAAAAAGTAACCGCCAGATGGGTTACCTCAGCTGGAAAACTCTCAGGGTTCAAATGATGTGGGTGCTGTGAACGAAGGTATGGTGTTGCCCTTCACACTCTGTCAGATGGTGAAAGCTATCATCCTGCAGATACAAATCAGTGTGAATACACTCCCTAAAAACAGCATGTCCCAACATGTCATTAACCTTCCTCCTGAATAACATATCAAGGAAGGGACGGCATCTATTGTGAAATGAATATTCAGGTGCTGAATAACATATCAAGGAAGGGACGGCATCTATTGTGAAATGAATATTCATGTGGACTGAATTCAGCTGCTATAAAAAGTTGTTCAAATTCTCACTGCCCTGAGGCTAAACATACCTGGGGGGGGAAAAAAAAAAAAAAAAAAAAAAAAAAAAAAAAAAAAAAAAAAAAAAAAAAAAAACACACGAAGTTTTCAAAACAGAGGCACATTCCTCAAAGTCTTTCATAAGCAAATTTGCAGTAACAGGTGACAACGGGCTTCTCATCACAACACTATCTGTCTGCTCATAGTACTGTTCACTGAATAAAAAGTGAGTGGAAGTCAACACTTGTCAAAATAGGTTTGTTAATTCAATAGCAAACCTAACCTCAACATGACTACATGACTTCCTGTTGCACCTTCAACTAACCTCAATTAACCATAACATACCAGGCAGAGAAATACAACTGAAGAGACAGACAACATCAAAACTGATTAGAATATCAGAGTCATTCAAACGCATTCCCTCTAATTGACATAAGAAATCTGCTGAGCTCTTACTGTGATACTCAACCAACCAACTAGTGGGTTCAACAGAGAAGCAAGGTGTTTTCCTACACAATGTGTCAGAGCACCAATGTTATTCACAATCAGACAAAGAGGAACCCCTTCTTTGTAGATATTTGGAACGCCATATAACTTAAGGGAAACAGCACAATACATATTATGACTCTATAGTTTCGTGTGACAAGGAACTTTTCTTCAGACCACTATTAGTCTTTCTCTCGACACTTGTTGTGGGGTTGGCAGCTAGTAAACACTACATCTTTTCACTGTAATCCTGCTTTTCTACAGGTAACATAACACTATCTGAATAAGCTCTAAGTGAACGTAAAGCAGCCCTCTCTGCTTCTGTTATATTACTCTTGGGTGGGTGTGCCACAGTTAGTGTATGGCATGCCTCGTTCTGAAACTCATCTGCAGCCTCAGAAGGCCATTTACAATTAGCCTGTTCAACAAACTAATAAAATCAATCACTGGCAAATACTTGAGCACTGGTGCAAAATTTAAATCTTTTCCTAGCATGGGCGAGATTTATGATAGAACACTGAGATATAGTATTAGACTCTGAGCCATGGAAATATTCAGACTACACCACATGTCAGGTAGTTACAAAATTAAATTCCTAGTCAGACAGCGAGCATGAAGCAACATCCTGCCAATAACAAGAAAAAACTAACAGTCTTGACTTTCTGCTGGCATATACAATGTTCAACTCTCTCTCTCTCTCTCTCTCTCTCTCTCTCTCTCTCTCTCTCTCTCTCTCTCTCTTACAAAACACTAGCAGCATAACACAAAGATCACTGATGCTAGAATTTTTAACATAAGTGAAAATTACTAAACAACAGGTGTGGTATCATTAACTCTGTCTCTCTTGTTTTTTGACAAGGGAGGGCGCAGGGTTCTGAGCAGAATTTAAGCAAAAGCCTCCACCTCTATTTACAAGGTTACTTCCTAATTTTATTTCAACTGCTTCCTTAATAACACTATCCCTGTAGCTGGAAGTGCATGTCAGTATCTTCATGTTGTTATGTTCCATAAGATGACTGGTATCAATACAACGTTCTGCAATAGCCGATTTGCTCGGCTGTTGTAAGCATGTGTGACCTTGTGCTCAATAGCCCTCTGAAAACCGAGGTTTTAAATTCCCTTGCATAGCACTTACCTGCTGCAGTTTTGCCTTGAAAATGAGGGGTGGTCATTCATCAAACTATTGGTGGTTGTCACCAATGTCACCCGATTTCATTTCCATAATTTATTTGAACATTATACGTGGCAGGAGAAACTCAGGTCTCACGTCAAATTGATTGACATTCTTATGCAGAAGATCTTGTTACCATGCAGAAATGTTGCATTTACCTGATGGGGAACTCCAGCTTCATGAAACTGATAGAGTTTCATTAGAAATTTGGAACAGTTGAGAGAAGCTTTCAATTAAATTGATACTAATCACACTTGGCTAAAAGTGATTGGACAGACACACTAGCCCAAAGGACAGAACAATGAAACTGAGATGATACAAGTGTCAAGTGTGGTAACAGTTCCGCACGTTTCTGCCAGAGCACTGTAATAAAGATGACAGCCTTAAATTGAATGGATGTGTGAGACAGAAAACAGACATATAAGTATTGTCAAAGAGTACCTTTACATGGAAAAAAAAAAAAAAAAAAAAAAAAAAGAGAGAGAGAGAGAGAGAGAAAAAAAAAAAAAACCTTGAGTTTCGACTCAAGATACACAATTGCGTTGTAAAATTACACCAGCAAAACTAACTACAAGGAAATTACATAATAAACTGCTCATGAACACTAAAATGCTATTTGTATCATCAAGAGTTCAAAATACCCACCACCAACTACAATACAAATTTTTCATCATTGGTGCAAGGACTGGACAGTATCGACTGAGGTGGCACAGTGGTAAGATACCAGACAAGCATTTTGGCAGCAGTTTGGATCCCTGTACATCATTCCCCTAACTCATTTATGTAAATGAAGCAGTTGTTCCTTCGTAAAGGACAGGGGTGATTCCCTTCCCCAATTCAGATTTATGTTCCATCTCTAATGATGTTTTTGTCAACAAAATGCTAAATCCTAACCTTCCTTTCCTGCTCTCCTCTCCCTTTACTTTTGACAGACTAAAGAGACTCCATCTATAGTTTGAAAATACTGCAAAAATGTGATGTCTTATGCCCTCTTGGGTCATCACAATACATAAACAGACCTATTCTTTGAGTTTATCCAAAAAAAAAAAAAAAAAAAAAAAAAAAAAAAAAAAAAAAAAAAAAAAAAAACCACTCTGATGTTCAACCTGCCTCGGCCATTGTAACTTCCACGCAGCCCAATAATGGACATTTCTTACATCAGACTTTCCAGGATTTGTAAAATACACTGAATCAGTAACATAATTTGTTGAAGAAAGAAGCTATAGTCCAGATGTTTCTTCTGAAATTCTACTGGTTTATCTGCTGGCTGAAGTGTTCCATGATCTGAAATGTGTGTATGTTTGAATAAAATTATGATTGTCATTACTTTTAAATAATGTACTGCATTTTCTTGACTAACCATGCACCTAAACCGCAACTTTTTTTGTACATGGACTGTCTCCCGTGCAACTCTTCTGTGTGGGCATCTGTGGTTTTCTCAATACACACTTTCTACCAAACAACAGAAAGTCCTTCTTCATAAATATGCATATACAGACAATTATTGGACACTGTCTCTTTCAGATGTACAACCTGTCCAACTCTGGACAGATCTGTCAAACTAAATAATGTAATCTGTTGTGATATTATCCTGAGTGCCATGGTCTTCTCTATTCCATGGAATGCAGCACGTCTCCTAGACGAGATGTCAAAGCATGGAATAAACTGCCAGTCCAGCAGATATCACAATGCATAGAAAAAAACTGTTCTTGCCATCTCATTTTCAAGATGCGCAGCATACAAACACACCAAAATACATGCACAAATAGAAAAACAAACTTCCATATAATAGGCCATTCAAAATTACTTAACTTAAAAGAAATACTGCCACAGGTGGCGATCATCATTCATTGGTACTGTAGACATTGCGCAACACATTACTTTGCCAAAGGGATATGCTACACCGCATGGTGAAGTAACAAGACAAAGATGAATGCTGCTTGTGCACAACAAAATGCAATCACGCAGGACTGAGTCACTACAGGGAATGATATCATCTCGAGAGTTTACATATAGATTAAGAAGCAGCAGCCACTAGAACATCCATTTCACTTTCTTGCTCGCTGCAGGTTTCTCACTTGCGCTCTTTATACCATTCCACTGCCCTTTCAATAAAATTTTTTTGCACATTTACTGAACTGTCATTCTTGTTGGACAACATCCGTCAGCCTAACTTTTTTATGTACAACTTACCTGTTCTCCTCACATTCCTTTTGCATAGCCCGTAAAGAAGTAAAATATTTAACTTTTCTTGGTTTACACAAAACATTAGTTTTCCCCCTAAACAAATAAGTCCTTGATAAAAATGAAATACAGATAATATAAAGGATTTAATTTTTACAAGCTTTTGGAGCCAGTGGCTACTACTTCTGGCAGAAGAATTGAAGGGGAAGGAAGAGGGGTGAAGGAAAAGCATTGGGGAGGATTAGGGAAAGGGGTACAGTTCAGAAAAGTCACTCAGAACCCCGGGTCAGGGGGCAGACTTACCAGACAGGATGAGAAGGAACCTCTTCCTTCCCCTTCAACTCTTCTGCCAGGAGAAGGAGCCACTGGCTCCAAAAGCTTGTAAAAGTTAAATCTTCTTGCGTGTGTGTTCCCTGCTGCCACTTGGGGAGTAGATCTTTTATCTATCTGTTTATATCATATTGATCTTTTATCTATCTGTTTATATCATATTATGAATGACTGATTATTTTCGTTGTTATATTAGCACATGAAATTCAGAATCAAAATTGGAGATTACAATTTCTCTGCTATCACAGCAGTGCAACACTGTTTACTCCTTATCTGACACAACTTATTTCTTTATCCTGTTATGAAATTGCTGTGTTCATAACTCAAGAGGTACACAGGAACAATTAATTATGAGTGTGTACGATGTACTTTCAGTCATAATGATTAAATCACAGACTTCCAAGACACAGCAAAATTCTTTAGATTAAATTGTATCAGGTACATGACTCCAATTCCACACATACGAGGGTCATTCAATAATTAAAGAGACAAACTTGTCTGGAGAAAAAAGTGTTTAGTTTTACAAAACAATATTTTTCCTATTTTTCAACATATTCCTCTTGAACATTTATGCAATTGTTCCAACGGGCTACAAACGTTTTTATTCCAGCTGCAAAGAACTCTTTATCTTGATGTTTGAACCAATTTCCCACTAACTTTTTCACATTCTCATTGTCTTGGAACCTCTTCCCACGTAATGTCTCCTACAGTGCACCAAACAAATCGAAATCACTAGGTGCTAAATCAGAACTACAAGAGGGATGAGGCAGTACTTCCCAGCCCATAATGTCGACTGTTTCACGGGTTGGTTGAGCAATATGAGAATGTGTGTTGTCTTGCTGGAGAACCACACATCTCCTCTGAGATCCACGACATCTCTCTCTCATGGCTGGCTCAACTCTCATTTCCGCAGTCACATGGTGGTTGGCACGAATAATGTCATCAATTCAACTTTCAATTGAGGGAGTTGAAACTGCAACTGGTTGGCCAGAACAGTGTTCATCAGTCATTGAGTTGTAACCATTCTTGAACTGCTCACCCAATTGTAAAAATTTGCATGATTCATACAACCTTCACCATAAACTTCAGACATTCTACAGTATATATTCAGTGGTTCCTAGCCTTCAGCAAGTAAAAAACAAATAACAGAACCTTGTTCAACTAATGTGGACATATCAAGCGGACTCACTACCTTGAAATGTATTTTAGGGGTTATAAACAAAACAATGTTGATACATCAGCTGATCAGCGCTCATCCCAGGGATGCCAACTTAAAGCCATAAAAGTACCAAACCTGCCCCACTAACAGTTTTTTCCCCAGACCAACTCGTCTTTTTAATTACTGAATGACTCTCGTACAATTATTAAGAAAGTTGAGTACTTTTATTGCAAATATGCAATATTAATAAATTATTGATAGCATGCCAACACTGCCTCCTTATCGAGAATAACAACAGAAATTTTGCTCTCTGTAGCCGTGGATGTTTGGGCTGAACTGATAACATCCAGTTACAACATCACAACATCGGTGTTGCAGACAGAACTTTCACGATTACTGCAGAAATTTCATCAGCTACCAACACTGGCGAAGAGGAAAAGTAAAGACTGAAGAAAATTTTCACCAGTTTCCAACACTGATGACAAGGAACACAAATTGTAGAATTTTAGAACATGTTTTTTGCTCGCGTATCATGTCGTTTCTGGAAACCCAGAATCTACTCTGTAGGAATCAACATGGATTGCGCAAAAAGCGATCGTGTGAGACCCAACTTGCTTTACTTGTTCATGAGACCCAGAAAATATTAGATACAGGCTCCCAGGTAGATGCTATTTTCCTTGACTTCCGGAAGGCGTTCGATACAGTTCCGCACTGGCGCCTGATAGACAAAGTAAGAGCCTATGGAATATCAGACCAGCTGTGTGGCTGGATTGAAGAGTTTTTAGCAAACAGAACACAGCATGTTGTTCTCAATGGAGAGACGTCTACAGACGTTAAAGTAACCTCTGGCGTGCCACAGGGGAGTGTTATGGGACATTGCTGTATACAATATATATAAATGACCTAGTACTTAGTGTCGGAAGTTCCATGCGGCTTTTTGCGGATGATGCTGTAGTATACAGAGAAGTTGCAGCATTAGAAAATTGTAGCAAAATGCAGGAAGATCTGCAGCAGATAGGCACGTGGTGCAGAGAGTGGCAACGGACCCTTAACATAGACAAATGTAATGTATTGCGAATACATAGAAAAAAGGATCCTTTATTATATGATTATATGATAGCGGAACAAACACTGCTAGTAGTTACTTCTGTAAAATATCTGGGAGTATGCGTACAGAACGATATGAAGTGGAATGATCATATAAAATTAATTGTTGGTAAGGCGGGTACCAGGTTGAGATTCATTGGGAGAATCCTTAGAAAATATAGTCCATCAACAAAGGAGGTGGCTTACAAAACACTCGTTTGACCTATACTTAAGTATTGCTCATCAGTGTGGGATCCGTACCAGATCGGGTTGACGGAGGAGATAGAGAAGATCCAAAGAAGAGCGGCGCGTTTCGTCACAGGGTTATTTGGTAAGCGTGATAGCGTTATGGAGATGTTAGCAAACTCAAGTGGCAGACCCTGCAAGAGAGGCGCTCTGCATCGCGGTGTAGCTTTCTGTCCAGGTTTCGAGAAGGTGCGTTTCTGGATGAGGTATCGAATATATTGCTTTACCCTACTTATACCTCCCAAGGAGATCACGAATGTAAAATTAGAGGGATTTGAGCGCGCATGGAGGCTTTCCGGCAGTCGTTCTTCCCGCGACCCATGCGCGACTGGAACAGGAAAGGGAGGTAATGACAGTGGCACATAAAGTGCCCTCTGCCACACACCGTTGGGTGGCTTGCGGAGTATAAATGTAGATGTAGATGTAGGTTCAGGAAAAATGAGGCAGTGCATACCCACAGAATTATTCTTGTTGCAACAAAGGGAATGAGAAAAAAGAACCAATACTGGCGTCAACACAGAACTAAGCAAGTGTTTTTCCCCATTAATTTTGAAAGCATGTTTGGTTTTGATTTTTGAGGAATCACTTTATTTTTTACTGCATGCTAATCAGTTTCCTCTCCAAGATGTTTTTTGACAATTTTGTCAACTGTTCTAAGCACGGCTCAACAGAGGAGCTCATGGTGGTGCACTTGGTCAGACTTTAAGAATGAAAGGAAAAAAGTCAACGGCAATTCCAAAATATTAAAATGTCACCACCACCCATTCTGGAATATGATCGGAAATTTGAGGCTTGAAACAATTATATTCAACACACGGAGTAGCACTCCATTATGTACCACATATCAGCTGACATACAAACAAAAGCATTTTCAGTATCATATGCAGACCCCACTCATATTTCAACTCTTTCAGACACTGTCACCAGCCTGTAAACCTCTCCATTCTGCCATTAAAGATATTCTTGAGAAATATTATGAGTCTCAAGTCCATGTTGTTGCTGCCAGACAGAGGATTTTTTTCAATGTTTTAGGAAGTTAAATCAAAATTATAAGGAGTGGAGTACTCAATTACAGGGCTCAACTAGGGAGTTTAAATTTCACTGTGAAGATGACTTGTTTAAGAAATCTTATGCATATTCTCTACTTCAGGATATGTTTATCAAGCACTCCCCTGGTAATAAATTAAAGAAGGGCCTGCTTAGCCTAACAAATCCTTCTTTCCAAGACTGCCATTAATTTGGGCATATGAACAATTGCCTATATCTGCTGAAACGTTACAGTGCAAGGATGCTGATGTGTTCACTGCGAGTCAACAACCAGCATTGGCTAACTGACTGATGAGGACCGATCCAAAAAATACAGGATGAGTACATTATTTGACTGAAATAGGCGGTAAACAAGTTCAGAAATGCTGAACTACTATTTTATTCACACTGTGGTGTAAACCAGAGAAGGAACACTTGTTTCTATCAGGCAACACATTGCAATTATTGTAAAACTACCAGACATAGGGCAGAGGTTTAAAAAACGAAGCACAACTAACAAAAACATCAGATGCTCAAACATACTGCTGTAGTAAACCATAAGAAGGCAAGTGTTGTTCATAATGAACATGTGCAAATTCAAAAACTTCCACAAACAAAGTGTCATGTGAATGTCATATTTTCTGTCAGTAAAAAGTCATTATCTGAGTTGACAATGTGCTGATCAACTTTCGAACTGACAAACGGTCATCAATTTCAATCATAAATCTAGTCATACTGGAAATTGGGATCGCCAAAGTTATCAGGTTTTCAAAGTTAACCGTTCAGTTACAGCAATCAGCAGATTCCACAGAAAGGAGAATTCACAACAGATATTATGTATAGACAATTTACAAAACAAGCTACAATCTTAGTTCTAAATTCAAATGAAGCAACAAATTTGCTAGGCCTGTATCTCATCTATGCTTTGGGCTTCACCATTCATGAAGAAGTGAATCAAATTCAAACTGACGTTCTGAATGGGATTTAACACATCTGTTCCAAAAAGGTGATTTTTTTTTTTTGAAAGTAACAAGTAGAACTAAAGGTTACAAGGCACACATCATGATGAAGTCAACTGCAGTGGCAAAATTCTGTGAAGCACGCAACATTTCCTTTCCATTAAAAGATAAAGTAAAGCAAAGAAAATGAGGTTATTGAAGCCACAACCATTAGCCAATGGTAAAGTAACAGAACTGCTCATGGTGCATCTCCAGAACTCACTTTATTACTGACTCTTATTCAATTCCCAAGGTGGAAAAAATGATGTCAAAATTAGCTGGTGGTGTGCACTTTGTCAAACTGAATTTACAGAAGCATATTTGCAATCCCTTTGGTTGAAGGCACACAGAGATTTACGACAACAGTCGAAACACATTTTTTAAAAAACTAAGTGATCTAGTACCCATTAAAATGTACAAAAACAGGGGTACCTGATACAGATACAGAACAGGTTGGCTGTGTACTATTTAAATTTAAATGTTCACACGGTGTCACAATGGGCCATAAAAATCAAATCAGACTGCAATGCACTCACACGCTTAGAGGGAGATCACCTACGCTGCCTTCTTTTACAAAATCAGAAGACCTGTATGCAGTCAGCTGTCTGAGGAACCTGCTAATGCTGATGGCAGCCGTCCCACCAGTGCAGCCAGCAATGGTGCCCAGCTGCACACAGCCAGCGAGGAACCGATGGAAGTGGATGCAGTGCTCATACTTCACACAAAAACATAAAAATGTTTAAGACTCAACCGGTCACCACCTCACTGTGGTACTGACTAGGTTTTGCACAGTGCCATGGGAAAATGCCAATGGAGGCATGGTGAGTGCATGCACCGAATTTGCATGCCTCCAAGCATGGAAGCAGGATATTAATGAAGCCATTCAGCTTCGACGGCTTGCCCTCCAGGGAAGATGATGTGTACATTGCTCAAGGGGTACACAGCAGTAACACAGAAGTCCACCACCACACAAAAGCACATCACTTGCGAGCACCTCTTCAGTTCTACACAGCAGCCTCCAAGACTATCTTCTGCTTTCACACCACGTCCATCAGTGCATCATATCCATCTGCCGATAGGGTTGCCAGCTGCTATGGAGAGCACTGTCAACTGTGGCCTACTCTGCTTCTGCAAAATACGGGTGCACATGGAGATTCTTTTGCCAACACGGACAGAAGTCAATGCACCACTGACACTCGCTCAGTTCTGTCATAACTCTAACAGTTCCTGCAATTAGGCTATAGAGCATGGTTCTGGCAGTTCGGTTCAGAGGCTAATGCAGTTCCATCTCTTTTATACACAATTGTGAAGTTCTACAGTGATGACAGTTCTCATATAGCAACCACTACTTACAGAGCAAAAGGGAATAGTTAACTACGGGTGTTAGATATAGGACCTCAGTGCCATCATCCAACTACTAAAGAAGTTATGTACATTTATTGCAAATTTTCAATGTTAATAAACTATTGCATCTGCCTATCCAAGGCTTTCAAGATGTCAAGTGAGGAAACTGTAAGTCGGTTTCCACATGACTGACGTTTTCAGAATTCATCATGGTTGGTGTGGAAGAGATTTTTCTGCTCAAGATATCTCATTATGTTCAAGCTCAAAATATGCTCTAGGATTCTACAACACACAGACGTCAAAGACATTGGATGGTAGTTCTCGGTATTGGCCGCAAAATGAGGAAATCCACTGATATAACCGAGCTTGACAAAGGACAGAGGGGTAAGGTCCTGGCCCTTGAATGAGAATTTCAGAAGCTGTGAAGCTGATTAGTTATTCATGTGCCACTGTTGAGACAATTTACAGTAAGCGGTTGAAGAACAGCAAAACCACGACTAGTTGACTAGATGTTGGATGTGTATGACCCATCATGGAACATGGAGGTCAGAGGGTTGCCCATTCTGTAAAGCAGGATAAGGAATGATCTGCGGGAGATCTGATTACGGATTACACTGCTGGTGCAAGCACAAGCGTTTCAGAACACATTGTTCAGCGTATGTTGTTGATCAGGGTGCTTCGCAGCAGACAATCACTATGTGCTCTCATGCTGACCCATAGACACAGTAAATTATGATTGCAGTGGGCATGGGATAATCCAAGGCTGCACTGTGGGTCAATGGAAACCTGTCACCTGGTCAGATAAGTAATGGGGAGAAGTATTATGCTACGGGGGATATTCATGCAGGCTTCCATTGAATCTGCAGTACTGATGGAAGACACTGTGACAGCTGTGGATTAAGTGAACTTTATTACTGATACCTACATCCATTCATGACCAATGTCTTCCCTGATGACAAAGGCATCTTCTAGCATGATAATTTCCATGCCTCAAGACTTGACTCATGCTATAATGGTTTGAGAAATGAGATTGTGGGCTCATATTGATGTCTTGGCCACCAACCTGATCTGAACCCAATGGATGGGAATGCTATAGGGCATCAGCTCCACCCCCCCCCCCCCCTTCCCCCCCCCCCCCCACCACACACACACACACACACACACACACACACACACAGAGAGAGAGAGAGAGAGAGAGAGAGAGAGAGAGAGAGAGAGAGAGAGAAATGGGCAATAATTCTCTCTCAGGGACTGAGAAAACAGTATAGAGACAGAATGGAAAAATACATAGAAAGGAAGACCAGTACAGCTCCAAAAGTCAAACAATGAATATTTTTTTTATTTGGCCATAGTTTGTAAGTACTAGCAATTAATAACAGCAATTATTATTGTTTTGATAACCGCAGTACACGTAATATTTACTGTACATTTCAGTGACAAAAAGACGGCACTATCATAAACATGGGTACAAGAAAATATCTCACCTCTGGTCCCACAACCTCTCTGAAATGCAAGCTGGGTTCATACTGGCAGTAAAGTTCCAGAAGCATTCTCTCAGCTAGTTTCTGCTCAGATTTCGACAGTTCTCTCCCTCTAGGGTCCAATGAATTCTTCATGTTGCTCAGGTAGTCCCTCAGCTCGGTACACAAAAGACATTGCCATGTTTCACTTTCCCTGTAGACGAAAGATAAATATATCTTATTTTGATTGTTTAACGTACACACAATTTTTCATTGTTTGACTACTACAGCAAAAATTTAAAAAATAATTGAAAGAACACATCATATGTATTGTGAAATGATTTTTCTAAAGTAAGAACCAAAATAGATCAGAGAAACATTTGATCTGTTTTTGAATGACAGTCGAAATAATGTACAGCAGCTGAGACGTTCTTACATTAGTGATGTAAGGAGACCACTGAGTGAAATTCCACAACACAAATATCTTCTAGTATTCTTTAAAATTATCAGATTTTATGTTAAATGTGTTTCAAATGTTTCCCTTATCTACCATGATTCATACTTTCAGACAAATTACTTCGCAAAAATTGGATCTCTTTTTTCCTCCCCAAAAGCTTTTTATTGTCAAACTTTGTTAGGATAGCATGAAATTAACATAAATACCAATCTGCATGATGAATTTGACACTGAAAGACCTAAGTCAGAACAAGAACCTCAGGAGTAGACAACATTCCATTAGAACTACTGATAGCCTTGCGAGAGCCAGCCATGACAAAACTCTACCATCTCGTGAGCAAGATGTATGAGACAGGCGAAATACCCTCAGACTTCAAGAAGAATATAATAATTCCAATCCCAAAGAAAGCAGTGCTGACAGGTGTGAAAATTACCAAACTATCAGTTTAATAAGTCACAGCTGCAAAATACCAACATGAATTCTTTACAGACGAAAGGCAAAACTGGTAGAAGCCGACCTCGGGGAAGACCACTTTGGATTCCAAAGAAATGTTGGAACACGTGAGGCAATACTGACCCTACAACTAATCTTAGATTAAGGAAAGATAAACATGTTTCTAGCATTTGTAGACTTAAAGAAAGCTTTTAACAATGTTGACTGGAATACTCTCTTTCAAACTCTGAAGATAGCAGGGGTCTAATACAGGGAGCGAAAGACTATTTACAATTTGTACAGAAACCAGATGGCAGTTATAAGAGTCGAGGGACATGAAAGGAAAGCAGTGGTTTGGAAGGGAGCGAGACGGGGTTGTAGCCTATCCCCGATGTTATTCAATCTATATACTGAGCAAGCAGTAAAGGAAACAAAAGAAAAATTTGGAGTAGGAATTAAAATCCACGGAGAAGAAATAAAAACTTTGAAGTTTTCCAATGACATTGTAATTCTGTCAGAGACAGCAAAGGACCTGGAAGCACAGCTGAATGGAATGGACAGTGTCTTGAAAGGAGGATATAAGATTAACATTATCAAAAGCAAAGCAAGGATAGGCCTCAGCTAGAGATGGTGATCTTGTGTGTGAGAGTTGCGTTTGCATGATTTTTGTGTGTGTGTGTGTGTGTGTGTGTGTGTAGTCTATTCCCGATGAAGGCCTTGTTGGTCGAAAGCAACTTTCTGGCAGTCTTTTTGTTGTAGCTACCTGTGACTCAGCATCTCCGCTATATGCTGAGTAGCAACTATCCTTTTCATAATATTGTTACATTCCATCCTCGACTTTCCATTGTTTGATTTCCTTGTTAGATATAGAATTACATTTACAGCATGTGTTTTCTCAACTAGACTTGAAAATTGTGGGAAAAAGTTTAGATACTCTAGAAATAACACTTGTCGAGCAGCAGGAGCAGATGGGACACTCCAGATACTTACCACATTTTTCTGTTACGACTAGGGACCGGCAAAATTCGTATTTTGCAATAAATGTGAAATAGATGTGAATTTTGCCTCAAAATGTGAAAGCACAAAATTATTTAATAGACAGTATTTTGTACCAAATTGTATCCATATGAAGTATTTCATCAGAGATAGTTTGAAATAGCTTTATTTTCTGCATATAAATATCGAAAATATTACCAATTTTCAGTTACTGGTATTTTAAATCATCTGGCGAACCCAATTTGGAAATCTAATGCACGTAAGAACTTGTTTTCAAAATATAAAGTGCACAAACGCAACGATGAATCAATGTGCACAATGATCTGGTGTCATTCCAATTGTGGACGGTTGAATGGTCTATTGAAGATAATATCACATAATGTGATGTAGCAGTACTCAATTGTGGCACCTAGCATTTTAAAACAAAGAAACTGTACGTTTGTTTGTTAGCCAAAGCTCAAAAGATGATACGTTGTGGAAACTTTTACTGTATCAAATTAGGTGGCGGATGTTTTGAACTGTGGTCGCATCAAATGCCCCTAGACATTGGGTCTGAACTACATCGTTAGCAATACACTGCTAACCTCAACAAACAATTGCCCATTGCTGTCTCCGAATGTCTTGTGTCGTGCACTGCTTGTGGTTTTCTTTTCTTATTTTGAAAAATGTGAAGTGACTAATCCTGGTCTATAACATATTTCGATTACCACCCTCACAACACT
The DNA here is from genome assembly GCF_021461395.2 of Schistocerca americana. Lineage (NCBI taxonomy): Eukaryota > Metazoa > Arthropoda > Insecta > Orthoptera > Acrididae > Schistocerca > Schistocerca americana. The sequence continues at coordinate 225,412,312 of NC_060125.1, read as the reverse complement.
AGAAGAGATTGGTGATATCTGTAACAATGTATCAATCCTGCTAAAGGGAAGCGGGGCTTGTTTCCCTGTACCTCTCCCCTCTCGTCTGATGGTCAAAATTCTGGTTTGTTTACACTTGTGGCTATCTGCTGCTATAGCCAATAATGTCTGCACTCTGTGCTATAGCAACTGGAAAAAGAAATTTGTAACATGTTTCGACTGTGGCAAAATCCTTTACCTAACATAAAAATATAATTACTGTATGTTCAGTTCTACTTAGATGCCAAATACTTTGTCATTTCAATTTGTAGCATTGTCAAGCATGGGTTGCACAGCTATGAATGCCCACAGAAGGCCTACATTAATAGTCTGCAGATTTTGTAATGATTGAACTTGGCAGGAAAAGACAAGTAATGTCTAGAAACTCCCTAAGATGGCAACACATTCAGATCACCAGCGGGAAAATGCTGCTGCTCTTCAACAGAACAATCATTCCTGAAAGCTTGAATACAGCCAAACCCAGAAAATAAAGGCCATCCCCCAGAAAATAAAGGCCATCTCAGAACAAAAAGTTTTGTGCATAAGCAAACAATCCAGTCAAAAAGGTCCCAGTCGGCACTTTTTGTAAGAGTCAATTTCAAAGAACTAATGCTTTGTTCATCTTCACTAATGTAGCGTGATAACATTTTATATTAGTGCACTAAAACAAAAAAGACGAAGGATGAAGTAGTATATGTAAGGAGTTCTAAGGACCAAGATGAGTCAGTATCCCTTAGGAACAGATATTAAACTGAAGGAGGACAAATGTTGCAACCATGGTAGACTGATGTTTGAACTATGTGAAGCTTAGATGGGAAAAGAGGAATATGTATTGGTGGAAAGAGAATAGAATGTGTAAGATTTGCTGATGACATGGTATTAGTGGCAGTAAGTGAGCGGACAGGGATTAACATGCTGAAAGATCTGAATGAAGCTTGTGTGGAATATGGGATGCAAATAAACACAGCAAAAACAAAGAGTGTGGCCATCAATACAAGATGCAGACTGTCCAATATTAAAATAGGACAATCTACCATTAGCCAAGTAAGTGAATTTAAATATCTTGGAAGCACAATAACTGAAGACTTGAGATGTCACCAGGAGGTGAAAACTCGAATTGCCATAGCGAAGGAGGCATTCAACAGAAAGAAGGCTTGGCAAATGTTTTGTCTGGAGTGTGGCACTATATGGGGCAGAAACATGGATGCTGAGACGAGAGGATGAAAAAAAAGGTTAGAAGCATTTGAGATGTGGATGTGGATGAGAATGGAGAGAATAAGCTGGATGGAAAGAGTGAGTAATGAAAGAGTATTGGAAAGGGTTGGTGAGAGAGGATGTCTGCTGAAGGTTGTAAGAGGAAGGAAAAAGAACAGGTTGGGACATTCATTGAGAAGGGAGTGGTTGCTAACAGATGCTTTGGAAGGATTTGTTTGTGGGAGCAGACAGAGAGGAAGAAGGAGATACAAGATGATAGACAACATACAGGGAAGAGGAAATTACGCAGACCTGAAGAGGATGGCAGAAGACCGGACAGCCTGGAGAACTACCATGTGAAAACCTGCCTTTTGGCAGAACACTGATGATGATGATGATGATGATGATGATGATGATGATGTGAAGTTCATGTGTCCTATTTCAAGACAATTATTGTAATCACGATAAAAAATGTTTGTTGTAATTGTTGTTCTTCTGTGACTATGTCATGTATTTTATTTCGGGACAAGTATTGTAAGATCATTTTTGAATTCTGTAAAGCACAGTATTGTATCTCAGAACAATCGTTGTAATCATACAATAATCTTTAAGTGTAATTGTTATACTGTTGTAACTATGGGAAAAATAAATAAATAAATAATAACCCAAGAAATGTTTCCCTTATCTACCATGATTCATACTTTCAGACAAATGACTTCGCAAAAATTGGATCTCTTTTTTCCTCCCCAAAAGCTTTTTATTGTCAAACTTTGTTAGGATAGCATGAAATTAACATAAATACCAATCTGCATGATGAATTTGACACTGAAAGACCTAAGTCAGAACAAGAACCTCAGGAGTAGACAACATTCCACTCTGAAGGATAATGCCAATTTTTCCAAGGGGAGGGGCGTCACGTCCGCAGCAAAAAATTCAAGTACTAGTAAAAAATTCAAGTACCAGTAAAAAATTCAAGTGCTAGTAAAAAATTCAAGTACTAGTAAAAATATCAAAGTTAACTACATAAAGACAGAGTCTGAGCATAGGAACAGAAACAGACACAGATAGGACAAATGGCCACATGCTTGAGGTCCTAGGCCATGGACCAGAGAAGACCTGTGCAATAAATAAGGAAACAGATTTAAGGAAGCAAGAGCTAGGCAATAACACAAGGAGCTATGAGACAGATTTCATGAAGGGAATCCATAGATGACAACGGGATAAAAACTTCACTTAGCCTCTGAAAGATATCTGAAGAATAACACATAGCCAATAATGCTATGTGAAGCCTCTGAAGCTATCTCAAGGACTGGTAGGGTCAAAGAGGAAGGCGAACAAAAAGAGAGGACCACAGCCGAGTCCAGAGCAAAGTTAGAAACATGTAGACAGATTTGGCCAGGAGATGTACATACTGAGAGAGATGTCAGTAGACAGTACGGGTTAGATGGAGAAGCAGTCATGGACTGAAGCAGACAGTGTGTTCAGCTGAACGTGCTGCAAATAAGATAGCTACAAGGGCTCTGCTGGTCTTAGAATTTATATACAAGAGTTTCAGTAAGTGGACAGAATGGTGATAAAAGTCACTGTCATTGTGTAAGGACATGGCAGCCAACATACCAACCACCTCAGCTAGGGAAGTTAGCTTTGTAAATAATATTTGGAAAATAATCTAATGTCACTTATCCACCTCACTATCCCCCAATCCTGTACATGTGGTTCTGAAATTCTAGTCAGACACTCAGGTACTCCTTCACTTTGATAAAATCGGCTGAATTCAGTTTATCATGAACCCCTGTTGCTCTATCCCTCGTAAATTCCAAGATTGAGACTGAGACACGACAATGGTAAAAAGAACCACAAAAATGCTTTATATTTAAAAATATTTGTTCTTTTTGTTTTTATACATAGCATCACAAAAAATAACTCTTACGCAGGAATTGCTTTGAGATGAGGAATGTGGCAGTTAACGTGGAAGACCTTTGGACATTTGTCACAGCATACTAGCTCACCACCATCCATACACACAGCACACCAATCTTCATTTGGATCATCCTTCTGTGGTTCTGCAAAGAAAAAAAATCAGTACAACCAAACTGGAACTATGTCATGAAGTAATATCACATCTTGTCTCAAATAGGATGCAAACACATTAATAGTACAGTTCAACAGCTGTTACTGACTGCACCTCATTTCAAACTGTCCTCATCTACGTACTTCAAGAAGCTGCAGAAAATTATCATGGAGCTGCATTCTACGAGGGATCATTCATGGAAGTTCTTGATTCTTTCATATAAAAAATGTTGACTGTTTAAAGCTTTTCAGTACAATGTACACACCGAGCACTATTTTTTGTATCATAATTTCATCTCCACTAACATTTATAATTAATACGCTATTTTTCAACAGCCTGATTATAACCAATTTTTATGGTACCCATAAGACCTTGATGTGTATGACTATTCATTACTGCCAAATCACCTTACACCAACACATTCAATGAGCTTGCTGAACACATTATAATCACTGCAATACTGATATGAGTTGTATCAAAAATGTGCCCTCACCTTCAACGGGGGGAAAAAGAAAGAAAGGAAAGAAAGAAAGAAAAAAAAAACACATGTTGCACAAAGTGTCATTCTTACTTGTAGATCCCTACTTGGGCCACTCCATCTTTACCGGATTTCATACTGTATTTGACCCACACATCAGGGAAATTTTATCCTGAAGCTTTTAGCACACACAAAAAGGTGTTTCTAATATTTAAATCTGAAGAGTACATCTGCAGTTGATGTAATATTTTTAGCTGCTATGAGATGTTTTCCAGAAACACCACAACAGAATACTGTTCCGTGCATACACGACTCATGATCTGAGTTTCTATATATTTTAGTGATATGCATAACTTGCTATTCACATTTTCCTTGCAGCAAACATCACACACTTAATTAGTTGCAGCAATGCCTGAGGCGTTAACTTATTATTCCTGTGTGCCTACTTAATCACTGCAGTATTCATCAACCAGAAATGTTTTGAAGTTTACAACACACCCCTAAGGCATCTTCAATCTGAACTCACTGAGCAGTCAAATAAAACTGTCGACAAGATGAAACATGTGGACGAGATGAACATATTTGTCCCATTTGAGAAATATAGAGGCATCCTACAACTAAGACGTGATTTATGTTGTTCCTAAATTATCTGATTTAGTCGAGGAGAATTTGATCCTGCTGAAAGTATGCACACACTGAGTCTATAGTCAATGAGATCTGTGATGCAGTGCATTAACTGCTACAACTAAAATACTTTATCGCCAAGTGTGTTGTGGAGTGACAACTGATGATTAAACAACATAGAGAGTTGAAACTCACATGTGTTGTGTGTAAATGATGCCCTATTTAGCCAGTTTTCTATCAAGCAAAGCACCTGAGTGTAACACAGGCTGTCTCAAAACTATCACTGCGATTTGCATTCACAGTCATCCCATCAAAACATTTAATAACTGTAAACACTAACATCCTTATAAGACATATGTATTTTGCTCCCTAAGTTTTTAAGCTGTTCTTGGAGTAAACAACACATGCAAATCAAATTTACATCAGCTAATAGGGAAATTTTTTATTACAAAAGGAAACAGAAATATATGATTATTATAATGTCGTAATAGGTTACCTGAAAAATTGTTAATTAAACCAACAACTATGTTCTGAAGCACAATTAAAGCACCAATCAAAATAACTAATCAAAATATCTAATTAAGTATAACATTAGAATAGACTAGAGAGAATAGATAAAACTGACTGATGAAATCCTCCCAATCACCACCTACACCACATGCACCATCTATCCCACCAGAGGCAGGAGTATATGTGAAATCAGTCATGTGATCCACAAGCTAAGCTAAGCCACAGTGCTGCATTCTATATTGGCATGACAATCAACACGCTGTCTGTCGGCATGACCGACCACCGACAAACTGTGGAAAAGAAACAGCTGGCCACATAGTTGCTGAGCAATCTGCCCAATACAATGTTCTTCCTTTTAAAAACTGCTTCACAGCCTGTGCCAGCTGGAATCTTCATATCAACACCAACTTTCAAGAATTGCACAGGTGGGAACTCTCCCTGCTGTATATCCTATGCTCCTGTAACCCACCTCACCTAACCCTTCATTAGTCATTGTCCTACATCCACCCATCTCCTTCCCTGTTCCTACTCCAGCATCACACAGCCCTCTATTCCACCAATGCATATATGAATATATGAATTTTCCTTCTCTCCTTTTCCACTGCCACCCCCCCCCCCTCCCCCTGTCTAATCTTGTGACTGCACCTAGCTGCCCCATCCTCTCTCCAACTTGTCCCTGTACGCTCCCACAAGCAGTACTTTACCATCCCCCCACCTCTACCCAGCTATCCCTCTCCCTCCCCACCCTAGCATCTTTCTAACCCCCAGCATCCAGATTGCTTCCCCCAGCATGCGCTACTGCTCGCAGTCTGGCCTCAGCAGACATAGACTGTGGTCATATGCGTGTGAGTTACACTTGTGTGTGTGTGTGTGTGTGTGTGTGTGTGTGTGTGTGTGCGTGTGTGTGTGTGTGTGTGTGCGCACGCGCGCTCTGTCTAATTCCAATGCAGGCCTTTTTCACCAAAAGCTTACTTGTTTGGCAGTCTTTCTGTTGTGTCTATCTGTGATTGAGCATCTCTGCTATATGGTGAGTAGCAATTTATCCTTTTCATAATACTCTCATTATTCCGTCATGAATTTTCCATTGTTTGATGAAATCTGTGTGTTTGATAACTTATAGGTATGTGAATAACATTAAAAAAGTAAGCTTGGTAATAAATATGTAAATAATATAATTTTCTCAATTGTCAGAAGCATATTTCTTTTTTTTTCTCTTTTAACTACAGTTGAACATATTGCTTAAAAAGATGCTATTAGTTATGAGAAACTTAGCCATGGCCTTGTTGAATGGGCAGTTTTAGATGGTGCACACTGTAATACCCTAAAACTACATTAACTTATATTAATACAATTAATGACCCAGTCTGGCTGTGCAAAGGTAGCATTAAGTACAGGGTGGCACAGATAAAAGTACCCCATGTAAGTACAAAGGAAATACAGTGAAATTACAGAAACCAAGAGCTGAACTGGACTAACCATTTATTTACAGTGAAAAATACATTTACTGAAGACACTGAAAGTGACCTCCTGCCACATCAATACATAGCTATGCACGCCTAAGCATCTACATATATACTCCGCTAGCCAACAAGCGGTGTGTGGCGGAGGGCACTATTTGTGCCAAAGTCATATCCCCCCCCCCCCCCCCCCCTGTTCCACTCGCGGATTGCGCAAGGGAAAAATATGACTGTCTGAACGTCTCAGTATGAGCTCTAAGCTCTAAGTTCAATTATCTTTGAATGGTGATCAAGGTGTGATCTGAAAGTTGGTTGTAATAATATATGCTCTACATCCTCAGCAAAGATCAGATTTTGGAATTTAGTGAGCAGCCCCTTCTGTTTAGTGCGTCATCTATCTGCAAGTGTGTCCCACTTCAAACTTTCTATGAGACTTGTAACACTCTCGCGATGTCTAAAAGTACCAGTCACAAATCTTGACACTCTTCTTTGGACCTTCTCAATCTTGAATCAGACCCAACCAGTAAGGGTTCCAGACAGATGAACAATACTCTAAGACTGGACAAACTAGAGTATTGTAAGCAATTTCCTTTGTTGAAGGTCTGCATCGCTTCAGGATTCTACCAATAAACCACAATCTACAGTTCGCCTTGCCTGTTACTTGTGTAATCTGATCATTCCATTTGAGATCATTTCGAGTAGTTACACCCAGATACTTGATGGATGTTACCGCTTCCAAAGACTGGGCATTTATTTTGTACTTATACATTAACAGGGATTTTCGCTTTGTTATACGCAGTAGGGTACACTTACCAATATTGAGAGATAACTGCCAGTCATTACATCACGCATTTATTTTCTGCAAATCCTCACTGATTTGTTAACAACTTTGTGTGATACTACTTTCCTGTAGACTACAGCATCATCGGCAAACAGTCTAATGCCGCAGTCAATACCATCAACCAGACTGATTATGTAAATCTTAAAACGCAGCAGACCTATTACAATGCCCTGGGGCACACCTGATGTTACACTTGTTTCTGTTGAAGTCTCCGCATTCAAGATGACATACTGCTCTCTGTCTGTCAGAAAAATTTCTATCCAACCGCATAGTCATCAGGCAGACCGTAAGCGCGCACTTTTTGGAGCAAGTGACAGTGGGGAACTGAGTTGAACAGCTTTTGAAAGTCGAGGAATATGGCATCAACCTGGGAGCCAGTACCTAGAGTCTGTTGTATATCATGCACAAAGAGGGCCAGCTGTGTCTTGCATGATCGCTGTTTCCTAAAACGGTGCTGGTTTCTGCAGATGAGCTTTTCAGAGTCTAGAAAGTTCATTATGTCTGAACACAAAATATGTTCCATAATTCTACAATAAATTGATGTCAGTGAAATTGGCCAGTAATTATGTGCATCCAATTTTCTACCCTTTTTATAGATTGCTATGACCTAGGCCTTCTTCCAGTCATGGGGAACTTTCCGCTGTTCCAATGATCTCCGATAGATGATGGATAAGAATGGTGCTATATTTGTAGGATAGTCAACATAAAATCTTACAGGGATACCGTCTGGACCAGATGCCTTCCTGGCATCTAAGAATCTTAACGGTTTTACAATCTCAGATGCACTAAACACTATGTCAGCCATCTTTGAATTTGTTCGATAATTGAAAGCATATTCAGATACACCTGGCAAAAAGTTTGGATATCGATGGGGGCAACTTCACAGTTGATGTCTTTCAGTTCCTATATTGTGTGTGGATTTAGGCTCTTCAAGTGTCCCCATAGGGAAAAATCACATGATGTTAGATATGGTGACCGGGGTGGCCATAAATGTTTGCTGACAGTTCATTCTTCAGTGAAGACATCATGGATTCGTTCCAAGGATACCTAAAACGTGTAGCATGTTGCCCCTTCTTGCTGGAAGAAGCAGTACCATCTTTCATATTCAGTGATTAGGAAACAAACTGTATCAAAAATTTCCATATATGCAGCTGTGTTGAAGGTAGTGTCAAAAAATAATGGTCCAATGATGTGAATTCCTGTTAGACCACACCAAATGCTGATTTTTTTAATCATGGATTGGTTGCTGACACACACTGTTAGGGTTCTCCATTGCCCAGTATCTCACGTTCTGTGAATTCCCGTGACCGGCAAAATGAAACCATGCTTCATCATTCACGATGTAAAGGAAAGCGTCTAACAAACCTTCAGTGATGCTATTCAAAAGCCACATGCAGTAATCTACACTTTCCTGACTGTCATCTTCCCATAATTGCTGCACAACAATCACACGATATGGTTTCAAATTAAGACTCTATGTGTACACTTCTTTGGACTCTGAATGTCTTTGGCAAATGTCTGCAGTAACTTCTGGTGTGCGAACTGAAGGAATTCTTTGTCATTTTAAATTTTGCACAGATCAGAGGGTGCGTCAGTTTTTATACAGACTTTTATTGCTCTCTTTGCTGGTAGTCCTCTATCCAGATACTTGACCCCAAAAATTTTGTGAGTTTAATTTATCGAACCTGTTTTCACATATGCTTCAATAATTTCAATTCTTTCTTCTATCGAGAAAGTCACTTTGCAGTCTGCAAAGAGAAATGTCTAACTTGACTGATGTAATAAACTGAAATATTGACATAAGAATGCTAATAATCAATTATTACACAAAATTGTGCATTTTCATTGTTGTTTACTGTATTTCAGAAGTCAAAACATTGCATGCACATTTAAAGGGGATGGAGTACTTTTAACTGTGCCATCCTGTATCTATGGCCAGGCAACTTATGTGGCAGGCCACTGCATAGAGTTATGAATAAATTTCAGAGAATGAAGCAATGTAAGCAGCGGATGTCAGGAAAGTTGTCTAGAGAGATGAATGTTGGGTGTTCCATTTCGCATTGGTGTTTGGAGTGACATTTCATGGCAGTAATGGGAGTACTTTGTAATGCAAGTTATCATCTTTTTAGCCATTGTAAATACTGTATGCGAATTGTGTGTGTGTGTGTGTGTGTGTGTGTGTGTGTGTGTGTGTGTGTGTGTGGAAAAAAATAAGAAAAAGCCACATATGACATATATGTTTAGCTTGTCTTACAGCACTTCTCTTGTGAAGCTTAGAACACACAGTGTTGCATTGTTGGGACTCTGTCACAATTCTTTGTCATGGACTCTTTATGGCAGACTTCTTTGCCTTGTCATGCAAAGGATCACGCCCACATCAAGGTTTGATTCAAGGAAGGCAGAAAGCCAAAAGTTGAGTAATCTGCTGTACTGCTGAAAGAACATCCTGTATGTAACTCAGGCAAAGCTGCTGAAGTAATTTGATGATGAGGTGGTTATATCTTCGTAAGCAATCAACACTTATTACAATACTTCAAAGCTGAGTAACTCACTGTCCATTGTATGAAGAACTGCAGTGAATTAAGAGTGCAAGCTGTGAGTGTTAATGCGAGGGAAGCAGTAATTAGGTCTGAAATTGTCATCGTATTTCTAAATGTGTATCTACACATCATTGTGATGTGAATGCTAGGTTAAAAGGCATAGTGGGAAAAAGGGATCCACCCGAGATTTGACTCCACGACTTTTCAGTTTCCAACGACATGCTCTATTGCTAGATCAACACACCAGGTGTGAATTTGATCCTGCTTGCTGTGTCCATGAGGCACTGCTCCTCTCTCGAGTTATGGCAGCTGTTCACTAGGTGGCAATGGCATTATTTTCACAAAATAACTTTAATTAATCACAATTCACACAGTTTTGATGAAATATTTATAAATTATATACAAAGCGTTTCTCTTGATCTATTAGTCAAAACCAGATCAAAATCCCTGCAGCAGTTCCTGACGTCAGCCTGTATATACAGACACATGCAAGCGAGAGATTTCAAAACAAAAACACACACACACACACACACACACACACACACACACACACACACAGAGAGAGAGAGAGAGAGAGAGAGAGAGAGAGAGAGAGAGCGAGCGAGCGCTACATTGTCATGGTAGCCTAATTGTCCTCATGCAGCAGTCACCCACGACAACATAGCCACACGTGTGTGCATGTGGATTGCATTAGTCAGCTCTGAAGGAGGCCCCCCCGTCCAAGCGTTCAGCAACAGACTCAATTTCATTTGTGTGTCTCCCGATCACTAAGGAGGAGTGGTTACCCTCATACCTTCCATTATTTGTACTTTATCCATGAGTACTCAGTATCATATTAAACTTGTAACAGGACGATTAGACAGTCATATAACAGGACAATTAGACAGTCATATGAAATCAGCTACTCCCAAACACATGCATTTTAGCTACAGGCCCACAGGCCCGCATTCATTGCTGACAATAAGTATTAACTCAAAGCTCTTGAAAACAACACCCAAAGAGTAAATGCTTTAAAAGAGCTGATGCAAATAAAGCTACAAACAAAATAATCTTACTACAAGTACTCTAAACCATTGAGGACACAAAATTTTTCAGGAAGTCAAGTGTGTGCTAAAAAATATCAAAACAGCAATATTATTACAGAAGTAAATGAAGAATACTGGTGGTTTATCAAAACAGCAATATTATTACAGAAGTAAATGAAGAATACTGGTGGTTTACAAGCATGAGTTCAGTACAAATAAGCTAAAAGCCTTGGGTAATAATTTTATTTCTTACTCACATTTACAACTTAGTAGCTAATGTCAAGACTGTGTCAAATACAAGTGATTTGAAACTGTTCAATAATTTTTATTATACTTTCTATTTATGAAAACAAAAGAACACATCTGACTTCAAAGTGCTTTTTAATACAAACCTTGCTCAAGACCACCATTTGAAAGTGGCAGCCCAGAGGTTTCATCGAGTCCAGTGGAGCTGTCTACCAGTGGTGCATCATTGGAACCTACTTTCTGTGTCTCGGGCACCACCTCAATACCATTCCGATCGAGCTTTGCTATTGTTGCCATAAGGTCATTAACAGATTCCTTAAAACAAGAAAGATAATGAGTGAAATTTTACACTGAAACATGGTATCACAGAGAATGGCTAGAACATCAAACAAATACTATAATCTAGTTCATAATCAATTTATATAAATCAAACAGCCACCTTTTTTTATACAAAAAATGACAACCAAGGTAACAGCACTACAAGAAACATTATTCAAGTTTCTGCAGAAAACATTCTTCTGTATATTGTGCTACATGAAAATTTCTAGCCATTTATTAAGATACATGAGTGATGTAAAAAAACTGAACTTTGCTTACAACATCCTTATTGCTCACTGAACTACATTTTAAGCACTGTACCCATCAAAGCAGTCACTTCCACTGGTAACGTTTCTTCCATTTTTGGAAAGCCTCCTGCAATGCACTTTCCGGGATGGCACACAGGTGTTTTGTCACATTGCACACATTGTCCTGAATCTCCTCTGTGGTTTGAAAACAATGAGTTTTTTTTTTCTTTTTTCCAACATAGTTTTAAGGTTAGGAGACAAGAAAAAGTCTGCTGGGCCTCGGTATGGAGAATAAGGTGGATGGGGTACAATAGACTATCAATGTTTCTCGAGATAGTGCAGACAAGGAGTGATGCTTAAGCTGAGGCAACTCAGGCCTGTTCCTGTGCACAGCATCCCTCAAACACATTAAAATTCTTTTGCGTACTTCCTTGTTTACTATCTGACCAGGCAGTACAAACTCATAAGGGAAATTAACTTTGCATTAAAAAAAAAGGAACACAATCAACTGACCAAAATCATCTTGAACTTTGTCCAAGCCATGCATACTTTTTGCAAAAAAAAAGGAGACTCTTTGTTCACCCACTGTAAGCAATTTAATCTGCCAACCGAGGCACTATTTCAAAAGTTTGGTCTTTTTCAGAATGCTCCTTGTGTATTCACAATTCCCGACGTTTTGTAACCCATTAACTTGATTTAACCCTACAAAAAGAAGCCACAGGGGTTTGTGGGAGATGAACATGTAGTCGAAGGAATTGGCCAGCCTTTATCTTTCCACTGATGCATTAAACTGTGCTTGAGCACACACTGAAACGTGCACAAATGCAATGCTGTGCCTGAAATACATCTTTGTACATACTGCTAACAGTATGTAGTGTGTTGCCCAAGAAAGATCCACCGTTCACTACTGTATGTTTGTTTAGCAAAAACTGGATCTCAATGAGAAATCACCAACAATGCCACAATGCCAACTCTGATTTGACTGAGAATCTCTGCTGATACGAAGTTTGACCATCTGGTCACACCTTTGGAAGCCTAAACATAAGTGGTTCACGTAAGTTATGAGAGATACCGTATTTACTCGAATCTAAGCCGCACCTGAAAAATGAGACTTGGAAAAAAAAAAATCCCCGAATCTAAGCCGCACCTGAAATTTGAGACTCGAAATTCAAGGGGAAAGAAAAGTTTTAGGCCGCACCTCCAAATTGAAACAAAGTTGGTCCATTGTAATATGGGACACAATTTAGGTCGAATGAATGACGATACAGCTACAGTAGTTTGGTTCCAGTCGTAAGCTTAGCAGTTAAGTTTTACCAGGTAGCCATTGCTATGTGTCAGGCGCTCCGTCCGTATTTATATGGGTACTCTTCCTTTTTCACGTGCTTTGTCTGGTTTGAATCGATTGCTTATTTTGCTTTGACCTGATAAGTGCCATTTTCTTTGTTACAGGTGTTTACGTCACTCTAAGCTGAAAATGCATTACTGTACTGTGCCATGCATTGTTTGTCGCATTCTGATAGTGCGTGTTTACGGCCTGTCGCCGCTTGCGGCCTGGCTTGCTTTTGTGCATGCTACCGTCACTTACAATTTAAAAAAAAAAAAAGGAGAGAGGAATCGTCTCATTAGCGAAACAAAGGCAAGAGACTGCTATTTGTTGTTACTTACACTGCTGATTTCTTTGATAATGATCAACAAGAACCAAATAATAGACTGCGTAAGATAGAACATGTTCTGAACGAGAGTTAGGCGAAAATTTTTCTCCGTTTGAAAATCTTTGCGGCCGCTTCTTTAGTACATCAAATTCTGCACAGAAATTAGAGTCACCTTAGATTTAAAAATCTAGTCAGTTGCCATGCTTCATTTCTGACTGTATCATTATTAGGCATAAGAATAATACGAATATAAACATGACACGATATGTATATTCTTCCGCGTTTGCTGTTGTCTCACTCTAGTTTCGTAGTTTATTAGGCAGACAGGATTTAAATGAGATAGCAGCAAACACGAGAGAATACATGGCAAAATGTTTATATTCGTATTATTCTTATGGTGAAGAGAATACTGCATGTGATTCACAATTCATCAGGTTCCTATTAGCAACCATCTCTTCTCACAGGTAGGAAAAAATTCAGAACGTAGAGTTGGCCATATTGACAAACATCCCAAACAGTCTTGCCAGTCGGAATTTCGTAGTACATTGAAATTCTGCTACATTCGAAGATGAACAACACGGAATTTGTATTTACTTCATTGGATAATGTATGAAAATGCAGTGGTCAAAAATCGAGGCGGAGAAAAAAAGCTCGTCTTCCACCTTTTTTTTAAAATTTATTTACTTACGCAGAGGTTTTGGCGCCAGTATTTATTTTCACGCCTACAAAGCATCCCTGTCTAGCGCTACATATATTCGATGGCAGAAGTTAGTTGTGGTGGAGGAGGAGCAGATTAGTGTTTAACGTCCCGTCGACAACGAGGTCATTAGAGACAGAGCGCAAGCTCGGGTGAGGGAAGGATGGGGAAGGAAATCGGCCGTGCCCTTTCAAAGGAACCATCCCGGCATTTGCCTGAAGCGATTTAGTTAGTTGTGGTGGCACCTACCAACATTTTTCAGAGCTTCCGCTTGCTTTGCACTCGATTCTAAGCCGCAGGCGGTTTTTTGGATTACAAAAACCGGAAAAAAAGTGCGGCTTAGATTTGAGTAAATACGGTATATGCAAATGTTAACCAATACAGAAACCCAACATTCAAAGCATCTTTCTTGTTGCAATGATGGGGGTTAACTGGGTTCCCATCCATCAAGCCATAAATGAAATATTCTGCTACTGGTTTTATTACTGAAGTACACAATTACCAACATGTTCTAGCCTCTAACACAGATGGTAATATGGGTATTAAAGAGTGTGTGTGTGTGTGTGTGTGTGTGTGTGTGTGTGTGTGTGTGTGTGTGTGTGTGTGCACGTTTTAGCTGACTTTTCTAAAAGTTCACTGAATTGCTTATTCAAACGTCATAGTAGCCATAACAGTCATTATTATTATTTGAAAATTAGGGCTCATTTCTGGGAACAATATTGATTCAAATTCTGGTTAGTTTCAAACAACTCCAAAAGTCTTGCTCACTATTTTACAAACACACCACAAATGAAATAATACTGTGACAGTAGAATGTCCACTAAAAGCCAAAACTCACCTGACAGAGGTTATCGAGGCTCTTCTCTGTATCCTCTGAACGCCCCTGGCTGGGGCTAGGCGTCTTTGGTACAGAAGAGGTTACAGCCGACGACACTCTCCCCGACAGCTCTCCATTTTGATTTTGAGCGACTGCAGGCACTGTACCTCCTGTCACCCTCTGTGCCTGTGGCTGCACCTGTGACTTCAGCGTAATTTTGAAGGACTCGTCAACCGGCCCCTGCGGCTGTGCAGCTCGTGCTACCGGTGGGTAAGCGTGTCCGTTGGCATTAGATCCGACACCCTGTTGTGGTATGTGCCATTGCACACCAGAGTGTTGCATCATCTGCGCACTGGAACTGTGCGGGCTCTGGCCGCGGGTGTGCGTGACGGACACCCCTGCTGCTGGCATGACATGCTGCATCCCCACTGCCTGCCGTTGCACTTGTCCTGCAAATGTGTGCCCCACATTTTGTGAGGCCATCCTGTTGTTTGGTATCTGCTGAGGCTGCTGCTGGTGGTGGTGCACAGTGTACAGCTGCAGTGGAAACATTACAGATTTTATGATATAGGCACCAATTTAAGTGATAGAAAACTAGTGGTACAATCAAGTGTGCCACTCTAAATTAGTAAAACAATTACAGACACAGAGTTATTGAAAACCTGAAGGTTGTGGATTCATTACTTAAACAAAATAATAATATAATAAATTACTGATTTCCAAATGACAACAGAGATCCAAAGGAATAATCTCATCAACACCCCTATCTTGCATAAAAATTGTAGAAAGAAGATTACTTCAGTTATTAATATAAATAGAAAATAAAATGAAATGTAGACACTATAACAAAAAGCCATAGAGGATGTGCTTCTTAATTCCAATGCCAAAACCTGTTAAAGATGGACAAAATCCCATTGGAAACCCCGAAAAAGTGGAAAAGTTTACAATAAATTCAACTACCTTAAACGTAATTAATAATAGTAAAATTTTATGATGTAAAATTATGACTGGAAATTAACATTCTGCAAGCGAATTACACACACAGCTTACAGAAATTAAAAGTACTTATGGATTAAAATAATCTTTCTTCGATGCCCATAACAAATTACATTTAAGAAGCTGTCCAATGAAATACATGTCTACAAATGACTTCCAATGAAGAAGGAATAATAATTTAATTTTTAATGCTGTATCATGTGCTAACAAGGAAGGGCAGGTCGACAGATGGAGGAACAGACGGTTACCCATATGTGCTCTCCCTCTCCCTCTCCCTCTCCCCCTCCCCTCCCCTCTCCTCTCCCTCCAGATTTACCTTATTGGGAATTTTTCTTGAAAACGTTGTGTCCGTTCTTCTTTTGTCTGAAATGCATTGATTTAGAAAACTGATATGAGCAAAGAGAAGAGAGAACCTTACTCCCTGGAAGCTGGAGGAAATGGACTCAAAATCAGTATTTCAAATGGTAAGAGGGCACAAAATTAATGCCATTGAACAGATGTATCAAAATGAAGTATTCTTGTAAAAAAGTTTTTTGCAACTTTTGCCAATTGGATAACACCAAGGAGGGGGTACAGAAGAAAAAACACATGTGGACTGGCAATATGCCATATCACCTCCAACAAAAATGTGTGAGAATTACTGGCACTACAAAGCATGACCTGCGTTCCTTCATTGATAATGACACCACTTCTGTCTAATGAGCAGCATTCTGGAGGTACACTATCACAGGTTTCTACCGTGATCTTTAAGGTGTTTTGTCATTTGTTTAGTAATTAGATGTTCTATCACAGAAGGATTTTCTATGTGTAAGGCAGTTGGAGAATGTCACCAGAGTAACTGACAAGCTTTATGCAGAAAGAGATCAAGATTATCCATTTCATCATGACTGTTTTTCAGTGTCTGTAGGCAAGGATTGGAAGTAGTGGTTATGTGTAAGCCACTCACACTTATAACTTGCAAGTTAGACTCTGTGTTAGATATGGCAGAAGCAAAGAGATACTTCCTGCAATAAATCTGAGCCCACATCTTTCCAGAAGAAGAATACCATGGGTTTCTGGAATAATCAGAAGTACTCAAGAACTCTACGCAATGGTGGTTTACTTCTATGCCACGTCCATATCCAATGGACATTAAGCAGAGATGATTTCCAGACTACAATCACATTCTGCAAATGCTTTCTAAATAAAAATACGGAGTTTCTAACTTTTATGCTGTGGATGTTATTGGAGTGAACAAGCTGAATGTTGAAAGCAGTGTTCCTCATTGTCTGACAGGGTGATGCTACAGTGTGTACTGCCACTTAATGAGATTTACAATCTCTTCTTCAAGCACATTACAAGAAATGAGACAGCATTATTTGTGGGAAATATGGCTTTCATGTATGTTCCCTACTACAGAAGCTTCAAGATGCCCTTATTCCAGTGGGACAATTCTTACTCTTATGCTGTGCTGATTTTTCCTCATTGCCTTTGAAACACTAAAATATTGCCTTTGGTGGGTGGTTCCCCCAGGCCTGATACCCACTAAACATACCTGGGATCAGAAATGAAAGTAATCAGTTAGTTAAGTGTTCCAGTCATTTTAAATTCACATCACAAATTAATTTGTACACATAGTTACATTCTGAACATATCTTTTTTTTTTAAGCAGAGATTTGGAGCACCAATTGTAACAGTTGTAGCTTGTTTAGGAGATCAATACAGAGCCTTCCTGTCCTATGTGGAAAAAGAGTAAATTACACAGTATGTCATCAACATACACACTCATTTAACAACAAAAAAGGTATATATTACAATTTTAGGTGCATTTCAACCATCTTTTGAGCACAATTTAGCATCTGCTTCTCAGTTTTCAGCCTTTCTGCTCCACCAAGCAAGTGCACAAGTTAGCACACTGGACTTGTATTCTGGGGGATGATGGTTCAAACCCGCATCTGGCCTTCCTGATTTAGGTTTTCCGTGATTTCCCTAAATCACTCAAGGCAAACACCAGGATGGTTCCTTTGAAAGGATACAACTGTGAAATCCCATTTAAAGTCACATCACAGTCGGAGGTCTAAGCTGATTCACAGTGTTCTGTATGTCAATATAGTTGAATTTTTGGTGGCAGTGAGACAGAAGGGAGTGCACGGCCCCCTGCTGTGCAACTTTTTACATATCTATGAGATATTTCTGCCAGGACTTACGGTCACTGACAAATAGGCACCGAGATGATGCCCAGCAGTCAGTCGACATGCCTAAATCCTATTGCAGCTGACATTTGGGTCTGAGCAGGGTATCATACACTTGCTTACCCAGTCCCCAATCTCCAGTGAAACCAGCAAACAGAGGGCTTGTTAGTTACCTGGCATTGAAGAAGTGGTAGATGAGCAGCTCTTTGATTGCTTGTGATAACTACCCATGTCTCTGTTGCAGTCACGCCAAGTCAATAATTCTTCCATCTCCTTGGTCAGTAAATCCACTGTGGTGGACAGCATGTCACAAATGGCCAATGTTATCAATTGTGACAGCAAGTTGTTGCACGCTGGCACCACTGTACTCACTGGCGCAGGCATTATAGCATCAAATATATTGTCAGCTAACTCTGCTACAGTGTCTAAAGACATGTTGGTTTGCGATGCAATAATGGCTTTCACCTGGGGTGCAAACAACTGCTTCACAATGTGCACAAAAGACTTACTAAATATTCTGTTGCCTGTGTCTTATTGGTTTTGGACTTGTCTGATATGTTCTTCCTATGAAGTGGTAATCCATTGTATCAGTTCTGTTTTTAACTTCCCATATGCATCTGTCACAGGTGAAGTGGTGATCACACCTTTAATCTCCATTATGTACTTCTGATCCAGATGGCTCATAACGATTGCAAATTTGGTTGCGTCTGCTGTTATTCAGGCATAGAGAAAACTTGCATCCACCTGCGCAAACCATTAAGCCAGGTTATGTGGTCAAAAGGGTGGCAAACAAACGCTGAGTTGAAACTTCCTGGCAGATTAAAACTGCGTGCCAGGCCGAGACTCGAACTCGGGACCTTTGCCTTTCGTGGGCAAGTGCTCTACCAACTGAGCTACCCAAGCACGACTCATGCCCCGTCCTCACACCTTTAATTCCGCCAGTAGCTCGTCTCCTACCTTCCAAACTTCACAGAAGCTCTCCTGCGAAACTAGCAGAACTAGCACTCCTGGAAGAAAGGATATTGTGGGGACATGCTTAGCCACAGCCTGGGGGTTGTTTCTAGAATGAAATTTTCACTCTACAGCAGAGTGTGCAATGATATGAAACTTCCTGGCAGATTAAAACTGCGTGCGGGACCTCTGCTTTTGCCTAAATGGTGAGTTGTCATAACGAAGCCATGGGATCCATTGCCATGGGATCCGAAGCCATGGGATCATGTCGAACGGGGGTCCAGACTATTAGCCGCCGATATAGCAAAAGAGAATCTTCACATCAGAATCGGTAACACTTCAATCAAATGCACAGAGAGCTGGTTAATAATAAATGTTACATCGAGGCATTTTACTTGGAAGTAGAATCAACCCGAAAATTAGAACACGCAATAGTCAAAAGCAACTCCGTAACTAATAAAATACGAAATAAGAAACTACTCTAAGAGTATGTGCACAAGCATCACAGATTACAGTGCCTCTGGCAGCTGGTGAAGAAGCACTTTGACAATGTTACAAAATTTTGTGCACAAACCATGTGACTTGCACTGCACTGTAGTGTCACTTCTGCACAACTGCAATAAAATACATGAAAACATAAAATGATAAAATGGAAGAAATTAAATCGAAGTTAATACATAAAAGTAATAAAACTACAAGCAAAAGGAGTCCAAAAGCAAAAAGTAATGACTGGAAGACAATATAAGAGCATGAAATAGTTAATACAATGATTAATATGACATGACAAAGGATTAAAAATTTAAAAGAATATTATTTATAAAATTACATTTGAATCAATTACTTACATAAAAATAAGTATCAAATTCATTTCCATAAAGATTTAAAAATAAAGAACTTTAAAGGATCTGATGAGATTCGAACAACCAACTTTACACACACCGCGGATGTACATTTTTAACAACTAAGCCACTTTATGTAGTTTTAAGAATTTTAAAGGTCTAGAGCATGGAGGTCCCACCCTCCAGGACCCATGGATCTCATGGAGGCTTGCATGCCTCAGCGATACAGATAGCCATACTGTAGATGCAACCACAATGGAGGGGTAACTGTGGAGAGGATAGACACACATGTGGTTCCTGAACAGGGATAGCAGCTTTTCCAGTTGTTGCAGGGGCAACAGTCTGGATGATTGACTGGTCTGGTCTTGTAACATCAACCAGAATGGCCTTGCAGTGCTGGTACTCCCAATGGCTGAAAGAAGGGGAAACTAGAGTTGTAAATTTTCCTCGGGGCATGCAGCTTTACTGTATGGTTAAATGATGATTGGGTCCTCTTGGGTAAAATATACCAGAGGTAAAATATTCCACCATTTGGATCTCCGCACGAGTACTACTCAGGAGGACGTCATTATCAAGAGAAGGAAAACTGGCATTCTACGGATCAGAGTGTGGAATAGCAGATCCCTTAACTGGGCAGGTAGGTTAGAAAATTTAAAGAGGGAAATGGATAGGTTAATGCTAAATATGGTGGGAGTTAGTGAAGTTCAGTGGCAGGAGGAACAGGACTTCTGGTCAGGTGAATACAGAGTTACAAATACAAGTAGGTGTAATGCAGGAGTAGGTTTAATAATGAGTTAAAAAGTAGGAACGCAGATAAGCTACTATGAACAGCATAGTGAACAAGTTATTGTAGACAATATAGACATGAAGCCAACAACTACCACAGTATTGCAAGTTTACATGACAATTAGGTCCACAGATGATAAAGAGATTGAAGAAATGTATGATGAAATAAAAGAAATTATAGAGAAGTTAAGGGAGGCGAAAATGTAATAGTCATGGCGGAATGGAATTCGGTGGTAGGAAAAGGAAGAGGAGGAAAAATAGTAGGTGAATAAGGAATGAGGGAGGAAGCTGCCTGGTAGAATTTTGCACAGAGCATAATTTAATCATCGCTAACAGTTGGTTAAAGAATCATGAAAGAAGTTTGTGTACATGCAGAAGACATGGAGACAACTGAAGGTTTCAGACTGATTACATAATGGCAAGACAGAGATTTAGGAACCAGATTTCAAATTTTAATTTGAAGACATTTCCTAGGGCTCATGTGGACTCTGACCACAATTTATTGGTTATGAACTGTAGATTAAAGAAACTGCAAAAAGGTAGGAATTTAAGGAGATGGGACGTGGATAAACTGAAAGAACCATAGGTTGTAAAGAGTTTCAGAGGGAGCTCTGCGGAGTGATTGACATGAATGAGGGAAAGGAATATGGTAGAAGAAGAATGGGTAGCTTTGGGAGATGAAGTAATGAAAGCAGCAGATCAACAAGGTAAAAAGACGAGGCTAGTAGAAACTGGAGGGTAACAACTGATACTGAATTTAACTGGCGAAAGGTGAAAATATAAAACTGTAGTAAATGAAGCAGGCAAAAAAGAATATAAATGTCTAAAAAATGAGAGTGACAGGAATGCTAAATCACAAAGCAGGAATGGATAGAGGGCAAATGTATTTAGAAGAATATATCACTGGGAGAAAGACAGATGCCACCTACAGGAAAATTAAGGAGACCTTTGGAGAAATGAGAACCACCTGTATGAACATCATGAGCTCAGATGGGAGACCAGCCCTAAGCAAAAAAGGGAAAGCAGAAATGTGGAATAAGTATATAGAGGGTCTACACAAGGGAAATGTACTTGAGGGCAATATTATGGAAATGGAAGAGAACGTAGATGAATATCAGATGGGAGATATGATATGGCGCAAAAATTTTGACAGAGCTCTGGAAGACCTAAGTCAAAACGAGGTCCCAGGAGCAGACAACATTCTGTTAGAACAACTGATAGCCATGGGAGAACCAGCCTAACAAAACTCTTTCATCATGTGAGCAAGTTGTGTGAGACAGGCAAAATACCCTCAGACTTCATGAAGAATATAATAATTCTAATGCGAAAAAAAGCAGGCGCTGACAGGTGTGAAAGTTACCGAATTATCAGTTTAATAAATCATGGCTGCAGGATACAAACACGAATTCTGTATAGAAAAATGGAAAAACTGATAGAAGTTGACCTCGGGGAAGGTCAGTTTAGATTCCAGAGAAATGCAGGAACATGCAAGGCAATACTGGCCCTACAACTTCTCACAGAAGATAGGTTAAGGAAAGACAAAGCTACATTTACAGCATTTGCAAACTTAGAGAGAAAGCTTTTGGCAATGTTGACTGGAATATTCTCTTTCTAATTCTAAATGCAGCACGGCTAACATAAGGGAGCGAAAGGCTATTTACAATTTGTACAAGAACCAGATGGTAGTAATAAGAGTCAAAGGGCATGAAAGGGAAGCAGTGGTTGAGAATAGAGTGAGACAGAGCTGTAGCCTACACCAGATGTTATTCAATCTGTTACTGAGCAAGCAATAAAGGAAACAAAAGAAAAATTTGGAGCAAGCAATAAAAGAAAAATTTGAATTACAGTCCAGGGAGAAGAAACAAAAACTTTGAGGTTTGCCAATGACATCGTACAACTGTCAGAGACGCCAAAGGACTCAGAAGAGCAGTTGAATGGACTGAACAGTGTCTTGAAAGGAGGATATAAAATGAACATCAACAAAAGCAGAATGAGGATAATGGAGTACAATCGAATTAAATCAGCTGATGCCGAGGGAATCAAATTAGGAAGTGAGACACAGTACTAGATGAGTTTTGCTAGTGCGGTAGGAAAATAACTGATGATGCTCGAAGTAGATAGGATGGAAAATGTAGACTGGAATGGGAAGAAAAGCGTTTCTGAAGAAAAGAAATTCCTTAACATCAAGTATAGTTTTAAGTGTCAGGAAGTCTTTTCTGAAAGTATTTGTATGGAATATGGCCATGTAAGAGAAATATGGACAATAAACAGTTTAGAGAAGAAGAGCATAGAAGCTTTTGAAATGTGTTGCTACAGAAGAATGCTGAAGATTAGATGGGCAGATCATGCAACTAATGAGGAGGTACAGAAAGAAATTTGTGGCACAACCTGACTACAAGAAGGGATCACTTCGTAGGATACATTCTGACACACCATTTTAGTACTGGAGGGAAGTGTGAGGGGTAGAAATTGTAGAGATAGACCAAGAGATGAATACAGTAACCAGATTGAGAAGGATGTAGGTTGCAGTAGTTACTTGGAGATGAACAGGCTTGCACATGATAGAGTAGCACGGAGAGCTGCATCAAACCCATCTTTGCACTGAAGACGACGACTACATTATGAATTATCTTCTTGTCGATTACTCACAAATAAGGGCCCACAAGGGTGAATAGCTGCAGGGTGTGATAGTTGGGACCCTAACCAACACATAGTTGGTTTCAAAAATTCGATCTCACACTGGGGACTTCTCCTAGTAGGACAGTGACCATAACACATGCTGCGTTCCATGCAACTGGCACTACTACCTCATTCATATGTATAAAGTTGGGTTCAAGCAGCTATCCATAGTCTCAGTATTCTGTTTCAACTTCCCATTGAACCAACTGTTCAAGTGCATCTCCACTATTGTTTAACAGAGCTGCTGGATATTGGAAAACACAGTATACATGGGTGTTAACTGTTCCAATATTTAATGGGGGGACTGTGAGCCCTCTGTCATAATGTCTGTGGCAGTGTGTCATATGACCTAGCACCCTGGGCCTATATGAAGCCTACAATAGGCCTCTGTTAAAGCACCAAACTTGCTATGCAACCTACAGAAATGTTGATCTTTCCAACCAGAAGTTAAATATTTGAGACACATTCTTAAAAACGTAGAGTAGTATAAAGGTCATGTATAGCTGAGTCAGAGTAAGTTGATCCCTGACAGAGGCAGTGGGCTGGGTATGACAGCTTCATGGGCCTACATCAACCAGCAACACAACATGATTCTGTAAATGTCGCTGTAGCAAGGCCACTGTGTTGTCACAGCTCTGCAGGTGGCTACTGTTTGCACCTGCAGCCATTAGCGCTTCATAGTTGAAAGCTGGCAACAGCACTACGAGCTGTCAGGGAACATCTTATGCTATCTCGACTAAAGTATAGTGCAATGCCATATAAACCAGTCAGCCCCACCTTGTTTTTTCCTTCCCCGATACTACATATATAATGAAGGGTGCCGCACTATCACCATAATTAGAGGTAAGGCATCACACAGTGCTGTTTGTCCCCACCACCCCAACAACCACCACCTTTTGGTGGAAGAAGTTCAGAGCATATCTAGAGGCTAAGATGAAACACCCATCAAAGAACAATAGCTCAAGTAAAATACCTCTGTGATTGACAGATTACACTGGTGGCAGGCACTGTTACTAGAGTGCAGCCAGTCATACAGCACAAGGCTCTGCACATATCTACGAAACAGGCAACATAGCGAGCACATTGTGCTTGTGAATGAACTATGAATGGCTGCGCTCTACCATTCAAATTACACAAACAGCAGCCGTAAAGCTATAATGACAGCTCAGTTTACCGTCTGGTATTTGTCCATCATGACAGACTAAATAACTAACTGAAGACTGTAGTTCTGACTCAGTCATCAGGCAATTCAAGACAACAGCAATTTTATATTTCATCAATGTGCATTTCACATGGTAGTCATCTAATAAGACAAAATTGCCTTATCATTACAGAGGAACTTGTGCACTGCTGGTATAAGCCAATACTTATAAGAAATGTTGCGAAATACCATCTGTAAAGCAAAACAAAAAGAACTGGCCACGTTTTACATCAACTGACATAGTAGCAAACACTTACAAGAGACAGTTAGGCCCCCCAAATCACTTGCAACTGTGTCACAAGGAACTGTGGTGTAAAGTCAATGGAGGAAAAGAAAATGACATTATATTTTACAAGCAAGTACTGGATAGATGACAACGGTATTATTTTACAGCATCAAGGGTAGGCACCTTGTCCTACATTAAAGAAGAATGATAAATATTCAATGCTATAAAGACACACAGGAAGAACAGCACCAAACAATCAATAAAATGTGCTATAGAATGCCTCACATGGGATTACAACTTTCCTTTCAGTAACAAATTTTAAAATGGGTGTTAAGACATTGCCCAGTAAGCATTTCAACACCTGTCCACAGTCCAAAACTCTCATCCCACGATTTTCACAACTGTGACAATCTGAGCAACGGCAATCCTGTTAACCTTCGTAAATACTTGAAAGATTATTTTTGAGCAAATAATTCTTAAAAGATATTTTTTGACAAGTGACGCATTTCCTCTATATTTTTCCTAGAAGCTTATTAAGGCAAGTAAATATAATACACGGCATACCTGCTGCTGGGCAGAATAGCGTGGTGGGTGCTGGTACGCATGTCCAACTGGGACACGGTAAGCTGTGGGTGCTGCACCAACATGTTGTTGGACAGGTTGGTTTGACACACTAACTCGTAACACTGGTCCACCACCACCTTGCTGATACACTTGATGTGACAGAAGGCCACGGAGATTAGCATTCACACCATCAGTGCCAAGCTGCTGAGGATGTGTTGAAGATGTAACCTGTTGCAAAAAGACAACTAAATTACAACTGTAGATCTTGGTACGTTTCACTGGGAAATTTAGCAACACTTTCTACTTTTTAAATGAGATTGAAATAAAAAATTAACAAAATAACATTGTTGTTATTTTCTATTATGCTTCTAAAATTGAGGTAGTTTCAGCATCTGACCACACATACCCCTGCCACTGTGTATTTTTTTGTTTGTTTGTTTGTTTGTTTTGGTTTTAGGGCGCAAAACTTCTATGGTCATTAGCGCCCGGTCCGTGACTTAGGAAACAGTAAAAAGCCGAAATTGAAAACCAGCAGCAATGGGAACAAAAGTCATAAAATTGGAGAAACTAAAAGCAGAAGGAAGGCTTAAAAATCCACTACAGAAAGGGGTTGGTTGTCCCCAAAAAAAGCTTCAAATGACTGACGTCATTTCACTGGCACTAATAAACTTGAGAACGCGGTCGGCTGAGCGCGTGTCATCTGCTAAAATCGACAATATATCAGGCGAAAGCTGTAGACGGGAGCGTAACGGATTAAAATAGGGGCACTCAATTAAAAGGTGTCTTACCGTCCACAGCTGAGAGCAGTGGGGACAGAGTGGGGGAGGATCGCCGCTTAAAAGATGTCGATGGCTAAAAAGACAGTGCCCTATCCGGAGTCTAGTTAAAATTACCTCCTCCCGACGACGCGTTCGGGAGGAAGAGGTCCAAGCACAAGGAAGAGCTTTCATGTCCCGCAATTTATTATGGGTAAGTGTCGACCAATGCGTGTGCCATAAATGAACAACACGTCGACATAGAACGCTCCGTAGATCGGCGAAGGGAATCGATTGAATAGCTGGCCGAGGAAGAGAGACTGCAGCCTTGGCTGCAATATCGGCCGCCTCATTTCCACAGATACCAACATGTCCCGGGAGCCAGAGGAACGCCACCGAGACGCCCCCCAGGTGGAGCAAGCGCAGACAGTCCTGAATCCGGTGGACCAGAGGGTGCACAGGATAAAGAGCTTCGAGACTGAGGAGAGAGCTGAGAGAATCTGAGCAGATAACGTACTGTATCCGCTGATGGCGGCGGATGTAGTGGACAGCCTGGAGAACAGCGTAAAGCTCCGCAGTATAAACCGAACACTGGTCGGGAAGCCGAAAGTGATTTGGGGTGTCGCCAACAATATAGGCACTCCCTACACCTAACGATGTTTTCGAGCCGTCGGTGTAAATAAATGTGGTGTCCGTCATTTGTGCACATAGAGCAGCAAATGCCCGACGATAAACAAGTGAAGGGGTACCATCCTTGGGAAATCGACAGAGGTCACGGAGCAGGCAGATCCGGGGACGGAGCCAAGGCGGTGCTGTACCCCAAGTTGTCAAGAAGGTTTTAGGAAAGCGGAAGGAAAGAGAATGGAGCAGTTGACGGAAGCGGACTCCCGGTGGTAGTAGGGAGGAGGGGCGGCCTGCATACCCTACATCAAAGGAGGCGTCGAAAAAAATGTCATGGGCTGGATTAGCAGGCATGGAAGACAGATGGCTAGCATAACGACTCAGAAGGACTGCTCGCCGATTGGACAGTGGAGGTTCAGCAGTCTCAGCATAAAGGCTTTCCACAGGGCTGGTGTAAAAAGCGCCAGACACTAAACATAATCCACGGTGGTGGATAGAGTCGAGACGCCGAAGAATAGACGGCCGAGCAGAGGAGTAGACTATGCTTCCATAGTCCAATTTCGAGCACACTAAGGCGCGATAGAGGCGGAGAAGGACCACTCGGTCCGCTCCCCAGGAGGTACCATTCAGGACACGGAGGGTGTTAAGGGATCGCAGACAGCGAGCCGAAAGATAGGAAACGTGGGAGGACCAGCACAGTTTTCTGTCAAACATAAGACCCAAGAATTTAGCGACGTCTGAAAACGGAAGGTTGACAGGACCTAGATGTAAGGAGGGCGGAAGAAACTCCTTACGTCGCCAAAAATTAACACAAACGGTCTTACTGGGAGAAAAACGGAAGCCAGTTTCGATGCTCCAAGAGTGGAGGCGATCGAGACATCCTTGAAGACGTCGTTCAAGAAGGCTGGTCCGTTGAGAGCTGTAGTAGATAGCAAAATCGTCCACAAAGAGGGAGCCCGAGACATCAGGAAGGAGACAATCCATAATTGGATTGATGGCAATGGCAAACAGTACAACACTCAGCACGGAGCCCTGGGGTACCCCGTTTTCTTGGGAGAAAGTACGGGAGAGAGTAGTGTTCACCCGCACCCTAAATGTGCGCTCAGCCATAAATTTGCGAAGAAAAAGGGGCAGCCGACCTCGAAAGCCCCAAGAGAACAGTGTGCGGAGGATGCCTGTCCTCCAACAGGTATCGTATGCTCTCTCCAGATCAAAAAATATTGCTACTGTTTGGCGTTTCCAGAGAAAATTGTTCATGATATAAGTGGAGAGAGCAACAAGATGGTCAAGTGCAGAACGATGCTTTCGGAATCCGCATTGGGCAGGTGTTAAAAGACTGCGGGATTCCAGCCACCACGCTAAACGGTAATTCACCATACGCTCCAAAACCTTACAGACACTACTCGCGAGAGAAATGGGGCGATAGCTAGAGGGGAGATGTTTGTCCTTTCCAGGTTTCGGAACAGGAACGACGATAGCTTCCCGCCATCGTCTGGGAAAAGTACTGTCGGTCCAAATTCGATTATAAAGGCGAAGGAGGTAATGCAGACTATGGGTTGATAAATGCAGCAACATTTGGACGTGGATACCATCCGGTCCTGGGGCGGAGGAGCGGGAAGAAGAGAGTGCATGTTGGAGTTCCCGCAAGGAGAAAACAGTATTGTAGCTTTCGCGATTTTGAGAGGAGAAAGCAAGAGGTCGCACGTTTCTTCGGGAGAAACGCTGGCGGGTAATTTGAAGAGCTCGAAATCTCAGCAAAGTTCTGACCCAACGAGTTAGAAATTGCGACGGGGTCCACTAATGTGCCATGCGCGACAGTGAGCCCAGAGACCGGGGAGAAACTAGGCGCGCCTGAGAACCGTCGAAGCCGACTCCAAACTTCCGAGGAGGGAGTGAAGGTGTTAAATGAGCTAATAAAGAATTTCCAGCTTGCCTTCTTGCTATCGCAGATGACACGACGGCATCGCACTCGGAACTGCTTATAGCGGATACAGTTGGCCAAAGTAGGATGGTGGCGGAAAACGCGGAGAGCACGTCGCCGCTCACGTATTGCATCACGGCATGCCTCGTTCCACCAAGGAACTGGGGGGCGCCGGGGCAATTCGGAGGTGCGTGGTATTGAATGTTCCGCAGCTGTAAGAATAACGTCGGTAATATGTGTGACCTCATCGTCGACGCTGGGAAAGTGACGGTCATCGAATGTCGCTAGAGACGAAAAAAGTGTCCAATCGGCTTGGGCAAACTTCCAGTGTTGCGTGCGCATGTAGGGCAGTTGAGGCTGCAGTCTAAGGACACATGGAAAGTGGTCACTCGAGTGTGTACCATCAAGGGCGAACCATTCGAAGTGCCGAGCTAGCGGAACAGTACCGACCGCAAGGTCGAAATGAGATAAATTTGTCGTGGACGCAGACAAAAATGTAGGGACCCCAGTGTTAAGGCAAACTAGATCTGCTTGGTGGAAGACGTCTAGCAATAGTGAGCCACGTGGACAAGGATGTGGAGATCCCCAAAGCGGGTGGTGGGCATTGAAGTCCCCAACCAGCAAATATGGGGATGGAAGCTGACCAAGAAGATGAAGGAGATCAGCTCGTGCCATTGGTGTGGACGATGGAATGTATACAGTACAAAGAGAGAACATGTATCCGGAAAGGGAAAGACGGACGACGACAGCTTGGAAGGAAGTGTTTAAATGGATTGGGTGATAATGGAGAGTTTCATGGAGAAGAATCATGAGTCCTCCATGTGCTGGAGTGCCTTCAACAGAGGGGAGATCATATCGGACGGACTGAAAATGAGGGAGAACAAAGTGGTCATGGGGACGCAGCTTTGTTTCCGGAAGACAGAAGATGACCGGCGAGTAGGATCGTAAGAGGATCGACAATTCATCCCAATTGGCTCGAATACCGTGGATATTCGAGTGGATAATGGACATAGGGTGAACAGAAAATGGAGGAATGTGACCAAGGTCGCTGTCAACTCAACGACTGCTCTGAGCTTGCGACCGACAGCATGGAATGGCATTCAGTCGAAGGCAGAAGATCCTGATCCATAGATTGGTCAGGAGCAGCTCCTGCCACCAGCGATCGGCCGGTTGATCGGCCGCCAGCAGTGCGCCTCGGCGACACAGAAGACGGCCGAGGGCGATTTCCGCCAGGTGGTGCTGTAGATGGGACACGCCTTGGCGGAGAAGGAGAGGAACTGGGTTTCTTTGTAGCCTTCTTGGAAGTATGATGTTTAGAGGAAGGAGGAACCGATGGTTGGGAAGTTGCCGTACGTAAAAACTCTTCACGAGTATGCTCTTTTTTCGAAGTCTTGGTGTCCGACTTGTGGGCTCGAGATTTAGCAGAACTCGACGAAGGGTGAGCCAGAGAGTGGGCAGGCAAAAGTGGTGAGGTTGAACGGGCGATCTTTGCGCTGGCCGATCTGACGACCGTGGCACTAAAGGTGAGGTCGCAAGTCTGCGTGGCCGCCTCCTTTGTTGGCCGAGGAGAAGCAAGGACAGTGCTGTATTTTCCTTTCTGAGGCACGGTGGGCTGTCGACTGGCGAATAATTTTCGAGCAGCAAAGGTCGACACCTTTTCCTTTACTCTAATTTCCTGGATGAGCTTTTCGTCCTTAAAAACGGGACAATCTTGAGAGGAAGTAGCGTGGTCACCCATACAGTTGATGCAGCGAGGGGATGGAGGTGGACAAGCACCCTCACGGGCATCCTTGCCACACGTAACACATTTGGCCGGATTGGAACAGGACTGGCTGGTGTGATTGAACCGCTGACACCGATAGCAACGCGTAGGGTTTGGGACGTAAGGGCGAACGGAAATTATCTCATAGCCTGCTTTGATTTTCGATGGGAGTTGAACTTTGTCAAATGTCAAGAAGACAGTGCGGGTTGGAATGATGTTCGTGTCAACCCTTTTCATAACCCTATGAACAGCCGTTACGCCCTGGTCAGACAGGTAGTGCTGAATTTCTTCGTCAGACAATCCATCGAGGGAGCGTGTATAAACGACTCCACGCGAGGAATTTAAAGTACGGTGCGGTTTCACCCAGACAGGGAAGGTGTGTAGTAGTGAGGCACGCAGCAATTTTTGTGCCTGGAGGGCACTGACTGTTTCTAACAACAGGGTGCCATTCCGTAATCTGGAACAAGACTTTACAGGACCTGCAATTGCGTCGACACCTTTCTGAATAATGAAAGGGTTGACCGTGGAGAAGTCGTGACTGTCGTCAGACCGAGAAACAACAAGGAACTGTGGCAACGATGGAAGAACTGACTGTGGCTGAGACTCAGTGAACTTACGTTTGTGAGCAGACATAGTGGAAGGTGAGGAAACCATTGCGGAAGAATCCCCCATGATTACCGGCGTCTCCGATGGCGGGCTCCTTCCTTGTGGGGGCCCTCTCTGAGAGCACTCCCGCCTTAGGTGATTGTTCACACCTCAGGTCAAACCGCCCGACAAATGGACGGAGGGACCAATCGGCACTTTCAGAAGGTATCAGCTCGGGTAATCACCCCTCCCTGGGCCTGGCCGTTACCAGAGGGTACGTACGTGTCCTACCTGTCTACCCGGGGCGGGGAATTACGCGTTACCCCGTCACCGGCTACGCATGGATGTGCGTGGGTCGGCCTTCAGACACGCACAGGGAGGACGAAAGAGAAAGGGAAAGGAAAGAAGAGAGGTCTCAAACGTCGCAGCGGAGAAAAGGGTAAAGAGAAGAGGTAAGAAAAGAGAAGGACAAAGGAAGGATGAAGACATACAAGCAAGGAAGGCGAAGAATGCGGTACATTTACAAGCGTCCGTCTCCGGATGTAGGCACAAACCATACTCCCAGAGGGGGAGAAAGGGAAGGAAAGAGCCAGAGGTGGGGGAGGGGGGGGGGGGGGGACGAAGATGGGGGATGGGGAAGGATGCGGAAAGGGAAGGTATGCAGCCCGGAAAGGAAGGAAGGCCACATTAGCTCGGGGTCCCGTGCTCGCTACGCACGTAGCCACAAAAGAGTTGTGGATCCCCTGGGGGGTGCTACTGTGTAGTTGTACTGTCACACACCAGCTAGTAAATCACTGCTTGAGCTACTTGTATGTGGTTGGTTTTGGCTTTGTTCTGTGAACTCATTGTACTCTGTAGTTCTGTACCATCTGTCCCGTATATTTATTGGTGCGCATGCACAAATGAACTGAATGAAGAGAAGTGATATACTGGTTTTACAAGCACAACAACAACAATATTTTCCTAATGTCAGCAAAAACAGATCACATCTATGCCACTAAATTGCATATGAGCCCTAAGAAACACCCACTCCTTTCCTTCTGCAAAATGTTAGTTTGAAGTTAAAAAAGTGTAATGACTGACATAAATTGCTCTTGAAACAAAGGGGTATTGCCTCCTCGAGAGAGATATTTTTGTAGGCACTGTGCAAATCACCAAATTCAAGTACTTCTGTTAGTCCTTGGTTCACCTCCAGGACTTCTCTTTCTTCTCTTCCTTTCCCCATAGTTGATGTGTAAGAGCATGCCAAAAAGTAATGACTCCAAATTTTTTATGTAAAACTCTCAATGAACATTATTAACATTCTACATCTTTACTCTTCATGTTGTATATCTGCAACCCTCTGTCACTAGAGGGCTATAACTTGTAACTTGGCTGTGTGTAACATAACTACATTGGTGCGCAAGAAACAGTGAGCTGTAAAGGAGTTTTGAACTCAAAAAGGATTGTCCATGCATGGAGCACCCTCCCCTTCACAATAATGCCACACCACACATGGGTGCTGTGACCTGCAACAATCCACCGCCTTGGGTTCACTGTTATCGACAAACCTCCAAGACTTCATTTTGATGGTGATAAAGTGGTGCAAGCAGTGGTGAGGTTGTGGTTCTATCAACAAAACCAAACATTCTACAGCAATGGTATTGACAAGCTGGTCTCTTATTGGGAGAAATGTGTTCGTTGCCAGGTTGGGTATGTTGAGAAATAAATATGTAGACATAAATAATAAAGACAAAAAAATATGTAGACATAAAGAATAAATACAAATAAATATATAGTCATGAAGAATAAAGCCAAACATTCTGCAGTGATGGTATCAACAAACTGGTCTCTCGTTGGGAGAAATGTGTTTGTTGCCTAGCTGGCAATGTTGAGAAATAAAGGAGTTTAGACACGAAAAATAAAGATGTGGAGTGTTAATAACATTTGTTTTATTTAAAAATCTTTAATGAATTTTCACACAAAAAAATTCTGAGACACTTTTTCAGCATCTCCTTGTTGCTACATTTTCTGATTTCACATGCATTATTACTGTCTATAGCATATTTTATAAATTTTCACTATGGTTGTCAGTGTAGTCAACTGCATTTATTCAATGACAGCTTTTCACCAGATAGTTACAAGGGATGCAATGTTCAAATTCATCCTATTATCAATTTAAGTATGTATGCCATCCTCAAAAGATTTTGAAAGATCTTCGCATTATCATATTCTAGATTCAAGCCATAATGCGCCAAAATATTTGAATTCATCAAATTTCATGGCTGTACACAGGATAAACATGGTGCTGGAATTAATATTACGAGTTCCACTTGATGGTGATAGTAGCACCCAATTTATCCTGTGTATAATTATGAAATTTGATTATGTCAATTTTTTGGCACATTGTGGTTTGTTTTAGAATGTGAGGTACTGAAGCAATTCATTAGGTGATGAAGCTATTCGAAACAGTTTGAACGTAGAAAAGCTGTTCCAAATGATTGTAGAATAAACTAATCAACATATGCTTTACATTCATCTAGCGAAAATATTATTTCACAAACATTTTCTGTTTTCTTTTATATTCTTCCTCAGTTCTGATTTGCAGTTTCAGCGTGCTATCACATATAAGACTGATAAGGACAGCCTATCATTTAAGGTGAAGTAAAAGGTTGTAAGTGCACTTTAAACCTGCAGTTGCTTGAAATAAACATTCTATTTTTGATTTAGACAATCTGCTGTTGGTACCTTCAGCAATGTTTTGTAGCAAATGTCATGTTAAATCAGATATGTTTCTTGTTGATAATACCACTGCTTTGTTGAAGATTACAAGCTTGAGTTATGTCCATTTCTACACTCCTGGAAATTGAAATAAGAACACCGTGAATTCATTGTCCCAGGAAGGGGAAACTTTATTGACACATTCCTGGGGTCAGATACATCACATGATCACACTGACAGAACCACAGGCACATAGACACAGGCAACAGAGCATGCACAATGTCGGCACTAGTACAGTGTATATCCACCTTTCGCAGCAATGCAGGCTGCTATTCTCCCATGGAGACGATCGTAGAGATGCTGGATGTAGTCCTGTGGAACGGCTTGCCATGCCATTTCCACCTGGCGCCTCAGTTGGACCAGCGTTCGTGCTGGACGTGCAGACCGCGTGAGACGACGCTTCATCCAGTCCCAAACATGCTCAATGGGGGACAGATCCGGAGATCTTGCTGGCCAGGGTAGTTGACTTACACCTTCTAGAGCACGTTGGGTGGCACGGGATACATGTGGACGTGCATTGTCCTGTTGGAACAGCAAGTTCCCTTGCCGGTCTAGGAATGGTAGAACGATGGGTTCGATGACGGTTTGGATGTACCGTGCACTATTCAGTGTCCCCTCGACGATCACCAGTGGTGTACGGCCAGTGTAGGAGATCGCTCCCCACACCATGATGCCGGGTGTTGGCCCTGTGTGCCTCGGTCGTATGCAGTCCTGATTGTGACGCTCACCTGCACGGCGCCAAACACGCATACGACCATCATTGGCACCAAGGCAGAAGCGACTCTCATCGCTGAAGACGACACGTCTCCATTCGTCCCTCCATTCACGCCTGTCGCGACACCACTGGAGGCGGGCTGCACGATGTTGGGGCGTGAGCGGAAGACGGCCTAACGGTGTGCGGGACCGTAGCCCAGCTTCATGGAGACGGTTGCGAATGGTCCTCACCGATACCCCAGGAGCAACAGTGTCCCTAATTTGCTGGGAAGTGGCGGTGCGGTCCCCTACGGCACTGCGTAGGATCCTACGGTCTTCGCGTGCATCCGTGCGTCGCTGCGGTCCGGTCCCAGGTTGACGGGCACGTGCACCTTCCGCCGACCACTGGCGACAACATCGATGTACTGTGGAGACCTCACGCCCCACGTGTTGAGCAATTCGGCGGTACGTCCACCCGGCCTCCCGCATGCCCACTATACGCCCTCGCTCAAAGTCCGTCAACTGCACATACGGTTCACGTCCACGCTGTCGCGGCATGCTACCAGTGTTAAAGACTGCGATGGAGCTCCGTATGCCATGGCAAGCTGGCTGACACTGACGGCGGCGGTGCACAAATGCTGCGCAGCTAGCGCCATTCGACGGCCAACACCGCGGTTCCTGGTGTGTCCGCTGTGCCGTGCATGTGATCATTGCTTGTACAGCCCTCTCGCAGTGTCCGGAGCAAGTATGGTGGGTCTGACACACCGGTGTCAATGTGTTCTTCTTTCCATTTCCACGAGTGAAAAACTAACTTGTCCTGCTATTAGCATGAAATTTACTCGTAGTTACTAAAATGATTCAGCAAATTAAGAAGTGAGAAATATGTTGAGTTTATATGGTGGTTTTTATTTATATATACATCACTTGCACCTCTCTCGTGTTTTCTGTTACTTCTGGTTTATCTTTTGATGTGATGAACAGCTGAAAAATATTTTGAACAGTGGAGATAAAGTGAATAATGAAGTCCTTCACTGATTAGCAGTACAGTGGCAGTTAAGAATAATGTACCGACATCAACTCTTATTTGTATTTCATGTTATATGGGAACACAAGATGGTGAGAAAAAAAATCAACACTTTGAATGAGGAACAAAGGACAGCTACAGCTAGTGGGTGCTGGATGGACAAGGTAATTGTGCCACTCAGTGTCTATTATAGCAAGTAACAGATGGAACTACAGGGCATGGTGCATGCACATCAGTGTAGGAGGTGCTGAAATTAAATGAGGAATACTGCCAATACCAGTTTTAATGCGTTTTCAAAACATACAATATTAAAATGTATTACCTCTGTATAACCAGATGTTACCATATATCACTGAGACACTTCCCTAAGGGGAGAATACAGTTAATTGTATCTTTTATAAAGAAGGTATCAATGAGTCTGTTTTTAGAAGATCTCTCTCCTATTTGCCTGGTTGGTAGTTGAAGTAATAAACAGCAATATGTTTCACACTTTGATTATTCACTTCCTTGTGAGGATGAGCCAACTGTCTGATTTCCTTAGAAAACTTTTTTTTTTATATATTGTTATACGGGCATTCACATTTAAATATAGGAGTGAGAGAGCCTTCACATAGAAATTTATTTGTTCTCCATTACTGGTTGTAATATTAAATGTGGATGTTGTATGTTATTGTTCCACCAACTTTGGCAGACAAGAGGATTTTTGAGGCATTCTTTAGTAATAGATTAGGCAATGTGTATGGTTTGTTCTGATTTATTCTGTAGGGTCAAGTATTCCTTTCTAATCAAATCTATCCGAAAGAAATTTTAAATAATTTCACAAATGGGAAAGGATTAGTATGACTATTCATGTTCACCCCCCCCCATGAACCATGGACCTTGCCGTTGGTGGGGAGGCTTGCGTGCCTCAGCGATACAGATAGCCGTACCGTAGGTGCAACCACAACGAAGGGGTATCTGTTGAGAGGCCAGACAAACGTGTGGTTCCTGAAGAGGGGCAGCAGCCTTTTCAGTAGTTGCAAGGGCAACAGTCTGGATGATTGACTGATTTGGCCTTGTAACAATAACCAAAACGGCCTTGCTGTGATGGTACTGCGAACGGCTGAAAGCAAGGGGAAACTACAGCCGTAATTTTTCCCGAGGGCATGCAGCTTTACTGTATGATTACATGATGATGGCGTCCTCTTGGGTAAAATATTCCGGAGGTAAAATAGTCCCCCATTCGGATCTCCGGCCGGGGACTACTCAAGAGGATGTCGTTATCAGGAGAAAGAAAACTGGCGTTCTACGGATCGGAGCGTGGAATGTCAGATCCCTTAATCGGGCAGGTAGGTTAGAAAATTTAAAAAGGGAAATGGATAGGTTGAAGTTAGATATAGTGGGAATTAGTGAAGTTCGGTGGCAGGAGGAACAAGACTTCTGGTCAGGTGACTACAGGGTTATAAACACAAAATCAAATAGGGGTAAAGCAGGAGTAGGTTTAATAATGAATAGGAAAATAGGAATGCGGGTAAGCTACTACAAACAGCATAGTGAACGCATTATTGTGGCCAAGATAGATACGAAGCCCACGCCTACTACAGTAGTACAAGTTTATATGCCAACTAGGTCTGCAGATGAAGAAGAAATTGAAGAAATGTATGATGAAATAAAAGAAATTATTCAGATTGTGAAGGGAGACGAAAATTTAATAGTCATGGGTGACTGGAATTCGAGTGTAGGAAAAGGGAGAGAAGGAAACATAGTAGGTGAATATGGATTGGGGGACAGAAATGAAAGAGGAAGCCGCCTGGTCGAATTTTGCACAGAGCACAACATAATCATAACCAACACTTGGTTTAAGAATCATGAAAGAAGGTTGTATACATGGAAGAACCCTGGAGATACTAAAAGGTATGAGATAGATTATATAATGGTAAGACAGAGATTTAGGAACCAGGTTTTAAATTGTAAGACATTTCCAGGGGCAGATGTGGACTCTGACCACAATCTATTGGTTATGACCTGTAGATTAAAACTGAAGAAACTGCAAAAAGGTGGGAATTTAAGGAGATGGGACCTGGATAAACTAAAAGAACCAGAGGTTGTACAGAGATTCAGGGAGAGCATAAGGGAGCAATTGACAGGAATGGGGGAAATAAATACAGTAGAAGAAGAATGGGTAGCTTTGAGGGATGAAGTAGTGAAGGCAGCAGAGGATCAAGTAGGTAAAAAGACGAGGGCTAGTAGAAATCCTTGGGTAACAGAAGAAATATTGAATTTAATTGATGAAAGGAGAAAATATAAAAATGCAGTAAGTGAAACAGGCAAAAAGGAATACAAACGTCTCAAAAATGAGATCGACAGGAAGTGCAAAATGGCTAAGCAGGGATGGCTAGAGGACAAATGTAAGGATGTAGAGGCCTATCTCACTAGGGGTAAGATAGATACCGCCTACAGGAAAATTAAAGAGACCTTTGGAGATAAGAGAACGACTTGTATGAATATCAAGAGCTCAGATGGAAACCCAGTTCTAAGCAAAGAAGGGAAAGCAGAAATGTGGAAGGAGTATATAGAGGGTCTATACAAGGGCGATGTACTTGAGAACAATATTATGGAAATGGAAGAGGATGTAGATGAAGATGAAATGGGAGATATGATACTGCGTGAAGAGATTGACAGAGCACTGAAAGACCTGAGTCGAAACAAGGCCCCCGGAGTAGACAATATTCCATTGGAACTACTAACGGCCGTGGGAGAGCCAGTCCTGACAAAACTCTACCATCTGGTGAGCAACATGTATGAAACAGGCGAAATACCCTCAGACTTCAAGAAGAATATAATAATTCCAATCCCAAAGAAAGCAGGTGTTGACAGATGTGAAAATTACCGAACTATCAGCTTAATAAGTCACAGCTGCGAAATACTAACACGAATTCTTTACAGACGAATGGAAAAACTAGTAGAAGCCAACCTCGGGGAAGATCAGTTTGGATTCCGTAGAAACACTGGAACACGTGAGGCAATACTGACCTTACGACTTATCTTAGAAGAAAGATTAAGGAAAGGCAAACCTACGTTTCTAGCATTTGTAGACTTAGAGAAAGCTTTTGACAATGTTGACTGGAATACTCTCTTTCAAATTCTAAAGGTGGCAGGGGTAAAATACAGGGAGCGAAAGGCTATTTACAATTTGTACAGAAACCAGATGGCAGTTATAAGAGTCGAGGGACATGAAAGGGAAGCAGTGGTTGGGAAGGGAGTAAGACAGGGTTGTAGCCTCTCCCCGATGTTGTTCGATCTGTATATTGAGCAAGCAGTAAAGGAAACAAAAGAAAAATTCGGAGTAGGTATTAAAACTCATGGAGAAGAAATAAAAACTTTGAGGTTCGCCGATGACATTGTAATTCTGTCAGAGACAGCAAAGGACTTGGAAGAGCAGTTGAATGGAATGGACAGTGTCTTGAAAGGAGGATATAAGATGAACATCAACAAAAGCAAAACAAGGATAATGGAATGTAGTCTAATTAAGTCGGGTGATGCTGAGGGAATTAGATTAGGAAATGAGACACTTAAAGTAGTAAAGGAGTTTTGCTATTTGGGGAGCAAAATAACTGATGATGGTCGAAGTAGAGAGGATATAAAATGTAGGCTGGCAATGGCAAGGAAAGCGTTTCTGAAGAAGAGAAATTTGTTAACATCCAGTATTGATTTAAGTGTCAGGAAGTCATTTCTGAAAGTATTTGTATGGAGTGTAGCCATGTATGGAAGTGAAACATGGACGATAAATAGTTTGGACAAGAAGAGAATAGAAGCTTTCGAAATGTGGTGCTACAGAAGAATGCTGAAGATTAGATGGGTAGATCACATAACTAATGAGGAAGTATTGAATAGGATTGGGGAGAAGAGAAGTTTGTGGCACAACTTGACCAGAAGAAGGGATCGGTTGGTAGGACATGTTCTGAGGCATCAAGGGATCACCAATTTAGTATTGGAGGGCAGCGTGGAGGGTAAAAATCGTAGAGGGAGACCAAGAGATGAATACACTAAGCAGATTCAGAAGGATGTAGGTTGCAGTAGGTACTGGGAGATGAAAAAGCTTGCACAGGATAGAGTAGCATGGAGAGCTGCATCAAACCAGTCTCAGAACTGAAGACCACAACAACAACAACAACAACAACATTCATGTTCAATAATCAAACCATGATATTCAAATTTTTCTTGACATTTAACTGTACTAAATTTTATTATAAAAGTCCATTGCTTTTGTTACCCTGAAAGTTGAGAGGTTTTCTGTTGGTGACAATAAACAGAACCTACCTAGTACTGTCACTATCTCCTCCTCCCCCCCACACACACACAAAGCAATTACTCATGAAAGTTTTATAGAATATTTCGAAGTATTAGGATTGTTATAGCACTTCATGGCATTCAAACTGATTAGTATTCAGTATGTGAAGGTACTGCTGAAGATGAGTGCTACTCAAAACTGTGTAGGTCAGTTACAAATAAAGTGTGTTCCTAACACAGTAAATGGTAGCTGCTCCTGTATACATCACATAGCACCTTGACAGTTCTAAATCCTACTCTCTCCGATCAGTTATGACTGTTGACACCAACACAGTAAAATGTGAATATTGTGGATAATTTCCAATATCCAGCTATAATAATAAAATTTCAAAGAGTGAGATTTCGGCAGTAGCTCCATCCAGAACGACCAAATAAAGTATCACCTAAGGAAAAGAAGTATATTGTAAAACAATGGGCTGAACATTTACTCTCTCTGAGGTTTCATTTAGTCTTAAAAATACAGAAGCTAATCTAACCTGCTGATGGTGGTTGGTCTGCATAAGTACTGGCACATGCGGTGGCTGTCGCATCATGTTACGACTGGGTGTTGGTCCCACTGGCACACTCTGGTGAGGAGACATTCGGCTGTGTGGGGAAATACGGTGATGAGGCTGTGGGCTGGGTCCTTGCTGCTGCGGCTGCTGATGCTGATGATGCAGAGGCGGCGGCTGAGGTTGCTGTCGCTGCACCTGCTGAGGGGTTTGAGGATACGGAGGAGGATTTCCAAGCACAGGTGGTGGTGCCAAGGGAGCCTGCTGATGTGGAGGTTGTACATGACTTGACTGCACAGCTGGATGTTGCTGCTGAT
Source organism: Schistocerca americana (assembly GCF_021461395.2). Lineage (NCBI taxonomy): Eukaryota > Metazoa > Arthropoda > Insecta > Orthoptera > Acrididae > Schistocerca > Schistocerca americana. The sequence continues at coordinate 225,371,905 of NC_060125.1, read as the reverse complement.
GTTGCTGCTGTGGAGACTGCGCGAGGTGCAGTGTCTGCTGAAACTGTGCATGCTGTGGCTGTGGAGATTGCTGAAGATGCTGATGTTGTTGCTGTGGTTGCTGCTGCTGTTGGTGTTGTTGGTGGTGCTGCTGCTGCTGTTGTTGGTGTTGCTGCTGCTGTTGTTGGTGCTGTTGCTGCTGCTGCGGCTGTTGTTGGTGGTGGTGCTGTTGTTGTTGTTGCTGCTGCTGCTGTTGAGGTTGGGGTGGTGGTGGTGGTGGAGGTGGTGGCGGTGGGGGTTGTGGTTGTGGTTGCTGCTGTGGTGATTGAGACTGAGCTGGAGGCTGATGAGCTCCACTGCTTCCTGATGTATACATCCGACCATCCACCACTATCCCACCAATACTAGAAACCGCTGCAACAACATATTTGAAAACTGCAATATCCATAATCACTATGAACTGCAACAACATGAACCACTGGTGGTACTGCAATGTGAGATGTGTTTTTTATGTATACATAACAACGGACTTGTTAGAACAGATCACTTTAAACATTTAAAAAATGGCATCTCAGAGTATAAAGTACTGATAATAAGCTAAATATAGACAGAGTACTGATCAGTAGTGAAGGCTAGGGAAAAAACAGTTATGACCTTTTTAAAAGGATTATTCCAGTCCCCAAGTGAACTAATTGAATGAACTATTGGTAAATCTACATCTGGAAAGATGGATGGGGGGTTTGAACACAACTTCTCCCAAATGTGAGTCCAGTCTTCATCACAACATCACCTAAAAAACCACAATATCACCTAACGCAGTAGTTTCAATTTTTCTCCTTATTCTTTGCACATAAAACATGGTGACAGAAGAATTCCCTTTTACAGCACTCAGCTGCATCTCTCTCTCTCCTCTAACCCAGTACTCTTATTCCAAGATGAAAAAAATTCCTCCATTCCAAATGATAGCATTTGTGTTGTATTTGTATGTATCCCGTCTTTCCCACTGCTCAGCAAGTACCAATTTTTATTTGATTGGGATCAGTATTTTTCACCTAAATTGTTTTATTACTAAGTGAAACTCTGCCAAAGGCTTTTCAGCAATACAGTACATGACATTAACCTCTGCGCCACTGCATGTCTCGATCTCATTGGTGAGCAGAGGGAAGCAGAGTTTCACACAATCACTGCTTGCATAATTAGTGGTAATTTTGATAGAGTAATTTTTCAGTTCTATTGACTGCAAGAACAGTATGGTCATTATATGTGTACTAAGCGAAGATGTCACTAATTCCAAACATTGGTCTGAAGATCATTGTTGTCTTCCTCCAACTTCTGAAATGACTTACCAAGGTAGTTACTGGGGGACCTACATTTTAATTTGGACTCCAAACCATGGTGAAACTAAGCATTTTCACATCAACAAACACTGTCAGTGACAGATAAAAATCCTAGGACTGACTGGGAATAAAGAACAAAGTAAGTTCATATCAAATAGTCAGATTAAATGCTCTTTACATAAGCTGAAATAATTTCAAAGCAAACACAAATAAAGATATATCAACAAAAATAATAAATGTTTGAAACCATAACGTAACTGGATAGATAAAAAATCTACACATTAAGTAGTGGCTGCAGGACATACATATAAAGGTATTTAAATCTGCAAGCTTTTGGAGCCAGTGGTTCCTCATGCTGGCAGAAGGGTTGAAGTGGAAGAAAGGGGTATAAAAGAAAAGGACTGGTGAGGTTTAGGCAATGGGGAGAGCTCAGAAAAGATGCCCAGAACCCTGGGTCAGGAGCCACTTACTGGTCAGGATGAAAAGATAAGACTGATTGTTGGGGACTGCTCTGGACGAGATATGAAATACTGAGAGCTTAAAGGTCGGAGATAAGGTAATAAGCAAGACAGAGATTACTGACAAAACATCACGCATGAGTTAATAAGAGAGAAAAGTGAAGTGAGTAGTTTGTAGTAGAGGTGAGGGTGGGAAAAAATAGACAGGTCATAAAACAAAAGATGTAGAAAATTAAAAGTAGTGAAGAAGGAATTGTTACCGAGAAGAAATCAACGTAAATTAAAGAGAGGTGGATAGTGGAAACCAAGGACATGTTGTAATGTGAGTTTCTCTTAACTTTGGAGTTCTGAGTGGTCTGGGGAAGAAACCAGATAGCACGTATGGTGAAACAGGCACCAATGTCACAATGTCATGTTGTAGAGCATGCTCTGCTACAAGATAATGTGTGTCAAAAGTATGCACCCTCTGCCTACACCCATTCATCCTAACTGATAACTTGGTGGTAGTGATGCCAATGTAAAAGACCAAACAGTGTTTACATAACAGATGGTACCTGACATGTTTCGTTTCATAGGTGGTTCTCCCATTGATAGTACACGTTTTTCCAGTTACAGGGCTGGTATAGGTGGTGGTAGGAGGGTGCATAGGGCAAGTCTTACAGTGTGGTCGTCATAGGGATGGAAGCCACAGCATAGGGAAATGGGTGCGAAGAGGAGCATGGGGTCTGAGGAGAATATTGAGGAGATTGGGAGGGCAACATAAAGCAGAAAGCTACAGTAGGCGTCGTGGGCAAAATGTCAAGACAGAATAGACCCCATTTTAGGGTATGATTTTAGGAATTCATAACCTTGTCAAAGTAGGTGATTAATGCATTCAACACGAGGGTAACACTGAGTGATATGAGGTGTAATACTAAGGATGCCTGGGAAATCTGCTTTTCCACTCGGCTGGTGGGGTAATTACACCCAGTGAATGGTGATGTACTCCTGTATGGAGTCTGCATCTAAACTAGACTCACTCAAGAATTGTGCCCGGCGGGCGCGGCTGCACTCCGCGGGCACAAGGCAGTGTAGTTCAGTGCCCCGTACTCGGCTGTGTGTCGCTAGTGTCAGCATAGGAGTGAGAGGGAGTGAGAGGGAGTGAGAGAGAGAGAGAGAGAGAGAGAGAGAGAGAGAGAGAGAGAGACAGAGCACTGTTCTGTGCTGGACGGTCCCACAGTCAGATCCAACATGCACAAAATAACAGAGGAAGTGCAGCTCTGTAAGTGGCTAATGAGTGGTAAAACAAGCAAACCATTTACTGTTTAGGTAACAATTAGTGTTCATGTGGCAGAATTACTGCACAAAGCTTTACAAAACAATATCCAAAACAAGAATCAAAGAACAACATAGTAGTTTTCTGACCCACAGGTTGATTCTATTAGTATTGCCCATGCGCACTCATCATACGTACAGTAGACATCTTTTGAAATATATATCAATTTCTTAAATGAACTAGTGTCATAAATATTCTATTTTAGAAATAATTTTACATAGGGGATATAGAGTCTCATTCTTCTTATTAGTAGTTACAAGTAAATATTTTTATTGTATTCATGCTACAGCTTTTTGTATCCCTTTTCAGAGTATAGACATCAAATCCTTAGTTTGCTATTTTGTACGCAATAATTTTAATTGATCAAGTTTGAAAACTTATTAAAAAAATAGAGTTAAGGTTGTAAAGACCTTTAATCCTTACAGTCAACATTGTTAAAGAAGACCATTAACTTTTTACATGATTTTATTTTTCGAGGAAATGATTTTGTCTAGGTTTGGTACAATATTCCGGGAGACTGCTAACCTCAAAGAATTTTTATCGCTAAGTAGTGAACGGTTCTTAGTTTTAGCAAACTTTAAAAGAGAGAAAAAGCGCTCACAAATATACGTGAAACCAAACACTGAGGGATTGGCGGCGTGCTTGTGCAAGAAAGGGTACTTCACTCATGGAAAACAGCTGTAAAAGTCGTCCAAAGTTTTACACAAAAGAAAGCGGTCCTTCAGGTGGATATCGCACTGCAGGTCAATTAGCTCTAGTTGAAACACTTGTGAGAAGTCCTTTGTCTGAAAGAAAAACGGGCAAACAAATATATCTAAGGCCGGTTGAAGCTCACTTATTTCTAAAAATCTGTTTTCAAACTCTTCTTGTCATTCGCAAATAATTTTAACATAATCTGAAAAATCTACATCTTCTTTAACGCTGTCTAATGCAGAAAAGTGTCCACAATTCTCCTTGTGCAACTGTTTTTCCCCATTTTTTTTAATCCTCTGCACTAAATCAACAACAAAGTGATTTTGACCTAGGAGTGAAATGTTCAAAGTATTCAAATGACCAGTCAGATCACTCAAAAATGCCAAATTCACACCCACTTAGGATCACGAAGTAATTCTTCTGGATGTCCTTTCATTTCCAAAAAGGTATTGATTTTGTCCCTCAAGGAGAAAAACTGATGAAGTGCATTCCCTCTGGTCAGTGATCTTGCTTCAGCGTGGTAGGGGATGTCCGGGTATTCCACTTCCATATCAGCCACAAATTCTTTAAATTGACGATGTGTGAGTCCATGGGAGTGAAGATAATTAACTGTTGGAACAACTGTGTCCATAATATTTTTATGTTGATAATCTTCGTACAAAGCGTGTCCTGGTGTATGAGACAATGGACTGCCGCGAATAAGGAACAGCTGACTTCAGCCATTTTTGACCTGACGTAACCCAGGAGTCCAGTGCATATCCCTCTTAGTGCAGGGGCTCCATCCATTGTTACACTGATCAGGCGTTCCCATTTTAAACCCACTGACCAAACATGTTTTCCACGGCTAGAAAAATATCCAAACCCATGGGTTGTGTCTCTTAATGTATAAGGCAGAGAAATTCTTCTGTGACACGCATGTTGTCGTCGATGCCCAGAATGAATTTGGCGAACTGAGATATGTTAGCAACATCTTTGGACTCGTTAAGAGTGATAGAAAATTTAATGAAGTTTGCTTCTCTCTCCGTTAATTGCTGCTCCATATCTGAGGCCATATCTTCAACACAGCGAGCAACAGTTTGAGGCGAAAGAGCTATTTTTTCAAATTTTTCCGTAAGGTCTGCTGGACAAATAAAAGCCGCCGAGTTGACCAGGTAATCCTTGATGTGATTCCCAGCCGCAAAGGGTTTCCCTGATTTCGCAATTCTCAGCGAGCATTCGTAACTTGTGCGAAAACTTTGCCCACCTGTTTCCTGCTCCTACCACGGCAATAAAGAAAAAATTATAATTAATTTTGTACAATTATGTTTTTAAAACACTATTATCATTTTAACATTTAATTGTTTCACTATTTGAAACCCAAATAAAAAACTAACAAAAAAAGTTTGTTTTAGGTGCGTTTTTCCTCATTTCCTCTGAAAAGCAGTCATCGACGCTAGCAAGGACAGCGGAATGTGGTCGCAAAATAAATTTTTATCTATTGGAATAGATGTGTTTTAATTAATTATAAACATAGATCAAACTACAACATATCTCTTTCCATCCATCAAAACACAAAAACAAAGAATGACTCTTAATGTCACTTTGCTGTCCAAGAGAGAGTTTGTGATGGCTTTTCAGAAAGTGGGAAAAAGTAATGCACCTGAAACTTTTTCTAATGTCTGTGCGACACAATTTAATGCAACCCAAATATAAAAATCAACAGAAATGTTCCTTGCTGCTGACAATCTGATATTCAATAACTGGCACATTGCTAAATGACATATTATAAAATATAGTTCTATTTATCATCTTTATAAATACTAAAGAGTCATACGATAGGAAAAACTTACTTCATTGTAATGCAGCTTGAAATTTTCTTTTATTTGTTCAAGCTTTGAATGGCGTTCCTCTAGCAACAAATTTTCGAACTGATCTTTGCAATGGGTATTAAAGTGCCGTTAAATCGAGTACTTTTTTTTAATACAAATGGTTCTGATGGCATACTAAATATTTAGCATGATTTTCGACAGCAGTACAAAAAATGTTAATTTCCTAGTCCGGTTTAAATAGTGCGGATCTGCTGCTCCTACTTATTTTGTCTGCTGCTGTGGACCATTCATCTCGATTCACTGTAGCCTTGCATCTGTTGACTAACAGCTTAGTGTTGTATCAATGCCTTTGGCTGCTGCTGGCGAGGTAGTCTGTCTTCCATACGAAGCGCACGTACAGCGGCATGGCGAGACACAGCGAGCAGACCACACAGTCAGCTAAGCGGCACGGCTCGGCCACTGCCACAACATACAAATTCGCTTGGGGCACTGGCCTCGGACGATTGCGGGCGCTAGCACCCCAGGGGCACAGTTTGCACGAGCCTGATCAAAATGAATACTATTTTGCCTTTGAGGGACAAACAAACAGATCAAGAGCACGGCCATGGGAATTAGAAAGGATCCTTCATACGCCGACCTTTTCATGCGCCACTTGGAGCGGGCTTTTCTGGGATCCATATGCCTTCAGACCCTGGTTTGGTTTACATGCATTGATGGCATCTTTGCCATGTGGACTCATTGTGAGGCTGACCTGTTAAAATTCTTGAAATCTCTAAATACATTCTCCCAATTAAATTTCACACAACCCTATTCCAAATCCCATGCCACCTTCCTTGCTGCAGACCTCATCCTCAACTGAGGCTCAGCTACACTCTTCTGTTTACATAAAACAAATTAGGATCACATCTCTTGTCACTCAGTATTATCCTGGTTTTGAATCAGCTATTTCGACAAGGCTTTGACTGCAAGAAATCATTCCCTAAAATGAGGTTCACTCTGTCCCACATTTTTGCTATCACACCTAGAATAGCTTTTCGTCATCCTCACAATCTCTGCAAGATCCTTGTCAGCCCATGGCTCCCATTCCTGTGACCATCCTCACTGTAACACTTGCCATGAGCATCCTTACCACCCACTATATCTGCCCTGTAACTGGCAACATATATACTATCAAACGGAGAACCACCTGTGAAATGACACATCATGTAACAGCTGTCATGTTAATACTGTTTGGTCTTCTACACTGGCATAAACACCATCAAGTTATCAGTTAGGATGAACGGGCATAGACAGAGGATGTATACTGGCAACACACTGAGCTGTGTCAACTCATATTGGTTTCTCTTCCAGGTGACTTCCTCTGCTTGGTTTTTCCCCTGGTCGTCCAGTGGTGCTGCCACCACACTGCAGCCGGTGGGCCAAACTTTCACGGTGTGCAACACTCAGTTGGAAAGCGCTGGGAGGAAGTGCGGGCTCGAGCTGAAGCAATCAGGACAATGGTTGGCTGATTGTGCAGGAAGTGTCCCAAGGCTCAGTTCCATGACAGACTGATGGCTATTGGTTTTCCATCAAAAGTATGTTGCTGCCACTACCTATATTGTTGCCTTCTGTCGAAATGACCTCTTGGTAACAAGCTGTCAGTTGGCGATTCACTTGCAACCTTTCCCCTTGCATGCGATTTTTCGGGAACGGGAACAACCGTTGGTTGGTCGATCATCTCAGTGGATGACAGTACTGGGTTTTTGGCCGTTTCTGGGTTGTGTGTGCCCCTGATTGCTTGCAATTCGTCCCTGTTGCTATACAATGACTGGTTTTAGTACACGTTGCATTGTTGACAAATGTCCTATATTGGTAAGGTGCACTATTTGTCTAGTGAAATTTTTGAATGAGCAGTCAATCTTAACGTTGTCTGTGTGCTGGATTTATGGAGGCTAATTGTTGAAATTATCTCAGATTAATCTTGTGTTTAAATATTACCCTCTTGTTTAAATGTTTGTCATGGGGACAAATAATACTTTAATTGCAGTTATCTTTAATTCTTGGGCTTAAGTGTTATAATATTATTTCAGTGTTTGCCTTTAAATAAAATACAATTAAAAAGGAGTGTGTGTGTGTGTGTGTGTGTGTGTGTGTGTGTGTGTGTGTGTGTGTGTGTGTGTGTGTGTTTTTGGGGGGAGGGGCAAATTTGCACAGGATCAAGTGGGGAATTATTCTTGTGTTTTACCGGTTACTGTCTACATTAATCTAACACTAATATCATGTTGTCAGTTTCGCAGACTGGGCTAGTTAGCCATATTGTATGCCAACCCAGCTACTGTTTTTGTACGAATGGCCAATAAATTGTTCCAGTGTGCTTCACCAGATAGCCGACTTGGCAATGAGAGAGGAGTGGGCATGGTACTAGGACCTCATTGGGACAAATATTCCATGCCGAGTTGCGATTGTGGGTCATCAGGCACTTAAGTTCTTATGCTTATTGCATCACTCAGTCCTGGGGATCATCTAAATTTTCTGTTCATCATTAAACTTGCCCTTGCCTGCCTCCCCTCATGGTATCAAGTCTCAAAATTGTGCATATAGGAAGGTTTCAAGTCATGAGACAGTTACTGAATTTCACCAAGTTAAACTCTATTGGTATAAACATTTATTTGGAATTATTATCAATTTATGCTACTTGCTGTCTCTGTTTTTACATTTGTTGTAATCTTCTCAGCCACCACCGTGGCACAGTTGTTTTGAATCAGGGCATTTACTCACTTAAATTGTTTTGGAAGAATTGTAAAATATCTTGATCTATTTCTGTTAAAGTGCCCCCCTCCCCCACCCTTTTTTTAACGGGATACTTCAAACCTTCAAGGGCTCTGTATTGATCTTGATGTAATCCTTAAAAATTTCTAAGCTTTCTGGTGTTGGATAATTATGGATTTTGGTCTTGTTGTAAATTATTTTCAAAGAGAGAATTTTAAAGTAATTCTAAGCCTCCTGGCACTCTGCCTTTTTTCTATTTTTTTTTATACATTTCAAAGCAAATTTTAAGCCCTTCTGGCACTCCATGATTATTGGTTGTTGTTAACTGGCTTTTTGCTTCATTGCATTGTAAAGGAAAATTCTGAATGTTTTCACAAAATGAATCTAGATGTTTTCAGCCACAAGTGGTGCTGAACCTGAGGCTTGGCCCTTCCATGAGTTCCTGCCACCACCAATGAAAGTCCATTTCACACACAATATCCTGTTGCACAGTGTGCTATATAATATGACAGTCATGACATCGGTGCCTGTTTCAGGCACCAGTTTCTCAGAACTCCGCAGGTGGAAAATCGCGTTACATGTCCTTGTTCCCACCACCCACCCGGCCATACATTAATTTCTTCTAACTAGCCCTTCTTCACTCCCTCTTATTTTTCTGTATCTTTTATTTTCTGAACTGTCTATCTTTTACCTGCCCCCATCTCTACCACTAAAATACACTTCATTTCCACACTTATTAACAGGTGCATGATATTTTGTCAGTGATCTTTGTCTTGCATATTATCCTATCTTCAACATTTAAGCTCCCAGTTTTACAAACCTCGTCTGGTGCAGTCCCCAACAATCAGTCTTTCCTTCTCATCTTGTCCAGTAAGTTGCCGCTGATCTGTGGTTCTGAGTGACTTTTCCAAACTCCCCCCATTTCTTAAACCTCATCAGTCCTTTCCCTTCATCCCTCTTCCTTCCACTTAAACCCTTCTGCCAGACGAAGATGCCACTGGCTCAAAGCTTGCAAATTTCAGTACCTCTATATGTGTATTCTCCTGTCACTGCTTGGTGAGCAGATTCTTTAGCTATCTAATTACAAATAAAGATAGGGATCAGAATGTACCAATATGAGAGTATTATCACATGAAAAGACATATTTAAAAAAAATTAGGGTGAAATCTTACCTTTAATGAGTTCATTAACTTTCTCAGAGGACAAATGAATTCTAACTGGAATTTCTGGATTAGGAATATCAGCCCTTCTACTTTTAATCCTTTGTAAATGATTGGTGACTGCCCTGCAAGATTAAGACAATTACATGATTTATTTTATGGTAAACCTGAGTGCTTTATAGTATGATAATAAAAAAAGAAATACCTTTTGCTAAAGAGCAGGGCCATATCACTGCTCTTATTAAGAGCATTTTTCACAAAATCAATGCAGTGGTCTGTTAACTGAGACAACTGCTCCAGAGCAACCTTTTTATCCATTAGTGTATGCTGCTTATTATCACATATCTCATTCAACTGCAAAATCAATTGCTTTCCTCTGTGATTTATAGCCTTTGTCAGCCTGCACACAAAAAAACAAATGTGAATGATAAGCTTGTCACTCAAATACAGTTACAGTTGTTTTCAGATATTTCTAATATTATGAACAATGACAAATCAAAGCATTTGCTGGAACTACAGCTGCAAGACACTGATATCTCAAACAGTTACCATTACTCTGTTGCTCTAATGACAGAAGTGTTTCCTTGAAGATGTGTAGAGAGAAACTAAACTTGAGATACATTCCTATCACACACAGATTATTTTGCTACAATGAGACAACCACTAAAGCAGCTACTTCAAGAGGCATCAATGTGTTTTGCAACAACAGGCAAGATCGCTCTGTCTCCTTCTTTATTGAGTACTGATGTCCATCAGAGTCTTGTTAAATTATGTAAACTTTATCTGAAGAGACCTGCACACTTACAGTAGAACAATAAGTGCTCTCAGTTCAACAAGAATTGTTCTACAACTGACAAAGACTGCCTTACAATTTGTAAGTTCTGATCAAATTTACTTGGCCATCAAGGCCCTACTGAAAGATCTGTCAGGGTCACAAGCAAAATGGCCATTGAGCTTCAAGGGTACACTGTCACAACGGTAAAGGAAAATGGACGCAAACAAAGCTGCCGAATGCATTTGAAGAACACCTCAGCATAGGTGATATTCCAGTCACCACATCATTATAGGACATGGCTGCTGAACAAAGTGAAGTTACAGAATTGCTAAAGACCATATGAGGTGTTCCCAAAAGTACAGAACCTCTGGCTGGCAGAAATATAATAACTGATCAGGAAGTATAGAAACCTAATCTCATTCATCTCTTTGGTAATGCACAGATTTCTGTCAGTGTTCCCACCTTTGTCAGAAGCACTTCTGGAATATGTCTTTTGAATGGTGATCAGTCAGATCGTCAGTTTCCACATATCGTCTCTTGATCATACTGTTTTTCTTATAGGGTAATTTTCAAATTTGGAAATAACGAAAAGTCACTCAGAGCTGTGTCTAGAGAGAGAGTGCCTGACCAACTACAGGAATGTTGTATTTGGTAAGAAAATTCTGAATCAGACATACTGTACAGCATCAAAAAGGCACTGAAGGACCTCCTAGTTGTATACCTTTGTGATGATTTGGCCATGGAGAGAGTACTCATGATGCACCATCCCATAAAAGTTGAAGGAAATGGTCAACAAGACCTTGCCGCAGACCTAGCAAACTTTTTCTGGCCTCAGGGATGTCAGGTGTTTCCACTGTGATGACCACATCTAGATTTCTGTGTTGAACCTACAAACCCACGTCATAACACCCACAATCAAGCAAGGTGTTAAGAAAGTTGGGGTGACTGCTTGCATTGTCCTGTGTGATTTCCAGACAGCTTTGCTTCTGCTCCATTGTCAGCAGCTGTGGTACGAATTTTGCAGATACTCTCCTCATGCACAATTCATTAGTCAAAATTATATGTACTTATACAGTGCTTAACCCCACACCATTCAAAAGTTCTCGTACTGTGATACAGTGATCTTCCATGACCAAACTCCCCACTTGCTCAATGAAATTGTCATTTTGGCTTGCTGAGTGTTTGCCTGAATGTGGTTTGCTGTTGACTGATGTACAGCCATCTTTGAAGAAGTTGTACCACTCTTTTATCCACGTGTCACACATAGTGTCAACCCCGAAAGCCTGCTGAAACTTGTGAAAGGTTTTCACTTGGATATCATCACACTTCTGGCCAAATTTGATGCAATATCAATGCTGAATTTGTTCCATCATTTTACAACTTACTGGGATCTGACGAGTGCTCACCACATGTATGATACAAAATAAAATGAATTAGACTCCAATGAGATGGAAATTGTTCTTTGGCATTCCAGATCTTAAAGTATTTTTATGACAATCCAACATCAGGTAACTTGGTTTTCTTGCAGAAATTTGACAGAACAAGGTGCCTGCAGGCCTCCATAAGCACTTCCATTGTGACGTTAGTTATGATGTTACGAGACATCACTCAGTCTTCATAAGCAAGTTACATCAACCTATCACTTAATCAATCCTCACAAACAAGTGCTGAAATAGCAGAACAAAAGAAGGGAGGCCATTATTAATAGAGGGCTCTCTTTGCCTGAGCACAAATGAGATGGAATTACAGTGTACATCATTCTGTAGCATTCAGTACATCATGTGATGATCTAAAACTAGTGTCATAAGTAATTTTATATTGCAACATCATCCACAGGAATGGTATATGACAACAATCCACAGACATATTTTAATAACATATTGGCAGATATGTCCCTCAAATTCATGGAGATTGAGTAGAAAGACTAGCACACAGTACAGGTGGTCTTAACATTCATATACATCACAGGATGGCTGCCCAAATGGAACAGAAACAAGGGACATCCTGTGTCCATTGTCTGATGATAATCAAGAAGATCACATCACACAGCTCACTACCAGAACTGTAGAAGCAAGAAACCTGGCTTTCATCTGTACTTCATTACTTCAGCTAAAGGACAAGAGTATAACACTGCAAACAGTGGTCAATTACGTCACAGCTCAGATGACTCAGGACACCCATATGGGAAACTGGGTTATTAAAAACATTAAGAAAACAGTGCTTTGATGCACATAGAAGCCTGTGCTATTTGTTAAAATCCTACAGTAAAAAGACAAAAACACAAGAGACTTCTGTACATTCAACATGAAGATTTGTTAAAGTCCTCAGGTGCAGGAAGAAGATTGAAATTTACTATGTAAAGTTCTTGAAGACATTTGGCATCTGCAATGACGCAATCAGAGCAGTTAGTTACCTTCAAACATCACAATAATGGTGGTAAGGATGTGACAATACAAGTAGACAATTAGAATTATTAAGCACAGTCGTATTACAAACCTTTGTCAACTTCCAGCCTATATTTTGTAGCGCGTTCCATAACATCCACTGAAAAAGCAGATTATCAATTTCCCGAGAGATGAGCTGCAGCCTGTACATCATCCTGTGTAGTGTGAAAGGTACAATCACAGGCCAGTGTGCGCTTGTTCTAAATTTACTGACCCACTGTCAGTATTTGCCATTTAATTAGTAAGTTTTCTTGAAGTTTCCAGAAACCACTCATTAACAAAATGTTTGCATGATAAAACGAACTCTGTGTCTTTTCACAAACACGAACACAATCCGTTTAGAAGGCAGTTCAATTTCTTCTATGCTTTTTACTGTGTTTGCATAATAAATCTGAATTCAGTATTAAAAGTTAGAGAGTTCACTGGCAACCCTACTCTTGCACTTTCTATAAAATGCTGCCAATTTTGGCAATATTAATTTATGTACTTACTTGAAGACTAGATTTTTTATTTCTTCAACAGTAACTTTTTTCTTCTCTAAGATTAGTGTTTGTCGATCATCTATAACTTTCATTGCACTTGTCAACAGCACACGTTTGTAGCTGTAAAAGACATAACAAGCTTCCTGAACAAAACTAGTAAACATGAACAATACACTGTGCTAAAATTAAATGCTGGAGAAAGAAATACAGAATGTTCATAATGTTAAAATTACCTGACTTCTGATAGAAGGCCAGATATAGTTTCCCTTGTTTCAGCTGCAATTTCATGTATAAACTTGTATTTGTGATCTCTGTGGTCAGTTAGCTGACAATCTCGACATGTCAACTTGTCACAGGTTTCACAAAACAAAGATAGCCGCTCCTATAAAGATACATGTATTTTGTAACTGCAACCAAAAGAACACATTCACCACACAACTACAATTTTGTGGACTATATAAAACCACAAATTGACATATTTTCAGTTACTGATATTGTACACCAAACATACAAAATGTATTCATGACACAAAAGAAAATTATGCTAATTTCATGTACCATTAGTCTATGCACATCTTGTACATATGTATTTAAACAGTTAAGAACATTAACAGTCTCCCCCTGCTACATTAATTTTCTGCTAATGTATCTTACTACAAACACAACACTCAAAGGAATAATAACTAAACTATATTATATAGAGCAGTTTTGAAGTTTAGCAATGGGAGACTGCAGGTGACAGATTATATCTTGCTTTCTTGAACATTTAACCTAATTATAATTTCTCTTTGGATGAGAGATTGGTTTAGCAATAGTTGTGGGTAAGTTAACGCCATGAGAAGTCACAATGAAACAGAGAAAAGTGTTACACAGATGTCCATGTTGATTTTTCAGGAAGGAAGAGATGAACAATTTTTTCAAAGAACTATCTCCAGTGCCTGAAACAGACTGTCTACATTTCTCAGTCATTTTCAGATGACTCCGAGGCTTTTTTAAATATGACCTACAGACTAACATCGCTGGCTATTCACACAAGGACTTCAGGTTCAATTCCTGGTGAGAAACTTAGATTTTCCTCACATGGGAATGTCTTCAACTTCAGGTGCCCAAATAAGAAACGTTATATGTAAATAAGGTGTCAAAATGACTGCCACTATGCGTCAGACAAGAGAGTGATACATGTTGGGAGCCATATGTACTCTAGTTTCAGAGGGATAACTACAGCTTCGAAAGTACTAACCACTCACATCAACCATCTACATTGCCGTGACTAAAGTGGTTTCTCACTGCATTCCTTTGACCTTTTATTGAGTGTTTAAGTGTATTCATATTGTGTGGATGATTATATGAGTCCTTGTGCATTTTTACATTTCTTTTGTTATTAAGGAACAGTACAGAACGTAAGGGGATGTTGTCCAACAGACTACACTTCTCGAATAGCACCAATGGTTCTCCTGAGCTTAACGCACTCTTCCATATTGATAGACAACAATCAACAATGTCACATCCCTTTACTACATGCGATTCTGTGAAGAGGTTTGAAATGTAAGCCAGAACACGGACACAAAGACAAGTAATTATGAACTGTAGACCACCACTTTGTTTCCCCTTGTATGTTAAACTGCTGGTTGGTTAGGGGTTAAGGAACTAAACTGTGAGATCATCAGTTCCCCGGTACAATGTTAGTTCACTTAGAGTTATAATATCTGCCAGCAATGTGATCAGATGATTAAAGTACGTAGGAAGGATAAAATCGAGGCACTGAAGGTAATACTGATGCTAGAGCTGAGAAACAATTCACAGAGAAGTAATAGTATGTAGTCCAGGCCGGTACGTAGGTCAGGACAGACAGACAGTATTCCAGGGCTCATCTGTGGCACAGGAAACCCCACCCTAACTGAATACCTTCCCCCCACCCCAATCCCAACTCAATTAAGGGCACAAAGACAGTTACAGAGTAAAGAATGCATCCTAGTCAGGAGATTTCAGTAATGGACATCAGTTTGCTCATTAATAATGAAACAAGGTACAAGAAATAATTTAGGCAGCAAGTGGTGGGGGGGGGGGATCCACCTGTGAGTGTCCCCTAGGACTTTGCATGTGGTGGGAGCTGTGTCTTCCACAGTACTGCCCTTGATCCATTACAGTAAAAGTATTAATGAGTTAAAGAAGAGAACAGCATCCACCGTTCAACAGAAAAAGAGGGTGTGGCAGAAAACACAGGGAACTGCATCTAAAAGTAATTAAAAGGAGTGAAAGAAGAGTGACAGAGGTACCTGGCAAAGGAGGTGTGGTCGGGGTCTGACAGACCCAGCATGTGGCAGGCAACACCTCAACCCCAACTACGCAGCCCACATCCTGGAGGTAGTTTGGCATTTTAAGGGGTTAATTCTGAGAATAAATACCACTCGCACAGAGAAAATAGAGAACCAGTTCAATTGGCCAAGCCATCAATATTAGAGGCAAAGAATCTGGAAGATCACATTTGGAGAATCACAGGAAGAGGTCTTTCCACAAGGATATGTATGAGCTACTGTATATAAGGCTCCACAACCATATTGTAGGAGTGTCTCATTACATAAAATAACACTATGAGTTAAGTCTGGTATGACTGATGTGGTGCAACACAGGACAGTGGATTCGTTAAGGTGGAACGGAAGGAGAAGCGCAATGCACCAGTAGTCTCCTCTAGAGTGTGCAGTTTACCAGAGGGGACATTAGCCCACCAGATGTTCTATCTCTGAATGAGGAGAGGCCTTATATGCACCCGAAAATCCACACCTGGTATTGTCAAAATGAATGCTGGGCAGCTAATCGCTTCTCAACCAAATGGTTGACCAGTCTGTTCGCTGGGATACCCACACAACTTGTGACCCAAATCAACTCCTTGTCTCAACTGACTACTCGAGACAAGTGCATCTACTGCTGTGCCCCTGGCGTTATATTCCCGTATTGAGTCTTGTTTGCTTTGAGAGGTCACTTTTGTTCAAAAGTTAGCACCAAAATTGCTAATGTAGTGACAGTTGTTTGTTTTGTTGTGCAGTTTGGCATTTGAGTGGTGAAAGTGGGATTATGAGGGACTTTCCTTTTTATAGAAAAATCAAAATGTAGTAACAAACAATGACAACAGAGTTTATTAATGACCGAAGCAGATTTCATAGTGGAAGTTCTTGTCAACAGTCTTGTGGTAAATTCTCTACTGTCATAAAAACATATGCAAGAATTTTCTATAGAAAATACATTCTTGCAAACACATCACACAATATTGAGAACACAGTAAATAGTACCTTTTTGCATTACCCTTTGTATCTTGTTTCCTTGCTAAGTGCCAAATAAAAAAATTATTTTTCTCATCCAATAAATCAGACATTTTCACTATTGAAATAACTTTCATTACATTTTTATTTTTGCATAGTACAGTTTTATTCTCTGTAAAAAGTAGATATTTTTGTTTTCAGATATTTTGTCTCTCTTGTAGGAGAATACGAGTAGGAAAAAATACCAGGACGTCATGTAACTTTTCAATGTGCCACAAATACAAAGAAAACAACATAATAAGAATTATTTTTGGAACACAACCTACGATCAGCATAGAGACAGAAGTGATGACACTTACTGCAGGACCTGACCATCATTTTGCAGGACAATGCTCAAGCACGTACAGTGCAAGCTGTTACTGATTCGTTTGATTGATGGGGTTGCTAAGTGCTACACCACCTGCTGCACTCACCTGACTTAAGCCCTCGTAAGTTCAACTCTATTTCTAAACTGAAGGAAACACTTCACGGCACTTGCTTCAAAACTGCTACAAATTCGTCAGGCAATAGACCGTGCCACTCGAACTGTCAACACAACTGGCACTGCTAAGAGTATCCTGCGACTTCCACATCGCTGGCAACGGGTTATACACAATGCTGGTGACTACTTTGAAGGTCAGTAAAACTTTGAAACGTGTCTATTTTATAAGAGCTGCAAATAAATAGTTGCCACTATTAAAGTTCCAACCCTCGTAGATCACTGACATCAGAGACACACTCATGCCACGGTTGGTTGCCGATTTACATGCATGCACAAAAGGCGCATGCACTTCGAGTAGTTGATCTTGACCAGCAAGTCGCTCGTGTAAAACGGTCTTATCATCGATCAATGGCCTGTAGACTGCTCACTGAGTCAATATGAATTAAGATGTGTTTGAGGGAGTCTTTTTAGTAAAACATAAGGCTATGATAATGGGTATTGGTTCTGTCATAAAAACATGAAATGTTCCATGCAACAAATCTTGTTCCTGACTGGTTGGGGATGAAAAGTATATCAAATACTACCCTTCGTTTTAAAGGTAACAGTGTAAATGATGGCAGCACCTTGATCCTCTAGAAGAACGAAAGGGATAAATCCCACAGGATCATGGGAGTGACTGAAATTTTAAAACCTTGAAACAAATCAATACTAATACCTGGTCTGGATGCCGAACAAGGAGGGGGGGGGGGGGGGGGGGAGGAGGTTAGGTGGAGGTCTTGTCAGAGGACCTTGAGGTTCATTCAAGCAGGTAATTTCACTCAATGGTGGGAGTCAGGTCGCTGACGCCCCCTTGTATCCAAAAATAATGTGATAAGTTCGATGATTAATAGAGTGTTGATCCATAAACCTGGTAAATGGAGTCCAATCAGGATGAGACAAGGGACTAGGGCCAAACAACTATAGGTGAGTGAAGTGCTATCTGTACGAATGCATGCTTTTGCGGCGATATTCATTAATAAAACATTCATGGGTTTCAAGCCGCGTCAAGTGGTTTACTGCCTACGAGCCTTCGGCAGAGACCTCCTCTGCCATTGTCAAGTGGATGACTGTCGTGTGGTTGTCACTGCCATGCTTATGTAGCCGCGCCATCACTCGTGACGAGACTGGTGCTTGGTCCCACACCATATATGGTAATGTTTTGGCCGCGCAACGGTTGGGCCCACTTCAACTCCCTAAACACCAGATCCCACGCTGTACTCAGAACAATCTGGCCGACATAGAACTGCCCACAACCACACGATATCTTGTAAATTCCTGGCGTTCTGAGGCCTACATCGTCTTTCACAGGTTTCATTACTTTCTAGAGGGCTGAAGATTGTGTCTATTTTATGCCTCTTCAGGAGCCAACTAATCTTCCCTGTTGTCAAACCACAAAAAGGTAAGAATGCAACCTGCTTGGTGTCTTCTTCAGAGGTCTTTTTCCTTTAAGGCTTGGATAACACTCCTTGTGAGATCTGTTTGTTGTCATAACCATTTTCCTTAAAAATTTTGCGTAACTGTCTCAATTCTCTCGACAAGTTTTCAGCATCTGGGACAGTTTCAGCTCGATGTACTAAGGTCCTCCGAACTGACTATTTCTGTGGTGGGTGATGGAAGCTGGTGGTGTGCAGATACCGATCCATGTGGGTGAGCTAGCGGTAAATGCTCTGACCTAGAGACCCATTGGGTTTACGGCGGACAAGCACGTCAAAGAACGGCAGGGAACCCTCCTTCTCTACTTCCATTGTGAAGTTGATGTGGTCGTGGATGCTGTTGAGGTGCTCCAGGAACTCTTCTAACTTTTTTTGTCCATGTGGCCAAATGACGAAAGTATCGTCAACGTAGCGATAAAAACAGCTCGGCTTTGCAGGAGCCGTGTCCAAGGCGATGTCTTCGAAATGCTACATAAAGAGGTTGGCTACTACTGGAGCTAATGGACTTCCCATTGCCATGCCGTCAGTTTGGTTAAAATATTCTCCATCACGTATGAAATATGAGGACGCAGAGTGTGCTTAAATAAATCCATGATGGTGTCCTCAAAGAGCTGGGACAGCAAGTCAATAGTCTGTGATGGGGACACACGTGAATAAAGAAACCACATCGAAGCTAACCATAATATCCCCTTCAGCAAGTTGCAGACCTTTAATCTGACTGATGAAGTCTGCCGTATTCTTTGTATGGTGTCCACAGCATCCAACGTCTGTAAAGAGGAGGCTGGTCAGATGTTTAGCAAGTTTATAGGTCGGCGATTCGATGGTACTCACTATCGGCCTCAACAGTGTGTACTTCTTATGCACCTTTGGCAGACCATAGAACGTGGGCAGACTTGGTGCCTTGGGGAGGATGACCGTTTGTGAAGCTCTGAAGTCTTCCTCACTATTCTGGATTTTTGGTCCCGAGGTAATTTTTGGTATGTGTCTTCCTCCAACATCCATCTGATTTTTGCGTCATAGTCGACTCGTTCAATTAAGACGGCAGAAATGCCCTTGTCAGCTGGTAGGACGACGACGAGAGGATCATTCCAGAGAGCATGGAGGCCACTGCGTTCAGCTCTAGTCATGTCTGAAGCTGGTGGTTTGGATTTTAAAAGAACATGGCTCGTTTTCCTCAGCTACATCACTCGGATACCTACGAACCGCTTGTTCAACACCACTCAATATGTCAGCGAAGGGGATGCTTCGTGGTGAAGGAGCAAAGCTACGTCCCTTCTTAAGTGCTGAGATGGCACCTGCGTTGATGGTTCATGCTGTCATGTTGATCACAGCATGTTCCGTAGCTTTATGTTCTGCTCCATGTTGTTTCAGTGAAAGCCTACTGAATTTCCCTTTCTGCTTCTCCATTGCTCTCTGTCTCGATGATGTTTGCTGCGCAACTGTTGCTGCACAGAGTGTTATAAGCTTCCACAAGCAGCTAGTCTTTAGTCGAGTGTGGTCTCAGCTCTCCGAGACTGCAGACGTGTGAGCAAGTTGTGTGTGTGTGTGTGTGTGTGTGTGTGTGTGTGTGTGTGTGTGTGTGTGTGTGTGTGTGTGTGTGTGTGTGTGTCTCTACTGCTGACAAAGGCCTTAATGGTCGAAAGCTTTGATTGTGTGAATCTTTTTATTGTGCCTATCGCGACTCAGCATCTCCGCTATATGGTGAGTAGCAACTTTCCTTCTCTGGTATTGTTACATTCCATCCTGGATTTTCTAGTGTTTGCTTTAGTTGATAAAAATAATATGGAGAAGCCAAGTCAGCTCACAGCAGTCTCAAAAATTGGGACTGTACAACAACAACCAAGCACTGGGAGTTCTGCATCAGGATGACTGTTGTATGACAACAGAAAACCATCACCCGCATTTTTGCAGGAAGGAACTGAAAACCATAGGAAAGGGTACAATTGGGGGTTCTTTGGATGGTGCCTTGGAGCTGGCGTTCACCCATGACAGCAGGATGGTGAGCTATACCAAATGCAAAAGGTGTTAACATGGGTAATCAATGGCACAATGGAGGGCACTAGCCAATTGATGGTGATGAGAAACGGTGTAAAGTTCAGCAAAGAGCCCTGTGGGATGCCATTCTCTAGGACCCTTGGGAGCTGAGTGTTATACAATTCTTAACCTGAAAAAACAGGTGGGACAAAACCTGAAGAGTAAAAATCAGTAGTGAGCCTCGGAAGTCCCAGTCACAGCAGTTAAATAGAAAGTGATGGTGCCAATCAGTATCATATGCCTTATGCAAGTCAAAAAAGACTGCAATGGGGTGTTGATATTTAGATAAAGCCTATAAGGCTGCCATTACCAACTTGAGCAGGTGGTTGGCAGTGGAACATCCCTCCCAGAAACCACAATAATGAAGGGACAAAAGGCTCCGAGATTCGAGAACCCCGTATAATTGGCGAACAGTTTGCAAAGCATGTAGGTGAGACTAATTACGTCATAGCTGCTGAATGACATTGTGTTTCTGCCTGATTTTAGGATTTGGATGATGATACCACCTACCACTGTGAAGAGAGACACCTTCAAACCAAATACAGCCGAAAATCCCAAGTGAACAGAGCCTTTGAGTAACTTTTGGAAGTTGCATCATCTGATTATGAACTGAATCATGGTCCGGGCCTGTAGGGTGTGAGGAGGTAAGAGCCGGAAGCAGTTTCCAGTCAGTCAAGGGTTCATTATATTATTTGGTGTAGCTTGGGAAGGGGGGTGAGTGAGGTGGGGGACTGAAGGATAGGGAGATGTCCTCAACTGGTTATTTAGGCATGCAAAATATAGCCAGGAAACAAGAGGATGCCAATGCTTTCACAAAGTGGGTCGCAAGGTGTTCATTGAGAACTGACACACTGGTAGAAACACCATCCTGAAGGATGAGACTGGGAATATTTGTTGATCTTTGGCAGCCCAGAAGGCTATACAGAGCTTGGCCAACACCTGAGAGGGAAAGGCATACATTCCCAAGGAGGAGACCTAGTTCTCCCAGCATTCCTTCTTTCTGTGTTTAATTAGGTAGCAAGCCTTAGTGCTTGATTAAAAGTGAGGAGGGGAGTCTGTGATGAAGGATGTCACTTGAGACATTGCAGGACCTTTTGCAATCCTGAATAGTAGTTACAATGTTTTTGGTCAACCATGGCACCGGCCGATGGCCGATCGGACTTGTAGAAACGGGAATAGCAGTTCCAGTGGCACAGTTGATTGCCTCAGAAATGTCTTCCACAACCTTGTCGATGCAAACTGACAGAGCGGGGATGAAAGTGCCAACAGAGGCGAACAACTGCCAGATAGCTCTTTGAAATGCCCATTGAGGTAACTGGTTCACTAGGTAGTGACAAGGAAGTGACAGGATCACTGGAAGGTGTCACTGTCAGAAAGATCATCGTGTAGCAACCACTGGTGCAAAGCCACAAATTTGGGGAAGAGGTCGTAAGGCCAATAGCCAAAAAGGGGCCACGGGGTGCACAGAAGCCATCACTGAGTAGAGACAGATCAAAATCAGAAAGAAGCTAGTCAAACAGAAGGCCCCTAAAGGAAGTTGTACTTCCCCACATAGACTGGTATGCATTGATATACCCAAGTAGGACAAAAAGAGTTTGGCCTGCCTTGAAGTAAATAAACATTACAAATGGTGATTGCTGGTGTCATTTGCACACCCCACCTACTTCAACGTTTTCAAACCCAAATCTACCCCTGCCCTCCTTTCTCATGATTCCTGAGACCGATCTTCAGGAATCACTCTCCGCACCTGGCCAGAGAAACAGCTTTGACTTTTGGCATCTACCAGAGGTAGGTCTCCCTCTTGGGACCCCTCTCCCTGGAAATCCACAGGTCAGAGGCCAAAATCAGCTAGTGACTGAAGGAGTTGTGAACTCTGGGTCCGAGAGGTACCTGTTCTTCCTCTCTTTTTTACACTCACATTAGAGATGCTCCAAAAGTTGCAAAAGAGGAGGAGGAGGAGGAGGAGGAGGAGGAGGAGGAGGAGGAGAAGAAGAAGAAGAAGAAGAAGAAGAAATCGCGAGTGAAGGCTTCTCCTGTGACTCTGGAGGTACCAGCTTCCCCCATGTCATTGATTCTGAACCAATGTTCATTGTGTCATTCCACCTCCCACTGCAACAGACAGTTGCCCTGGCATGTGATATGTCTTTCTGGTCCCTTTACACCTAATGAGGACACCTTCAACATGGTGATCCATTGGAAATGTTATGGATATTGTTGTTACCTGTTTTCTTTTGTTCTGCACTTTGTGTTGCTCTCCAAGAACACATTTTGCTGATGACAGTTTCCCAGCACTTCGAGATTACTGTGCATTCTGTCAGAACTGTACTGGCCCCAAGAGGACATGTCGAGGGGTCTGTACATTGATTCCCACAGATGTCATCTGTGAGCAGTTTTTCACCATGTCAACTGGATGCTTGGGTTAACAATTTTTCCTTGTCTCAGGATAAGACGGGCAGCCAGTTCATTTATATGATTGTATCTTCTTATCTTTTGCACAATATAGTAAATGATTTATGTCTTAAGCATAAGCATTAGAAAGATCTCATGAGCAGAGGGATTGCATGTCACACTTACACACAACAACATAACTTTTTTGTAACTTCTAATCTCTCTGGAGATCAAGGTCTCTGAAACATAACTACTTGTACTGTATTCAAAGTTTTATGTGCAGTAATAGTCACTGGTATGTTACCTAGTTTT
This sequence comes from Schistocerca americana, assembly GCF_021461395.2. Lineage (NCBI taxonomy): Eukaryota > Metazoa > Arthropoda > Insecta > Orthoptera > Acrididae > Schistocerca > Schistocerca americana. Next base: position 225,348,763 of record NC_060125.1, on the reverse strand, counting down.
TCACCTGTCTGAAGTGCTCGAGATAGTGCAACAGAAGAGACTTTAATCAAGACTGCCCATTTTGCAAATTACTTCACAGTCTTACGTAGACGCTAAATGTAGACATAGTAGCTACTAAGATTATAGAAGTTGAAAAGTAGAGGAGGACTCTAGAGTATTAAATGAGGTATTAAGAAGTGAGAGTGAAGTGTAAAATAGATTTTTATTTTACCAGAAAATATTTAATTATAATGCACATAAAGACGTATACTAGGGCAATGAACCATGAGGCCTACTCAAAGGATAAGGGAGATGTACCCAACATTTGCTAAGGATATAGGGCAGGCGTACCTACATAGAGTAAGGATGTCCTGTGGCCTGATGAATAGGGATGTTTTATAAAGAGGCGTACCTACCAGGACGGAAGGAGGAAGTGCACTCATAGGGTCAACTCACATGTAAGGTATAGGTACTGATCCTAGGGGAAAAGGACAGTATCATGACAAGTAACACATTTAATAGGAATTATTCTGGTAAGTTTGAATTTTATACACCACTAGCTTTTTTAGGCCTATGTTTTATGTGAGTTTACAAGTGTTGAAAAGAACACTTTCAGTTGCTCAGAGTACCTCCAGACTACAAACTACTATAAATAATGATACTATTAAGTACTAAGGAAAAAATAGTACAAGGAATTACCTAGAATAAAGTACTCAAGTGTCATAAACTACTGGAGCTTACAATTGTAAACTATAGGTTTCGTCCCTACAATTCCTAGATATAAGAAAACAAACTTCAACATTGATTGAAATGTTCACATTTTATAATTAAAGAAAAACGAAAAAAATAAGGAATAGCTAAATAATACGAAAAAGGGTATTCACGGTTATGAAAGGAACAAGGTATACTGTTGAAATATGAATTGTTGTTTTATGTGATATAATGTACATAATGATTGTATATAAAGTATCGTGTGTTCGATCTGAGCGGGGGAATATGTAGTGCTTCATGAATTTCTGCGTAAATTCTAGAACCACGTGGCTTTCCTCCGTCTCAAACACATGACATTTTAAACAGAAGTGAGAGAGAGACAAATCTGACCTACAGTGCATGGCATGTTTGTGTGTGCAGATCTAAAAACAGTCACGAGCGAAATGCGGACGCAGCCGCTAACAAGTACCTGCTGTACGATCCATAGAGTTTCAGTGTATTTGTAGAGAAGAACAAGGAGTGTTTATGTATTATTCTGTGCGTTTAGCGACTGTGATGATTGTTAACGACAAATGAAGAAATGAAATTAGACTTATAAGTAATTCATGTGTTGGAGTTGCTAGTAGCAAGACACGTTCATAAATTATATGGTTGTTAAACCAACGCTATTGTAAATGTATTTAATCGAGTCTAATGTGAGACTAATCAGTTGACTTGCAAACTTCTGAACATTTATGTGAGAAATGGTGAATTTGTCTTTGTGGAAGTTGAAATATAACAAGATTAAATTAAAAGTATTCTGCGACTATCCACTTATTTCATGAGTAGAGAGAGAGAGAGAGAGAGAGAGAGAGAGAGAGAGAGAGAGAGAGAGAGAGAGAGAGAGAAGATGGGTAAATTCACTTGACCAGCTTTATTCTGCAGAGAAGAAGTTTTTGGAGATCGACTATCCAGAGAGGAAGATCAGCTGTGCACACCAAGTCAACTGATGTGAGAGCAGTGTGAATTTGCAAATCAGCTCCACATCGACTCTTGTCATCTAGAGCGTTAGAGAACCTTCTTATGCTGTCTTGACTACAGCCCTACACAATGTATTTGTGCTCATTTAAAACTATCACAGTTCATCTTTCAAAGCTGAATTGGGTTATAAGTAACACGTTTTCTATAGGCTTAGGCTAAATATTTTGCTTTCTAACTACAGACACATGTTGTATCTGAATTTTTACTAGTATTATTAAGCTACTTTAGTTGCCGAGATTCATTTATTTCCTTACTTAACTATAACAGCTGCAGCAGAAAAGAGTTCACTAAAGATTGTTGATGTCTTGAATATATCTCACAAAACACAAATTAAAAGGTGTGCGCTGAGCACTACGCGGAAAACTGATATGAAAACCACATATTCATGTAGTTTATAAAAGACTTACAATATTACACCTCATACCTGTCTATGCACAGCACAGTAGAGACTTCTGGGGGCATTCGTAACAGCTGAAGCTTGATTGTCATTTTCTGCCTCTTCCTTTGGCTTTATGGTATGTTCTTTCGTAATTTTTAAACGTTGATGTGCCTACATCAAAGGTTCATTAAGTACATAATATTTCTTCCGTTACACAACAGTGAATAATTAAAAACATATGATTACCTGAACACAACCATCACAAATATATTCAGAGCACTCCACACACCAACTTGTGACAATGGAATTATCTAAACAACTTGTGCACTTCTGGTCACTAACTTTAGAAGAGCCTTGACCATTTTCATTGTCACCCTCTGCTTCCAAGAGAAACTGGTTTTCAATTATGTTGGCAGCATAACAGTGAACACGACATATGGGGCACACCACATTACTATTCTCTGCAATATAAGAAGAGCACTTGTAGAAAATTGTTTAAAAACCTAATTCCAAAATTTAAAGCGCTATTTCGATTTAGTTACTATGCTGTTGATTAACGTAAACAAAATATAATCTTACCAACTACTTCAACGTCAAGTTGCTCCTGTTCGTTAAATTTTAATGACAAGCAAGAAGAACAACTGGCGTGAAGACAATCTAAAAGTTTCGGAGCGTCTCCGGACGATAACACATGTTGGCAAAAAACACATTTTGTATTGCACCAAGGGTTTCCAGTTGGGTTGTCACCAGTTGTTGGACTAGGTATAGTATCTTCACTACAGTCGTTCATCTGTTTGTCCGAGGTTACTGATGCATGAGTGTTATTCTCGTTTGCTTCTTGTTTCACAACAGCGATAACTTGTTCTTGCCTATCCATTTCCCCGACTAAAAATCTTCTGTCACGCTTCGGTTCAAAATTCGCGACCTAAGCCATCAATGTAAACAACTCAGTATCGGTATGCAGGCCAGTCACTGCGGTAACACACTTTCCACTACTACTCTCAGTTATATGAACGCAAATATGATTTTTAAAATAATTACGGCTTTCTGATACAATTCATCATTTATACGGCATTTCTGACAACAGCCATTTCTCCGTGCGGCCGTGCCAGGGATTTAAGAAGGTCGAATTAGCGTTAAACGCATGGACTTCAGAGCGATAATAACAGCATTATAGACACATAAGTCATCTATGTTTTCAAATTAATGTAAATAGTCGTCCCACGTATCATTAACTCATTCCATCCTGTCAATATCCTACATTTTCATACCGCCAAAACACCACCTACCACCATCTAATTCCTCTTATCGATATATTCCATGGTCGATATAACCAAACTCACTTCCTGCAATTGCAACTACACTCCGACCGTTTCAAATATCGATATTATCGATTAAACCGAGTTCCGATTCGCATGCAGATAATAATTGCGGCGCGTAATTAATCATGACAGGGTGTACCACACTGTTGTACATGACTGATAGAATGTTATAAAACTAAACTATCTTTAAATTCTTAGTGTAATCAAGTTGTTCTTGATTATTTCACTGCAAAATAATTGATTTATTGATTGCAGACGACATTCAGACACTATCATAGCTGAGTAACTGGATATTTCGTTACATGATATGTTAAAAACAAGTCATCATTAATAAAGTGTTGCGCATTAGTATTTCTTTTGTTTATAGTTGATATCGGAAGGTACCAAATATTAATGGTGAACAGTGCCACTTGGAAGGCGTTTCCAGCTAGGAATGCATCAGTCAATGCACGCTGTAGTTAAATTGTTTTTCGTAAGTGATTGCGATTCTTTCCTAATCACAAAATTTGTTAGACTAGATATACAGGAAACGTGCAACAAACGCCGTAATCAATATGGCGTGATAAAACGTGATGTTATTGGCGATTTTTTCAAATGGGATAAGCTACATATCAGTCTTTCATCACAACCAGATTTATTTAGTTTCAGATTCGTTGGCTTCGCCAACTCACAACCATACTGTCACCTTCTGACCTAATTTATATCTCATGCCCAGCTACAGATCAACCTTTTTGTCTTCTAAATTGGTTGGCATTACGTTACTGGCCAAAGCCGACTATTCGTATCGAAACATTCCTCTTCACCCGACAAAAGAGTTCGATGGTTGAACTCCGTAACAGGGGTTCCAAGCCCGAGCCCGCACGCGGTCTAAAGCATGCATCAATGCGGCCCAAGAAGTGATCAATTATAACATAACCGGTAAAAATAAATAAATACAATAGAGCTGTGTAAAGTTATGATAAATTGAATATTTTCAGTCTGAAACACCCGCCAGATGTTGATATTCTCTGCTTGGTCCATCACGATTTTTTTTCTCGGCGGTTATTGTTAGTAGTGTTAAGGGTACTACGTGCGGCCCAAAAATACTCGCCTTCTTTCAGTGTGGCCCAGGTAAGCTAAAAAAAAATGGACGTCCTTGCTCTACAACTTTGGATGGCCCCGTGAGAACGCGTAAAAACTGAATTATAAGGTGTGAAATGTGAATTAAATTGCTCAAAGGTATATCGATTACAGTAATTTGAACAGCAGCCTGAGATACGAAGCTAAGAATCACATTTAGCTGTAGAACGAGCTAGGACGAAAAGGCCGTTTTATAGAAAAAAATGAGTTAGTCGGGAGTAAAACAATTTCAGAAGAATAAACAATTCTTAGCAGTTTGGAAGTGATCGAGCCTAGTGCAGAGGAATAACATAAAGCATGTAAAAAGAATGTTTAAAAAATTATTTTCATCGTACGCTTCGCTTTAATGTTAACTTCGACATAAATAATATTGTAAAATTGTGTGCCGCAGGGGGAAAATTATAACTAGAAGCTTAGGGAGTTATGAAATAAGTCTATGACGCGAGCCTGTCTCGAGACTGTAAAATTAGATAACAAGCCTACCACTTTTCCACAGCCAGTACTAATGTCTTCGCACAGATATATAAACAAACGATCCGTTTTGGCGCGATTGTCTCATGAATGCACGAGAAAAACTAGCTGTAAAATTTAATAACATTATGGCGTGCGTTCATGAAAGCCACCATTGTTTCCGTTGCCAGCAACACACGCAAGCAATTCTTTAATTTGAGCGCTATCACAAAGCTTATGCAGGAGGTCCACCATATGGCACAAGGCACACGAATTTGCAAAAACTGGAAATTTGTATATCTGACAACGGATTGTTATGTGTTCGGTTCCCCGGTTCTGAATCGTTAGAAGTCGGAGTACTTCGGCCCGTTAGCTAGTGTTTTGTCTTCGATCACTGCCAACGTAACGCACGGCAAAGCCATTGGCCGCAGGCTGCAAAGCACTCACTAGGAATTAAAGTGCAGATGAACCGTTAGTGGTCGCATATTACTTGCTTTATTAGTAGTTTCACTAGATAAACGACAGTGTCTTGAAATATTCACTAACCTAATGTCGACATGCTATATGTTCAAAGGTGTTCTCAGCGCAATCGTCAACATGAGGAGCTGAGAGAAACTTTGAAATATTGACATACTACAGTCGGTGCAATGAGTATCTGAAGAGGCTCTCTTTTATAGAGAGATTGAAATGGCTCTGAGCACTATGGGACTTAACATCTTAGGTCATCAGTTCCCTACAACTTAGAACTACTTAAACCCAACTAACCTAAGGACATCACACACATCCATGCCCGAGGCAGGATTCGAACCTGCGACCGTAGCAGTCCCGCGGTTCCAGACTGCAGCGCCTAGAACCGCACGGCCACCGCTGCCGTCCTTATAGAGAGAGACTAGTAAAATAACAAATAATATACGACCTGCTGAGGTTTCAAAATGGTTCAAATGGCTCTGAGCACTATGGGACTCAACTGCTGAGGTCATTAGTCCCCTAGAACTTAGAACTAGTTAAACCTAACTAACCTAAGGACATCACAAACATCCATGCCCGAGGCACGATTCGAACCTGCGACCGTAGTGGTCTTGCGGTTCCAGACTGCAGCGCCTTTAACCGCACGGCCACTTTGGCCGGCACCTGCTGAGGTTTATCTATGCATTAGTTAACCAGTATATTCGGGAGACTCCGGCTTCTATGCTGCGTAACCTGATGTAAACTGTAAACATTATCCCATGTATTCCTTGCACGCTTGCTGGAGTCTCATTAGATTTCGTTCCACGTGGAGCGGAAGCGAAGCTGTCTCTAGAACAGCAAAATACGGCAATAGAGATACGTTTTATGCTGTGCGTTACGCTCACATTGACTGAGCGATAATATACGGTAACAACTTTACCGGCGCATTTATCTTGGACGACACCGGCCAGCAAGCTGGTCCAGCTAACCTGCAGTGACGTGGGCATTTGCAATTACGATGTAAAAACACACGAACAAAGAAACTATGTAGCTTAGAATGTCATTTCATTTTTAAAGAGAACTCCAATACCGCACGCCTCTTAGAGGACTAGACGTGAAGAATAATACGCTCTCGTTCTTGGCTAACATAGTATTGTAATTAAAAACAAGAGTGATAAAAATTCCTAACTTAAACACGGGGTAATTTTTCTGCGCGCGATATGTGTGGCGTTACAGCGTATTGCAGGGGTTTCACCGTATAAAAGTACTGAAGCCACTGAATGTATTATTTATAGTAAGTCGTCTGGTAATCTCTGAACGCCTTCCATTTTCAACTTCGCAAAATACATTTTAGTGCTTGAACTCTCATCTGCTACACTGATAACGAGTAGGTCAATAACAGAAACCACGAAACCATCCAAGCGCCACATTTTCTCCTCTGGCGTGGCGTTGTGTGTCTCGCCAGCGTTAGGCAGTGACGTGCGCCAAAACTTTGTGCATTAGTTCCCATATGTCCGGCAGCTTGAAATGCCTTGTTATTTCTCGCGACTTATCCCCTAACTTGGCTCCAGATCAGTTGAGTTCTGTTGGGACCGGCTGCTGTGGCCGAGCGGTTCTAGGCGCTTCAGTCCGGAACCGCGCTGCTGCTACGGTCGCAGGTTCGAATCCTGCCTCGGACATGGATGTGTGTGATGTCCTTAGGTTAGTTAGGTTTAATTAGTTCTAAATCTAGGGGACTGATGACCTCGGACGTTAAGTCCCATAGTGCAAAAGCCATTTGAACCATTTAGTTCTGTTGGGTTCATACTGCAGCAGAACGAGAATTTTGATGCAATATGTTATTAGAAACAAGAAGACATATATTTTTCGTTAAAATGATGGTTAGATATGCGTTAATTAGCATATATTTGATGAATTTTATGTTTAACTGAACGAAAACGAAGAGAAAACCAATCGAGATTTGTAACATCGATCCATGACTTGTATCGATTTATCATTCTACAACGCTATATATTCAGCTACACATTCGGTTTTCAAAATTCCCTTAGCTTTAGTAAATACACTTAGTCAGAACCTCAAAGCTTATCTTTCTGTAAACCAATGAACAACATTTAGAACAACCTGTTTCTCGCCACTTGTTAACCGTGTTCTACGCGCATGTTTCACTACGCAGCAGCAAGCATTGTCAGCCGTTTTCACAGTACATATGAACAGAACGACAATCAGTGCACAACATTACAGAGAAAGACCTGTACAAGATTTCTGAAGTAAAAACTACATATCTAAAGTATGACCAAGGAAAAAGTTGATAGCTTTTAATACTTTAGAATATCGTAAAGTTTCATTTACTGTAACTTAGTAACAAGAAGGAGGACCTACTTCCGAGAGCGTAACAACACCAGTGTACGTGAGCTACGATTGCTAATCAACTATCGCACAGGACGTAGCAAGGAATTTCTCAAAAGGGGTTGGGGCTCGGGTTCGCTTTGTTAAAGATGGCCTTAAAAGGGCTCATGCTTTTCACTAATTCTGAAAAAAAAACGTTTATTTTTTTTTTTAATTTTATGTACAAAATTTACATTCAGTTGTCCTTCATACAAATAGCATTTAGTACATAAAATTAAGCAACAAAAGCCTCTTTAAAAAGTGTAGCATATACTCTCAACAGTATGTAAGAATACCCAAATGCACAATTTAATATTTCTTTATTTGGCAATATGATAACTTTACGCTATTGCGAAACGAATTCTAAGTCTAATATAATATACTGCCTCTTTACTATCAACACACAGCTGAGCCTTCTAACATTAGATTCACCATCATCTTCCCGAATCCCGGAAGCTGCGTGCTAACGGGTGCGGCTATCCGTGTGGGTCGGATTAACTTTAGTCATTTGAAACAAATTATTACTATTCGTGCTATATCACAGCATGAGGCAATCTTAGGTTTTCTCGGTCAAGCTTGCATATTTTTATCTTATAGGAAGTAAATTCATGCATACTACATACTTTGATTTTCATATACTTAACTTGACATATTTTACACTTTAATCATGCATATTAATCACCTTTTCCCGCCATTAGTATATTGTCCATGATACTGCGTTATGGAATTTCCATAAAGAGAGATACACCGTTTTCACCATGCAGAGATCTAATCTCGTTCCTTATGAGTGCTGTATTTTGGCAAACAACTTAGAAGCCGTCATGCTCTAATCTCCCGTCACCCTCGAAGGTTATTTTACGCTCTTCTTCTGTCAGTTTCGGTCTGAGTTGAGGAAGTGATCAGGATTCAACGAAAATAAACTTTTTCGGACACGACGATTATTACCGACAGGATTGTTGGAATAAATAGATCTCACATTATTGTGTTAGACAGAGAAGTATAACAATTTCTGATGGCGAACATGGAAATGATCTGGAATTATCCAACCTTACAATTTCCCAAACTATCTCATTTAAGTATTCATGTGTCACTTCTTGCAATGGAAAAAGGTCGTTTTTTACAGATAAACTCATCAGTCTAAATGAGAAGGAGTTGGATTATTATTTACCAGTGGGAAAATGCTCCTGTCGGAACAAAAGAAAGGAGATATGTTCCTGTTTAAAAGAGTCTGAGGGGACATGACCTCAGATGTTAAGTCCCATAGTGCTTAGAACCATTTGAAAGGAGTGTGACTGAAAAGTGGGGTGTTAGCTGCCACACTCTGTTCTCCTCAGCACTTTTAAAAATTTTCCCAAACATTTTGGCATGAGAATATACTTACTGGCCATTAAAATTACTACACCAAGAAGAAATGCAGATGATAAACGGGTATCCAATGGTCAAATATATTATACTAGAACTGACATGTGATTACATTTTCACGCAATTTGGGTGCATAGATCCTAAGAAATCAGTGCCCAGAACAGCCACCTCTGGCTGTAATAACGGCCTTGATGCGCCTGGGCATTGAGTCAAACAGAGCTTGGATGGCGTGTGCAGGTACAGCTACCCATGCAGCTTCAACACGGTACCACAGTTCTTGACCGGACGTTTTCAGTTGGTGAGAGATCTGGAGAATGTGCCGGCCAGGGCAGCAGTCGAATATTTTCTGTATCCAGAAAGGCCCGTACAGGACCTGTAACATGGGGTCGTGCATTATCCTACTGAAATGTAAGATTTCGCAGGGATCGAATCGAACACATATGAAATGTAATGTTCACTGTTCAAAGTGCCGTCAGTGCGAACAAGAGGTGACCGAGACGTGTAAGATAAGATACCATCACGTCGGGTGATACGCCAGTATGGCTTCCAATGTGCGTTCACCGCGGTATCGCCAAACACGGATGCGACCATCTTGATGCTGTAAACAGAACCTGGTTTCATCCGAAAAAATGACGTTTTGCCATTCATGCACTCAGGTTCGTCGTTGAGTACACCATCGCAGGCGCTCCTGTCGGTGATGCAGCGTCAAGGGTAACCGCAGCCATTGTCTCCGAGCTGGTAGTCCATGCTGCTTAAAACGTCGTCGAACTGCTCGTGCAGATGGTTGTTGTCTTGCAAACGTCCCCATCTGTTGACTCAGGGATCGAGACGTGGCTGCACGATCCGTTACAGTCATGCGGATAAGATGCCTGTCATCTCGACTGCTAGTGATACGAGGCCGTTGGGATCCAGCACGATGTTCCGTATTACCCTCCTGAACCCACCGATTCCATATTCTGCTAACAGTCATTGGATCTCGACCAACGCGAGCAGCAATGTCGCGATACGATAAACCGCAATCGCGATAGGCGACAATCCGACTTTTATCAAAGCCGGTAACGTGATGGCACGCGTTTCTCCTCCTTACACAAGGCATCACAACACCGTTTCACCAGGCAACGCCGGTCAACTGCTGTTTTGTGTATGAAAAATCGGTTGGAAACTTTCCTCATGTCAGCACGTTGTAGGTGCCGCCACCGGCGTCAACCTTGTGTGAATGCTCTGAAAAGCTAATCATTTGCATACCACAGCATCTTCTTTTTGTCGGTTAAATTTCGCGTCTGTAGCACGTCATCTTCGTGGTGTAGCAATTTTAAAAATGGTTCAAATGGCTCTGAATACTATGGGACTTAACATCTATGGTCAGCAGTCCCCTAAAACTTAGAACTACTTAAACCCAGCTAACCTAAGGACATCACACAACACCCAGCGATCACGAGGCAGAGAAAATCACTGACCCCGCCGGGAATCGAACCCAGGAACCCGGGCGTGGGAAACAAGAACGCTACCGCACGACCACGAACTGCGGGCTAGCAATTTTAATAGCCAGTAGTGTATTTACGTTCTTTGTAACGCGCAGCTCACTTCACGCTCCCACAAGCTCCCCTAACCGTAAGTCGCTCTAAGTTTCTCGTACCCATCGATTCCTAGTTGCCCTTTCAGAGTCACTCACTCAGCCCAACTCATTAGCTCTTCGTATCTCTCTGTCATTGTCTCCGTGTCACAACCACAGTCCCCTTCATTCCGTCCTACTACTGTTGTCTGCTCTCACTGCCACTGACTTCCACTTGCCCCCTCTTACTGCTACTGTCTCATTTATTTCTTCCCACTTTTGTTGTCTCTTCTCACTGTCATTATCCCTCTCTTCCTCGTTGTCATTGTCACAGACTCTGTCTCTCATTATCACTGGCTCTCTCCCTCTTTCACTTTCGTCCGCGGCTCGTGGTCTACCGTAACATGGTAGCTCAGCGTATTCGGTCAGAGGGTTAGCTCCTCTATATAAAAAAAAACTGAGTTAATGAATCAACTATGAACTCGAATAGGGGTCCTGGGACGTCCTCCCCGAACAAATACAACGACCATTAACGAGCAAAATGAGATCACCCCCCCCCCCAAAAAAAAAAAAAAAAAAATTGGCTACCGTTGCTGCCTCTGAATCACAGGGTCCCGGGTTCGATTACCGGCCAGCTCGGTGATTTTCTCTGCCCGGGGACTGGGTGTTTGTGTTGTCCTCATCATTCCATCATCATCATTCGGGACAGTTGATAGATTGGATTGTGTAAAAATTGGACTGTGTATTTGGGACTTTGTATGGGCTCTGAAGATCACGCCGTTGGGCGCCCCACAAACCATACATCATCATCTTTCACTTTCTGCATTCCTTTATTCCTCTCCCACCGTCACTGTCTCCTTCACTCTTCCTAGCACCGTTTCGCCAGCATGAACTGCGTTCAACTGCCACTGTGTGCCTCTCTTTCTCTCACACAGACATTGTCTCCTTCGCTCTCTCTATACCACAACCACTGTCTTCTATCTTCCAGTATTTATTACCTTTCCATCTCTCTGCCACTGGCCCTGTTTCCTTCTCTCTCGGCATAAAAAAGTGCGAATATGTTCGCACCATCATCATCACTTATTGCGTTAACGGGCCTTTGAGGCCTACAGCAGAACAACAGGAAAACAAACCATTACAAACACAAAGACCCCAGTAAAAGCAATGTTTGCCAATCACATGAGAGGAGGTATTTGCTGCATATGACACTCCATCGTTTTCGGTCTCCAGCATCATCCTCCACGGCCGCTGTTTACACTTCTTGAAGGATCGTCATCACTCGATCCTTCCATCGCGTTCTTGGGCGTACTCTCGGGCGTTTTCTCGTGGGTTGAGAGTGGAGGACTCTCTTAGGAATGGATCCGTCCGCTCGTAAGATGTGGCCAAACTATTGCAGTAGCCTCAGTCCCAATATTCGTCCAATGTGTGGCTTTCCAAATCTCTGGAACAGGTCTCCTTTCTATCTTCTTTCCCATTTACCTTCCATGTTATTGTAGATGGGTCCATAGATCTTCCGAAGTAACTTTCTTTCAAATGCACATATTGAATCTGTTGCTGATGTCGCCCAAGTTTCACAGACATATAAAAGTACTGGCCTCACCAGTGTCGTGTACAGATGGACTTTGTTCTTCTGAGATATCAGACGAGGTTTAAAAAGATTGTTCAGACTAAAGAACACGCGATTATAGTTGATGTACTTCTTTCGTCCGCTGTGTCCGAGCGGCTCTAGGCGCTTCGGTCCGGAACCGCGCTGCTGCTACGGTCGCAGGTTCGAATCCTGCCTCGGACATGGATGTGTGTGATGTCCTTAGGTTAGTTGGGTTTAAGTAGTTCTAAGTTCTAGGGGAATGACGACCTCAGATGTTAAGTCCCATAGTGCTTAGAGCCATTTGAACCATCTACAACAATGGTGGGAGGGAGAACTCGACGACGTGATACTCCAAGATATTTAGTTTTGTCCTCGTTCACCTCCAGCCCAATTTCCTTTGCACTTTTGGAGGAATGGGGAAGTATCAGAACACATTTGCTCTAGAGTTTCGCCAAGGATCACAGCATCATCAGTAAATACCAGAATTGTGTCTACTCCCAACATCTCCATTTCTCTGGTTCGGCAAGTGTCACGGCTTTTCCAAGGCCAAGTTAAATAATATTGGTACCAATGGATCTCCTTGTCTCAATCCATTTTGGATAGTGAAAGATGGTGATAGCTGTTTGCCACACCGTACTATAGAAGTTGACTGGGAGTAGCAAGCTGCAGTTAGACGGATATATTTCGATGGGATTCCCAGTTCCTCTAACGTTTCCCATAATGTGACGCGGTCAGCGCTGTCATAAGCTTGCCGATAATCGATGAAGATGAGGTGTAGTTTCCGATTGAACTCGTAGAATTTTTCTATCAACTGCCTCAAAGTAGATATGTGGTCAATGGTAGACCGTCCGGGGACGAATCCACATTGATATGTGCCTACAGTTTCTTCAGTCAGTTGTTTCATTTGATTTAGCAGCAGACTTGTAAGGACTTTGTGTTCAATTTCAAGAAGTGAAATTCCTCGGTAGTTGGATAGTAGGGTTACATCATCCTTCTTGAAGATGGGACATATAATTGCTCCCTTCCATTCTTCAGGAATTATAGCAGCAGAGTTGTAAAGACTTTGTATCCAATTTCAAAAAGTGAAATTCCTCGGTAGTTGGATATGCCTGGGTTACATCATCCTTCTTGAAGATGGGACATATAATTGCTCCCTTCCATTCTTCAGGAATTATAGCAGCAGAGTTGTAAAGACTTTGTATCCAATTTCAAAAAGTGAAATTCCTCGGTAGTTGGATATGCCTGGGTTACATCATCCTTCTTGAAGATGGGACATATAATTGCTCCCTTCCATTCTTCAGGAATTATTTCTGCTGCCCTGATGGTTGATATTAATCGCTTCAGTGCATCTATCAGTGGGTGCCCTACCAACTGAGGCATCTCAGCTGTGATACCTCTACCTCCTGGGGCAGTTTTAGGGCAAAACTGATTTCTTCCTCTGATGGTTCAGGAACTTCTACTCTATCAAAACGGGCTCCTGTCTGAATTGTCACCGTCAGTTCGCATGCCAAACTTTTGGGGGAAAAAATTTGAAGGTGCTGAGGCAGATAGAATGAGGCAGCTGATACCATAACTTTAAACATGAGCTTATTTGCATTTTCTGTACTCCGATAGGAGCATTTTTCCGTTGCTTTCTTTTGTCCCTGTTACAGCATGGCATGTCACTAATAAGAAAAGCTGTAAGGGTCAGTAAAATTTTGATAGTTTACTTATGTGGAATTCACATAATGCAAAATTCATTTTACACCTCATACTGGCTTTTACGTACACAAAAATTTTGCTTGTGCTTAAGTACTACAACATGGGGTTCCCAGAACCATTCTGATGATAACGGAGACACGCAACAGCATATTCCTCCGTGATACGTCACTTCGTAAACCGCGTTTTCACCTGACACCAGACTTTACGTGTGTATTCTACATCTACAAGTATGGTAACTTTGAACCTCTGAATCTCGAGAACGGGTAACGATACCAAGAAAATTTTCAAGGTTGTTTCAGATCCATATCTTAGTAATATATAGTAAAGAATACACCCATTTGCTGTGCTTTGGTACAGAAAAAACGGATTTCTGGGGTATTTTTCGATAACAGATGAAGAGTTTTGAAAACGGAAAGATGACACTTCTAGATAAATGCCTAGAGGATATATAGTTAAAATTTGAGCAATTTGCTGCGGTTATTTATTATTTAGGTTTCCCCTCACACCGGATTTTACGTGCGCATTTTACGTGGACATGTAACGTAACCGCGCTGATGAAATAAGTGTTAATAAACAATAGGAAGAAATAAGGACCTCTGTAACTGAAGCAGCTGAAGAAATTCTAGGAGACAGAAAGCTAACAATGAAGAAGAAATGGTTCAATGAGACATGTGAACAAGATGTGAAGGCCTGGAAGAGAGCAAGGGCGGTGCACATGCTGGACAGACAAAGTGCTGTACTACAGGAAGCGCTCAAGACCGTAAGAAGAGAAACAAATAGGATTCTGAGAACAGCAAGAAGGAAGTTCTTGAACAATATGACTGATGAAATCGAAAAGAGAAATAGAATATCAGACAGCAGGAAAATGTTTCAGATGTTGAAACATGTGAGGAATGTCACAGAAACGAAGCTTTAGTTGTTAATGATAAGGATGTAAATATGTTAACAGACAAGAAAAAAATTCTGAATAGGTGGAGTGACTATTTCGAAGAGCTATTGAATGCTGAAGATGCAGAGAGTGTCTTTCCACATGAGAATAATACAGAGGGTGAAGGAGAAGCCGCAAACATTCAAGTGACTCAACAAGATGTAGAAAGAGCAATGAGGAAACTAAAGAATAATAAGACACCATGAGAAGATAGGATACGGCAGAGATGTGTAAGGCAGGAGGAGAAACACTTCAGGAAGAGTTATACAGTCCCATAAAAGAAATATGGGAAAAAGAGGAAATTCCAGAAGAGTGAAAATCAGCCGTCATTCTCCCACTGCACAAAAAGAACAGTGCCGGCCGTTGCGACCGAGCGGTTCTAGGCGCTTCAGTTCGGAACCACGCGACTGCTATGATCGCAGGTTCGAATCCTGCCTCGGGCGTGGATGTGTGTGATGTCCTTAGATTAGTTAGGTTTACGTAGTTGTAAGTCTAGGGGACTGATGACCTCAGATGTTAAGTCCCGTAGTGCTTAGAGCCATTTGAACCATTTTGAAAAAGAACAGTAATAGGAATTGTAACAACTACAGGGGCATTTCTCTTCTAAGTGTAACTTAAGAAGTTCTATCTTTAATAATACTAGAAAAACTTAAGCCGTTTGCAAAAGATATTGTGGGAGAGTACCAGACAGGCTTCCAGGAAGGACGATCGACCATCGATCAAACTTTTACCCAGAGGCAAATCTGGGAAAAGTGCTGGGAATTGAACCATCGGTTTCTGGTGACGTTCGAGGACTTCTCAAACGCTTATGACAGTATCCACAGATTAAGTATGTACAGTTTTAGACATAAGAACTGACCGCCGGCCGGCCGCCATAGAGACTAAGACCGAGTCGTTCACTTAAGGTGGCCAGTAAAACTGACCGCCCCTGACAACCCTAAGTCCGGCCATCTGCACAATCTGGCAACACTGTAAGATGCGGATGTGTTAGAAGGAAGTGTTGTCTACTTCCGAGTTGTTCCCGGAGTGTGTGAGCCCGTAGTCTGGTGGTAATCGTCGTGTGTTCTTAAGCTTATAGTCGCCTGTTCGCGTCAGACTGAGTTTTTTTATTTTTTTTTTATTTTTACCACATTTCGGTCTAACGTTATGAGTCTGATTGAACATCGAAGATAATTCGCTTAACATTTTACCCACCAGCCATAACAAGTATTCCAGAAACAATTCCGCAGGACAGCTCGTGGCTGCGTCGCGATCATAACAGCTTACGCTCGAGCGTTTCCTCGCGCTGCAGCGGCTACCGGCCACCGACCAGACGCCACCCGCCGCCTGAAATCCGGCGCCACCCACGTGAACGCGGCGTCACGTTGTCAGTGTATGTATCAACTGTCATTTTCGAATCTGAAGTTCTAGTTATCATCTTGAAGTTAAGCATTGGATTTTGCATACTTAAAAATCATGAACTACAGTTAAGCATTGTAAAATTGAGTCACAAGTGGAAAAAGGTGTAACATCTGCAACACAACGTTTACTTTTGGTGTAACAGAGGGGTGAACGCAGAGGACGCAGCTAGAAAGATTTGAACTGTGTGTGGAGCGAGTGATTTTGGGTAAAATACATCAGAAAAAGATATTCTTGTTTCAACAGAGATCGTTCTGGCATGAATAATTTTCCACATTAAGGAAGTCTCGACTACTGATATATGTGATAGATTACCTTTTTACCATCATGCGACATTTACATTCAACAGGCGAAGTTCAGAAGTCTGGTGTAGGAATACTGCATGCTCTAATTCGAATCAACTAAAATCAACGGAGTGACTATTATTGAACGTCATCAGGTCGCTCATTGAGCATTCCTATGCAGTACTGTTACTGGTGATGTGTTATGATGCCTTTATCGTTAACTTCCTAAGAAGGAATGATAGGCTGAGCTCCACCAAAAGACGTAAACTCGAGCAAAGAGTAGTGTGAACTTAATATTTTACATTGATAGCTCCAAAAGTGTGTTTTGGGCTACGAATTCTGCCCCAAGGGGTGTGTGCAACACAGCTGGATTTTGTTGCTAACAACTGAGACACTTTTCGGTCGCAGTGTAAGAAAATCGAGCAACAAAACTACACCACCTGTGCTACTGCATGATAACGTACTCTGTTAATTTGAGAAACAAAACTATCCAGGAGATTGATAGGAAAGTCGTCTCTCAGGTATTTGTATTGATAGGGAAGTCCTCTCTCAAGCACTTGTCCCTCTCGTCATACATTCGTAAAATTTTACTTTTCCCGCACTTGATCGATCAACTGTAAAGGCAATTCATTTCTAGACGAAAATACTCTTAAAACTATTCTGGTTTAATGACATCGTTAGAACCAGTAGGTTTCTACAGGCGTAGAATTTGTAAACAACTTTAGCATTGTCAGATTGTTTTAGATACCGTGAAAGAAAATTCTGCTGCTGATTAATTTCTCTTTGATGATTACTGTTGCGTTTAGTAAACTAATGGAAAATGCAATTAAAATATTCACTGTACTAATAGAAATTAAATTCAGCTTACTACAGAAGCATCACGACGGCAGTCTATCTTAATAAAGCATTAAACTCAAAAATGGTTCAAATGGCTCTGAGCACTATGGGACTTAACATCTGAGGTCATCAGTCCCCTAGAACTTAGAACTACATAAACCTAACTAACCAAACGACATCACACATCCATGCCCGAGGCAGGATTCAAACCTGCGACCGTAGCGGTCGCGCGGTTCCAGACTGTAGCGCCTACTGTAAGCAGTTTGACAGCATAACACCACCACAACTACTGACAACCTGAACCATTATCATCACGCAGTTGTAACTCGCAGTGATTACAAGTTGCTGATGTTTGTCAAGAATAGCGGAAACCACCTCTAAAGTTCCATTTGCATTACGCCTAGGACGGAGAGAATCCTAAATAACAGTTACAGGTCACCCAGCGAAGAGAAGAGTCCAAGTATTGTCTCAAGTTCTTGCAGTTTGATATTAATGCAGTTCCCGATGGTTTCACACTAACGGGTTCTTTTGGCTATCGGAATGCTCATATGGGAATTACAAAAGTTTAATTGCTAGAACGCTCAACTACCTTAATAACACATTCTGGATTGAAGACGATTCGGAAAGTGACGTTAATTTGACGTTTCCATCCATCTTCTGACGTCTTACTGAATGAAGTCTGAAGTGCGCGCACAGTTGTGTTGCCTGCCGCATGGGTTCTGTGAAGTGTTGTGGCAGCTGGCAGTCATTGCTGAATACAGACATGTGCAAATATCCCCACTGCTCTAGGGGAAATCGTCTTTGTTGCATTTTTTCCATACCGTAATTAGCACAATAACATAAGGCTTGTTCTGCTGAAGAATTTGTTGCCCACAAGTCCTTAAATAAGAATCTCCCAGCGGGAGTAATGCATGAAAGGAGACAGACTGTTGGACAAAAGAATGGACAGCTCCCTGCTCTTTGCTTTTCCGATAGCGCCTACGATAAGAATCTGGTATCATATTATGCTTCACAACCCTAAATTGTTTATTTTTTTACTTCATACTAAAACAAAAGTTATGATATGAGAACAGGAAATGACTGATATGCTTCTAAGGAACTTTAGTTTTTCGTGTTTATTTTCTCACTTCATACTAAAACAAGGGCGTTAATATGAGAAGAGGAAATGAAATATACGCATACTAAAACAAGGGCGTTAATATGAGAAGAGGAAATGAAATATACGCTTCCAAGACATAGTATTTCCTTGTGTGCTACTACTGCATACATGAAAGCCCTGCAGTTAATTTTTGTATATTGGATAAACTTTGATATCACCTCACATTCCTTTGTGAGAAGGTTCCTATTTTCTTGGGATTCAAATAGAGTGGACATTTCATCACTGGTTAATATTCTGATGACTAATGACATGATACCCGTTGCAATTGCTCCATGGCACCTGTGAGTAGAGTCTCACGTTGGTTACTATAAGAACACGCAGGCAGTGATATCCGCTCACTGCAGTCAGAGCCAAGGTGATTTCTTCCTGTTTATGGCGAAGCGTCTGCTGCAGTGTGCACTCTCAGCCAACATAAACAAATCGCGGCGGCATTGGGCACTGCACTTGTCGCGAGTTTCGACAACAAGAGCGCACTGTCTCTGCTAACGATACTATGAAGTTAATACATCTTACTTGACGTAATATGCAGGTCGTGGGTTGGGTAAAAATTCAGTTTGTAACTTCCCATCGCATTAAAATACTTTACAGTCATATTTGATGCAATATTTATTGTTGGTTGTCTCTCAAATGTTAATAGTATTGATTCAGATTGTGCGTGAACACGAAAACACACACACACACACACAAAAACAGGCATTGATTCCAGTGAGGGTGACAACTACTGTGTGTTGAACAACACATGCACCAGTCAATTCCTCAGCTGGCGTCGAGTGGATGAGATTTTTCAATTACCTTGCATTGCATGAATTGTAAGGTGGATACTGAGAGTAAATGGACTTGTATGCTAAAGAGCTGCGACAAAGCAAAGCTTGACCGATTAGCAGATAATTGTCCACATGGGTTTTGTGGACGAGTATACTTTTAGTAACCAACCCACCCACGATCATTACGTAAGTTTCTCGAAGGCGTAGGGGCATTGATTTCATTAAGCCTTCGACAGTGTGGTTTACTTCCCACCATACGTTTTCTATATTCGTCCAAAGGTCGCTTGCATTTGTAGGTCCACATGGCAATGACCTTGTTACCTCTGTCCACATATTCTCTATCTGGTTGATGTTCGGTGATCGTGGAACAAACGGCAACAG
Source organism: Schistocerca americana (assembly GCF_021461395.2). Lineage (NCBI taxonomy): Eukaryota > Metazoa > Arthropoda > Insecta > Orthoptera > Acrididae > Schistocerca > Schistocerca americana. The sequence goes on along the minus strand of NC_060125.1, from coordinate 225,328,997 downwards.
CTTTATCCTCTCTTGGCCTTGAAACCCATCTCGCACTGCTCTGCTATGATGGATGGGACTCTGCTCCTGTAAATAAACTGTTATCTCGTTAGTTCATACATTTATATTTAAGTAACGTGTTTGTAATAAGCACATTGTATTATTATTTTCCACAGTGTTTCAGAATTCAGTTCCTGTCATAGATAAGTGATCTAGATTCAACAGTCTGATTAAGAATGTGGTTTACCCAGTCTATCAAATGATGAGAGTCGTAGTCGGATATCTACATTAAGACTTACTGGCTGAATCCGATTAGAACGATCTGGTATCGAAATGAAATTACAGAAATCGGATAATTCGAACGTCTGTATTGCAACAATGCTGCGCACATAAATTCCTATGATGGAGTAACAGGTTGCAACTGTCTAAGAAAAAGTGAGAAATATGTCTACTAGCAGCAATGTAACGTAATTATAACCCATATTTATGTGATGGAAATACTGAGTCGAACCATATACATCTATTTCAGTGGTGGGAAGATACACCATATCGGATTTGCTGATGACATAATGACAATAATAATAATAATAATAATAATAATTCCGTGTGGCCGATAGGGGAAACCCTCTCCCATATGGGTGGTACCGAGGAAATCAAATACTTGGGGTGAACCAAATACTAACACAATCCTGAAGGGCTACTCAATCCGTTGAACCCAAAATCCACACACGTCTGAGTGAAAATCACTGCTACTCTGGTCACCGTCTGTTATCTCAATGAGCTCGGCTGAAAATATTTGCTTCCAAAGGCTTCAACACCTTCTAGTCCTGTCCGGTCCTGGTATCACCCAAGCCAAACCAATGAAACACAAGCAAACATGAAGTGTGCAAGCAAAGTCAACTTTACCCCAGGTTGTATACAGCCCGGCTGCCGACAGGCGGCAACTGGATTTTCGGATTCTGGGGAGTCCAGGTTAGCACGGCAGAGAATATCGAAGATCTCTGGTAAATTTCCCTACAAGCAGAAAACATGCATTTGAAAACTAAACATCGATACATTGATCTAAGCACGAAAACTAAATAATCTCACATAATAAATGGACCGACAAAAAATTCTCATCCTTGCCCTTCAAGAACCACGACTAACTAACAATGAAACCTTGCATTACGGAAACCATTGCATCTTCAAGAGCAAAATACAACAAAAGGTAGCGAAGGCGTACCAATCTTTGGCAAGGCATTTCTCGAACACAGAACTATCATCAACTCTGTCAAAGAAATCACACCCATCAACAATCGACTTATGGCTATGCTCATTCAGAGCCCCAGTAAAAAATATACACTCATCAATGCACATGGCCCCACCGACATGGAAAATAAAAAAAACACCGAAAATGTAGGAAAATTCTGGAACACACTCGAAAATATTATGAGCAAAATTCACCAAGATGACGTGAAAATACTAATGGGAGACTTCAACTCCCTATTTGAGACAGAAAAAAACCTGTAGAAAAATCATTAGTACAAATTCAACACACCGAAACGCTTAGACCAACGGCACATGTCTGACTGACATTTTCCAACAATTCAACCACAAAAGGATGTCTTTCCACTTTAGGAAAATACCATTTCTCAGGTAACATGCTTGGCTACCAGGTGCAAGCTGCTTTCGTTCGCCTTTCGAGACTCGCTGAAAGCCAGGTTTTTAATTCTTTTAAGCAGGCAGATACAAACTCAATAAGGGCATCGTAAGACAACGCTCGAGCAAAATTCGTCTTGCTACTTTCAGTAGCCCTTAGTGTCAGAACGAAAACCTTAAGGTACTGCCAATTTCATGATGCCACTTTTGTTTTCTGCCGACATATTTTTTGTTGTTGTGAATATATAATTTTATCTATGAATTGCCACATTTTCATAATACTTGCGAATGATACAGGAAGTGAAGCAAATACAAATTATTTCGAAGTCAAAAGTCGGTAATATCCTACTAATTCGTGTTAAAATAGGTTCAATCGTCTTACAGACACTTAATGGATCGCTACAGTCTGGAACCGCGCGACCACTACGGTCGCAGGTCGAATCCTGCCTCGGGCATAGATGTGTGTGATGTCCTTAGGTTAGTTAGGCTTAACTAGTTCTAAGTTCTAGGGGACTGATGGCCTCAGATGTTAAGTCCCATAGTGCTCAGAGCCATTTGAACCATTTTTGAGTTAATGCCTCATTAAGATAGACTGCCGTCGTGATGTTTCTGTAGTAAGCTGAATTTAATTTCTATTAGTACAGTGAATATTTTAATTGCATTTTCCATTAGTTTACCAAACGCAACAGTAATCATCAAAGAGAAATTAATCAGAAGCAGAATTTTCTTTCACGATATCTAAAACAATCTGACAATGCTAAAGTTGTTTACAAATTCTACGCCCGTAGAAACCTACTGGTTCTAACGATGTCATTAAACCAGAATAGTATTAAGAGTATTTTCGTCTGGAAATGAATTGCCTTTACAGTTGATCGATCAAGTGCGGGAAAAGTAGAATTTTACGAATATATGACGAGAGGGACAAGTGCTTGAGAGAGGACTTCCCTATCAATACAAATACCTGAGAGACGACTTTCCTATCAATCTCCTGGATAGTTTTGTTTCTCAAATTAACAGAGTACGTTATCATGCAGTAGCACAGGTGGTGTAGTTTTGTTGCTCGATTTTCTTACACTGCGACCGAAAAGTGTCTCAGTTGTTAGCAACAAAATCCAGCTGTGTTGCACACACCCCTTGGGGCAGAATTCGTAGCCCAAAACACACTTTTGGAGCTGTCAGATGTAAAATATTAAGTTCACACTACTCTTTGCTCGAGTTTACGTCTTTTGGTGGAGCTCAGCCTATCATTTCTTCTTAGAAAGTTAACGATAAAGGCATCATAACACGTCACCAGTAATAGTACTACATAGGAATGCTCAATGAGCGACCTGATGACGTTCAATAATAATCACTCCGTAGATTTTAGTTGATTCGAATTAGAGCATGCAGTATTCCTACACCAGACTTCTGAACTTTGCCTGTTGAATGTAAATGTTGCATGATGGTAAAATGATAATCTTTCGCATATGTGAGACTTCCTTAATGTGGAAAATCATTCATGCCAGAACGATCTTTGTTGAAACAAGAATATCTTTTTCTGATGTATTTTACCCAAAAGCACTCGCTCCACACACAGTTCAAATCTTTCTAGCTGCATCTCTGCGTTCACCCCTCTGTTATACCAAAAGTAAACGTTGTGTTGCAGATGTTACACCTTTTTCCACTTGTGACTCAAGTTTACAATGCTTAACTGTAGTTCATGATTTTTAAGTATGCAAAATCCAATGCTTAACTTCAAGATGATAACTAGAACTTCAAATTCGAAAATGACAGTTGATACATACACTGACAGCGTGACGCCGCGTTCACGTGGGTGGCGCCGGATTTCAGGCGGCGGGTGGCGTCTGGCCGGTGGCCGGTAGCCGCTGCAGCGCGAGGAAACGCTCGAGCGTAAGCTGTTATGATCGCGACGCAGCCACGAGCTGTCCTGCGGAATTGTTTCTGGAATACTTGTTATGACTGGTGGGTAGAATGTTAAGCGAATTATCTTCGATGTCCAATCGGACTCATAACGTTAGACCGAAATGTGGTAAAAAAAAATTTAAAAAAATTCAGTCTGACGCGGCGACTATAAGCTTAGAACACACGACGATTACCACCAGACCAAGGGCTCACACACTCCGAGGACAACTCGGAAGTAGACAAACACTTCCTCCTAACACATCCGCATCTTACAGTGTTGCCAGATTGTGCAGATGGCCGGACTTAGAGTTGTCAGGGGCGGTCAGTTTTACTGGCCACCTTAAGTGAACGACTCGGACTTAGTCTCTATGGCGACCGGCCGGCGGTCAGTTTTTATGTCTAAGACAGTACAACATCCTGAGAGAGCTTTGTATAGCAATGAAGTTAATAACTGTGGTCAAGGTGTGCACAGTGGAGACAATAGCCAAAGTCAGATACCAAGGGCAGCTGTCCGAGGAATTCCATATCAAAACGGGTGTGAGACAAGGTGGCCGGCCGGTGTGGCAATGCGGTTCTAGGCGCTTCAGTCTCGAACCACGTGACCGCTACGGTCGCAGGTTCGAGTCCTGCCTCGAGCATGGATGTTTGTGCTGTCCTTAGGTTAGTTAATTTTAAGTAGTTCTAAGTTCTAGGGGACTGATGACCACAGATGTTATGTCCCATAGTGCTCAGAGCAATTTGAACAATTTTTATTTATTTATTTATTTATTTTTTTTTTTTTTTTGGAGACAAGGTGATGTTATTTCACCACTGTTATTTAATCTGGTCCTAGAGAAAGCAATCTGAGAAATGAAAAGAGAAAACAGTGGGGTGACACTAAATGGTAGGACAGATTTATTGGGTTATGCAGACGACATCACAGTTCTAGCAGAATCAGAGGAAGAGATGGTAGAAACTGTAGGGGACCTAGCGCAAAATGCAAGTAAGATCGCGTTACGGATTAATGTGGAAAAGACCGAGGTAATGGAGGTACCAAGAGAAGCTCCTAATGATATCCCATTACGAGTAGGGATATGGAAATTTGCTAAAGTGGAAAATTTTAAATACTTTGGTACATTGATCAACAGGCAAAATAATTTAAAACAGGAAATAAACCAACGTGTTGTGAACGGGTCTAAAACTTATTTCAGTCTAAAGCAGATAATGTCATCCAAGAATCTGTCGATTAAGACCAAACTTAAAGCCTACAATGCCGTGATAGTACCAGTATTGTTGTATGGGATAGTAACCCTAAGCACAACAAAGAATTATGAAGAAAACTTGTTGGTTTTCGAAAGAAAAATTATGAGAAGGGTCTTTGGACCTGTCCAGGAAGGGAGATCGTGGAGACGTAGAAAAAACCAAGAATTGTATGAGCCGATGTGGCAACCGAACATCGCTCAAAAACTGAAAGCGCTGAGAATAAGCTTGGCAGGCCACATTGCTAGGAGATCAGACTCCTCTCAGGCAAAAGCCGTACTTAAGGGAAGACCTGATAGCATCCGTCCAATCGGAAGACCCAAGAAACGATGGGAGGATGAGCTACAGAAATACCTCTGCCAACTAGGAGTCCGTGACAACTGGGTCCAAAGTGTACAAGATCGCCGTCTATGGAGGATATCAACAAAATTTTCCAGATTATCCGAGATCAGGATCTTAGGAATGTATTGTAAAAATTTCAGCCACTTGCTGGGCATAGTCGTCTTCGAATCCACGTATCGGTTTTTGTACAAAAAAATGGCAAAAAATCCTTTTGTGGAGATTTGTAATGTGCCGCCCATGAACTAATGATGCCTCCATAAGCCCCTTAAGACCTACTGTAATCCACATCAAATACAAAAAGAACCAACCCATGTGTTCCATTTGCCTAAGCAGGGCTGAGTGTGTAATATTCATATTTTGACCTTGTAATGTAGGATGGTGACTCTAAAACGATACTTCTGTTGGGTATACAAATGGTCCCTATCCCAAGGGCTATCCAAAACAGTTGACCCTATCACCAATAGAACCCGAGGTATGAGCCATGGAAGAATCCCGTTTCTATTCGCGGAGTTTTGGAACATTTTCGGTAGCGCATGCTGTTGCGTGCGTACCGATTTATCGTGAATTTTCGTGCTGGACGTCTCTGAAGATATTTTCTGTTCGCCTTCGATGCAGCTCTTTTCATGTAAGCAGTCAGGAAAGAATGGAATCCGGAAGGAATTGCCTGTGACCTATAGTAAGGGACCAACATCGAAATTCGCCTAAATTGAAAATGGGAAGCCACAGAAACACATTTTGAAGATCGCAAATGGATTCGAACCACCTCGCCTTCTGAATCCAGGGATTGCTAGCTCAGTGCCTCAAGGCGCAGATCTTCCCCAGTCGGTGGAGAATTTGGGAAAAGTGGTTTTCGTACATTGTTTTCAAATAAAACGAAACGCATCACAACAAAAGGAAGGAATGAAGATTGAGTTTAATGTCCCTTTGCTATTGAGGTCATTAGAGACGGGAGCACAAGGTCGGATTGTGGCCGGCTTCTGTGAACGAGCAGTTCTAGGCGCTTCAGTCCAGAACCGCGCTGCTGCTACGGTCGCATGTTCGAATTCTGCCTCAGGCATGGATGTGGTTTTCGGGTGTAATGTCCTTAGGTTAGTTAGGTTTAAGTAGGTCTAGCGGACTGATGACCTCAGATGTTAAGTCCCATAGTGCTTAGAGCCATTTGAACCATTCGGATTGTGGCAAGGACGGGGATGGAAATCGGCGGGGCCCTTTCAAAGGAATAATCCCGGTATTTGCCTGGAGCGATTTAGGGAAATTACGGAAAACCTAAATCTGGATGGCCGGACGAAGCTTTGAGCCGTCGTCCTTTCGAATGCGAATCCAGTGTGATAACCACTGCGCCACCTAGTTCTGTAACACCAGGGATGGAATTCTGATACTGCATGTTCCTCTTTAATTGTGCACGTTTAGTCATTTGATAGTGCACGAATGCATGCATATCTTACTGTTTAATGCAATGAAATTCCCGCCTTTTAGTTACTATAGCTTTACTAGAGGATAAATAGATTTTGAACGAAAGGGTGTGGAATGGGAGGGAGGGAGGGGGGAAGGTGCAATACGCAGTCTAATGAAGTAAAGTAACCTGCTGCAAAAAATCTTTTAGAAACAAACGAACTATAGAATGTGCTATCATCGTATACCACTTCCGCTCACCGCAAACCCATTGTTCCGTGTCGGAAATGATTGGAACAGATTGGACGATGTTTTGTCATTTGGGCTACTACTGATAGAATTTTGAGCAAATTTTATCGAATTTTTGTTGATCAAGGCGATACATGTGTGACTCAGGCAAATAAAAGTGTATTTTCATGGAGCGGTTTTAATATAATGTTATTTGTAATGTTATTTACCGTTTCGCTCTCTTGCGAAATACTGAATTTTGCAACCCTAAAGTTCTACCAGTGTCCAAACAACGACTCCAGAGCTAATATTAAACAGTTAGATGGGTAATTAGGCTATTATAGTAGCGTGTACTTATTGTAATGCAAATGGAAGAATCAAATTCGGTTCTCCTCTTTTTTCGTATTACAAACTTATCCATAATTAGAAACCATCATAACTCCACATACCACAAAAACAGTAAACGGCAGCACTTACATTACATTCAACTGCAAGTAAGAACTGAAATGATTAACAAAACGAAAACTGAACTGAAGTAAGGCGAACAGTGTACAGTAATTGGTCTTGGCTAAATTATGGATGAGCGATAGCCGTTGGTGCTACAGACAGATAGCTTAAATCTATCAATGGCCTTGTTAGCTATCACTAATGCGTGTCCCTTTTTCGTCGTATGACTTAAAATCAAAATATCTTTCAGTCTCACTTCACGGAAACTAAGTCGTGTGTAACTTCATTTAGGTGATGGGTGGGAGGTCCGAACCCCCTGACATCCCCTTTCGCTACGCCCTCGTTACCACATTTGTATTTCGTTGACATCGGGTTTATTCTTATGATGAATGATGTGTATGTTGTCTCTCCAATCATTGCCAATTTCGTAGTTAAAAAAAGTTAGTTACACCACGACCGTCGTAGTTATTGCGCCTGCATTTTTGTGATGATGTGTGTGATGGAAATGGCTGGAGGTATCAGCAACTTCTTCTTGCAAAAGCAGATATCTATCACAGTTGCTCGGAACGAAATACGGTACTAAACAGCTTGCCAACAGTAACAATTCCTAAATTCCTTGCAGCAAATGCCAGCGCAATTCCTTTGAAAATTATACGGTCGATTTACCTACCCAGCCTTTCTTGCGCTCTGTCCTCGTTGGTCCCATTCTTGCAGAATCTTTTTCCGGCCGCAGCGATGTCGGAGATTTGATGTTTTACCGGATTCCTCATATTCATTGTACACTCGTGAAATGGTCGTACGGGAAGATCCCCACTTCTTAGCTATCTCGGAGATGCTTTGTCCCGTCGCTCGTACACCGACTATAACACCACGTTCAAACTCGCTTAAATCTTGATAACCTGCCACTGCAGCAGCAGTAACCGATCTAATAACTGCACTAGACACTTGTTGTCTTATATAGTTGTTGCCGACCGGCCGGCCTGTGTGGCCGTGCGGTTAAAGGCGCTTCAGTCTGGAACCGCGTGACCGCTACGGTCGCAGGTTCGAATCCTGCCTCGGGCATGGATGTGTGTGATGTCCTTAGGTTAGTTAGGTTTAATTAGTTCTAAGTTCTAGGCGACTGATGCCCTCAGCAGTTGAGTCGCATAGTGCTCAGAGCCATTTTTTTTCGTTGCTGACCGAAGCACCGTTTTCTGCCTGTTTACATATCTTTGTATTTCAATAGGCACGCCTATACGAGTTTCTTGGGCGCTTCAGTGTACATCAGTTCTGACAAGTTAAAGATATTTGTACAAATTTTAGACGTGTTTGAAACTCAGTATGTTCTTAGAATTTGTAGATCTGACCAATGAGCCATGGTTTGTTTCTGAGTAGGGAATTGCATTTCGCTGTCTCAAGTCTACCAACCACCTGTTACCTTTATACATGCAACGGCATGCGCACCTAATATGTTTCAAAGCGCCGCGCATAAAAACGAGATTTCCGGTGCTCATTGCCTACCCAATAGGCGGACCCTCTTATTGTCACTCTCTCACAGTACAGGGTCAAAATATGCTTAGGCAAATGAAGAAAATCCGTTCGTTCTTTTTGCATTTGATGTGTTATACTATGGGCTTTATGTTGGTACCATTAGTTAACGATCGGTTCCTAGGAAAACCAATTTAAAAAAAAAAAATTAATATATTTTCGCCGTCACCAGCAGACCAAAAACCAACAGAGGATTCCAAGACTGCTATCTATAGAAAATAGCTGAAATTTTTACGATTAATCCAAAGGTCCCGTTCTCGAACAACCATGAAAGTTTTCTTGATATCTTTATCCGTTTCCAAGATACAGAGGTTCAAAGTTAATACTTCTACACCTTAAGTCCGGTATCAGGCGAAATCAAATAATAAATAATAGTCGCAGACAGCTCAGATTCTAACGATGTATTCTCTAGGCATTTATCTAGAAGAGCCATCTCCAAGTTTTCAAAACTCTTTATCCGTTATCTAGAAAAACCCCAGAAATTTGTTTTTTTTTTTTTTTGGGGTATCAAAATCCAGCTGCGGATTCCGAGACGACTACTCAGACCAAATGGCTGTAATGTTTACGATGCATTCCTAAGATACTTATCTCGAACAAGCTTGAAAATTTTCTTCATATCTTTATTCTTTTCCAAGATACAGAGGTTCGAAGTTAGGTTACTTGTAAACGTAAAATACGCACGTAAAATCCGATGTGAGACGAAAACGTAGTTTACAAAGTGACGTAGCAGGGAGAAATATGCTGCAAAGTGTCTCTGTTACCATCTGGGAACTTTATGTTGTAACGCTGAAGCACATGCAAAATTGTTTTGCACGCAAAATCCGGTCTGAGGTGTAAAATTAGTTTTGCATTATTTGACTCCCACATGATCAAAGTATCTAAATTTTACTGATCAGTGTGTTTCTTTCACATGAATTAGATGCCCTGCTGCAGCAGGGAAAAGGAGGGAACCAACGGAAAAGTGTTCCTATTGGAGCACAAAAATTCGAATATGTTCCTGACTGACTGAAATTTCTCAAAAATTTTTGCATGCGAACATATTCGCGCTTTTTTAAGATGGCAGAGAAGAGGACTTTGGCAGTGGCAAACAGAGCGGAAGGTAATAAATTCTGGAAGGTAGCAGACAGTGCTGTGGTATCGAAAAAGCGAAGGAGACGATGGCAGTGTGAGAGCAAGGCAGAACAGTGGCAGTCGCACGTAGTTGACAGTGACAGAGCAGGTTAGGAAAAGGGTGAAGGAGACAGTGCCAAGGAGGTGGAAGAAATAAAGAGAAAGAGGAAGTGGATGAGAGCCAGTGATAATGAGAGAGAGAGTATATGGTAATGACAACGAGGAAGAGTGAGAGGTGACAGTGGGAAGAGATAGCAGTAGTAGGAAGAGAGGAATGAGATATTAGCAGTAAGAGAGAGCATAAGGGAGATAGTGATAGAGAGAGCAGTTTGTAGTAATAGGACAGAACGAAGGAGACTGTGATTGCGACACAGGAGAGAATGACAGAGAGACAGAAAGAGATAATGAGTTGGACTGAATGAGTGAGCAAGGAAGGAAAATTGGAAATGGATGGGTATCAGTGACTTACAGCAATTGACTAGTGGGTGGGCGTGAGTTACAATTAGAGGAGCTTGTGGGAGTTTGAAGTGAACTATATTTTTTAAAAAAAGCACGAATACACCGATCAGCCAGAACACTATGACATAAACCCGTCCAGGCGACAGCAGCGTCACCTGACGAGAAATGACTGCTAGTGAGACACGCGCACGTTGCATGCAGTGTCAGTGAGCGTGCAGTCCGTGTGTAGAATGGGGAAGGCATACGATATTTCTGACATTGACCAAGGGGAGACTGTGATGGCCCAGAGACTCAGCATGAGCATTTCGGAAACTGCACAACTTGCCGAGTGTTCGAGGACTGCTGCGGTCAGTGCCTTCAACACGTGACGAAGCCGTGGCAATACGGTGCCCCCCCTTCTTTGTGATGGGTCAGGTAGTGGGGTGGCGGAGGCAAGGTGGGCAGAGGTCGCAACCCGAGGCCTGGCAACGATGTCTCCTCCCTCCCATCCTGGCGATGTGGTACAAAGGATGCAGTTGGTGTATTATTGTGAATTTTTTTATTTTATTTATTTATTTTTAAATTTTTTTATTTTTCTTGTATTTTTTTAACAGTAAGAAACTGAAAACTAGTAGTACACTCGTTGCGTCGAGTTGGGGACGCGAATAAATAAAAACATGCTTATAGTTGTAACAAAAGGCATAGAGAAAGAGAGCAAAGTGCGGGGTTAAGGAAGCCATGAAGCAAAACCCGAGGGTGGGATCCATACCACCATTAACCGGTGCTACATTTTGCACCAGATGGGAAACAAAAACTGTGAAGACCTTTTCGCTCCGGGGACAAAAAGAGGAAATGGGCCAAATACTGCTATAAGCTATAGAGTGCAAGGTTCACAACGAAACTCTCCATCTGCTGTATCGTCCAGGTATGATTTCTCGTAATGACCAAGGTAGATCCCACGTTGTACCGTGCAGTGTTCTGTCATTGTCTTGTAATTTTAGCTACTCTTATCCGTGATGTTCCAGCTACGTGGAGGATCGTGAAGCGCACTCCACAAATAATTGGAAAAATATTGTCGATACTTCGGGTTACGGAGGATCTTGCAATGTCGTACCTGCAGATCGTTCCAAAAGTCTAAAGTGTCCTTAGTGCCGTCTTGAAACAAATAATGCACCGCATGTCCACGAAGCCACGTCATGGCATTAGTTTTAGTGCATGGGTAATACGTCTCATCCGGGAATAAGATAGTCTTGGGGTCGATATGATTCGGCGTTACTCGAGGGAAGTAAGCTGACGTTTGCCTCACTAAGTGCCACACTGCCGTAGACTCGCCACAGCTAAGACGGTGTTCATCGTTGTCTTGAACGCCACAGCTCGTGCACGTGGGTGAGCCTACCATGTGGATCGCATGTAGCCTTGACCTGGTCACCTGCTTGCCGTTGACAGTGATATACCACATCGCCGTGACGTCAGTGTCCAGTGTTACGTGGTGAATTGTCCTCCACACTACTCGCCAGTTGACGTTCGGGTGCTTCCTCTTCACGACGTTATCGGGTCGTCCACGTTGCAGGACCTGATAAGCCGTCTTTGCCGTCGCCAGTTGAGTCGCTGGTAAGGCAAGTCGAACGTAACTGAGTTCGAGGTAAAAGACACCGATGTAGAAGAGCGACGAGGGGTCGTGGTGTATCGGCACAGGTGGCAACAGGAAGGGCGTTGCTAGTTCTTCTATTAACAAACTCGTCAGACTGTCCGGACGGCGGTGCCATAGTTTGACTAATGTGCTCACAGATAGGACAACCGCACTGTCATGAACGTGATAAAGGCCAAGCCCTCCCCGATCCGGGGGAAGGGTGAGAGTCTCACATCTGATCTTGAAAAGCATTCCTGAACTTACGAAGGACCCAAAAACCGCAAGTATACGGCGAGCTAACACCACCGGTATAGGTAATATCTGGGCGATGTGCAGAACACGTGACGCTAAATGTGTGTTGACATACTGGGTCCGTTGGACGATGTCCAGGGCTCGTAGGCGGTTGTTGGCTATCCCAGTCCGAACATTTAGTAAAAGCCGTCGAAAGTTGTGAGCGGCGGTTCGTCATATATCGCCTGTAAAATCAATGCCAAGACATTTCAGAGTATCTCTGAGCTGTAAGGGGGTGACACTGTCCTCAGACAATCCGACCCCGATGTTCATCGCCACCGATTTTGCGACGTTGATACGACTACCAGTGGCCATGCTATATGTTGCTATCCAATTCAGTCCGCTAGCAGTGTCGTCGCCATTGGAGATGACAATCACCAGGTCGTCAGCGTACGCCTTGCATCGGAAAGTGTGGCCTCGTAATGTCATACCCGTTAGTCCGCATAGGAGTGGTTCCATGGCCACAGCGTAAAGTAAAGTGGACAGAGGGCAGCCTTGGCGTATCGATCGAGAAATGGTGAGGGGCTGCATAGGTCGGTCGTTGACGATCACCTTGGACGTCGCGCCACGGAGTAGTCGCATGACGACAGTGACGAATGACTGTGGGCACTACATATGTTAGGGGACCGCTTCCAAATAGTCGTGGTCCACTCGGTCGAAAGCTTGACTGAAATCGATTGCAGCCAGTGTACCCTTCAGACGACATGCCCTCGCCAGTGAGATCAAGTCACGATATTCACTGAATGCTATTTGAACATTATTGTCGCCTCCTAATGATGTTTGATCGGGTGAGATAACGCTGTGTAAAGTCTGGTGTACCCGCACCGCCAACAGTCTAGAAAAGATCTTAAAGTCGCAGTTCAATAGCGTCAACGGGCGGTAGTCCTGCAGCCGTGAGCCACCGGACGGTTTGTGAATAGGAATAATCATTCCTTCCACAAGGGCCGCAGGGAGCGGCACTTCCAGGGATAGTAGTTCGCGACAGATGTCCGTCCATCGGGTGGCTAATAAATATTGAAAAGTCCCGTAAAATTCCAAGGGGAGGCCATCAGGACCCGGAGACTTGTTGACAGCTCCTTTTTTAATGGCGTCGATCACTTCTTCTTCCGTAATTTCTTCCATCGAGGCCACTTCCATAGCCGGGGTGACGGTGCCGTAAATTGTCTGAGAGACGTCCTCCAGTGCTGTCGGATCAGGGGTCTGAGCGGAATAGAGCTGGGAATAATGATCGTAGAACGCTGTGTTTATGTGGTGCGTGGTGAGGCGGCGACTGTCCTCCGTCTCGATGAAGCGTATCAGCGCTCATTGGCGTCGTTTACATTCACGAAGTACGTGGAACATCGACGGGCGTTCGCTCGGTATCTGATCCTGCGTCCGCGAGCGGATGACCGCCCCCTCTAGGTGGGGCCGCATATTAGCGATGATCTGAGCCTTAGCACGGTGGACCGCAGTTTGTCGTTCCGGAGACGGCGCCATAGCATCGCAGTCGCGCAGTGCGCTGAAGTAAAAGTCGAGTGTATGTCTACGCCAAGCAGCGTGGTCGCGACCGTAGGTTATCAACGTTCCCCTCAGTGCCGGATTGGTGCAGTCCAGCCATCAGCGGATTGTTGTGGAATATGCACGGAGGCGATTATCACACGAATGCCGCGTGTCCTCAACGGGTTGGCTGCAAGCCGGCTATGACAGGTGAGCGATGTTTAATTTCCACGGGCTACGACTGGAAGAGTGACTCGTGAAGTGTGTGAATCCCGGTCGGTGGCCGTGAAGATGTTCCCAAGTGTCCACCATCTGCAGGTCTCGAATTAGCGTCTCGAGTTCCGGGCACGGATTATGTAGTGGGAGTTGGTCTCTGGGCGCCAGTACGCAATTGTAGTCACCTCCAAACACCAGATGGTCGTGTCGGCCTTGGAAGAGCGGGCCAACGTCTTCCGCAAAGAATCGTCTGGAAGAAAAGCCGCTGTCGGCACAACCCGTGGGTCAATGTCCATCCTGGCATGCATGCCTTCTTGCAAGGTCGGCCGGTGATTATCTTCAGGTGGGGGCGCCGTTGTAGAGGCAGGATTCGGTACTGAAGAATCCATCATGGTCTCGCTATCGGGGGCGGCTATCGGACATGTGGTCAGCATCGGAAAGGGTTGCTGCCCGTGCAACCTCGGCGTAATTGAGAGCAAGGGTCGTCACCGTAGAAGGAGTCATAGATTCACCTGTCGGGATTTGAGTAAGCCGTCGTCGGAGACAATCCGACCCGACGTGCCCTTCTTGGCCACAACCGGAGCAAGTGCGTGGCTGACCTTCATACATAATGATCGCCCTACATCCGCCTATGACAAGATATGATGGTACATGTTTGGTCAGTTCAATTTTGATCTGTCGTACCCCGTTAAGAACGGGGCACGTTGTAAAGGTGGTCCATTTTTCGGCCATGTGGCTGACCACTCTGCCGTAAGGTGGAAAGCCGCAGTGACTACGTCCGGTGGTACTTCGAAAGGGAGTTCGAATACGCGTATCGTACGGAGGCCAAGCCCCGCGTGATCGATAGAGACTGCCCCAATATGGTCATCAGAATGTTTGAATTTAAGATCGTTCGCATGTGCGCGCACGATTCTGTTGCACACCTCGTCACTTACTAACTTGACGTAGAACACACTGCTCGTCGGAGTTTGGCGTCATCCCTCGGGATTGGGTGCGTGTGTTGTCCTTAGCGTAAGTTAAAGTTAGAATCTAACTGTTTGATTAAGTAGTGTGTTTAAGCTTAGAGACCGATGACCTCAGAAGTTTAGTCTGATAGGATCTTACCATAAATTTCCAATTTGTTCCTCACATTAAGTTTACAGCTGGTCAATATGCAATAAAGTGACTTTGAACATAAAGAAAACAAATGCCATGAGTTTCATCCTGAAGAGGAAAAATGACACCGTGAAATTAAAAGCACATGGCTCCTCTAAAGACTGTGCAACAAACACTAAATTTCCAGAAATAAATATTGACTCTTTGTTGAAGCGGTGTGAGCACGCAAAGATACTTGCAGACTGAATGTCATCAGCAGTAATGAATGCCTTTTGAGTCCAGTCATCAGTGTATAACAGCCAGCGTACTTTAGTTACATACTGTTCATATGTACACTCAATTCTTAACTATGGCACTCTTTTCTGGGGACCAAATACATAAAATATGAAAATAGTTTTCAAATTACAGAGAAGGGTCGTAAGAGTATTGACCATAACTAGTACCTGAGCTCATTGTACAGGTATGTTCAAAACACTGAGGATTGTAACGACGCCTTACGGGTATATTCAGCTGTACACTTCAAGAATAACATTGATAATTACTGCACAAACAGCTTTGCCCATGACAGGGAACAAGAGCAGAACTGGACTTACATTTTAAGGCAGTTAAAAGGTGGCTGTTGAGCAATACTTGCTATTCTTTGAAGTATTACTTAGATAAAACAGAATAGGGACATGGTAAAAAAATGTAACACATATAAATAACAACTATAGAGGCATTTTACTCCTACCAGTCAATTACAAAGTGCTCTCACGGGCCCTTCTCACCAGATTAGAACAACAGACAGAACATATGATCGGTGAATATCAGGCAGGCTTCCGCCCACATCGATCCTGCGCAGAACAGAATTGGAACCTGAAGATGATACTGCAGCACCGCATAGTAGTCAGCTTCGTAGATTTCAAGAAAGCATGTGACTCGATTGATCGCACCAGTCTGTTCAATATACCTCGTGAATATGGTGTAGATAACAAAACTAATTCATTAATTGAGCAGACTTTAACAGACACAACCTCAAAAGTAAAATTCGTGGAAGAAGTTTCTGAACCTTTTCAAATTAGGACAGGAGTGAGACAGAGTGATGGGATGTCCCCCCTTCTCTTTAACCTGGTACTGCACAAGATTATCAAGACGTGGGAGAAAGAAATACCCGGTATAAATATGGGGACAAAGGACAAACGAATCAACGTAAAATGCCTTGCTTTTGCTGATGACTTAGCAATAATTACGCGGACTCCCGAGGAAGCCAAACATGCCATCGAGAAACATCATGAGGTTGCCATCAAAACCGAACTCCAAATTTATTTCAAGAAAACACAATTCATGGACTCCAAAAGTTCAACCACTTGCAACAGAATATGGTGACATCAAAGAAGTTAAGTACTTCAAGTACTTGGGTAAAATGATAAGCAACACTAGCAAGGAAAAGGTAGCTCACAAAACACGTGCAGAAAACTTACGTAAAACTTGTACAAGGACCTGGAACACATACAATAAGAAATCGCTATCCACGCAAGCCAAACTTCACCACTATCATACAGTCAGTCTTCCAGAAGTGCTCTACGCAACTGAAACAGCATCATTAACCATCAATATCAAGGACACTGAGAAAATGGAAAGGCAAATACTCAGGAAATTATTTGGACCCAAGTTTCAAGATGGTATGTGGATGCGCAAAAGCTCTGAAGAACTGTACTCAATGACTGAACGTTTCACGTCAGTTGCACGGAAAAGACGATTGAAAGTCTGCGGACATGTAGCAAGAATGGATGCCTCTAGAATGACCGAGAAAATCTTCCTTATCATCAAAGGAACTCGCCAAACCAGGGCACGATAGCTAACAGAAACCCAAAATGACCTCACGGAACTCAGTATTGACCCTCTAGAAACCACACGGACTGCGTGCAGACAGAAAATCAACTCTCATAAGTTAACAACCAAAAACTCGACGGAAAAGAATCTGAAATTTTGAAAACACATGGACACAATAAGGAAGACAGGCCCATAGTGAAAGGATGGGAAAGTTTTGGGACGAAAAGAAGAACAAGAAAGCTAAGAAGACTAGTGCTAAATAATTCTTTCGCGTGCTCCTTAGAGGGTGAAACGAATATGTATGTATGTATACCAACGATAGTAAAAAATATATCATTTCACGTAACACTTTTACAATATGTCTTTTTCCTTCTTTTTCCTCTTTCCTGGAAAAACTTACTCCAAAAGCTGTGCGCTGTATAACACCAATACCTTAGCCTCATTCTGAGCTCAACAACTGACTCATTATAGAAGGATACTGCTAAGTGTCAGTTTTTCAGGTTAACTGCTGTGGCCATGACAGCAGCTTATAGCGCGTGTAGTGTTACATCGTGAAACAACGTGTACTGTGTGCAGCTATTGGGGATGGGAAATGAATGAACAGCGTAGCAGTAGCCTCATACATTACTAAATAGCTTCAGTGGTTCAAATGGTTCAAATGGCTCTGAGCACTATGGGTCTTAACATCAGAGGTCATCAGTCCCCTAGAACTTAGAACTACTTAAATCTAACTAACCTAAGGAAATCACACACATCCATGCCCGAGGCAGGATTCGAACCTGCCACCGTAGCGGTCGCGCGGTTCCAGACTAAAGAGCCTAGAACCGCTCGGCCACAGGGGCCGGCCTAGCTTCAATGTAAAACAGTTTTATATACTAGGGATGAACTGGAATGAGGTAGCACTGAAGGAGACTGGTACTGTAGCAGGTTGAAAGTTCCACTCTCCACCCGGCCAGCCTGATTCATGTTTCCCATGGTTTCACTAAATTGCTTCAGGCAAATACCAGGATGGTTCCTGCTATAATGCCTCAAGACCGACTACATGTCCCAGTCCTGTCAAACAAGACTTTCAAGCATGCAAATGACTGTATATGTGAATGACATTATTTTTGGTGCTCTGTAATACCATTAAATCTCCAGTGTAGGTGAACAAAATTACTACTATTACTATTACTAGTACTAGTACTACTACACAACACTACCCACATCGACCTGTGGCGCGTTGTATGATTCTAGCAGCCATTAGCCTTGACACCATTCGAAATGTTTCCATTAATTCACAATCCAGTCTCGATGATCCTGTCATAATACTGCGAGGTGCCGGGGCTAGCAGTGTATTTAACACTAAATTCTTCTCGAATCTACATATGTAAATGATGCTCTAGGCCCCCCCCCCCTATTCTAACTCCGACTTTTGCTGTTGCACAAGGATTAAAAAAAATTCGTGAACTGACTCTAATCAACCCTGCCAGTGGAGTAGAAGAGAGTTTGGCACCTGCAATAATTTAATTTGATAAATAAGTTAAATAAACGAAGGTTTCATTAACATAGTGAAGAATGATAGGGTTGCTCTACCGATTAACAGAATGAAAGTTCTGTCCAAAATAACAATATGATTTATTAAGACTAAACACAAAATAATAAACAAAAACACATGAAACATTTACAATACATCAAATAGGCTCAAATTGGATACTCAAACAAACGCTGTGAATGCGAAGTTGTCATTAAAACTAGATTGTGAGGATTATGACAAAGTGGTTTGTGGAGCCAATTCCTTGCAACTCAAATCTTAAGAGAAAACACATAGCCAACCCAACATTAATTGCTGCAACCCAAGACAGAACAAAGTTAGAAAAAGACGAACAGGCGCGCTCTGCTGAGCTCTGATTATCACCTAGGAAAAACCCTGTCTGCCGGTGCTGCGGACATACCTTACCAATCTGTCTTCTTAACTGCAAGAACACGATTTGGCGTACCGGAGGCGATGGCTGGTTGCTTCGACGTCCTCGACCGAAAGGCGAGAGCCGACTACCTAGATCACCCTTACAGGCCGAACACACAACATTCCCGCCCCCACGACAGTGGCCGTGGTTAAACGTTCCAATCAGCAACTCGAAAACCGGCGGAAAATTCCACTCTATTGCCGGAGCACTACCATTCCACCAATGGAGATTCTTGGCGCCAATTTCTGCGCTGATTTTGCTACGTCACGGAGCTATGCCCTGAGCAAGCCAATCACTGTTACTATTTTGCAGAAAGCGCGGGAATTTTCCCGCCACAACTGCCTGCGTACACAAGTCATTCCCACGCCTCGCTGGTAGCCCGCCAGAAAGTGTTTTCGCTAAGTTTCTGCAAAGTAACGGAACCTCTAGCCCAGCCGCTACTTCAGACCCCTCCGGGCGTGTCTTTTGACAATGTCGGCGTCTGCAAAACATTCACTCGACTTTCTCACACCCGTCGGCCTAACCCTCTCCAGATCAGCAATGCCCGCCTGTCACTGGACCACCCGGGTGACGAGAGACGCTGCGTGGGAAGTCCGCGTGTGAAGGAATAGCGGCTTCCCTGCATGCAATTAGAGAGGAAAATCGTAAGATAGAAATATGAGAGGGGGCTCATGCCACCTCTCAATACAATCTAACAGAAAAAAAAACTACGCGAAGGAATTATTTGAATGGGATGGAAATTTTTGGGAATCTGTGGTAAGGTCTTATGGGACCGAATTGCTGAGGTCATCGGTCCCTAAGCTTACATGCTATTTAATATAACTTAAACGAACTTACGCTAAGGGCGACACACACACTTACGCCCGATGGAGGGGAACCTCCGACGGGGAGAGCCGTGTGGACCATGACAAGACGCCTAAGACCATGCGGCTACCCTGTGCAGTTGAATGGGATGGAAATCGGTAGATGGGTTGTACATGTACAGACAAACAAACAATTACAATTTCAGAAAAATTGGATTATTTATTCATGAGAAAGGGCTTCACAAACAGCATTGATCCACCTCTGGCCTTTATAACATTGTTTGACAGAGTTTTTGGCTGTCCTCCTGAGGGATCTCGTGCCATATTCAGTTCAATAGGCGCGTTAGATCGTCAAACTCCTGCGCTGGTTGGGAGTCCCTGCCCATAATGCTCCAAACGTTGTCAATTGCGGAGCCAGCGTTTTGCTATGCTGGAAGGGTGGCGCAGATGACAACCAAATTGGGCCCTGCTCTGAAAAGAAATGACACCTCAGGTTATCTTCCTGCTTACCAAACCCTACCTTGGCCAGCAAAGTCGCCATATCTCTTCCCAGTTGAGAACATGTGGAGCATTGTGGACGGAGCCTCCACCCATCTTGGGATTTTGATCTAACGAGCCAATTGGACAAAATTTGGCGTCATATACCTCAGGATGATATCCAACAACTCTATCAGTCCATGACAAGACAAATAACTGCTTGCATAAGCGCCAGAAGAGAACGAACGCGTCATTGACTTACTCAGTTTATGAAAGTCTTTCTCTTGAATAAATCATCCAATTTTTCTGAAACTGTAATCATTTGTTTGTCTGTACATGTCCATCACATCTATGAATTTCCGACGAATTCGAATAATTCCTTGGTGGTACACCTTTTTTTTTTTTGCTTTAGAGTGCAGATGATGTCGTTGGATCAACATGGGAACACATGGGAATCATCTGCTGAGAAGACCCACGTTCAGCAGTGTGCACTGAACGGTGTCTTCCGATACAATTGTGCCTTCACAAGGATTGTACTCCCACGAACATTGTACTGACTCAGATCGCCGATTCGCTTTACATAGCGGGCAAGCCTCCGAACTCCACGTCCTCAATGATGCGTGGATATCCAACATTTTGTTGTCTACCTGTGGTTTTTCAACTAATTGTCATAGATGGCTACTGCAGTAGCATGCGAATAGCCGACCACTCTCGCCGTTTCTGAAAAACTCGTTCGCAGACGCTAGGCCATAACAATCCGCCCATTGTCAACGCCGTTTATGTCAGTGGATTTCCCCATTTGCGGCCTGTATCATCTCCAGAATGATTGCTGATTCGTCTCTGCTCCACACCTCCGCTTATACAGGGTAATTCACAAAGATATGCAAATATTTTAACATATCCTAGAAGTAAAACTAAAGAAAAAAGTTCATATAAACATAGGCCCGCGAATGTTTAGTTATGGCTAACAAAAGATTTTGCCTGAAATTAAGGAACTTCGCTAATACGAAGCCATCGCAAAACTGAACGAGGTTAAAGTAAAGCATGATTTCCATTTATTTTGTTGTTATTGGTCTGGTGAATCTAATAAAACGTGTCCCAGCTGTGTATGTGCATTAGTTTTCCAGAACATCCAGAGAAGCTGAGATTATTACACAAGTAAATTTCCATTACGAATGCAGAAATGTTTGTTGGCAACCGTTAGTGAATTGTTTCTGTTGTTTCCTAACCTTGAAACAAGTAAGTTTTCTGCATTTTTCAGTGAAAGAACATAATAACAACAGTGTACTTCTGTGAAATCACATAATAACTATTGTAGTATGTAGATTATTTATGAAATAGGGAAGCTTTTCAAATTTACGACAGAGGAATACGCTGATATGGTGTTTATTTATGACAAATGTGATGATAATGCTACGGCTGCAGGTAACGAATATCGCATACGCTATCCAGCTCGGAGGATTCCGAACGCACGAACCATTAGTGGAGTATTTCGAGTGTTACGGGAGACAGGTTTTCTACCTAGAGTTCGTTATCAGTACGAGTGCTCGACACGTGAAGGCGATGATGAGGATATTATGGATAATGTTCGTCGTAGCCCGGGTACCAGTACTCGACGTATGTCTCAAAGATTAGGCATTTCACAATCTAAGATATGGCGTACACTGAAGTACAATATCTGTATCCTTACCATAAACAAAAAGTGCATCATTTACATCCGGGATATCCTGCCCTTCGTTTGAAGTTGTGCAACTGATTAAATACTAATCGGCAGTTACATAAGACCATTTTATTTACTGGTGAGGCACAGTTTACTCGAGATGGTATAAACAATTTACATAACGAGCGCGTATGGTCTGAAGCAAAGGCACATGCAAAAGTGCAACGCAATTTCCAGCATCGATTTAGCATAAACGTGCGGTGTGGTATAATCAACACGCACTTTGTTCCATAAAAAACACGGAAGAAGTGCCTGATATCAGTAACGTCCTGCCACGATATTTCGACGCAGAGTCTTCTGGCCGTCTTCAGGAGAGTGCCACTGTAGTAGTACTGGCAAGTACGCGCTGAGCTCCGCTATTTAAAGCCATACTGAGGAGATATTGCGCATGCGCTGCTCTC
Organism: Schistocerca americana; assembly: GCF_021461395.2. Classification (NCBI taxonomy): domain Eukaryota; kingdom Metazoa; phylum Arthropoda; class Insecta; order Orthoptera; family Acrididae; genus Schistocerca; species Schistocerca americana. Next base: position 225,306,888 of record NC_060125.1, on the reverse strand, counting down.
GTTGTCAGACAATCTTATTTCCACAAATTCATTGATAGTCGGGCTCCAAAAGTTTGATGTATGGGCCAAGATTTTTGCGTCGATGTAATTCATGGAATGGTCTGTGGAAATACAATGTTCGGCGATTGCGGACTTCCGCTTGAAGAATGTTGGCGTTAGAGATGGTATGGGGACGGTGGATCAAGGTTTTGAGAACGCACGTTATTTGTGCTGAATGGTGGCAACTAGTAGCTTGTAGATACAGGACTGTATGAGTGGGCTTTCTGTACACCGAGTGACCAAGTGTGCCATCACTCTTCCGTCGCACCAAGACGTCTAAAAATGGCAGACAACCATCTTTTTCTATCTCCATTGTGAACTTTATGTTTTCATGTATGGAGTTCATGTGACGTAAAAATTCTTGGAGACGGTCCAGATCATAAGGCCACACTATAAAAGTATCGTCAACGTATCGCCAAAATGCTGTCTGACGCCGACAGTCTTCAAGCGGAACTGGAACACCTGCAAAAAGTATTTCTGAAGAATGGCTTTTCACCTAGGCAAGTGAACAGAGTGATGCAGACCTGCAAACGACGGAACAAGGAAGAGGAAGAGGCCTTCAGGTCGACTGTTTATCTACCATTTATTGGGAATATTTCTTCACAGATAGGCAGAATATTGAGAAAGTATCAAGCGAGAGTCATCTTTCGCCCTACTTCCAAAATTTCGTCACTGGTGGGATCCGTTAAAGACGACCTACGCCTGCGTAAATCAGGTGTTTACAAAATTCCGTGTGAATGCGACAAATCATATATACGGCAAACAACACGAACTGTGCAGGAACGCATTGTGGAACACCGACGGCATACTCGCCTTCTCCAACCCACCAAGTCCGCAATCGCCGAACATTGTATTTCCACAGACCATTCCATGAATTACAACGACACAAAAATGTTGGCCCATACATCAAACTTTTGGAGCTCGATTATCAATGAATCTGTGGAAATAAGATTGTCTGACAACGAGACTCTCATCAATCGAGATAGCGGTTATCAGCTAAACTCTGCTTGGAATCCTGTTATAGAGCAACTTCGTAGTCGACGTAGTTATCTGCATAAAGATGAAAATCGACCTGATATCGATACGCCAAGCATTCACCGCGGAGGGCGCGAGGCGCAGCGCACGGAGTTGTTTTGAACACGCACGCTGAGCAGCGCATGCGCAATGTCACCTCAGTACGGCTTTAAATAGCGGAGCTCAGCGCGTACTCGTTGACCTGTGGAAAACCTCCCGTATCCTGACATTCCCTAAACCTGGCAAACCGCCGTCCGCCGTAACCCCAGGTTGTATACAGCCCGGCTGCCGACAGGCGGCAACTGGATTTTCGGATTCTGGGGAGTCCAGGTTAGCACGGCAGAGAATATCGAAGATCTCTGGTAAATTTCCCTACAAGCAGAAAACATGCATTTGAAAACTAAACATCGATACATTGATCTAAGCACGAAAACTAAATAATCTCACATAATAAATGGACCGACAAAAAATTGTCATCCTTGCCCTTCAAGAACCACGACTAACAATGAAACCTTGCATTACGGAAACCATTGCATCTTCAAGAGCAAAATACAACAAAAGGTAGCGAAGGCGTACCAATCTTTGGCAAGGCATTTCTCGAACACAGATCTATCATCAACTCTGTCAAAGAAATCACACCCATCAACAATCGACTTATGACTATGCTCATTCAGAGCCCCAGTAAAAAATATACACTCATCAATGCACATGGCCCCACCGACATGGAAAATAAAAAAAAACACTGAAAATGTAGGAAAATTCTGGAACACACTCGAAAATATTATGAGCAAAATTCATCAAGATGACGTGAAAAATCATTAGTACAAATTCAACACACCGAAACGCTTAGACCAACGGCACATGTCTGACTGACATTCTCCAACAATTCAACCACAAAAGGATGTCTTCCCACTTTAGGAAAATACCATTTCTCAGGTAACATGCTTGGCTACCAGGTGCAAGTTTCTTTCGTTCGCCTTTCGAGACTCACTGAAAGCCAGGTTTTTAATTCTTTTAAGCAGGCAGATACAGACTCAATAAGGGAATCGTAAGACAACGCTCGAGCAAAATTCGTCTTGCTACTTTCAGTAGCCCTTAGTGTCAGAACGAAAACCTTAAGGTACTGCCAATTTCATGATGCCACTTTTGTTTTCTGCCGACATATTTTTTGTTGTTGTGAATATATAATTTTATCTATGAATTGCCACATTTTCATAATACTTGCGAATGATACAGGAAGTGAAGCAAATACAAATTATTTCGAAGTCAAAAGTCGGTAATATCCTACTAATTCGTGTTAAAATAGGTTCAATCGTCTTACAGACACTTAATGGATCACTACAGTCTGGAACCGCGCGACCACTACGGTCGCAGGTCGAATCCTGCCTCGGGCATGGATGTGTGTGATGTCCTTAGGTTAGTTAGGCTTAACTAGTTCTAAGTTCTAGGGGACTGATGACCTCAGATGTTAAGTCCCATAGTGCTCAGAGCCATTTGAACCATTTTTGAGCTTAATGCCTCATTAAGATAGACTGCCGTCGTGATGTTTCTGTAGTAAGCTGAATTTAATGTGTATTAGTACAGTGAATATTTTAATTGCATTTTCCATTAGTTTACTAAACGCAACAGTAATCATCAAAGAGTACCTCGTCTCCTACCTTCCAAACTTTACAGAAGCTCTCCTGCGAACCTTGCAGAACTAGCACTCCTGAAAGAAAGGATATTGCGGAGACATGGCTTAGCCACAGCCTGGGGGATGTTTCCAGAATGAGATTTTCACTCTGGCAGAAGTAAAGCTGTGAGTACCGGGCGTGAGTCGTGCTTCGGTAGCTCAGTTGGTAGAGCACTTGCCCGCGAAAGGCAAAGGTCCCGAATTCGAGTCTCGGTCGGGCACACAGTTTTAATCTGCCAGGAAGTTTCATATCAGCGCACACTCCGCTGCAGAGTGAAAATCTCATTCTGGAAACATCCCCCAGGCTGTGGCTAAGCCATGTCTCCGCAATATCCTTTCTTTCAGGAGTGCTAGTTCTGCAAGGTTCGCAGGAGAGCTTCTGTAAAGTTTGGAAGGTAGGAGACGAGGTACTGGCAGAAGTAAAGCTGTGAGTACCGGGCGTGAGTCGTGCTTCGGTAGCTCAGTTGGTAGAGCACTTGCCCGCGAAAGGCAAAGGTCCCGAGTTCGAGTCTCGGTCGGGCACACAGTTTTAATCTGCCAGGAAGTTTCAATGCTAAAGTTGTTTACAAATTCTACGCCCGTAGAAACCTACTGGTTCTAACGATGTCAATAAACCAGAATAGTTTTAAGAGTATTTTCGTTTAGAAATGAATTGCCTTTACAGTTGATCGATCAAGTGCGGGAAAAGTAAAATTTTACGAATATATGACGAGAGGGACAAGTGCTTGAGAGAGGACTTCTCTATCAATACAAGTGCCTGAGAGACGACTTTCCTATCAATCTCCTGGATAGTTTTGTTTCTCAAATTAACAGAGTGCGTTATCATGCAGTAGCACAGGTGGTGTAGTTTTGTTGCTCGATTTTCTTACACTGCGACCGAAAGGTGTCTCAGTTGTTAGCAACAAAATCCAGCTGTGTTGCACACACCCCTTGGGGCAGAATTCGTAGCCCAAAACACACTTTTGGAGCTATCAATGTAAAACATTAAGTTCACACTACTCTTTGCTCGAGTTTACGTCTTTTGGTGGAGCTCAGCCTATCATTCCTTCTTAGGAAGTTAACGATAAAGGCATCACAACACATCACCAGTAACAGTACTGCATAGGAATGCTCAATGAGCGACCTGATGACGTTCAATAATAGTCACTCCGTTGATTTTAGTTGATTCGAATTAGAGCATGCAGTATTCCTACACCAGACTTCTGAACTTTGCCTGTTGAATGTAAATGTCGCGTGATGGTAAAAAGGTAATCTGTCACATATATCAGTAGTCGAGACTTCCTTAATGTGGAAAATCATTCATGCCAGAACGATCTCTGTTGAAACAAGAATATCTTTTTCTGATGTATTTTACCCAAAAGCACTCGCTCCACACACAGTTCAAAATCTTTCTAGCTGCGTCCTCTGCGTTCACCCCTCTGTTATACCAAAAATTAACGTTGTGTTGCAGATGTTACACCTTTTTCCACTTGTGACTCAATTTTACAATGCTTAACTGTAGTTCATGATTTTTAAGTATGCAAAATCCAATGCTTAACTTTAAGATGATAACTAGAACTTCAAATTCGAAAATGACAGTTGATACATGCACTGACAACGTGACGCCGCGTTCACGTGGGTGGCGCCGGATTTCAGGCGGCGGGTGGCATCTGGCCGGTGGCCGGTAGCCGCTGCAGCGCGAGGAAACGCTCGAGCGTAAGCTGTTATGATCGCGACGCAGCCACGAGCTGTCCTGCGGAATTGTTTCTGGAATACTTGTTATGACTGGTGGGTAGAATGTTAAGCGAATTATCTTCGATGTCCAATCGGACTCATAACGTTAGACCGAAATGTGGTAAAAAAAATTTAAAAAAATTCAGTCTGACGCGGCGACTATAAGCTTAGAACACACGACGATTACCACCAGACCAAGGGCTCACACACTCCGAGGACAACTCGGAAGTAGACAAACACTTCCTCCTAACACATCCGCATCTTACAGTGTTGCCAGATTGTGCAGATGGCCGGACTTAGAGTTGTCAGGGGCGGTCAGTTTTACTGGCCACCTTAAGTGAACGACTCGGACTTAGTCTCTATGGCGACCGGCCGGCGGTCAGTTTTTATGTCTAAGACAGTACAACATCCTGAGAGAGCTTTGTATAGCAATGAAGTTAATAACTGTGGTCAAGGTGTGCACAGTGGAGACAATAGCCAAAGTCAGATACCAAGGGGAGCTGTCCGAGGAATTCCATATCAAAACGGGTGTGAGACAAGGTGGCCGGCCAGTGTGGCAATGCGGTTCTAGGCGCTTCAGTCTGGAACCATGTGACCGCTACGGTCGCAGGTTCGAGTCCTGCCTCGAGCATGGATGTGTGTGCTGTCTTTAGTTAATTTTAAGTAGTTCTAAGTTCTAGGGGACTGATGACCACAGATGTTATGTCCCATAGTGCTCAGAGCAATTTGAACAATTTTTATTTATTTATTTATTTATTTTTTTTTTTTGGAGACAAGGTGATGTTATTTCACCACTGTTATTTAATCTGGTCCTAGAGAAAGCAATCTGAGAAATGAAAAGAGAAAACAGTGGGGTGACACTAAATGGTAGGACAGATTTATTGGGTTATGCAGACGACATCACAGTTCTAGCAGAATCAGAGGAAGAGATGGTAGAAACTGTAGGGGACCTAGCGCAAAATGCAAGTAAGATCGCGTTACGGATTAATGTGGAAAAGACCGAGGTAATGGAGGTACCAAGAGAAGCTCCTAATGATATCCCATTACGAGTAGGGATATGGAAATTTGCTAAAGTGGAAAATTTTAAATACTTTGGTACATTGATCAACAGGCAAAATAATTTAAAACAGGAAATAAACCAACGTGTTGTGAACGGGTCTAAAACTTATTTCAGTCTAAAGCAGATAATGTCATCCAAGAATCTGTCGATTAAGACCAAACTTAAAGCCTACAATGCCGTGATAGTACCAGTATTGTTGTATGGGATAGTAACCCTAAGCACAACAAAGAATTATGAAGAAAACTTGTTGGTTTTCGAAAGAAAAATTATGAGAAGGGTCTTTGGACCTGTCCAGGAAGGGAGATCGTGGAGACGTAGAAAAAACCAAGAATTGTATGAGCCGATGTGGCAACCGAACATCGCTCAAAAACTGAAAGCGCTGAGAATAAGCTTGGCAGGCCACATTGCTAGGAGATCAGACTCCTCTCAGGCAAAAGCCGTACTTAAGGGAAGACCTGATAGCATCCGTCCAATCGGAAGACCCAAGAAACGATGGGAGGATGAGCTACAGAAATACCTCTGCCAACTAGGAGTCCGTGACAACTGGGTCCAAAGTGTACAAGATCGCCGTCTATGGAGGATATCAACAAAATTTTCCAGATTATCCGAGATCAGGATCTTAGGAATGTATTGTAAAAATTTCAGCCACTTGCTGGGCATAGTCGTCTTCGAATCCACGTATCGGTTTTTGTACAAAAAAATGGCAAAAAATCCTTTTGTGGAGATTTGTAATGTGCCGCCCATGAACTAATGATGCCTCCATAAGCCCCTTAAGACCTACTGTAATCCACATCAAATACAAAAAGAACCAACCCATGTGTTCCATTTGCCTAAGCAGGGCTGAGTGTGTAATATTCATATTTTGACCTTGTAATGTAGGATGGTGACTCTAAAACGATACTTCTGTTGGGTATACAAATGGTCCCTATCCCAAGGGCTATCCAAAACAGTTGACCCTATCACCAATAGAACCCGAGGTATGAGCCATGGAAGAATCCCGTTTCTATTCGCGGAGTTTTGGAACATTTTCGGTAGCGCATGCTGTTGCGTGCGTACCGATTTATCGTGAATTTTCGTGCTGGACGTCTCTGAAGATATTTTCTGTTCGCCTTCGATGCAGCTCTTTTCATGTAAGGAGTCAGGAAAGAATGGAATTCGGAAGGAATTGCCTGTGACCTATAGTAAGGGACCAACATCGTAATTCGCCTAAATTGAAAATGGGAAGCCACAGAAACACATTTTCAAGATCGCAGATGGATTCGAACCACCTCGCCTTCTGAATCCAGGGATTGCTAGCTCAGTGCCTCAAGGCGCAGATCTTCCCCAGTCGGTGGAGAATTTGGGAAAAGTGGTTTTCGTACATTGTTTTCAAATAAAACGAAACGCATCACAACAAAAGGAAGGAATGAAGATTGAGTTTAATGTCCCTTTGCTATTGAGGTCATTAGAGACGGGAGCACAAGGTCGGATTGTGGCCGGCTTCTGTGAACGAGCAGTTCTAGGCGCTTCAGTCCAGAACCGCGCTGCTGCTACGGTCGCATGTTCGAATTCTGCCTCAGGCATGGATGTGGTTTTCGGGTGTAATGTCCTTAGGTTAGTTAGGTTTAAGTAGGTCTAGCGGACTGATGACCTCAGATGTTAAGTCCCATAGTGCTTAGAGCCATTTGAACCATTCGGATTGTGGCAAGGACGGGGATGGAAATCGGCGGGGCCCTTTCAAAGGAATAATCCCGGTATTTGCCTGGAGCGATTTAGGGAAATTACGGAAAACCTAAATCTGGATGGCCGGACGAAGCTTTGAGCCGTCGTCCTTTCGAATGCGAATCCAGTGTGATAACCACTGCGCCACCTAGTTCTGTAACACCAGGGATGGAATTCTGATACTGCATGTTCCTCTTTAATTGTGCACGTTTAGTCATTTGATAGTGCACGAATGCATGCATATCTTACTGTTTAATGCAATGAAATTCCCGCCTTTTAGTTACTATAGCTTTACTAGAGGATAAATAGATTTTGAACGAAAGGGTGTGGAATGGGAGGGAGGGAGGGGGGAAGGTGCAATACGCAGTCTAATGAAGTAAAGTAACCTGCTGCAAAAAATCTTTTAGAAACAAACGAACTATAGAATGTGCTATCATCGTATACCACTTCCGCTCACCGCAAACCCATTGTTCCGTGTCGGAAATGATTGGAACAGATTGGACGATGTTTTGTCATTTGGGCTACTACTGATAGAATTTTGAGCAAATTTTATCGAATTTTTGTTGATCAAGGCGATACACGTGTGACTCAGGCAAATCAAAGTGTATTTTCATGGAGCGGTTTTAATACACACCTGGAAATTGAAATAAGAACACCGTGAATTCATTGTCCCAGGAAGGGGAAACTTTATTGACACATACCTGGGTTCAGATACATCACAAGATCACACTGACAGAACCACAGGCACATAGACACAGGCAACAGAGCATGCACAATGTCGGCACTAGTACAGTGTATATCCACCTTTCGCAGCAATGCAGGCTGCTATTCTCCCATGGAAACGATCGTAGAGATGCTGGATGTAGTACTGTGGAACGGCTGCCATGCCATTTCCACCTGGCGCCTCAGTTGGACCAGCGTTCGTGCTGGACGTGCAGACCGCGTGAGACGACGCTTCATCCAGTCCCAAACATGCTCAATGGGGGACAGATCCGGAGATCTTGCTGGCCAGGGTAGTTGACTTACACCTTCTAGAGCACGTTGGGTGGCACGGGATACATGCGGACGTGCATTGTCCTGTTGGAACAGCAAGTTCCCTTGCCGGTCTAGGAATGGTAGAACGATGGGTTCGATGACGGTTTGGATGTACCGTGCACTATTCAGTGTCCCCTCGACGATCACCAGTGGTGTACGGCCAGTGTAGGAGATCGCTCCCCACACCATGATGCCGGGTGTTGGCCCTGTGTGCCTCGGTCGTATGCAGTCCTGATTGTGGCGCTCACCTGCACGGCGCCAAACACCCATACGACCATCATTGGCACCAAGGTAGAAGCGACTCTCATCGCTGAAGACGACACGTCTCCATTCGTCCCTCCATTCACGCCTGTCTCGACACCACTGGAGGCGGGCTGCACGATGTTGGGGCGTGAGCGGAAGACGGCCTAACGGTGTGCGGGACCGTAGCCCAGCTTCATGGAGACGGTTGCGAATGGTCCTCGCCGATACCCCAGGAGCAACAGTGTCCCTAATTTGCTGGGAAGTGGCGGTGCGGTCCCCTACGGCACTGCGTAGGATCCTACGGTCTTGGCGTGCATCCGTGCGTCGCTGCGGTCCGGTCCCAGATCGACGGGCACGTGCACCTTCCGCCGACCACTGGCGACAACATCGATGTACTGTGGAGATCTCACGCCCCACGTGTAGAGCAATTCGGCGGTACGTCCACCCGGCCTCCCGCATGCCCACTATACGCCCTCGCTCAAAGTCCGTCAACTGCACATACGGTTCACGTCCACGCTGTCGCGGCATGCTACCAGTGTTAAAGACTGCGATGGAGCTCCGTATGCCACGGCAAACTGGCTGACACTGACGGCGGCGGTGCACAAATGCTGCGCAGCTAGCGCCATTCGACGGCCAACACCGCGGTTCCTGGTGTGTCCGCTGTGCCGTGCATGTGATCATTGCTTGTACAGCCCTCTCGCAGTGTCCGGAGCAAGTATGGTGGGTCTGACACACCGGTGTCAATGTGTTCTTTTTTCCATTTCCAGGAGTGTATAATTTTATTTGTAATGTTATTTACCGTTTCGCTGTCTTGCGAAATACTGAATTTTGCAACCCTAAAGTTCTACCAGTGTCCAAACAACGACTCCAGAGCTAATATTAAACAGTTAGATAGGTAATTAGGCTATTATAGTAGTGTGTACTTATTGTTAACATATTGTAATGCAAATGGAAGAATCAAATTCGGTTCTCCTCTTTTTTCGTATTACAAACTTATCCATAATTAGAAACCATCATAACTCCACATACCACAAAAACAGTAAACGGCAGCACTTACATTACATTCAACTGCAAGTAAGAACTGAAATGATTAATAAAACGAAAACTGAACTGAAGTAAGGCGAACAGTGTACAGTAATTGGTCTTGGCTAAATTATGGATGAGCGATAGCCGTTGGTACTACAGACAGATAGCTTAAATATATCCATGGCCTTGTTAGCTATCACTAATGCGTGTCCCTTTTCCGTCGTATGACTTAAAATCAAAATATCTTTCAATCTCACTTCACAGAAACTAAGTCGTGTGTAACTTCATTTAGGTGATGGGTAGAAGGTCCGAACCCCCTGACATCCCCTTTCGCTACGCCCTCGTTACCACATTTGTATTTCGTTGACATCGGGTTTATTGTCCGCCCCAGTAGCTGAGTGGTCAGCGTGACGGATTGCCGTCCGCTGGGCCCGGGTTCGATTCCCGGCTGGGTCGGAGATTTTCTCCGCTCAGGGACTGGGTGTTGTGTTGTGTTCATCATCATTTCATCCCCATCCGGCGTGCAGGTCGCCCAATGTGGCGCCGAATGTAATAAGACCTGCGATATGGCGGCCGGACCTGCCCCGCGAGGGGCCTCCCGGCCAATGACGCCAAACGCTCATTTCCATTTCCATCGGGTTTATTCTTATGATGAATGATGTGTATGTTGTCTCTCCAATCATTGCCAATTTCGTAGTTAAAAAAAGTTAGTTACACCACGACCGTCGTAGTTATTGCGACTGCATTTTTGTGATGATGTGTGTGATGGAAATGGCTGGAGGTATCAGCAACTACTTCTTGCAAAAGCAGATTTCTATCACAGATGCTCGGAACGAAATACGGTACTAAACAGCTTGCCAACAGTAACAATTCCTAAATTCCTTGCAGCAAATGCCAGCGCAATTCCTTTGAAAATTATACGGTCGATTTACCTACCCAGCCTTTCTTGCGCTCTGTCCTCGTTGGTCCCATTCTTGCAGAATCTTTTTCCGGCCGCAGCAATGTCGGAGATTTGATGTTTTACCGGATTCCTCATATTCATGGTACACTCGTGAAATGGTCGTACGGGAAAATCCCCACTTCATCGCTATCTCGGAGATGCTTTGTCCCATCGCTCGTACACCGACTATAACACCACGTTCAAACTCGCTTAAATCTTGATAACCTGCCACTGCAGCAGCAGTAACCGATCTAACAACTGCACTAGACGCTTGTTGTCTTATATAGGCGTTGCCAACCGAAGCACCGTTTTCTGCCTGTTTGCATATCTTTGTATTTCAATAGGCACGCCTATACGAGTTTCTTGGGCGCTTCAGTATACATCAGTTCTGACAAGTTAAAGATATTTGTACAATTTTTAGACGTGTTTGAAACTCAGTATGTTCTTAGAATTTGTAGATCTGACCAATGAGCCATGGTTTGTTTCTGAGTAGGGAATTGCATTTCGCTGTCTCAAGTCTACCAACCACCTGTTACCTTTATACATGCAACGGCATGCGCACCTAATATGTTTCAGAGCGCCGCGCATAAAAACGAGATTTTCAGTGCTCATTGCCTACTCAATAGGCGGACCCTCTTATTGTCACTCTCTTACAGTACAGGGTCAAAATATGCTTAGGCAAATGAAGAAAATCCGTTCGTTCTTTTTGCATTTGATGTGTTATACTATGGGCTTTATGTTGGTACCATTAGTTAACGATCGGTTCCTAGGAAAACCAATTTAAAATTTTTTTTAAATATATTTTCGCCGTCACCAGCAGACCAAAAACCAACAGAGGATTCCAAGACTGCTACCTATAGAAAATAGCTGAAATTTTTTCGATTAATCCAAAGGTCCCGTTCTCGAACAACCATGAAAGTTTTCTTGATATCTTTATCCGTTTCCAAGATACAGAGGTTCAAAGTTAATACTTCTACACCTAAAGTCCGGTATCAGGCGAAATCAAATAATAAATAATAGTCGCAGACAGCTCAGATTCTAACGATGTATTCTCTAGGCATTTATCTAGAAGAGCCATCTCCAAGTTTTCAAAAATCTTTATCCGTTATCTAGAAAAACCCCAGAAATTTGTTTTTTTTTTTTTTTTTTTTGGGTATCAAAATCCAGCTGCGGATTCCGAGACGATGACTCAGACCAAATGGCTGTAATATTTACGATGCATTCCTAAGATACTTATCTCGGACAACCTTGAAAAGTTTCTTCATATCTTTATTCTTTTCCAAGATACAGAGGTTCGAAGTTAGGTTACTTGTAAACGTAAAATACGCACGTAAAATCCGATGCGAGACGAAAACGTAGTTTACAAAGTGACGTAGCAGGGAGAAATATGCTGCAAAGTGTCTCTGTTACCATCTGGGAACTTTATGTTGTAAGGCTGAAGCACATGCAAAATTGTTTTGCACGCAAAATCCGGTCTGAGGTGTAAAATTAGTTTTGCATTATTTGACTCCCACATAATCAAAGTATCTAAATTTTACTGATCAATGTGTTTCTTTCATATGAATTAGATGCCCTGCTGCAGCAGGGAAAAGGAGCGAACCAACGGAAAAGTGTTCCTATTGGAGCGCAAAAATTCGAATATGTTCCTGACTCTGACTGAAATTTCTCAAAAATTTTTGCATGCCAACATATTCGCGCTTTTTTGAGTTGGCAGAGAAGAGGACTTTGGCAGTGGCAAAGAGAGCGGAAGGTAATAAATTCTGGAAGGTCGCTGACAGTGCTGTGGTATCGAAAAAGCGAAGGAGACGATGTCAGTGTGAGAGCAAGGCAGAACAGTGGCAGTCGCACGTAGTTGACAGTGACAGAGCACGGTAGGAAAAGGGTGAAGGAGACAGTGCCAAGGAGGTGGAAGAAATAAAGAGGAAGTGGAAGTGGATGAGAGCCAGTGATAATGAGAGAGAGAGTATATGGTAATGACAACGAGGAAGAGTGAGAGGTGACAGTTGGAAGAGATAGCAATAGTAGGAAGAGAGGAATGAGATATTAGCAGTAAGAGAGAGCATAAGGGAGACAGTGATAGAGAGAGCAGATTGTAGTAATAGGACAGAACGAAGGAGACTGTGATTGCGACACAGGAGAGAATGACAGAGAGACAGAAAGAGATAATGACAATGAGTTGGACTGAATGAGTGAGCAAGAAAGGAAAATTGGAAATGGATGGGTATCAGTGACTTACAGCAATTGACTAGTGGGTGGGCGTGAGTTACAATTAGAGGAGCTTGTGGGAGTTTGAAGTGAACTATATTTTTTAAAAGAAGCACGAATACACCGATCAGCCAGAACACTATGACATAAACCCGTCCAGGCGACAGCAGCGTCACCTGACGAGGAATGACTGCTAGTGAGACACGCGCACGTTGCATGCAGTGTCAGTGAGCGTGCAGTCCGTGTGTAGAATGGGGAAGGCATACGATATTTCTGACATTGACCAAGGGGAGACTGTGATGGCCCAGAGACTCAGCATGAGCATTTCGGAAACTGCACAACTTGCCGAGTGTTCGAGGACTGCTGCGGTCAGTGCCTTCAACACGTGACGAAGCCGTGGCAATACGGTGCCCCCCCTTCTTTGTGATGGGTCAGGTAGTGGGGTGGCGGAGGCAAGGTGGGCAGAGGTCGCAACCCGAGGCCTGGCAACGATGTCTCCTCCCTCCCATCCTGGCGATGTGGTACAAAGGATGCAGTTGGTGTATTATTGTGAATTTTTTTATTTTATTTATTTATTTTTAAATTTTTTTATTTTTCTTGTATTTTTTTAACAGTAAGAAACTGAAAACTAGTAGTACACTCATTGCGTCGAATTGGGGGCTCGAATAAATAAAAACATGCTTATAGTTGTAGCAAAAGGCATAAAGAAAGAGAGCAAAGTGCGGGGTTAAGGAAGCCATGAAGCAAAACCCGAGGGTGGGATCCATGCCACCATTAACCGGTGCTACATTTTGCACCAGATGGGAAACAAAAACTGTGAAGACCTTTTCGCTCCGGGGACAAAAAGAGGAAATGGGCCAAATACTGCTATAAGCTATAGAGTGCAAGGTTCACAACGAAACTCTCCATCTGCTGTATCGTCCAGGTATGATTTCTCGTAATGACCAAGGTAGATCCCACGTTGTACCGTGCAGTGTTCTGTCATTGTCTTGTAATTTTAGCTACTCTTATCCGTGATGTTCCAGCTACGTGGAGGATCGTGAAGCGCACTCCACAAATAATTGGAAAAATATTGTCGATACTTCGGGTTACGGAGGATCTTGCAATGTCGTACCTGCAGATCGTTCCAAAAGTCTAAAGTGTCCTTAGTGCCGTCTTGAAACAAATAATGCACCGCATGTCCACGAAGCCACGTCATGGCATTAGTTTTAGTGCATGGGTAATACGTCTCATCCGGGAATAAGATAGTCTTGGGGTCGATATGATTCAGCGTTACTCGAGGGAAGTAAGCTGACGTTTGCCTCACTAAGTGCCACACTGCCGTAGACTCACCACAGCTAAGACGGTGTTCATCGTTGTCTTGAACGCCACAGCTCGTGCACGTGGGTGAGTCTACCATGTGGATCGCATGTAGCCTTGACCTGGTCACCTGCTTGCCGTTGACAGTGATATACCACATCGCCGTGACGTCAGTGTCCAGTGTTACGTGGTGAATTGTCCTCCACACTACTCGCCAGTTGACGTTCGGGTGCTTCCTCTTCACGACATTATCGGGTCGTCCACGTTGCAGGACCTGATAAGCCGTCTTTGCCGTCGCCAGTTGAGTCGCTGGTAAGGCAAGTCGAACGTAACTGAGTTCGAGGTAAAAGACACCGATGTAGAAGAGCGAGGACGGGACGTGGTGTATCGGCACAGGTGGCAACAGGGAGGGCGTTGCTAGTTCTTCTATTAACAAACTCGTCAGACTGTCGGGACGGCGGTGCCATAGTTTGACTAATGTGCTCACAGATAGGGCAACCGCACTGTCATGAACGTGATAAAGGCCATGCCCTCCCCGATCCGGGGGAAGGGTGAGAGTCTCACATCTGATCTTGAAAAGCATTCCTGAACTTACGAAGGACCCAAAAACCGCAAGTATACGGCGAGCTAACACCACCGGTATAGGTAATATCTGGGCGATGTGCGGAACACGTGACGCTAAATGTGTGTTGACATACTGGGTCCGTTGGACGATGTCCAGGGCTCGTAGGCGGTTGTTGGCTATCCCAGTCCGAACATGTAGTAAAAGCCGTCGAAAGTTGTGAGCGGCGGTTCGTCATATATCGCCTGTAAAATCAATGCCAAGACATTTCAGAGTATTTCTGAGCTGTAAGGGGGTGACACTGTCCTCAGACAATCCGACCCCGATGTTCATCGCCACCGATTTTGCGACGTTGATACGACTACCAGTGGCCATGCTATATGTTGCTATCCAATTCAGTCCGCTAGCAGTGTCGTCGCCATTGGAGATGACAATCACCAGGTCGTCAGCGTACGCCTTGCATCGGAAAGTGTGGCCTCGTAACGTCATACCCGTTAGTCCGCATAGGAGTGGTTCCATGGCCACAGCGTAAAGTAAAGTGGACAGAGGGCAGCCTTGGCGTATCGATTGAGAAATGGTGAGGGGCTGCGTAGGTCGGTCGTTGACGATCACCTTGGACGTCGCGCCACGGAGTAGTCGCATGACGACAGTGACGAATGACTGTGGGCACTACATATGTTAGGGGACCGCTTCCAAATAGTCGTGGTCCACTCGGTCGAAAGCTTGACTGAAATCGATTGCAGCCAGTGTACCCTTCAGACGACATGCCCTCGCCAGTGAGATCAAGTCACGATATTCACTGAATGCTATTTGAATATTATTGTCGCCTCCTAATGACGTTTGATTGGGTGAGATAACGCTGTGTAAAGTCTGGTGTACCCGCACCGCCAACAGTCTAGAAAAGATCTTAAAGTCGCAGTTCAATAGCGTCAACGGGCGGTAGTCCTGCAGCCGTGAGCCACCGGACGGTTTGTGAATAGGAATAATCATTCCTTCCACAAGGGCCGCAGGGAGCGGCACTTCCAGGGATAGTAGTTCGCGACAGATGTCCGTCCATCGGGTGGCTAATAAATATTGAAAAGTCCCGTAAAATTCCAAGGGGAGGCCATCAGGACCCGGAGACTTGTTGACAGCTCCTTTTTTAATGGCGTCGATCACTTCTTCTTCCGTAATTTCTTCCATCGAGGCCACTTCCATAGCCGGGGTGACGGTGCCGTAAATTGTCTGAGAGACGTCCTCCAGTGCTGTCGGATCAGGGGTCTGAGCGGAATAGAGCTGGGAATAATGATCGTAGAACGCTGTGTTTATGTGGTGCGTGGTGAGGCGGCGACTGTCCTCCGTCTCGATGAAGCGTATCAGCGCTCATTGGCGTCGTTTACATTCACGAAGTACGTGGAACATCGACGGGCGTTCGCTCGGTATCTGATCCTGCGTCCGCGAGCGGATGACCGCCCCCTCTAGGTGGGGCCGCATATTAGCGATGATCTGAGCCTTAGCACGGTGGACCGCAGTTTGTCGTTCCGGAGACGGCGCCATAGCATCGCAGTCGCGCAGTGCGCTGAAGTAAAAGTCGAGTGTATGTCTACGCCAAGCAGCGTGGTCGCGACCGTAGGTTATCAACGTTCCCCTCAGTGCCGGATTGGTGCAGTCCAGCCATCAGCGGATTGTTGTGGAATATGCACGGAGGCGATTATCACACGAATGCCGCGTGTCCTCAACGGGTTGGCTGCAAGCCGGCTATGACAGGTGAGCGATGTTTAATTTCCACGGGCTACGACTGGAAGAGTGACTCGTGAAGTGTGTGAATCCCGGTCGGTGGCCGTGAAGATGTTCCCAAGTGTCCACCATCTGCAGGTCTCGAATTAGCGTCTCGAGTTCCGGGCACGGATTATGTAGTGGGAGTTGGTCTCTGGGCGCCAGTACGCAATTGTAGTCACCTCCAAACACCAGATGGTCGTGTCGGCCTTGGAAGAGCGGGCCAACGTCTTCCGCAAAGAATCGTCTGGAAGAAAAGCCGCTGTCGGCACAACCCGTGGGTCAATGTCCATCCTGGCATGCATGCCTTCTTGCAAGGTCGGCCGGTGATTATCTTCAGGTGGGGGCGCCGTTGTAGAGGCAGGATTCGGTACTGAAGAATCCATCATGGTCTCGCTATCGGGGGCGGCTATCGGACATGTGGTCAGCATCGGAAAGGGTTGCTGCCCGTGCAACCTCGGCGTAATTGAGAGCAAGGGTCGTCACCGTAGAAGGAGTCATAGATTCACCTGTCGGGATTTGAGTAAGCCGTCGTCGGAGACAATCCGACCCGACGTGCCCTTCTTGGCCACAACCGGAGCAAGTGCGTGGCTGACCTTCATACATAATGATCGCCCTACATCCGCCTATGACAAGATATGATGGTACATGTTTGGTCAGTTCAATTTTGATCTGTCGTACCCCGTTAAGAACGGGGCACGTTGTAAAGGTGGTCCATTTTTCGGCCATGTGGCTGACCACTCTGCCGTAAGGTGGAAAGCCGCAGTGACTACGTCCGGTGGTACTTCGAAAGGGAGTTCGAATACGCGTATCGTACGGAGGCCAAGCCCCGCGTGATCGATAGAGACTGCCCCAATATGGTCATCAGAATGTTTGAATTTAAGATCGTTCGCATGTGCGCGCACGATTCTGTTGCACACCTCGTCACTTACTAACTTGACGTAGAACACACTGCTCGTCGGAGTTTGGCGTCATCCCTCGGGATTGGGTGCGTGTGTTGTCCTTAGCGTAAGTTAAAGTTAGAATCTAACTGTTTGATTAAGTAGTGTGTTTAAGCTTAGAGACCGATGACCTCAGAAGTTTAGTCTGATAGGATCTTACCATAAATTTCCAATTTGTTCCTCACATTAAGTTTACAGCTGGTCAATATGCAATAAAGTGACTTTGAACATAAAGAAAACAAATGCCATGAGTTTCATCCTGAAGAGGAAAAATGACACCGTGAAATTAAAAGCACATGGCTCCTCTAAAGACTGTGCAACAAACACTAAATTTCCAGAAATAAATATTGACTCTTTGTTGAAGCGGTGTGAGCACGCAAAGATACTTGCAGACTGAATGTCATCAGCAGTAATGAATGCCTTTTGAGTCCAGTCATCAGTGTATAACAGCCAGCGTACTTTAGTTACATACTGTTCATATGTACACTCAATTCTTAACTATGGCACTCTTTTCTGGGGACCAAATACATAAAATATGAAAATAGTTTTCAAATTACAGAGAAGGGTCGTAAGAGTATTGACCATAACTAGTACCTGAGCTCATTGTACAGGTATGTTCAAAACACTGAGGATTGTAACGACGCCTTACGGGTATATTCAGCTGTACACTTCAAGAATAACATTGATAATTACTGCACAAACAGCTTTGCCCATGACAGGGAACAAGAGCAGAACTGGACTTACATTTTAAGGCAGTTAAAAGGTGGCTG
The DNA here is from genome assembly GCF_021461395.2 of Schistocerca americana. Lineage (NCBI taxonomy): Eukaryota > Metazoa > Arthropoda > Insecta > Orthoptera > Acrididae > Schistocerca > Schistocerca americana. The sequence goes on along the minus strand of NC_060125.1, from coordinate 225,288,913 downwards.
TTGAGCAATACTTGCTATTCTTTGAAGTATTACTTAGATAAAACAGAATAGGGACATGGTAAAAAAATGTAACACATATAAATAACAACTATAGAGGCATTTTACTCCTACCAGTCAATTACAAAGTGCTCTCACGGGCCCTTCTCACCAGATTAGAACAACAGACAGAACATATGATCGGTGAATATCAGGCAGGCTTCCGCCCACATCGATCCTGCGCAGAACAGAATTGGAACCTGAAGATGATACTGCAGCACCGCATAGTAGTCAGCTTCGTAGATTTCAAGAAAGCATGTGACTCGATTGATCGCACCAGTCTGTTCAATATACCTCGTGAATATGGTGTAGATAACAAAACTAATTCATTAATTGAGCAGACTTTAACAGACACAACCTCAAAAGTAAAATTCGTGGAAGAAGTTTCTGAACCTTTTCAAATTAGGACAGGAGTGAGACAGAGTGATGGGATGTCCCCCCTTCTCTTTAACCTGGTACTGCACAAGATTATCAAGACGTGGGAGAAAGAAATACCCGGTATAAATATGGGGACAAAGGACAAACGAATCAACGTAAAATGCCTTGCTTTTGCTGATGACTTAGCAATAATTACGCGGACTCCCGAGGAAGCCAAACATGCCATCGAGAAACATCATGAGGTTGCCATCAAAACCGAACTCCAAATTTATTTCAAGAAAACACAATTCATGGACTCCAAAAGTTCAACCACTTGCAACAGAATATGGTGACATCAAAGAAGTTAAGTACTTCAAGTACTTGGGTAAAATGATAAGCAACACTAGCAAGGAAAAGGTAGCTCACAAAACACGTGCAGAAAACTTACGTAAAACTTGTACAAGGACCTGGAACACATACAATAAGAAATCGCTATCCACGCAAGCCAAACTTCACCACTATCATACAGTCAGTCTTCCAGAAGTGCTCTACGCAACTGAAACAGCATCATTAACCATCAATATCAAGGACACTGAGAAAATGGAAAGGCAAATACTCAGGAAATTATTTGGACCCAAGTTTCAAGATGGTATGTGGATGCGCAAAAGCTCTGAAGAACTGTACTCAATGACTGAACGTTTCACGTCAGTTGCACGGAAAAGACGATTGAAAGTCTGCGGACATGTAGCAAGAATGGATGCCTCTAGAATGACCGAGAAAATCTTCCTTATCATCAAAGGAACTCGCCAAACCAGGGCACGATAGCTAACAGAAACCCAAAATGACCTCACGGAACTCAGTATTGACCCTCTAGAAACCACACGGACTGCGTGCAGACAGAAAATCAACTCTCATAAGTTAACAACCAAAAACTCGACGGAAAAGAATCTGAAATTTTGAAAACACATGGACACAATAAGGAAGACAGGCCCATAGTGAAAGGATGGGAAAGTTTTGGGACGAAAAGAAGAACAAGAAAGCTAAGAAGACTAGTGCTAAATAATTCTTTCGCGTGCTCCTTAGAGGGTGAAACGAATATGTATGTATGTATACCAACGATAGTAAAAAATATATCATTTCACGTAACACTTTTACAATATGTCTTTTTCCTTCTTTTTCCTCTTTCCTGGAAAAACTTACTCCAAAAGCTGTGCGCTGTATAACACCAATACCTTAGCCTCATTCTGAGCTCAACAACTGACTCATTATAGAAGGATACTGCTAAGTGTCAGTTTTTCAGGTTAACTGCTGTGGCCATGACAGCAGCTTATAGCGCGTGTAGTGTTACATCGTGAAACAACGTGTACTGTGTGCAGCTATTGGGGATGGGAAATGAATGAACAGCGTAGCAGTAGCCTCATACATTACTAAATAGCTTCAGTGGTTCAAATGGTTCAAATGGCTCTGAGCACTATGGGTCTTAACATCAGAGGTCATCAGTCCCCTAGAACTTAGAACTACTTAAATCTAACTAACCTAAGGAAATCACACACATCCATGCCCGAGGCAGGATTCGAACCTGCCACCGTAGCGGTCGCGCGGTTCCAGACTAAAGAGCCTAGAACCGCTCGGCCACAGGGGCCGGCCTAGCTTCAATGTAAAACAGTTTTATATACTAGGGATGAACTGGAATGAGGTAGCACTGAAGGAGACTGGTACTGTAGCAGGTTGAAAGTTCCACTCTCCACCCGGCCAGCCTGATTCATGTTTCCCATGGTTTCACTAAATTGCTTCAGGCAAATACCAGGATGGTTCCTGCTATAATGCCTCAAGACCGACTACATGTCCCAGTCCTGTCAAACAAGACTTTCAAGCATGCAAATGACTGTATATGTGAATGACATTATTTTTGGTGCTCTGTAATACCATTAAATCTCCAGTGTAGGTGAACAAAATTACTACTATTACTATTACTAGTACTAGTACTACTACACAACACTACCCACATCGACCTGTGGCGCGTTGTATGATTCTAGCAGCCATTAGCCTTGACACCATTCGAAATGTTTCCATTAATTCACAATCCAGTCTCGATGATCCTGTCATAATACTGCGAGGTGCCGGGGCTAGCAGTGTATTTAACACTAAATTCTTCTCGAATCTACATATGTAAATGATGCTCTAGGCCCCCCCCCCTATTCTAACTCCGACTTTTGCTGTTGCACAAGGATTAAAAAAAATTCGTGAACTGACTCTAATCAACCCTGCCAGTGGAGTAGAAGAGAGTTTGGCACCTGCAATAATTTAATTTGATAAATAAGTTAAATAAACGAAGGTTTCATTAACATAGTGAAGAATGATAGGGTTGCTCTACCGATTAACAGAATGAAAGTTCTGTCCAAAATAACAATATGATTTATTAAGACTAAACACAAAATAATAAACAAAAACACATGAAACATTTACAATACATCAAATAGGCTCAAATTGGATACTCAAACAAACGCTGTGAATGCGAAGTTGTCATTAAAACTAGATTGTGAGGATTATGACAAAGTGGTTTGTGGAGCCAATTCCTTGCAACTCAAATCTTAAGAGAAAACACATAGCCAACCCAACATTAATTGCTGCAACCCAAGACAGAACAAAGTTAGAAAAAGACGAACAGGCGCGCTCTGCTGAGCTCTGATTATCACCTAGGAAAAACCCTGTCTGCCGGTGCTGCGGACATACCTTACCAATCTGTCTTCTTAACTGCAAGAACACGATTTGGCGTACCGGAGGCGATGGCTGGTTGCTTCGACGTCCTCGACCGAAAGGCGAGAGCCGACTACCTAGATCACCCTTACAGGCCGAACACACAACATTCCCGCCCCCACGACAGTGGCCGTGGTTAAACGTTCCAATCAGCAACTCGAAAACCGGCGGAAAATTCCACTCTATTGCCGGAGCACTACCATTCCACCAATGGAGATTCTTGGCGCCAATTTCTGCGCTGATTTTGCTACGTCACGGAGCTATGCCCTGAGCAAGCCAATCACTGTTACTATTTTGCAGAAAGCGCGGGAATTTTCCCGCCACAACTGCCTGCGTACACAAGTCATTCCCACGCCTCGCTGGTAGCCCGCCAGAAAGTGTTTTCGCTAAGTTTCTGCAAAGTAACGGAACCTCTAGCCCAGCCGCTACTTCAGACCCCTCCGGGCGTGTCTTTTGACAATGTCGGCGTCTGCAAAACATTCACTCGACTTTCTCACACCCGTCGGCCTAACCCTCTCCAGATCAGCAATGCCCGCCTGTCACTGGACCACCCGGGTGACGAGAGACGCTGCGTGGGAAGTCCGCGTGTGAAGGAATAGCGGCTTCCCTGCATGCAATTAGAGAGGAAAATCGTAAGATAGAAATATGAGAGGGGGCTCATGCCACCTCTCAATACAATCTAACAGAAAAAAAAACTACGCGAAGGAATTATTTGAATGGGATGGAAATTTTTGGGAATCTGTGGTAAGGTCTTATGGGACCGAATTGCTGAGGTCATCGGTCCCTAAGCTTACATGCTATTTAATATAACTTAAACGAACTTACGCTAAGGGCGACACACACACTTACGCCCGATGGAGGGGAACCTCCGACGGGGAGAGCCGTGTGGACCATGACAAGACGCCTAAGACCATGCGGCTACCCTGTGCAGTTGAATGGGATGGAAATCGGTAGATGGGTTGTACATGTACAGACAAACAAACAATTACAATTTCAGAAAAATTGGATTATTTATTCATGAGAAAGGGCTTCACAAACAGCATTGATCCACCTCTGGCCTTTATAACATTGTTTGACAGAGTTTTTGGCTGTCCTCCTGAGGGATCTCGTGCCATATTCAGTTCAATAGGCGCGTTAGATCGTCAAACTCCTGCGCTGGTTGGGAGTCCCTGCCCATAATGCTCCAAACGTTGTCAATTGCGGAGCCAGCGTTTTGCTATGCTGGAAGGGTGGCGCAGATGACAACCAAATTGGGCCCTGCTCTGAAAAGAAATGACACCTCAGGTTATCTTCCTGCTTACCAAACCCTACCTTGGCCAGCAAAGTCGCCATATCTCTTCCCAGTTGAGAACATGTGGAGCATTGTGGACGGAGCCTCCACCCATCTTGGGATTTTGATCTAACGAGCCAATTGGACAAAATTTGGCGTCATATACCTCAGGATGATATCCAACAACTCTATCAGTCCATGACAAGACAAATAACTGCTTGCATAAGCGCCAGAAGAGAACGAACGCGTCATTGACTTACTCAGTTTATGAAAGTCTTTCTCTTGAATAAATCATCCAATTTTTCTGAAACTGTAATCATTTGTTTGTCTGTACATGTCCATCACATCTATGAATTTCCGACGAATTCGAATAATTCCTTGGTGGTACACCTTTTTTTTTTTGCTTTAGAGTGCAGATGATGTCGTTGGATCAACATGGGAACACATGGGAATCATCTGCTGAGAAGACCCACGTTCAGCAGTGTGCACTGAACGGTGTCTTCCGATACAATTGTGCCTTCACAAGGATTGTACTCCCACGAACATTGTACTGACTCAGATCGCCGATTCGCTTTACATAGCGGGCAAGCCTCCGAACTCCACGTCCTCAATGATGCGTGGATATCCAACATTTTGTTGTCTACCTGTGGTTTTTCAACTAATTGTCATAGATGGCTACTGCAGTAGCATGCGAATAGCCGACCACTCTCGCCGTTTCTGAAAAACTCGTTCGCAGACGCTAGGCCATAACAATCCGCCCATTGTCAACGCCGTTTATGTCAGTGGATTTCCCCATTTGCGGCCTGTATCATCTCCAGAATGATTGCTGATTCGTCTCTGCTCCACACCTCCGCTTATACAGGGTAATTCACAAAGATATGCAAATATTTTAACATATCCTAGAAGTAAAACTAAAGAAAAAAGTTCATATAAACATAGGCCCGCGAATGTTTAGTTATGGCTAACAAAAGATTTTGCCTGAAATTAAGGAACTTCGCTAATACGAAGCCATCGCAAAACTGAACGAGGTTAAAGTAAAGCATGATTTCCATTTATTTTGTTGTTATTGGTCTGGTGAATCTAATAAAACGTGTCCCAGCTGTGTATGTGCATTAGTTTTCCAGAACATCCAGAGAAGCTGAGATTATTACACAAGTAAATTTCCATTACGAATGCAGAAATGTTTGTTGGCAACCGTTAGTGAATTGTTTCTGTTGTTTCCTAACCTTGAAACAAGTAAGTTTTCTGCATTTTTCAGTGAAAGAACATAATAACAACAGTGTACTTCTGTGAAATCACATAATAACTATTGTAGTATGTAGATTATTTATGAAATAGGGAAGCTTTTCAAATTTACGACAGAGGAATACGCTGATATGGTGTTTATTTATGACAAATGTGATGATAATGCTACGGCTGCAGGTAACGAATATCGCATACGCTATCCAGCTCGGAGGATTCCGAACGCACGAACCATTAGTGGAGTATTTCGAGTGTTACGGGAGACAGGTTTTCTACCTAGAGTTCGTTATCAGTACGAGTGCTCGACACGTGAAGGCGATGATGAGGATATTATGGATAATGTTCGTCGTAGCCCGGGTACCAGTACTCGACGTATGTCTCAAAGATTAGGCATTTCACAATCTAAGATATGGCGTACACTGAAGTACAATATCTGTATCCTTACCATAAACAAAAAGTGCATCATTTACATCCGGGATATCCTGCCCTTCGTTTGAAGTTGTGCAACTGATTAAATACTAATCGGCAGTTACATAAGACCATTTTATTTACTGGTGAGGCACAGTTTACTCGAGATGGTATAAACAATTTACATAACGAGCGCGTATGGTCTGAAGCAAAGGCACATGCAAAAGTGCAACGCAATTTCCAGCATCGATTTAGCATAAACGTGCGGTGTGGTATAATCAACACGCACTTTGTTCCATAAAAAACACGGAAGAAGTGCCTGATATCAGTAACGTCCTGCCACGATATTTCGACGCAGAGTCTTCTGGCCGTCTTCAGGAGAGTGCCACTGTAGTAGTACTGGCAAGTACGCGCTGAGCTCCGCTATTTAAAGCCATACTGAGGAGATATTGCGCATGCGCTGCTCTCGTTGTCAGACAATCTTATTTCCACAAATTCATTGATAGTCGGGCTCCAAAAGTTTGATGTATGGGCCAAGATTTTTGCGTCGATGTAATTCATGGAATGGTCTGTGGAAATACAATGTTCGGCGATTGCGGACTTCCGCTTGAAGAATGTTGGCGTTAGAGATGGTATGGGAACGGTGGATCAAGGTTTTGAGAACGCACGTTATTTGTGCTGAATGGTGGCAACTAGTAGCTTGTAGATACAGGACTGTATGAGTGGGCTTTCTGTACACCGAGTGACCAAGTGTGCCATCACTCTTCCGTCGCACCAAGACGTCTAAAAATGGCAGACAACCATCTTTTTCTATCTCCATTGTGAACTTTATGTTTTCATGTATGGAGTTCATGTGACGTAAAAATTCTTGGAGACGGTCCAGATCATAAGGCCACACTATAAAAGTATCGTCAACGTATCGCCAAAATGCTGTCTGACGCCGACAGTCTTCAAGCGGAACTGGAACACCTGCAAAAAGTATTTCTGAAGAATGGCTTTTCACCTAGGCAAGTGAACAGAGTGATGCAGACCTGCAAACGACGGAACAAGGAAGAGGAAGAGGCCTTCAGGTCGACTGTTTATCTACCATTTATTGGGAATATTTCTTCACAGATAGGCAGAATATTGAGAAAGTATCAAGCGAGAGTCATCTTTCGCCCTACTTCCAAAATTTCGTCACTGGTGGGATCCGTTAAAGACGACCTACGCCTGCGTAAATCAGGTGTTTACAAAATTCCGTGTGAATGCGACAAATCATATATACGGCAAACAACACGAACTGTGCAGGAACGCATTGTGGAACACCGACGGCATACTCGCCTTCTCCAACCCACCAAGTCCGCAATCGCCGAACATTGTATTTCCACAGACCATTCCATGAATTACAACGACACAAAAATGTTGGCCCATACATCAAACTTTTGGAGCTCGATTATCAATGAATCTGTGGAAATAAGATTGTCTGACAACGAGACTCTCATCAATCGAGATAGCGGTTATCAGCTAAACTCTGCTTGGAATCCTGTTATAGAGCAACTTCGTAGTCGACGTAGTTATCTGCATAAAGATGAAAATCGACCTGATATCGATACGCCAAGCATTCACCGCGGAGGGCGCGAGGCGCAGCGCACGGAGTTGTTTTGAACACGCACGCTGAGCAGCGCATGCGCAATGTCACCTCAGTACGGCTTTAAATAGCGGAGCTCAGCGCGTACTCGTTGACCTGTGGAAAACCTCCCGTATCCTGACATTCCCTAAACCTGGCAAACCGCCGTCCGCCGTAACCCCAGGTTGTATACAGCCCGGCTGCCGACAGGCGGCAACTGGATTTTCGGATTCTGGGGAGTCCAGGTTAGCACGGCAGAGAATATCGAAGATCTCTGGTAAATTTCCCTACAAGCAGAAAACATGCATTTGAAAACTAAACATCGATACATTGATCTAAGCACGAAAACTAAATAATCTCACATAATAAATGGACCGACAAAAAATTGTCATCCTTGCCCTTCAAGAACCACGACTAACAATGAAACCTTGCATTACGGAAACCATTGCATCTTCAAGAGCAAAATACAACAAAAGGTAGCGAAGGCGTACCAATCTTTGGCAAGGCATTTCTCGAACACAGATCTATCATCAACTCTGTCAAAGAAATCACACCCATCAACAATCGACTTATGACTATGCTCATTCAGAGCCCCAGTAAAAAATATACACTCATCAATGCACATGGCCCCACCGACATGGAAAATAAAAAAAAACACTGAAAATGTAGGAAAATTCTGGAACACACTCGAAAATATTATGAGCAAAATTCATCAAGATGACGTGAAAAATCATTAGTACAAATTCAACACACCGAAACGCTTAGACCAACGGCACATGTCTGACTGACATTCTCCAACAATTCAACCACAAAAGGATGTCTTCCCACTTTAGGAAAATACCATTTCTCAGGTAACATGCTTGGCTACCAGGTGCAAGTTTCTTTCGTTCGCCTTTCGAGACTCGCTGAAAGCCAGGTTTTTAATTCTTTTAAGCAGGCAGATACAGACTCAATAAGGGAATCGTAAGACAACGCTCGAGCAAAATTCGTCTTGCTACTTTCAGTAGCCCTTAGTGTCAGAACGAAAACCTTAAGGTACTGCCAATTTCATGATGCCACTTTTGTTTTCTGCCGACATATTTTTTGTTGTTGTGAATATATAATTTTATCTATGAATTGCCACATTTTCATAATACTTGCGAATGATACAGGAAGTGAAGCAAATACAAATTATTTCGAAGTCAAAAGTCGGTAATATCCTACTAATTCGTGTTAAAATAGGTTCAATCGTCTTACAGACACTTAATGGATCACTACAGTCTGGAACCGCGCGACCACTACGGTCGCAGGTCGAATCCTGCCTCGGGCATGGATGTGTGTGATGTCCTTAGGTTAGTTAGGCTTAACTAGTTCTAAGTTCTAGGGGACTGATGACCTCAGATGTTAAGTCCCATAGTGCTCAGAGCCATTTGAACCATTTTTGAGCTTAATGCCTCATTAAGATAGACTGCCGTCGTGATGTTTCTGTAGTAAGCTGAATTTAATGTGTATTAGTACAGTGAATATTTTAATTGCATTTTCCATTAGTTTACTAAACGCAACAGTAATCATCAAAGAGTACCTCGTCTCCTACCTTCCAAACTTTACAGAAGCTCTCCTGCGAACCTTGCAGAACTAGCACTCCTGAAAGAAAGGATATTGCGGAGACATGGCTTAGCCACAGCCTGGGGGATGTTTCCAGAATGAGATTTTCACTCTGGCAGAAGTAAAGCTGTGAGTACCGGGCGTGAGTCGTGCTTCGGTAGCTCAGTTGGTAGAGCACTTGCCCGCGAAAGGCAAAGGTCCCGAATTCGAGTCTCGGTCGGGCACACAGTTTTAATCTGCCAGGAAGTTTCATATCAGCGCACACTCCGCTGCAGAGTGAAAATCTCATTCTGGAAACATCCCCCAGGCTGTGGCTAAGCCATGTCTCCGCAATATCCTTTCTTTCAGGAGTGCTAGTTCTGCAAGGTTCGCAGGAGAGCTTCTGTAAAGTTTGGAAGGTAGGAGACGAGGTACTGGCAGAAGTAAAGCTGTGAGTACCGGGCGTGAGTCGTGCTTCGGTAGCTCAGTTGGTAGAGCACTTGCCCGCGAAAGGCAAAGGTCCCGAGTTCGAGTCTCGGTCGGGCACACAGTTTTAATCTGCCAGGAAGTTTCAATGCTAAAGTTGTTTACAAATTCTACGCCCGTAGAAACCTACTGGTTCTAACGATGTCAATAAACCAGAATAGTTTTAAGAGTATTTTCGTTTAGAAATGAATTGCCTTTACAGTTGATCGATCAAGTGCGGGAAAAGTAAAATTTTACGAATATATGACGAGAGGGACAAGTGCTTGAGAGAGGACTTCTCTATCAATACAAGTGCCTGAGAGACGACTTTCCTATCAATCTCCTGGATAGTTTTGTTTCTCAAATTAACAGAGTGCGTTATCATGCAGTAGCACAGGTGGTGTAGTTTTGTTGCTCGATTTTCTTACACTGCGACCGAAAGGTGTCTCAGTTGTTAGCAACAAAATCCAGCTGTGTTGCACACACCCCTTGGGGCAGAATTCGTAGCCCAAAACACACTTTTGGAGCTATCAATGTAAAACATTAAGTTCACACTACTCTTTGCTCGAGTTTACGTCTTTTGGTGGAGCTCAGCCTATCATTCCTTCTTAGGAAGTTAACGATAAAGGCATCACAACACATCACCAGTAACAGTACTGCATAGGAATGCTCAATGAGCGACCTGATGACGTTCAATAATAGTCACTCCGTTGATTTTAGTTGATTCGAATTAGAGCATGCAGTATTCCTACACCAGACTTCTGAACTTTGCCTGTTGAATGTAAATGTCGCGTGATGGTAAAAAGGTAATCTGTCACATATATCAGTAGTCGAGACTTCCTTAATGTGGAAAATCATTCATGCCAGAACGATCTCTGTTGAAACAAGAATATCTTTTTCTGATGTATTTTACCCAAAAGCACTCGCTCCACACACAGTTCAAAATCTTTCTAGCTGCGTCCTCTGCGTTCACCCCTCTGTTATACCAAAAATTAACGTTGTGTTGCAGATGTTACACCTTTTTCCACTTGTGACTCAATTTTACAATGCTTAACTGTAGTTCATGATTTTTAAGTATGCAAAATCCAATGCTTAACTTTAAGATGATAACTAGAACTTCAAATTCGAAAATGACAGTTGATACATGCACTGACAACGTGACGCCGCGTTCACGTGGGTGGCGCCGGATTTCAGGCGGCGGGTGGCATCTGGCCGGTGGCCGGTAGCCGCTGCAGCGCGAGGAAACGCTCGAGCGTAAGCTGTTATGATCGCGACGCAGCCACGAGCTGTCCTGCGGAATTGTTTCTGGAATACTTGTTATGACTGGTGGGTAGAATGTTAAGCGAATTATCTTCGATGTCCAATCGGACTCATAACGTTAGACCGAAATGTGGTAAAAAAAAATTTAAAAAAATTCAGTCTGACGCGGCGACTATAAGCTTAGAACACACGACGATTACCACCAGACCAAGGGCTCACACACTCCGAGGACAACTCGGAAGTAGACAAACACTTCCTCCTAACACATCCGCATCTTACAGTGTTGCCAGATTGTGCAGATGGCCGGACTTAGAGTTGTCAGGGGCGGTCAGTTTTACTGGCCACCTTAAGTGAACGACTCGGACTTAGTCTCTATGGCGACCGGCCGGCGGTCAGTTTTTATGTCTAAGACAGTACAACATCCTGAGAGAGCTTTGTATAGCAATGAAGTTAATAACTGTGGTCAAGGTGTGCACAGTGGAGACAATAGCCAAAGTCAGATACCAAGGGGAGCTGTCCGAGGAATTCCATATCAAAACGGGTGTGAGACAAGGTGGCCGGCCAGTGTGGCAATGCGGTTCTAGGCGCTTCAGTCTGGAACCATGTGACCGCTACGGTCGCAGGTTCGAGTCCTGCCTCGAGCATGGATGTGTGTGCTGTCTTTAGTTAATTTTAAGTAGTTCTAAGTTCTAGGGGACTGATGACCACAGATGTTATGTCCCATAGTGCTCAGAGCAATTTGAACAATTTTTATTTATTTATTTATTTATTTTTTTTTTTTGGAGACAAGGTGATGTTATTTCACCACTGTTATTTAATCTGGTCCTAGAGAAAGCAATCTGAGAAATGAAAAGAGAAAACAGTGGGGTGACACTAAATGGTAGGACAGATTTATTGGGTTATGCAGACGACATCACAGTTCTAGCAGAATCAGAGGAAGAGATGGTAGAAACTGTAGGGGACCTAGCGCAAAATGCAAGTAAGATCGCGTTACGGATTAATGTGGAAAAGACCGAGGTAATGGAGGTACCAAGAGAAGCTCCTAATGATATCCCATTACGAGTAGGGATATGGAAATTTGCTAAAGTGGAAAATTTTAAATACTTTGGTACATTGATCAACAGGCAAAATAATTTAAAACAGGAAATAAACCAACGTGTTGTGAACGGGTCTAAAACTTATTTCAGTCTAAAGCAGATAATGTCATCCAAGAATCTGTCGATTAAGACCAAACTTAAAGCCTACAATGCCGTGATAGTACCAGTATTGTTGTATGGGATAGTAACCCTAAGCACAACAAAGAATTATGAAGAAAACTTGTTGGTTTTCGAAAGAAAAATTATGAGAAGGGTCTTTGGACCTGTCCAGGAAGGGAGATCGTGGAGACGTAGAAAAAACCAAGAATTGTATGAGCCGATGTGGCAACCGAACATCGCTCAAAAACTGAAAGCGCTGAGAATAAGCTTGGCAGGCCACATTGCTAGGAGATCAGACTCCTCTCAGGCAAAAGCCGTACTTAAGGGAAGACCTGATAGCATCCGTCCAATCGGAAGACCCAAGAAACGATGGGAGGATGAGCTACAGAAATACCTCTGCCAACTAGGAGTCCGTGACAACTGGGTCCAAAGTGTACAAGATCGCCGTCTATGGAGGATATCAACAAAATTTTCCAGATTATCCGAGATCAGGATCTTAGGAATGTATTGTAAAAATTTCAGCCACTTGCTGGGCATAGTCGTCTTCGAATCCACGTATCGGTTTTTGTACAAAAAAATGGCAAAAAATCCTTTTGTGGAGATTTGTAATGTGCCGCCCATGAACTAATGATGCCTCCATAAGCCCCTTAAGACCTACTGTAATCCACATCAAATACAAAAAGAACCAACCCATGTGTTCCATTTGCCTAAGCAGGGCTGAGTGTGTAATATTCATATTTTGACCTTGTAATGTAGGATGGTGACTCTAAAACGATACTTCTGTTGGGTATACAAATGGTCCCTATCCCAAGGGCTATCCAAAACAGTTGACCCTATCACCAATAGAACCCGAGGTATGAGCCATGGAAGAATCCCGTTTCTATTCGCGGAGTTTTGGAACATTTTCGGTAGCGCATGCTGTTGCGTGCGTACCGATTTATCGTGAATTTTCGTGCTGGACGTCTCTGAAGATATTTTCTGTTCGCCTTCGATGCAGCTCTTTTCATGTAAGGAGTCAGGAAAGAATGGAATTCGGAAGGAATTGCCTGTGACCTATAGTAAGGGACCAACATCGTAATTCGCCTAAATTGAAAATGGGAAGCCACAGAAACACATTTTCAAGATCGCAGATGGATTCGAACCACCTCGCCTTCTGAATCCAGGGATTGCTAGCTCAGTGCCTCAAGGCGCAGATCTTCCCCAGTCGGTGGAGAATTTGGGAAAAGTGGTTTTCGTACATTGTTTTCAAATAAAACGAAACGCATCACAACAAAAGGAAGGAATGAAGATTGAGTTTAATGTCCCTTTGCTATTGAGGTCATTAGAGACGGGAGCACAAGGTCGGATTGTGGCCGGCTTCTGTGAACGAGCAGTTCTAGGCGCTTCAGTCCAGAACCGCGCTGCTGCTACGGTCGCATGTTCGAATTCTGCCTCAGGCATGGATGTGGTTTTCGGGTGTAATGTCCTTAGGTTAGTTAGGTTTAAGTAGGTCTAGCGGACTGATGACCTCAGATGTTAAGTCCCATAGTGCTTAGAGCCATTTGAACCATTCGGATTGTGGCAAGGACGGGGATGGAAATCGGCGGGGCCCTTTCAAAGGAATAATCCCGGTATTTGCCTGGAGCGATTTAGGGAAATTACGGAAAACCTAAATCTGGATGGCCGGACGAAGCTTTGAGCCGTCGTCCTTTCGAATGCGAATCCAGTGTGATAACCACTGCGCCACCTAGTTCTGTAACACCAGGGATGGAATTCTGATACTGCATGTTCCTCTTTAATTGTGCACGTTTAGTCATTTGATAGTGCACGAATGCATGCATATCTTACTGTTTAATGCAATGAAATTCCCGCCTTTTAGTTACTATAGCTTTACTAGAGGATAAATAGATTTTGAACGAAAGGGTGTGGAATGGGAGGGAGGGAGGGGGGAAGGTGCAATACGCAGTCTAATGAAGTAAAGTAACCTGCTGCAAAAAATCTTTTAGAAACAAACGAACTATAGAATGTGCTATCATCGTATACCACTTCCGCTCACCGCAAACCCATTGTTCCGTGTCGGAAATGATTGGAACAGATTGGACGATGTTTTGTCATTTGGGCTACTACTGATAGAATTTTGAGCAAATTTTATCGAATTTTTGTTGATCAAGGCGATACACGTGTGACTCAGGCAAATCAAAGTGTATTTTCATGGAGCGGTTTTAATACACACCTGGAAATTGAAATAAGAACACCGTGAATTCATTGTCCCAGGAAGGGGAAACTTTATTGACACATACCTGGGTTCAGATACATCACAAGATCACACTGACAGAACCACAGGCACATAGACACAGGCAACAGAGCATGCACAATGTCGGCACTAGTACAGTGTATATCCACCTTTCGCAGCAATGCAGGCTGCTATTCTCCCATGGAAACGATCGTAGAGATGCTGGATGTAGTACTGTGGAACGGCTGCCATGCCATTTCCACCTGGCGCCTCAGTTGGACCAGCGTTCGTGCTGGACGTGCAGACCGCGTGAGACGACGCTTCATCCAGTCCCAAACATGCTCAATGGGGGACAGATCCGGAGATCTTGCTGGCCAGGGTAGTTGACTTACACCTTCTAGAGCACGTTGGGTGGCACGGGATACATGCGGACGTGCATTGTCCTGTTGGAACAGCAAGTTCCCTTGCCGGTCTAGGAATGGTAGAACGATGGGTTCGATGACGGTTTGGATGTACCGTGCACTATTCAGTGTCCCCTCGACGATCACCAGTGGTGTACGGCCAGTGTAGGAGATCGCTCCCCACACCATGATGCCGGGTGTTGGCCCTGTGTGCCTCGGTCGTATGCAGTCCTGATTGTGGCGCTCACCTGCACGGCGCCAAACACCCATACGACCATCATTGGCACCAAGGTAGAAGCGACTCTCATCGCTGAAGACGACACGTCTCCATTCGTCCCTCCATTCACGCCTGTCTCGACACCACTGGAGGCGGGCTGCACGATGTTGGGGCGTGAGCGGAAGACGGCCTAACGGTGTGCGGGACCGTAGCCCAGCTTCATGGAGACGGTTGCGAATGGTCCTCGCCGATACCCCAGGAGCAACAGTGTCCCTAATTTGCTGGGAAGTGGCGGTGCGGTCCCCTACGGCACTGCGTAGGATCCTACGGTCTTGGCGTGCATCCGTGCGTCGCTGCGGTCCGGTCCCAGATCGACGGGCACGTGCACCTTCCGCCGACCACTGGCGACAACATCGATGTACTGTGGAGATCTCACGCCCCACGTGTAGAGCAATTCGGCGGTACGTCCACCCGGCCTCCCGCATGCCCACTATACGCCCTCGCTCAAAGTCCGTCAACTGCACATACGGTTCACGTCCACGCTGTCGCGGCATGCTACCAGTGTTAAAGACTGCGATGGAGCTCCGTATGCCACGGCAAACTGGCTGACACTGACGGCGGCGGTGCACAAATGCTGCGCAGCTAGCGCCATTCGACGGCCAACACCGCGGTTCCTGGTGTGTCCGCTGTGCCGTGCATGTGATCATTGCTTGTACAGCCCTCTCGCAGTGTCCGGAGCAAGTATGGTGGGTCTGACACACCGGTGTCAATGTGTTCTTTTTTCCATTTCCAGGAGTGTATAATTTTATTTGTAATGTTATTTACCGTTTCGCTGTCTTGCGAAATACTGAATTTTGCAACCCTAAAGTTCTACCAGTGTCCAAACAACGACTCCAGAGCTAATATTAAACAGTTAGATAGGTAATTAGGCTATTATAGTAGTGTGTACTTATTGTTAACATATTGTAATGCAAATGGAAGAATCAAATTCGGTTCTCCTCTTTTTTCGTATTACAAACTTATCCATAATTAGAAACCATCATAACTCCACATACCACAAAAACAGTAAACGGCAGCACTTACATTACATTCAACTGCAAGTAAGAACTGAAATGATTAATAAAACGAAAACTGAACTGAAGTAAGGCGAACAGTGTACAGTAATTGGTCTTGGCTAAATTATGGATGAGCGATAGCCGTTGGTACTACAGACAGATAGCTTAAATATATCCATGGCCTTGTTAGCTATCACTAATGCGTGTCCCTTTTCCGTCGTATGACTTAAAATCAAAATATCTTTCAATCTCACTTCACAGAAACTAAGTCGTGTGTAACTTCATTTAGGTGATGGGTAGAAGGTCCGAACCCCCTGACATCCCCTTTCGCTACGCCCTCGTTACCACATTTGTATTTCGTTGACATCGGGTTTATTGTCCGCCCCAGTAGCTGAGTGGTCAGCGTGACGGATTGCCGTCCGCTGGGCCCGGGTTCGATTCCCGGCTGGGTCGGAGATTTTCTCCGCTCAGGGACTGGGTGTTGTGTTGTGTTCATCATCATTTCATCCCCATCCGGCGTGCAGGTCGCCCAATGTGGCGCCGAATGTAATAAGACCTGCGATATGGCGGCCGGACCTGCCCCGCGAGGGGCCTCCCGGCCAATGACGCCAAACGCTCATTTCCATTTCCATCGGGTTTATTCTTATGATGAATGATGTGTATGTTGTCTCTCCAATCATTGCCAATTTCGTAGTTAAAAAAAGTTAGTTACACCACGACCGTCGTAGTTATTGCGACTGCATTTTTGTGATGATGTGTGTGATGGAAATGGCTGGAGGTATCAGCAACTACTTCTTGCAAAAGCAGATTTCTATCACAGATGCTCGGAACGAAATACGGTACTAAACAGCTTGCCAACAGTAACAATTCCTAAATTCCTTGCAGCAAATGCCAGCGCAATTCCTTTGAAAATTATACGGTCGATTTACCTACCCAGCCTTTCTTGCGCTCTGTCCTCGTTGGTCCCATTCTTGCAGAATCTTTTTCCGGCCGCAGCAATGTCGGAGATTTGATGTTTTACCGGATTCCTCATATTCATGGTACACTCGTGAAATGGTCGTACGGGAAAATCCCCACTTCATCGCTATCTCGGAGATGCTTTGTCCCATCGCTCGTACACCGACTATAACACCACGTTCAAACTCGCTTAAATCTTGATAACCTGCCACTGCAGCAGCAGTAACCGATCTAACAACTGCACTAGACGCTTGTTGTCTTATATAGGCGTTGCCAACCGAAGCACCGTTTTCTGCCTGTTTGCATATCTTTGTATTTCAATAGGCACGCCTATACGAGTTTCTTGGGCGCTTCAGTATACATCAGTTCTGACAAGTTAAAGATATTTGTACAATTTTTAGACGTGTTTGAAACTCAGTATGTTCTTAGAATTTGTAGATCTGACCAATGAGCCATGGTTTGTTTCTGAGTAGGGAATTGCATTTCGCTGTCTCAAGTCTACCAACCACCTGTTACCTTTATACATGCAACGGCATGCGCACCTAATATGTTTCAGAGCGCCGCGCATAAAAACGAGATTTTCAGTGCTCATTGCCTACTCAATAGGCGGACCCTCTTATTGTCACTCTCTTACAGTACAGGGTCAAAATATGCTTAGGCAAATGAAGAAAATCCGTTCGTTCTTTTTGCATTTGATGTGTTATACTATGGGCTTTATGTTGGTACCATTAGTTAACGATCGGTTCCTAGGAAAACCAATTTAAAATTTTTTTTAAATATATTTTCGCCGTCACCAGCAGACCAAAAACCAACAGAGGATTCCAAGACTGCTACCTATAGAAAATAGCTGAAATTTTTTCGATTAATCCAAAGGTCCCGTTCTCGAACAACCATGAAAGTTTTCTTGATATCTTTATCCGTTTCCAAGATACAGAGGTTCAAAGTTAATACTTCTACACCTAAAGTCCGGTATCAGGCGAAATCAAATAATAATTAATAGTCGCAGACAGCTCAGATTCTAACGATGTATTCTCTAGGCATTTATCTAGAAGAGCCATCTCCAAGTTTTCAAAAATCTTTATCCGTTATCTAGAAAAACCCCAGAAATTTGTTTTTTTTTTTTTTTTTTTTTTTGGGTATCAAAATCCAGCTGCGGATTCCGAGACGATGACTCAGACCAAATGGCTGTAATATTTACGATGCATTCCTAAGATACTTATCTCGGACAACCTTGAAAAGTTTCTTCATATCTTTATTCTTTTCCAAGATACAGAGGTTCGAAGTTAGGTTACTTGTAAACGTAAAATACGCACGTAAAATCCGATGCGAGACGAAAACGTAGTTTACAAAGTGACGTAGCAGGGAGAAATATGCTGCAAAGTGTCTCTGTTACCATCTGGGAACTTTATGTTGTAAGGCTGAAGCACATGCAAAATTGTTTTGCACGCAAAATCCGGTCTGAGGTGTAAAATTAGTTTTGCATTATTTGACTCCCACATAATCAAAGTATCTAAATTTTACTGATCAATGTGTTTCTTTCATATGAATTAGATGCCCTGCTGCAGCAGGGAAAAGGAGCGAACCAACGGAAAAGTGTTCCTATTGGAGCGCAAAAATTCGAATATGTTCCTGACTCTGACTGAAATTTCTCAAAAATTTTTGCATGCCAACATATTCGCGCTTTTTTGAGTTGGCAGAGAAGAGGACTTTGGCAGTGGCAAAGAGAGCGGAAGGTAATAAATTCTGGAAGGTCGCTGACAGTGCTGTGGTATCGAAAAAGCGAAGGAGACGATGTCAGTGTGAGAGCAAGGCAGAACAGTGGCAGTCGCACGTAGTTGACAGTGACAGAGCACGGTAGGAAAAGGGTGAAGGAGACAGTGCCAAGGAGGTGGAAGAAATAAAGAGGAAGTGGAAGTGGATGAGAGCCAGTGATAATGAGAGAGAGAGTATATGGTAATGACAACGAGGAAGAGTGAGAGGTGACAGTTGGAAGAGATAGCAATAGTAGGAAGAGAGGAATGAGATATTAGCAGTAAGAGAGAGCATAAGGGAGACAGTGATAGAGAGAGCAGATTGTAGTAATAGGACAGAACGAAGGAGACTGTGATTGCGACACAGGAGAGAATGACAGAGAGACAGAAAGAGATAATGACAATGAGTTGGACTGAATGAGTGAGCAAGAAAGGAAAATTGGAAATGGATGGGTATCAGTGACTTACAGCAATTGACTAGTGGGTGGGCGTGAGTTACAATTAGAGGAGCTTGTGGGAGTTTGAAGTGAACTATATTTTTTAAAAGAAGCACGAATACACCGATCAGCCAGAACACTATGACATAAACCCGTCCAGGCGACAGCAGCGTCACCTGACGAGGAATGACTGCTAGTGAGACACGCGCACGTTGCATGCAGTGTCAGTGAGCGTGCAGTCCGTGTGTAGAATGGGGAAGGCATACGATATTTCTGACATTGACCAAGGGGAGACTGTGATGGCCCAGAGACTCAGCATGAGCATTTCGGAAACTGCACAACTTGCCGAGTGTTCGAGGACTGCTGCGGTCAGTGCCTTCAACACGTGACGAAGCCGTGGCAATACGGTGCCCCCCCTTCTTTGTGATGGGTCAGGTAGTGGGGTGGCGGAGGCAAGGTGGGCAGAGGTCGCAACCCGAGGCCTGGCAACGATGTCTCCTCCCTCCCATCCTGGCGATGTGGTACAAAGGATGCAGTTGGTGTATTATTGTGAATTTTTTTATTTTATTTATTTATTTTTAATTTTTTTTATTTTTCTTGTATTTTTTTAACAGTAAGAAACTGAAAACTAGTAGTACACTCATTGCGTCGAATTGGGGGCTCGAATAAATAAAAACATGCTTATAGTTGTAGCAAAAGGCATAAAGAAAGAGAGCAAAGTGCGGGGTTAAGGAAGCCATGAAGCAAAACCCGAGGGTGGGATCCATGCCACCATTAACCGGTGCTACATTTTGCACCAGATGGGAAACAAAAACTGTGAAGACCTTTTCGCTCCGGGGACAAAAAGAGGAAATGGGCCAAATACTGCTATAAGCTATAGAGTGCAAGGTTCACAACGAAACTCTCCATCTGCTGTATCGTCCAGGTATGATTTCTCGTAATGACCAAGGTAGATCCCACGTTGTACCGTGCAGTGTTCTGTCATTGTCTTGTAATTTTAGCTACTCTTATCCGTGATGTTCCAGCTACGTGGAGGATCGTGAAGCGCACTCCACAAATAATTGGAAAAATATTGTCGATACTTCGGGTTACGGAGGATCTTGCAATGTCGTACCTGCAGATCGTTCCAAAAGTCTAAAGTGTCCTTAGTGCCGTCTTGAAACAAATAATGCACCGCATGTCCACGAAGCCACGTCATGGCATTAGTTTTAGTGCATGGGTAATACGTCTCATCCGGGAATAAGATAGTCTTGGGGTCGATATGATTCAGCGTTACTCGAGGGAAGTAAGCTGACGTTTGCCTCACTAAGTGCCACACTGCCGTAGACTCACCACAGCTAAGACGGTGTTCATCGTTGTCTTGAACGCCACAGCTCGTGCACGTGGGTGAGTCTACCATGTGGATCGCATGTAGCCTTGACCTGGTCACCTGCTTGCCGTTGACAGTGATATACCACATCGCCGTGACGTCAGTGTCCAGTGTTACGTGGTGAATTGTCCTCCACACTACTCGCCAGTTGACGTTCGGGTGCTTCCTCTTCACGACATTATCGGGTCGTCCACGTTGCAGGACCTGATAAGCCGTCTTTGCCGTCGCCAGTTGAGTCGCTGGTAAGGCAAGTCGAACGTAACTGAGTTCGAGGTAAAAGACACCGATGTAGAAGAGCGAGGACGGGACGTGGTGTATCGGCACAGGTGGCAACAGGGAGGGCGTTGCTAGTTCTTCTATTAACAAACTCGTCAGACTGTCGGGACGGCGGTGCCATAGTTTGACTAATGTGCTCACAGATAGGGCAACCGCACTGTCATGAACGTGATAAAGGCCATGCCCTCCCCGATCCGGGGGAAGGGTGAGAGTCTCACATCTGATCTTGAAAAGCATTCCTGAACTTACGAAGGACCCAAAAACCGCAAGTATACGGCGAGCTAACACCACCGGTATAGGTAATATCTGGGCGATGTGCGGAACACGTGACGCTAAATGTGTGTTGACATACTGGGTCCGTTGGACGATGTCCAGGGCTCGTAGGCGGTTGTTGGCTATCCCAGTCCGAACATGTAGTAAAAGCCGTCGAAAGTTGTGAGCGGCGGTTCGTCATATATCGCCTGTAAAATCAATGCCAAGACATTTCAGAGTATCTCTGAGCTGTAAGGGGGTGACACTGTCCTCAGACAATCCGACCCCGATGTTCATCGCCACCGATTTTGCGACGTTGATACGACTACCAGTGGCCATGCTATATGTTGCTATCCAATTCAGTCCGCTAGCAGTGTCGTCGCCATTGGAGATGACAATCACCAGGTCGTCAGCGTACGCCTTGCATCGGAAAGTGTGGCCTCGTAACGTCATACCCGTTAGTCCGCATAGGAGTGGTTCCATGGCCACAGCGTAAAGTAAAGTGGACAGAGGGCAGCCTTGGCGTATCGATTGAGAAATGGTGAGGGGCTGCGTAGGTCGGTCGTTGACGATCACCTTGGACGTCGCGCCACGGAGTAGTCGCATGACGACAGTGACGAATGACTGTGGGCACTACATATGTTAGGGGACCGCTTCCAAATAGTCGTGGTCCACTCGGTCGAAAGCTTGACTGAAATCGATTGCAGCCAGTGTACCCTTCAGACGACATGCCCTCGCCAGTGAGATCAAGTCACGATATTCACTGAATGCTATTTGAATATTATTGTCGCCTCCTAATGACGTTTGATTGGGTGAGATAACGCTGTGTAAAGTCTGGTGTACCCGCACCGCCAACAGTCTAGAAAAGATCTTAAAGTCGCAGTTCAATAGCGTCAACGGGCGGTAGTCCTGCAGCCGTGAGCCACCGGACGGTTTGTGAATAGGAATAATCATTCCTTCCACAAGGGCCGCAGGGAGCGGCACTTCCAGGGATAGTAGTTCGCGACAGATGTCCGTCCATCGGGTGGCTAATAAATATTGAAAAGTCCCGTAAAATTCCAAGGGAAGGCCATCAGGACCCGGAGACTTGTTGACAGCTCCTTTTTTAATGGCGTCGATCACTTCTTCTTCCGTAATTTCTTCCATCAAGGCCACTTCCATAGCCGGGGTGACGGTGCCGTAAATTGTCTGAGAGACGTCCTCCAGTGCTGTCGGATCAGGGGTCTGAGCGGAATAGAGCTGGGAATAATGATCGTAGAACGCTGTGTTTATGTGGTGCGTGGTGAGGCGGCGACTGTCCTCCGTCTCGATGAAGCGTATCAGCGCTCATTGGCGTCGTTTACGTTCACGAAGTACGTGGAACATCGACGGGCGTTCGCTCGGTATCTGATCCTGCGTCCGCGAGCGGATGACCGCCCCCTCTAGGTGGGGCCGCATATTAGCGATGATCTGAGCCTTAGCACGGTGGACCGCAGTTTGTCGTTCCGGAGACGGCGCCATAGCATCGCAGTCGCGCAGTGCGCTGAAGTAAAAGTCGAGTGTATGTCTACGCCAAGCAGCGTGGTCGCGACCGTAGGTTATCAACGTTCCCCTCAGTGCCGGATTGGTGCAGTCCAGCCATCAGCGGATTGTTGTGGAATATGCACGGAGGCGATTATCACACGAATGCCGCGTGTCCTCAACGGGTTGACTGCAAGCCGGCTACGACAGGTGAGCGATGTTTAATTTCCACGGGCTACGACTGGAAGAGTGACTCGTGAAGTGTGTGAATCCCGGTCGGTGGCCGTGAAGATGTTCCCAAGTGTCCACCATCTGCAGGTCTCGAATTAGCGTCTCGAGTTCCGGGCACGGATTATGTAGTGGGAGTTGGTCTCTGGGCGCCAGTACGCAATTGTAGTCACCTCCAAACACCAGATGGTCGTGTCGGCCTTGGAAGAGCGGGCCAACGTCTTCCGCAAAGAATCGTCTGGAAGAAAAGCCGCTGTCGGCACAACCCGTGGGTCAATGTCCATCCTGGCATGCATGCCTTCTTGCAAGGTCGGCCGGTGATTATCTTCAGGTGGGGGCGCCGTTGTAGAGGCAGGATTCGGTACTGAAGAATCCATCATGGTCTCGCTATCGGGGGCGGCTATCGGACATGTGGTCAGCATCGGAAAGGGTTGCTGCCCGTGCAACCTCGGCGTAATTGAGAGCAAGGGTCGTCACCGTAGAAGGAGTCATAGATTCACCTGTCGGGATTTGAGTAAGCCGTCGTCGGAGACAATCCGACCCGACGTGCCCTTCTTGGCCACAACCGGAGCAAGTGCGTGGCTGACCTTCATACATAATGATCGCCCTACATCCGCCTATGACAAGATATGATGGTACATGTTTGGTCAGTTCAATTTTGATCTGTCGTACCCCGTTAAGAACGGGGCACGTTGTAAAGGTGGTCCATTTTTCGGCCATATGGCTGACCACTCTGCCGTAAGGTGGAAAGCCGCAGTGACTACGTCCGGTGGTACTTCGAAAGGGAGTTCGAATACGCGTATCGTACGGAGGCCAAGCCCCGCGTGATCGATAGAGACTGCCCCAATATGGTCATCAGAATGTTTGAATTTAAGATCGTTCGCATGTGCGCGCACGATTCTGTTGCACACCTCGTCACTTACTAGCTTGACGTAGAAAACACTGCTCGTCGGAGTTTGGCGTCATCCCTCGGGCTTGGGTGCGTGTGTTGTCCTTAGCGTAAGTTAAAGTTAGAATCTAACTGTTTGATTAAGTAGTGTGTTTAAGCTTAGAGACCGATGACCTCAGAAGTTTAGTCTGATAGGATCTTACCATAAATTTCCAATTTGTTCCTCACATTAAGTTTACAGCTGGTCAATATGCAATAAAGTGACTTTGAACATAAAGAAAACAAATGCCATGAGTTTCATCCTGAAGAGGAAAAATGACACCGTGAAATTAAAAGCACATGGCTCCTCTAAAGACTGTGCAACAAACACTAAATTTCCAGAAATAAATATTGACTCTTTGTTGAAGCGGTGTGAGCACGCAAAGATACTTGCAGACTGAATGTCATCAGCAGTAATGAATGCCTTTTGAGTCCAGTCATCAGTGTACAACAGCCAGCGTACTTTAGTTACATACTGTTCATATGTACACTCAATTCTTAACTATGGCACTCTTTTCTGGGGACCAAATACATAAAATATGAAAATAGTTTTCAAATTACAGAGAAGGGTCGTAAGAGTATTGACCATAACTAGTACCTGAGCTCATTGTACAGGTATGTTCAAAACACTGAGGATTGTAACGACGCCTTACGGGTATATTCAGCTGTACACTTCAAGAATAACATTGATAATTACTGCACAAACAGCTTTGCCCATGACAGGGAACAAGAGCAGAACTGGACTTACATTTTAAGGCAGTTAAAAAGTGGCTGTTGAGCAATACTTGCTATTCTTTGAAGTATTACTTAGATAAAACAGAATAGGGACATGGTAAAAAAATGTAACACATATAAATAACAACTATAGAGGCATTTTACTCCTACCAGTCAATTACAAAGTGCTCTCACGGGCCCTTCTCACCAGATTAGAACAACAGACAGAACATATGATCGGTGAATATCAGGCAGGCTTCCGCCCACATCGATCCTGCGCAGAACAGAATTGGAACCTGAAGATGATACTGTAGCACCGCATAGTAGTCAGCTTCGTAGATTTCAAGAAAGCATGTGACTCGATTGATCGCACCAGTCTGTTCAATATACCTCGTGAATATGGTGTAGATAACAAAACTAATTCATTAATTGAGCAGACTTTAACAGACACAACCTCAAAAGTAAAATTCGTGGAAGAAGATTCTGAACCTTTTCAAATTAGGACAGGAGTGAGACAGAGTGATGGGATGTCCCCCCTTCTCTTTAACCTGGTACTGCACAAGATTATCAAGACGTGGGAGAAAGAAATACCCGGTATAAATATGGGGACAAAGGACAAACGAATCAACGTAAAATGCCTTGCTTTTGCTGATGACTTAGCAATAATTACGCGGATTCCCGAGGAAGCCAAACATGCCATCGAGAAACATCATGAGGTTGCCATCAAAACCGAACTCCAAATTTCTTTCAAGAAAACACAATTCATGGACTCCAAAAGTTCAACCACTTGCAACAAAATATGGTGACATCAAAGAAGTTAAGTACTTCAAGTACTTGGGTAAAATGATAAGCAACACTAGCAAGGAAAAGGTAGCTCACAAAAAACGTGCAGAAAACTTACGTAAAACTTGTACAAGGACCTGGAACACATACAATAAGAAATCGCTATCCACGCAAGCCAAACTTCACCACTATCATACAGTCAGTCTTCCAGAAGTGCTCTACGCAACTGAAACAGCATCATTAACCATCAATATCAAGGACACTGAGAAAATGGAAAGGCAAATACTCAGGAAATTATTTGGACCCAAGTTTCAAGATGGTATGTGGATGCGCAAAAGCTCTGAAGAACTGTACTCAATGACTGAACGTTTCACGTCAGTTGCACGGAAAAGACGATTGAAAGTCTGCGGACATGTAGCAAGAATGGATGCCTCTAGAATGACCGAGAAAATCTTCCTTATCATCAAAGGAACTCGCCAAACCAGGGCACGATAGCTAACAGAAACCCAAAATGACCTCACGGAACTCAGTATTGACCCTCTAGAAACCACACGGACTGCGTGCAGGCAGAAAATCAACTCTCATAAGTTAACAACCAAAAACTCGACGGAAAAGAATCTGAAATTTTGAAAACACATGGACACAATAAGGAAGACAGGCCCATAGTGAAAGGATGGGAAAGTTCTGGGACGAAAAGAAGAACAAGAAAGCTAAGAAGACTAGTGCTAAATAATTCTTTCGCGTGCTCCTTAGAGGGTGAAACGAATATGTATGTATGTATACCAACGATAGTAAAAAATATATCATTTCACGTAACACTTTTACAATAGGTCTTTTTCCTTCTTTTTCCTCTTTCCTGGAAAAACTTACTCCAAAAGCTGTGCACTGTATAACACCAATACCTTAGCCTCATTCTGAGCTCAACAACTGACTCATTATAGAAGGATACTGCTAAGTGTCAGTTTTTCAGGTTAACTGCTGTGGCCATGACAGCAGCTTATAGCGCGTGTAGTGTTACATCGTGAAACAACGTGTACTGTGTGCAGCTATTGGGGATGGGAAATGAATGAACAGCGTAGCAGTAGCCTCATACATTACTAAATAGCTTCAGTGGTTCAAATGGTTCAAATGGCTCTGAGCACTATGGGTCTTAACATCAGAGGTCATCAGTCCCCTAGAACTTAGAACTACTTAAATCTAACTAACCTAAGGAAATCACACACATCCATGCCCGAGGCAGGATTCGAACCTGCCACCGTAGCGGTCGCGCGGTTCCAGACTAAAGAGCCTAGAACCGCTCGGCCACAGGGGCCGGCCTAGCTTCAATGTAAAACAGTTTTATATACTAGGGATGAACTGGAATGAGGTAGCACTGAAGGAGACTGGTACTGTAGCAGGTTGAAAGTTCCACTCTCCACCCGGCCAGCCTGATTCATGTTTCCCATGGTTTCACTAAATTGCTTCAGGCAAATACCAGGATGGTTCCTGCTATAATGCCTCAAGACCGACTACATGTCCCACTCCCGTCAAACAAGACTTTCAAGCATGTAAATGATTGTATATGTGAATGACATTATTTTTGGTGCTCTGTAATACCATTAAATCTCCAGTGTAGGTGAACAAAATTACTACTATTACTATTACTAGTACTAGTACTACTACACAACACTACCCACACCGACCTGTGGCGCGTTGTATGATTCTAGCAGCCATTAGCCTTGACACCATGCGAAATGTTTCCATTAATTCACAATCCAGTCTCGATGATCCTGTCATAATACTGCGAGGCGCCGAGGCTAGCAGTGTATTTAACACTAAATTCTTCTCGAATCTACATATGTAAATGATGCTCTAGGCCCCCCCTATTCTAACTCCGACTTTTGCTGTTGCACAAGGATTAAAAAAAATACGCGAACTGACTCTAATCAACCCTGCCAGTGGAGTAGAAGAGAGTTTGGCACCTGCAATAATTTAATTTGATAAATAAGTTAAATAAACGAAGGTTTCATTAACATAGTGAGGAATGATAGGGTTGCTCTACCGATTAACAGAATGAAAGTTCTGTCCAAAATAACAATATGATTTATTAAGACTAAACACAAAATAATAAACAAAAACACATGAAACATTTACAATACATCAAATTGGCTCAAATTGGATACTCAAACAAACGCTGTGAATGCGAAGTTGTCATTAAAACTAGATTGTGAGGATTATGACGAAGTGGTTTGTGGAGCCAATTCCTTGCAACTCAAATCTTAAGAGAAAACACATAGCCAACCCAACATTAATTGCTGCAACCCAAGACAGAACAAAGTTAGAAGAAGACGAACAGGCGCACTCTGCTGAGCTCCGATTATCACCTAGGAAAATCCCTGTCTGCCGATGCTGCGGACATACCTTACCAATCTGTCCTCTTAACTGCAAGAACACGATTTGGCGTACCGGAGGCGATGGCTGGTTGCTTCGACGTCCTCGACCGAAAGGCGAGAGCCGACTACCTAGAGCACCCTTACAGGCCGAACACACAACATTCCCGCCCCCACGACAGTGGCCGTGGTTAAACGTTCCAATCAGCAACTCGAAAACCGGCGGAGCACTACCATTCCACCAATGGAGATTCTTGGCGCCAATTTCTGCGCTGATTTTGCTACGTCACAGAGTTATGCCCTGAGCAAGCCAATCACAGTTACTATTTTGCAGAAAGCGCGGGAATTTTCCCGCCACAACTGCCTGGGTACACAAGTCATTCCCACGCCTCGCTGGTAGCCCGCCAGAAACTGTTTTCGCTAAGTTTCTGCGAAGTAACGGAACCTCTAGCCCAGCCGCTACTTCAGACCCCTCCGGGCGTGTCTTTTGACAATGTCGGCGTCTGCAAAGCATTCACTCGACTTCCTCACACCCGTTGGCTTAACCCTTTCCAGATCAGCAGAGCGCGCCTGTCACCGGACCACCCGGGTGACGAGAGACGCTGCGTGGGAAGTCCGCGTGTGAAGGAATAGCAACTTTCCACCGCATGCAATTAGAGAGGAGAATCGTAAGATAGAAATATGAGAGGGGGCTCATGCCACCTCTCAATACAATCTAACAGAAAAAAAAACTACGCGAAGGAATTATTTGAATGGGATGGAAATTTTTGGGAATCTGTGGTGAGGTCTTATGGGACCGAATTGCTGAGGTCATCAGTCCCTAAGCTTACATGCTATTTAATATAACTTAAACGAACTTACGCTAAGGGCGACACACACACTTATGCCCGATGGAGGGGAACCTCCGACGGGGGGAGCCGTGTGGACCATGACAAGACGCCTAAGACATGCGGCTACCCCGTGCGGTTGAATGGGATGGAAATCGGTAGATGGGTTGTACATGTACAGACAAACAAACGATTACAATTTCAGGAAAATTGGATTATTTATTCATGAGAAAGGGCTTCACAAACAGCATTGATCCACCTCTGGCCCTTATAACATTGTTTGACAGAGTTTTTGGCTGTCCTCCTGAGGGATCTCGTGCCATATTCAGTTCAATAGGCGCGTTAGATCGTCAAACTCCTGCGCTGGTTGGGTGTCCCTGCCCATAATGCTCCAAACGTTGTCAATTGCGGAGCCAGCGTTTTGCTATGCTGGAAGGGTGGCGCAGATGACAACCAAAAGGGCCCTGCTCTGAAAAGAAATGGCACCTCAGGTTGTCTTCCTGCTTACCAAACCCTACCTTGGCCAGCAAAGTCGCCATATCTCTTCCCAGTTGAGAACATGTGGAGCATTGTGGACGGAGCCTCCACCCATCTTGGGATTTTGATCTAACGAGCCAGTTGGACAAAATTTGGCGTCATATACCTCAGGATGATATCCAACGACTCTATCAGTCCATGACAAGACAAATAACTGCTTGCATAAGCGCCAGAAGAGAACGAACGCGTCATTGACTTACTCAGTTTATGAAAGTCTTTCTCTTGAATAAATCATCCAATTTTTCTGAAACTGTAATCATTTGTTTGTCTGTACATGTCCATCACATCTATGAATTTCCGACCGATTCGAATAATTCCTTGGTGGTACACCTTTTTTTTTTTTTTTGTCTTAGAGTGCAGATGATGTCGTTGGATCAACATGGGAACACATGGGAATCATCTGCTGAGAAGACCCACGTTCAGCAGTGTGCACTGAACGGTGTCTTCCGATACAATTGTGCCTTCACAAGGATTGTACTCCCACAAACACTGTACTGACTCAGATCGCCGATTCGCTTTACATAGCGGGCAAGCCTCCGAACTCCACGTCCTCAATGAGGCGTGGATATCCAACATTTTGTTGTCTACCTGTGGTTTTTCAACTAATTGTCATAGATGGCCACTGCAGTAGCATGCGAATAGCCGACCACTCTCGCCGTTTCTGAAAAACTCGTTCGCAGACGCTAGGCCATAACAATCCGCCCATTGTCAACGCCGTTTATGTCAGTGGATTTCCCCATTTGCGGTCTGTATCATCTCCAGAATGATTGCTGATTCGTCTCTGCTCCACACCTCCGCTTATACAGGGTAATTCACAAAGATATGCAAATATTTTAATATATCCTAGAAGTAAAACTAAAGAAAAAAGTTCATATAAACAGGTCCGCGAATGTTTAGTTATGGATAACAAAAGATTTTGCCTGAAATTAAGGAACTTCGCTAATATGAAGCCATCGCAAAACTCAACGAGGTTGAAGTAAAGCATGATTTCCATTTGTCCGCAGCTCGTGGTCGTGCGGTAGCGTTCTCGCTTCCCACGCCCAGGTTCGATTCCCGGCGGGGTCAGGGATTTTCTCTGCCTCGTGATGACTGGGTGTTGTGTGATGTCCTTATGTTAGTTCGGTTTAAGTAGTTCTAAGTTCTAGGGGACTGATGACCATAGATGTTAAGTCCCATAGTGCTCAGAGCCATTTTTGATTTCCATTTATTTTGTTGTTATTGGTCTGGTGAATCTAATAAAACGTGTCCCAGCTGTGTATGTGCATTAGTTTTCCAGAACATCCAGAGAAGCTGAGATTATTATACAAGTAAATTTCCATTACGAATGCAGAAACGTTTGTTGGCAACCGTTAGTGAATTGTTTCTGTTGTTTCCTAACCTTGAAACAAGTAAGTTTTCTTCATTTTTCAGTGAAAGAACATAATAACAACAGTGTACTTCTGTGAAATCACATAATAACTATTGTAGTATGTAGATTATTTATGAAATAGGGAAGCTTTTCAAATTTACGACAGAGGAATACGCTGATATGGTGTTTATTTATGACAAATGTGATGATAATGCTACGGCTGCAGTTAACGAATATCGCATACGCTATCCAGCTCGGAGGATTCCGAACGCACGAACCATTAGTGGAGTATTTCGAGTGTTACGGGAGACAGGTTTTCTACCTAGAGTTCGTTATCAGTTCGAGTGCTCGACACGTGAAGTCGATGATGAGGATATTATGGATACTGTACGTCGTAGCCCGGGTACCAGTACTCGACGTATCTCTCAAAGATTAGGCATTTCACAATCTAAGGTATGGCGTACACTGAAGTACAATATCTGTATCCTTACCATAAACAAAAGGTGCATCATTTACATCCGGGAGATCCTGCCCTTAGTTTGAAGTTGTGCAACTGATTAAATACTAATCGGCAGTTTCACAAGACCATTTTATTTACTGGTGAGGCACAGTTTACTCGAGATGGTATAAACAATTTACATAACGAGCACGTATGGTCTGAAGCAAACGCACATGCAACAGTGCAACGCAATTTCCAGCATCGATTTAGCATAAACGTGCGGTGAGGTATAATCAACACGCACTTTGTTCAATAAAAAACACGGGAGAAATGCCGGATATCAGTAACGTCCTGCCACGATATTTTGGCGCAGAGTCTTCTAGCCATCTTCAGGATGGCAAGTACGCGCTGAGCTCCGCTATTTAAAGCCTTACTGAGGAGATATTGCGCATGCGCTGCTCAGCGTACGCGTTCATAACAACTCCGTGCGCTGCGCCTCGCGCCCTCCGCGGTGAAAGCTTAACGTATCGATATCAGGTCGATTTTCATCTTTGTGCGGATAACTACGTCGACTACGAAGTTGCTCTATACCAGGATTCCAAGCAGAGTTTAGCTGATAACCGCTATCTCGATTGATGAGAGTCTCGTTGTCAGACAATCTTATTTCCACAAATTCATTGATAGTCGAGCTCCAAAAGTTTGATGTATGGGCCAACATTTTTGCGTCGATGTAATTCATGGAATGGTCTGTGGAAATACAATGTTCGGCGATTGCGGACTTGGTGGGTTGGAGAAGGCGAGTATTCTGTTGGTGTTCCACAATGCGTTCCTGCACAGTTCGTGTTGTTTGCCCTATATATGATTTGCCGCATTCACACGGAATTTTGTAAACACCTGATTTACGCAGGCCTAGGTCGTCTTTAACGGATCCCACCAGTGACGAAATTTTGGAAGTAGGGCGAAAGATGACTCTCACTTGATACTTTCTCAATATTCTGCCTATCTGTGAAGAAATATTCCCAATAAATGGTAGATAAACAGTCGACCTGAAGGCCTCTTCCTCTTCCTTGTTCCGTCGTTTGCAGGTCTGCATCACTCTGTTCACTTGCCTAGGTGAAAATCCATTCTTCAGAAATACTTTGTACAGGTGTTCCAGTTCCGCTTGAAGAATGTTAGCGTTAGAGATGGTATGGGAACGGTGGATCAAGGTTTTGAGAACGCACATTATTTGTGCTGGATGGTGGCAACTAGTAGCTTGTAGATACAGGACTGTATGAGTGGGCTTTCTGTACACCGAGTGACCAAGTGTGCCATCACTCTTCCGTCGCACCAAGACGTCTAAAAATGGCAGACAACCATATTTTTCTATCTCCATTGTGAACTTTATGTTTTCATGTATGGAGTTCATGTGACGTAAAAATTATTGGAGACGGTCCAGATCATAAGGCCACACTATAAAAGTATCGTCAACGTATCGCCAAAATGCTGTCTGACGCCGACAGTCTTCAAGCGGAACTGGAACACCTGCAAAAAGTATTTCTGAAGAATGGCTTTTCACCTAGGCAAGTGAACAGAGTGATGCAGACCTGCAAACGACGGAACAAGGAAGAGGAAGAGGCCTTCAGGTCGACTGTTTATCTACCATTTATTGGGAATATTTCTTCACAGATAGGCAGAATATTGAGAAAGTATCAAGTGAGAGTCATCTTTCGCCCTACTTCCAAAATTTTGTCACTGGTGGGATCCGTTAAAGACGACCTAGTCCTGCGTAAATCAGGTGTTTATAAAATTCCGTGTGAATGCGGCAAATCATATATAGGGCAAACAACACGAACTGTGCAGGAACGCATTGTGGAACACCAAT
Organism: Schistocerca americana; assembly: GCF_021461395.2. Classification (NCBI taxonomy): domain Eukaryota; kingdom Metazoa; phylum Arthropoda; class Insecta; order Orthoptera; family Acrididae; genus Schistocerca; species Schistocerca americana. Next base: position 225,256,289 of record NC_060125.1, on the reverse strand, counting down.
GGCATACTCGTCTTCTCCAACCCACCAAGTCCGCAATCGCCGAACATTGTATTTCCACAGACCATTCCATGAATTACGACGACACAAAAATGTTGGCCCGTACATCAAACTTTTGGAGCTCGATTATCAATGAATCTGTGGAAATAAGATTGTCTGACAACGAGACGCTCATCAATCGAGATAGCGGTTATCAGCTAAACTCTGCTTGGAATCCTGGTATAGAGCAACTTCGTAGTCGACGTAGTTATCTGCACAAAGATGAAAATCGACCTGATATCGATACGCCAGGCTTTCGCCGTGGAGGGCGCGAGGCACAGCGCACGGAGCTGTTATGAACGCGCACGCTGAGCAGCGCATGCGCAATGTCACCTCAGTATGGCTTTAAATAGCGGAGATCAGCGCGTACGCGTTGACCTGTGGAAAACCTCCCGTATCCTGATGTTCCTTAAACCTGGCAAACCGCCGTCCGCGTCTCCTCCTACCGTACCATCAGCCTTACCTCGGTCTTCAGCAAGGTCCTGGAATCTATCCTCACCCGACGCATCCACCAGCATCTTCGCCAGCACCGCCGCCTTCCCGTTAGCCAGTGTGGCTTTCGGCCGTCCTTCTCTTCCGATGACCTTCTCCTTCACCTCACTCATCTCCTTTCCGAACAGCTTAATTCCCGTCGCTCCGCAATCTTCCTCTCCCTGGACCTCGAACGTGCATATGACCGCGTATGGCATTCCGGTCTCTTCAAGCTCCAAACCTTCGCTCTTCCCATTAACTACGTCCGTCTGATCGGCTCCTTTCTCTCCCACCGTCCTTCCTACGTCACTATACATTACACAGATTCCTACACCTTTTTCCCCTCCGCTGATGTGCCCCAAGGCTCCGTCCTCGCCCCCCCTTCTGTACCTTTTGTATACGACGGACATGCCGCCGCTGTCACCCCCCGTCCACCTCCTCCAGTTTGCCGATGCCACCGCCTTCCTTGCCCTTGCCCTCACCCTGCAGTGCTCCCAACATCTCTAATCCCATCTTGACCGGTTCACCACTTGGTGCAACCAGTGGTTGCTCAAGGTCAATCCCTCCAAAACCCAAGCGATCATTGTAGGCAAAACAACCCCTTCCTTCCGCCTCCTTGATTTCTATCTCACCATCTATGGCCGTCCTATCGCCCTCACTCCCACCCTTAAGTACCTTGGCGTCACCCTCGACCGTCGCCTCTCTTGGACTCCCCATCTCCGGACAATCCAAGCCAAGGCACGCTCCCGACTCCGTCTCCTCAAGCTCCTTTCCAGCCGTACGTGGGGTCTGACCCCTCCACCATCTTCCACACCTATAAATCCCTCATCCGCCCTATCCTTTGTTACGCCCATCCGGCCTGGATCTCCGCCCCCCTACCTTTTATAAATCCCTTCAAATCCTTGAATGCCATGCTCTCCGTCTCGCCTATCACATAAGTCTCCCCTCCCCCACGCGGATCCTGTACGATCTCATTCCCTTCCCCCACCTCCTCCTTTTCCTTGAAAGGATACGGATCCTGCACACCTCCCACAAACTCGATCCTCCTCACCCGCTTGTCTCACCCATCCTCTCCCACCCCCACCCGCTGCCGCACCTGTATTCCCACGTCCCACCCGGTCTCCATCTCTCCACCCTCCTTACCCTCTCCCAAGGTGGCTTCCGCCAGCTCCCCCTCCCTGATGATGTCCTCCTCCTCTCCATCTACCCCTCCTATCAACTTTGATCCTCCACCCCCCCCCCCACTTCCTGTATCGTTTCCTTTAGGCACCCCCCCTCCCTTCTCTTTCCTTTTCCCCCCATCCCCATTCCTCCGCCCCTCTACCCCCCCGGGCTTCCCCTCCCTCTTCCCTCCTTCCCCCTCTCTCCCCTGCCCATGGCATCTCTGCTCTCCCCTCTCCCTCTCCAACTCCCCCTCCTCCTTCTCCTCTCTTGGCAGGTCCCCAGACTCGTACACGCTCAGTGGACTTCCGCGCGCCGGAGATCATCGCCATCAGTGTCTCGTGTGTGTGCCTTTGTTTTGTGTTTAGTGTTCTTTCGCCGGTCACGCCACCACTGTTCACGTGTGCCGTCGCCGTCATCCATGTTATGTGCGCCGTGTCAATTAGTGTTAGTGATTTTTCTCGTCCAGCGTGAACGGCTCCATGTTTTTTTTTCGTGTCTACAGTTTTTGCCCGCCGTTTTTCTTGTATTATCTGTGCCACCTATATGTAATACTTATTGTACCACTCAAGGCTAAGAGCGGCGTAATATGCTGCTGACAGCTCGCCTTTGTATAAGGTGATCAAAATAACAATAAAGAAAAAGAAAAGCGTACTCGCCAGTACTACTACAGTGGCACTCACCTGAAGATGGCCAGAAGACTCTGCGCCGAAATATCGTGGCAGGACGTTACTGATATCCGGCTGTTCTCCCGTGTTTTTATGGAACAATCAGTACGCCGGGAAATCTTTAAACATCACAACACGCACTTTATTGGACCATTCAGTTTCCCAGGACGTCTAATTGGCGCGTTGTACTTACAATTCCTTCAAGAAGAAATGCCCCGCTTCTCGATGATTGCAAATGTATTTCAACATGAAGGCGCGCCTCCACATTTCATCAACACCGTTACTACACATTTAAATGAACATTTTTCCCAGAATAGGATTGGTCGTGGTGTGACACGTCTGTGGCCACTCAGATAGCCCGATTTAATGCCAATGGATTTTTGTGTATGGGGGTGGATGAAAGACATAGTTTATGAGGACAAAGTCAATACACTTGAGGCATTACTTGCTCGCATTTTGAATGCAATAGACGAAATTAAGGACAACCCTGTGAAACTGAGGTGAGCAACAATATCTGCTCATACACGTGCAGCTAAATCCATTGAACTCGGTGGAGACGTTTTTGAATATTTATTGTGAATGTATTGTGAAACTGTATGTCCACTGTACAACTTCCTTAACATTGAGCTTCGTTTTTCCCCGTTTAATATGAATTCACGTGTGCTATGGTATTAATAAAAGCAAATTATCTGACACATTCATACAGTTTCAGTTAACGTTGTTACCATCATTTCTCCAAAATTAAATTCTCTACAACTTCTGTTGAAAACTTTATGCAATTGTCTGGAATTTAAAAAACAAATTGGGCCAGGTAGTTAATAAACTAAAAGTTTTATGAAATTACTTCTTTGCTTCTCTGGATGTTCTGGAAAACTACTGCAGATACACGTCTGGGACATGTTTTACTAGGTTCACCAGATCAATAAAAACAAAATAAATTGAAGTTGTGCTTTACTTTAACCTCGGATAGTTTTGCAATGGCTTCATATTAACGAAGTTGCTAAATTTCAGGCAAAAAATTGCCGTAACTCCGCAACTAAACATTTGCGGACCTATGTTTATATGAACTTTTTTCTTCAGTTTTACTTGTAGAATAACATATTACTAAAATTTGCAATATTTGAATCACCCTGTATACGAAGCGCGTTCAGTAAGTAAGGCAAAACTTTTTTTACGAAAAAACGTTTTCTTTATGCAGGATTCCGTATTATTTCCCGCTCTTTTGGCTACAAAATCCTATTTGTCAACAAAATCTCCGTTGAAAGCGACGCTCTTACGCCATGTTACTGGGAAGGGCCTGTAGAAGGGGCCTTTGAAAAGCCCATGCAAAAACAAAAACTACTTACGTGTTTGGGGTAAACCTTTTTCATTTTTCGACAGTCTCCTTTTAGACTTATACACTTCGTCCAACGCTGTTCTAATTTGTTGATCCCTTCCGAATAATAGGAATTGTCCAAGTCTGCAAAATAGCTATTAGTTGCTGCAATCACCTCCTCGTTTGAATTAAATCTTTGTCCTGCCAGCCATTTCTTCAAATTGGGAAACAAATAGTAGTCCGAGGGAGCCAAGTCTGGAGAATAGGAAGGATGTGAAACGGGTTGGAATCCTACTTCCATTAATTTTGCGACCACAACTGCTCAGGTGTGTGCTGGTGCATTGTCGTGATGGAAAATGACTTTTTTGCTGCCCAGTCGCCGGCGTTTTTCTTGCAGCTTGGTTTCCAAACAGTCCAATAACGATTAATAAAATGCACCTGTAAGAGTTTTACCCTTTTCCAGATAGTCGATGAGGATTATTCCTTGCGAATCCCAAAAGACAGTTGCCACAACCTTTCCCGCTGAAGAAATGGTCTTCGCCTTTTTTGGTGCAGATTCTCCCTTGGTAAGCCATTGTTTAGGTTGTTGTTTGGTCTCAGGAGTATAGTAATGTATCCATCTTTCACCCACAGTGACGAAACGATGCTTAAAGTCCTGCGGATTCTTCCTGAACAGCTGCAAACCATCCTTGCAACACTTCACACGATTTCGTTTTCGGTCAAGCGTGAGCAATCGCGGAACCCACCTTGTGGATAGCTTTCTCATATCCAAATGTTTCTTCAAAATATTATGTATCCGTTCAGTCGAGATGCCTACAGTACTAGCAATCTCACACACCTTAACTCTTCTGTCATTCATCACCATACCATGGATTTTATCAATGATTTCTTGAGTCATAACGTCCATAGGGCATCAAGAACGTTCAGCATCACTTGTGCCCATATGGCCACTCCAAAAATTTTGAAACCACTTATAAATTGTTCTAATTGGAGGTGCAGAGTCACCGTAATGTTTATCAAGCTTTTCTTTAGTCTCCTGAGGCGTTTTGCCTTTCATAGAGTAATGTTTAATCACCACACGAAATTCATTTTCGTCTTATTTTGACAATCACTCGACTTCCTTGATTCACACGAATGCCAAACACTAACAAATAGACCAATATCGCTGAAACTTGGCGTGCGGTCTTTCCAAAGATGTTACTAACTAAACATAACCTCGATACGCGACAGTGGTGCCATCTACCGCACTTTGCACGGACTTTTCTAACTTCCCTCGTATGCCCGCATGCTATCATTCTGCTGGTCGACGTCGGGGACAACGTCTTGCTGCAACAATAACCTCCCCATCATCCACGTATTGCTTGCCACGGAGTGCACCCTTCATTGGGCCACACAGATGAAACTCGGAAGTTGTGAGATCCGGGCTGTTGGGTGGATGAGGAAGAACAGTCCAATGAAGTTTTGTTCGCAGACTTGTGTGGAGTCTTGCGTTGTCGTGGAGAAGTTCATTTGCATTTTTCTGGAGAAGAGCACGCTAAAGTCGTTTCTTCAATCTCCTGAGGGCAGCTATGTGCGGCCGGCTGGCACACGAGGGATCGGACAGGTTTGCTAGACATTGTTACGAAGATGACAGACGCCTCGCCCAACGACTCACCGTGCTTTTGTTCACTGCCAGGTCCCCATAGACATTTTGCAAGCGCCTGTGAATTGTCTGCGATGTTCTGGGTTTCCACCGAAAGAAGCTCATTGACAGCTCTCTATCTGGAATGCACCTCCGTTGCAGACGATATTTTGAAGGGTACGTATAGTGCCGTCACCTATCGGGACTTCCTGAAACTATAGAAGGCTGATGCGAGAATATTCCACGGTGTCCCACAACAAATCCCGCATTTTTTCAACCGAAAATGGCCGAGAAAAAAAGTTTCACCTTACTTATTGAACCCCCTTGGCAGTAGCTATAAAGTTTTGGCACATCAGTACACTCGTATATCTCTCCTCTCAGGCGCTCGTCTCTGAGATCCTGCGAAGCATTGAACATGTCTCTCCTGAACACAACGATTCCATATTCGCATGATGGCAACATCATGAAACAACAAACTGCAGACTCTACCGCTGTAGAATTGCCGCACTTGCCGGCAGATGTTTGTCCTTCTTCCGCGACGCATAACACTACCTTCTCGCACACAGACAACACTGAGAGGGGATTTTAAAATGTGAAACCTGCTCCGTAACGTTTCCTTACGTTCATACTGTACGTGGCTTTACTCCTACCTGTTTATGCGGTTGTGCTGAAATGCTAATAATTCTTCATCCAAGCATGTTGCACACTTTATGCCAATTTCAAGTTTTTCGCATGTTACTCTCATGAGGTTTCAATTTTAATGGCCATGTGTCGAGTATCGCGTGGTCTTTAGAGACTGATCGCAGGGTCTCCTTCTCCCGTATCAGTGTAACTGTCTCAGCGGCCGCTGTTTCGCTCGTATAGACTGTATGGTGTGCACAGATTTGTATTTTGTTACGTCTGTCGCTCATGTGTAAATCTACACACAGAACCGATTTAAACGTGGTATCCTTTTTGTCATCGATAATGATTAGTTTATATTCTAATTTCAACAAAAATAATTTTATAAACATGTATTAGGTCTACTGAAAGATAAGTGTATTAAAGTCCCGTTTCTTTTTCCATGTAGTTCTGACAAAGTCGATTTGTCGTAGTGACTGTTAAATAGCTTTTTTTGATTTAGTCCATGAACTGCAACACCTTCTAAACTTTTCACATTAATTACGGCCGTAGAGGCATGGTCTTTTACGAATGTGCTTCTGACCAGAAAGCGATTCTGTTAGCTGGAGTCGAAGGTTTTTGTGAATCCTGTCTTTTAAGTTCTTGTTGTGATATTTCCATAGAAACTTTCATCCTCTAGCACATATTTCTTTACTTCTAACCGAGAAGCGAAACACCAGTTTTCATAGATGTAGCTTTACAAATGCTCTGGTAGTTCTTTAATAACGATTTATTTTTTAAAAAAGTTAACTCACTGTTCGCCCTCTTATGAGCTGAATTACCAGATATTCTGAAATACATATTTCTTTTATTTCTGACTGAGAAACCAAATACTAATATTCACAATTCTAACTTCAAAATTGCCTTAATAGAGACAGATTTTCCAAACTACTTTCATCACGTATTTTACCCCCTTAGGGACGGAGTTTCTAAAAATCCCCTCTTAAACTATGTATCAGTCAACACCGTTTCTGAATTTCAAGTTTTAATCCTTAGCGGTTTGGGCTGGGCGATGATGAGCCAGTGAATCAGTCAGGACATTTCTTTTTATATGCGGAGAGAACCACTATAGGTATTAAAATGTATTATAAGCCAAAAATGGTGATTTATGAACATCTATAACTCGGAAAATTTTTCAAATAGTAGGAAAAATGCGCTTATTATAATTATACACTGAAGAGCCAAAGAAACTTGTATAAACGTGCCACAAAATCTTTTGAACTGTTGACCAAGAGAGACAATTTCTGTGACGCAGCTCGAGCACTGGCTGCAGAATTTGAGACATGTGCTGCACGATCGACTAAAGCTACAGCAACTTATCAACCACTGCCGTGGGAATGGCCCACCGCCCTCTCCCTCCTGTACCATCTCATTCACTTGTTTCTGCAAACATCTTGATCATGTTCTTTAGTCCATGTATTGACATGGGGGCTCTTCCCAACAGTTTTAATGGCGATATTCCTGCAATGCAGCGCTGCTATATCTGCTGTTCTGATAAAACATTACCAGCAGTGCGCAGCAGTCTTTCATCTCAACAGTCATCGCATTTCTTATGAAAAAGTTCAACCTTCTTTACTCTTTACACCAACAATCGCTTCACAAAAGAAATCAACACGAGTCGTCTAGCGAGAAATAGCATACTGATTCCGTACTGGGAAAGTTGCAGATTGCTTACAGCGCCATGTTTTCACCTGGCGGCAAAATTACAACTACTACACTTCTGGCCATTAAAATTGCTACACCCAGAAGAAATGCAGATGATAAACGTGTATTCATTGGACAAATATATTATACTAGAACTGACATGTGATTACATTTTCACGCAATTTGGATGCGTAGATCCTGAGAAATCAGTACCCAGAACAACCACCTCTGGCCATAATAACGGCCTTGATACTCCTGGGCATTGAGTCAAACAGAGCTTGGATGGCGTGTACGGGTACAGCTGCCCATGCAGCTTCAACATGACACCACAGTTCATTAAGAGTAGTGACTGGCGTATTGTGACGAGCCAGCTGCTCGGCCACCATTGACCAGACGTTTTCAGTTGGTGAAAGATCTGGAGAATGTGCTGGCCAGGGCAGCAGTCGAACATTTTCTGTATGCAGAAAGGCCCATACAGGACCTGCAACATGCGGTCGTGGATTATCCTGCTGAAATATAGGGTTTCGCAGGGATCGAATGAAGGGTAGAGCCACGGGTCGTAACACATCTGAAATGTAACGTCCACTGTTCAGAGTGCCGTCAATGCGAACAAGAGGTGACCGTGACGTGTAACCAATGGCACCCCATACCATCACGCCAGATGATACGCCAGTATGGCGATGACGAATACACGCTTCCAATGTGCGTTCACTGCGAGGTCGCCAAACACGGATGCGACCACCATGATGCTGTAAACAGAACCTGGATTCATCCGAAAAAATGACGTTTTGCCATTCGTGCACCCAGGTTCGTCGTTGAGTACACCATCGCAGGCGCTCCTGTCTGTCATGCAGCGTCAAGGGTAACCACAGCCATGGTCTCTGAGCTGATAGTCCATGCTGCTGCAAACGTCGTCGAACTGTTCGTGCAAATGGTTGTTGTCTTGCAAACGTCCCCATCTGTTGACTCAGGGATCGAGACGTGGCTGCACGATCCGTTACAGTCATGCGGATAAGATGCCTGTCATCTCGACTGCTAGTGATACGAGGCCGTTGGGATCCAGCACGGCGTGTCGAGATACGATAAACCGCAATCGCGATAGGCTACAGTCCGACCTTTATCAAAGTCAAAAACGTGATGGTACGCATTTCTCCTGCTTACACGAGGCATCACAACAACTTTTCACCAGGCAACGCCGGTCAACTGGTGTTTGCGTATGAGAAATCGGTTGGAAACTTTCATCATATCAGTACGTTGTAGGTGTTGCCACCGGCGCCAACCTTATGTGAATGCTCTGAAAAGCTAATCATGTGCATGTCACAGCATCTTCTTCCTGTCGGTTAAATTTCGCGTCTGTAGCACGTCATCTTCGTGGTGTAGCAATTTTAATGGCCAGTAGTGTATTTTTTCCTTCATACTGCCCGCATATCGTGGTCGTGCGGTAGCGTTCTCGCTTCCCACGCCCGGGTTCCCGGGTTCGATTCCCGGCGGGGTCAGGGATTTTCTCTGCCTCGTGATGGCTGGGTGTTGTGTGCTGTCCTTAGGTTAGTTAGGTTTAAGTAGTTCTAAGTTCTAGGGGACTGATGACCACAGATGTTAAGTCCCATAGTGCTCAGAGCCATTTGAACCAGCCAGCCTTCATACTCTGGGAGCACACCGATTAATGAACATGCCCATGATGTTTCAGCGTCTTGCGATATATTCATCCAGCACTGCAGCACTCGGAACACTGTCAGTTCAATTATAACCACCAGGTACATTAGCATATCTTTTATTGTAAATATTTAATGTACATACCTGTTTTTCTGGCATGTTCTACGCTCTGGTGGAGCTCCTCACTACGGAGCCACTGGAATGAAAAGTAAATATAATCTAATTCAATCTAATTCGCAGTTGGGCGCACCTTTTCTGACAGGAGACATTGTGTGGCTATTTCGTGTTAAAATATGCAAGCTCTACCATTCATGCACTCTTATACGAGGCGGGTGGCAGTTGTCGTTCATCTCGCTTCCCACGCCCGGGTTCCCGGGTTCGATTCCCGGCGGGGTCAGGGATTTTCTCTGCCTCGTGATGGCTGGGTGTTGTGTGCTGTCCTTAGGTTAGTTAGGTTTAAGTAGTTCTAAGTTCTAGGGGACTGATGGCCATAGATGTTAAGTCCCATAGTGCTCAGAGCCAGCCAGCCAGTTGTCGTTCAGATTTCTCGTGCAACAGTCGTATGTAGTCCAGCCACACCAAAAATATATGAATAGTTTGAAGATGTTGATAAAATATGGAAGTGGAAGTTTTCTGTCGAATAGTAGAGCAACAATGAGTGATTCATCGGTCTGTTCATGGATGGTGTGCTTATCTACACACGAAAACAGTGCAAAAATCAGTGTGAGAATACGGAATTATCTTAACAACGGGGACGAATTTATGGGCCAGTGTAATCTGTAACTGTTGCTCAGCTGCTAGACCCTGATACACTGCTGCATGACCGTGGAGGGAAATATAAATATTTCAACGCTATTATTAACGTAGAAAAGGGGTGTGGATTCGAAAATCAAATTCTGAAAAAAACGCAGGTTCTTTTATGATCACGCAGTTTGCATTTAAGGCTGCAGGCAGTGGCTGCCGATCAATAGCATCACCGTATTAGTAACACCAATGTTGTTTTCGTCGCCGATCATATTTCTGTAAAATGATTTCAGAAACAAGATCAGGAAGGAAATATTATTAACTTTACACCATGTTAATTCATGTTTTTATTCTCAATTGTACAACAGCATCAACTTCTGCTATCCGTGCAGACAGACAAGGCGAGCAGAGAAAAGTGATGCAACAAGAAGTAGTTGTCACACCAAATTCTTTCAGACAAAAACATTATAAAAGAATCACAGAGAATATAGTGTCTATGTTACCTGAGATTTTTCTTAATTTTTAATGTCCCATTACAGAGGATTCTGCATGGAACTGTTATAAGACTAAGGGATGGCTTATCACCTTTACCATTCGGTTGTGTGGGAATGTAAAGTTCTGGAGTTTGGAGCTAAATGGGCACAAAATTGAACGAATAATTCTAGAAGGATAATCGAATAGAATTAAGGTAAACTGCATAGCTTTTGCAGACTACTTTGCAATACTTTCAGAAAATCTGTCGGAAGCACTTACTCAAATAACTCTTCTGTATAGAAAACGCTAATGGAACTGATCTCAGAATTTCAGGTAAAATACCAGAATAATGTCAAATAGACAAGTACCAAAATACATATAATCATAAGTAGGTAAAGTACAGGATGGGGCAAATAAAAGTGGTTCGGAGGAGTGCATACGACTGGACGTGAATGTAAGCATATAACCACTCCCAACAGGATGGAGCAACTACCCATACAGTCGGCCGAATCTTGGAGGACATTTACACAGTCTTCACGCCTGACAGAGTTGTTAGCAGAGAACAGTCTTTTCGAGGCCCTAACTAGCAACTATGTTCGCCTGATCTGTCAGCATGCGATTACTATGTGTGGGGAGCCATAAAACCTAATTTGTATAGCATCAACCCTGACAGTCTTCAAGAAATGCAGCAGAATATTTCGAATGAGACTGCAGCAATTCCAGCAGTCCAGTTTCGATCCGCCTTCAGGAAGTTGCTGACCAGGGTCCAAAAGTGCCAAGAGATGAAGGACGGTTACTTTCAACATCCGTTATAGTCAAGTTGGTACCGTGTTCCCTTTCCTGTGTTGTGTTTCTTTGTACCCTGGAACTCTATTCTCTGGGGCACTTTTATTTGCCCAAACCTGTAGATCGAGGCTGGTTGGTTGTTTGGTTCATTTGGGGAGGGAACCAAACAGTGTGGTCATTGGTCCCATCGGATTAGGTAAAGATGGGGAAGGGAGTCGGCCATCCCTTTTCAAAGGAACCATCCTGGCATTTCCTTGAAGCGATTTAGGAAAATCACCCTGTAGAACGAGTTAGTAAATTTAACTCTCTTGGGGAAACAATGCAAAAGACTGGGCTAGAAAAAATTGCAGTAGATGTAAGAGTATAATGGAAAGTGAGTATGGGTTGACTAAAAATATCTATGACAGGAAAAGTGAAAGTTAATCATCTTGGGGCACCTCTACTTAACAATGGAGCACAGGCGAATAAAAGAAATATTCTTGTATTTCTGAAAAGTGACGTCAAAAGTGGCTTGGAAATAACACAAGAACAAGAAAGCAACGATATCAAAGAATCATAAGTAGTGGAAAGAAACATTTTGAAGATACTAAATTTGGAAGGATTTGAAGGCAGAAAAAACAATAAATCAAGAACAATAGAAAGGAAAAGACAACATGAAGAGATGATGAAGACGAAGATAAAGAAACAACACAGAAAGAAGAGAAGTTGTTAAGGAATCCCAGTTGGACAATACTACGAAATAAATTCAATATGGAATTCGTACGGTCAGACTACGGACACCTTGCATCGCATTGGTGCTCTTTTAGTAGCACATTTCGAAAATCTGAGGAGGTTTTATCCATTTTTCACATATGTAAACGCTCAGCAACGTGACCTTAATTGCTCTGACGTCACAAATTTCGTTCATACGGGCCCTGCAGCAAGCTTGTGACGCCACACTAGTTGACTTGTCTGCTACACTTCGCAAACTTTCAGTTCCGTGAAGGGTCCACGGGAAATCAATATTTAATTGAAAAGGTACCCACTTACGATTTTAAGCCTGGAACCGCGCGACCGCTACGGTCGCAGGTTCGAATCCTGCCTCGGGCATGGATGTTTGTGATGTCTTTAGGTTAGTTAAGTTTAAGTAGTTCTAAGTTCTAGGGGACTGATGACCTTAGAAGTTAAGTCCCATAGTGCTCAGAGCCATTTGAACTATTTTGAATTTAAGATTTTAATTTGGTCGTCTGCTATCGAGAACTTGCATATGTTTAAACACACAGTCAAGAATGATTAAACTTGTCTGAAATACACTCCTGGAAATTGAAATAAGAACACCGTGAATTCATTGTCCCAGGAAGGGGAAACTTTATTGACACCTTCCTGGGGTCAGATACATCACATGATCACACTGACAGAACCACAGGCACATAGACACAGGCAACAGAGCATGCACAATGTCGGCACTAGTACAGTGTATATCCACCTTTCGCAGCAATGCAGGCTGCTATTCTCCCATGGAGACGATCGTAGAGATGCTGGATGTAGTCCTGTGGAACGGCTTGCCATGCCATTTCCACCTGGCGCCTCAGTTGGACCAGCGTTCGTGCTGGACGTGCAGAGCGCGTGAGACGACGCTTCATCCAGTCCCAAACATGCTCAATGGGGGACAGATCCGGAGATCTTGCTGGCCAGGGTAGTTGACTTACACCTTCTAGAGCACGTTGGGTGGCACGGGATACATGCGGACATGCATTGTCCTGTTGGAACAGCAAGTTCCCTTGCCGGTCTAGGAATGGTAGAACGATGGGTTCGATGACGGTTTGGATGTACCGTGCACTATTCAGTGTCCCCTCGACGATCACCAGTGGTGTACGGCCAGTGTAGGAGATCGCTCCCCACACCATGATGCCGGGTGTTGGCCCTGTGTGCCTCGGTCGTATGCAGTCCTGATTGTGGCGCTCACCTGCACGGCGCCAAACACGCATACGACCATCATTGGCACCAAGGCAGAAGCGACTCTCATCGCTGAAGACGACACGTCTCCATTCGTCCCTCCATTCACGCCTGTGGCGACACCACTGGAGGCGGGCTGCACGATGTTGGGGCGTGAGCGGAAGACGGCCTAACGGTGTGCGGGACCGTAGCCCAGCTTCATGGAGACGGTTGCGAATGGTCCTCGCCGATACCCCAGGAGCAACAGTGTCCCTAATTTGCTGGGAAGTGGCGGTGCGGTCCCCTACGGCACTGCGTAGGATCCTACGGTCTTGGCGTGCATCCGTGCGTCGCTGCGGTCCGGTCCCAGGTCGACGGGCACGTGCACCTTCCGCCGACCACTGGCGACAACATCGATGTACTGTGGAGACCTCACGCCCCACGTGTTGAGCAATTCGGCGGTACGTCCACCCGGCCTCCCGCATGCCCACTGTACGCCCTCGCTCAAAGTCCGTCAACTGCACATACGGTTCACGTCCACGCTGTCGTGGCATGCTACCAGTGTTAAAGACTGCGATGGAGCTCCGTATGGCACGGCAAACTGGCTGACACTGACGGCGGCGGTGCACAAATCCTGCGCAGCTAGCGCCATTCGACGGCCAACACCTCGGTTCCTGGTGAGTCCGCTGTGCCGTGCGTGTGATCATTGCTTGTACAGTCCTCTCGCAGTGTTCAAAAATGGTTCAAATGGCTCTAAGAACTATGGGACTTAACATCTGAGGTCATCAGTCCCCTAGACTTAGAACTACTTAAACCTAACTAACCTAAGGACATCACACACATCCATGCCCGAGGCAGGATTCGAACCTGCGACCGTAGCAGCAGCGCGGTTCCGGACTGAACCGCCTAGAACCGCTCGGCCACAGAGGCCGGCTCTCTCGCAGTGTCCGGAGCAAGTATGGTGGGTCTGACACACCGGTGTCAATGTGTTATTTTTTCCATTTCCAGGAGTGTAGTTACTCGCTGCCTGCTGAAGGCGGCTACTGGCACCTGTAAGACCTGCAGTGTCACATGCTCTGACGTATGCACCACGGCCTGTCTTTCTCGTGGGCCTCGTTTCGTTCCTGTGGATAAACGGCCTGAGCTGCTAGTGCAATGTGTGACACCGCTTCCAACTGCGGCACCAGAATTGCTGGTTTGGCAACTGACGATGTTTACAAATAAGTACCGCAGCTGACTTAGAGTGGTGAACCAATTACGGCACTGCAGTTTGGTGCAGCAACGACTTTCAGTCTTGAATGAATGAGATTTCATGTTCTCCGAATTCACCATTGTCCATTCTACTAGTGCCACAGTGAGACTGTGCACCAGCAAAAAGCGAATCTGTGATTTGATACTGAAATGGTGTGACACCGAATAGGAGTCACAGACCAACTGGCTTAGCCCCTCTCATAACAATAGTATAGCAAATATTACTCAAACAAATTGGCGCATGACCCCATCTCCACCCCCCAACCCACCGCAAACAAAAGGTTAGTATGAGAGAGTTTATAATTATATTTCGGTTAATCAAAAAGGAAGAACAGATTTCGATAGTTTATTACAGGCAAACTATAAAAGATAGGGACACTTTGCACATGTCACTGTGTAAGGTGTTGGACAAATTACACCACTTCTATTGAATTCCTGAAACAATTCCGGTTAAATCGATATGTCACACGACATAGTTACATGAAAATGTACGAATTTTATTGATAGGCAAATCGAAAAAACAAGCCAACATTTAGTGAATATAAACCACTAGCTCACATTAGGAATTGCATGCAAGTAATTTCCCAGACCTGCTCTACGAGACGCAGTTCTGAGGAAAGGAGAATTTTACGATGGCAATGCTCATCCCTTGTTCGGCCGAAACCTTCACAGCGAGACAGCCAACGGTTACAAAGCGACGCCGTAGCCACCGCGCTGGCCAACGGCAAAAGCCGCCCTAGTCTCTGGAAAACATCTAACAAATCTAGCTTTAAACAATGACCCTTTGGAAAGCCTTTATGCAGGAATGCGGGTGGAGATGGCAGTTAATCTGAAAAAAAAATTTAAAAAAAACATTAGTGACTCACTGTATCCACTTGTGCTAAAGCCCATGTGGAAAAACGCTGTTTGTCTCAGTATTACGTAGCAGAAATTACACTCTGCCCTACGAAAGAAACGACGCCATTGTTAGGCTACAGAAACTCTAGTGGGCGGAGTTATATATAACAAGTACAAATACTCTAACTGGCCAGAAAGAAAAAGAGTGACCACCAGCTTTGATCTAGGCAAAATGCAGACAGAAAAACTCACTCTTCTCTCGCAACAAATCGTCGAGTGGTTGAGCAAGGCGACTCGCGCCGAGCTGAGACGATTGCTCGAGTAATTATGTGAACTCTTTTTCATTGGCTCGTTACAACTCTTAAGGAGATGAAATGCAAAGTCTTCTTGCACCAAGCAGTGCTTGCACGCGATTTGAAGGCAGCGATGTACGCACTATTCCAATCGTATAGCGTGTACCATTCCAATAAACCTAGCTAGGGAATAACTAGAAGCCTCGGCTCCAAGTAAGACGTAGGAAATGTATCAGACTGCTGTTTAAAAGTCGAGTGAGATTTAGAATAGACTTTCTGGTTCACAGCTCGCGCCGACAGAAGCCACTGCCGCCGCCGACGAAAGGTAAACAAGTGCACTCGCGCTACACCAGCAAGTGACATTCAATTGACACCCAGAACTGCGATCGTCTCTGTCTCTCCTATTTTTTTCGTACATTCAACCATGACCTGTATTTAATCATATTCACAATTGTTGAGCTTAACTGAAAGGAAAACACGTGATATTATATCCCATCTAACGAAAAGGATTGATCAGCCACTGCAGAGTGTTTTATACTTTGAACTTATTGAACTTGGTTCAAATTGCTCTGAGCACTATGGGACTTAACATCTCAGGTCATCAGTCCCCTAGAATTTAGAACTACTTAAACCTAACTAACCTAAGGACATCAAACACATCCATGCCCGAGGCAGGATTCGAACCTGCGACCGTAGCGGTCGCGCGGTCCCAGACTCAAGCGCCTAGAACCGCTCGACCACCAGCGACCGGCAGTTATTGATCTGTTTTAATTGTGAAATTATATCTGCAGTGATATTTACGTACCCTATACAGACCCCATTCAGTTTTGGGTATTTTCATTGTGCATTTTAGCTTAATTGATATCCCTGTCCCCAATTCTATTTAATTTGTTTGTGTGTCATCGACCCCCAGACATGATCATCAACCATCTTACTATTAAAGAACCATAGAATAGTTAAGAATTTCGTTTGAGAATTGTGAACACCCACTATCAATATTTTACCATCCTGTGTGTATTATAATTAAAAAAATGGTTCAAATGGTTCTGAGCACTATGGGACTTAACTACTGAGGTCATCAGTCCCCTAGAACTTAGAACTACTTAAACCTAACTAACCTAAGGACATCACACACATCCATGCCCGAGGCAGGATTCGAACCTGCGACCGTAGCGGTCACGCGGTTCCAAACTGACGCGCTTAGAACCGCACGGCCACACCGGCCGGCTATTATAATTATGATTGCTACGTCATGAAGTCATACATAGAGAAAAAATTAAACCTTAATAACGAAAATATAAGATTTTCATATTTTGCTAACATATAGTTTTGCCTGAACACATCCTCTAATTTCTGTTAGCGATAACGTTTTTAAACAGGGAGTTTAGTGGAACTGACGTTCATTGTCTGATAACATCACTGTCTGTACTGCTGCACTCTTCTGAACTCTGCATGGTGAGCTGGTGTCTTCCTACTTTGCAGGCCGTCGGTTCAACACAAATTGCTAAAACACCCACAGAGCGTCCTTGCGCAACTGTGGTAGGAAGACAGATCAGAACCAGACACACATGTTAGAGGGCTGGATAGAGGAAGGTTCAAAGTTTTGACACACCTGCGCTGTTCTTTGTTTCTAACAATATGGCAACTACTCCACAAGAAAAATCATTTTGTGTGTTGTAATTTGCGCAAAGTCAATCCATTGATCAAATTCCACGTCTATTCTGCCGTCGATTCAGCAAGAAGCCGCCTCTGCACAAGCAGATTTATGACTGATTTTTGGAAACTGGGTTGCATATGCAAAGGGAAAAGCACTGGTCGGCCACCCACATCAGATCAAAATATCGAGCGTATCCGAAATGGGTTCACACGGAGCTCTCGGAAGTACAGAATACGGGCAGGCCAGAAACTTCAGCCGCCGGGCCGTTGTGGCCGAGCGGTTCTAGGCGTTTCAGTCTGGAACCGCGCGACCGCTACGTCGCAGGTTCGAATCCTGCCTCGGTCATGGATGTGTGTGATGTCCTTAGGTTAGTTAGGTTTAAGTAATTCTAAGTTCTAGGGGACTGATGACCTCAGATGTTAAGTCCCATAGTGCTCAGAGCCATTTTTTTTAGAAACTTCAGCCCCCTCGAACAATGGTGTGGCGTGTTCTGAAACGACGCCTGCATATGAAGCCTTACAAATTGTAGCAATTGCGTCCAAGCGACCACAACAAATGGTACGAATTTCGCTTTTTAGTTCTCCATGAAATCGCAGAGGATACTTTTTGTGAGAGAGTCATCTTTAAGGACGAATCGACGTTTCATCTATCGGGTAAGGTAAACCACCATAATTTAAAAATTTGGAGGTTACAAAACCCCGGCGTCTTCATCAGTTTGAAAGAGAGTACCGAAACTGAATGTGTTATATGCCGTTTCTGTTCGTAAAGTTTATGGACCTATCTTTTTTTAGAAGAAAACGGCAACAGAAATGTCATACCCGAACATGCTGTAAGACTGGTTGTTTCCTCAACTTCACAAAGATTCCACTGATTTCATATTTATGCTTGATGGCGACCTGCCTTTCTTTCACCCTGAGGTGCGACATTGTGTTGACAACACCATCCCACAACAGTGGATCGGAATAGGTGGCCAACGACATCTTGTTCAGGTCACCAGACCTCACACCTTGCGAATTTTTTCTGTGGGGGACATAAAAGACAGAATCTTTGTTCCACCTATGGCCGCTACTTTTCAAAGGCTGAGAAATCTAATTGTTGAAACTGCCGATTCAATAAACAGGCACTTATTGGTTCGTGTGTGGAATGAGATGGACTACTGTTTGTATGAATATGGTATATGAGAAAGGTATCTGTCCTTTGGACATGTCCATGTTAGGGCTAACCGGCCACTGACCATCTTCTTCTGTGCGAATGCACACGTATTGCCCAAACTCTTACGGGACTCGAGATCCGTACCAGATCGGGTTGACGGAGGAGATAGAGAAGATCCAAAGAAGAGCGGCGCGTTTCGTCACAGGGTTATTTGGTAACCGTGATAGCGTTACGGAGATGTTTAACAAACTCAAATGGCAGACTCTGCAAGAGAGGCGCTCTGCATCGCGGTGTAGCTTGCTCGCCAGGTTTCGAGAGGGTGCGTTTCTGGATGAGGTATCGAATATATTGCTTCCCCCTACTTATACCTCCCGAGGATATCACGAATGTAAAATTAGAGAGATTAGAGCGCGCACGGAGACATTCAGACAGTCGTTCTTCCCGCGAACCATACGCGACTGGAACAGGAAAGGGAGGTAATGACAGTGGCACGTAAAGTGCCCTCCGCCACACACCGTTGGGTGGCTTGCGGAGTATAAATTTAGATGTAGATGTAGATTGTCTGCCGCGAGTAATGAGTGTAATTGGCAGGGGCCCTACGAATGTAGTGTGTGGACATTAAGTTGGGAATGTGGGTGTCACGGGTAGCGTGCAAAGGATAAGTCCCTGCCGTCGCACTATCTTCTATGCCCTCGGTCGCTCAGCAGGATGCCGGCACGGTAACTCAGCGTGTTCGGTCAGCGGGTTAGCTGCCCTCGCTAATAAAAAAAAACTGAGTTAATGAATCAACGACGAACTGCAACGGGTGTCTTGCGACGTCCGCCCCGAGCAGATGCAACGAACGAAAACGAAAAAAATGGGATTTTTTTTAAAAAAAAGAAGATGGATAGAGCGTCTGCCATGTAAGCAGGAGATCCTGGGTTCGAGTCCCGGGCGGGGCACACATTTTCAACTGTCCCCATTGATGTATATTAACGGCTGTCGACAGCATAGGGTCTTGATTTAATTATCATTTCATTCGGACTACAGTTTGAATGTTTCTCGAGAGACGATTTGCGCTCATGTTGAGTGTATGGTACAGTATCTGTGCGAACACAAAACTCTGAACCCTCCTCTGTCCAGTGATATGCGCAATGTGTTTCCATCTTTCTTAGTTTGTCTGTAATAAACCACTGAAATCTGTTATTTGTTTTTGAATCACCCTGTACGTCTCAGTTTTCAAATTTCACAGCTAATTTTCAGAGAAAAGGTACCGGTAGCATGAAAGAAGAGTCTCGAAAATGAAAAGGAATTCCAGAAGATTCAAATTCAATTTAACACAGGATATCTTTCAGTTGCTTCGATGAGGGCTTACCCACGTGGATGATCTTGGAGCCTGGCTGCTAACATACTAGCCAAGTAAAGCTACACATTCAGATACTGAACGTACACTCTTTGACATAAAACTCGACCGGTGGCCGGCCGCTTCAGAGGCTAAGTCCGCGCCGATCGCGACATGGGACAATAAAACTGGCCAACTCGCTAATTCTCTAAGTCCGGTTATCTGCACAATCTGGCAACACTGCAGACTGCGGCACTTCCTGGAAGAAAACTTGTCCCATGATAGAGAAACACTAGGCTGATTACGCCTGTGGTCTAGCGGTAGCGTGCGTTGTTTCGGTTTGTAATGGCAGTGGATCGAGAGCAGCTGGCATAAAATATTTTTATAGCCTCTTCTGTCTGAATGCTGAAGACGTGAGTGTAATGGTAGCGCAGATTCAATCTATTTCGCTTTCTGACACACCGATATCAAAATTTTATCCAGTAACGATTTTGCGGCAGATTTCCTGCAGACTGTCCTCCTCTGGACGCCGTATGCGGCAAAGCTCCGGGATCCATTTGCTGGCTACCGGCAGCGACCGTGGCGACAGCAGCGGCGCTGCACTCCCCCGTTCTTTATCGAAAGCGCCTGCTCCCGCTCACCGCTTTTGATGATTTAAAACGCTTTATTATTAAATGTTGCTCCACAGAAAATTTCTACGATTTCCATTCACGCTCAAAAGCAACGGAGACAGACGCCCTGATTAGTAGGCGGGTATTATATTACATTAATCGGCAAGAGCTGAGTATGGCCCGAAATTAATTTTATAGACTGGGACGAAATTAAACCACCTCGCTACATTCGATGAATTTATAAATGCTTCATACCTCGTTTCTTTTCCTTTCAATCTCAATTATTTGTGCAACTTTTGGTCAATGTTCGGATGTTTTCGTCAAGCCGGGGTGAGCGTCTGTGGTGTAAAGTGTATTACAGTTCTTGTTTCATTCCTTATGGTAACTCTATGCGATAAACTGTATGAATACCTTGCAATGCATGCTCTGTAGCAGTTCAGGAACACTGCACATTTGGAGTTCCATGTATGGGTTCATGAAGTTTAAAGGCATTCTTCAGATTTCGTATAAAGAATTTTTACTAGTCGTTTGCAACTCCATTAATTAAAATGGAAAATAAAAGGTTGTAGTCAGCGGCTTCCACCGAGATTGGAACTGCTATGTCATACAGTACGACCACCGCAACGCACAAGGGAACCTCTTTTTTTTTAATTTTGCTTTTTTTCTTTTACGTTTTTTGACGATTACCTCTTTTTTCTCTCTTATTTTAAAGCCCCTTAGGAAAATGGCAATAAAAAAAGAAACTAAGTGCCACCGCCACTTTTCATCCTATAACAAAAAAAAAAAAGTCTGGTCCACTTCAGGCGTTGGCTCCTGACTAAACCTACCCCAAGAGCTGCCTATATACCAGGGGAAATATGGGAATTCAAGGTTAGGGCTATCATTACAAACAAAACAAAATCTTCCTTTTTCTGAAATTTATTTTTATTTTTATTTTTGTTTTGTTGATTTTTGTTGTGTAATTGATCAGACGCCTTCTGCGCCCCGCTGGTAATATGTTGAGTCACGTCTTCCCGAAATTGGTTTGTTCCGTTCAGTAGTTCAGAAATGTTCATTGGTTCAATCTGGAAACCTTCTTCACTCTTGGCTTAACACATTCCAGCTGCGAGGCGGGTCGTGGAAAGCACTCCCAAGGAAGTTCGAGAAAAATTGTCTGTATTTTGGGTGGCGGACAACGACATAATGACGGTCGTTGAGGTATGTCCAAAAATCGAGTACAGAGTCTACAGTTCGTTCAACTAGGTAGTGAATGGCATGTCCGCGAATCCAATTCACAGCATTGGTCTTTGTCCGAGGAAAATAGTCACGTCCCGGAACTAATAATGAAAGGGGAGTATTCCGATTCAGAATGTCACGCGTTAGAAAAGCCACAATATGACGAATAACCTCTGAGCTAACGACACACTGGCGACCACAGACGGACTATAGTCACTGCGATGTTGCCTGAGCCTCAAAACGCAACCTTAAAACACACAAACAGGTGTTACTTATGTGAAGAACGCCGTTCTTGGAGTCCAGAAATCAATTACACTTTCTAAGTGTCTCATCTTACAGTGGATTCTATCGTACGAGTCTTCGATGTGGAAAACGAATGTCAAGTGAATTTAGCGAGGTAACGCCGGCCTACACCCGGACATGTTGACAAATACTTGCTACGACGCTGCCATTTCTCGGTTCTCTTACGAGGCAGCTCTTCAGCGAAATGCTTGCCGTGATTCTCTGATACGGTCCTTCAGAGTGGAGACGCGCGCGCACGTTTGGTTTTTATGTGGCGTTCTCCCCTGATGGTTTCTGACGTGGGCTATGTCTACATTTGAGACATTCAATTATCATTAATCCAGAATGATACAAGTTTCAGCTTCCGGCGTGGAAGAAGGCTGTTGACGCCGACATTATATCATTTCAACGTAGGGAAAGCAAAACGGGTCATTCAATGTTTCTCATTCAACATAAAGCATGTGAGATAATTTTCCGTAACGTTCAAGTAAGTAAAAATACATCTGAAGCTTATTCGAATTGAATATAATGTAAGATACCAAACGCTTTGCACCTCGATGTCGAATTTGTCCACGTGCAATCTTTTGCAGCATACAAAAAGAATGTCATGATTACCACGAGAATGAAGAAATATGTTGGTACGGATGGAAGCAAGGAGAGACGCAGTCAACAAATATTCGATTCCTCATGGCATTCATTTCATTTGAGACGTAAGAAGAGTTAAAGCGGGATATTACTTACGTTAACACGAAAGATATGCCGCACATATTGATAACGAGGAAGTCTGAGTCTTCATACGTTTCCTCCTTGAAATCTGTATGCTCTCTTATATACTAAGTAGCCTGATCATTGTTTCAGTAATGTTACCCTCTTGTTTGACCCCGTAACGATGAACAGATTCCAAATGCATGTCTCTGCATGAAAGTAGCTGTTCGAACCCTTCCTGGGTTGCTTTTTGTGTTTTATTGCTTGGAATTCCTGAAGCAGACCACTGTGCCTTCTCCCCTTGTGGGTTAGGTCTCAAAACTAAACCACTTTTTATCCAATGGCATAATTTATTCAGACAGTATCAGCACAAGACTGTCAAACAAAGCCTTCCATTTACAGTTGCAACACTCTAACCAGCACTGACCGAAGTGTAATCCACGGTCATGGTCCGAAATTAGCAGCTGTCTGCTACTGTGGCAAAGTCCGTACTACACTTTCGATTCCGCAGCACCATTTTATCTGGTAACACTGTGTATTTGCTGAGTTGTGCCAGCATGTCTGTCCTCACACTGTCAACTTTATGTATCTCACTTCTCCTGTAGCGTTGATCACGAGGAGCAGAAGTAAATGAGTGTATTCTGCATGACGTAACATTCAGTATTCCTCTCCCTGACGTCAGGGAGAAGAAGTTCTACAGATCGACCACGGCAACTTAGGCCGGAAGAGTTTACTGATAAAGACGCCGGCCGTGAAAGCCTACATGGAATGATTCAGTATTCCCTTCTTTCATAGCCACTCTTCATGTGCATCGATCCCAAATAGGAATGTTAAAACTCTTGCGAGTGAGAAAATGACAATAACAATCGTAACAAGAACAATCAAATAATGAATAATGTTTATTCCAACGCAGAATGAGAATGGCTTTAAGTACAAAAATCTATATCTATATCCATATCTATTGATCTTTGAGTTGGCACAATGCAAATATATTCTTAGCATTTAGTTACTGAATTTAGTTCGGGATGTTTGCAGAGAAAAGGAAAAGTCGGTACTTCTCGCTAGTGTAATACACTCCTGGAAATTGAAATAAGAACACCGTGAATTCATTGTCCCAGGAAGGGGAAACTTTATTGACACATTCCTGGGGTCAGATACATCACATGATCACACTGACAGAACCACAGGCACATAGACACAGGCAACAGAGCATGCACAATGTCGGCACTAGTACAGTGTATATCCACCTTTCGCAGCAATGCAGGCTGCTATTCTCCCATGGAGACGATCGTAGAGATGATGGATGTAGTCCTGTGGAACGGCTTGCCATGCCATTTCCACCTGGCGCCTCAGTTGGACCAGCGTTCGTGCTGGACGTGCAGACCGCGTGAGACGACGCTTCATCCAGTCCCAAACATGCTCAATGGGGGACAGATCCGGAGATCTTGCTGGCCAGGGTAGTTGACTTACACCTTCTAGAGCACGTTGGGTGGCACGGGATACATGCGGACGTGCATTGTCCTGTTGGAACAGCAAGTTCCCTTGCCGGTCTAGGAATGGTAGAACGATGGGTTCGATGACGGTTTGGATGTACCGTGCACTATTCAGTGTCCCCTCGACGATCACCAGTGGTGTACGGCCAGTGTAGGAGATCGCTCCCCACACCATGATGCCGGGTGTTGGCCCTGTGTGCCTCGGTCGTATGCAGTCCTGATTGTGGCGCTCACCTGCACGGCGCCAAACACGCATACGACCATCATTGGCACCAAGGCAGAAGCGACTCTCATCGCTGAAGACGACACGTCTCCATTCGTCCCTCCATTCACGCCTGTCGCGACACCACTGGAGGCGGGCTGCACGATGTTGGGGGGTGAGCGGAAGACGGCCTAACGGTGTGCGGGACCGTAGCCCAGCTTCATGGAGACGGTTGCGAATGGTCCTCGCCGATACCCCAGGAGCAACAGTGTCCCTAATTTGCTGGGAAGTGGCGGTGCGGTCCCCTACGGCACTGCGTAGGATCCTACGGTCTTGGCGTGCATCCGTGCGTCGCTGCGGCCCGGTCCCAGGTCGACGGGCACGTGCACCTTCCGCCGACCACTGGCGACAACATCGATGTACTGTGGATACCTCACGCCCCACGTGTTGAGCAATTCGGCGGTACGTCCACCCGGCCTCCCGCATGCCCACTATACGCCCTCGCTCAAAGTCCGTCAACTGCACATACGGTTCACGTCCACGCTGTCGCGGCATGCTACCAGTGTTAAAGACTGCGATGGAGCTCCGTATGCCACGGCAAACTGGCTGACACTGACGGCGGCGGTGCACAAATGCTGCGCAGCTAGCGCCATTCGACGGCCAACACCGCGGTTCCTGGTGTGTCCGCTGTGCCGTGCGTGTGCAGTGTCCGGAGCAAGTATGGTGGGTCTGACACACCGGTGTCAATGTGTTCTTTATTCCATTTCCAGGAGCGTATAATGTGAACCAGCAACTACCCCTTCCTTAGAACACGACTCAAGCAGGTCCCCAAGTAGGTACCAAGGCACTGCTGCATTCTGTTCCCTGACATTGCTCTGATGACGGTTAATGCAGATAGTTCCGATTATGAAATACAAAACGTATTGCAGGTTAGTTCCTAGGATAGTAACATTAAAGTTGCGTTGTAGACGGCACATGAACGTGACGACTATCCATATTACTCATCAATATAAAAAGACAATATTATGGGAATTTAGCAGGATTACTCAACATGAATTCTGAAATTGGTTGACTGACCGCACAGGTGCTAAACGTCGTCAAGAGTATACGATGGCCTAATCGCATTAGGAATATGAAGATCGTCTTCGACAGCTCGCAACTTTCACATTGCTATCTCCACCCTACTCCAGACAGCCCTCGGTGGAGTTGCACTTAGTTGCCGATGCAATGTAAGGCCTTCAAACCGACAACAGACCACATATTGAAAAATACAAACGAGTTCTCTTGCAGCGTAAGCTTATTGTAACTAATCTAAAAATTATTGGACAGGAACATTGTCCTATTCAAAAAAAGCTGTCCAGCAGGTCCTCTAATCGCTCCTTGGTACAGTCGTTTGACTATTGAAAATTGTTCCAACAAGTCACCACTAGAAAACACTGCTCTGTACCTCAATAGCTCAAGATGTAAAGTAATACCACGGTACTACAAATATCAGGGAACACCTTATCACAGATAAGACTGTCCTTAAGACTTGTAAGCTCACATTTATTACAATAAATGACATACTTGAAATGTTACCACTCTCATTATTACGTCAGACTGGTAATGCACGTAGTAAGTTCGTCGTATTCATGATTTCCTCTTCAAAGTAACATACCGTACTTATTATTTAACACAAAATGACATTAAAAATTTAAGTTATTCACGAGCAGCTAGTTGAGAATATGTATGAACTTCAAATGACACGACGAACCGTCTTGTTCCGCATATGGATTCAAACCCAGCTCATGCAGACTAAGCAAAGATTTCGTTACTGACGGAAACTAACAGTCATTCCTGATTAAGCATACAGAGAGTGATATACCTCGATTTTAGACAGTATCAGTTAGCAAATATCAACTTTAAATTGCATAGTGCAAACATGTTTAACAGACGCGAATTCCTACTCATCATCTATTGTCCCTGTTAACGAACTACGAGAGATGTTAAATATTGCTTCTTCACAAGTAACTTACTTGAAATGCCGTGAGGTAAAGCTTTGTGTTGGACACGGATTCGAACCCAGAACCTAATCGGATTGCTATCGAAGCACAGTCAAATGTGACATATCGGATTTTCGCGGCAGTAGCTAGATGTTTTAACTGAAATGACAAGACGAAACATTAATTTTTTCCTTCCCAGGACTCCTACCCGGCACCTATCGCTGTTATATTCTAGAGAAAACGAACGTTAAATATGGGTTTGCTGCGCCAGCAGTGATATGTGAGCATGTTTGAACTAGAAATATGACGAAGAGTTCAGCGCTCACTGGGAATAGAGCCCCACATATATCGTTGTTGACTACACACAAAGAGACGTCAGCTACCGAATTTTTCTCCACCAGCTGCTCAGAATAACATCTTGAACTTACAGTCATCTCGCAAATAGTTCTGTGTCTCACTGGGAGTTAAAAACGTCAGATATCGTTAGTGTTGACAACGAATGAAAATACATTAAAAATCAAAATTCTTATCCACCAGCAGATAGGTGTTCTCATGCTAGAGCTTGATAATACATAATTAAATCTTTAGTGCCGGGCCAGGATTCGATCCCATTCACGCGTAATATGTGGAGATGTTGAGGAATCTGCAGTTTTGAACAAACAACAAATTGTAGCCGAGCTGTATTGTCACGAAGGGATCAAATTCCGCGTTAAGGGCGGTCTGAGTTGCATTCCCAGTTCAGAACCAATCTTATCGACATACAGAAGCTCAGATAAAAGATGGAATAAGTGTCCTGTGACCATACATAGCGTTTGTTTCGTCACTTGAAATAAATAACTAGTATAAGAAAGGTTACTGGTGATAGAGTTTCTACATGTCGCCACTCCAGACTTTATTGTGGTTCAACCTACCGTCTACTTGGTAGAGAAGGAAAATCATCTTTAATGTGAATTTTCAGACCACACTGCCATTACATCTTCTTCACTTGGTGTAGCCAGGAGAGAATGGACTCTGTTTCTCCCTATCTAAAATCATTGACAGAAGTGGGAATCCAACCCAGACCATAGGTATAACAACCTACCATCCGTCCAACAGACCACGAAATCCTCTTCTCTCATTTTTCTATTGTAACGCCGTTGCGCCACACTGGATGAGAATTCTGACACACAGGCGTCCTGTAGTAATTTGCACCATGTTCAGTAAATTCATTTACTTGGTTGACCGAATCACCATGAACTAGCTGCCTCAGCAACCCAGTGCATACATTCCACTCTATATTTTGTAATCACCGAAATAAAATCACGTAACTGCCACCTACACAGAACTGCCAACAGTGTAGGATGCAGAAGTTTAAATAGGAAGTGTTCCTTTCCACTTGAGCTATTCTATTGCGCTATCTGTTTGTAGAAAACGTCGTTCAGTAAAAAAAAAAAAAAAAGCTGTAACTGTTTGTCTCTCAGAAGTCAAGACCTGGCCATATGCATAATCTCACAGTGCTGTGGAATCAAAAAGTTCTGGAGGAATAGTTGTCGAGCTCTGGAGCTGTTGTAGCTACGTGTCAGCTAGTAGCGTAGATAAGATGTCGCGAGTTCGAATACATTCAGTGCTACATTTTTTAAAACGCAATTCTGCTGTCTGCTGAAGTTGTCAATCTAATGGAACTTTGAACATACTTCCCTTCACTTCGCAACCCAAAGTCGTCGCATGTGGAAAAAGGGCTAACATTTTGTTCTGTTCAGGTTTAATAGACAGCAGGCAGCAGATGCATCTCGAAGATGTGTAGGGAGAGCGCATCGTGCCATAATATGTCAGAGAAGTATTTTCTACATTAGCTGTCGTGTGATAGTGAGATTTTATTCTTCTTCAAACTTTGTTTGACAGCTTTAACTCAGAACAAGTTTTCTACATGCATGTAATCAATAAACTGCACGTGCATTGTCATACTGAATAGATAACATCAGAGAATTCGCATATATCGTTGATGATTAATTTCTCTCTCATGTTTACTATTGTTTTAACAACACTAAAGGAAACCTTACGAAAATGTAGTACGGACTTTGCCACAGTAGCAGACAGCTGCTAATTTCGGACCATGACCGTGGATTACACTTCGGTCAGTGCTGGTTAGAGTGTTGCAACTGTAAATGGAAGGCTTTGTTCGACAGTCTTGTGCTGATGCTGTCTGAATAAATTATGCCATTGGATAAAAAGTGGTTTAGTTTTGAGACCTAACCCACAAGGGGAGAAGGCACAGTGGTCTGCTTCAGGAATTCCAAGCAATAAAACACAAAAAGCAACCCAGGAAGGGTTCGAACAGCTACTTTCATGCAGAGACATGCATTTGGAATCTGTTCATCGTTACGGGGTCAAACAAGAGGGTAACATTACTGAAACAATGATCAGGCTACTTAGTATATAAGAGAGCATACAGATTTCAAGGAGGAAACGTATGAAGACGCAGACTTCCTCGTTATCAATATGTGCGACATATCTTTCGTGTTAACGAAAGTAATATCCCGCTTTAACTCTTCTTACGTCTCAAATGAAATGAATGCCATGAGGAATCGAATATTTGTTGACTGCGTCTCTCCTTGCTTCCATCCGTACCAACATATTTCTTCATTCTCGTGGTAATCATGACATTCTTTTTGTATGCTGCAAAAGATTGCACGTGGACAAATTCGACATCGAGGTGCAAAGCGTTTGGTATCTTACATTATATTCAATTCGAATAAGCTTCAGATGTATTTTTACTTTCTTGAACGTTACGGAAAATTATCTCACATGCTTTATGTTGAATGAGAAACATTGAATGACCCGTTTTGCTTTCCCTACGTTGAAATGATATAATGTCGGCGTCAACAGCCTTCTTCCACGCCGGAAGCTGAAACTTGTATCATTCTGGATTAATGATAATTGAATGTCTCAAATGTAGACATAGCCCACGTCAGAAACCATCAGGGGAGAACGCCGCATAAAAACCAAACGTGCGCGCGCGTCTCCACTCTGAAGGACCGTATCGGAGAATCACGGCAAGCATTTCGCTGAAGAGCTGCCTCGTAAGAGAACCGAGAAATGGCAGCGTCGTAGCAAGTATTTGTCAACTTGACCGGGTGTAGGCCGGCGTTATCTCGCTAAATTCACTTGACATTCGTTTTCCACATCGAAGACTCGTACGATAGAATCCACTGTAAGATGAGACACTTAGAAAGTATAATTGATTTCTGGACTCCAAGAACGGCGTTCTTCACATAAGTAACACCTGTTTGTGTGTTTTAAGGTTGCGTTTTGAGGCTCAGGCAACATCGCAGTGACTATAGTCCGTCTGTGGTCGCCAGTGTGTCGTTAGCTCAGAGGTTATTCGTCATATTGTGGCTTTTCTAACGCGTGACATTCTGAATCGGAATACTCCCCTTTCATTATTAGTTCCGGGACGTGACTATTTTCCTCGGACAAAGACCAATGCTGTGAATTGGATTCGCGGACATGCCATTCACTACCTAGTTGGACAAACTGTAGACTCTGTACTCGATTTTTGGACATACCTCAACGACCGTCATTATGTCGTCCGCCACCCAAAATACAGACAATTTTTCTCGAACTTCCTTGGGAGTGCTTTCCACGACCCGCCTCGCAGCTGGAATGTGTTAAGCCAAGAGTGAAGAAGGTTTCCAGATTGAACCAATGAACATTTCTGAACTACTAAACGGAACAAACCAATTTCGAGAAGACGTGACTCAACATATTACCAGCGGGGCGCAGAAGGCGTCTGATCAATTACACAACAAAAAATCAACAAAACAAAAATAAAAATAAAAATAAATTTCAGAAAAAGGAAGATTTTGTTTTGTTTGTAATGATAGCCCTAACCTTGAATTCCCATATTTCCCCTGGTATATAGGCAGCTCTTGGGGTAGGTTTAGTCAGGAGCCAACGCCTGAAGTGGACCAGATTTTTTTTTGTTATAGGATGAAAAGTGGCGGTGGCACTTAGTTTCTTTTTTTATTGCCATTTTCCTAGGGGGCTTTAAAATAAGAGAGAAAAAAAGGCGTAATCGTCAAAAACGTAAACGAAAAAAAGCAAAATTAAAAAAAAAGAGGTTCCCTTGTGCGTTGCGGTGGTCGTACTGTATGACATAGCAGTTCCAATCTCGGTGGAAGCCGCTGACTACAACCTTTTATTTTCCATTTTAATTAATGGAGTTGCAAACGGCTAGTAAAAATTCTTTATACGAAATCTGAAGAATGCCTTTAAACATCAATCTTCATCCGATTCGACTTAGTAAATTAAGTTAATATCATGGATGTCTGCTTTGCAAATGCCAAGGTGCTTCACTGTAAAATAGATCCTGAAAAGATTCAAAGCGACTGTCAACGATATAAATTTGAGTTTTGTTCGTCATATAGGTCTAACATGTCAGAAGGTTGTTTATGAAGTGCACATGTTGATTAATATAGTTCCCCTCTTCTAAATTTTTGCAATAGCATTTAACTGTAGACGTTTTCTAACACCGGCATTAGCAATTCCTTTCCGTTCTCTGAAACCTCGAAAACGACAAATTTTTCTGGTCTAAATCTGATGACCTTAACTATCACTTCCGATCAACATTAAATACTTCATGAACCCATACATGGAACTCCAAATGTGCAGTGTTCCTGCGCTGCTACAGAGCATGCATTGCAAGGTATTCACACAGTTTATCGCATAGAGTTACCATAAGGAATTAAACAAGAACTGTAATACACTTTACACCACAGACGCTCACCCCGGCTTGACGAAAACATCCGAACATTGACCAAAAGTTGCACAAATAATTGAGATTGAAAGGAAAAGAAACGAGGTATGAAGCACTTATAAATTCATCGAATGTAGCGAGGTGGTTTAATTTCGTCCCAGTCTATAAAATTAATTTCGGGCCATACTCAGCTCTTGCCGATTAATGTAATATAATACCCGCCTACTAATCAGGGCGTCTGTCTCCGTTGCTTTTGAGCGTGAATGGAAATCGTAGAAATTTTCTGTGGAGCAACATTTAATAATAAAGCGTTTTAAATCATCAAAAGCGGTGAGCGGGAGCAGGCGCTTTCGATAAAGAACGGGGGAGTGCAGCGCCGCTGCTGTCGCCACGGTCGCTGCCGGTAGCCAGCAAATGGATCCCGGAGCTTTGCCGCATACGGCGTCCAGAGGAGGACAGTCTGCAGGAAATCTGCCGCAAAATCGTTACTGGATAAAATTTTGATATCGGTGTGTCAGAAAGCGAAATAGATTGAATCTGCGCTACCATTACACTCACGTCTTCAGCATTCAGACAGAAGAGGCTATAAAAATATTTTATGCCAGCTGCTCTCGATCCACTGACATTACAAACAGAAACAACGCACGCTACCGCTAGACCACAGGCGTAATCAGCTTAGTGTTTATCTATCATGGGACAAGTTTTCCTCCAGGAAGTGCCGCAGTCTGCAGTGTTGCCAGATTGTGCAGATAACCGGACTTAGAGAATTAGCGAGTTGGCCAGTTTTATTGTCCCTTGTCGCGATCGGCGCGGACTTAGCCTCTGAAGCTGCCGGCCGCCGGTCGAGTTTTATGTCAAAGAGTGTACCTGTTATCTACACAAAATGTTACACGATTCGAGAGTCCACAGGTGGAGTCAGCAAACATACTGCCTAGCGAAATGCCGATAATGGTGGGTCATGGGTGGGGTGACTAGGGACCCGCCAGGATAGCCGAGAGCGCTAACACGCTGCTTCCTGTACTGGGGTTGGCGCACCGACTCCAGATCGAATCCGTCTGTCGGATTAACGACGACAGCGCATTTGCTGGCCAGCCTGGATGTGGTTTTTAGGCGGTTTTCCACATCCTCTTAGGTGAATACTGCGCTGGTTCGCACGTCCCGCCTCAGTTACACGACTCGCAGACATTTGCAACACATTCACACTATTTTACGATTTACACTAGACGCAGACAGCTGGGGTACACTAATTCCGTCCTAGGGGGTATGGGATGGCGGCAGGAAGGGCATCCAGCCACCTCTTAAAATTAACCATGCCAAATCCGTACTTAACCCTGCCGAGCCTGCGCACAATGCGGGATAAAGGCTGTAGCAAAAGAAAAAAAAAAAAACGAATTGGTCGTGTGAGTAGGTCCTCCCGTCGGGTAGATGTCGATTTGACGCCACTTCGGCGACTTGCGCGCCGATGGGGATGAAATGGTGATTATTAGGACAACACAACATCCAGTCCCTGAGCGGAGAAAATCTCCGACCCAACCGGGAATCGAACCTGGGCCCATAGGATTGGCATTCTGTCGCGCTGACCACTCAGCTACCGGAGGCGGACACCGATAATGGTGAGAGCATACTTCGATTTTGTATTGTGTACAAGGGGAGTTCAATAAGTAATGCTACACATTTCTTTCTGAAAGCAGGTTTTTTTCGCGATTCCAATACATCATATTACTCTCCACTCTTTTAGCTACAAAATCCTATTTTTCAACATAATCTCCTTTCAATGCGGCTGCCTTACGTCGCCTTACTGGGAGGGCGTGTATGACTGCATGGGACCACTCTACTGGTAGACCTCAGAGCCAACGTCTTGCTGTATCCATAACCTCCCCATGTACTGCTCCCAGCGGAGGACATCTTTCATCGGGCTTAGCAAATGGAAGTCTGAATTTTCGAGATCTGAGTTGTAGGGTGGATGAGGAAGAACAGTCCAGTGAAGTTTTGTGAGCTCCTCTCGGGTGTGCAGACTTGTATGAGGCCTTGGGTTGTCATGGAGAAGTAGAAGTTCGTTTCCATTTTTGCGGTGACGAACACGCTGAAGTCGATTCTTCGATTTCCTCAGGGTACCGCAATGCAACTCAGTGTTGGTCATTGGACCGAGAGGGAGGACATGAAACACTTAACCCCTTCAGAGTCCTAGAAGACCGTCGCCATGAATTTACCAGCTGAGGGTGCGATTTTGAACTTTTTCTTCGGACTAGAGGTGGTGTGGCGCCACTCTATGGATTGCCGTTTTGTTTCCGGTTCGGAGTGATGAATCCATGTTTCACTGTGTATGACGATGTTCGACAGAAAATTGTCGCGACAAGCAACACGCACACAATTCCGCACAGATTGTCCTTCGTTGCTCTTTATGGTGTTCCGTTAGTCAGCGAGGAACCCAACGTGCACATAATTTTGAGTACCCCAATCGGTGGACGAGTGTGTCAGCGCTGCCGGCCGATGTGGCCGAGCAGTTCTAGGCGCTTCAGTCTGGAGCCTCTCGACGGTAACGGTCGCAGGTTCGAATCTTGTCTCGGGCTTGGCTGAGTGCGATGTCCTTAGGTTAGTTAGGTTTAAGTAGTTCTAAGTCTAGGGGACTGATGACCTCAGATGTTAAGTCCCATAGTGCTCAGAGCCATTTGAACCATTTTGTGTCAGCACTACCAATAGTGATGACTAGTTGAGCAGCGAAGAGTATCCGCAAGTTCCAACATTGTTTGAGTCACAGCTTTGTGCGGCCTTGTTACGATGATAACAGGCACCTCTCACAACAATGGGGTTGGATCACTTGCTCAGATTCACAATTTGCTCGGAGTGACACTTGCAGGGAGCCCTGGGCTCTCGCCGGGCTAACCGGCTTTTCACAGTTACAGGCAAGCTAAGAAGTTTAGCAGTTCAGCATAGTTGCTCCTGCGAGCGGGCCCGCACTCACACCACGGCAGTGAGCAACCATGTATCGCTTCAGTGAGGCTCATTAATGCGTTTTGTGGCAAATTTATTTTTAAGCCTGTTGTATTAATGAGGACTTGCAATGAAATTCAACATAATGAGAAATGGCAATTAAATTCAGCATCTTTCTTAAAACACATCAAAAAAAGTTTTGCATCACCTCGGTTCCGAGAGTTCCGGAATCTGTACAGAAAATTGGAATAAAGATCAACATAAACATCATTTCCCCCCTTTTTATTGCGCATGAAAACCACACATTGCATGTTGTACCACCATATAGCGAGACCTTCAGAGGTGGTGGTCCAGATTGCTGTACACACCGGTACCTCTAGCAGCCAGTATCACATCCTCTTGCATTGATGCATGCCTGTATTCGTCGTGGCATACTATCCACAAGTTCATCAAGGCACTGCTGGTTCAGATTGTCCTACTCCTCAACGGCGATTCGGCGTAGATCC
Organism: Schistocerca americana; assembly: GCF_021461395.2. Taxonomy (NCBI): domain Eukaryota; kingdom Metazoa; phylum Arthropoda; class Insecta; order Orthoptera; family Acrididae; genus Schistocerca; species Schistocerca americana. Next base: position 225,221,969 of record NC_060125.1, on the reverse strand, counting down.
CTCAGAGTGGTTGGTGGGTCACGTCGTCCATAAACAGTCCTTTTCAAGCTATACCAGGCTTATTCGATAGGGTTCACGCCTGGAGAACATGCTGGCCATTCTAGTGGAGCAATATCGTTATCGTGAAGGGAGTCATTCGCAAGATGTGCACGATGGGGGCGTGAATTGTCGTCCATGAAGGAGAATGCCTCGCCAATATGCTGCTGATATGGTTGTACCATTGGTCGGAGAATGGCATTCCCGTATCTTACAGCGGTTACGGCGCCTTCCATGACCAGCAGTGGCGTACGTCGGCCCCACATAATGCTACCCCAAAACAGCAGGGAACCTGCAACTTGCTGCGTTCAGCCTGGACGGGTTGCCTCCAAACACGTCTCCCTCGATTGTTCGGTTGAAGGCATATGCGACACTCATCAGTGAAGAGAACATGATGCCAGTACTGAGCGGTCCATTCGGCATGTTGTTGGGCCCATCTGTGCCGCACTGCTTGGTGTCGTGATTGCAAAGATGAACTTCGTCGTGGATGTCGGGAGTGAAGTTGCGCATCATGCAGCCTATTGCGCACAGTTTGAGTCGTAGCACGACGTCCTGTGGCTGCACTAAAAGCATTATTCAACACGGTGGCTTTGCTGTCACGGCTCCTGCGAGCCATAATCCGTAGGTAGCGGCCACCCACTGCAGTAGTAGCCCTTGGGCGGCCTGAGCGAGGCATGTAATCGACAGTTCCTGTCTCTGTATGTTCTCCATGCCCGAACAACATCGCATTGTTTCACTCCGAGACGGCTGGACACTTCCCTTGTTGAGAGCCCTTCCTGGCACAAAGTAACAACGCGGACGCAATCGAACCGCGGTTTTGACCGTCTAGGCATGGTTGAACTACAGACAACACGAACCGTGTACCTCCTTCCTGGTGGAATGACTGGAACTGATGGGCTGTCGGACCCCCTCCGTCTAATAGGCGCTGCTCATGCATGGTTGCTTACATCTTTGGACGGGTTTAGTGACATCTCTGAACAGACAAAGGGACTTTGTCTCTGATACAATATCCAAAGTCAACGTCTATCTTCAGGAGTTCTGGGAACCGGAGTGATACAAAACTTTTTTTGATGCGTGTATTTTGATGGTGCAAAGAACTGGTGGCAAGAGGGGGGGGGGGGGGGCTGCAGCTAATTAAGAAACGAGGTATTTCTTATGACACTTGCAGCCATATGATGACTGTCATTTTAGGATGAAATTTAAATTGAAGAACTTATATTTAATTACTGTTTTATTTAAACGTTAAACATAAAAACGTAGAATGTCAATGAATATTACTTATTTTGCTTTTCACTAAAGGATCAACGTCTGGTATCATTTTTTGAGTAATACTAATTCGAAGCCAAGCTCTTAAGTTGCCAATGAGCTTTTTTGGGCGGATTCCGTTCTCTTCATTATGTAAAAAAGCAGCATGTACGTACATGTAAGTCTAAGAATCCACATAATCGTAGCTGCAGACTTCTAAACTCGTGACACTTTACATTTAAGAAGCAGAAGTCGAGGAGACTAATTTAGCTGTCGAACTATAATCACCTAAACGACACACTGCAGGCGAATAAATTGTAGCTGTAGCGGGGTTTCCACACTGTCAGCATAACCCGAAAACCAGCGAAAATGCACCACACTCTGCAAGCCGAAAAGCAGTTGTGGTAACGTAAGCGAACCGCAGATTGATTCGTTGAGTGTTCCTCCACAAGAAACGAAAATGTATTTTTGTAGTGAAAATGTTGGGAAAATTATTGAGATCTTTATTTCTCTGCTCCCGTATGATGAATGCTTTCTTCAGTCATGTTGCTTATAAGCGTTTTTTTTCCATCTTTTTTTTCACATCAGCTTCTCTCTGTTCGCCTTCCAAGTGTCCATAATCTTTTGCATGGAAGCTATTGTAATGTTGTTGTAAACATAATTTTTTCGTTGGGTTCAATGTTTTGAAGCACATTAATAGAACACTAAGTGAATTAAGATACCACCACATACAATAAACATATAGAGTAGGCTTCCTGAACTGTTGTATTGAAGCTGATGTGTCTGCTTCGAAGTTCCTAACCTGACAGTTACGCTACTTTCCATTCCTTTAGAAACAGCTACAATCTGTTTTAAGAGGAGACTCCACCCTAAAACTTCAATTTTTTTTCAAAAGAAATTTAATGATTATTTCACATATTTGGAGTGTTTACTCTTAGTTCCCAAAACGATTTGGCTGTATTCAGATTGCAAGTACGTCTAAGATATGTTTGAAATATGGACTGTTAAGGGGGTGTAGCACACCGAAGGATGCCAAACATAATTTTTGGTTTCTATCAACATCAAACGGAACTAGCTTTACACCGAACTTGGCATAAACTCAAACTGGGAGAAACAAGTCGCAAGATTTCCAGGAAAACCGAAAGGATGCAGCTGGCAGTCAGTCGTTGGAAATCAGTTTCTTTGTCTGTTGACCGTGTAAATATAAATTTAGGGAATACAATGAGGTTTTGTTCAGTACGATCAACAAGCTCCAAAGAAATAGGCATTGGCTTACGGTCAGATATACCTGCCACTGTACCTCCTCAAGAAGACCGCGAGTAGGTCGTTATTCAGAAAATTCAAGAAAAAAGGCTATCTTGATTTTGAAATTACAAGAAGAAGCCTCGTATAAGCAAGAAGTGACAACGTTATGGTGCTGGTGAATTTTAGTGGGTATGTGTCTTGTAGTAATATTCATTTATTTATAAAATTTTAAAATCTTTTTTACGATAAGTTTGTTGTCCTTCTTCTTAGTGCCAGCTTTTTATCGTAAATATTAACTAATCTGAATGAAATTTTGCAGGACGTTGTCTTAATGTGTTTGGTATTTCTATTCATTAATATTATAGAAAATGTAGTTTGTTTATTTTATCATCACATTTAAGTACCGATAATTAAAGAAAATTTAAGGCTGAAATTTGAAAGAAACGCTGAAATCAAAGTTATTAATATTTCTCATAAAATGGATGCACAGGACCGTTGAACCATGTCTTGAGAATGTACCTACAAAATCTGTCATGTGATAAGTGTGCTGAGTGTACCCAAAGCTGGTTTTCCAAGAATACCATTAAAATCATGTTAGAAATTCAGAACTCGGCCGCACGGAGTGGCCGCATGGTTTGAGGCGCAATGTCACGGATTGCGCGGTCCCTCCTGCCGGAGCTTCGAGTCCTCCCTCGGGTATGGATGTGTGTGTTGCTCGTAGCGTAAGTTACTTTAAGTTAGTTTATGTGGTGTGTAAGTCTAGGGACCGATGATCTCAGCCGTTTGGTCCCTTAGGAATTCACACGTTTTTGAACTCGAAAACCAGTGAAGCTATTTGACTTCTAAACTTCGGTATTACTACATCTTTACGTAATAGACACGATTTTAAAATTTTGTTGCTATCGGTAACGTAGAAGAAAATTTAAATATTTGTGTGGAATTTCCCCTTACTTTGTGTTCTGCCTTACGGTAGGTCTTGTCATTGGGGAAGTCTCATCAGAGAGGTTCACCACATGAGCATCTAGGGAAGTGATTCCAGTGGTGGTTTCCCGTTGCCTTCCACTGATGATGATGAAATGTTAATGAGGGCAACACAACACCCAGTCCCTGAGCGGAGAAAATCTCCGACCTAGCCGGGAATGGAACACGGGCCCTTTGGCGTGATAGACCGCTGCGCTGACAACTCTTTTTTTCTTTTTTTTTATAGTTGTGTTTGGTCGTTGCAGACATCACATGACATCCGTTCAAGTTCGTTGTTGATCCTTTCGATCATTTTTTTTTTTTTAATTACAGAGGCCAACCAGCGCTCTGACCGAACACGCTAAGCTACAGTGCAGGCATCACTCACCTATCGGGGCGGACAGTTTCCCCTTACGCACTGTATATTCGTATCTGAGGATACGCCGAGCGCCGGCCGGAGTGGCCGTGCGGTTCTAGGCGCTACAGTCTGGAGCCGAGCGACCGTTACGGTCGCAGGTTCGAATCCTGCCTCGGGCATCGATGTGTGTGATATCCTTAGGTTAGTTAGGTTTAATTAGTTCTAAGTTCTAGGCGACTGATGACCTCAGAAGTTAAGTCCCATAGTGCTCAGAGCCAAGAGCTACGCCGAACCTGGTTATGGTCACTCCCGTGAAGCCAGCACATTGTTTGCACCTCTATTGCGCTACCAATCGGCCGTACTGTGCTACGTAACGACCCCGGACCATCCCATTTTATGGCAAGCACTCACAACACAGGCGGCGAACGAGGGTGACCGCTCTTGTTTGCCTAGCCGCATTCTCAGCAGGCCTGCAGTGGTCTAAGACGTATTACTAGAAATTAATTTTAACATATGTCGAAAGGTTGCAAAACTGCAATCGGTCACTTTTTTCTGATAATTTATTTTGTGTTTGCTAATTTCATGCTGCTTTACTCATCTTCTAACGGAGGGAGAAAGTATGAATTTCATTGCATGATATTTGCCTGCGTTTCCACTCCAAGGATCTTGTATTCGGTGTCCGCCCACACAGATTTTCATTCTAAGAACGTCTAAAGGCTAATGTTACGATTATTCCTTGGAAAAAGCTGTCTTTGAGATAGTCTTGTCAGAATGTCAGTCTTCATTAGGAAATACGAGGGCAGTTCAATAAGTAATGCAACACATTTTTTTTCTCGGCCAATTTTGGTTGAAAAAACCGGAAATTTCTTGTGGAATATTTTCAAACATTCCCGCTTCGTCTCGTATAGTTTCATTGACTTCCGACAGGTGGCAGCGCTGTACGGAGCTGTTAAAATGCCGTCTGTAACGGATGTACGTTGCAAACAACGGGCAGTGATCGAGTTTCTTTTGGCGGAAAACCAGGGCATCTCAGATATTCATAGGCGCTTACAGAATGTCTACGGTGATCTGGCAGTGGACAAAAGCACGGTGAGTCGTTGGGCAAAGAGTGTGTCATCATCGCCGCAAGGTCAAGCAAGACTGTCTGATCTCCCGCGTGCGGGCCGGCCGTGCACAGCTGTGACTCCTGCAATGGCGGAGCGTGCGAACACACTCGTTCGAGATGATCGACGGATCACCATCAAACAACTCAGTGCTCAACTTGACATCTCTGTCGGTAGTGCTGTCACAATTGTTCACCAGTTGGGATATTCAAAGGTTTGTTCCCGCTGGGTCCCTCGTTGTCTAACCGAACACCATAAAGAGCAGAGGAGAACCATCTGTGCGGAATTGCTTGCTCGTCATGTGGCTGAGGGTGACAATTTCTTGTCAAAGATTGTTACAGGCGATGAAACATGGGTTCATCACTTCGAACCTGAAACAAAACGGCAATCAATGGAGTGGCGCCACACCCACTCCCCTACCAAGAAAAAGTTTAAAGCCATACCCTCAGCCGGTAAAGTCATGGTTACAGTCTTCTGGGACGCTGAAGGGGTTATTCTGTTCGATGTCCTTCCCCATGGTCAAACGATCAACTCTGAAGTGTACTGTGCTACTCTTCAGAAATTGAAGAAACGACTTCAGCGTGTTCGTAGGCACAAAAATCTGAACGAACTTCTCCTTCTTCATGACAACGCAAGACCTCACACAAGTCTTCGCACCCGAGAGGAGCTCACAAAACTTCAGTGGACTGTTCTTCCTCATGCACCCTACAGCCCCGATCTCGCACCGTCGGATTTCCATATGTTTGGCCCAATGAAGGACGCAATCCGTGGGAGGCACTACGCGGATGATGAAGAAGTTATTGATGCAGTACGACGTTGGCTCCGACATCGACCAGTGGAATGGTACCGTGCAGGCATACAGGCCCTCATTTTAAGGTGGCGTAAGGCCGTAGCATTGAATGGAGATTACGTTGAAAAATAGAGTTGTGTAGCTAAAAGATTGGGCAATAACCTGGCGCCTTCCACTGCAATTCCACATCTGTCTTGGCATGTGTTCGTTATGGAACCACTGGTCCACAAAATAGTCATAAAAGTCCTGAAGCTTTTGGTTTTCAGGCGTGCTCTCCTGCATACGCAGCCAACGATCATCCAGCATTTCCAAGGGAAGATGTGCTAGAACAGAACACATTCTTATGTGGCGGCGTATTTCCTCGTTTTCCGCCGGCCGCGGTTGTCTCGCAGTTCTAGGCGCGCAGTCCGGAACCGCGCGACTGTTACGGTCGCAGGTTCGAATCCTGCCTCGGGTATGGATGTGTGTGATGTCCTTAGGTTAGTTAGGTTTAAGTAGTTCTAAGTTCTAGGGGACTGATGACCACAGCTGTTAAGTCCCATAGTGCTCAGAGCCATTTGAACCTCGTTTTCCTTGTAGGCTGGAACGAGGCCGCAACACTGAACTTGTTTCCACAGACATTGATTAAACTGATAATTGCAACCAGTAATCTCTGTTCCGGCAAACAAACTGTTAGCTGCTTGGACGATGGCAATTTCGAAGTCCGTCATCAGAGATGCGGTGTTCCATCCAGCCACGTCGGTTTTAATAAGTTAAAAAAAAAGTTCATACGTTTCTCGCTTTTCATTTGGCGGCAAAGCGTATACAACTTTAAATGTGTTAAATTCCTCCCAAGAACTGTTAAGGTCGGCGTCCAAACTGTTTGCTCGATGTCTTGAACGTTCCATCCACAAAAAACGATTCGTAATTTGATAAGCATGCTTTTTCCCTTTTCGCTAGCAAACACCAGTGTTCTGTCATTCGGTCTCCTGTATCATGTGCAAGTAAAAATTTGCTACAATCATTCATCAACAAATTATTTTCTGGGAAGACACTCTCTCTAGAATCGGTGGGATCTTGCCTACTTCCCATATATTTTCGCCTAATACGGTGTAACGATTGTTTTGCACTTCTGTGAGATGGTAACGAAGTCTCTATTGAAGAGATTTTCTGAAATTGATGAAATTGTGGCGTCTCTTTCTTTTGCCAGCATCTTTGTGCTGACAAAACGTTTTCGCCCTTCATTTGCTGCTTCATCTGGAATACATTCTCCTAAAACTCTGTTACATGTTGTGGATAGTCTCCCTTTGCATTTATTCTTTTTAAAGTTTAGACAATACGAGTAAGTCACTTCTTGATTGTTTGTGTAGTCCACTATACAGGGTGTCCCATTTATCACGACCACCCTAAATAACTGTTTGTCCAGATGCAAATTACAAAATGTTTCAAGCAAATGTTCTTTAGCCATCAGGGGGACATTAATCAGCATGATTGCCTTCGTTGTAGCTTTGTTTTTTACACAGATGTGAACAGTGGTATGACTTTTTAAATGGCAACCTGTATTCTTTGTTCGGTAATTCATTTCCTCTCCTAAAGACCTATTCAAAAACGTATCACAGCGTATCATTCACTGAAACACGACGTTAATAATTACTTAACACAGCACTGATGTTGACGCTCCCTGCGCTTAGTGCCGGTACTCGGGATAATGGAACACTTCCACGTGCTGACGTTGACAGAGGACAAATGTAAACATAAGTAGAATGCAAACCCGTCATTCCGTCAACCATCGTCAGTTGGAGAGTTGTGTGAGTACAATGTACACCAACGAAGAGAAGGTAGAAATGCTACTCATCTATGGGGAATGTAAGTTAGCAGACCAGTAACTGCAATACTGTTTCCTTAGGGACGGGTACATTTAGTACAGGAGTTTAGTCCTTTTAAGTACTGTTGTGCAGAGTAGGCATACAGTAATGGCTGTCCCTCCTACAAACTGCGTCGACATAACGATTCTTTCATTGTTGTTCTTGAAGGTAGGCGAAATGCTACACAGGCAGCGGAACTGTACAGAGAGCAATATCCTGACAAGAACCCACGTTCCCGACGGATGTTTTCTCGTCTTGCTGTAGCGTTTCAGAAAACGGAAGTTTCAACCCACGACCACGCAATCGTCGTAGCACTCGTACAGACGAAGCGGCCGAAGTTACTGTTCTCGCTTCCGTTGCTATGAATCCGCATGTGAGTACACGACAGCTTGAATTCGAGATTGGCATTCCTTAAACCAGTGTACATCGTATTCTTACACCTCACCGGTTCCATCCTTACCATGTAAACCTACATCAAGAATTGCATGGGAATGATTTACAGAATCGTGTACAGTTCCGTCAGTGGGCCCAGCAGCAAATTCTCGCCAACCCGAACTTCTTCTCCAAGGTTCTATTTACCGATGAATGTTCCTCCTCAAACAAAGGACAGGTAAATGCAAGGAACAGGCATTATTGGTCCAGCGTTAACCCACGATGGCTTAGACAGGTGGAACATCAGCGTCAATGGGGAGTTAACGTCTGGTGTGGGATAGTTGGTACTACAATTATTGGCCCTTATTTCATCAGTGGTAGTCTAAACGGCACAGCGTATGCCAACTTCCTCAGACGAATTCTTCCTCCTCTTCTGGATGAAGTGCTGCTAAGAACCAGAATGCTTATGTCGTATCAACACGATGGATGTTGGTTGGTTGGTTGTTTTGGGGAAGGAGACCAGACAGCGTGGTCATCGGTCTCATCGGATTAGGGAAGGATGGGGAAGGAAGTCGGCCGTGCCCTTTCAGAGGAACCATCCCGGCATTTGCCTGGAGTGATTTAGGGAAATCACGGAAAACCTAAATCAGGATGGCCGGACGCGGGATTGAACCGTCGCCCTCCCGAATGCGAGTCCAGTGTCTAACCACTGCGCCACCTCGCTCGGTCACGATGGATGTCCAGCACATAATGCCCTGTGTGCACGTCGTGTTCTGAAACGAAGGTATCCTGCCAGGTGGATTGGTGGAGGAGGAACAGTTACTTAGCCTGCTAGATCCTCTGGACCTTTTTCTTTGGGGATGCATTAAAGACGTTGTCTATCGCGATATTCCAACAACTCCAGAGGACATGCAGGAACGTATCGTGCTTGCTTGTAATTCTCTTCAGCAGGCAACACTGGAAGCAGTAAATAATTCTTGCATTAAACGAGTGCACCAGTTTATCGGTGTCCAGCGTCACCACTTTGAGCACCTTTGAATGTTCTACTCCTGGGCAACGGTACAGGAGAGTCAAAGTCAATTTTGTTTTATGTTTTCACTTGGTTTTCATTTGTTTTATGACAACTCCAGCAAGTGGACGAGTTTGTGATCCCGCGCTCAATGTCAATGCTGTGTTATGTATTCAACAACGTTGTGATTCAGTGATTGTTACACTGTGATACATTTTTGAATAGGTCTTTAGGAGAGGAAATGAATTACCGAATAAAACATTCAGGGTGCCATTTAAAAAAGTCATACTGCTGTTCATATCTTTGTAAAAAAACAAAGCTACAACGAAGGCAATCATGTTGATTGATGTCCCCCTAATGGCTAAAGAATATTTGCTTGAAACATTTTGTAAATTGCATCTGGACTAACAGTTATTTAGGGTGGTCAAGATAAATAGGACATCCTGTATACTGATTCCCGTTGAAAATCAGTAAATGCGTCCCTTTGGTGGTTTCGGTGTGCTCCATAACTCAGCACTAAAGCACTGAACACAGTCAGAGGCCAACTGCAGTACTGAACTCTGGAAGAAAGCCATGCACACCACGAACTGTTGCGGGACAGGGAACTGTGCGCAGGAAATGGGGTTTGGCCATCTTCACAATATGTCGCATGTAGCCGCGCATAGACCATTATACTCTGCTTCTGGAACATCCTGTCGGCTACCTAATGTCAACACATTTCCTCTCCGTACAAATATGTCTCCGTGCAAGTGTCACAAACTCCCAACGACTGATTGTGTTTTTGTTCGCTGCTAGATCTCCGTAGACATTCTGCAAGCGCCTATAAATATCTGCGGTGCTCAGGTTTTCCTCCAAAAGAAATTCAATGACACATCTCTGCTTGGTAGAACCTCCGCCACAGGTTACTATTAGCGCCGCCACCTATCAGAACTTCATGAAACAATAGGGGCTAACAAGGGAAAACTCCACGATGTCCCACAACAAATTCCTGATATTTCCAAACGAAGCTGAAGTGAAAAAAAACCTGTTGCATTACTTACTGAACACCCCCCGTAAATTATAACGTTGTCACAGCTGCGACGCTTTGTTACTGTTACAGTTTCTAGCTTATTATGAGTCTCTAATTCTGGGCGTACGCTTTTCAAATGACACATGTCCCTGAATTGCAGTTTCTTGGACGTTGTCCTACAGTGATGTGATGTGTAACTGTACACAAACTTTTCTATAATTCAACAACTACAAAATGACGTTCTGAGGACACAGCTATGTTTACACGTTTGCTACCAATCGAATTCAGGCTATAGATCATAATAAACAACGGTACTTCCTAAATCGTGAATGTGGTCTACGAGAACGTGCGAACTGACTGACCGCCAGTATTGAAGGGAGAATAGCGGGTTAACGGATGCAATGAGCAGAAACGCATCTACGAGTTTGGACACGCTTCTCCGCCCCCTCGCTGTCTTCAGAGATTTTTCTGGAAGGATGAATGGCGCCAGAACGTAGGAGGAAAACAAGTAGCGATAAACAACAGCCTACTCGAGTTCCCCATTAGGGAGACTGAACACCTGCACATTTCTGCCGTCAGAGGTTTCTCCCAGGTGTAAACATACAGCTGCCGTCCGGGTTTTACCAGTAGAAAGTCCACTGCTGTCGCTGTAGGCTTTTGCTACGGTAAACAGCTTGTTGTTGGCCGACTTTTATTCGGCGGTAGGGGTGAAGGAAGGAATGCGATATAACAGTTATTATATACCCAGAAAACATTATTACGCCACAGCAGTTGACTGCGTAACAGCTATTAATATGAACTGAAACTTAATAGCATCGCCGCTTCGAGTACAGCATGTATCTGTGAAACAAACAATTATTTTTATAACAGTGCCTGCTATTGCCGGCAACGGCAATTTGTGCTTTGTCTGTGTGCCTTCTAGACCTGCATATGTGATAGCCCGGTAGAGTTAAACTTTAAATTTTGTCAAAATTACACTGACGGAAATGGAAAGATACACCATTGAATACCTCTACCGTACACTACCAAACGGATACTTTAGTACGCCCATGCCTGTGAGATATGCTGGTTAAAATTTCATTGTCATGCGAGCTTATACTGAGGTGGCCGGCCTGGGTGACCGAGCGGTTCTAGGCGCTTCAGTCTGGAACCGCGTGACCGCTACGGTCGCAGGTTCGAATCTTGCCTCGGGCATGGATGTGTGTGTTGTCCTTAGGTTAGTTAGGTTTAAGTAGTTCTAATTTCTAGGGTTAGGTTAGGTTAGGTTAGTGTTGTTTAACGTCCCGTCGACAACGAGGTCATTAGAGACGGAGCGCAAGCTCGGGTTAGGGAAGGGCGGGGAAGGAAATCGGCCGTGCCCTTTCAAAGGAACCATCCCGGCATTTGCCTGAAACGATTTAGGGAAATCACGGAAAACCTAAATCAGGATGGCTGGAGACGGGATTGAACCGTCGTCCTCCCGAATGCGAGTCCAGTGTGCTATCCACTGCGCCACCTCGCTCGGTAATTTCTAGGGGACTGGTGATCTCAGCTGTTAAGTCCCATAGTGCTCAGAGCCACACTGAGATGACAAAATTTATGGGATAGCGATACGCACATGTACAGGTGGAGGTAGGATACAAGGTATGAAAGGGCAGTGCATAGGCGGAGCTGTCATTTGTACGCTTCCGACGAGATTACGGCCGCACGACGCGATTTAACAGACTTTGGAAGTGGAATGGTAATTGGCGATAGAAGCACGGGTCTTTTCATTTAGGAAATAGTTAGGGAATTCAATATTTCGAGATCCACAGTGTCAAGAGTGTGCTGAGAATACCCAGTTGCAGAAATTACGTCTCACCACGGACAATGCTGTAGCCGACGGCCTTTACTAAACGACCGAGAGCAGCGGCGTCCGTGTAGTCAGTGCTAACAGACAAGCAACACTGCGTGAAATAACTGCAGAAATCAATGTGGGACGTACGACGAACCTATCCGTTAGGACAGTGCAGCGAAATTTGGCGTTCATGGACTGTTGCAGCCGACAACCGACGCGAGTGCCTTTGCAAACAGCACTGCATCGCCTGCAGCGCCTCTCTTGGGCTCGTGACCATATCGATTGGACCCTAGACGACTGGAAAACCGTAGCCTGGCCATATGAGTCTCGATTTCACTTAGTATGAGCTGATTGTAGGGTTCGAGTGTGGCGCTGACGCCACGAAGCCTTGAACCCAAGTTGTCAAGCTGGTTGTGGCTCCATGACGGTGTGGTCTGTGTTACATGGAATGGACTGGCCCAACTGAACCGATCACTAACTGAAAATGGCTATGTTTGGCTACTTATAGACAATTTGCAGCCGTTCTTGGACTTCATGTTCATTAACAATGATGGACTTTTTTTGTATGACAGTGCGTCATGTCATTGGGCCATAATTGTTCGTGATTGGTTTGAAGAACATTTTGAACAGTTCGAGTGAATGGTTTGGCCTCCTAGATCGTCCGACACGAATCCCATCGAGCATTTATGGGATGAAATCGGGAGTTCGGTTCGTGGACAAAATCCTGCGCCGGCAACACTTTCGCAATTATGGACAGATATAAAGGCAGCATGGCTCAGTATATCTGCAGGGGACTTCCAACGATTTGTTGAGTCCATGCCACGTCGGGTTGCTGCACTAGGCCCGGCAAAAGGTGGTCCGACATGATATTAGGAGGTATCCCATGGCTTCTGTCACTTTAGTGTATTTGCAGGGTCATTCCTGCAGATGGAGAATGCTGAGAGTTCATGATGGCTTTTGAGTGTGTCTAAAGTTACTGTAATTTTTCAGATTGGAGACCGTAACACAGCATGCTCTAAGAGCGTGCATGTACACCTTATTATCATCTATCAAACTTCGTGAAGGGACGATTCATTAGCACGAGGATCGCGGAAACATCTTACCGACAGGTCAGAAGAAGTTGGCTGTAGTGCTATCATTGGAGAACGTTTGGCGTCGAGATGAACTGAGGATAACAGTGTGGCAAGAAGTATATTCACGGATCCTTCCACAAGTATTCCACCACAGGAAGATCAGAAAACTTGTAAGGGGTTCATTATGCAAGAGGTTTACTGTTCACTACCCTACTGGAGCAAATGTAATTTCGATGTATTGCTCACGCGTTGCCCGCGATATAAAACATCTCTGCTGCAATAGAATCGCAGGTCAGAGCAGTGTCGACAGCAGAATCGCAGGTCACAGCAGTGTCGACAGCAGTAATAATCGCTCGGTCCTACAGAGCAGTCGTAATAATACGTTGATATGGATCAGTCGCAATAGCTCGCTGTTACGGAGAAGTCGCAGTAGCTCACCGCTACAGTACAGTTGCCAGCCACTAGTCATGTAAGAGCAATAGCAGTCGCCGCTGGTGCAGCACATTTAATTGCCATGTAGTGCAAGGTAAACTTATTATTCTTCATCGCCATGCGCGTACTTAATTTTGTTGTCTGAGATGTTCATATGAATTTGTTTCAATCTTTTTGTGATTTGTCAGCACTAATTAAGTCAGTCTTGTAATGTTCAAATTTTTTATGTAATGGTTTGTAGAAATGTTTTCAATAATAAGGTTTTTCAGAACATAATTTTTTACCAGTCATTTACTTGAGTTTAAATATTTTACAAATTTTCCCATATGATAGTCATGTGTTGTTAAATAATCAAAGGATCAGCTATGCAGCTGTGTCAACAAACAAAGTCATTTTTTTTCTAATAATGCAAATCTCAGACAAATGTTGTTCAGCAGTAGGATATAGGCCAACATTGCAGTAAGCTGTCATTTAGGAGCAGATATATAGACAGCGTTATCCGGCGACACCATTATGAGGTAAGAATTTTTCAGTTTATTCAGGTTGATTTCACAGGGCCATGACGTAGCGCTGCTTACGTCCAAAATTTATCAGTTTCAATTCTCAGTCCACTTTGCACAGGAAATTTTTATATACTGGAAGATTTGAAACTGTTCTACTGGGTTGACGAATAGAAGATTGATAACTGAAAACAGGCAGAGGTTATACGAAGAGTCTCACTACGAACTGTTAGGAGATATAAGTGAAAACTGAGTGGAGATCTTTAAATGAACGACGTAGGTGTCAAGAGAATAAGCAGATTTTAACGTAGTTTGGGAATGTTTTTATCATTCTACTTTAACTTTTTAGTGATGCAGGTACTTATTAAGATTCATTACATTGGCATTTTGTCGTCGCAGTTCGCGCACCGAAGAATACAAGTGAGTCGATATCTAACACCAATTATATTACTTTATTCTGACAGAATTAAAATATTTTAAAATGTATACAATAGCGTATAAGAAAAATTTTAACACTTCATTTTCTCTTTTTATCATTACAACAGTCCATTCTCATTACGAGAAACCGAGAGAGGTGGCGCAGTGACTAACACACTGGACTCGCATTCGGCAGCACGATGGTTCAATCCCGCGTCCGACCATCCTGATTTAGATCTTCCCGTGATTTCCCTAAATCGCTCCAGGCAAATGCCGGGGTGGTTCCTTTGAAAGGGCACGGCCGACTTCCTTCCCCGTCCTTCCTTAATCCGTTGAGACCGATAACCTCGCTGTCTGGTCTCCTCGCCCAAACACTCCACTCCATTACGAGAAAAACGCCTTTCTATGGCGTCGACTACGCAGGTGGCGTGAGAGACCCCTAAATGCCACCAGGTTCAGTTATCATTCCAAAAGGCAATTGCTCTGTCCAGTCGCATTATTGTGACCACCTGTCAAAAGCCTGAATAACTATCTTTTGCAGCGCTGACTGGTGCGAGACGTGCAGGAAGAGAGACAGTGAGGTTCTGGAAGTATCGATAGGGACGTGGAGTCATGTCGACCCCAGTAACGTGACCAGCTGCGCTAGGTTTATCGATTGAGGATCCATGGCACGAACGCCTGATCAAGGTGGCCCCACACGTTCTCGACTGGATTTAAATCTGAGAAATTTGGTGGCCAGACGAATATGATAAAATGATCCTCTGGCTGAGGAAAACAAACTGTATGTACGGGGATAGATGCATACTTATGTTGATCCACTGTGCCTTCGAGAATGATGAAATCACCCAGGGGTTACCATGAAAACATTCCCCAGATCATAATGATCTCTCGATTGTTGCAGCATGCTTGCTTTCAGACTTTTCATGCTGTACACACCAACGACCGTCTTTCCGATAGTGCATAAAATGTGGTTCATCTGAAAAACAAAAAAATCTGTCGCCACTCAGTGGATGTCCAGTTGCGATACTGACGTATAAATTCCAGCCTTTGAGCCGATGAACAGTAATGAGAATGGCTGCATGAACAAGGCATCTCCTGTGAAGGCACCTACGCAGCAGCGTTCGCTTTACGGTCGTTGAGACGGCACCGTTGGTAGCCCATTAGTATTGGAACAACCTGCGTACCACCCCAAAGTACCGTTATCCAAGATGGCGGCGATGACGTGATCCAAGATAGCGACGATGACGTGAACCAAGATGGGGGCCGTGACGTCATTCAAGATGGTGGATTTTGGCGGGAAATTTGAATTTTGGCGAGAAAGTGCCAAGCCCCCCTAGCCCAGAAAAATGAGATAGCGCCACCGTGACGTCATCCAAGATGGCGACTGTGATGACAATCAAGATGGCTGCACCCAGTGTATCCACCACGTGCTGTAAGATTTTGCACTTGGCCCACCTCCACTAACTTAACCCTTTCCCCAATAAAAATTGCGCGAACTTCAAATTCCAACATGATAATGCGGCACACCTACGATAATGGCGGCAAAAACGGACTTGTCTCTATTATTTAACCAATTTCGAGCAGATGTGTTCTCCACTGGGTCTGGACTCCAACTGGCTTAGTTCATATCGGTGACGTCAGATCATGATGCAAGTACCGTTATTTAAGATGGCTGCCATCTTGGATCACGTCATCGCCGCCATCTTGGATAACGGTACTTTTGGGGTGGTACGCAGGTTTTTCCATTACTCCCATTGGTTCATCTTGGCGGTTAGTCGCTCAACAATTGCATGTCTTTTCGTATACAGTAAATACGTACCCAAAAACCTGAACATGTCATATGTGATTAAAAATGAAAAGTATTTGTCCATGTGCCGTGTTTTATACCTTTTAAATATTTGTAATCAGGGAAAGACTTCTGGGAACGTGGTGTATAGATTTGAATACCGAAAAAAAATCGCCCGCGAGCAACGATTTTTAATGAAGAGTTTGTTATTTTGGGGATAGAAAAACTATAATATGCTACATAAAACCTGTCTCTGGTATTATTCAACCTCTCCAAATTCCACAACTAGCAATTTCTCTGCGAGTTTGTAAAATGTCGCTTTGAAGAACAAAAGTAACTTTGTGTGGATACCGACAGCTTGAGCTTTTGAGTGAAGCATTATGATCCATGTGAGATGTTAAATGCCACCCCAGTTGACCTATCTGTATATGCGGTCGGACAGTATTATATCAATTAACAAAAGATTATTAGCGTGTTAAAAAACGAGGCAAATGGATTGCAGATTGTAACGTATGGAGGCCCCTAACATGAGATCGTAATAGAAGGATTCAAATGCAATTATAATATGCTACATAAAATCTGTCTCTGGCATTATTCAACCTCTCTAAATTCCACATCCACCAATTTCATTGCGAGTTTGTAAAATGTCGCTTTGAAGAACCAAAGACTGGTTAATGATTGAGCCAAGTTTGCATGTGGGAGGATGACACACTCTACACGTAGCCGGACAGATTAATACCTAGGGTAAGTGCCTTGTATTCACACTGTGATCTACTCGAAAATCGGGCTGACTTGTCACGTCGATTTGCGAATGCCTTGAAAATCTAAATGTACTGAGTTAGGAACAACGACTGGGGAAGACCGTCTATGTACCATAGGAAAAGATCATATACAGGGTGATTCAAAAAGAATACCACAACTTTAAAAATGTGTATTTAATGAAAGAAACATAATATAACCTTCTGTTATACATCATTACAAAGAATATTTAAAAAGGTTTTTTTTCACTCAAAAACAAGTTCAGAGATGTTCAATATGGCCCCCTCCAGACACTCGAGCAATATCAACCCGATACTCCAACTCGTTCCACACTCTCTGTAGCATATCAGGCGTAACAGTTTGGATAGCTGCTGTTATTTCTCGTTTCAAATCATCAATGGTGGCTGGGAGAGGTGGCCGAAACACCATATCCTTAACACACTCCCATAATAAAAAATCGCAGGGGGTAAGATCAGGGCTTCTTGGAGGCCAGTGATGACGTGCTCTGTCACGGGCTGCCTGGCGGCCGATCCATCGCCTCGGGTAGTTGACGTTCAGGTAGTTACGGACAGATAAGTGCCAATGTGGTGGCGCTCCATCCTGCTGAAATATGAATTGTTGTGCTTCTTGTTCGAGCTGAGGGAACAGCCAATTCTCTAACATCTCCAGATACTGTAGTCCAGTTACAGTAGCACCTTCGAAGAAAGGTGACGCTGACGCCTAGTCAACAGCGCCTCAAGCGAACAAATGTACAACTAAATGAAACTTTATAGCTCCCTTAATTCGCCGACAGATAGTGCTTAGCTCTGCCTTTTGTCGTTGCAGAGTTTTAAATTCCTTAAGTTGTGGTATTCTTTTTGAATCACCCTGTATAATGAACAAATATTTACGCAGTAATTTTTGAGAACATTTCTCGTGGAAAACACCAGTTTTTCTTAGTACTTTAAAATGAACATAAACAGTTTCTACTGCAAGAAACCTTTATTTTTGTGATTTCCGCTTTCGGTCAGTTACTGACCATCTTCGGACCTCATACCATGTTGGTAGGGAGTGGCGGTGAACGGAACAGGCGTTATGGAATCCAGGTACGTCAAACTGACAAATGACCACAAGTTTGTTGTAGCTATGCTGAATAACACAAGGGCAGATAAAAATTCGCTTGACATCTTTCTGAGAGAAAGTCTCCACTCCTTTCAGTTTGACTATGTAAGCGTAGAACAGATGTAGCTAAGATTCAGAGAAATAGTATCGACAGCAATTGAGAGATATATTCCAAATAAATTAATAAGAAATGGACGATCCTCCATGGTACACAAAACAGGCCAGAACACCGTTGCAGAAGCAACGAAAAAAGTACGCCAAATAAAAAGAAAACCGCATAGTCCCCTAGACTGGCGAATTTATACAGAAGCTCGAAATTTAACACGAACTTCAATGCGACATGCTTTTAACAGTTTCCACAGCGAAACTCTCTCTCGAAATCCAAAGAGATTCTGGTTAAATGTAAAGTACACCAGCGGCAAGACGCAGTCAATACCTTCACTAAGCGATAACTATGGCGATCTTATTGATGGCAGTGCCTCTAAAGCAGGGTTACTAATCACTGTTTTTCCGAAATTCCTTCAAAAAAGAAGACGAAGTAAATATTACAAAATTCGAATCAAGACCAACTAGCAACCTAAGTAAATTAAAAGTAGATATCCTCGTTGTAGCGGAGCACCATAAAACAATTAGTAAACACAAGGCCTCCGGTCCAAATTGGATACCAGTCAGGTTCTTTTCAGAGTATACTCAAACACTGGAAAGTTGCGCAAGTCACACCAATACCCAATAGAGGAAATAGGAGCAATCCTCTGAATTACAGACCCATATCACTAACGTCGATTTGCTGTAGGATTCTGGACTTACAGGAACCCTGTGTTTTTAACGCAGCTAGCTCTTTATTCTCACGAAGTAATGAGTGCTACCGACAGGGGACGTCAAATTGATTCCACATTTTTAGATTTCCGGAAGGCTTTTTTCACCGTTCCTCACAAGCGGTTTGTAATCATATTGCGTGTCTATGAAGTATTTCTAGGCTGTGTGACTACATCTACATCTACATATACATGGCTGCTCTGCAAATCACATTCAAGTGCCTGGCAGAGGGTTCATCGAACCACCTTCGCAATTCTCCATTATTCCAATCTCGTACAGCGCGCGGAAAGAATGAACACCTATATCTTTCTGTACGAGCTCTGATTTCCCTTATTTTATCTCTCACTAGATTCGTGATTTTCTGTGAGAAAGATCACAGTTCGTATAAACTGACGGAAAGTCATCGAGTAAAACAGAAGTAATATCTGACGTTTCCTCAGGAAGTGTTACAGGTGCTGTGCTGTTCCTGGTCCACGTGAGCATCCGCTAAATATTTGTTACACGATAAATCACACAAATCTGAAGGCCGCAAACTCATCTAAATTCTTAGTGACTACAGTTACGAATAACTTAAAATAGGAACGATCACATAAATAATGTTTTGGGCAAAGCAAACCGAAAACTGTGTTTTATTGACAGTTGTGTTGTAGTGGTCTTCAGTCCTGAGACTGGTTTGATGCAGCTCTATCCTGTGCAAGTTTCTTCATCTCCCAGTACGTACTGCAGCTTACATCCCTCTGAATCTGCTTAGTGTATTGGCAGAACGCCCAGAAAATGCAACAGGTCTGCTACGCTTGCCCGCCCTGTTCTGGAGTATTGCTGTGAGGTGTGGGATCGTCAGATAGAATTGACGGAGGACATCGAAAAAGTTAAAAGAAGAGCAGTTCGTTTTGTATTATCGTGAAATAGGAGAGTACCACGGATATGATACACGAATTGTATTTCATTAATTGATGTGCTGTCTTTCAAACACAGATATTTTCCCTGCGGGAGGACTTTCTCATGAAATTTCAATTACCAACTTTCTCCTCAGAGTGTGAAAATATTTTACTGTCGCCCACCTACATAGGGAGAAATGATTATAGCTCGCCCTTAAAGAGTTAAGAGTTTGTTTTCCATCCGCCTTGTTTGAGAGTGGAACGGTAGAGAAGTAGTTTGGAGGTGGTTTGATGAAGTCTCTGCTAGGCTCTCAATTGTGAATTGCAGAGTAATCATGTAGCTGTAACCGCAAATCAGTTATAAAATGAATGACATGTTTAAAGATACTAATTTAAAGGTTCATCAATCAGATTAGACCACTGTTTGTTTGTTTCAGAAATTGGAAAGTTAAGAACATGTAATAACAATGAAGAAGTGTATAAAATATATCTTATGCAAGAAGGAAGTATGTAAGTTTTATACAGAGGAAGATCACAAAAATATCCAGCTAAGGGAACAACAAGACAAGATATAAACGAAGAATGAACTGTGTGATGACATATGTAAAGGAAAGTGCAAGTGATGTCTTGAGAAAAAAAGAGAAAATCGGAAAAGAAAAAGCTTAATGATATAGGACGATGAAATTAAGAAAATAATACAGGAGAAAAAAGGAGCCTATAGTAAACAGCTACAAATACCGACATCAGAAATTCGCGATAAATATAAAAGGAAGCGAAATCAAGCAAAAGATTCTACTAGAAAGTTCGTCAACACGCTTGGGAGAAGTGTGCTTACAAAGTACTAAAATACCTTATTACACCAAAAAAGACACAGTAAGATTAAATATGACTGATGAAGAAACGTGGCAAACTGTTGCAAAGCGTGGTGAGATCAAGAATTTAAAACTTAACAGCGATAAACAATAACACTAGCAGAATTAAGAGAATCATTAAAAGTATTTAAAAAAAAAAAGAAGCAGAAAAGCTTGTGGAGTAGATCAAATAAGCAGCGAATTTCTAAAATAGGGTGAACTACGGTTCTTACTCTTAACAAACAAATGTTGGAAGAAATGTGACATATCACTTTCGTGGCATAGAGCTGAAGTAATGCCTCTATTTCAGAAAGGTGAAAGAAACAAATACTCAGCACCGCCTACTCCACGGTAACGAATAACCAGCTTAAGGTAATAACTAATATAATATTTAAAAACGATAGTATAAAAGTGCCGAGAATTCATCCCAAAGACTCATACTGCATTAATTGGCTCCAGGACAGCCTTCGGTAATGTAAAGAGATCTAAACTATGGGAGATTAGGAGCCTCGGAGGATACTCTTGCCATTCTATTCAAACACTAAATAGGAACATACCATAGAGCTGAAATTTTAGTCACTAGCATATGGACTAAAAACGTAA
Source organism: Schistocerca americana (assembly GCF_021461395.2). Taxonomy (NCBI): domain Eukaryota; kingdom Metazoa; phylum Arthropoda; class Insecta; order Orthoptera; family Acrididae; genus Schistocerca; species Schistocerca americana. The sequence continues at coordinate 225,200,966 of NC_060125.1, read as the reverse complement.
GTTAACAACTGCTCAAGGACTAAGACCGAAATTATTTAACTTATTGTTAAACAATGGATAACAAATGGTTCATATGGCTCTGAGCACTATGGGACTTAACTTCTGAGGTCATCAGTCCCCTAGAACTTAGAACTACTTAAACCTAACTAACCTAAGGACATCACACACATCCATGCCCGAGGCAGGATTCGAACCTGCGTCCGCAGCGGTCGCGCGGTTCCAGACTGTAGCGCCTAGAACCGCTCGGCCACTCTGGCCGGCGAATGGATAACAGATATCAGACCCGAGATAAAATTGATTCACGATATAGCAATAATATGTTTCAGTCATACCAAAAGAGAGATGATGATCTGTGTATAGACTTGAACAAATTGTTAAAATATATAACTTAGAAATTTTGGTACCTGAAACTGTACATTTCAGGAAAAATAACTAGTCCATTTAAAGATAATTATCAACAGAAAACACATAGGACAAATCTTATCTAGGAGCATATAAGGGCAACTCAAAAGATCGGGAATTGCGCAATGGAGAGTAATGAATGAGCACAGTTACTTTACACGTACAGGGTGTCGCAGGGAAACGGGAAATTTCGAAATAACGTCATTTCCATGAATAAATTCATAAAACTAGTAATTTATTAACGAAAGTGAGTGTATTCAGTATGCCATTATTCAGTATGTCTTTACAATCAAAATGTCTAAAAGTGTCTCTTTACTTTTTAAAGATGACATCGGAAAGATGTGCTCCCATTCGGCGTTCACACTCTAACAGCCTGTTATGAAAACTCTGGAATGCGCGGTGTAGCAAATCTTGGGGAATGGCAGTGATTTCGTTTTCAATGTTCTCCTTCAGTTCATGGATTGTTGCAGTACGTGTACGGTACACCTTGCCTTTAAGATATCCCCACAGGAAGAAGTCGCACACACTAAAATCAGGGGATCTCGCAGGCCATGCAATGTCACCGTTACGTGAAATAATGGGTCTTCCAAACAATTGACGAACTGCTGCCATCGATTGTCGAGCAGTGTGTGACGTGGCTCCGTCCCGCTGAAACCACATGTTTTCGACGTTAAGATTAAGCTCGTACAGTGTCGGTGTAAAGAATGTTTGAAGCATTTCAACATATCGAGCGGATGTTACTGTCACTGCACTACCATCCTCACGTTCAAAAAAATAAGGGCCGATAACACCATGACATGATGCAGCACACCATATTGTGACCTTGGCGCTATGTAGTGGTCGCTGGTGAAACTCACAAGGATTGTCCCGTGCCCAATATAGAAAATTCTGTTTGTTCACGAATCCGTTCAGGTGGAAATGAGCTTCGTCTGATATCCATAAGTTACCAAGGAAATTCGCGTCCTCGTTGATTTTAGCCAATATCTGGCTACTAAACTCCATACGTGACGCTGGGTCTCGTTCATGTAAGTGTTGCACAATCTGCAACTTATAGGGATGGAAGTCTAATTCGTGCAGTAGTCTTTGTAATCTTCGTCGCTTAATCCCTAGCGAAGATGCATGCTGTCGAACGGAGCGACGAGGCGGCTCTAGCAGCTGCAATGTTCGCTGGGATACGTACCGTTGGAATGCCACCTGGAGGTTTCTTTTTCAAGGCAGATCCTGTTTCTTCAAAATTACGCACCCACGTTGTAACCGCATGCGCAGATGGGACACGTCCATGACGTCCAAGCTGGTAATGCTGTCGAAATGTTCTCTGCGCGGAAGTCGCACCATCACCATTTTTGTAAAACGCTCTCACAGCTACTGCACGTTCCGCACCAGTCCAATTCTCCATGATTACTAAATCGCAATGCGTTCACATCAATTGTGCAAAGTTTCGAACATCTGCCGGCGCTACAGTGCTGCCAACTGTAACGTTCAAAATTTCCCGTTCCCCTGCGCCACCCTGTATTTATTTATGTGAATATATGGTACAGAGTGTGCCATTATTGAATGTCACAAGCACTTTTATTCCTTGAATATCACATATGAAAGATGAGCTCCCCCTGGGCGCACACATTACTGCAGTCTGACAGGAACGTTACGCATGGCTCAACGTAACATTTCAGTAGAAATGCTGGAGATTTCCTCTCGTATTCTCGCTTTAAGTTCATCGATGATAGCAGGTCGAGTACATTAAACAGCGCTCTTAAGGTGGCTCCACGAGAAAAAATCACACTTTGTGAGATCAGGTGATCTTGGTGGCCATGCAATGTCACTGTGCCTTGATATGACACGGTTACCAAACAACTGTCGCACGGTTCCCACTGATATCCGTGGCGTACGTACCGTTGCTCCATCATCTTGCAACCAACTGTTGAGAGAAAAATGGGACACATTCGGGAGGACGACGGTTCAATCCCGCGTCCGGCCGTCCTGATTTAGGTTTTCCGTGATTTCCCTAAATCACTCCAGGCAAATGCCGGGATGGTTCCTCTGAAAGGGCACGGCCGACTTCCTTCCCAATCCTTCCCTAATCCGATGAGACCGATGACCACGCTGTCTGGTCTCCTTCCCCAAAACCAACCAACCAACCAAAAATGGGACAGTTCATGCGCAACAAAACTTCCCCCCATGACAACTTACCGAAGAGAATATTGGTTAAAAACAGTCTTGGTTGCAATTTTAGTTTTTTATTTTTCAACGACGCGTTTCGCCTTATTTAGGCATCTTCAGGTTATCTTTTCTAGATGGACGCGAGAGGCACCAAGATCTGCATAACGCGTTCCCGTTCACAGGAGCGAGTAACAGAGTAAGATGGGGGCTCAGGTAGTAAGCACAATGCACCACAGCGTCGTGGTGCATTGATGCCTAAATAAGGCGAAACGCGTCGTTGAAAAATAAAAAACTAAAATTGCAATCAAGACTGTTTTTAACCAGTACTGTGAAGAACGGGTTTGCTGTATGCCACATATGGATTGGAAGAAATACCGAATAGACATTACAGCGGTTGTGCACCGATCATCTTCCAAAAAGTAGGGATTTATAACCCCACACGGTGTCATGGCGCACCACACAGTAACCTTTCTGCTGTGTAACAGACGCTCGTGTAGCTGACGTGGATTTCGGTGGGGCCAGTAGCGAAGATTCTCTCTATTTACAAAGGCACTGAGGTCGAGGTGAGCTTCGCCCGACCTCCACAGATTGTTAATCAAACTCTCGTCGTCGTGCACTATTGCTAACATGCGTTCGCATATTGTCTACGTATTAGCAGGTCGTTAGGTTGAAATTGCAGAATGATCTGCAGCCTGTACAAATGGAACTTTGAATCCAGTTTCAGTATTCGTTGAACACTTGAACGATGCAACTGTAGAGACTCTGTGTGTGTGTGTGTGTGTGTGTGTGTGTGTGTGTGTGTGTGTGTTTGTGACGTCGAACAGAGCGCTGTGGACTTCTTACAAAAACAGTTCGCACAGTCGCGATATTGTCTCCCGTAAGAGCGGGAGACAATCCATGCAGATTGCTTCTTCAGTGCAGATACCGTTGCTTCAAATTTCTGCTGATGAACTGTGTGATTAGTGATAGTGAATATCATAGACTGTTACTTGCACTTTTTCTACGTGATTGGTGCCACTAGGACATGTTTAATTTCTGCTTATAAGCTCTGATGAACAGTGTGATTAGTGATAGTGAATATTATGGACTGCTGTCTGGACCTGCTCTTCATTGCTAGGTGCCACTGACGGACTGCTTCTACTGAAATGTCACTTGTTGGTGTCTGCACCTACTCAACATTGCTGGGTGCCACTAATGGAACTGCTTCTACTGAGATAATGTCACTTGTTGGTGTCTGCACCTGTTCAACATTGCTGGGTGCAACTGATGGAACTGCTTCTATTGAAATGATGTCACTTGTTGGTGTCTGCACCTGCTCAACATTACTGGGTGCGACTGATGGAACTGATTCTACTGAAATAATATCACTGGTTGCTGTTTGCACCTGCTCAACATTGCTGGGTGCCACTGACGGACTGCTTCTACTGAGATAATGTCACTTGTTGGTGTCTGCACCTGTTCAACAATGCTGGGTGCCACTGATGGACTGCTTCTACTGAAAAGATGTCATTTGTTGGTGTCTGTACCTGTTAAACATTACTGGGTGCCACTGATGGAACTGCTTCTACTAAAATGATGTCACTTGTTGGTATTTGCACCTGTTGACCATTGCTGGGTGCTACTGCTGGAACTATCAACTACTTGTTTTTTTTTTTATCTTTGAAAGCATTTTATGTGAACATTTGTGTAAACTGATTTTTTGTGTATTGTGTAAACTATTATGTAAAGTCACATGTATGAAAGAATTTGTATTGCTTACTGTATTTTATATATTAGGTTATTGAAAGGTCAGTGCAAAGCCAAAATTTTATCTAATTATGTGATATTTACGTATTAATATTATCTTTTATTTTTGTCTGTATTTTTGTGGACGAATTTGGTGGTATTTTCACCACCAATGCTGGCAAAAATACCGTCAAATTCTGGCCCGTGGAGGAAGGGCATATGAAAGGTGGCTACACTGAGCCACAGCGCCAGAGATTGCGCCAAAGAGTATTATTCAGCCGCCTCCACTGGCAGTGCTTGTCGAGAACTCGTAGTAGTCAGTGCTTGCTGAGATGTTGTAGTGAAAAGTTCTTGTCGAGAAGTCGTAGTGGAGAGTGCTTGTTCCATGTTTTATGCAGTTGTTTGATGGGCTAGACAGCAGATGTTGTAATGATCAGAGTGCCTTTCGTCAATATATATACACTCCTGGAAATGGAAAAAAGAACACATTGACACCGGTGTGTCAGACCCACCATACTTGCTCCGGACACTGCGAGAGGGCTGTACAAGCAATAATCACACGCACGGCACAGCGGACACACCAGGAACCGCGGTGTTGGCCGTCGAATGGCGCTAGCTGCGCAGCATTTGTGCACCGCCGCCGTCAGTGTCAGCCAGTTTGCCGTGGCATACGGAGCTCCATCGCAGTCTTTAACACTGGTAGCATGCCGCGACAGCGTGGACGTGAACCGTATGTGCAGTTGACGGACTTTGAGCGAGGGCGTATAGTGGGCATGCGGGAGGCCGGGTGGACGTACCGCCGAATTGCTCAACACGTGGGGCGTGAGGTCTCCACAGTACATCGATGTTGTCGCCAGTGGTCGGCGGAAGGTGCACGTGCCCGTCGACCTGGGACCGGACCGCAGCGACGCACGGATGCACGCCAAGACCGTAGGATCCTACGCAGTGCCGTAGGGGACCGCACCGCCACTTCCCAGCAAATTAGGGACACTGTTGCTCCTGGGGTATCGGCGAGGACCATTCGCAACCGTCTCCATGAAGCTGGGCTACGGTCCTGCACACCGTTAGGCCGTCTTCCGCTCACGCCCCAACATCGTGCAGCCCGCCTCCAGTGGTGTCACGACAGGCGTGAATGGAGGGACGAATGGAGACGTGTCGTCTTCAGCGATGAGAGTCGCTTCTGCCTTGGTGCCAATGATGGTCGTATGCGTGTTTGGCGCCGTGCAGGTGAGCGTCACAATCAGGACTGCATACGACCGAGGCACACAGGGCCAACACCCGGCATCATGGTGTGGGGAGCGATCTCCTACACTGGCCGTACACCACTGGTGATCGTCGAGGGGACACTGAATAGTGCACGGTACATCCAAACCGTCATCGAACCCATCGTTCTACCATTCCTTGACCGGCAAGGGAACTTGCTGTTCCAACAGGACAATGCACGTCCGCATGTATCCCGTGCCACCCAACGTGCTCTAGAAGGTGTAAGTCAACTACCCTGGCCAGCAAGATCTCCGGATCTGTCCCCCATTGAGCATGTTTGGGACTGGATGAAGCGTCGTCTCACGCGGTCTGCACGTCCAGCACGAACGCTGGTCCAACTGAGGCGCCAGGTGGAAATGGCATGGCAAGCCGTTCCACAGGACTACATCCAGCATCTCTAGGATCGTCTCCATGGGAGAATAGCAGCCTGCATTGCTGCGAAAGGTGGATATACACTGTACTAGTGCCGACATTGTGCATGCTCTGTTGCCTGTGTCTATGTGCCTGTGGTTCTGTCAGTGTGATCATGTGATGTATCTGACCCCAGGAATGTGTCAATAAAGTTTCCCCTTCCTGGGACAATGAATTCACGGTGTTCTTATTTCAATTTCCAGGAGTGTATGAAGGTAAAATATTCCCTGTTTTTTCATTATTTCATTATTATCAGTCATTACAGATTCAGTCAACAAAGCATCTGGCTCGTGTTCTTGTATTAGAGTGTAATTCTGGTTTCCTTACGCACTTATAGTATTTATATATTTTTTTAATTACTTCAGTATAAATGGTATTTAAAATTTCTTGTCTTATTGAAGAAGAACCGTGCCAGATGTGTACGTTGAATCACACTTCCACTCACATAACAATTACACTTGTGTTTTGGTTTCGTAGGTTTTATAGTTGCTGGGGACTTAATTAATTAATTAATTAATTGTGTTCACGAAAATTTTCTTTCATTCCTTGTTGTTATTCTATGCAGTCAGATTGCGTACTAAAACTAGTCAGGGCCAACCGTTTACGAGACTTCGTAAACGGACAGACAGCTACTAAAAAAATTTTAAAATATTTGCATTTCATAATATATAATTAAGCCCCCATGCACGTGGCGACCGCTGCTTCGGATCGTCCCTTGGAATTATTCTGACTGTAAAAATAGTAGACAGTAGTATTGTTGTAGTAATTTGTAGTTTAGTAATTGTAGTCTATTTTGCATGTGTAGATTTGGTAATTGTCATTCTTCTAATGGTATTTCAGAATTTAATTTTGTTGTCTTGTATACGCGTTTGACAATTTAGTGCAATTATTTCAATTGTTCGTTAATTGTGTTTGAGGGAAACATTTCGTGTGAATGGTATTGTTGGAGATGAGGAGTCATTGTGTGTAATTTTCGTACAGTGACGAGTTTTGTATGTTTTGTAAATGATTACGCGATCGATGAAAAAGGCGAGAATGATGAATAGTTAGAATGACGAAATTGTTGACATGGCGAACTCGCCAACACAGGACAACAGTATGATGAATAATGGAGTTGAAAACAATTTAATAAGTCGGGAAAATAGTCCGGAACCATTTCAAAATTTTTCTCAATCAGAAAATTCACAGAATACGAGATTAACGACAGAAGATTCTGGAATAGTATCGAACACAGATAGCTTTACAGCTATGACGAAAGAAGTTGGTTTTACGGGAAATATTAGGAGCGAAAAGAATTGTGAACCAGTTAATATGGTGCAGTTGATGGGTGCAATATTAAATCTGGGATCACAGTTAAGATCTGAATTAAAAACAGTGGAATCACAAATAGGAAGAATTAACACGAAGATGGAAACTTTGACAATACGGTTAGGCTCACAAATAGGAACAAGTAAAACCGAGATGGAAACAATGGAAACACAGTTAGGCTCACGAACAGGGACATGTTTCAAAAACATGAAAGATGAATCAAAGAAAGAAATTAAAGAAGTACAACCGATTTTGAATGCTCACAATAATAGTTTAATTTCAATAGAAATCAGACAAGAGGAACAGGAAGAAAGAGATCGCGCGATAGTACAAAAATTTTCAGAGTTAAATTTACAACGTGCACATGATAAGGAAGAAATATTTGAGAGAATCGAGGAATCCGTACCAAATGACAGAATAAATAACTTAACGCAACAGTATAAACAGTTAACTACTAAATGTGACAATACCGAAACCCGAGTCGCGACACTTACAGAAGACGTAATTAAACAGAAAGAACAATTAGGTGACTCATCGGAAAGAGTTGAGGAGATCTCAGATAAACTGATAAGTCTTAGTTTACATGGGACAGAGATTCGGATGATACAGCTCCATTACCATTTGCAGAAACCGAAGAGTACCAGAACATACATAAGCATGTTGAAAATCAGGGAAAATTTAATGAACGCGTGAAAAGGGAATTTGAGGCATTACAAAAGCAAGTCAACCAAATTGAAGGCGAAATCGTAGGAAAAGACAGCAAAAGAAATTTAGGATCACAGGTAGCAGAGGGGTTTGAAGAAAGTAATTTGTTTCATTGACGGGATACAACAAGAGAGCGCCAGGCGCGAGAATTTAACAATAATCGTCATTGTGACTGGGAGAGACGCGGTAGGTCTTTGTCGCCACGAGGCGAAAACTTTGACTATAAACACTTTGTGACTGTTCGGAAATTTAAGATCTTTCGCAATTCTAAGAATGACATACATCCATGTTCATGGCTAGATCAATTTACGTACGCACTTCTGCCAAATTTGCCACTAAGTCACAAACTGGAAATTATGTGCGGCTATTAATGTCCTCAGGGGATTCACTACACTAAGTGAATATGTGCCGTAGCGTGCATAGGGCCCCGAGCTGTAGTGGTGCTATTTCCCTTTTAGTTTTCTGCACCGCTGCCTACTCTTTTACTATTCTTTGCATCTGTCAAAACAACTCTTCTACTATCAATCTATCTAGGGAGTAAGTAAACAATAACCGGATATGACTATTTTACCCAAAAGTGATTTCGGAAATTACCATTTGGACTTACTGTGTCTTCAGCAGCATTCATTTGTAGTTTAAACGAAATCTTATCTGTTTATCTTCGTGACAATATTACTTCATATGTTGACGATATTCTTATTGCTAAACGTTCTTGGAGTGAACACAACAAAATTCTGGATTCAGTATTACGTATTTTTGCAAGAGTTGGCATTATAGTGAACTTGGAAAAATCTGAATTTGGTCGTTCTCAGGTGAAATTTCTCGGTCACATTATTTCTACAGAAGGTATTCTTCCTGATCCAGAGAAACTAGACGCTATTCGTAATTATGCTGTCCCTACTACAAAACGTGATGTTCGTAGTTTCCTTGGTGTCTGTAATTTTCTTAGACGCCGTGTTAGATTGGACAATTTGGCCACACCTCGTTTTTGCGAACTATCTAGAAAGTTCTTTTTAAACGAAAATCGGTTGACAACTCTGTTTGGTTAGTTTGTATTCCTGATGAGTGGGTCAATAAATTGATTTGGTACACACATGTCAGTTATGCACACTTTGGTCCCAGAAAATGCTTTCATAAATTACGAGAAAATTGCTACTTCAGTAATATGGAAAAACGTATTCGATCTGTTCTTGCCAAATGCAAATTATGTCAAAAGGCTAAGCCGCCAACTATTTCTCATAGAACACCGTTGTTTCCTATCATTCCAGCGAAATTAAAGGACGTGGCTGCAGTCGATTTGTTCGGTCCAGTGGTTCGTTCTACTAATGGTTTTGCGTACATTTTCGTAGCAGTGGAACTGACATCAAAATATGTGTGTTTTACACCTTTACGCAAAGCAACAGCTCGTTCAGTATCTAATGCTTTCATCAAACATTTTCTTAAAGAAGTGGGTCATGTTGATAAGGTTATATCAGATAATGGATCACAGTTTCACTCTAAAATTTGGCTTCGTACTCTACGGCGTCGTAAGATTAAACCAATCTTCATTTCACTTTTTCACCCTCAATCTAACGCTTCAGAGAGATGGATGAAGGAAATCAATAAATTGTGTCGTCTTTATTGTCATCAGAATCACAGAACGTGGGATCAGTACCTTCATATTTTTCAAAACATCCTGAATGAACTTCCTAATGACTCAACTTCTTTACCGCCTATACTGATATTAAAAAAAAAAAAAAAGCACCGACAAATCGCATTTCTGAAATCGTTCCTTTTCCGCCTACACGGAAACTGCGGCATTCTGAAGTTGTGAACCTGTCTCTACAAAATATTGTGTCTGCGGCTGCTGGAAGAGAGAAATCAGCTAAGCGTCCTGGTCGTTTAAAAACTTTTTCAGTTGGCCAAAAGGTATTAATTAAGTCGCATCGTTTGTCTCACAAAGGAATTTTTTCTGCTTTATAACGGTCCATATAGAATTCGCAAAATTATTCATGATAACACTGTTGAAGTAGAAACTCTTAAATCTCGACGCTCTAAAGGAATACATCATATATCGAACGTTAAAATTTTTGTGGAATGACATACTTTTGAGAAACTAACAGCTACATGTAAACATGCGGAGAGTACAAGGATACCGCGCTGTGTTTTGGCGGCGGCACATACTCAAAGCAACAGTCAAGTCTGCGCGCCGCACAAGGCAGTCGTTGACCGCAAAAAACTACTTCCTACGTCACGCGCCTACAGCTTATTCTATGCAGTCAGATTGCGTACTAAAACTAGTCAGGGCCAACCGTTTACGAGACTTCGTAATCGGACATACAGCTAAAAAAAATTAAAAAATTATTTGCATTTAATATTTATATAATTAAGCCCCCATGCACCCTGTCTGTCTGTACATCAGGTCTACCCTCTCTTATTTAGCTGTGGTTGTGCCGTCGCATTTCCACTTCACAATCACATCACCGAGGGTCGACTTGGTCAGCTGTAGAAGGGGTGAAATGTCCCTGATGGCTCTGTTATAACATCCAGTGACTAGTCACGTTCGAAATCACTGCGACCTACTAAACACAACATTCTGCTGCGACTGCTTCTCTACTGACAAAACAATACTTCCCGCCTCCTTGTATTCCAGCAGGTCTCCCTCTCGGCACATCTACTGGCCAATTCCGCACCACATACGAGGGGTGTGAAAAGTCCGTGCAAAAATAAAAACTACTTACGTGTTAGGGGTAAACCTTTTTTATTTTTCGACATCCTCCCCTTTTAGACTTATACACTTTGCCCAACGCTGTTCTAATTTGTTGATCCCTTCCGAATAATAGGAATTGTCCAAATCTGCAAAATAGCTATTAGTTGCTGCAATCACCTCCTCGTCTGAATAAAATCTTTGTCCCGCCAGCCATATCATCAAATTGGGGAACAAATAGTAGTCTGAGGGATCCAAGACTGGAGAATAGGGGGGATGTCAAACGAGTTGGAGTCCTATTTCCATTAATTTTGCGACCACAACTGCTGAGTTGTGTGCTGGTGTATTGTCGTGATGGAAAAGGACTTTTTTGCGGTCCAATCGCCGGCGTTTTTCTTGCAGCTCTGTTTTCAGACGGTCCAATAACGATGAATAATATGCACCTGTAATACTTTTACCCTTTTCCAGATAGTCGATGAGGATTATCCCTTGCGAATCCTAAAATACATTCACCATAACCTTGCCGGCCGAAGCAATGGTCTTCGCCTTCTTTGGTGCAGATTCTCCCTTGGTAACCCATTGTTTAGATTGTTGTTTGGTCTCAGGAGTATAGTAATGTATTCATGTTTCATCCACAGTGACGAAACGAAGCTTTAAGTCCTGTGGATTCTTCTTTAACAACCGCAAACAATCCTTGCAACACTTCATACGATTCCCTTTTTGGTCAAGCATAAGCAGTCGCGGAACCCATCTTGTGGATAGCTTTCTCATGTCCAAATGTTTAAGCAAAATATTATGTACCCGTTCATTCGAGATTCCCACAGTACCATCAGTCTCACGCACCTTAACTCCTCTGTCATCCATCACCATATCATGGATTTTATCAATGATTTCTGGAGTCGTTACCTCCACAGGTCGTCCAAAATGTTCAGCATCACTTGTGCCCATATGGCCACTCCGAAAATTTTGAAACCACTAATAAACTGTTCTAATCGAAGGTGCAGAGTCACCGTAATGTTATCAAGCTTTGCTTTTCATAAAGTAATGTTTAATCACCACACGAAATTCTTTTTCGTCCATTTTTTGACAATCACTCGACTTCCTTGATTCACACGAATGCCAATCACAAAAAATAGACCAATAAGGCTGAAACTTGGTGTGCGTTCCTTCCAAAGATGCTACTAACTAAACATGACTTCGATACACGCCTGTGGTGCCATCTCTCGGTCTTTGCACGGGCTTTTCAAACGCCTCTCGTATGACTGTCTCGATACTTTTGACCAGACGGTGTACAAGACCTACATGAGTTAAATATTTGGAACAGTGATAAGCAAAGAAACTTCACACTTTATCGATGCTCTAGTGTTCAGAGTTTTATTCGCGATAGAATAACGATAAAATACGAATGCCTAATATACATGTAAGGCATACTTACAACACCAGATGTTTGAGTTATGGACTACTCAGGCGGCAGAAACCGACAAAAGTCACAAGTCTTTCCGTTAAATCTTCTCTGTGTATAAAAGGCAATGTCCTGAGTGACTCATTGATGCCTGACCCATCATCGCCCAGCCCTAACCGCTAATGATAGAAGCTTTAAATTTGAAGAGTGGATCGTATACTGTAGGGGTCGTTTAAGAAGGGATTTTGCGAAATTCCAACTCTAAGGGGATGAAATAGGGGATGAAGTGTTTATTTGAAAAATGTCGCTATTAAAGCAGTTTTGTAGCTTATTTATTTATTTAGCGTATGGCATCTACAGAGTAAAACTGCGCACAAACTATTAATAAACGAATTACCCATATATTATTAAATGATTGATGCAAACAACAATATGCGAAAGATTAGGGAGACAGCCGCTGTAGCTATTACAAGTCCGCATCTAAGCAGGTCACCCACTGAACAGCACGTGAAGTAGCATTCATGATATCCCTCCATTCTCCTTCAAACCTCCTGGCAGGACATTCGAAGATCAGGTGAGGGATTGTTTGTTCTTTTGCACCACAGTCGCATCGTGGGTCATCAGTGAGTTTCCATTTGTGGAGAATGGCCTTACACCTACCGAGCCGGCCGCGGTGGTCTAGCGGTTCTGGCGCTGCAGTCCGGAACCGCGGGACTGCTACGGTCGCAGGTTCGAATCCTGCCTCGGGCATGGGTGTGTGTGATATCCTTAGGTTAGTTAGGTTTAAGTAGTTCTAAGTTCTAGGGGACTTATGACCTGAGATGTTGAGTCCCATAGTGCTCAGAGCCATTTGAACCTACCGTGGGTCCGCAGCTCGTGGTCGTGAGGTAGCGCTCTCGCTTCCCTTCGCCCGGGTTCGATTCCCAGCGGGGTCAGGGATTTTCTCTGCCTCGTGATGACTGGGTGTTGTGTGATGTCCTTAGGTTAGTTAGGTTTAAGTAGTTCTCAGTTCTAGGGGGCTGATGACCATAGATGTTAAGTCCCATAGTGCTCAGAGCCATTTGAACCTACCGTGGTTAGTCCTCACACGATTAAGTCTGCACCAAGTTCTTCTGGACATTTGCATTCCTTCCACCGGTATCGAAGGATCGAAATCGGTGATGAGAGGATGGTGATTATTCAACGACCAGTATTGCCTCCATTCCCTTGCTATGTCGTACCTTTCTGGGAATTTTGTAGCTAGACCTACGAAAACTTGGTTTCTCGGTCAAAAATAAAGAAATACGTGTTTTAGCATTCTTGATAGTTTAACTCTATGGGGGTGAAAGATAACTCTATGGGGGTGAAAGATTTTCTTTTGAAAATAATTCATTATTAAAGGACTAATAAAGTGTTATTAAAGCTACATCTATGAACATTGCTATTTAACTTCTCTGTTACAAATAAAAAATACTTGTTTCCGTGTTTTTGGAAATAAAAACCGTAAGGGCGGTGAAATAGGGGATGAGATTTTTTAATTAAAGTATTTTACAATGGAAGCTTTTTTAAAGGTAAATCTGAAAATGTAAATTTGGCTTCTCAGTTAGAAATAAAAAACTACGTGTTTCACTGTTTTTGGAAATTCAATATCTATGGGGGGTGAAACGGAAATATTTCACTGTGCAAGCGTTTTTTAAGCTAAATCTATGAAAATTTGTATTAGGATTCTCCGTTAGGAATAAAACATATGCATGTCACTGTTTCTGGAAATTCAACCTCCAAGAGTGTGAAACAGGCCGTGAAACGCTTTATGAAAATGTTTCATTACGAAAGCATTGTTAAGGTTAAACCTTTGAAAATTGGTGTTTGGCTTCCCGGTTAGAGATGAAAAAACACGTGTTTCACTGTTTCTAGAAATTCAGCCCCTAATGGGGTGAAATAGGATCAGACTACCCACTGAATCTTCATCGCCCATCCCAAACAGCTAAGAATAGAAACTCGAAGTCTGAAGAGGGCGTTGATCTCAAAACGTAGGCATAGTTTAAGAAGAGATTGTCCGAAATTCCATTCCTAAGGGGGTGAAATAGGGGACGAAAAGCTTTTTGAAAGTATGTAGCTATGAAGAGAATTTTGAAGCTAGAACGACGAAAACTGGTATTTTCTTTCTCTGTCAAGAAATAAAAAAATACGTGTTTCAGGATTTTTGGAAATTCAACCACAAAGGGGGTGAAATAGTGGATGAAAGCTTTTTCAAAATAAATAGTTGCTAAAAAACTACTATAGAATTTTTAAGGCTACATCTATGGCAACTGGTATTTGACTTCTCTGTTAGTAATAAAAAAAATACGTGTTTCAGTGTTTCTGAAAATTCAACCGCTAAGGAAGTGCAAAAGGGATGAAAACTTTGAAAAAAAATTTTTTTCGTTACATTAAAAAAAATTAAAGCTAAATTTACGAAAATTGGCATTGCACTTCTCGGTTAGATATAAAGAAATGATTCTTATGGGATGAAAGTTACTATAGAATTATCTCCACAAGAACGCAAAAGGCATGATAACAAAACCTTTGGACTCCAGCTACCAGAATCGCTTTTTGGTCAGAAATACACTCGGAAATGACCATGCTTATATGGCCTTAATTAGCGTGAAAAGCTTAGAAAGATGTTGCTATTTGTGAACGACACAAAAAGTCGATTAAATAAAACCAAAAAAATATGTGCACGCCATGCAGTCTACGTGAGCGAAGCAGTGGGCGCTAAGCTGGTGGCATAATAATCTGCTGCTGTGGTTATCAGTCCCCTAGAACTTAAAACTACTTAAACCTAACTAACCTAAGGACATCAGACACATCCATGCCCGAGGCAGGATTCGAACCTGCGACCGTAGCAGTCGCACGGTTCCGGACTGCGCGCCTAGAACCGCGAGACCACCGCGGCCGGCAATAATCTGCCTCATGACCCATTCACTGACTTCTGAGATCCTACATACCATAGCTCAATTGTTGAATATAAGAGAGCTGTGTCAGGATCGCCCGCATCTCGTGGTCGTGCGGTAGCGTTCTCGCTTCCCACGCCCGGGTTCCCGGGTTCGATTCCCGGCGGGGTCAGGGATTTTCTCTGCCTCGGGATGGCTGGGTGTTGTGTGCTGTCCTTAGGTTAGTTAGGTTTAAGTAGTTCTGAGTTCTAGGGGACTGATGACCATAGATGTTAAGTCCCATAGTGCTCAGAGCCATTTGAAACCATTTTTTTTTGTGTCAGGATCGCCTGAGGCGCTGGCTGTGTAGGCGGCGGCTGTGTACATCAAAAGCACTGCTGGCACAATGTCAGCAATAGACATTTGTTGGGCACGAATCATTTCTTTCCGATGGTACTTAGATTAAATGCCGCCGTAGAAATGACAGGGTGACGACAGCGTGTTTTCAAAGTAGCGGACCGAGGCAAGTCTTCTTATCGCAGGCAGAAGGTAGGAATACGACGAACAGAAAAGCTCATGTACCTTTTCCGGTTATTTCTGAAGCCCCTTTTTTTTTCAGGTCAGTTTTTGCGAACCCTTCTTGTGCCTGCGCCCTTGGCGGGGGTCTATCGCGCCACGTTCTTTGTACAGCCATGGTTCGTCTTCTTGAACAGACGCAAAGCATCTGACGTAAGGAAAAAATATCGCACTTTGAGCATTAAAATAATAGCTCTGAGAGGTAAAGATCAGTGTGCACTGACTGCCGTAAAGAAATACGACCTCTAGAGGTCTAACTCACGACCCATGTAACGAAAATATTCAAGCAAAGCACATCAGCGCAGGAGAAACTGAATGTGATTCAGTCGCTGAGTTTCGAACGTCCAACTACAACCATCATAAATATGAAAGCCGTATGTAAAGAAAAAAAATGCGTCCCGTTTGCGGTTTTTGTCACGTTAGCGTAACTAACGTTAGCTTATCCCTGCCGCCGTTGGATAAGCAGCTGCAGCAGCAAGTCGTATACTCCTAGCTCACTCATTTGTTACATAGTTTAATTCTTAATTTCTTTGCGTGTTTTTGGTACTTGCATTGTTTAATTCATAAATTTCGAGCGTATTATAGTATTTGAGAGTTGTAGCATCGCGTTTTAGTACCTGAATAGTGTAAATTCGCGTAGTCGTTTGTCTACTGTTTTGTTTTGAACGGCCAGTGTCGGTTGGTCAGTCAGTGTGCTCCCTGCCGCCGTTGGATAAGCAGCTGAGCAGCAAGTCGTATACTCCTAGCTCACTCATTTGTTACATAGTTTAACTCTTAATTTCTTTGCGTGTTTTTGGTTCTTGCATTGTTTAATTCATAAATTTCGGGCGTATTATAGTATTTGAGAGTGTAGCATCGTGTTTTAGTACCTGAATAGTGTAATTTCGTTTAGTCTCCTTCCGCCGCCGAGCAGTGTCAGCAGTGCGCAAGTAGCAGCATTACTGCATTTACTAGGCAATCTTGTATTTTAATAACCGTTTAAATTTTGTCGATTTGTTTGCGCTCTCTGTAGATTAGTTCAGACGTTCTTAGCAAAACAGTTTTTAGCATGGATAGGGACTGCAACTGCTGTGTTCGGATGCAGGCTGAGTTGGCATCCCTTCGTTCCCAGCTTCAGGCAGTGTTGGCTTCGGTCACACAGCTTGAGGCTGTTGCCAATGGGCATCACTGTGGGGGTCGAGATGGGGGTTTGTCGGGGACGGCCAGCTCGTCCCACGCATCCCCTGATCGGACTACGACTGTGGTTGCCCGGGATACTGCCCGCATTGAGGCTGATCCCTCACCTGTGGTAGAGTGGGAGGTCGTTTCAAGGTGTGGCAGGGGGCGAAAGACATTCCGGAGGGCTGAACGGAAAGCCTCTCCAGTTTGTCTGACGAACCGGTTTCAGGCTCTGTCTCAGGCTGATACTGATCTTCGGCCTGACATGGCTGCTTGTCCTGTTCCAGCGGTTGCCCCTCAGTCTGCAAGATCCGGGCAGTCGCAGAGGGTGGGCTTACTGGTAGTTGGGAGCTCCAACGTCAGGCGCGTAATGGGGCCCCTTAGGGAAATGGCAGCAAGAGAGGGGAAGAAAACCAATGTGCACTCCGTGTGCATACCGGGGGGAGTCATTCCAGATGTGGAAAGGGTCCTTCCGGATGCCATGAAGGGTACAGGGTGCACCCATCTGCAGGTGGTCGCTCATGTCGGCACCAATGATGTGTGTCGCTATGGATCGGAGGAAATCCTCTCTGGCTTCCGGCGGCTATCTGATTTGGTGAAGACTGCCAGTCTCGCTAGCGGGATGAAAGCAGAGCTCACCATCTGCAGCATCGTCGACAGGACTGACTGCGGACCTTTGGTACAGAGCCGAGTGGAGGGTCTGAATCAGAGGCTGAGACGGTTCTGCGACCGTGTGGGCTGCAGATTCCTCGACTTGCGCCATAGGGTGGTGGGGTTTCGGGTTCCGCTGGATAGGTCAGGAGTCCACTACACGCAACAAGCGGCTACACGGGTAGCAGGGGTTGTGTGGCGTGGGCTGGGCGGTTTTTTAGGTTAGATGGCCTTGGGCAAGTACAGAAAGGGCAACAGCCTCAACGGGTGCGGCGCAAAGTCAGGACATGCGGGGACCAAGCAGCAATCGGTATTGTAATTGTCAACTGTCGAAGCTGCATTGGTAAAGTACCGGAACTTCAAGCGCTGATAGAAAGCACCGAAGCTGAAATCGTTATAGGTACAGAAAGCTGGCTTAAGCCAGAGATAAATTCTGCCGAAATTTTTACAAAGGTACACACGGTGTTTAGAAAGGATAGATTGCATGCAACCGGTGGTGGAGTGTTCATCGCTGTTAGTAGTAGTTTATCCTGTAGTGAAGTAGAAGTGGATAGTTCCTGTGAATTATTATGGGTGGAGGTTACACTAAACAACCGAACTAGGTTAATAATTGGCTCCTTTTACCGACCTCCCGACTCAGCAGCATTAGTGGCAGAACAACTGAGAGAAAATTTGGAATACATTTCACATAAATTTTCTCAGCATGTTAAAGTCTTAGGTGGAGATTTCAATTTACCAGATATAGACTGGGACACTCAGATGTTTAGGACGGGTGGTAGGGACAGAGCATCGAGTGACATTATACTGAGTGCACTATCCGAAAATTTCCTCGAGCAATTAAACAGAGAACCGACTCGTGGAGATAACATCTTGGACCTACTGATAACAAACAGACCCGAACTTTTCGAATCTGTATGTACAGAACAGGGAATCAGTGATCATAAGGCCGTTGCAGCATCCCTGAATATGGAAGTTAATAGGAATATAAAAAAAGGGAGGAAGGTTTATCTGTTTAGCAAGAGTAATAGAAGGCAGATTTCAGACTACCTAACAGATCAAAACGAAAATTTCTGTTCCGACACTGACAATGTTGAGTGTTTATGGAAAAAGTTCAAGGCAATCGTAAAATGCGTTTTAGACAGGTACGTGCCGAGTAAAACTGTGAGGGACGGGAAAAACCCACCGTGGTACAACAACAAAGTTAGGAAACTACTGCGAAAGCAAAGAGAGCTCCACTCCAAGTTTAAACGCAGCCAAAACCTCTCAGACAAACTGAAGCTAAACGATGTCAAAGTTAGCGTAAGGAGGGCTATGCGTGAAGCGTTCATTGAATTCGAAAGTAAAATTCTATGTACCGACTTGACAGAAAATCCTAGGAAGTTCTGGTCTTACGTTAAATCAGTAAGTGGCTCGAAACAGCATATCCAGACACTACGGGATGATGATGGCATTGAAACAGAGGATGACACGCGTAAAGCTGAAATACTAAACACCTTTTTCCAGAGCTGTTTCACAGAGGAAGACCGCACTGCAGTTCCTTCTCTAAATCCTCGCACAAACGAAAAAATGGGTGACATCGAAATAAGTGTCCAAGGAATAGAAAAGCAACTGGAATCACTCAATAGAGGAAAGTCCACTGGACCTGACGGGATACCAATTCGATTCTACACAGAGTACGCGAAAGAACTTGCCCCCCTTCTAACAGCCGTGTACCGCAAGTCTCTAGAGGAACGGAGGGTTCCAAATGATTGGAAAAGAGCACAGATAGTCCCAGTCTTCAAGAAGGGTCGTCGAGCAGATGCGCAAAACTATAGACCTATATCTCTTACGTCGATCTCTTGTAGAATTTTAGAACATGTTTTTTGCTCGCGTATCATGTCATTTCTGGAAACCCAGAATCTACTATGTAGGAATCAACATGGATTCCGGAAACAGCGATCGTGTGAGACCCAACTCGCCTTATTTGCTCATGAGACCCAGAAAATATTAGATACAGGCTCCCAGGTAGATGCTATTTTTCTTGACTTCCGGAAGGCGTTCGATACAGTTCCGCACTGTCGCCTGATAAACAAAGTAAGAGCCTACGGAATATCAGACCAGCTGTGTGGCTGGATTGAAGAGTTTTTAGCAAACAGAACACAGCATGTTGTTATCAATGGAGAGACGTCTACAGACGTTAAAGTAACCTCTGGCGTGCCACAGGGGAGTGTTATGGGACCATTGCTTTTCACAATATATATAAATGACTTAGTAGATAGTGTCGGAAGTTCCATGCGGCTTTTCGCGGATGATGCTGTAGTATACAGAGAAGTTGCTGCATTAGAAAATTGTAGCGAAATACAGGAAGATCTGCAGCGGATAGGCACTTGGTGCAGGGAGTGGCAACTGTCCCTTAACATAGACAAATGTAATGTATTGCGAATACATAGAAAGAAGGATCCTTTATTGTATGATTATATGATAGCGGAACAAACACTGGTAGCAGTTACTTCTGTAAAATATCTGGGAGTATGCGTACGGAACGATTTGAAGTGGAATGATCATATAAAACTAATTGTTGGTAAGGCGGGTACCAGGTTGAGATTCATTGGGAGAGTGCTTAGAAAATGTAGTCCATCAACAAAGGAGGTGGCTTACAAAACACTCGTTCGACCTATACTTGAGTATTGCTCATCAGTGTGGGATCCGTACCAGGTCGGGTTGACGGAGGAGATAGAGAAGATCCAAAGAAGAGCGGCGCGTTTCGTCACTGGGTTATTTGGTAACCGTGATAGCGTTACGGAGATGTTTAATAAACTCAAGTGGCAGACTCTGCAAGAGAGGCGCTCTGCATCGCGGTGTAGCTTGCTCGCCAGGTTTCGAGAGGGTGCGTTTCTGGATGAGGTATCGAATATATTGCTTCCCCCTACTTATACTTCCCGAGGAGATCACGAATGTAAAATTAGAGAGATTAGAGCACGCACGGAGGCTTTCAGACAGTCGTTCTTCCCGCGAACCATACGCGACTGGAACAGGAAAGGGAGGTAATGACAGTGGCACGTAAAGTGCCCTCCGCCACACACCGTTGGGTGGCTTGCGGAGTATCAATGTAGATGTAGATGTAGAAGATTGAAGGAGGACATCGAAAAAGCTCAAAGAAGGGCAACTCATTTTGTACTATAGCGAAACAGGGGAGAGAGTGTCACGGGTATGATATGCGAGTTGAGGTGGCTATCATTTTTTAAAAAAAGGGATCTTTCGACGCGGCGAGATACTTTCACGAAATTTGCCTCTTTTTTTTCCTCCGAATGCGAAAATATTTTGTTGACGCCCACCTACATAGGGAGAAATTGTCATCGTAATAAAATCAGAAAAATCAGAGCTCGCACGAAGAGATTTATGTGTTCGTTTTTCCCGTGCGCTGTTCGAAAGTGCAACGGCAGAGAAATAGTGTGAAAGTGGTTCGATGAACCGTGTGCCAGGAACGAAAGTGTGAACTGCAGAGCAGGCATCTAAATGTAGATGTAAAACACGATGCATGTCAACGAACTTAACAACAAAATTATATTAAAAACGAATATGTAAAAAAGCCATGAATAAGTATCGAAATAATAGAAAATTTCCAAAAATGCGCAAACTGAAAGAAAGTACCAGCACTAGGGCCCGAACTCATTTCAGGTATTCTGTATGAGGAGGTTTGTACGTTAACACTCGCAATAACAAGAGGAGGATGTGTGTGTGTGTGTGTGTGTGTGTGTGTGTGTGTGTGTGTGTCTGTGTGTGTGTGCGGAGGGGGGGGGGGCGGGGGGGGTGCATTGTGTCCAACTTTCGAAAATATTGTAATCTAATCACTTTATTTCTATTTTAAAATTTTGAAAAAAAAATTTATTGCATTTTAATGAATTCTGCTGCCATATTCCATGAATATGGTAATTTTTTCTTTTTAATTTATCCCAAAAATTTAATTTTTAGTAGTAGATGTAACTTTCCCCCAATGAACATCATATTCAATATTTACGCTTTCAGGACCTTAATTCTACATGAATATCTCTCTGAAACATAAGCTGTGAGTAAAGCTCAATGACACTTAACGAATTTTGTATACTTTTTTATGATGGGCATTAAGTAACTCTACCCTCTCCCCTCCCATTTGCAGTACAGGTTACTGAAAGTATGTTTTAATATAAGTCAACAAAATTAACGATTTTGTTTACTTTTCAGTTTTTTTATGGTGGGGCATAAAGTACCCCCTCCCCTCTTGGTAACGCGCTTTGTGAAAAATACGTTGGTGTTGCTACAGTTAATGGGCTACATACGTCAATTTACAAAAGCAGTACAAATTAGTGGAAATTGCAAAAAAAAGAAAAAAATCCTGGGAATGTCGGAACTTCCGCAGGACCTCTTAAGTACAGATCCCTGTGTGAAGGAGAAATCTGCAAGACAAGTGAGCTATCGCAGGCCGGGGGTAGAGGCGACCGTTAGTGAAAGCACGTCAGGTATTCTGCTAACTGCAGGGTGCATGACGTCACAAGTGAAAGTAGGTCAGTGCACCGTTAGGTAAACTTGCTCGGAAGTCCGAACCAGCCGCAGATACTATAAGGGACTTCATCATGGTCTTCTTGAGCCCTGTAGGATGTGGGTAAAATGTAATTATGAAGAAAGTTGACAATATTTGCGAATCAATATTTGTATTCTGCGAATTTTTTTTCTATCACCAAATGAAATGCGCTGAAATACCAAGACAGCAATGCGTGAACCCTTCGGTAAGTACTGGAGAAAAATATTATCACGAGACCAACATCTGGTTCTATACCTGTACTCCGTAAGCCACCGTGCGGTTATGGCCGAAAGTGCATTGCACAAAGATCTCATTTTGTTCCTCTTCTTATTCCATTCGCGAGCAGAAAGATTGTGGACACACTTCTGCAGGAGATAGTTTCTTTAGTTTTTGCATTGCAGTCACTACACGACCAGTAAGTTGGAAGAAGCAATGGATTTGTTACTTCGTTTGGGAACGTACAACCTGTCCAAAAGTTCAAGACATTTTAGCCGTATGTTAAGATTATCAGCAGCACACAAATCAGCGTCCTTATGCTTGTGAGCGAGACAGAAATTAGAAAATAGAAAAAAGCAAAACAAAAAGCGAGATGTTAAATTTTGCCTTCTAATATTCCTTCGTCCGCCGCTGGTGGTCTCGTGGTAGCGTTCTTGCTTCCCGAGCATGCCGGCACGGTAGCTCAGCGTGTTCGGTCAGACGGTTAGCTCCCTCTGTAATAAAAAAAAACTGAGTTAATCGATCAACAACTTAAACGGATGTCTTACGACGTCCGCCCCGAGTAGATGCAACGAACAAATTCGAACAAAATGAGATTTAAATAAATAAAAAATAAAAAAAGCACCGGATCGCGGGTTCGATTCCCGGCGGGGACAGGGATTAATACCTGCTCCGAGGTGACTGGGTTTTGTTTTGTCGTCGTCATCATCATAATTCATCCCCATTACGGTCGGAGGAAGGCAACGCCAAACCACCTCCATTATGACCTTGCCTAGTACGGCGGTGCGGGTCTCCCGCATCTTTCCCCTACGCTCTGTCAAGAAGCATGGGACTTCATTTCCATTCCAATATTCCTTCACAAAGGGAAACCGAGGAATGTCACCATCGTCTTCATCAGTACTCCGCAATCCATCTGACGGTGGGTACTTCTGGTACAGCTAACTGATCCCTCCTCCCCTGTTCTACCCGCGAATGATTATTGGTGAGCCTGTGTATTAGCTCTATTTTCTCCAATTTTCTTGTGGTGGTCATTTCGCAAGGCATACACAGGAGGAAGTAATATATTTCCGACTCTTCCCGAAAAAGCAATCTCTCGAAGTTTCAATACTAAATATCTCCGTTATGCATAACGTCTCTTTTATAGCGTCTGCCACTGGATTTTGTTGTAGCGCTCTCACGCAGACTGAACAATCCCCTGACGAAATGCGCTGCTCTCCGTTGGTTTCTCTCTCTCTCTCTCCGTCTCTCTCTCTCTCTCTCTCTCTCTCTGTCTCTCCTCTGTCAATCCTACGTGGTAAGGGTCCCTGGTTAATGAACAATACTCAGTCGGTGGAATAATTGCCTTATAAGCCACATTTTTCGTGGATGAATTATATTTCCTTTAGATTCTTTTTATAAATCTCAGTCTGGCATCTGCTTTTCCTACTATTCGTTTTATGCTGCGATTCCACTTGTGGCCGCTGCCCGCCGCTGCGTATAGATTGTGTTAGATATTTCACGGTGGATAATCTTTCCAGCAGTTTGTCATCAATGGTGTAGTTCTACAGTAGTAGATTTCTTCTGCTGTATATGAGCAATATGTTACATTTACTTACATTCAGGGTTGACTGCCAGAGCCTACACCATTTACACTACTGGCCATTAAAATTGCTACACCACGAAGATGACGTGCTACAGACGCGTAATTTAAATGAGGTTGGCGCCGATGGCGACACCTACAATGTGCTGACATGAGGAAAGTTTCCAACCGATTTCTCAAAAAAAAAAAAAAAAAAAAAAAAAAAAAAAAAAAAAAAAAAAAAAAAAAAAAAAACGGCAGTTGACCAACTGGTGAAACGTTGTTGTGATACCTCGTGTAAGGAGGAGAAATGCGTACCATCACGTTTCCGACTTTAATAAAGGTCGGATTGTAGCCTATCGCGATTACAGTTTATCGTATCGCGACATTGCTGCTCGCGTTGGTCGAGATCCCATGACTGTTAGCAGAATATAGAATCGGTGGGTTCAGGAGGGTAATACGGAACGCCGTGCTGGATCCCAACGGCCTCGTATCACTAGCAGTCGAGATGACAGGCATCTTATCCGCATGGCTGTAACGGATCGTGCAGCCACGTCTCGATCCCTGAGTCACCAGATGGGGCCGTTTGCAAGACAAAAGCCATCTGCACGAACAGTTCGACGACGTTTGCAGCAGCATGGACTATCACGTCGGAGACTATGGCTGCGGTTACCCTTGACACTGCATCACAGACAGGAGCGCCTGCGATGGTGTACTCAACGACGAACCTACGAATGGTAAACGTCATTTTTTTCGGATGAATCCAGGTTCTGTTTACAGCATCATGATGGTCGCATTCGTGTTTGGCGACATCGCAGTGAACGCACATTGAAAGCGTGTTTTCGTCATCACCTGGCATTATGGTATGGGGTGCCATTGGTTACACGTCTCGGTCACCTCTTGTTCGCATTGACGGCACTTTGAACAGTGGACGTTACATTTCAGATGTGTTACGAACCGTGACTTTACTCTTCATTCGATCCCTGCGAAACCCTACATTTCAGAGGATAATGCACGACCGCAAGTTGCAGGTCCTGTACGGGCCTTTCTGGATTCAGAAAATGTTAGACTGTTGCCCTGGCCAGCACATTTTCCAGATCTCTCACCAACTGAAAACGTCTGATGAATGGTGGGCGAGCAACTGGCTCGTCACAATACGCCAGTCACTACTCTCGATGAACTGTAGTATCGTGTTGAAGCTGCATGGGCAGCTGTACCTGTACACGCCACCCAAGATCTGTTTGACTCAATGCCCAGGCCTATCAAGGCCGTTATTTCGGCCAGAGGTGGTTGTTCTGGGTACTGATTTCTCAGGATCTATGCACCCAAATTGCGTGAAAATGTAATCACATGTCAGTTCTAGTATAATTTATTTGTCCAATGAATACCTGTTTATCATCTGCATTTCTTCTTGGTGTAACAATTTTAATGGCTAGTAGTGTAATATAGCATCACCACTGGGGGACAGACGTCGTATCATGAGATGGTCCTGACTAGTCAAAATGGCTACGTAATCCTTGGCAGTATGCGAGCTTGAAGAGTAACTGTGGGACCACGGAATACCAGGATATCGCTTCTCAAATCATCACTTACATGTTTCTCTCTTAGGAAGTAAACTCGGCCAGAAGTTGGAGAAAGTGAAAAATGAGACTCATCGGATCAATAACTTTCATCCACTGCTCCACTGTCCGCGTTCCATGGTTTCAGAACTCTCTTCTCCTGTTAATCGCATTTGCGTCAACAACTCGCCTGCAGTTCTCAGCTTATGGAGCTCCCTTCGTTTTGTTCTGGTGCTGACGATGTTCGCGAGTGCGACTTTCAGTTCTACACTGACTTTTTCAGCTGTCGTCCTCTTATTTTTCAAAACAATCGTCTTCTATGACCGTCTGTCACAATCACTCAACACACATTTTCGTTCAGGTTGTGACGCAACGGATGATGTCTTTTCGCTTTCCATTTTTGGTATAAATTTTCGGTATGGTGCTTCCTGAAAAACCAAAGACTGTCTATCTTCGCTACAGAAGCACCCACCACACGAATACCAACAATTTGCACTGAGCTCCGACGTAATGCACTCACAACTACACAGAACACTGCTCTGACCAGGATTCACACTTGTATTGAGGACATTGGGTAGGTGCCGTTCGTGGCCACTGCACAAATACAACAGCGCAACCTCCATGCTTGGCTCAGCTTCCGCCATTACAGGTATGTTCAAGCAATCAGTCCTCGCGGTGTTTGTATACTTTTTCGACACCATGTATTTCACACACATCTGTAACATATTTCATTGGTAGTTAGCTTCACTTTGCTGTTTCTTCTGAAATCTGAGCCAAATTGTAATTCTGTCTGGGTAAGAAACATGCACAAAATCTTGGGCAATTTTCTCCTATGTAGGTGTGGAAATGAAACAAACACTTTTTACTTTTGTAATAGGGTAAGTGCCAACGGCCATGCCGCAGTGGTAACACAGGTTTCCTTCAGATCACCGAAGGTAAGCGCTGTCGGGCTGGACTAGCACTTGGATGGGTGACCATCCGGTCTTCCGAGTGCTGTTGGCAAGCGGGGTGTCCTCAGCCCTTGTGAGGCAAACTGAGGAGCTACTTGATTGAGAATCAGCAGCTCCAGTCTCATAAACTGACATACGACCGGGAGAGCGGTGTGCTGACCACATGCCCCTCCATATCCGCATCTAAAGACGCCTGTGGTCTGAGGATGACACGGCGGCCGGTCGGTGCCGTTGGGCATTCCAAGGCCTGTTCAGAAGGAGTTTAGTTTTTAATAGGGTAAGTACTTCATCACATTTCTTCACTTTCACTTACATTCAGTCTCTCTTTAAAAAAAAAATGTTTTTCACATGAGTCTGGGTTTAAATAAAAATTCGAGGACCTTTGAATGTAACTTTATTTCAGTTTAACGAACACTATCCTAAAAACAAATGAGCTCATTGTCGTAAAACATTCTTTGAAGGTTGAGTACTACACCATGCTTTACTCCTTCTACGGACGGACGTATTTGATCTACCACGAATTCTTCATCTCCAAGTTATGTAAGTTTCCGTTTGAGGGCGTTGCTCCGGTGTATAAGCAGCCTAGCGCGATTCCGATGCTAGTTTATAAGCGGCGACGTATAGGTGAGGGATTAGTTGTGTATTCGTGTCATTCCGACGTGCCTGCGGTAAATGGGTAAACATGAACTATGGCGACATTATTACCAAACGCAGCATGGACCAACGTGTTGTTATTCTTCTCTTGGCTGCTGGAGGAAAAATAGCGGTGGAGGTGAATCGAAGAATAAAGAATGTATATGGGGGAGCATGCCTATCGAAAATGGTGCGCCAAGGGGAGATGCTGCCACATGGCAACGCACGTCTCCATATCGCAACTGTCGTAACGCAGAAGTTACGCCAACGCAAGTGGAAAATACCCGAGCACCCGCTCTGTAGTCCTAATCCTTCCCCACGCGATTATTTCGTCTTCGGTCCTTTGTTTTACCAAACGGGTATTTTCAGCTTGGTGCGTCGCTAGGATGATTGCCTCAATACTCAAGGCTATTTTGCCTATTGGCACACCCACTACGGTCTCTACGGTTTTCGAACTGAAACTTTTTTGTCGCCCTTTAGATACACTACTGGCCATTAAAATTGCTACACCAAGAAGAAATGCAGATGATAAACGGGTATTCATTGGACAAATATATTGTACCAGAACTGACATGTGATTACATTTTCACGCAGTTTGGGTGCATAGATTCTGAGGAATCAGTACCCAGAACAACCACCTCTGGCCGTAATAACGGCCTTGATACGCCTGGACATTGAGTCAAACAGAGCTAGGATGGCGTGTACAGGTACAGCTGCCGGCCGAAGTGGCCGTGCGGTTAAAGGCGCTGCAGTCTGGAACCGCAAGACCGCTACGGTCGCAGGTTCGAATCCTGCCTCGGGCATGGATGTTTGTGATGTCCTTAGGTTAGTTAGGTTTAACTAGTTCTAAGTTCTAGGGGACTAATGACCTCAGCAGTTGAGTCCCATAGTGCTCAGAGCCATTTGAACCATTTGAACCAGGTACAGCTGCCCATGCAGCTTCAACACGATACCACAGTTCATCAAGAGTAGTGACTTGCGAATTGTGACGAGCCAGTTGCTCGGCCACCATTGACCAGACGTTTTCAATTGGTGAGAGATCTGGAGAATGTGCTGGCCAGGGCAGCAGTCGAACATTTTCTGTATCCAGAAAGGCCCGTACAGGACCTGCAAGATGCGGTCGTGAAATGTAGGGTTTCGCAGGGATCGAATGAAGGGCAGAGCCACCGGTCGTAACACATCTGAAATGTAACGTCCACTGTTCAAAGTGCCGTTAATGCGAACAACAGGTGTCCGACACGTGTAACCAATGGCACCCCATACCATCACGCCGGGTGGTACGTCAGTATGGCGATGACGAAAACACGCGATGTCGCCAAACACGGATGCGACCATCATGATGCTGTAAACAGAAAAAAAGACGTTTTGCCATTCGTGCACCCAGGTTCGTCGTTGAGTACACCATCGCAGGTGCTCCTGTTTCTGATGCAGCGTCAAGGGTACCCGCAGCCATGGTCTCCGAGCTGATAGTCCATGCTGCTGCAAACGTCGTCGAACTGTTCGTGCAGATGATTGTTGTCTTGCAAACGTTCCCATCTGTTGACTCAGGGATCGAGACGTGGCTGCACGATCCGTTACAGCCATGCGAATAAGATGCCTGTCATCTCGACTGCTAGTGATACGAGACCGTTGGGATCCAGCACGGCGTTCCGTATTACCCTCCTGAACCCACCGATTCCATATCCTGCTAAGAGTCATTGGATCTCGACCAACGCGAGCAGCAATGTCGCGATACCATAAACCGCAATCGCGATAGGCAACAATCCGACCTTTATCAAAGTCGGAAACGTGATGGTAGGCATTTCTCCTCCTTACACGAGGCATCACGGCAACGTTTCACCAGGCAACGCCGGTCAACTGCTGTTTATGTATGAGAAATCGGTTGGAAACTTTCGTCGTGTCAGCACGCTGTAGGTGTCGCCACCGGCGCCAACCTTTTGTGAATGCATAGCACAGCATCTTCTTCCTGTCGGTAAAATTTCACGTCTGTAGGACATCTTCGTGGTGTAGCAATTTTAATGGCCAGTAGTGTATTCACAAAAACTTAGCAGCTTCATTAACTGATTCTCGTGTTGAAAAAAAGGACTGCCGTTGACGAATGATTCTCCGCTGTTTTGCACCACGCTACTCCAGGGAGGACGTTAAATGTATCTGCGGTATGCAGCCGTAGGACATGATCTAGGACACCGAAACAAGCTGACAAAATTACTGGTTCACTTCGGTGCTAGTTCTGGCCCTCTGGTTAACTCCCTGAACAACAAATCAGAGACAAACAGTTGTTCATACTTGCTACAGTATTCCAAGTATACAGGAAACAAATATCAACATTTTGTTTTCGAAAATTTTTACATCTCATCCCTTCATGCCCACAGAAACGTAACAGCTAGGACCTTTCCGCTTTTTTAACGTTTCTTACTAGCAGATTCTCACTCATATTAATTAATTGAAAAGCTAATGAAATGTCAACAGCAGTCCTACGCATAGGCAAATATAGGCACTGCAAGTAATATTACACTTTGGGAACCACTATGACGAAATAAACATGAAAAATGTATTTCTTATACCTCAGAGAGACACTGTAATTAGTAGGAATGTTTGAAATCACACTGTTTTCTAAAAATCACTAAAATACAATTAAAATCATTGTCTATGACACATATGTTAAACCTGGTATTATTTGGAGGTGGTGATGATGAGGTCCCATACTACGAGGAGAGTAGGGAACGACTAGGCAAGGTCCTAGCATAGGTGGTTTGCCATTGCCTTCAATCCGACAGTAAAATGGGGATGAATGATGGTAATGAAGACAACACAACAACGCAGTCATCTTGAGGCAGGTAAAATACCCCGCTGGGAATCGAACCCGGGACCCCGTGCGCGGGAAGCGAGAATGCTACCGCAAGACCACGAGCTGAGGACTATTTGGAGATAATGAACAGAATAAAATTAAAATCTGAGTCTTACCATCTAGTTACAAAGCATTATCCTGTCTGCTAGTCTCCTTATTACTAAAATGAAGTACAGTTGTATTAAAGTTAGCAAACATGCTAGGAAGAAATTATATTCGATATTTTACAAATAATTCACTACAATGTAACATGTATTGCTGTATTTACATATCTCAGCATTTTCATTGTGAATGGGGCTGATCTGTAAAAAATTCACATACTATGTAATATTTTATTAAATGATTCATACAATGTAATTTACTGTTCTAATATGTCAAACTTCATTGTATTTCTTACCTTTCTGTTTTTGATAATCACGTCATTGCAGCAAAATGTTTATCAGGCCCATGCGGAACCACTGTGGGGCTACCACGTTTTGCTCAAAGTTTCGAGGTGGACTCTGGGCCGATCTCAGTTGTATATGTAATGGATTCCTAAGGAGATTCACTGTGCCAACTTTATACTGTTGTACTACTATTGCTGAAATGACTTCAACATAGAAATAAACTAAGCTGAATCTCAAAATCACGTGTTGCACGAATTAATTTGGGCGTTACTACCCACTTAGTCAGTCTTTTGTTATAGCAGGACTTCTGCTTATTTCTTTTCTATAGCAGCAGGAACAAATTAGCTCTACGAAGCAGATAACTCATGTTAAGTATTTGATCCCAGCCAAAAGAGGAAAAAAAAATGGTTCAAATGGCTCTGAGCACTATGGGACTTAATATCTAAGGTCATCAGTCCCCTAGAACTTAGTACTTAAACCTAACTAAAATAAGGACATCATACACGTCCATGCCCGAGGCGGTCGCGCAGCTCTAGACTGAAGCGCCTAGAACCGCTCGGCCACACCGGCCGGCTCCAAAGGAGAATACATTTCATCACCCCTTCAGGGTAGGAGGGGTACCTTATTCCCAGAATATTTTTGTACAAATAATGAACCGTGTAAAGCCTATATAAAATTTTGTTGAAATTTCTTCAGGCGTTTCTGAGTTATGCTTTCATGTCACGCCTTTTCACCCCAAACCCTCAGCGTTGAAGGTGCTTGGAGTATCATACTGTCACAGCAATTTTTTTCGGATGGCAAATGATATGGTTATCAGTTTTGGTAGAAATTCCGTCAGATGTTACAGAAATATGCTGATATATCATGGTCATTTTCAGAACTGCTCACTCTTTGGAACTGTCACCAGTGAGCCTAGCATCCCGGAAAACTGTGGTTTCGATACTAGGAACGATAGTTATTGAATATTCTTACACGCCATATCTCCTCACCCTACGCCGTCCCCTTCCATCGGAGAGGTGGAAGGGATATATTACCGCAACAGTGTTTTGATACAAATTACTGTGTTAGTGATGACTCATGTACATATAAAATTTGGTTGTAATAGCTCCACACGTTCTTGAGCTATGTGCATGGGGGCTTAATTATTATTTTTGAAAATAATTTTTATTTTTCGTAGCTGTATGTCCGATTACGCTGTTTCGTAAACGGTTGGCCCTGACTAGTATTATTACGCAATGTGACTGCATAGAACAACAACAAAGAATGAAATGAAAATTTTCGTCAACACAATTAATTAATTAAGTCCCCAGCAACTATAAAACCTACGAAACCAAAGCACAGGTGTAATTGTTCTGTGTGTGGGAGTGTGACTCAACGTACACATCTGGCACGGTTCTTCTTCAACAAGACAAGAAATGTTAAATACCATTTATACTGAAGTAATTAAAAAAAAAAATTAGAAATACTATAATTGCGCAAGAAAACCAGAATTACACTCTAATACAAGAACACAAGCCAGATGCTTTGTTGACTGAACCTGTAATGCTGCATTATTTAAGACATTGAGATAATAAAAAGAAAAGGAAAAATTTTTTTCTTTTACCGTCATATATTGACGAAAATCACTCTAATCATTACAATATATCTCCACACCGACTCATTACTATCACATCTCAACAAGAACTGACTACTGCCACATCTCGACAAGCACTCTACCACGAGTTCTCAACCAGCACTTTTCACTAGCACATCTCAACAAGCACTGACTACTACGAGTGCTCCCCAAACACACTGCCTGTGGAGGCGGCTGAATAATACTCTTTGGCGCAATCTCTGGCGCAGTGGCTCAGTGTAGCCACCTTTCATATGCCCCTCCTCCACGGGCCAGAATTTGATGGTATTTTTGCCAGCATTGGTGGTGAAAATACCACCAAATTCGTCCACAAAAATACAGACAAAAATAAAAGATAATATTAATACCTAAATATCACATAATTAGATAAAATTTTGGCTTTGCACTGACCTTTCAATAACCTAATATATAAAATACAGTAATCAATACAACTTCTTTTATACATGTGACTTTACATAATAGTTTACACAATACACAAAAAATCAGTTTATACAAATGTTCACATAAAATGCTTTCAATAATTAGTTCCAGCAGTAGCACCCAGCAATGGTCAACAGGTGCAGACACCAACAAGTGACATCATTCAGCAGAAGCAGTTCCATTAGTGGCACCCAGCAATGTTGAGCAGGTGCAGACAGCAACAAGTGACATTATTTCAGTAGAAGCAGTTCAATCTGTGGCACCCAGCAATGTTGAAGAGGTACACACAGCAACAAGTCACATTTCTCAGCAGAAGCAGTTCCATTAGTGCCACCCAGCAATGTTGAACAGGTGCAGACAGCAACAAGTGACATCATTTCAGTACAAGCAGTCCATCAGTGGCACCCAGCAATGTTGAGTAGGTGCAGAGAGCAGTCCATAATATTCACTATCACTGATCACACTGTTCATCAGAGTTTATAAGCAGAAATTAAACATGTCCTAGTGGCACCAATCATGTAGAAAAAGTACAAGTAACAGTCCATAATATTCACTATCACTGATCACACTGTTCATCAGAGTTTATAAGCAGAAATTAAACATGTCCTAGTGGCACCAATCATGTAGAAAAAGTACAAGTAACAGCCCATAATATTCACTATCACTGATCACACAGTTCATCAGAGTTTATAAGCAGAAATTAAACATGTCCTAGTGGCACCAATCATGTAGAAAAAGTACAAGTAACAGTCCATGATATTCACTATCACTGATCACACAGTACATCAGAGTTTATAAGCAGAAATTAAACATGTCCTAATGGCACAAATCATGTAGAAAAAGTACAAGTAACAGTCCATAATATTCACTATCACTGATCACACTGTTCATCAGAGTTTATTAGCAGAAATGAAACATGTCCTAGTGGCACCAATCATGTAGAAAAAGTACAAGTAACAGTCCATAATATTCACTATCACTGATCACACAGTTCATCAGCAGAAATTAAACATTTCTAAGTGTCACACATCAATGTTGAACAAGTGCAGGTAACAGTTCATAATATTCACCATCACTAATCAGACAGTTCATGCATGAACAATAGTTTGAATCCACATACAAATGCTTTTACACTAAACATACAAATCATAACAAACACACAAATGATGTCAGATAATTGTCATATTAACTATTACAAATACACAAATATCAGTAAACCTATAATATTTATGGGTGTCAGTGCAAGCCACTACAAACAAATAAAATAATATTTAGGAGATAGGTGGGTAGGATTAGGAAAGGAAAACACACAAAACACACTCACTCATCTTTCATCCACATTAAGTACTACTGTGTAATTGAATAGTGTTAACTGTGTAAATGCAATTCTGTCAAAATTTGATGTTCATCTTGTGTATCAAGTAGTAGTGGCAGCAATGTATAACAGTCAATAACAGTTAGTCAACGTCATAGTCATCATTTCAAAACCAATGTTTGCCAAGCCAGATCAAAATGTACGGTTGCTGAACAACTGTCAGTGAGCCAAGATATGCAATTACTTCCTCTCTCCAAAAAAAAGTATATACTGCTTAGTGATTTAACAAAGTGTGTGTAGACAATCTTCCTTCCACTTTAGTGTTCTAGTCTGCTATCTTCATCCTCCTTGTTCCATATAGACCAACAAAAAAAAATGCTCCTCACTTACTTTACCTCTTATACACCAAAACTCCAATAATCATCAGCATCACATAATCTCAATACTTCAATAATACCTCTTACGTCGATACATATTGTAAGTAGGCTGTTTATGTTTTCTTATTGGCAACGCTACGTAGCAGTCTGTGGTTGCTTTGCGTTGTTGTAATACTCGCCATTGTAGTGTTAGGCAGCTGGATGTGAACAGCGCGTAGCGTTGCGCAGTTGGAGGTGAGCCACCAGCAGTGGTAGATGTGGGGAGAGAGATGGCGGAGTTTTGAAATTTATCATGAACTGCTATGTATATTATGACTATTGAGGTAAATACATTGGTTGTTCTCTATTAAAATCTTTCATTTGCTAACCATGCCTATCAGTAGTTAGTGCCTTCAGTAGTTTGAATCTTTTATTTAACTGGCAGTAGTGGCGCTCGCTGTATTGTAGTAGTTCGAGTAACCAAGATTTTTGTGAGGTAAGCGATTTGTGAAATGCATAGGTTAATGTTAGTCAGAGCCATTCTTTTGTAGGGATTTCTGAAAGTCAGATTGCGTTGCGCTAAAAATATTGTGTGTCAGGTTAAGCACAGTCTTGTATAATTGTTCAAAGGGGACGTGACGTTTCATAATATAAATCTTATCATCAATATCATTTACCATACCTCTTGTCCACAAAAACTCCAATAATCATCAACTTCACATAATCTCAATAATACCTCAATAATACCTCTTCAATACGTAGATACATATAAACCTTATTACCAATATCATTTCACTTCCATAACAACTCTTTCCTCTAGTCAGTCTCCTCGAACAAGTACAGATAAAATCCTAATGCAAACCTCATCATCCCATACAATCTGAAGACACATTGTCAACACACAACCTCTGTGTAATCCATCTGACCCAAATCTTCTACTCATTATGAATTATAAACAAAAGAAATGCATACATGACCTCTAACAGACTTAGTTCGAATAACTCTCAGTAATTAAGTACGATTACGGAGTGTGAATGATCATAATATTTCACAGTGTGTACACCACTTCAAGAATTATGGCAAACAGAAGCAAACATGTGGAATATTTCTTGTGTCAAGTGTCACTTCCTATTTCAATTGCTCACGAAAAATGCAGTGTAATAATTGTTAATGGTCTAAACCTAGTTTTGGTATGTCATGTCGTTAGCTTCCTTCCTATTAGCATACATTTATACAGCTTTCATAAAACCTCCAGCTCATGTGACTTCTATGAAGTTTCTTGTACTAATGTCGTTCGTCGAATTATAGCAGTTCAGTTTCTTATCTTAAAATATAAGGCACTGAGCGTAAGCAAAACATGCAATAGCGAGTAAATATACCAGCAGAGAACAGAATGTCAACAAGTGGATGCAGCACAATTCTTACAACGAGGCTCTGCCAAGCGAACAATCTATAATTAATACAACAGTGTGACCTAAACTCTATGTTTGTACACAGTATATCAGCATTTCTATATACCAAATTAAAGAGTAGTTATGACAACAAAACAGAAATGTGTAAATATGCAATCCATACGCATAGCAGTAAACATATATCTTACGTAATAAACAGGTCATTAGCATCATATCAGCATAAGCAAATAAATGTTCATATGTCATCTTAATAAGTAAACATGAAGGCACAAGCAGATAAATCACAAAGTATAACTTACATACATAATCACAGTCAGCACAATTAATCAGGTTACAATTATAATTTAAATAAATAAGCACAGCAGGCACATAATAGAAAAATATGACATCAGTGAAAAAGCAGTGCAGCCAAGCGATGCATAATATATACAAATAACAACCCTGTTCATTAATAAAACATTGACAAAAATCAGCAAATGTATGTAAGCACGTCGCTTCACAAGTAAATTCATAGAACATGAAATTTAGCACAAAATATGAATCACGTAATCGCGAGCAGCAAATTACGTCTAAAGTACGTACCTAAGTGGAAATATGTTACCTGAAAAAATAAACTCAATTAATAGTTACCTTTTTAGTTTATTAGTTTCTTCTTGGAAATTACATTCTTTCTGAAATTTTCTCGATAGCAAGTCCTCTTAACGTCGGAGACACACAGAATTTACCTGAAGTTCTTAAATATTTCATAGAACCGTATCCTGAAAAATACTGAATGTTAATAACATAATTCATCAAGTCACTATAGCTTTATACTGAATTTAATCGGAGAAATTAGACTGTGTATTTGTTTACGGCTGTCAGTGCATTCGCACTGAACGCTCGATCAGCTGTAGGCGCGTGACGTAGGAAGCAATTGTTTGCGGTCAACGACTGCCTTGTGCGGCGCGCAGACTTGACTGTTGCTTTGGGTATGTGCCGCCGCCAAAACGCAGCGCGGTATCCTTGTATTCTCTGCATGTTTACATCTAGCTGTTAGTTTCTCAAAAGTATGTCATTCCACAAAAATTTTACGTTCGATATGTGATGTATTCCCTTAGAGCATCGAGATTTAAGAGTTTCTACTTCAACAGTGTTTTCATGAATAATTTTGCGAATTCTATATGGACCGTTATAAAGCAGAAAAAATTTCCGACACAAGCCTTTTCCTTTGTGAGACAAACGATGAGACTTAATTAACACCTTTTGACTAACTGACAAGGTTTTTAAACGACCAGGACGTTTAGCTGATTTCTCTCTTCTAGCAGCCGCAGACACAATATTTTGCAGAGCCAGTTTCTCAACTTCAGAATGCCGCAGTTTCCGTGAAGGCGGAAAAGGAACGATTTCAGATATGCGATTTGTCGGTGCTTTGTTTTTTAATATCAGTATTGGCGGTAAAGAAGTTGAGTCATTAGGAAGTTCATTCAGAATGTTTTGAAAAATATGAAGATACTGATCCCACGTTCTGTGATTCTGATGACAATAAAGACGACACAATTTATTTATTTCCTCCATCCATCTCTCTGAAGCGTTAGATTGAGGGTGAAAAAGTGAAATGAAAATTGGTTTAATTTTACGACACCGTAGAGTACGAAGCCAAATTTTAGAGCGAAACTGTGATCCATTATCTGATATAACCTTATCAACATGAGCCACTTCTTTAAGAAACTGTTTGATGAAAGCATTAGATACTGAACGAGCTGTTGCTTTGCGTAAAGGTGTAAGACACACATATTTTGACGTCAGTTCCACTGCTACGAAAATGTACGCAAAACCATTAGTAGACCGAACCACTGGACCGAACAAATCAACTGCAGCCATGTCCTTTAATTTCGCTGGAATGATAGGAAACAACGGTGCTCTGTGAGAAATTGTTGGCGGCTTAGCCTTTTGACATAATTTGCATTTGGCCAGAACAGATCGAATACGTTTTTCCATATTACTGAAGTAGCAATTTTCCCGTAATTTATGAAAGCATTTTCTGGGACCAAAGTGTGCATAACTGAAATGCGTATACCAAATCAGCTTATTAACCCACTCATCAGGAATACAAACTAACCAAACAGAGTTGTCAACCGATTTTCGTTTAAAAAGAATGTCATTGCGAACTAAATAATGCTGTCTAATCTCTACGCTTTCCATTCTCCTCCACTTCTCCTTGAATGTCCTTCCAGATTGGATCCTTATTTTGCTCCTTAGCGATGTCCTGGAGCGAAGACGAAATAAAGTTCTCAAACGCAACACCTTGAATATACATCAAACAGTAATTGTTTTCTATGCAGTCCTCTTCAGCACTTTGTTTCAAACCCATTGGTGCACGTGATAAAGCATCAGCAACAATATTTGAAGAACCCTGTATGTAAACAATACTAAAGTCAAATTCCTGTAGGTACGGCGCCCATCTTGACAATCTGCCATGAGTTAATTTTGTTGACAGAAGAAATTCCAGAGCTCGATGATCGGTGTAAACCTTAGTATGTCTGTCAAACAAAAATGTCCGAAATTTTGTAAAAGCCCAAACAACAGCCAAAGCTACAAGTTCCGTAATCGAATAATTCTTTTCTGATTTAGAGAGAACACGACTTCCAAATGCAATAGTTTTCTGGACTACAACGCCGTCTTCTTCTATCTCTTGAAATAAGTGTGCCCCTAGGCCCTTGTATGATGAGTCCGTCGCCAAACAAAAATCTTTAGATAAATCCAGATGTGAAAGAAGTGGAGCAGCAACTAAAGCATCACGAAGCTGTTCAAATTATGACCGAGCTTCCTCATCCCAACACCAATTAGAATTCTTTCCGGATAGTTCACATAAACGAGGTGTGGCCAAATCGTCCAATCTAACAAAGCGTCTAAGAAAATTACAGACACCAAGGAAACTACGAACATCACGTTTTGTGGTAGGAACAGCATAGTTACGAATAGCGTCTAATTTTTCTGGATCAGGAAGAATACCTTCTGTAGAAATAATGTGACCGAGAAATTTCACCTGAGAACGACCAAATTCAGATTTTTCCAAGTTCACTGTAATGCCAACTCTTGCAAAAATACGTAATAATGAATCCAAAATTTTGTTGTGCTCACTCCAAGAACGTTTAGCAATAAGAATATCGTCAACATATGAAGTAATATTGTCACGAAGATAAACAGGTAAAATTTCATTTAAGCTACGAATGAATACTGCAGAACATACAGTAAGTCCAAACGGTAATTTCCGAAATTGGTAACAGTTACCAAAGGCTAAAACGGCAGTGTATTTTCTACAGTCAGGGTGGAGTTCCATTTGCCAAAAACTTGCGCGCATATCAATCGTGGATAAAACTTTAATTCCATGGAAATCTTGAAGAAGTTCATCTAAATTTTGTGGGCGGTCAGTTTCAGGAATGATGATATTATTTATCTGTCTGGAATCCAGAACCAAACGAATTGACCCATCCTTTTTAAGAACAACGTGTAATGGGCTAGTATAAGGACTGACTGCAGGCTCAATAATGCCCTGATCTAACATGTACTGAAGTTCATTCTTAACCTTGTCTCTGTAATCCAAAGGAATAGCGTACGTTTTCCCGCGAAATGGTGTGTGTTCTTTTACTTTAAATAAATATTGTAAGCCTTGTATAGTTCCTGTGTGATGACTAAATACTGTAGCATGTGAAGTCAAAATGTGGTGCAGCTCTTCTCTTGCAACGTCATCTGGCACTTCAGCTTTCTTAACCTCTTCATTAATTAATTCTTCGCTATTAATTATATCATCAATCACGACTCTGTATCTATTGTCATTGTCATGATTAAACACACCGTCGTCATAATGCTCAACGAAAACATCAGAAGTAAGAAACCTTAAACATTTTGTATCTGACTCAGATCTTGTTAAACACTCGAAAAATTTCAAACATTTCGGCATTCCGGCAACAGTCAAATTCACACTTCCTTCTTTAAAGTTCAAAATTGCCTTATGTGCATTAAGAAACTCCATACCTAATATAATTTGTGTACTGAGTAATGGAACAATAATAAAATTAGCAGAAAATTCGTATCCTTGACAAATGAAATTTAAGTTGGTCTGTTGTTTAACTTCCACACTTTTTCCAGAAATAGCGCCTCGAATTGTAGTTTTAGAAACAGGTAACACAGGACAGGCAATAGTTCTTTCACATATTCGAAAAACTGATTCACTAATGACATTCAGTGGGCTCCCAGAATCTAAGACTGCCGTGAACTTATTCTTACCCACACATACTTCAATAACAGGATGTAAAAATGCGTCTTCATTATTTTCCTTTTCGTCTAGCAAAATGTCTCTCATGTCTTCCAGACGTACGTAGCGTAAAGTCGTAGTGTCATTACTTTCTGAACCGTCTATATTGCTGCCAGAAGCCGAAGCTACAAGTCATTGTGGATTGTTTGCGTCACGTCTTTGATTATTCCCGTCATTTCGCGGATCAATTTCTACTATTTGCACTTGTCTCTCTGAAGTTCTGTCACGTGGAGGATGCCAATTAGGTCCTTCCTGTCTGTTAGATGCAAATTCTTGGTTGTGTTTGTTATTAAAATTTCTGTTTTCCTGTCTGTCTGCATAACTACTTCTTGTGTAATTTCGACTGTTACTTCTGAAATTATTGTTGTATCTACTACCCTGGTTATTTCTGAAGTAAGAATTTCTATTATTGTATGAATAATTTCTGTCTTGATGATTTCGATTACTGTTTCCGTATGATTGATCATTCCGGTACGAATTACCGTTATTGTAATTGTCTGTGTAATTTCTGTTAGAACGTCTGTTATTGTCATAAGGCTGGTATCTATTGTCCTGTCTGTTACGTCTGTCATTCTCAAAGTTACCCATATAACGCCCGTTCCGATCACTATCTCTTTTCTCTGAAAGTCTATTGTAA
Organism: Schistocerca americana; assembly: GCF_021461395.2. NCBI lineage: Eukaryota > Metazoa > Arthropoda > Insecta > Orthoptera > Acrididae > Schistocerca > Schistocerca americana. Next base: position 225,160,877 of record NC_060125.1, on the reverse strand, counting down.
ATACTGTTACTGAAAAAGTTAGAAGAAGTCCCGTCGTCGTTGTCATACTCAAGTTCTTGCAACAAAGTCTTAAAAGTCTCAATGTCGTCTTTACATCTTCCGGCTAAAGCAATTTGTCTTATGGATTGTGGCAGCTTAGTTAAACAAACGCGAATTAATTCAGTCGGGCTATAAGGGTTGGAAAGGAACTGATTCTTTCGAATCATGTCTTCAAAATATTCTGCTGGCGTGCGGAACTCAGACTGTTTGAAATTACGCTGCATAATAAGACTATGTTTGACTCTGTCTTGTGTGTTTTCGGACCAATATGCCGATAGAAATGCATGATAAAAATCATTCAGATTATTACAATCTCTAATGAGTGCGCGCATCCGCGTCGCCGGATCGTTTTCTAAATATCCACACATGAATTCCAGTTTGTGACTTAGTGGCCAATTTGGTGGAAGTGCGTACATAAATTGATCTAACCATGCACATGGATGTATGTCATTCTTAGAATTGCGGAAGATCTTAAATTTCCGAACAGTCAAAAAGTGTTTATAGTCAAAGTTTTCGCCTCGTGGCGACAAAGACCTACCGCGTCTGTCCCAGTCCCAATGACGATTATTGTTAAATTCACGCGCCTGGCGCTCTCTTGTTGCATCCCGTAAATGAAACAAATTATTTTCTTCAAACCCCTCTGGTATCTGTGATTCTAAATTTCTTTTGCCGTCTTTTCCTACGACTTCGCCTTCAATTTGTTTGACTTGCTTTTTTAATGCCTCAAATTCCTTTTTCAAGCGTTCATTAAATTTTCCCTGATTTTCAACATGCTTATTTATGTTCTGATACTCTTCGGTTTCTGCAAATGGCAATGGTGCTCTATCATCCGAATCTCTGTCCCCATGTAAACTAAGATTTGTCAATTTATCTGAAATCTCCTCAACTCTTTCCGATAAGTCACCTATTTGTTCTTTCTGTTTATTTACGTCTTCCGTAAGTGTCGTGACTCGGGTTTCAGTATTGACACATTTGGTAGTTCACTGTTCATATTGTTGTGTTAGGTTATTTAATCTGTCATTTGGTACGGATTCCTCGATTCTCTCAAATATTTCTTCCTTATCTTTTGCACGTTGTAAATTTAACTCTGAAAATTTCTGTACTATCACGCGATCTGTTTCTTCCTGTTCTCTATCCTGTTCCCTTTGTCTAATCTCTACTGCAATTAATCTATTGTTATGAGAATTCAAAATCGGTTGTACTTCTTCTCTGATTTCTTTCTTTAATTCATCTTTCATGTTTTTGAAACATGTCCCTATTCGTGAGTCTAACCGTGTTTCCATTGTTTCCATCTCTGTTTCTAAACGTGTTGCCACTGTTTTTAATTCAGATCCCAAAGTTCCCATCTCTGCTTTAATTGTTCCAATCTCTGTTTTTAATTCAGATCCAAACCGTGTTTCCATTGTTCCCATTTGTGATCCCAGTGAGTCTAACCGTTTTTCCATTGTTCCCATTTGTGAGTCTAACCGTGTTTTTAATTCTGATCCCAAATTTAATATTACACCCATCAACTGCTCCATATTAAATGATTCAAAATTCTTTTCGCCCCTAACATTTCCCGCAAAACTAACTTCCTTCTGCATAGCCATAAAGCTATCTGTGTTCGATACTATTCCAGAATCTTCTGTCGTTAATCTCGGATTCTGTGAATTTTCTGATTGAGAAAAATTTTGAAATGGTTCCGGACTATTTTCCCGACTTATTAAATTGTTTTCCACTTCATTATTCATCACACTGTTCTCCTGTGTTGGCGAGTTCGCCATGTTAACAATTTCGTCATTCTCACTATTCATCATTTTTGCCCTTTTCATCGATCGCGTAATCATTTACAAAACATACAAAACTCGTCACTGTACGAAAATTACACACAATGACTCCTTATCTCCAACAATACCATTCACACGAAATATTTCCCTCAAACACGATTAACGAGCAATTGAAATAATTGCACTAAATTATCAAACCCGTAGACAAGACAAAAAAAAAAAAAAAATTTGAAAAATACCATTAGAAGAATGCCAATTACCAAATCTACACATGCAATATAAACTACAATTACTAAACTACAAATTACTACAACAATACTACTGTCTACTATTTTTACAATCAGAAGAATTCCAAGGGACGATCCGAAGCAGCGGTCGCCACGTGCATGGGGGCTTAATTAAATGAAATGCAAATAATTTTTATTTTTTGGTAGCTGTATGTCCGATTTCGCTGTTTCGTAAACGGTTGGCCCTGACTAGTATTATTATGCAATCTGACTGCATAGAACAACAACAAAGAATGAAATGAAAATTTTCATTAACACAATTAATTAATCAAGTCCCCAGCAACTATAAAACCTACGAAACCAAAGCACAAGTGTAATTGTTCTGTGTGTGGGAGTGTGACTCAACGTACACATCTGGCACGGTTCTTCTTCAACAAGACAAGAAATGTTAAATACCATTTATACTGAAGTAATTAAAAAAAAATTAGAAATACTATAATTGCGCAAGAAAACCAGAATTACACTCTAATACAAGAACACAAGCCAGATGCTTTGTTGACTGAACCTGTAATGCTGCATTATTTAAGACATTGAGATAATAAAAAGAAAAGGAAATTTTTTTTTCTTTTACCTTCATATATTGACGAAAATCACTCTAATCATTACAATATATCTCCACACCGACTCATTACTATCACATCTCAACAAGAACTGACTACTGCCACATCTCGACAAGCACTCTACCACGAGTTCTCAACCAGCACTTTTCACTAGCACATCTCAACAAGCACTGACTACTACGAGTTCTCCCCAAACACACTGCCTGTGGAGGCGGCTGAATAATACTCTTTGGCGCAATCTCTGGCGCAGTGGCTCAGTGTAGCCACCTTTCATATGCACCTACGTTACCACGTTTTCTCCCCCACTCCCCATTCGTATGGGAATTAGGTGATTGGTACCGCAATAGTGATGTATGTACCAAGTTTGGTTGAAATCGAGCCAGTGGTTTAGAGTGCATGTGGAACACAAATATTTGCAAAAAATGGTTTTAATAAACTTACTAGCTGTGAAACCACGCGTTATTTACTCATTCCAATATTCTATTAATCCACCTCCTCCCCTCTGCTTTCTCTGCCTAACTCCCCATCCCTCCTGTCTCTGTCCATCTCTTCCCCCCTCTCCCCCTCTCTCTATCTCGTCATCTCTGGTCATCTCCCTCTCTCCCCTCTGTATCCACTTCCTCCTCACAATCTCTCTATCCATCCTTCCTGCCTCAGTACACGTCCCCTTCCTCCTCCCCCATTTCTCGTCCTTGTCTCCCCTCTCTCATCCATCTCCTCCGCCTTTCTTCTGCCTGTATCCTCCTGCCCCTCTATATCCATCTGCCTTGTCCTCTCCCTATGTTTCCACCTTCTCCTTCCCTATCTGCCCATCTCCTTCCCCCCCCCCCCCTCTCTCACTGTCAATCTCCTCATTCCCTCTCACTGTCCAACACCTCCTCTCCCTCTCTGTCCATCACCCCATCATCACTTCCATTCCTACCCCAGTGGGAGGTTGGTGTTCTTACCACCACCGTACTTTTTTCCAACACGTTATCACCTCCAGCCTCACCCAAGCTGGTGTTTCTGACCACAACTGTACTTCTTTGGAGGTAGTAATAAGTGTATAAAGTGTGGCTGAAATTAATGCTGGGACTTTGGAGGAGTTGTAGAACATATATGTATGTGGGATGTATTCTCTGCTGTTTTACATTATACAACCCCAGAGACGATGTTAAATTTGTCTGTGATATTCAGCCGTGTGGTTTGATGGTACGTCCTGAAACACGTTGACAAAATTATTGTCCCGCTGTAGTGCTCATTATCGCGAAATGCTTGACACACTGAACACCACAAATAAGAGACAAATTGCACTTCGTGCTTTTTACAGCATTCAACAGTTTCTGAACATTTTTATATTACCACTTCCCAACCCACCCGTACCCATAGTGGTAGTGGGGAATCGTACTTCAACAGTACTTTTATACAAATAATAAGTTACTTGCCTGACAAATTTGGTTAGAATTCCTCAGGCGTTCCTTAGTAGTGCTTCAATGTCACCCCTTTTTTTATCCCCCCCCCCCCCCCCTCGTATGGAATGTATTTTATGTCGTCTCGTTGCCGCTGTAGAGTCTTGTACCATGGGAAGCATGGAGAGGATGTTGTTTAGTGGCCAGTATCCTCTTTCTATAACACATACACGCATGGATTTGTAAGGTGTCAACGGTCTTGCCCATTATATGAGTCCATTTAACGTGACTTTAGTCAATAAAAACGACTGACAGCAGCGCAATCGCTTTGTAGATAACTAGTTGTTGTTTGTTGGAATAATACTCTCGATTACGGTGTATGAAATGTCTGTGGAAACGCATTGTCACGCTCGCTATGTAATACAGGGAGAATTACACGATTTTGTAATTGTCAGATTTTACGTCAATGCATTATATGCGAGGCACCGGGGAAAGCGCTTGACCAGCAGCCTGACAGTGCATATCCAGAAGTGTAACCTCAAGTGTTCACAAAACAGAGCAGTGGCTTGCTGGGCGTGCTCTCGCCTACATTTCAATAATTTTCGCCTTCGAGTAACTGAAGTGGGGCAGGCCAGGAGTCCCTTAGGAAGTAAAAATTCCGGAAAAATTGTTGTTGCCTCCAGCTGTGGATCTTCCCAGGTGGCTTGGGCGTACTCGTGAACTTTGGTAGAAAGGGAAGAATTGTGGAAAATAGTTCGATTCCTAGGCGGTAAATCGGTCGGCACTGGGAAACTGGGTATTTTGAGCGTTTCTAGGGATGTGATTTGCTCGGTAAAGTTTTGGTGGGGAAAACAGAGGGGAAGAGCGATCTTGCTCGACTCCCTGTTGAGGTCTTCCGTCTTGGGCTTTTCGTTCTGAGAGGACGTGAGCCATGTCAGCTCTTTGCTGATGGGCAGATTGTCGTAGTTTGAGAAGTTTACGGACAGCAGTCTGTTGTCCAAATATTTCCGAGGCGCCACAGCCGGTTTCCACGGCCACGCCGTCGCCCGCCAGATACCGCAGCCACAGCAGCAGTAGTACGGTGAGATCGCTCCCGCTTCGGCCTGCGTTGGGAGTAGCGTTAAATTTCTGGATCACGTGCAATTGCTGTTTCCACTGAGGTTTCACGATACTTTCAAAAAATGGTTCAAATGGTTCTAAGCACTATGGGACTTAACATCTGAGGTCATCAGTCCCCTAGAACTTAGAACTACTTAAACCTAACCAACCTAAGGACATCACATACATACATCCCCAAGGCAGGATTCAAACCTGCGATCGTAGCAGCAGCGTGGTTTCGGACTGAAGCTCCTAGAACCGCTCGACCACAGCTGCCGGGCACGATACTTTGTGGTATAGTGATTCTTCTTACACTACTGGCCATTAAAATTGCTACACCACGAAAATGACGTGCTACAGATGCAAAATTTAACCGACAGGAAGAAGATGCTGTAATATGCAAATGATTAGCTTTTCAGAGCATTCACACAAGGTTGGCGCCGGTGGCGACACCTACAACGTACTGAGATAAGGAAAGTTTCCGACTTTGATAAAGGTCGGATTGTAGCCTATCGCGATTGCGGTTTGTCGTATTGCGACATTGCTGCTCGCGTTGGTCGAGATCCAATGACTGTTAGCAGCATATGGAATCGGTGGGTTTAGGAGGGTAATACGGAACGCCGTGCTGGATCCCAGCGGCCTCGTCTCACTAGCAGTCGAGATGACAGGCATCTTATACGCATGGCTGTAACGGATCGTGCAGCCACATCTCGATCCCTAAGTCAACAGATGGGGACGTTTGCCAGACAACAACCATCTGCACGAACAGTTCGATGACGTTTGCAGCAGCATGGACTATTAGCTCGTAGACCATGGCTGCGGTTACCCCTGACGCTGCGTGTGCCTGCGATGGTTTACTTAACGACGAACCTGGGTGCCCGAATGGCAAAACGTCATTTTTTCGGATGAATTCAGGTTCTGTTTACAGCATCATGATAGTCGCATCCGTTTTTGGCGATATCGCGGTGAACGCACATTGCAAGCGGGTATTCGTCATCGCCATACTGGCGTATCACCTGGCGTGATGGTACGGGGTGCCATTGGTTACACGTCTCGGTCACTTCTTGTTCGAATTGACGGCACTTTCAACAGTGGACGTTGCATTGCAGATGTGTTACGACCCGTTGCTCTACCCTTCATTCGATCCTTGCGAAACCCTACATTTCAGCAGGATAATGCACGACTGCATGTTGCAGGTCCAGTACGGGCCTTTCTGGATACGGAAAATGTTCGACTGCTGCCCTGTCCAGCACGTTCTCCAGATCTCTCACCAACTGAAAACGTCTGGTCAATGGTGGGCGAGCAACTGGCTCGTCACAATACGCCAGTCACTACTCTTGATGAACTGTGGTATCGTGTTGAAGCTGCATGGGCAGCTATACCTGTACACGCCATCCAAGCTCTGTTTAACTCAATGCCCAGGCGTATCAAGGCCGTTATTACGGCCAGAGGTGGTTGTTCTGGGTACTGATTTCTCAGGATCTATGCACCCAAACTGCGTAAAAATGTAATCACATGTGAGTTCTAATATAATATATTTGTCCAATGAATACCCGTTTATCATCTGCATTTCTTCTTTGTGTAGCAATTTCAATGGCCAGTAGTGTAAGTACAGACACACATATTTAAATAAACAAGTTTCACAAGCTATTCTGTATAGCCTACGTTGACCTCTCTGCTGGTGAAGTCAAAGTCCGCTATGTTCGCAGTGAGGTTACTGTGTGCTGCCTGCCTCTGAGTTATAGGCGGAGCGAACTGCTACAGCGATTCCCACTGTGCTGCGACTGATTACGCTGGAACTTGACTCGGTGCGACAGACTGGAACAGACTCGCCCTCCGGTCTGCGGCGTCGATCCTATATACTGGCGGCCAAGAGGGCGTCGGCGCGCGTTTCCTGTAAGTCTGTTTTTGGCCTCTGTTGGTCTTCTTGTAACCTCTATGACACATGGTATGGTGGCGTCAGCTTACACCAGCACAATGTAGGTGGTTGTTAACCCCACAGTTCTTCTTTCCAGACAGTAAGTAACCAGTGAACCTCAGACTCTTTGCAGAATCTAAGGCCCCTTTATAAAACAGCCTCAAACTTCTGGTTACCTTTACAAACAATTCAATGTGTTTAATATTTGGCCAGAAGAAGGTAAGCGAGAAAAAGTTTAGAAAGGGTTTGAAATTATGCTTAATGTTTGTTGGAAGTCGTCATCCGCTCACATTATCAACCCTGCTTGATTATAATCTGGGTAATTTGCGCCCTGTTTTAAGAAAACCTAGGTTTTAACGCATCTCAGTGTTTATGGGGTCTTATATCTTGAATTATGTGTCGTTCAGTGATATAATTTTACAGGTACATTGCCGACCGCTGTGACCGAGCGGTTCCAGGCACATCAGTCCGGAACCGCGCTGCTGCTACGGTCGCAAGTTCGAATCCTGCCTCGGGGATGGATGTGTGTGATGTCCTTAAGTTAGTTAGGTTTATGTAGTTCTAAGTCTAGGAGACTGATGACCTCAGACGTTAAGTCCCATAGTGCTTAGAGCCATTTGAACCATTGGGCACTACATGCAAAATGTGTTGCGAATGGAGATAGTAGTGAAGAAGTAATAAATGAAAACGTCATGGATTTTGCTGAAAGAACAGCGAGTCTGTAGTAAGCGATAAACTTTTTTTCTTCTAGAATTTTGTAGAAGTGTCGGTGAGAAGAAATTTCGTAAATATGAAAAATTTGCTGCAAGTCACTATGTGTTCTCATTCTCAAATACTGGATGAAAATATAGTGGGTGTTAGTGTATCGTCAGTTACGCTTCTAAAAATGGTTCAAATGGCTCTGAGCACTATGGGACTCAACTGCTGAGGTCATTAGTCCCCTAGAACTTAGAACTAGTTAAACCTAACTAACCTAAGGACATGACAAACATCCATGCCCGAGACAGGATTCGAACCTGCGACCGTAGCGGTCTTGCGGTTCCCGACTGCAGCGCCTTTAACCGCACGGCCACTTCGGCCGGCAGTTACGCTTCTATTGGATTCCAACCCACCAACCAGATGGTAAGTGATGTACGAGGTGTGGCTAGAAAAAAAACCGGACTAGTACTGGTGAAACAATTAAACGAATGCAATAAGGCTGAAAGTCACGTGGCCTGTCACGTGACTCTCGCTCCGCCTACTGCTCGAGTTTCATCTGCCTCCTGCACTCAGTCTGCCCGTGGCGTCTGTTTTAAGTAGTTGACGTTTTGTCTGTGCGTCGGAAAATGTTGAGTGTACAGAAAGAACAGCGTGTTAACATCAAATTTTGTTTCAAACTAGGAAAATCTGCAAGTGAAACGTTTGTAATGTTACAACAAGTGTACGGCGATGATTGTTTATCGCGAACACAAGTGTTTGAGTGGTTTAAACGATTTAAAGATGGCCGCGAAGACACCAGTGATGACACTCGCACTGGCAGACCATTGTCAGCAAAAACTGATGCAAACATTGAAAAAATCGGTAAACTTGTTCGACAAGATCGCCGTTTAACAATCAGAGCAGTGTCTGAGTTAACAGGAGTTGACAAGGAAAGTGTTAGGCAGATTCTTCATGAAAGTTTCAACATGAACAAAGTGTGTTCAAAAAGGGTTCCAAAGTGTCTCACAATTGAACAGAAGGAACGCCGAAGAATGATTTGTTCTGACATCCTGGAAAACATTGAAAGTGATCCCACCTTCTTACAAAATCGATGCATTGGAAAACTCCTGGTTCTCCACGACAAAAAAAAGCACCAATGTCAAAATCGAAATTCAAGGCAATGATGATTGTTTTTTTTTTACATCAAAGGGATTGTGCACATTGATTGGGTACCAGAGGGACAAACAGTGAATCAGCATTATTACATTAGCGTCCTGGCTACCCTACGTGAGCGAGTACGGAGAAAACGGAACGATTTGTGGAGAAAAAAGTCATGGATCCTTCACCAAGACAATGCCCCAGCTCACAGTGCGTTGTCAGTGAAGACGTTTTTGGCAAAACACAACATTCCCATCTTAGATCATCCACCCAACTCACCTGATTTGGCCCCCTGTGACTTTTTTCTTTTCCCTAAAGTCAAGTCAGCTTTGAAAGGAACTAGATTTGAGACTGTTGAAGCAGTAAAAGAAAAAGCGACGGAAGTAATGTATGGACTTACCGAAAATGATCTGCAGCATTGCTATGAACAGTGGAAAATTGGTATGGAGCGGTGTAGAGACCGAAGAGGAGAGTACATTGAAGGAGATAACATGAAATTGTAAATAATTGTAAATAAATGTTTTTTCCAGCATCAGTCCGGTTTTTTTCTAGCCGCACCTCGTACGTGCCAAGCTTGCTTGAAATCGATCCCACAGCTTCGAAGGATATGTGGAATATACATACATACATATGAGTACATTTTTATAATGTAGAGAGATTGATAGACGTATTTGAAATATGAACTTGTGGATTAAGTCTCCGTCTGATTGGGATCAAATTTCACCGACGACTCATGGTTGGGGAATACGGTACATACATGATGGGACACCGGCACATTTTTCTGCTGATGTAAGACGACATCCAACATCAGTATGGTCCAACATCGAAAAACCGAGCAGGGCCTGTAGCTTTGCCTCCAAAATTACTTGATATTAATGCTGTAGATTTGTCTGGGGTCACCTCGAAAGTGAAATTGCAGCACTCCCGCCGGTAAGGTTAAAGAACAGATGCAGCGAATTGTACAGTCTATGAAACGTCCCCTTAGAAAAATTCGTGTATTACTGTGCTGATAAAGCTCTTACGTTATTTGATTTTCAAACAGCTGAGCAGAACTGAACGCATTCAGACATTTCGCTCTTTACTTATTCTGATCAACACTAAACTGACACACAATATTTTTAGAGCAACGCAACCTAATTTTCAATAATCCCTGACTAACAATAATATATACGTTTCACGAATCACTTACCTCACAAAAATCTTCGTTACTCGAACTACTGCAATACAGCGAGCGCCAATACTGCCAGCTAAATAAAAGATTCTAACTACTGAAAGCACTAACTGCTGATAGGCATAATTAGCCAATGAAAGATTTTGATAGAGAACAAACAATGTATTTACCTTAATAGTGTTCAAAAGTCATAATACATATATATCAGTTCATGATATCCAGTATTAAAAATTTACTCTTTCTGGCGGACACACGTACAGATCGTCCGCTCTTAAAATTCTGCCGTCTCTCTTCCCACATCCACCACTGCTGGCGGCTCACCTCCAACTGCGCAACGCTACACGCTGTTAACAGCCAACTGCCCAACACTATAATGGCGAATATTCCAACAATGCAAACCAGCCACAGACCGCACACAGCACAGTCAGTGATTTTCACACAGAGCACTATGTGGCGTTACCAACATAAAAACCTTGTCAAAATTTACGAGGTTATCCTGAGATAATTAAAGGACTTCAAAACTCACTGCGGAGAATAATGCCGTTTTGCAACCAAATACGAGGAACAACCCTGTTTAACAGTTATGAGTATACACTAAATCGTAACATGAGACGTTTTGACGTAGCATTGTACTTCTTATTAACGTAGACCATGTGTGAAATTAGAGTCCAATTAGATGGCGATTTATTCAGAAAGTATGCATTTCAAATACAGGGTAATTCAAAAAGAAAGAAAAGATAAAACAATTCGATTTCTCAGCTCTTGTAGAGTAGCTGCCACAGGTGTGCCAAAAGCAATTAACAAGATCTGGTTGGCCACCTCTTACAATCCAACGTTTGGGATGCCGCTGTTAAGAACGCCTCAGCTGAAGGTATATGTAAGGCGGGGCGCCGTCACGCATAAAAATGGAATCACTGGAACTTCGTGAAGTTGAAGAAACAACGAATATTGCAGCACGCCCAGGTATGACAGCCATGTCACAGTTCCCTAAAAAAAAAATAATAATAATAATAATAATAAAAAGTTGGTAAACTTTGTGAACAGATAACATGTTCAGTTTCAGTCAATCTCATGTTCGACGACGACACCAGGATTTTGCAAACCCCAAATTCTTATATTATGACGGTTTGCTTTACTCGACAAATGATCTTCGGAAAAAGTGTCCTCTGCCATATGCTGGAGAACTGTTATGGTCACCCGCGCGATTTGAGGCACCGTGTCGCGGATTGCGCGGCCGCTCCCGCCGGAGGTTCGAGTCCTCCTTCGGGTATGGGTGTGTGTGTTGTTCTTAGCATAAGTTAAAGTAGTGTGTAAGTTTAGGGACCGATGACCTTAGTACTTTAGTCCCTTAGGAATTAACACACATTTGAACATTTGAACTGTTATGGTCGCTGGATGCAATTGCTGCAGTAACTGCAACTTGTAAGACTTCATATGCATGCGTCGTTTCAGAGCACCGTTGTTTGAGGAAGTTGAAGTTTCTGGACTGCCCGTTTTGTGGACTTCCGAGGGCTGCGTGTGAACGCATCTCGAATACGCTCGACATTTCCATCAGACGTTCGTGGCCGGCCAGTGCTCTTCCCTTCGCACATGCAACCATCTTCCAAGAATTCTGTATGACAGTCATAAACCTGCTTGTGCAGAGGCTGCTTCTTGCTGAATCGTCGGTGGAATGCATGTTTCACTTGAAAAATGGATTGATTTCACACAAAGTCGAACACATACTTGATTTCTTTTGTGGTGTGGACGTCATGCTGCTACAAACAAGCTTACAAGCGCCACTCTGTGAAAATTTGAACCTTCCTCTATCCAGTGGCATGCGCAATGGGATTTTATCTTTTATAGTCTGTCTTTACTAAGCAATTGAAATCTGTTCTTTTTGTTGATAACCCATTAGATTTGTGCTAACTAGGATAATGCATCTTACTGTAGTCAATGGTGGCTCGTGACGGTACATACTCGCAACTATCTCGGAAACAGCTCGTTTACCGATCAAAGTTTATTGGAACGTTTCTACTATAATTATTGTATACTCTAGCTAGTTTTCGCTATTAATTGTATAGATCACTTTGTACAAAATTACTGACACAGATACTAAATTAATGTGAGAACTGCACAAAAAATGCTGTAGTAAAATTTCACATTCGTGGACAATCGACAAGTATTATATAAGCTGATATGTTGAAGGCACCTAATGAAACAGAAGCTCACTCTGTCTCTACACCCAGCCCAAACCACTAAGAAAAAAAAAAAGGTCTGCACTTGGAGACACAGGGCTCCCAGTCCAGGGCTTTGACAGCTTCAGGGCAGATAGCGGCAGCTGACGGCGTGGTGAGCGGTGGGGGGCGGAGGGGGGCGGAGGGGGGGGGGGAGGCGAGCGATAAGTGCACCAGGTAGTTTTTTGTCGCCCGTAGCCCGTAGCTGGAGACGCTGTGTAGCGGACTTTCCGACCGTGGTCTTTGCGACCTGTGACGTCAAGTGGTGTTTCTGACCACAAATATTTTAACTGTGGGTCCCCCCCCCCCCCCCCCCCTCCGGCACCAGTGTCGGAGGCCCTGCCGACCGTTGTGTAATAAGAACATTTCATCGTGGCTTAGGACAAAGCACGTAGGCATGTTTAAATGATTTTTTTATAGGGTGTTACAAAAAAGGTACGGCCAAACTTTCAGGAAACATTCCTCACACACAAATAAAGAAAAGACGTTATGTGGACATGTGTCCGGAAACGCTTAATTTCCATGTTAGAGCTCATTTTAGTTTCGTCAGTATGTACTATACTTCCTCGATTCACCGCCAGTTGGGCCAATTGAAGGAAGGTAATGTTGACTTCGGTGCTTGTGTTGACATGCGACTCATTGCACTACAGTACTAGCATCTAGTACGTCAGTACGTAGCATCAACAGGTTAGTGTTCATCACGAACGTGGTTTTGCAGTCGGTGCAATGTTTACTAATGCGGAGTTGGCAGATACCCATTTGATGTATGGATTAGCACGGGGCAATAGCCGTGGCGCGGTACGTTTGTATCGAGACAGATTTCCAGAACTAAGGTGTCCCGACAGGAAGACATTCGAAGCAATTGATCGGCGTCTTAGGGAGCACGGAACATTCCAGCCTATGACTCGCGACTGGGGAAGACCTAGAACGACGAGGACACCTGCAATGGACGGGGCAATTCTTCGTGCAGTTGACGATAACCCTAATGTCAGCGTCAGAGAAGTTGCTGCTGTACAAGGTAACGTTGACCACGTCACTGTATGGAGAGTGATACGGGAGAACCAGTTGTTTCCGTACCATGTACAGCGTGTGCAGGCACTATTAGCAGCTGATTGGCCTCCACGGGTACACTTCTGCGAATGGTTCATCCAACAGTGTGTCAATCCTCATTTCAGTGCAAATGTTCTCTTTACAGATGAGGCTTCATTCCAACGTGATCAAACTGTAAATTTTCACACTCAACATATGTGGGCTGATGAGAATCCGCACGCAATTGTGCAATCACGTCATCAACACAGATTTTCTGTGAACGTTTAGGCAGGCATTGTTGGTAATGTCTTGATTGGACCCCATGTTCTTCCACCTACACTCAATGGACCACGTTATCATGATTTCATACGGGATACTCCACCTGTGCTGCTAGAACATGTGCCTTTACAAGTATGACACAACATGTGGTTCATGCACGATGGAGCTCCTGCACATTTCAGTCGAAGTGTTCGTACACTTCTTAACAACAGATTCGGTGAGCGATGGATTGGTAGAGGCAGACCAATTTCATGGCCTCCACGCTCTCCTGACCTCAATCCACTTGACTTTCATTTATGGGGGCATTTGAAAGCTCTTGTCTACGCAACCCCGGTACCAAATGTAGAGACTCTTCGTGCTCGTATTGTGGACGACTGTGATACAATACGCCATTCTCCAGGGTTGCATGAGCGCATCAGGGATTCCGTGCGACGGAGGGTGGATGGATGTATCCTCGCTAACGGAGGACATTTTGAACATTTCCTGTAACAAAGTGTTTGAAGTCACGCTGGTACGTTCTGTTGCTGTGTGTTTCCATTCCATGATTAATGTGATTTCAAGAGAAGTAATAAAATGAGCTCTAACATGGAAAATAAGCGTTTCCAGACACACACACACATATATATATATATATATATATATATATATATATATATATATATGGATTAGCACGGGGCAATAGCCGTGGCGCGGTACGTTTGTATCGAGACAGATTTCCAGAACTAAGGTGTCCCGACAGGAAGACATTCGAAGCAATTGATCGGCGTCTTAGGGAGCACGGAACATTCCAGCCTATGACTCGCGACTGGGGAATATATATATATATATATATATATATATATATATATATATATATATATATATAGGTTTCTACGGCTGTCGCCGCCTCTCGCATCCCAATCTTCCCAATCTCCATCGCTCACGGCCATTCCAGTCGCCTTCATTAAGACCTCTCGCCGCCACTGCTTCGTTGACGTCGTCTTTCCAGCATTTCGCAAGTCTACCGCGCTTTCTTCTTTGATGTGGAGTCCATTGCCCCATTGCCATATACACGTTTTGGCCATCTTGTGTCTGGCATATGCTGTAAGTGACCATACCAGAGTAGGCGCTTCCTATCTATGTAGTCTAGGATTGTGCTTTCCCCATTCATAACCTCTCTGATCCTATCATTTCTAATATGATCAAGCCTGGAATATCCACAACTCCGTCTCCAGAAATCCATCTCGACAACCAGCAGGTGGTCTTTCTGCCTCTGAGTTAGTTCCCACTACTCTGCACCATAAGTTGTGATACTTTCAATAATTGTGTGGTAGATGGTATGTTTTGTTCTACGCGTTATGTTTTTGTTCCAGAGAATACCATTTAATTGTTTTACGGCTCGCTTGCCCTGGTCAATTTTATTGCTTATATCATCCATACTCGTACTATTGGACGACAGTGTCACTCCCAGGTACTTCAAATTATGACACCCTTTAACAGCATCAGCACCGAATTGTAAGACTTATTTTATAAATTTTAATTTCTCACTCAATTTTATGTAAGAAAGCGAGATTTTAAACAACTTCTTAAATGTCTCATGCAGTTGTATATTCTTATGTCATAACCTTTCGTAAAAATCTAAGTAATTTTTCCTAAATTTTTGAAGAGACTGGCCAATGGAATTCTTTTTTAATTTCAGATATAAAATTTACTGTTTTAATTTTAGATATAAAATTTACTGCTTTCTCCTTCAGTTTATTTATCAAAAAGTATACATTTGGATGTTTCTGATTTATTGAGAAGTTTTGTTTCCAATTCCAATATTCTACAGCATTCGTTGTCCTGTGCCACTGGTAAAAATGTTCCACATTTCACTTCCTGCACTCTCCGTAGGTGAGTGGTGGTGCCTCAGCGTGTTCGGTCAGAGGGATAGCTGCCTTCTGTAATAATAATTAAAAAAACCTGATTGAATAGATCACCGATAAACTTGAACGGGTGTCATGGGACGTCCGCCCCGAAGAAATGCAACAAACAGTGACGAACAAAATGAAATCAACCAAAAACAAAAACAAAAAAAGTGGCCAGTGCGGCAGTATGCCACGTGCGGGGCCCGGGTTCAATTCCCAGTTGGTTTCTCCGCTCTGGGAGTGGATGTTGTGTTGTCCTCATCATCATATCATCCTCATCGACACCAAGTCGCCAGTGGCCGAGCGGTTCCAGGCGCTTCAGTCTGGAACTGCGCGACCGCTACGACGGCAGGTTCGATTCCTGCCTCTGGCATGGATGTGTGTGATGTCCTTAGGTTTGTTAAGTTTAAGTAGTTCTAAGTTCTAGGGGACTGATGACCTCAGATGTTAAGTCCCATAGTGCTCAGAGCCATTGGAACCATTTGACCCAAGTCGCCGAAGTGGCGTCAACTAAAAAGGTTTGCACCAGGCGACCGGTCTACCCGACGGGAGGTCCTCGCCACACGACATTTCATTTTTTCATTGCTGTACTAGGATTTTACATTCACTGATTGATCAGATAGTCTGCGAATGTGATGATCTTTTTCCCACTGGGTATTTCCTGCATTATTACCATCCACTCTTCATCTATAACGTTTGTTGGGATACGTGGCAATACATCTCACATGCGGAAAAACGATCGGATATCTTAAATGTTTTCTGAAACATTGTTCTAGGAAAACAGCGATCTCAGGTTTATCAATAAAATTTGCTAAACACAGTCTTGATCGCATAAATATTTTATTTAAACTAATGACCGGTGTCGATCTATTGTACTTAGATCATCTTCAGACCTTGTAGTCTGCAAAGACGGAAGAAAACCAGCGTAGAGGCAACAAAATCGTAATAATAACAAAGCGAGACACTTACAAAATATAATTACTGTGAATAGTACACCCATATTGGAGACACTAACTGGGCTGGTTGAGCAGGCTGCTCTAGAGAGATGTAATAGCCCGCTGTCTGTGGTCCAGCTGCTGGTGATTAAATAGTGATAGCCCCGTCCCCTGCCTCCAGCATAGCGTCATTGCCGGCTAATGGCTATGAATCGTCAGTATAAGTAATAAGAGCTACTCCTAAAATACACTGATGAAAGTAAAAATCGACAACTTCAATGGACCACACCCATGCTTATTGTTAAAAGTACTATCACATGAGGTATCAAGTGAAATGTATGACTGGATTCAGAACTTTTTGGTAGCGAGAACGCAGAATGTTATCCTGGATGGAGAACCATCGTAAGATGTAGAAGTAACTTCGGGTGTGCGCCAGGGAATTGTGTCGGGACCCTTGCTATTCATGTTGTACATTAACGACCTTGCAGGCAATATTAATAGTAAAATCAGGCTTTTTGTAGATGATGCAGTTACCTATAATTAAGTACTACCTGAAAGAAGTTTACATAAATATTCAGTCAGATCTTGATAAGATTTCAAACTGGTGCCGAGATTGGTAACTTAGATTAAATGTTTAGAAATGTAAAATTTTACACTTCACAAAACGTAAAAACGTGGTGTCCTGTGACTATAATATATGTGTCACTGTTGGAATCGGCCAGGCCGCTGTGGCCGAGCGGTTCTAGGCACCTCAGTCTAGAACCGCGCGACCGCTACGGTCGCAGATTCGAGTCCTGCCTCGGGCATGGATGTTTGTGATGTCCTTAGCTTAGTTAGGTTTAAGTAGTTCTAAGTTCTAGGGGACTGATGACCTAAGAAGTTAAGTCCCATAGTGCTCAGAGCCATTTGATATTGCTTACAAATCACTCGTGCTACCTGTTCTAGATTATTGCTGAAGTGTGTGGGACCCGTACCGCATAGGACTAACAGGTGATACTGAATGTATACAGAGATGGGCAGCAAGAATGATCACAGGATTGTTTATTCTGTGCGAGAGTGTCACAGGGATACTGAAGGAACTCAACTGGAAGACTCTTGAAGATGGAATTAAACTATTCCGAGAAAGTCTATTAACACAGTTTCAAGAACTGGCTTAAATGATTACTCTCGGAATATACTGCAGCCCCGTTCGTATCGCTCACACAGGGATCTTGAGGATGTTTATTAGCTGTTGTGGTCTTCAGTCCAGAGATTGGTTTGATGCAGATCTCCAGGCTCTATCCTGTGCAAGCTTCTTCATCTCCCAGTACCTACTGCAACCTACATCCTTCTGAATCTACTTAGTGTATTCATCTCTTGGTCTCCCTCTACGATTTTTGCCCTCCACGCTGCCCTCGAATGCTAAATTGGTGATCCCTTGATGCCTCAGAACATGTCCTACCAACCGATCCCTTCTTCTAGTCAAGTTGTGCCACAAGCTCCTCCTCTCCCCAATTCTATTCAATACCTCCTCATTAGTTACGTGATCTACCCACCTAATCTTCAGCATTCTTCTGTAGCACCACATTTCGAAAGCTTCTATTCTCTTCTTGTCCAAACTATTTATCGTCCATGTTGCACTTCCATACATGGCTACACTCCATACAAATACTTTCAGAAATAACTTTCTGACACTTAAATCTATACTCAATGTTAACGAATTTCTCTTCTTCAGAAACGCTTTCCTTGCCATTGCCAGTCTACATTTTATATCCTCTCTGTTTCGACCATCACCAGTTATTTTGCTCCCCAAATAGCAAAACTCATTTATTGCTTTAAGTGTCTCATTTCCTAATCTAATTCCTTCAGCAACACCTGATTTAGTTCGACTACATTCTATTATCCTCGTTTCGCTTTTGTTGACTTTGATCTTATATCCTACTTTCAAGACACTGTCCATTCCATTCAACTGCTCTTCCAGGTCCTTTGCTGTCTCTGACAGAATTACAATGTCATCGGCGAATCTCAAAGTTTTTATTTCTTCTTATTTTAATACCTATCCCGATTTTTTTTGTTTCCTTTACCGCTTGTTGAAAATACAGATTGAATAACATCAGGGATAGGCTACAACCCTGTCTCTCTCCCTTCCCAGCCACTGCTTCCCTTTCATGCCCCTCGACTCTGAGGGTAAGATTAGAATAATTACCGCACGCACGGAGGCATTCAAACGGTCATCCTTCCCACGCTCCATACGCGAATGGAACCGGAAGGAACCCTAATAACTGGTACAGTGAGATATATCCTCTGCCGCGCACCTCACGGTGGTTTGCAGAGTAGTCATGTAGACGTAGATGTAGATGCATAACTGGTTGGACGGAAGCCGCACGGTACCTGCGGCCCCTACAAAATGGACAGAAACACCACGTCTAAAAGCTCACGTAAGCGGAGACGTCCATCGGTGTTCGTTTGCGCAGCTGTCCCGGTAGGTTGCTGTACAGGGTTCTTGTTGTACACCACAAATAACGTAAAACAGATGTGGACTGCCGATATTTTTGTGGGATAGCGAGTCCATTTCTGAGCGCAATATTTTGAGGACTGTCCTATGTGCATTAAAACTGTACCATCACGAAGGATACCAAATTACGAAATTTTACTTATTGTGCGGATACAGTACAGGAAGAAGAATATGTGAATAAATTTGTTTGCAATTTGGGGGAATACAGGGGCCTAAATTTTGCGCAAGATGCTCCCTACTCTGTCGGCAACCCCGACTAAAGGTACGTGACAGCTGTAAGATCGTTCATAGCCGAGCTAACAGTATACCTGTCCTCTCAGACGCTAGTCAGTGAGGCTGTGAAGGTCCTGCAAGGCGTTGAGTATGGCCTTCCTGAGCCCTTCGGCTCTATATTTGCATGACAGCATGACCAGAGCGACCAGAAAAACTCGGAACTATAAATCGCACTCTTGATAGACCATAAACCTGCTGCTCGTCCAATTCCAACACGTGATGGTACGTCTTTCTTCTTTGAACGAAGCAGAAAGCGATTTTCTCAACAGTCACGTGCGATTTCTGACTGAGAAACCAGATGCGCAATATTTCCTTATATACATTTGTAGACATTTTCACTCCTACTTACGAGTACGTTGTGAGGTTGTTCTCAGATGCTAACCATTTGCATATCCAAGCAAGCAGTACACTTCACGCCGATTTGACACTTACTGCATGCCGCCTTCATGGTGTAACAATTTCAATGGTTACCAGTGTGTAGACAGTGTACTTCAGAACTCCTACACTCCTGGAAATGGAAAAAAGAACACATTGACACCGGTGTGTCAGACCCACCATACTTGCTCCGGACACTGCGAGAGGGCTGTACAAGCAATGATCACACGCACGGCACAGCGGACACACCAGGAGTCGCGGTGTTGGCCGTCGAATGGCGCTAGCTGCGCAGCATTTGTGCACCGCCGCCGTCAGTGTCAGCCAGTTTGCCGTGGCATACGGAGCTCCATCGCAGTGGCTCTGAGCACTATGGGACTCAACTGCTGAGGTCATTAGTCCCCTAGAACTTAGAACTAGTTAAACCTAACTAACCTAAAGACATCACAAACATCCATGCCCGAGGCAGGATTCGAACCTGCGACCGTAGCGGTCTTGCGGTTCCAGACTGCAGCGCCTTTAACCGCACGGCCACTTCGGCCGGCTCCATCGCAGTCTTTAACACTGGTAGCATGCCGCGACAGCGTGGACGTGAACCGTATGTGCAGTTGACGGACTTTGAGCGAGGGCGTATAGTGGGCATGCGGGAGGCCGGGTGGACGTACCGCCGAATTGCTCAACACGTGGGGCGTGAGGTCTCCACAGTACATCGATGTTGTCGCCAGTGGTCGGCGGAAGGTGCACGTGCCCGTCGACCTGGGACCGGACCGCAGCGACGCACGGATGCACGCCAAGACCGTAGGATCCTACGCAGTGCCGTAGGGGACCGCACCGCCACTTCCCAGCAAATTAGGGACACTGTTGCTCCTGGGGTATCGGCGAGGACCATTCGCAACCGTCTCCATGAAGCTGGGCTACGGTCCCGCACACCGTTAGGCCGTCTTCCGCTCACGCCCCAACATCGTGCAGCCCGCCTCCAGTGGTGTCGCGACAGGCGTGAATGGAGGGACGAATGGAGACGTGTCGTCTTCAGCGATGAGAGTCGCTTCTGCCTTGGTGCCAATGATGGTCGTATGCGTGTTTGGCGCCGTGCAGGTGAGCGCCACAATCAGGACTGCATACGACCGAGGCACACAGGGCCAACACCCGGCATCATGGTGTGGGGAGCGATCTCCTACACTGGCCGTACACCACTGGTGATCGTCGAGGGGACACTGAATAGTGCACGGTACATCCAAACCGTCATCGAACCCATCGTTCTACCATTCCTAGACCGGCAAGGGAACTTGCTGTTCCAACAGGACAATGCACGTCTGCATGTATCCCGTGCCACCCAACGTGCTCTAGAAGGTGTAAGTCAACTACCCTGGCCAGCAAGATCTCCGGATCTGTACCCCATTGAGCATGTTTGGGACTGGATGAAGCGTCGTCTCACGCGGTCTGCACGTCCAGCACGAACGCTGGTCCAACTGAGGCGCCAGGTGGAAATGGCATGGCAAGCCGTTCCACAGGACTACATCCAGCATCTCTACGATCGTCTCCATGGGAGAATAGCAGCCTGCATTGCTGCGAAAGGTGGATATACACTGTACTAGTGCCGACATTGTGCATGCTCTGTTGCCTGTGTCTATGTGCCTGTGGTTCTGTCAGTGTGATCATGTGATGTATCTGACCCCAGGAATGTGTCAATAAAGTTTCCCCTTCCTGGGACAATGAATTCACGGTGTTCTTATTTCAATTTCCAGGAGTGTATTACAGATTGCTAAGGGTTGTATATAATGTTATTGTAAGGAACTCATGTCCGGAATTGTACCATTTGGGTATAAAATAAGTTTGAAAATCGGACCACTTTCCAATCTCCTGCTTCACAGTATGCACGCAAACTGAGAATATGGCGCCGTCCTTAGGCCATGTTGTAATCATGATGTCTCGCATACCATTTTCGTCGGCTATTAGAAACATGTACATTCGCAACAATGAGAGCTGACTCTGAGGGTCCATGGATGCACCACACTGAAGATGACGTACTTCATTACGTACAAGAGTACCAGACCACTGGCGTAGAACACACAGGTCAGAGCTAATTATCTGTAGTTTTGCATATTGTGAAGCGGGAAATTTGAAAGTTGTGCGAACTTCAAACCTTTGTTACATCCGAACCGTATATTTCTAGATATTGGTTTCTTATCGAAACTCTGTCTGCCAAGTCTTCTCTATAACTGCTAGTAGCTGTAATATGAATTATGAAACATCCTGTGTACGAGGTCCGTTCAAAAAATTCCGGGACTTTCAGAATGAGATTTTCACTCTGCATCGGAGTGTGCGCTGATACGAAACTTCCTGGCAGATTAAAACTATGTGCCGGACCGAGACTCGAACTCGGGACCTTTGCCTTTCGCGGGCAAGTGCTCTACCATCTGAGCTACCCAAGCATGACTCACGCCCCGTCCTCACAGATTTGGGTAGCTCAGATGGTAGAGCACTTGCCCGCGAAAGGCAAAGGTCCCGAGTGCGAGTCTCGGTCGGGCACATAGTTTTAATCTGCCAGGAAGTTTCGTATCAGCGCACACTCCGCTGCACAGGGAAATCTCATTCTGGAAACATCCCCCAGGCTGTGGCTAAGCCATGTCTCCTCAATATCCTTTCTTTCAAGAGTGCTAGTTCTGCAAGGTTCGCAGGAGAGCTTCTGTAAAGTTTGGAAGGTAGGAGGCGAGGTACTCACAGAAGTAAAGCTGTGAGGACGGGGCGTGAGTCGTGCTTGGGTAACTCAGTTGGTAGAGCACTTGCCCGCGAAAGGCAAAGGTCCCGAGTTCGAGTCTCGGTCCGGCACACAGTTTTAATCTCCCTGGAAGTTTCAGTTCCGGGACTGTGTCCACACAATTTTTCTACGTTCACCTTTTACTTATTGTGCGTGGTCTCCATAGAAATACCCTCCTCCGCAACTGATACACCGCTCCCAACGCCGTTTCCACTTCCGGAAGCTGTCTTGGTACTCCTTTTGCTGGATTACGCAAAGCACCGGCTGCGAATTTTCTTTTATCTCGTCTATCGTTGCATATATTCGTCCTTTCAAAGGCGTTTTCAACTTTGTAAATAAAAAATGTCCGCAGGGGCTAGGTCTGGAGAGTACGGCGGACGAGGTAGCTCAGCGATTTTGTTTTTTGTGCGATAGTCACACACCAACAGTGATGAATGTGCGGGTGCGTTACCGTAATGCAAAAGCCGTGAATTGCCTCGCCACATTTCACGTTATTTCCTTCTCACATTTTCTCGGCAGGCGTCACAACACGTCCCGTTAGTACAGTCCTTTAAAAGTTTGTCCCTGCTCCACGAATTCATAATTAACTAATACTTCAAAGTCAAATAAAACTATCAGCATGGCTTTTACATTTGACCTGACGTGACGAGCTTTTTTGGTGTTGGAGAACTTTTCCCGACACATTGTGAAGATTGAACCTTGTTATCAACATCATAACCGTAGAGCCACGTCTCATTACTAGTTGTGATTTTCTTACGGGACATCTCGTTCTCATTTGCGTGATGCAAAAGCTCTTCACAGACTGCGAGGCGGTCTTTCTGGTCTTAACTCATGAGCCGTGGGATGCATTCCAAGATGCTGTGTTAGAGTTTCATGACGTAATGCAAATGTAAAGGTTTTCTCCAGTTTGACGCAAAATTTAATGCAGACGCGTTGCTCCTCTAACTCTGCCATCTCGAAATTCGCAAACTGTGAGACACAACGTTCTACAGCACTGAACAATAACTAACAGACATGCAACAATGAAACGTCCGACAGTTACACTTTAAACACAGGCGTGCCCAGGGATGCCAACCGCATTTCGCTCCCCTACATTATTGGTGCGAAATTACGAAAGTTCCGGAATTTTTTTGAACAGAAGCCGTTTATGACCTATTGGGTAATACTGGAAGCTCCATAATGCTTTCCACGAATGATCCTGTTGTACATGCAAAAGTCGGAAAGCTAGGAAGACCGGCAGAGGATCGACAGTTGGTGAGTGAACTCGCAGTTCCGTATCAAAATAAGCAGAATGCGATGTACTTCACATAAATAAGCGGAAAGGCGCCTCATTATTCACTACACGATTGCAGAACAATCACTGGAAAAATTGACATCCACTAAATGTCTAGAAGTATGCACATTTAGGGAATTAAAGCTGAAGTACAAATTGAAATTTGTGATGGGAAGGTGAAATGCCGGAGTGAAACTCGTTGAAAGAATTCTCACGAATTCAGGCCCACCCAGGAAAGAGAAAGCGCACAAAACTTTGTTTCGACGTGTGCTTGAATATTGCTCTCAAGTCTGGAACCCTGCGTCTTTGGATAATAGAAGAGATACAAAGAAGAGCAGTACATTTAACCACGAGTTTGTTTAGCAAGCTTAAAAACGACATTGCGATGGTCACTCCAGTGAAAGACGCTACGATAAAGGCGTTGTGCATTATAGTGTAGTTTCAAATGGTTCAAATGGCTCTGAGCACTATGGGACTTAACATCTGAGGTCATCAGTCCCCTAGACTTAGAACTACCTAAACCTAACTAACCTAAGGATATCACACACATCCATGCCCGAGGTAGGATTCGAACCTGCGACCGTAGCAGCAGCGCCTAGAGAACCGCTCGGCCACAGCGGCCGGCATAGTGTAGTTTACTCTTAAAATTTCGAGAGTGTATATACGTAGATATGTCAGCCGAAATAATACTTCCTAGTTTATTGATCTCGCTAAAAGAGAAGAGCAATAAGTAAAATTTGATAATTTCGGTACACGAAGTACCCTCCGCCAAACGCTGTATTGATGGCTTACGGAGTTTGCATTTGGACCTAAATCTCCTCGTCAAATGCCACGACCGCTAATCTTAAAGTGTATTTACTGCCTGGTCTCCAAACAACTTTTGTTGACGCTGCGCTCTTATTTAATGAAATTTAGACTTGAGGCGCGGGATTTCCGCTGTGATTAGCATTAGTTTTCCCGCGCCCCACCATATTATTGCGTAAAACAGACATTCCAGTCGCCTCTGATGGAAGATACTTAATAAACTTAGTGCTGGGCACTTAGCTTTGTTTAAATCGTATTCTTATCAATCACAAGCTTGTAACGTGCTCGCTGATTTATCCTAATTCAGAAATCACGTTTTAATTGGTTCCGGGTTATCGGGCCTTCGCCGGACCGTTACGTGCATAACCGGTAGCCAATGGCGACGTGCGTCCGCAATTCAGCTGCGAACTGAAACAAGGGGTCCACCGACTACCTCACTAATGAATTTAATTTGTGAAACGTTTTAATTAATTCCCTGACATGCCTGCGAAAAAAGGGGTAGGGGACATGTGCCACCGCTGTAATAATTACTGCATGTGTACCTTCGGGGAGCCGAGCTAGATAACGGGTCGCATTCACGGATGCAAACACGATACCACTGGCATCCGCTCACAAAGACTGCAGCATAAAATACTATACACAGTCTAATAATAATAACAAAACCATAATAGTTCTGTTTCCTCTTCCAAATCTCATTGGCAAAATTTTTTATATTAATTCAGTTTTTCATTCCAGATTTCCACTATCTTTTCTGGAACACAGTTAAAAACGCAAATTTGCTATACTTTCTGAAAATGTGGCTTCTGCTATAACATAAATTAATCTTTTCTAAGAAATAGCCAGTAGTGCCGGCTTAAGAATTTCTACAGATAAAAACAATTTTTTTACGAACATTAAAAACGCGCCGAGATTTCTGAAAACAGATGCTGGTCAAACTGAGAAGATTATAAAACATAAATAACTTGGGGTGGATAATCTAAAAGCGTGGTTTGGAAAAAGCTGCTATAAAAGAAAGGACACATGAAATGGCCGGCCGAAGTGGCCGTGCGGTTAAAGGCGCTGCAGTCTGGAACCGCAAGACCGCCACGGTCGCAGGTTCGAATCCTGCCTCGGGCATGGATGTTTGTGATGTCCTTAGGTTAGTTAGGTTTAACTAGTTCTAAGTTCTAGGGGACTAATGACCTCAGCAGTTGAGTCCCATAGTGCTCAGAGCCATTTGAACACATGAAATGGAAAGGGTATATGGTAACGAAAGACTTTCACAACAAAAGAATGCCTATCTAAAAATGCAAAAATAAGGCATTACAATACAGCAATGAAGCCAGAATCTCTATATGCAAGCGAATGTACATTCGTATAATTTAGATAAACGAGACATACTAGAAAGGCGAATCACCAGGAAAATATTAGGCCCACAGAAGATTACGGAATTTTGGAACTTATGTAGTAATAATGAAATTTATCGAAACACTGAAAATGTATCACAAGCAATGACGAAAAGAAGACGAATCTTCTGCATATTAATATCAAATGCAAGACAGTAGAACGACCAAAAAGCTCTGCAAATGTTCGTGGTACGCGAAGTTAACAAATTTGAATCCATGAAGTAAAAAAGAATTTAGAAAAAATAATATAAAAGCTGAAGAACTAATTGGCAGAGAGGTGTTTAGGGAAAAAAATCTGGAACGTAGACTGATTCCAAGGCAGAAGAGTGAAAAAAACTGGTAGGAAGAAAAAAACTTAGTGAACAGTGAAAAGAGTAGTGGAAGAAAAGAAAACAACGAATATGAAATTTAAATTGGCATGTGTTCCTTAGTTGGCTCATCTGAGAAAAAAAAAATCATAATTTAATGATCTCTTATTGTTGTTATCATCTTGCTGCTTTGTTTCACTCTCCACTCTAGCATATCCTGTGCAATGCTCTTCATCTCTGTGTAACTGCTGCAATGTACACCCATTTGAACCTGACTGCAGAATTCGAGCCTCCCACACTGACCTCCATTACCAAACAGACGACCCCTCCCGTAATATATAAAACAGCTTCAAACATCTGATTACTTTATAAGTGACTGATATGTTCTCTTTACGTATGAGGTAACCGCGCGCGCGGGCTAGCCGCGCGTTCTCAGGCGTCTTGTCACGGGCCTCACGGCTCCCGCCATCGGAGGTTCGACTCTCCCTCGGACATGGGTGTGTGTCGTTCTTAGCGTACGTTAGTTTACGTTAGATTAAGTAGTGTGTAAGTCTAGGGGCCGTTGACCTCAGCAGTTTGGTCCCATAAGATCTTACCACAAATTTCCAGATTTTCCGTATGGGGCTGTTGTGAATCGCTTGTCTTGAGACGCTCTGTACATCAGTTCGTTGACTCGCACTGTTCAGTGTCCGTAAATATTGAAAAGTTCGGCTTTTTATCGTTTTGCGTCTTGTGATGATTCCTTGTAATGATCACAACGAAAAGATCCGAGAAATTAGAGCAAATACGGAGACTTACAAGCAGTCGTTCTTCCCACGCACAATTCGTGAATGGAACAGGGAAGGGGGGATCAGATAGTGGTACAATAAGTACCCTCCGCCACACACCGTAAGGTGGCTCGCGGGGTATAGATGTAGATGTAGATGTAGATGTTATGTCGCCATTCCTTGCAATAATTGTTCCCGTGTGAGCCATAATGGAGGCAAATCGGACGTTAATGTTGCTAAGTCCTCTTTGTTTGGCACTGGCTTGGTTTGAATTATTCGGCGATTAACTAACTCACAAAAACACTTTAAATGTCACACTGTATATTTTTCACGTGAACTACGCAAAATTTCTCTTTTTATACAGATTAAGAGGTTTGTACAGCTCTCATCTGTTTCGTTAGATCAAGAGAAGAGACCATTCCGTAAAGGTAACAAAAAAAAAAAAAAAAAAAAAATCGTAAAAATTCAGTTCCTCATTTCCAGTAATGATTCATTGTTGTTGTTCAAATGTGTGTCAAATCTTACGGGACTTAACTGCTGAGGTCTTCAGTCCCTAAGCTTACACACTACTTAACCTAAATTATCCTAATTACAAACACACACACCCATGCCCGAGGAAGGACTCGAACCTCCGCCGGGACCATCCGCACAGTCCATGACTGCAGCGCCTTAGACCGCTCGGCTAATCCCGCGCGGCAATGATTCATTGACATTTTCAATTATTATACGGCGCTCGTTACCCAAAATCGTAGATATGTTTCTCTAATAAATACGTGATTCTTCTCACAAATTTTTAGAACGACTTTTTTTCACAAAATATTTATCGCCAAGTTTTACCAACTAATATCACAGTACGTTCAGTGATATACGTAGATACTGTCTAAAAACTGTGTTGCGAATGGAGTCGGTGGTAAGGAAGTAGTGTCTGATGCTGAAGTTTTATTGCATGAACAGCGAAAATATAGTAGGCGTCAAACTTTTTTTCGCTCATTATTTTGTGGGGGATATTAACGAGAAGAAGCTTCGTAGAGATTTTAAATTATATGTAAAATTTACTGGAAGTCGCTAAGTGCTCTCATTCTAGAATACTGGATGAATAAAGTCCGGGTGATGAATTCTTCTCGGGTTATCACCCGAGTGGTGGCGTCGTCTTGTCGCAACGTTGCAGTGAGTTTCGTACTCATCATCTGACTTCGCCCCTCCCTACTCTCTCTATCCATCTCCTCTTCCCTTCATTTCCTCCCCCCTCTCACTCTGCTCACCTTCTCCCCCACCTTGTCTCAGTCCATCTCCTCTTCCTATCTCTTGGTGAATCTCCTCCTCTTACCTTTTTCGGCCCTTTTTTCTGCTTCTCACAGCGTCCATTTCCTCCTACCTCATATCTGTGTTATAACACTCCAATTACAGAAACCCTAATAAACAACGCTTTGTTGTAAAAGAAGTAGGAAATCTAGTCATCCTGACAGTGACGGCAGCTACTGACAACAAAATTTACCCTTGTGATAATTTGATCAACAGGAATGTCATGTGAATAATAATATTTATCATGAAATAGAGACTGAATGAAGGAATTTAATAGGATGCGCGACAAAAACATCAAAGAAACAATTGCAAAATAATTGATAACGAAGGTTAAAGCCCAGATGGTAAATTGCCCAAAGATAACATTTCCCATAGAAGAGAGTTGTAGCCGCATCGAAAAGGAACCTCGATGTGACTACAATGTAACTCGGAAATGGAAATGTTAGCTTCAGTTGCTATCTAGTCGCTCTCTAGTACTATTCTGATAGTAGCATGCATGTAAGCGCTACTAGATTGCTTTCAGCTAATCGGAAGTTTGAAAGTTTTGCGTTATGGACTGAAGCATTATTCAGAAGCCATACTACATCAGAGTCATCTTCACCGTTAGCAAGATAATTGCATGCGGAGATTCGCGACGAAATTAAATCGTGTAAGATCTGTGATGGGACTTAGCCTTCGGGATACTGAATAAGCACGAAAATTCAAGGACATTGAAAA
The DNA here is from genome assembly GCF_021461395.2 of Schistocerca americana. Taxonomy (NCBI): domain Eukaryota; kingdom Metazoa; phylum Arthropoda; class Insecta; order Orthoptera; family Acrididae; genus Schistocerca; species Schistocerca americana. The sequence continues at coordinate 225,132,016 of NC_060125.1, read as the reverse complement.
AGAAAGATCGCCGTCAGAAAAACTATTATTATTCTCGAGTAGGTAACAGACAAACGCAAACACGAAGAACGTACAGTTGCGCCGAGTTGTCAGAAGCTGTCGTCAAGGACAGGATTACTGATGCAAACGGAAGCAATTCCTTAAGTGAGAAATCGGTGTGCGTGCTCAGCGTGGGGACAATTAATTACAAGGAACAATAAAATTTGATTCAAACTTTAATTCTTCTTGTCGCCTACATAATTGAATAGACATTATAATGTGTATTAGTGACAATTAATTGACAATTAGAATATTATGAATTCATGGTTATTTAACAGTGAACAGTCATCGATTTGTCCCAAGGTTACGACGCATTCTGAACATTGCTGAAGTATATGTTATCTCTCGAATTACGTCGTGTATTTATTGAACACGCGACGTAGCGATGTCTTGACGACGGAATAACAAAAAAATGGTTCAAATGGCTCTGAGCACTAAGGGACTTAACATCTGAGGTCATCAGTCTCCTAGAACTTACAACTACTTAAACCTAACTAACGTAAGGACATCACACACATCCATGCCAGAGGCAGGATTCGAACCTGTGACCGTAGCAGTCGCGCGGTTCCGGACTGAAGCGCCTAGAACCGCTCGGCCACAGCGGCCGGCTACCGAATAACAATTTATTAACTTAACATCCTCGCAATTCCATAATGTGGCCACGACTTGGGTGATGAATTGAAGATTCAAGACTTTATATTATTAATATTCAACATCCATTATCTAACAGGGCATAATGAAAAGAAGAACTCCAGGCAGCCAGTTCGCGCAAGCTGAAAGTCTGTCGCGGACTCACAACAAAGAAAACTGGTGGTCATCATTTCAGGTCAAGAGAGTCATCGCGTCATCGAGTGGTGCAATTTCCGCGTTTATCAGTGAAGAAGCAAGAGCGGCTTACACGCGCTGCTCTATCGAAATATTGACATTACACACGAAAGACAGTATCTAAAATATGACCAAACCACGCGAGGAGTTTGTGTTTTTCTACTAGTTACTGGGTGGCGTTGTCGTGAGCGACGGATTCCGTTCCACGTCATCCCGACTGCGACAACCACCACCACTGAGTCGTGTCAACTCTAAGGAGACGCCGACGCCACAGTGTCCATGTCCTTTCCCCTCTATGTCGGTCCTTCTCTCCCTCCCCCCCCCCCCCTCCCCTCTCTCCACATTATCTCTCTTACCCCCAAAGTATTTCTTTCCAGACAGTAATGTGTGTACCTACCATAATTGGCTAAAATCGATCCAAGAGGAGCTTCTCAGAAGCGACGTTGCCATAGTACGGACATGTGACATATGTGTGCACATATGTATGAAATATGTTAAATATAATTCACCTGCATATTGTAATCTTCCCCTCCCACACACATCACCATTAAATTTCTCTTAGTCTCTTCATTATTTTCTAAACTTCGAGAGGCGTAAGATATACAAAAGGAAAGCTTTTAACTTATCTTCATTTTCTCTTCGTGTTGGCTCCATGTCTTGCGTCTAGGGGTACATTCTTACGGCTGAAACTTAGATTTAACGTTGTGAGTTCCTGATGACTAAATAGCTGATGAAGATTTGCCTGTATATTTCTTGAGTTTTATTCTTTCTCACATTATTAAACATCACACCGTTTTTACATTTCCACTTAATATTCCAAATTACATTGTTAGTGTCGGTCATATAAATACGTCTGTCTCCATCAGAGGCGTGCCCACTACTATTTACATTCTGCGAAACTCACAATGTTCCAAAGAGTTTACAAAGCAGAAGAGTTTACGAACTTTCTTGAAAAAAGAAAAATCCTCGCCAAAATACATCACTACTTTGTAAATAAGTTCAGAAATAAATTTTATAGTTATCGTCAGATTGTGCAATTAATAATAGGAACCGCGCTGGATTAGCCGAGAGGTCTAAGGCGCTGCAGTCATGGACTGTGCGGCTGATACCGGCGGAGGTTCGAGTCCTCCCTCGGGCATGGGTGTGTGTGTGTGTGTGTGTGTGTGTGTGTGTGTTTGTCCTTAAGATAATTTAGATTACGTAGTGTGTAAGATTAGGGACTGATGACCTTAGCAGTTAAGTCCTATAAGATTTCACACACATTTTTTTGACAATAATAGGAATTTTAAGTATGCCAGACATTTCGTTGTTGCAAACATTTCCAGAAGGAGAATAAATTTAACTGTATGTAAAGTGTACTAACAAATTAATCTCTTTCTATACATTTTAGCCTGAAATATAATACATCATATATAAAATCAAATGAAATTCTTTCAATGGAACAGCCGAGAATGTTCACCTACACTAGATTTCGGGTTAACGCTAGTATCGGTTACTTCTATAAGAAAAAGGTAATGTCAGAAAAGGGTATCCCATTACAATATTTAGCGAATATCGTCATGCACTTTCGATTTCACGCAGCTCAATCTCTATGACAATCTCCAGCCCAATGTGTCGTACAATGATATAATTTTGCAAGTACATTCAATGATCTGCGAAATGCGTTGTGAATACAGTTAGTAGTAAAGCGTAATGAACTAAAATATCGTGTATGTGCAGCAGCTTTTCACGCATTTCAATATTTATGACGTCATATCTCCTGAACTATGTGTTATAGAATGATATAATTTTGTAGCTATGTTCCGTGTTATATGTAGATGCTGTCTGCAAAATGCGTCGTGAATACAGTCAGAAGTAGAGAATTAAAAAATTAAAACGTCATGCCTGAAGCGGCAGTTTTACTGCATGATCAGCGAAAATGTAGTAAGCGAATAAAGCTTTTCCCCTCGCGTGATTTTGTAGGGGTTGTCCTAAAGGCGGAGGAGCCACAAGGTGGCCAACGGCATAGAATGGAGAAGGCAACGGGAAACCACTCCATTAAAGACCCGGGCGGGTATCCCAAGTATCAACAGCTTATGATGGAAATCTCTTTGGTTAAATTCTCCGGAGGTAAAATAGTCCCCCATTCGGATCTCCGGGCGGGGACAACTAAAGAGATACCGAAATCCAAAAGCATTAATGTAAGGAGGATAGCAACATGGAACGTCAATTCGCTTCTTAAATGTGGTAGACTGGAAAACTTGAAAATGGAAATGACACGAATGGATATTGATGTACTGGGAGACTCAGAAATGAGATGGCCAAACACTGGCGACTTTTGGTCAGGGGATTACAGAATCATACACACTGGAACAGCACAAGACTATCCCGGGATTGCAGGAGTGGGAATTATCCTCAATAAAGAGATGAGGTTAAGAGTAAAAGGATTTGTTCACCATAGTGAGAGGATAATTTATGTCAGATTGGAAACTACACCAAGAGACACAATCATAATCCAAGTATACATGCCAACTACGAGGCACGAGGATAATGAAATCGACATGATGTATGACCACCTTGAAGAAGTAATTGGCAGAATTAAAGGAGCTGAAAACCTTGTCATCATGGGAGATATGAATGCTGTTGTTGGGGAGGTAAAGAAGAGGATGTGGTCGGGAATTTTGGACAAGGATTAAGAAATGAAAGAGGGGATAAACTTGTAGAATTCTGCCAAAGAAATAAACTTTGCGTTACAAATACCTTCTTTAATCATCATCCAAGAAGACGATATACTTGGAAAATGCCTGGTGACATTAACAGATGTCGAATTGACTTAATATTAGTGAAGCAAAGATTTAAAAACCAAGTTAAGGACAGCAGATCATATCCAGGCTGTGATATGGAACGTGACCACATACTCGTTATGATGACGACTGAACTAAAATTCAAGAACATTAAAAAAAGAAGTACATGTAAATGGGATTTGACAAACCTGAAAAACGAAAATACACTGAAGCACTATCAACTAGAAACAGACAAGAAAACAAATACACAGGGCTGCAATGACATCCAAAGCAGCTGGGAAAAAATAAAAACTGGTATTTTAGAAGCAGCAGAAGAAGTAATAGGAAAAGAAAGGACAGAGAAAAGGAAGGAATGGATCACTAATGACCCACTAAATATGATAGAAGAAACAAGGAAATTAAAAAATTCTGTGAAGAAGGAAGACCAAGAGAAATACAAGAGTCTGAAAAACAGAATCAACAGAGAGGCAAAACAAGCAAGAGAAAAATACCTTGATGATCTCTGTATTTCAGTTGAGGACAACATGAGAAAGGGAAATATCGACAAGGCCTATAAATGTGTAAGACATTGCTTTGGAGACAGAAGAAACAAGTGTAGGGCTGTGATGGATGAAAATGGCAATGTTGGATGACGATGATGAAGTTGCAAGAAGATGGAAACAATATATAGGAAAACTGTACAGCGGACCAGACCTGTCTGAAAACATCATGGAAGAAGAAACAGAAGTAGATGTAAACAACATAGGTGAACCTATATTAAAGGAAGAGTTTGAACTAGCTCTGAAAAAATTGAAAAACAACAAATCGCCTGGTATAGACAATATCCCAGCCGAACTTCTGAAATCTGGAGGAGCAAAACTGAATCAGGAGTTGTATAATCTTGTTTTTAACATGTACGAGCAGGGTAAAATTCCTACAGACTTTGAGAAAAACATTACGATCCCCATTCCAAAGAAGGCAAATGCTGCAAGATGTGAAAATTATAGGACGCTCAGGCTAGTTACTCACGCCTCTTAAATAGTAACCTCAATTATCCTAAAACGCATAGAACAAAAAGTCGAAGCTACACTCTCCGAAGACCAGTTTGGATTCCGGAAAGATAGAGGAACCAGAGAAGCAATATTTGCTCTAAAACTAATAATAGAGAAACGACTAGATAAGAACCTGACAACATACATAGCTTTCGTAGATGTAGAGCAAGCCTTTGATAATGTTAAATGGGATAAGATGTTTGAGGTACTCAAAAAGGTAGGAATAGACCATAAAGATAGAAAAATGATATGGAACCTGTACAAAAACGAGACAGCAGTTATCCGTGGACGGACAAAACAAGAAGAGGTGCAGATACAGAAAGGTGCCCGACAAGGTTGCGCACTATCCCCTGTTATCTTTAACGTATACATTGAAGAGGCGCTGAAAAAAGTAAGGGAAAATTCACAGACAGGTGTAGTAATTCATGGCCAACGAATAGATATGATAAGATATGCCGATGATATAGCTGTCCTGGCTGAAAGTGAAGAAGATCTTGTAGTCTTACTGAATAGAATGGATAAAGTTATGGGGGAAGAATATAATATGAGAATTAATAAAGCAAAAACAAAAGTAATGGCATGCGACAAAAAAGATCAAGTGAAAGTCCAAGTTCATGTAGGCAATGAACTGCTTGAACAAGTTGATACATTTACTTATCTGGGCAGTAATATTACCAGGGATGGAAGGAGCAAGGCAGATGTGAGAAGTAGAATTGCTCAAGCAAAGGCTGCTTTTAACAAGAAGAAAAACATCTTAACATCTAAGAGCATCAGCCTTGAAATCAGGAAAAGATTTTTGAAATCATATGTGTGGATTGTGGCATGCTATGGGTGTGAAACATCGACTCTCGGGACAGAGGAAGACCAGAAGATAAAATCTTTTGAAATGTGGTGCTATAGACGCATGCTCAAAATAAAATGTATCGACAAGGTCACAAACGAAGTGGTTCTGGAAGGAGCAGGTGAGAAGAGAAGCTTCTAGAGTTTCATTGTTGAAAGAAGAGTGCAATTTACAGGCCATCTATTAAGACATAAAGGACTCCTGAACACAATCATAGAAGGATATGTCGAGGGAAAAAGACCAAGAGGAAGACCACGACTGAGGTACATGGATCAAAACGTGAAAGATGTGTGATGTAACACCTATAAAGAAATGAAGAGAAAAGCTGAAAGGCGCACAGAATGGAGACAAGCTGCCATTGTAGCTGTTGCAAACCAATCCTTGGATTGACCACTACAGAAGAAGAAGTCAGCGAGAAACAGTTTCGTAAAGATTTGAAATTGAGTGTAAAGTTCTCTGCAAGTCACTAACTGCTCTCAATCTCAAATACTGGATGAATAAATTCTGCGAACTCGCGCGTGAACTACACTACTTTTTCACGCCAACCTGCTGATAGGTCGGTGGTTCTTATCCCTACTGCGGTTCTCTCCAGACTGTGAGTGATGTGCGTAGCAAGTCTGGTTGAATTCAGTCCAGTGGTTTAGGAGGAGATGTGCGAATTACGCACATATACAGGGTGGTCCATTGACAGTGACCGGGCCAAATATCTCACGAAATAAGCATCAAACGAAAAAACTACAAAGAACGAAACTCGTCTAGCTTGGAGGGGCAAACCAGATGGCGCTATGGTTGGCCCGCTGCCATAGGTCAAAAGGATATCAGTTGTGTTTTTTTAAATAGGAACCCCTATTTTTAATACATAGTCCTGTAGTACCTAAAGAAATATGAATGTTTTAGTTGGACCACTTTTTTCGCTTTGTGACAGATGGCGCTGTAATAGTCACAAACGTATAAGTACATGGTATCACGTAACATTCCGCCAGTGCGGACGGTATTTGCTTCGTGATACATTACCCATATTAAAATGGACCGTTTACCAATTGCGGAAAAGGTCGATATCGTGTTGATGTATGGCTATTGTGATCAAAATGCCCAACGGGCGTGTGCAATGTATGCTGCTCGGTCTCCTGGACGACATCATCCAAGTGTCCGGACCGTTCGCCGGATAGTTACGTTGTTTAAGGAAACAGGAAGTGGTTCAGCCACATTTGAAACGCCAACCACGACCTGCAACAAATGATGATGCCCAAGCAGGTGTTTTAGCTGCTGTCGCGGCTAATCCGCACATCAGTAGCAGACAAATTGCGCGAGAATGGGAAATCTCAAGAACGTCGGTGTTGAGAACGCAACATCAACATCGATTGCACCCTTACCATATTTCTATGCACCAGGAATTGCATGGCGACGACTTTGAACGTCGTGTACAGTTCTGCCACTGGGCACAAGAGAAATTACAGGACGATGACAGTTTTTTTGCACGCATTCTGTTTAGCGACGAAGCGTCATTCACCACAACGTAAGCCGGCATAATATGCACTATTGGGCAACGGAAAATCCACGATGGCTGCAGCAAGTGGAACATCAGCGACCTTGGCGGGTTAATGTATGGTGCGGCATTATGGGAGGAAGGATAATTGACCTACATCACGCCCGCATCTCGTGGTCGTGCGGTAGCGTTCTCGCTTCCCACGCCCGGGTTCCCGGGTTCGATTCCCGGCGGGGTCAGGGATTTTCTCTGCCTCGTGATGGCTGGGTGTTGTGTGCTGTCCTTAGGTTAGTTAGGTTTAATTAGTTCTAAGTTCTAGGCGACTGATGACCTCAGCAGTTGAGTCGCATAGTGCTCAGAGCCATTTGAACCATTTGAACCTCCATCACGCTGTATCAGCATGCGTTCTCAGAAATGATAAGTTCACAAAGGTACATGTATCACATTGGAACAACCGAAATAAAATGTTTAAACGTACCTACGTACTGTATTTTAATTTAAAAAACCTACCTGTTACCAACTGTTCGTCTAAAATTGTGAGCCATATGTTTGTGACTATTACAGCGCCATCACAAAGCGTAAAAAGTGGTCAAACTAAAACATTCATATTTCTTTGCATATTACACGAATATGTAATAAAAAAGGGGGTTTCTATTTTTAAAAAACGCAGTTGATATCCGTTTGACCTACGGCAGTGCCATCTAGCGGGCCAACCATAGCGCCATCTGGTTTGCCCCTTGAAGCTAGACAACTTTCGTTCTTTGTAGTTTTTTCGTCTGACGCTTATTTCGTGAGATATTTGTCCCGGTCACGATCAATGGAGCACCCTGTATGCGTACATCCATTTTAACTAGTACTGTGCCAGTCATTACGAGCAGTTACCACCATCATGGTCGCTCCATTGCCGAGGTCGCGCCAGCACGGTAGCTCAGCGTGTTCGGTCAGAGGGCTGCTAGCCTTTTGTAATAAAAAACTGAGTAAAGGAATCAACGACAACTTGAACGGATGTCTCGTGATGCCGTCCACACCAAACGCCACGAACAATACCGAAAAAAAGGTCGCTAACGCACCCCTCTGCCGTGGCGCACGACTAGAAGGAAACGGTTCAAATGGCTCTGAGCACTATGGGACTTAACATCGAAGGTTATCACTCCCCTAGAACTTAGAACTACTTAAACGTAACTAACCTGGACATCACACACATACATGCCCGAGGCAGGATTCGAACCTGCGACCGTAGCATTAGCGCGGTTCCGGACTGAAGCGCCTAGAACCGCTCGGCCACCCTGGCCGGCCGACTAGGACAGCCGGTTCGAGTCATGGTGCTGGATGAGATTTTCACTGTCAGTATTTGGCCGGCCAGAGGAGCAGTACTGTTGGCGTAAAGTTCCTGATCACCAGCTTTTGCCCCAGTGTCCTGGATTAAATTCCAAGCCTCTCCACAGTGTCCCACGAAGTTTCTATACAATTGTGAGCTCTAAGAGTGAGTTTATCGGGTAGTCTTCTGTGGTGAGAGCTATTCAATTAGGATCGACTAGACATGGGCGATAGTGTGGACGTGTAAAGTTAAAACTGAAAGCATCTGCACGACGAAGCAGGGTGGCTGTGGAAGTACGCGATGGCCCGCGCTACGAACACGGCGCGGCGCCGTGCTGTGCGGTGTAAGCGACACCTGGGCGCAATCGGTAGCGTCAGCGGCTTCTTCGCGCCGGCACGGATCGCTGCGACCGGTCCTGCTGATGTAGGAGGTTGCTGCCGCGTCTTGCGGAGAGGTGATTGACCTCGTACAGCCGGTATTCTTAGCTTTCTCATTCCTAGCAACATGGAGACGAAGAAAGCCCAGAGCAGTGGAAATTTTTGAGGAAATTGCGAAATTTATTTGACAAGGCGGATTCTGAACCAAACAAGGAAACATCTCACCCCCCCCCCTGGTTTATTGGTAAGATGGCTCAGTGGCTACTACCCCGTCAAAAACTGAACACAGATCAAGCATGAAAAGAGGAAGAAGTACTGAACCGTGAAAAAAAATGAAAAAAAAAAAACTAAATAGAAATAGTGGTCACGGCGTTGTACTGCAAAGCAAGTGAGCGGTGTTCAAACACCCTTGTGCCATTTATTTTAATTTTTTTGTTTCACAACGTTGTGAACTGTCAGTCCGGTCACTGTAATATGGAAGTTGTCACTCTATTCACTGGTTATAGAATATGAATCATATGGTAAGAATAAATTACTACCGCAAACAAATCTGATGAATAGTGAGGGCAGGCGTGAGACGGCATAGACGTCTTACAGAAACGAAACCAAGAAATAAACGGGCGTGAATTATGTTACAACAAAGGAATTCAAGAGTTAAAACTTCCAGAACCGAATGCAACTCCAAAAACGTTTTGACAGAGCACAAAGAAACTGTGTGATTGTGGAACTGTTTTCATCATTTTCTTGGGAGTGATCACATTAACATCCATACGAACACCTAAATCGGGCATGGAGGCATATCTTACTCACTCACCAGGCGTACAAGTGAGGTGCGTCGATGTGACATTCCTATCATATGACACACACGCTGTCTCTAATACCGTGTATGCACCTCTGGGGGTACTGCACCAGTGATAAGTGTAACACATGGTGATGAAATAATACATGGCGTGGAAACTTCAAATTTCTTAGCTGTCCATATTGATGAGAATTTAAATTGAAAAAAAAACACATTTTGGAACTCCTAAAACGACTTAGTTCAGCCACATACGCACTTAGAATCATAGCAAATTTAGGGGAGAGAGAAATCAGTAAGTTGACATCTTTTGCTTATTTCCATTCAGTAATGTCATATGGAATAATGTTCTGGGGTAACTCAACTTTAAGAAAGAAGGTCTTCATTGCCCAAAAACGTGCTGTAAGAATAATATGTGGTGCTTACTCGCTATCAACTGGTAGACATCTGTTTAAGGAGTTGGCATTCAGACTACTGCTTCACAGTATATTTATTCCCTCGTGAAGTTTGTTGTAAATAATCCACAACAGTTAAAAAACAATGAGGTACATAATTACAATACTAGAAGAAAAAATGATATTCATTACTCAACATTGTGGTTGTCTTTAGCACAGAAAGGGGTGCACAACGCTGCAGCAAAAATGTTTGACCACGTACCCAGAGATATAAAATGTCTAACAGACAGCAAGCTAAAATTTGAAAATAAATTGAAAAGTTTCTCCTTGACAACTACTTCTATTCCGTAGAAAAATTTCTATGTAATGTGTAAAAGGTGGTGGGTAGAAATTGCTAACTCAATCTGTATATCTTGTTTTCATTTTGGGGAAAAATAATTATATGTTGATGTTCAGAGTACAAATAGATGTACAAATTAATTTGCAATGTGAATTTAAAATGAGTCATTCCACATTATGACAATTTATCGTGCAAAGTGATCCGTGAAACAAGACAGTAACTAACTAACTAAGTAATTAACCAGACATATTTTTCGACGAAGGATTCGGTTGAGTTGTCTCCTTATCACCAAAGGTTTGTGTTTCCCATTCGATAGCCACTTTCATTTGGCTACTAATAGAGTAGTTGTGTAGAATCAACTTTCATTAAAGGTTCCTTCCTTACAGCTCGCTGTTGTAAACGGACGTTACAGCACGATGCAGACACAATTTCAATACAGAGTACAGCGGAGGAAGAAGAAGAAGAAGAAAAGAAAAGGAAAAAAAGGCACCAGGGAGCTCTGAACGCAGCTCGCCCATCTTGCAGTCCAACACCGTGACCGCTTAAACAAGAAGCCTTGGCTGTTCCACGCTGCTCTATGTTGCTTGGACAGTCCACTGTTTCTATTTTGCTTTTCTTTCACAGTTTAGTGCACGTTCTTCCTGTTTTCATGCCTGATCTGTGTCCAGTTTCTGGCGGAGTGTCCACTGGGCCTACTTACAAGGGAACCTCTCCATCGCACCCCCCCCTCCCCCCCCCCCTCAGATTTAGTTATAAGTTGGCACAGTGGATAGGCCTTGAAAAACTGAACACAGATCAATCGAGAAAACAGGAAGAAGTTGTGTGGAATTATGAAAAAAATAAGTAAAATATGCAAACTGAGTAGTCCATGGCAAAGATATGCAACATCGAGGATAGTGTGAGCTCAGGAGCGCCGTGGTCTCGTGGTTAGCGGGAGCAGCTGTGGAATGAGAGGTCCTTGGTTCAAGTCTTCCCTCTCGTGAAGCCGGCACGGTAGCTCAGCGTGTTCGGTCAGAGGGTTACGTGCTCTCTGTAATAAAAAAACTGAGTTAATCGATCATCAACGAACTTAAACGGATGTATTACGATGTCCACCCCGAGCAGATGCAACGAACAAAAGCGAGCAAAATGAGATAAAAAAAGTGAAAAGTTTACATTCTTTATTTTCGCAAAGTTATGATCTGCCGTTCGTTCATTGACGTATCTGTTCACTGTAATAAGTTTAGTGTCTATGTTTCGCGACCGCACCGCAAAACCGTGCGATTAGTAGACGAAAGGACGTGCCTCTCCAATGGGAACCGAAAACATTTGATCGCAAGGTCATAGGTCAACCGATTCCTCCACAGGAAAACACGTCTGATATATTCTATACGACACATGACAGGAATATGTTGTCGACCCACCTAACTTGTAAACTTGACGAATGGGTAAAAAGATTCTTCTACCTTGCCCGATTTAGGTTTTCTTGTGGATGTGATAATCACTCCCAAAAAAGTGATGAAATCGCAAGAGTTTGTCTCATAAACTGCAACAAATGAATGCAACAGTTTCACAGTCGCACAGTTTTCCTTGTGCTCTGTCAAAACATATGTTTTTAACGTTTTCAAATTTTTCCGTGTGTACACCGTCAAATCCTGCATATGTCCAAGCAAATCTGAACATGTCCTGGAACTTTGGAGAGCGAAGTTGATTGTTTGTGTGTGCCTGAACTTTGATAATTGTCTGAAAATAAAAAATTAAAGTTTTCACTCGAGGGAAGACTTGAACCACGGAGCTCTCGTTTCAAAGCAGCTCACGCTAACCACAGGACCACAGCGCTACTAAGCTGGTACTCTCCTTCACGCTAACCGCAGGACCACAGCGCTACTGAGCTGGTACTCTCCTTAATATGGCCTATCTTGAGCATGGACTACTCAGTTTGTATATTTTGCTTTTTTTTTTCATAGTTCCACACAACTTCTTCCTGTTTTCTCGATTGATTTGTGTTCAGTTTCTCAAGGCCTATCCACTGTGCCAACTTATAACTGAATCTGAGGGGGGTGCGATGGGGAGGTTCTCTTGTTAGCACTAAACCTGAGCGGGATACGATGGGGTGTTTCCCTAGTAAGAAGACAGCTAAGATAGGGGAAATGAAGAATAAGGTCGCCTTATGGGCAATTCAACAACTACCCTAGTGGAGAGATGACGGCAATTTGTACGGGAAAATGTGAGCCTGAAAGCTGAACCGAGGAAAACGAGAACGCCTTCGTATGACAACATAACGGCTAGATAGACCTGTGCTGCCCAGGAACGACCAAATGTGACTAGCAAAAGTAAAGTAGCGATTAAGACACAGAGTAATACTATTTTTATAAAGTCTCGTATGAAGGAATATGGTACAGTAAAGCTTAACTGCGATTGTCAGTACAAAAAATAAGAAAATCTGCATAAAGCAGATGCACGAAACGAATACAGTTATAGTGAAAAATGATTCAGAGGACAATACTGCAAAATTAATGAATAACACTAAACTGCAAAGGAACCTCACTTGTGAACTATAAGGAAAAAGGAAACCTCTCCTAATATGAACAATGTTCCATCTGACTTGGAGATGCAGCAACAAAAAGAGATCGTGAATGAGAAAACTTTGCAACGGTACTTGAAAGGGATCATTTTGACTAAGTTTATTGAAAAAATTTAAGACTAGTGTAAAAGGAAAGAAACTACTTCATCACATATTCGAAATAGGATCAAACATGAGGAAAGCCCTTCTCAACAAGCAGAGGATATGCAGAGGTGAAGAAAAATACGGAAACATCAACGCGTCCAGTGCGGTTTAGGAAACCCGTTGCCTTTCCAACCAGCATCTTTTTATTTCGGAATGGCTAACTACACGTCTCGTAAGGGAATCTCATGGCATTCTTCCTGCAAAACACAGAAAAGTTTAGTTAACGTTGATGGAGGTAAATAGCGATCACATACGCTTCTCTCCAGACTACACAAACAAACACTCAATAATACTGAGATTTGGTCACTGATCATTCGGGGGAGATGCGACAATTCATTTTCGTGCTCAGAAAACCAGTCCTGGACAATACGAGATTCGTGAACACGTGCTCTCTCGTATTAGAACACAGCATCACCAATAGTACGCCGCAAGGTGTGGCCGCGTGATTTGAGGCGCTGTGTCACGGATTTCTCAGCCTCTCCCGCCGGAAGTTCGAGTCCTCCCTTGGGCATGGGTGTGTGTGTTGTTCTTAGCGTAAGTTACTTTAAGTTTGGCTAAGTAGTGTGTAAGTCTAGGGACTGATGACCTCAGCAGTTTGGTCCCTTACGAAGACACACACACACACACACACACACACACACACACCAATGGGGCGCAAATATTATACCATGGGATCGACCTGATCAGCCCAAATAGTCAAATGATCCTTAGCAGTAACACGACCTTGCCGAGTAACAATGGGGCCCATGAAACACAACAATGTTTTTGTTGTTGTGGTCCTCAGTCCTGAGACTGGTTTGATGCAGTCCTCCATGACACCCTATCCTGTGCAAGCTTCTTCATCTACCTGTAGTTACTGCAGCCGACATCCTTCTGAATCTGCTTAGTGTATTCATCTCTTGGTCTCCCTCTACGATTTTTACCCTCCACGCAGCCCTCCAATGCTAAATTTGTGATCCCTTGATGCCTCAGAACATGTCCTACTAACCGGTCCCTCCTTTTTGTCAAGTTCAGCCACATACTCCTCTTCTGCCCAATTCTATTCAATACTTCATCATCAGTTATGTGACCTACCCATCTAATCTTCAGCATTCTTCTGTAGCACCACATTTCGAAAGCTTCTATTCTCTTCTTGTCCAAACTATTTATCGTCCATGTTGCACTTCCATACATGGCTACACTCCATACAAATACTTTCAGAAACGACTTCCTGACACTTAAATCTATACTCGATGTTAACAAATTTCTCTTCTTCAGAAACGATTTCCTTGCCATTGCCAGTCTACATTTTATATCCTCTCTACTTCGACCTTCATCAGTTATTTTGCTCCACAAATAGCAAAACTCCTTTACTACTTTAAGTGTCTCATTTCCTAATATAATTCCCTCAGCATCACGCGACTTAATTCGACTACATTCCATTATCCTCGTTTTGCTTTTGTTGATGTTCATCTTATATCCTCCTTTCAAGACACTGTCCATTCCGTTCAACTGCTCTTCCAAGTCCTTTGCTGTCTCTGATAGAATTACAATGTCATCGGCGAACCTCAAAGTTTTTATTTCTTCTCCATGGATTTTAATACATACTCCGAATTTTTCTTTTGTTTCCTTTACTGCTTGCTCAATATACAGATTGAATAACATCGGGGAGAGGCTACAACCCTGTCTCACTCCCTTCCCAACCACTGCTTCACTTTCATGCCCCTCGACTCTTATAACTGCCGTCTGGTTTCTGTACAAATTGTAAATAGCCTTTCACTCCCTGTATTTTACCCCTGCCACCTTTAGAACTTGAAAGAGAGTATTCCAGTCAACATTGTCAAAAGCTTTCTCTAAGTCTACAAATGCTAGAAACGTAGGTTTGCCTTTCCTTAATCTTTCTTCTAAGATAAGTCGTAAAGTCAGTATTGCCTCTCGTGTTACAATATTTCTACGGAATCCAAACTGATATTCCCAGAGGTCGGATTCTACCAGTTTTTCCATTCGTCTGTAAAGACTTCGCGTCAGTATTTTGCACCTGTGACTTATTAAATTGATAGTTCGGTAATTTTCACATCTGTCAACACCTGCTTTCTTTGGGATTGGAATTATTATATTCTTCTCGAAGTCTGAGGGAATTTCGCTTGTCTCATACATCTTGCTCACGAGATGGTAGACTTTTGTCAGGACTGGCTCTCCCAAGGCTGTCAGTAGTTCTAATGGAATGTTGTCTACTCCCGGGGCCTTGTTTTGACTTAGGTCTTTCAGTGCTTTGTCAAACTCTTCACGCAGTATCATATCTCCCATTTCATCTTCATCTACCTCCACGTCCATTTCCATAATAGTATCCGCAAGAACATAGCCCCTGTATAGACCCTCTATATACTCCTTCCACCTTTCTGCTTTCCCTTCTTTGCTTAGAACTGGGTTGCCATCTGAGCTCTTGATATTCACACAAGTGGTTCTCTTTTCTCCAAAGGTCTCTTTAATTTTCCTGTAGGCAGTATCTATCTTACCCCTAGTGAGATAAGCCTCTACATCCTTACATTTGTCCTCTAACCATCCCTGCTTAGCCATTTTGCACTTCCTGTCGATCTTATTTTTGAGACGTCTGTATTCCTTTTTGTCTGCTTCATTTACTGCATTTTTATATTTTCTCCTTTCATCAATTAAGTTCAATATTTCTTCTGTTACCCAAGGAGTTCTACTAGCCCTCGTCTTTTTACCTACTTGATCCTCTGCTGCCTTCACTACTTCATCCCTCAGAGCTACCCATTCTTCTTCTACTGTACTTCTTTCCCCCATTCCTGTCAATTTTTCCCTTATGCTCTCCCTGAAACTCTGTGCAACCTCTGGTTCTTTTTCAGTTTATCCAGGTCCCATCTCCTTAAATTCCCACCTTTTTGCAGTTTCTTAGTTTTAATCTACAGTTGATAACCAATAGATTGTGGTCAGAGTCCACTTCTGCCCCTGGAAATGTCTTACAACTTAAAACCTGGTTCCTAAATCTCTGTCTTACCAATATACAATCTATCTGATACCTTCTAGTATCTCCAGGATTCTTCCATGTATACAACCTTCTTTCATGATTCTTGAACCAAGTGGTAGCTATGATTAAGTTATGCTCTGTGCAAAACTCTACCAGGCGGAACACAACAATACAGCCGTGCAAATCATCATCGAATCCCCGCCACATTTCAATCTGGGGACGTAAACTCGTCCAGAAGTTGGAAAAAAATGTGAAACAGGGCCCATCCAACCAAATGAGTTTCTTCCAATTCCACAGTCCAGGTTTAATGACTTTGGCGCCACGTTTCCCGTTACGGGCATTTACATCAGTGTTATGTGGGTCTGGAGTTACAGCTTGCCCTGCTTATGGAGCTCCACCTGTGTTGTTTCGGTGCTGACAATGTTTTAGAGTGCCATATTAAGTTCTGCAGTCACTTTTGTAGCTGTTGTATTCTTATTTTTCGTCACAATCGTCTTCAATGACCGTGACACGTTGTGACGCAGTGGATGACGTTTTTCCTCTTTCCCCTACGCGTAGATACAGTGCCTCTTGAAATACCATAACGCCTCGGATCCTTTGAATGCGGAATCACCCACCCCACAAGCGCCATCAATTTACCCACGTTCGACTTAGCTCCGATATAATGCACTCACAAAGAGTCGGAACACAGAGGTGGCCACGACTGACACCTCCAAGCTACTGAGGATATTGATCAGGTGCCGTCTGTCGTGAAATACAAGTGCATCCTGCAGACTTGGCTAGCATCTGAATTTATGTTCAACCATGCATTTCCGGCAGAGTTAACATATCTCCGTCCAACACTTGTATGTAGGATACAAAGCTATAGTTGTTAAGAGCTACCTAGTAGTCTCCTGCTGCAATAAATGTCAGGATTATAACCATGTGGCAGATAAGAGTGTCAGGACAGAAATCACTTGTCAGAGCATGCGCTTCGATAAGTGCCGATGTGATAAGGCTCTGAGCACTATGGGACTTAACATCTGTGGTCATCAGTCCCCTAGAACTTAGAACTACTTAAACCTAACTAAGGACATCACACACATCCATGCCCGAGGCAGGATTCGAACCTGCGACCGTAGCAGTCACGCGGTTCCGGACTGAGCGCCTAGAACCGCTAGACCACCGCGGCCGGCATGTGATAAGGAATACCACTCAATCCATGATAAAAAGATTGCACCACTGCATTGATACCAATGCTCATCAGTTCGAACACCTTCTATAAATGGACGTTCATGCCACTTTTGTGTCCTTCGTTCACTTTCAAAAGACCATACTGTTACACATCATTGGATTCGTCTCGATAGCCGCTATCAGAAAATAAGTACCAAACTATAGCATCCCATTTTTTTTAAAAAAGAAAACAATGTTGACCTTCATATCTCTGAAGCGACCCCACCTAGCAACAAATAACCAAATGTCATATTATGGCCCCCATTGTCCCATGCAACTTTTATCACACAAACTTTTCAAAAAATGGTTCAAATGGCTCTGAGCACTATGGGACTTAACTTCTGAGGTCATCAGTCCCCTAGAACTTAGAATTACTTAAACCTAACTAACCTAAGGAAATCACACACAGCCATGACCGAGGCAGGATTCGAACCTGCGACCGTAGCGGTCGCGCGGTTCCTGACTGAAGCGCCTAGAACCGCTCGGCCACACGGCCGGCACAAACTTTTCAGCTCCTATCATACTTTCGGAGTTATTCTTGGTGGCAATAGCTAGTGACTCACCTTATAGTATATAGACAGTTCTCTATTCCGTGAATCGGGAATTTCTTCCACTGCCATCGACAGTGATACTGACAAGATGTCGATCCCAGGGTTTCCAAGATTTTCCAGAATATTTAATTTCAATAATGTAAATGTGACATAAAATCACGCAGGAGGCAAGCGACCATTATAATAATAATCACTAGTTCTCCGTTCAATGGTGAAAGTCAAATATCAAGCAAGGAATGACTTTATCACTCATGCGACGCGTTTCAGGATTTATTTCAATAGCTCTGCATTCACAGTGACTGGGTCGCAATGGTAAAAGTCAAACATCAGGGAAGGGAACACTTTATGAGGCTCTTCGGATTTTATTCATCATCAGAAATCCAGGAGTGAATACCGCACGTAGATATGGCGCTCCAAGTTGTTTGTGAAACGAACATTCGCAGACTAATGTCTGAACGTTTGTTTCACATAGAACTTGAAACGCCATATTTACATGTTGACATCGTTCCTGGATATCTGATGATGGATAAATTCCGAAATGCGTCATATGAGCAATGACGTCATTCATTTCCCGATGTTTTACTTTTACCATTGAGACGCAGTCACTGTAAATGCAGAACAACAGATTGTTTTAATATCAAGTTCGACGTCGGGTAAAAAATGACAAAAGAAATATTTTTTCGTCTGATATAATTACAGATTTACAATTTTCGGATTTTTTCCTTTACTTGTACTGTGAAACCTTGCTTCTTTCCAAATTTCTTGATTCAAGGTCGAGGGAAGTACCTTACAAATGTTGATGAGTGAGTCAGCGAGTATTAAAATATACGACGTAAATGCCCCTATCTTTTGACTGCACTGTCTTAAAATCTTCAATTTTTTACACTGTCACGGTATCATAGATCTTAGTATGTGACATAAATTTCAGCTCGATACATCAACCCTTTCCTAAAAGAAAGAGGTTTTACAAACGGACGAGAAGACAAAGTCAGATAAGAAATGACAAAAAAAATTTTTCGTGTGATATGATAACAAATTTACAGTTTTCGGGGGTTTTCATTTAGTTGTGAAACCTTTCTCATTCATTTCATGATTCTGGACCAACGGGAAGTATGCTATAGGTTCTGATAAATGTATTAACGAATTTTTAGGTATGTGACGTAAATGGCCGGAATTTTTGACTGCACTGGCGTAGTAAATTCAATGTTTTACACCGCCAAGGGACCATAGACATTAGTATGTGACATAAATATCGGCTTGATACATACGCCGTTCCTGAGAAAAAGAGTTTTGAACAGACAGACAGACAAACAACAGAGTGATCCTATAAGGTGCAGAACCCAAAAAAAAGGCCGGAATTTGTACATTTACTAATCCTGGAAACGTGCGTTGCACATCAAAATTGTACAGTAACTCTGCAAATAGAGAAGGTACCCAAATTTTGTACAATGAGGTGTCTAGAAGAACCAGTGAAGACGAAACGCTCCTCAAAGAACAAGCCTAGTGCAACCAAGTACTGGTAAACGAACAGAATCACGCACAAAGAGAAATATGATGTTCAATCGAAGACATGCCGACACACCTTCAGATAGTCAGTACAGTCAGAAGTCTGTCTGTGGATATGTCTGTGAAGTTTACCATCTCCAGAAAGCTTTAGGAGTCGGCCATCGGATAGCACGCTGGTCAACATATTTGGTTGAGCAGTCAGTGCTTTCAGAAGAACAGCGTTACGAAATATGCTTCTGAACTAAAATCAAAGACTGCTGCTTCTAAACAGGCAGTAGACGTAGCACAAAAAACATAGATCAAAGAACAAATGAAATGGTCGTACAGCATCCGTGATCCGTGAGTACACAGGTGAAAGGAACACACATACGAATTTCGGCCCTTTTACACCCAGTTGCATTCGAAATATTGGACAGTGTAGTGAGACTGGAAGTTAACGACATCGTGCATATCTTATACGTAAACCAGAGGGTTAAAATTAATAAATCATTTAGTGGTAAACAACTTCCAAAACCTATTCAAAAGTGAAAGTTTGCAGGTCGTGTAACTAATCTTTCGGACTTAAATACGACCAACGAAAAACTCAGTGTAGGCATTCTAGGAAAAGGCTTCAAATATGCTCCACCGCAAAAAGTCTCGGAAAAACAACTGGAAATAATAAAATTAGTCCTAGAATGTGCATTAGGCGAGGACATCTCCAATAAACATCTCGTAGCCCATGAATTGGAAATATCTGACCTCGTTTCTAGTATCAAGGACAACAAGTATTAAACAATTTCAAGAAAAAAACGATTGACAGTAATATTATAATAACCCAATCAGACAAAGCAAAGGCTGTTGTCTTAATGAATAAATGTGACTATGTTAACAAGGTGCAAAATTTCCTAAATGCCACCAACTTCCAACAGATACAGAAAGATCCCATACAATCCTACGATGATAAAATTAGAAGTATTATCAGATTGTGTAAAAGTATAATATCAGACTCTGATGCCTACTTCCTCAACAACATGAATCTCATATCTCGCAGAATTTATGGCCTCCCTAATCTCCATAAACGCAATGTCCCAATCCGTCCTGTGGTATCTTCATTCTCAGGTCCATGTTAAAAATTAGCCAGAGCGTTAAATGATTTTAGAAATATCAAAACCAAGTTCAAACTTAATCATGAGATCCTTAATTCAGTTGACTTAGTGAACAAGTTAAAAAACATGCATATCACCCCCAGTGCCAAGCTGGTTTCTTTACATGTCAGCAAATTATTTAGTAATATACCTGCTCACAAGCACCTAAACATTCTCACAGACTTACTAGATAAATCAGCAGTTAATCTGGTTGTCATCGATTACATAACGTTATCTACAGAAACTTGTCTAACACAAAATAAGTCCATTTTAATGAAAGGGTACACAAACAGCTGGCTGCTCTAGATATGAGTTCCCTCTCAGGCCAGTCCTTGCCGAAATCTCAGAGAGTTTTGGAACACAGTTTTTGGAAAACAATCCACTCTCTTCCAAAGTTTAGACGTACTGATGATGTGTTGTGCTTATGGACAGGCACTACCAGGCAACTTCAAAAATTCCTCAAGCAACTAAATTCTAAACGCAACAGTATAAAATTCACAGTGGAGTTTGGGGGCAACTGCACAAATTATTTAGATCTAACTTTAGAGATCAGTGGCTGTAGTCATAAATCCAAGATTTATAGGAAACCTACCACCGCAGATATAGTATACTGGGCAGTTCTCAACACCCAGTGACCCATAAACGTGCTGCCTTTCATTCTATGACACATCGCCTAATATCCATCCCCATCAGTGAAGACAATTTCCAAATGGAATTAAATGCAATTAAACATATAGCACATAGCTTTCAGCGCACAATTTCATACTTAGGAAAAGTCTCACTGGATATAGCCAGAAAGCTTAAATCTAGGAATGTAAAAACATCATTTTATGTGCACAGCATTGTTGGACACTTTCTGGCCAATGGTAATGACAGCACTCCAGCTTCGGAAAAGAGTGGAATATATAAAATTACTTGTAACTGTGGCAAATTCTGCGTAGGTCAGTCTGATAGGGCAATATGTACCTGCTTGAAGGAACGCCACAGAAGTTGCAAACTTAAAAAAGGAAACTCTGCTTTTGCAGACCCCTGTTTTCAAGAAGGGCCGTCGAGCAGATGCGCAAAACTATAGGCCTATATCTCTGACATCGATGTGTTGTAGAACTTTAAAACATGTTTTTTGCTCGCGTATCATATCGTTTCTGGAAACCCAGAATCTACTCTTTAGGAATCAACATGGATTCCGGAAACAGCGATCGTGTGAGACCCAACTGGCTTTATTTGTTCATGAGACCCAGAAAATATTAGATACAGGTAGACGCCATTTTCCTTGACTTCCGGAAGGCGTTCGATACAGTTCCGCACTGTCGCCTGAGAAACGAAGTAAGAGCCTACGGAATATCAGACCAGCTTTGTGGCTGGATTGAAGAGTTTTTAGCAAACAGAACACAGCATGTTGTTCTCAATGGAGAGACGTCTACAGACGTTAAAGTAACCTCCTACGTGCCACAGGGGAGTGTTATGGGACCATTGCTTTTCACAATATATATAAATGACCTAGCAGATAGTGTCGGAAATTCCATGCGGCTTTTCGCGGATGATGCTGTAGTATACAGAGAAGTTGCAGCATTAGAAAATTGCAGCGAAATGCAGGAAGATCTGCAGCGGATAGGCACTTGGTGCAGGGAGTGGCAACTGACCCTTAACATAGACAAATGTAATGTATTGCGAATACGTAGAAAGAAGGATCCTTTATTGTATGATTATATGATAGCAGAACAAACACTGGTAGCAGTTACTTCTGTAAAATATCTGGGAGTATGCGTACGGAACGATTTGAAGTGGAATGTTCATATAAAATTAATTGTTGGTAAGGCTGGGGGTGCCAGGTTGAGATTCATTGGGAGAGTCTTTAGAAAATGTAGTCCATCAACAAAGGAGGTGACTTACAAAACACTCCTTCGACCTATACTTGAGTATTGCTCGTCAGTGTGGGATCCGTACCAGGACGGGTTGACAGAGGAGATAGAGAAGATCCAAAGAAGAGCGGCGCGTTTCGTCACAGGGCTATCTGGTAAGCGTGATAGCGTTATGGAGATGTTAGCAAACTCAAGTGGCAGACCCTGCAAGAGAGGCGCTCTGCATCGCGGTGTAGCTTTCTGTCCAGGTTTCGAGAGGGTGCGTTTCTGGATGAGGTATCGAATATATTGCTTCCCCATACTTATACTTTCCGAGGAGATCACGAATGTAAAATTAGAGCGATTCGAGTGCGCACAGAGGCTTTCCGGCAGTCGTTCTTCCCGCGAACCATACGCGACTGGAACAGGAAAGGGAGGTAATGACAGTGGCACGTAAAGTGCCCTCCGCCACACACCATTGGGTGGCTTGCGGAGTATAAATGTAGATGTAGATGTAGAAAGAAGGCCAAGGTTACAAGGTGAAACATGAAGTATTACATCACATGCATAAAGGAAAGAAAATGATCTATCTTGAAATAATTGAAATTAAGAAACACATTTCTTTCAACCCAAACCTAGTACTGAATGACCAGACACAGCTCCCTTACTTGGCACTTCTAACTGCAGGTTCTACTTATAATCCCATCCAGGCCATGTTATAAATTACCCCTCTTAGTCACACGCCAGATTTCCTTCATTACAATTACTATAACTGCTCTCATTGTGTTAAAAATTTTTTACTTTGTATAATCACAGCTGTTTCACTTACCTTATTGATGTCCTATTATATCTTGCCTGTTTGTAATTTAGGATCTATTAAAGACAAGATTATTTTGTTCAGCCACATCTTTGGAATATGTCGGCAAAGTTTATTATCCAGTTACTTTTTTCTATGCACAACTATTGTAATTTGTGTATAGTTCATTAGTTAATGTGTCACATATTTCATCTTATTACACTGCATAAATAATCCCACTTGTTTTACTCCTACTTCTAGATAAGCTCAAGTACTGTGGTATGAATGGGACAGCGCTCAAATGGTTTAAAGCAGGGCTTCCCAACCATTTCAGCTGGCGGACCCCTTCTTCAGTCGAAAATCCATGGCGGACTCCTAGCCAGTCAATAGCACAGAAACTTTAAATTTCAGAGCGAAACCCATGGGAACTGAAAGCTTCTTAATGCAAGTGCCATGTTCCCAATGAGCCCCCCCCCCCCCCCCCCCCGCTCCGAAGTATCAATAGTCTTGAGATGAATGAAGACAACTTGAAATTAACGATCCAATTTGAATTCCCACTGTATCCAGACACTATAACCTGATTAAAATTACTTGGTAATTGAAATTTCACATGATGGAGCTGTCTTCTTCCAAGAGCAATCAACGTCACGTCCAAACTGTTCGCTGTTGACAAGCTGTGCCGCTTGTGGTCTGTTCACTTCCACTGTTTGGCTACTGTTGTGTAAGGAGCATGCATATTTCGTAACAATCGTACAATCGTGTGTGTGTGTGTGTGTGTGTGTGTGTGTGTGTGTGTGTGTGTGTGTGGTTTTTCGTGAAATCCGAAGGAAAGTGTTCAAATGTATGTAAAGTCTATGGGACTTAACTGCTGAGGTCATCAGTCCCTAGTCTTACACACTATTAACCTAAGTTTAACTTCCGCTAAGGACAACACACACACACACACACACACACACATGCCCGAGGGAGGACTCGAACCTCCGGTGGGAGCGGCCGCGCAATCCACGACATGGCGCCTGAGACTGCCGGCCATTCCTCGCGGCTGTGAAGAAAAGAGGCAGCCCCATGATTCTGAATACAAACACACCACGAAAGAAAAGAGGCCAAGGAAGTGCCTTTATGGGCTACTGTGACATCCGTTGTGCCATGTGTGGGAATACATTCACCCAGTTTACCGTTTACAAGGTGGCACGTGAAAAGTCCTCATTTATTTACGCTCGCAGCCAGTTGCCACAATATAGCGTAAGAGTAATAGCAAGTAAATGTAATTGAAGTATAGGCAGTCCATATTTTTAACTAAGGGGAAGGAATATATTATAAAGAAAAGAAACTAGCTATAGACATCATTTTAATTTTTGTAACAAAAATATCAATGCCAACAGAATTTAATTAGTAATTATTTTGTAAATGACAGAAGACAGAAACAAAATTCCCATAGAGTTATAGTTCAGGTACGTTCACTGAGCATCTACGAAGAAAAATGCTTTCTTCTTTACTATAGATGAGTCTGTAGGAATAATAATGGAATCCTAATGTGATGGTTGAGGGTGCTTCTGCTGACACAATTTTGAAAAGTTGGGTTCAAGTCCTGACAACTGGAAACGGATGTCTGGTTCCGCATCTAGACAGCTTCCGTACTTAGTTTTGTGGGCAGCATAGATTGTGAGTCCAGGTTCACACATGTATGTTATGGCAAACGTAAGAAGTACACGTTTTGACTTTTCAACAAGGGGTAGTATTTCTAGTTATCCAAAGGGATCAAAAAGCGTGAGTAACCGTCAATGTCAAAACTTGATTTCAATGCAGGGTCAGTGGCAATTTCTATCAACAAACATATTCATTTGATGATAGAATGTTCGGCTTTTTGGATACAGTGAATGGGTTGACCACCCATTCGTATATCTGCAGCTTTTCATCTTCAGCTGTTGGGAAATAATGCTCCAACAATGACATCAAGCTTCGGAGATGTTCCAGGATTTGATGAAACTCATTCTTCCCATTGCCAATCTTTCGTTTTTCAAAAACTCCTTGAGAAGAGGAAAACACTCGACCTCCCCCTCCTCGACACTCTCTGCCCAAAAATTGATTTTCCTCTTGAATGCTCGAACTTTGTCGATAGCAGTGACCTTTGTTTCACTTTGCCCTTGGAGTGAAATATTCATTTCGTTCATTTCGGAGAAAATATCTGACAAATAGGCAAGTGTACAATGTCAATCTTCGTCATTAATGAGGCCTGCTAATTTGGTGTTATTCTCCAAAAGTAAAGCTAAGACTTCCAGTCTTAATTCGTACAACCGAGAGAGTGCATTCCCACGTGAGAGCCACCTCACTTCTGTGAGGAGAAGCAGGGAACGATGAAGGCATCCCATATCTTCACACAGTATTGTGATAAGTCTTGACTTCAACGACCTTGATTTTATGTAGTTAATGATTTGAATGGTTTCGTATAAATCTTTCTTGAACGAAACAGGCATTTGTTATGTAGCTAAAGAGTATCTGTGGAGAGCACAATGACTACGGCTGCAATTCTTGGCGTTTTCTTTTATTTTCGTTATTGCTCCGACTGTAGGACCCGTCATAGCTTTTGCACCATCTGTGCACACATCTATGCAATTAGACCATGAAACTTCGTTAGTCCTTAAAAAACATCCAATAGACGAAATATTTCAGCACCTGTTGTGTTGGCAGGTAGTGGTCTGCACAATAAGAGGTCATCCTCAAAACATCCATAATATTCTTAACGGACAAAAGCCAATAAAATCGCTAATCCTGCAACATCAGTGGATTCATCTATCTGCAGAGAAAATGAATTGTGTTGGATGCGAGAAACAAGAGTGTCTTTCAAATCATTTGACATGTCAACATCTACATCTACATCTCCATTTATACTCCGCAAGCCACCCTTCGGTGTGTGGCGGAGGGCACTTTACGTGCCACTGTCATTACCAACAATGCGTCTCTTGACAGTATTGTTTGATAATGGCGCCAAAGATACAAGCTTTACTGCCTTTTCGTCTAGCATGCAAGAAACAACATCATTAACACACGGCTTTATGAGATTTTCTGCAATGGTATGAGCTTTGCCTCTTTTTGCCACTCGATAACTAACCAAGAAGGAGGCTTTTAATGAATTTTTATTAATTGTTTTTGCATGAGTTTTCATGCAATGCTGAGAAGCAGCTAGTTCGGCACACTTCCTTTTGAAAAAATCGATCTCTTTAGCCTGGAAATCCGTGTGAGAACCTTCAAAATGACGGCGCAATTTAATTGGAACCATTGAACTGTTTGGAAGGACTTGCGTACAAATTACATACTGGGCTTTACCCTCCTTTGTCTCCATAAAGCCCATTTCTAAATAGTTTTCGTTGTACTTACACTTCTTGGTTATTTCACTTCCACAGGATATTGCAACCAATGGAGTACTTGCAGCGTTTTCACATAATGAATCCGGCTGTGGAGCTTCTTGTGATTGTTCTTCCTTTGGTCGTCCTCCCTCCTCATTCATTTCAACTGGAAACTTCCCTTGTTGTGAAGGCGATGGAGAAACTGCACCCTTCTTCAATGATCCTGACTTCAGCCACCGATCCATGTTAGAAGTAATAAACTGGTCAAAAATCGACTTATGAAATAGGTAGTGCACTGACAAAGCAAATTCAACATTTAACGATGCCTGGGGCCGCATACGTGCCAGCGAGCGCTGTGATTGGTCGACAAAGCTCGCTCCGCGCATGCGTAAAGGGTTTCAGCGAATCTAGCGCCGTGAGCCGGCGCACAAACGACCTTGTTGCGAAACAGTCGATCAGAGAAGCCGCATTCTCCGGCACTAAACTGTGCATGAGCTCTCACTTAGGAACTGCAAAGGCTGCTTGGGAATACGACCTGAAGTAAAAGTACACATGTTTTTCACACGAAAAAAATAGTGATGAATTTGATTTTCACATTTTATTCAATAATTTTATTATTTTACACGATTTGGTGAAAGGTGGCCGCGGACCCCCTAGAAAGAGCCGGCGGACCCCTAAGGGGTCCGCGGACCACACGTTGGGAAGCCCTGGCTTAAATCATACCTAACTAGAAGAGTGCAGAAAGTTGAAATAAGCAGTTCACATAAAATGCAAAAAACTGGTGATTTCTCAAACTGGGGAACAATCAAGAATGGGGTGCTGCAAGATTCGGTCTTGGGTCCTCTGCTGTCCTTAATATATATCAATGACTTGTCATTCTATATTCACGAAGATGCAAAGCTGGTACTTTCTGCCGATTATACAAGTATAGCTATCACACCCAACAGACGAGAATTAACTGGTGAAATTGTAAACGATGCTTTTTCAGAAAATCATTAAGTGGATCTCTGCAAATGGGCTCTCATTAAACTTCGACAAAACACAGTACATACTGTTCCAGACAGTAAATGGAATGACACCATTAATAAATATAGACTTCGATCAGAAATCGGTAGCTACGGTAGAATATTCAAAATTTCTAGGTTTATGTATTGATGAGGGGTTGAACTGGAAAAAACACACTGAAGATCTGCTGATACGTTTGAGTTCAGCTACTTATGCTATTAGGGTCATTGCAAATTTTGGCGATATACATCTCAATAAATTAGATTACCACGCTTATTTTCATTCTATGCTTTCATATGGCATCATATTCTGGGGTAACTCATCATTGAGAAAAAGAGTGTTTATTGCACAAAAGCATGTAATCAGAATAATTGCTGGAGCTCATCCAAGTTCATCCTGCAGACACTTATTTAATGAGCTGTAGATCTTCGCTGTAGCCTCACAATATATATATTCACTTATGAAATTTGTTATTAACAATCTGAACGAATTCAAAAGTAATAGCAGTGTACATGGCTACAGCACTAGGAGAAAGGATGATCTTCACTACTCAAGGTTAAATCTAACTTTGGCTCAGAAGTGGGTAAGTTATGCTGCCACAAAAGTCTTTGGTCATTACCTAATAGCATCAAAAATCTGACAGATAGCCATATGGTATTTAAAAGGAAATTAAAAGAATTTTTAATGGCGACTCCTTCTAGTCATTAGATGAATTTTTGGATATAGTAAGTGGGTAATTTCCCCCCCCCCCCCCCAAAAAAAAAATTAAAAATTAAAAATATTAAGTGTCATGTAATATTTTGTGTAATGTACTATCTTGTATACACACCTTTTATTAAACTGACATGTTCCACATGATTAAGAAGTGTCGTATTCATGATATATGGAACAAGTAATAATCTAATCTAATCTAATCCTAATTCTACTATTAAAATTTCTCATCTCTGGAAATGGAGATACTCTGTACATGCACTGGTTTAAACTCGTTGATCTGACATAATTCCACTGCACCACATACATATCTTTGTACCTGATGATGGTGTAACAGCCGAAAACCGGTTCATGTAAGAAACAATAAAACATATTGTAGAATATTACGCCAGTGTTGTGTCTTTCATTCATAATAAATATCTTATATGTCCTATATTTAAGTAATGATAGTAATAAATTTTCTGTACATTCAATAAAGTCTTTACAGACTCTATAAAGCCTTTAAGGGGAGCTAGAACGGAAATTTTTTTTTAACATTTTCGGACTTTTATCTCATTACAAAGTTTGCAATTTTCAGAATAAAATGATACATATATCATTTAGAAACTCAGATGGGTCGTATTTTGTTTTTTAAATATGATCTACATTGGTTGAAAGTGTTAAAATTTTTACGTGCATTACTTCAAGATCTAAAAAAATCGGTAATTTTTTATATAGAAGGCTGTGGGTTGCTGTGTTATATAAAGGTTAAATTTCGTGCTTGTATTGGCAGCATTGTCAAAAACACTATTGTATTGTTTCAGAGTATAAACACGCATCGTATGTCGAAGTGCTATTTTTCTGAGGAAAAGTGACGAATAGACTGGTAAATCTCTTAAAGTTGGACGCCAAAACGAAGTGTTTTTAAGAAACGTGGGTTTCATGGAAATAGATTTTCGAATAACGGGAAACAATGTGTTCAACATGTGGCATGTGAAGTTACAGACAGTGAAATACAGGTAAACTCGTCAGTATCTATAAAAACACCCATTAGTGCTTCGAAGATTAAAATAAAACGTTGTGATACACTGTTTTCCCAAAGGAAAGTGATGTAAATGGTAGGTTAGGTTATATTCTGATAGATTTACACACCCTAACAAGGGTGTTAGGTGAATGTGTGTGTTGTAAAATATGTGGAGGCCCAGTTAGTTTACATGAAGACAGTGAGGTATCAGATGGACTAGCCAGGAAACTTACCATTAATTGTGCCAGTTGTAAATATACACATTCATTTTGGAATTCTGGTAAGTGTAAAGATAATTATTTTGAAGTAAATGTTAGGTAGTTTTTATAGATTCAGAGCTATTGGCAAAGGACACACTGAAGAAGAAACAAAGCATGCCGTGATGAGTATGTCATGCCCACCTTGTAAAATCGACAAGTATGCATGATTTAATGAAGTTGCTGAGGAATCTGTTGGATGTGAGGCAATGAAGGGTACTGCAAACGAAGCTGTTGAAATGAATGATCGTATGACTGACATACCAGTAACTTTTGATGGCACTTGGTAGAAACGTGGCTACAGTTCTAAGAATTCTGTAGCTGTGGTGACCAGTATGGCTACTGGAAAGACAATCGATTTCTACATTTTAACCAAACAGTGTTGTAAGTACAACTTTGAACATGGGTGACGTTTGCAGCAACCATATACATAAATTTGAAAAATATGTAAAAATCTGCCAACTGGTTGCATAGATTTTCTATATACCTTGACGGTTTCGTCACCTCTAAGGGTGACTTCATCAGAAGGTAAGGTAATTACATGAAGAACATATCGTAAGTGTAAGTGTAAATCAGGGAATGAAGAAGGGCATATCTGTGACAGAAATTATGAAGGAACAAGTGATGATATGGAGGCCTCTGCAGCTATTGAAAGTTTTAGTCGATCTTTGAACGAAAGGAGAGTGTGTTACACTAAGTTCTTAGGTGATGGAGACTCAAAAGCATATAACAGTGTAGTAGCCGCTCAACCTTATGTCGAGAAGACTATCACAAACTTGGAATGTGTTGGTCAAATCCAGAAGAGGATGGGTACCAGGTTGAGGAAGTTGAAACAAAGTTTGAGAGACAAGAAACTTTCTGATAGTAAAACCATAAGAGGCAGGCTGACAGACAAAATAATTGATGAACTACAGCAGTATTATGGGATGGACATTAGAAATAATACTGAGGATTTGTTGAAACTGAAGCAGGCAGAATGGGCTAGCTTCCTCCACAGACTGTCACCTGATGAAAAACCAGTACACCATCTTTGCCCTCCTGGACGTGATTCATGGTGCTACTACCGCAAAGCCCAGTACTCAAACAGTTCATACAGCCATAAACATTCCATCCTTGCAGCAGTCATGGATGTCATAAAACCTATTTACAGAGACCTGGCAAATCCTGAATTACTGAAAAAGTGTCGGCATGGTCAGACTCAAAATCCCAATGAGTCGTTTAATAATCTTTGTGGACTCGCTTACCAAAAAATGTTTTTGTTGGAATGAAGACACTAAAGTGTGGGGTCAGTGATGCTGTTATTGCTTTTAATCATGTCAACATTGGTAGGGTGAAAGTACTACAGCATATGGGAATTAATCCTGGAGCAAACTGCATCAGAGAACTTGAATGGATGGACAAGGTTCACATTGAAAAAGCAGAATATGAAGCACAGTTGGCCACTAAGGAGCCCAGAAAGAAGAAAATAAGAAAAAACTTAGAAAAAGAACAAGAGGATGATACACAGTATGGTGCAGGGTGCTTCTGAGCGACTAAAAATAAAAAATAAGCATATATTAAATGAGTTACAGTCCTTTGAAACTTTAGAATCCGTTTCTGAAAATTTACATTTTCTGTTGCATTTTTCCCTAAATCTCAATAACCACTTTTTACCGAACTAGAAGAAGGACATGATGTTATGTATAATTAAAATTGTTTAGGATAACATAAAAAGCATAAAAAAATTTATTTCCGAAAGCAGTGGCTGAAATGCAATTATTGTAATCCAGTAGACTCAGAACATACAGTTTAATGTCCTGTAAAAGTTCCATGTTAATCCCTACAGTGGTTCCTGAAATACAGCGAAGCCAAGTCATTAAATTCAACATTGTTCGTATATGGCGTTCCAAATCCCCTTAAAGATTCTTGTGGGTGAGCAGTATACTGACATCATAATCACTTTGTAGTTCGCCTCGATAGCTGAGTGGTTTGCTGGCACGGTAGCTCAGCGTGTTCGGTCAGAGGGCTAGCTACCCTCTGTAATAAAAAAAGTGGGTGAACAGATGAACGAATAACGTGAGCGTGTGTCATAGGACGTCCGCCACGAACAAATACAACGAAAAATAGAGAACAAAATGAGATCAACAAAGAATATAAAAGAAAGAGAAGTAGAACCAGCGGGACGGAATGCCATGCAAAGGGACCCAGGTTAGATTGCCGGCTAGAATGAAGGGTTTTTCCGCTCAGGGACTGGGTGTTGTGTCGTGATCATCATCTTCATATCATCCCCATGCAAGTCGCCAAAGTGGAGTCAACTCAAAAGACTTGCACCAGGCGACAGGTCTACCTTACGGGAGTCCCTAGCCGCATGACATTTCATTTCATCACTTTGCAATCAGGAAATTGGATAATAACAGCTTCGAATGTTCCTTCTGCAGTTAAATGTTTAATTTATATTACTTTGGCTTTCGGGGACAACCGCTACACCTGTACCCCTCATCTTCTGTATTCTATGGTAATAAGATAGGTTTGTGTAGCCAGCTGGAGCGTATAAGTTACATTCTTCATCCTTAAGCCAGTGTTCAACCAGACACAATATTTTACAACAGTTTTTTCTATGAATATCGCCAAATCTTGGGGTTTGTTTCTTAGTGACCATATGTTCAGATGGATTAGGGTCATATTTTTCTGGATACAGTCAGTCATAACACTTAACCTACAAAAGTCTTGTCTTTTTTATGGTTCTCTTCATGATCATTATGACGTGAAGAAGCCGCACATGGACTAGACTTGGTCAGCGACTCACATCTATCTGTTCCTTTAAATCTACTTCCACGTCACCGTATGGAGGTGTTTTACAACTCTCATACACAGATTAGTGCCGAAGTCTAATAATGATTTTTTAGAAAATTTCAGAATTCTTTCATTTAGTCTTTGGGGTCATTATGGTCCACAAATTATAGTCTGTATGTCTCTCACAGATATTAAACATGGCTACATACGCTTTGTTTTTTTTACTTTTGCATTGACACATAACTACAAAGGTAGATGATGCCAGCGAGGCACTGAGAAGACTAGAGCCTTAGTGTTTCTTAGACAGAACAATAGTTCAATAAGAGAGCGATGAAGTTTTCTCGTTTCATTCCTAGCCACATGATTTGTGCCGATCAAGAACTCTGTAACGGAATCAGGTCCCATAATGTACAACTCAGAGGCTTTCTGCCACATCCCAGAAACAAATATTTGATTTAATTGTACTTGTAACGCTTTGGCGATGCTTTTCTCCTATCATTCGAGCAATTTTTCTTCCATGGATATCTGCATACAAATGTATGGACACTTTGTTAGTACTGTATCGGCTTGGAATGGTTGCTAACTAATGGGCATACTCTGTCAGATTCTTGTGCTTCACGTAATTTCGACAAACGTTCAAAAGAATTATTTAGTGTCAGAGTTTGCGTTTTGTTTTCCAAGAAAACATTTTTTTATTACCACCCTTTAAAACAGTTATACAGCCTGCCAGGTCCAGTGCGCTTGCACCTGAAACAGTAATTATCCTACAATTGTTTGCATGGGTTGAGTCAGTTCCTTCCCTATTGCTGTTATCAGGTTCAGTTGGTTCACACCTAGCGTTGTCTCTGTCCATTATTTCTGTTTTATGTTAAAAGAATACCATCTCGATTCTTTTGTGTATTTACGATCATCTTTTAATGACCGATCAACTTTATCACAACGGAAGTGAAATAAAGTATTAGATTCAGTGCACAGAATACCATTTCTCACCGTTTTCTTACACTTTCTGCAAACAGTTTGATTAAGATTTTGAGCAGTCGTGTTTATTGCCACATTCGTGTGTATTTGAAGTTCATACTTCAGTTTACATTCAACGCATTTGTGATCGAATCCACGTATTTCTTCAACTAGAAACACAGTGATCTCGCCTGTACAGTCGTTGTTCGTAAGCTTCTTACTGAGACTATCTTTGCCGCAAAGTGGGCATAACCAATTTGTTTTTCTTCGATTCACTTTCGCAGATTTATAATGATGTAATTTTTTGGAGTGTGTTTTACCCCTTAAAAGTGGAATTGGGCAAAAACGAAAAAATTCATATTCCATTATTTTGACCCCTCTACATACCTGCCAAGTATCAAGATCGTTTAATTAAACCTGGGAATTTCAATGGTAAAGATTACAAATTTTTGATCATTTGTGGCGAGGCCTGTTTCAACTGTCCACATTCTGATCTCCCAGACCACATTATCATCACTTATTGTGACATCTATATTGTACTGCACCCCACGACTACCTTAATATTGGATGGATTTTCGCTTCTGTTTGCCACCTCCATATGTAATTGCATTGTGGTTGGCTGTAGTGGCCGTACACAAAAGGTGAAAAAATCCCTGGGATGCCATTCACAGCTCTGGTTATCACAAAAGGTTTAAAACCAATGACATTGATTGCTGTATATAATAAGAGCACCTCAACTATAAAAATAGGACAATACTGTAACGAACACGACTTGTGTTCAGGTTTTGAGAGCCTTGGAAAGTTTGATGTTGGTATTAATGTACTTTCAAGTCATTGACGACATAGACAAGTGCGTACCCAGGACCTGAACTGGGAGGGGTGGGGGGGGGGGGGGAGGTCATACTAGTCTCAGTAAACAAGGACTCGACACAACACACAGCACTTCTTATTACATAAAACAGTAAACCAGTGAAAAACTGCTTTTAATAAACATTTTAAATACAAGAATTCACTTTTACAATCCGAGAAAACGTGCAGCATTTCTTATTAAATAAAACAGCAAACTAGTGAAAAACTGCGAATATCTTCTAGGGGGGTGGGGGGGGGGGGGACAGCTGCCCCACCCCGCCCCTCGCTGGGTACGCCCATGGACATAGATGAGTACAATTTCCATGAAAAGTGACGATTACGTAGAGGGATCAAAATAACACAATAAAATATTTTTTGTTTGTGCCCAATTTCACTTTTAAGGAGTAAAACACACCCCAAAACTAATTTGGCGTATTAGGTTTGGAAATTATGAAATATAAAAAAGTGTTTCTCATATAAAAGTTGATACATAATCAATGTTCTTGATAAATGATAATCGTATTTTATGATAAGGTAAAATTTTTCAGAATACCCCATCTCCATTAGTTAATTTTGAAAAATGAAAACTTTCATTAAAATTAAATTAAAGAATCTTTCAAGCTACAAGCATTCATGTACAATAAAACTAGTTTCTGAAATACTATTTTTGGAAAATAAGCTATAAACAATGTGATGTCAGAGTGTTTTTTAAGATACCTAATTAAAACACCTAAACATTTATTATTAGTCTAGTAATTTATTTTACTTATATCTGTTTTATGTTTTTTTAGTTTACCATTTCACATACATGTATTTTGTTAATTGGAAACTCATCATTATGATACAAAATAATTACAATAATGATAATCTGTAAATAAATAATTAAAACATGAGGTTTCTTACACTATGAAAGTAAAATTAACCAAATTTCTTCACACAATATACACAACAGAGAACACAATATAAAGGAAAATTCAGCAGGATTTCAAATTGTCACAGGTGATCCTCTGAATATCCTGATTTGTACTAGGCATATTTCAGCACATTGGAAACTTCAGCACAGAGAATTGGTTATGTACCAGTTGCTGCAGCTTCATAATATTATCTCTCAAATGGAGATTGACATCATAATCATTAAGCAGAATTAGATCTGAAAATCCCGCAAAGTGCTCTTCACCAAAGTTTTGCAATGTGCTGATATATGCTGGGTACAAATCAGGATATTTAAAGGATCGCCCACCACAGCTTGTGTATCAGGTGAAGAAATTTCATTAATATGGGGAAAAAAATTTTGTTGTACACATTTCGTTACAGATTTTCATTATTTTAATGTCTTTGTATCATAATAATGAGATGCTTATTATTTTCTATTAATAAAATATATGTATGTGAAACGGTAACCTAAAAAACGAAAAACATAAATTTGAAATGTAAAATAACTATTTTAAAAATAAACTAAGTAAAAATCCAGTTAGAATAATAATGAATGTAACATATTTTAATTTATACCGACACCAAATTATGTACAGCTTTCTTCCAAAAATGGTGTTTCATAAACCATCTTTATTACACATGCACGAAAGGGTCGTGAAAGGTTTTTAATATATGTTGTAACAAAAATATTCATTCCGCAAAATTAATTAACGTTGGTGGAATATTCTGTAAAATTTCAAATTATTACAAAAGCCGATTATGCAGTTTTCAATTATGTGAATTACATTGCAACTTTTAGATGAAACACACACTTGTATTTCATGGTTTCGACGATATTCACTCTAAACCCAATAAGCCAAATTATTTTTCGAGGTGTGTTTTTCCCTGTAAAAGTGAAATTGGGCAGAAACGAAAAAATACGTATTGTATTTTTTTAACCCCTCTAGATGCTCCCCTCCCCCTCCCAAGTTGCGTCAAGATCGCTTATTTACACGTGGGTGTTCCCTTGTCAGAGATGACAATGCATTAAACACGTTGGACACGTTATTGCGTAAGGAGAGCCCACTGCAGCCGTAGAAAAATGGGATGTATCTTAAGGGGGATTTCTGGTCTAGAAGTTCCAAATCTCGATTTTTTTATTGCGTATTTCGATACCTTATATTTCGGAGAAGGTGTGGGCGAAACCGTTTTGCCCGCAAACTATTGCATATGGTCGAAATACACGATCATCGGACCAGCAGTCCGGCGTCGTCAAGCGCCTATGGTCGGCGTACACGAAGACCTGTTGATAACAGTTTACTGGAAATATGTGTCGGCGTTAACACTCAAAACTCTAACGAGTAGATAAATTAGCTGATTTGGACGCTTTCCCCAAAACACTTATATTCCAGTCAAAAAGTAGTCGTAATTGCAAGCAATTTGACGGAAGTTATCTTCAACGACGGATTCATGGGACTCGCATAGACAATGAATGTAATGAGCTTTCAACTTGGCAACACGGAGTTCGAATTTCGCAGAAGGCGCAACGCAGACCTTCTTGTACGCTCAGAGCACCTCACGTCTACGGCCAGTAGCGAAGCCAGATTTGCGGCCCGGGAGGAAGCGGTGCACCCGAACGAGATTTACGAATTCGAGGAAGGCGTACAGTATGCTCCAGGCATTGCAGAATAATGGTAAGTCCCAAAAACCGACGAGAACACTTTCCGAAACTTTAAAAACAACTTCCTAAGAATTATACATTTTTTTGCTAGGTGTTTGGATTGGCGAAAAACTACTCGGCCTATTTTGATGCTGCTTATCTATTTTTCAAAGAATTAAGGTAGCTATGATCGGAACCTCCAAAAGTTTAAACAGTTTTCAAAATATCGATTTTTTATGTACGTTTGACTGCCCAAAGAAAGTTGATTTGTCTCACGTTTTACAAGTAGTCACCATTTTGTGAAAAATGACATTTTTTTCACTTTTTAGAAATTCTGACCATAGCACCACTCACATATTTTAATAATTTTTTGGTCTCGTCTCTTTCAGACCGCCCAGTCACATGAACCATGCCCTTGCCTACTGGAGCTCGGCGTGCATTTCGATCTTCGGTGCCATTTTGTTTAATAACCTTTTAATATTGTTGGACAAAAAGACTTTTAATGCACTTAAAGAATAGATGAATAAAAGGATATAAGCATCGTTTATCTTCTGAGTGCATCTCAAGGAAAGTTGAAAAGGAGGTAAAAACCGGACCACTAGACCAGAAAGCCCCTTAAACATTCGCACTAGAATCCTGCAACAAATACCACTGACATTCTAATTTACCCTACTTTTAGTTTGTTGATGTCAGTAGACATTTTTCTATTTTCTAAGTAGTATTACAATCTGATGATTCGCTAACAATACGAGCCTCTGAGTACCAATCCGTTCTGTGAAACCCGCACGTCAACACCACTTTCCATTTCTGCAATATTTGCCGTGTATGTTTTAGGTGACTCGACCTGTATACAACGAATTAATCACATTTTTTCTTGAATATTATTATTTACACGGCTCTATCAGCAGCAGGCGAAACTGATGGAAAAGAAGGAGAATAATGAGAAGAAGGAAAACCTCACTCTCGTGCACACAATACATATAATGACAACAAAAGGTTCACTGGCTGGGATAAATACATAGACAGAGCAAGATAGAAATATGTATAGAATGGTCGAAATCTGTGACAAACGTCTCATGTCATTATTGCTCCCCTCCCTGTATATTTACATTTAATCACTAGTGAAGTATCAGTTGCAAAGCGATTTAGAAAAGTTTGCTGTATGGTGTGGCAGGTGGCAGTTGACGCTAAATAACGAAAAGTGTGAGGTGATCCACATGAGTTCCAAAAGAAATCCGTTGGAATTCGATTACTCGATAAATAGTACAATTCTCAAGGCTGTCAATTCAACTAAGTGCCTGGGTGTTAAAATTACGAACAACTTCAGTTGGAAAGACCACGTAGATAATATTGTGGGGAAGGCGAGCCAAAGGTTGCGTTTCATTGGCAGGACACTTAGAAGATGCAACAAGTCCACTAAAGAGACAGCTTACACTACACTCGTTCGTCCTCTGTTAGAATATTGCTGCGCGGTGTGCGATCCTTACCAGGTGGGATTGACGGAGGGCATCGAAAGGGTGCAAAAAAGGGCAGCTCGTTTTGTATTATCACGTAATAGGGGAGAGAGTGTGGCAGATATGATACGCGAATTGGGATGGAAGTCATTAAAGCAAAGACGTTTTTCGTCGCGGCGAGATCTATTTACGAAATTTCAGTCACCAACTTTCTCTTCCGAATGCAAAAATATTTTGTTGAGCCCAAGCTACATAGGTAGGAATGATCATCAAAATAAAATAAGAGAAATCAGAGCTCGAACAGAAAGGTTTAGGTGTTCGTTTTTCCCGCGCGCTGTTCGGGAGTGGAATGGTAGAGAGATAGTATGATTGTGGTTCGATGAACCCTCTGCCAAACACTTAAATGTGAATTGCAGAGTAGTCATGTAGATGTAGATGTAGAGATATAGCACTGAGATGGTTGCGGACATCCTCACTGAAGTGAGGTGGTGCACCGTCATGTTGTAGCCACATCCTCTCACCAACAGCAACGTGTACGTCTCCAACATCTCAGGTGGAACTCTTTGCGCGAACCTCAAGTACAGGTGGCTATTCAGACGGCCAGGTTGAAGATGTGGACCAATAAGACTGTCGCCTAAATGCCGGGCCAGATATTCACAGCAAAACGTACTTGATGGTGTGAGTCTACTACAGCGTGAGGGTGTTCTTCATCTTGCTGTTCGAAATATCATCTCGATGAAATGAGGCCTCGTCAATAAACAGCACGATTTGGAGGAGATCTAGTCGATCAATCCACTGCTGGAGGAACGACTAACACAATGCGACCCTTGGTGCAAAGTCAGTCACAAGCACTACATGCACTAGTTGGGGTGATATTGGTGTAATTGTTGTTCGTGGAGTACTCGCCACACGCTAGTATGTTCAGCGCCCATGTCACGTGCAACACGAGGAGTACCTGTTGTGGAGTCCAGTGCAACACGTTCCGGTATTGGAGCACCTCCTCTTCAAAATCGCCTGTGTGAGTGCTCACAACTAGCTCTTTATACTCATGAAGTAATAAGTGCTATCGACAGGGGATGTCAAATTGATTCCATATTTTTAGATTTCCAGAAGGCTTTCAACACCGTTCCTCACAAGCGTCTTCTAATCAAACTGCGTGCGTACAGAGTATCGCCTCAGTTGTGCGGCTGGATCCGTGATTTCCTGTCAGAAAGCTCATAGTTCGTAGTAATAGACGGAAAGTCCTCGAGTAAAACAGAAGTAATATCTGGCGTTCCCCAAGGAGGTGTTATAGGCCCTCTATTGTGCCTGTCTATATTAACGACATAGGAGACAATCTGAGTAGCCATCTTAAATTGTTAGCAGATGATGCTGCCATTTACCGTCTTGTAAAATCATCAGATGATCAAAATGAC
This sequence comes from Schistocerca americana, assembly GCF_021461395.2. NCBI lineage: Eukaryota > Metazoa > Arthropoda > Insecta > Orthoptera > Acrididae > Schistocerca > Schistocerca americana. The sequence continues at coordinate 225,092,744 of NC_060125.1, read as the reverse complement.
ATGCCAAATGATTTAGATAAGATATCTGTATTGTGTGAAAAGTGGCAATTGACCCTGAATAGGGTACTAAAGGAAATCAGCTAAATTTCGATTACGCGACAAGTCACACAAATGTGAAGGCTGTAAATTCAACTAAATATTTAGGGATTACAATTACAAATAACCTAAATTGGGCCGGCCGGAGTGGCCGAGCGGTTCTAGGCGCTACAGTCTGGAACCGCGCGACTGCTACGGTCGCAGGTTCGAATCCTGCCTCGGGCATGGATGTTTGTAATATCCTTAGGTTAGTTAGGTTTAAGTAGTTCTAAGTTCTAGGGGACTGATGACCTCAGAAGTTAAGTCCCATAGTGCTCAGAGCCATTTGAACCATTTTGAACCTAAATTGGAACGATCACATGGATAATATTGTAGGTAGAGCAAACCAAAGACTGCGATTCACTGCCAGAACACTTAGAAGTTGCAACACGTTTACTAAAGAGACTGCTTACACTAAGCTTGTCCGCCCTATTCTGGAGTATTGCTGTGCGGTGTGGGATCCGCATCAGGTGGGACTGACGGATGACATCGAAAAAGTACAAACAAGGGCACTTCGTTTTGTATTATCGCGAAATAGGGGAGATAGTGTCACTATACATGAATTGGAGTGACAATCATTAAAACAATGGCGTTTTTCGTTGCGACGGGATCTTCTCATGAAATTTCAATCACCAGTTTTCTTCTCCGATTGCGGAAACATTCTGTTGGCACCCACCTACATAGGGAGAAATGATCATCACGATGAAATAAGAGAAATCAGGGCTCGCACAAAAAAAATTTGTGTTCGTTTTTCCCGTGTGCCGTTCGAGAGTGGAACGGTAGAGAGACAGCTTGAAGGTGGTTCATTGAATCCTCTGCCAGTCACTTTATTTTGAATAGCAGAGTAATCACGTGGATGTAGATGTTACCGGGCCCCTCGTTTCTTCTTTCCAATGAACCAGTCTCCCGCATTCATCGATCGAGAGAAATAAACACCCGTCGTGACGCATGATGCCTGTTAGGAATTCGTTCCCTATGCAGACTTTCAGCAGCGAGAGCATTGCAACGTACGCTACTTCTCGATACACAACGTGTATGTCATTGAGTTCTGCGAAACTGTACCGGTACTGATCCATCGTATTGTACTGCACGTCTCTGAATAGCACTGAGTAATGAATGGTCTGTCGTTGATTCATAGCACATTATGTATGGGACAATGTAAATACAATACAACAGAGCTACCTTATGGACAAGTAAAGTAAACAAATCCTACATCATGACTTCTTAGTAATCAGGCTCGTCCTTGCAGGAAATAAAGAATGTACATGCAAATGAATAGCACAGTGCGTGTAAATTTGTACACATGTTAGCTGTGAATAAACTGGAAAACAGTAATCCTAGACTAAGTGACAGACAAGTTTACTCCCAAATCTTGAGCTGGATTCTCTGACCCCAGGTTTCCTACCTCAAATTGTTCCGTGGAGCATTCTCCATGCCCTGTCACATTTTTGCTCGCTCTTACGGAAACACCTTGTATACATGTTCTTCTCAGAACTTTGAGCGACTGTTAGCCAACGGAGTTATAATGTAATAATAATAATAATAAGTGAGGACTGGCCATGAGTTACACGGTATATTTGGACCAAAATATACCTTACTTCTGCCATACTTACACAAGTGAGCCCAATCTTTTTTCGTGTAATTAGTATTGTAGTCAACCAGGATTTGGATGTCTCTGTAAGTTTATTCCGTTTATAGTACTTAATATTTCGTAAAAGGTCCGGCGACTTTGCCTTATAAAGTGTGTTTCACCACAAAAAAGACAATGTACTTCACATCTCAAGAGAGAACTGGCAAGTAACATTCTTCTGCCTTGTGGGGTTGCATAAAATGACATCGGTGGGGGCATTTGAATCACACTGTGTATTAATCTTTTCATTGGGTTATATACCGGAAAGTTGTTACTTCCACGATTAACATTTTGATATCTCGCACTAATTTCGTTGTTTCCGCTGGTGAAACACATTTTGTGAGGCAACGTTTTTGAACAATTTACGAGAAGATTTAGTAGATTAACTGAATAAGCTTACGGAGACATGCAAAACCTGTATGAATACACTGCTAACTACACAAAGAAAGATTGGAGACAGCTACGTTAAATATGGCAGAAGTAAGGTATATCATGGTCCAAAAATACCGAGTAACTCACGACCAATCTCACTTGTATTTTTTATTCTATGAGTCCATTCCCTAACAATCTCCCGAAGCTCTGAGAGGGTACGTGTATCGACTGCGTGGCTGTCGCCTGTCTGGATACCGTTCCTGATGCAGACATAGTGTCGGCTGCATAAAACGGATTGGTAGTGGCACCTGAATCACCCTGTAGGAAGAATGTGTTCATGTAAAGACTGAAATGCAATTAACTTTTTTGAAAGATGTACTATCAACTTTTGTCGTAATCTGAAATTTTCCACAATATCACACCACCATTATTTTGAAAAATGAAAACTTTTGTTACAATATAAATTAAAGAAGCTTTTACCCCACATCCGGTAATAAAGTTGGGTACGAAATACCATTTTTGGAAAACAAGCTGTAAATAATATGCTGTCGGAGTGTTTTCAGCAGATCTAACTAAAATATCTAAATGTTCACTATTATTATGATTATCTATTTTATTTACTTTAGTTATATTTTTAAGATATTATTTTATGTTTAACATTTATGGTTTTTTTTGGTTTGCTGTTTCACAAACGTGTATCTTTTCAACTAAAAAACAAGTAACCCGTTATTATGGTACAAAATCATTATAATCTGTATAGAAACGCTTACAACATAACGTTTTTACACCATTTATATAAAATAAACGAAATTTCTTCATTTAATACACGCGACGTGCAACACAATATAAAACAAATCTCTGCAGGATTTCAAATTGTGACGGTTGATCTTTTAAATATCCTGTTTTGTACCAGCCATATTTCGATACTTTAGTAGTAATGACTAAGAAAATATATTATATACTAGTGACAACAGCTTGAGTATATTGTTTTTCATGTGGAGATTGACATCACAATCAATTAGCAGAACTAGATCTGGAAAACTTCTCACAGAGTTCTTCCTAGATCGAAAGCTGTATACATTCAATCCTTTTGTCATCACCAGATGAACAAATTCCTTGTCCTTAGGAACGACGATCACAATTGTTCTTTCACACTACCACCGTCCCCTTTACATAGTTTTAAAGGAAAGTAATGGATGTATTGGACCGAGAATGCGAGAATCTCTTTTTGAAGCCGAAAATGTCCTTGTGGGACCATTGACATATCGTCAACAAAAGACTGACCAGGTCAAAAGGTACTTGAAAGACGTTTTCTTTCCCACTGAGAGATAAAAATCTGTATTATTGTTAGAGTCCTGGGACGGTCAGTGTGAAAGAACCGTTTAGACCATCCTACTTGAGGACAAGGAACTTGTTTACCAGATGATCCCAAACGGCTCAATGTTACAGATACAGATGAGGGACACATGCGGCTTTATATGTTGCAAGAACTCTGTGAGAGTATTTTCAGATAAAGTTCTGTTGAGCAATTATGATGTTAATCTCCAATTCAGAAACAATGTAATCATGCTGCAGTCATTAGTACCTAATTATCTTCGCCAAGACTTACCAATGTACTGAAATATGCCTGATACAAATCAGAGTATTTAGAGGATCATCTGTGACAATTTGAAATCCTTCTGAATTTTGTTTTATATTGTGTTGTTCGTCGTGTATATTAGGCGAAGCAATTTCGTTAACTTCATGTGCACAGTAAAATAAGCATTTCTTCACGGATAATCAATGTGGTGTCACCGCCAGACGCCCCACTTGCTAGGTGGTAGCTTTAAATCGGCCGCGGTCCATTAGTACATGTCGGACCCGCGTGTCGCCACTGTGTGATCGCAGACCGAGCGCCACCACAAGGCAGGTGTCGAGATACGGACTAGCACTCGCCCCAGTTGTACGGACGACGTAGCTAGCGACTATACTGACGAAGCCTCGCTCCTTTGCCGAGCCGATAGTTAGAATAGCCTTCAGCTAAGTCAATGGCTACGACCTAGCAAGGCGCCATTAGTAACATTGCATGTATCTAAAGAGTCTCACTTGTATCGCCACAATCTCCAGATGTACCACAAGGATGGATTAAAGTTAAGTATTCCAGAAGCTACGTACTTTTCTTTATAGAATTCATTACGTATCCTGTTTCAGACCTCACGCACCCTGCTTTGGCTTAGCGCGTGCCTTTCGGCTTCCTCTCATTGTGTCTAGGCTGTCTTGTCTAGACACAACAATTTTTGGCGACGAGGATGGGATATGTAATCAATGCCCAAGGCATACATCCGAGTCCAGAGCACCTCTGTGCCATACAAGATTTGCCTTCGCCACGGAATTTGAAGCAGCTACAGAGTGTGTTGGGTAAAATTAACTATTATCATCGCTTTGTGCGCAATGCCTCTTCCATTTCAGCTCCGCTTCATAGCTTACGCCGTAAGGGTGTTCCGTTCGTCTGGACGACGGAATGCGAACGCGCCTTTCGCCAGTTGAAATCGGCGTTGCTTTCTAATACTTGCCTTATGCCATTCGATCCCCAGAAACCCCTTTTGTTGATGGTAATTGCATCGGATTTCGGGATCGGTGCTGTGCTTGCGCACAAAGATGGATCGTATGATCGCCCTATTGCCTTTGCGTCCAACTTGCTCTCGTCGGCGCAAAGAAATTGTTCACAGATAGAGAAAGAAGCTTTGGCTCTCGTGTTTGGTGTTACAAAGTTTCACGATTTCTTGTATGGTCGTCACTTTACCATCATCACAGTCCACAAACCTTTGACGTCGCTTTTTCATCCGAACAAGCCTGTACCTCCGCGTACAGCGCAGAAATTCATTCGCTGGTCTATTTTCCTCTCGCAGTACCGCTACGATATCTTGTATCGGTCCACTGCTAAGCACGGAAACGCCGATGCGTTGTCCCGTTTGCCTGTTGCTGAGGACAGAGCATTCGATTCTTCCGAACTTGCTTGCATGTTCATTGATTCGGCGACCGATGAAGTGGTCGAATCGTTTCCGATTGATTTTCGTCGTGTCGCTACAGCCACAGCTGGTGACCCTGTCCTTGCTACCGTTTTGCGGTTTGTTGCTACTCAGTGGCCCTTGTCGAAGTCGGGGATTGAGGATCCGCTGGTTCGCCGATTTTTTGCTCACAAGGAGACACTTTTTGTACGACGTGGTGTTTTGTTGTTGCGTTCTGATAATGATCAGTCCAGAGTCGTGGTCCCACGTTCGTTACTGTCCTCTGTTTTACGGCTTCTTCACCAAGGACATTGGGGTATAGTGCGAACGAAACAACTTGCTCGTCAGCACTGTACTTGGTTCGGAATCGATGCTGCGATTGCGAAAATGTGTTCTTCTTGCATGGCGTGTGCCGAACAACATTCCGCGCCACCGCGGAAATTCTTTGCATGGCCGAAAGCCACTTCCCCTTGGCAACGCTTGCACATCGATTTTGCTGGTCCATTCTGGAATGCTAGATGGTTAATTGTGGTAGATGCCTTCAGTAATTTTCCTTTAGTTGTCCGGATGTCTTCCATGACGTCATCTGCCACCATCCAAGCGTTGTCTGCTATCTTTTGCATTGAAGGTCTTCCGCAGACTATTGTTTCCGACAATGGCCCACAATTCATGTCCGCAGAATTTCAGTCATTCTGCCAGGTCAATGGTATTCAACATCTGACATCCGCGCCGTTTTCTCCTCAGTCAAACGGTGCCGCTGAACGATTGGTCCGGACTTTCAAGTCACAGATGTTGAAGTTGAAAGAGTCGCATTCTCGGGAGGACACGTTGTTGCTCTTTTTGTCTTCGTATCACTCTCAGCCCCGAGATGGTCTCTCGCCGGCTGAGTTGCTCCACGGTCGTCCTCATCGAACCTTGATGTCTTTGCTGCATCCGCCGCATCAGCTTCCTGTGCAGCGGCAAACTCCTGCTTTTGCTCCAGGCGACGTTGTATTCTATCGCAACTATCGAGGTTCCCGGCGTTGGCTCGCAGGGCGCATTCTTCGCTGCCTCGGCCGCGCGATGTATTTGGTTTTGGGGGCCTCTGGTGAGGTGCGTCGGCATCTCAATCAGCTGCGCCTCTGTCGTCGCACGGGTTCTGCCGCTCCCCGTCTGCTTTCAGCGACGGTGCCGTCCGGTCAGCGCCCTGGGGACCCAGGTGTTACCGACGATGCCTTCCATTTTGCCCCATGGCGACGCGCCGCTGCCGCCTCCGCCGCCGCCGCCTGTCCTCCAGCCGGCGCCGCCCGCAGTGGACGCTTCGCTGCAGCCGCCAAGCGCCTCCCTGGGTCACGCGCCGCCGATCGCTTCCTGTGACCAGCTGTCCTCCGCCATGGAACTCTTGCCCGCTCCGGACCACATGACGTCATCGCGCGTCGGGTACCCCGACGCAATGGAGGTCGACCCTTCGGCCCCTCCTGTCTCTTTACGGGCGCATACACCGCATGTTGACGTGCACCCTGGACTAGGTTTTCAGGCGTTTCCTAGATCCCCTCGGACCGAATGGCCGGGTGCGGGTGGCACAGCCTCGCCTGTTGTTAGGTTCCCCACCTCCTCGCATACGTCAACATGGGGTCCTCCCCACGGCGGGCGGAAGCCTTATAACACAACCGTTCGCCGATTTGCGGGGGAGGAATGTGGTGTCACCGCCAGACACCACACTTGCTAGGTGGTAGCTTTAAATCGGCCGCGGTCCATTAGTACATGTCGGACCCGCGTGTCACCACTGTGTGATCGCAGACCGAGCGCCACCACAAGGCAGGTCTCGAGATACGGACTAGCACTCGCCCCAGTTGTACGGACGACGTAGCTAGCGACTATACTGACGAAGCCTCGCTCCTTTGCCGAGCCGATAGTTAGAATAGCCTTCAGCTAAGTCAATGGCTACGACCTAGCAAGGCGCCATTAGTAACATTGCATGTATCTAAAGAGTCTCACTTGTATCGCCACAATCTCCAGATGTACCACAAGGATGGATTAAAGTTAAGTATTCCAGAAGCTACGCACTTTTCTTTATAGAATTCATTACGTATCCTGTTTTAGACCTCACGCACCCTGCTTTGGCTTAGCGCGTGCCTTTTGGCTTCCTCGCATTGTGTCTAGGCTGTCTTGTCTAGACACAACAATCAATATTGTAATGATTTTGCATCATAATCAAATATTGGTTCAACTGAAGGGAACTTGAATCCAGATCCTCCCAAATACGAGTCCAGTGTCTTAAGACTACGCCATATCGCTTGGACTGAATGGCCATGTTTGTAGATGTTTGTAGGTTCGTACATCCATACTTATCATCATAAAAAGAACTGCACCCAGAGAGACAAGGTAGATTGCGATCGTTGTTAGCAGGCAGGTAGATGATACCATACATACGAAATGATCACACTTTCAGCTTTGGAGGACCAACATTTATTGTGCTACACATCACAAAATGTATGCAATCGGGAGCTTATGGTTGTAAATACAGACATCCAGACATCGTAAAATGGAGTTTACAGATCTCTGATACAGTTCTGTGATAGTCCATCACATGCTGCTTGCATCTGAGTATGCAGTGCCTGGTGGATGGAGGTAGAATCCTTACGGCATACTCCATGGCACCCCACACAGTCTTGATCAGGGAGATATTGCACGATGCGGCTGGCCACGGCTGAGTGTCCACGGCTGGAAGGCACGTTTGGAAGGTGACACCGGTGTGAAGACAAGAGTTGTCCTGTTGAAATAGGGCATGGGCGTGGGCGTCCAAGAATGACAGTGTCACCAGCTGTAAGACATGAAGCTGTCGTGGAGCCTATTAGGAATGCTAACAGTGAACGGGCACCATAACATATCGATCACCAAACCAGCACACCAGACTGGTGGGAGACTGGTGGGAGACCACAATCTGCTCTTTGTGACACTTTTTACTGCGCGTCCAGAAACGGACGTGGTGGTCGTCACTAAAGATGACCCACTGCCAGCTTACAGGGCCCTTGTCCATCACTGTCGACATCAGGCGAGTCATGCACAGTGTTGAGTCGATGTGAGTGGCAGGTATCGTAAAGATCGGTGTTCAGTGAGCCCTGTGACTTGCAGCAACCTGTCAATGGTGCTAACACTCACGGGATGTTCCACAGAGAAGACAGGAAATGGCGATGAATGGCCTCCATCATTGCCATTGGGTCTGTTCTTGCATGGCAGACAATCCGTCCGGTATTCCTCCATGAGCTGCGTGTTAGATGTCCAGATCCTACATGTTGTGCAATGCATGGCTTCCTCTTTCATTTCTGTATCAATGGGCAATGGTGACGGCCATACAATCGGTGTGGCGTGCAATAGATGATAGGACCACCCAGCCTCCCACAGCCCCACGATGCGCCTCTTCTGGAACTCGTCTACCTGGACAACCTGGTGCCAAACGTGTTGCCTGGTCATATGGCGCATGCAGATGATGCTTTAGTGATATACCCATTGTCATACTGGCCAGCACAGCCGTCTGGGGGCCGAGCGGTTCTAGGCGCTTCAGTCTGGAACCGCGCGACCGCTACGGTCGCAGGTTCGAATCCTGCCTCGGGCATGGTTGTGATGTCCTTAGGTTAGTTAGGTTTAAGTAGTTCTAAGTTCTAGGGGACGGATGACCTTAGATGTTAAGTCCCATAGTGCTCAGAGCCATTTCAACCATTTGAGCTGTCTGGGACGCTGTTATATCAACCCTTGCGTGCACGGCCAACTGTGCAAAATTACTGGCACTGCTGATGGTTTGCAACATACCAGCCCAATTTCCAGTGGAGCGGTTGGGTCCTTACGGGTGCGGCTCTTTTTGTGACGATCATTGTACAAAGATACTCCATGACCCACCAAATGATGTATGGCGGTAGGTACTCTGTAGCACTATTATAGTCGCCGTCACCAAAATAGGCAGCTCAGGGTCATACCAGCTACGTGACGTCTTCAGGCACAAAGCGCTGTGGCCTGACCGCGTCACAGCTTTGTTGCCACATACACTGTGAAGCAGTGAATGAGGTCAACCTCATCTGAAGGTTCAGTAATTCCGTGCGATATCGTGCGTTCGCGCGTGGTTTGTCTTCCGTGGAAAGGTGCACATTGACTTGTTTTGTAGCGATCGTAATGCAGGTCCAAGGGCCTACGTTTTGAACTACATGGTCGGTGCGCATAAAGGGCCACAAGACACTCGGAAACAAACTAAAATTGTAGTATCTACCGCACTGAAGTTTTTTCTTATCTGACCAACAGTGAAGAAGCCAGGAATAAAATAATATTTTGCGCAAATTCATAAACTGACAACAAAAACTTGTAGTATTTCCGAATCGATTGTATGCCTTCGTAATAGTGGAGTAACGTCATCAAAATCTCTGGATGTTAGCATTTGTTTTGTTTATCCAAGAAAGGAAAATAAACGGGAAAGGAAATCTAGGGATTTTGTAACGTCTAGTAAGAAACAAAAACAACATATTATGTAGTAACGAGAAAATTATATGTATCATATTGTGTTATTGTATAAAATTATGTATTTTTTTTTATTATTTATTTTTGAGAATATCTGCGTCGGCGAGTAATGAAACCGCCACAGACGATAAATGTCGAACAAAGATTAAAATAAGTAACTAGTATATAATACGTGACGAATAGCAATTTCTTTGTCTTCTTCATCTGGGAGTCGAACGAGTAAGATATCCTGTGTCGTAGTAGCGAACGCTAGTGTAGCATTCTTTTGTCGAGACTAAGCAATGTACGCCATTACGTGTGAATTCACAAAGGTCTGTAATCACTGAGATATTTAAAGGTTTTAATAGAGTTGTTTAAATGAAAACTTGTATTATTTATTGTTAAGCTTGCTTGCATATTATCCCATCCTGTTGAGACATTTTTCAGTTATATAAATATTATCTGTGGTGCTGAGCTGCGTGGAGAACGAAGAGCCGCTGCCGCGGCGTATTTAAACGACTTACAATATAGTCGAGCATACCGCAAGGAAGCGGTAAAATAATAGTGAAATAATATTATTTCTTTTAGCTCCCGGACTGGCAGTGAAGATCAGCAGATTTTATGATGTGTTGCAGATTGACGCGGGCTGCTGATAGGATATAATTTACAGTGCAAATAATTTAATGTACCTTCAGAATCTGATAGGAATCTTGCTGTGCTCCGTTCTGGTCTGGCAAACTTTATAGTGACAACGTATTTTTTAATGAGAGTCTCATGTTCTTGGGCTAGTCGTGGTATGAAATAGCATTTTAACGAGAAATAAAATCCACTGCGAACTTGTGTTTTTGAACGATCACACGGACTGTAACATCAGTGCTCATAACAAAGTAATTTCAACTTTTAATCACTATGAAGTAGGGAAGATATATTGATTCTTAGCATGAGTTGCAGTTACGAAAAATCGTTCCTTAAATTGTAGGCCAGATACAGAACAATAAGACTTCCATATATACATTTTATTCCGCTAAAGGGTAATGATGATAAAGAAAAGCAAAGCACAGCATTATTAACAGATATTTCGCGGCTCTTTTCGTATATGCGAAAATAAAAAAACGTGAAACTGTCGCCCAAAAACGCGGGGCCCGAATTTGCAGTGGCCACAAATATAAAATTTTATGTATTTTTCTTTCAGTGTTGATTGTTATGTATGTGTAGATATATATGTATTTAGTGATAAATGTATGTATGTATATCATGATCAATGCTATGTATTAATGAATGTGTAAACACTCTTTCATGACAAAACGTACTACTGCAAACGAGTCTGAGAAGACGATCCTGATAGTACTGAGAAGCTGTAACGACTACGTAATCCGGGGGCAGCCGAACCCCGAGATAAGATAAACTAAAGGTAAGACTACAGTGTAGTTGTCCTGTTTGTAGAAGTCGAGCTCCAGTGAAGTGATCTCATTTCGCTAGTGGTGTGCATATTATGCGTAGTTTGATGTTAGTGTTTGTGACAGGACAAAGTTGATGGTAGATAGTAATTTTTAATGTGCAGTTAGTGTAGATAAATTAACGTATTTTGTGTGCAAGGGGCAAAACTGTCAGACTTTGTGGTTTAGTAAGCAATTTATGAATATGGTTAAGTTGCGTAGTCAACGTCCGAGCAATATGGATACTGAGGAACAACAATTAGTTAGTGCAGGAAATGTGGAACCGGGTACCTCAAGTAGTACTAGTACTCTCTTTGAGGATATAACATGTGAGAATGTGGGGGCAGGGGCACAGGAAGTGGTGCCACCGCCCACTAGTCCTCAAGGGGATGTAGAGAAAGAAGTGGTACCACCACCAGAAAAGCAGGAACCAGAGAGTGGTAATCTGCCTGGTGGGTATTCGCTTCAGGCTATATTAGAGCGCGTGCTGAATTACCAGGCAGAATTTGCGCAACAGCAAGTCGAGCGAGACCGCCAGCAAGCTGAGCGAGATCGCCGGCAAGCTGAGCGGGACCAGCAACTTGTGCAATCGTTAGAAAACATGAAAAAAGAGATTGCAGATATGAAACAGAATTATGAGTCGATACCTAAGGCCGTGCAGGAGCTGACTGAACAGGTCAACAACCTGCAAGTAGCAAACACTAACAGGGTAGACGAAATAGGTGTATTAGCCAATCGAGTAGAAAAGCTAGAAACAGATTCCACGCAGCTTGTAGAGCAGAAGTGGAATGAACAAGCAACTAAAATTGAAACAGAATTCAACTCATGGCTAGAAGTGAAAGAGTGTGAGATTGACAAGAACATTAATTCCAAAGTACAAGCAGCCATAGCAAATAGAGGCTCCGAATCGTTCAGTACCGCAGTGAATAGTCAGGTACAGAACGACGTGCAAACCATCAAACAAATACTCAGTGAGGATATTCCGCAGTGGCAAGTGAATATGAACAAACGGATATCCGACCTGGAGAAGGGTTTAGCACAAAGCAGAAAACATTTGGAACAGGAACCTCTGTCGCCAACAGCCCATGGTTTTGGCAACGCACAAACTTATACGCGATACAACAATGGGGAATCTGTAGTCGATAATGCGAAGAGCTGTAGCTTCGGTTCGGAGCACACAGCATATGTCCAAGGAGCAAAACCATGTAGTTCAAAAATATTAGTGGAAGAAAGTTTAATCAAAAATAGACAATTTCAAACGTTTACTACTGAACGGAAATCAGTACACCCAGTAGTATTCATAAAAAGCTTTAAAAATATCTTGCCCAGTGTGTGGAACGAAACACAGAAAATTCAATACGTAATGTCGTACATTCAAGGTGATGCAGCGTTGTGGGCTACAGAAGTAGCAGACAGCTGCATGACATATGAACAGATCGAAAGGGCATTTCTATCGAAATATTGGTCGCCTTGTATACAAGAGCGGCTAAGAAAAGAAGTATATAATCCCGAACCGTACTCACCTCGTCTGGGGAATTTGAGAAGGTATTTTGAAAAATATATAAACAAAACACGCTACTGGGACGAGCCTACATCACCAAGAGACATAATAAGACTACTAAAATCACATTTACCCATTCATATCAAAGAGAAATTAATACACGTACCAGAAAGCGATATGGAAAACTTCCTGTCTGTTCTAGATTCTATAGACTTGATACAGGAAGACGCAAAATCAGCGTGTGATCACTCGCGGAATAATGGGTCAGGATGTAAACATGACGGAAATAGTAGTGCACAAAACCACAACCATGGAAATGGTGGGGGTGGTAACAAGCGGCAAGAACATTCGCAAAATGGTAGTAATGGTAGAGGCCAGAACGGGTATGGACAAACAACTTATAACAAAAGGCGTCGATTTGACGACCGGTACGAATCTGGAATGTCAGGGACCAACCGCTGGAAAAATGCGCGAGGTCAGTGGCAGAGCAATTATAGTGATAGTAATCGAAATTGGCAGCAAAATCAGCGAAGAAGCCCAGAGCGACAGGGTAATGACCGGTATGACAACAATAGACCACCGCCGCAAAACGCGCCTATTGCGCAGCCGTGGCGGCCGACAAATCAGAGTGTACATATAGTGGAGGTCGCGGACAATAGCCTTCCAAGTACTTCACAAGCAACTAATCCAACAAACTAGAATCGGCCTCGATATGCTCTCCATCGATGGCCGAGGGATGGAGTGAGAGCAACACGAGTGATAATAATATACCTGGGATACGTATGCTGCGATACAACGATGGTGTCAGTATGGATAAAGATCTACTGAACGAACCACACGAATGTAAGAAAGATAATAACGAAAATGTGCAAGCTATTATCGAAGCGAAAATCAATGATGTTGCAGTGAATATAGTCATCGACACAGGTGCCTCAGTAAGTGTAATGAGTATGGAGTTATTTAAGGCACTGGGAAAAGGACATAACATTCCGACTTTCCCGGTTAATAATTGTAAGGTGTCTGGAGCCATTGGTGCACAGAGCCAATCAGTTAAGTACCAGGTGCAGGTGGAGATTTGTAAGGAGGGCGAAGCCATAGTGAGCTCGTTCCTCGTTGTTAAAGGATTGAAGGTGGCCTGCATTCTGGGAGTAGATTTTCTCCGTGAGAGGGACGCATTGATCGACCTCTCCTTGGGGAAATTAAGCATAGTTAATAGGGGTAGGAGGATTGAGTTATCTATGATGAAATCGAAGGAGGTACTTGTGCCGTGTTGTAATCGAATCAATATCAAGGGTAGGAACCCTTGGGTACTACACCTTGATGATTTGTCACATGCAGCAGACCTCTATTACCCGAATTTAGAGGATCGAAATTTTGAAACAAATGTTGAGGCATTTCAAACCAAAGTGCAGGAATCTGAAGGTTTAAGCGGTAAACAAAAGCAACAGTTGACGCAGCTGCTATCGGAATACACTATGGTATTTACCGACCGACCAGGAATAGTCAAAGGGTACCACTATCACATAGAGGTGATGCCCCACAAAACATACTGTCGCGCAACTTACTCCATCCCTTGGTCGAGGAGGGAATTAGTAGCTAAAGAGATTCGGAAGATGTTAGAGTGGGATATCATTGAGCCCTCCTTCTCTCCATACAGTAGTCCTCTTGTAGCAGTGGCGAAAGCCAATGGAAAAATCAGGCTAGTGTTAGATGCGAGGGACATTAACAAAATTATCATACCTGTCCGGACTCGCCCTGAGAATTTAGATGAGCAGATACAAAAATTTCATGGAGCACAGTACTTGACCTCGGTCGATCTGAAAAGTTCATATTGGCAAATTCCCCTTACACCGGAATCCAGGAAGTACACAGCTTTCATATTCGGAGGGCGGAGTTACCAATTCAAGGTACTTCCCTTCGGATTGAATGTGAGTGCTGGAGTGTTTATTACTGCACTAGACACGGTACTGGGTCCAGACTTATTAGAAAAAATCACTGTATATGTTGATGATCTGGTAATCGCTACTGCTACTTGGGACGAACATATGGAATTGTTGCGTAGAGTACTAGAGAGATTTAAGCAAGCAGGTGTGACAGCAAACCTAGAAAAGTCAAAATTTGGACGAAATAAAATTAAATTTTTAGGCCATCTTATTACACCACTTGGTATACGCCCAGACAACAAAAAACTAGAGGCGATCCGAGAATTTCCAAGCCCCCGCACTAAGAGGCAATTGAAAGCGTTCCTTGGGCTCACGTCTTTTTTCAGAAGGTTCGTGCCCAATCAGTTGTTAAATGACGCGTCGCTACTAAATCTGCTACGAAAAAGTGTGCAGTGGGTTTGGACTGACAAATGTCAACAAGCTTTTGAAGCGATTAAAACCGCCCTACTGAATGCAAATATTTTGCAGCACCCAGATCTGCCAAAAGATTTTTGTCTTGCGACGGATTCATGTTCCTATGGCCTGGGAGCGTGCTTATTTCAGTGGGAGGTAGGAAACGACCCGACAACAATAAAGATTATCGGCTTCGCCAGTAGGACTTTAACTAGCTGCGACAGAGCCTACTCGGCAACCGAACTGGAAGCACTTGGAGTAGTCTGGGCTGTGAAAAAGTTTAATTATTATTTACAAGGGAAGGAGATTAAAGTGTATAGTGACCACCAGGCGTTAAGTTTTTTGATGTCATGCAAACTATTCCATACCAGACTGAGGAGATGGATGCTTGTCTTACAAGAATACCGGATAAAGATTATGTACATAAAAGGCCAAGATAATGTAATAGCGGATGCTCTGTCGCGACTGCCGGTAGGATTACCGGATTTAGCAGAAATGTTAGAGCAATCCGCGGAGTATAAAGTGCTGTTAGTGCGTGACAATACTTACATGAAGGATTTTTTATATATATGTAAAAACCTGTGCGAATTACAAAGGGCAGATCCGATGTGGAAAAAAATCATTAATAATATTGAAGAGGTTGTTAACAATAGAGATGAGCAAGGTTTTAAAATAGTGAACCATATTTTGTATCATAAACTTAATACGAAAGAAGACTGCTGGGCGGTATGTATACCTAACCAGTCGGTAAAAGTTATGATATGGCACATATGCAGGGATTGGAAATTGTGCAGAGATCATGGCGAGATACGGCTACTTTCCTCGTATGAAACACCAGATTCAGGCAACAGTTAGAACTTGCGTGATATGTCAAAAAGCAAAACATTATAATAGAGCCACTAAGTTTGAATTACATCCCATAGTTCCACTCAGGCCGCTTCAAATAGTATCTGTGGATGTAGCCGGTCCTTATCCCATGGCCAGAGGAGGTATGAAATATATACTGGCCATGTACGATATTTTTTCCAAATACTTGGCAATTTATTGCATAAAATCAGCTACTGCCAAAACCATGGTCAGGCGGATCAGTCAAGAATACTTGCCCCAAGTGGGAAAACCCGAAGCCATAACGACTGATAATGCTTCTTATTTCACGGGTCGAACTTGGAAAAATAACCTACGGGAACAAAATATACAGCATATTCTGGTATCCCGGTTCCATCCCGAAGCCAGTCTAGTTGAAAGAATATTCAGAGAATTGAATAAGTTCCTTAGAATCTACGTAGGGAACCGACATACAAAATGGCCAGGGCTAGTACCGAAATTTGTAGAAATACACAATTTAACACCCCATTCAAGTACAGGCTATCCACCGGTAGAGATATTGAAGGGATTTAATGAGACACCGAATGAATGGCTCACGCCTTTGCCGAGACTACCAGTCAAGGCAGAAACAAGGGAGGAAAAGATGAAAAAGATATGGAACAGACTAACCAGCTGTGCGGCAAAGAGGAAAAGGAAGTACGACCGAGGTGTAACTAACGAACAGAAATATAATGTAGGAGATCTAGTACTTATTCGTAACCACGCTAAATCCTCAGCCACCTTAAAACAGAATAGTAAGTGGCAATTGCTATATTCAGGGCCTTTTGAAGTAATAAGCGTGCCACACGAATGTAGCTATTTGTTAGCACATCCCCATACGGGGAAGATCAAAGGATTGTATCCACGTAAAGATGTGAAGTTATTTATTCAGTGACATATCACATATAAAGAGTAATAGTTGTAAGAAGATTTTAATTGTGTTTTAGAATATAAGTATGTTAGTATTAAGAAAGAAATTTGTGTGTAATGAAACTTGGAGGAAGTGGATTCAGAAAGTAGGCAATAGCTTACACAGGAAAGATTTTGTTTACAGACAATTAGAGCCATTTAAAAATTATAGGCTCATTAAGCAACGAACAATCTTCTTGTTGATAAAGTGAGGATTAATTTCTTGAATCATTATACAAAGGATTAATTTCTTGAACCATTTTCTATGTGTAGTATGTAAGTGCAATTAATGATGCAATCTAATATAGTAAGGTAACTGTTGTAATTGTATTAGGATAAGGAACCCTGAGAGAGAGAGTCTTGACTAGCCAAACATGGACTCTGTAATATGCAACAATTATGTGATGTTTGCTGCCAGTAGTGATATGAGAACGACACTGGAGCATAAGCTAATCAAAAAACAAGCCCGTTCCGTGGAAAATCCGCTTTGTATATAACAATGCTTCAATTGAAGCCTGTGTACTTGGTACACGCCCTTGAATATTCATTACGCGATACGCGAATTAAGTCAACCAATGTGGAACCTACACTGTAGTCATATAGGAAAAATCATTAAAAATAATGCTAGTGCTAAATGAAGTATTTATTGATCAATATGCCCAAGTCAAGCTGTCATGCACATGGTAAAATCTGTTTGATAGATGGGTGATAACCAGGCAAGCTACACTGATAAGAAAATTAAAAAATTTCACAAAAGGGCTATATACGCCTAGTAACAATATGAAAAGTGTGTTGTGATAAGGTAAAAACAAATAGACGCCATGTAGATGAGAGTGAGTATGCGAAGAACAGTTAAAAGGTATTAAAAAATAAACTGTGTGCATAAACAATGGAGGAAAGGACGGAATATTGTGTGTAGCAGGGACAGAAAATGACTGTTGTATCTGCACCAATATATACGTCGATAAGTCTAGTGTTGAGTGACAGACTGTCCTAGTGCAGTGCTCAACGAACAATAGACAGTGTATAAAAACAGTATTTATTGATCCGTTCGGAGTCGAGTTAAACGAACCTGGCTCGACGGGGACATGTAGTATGTGTGTTACGAAACATTTTCACGTGTTGAAAGACGCTCTGGCAGTGTACCAACCGTGGAGTGAGTGAAAATGTGTAGTACAATGTGCGTGTGACGAACCTTGAATACCAGTGTCACAATGCCACAAGAAACCTGTTATCACGCCAAACCATCCTGTGCATACCAGTGAAGCGACGGCTTACTGAACAATAATCGCTTTTAACAAGTTGCATCTTCTTCCACAGCTAGTAATCTGTGTCCTTAAAGGCAGTACACCGTTGTGGAATGTTTGTTTCATGCGCTACAACGGGGAGCCATGTGGAGAAGCCGAGACGAGTGCCGTGCCGCCAGCCAGCCGGTCGCGGTAAACCACTGCCACTCACCGACATCGGCGAATGGTTCGCCGCGGTTCGCGACTGCTTGGGCGCCACGTCAGCACGACGTCGCTGTTACTGAGAGCAGGTCGTCGAACCCAGCGGCCGTCGGCACGCGGCGTTCCAGACGACGCGACTCAGCAATTGCTTCGCGCCGCCAGCTCCGTACAACATTGTTGTCATTCAAATGAACTACCAAATATGTGTTTAATGCACTAACATGAATAGGGGTTAGTGGACACGAAATGACGTGACAAACATTTGTTTTTTTTTCTTGAGTTATTCAATACGGACCCAAAGTATTCATTGGTTAAGTGATATATAGATATAATATGTTTTCGTCATGTTAATGGAGTATACTCGCATGAATGCTAGACATTTTAAACCAATTGTCGCGAGTAAATGCAAGGACGATTCATGATACTACTGTAAAAATGTGTAATAAGTGACTTTCATTACAATCCAAAACACAAATATTATATGGGTAACAAAGAGACTAAAGGTTTAACATGCTCTCACAAATAGCCTTTGTTATATGTGAACATTGGATAGAATCTGAACTTTTTGTGATCAAACTGGATATTAAAACAAACCAGACGAGATGACCATGGCTCCGGCGCAGTTTTCCCAGGTTTTCTGATCGCACGTAGCCCGAATGGGGGAGCCAAATAAATGTAATGACCCTGGGACTAGGTTTATGGTCACCTCGCAAAGTGTAAGAACAGTATAAAAAGAGTAATTAAACCTACAGTATAAAAGAACTAAGAAGTTTAAAGTGAATGTTCTAACCAAGGTAACAGACAATAACCAAACAGACGTTAGTGGCAGCATATTGCCGAACATTCTGAACGTTAGTCAATTGCTGCCAGGGGGCATTGTAACGTCTAGTAAGAAACAAAAACAACATATTATGTAGTAACGAGAAAATTATATGTATCATATTGTGTTATTGTATAAAATTATGTATTTTTTTTTATTATTTATTTTTGAGAATATCTGCGTCGGCGAGTAATGAAACCGCCACAGACGATAAATGTCGAACAAAGATTAAAATAAGTAACTAGTATATAATACGTGACGAATAGCAATTTCTTTGTCTTCTTCATCTGGGAGTCGAACGAGTAAGATATCCTGTGTCGTAGTAGCGAACGCTAGTGTAGCATTCTTTTGTCGAGACTAAGCAATGTACGCCATTACGTGTGAATTCACAAAGGTCTGTAATCACTGAGATATTTAAAGGTTTTAATAGAGTTGTTTAAATGAAAACTTGTATTATTTATTGTTAAGCTTGCTTGCATATTATCCCATCCTGTTGAGACATTTTTCAGTTATATAAATATTATCTGTGGTGCTGAGCTGCGTGGAGAACGAAGAGCCGCTGCCGCGGCGTATTTAAACGACTTACAATATAGTCGAGCATACCGCAAGGAAGCGGTAAAATAATAGTGAAATAATATTATTTCTTTTAGCTCCCGGACTGGCAGTGAAGATCAGCAGATTTTATGATGTGTTGCAGATTGACGCGGGCTGCTGATAGGATATAATTTACAGTGCAAATAATTTAATGTACCTTCAGAATCTGATAGGAATCTTGCTGTGCTCCGTTCTGGTCTGGCAAACTTTATAGTGACAACGTATTTTTTAATGAGAGTCTCATGTTCTTGGGCTAGTCGTGGTATGAAATAGCATTTTAACGAGAAATAAAATCCACTGCGAACTTGTGTTTTTGAACGATCACACGGACTGTAACATCAGTGCTCATAACAAAGTAATTTCAACTTTTAATCACTATGAAGTAGGGAAGATATATTGATTCTTAGCATGAGTTGCAGTTACGAAAAATCGTTCCTTAAATTGTAGGCCAGATACAGAACAATAAGACTTCCATATATACATTTTATTCCGCTAAAGGGTAATGATGATAAAGAAAAGCAAAGCACAGCATTATTAACAGATATTTCGCGGCTCTTTTCGTATATGCGATAATAAAAAACGTGAAAATTTCCACAGTTTTAACAAAAAATTGGTACGTAGAACTGCGCTTGGTAGCTACTAAAGACGACAGTATCCGACGGCTAGAAAAAAAATAATTTATCACCGTCAGAGACCTCCTTTCGTTGTCTTCTTCGCCCCTTGGTTTTCGATTGATAAAACGTACCGATGGACGAAATTTTTTAATGGAATGCAGAAATATCCCAGCAGCTAGGCTGAAGTTCTTGCGTACAAGGTATTTATTGTGTGGTGAGGATAATAGGCTTGTAGTATACTTAAGTAAAACTTGGGTTTCACAAAACCGTACGAACAAATATACTTTTCTCAACTCCAATGGAAATATTACAATGAATGTACATACAGTTAGTTCTATGTTGTATATCGAGTTTTGGATGGAATGCAGTGATGATGGGTTTGTAACAGCTGCAAATAAAAAAATTCTGGAGGTAGGGAATAACCTCTATCCAATTAGGGCGAGCCATTGGAACAAAAACCCTGGTGGCGGCAAATAAATACTAGCGCGCTGCAGTGCAAAGTCTCTCGCAAATAAATTGCATTCATAGGTGACACGATTAGAAGAATGATGTGTGCCTGGTTTCATTATTTTTCGTAACTGCTATCAGATGTATGGTCACAAGTCCCATTATATCGTATATACGCCAACTGGTATTTTACTTTTGAAAATGACTACATAGTTCGTTGAAACAGGTAATGTAACTCCTTTTTAAAGAAAAATTTTGTGTACTGTGGATTTGGCTTCACTAATGTAGTGTCAAATAAATGTTTAACTTATATGATAGTCACAATCCTTAACGACAATTACGTCATAATATAGAATGATGTCTCACATGTTACCGAAATCGCCTCGCATTAGACAGCGTATTTACTGTTGTGTTTTCTTTACGAGTGGACGTGGTTGTCTTGTTTGGTTTTCTTGACTCTGTTGTCCGTTCTTGTTATTGTCGTAAGGTCCGTCATTGTTCGTGTCCGTCCTTTCCCGTTGTAATGTTGTTCGCGGGTCCCGCCCCGTTTCCGACACTTCAACACCGCGACTGTTCCGGTCGCCGTTACAACATCGGTTAGACCGTGCACCTCCCCCCCCCCCCCCACCCCCCACCCCCCAATCCCAGACGTGCCGGATCCCAGCCGTGAAGCAGGTGGCCAGGTCCATGCCTCGGCGGAACAGGATAGGTGTATGGAGTCTAAATCAGGTATGATCTATGGTTGTTCCTTAGGAATTCTTTTATAGCTTTGCTTGATATTTCATTTGCAAGTTTATTCAAGATTTGCAAGTGGCCCTCTTACCTGAGCAGGTGGTACGTGTCGTAATTGGGTAGCTGTTGTAGCTGTTGCCTTAAATGTTCCGCTACATCGTCGAAGAGGTGGCGCTCATACACCTCATGGTCTGGGGTGCCTGGTGTGGCCCCACAGTCACACGCTAGCCCACTTCGCAAACCTTGTCGATGTCCAGTAACGAAGTACAGCAGTCCTCTTGATGGCTTAAAGTATTGTAGCTGTAATCGCTCCATGATGTTAGGCAGCAATTCGTATGTTCTACGACCCGTTTCGTCGTTGTCCCACTGTTCCTGTCATAACTCCTCCCCCCTACGTTTAATTTCTGATTTGTTCTCCACGTGAATCCCCATTAATTCGATTATTTTGTCCCTCTTCTCCTTTCTTACCCAATACCACGCCGCCTGTTCCCTGTCTTTATATCAAGAGGGCAAAGTCCCATCAATACTGATAAAGCTCCCTCTGGAGTTGACTTGTATGCCCCCATAGAGCGCAGGAGCATACTAAGCTGCACTCTTCTTACGGCCATGGCAGGTATGACCCTCATAAGCCTGTGGGCCCAGACTCCTGACCCGTATCCTATAATGGATGTCAGAATGTTATTGTGGTAGAGTTCTATTAATTATGGTGGCAGGTGGAGCCGTTTTTGACCAATCCCAATCAAATTATTGAGCATTTCTAGATATATTTGCGTCACGGTGTCAGTATGTGATGTATAGTTCCACCTCTCATTGATGACTACACCTAAGTATCAGGCCACATGGTGCCGAAGAACTGGTGAGCCGTCTATTCTTACTGTTGGGTACCTGACAGGTTGTCGCTTTAGTAGTAAATATGTGGACTTGTTTGGTGAAACTTTCATTTTGGTAGTATAGCACCATGTACTCAGGATAGATTAGGCCCTTGTGATTTTTAGTTCCAAGTCTTCGTGGCTACGACTGCCACCCAGCAGGAGGAGATCATCTGCATAGGCTATGCCCTCTAGCACATCGTTGCTATTCTGCAGGTTATCCAAGAGGGGTTCGATGTTAATGTCCCAAAAGAGTGGCCCCAGGACAAAGCCCTGTAGACATCCCTTTGTGATCTTTTTACTGATTCTCCCGCTAGGGGACAATAGCCAGACCTCCCTATCCTCACAATAGCTACTAGGACAGCCATATAGCGGCCCTGGACACTCCTTCTTCCACAGGCGGGAGAAGAGCGAAGGCCACCACAGGTTGTCAAAGGCACCACTGATGTCCACCATGATGCCGACAACGTATTTGTGCAGGGCTGAGTCATAGACCACCGCGGCCAGGGCGATGGCGTCAGACACCGATCTTCCTGACCGAAAACTGAACTGCCTGTCACTCATTCCACACAGCATGCGATGTGCTGCCAGTCTACCTGCTAACAACCTCTCAAAAAGTTTCCCCAGCAGGTCCAGTGAACAAATGGGCCTGTACGATTTAGCTTCCTCTGGATCTTTATCTGGACCTTTTTTGATTATCACTATGTTGGCGTTTTCCGAATGGGAAATTTCCTGAGCTGCAAGAACTCATTGTATAACTTAGTGAGAGCAGCCACCAGCTGGGGTCAGAAATTGCACCACCTCCGCTGTGATGCCGTCTGGGCCAGGAGCTTTGCCCTTCTTAAGGGCCTTTATCTGGCAGCCACCTCCTCCTCAGAGAAGGGATATACCATATTATTGTTCCTATAATCCTGTTGATCTTCTCTCCTAATTCACTGTTGCACTTCAGTCATCTTCCTCTCTATCGCCCGGCAACAGGACCCGCAGGAGGACCTCGACAGTCTCTAGCCAAGTTTCCATCATCCGGCTCTCCCCATCCCTGACGGTAGAGAACACCACGGGTGATCTTATCTTTTCCCATACTAACTTGTACGGGATGTCCCATGCGTCTGTAGCCAACTGGCTTTGAACATATTTATCCCAGCTTTCTAACCTGACTGCCCTTGGCTCCTGTTGGAACTGCTCTTTCGCCTCCCTGTATATTTTCACCCAGCATTGCTTTTCTGCTCAGACGAAACTTGCTGGTAGTACCTCCTCGCCCTTCTTACAGACTGGCGCATCTGTCCCAATTCGGCTGACCATGGTGATGGAGAAGCCGCAATGGTTCTCTTCCTGGTTGATATGGCTGCCTTCGCCATCCTGACAACTGCCTTCACCAGCTCCTCAGCGTATTCCTCCACATTCTCGTCACCTTCTGGCAATGTTAGCATCTCACTCTGCCTCGCCAAGTCATCCCAATCAGTTCTGTTATAATTGAGCTGTGTCTCCCACCCCACGTCCCAGCGGCACTCCCTGTCTCCTAGTGAGAACGTAATGAGATTGAAGTCGCTGGTTGTAGATTGATTCCAGACCATCCAATCTGTTACCTTGGTTACAAGATTAGGCGTCACAATGGTAACATCAATATTCGTGCCTTCACCCCCACCCCCTGTGTAGATAGGAGGGTGACCATGCTTATTGGCGACCACTAGCTGTAGTGTCATGATGGTCTCTTTGGCTTTTTCCCCTCAGGCGTCTCGGGTGCTGCTGAACCACAGGGGGGACTTCGCATTTATATTACCTATGATAATACAACTGCGCCCCCGCAACGCGATAGTCACGTGTGTTAATTTGTCTAGGAGTTCATCAATTCCCCTACCGTACTGGAAGTACGTGTTTATAATGTACAGCACTCCAACAGGTGTCTGTAATTCCACGAAATTGCAGAGAACTGTATAAGGACCGTAGCTCTCAGTGCTCTATTGGTAATCATGACTGCAGCTCTTGGTTCCATTTCACTGTGGATTATTTGACAGTTGACTGCTGCAAAGGGGATTCGCCCAGCTTGGGAGTATGGCTCCTGCAAACACATTACATCCAGTCTCCTCTCCTCCACCACTCTTCAGAGTTCCTGCATGACTAGCTTACTATTATGTCAGTTAATCTGTCCTATGTTTAAATGGCTCACTTTCAAAATGTTCCAATGTGTGATTCTGGACAGTTCTTGGTCGAGTCGTGCGCTAGTCTCCTATTTGTGATGACAGATTTATTATACAATTAATCTAAATCAAATTTTTCGTTTCGTCTTTCGAAAACTTTTTTCACTAAGTCTCGCAGGGCTCCAAAGTCGGTGGGGAGATTAATCGTCTTTAGGTGTATTCTGTCCACAGCCTCCATTACCGAGAAGGTGACATCCCTACTGTACTCATGTCCAACACGCACCACATGTCTCAGAGCTGTAGTGAGGACAGCCAGCTCCTTCAGGCGTGCTCATTGTATTGCGTGTTCTAGGTTTGGGTACACCCTTGTGGGGTCTACGCCCAAACCTCTCTGGGTAGATGGATTTATAGATGAACTCGTATTGCTAACCTGCAGTTCCTCTTTACTGATCATCTCATTTTGTTTTATCACTGGGAGACTTCCTGCCACAGGATGCCTTTTTGGTCGTTCTAGAACCTCAAGCCACCCTAGTCCCTGGTTTGAGGAAGAGGAAGCAACTGTCTGACCACAAGGGCCCGTTTGCACACATGCAGCTTTCATTTTCATTCTTTCAGTTTGTGTCTTGGTGAATCTTTATCTTTGTATAAATTCCCTGAATCCGGTGGCCCTTAGTGCATCTCTCAACCTTTTGCTGAGGGACTTTCTTTTATGCTTCCTGTATACAAGAATGGCCTCAGCGGTAATCTGTTCTTGCAGTTAGCGACTGCTCTAGCATCCTGTAGATAGAGCAGTCTCTTCCTGTGGTGTTATAGCTTTTCGTACCTCTCCGCATGCAGGGGATACATATCTCAGTTCTGCCGCAGGTTTTTCTTGTGTGATCTTTGGCCCCACACCTGGAGCAAGCCGTCTTTCACTTGCAGTGTTTATGAACATGATTCAAGTCGCCACAATTGTGGCACTGGGGAACTACTAAATAGTCCATAACGTTAATTGCATGGAAACCCATGTAAACTCGACCCATAGTGGTAAGCCTGCGCAACATATTCCCCGAGACGTCGGCAACGTGATGCACGACATCGCGTTCCCGGGGTCCAGTTTTGACGCGCAATTTGAATTCATTTTTAAAAGTTTTTAAACTAATATCCTCAAAATTTCGGTGATGAATTGATTCATATATGTCGTTTTCGTTTATTGCAGTAGGTACATGATACAGAATTACAAAAGGGTTCCACTTTTTGGGCAGTTCACATTTAATTACTTTATTTAGTTTCGAAGGACTGAGAATTTTGTTTCTGTTCTCTTCAGTGGCGACATTTACTATAACATATTTGGTCGCCTTGACCTCGTTGATTTTTATTTTGTCTACTGCAGGATTCACAGTTGTGGTGAAGATCTCCTGCACCTTTTTCATATCTTGACTGGGCAGGGGTCTCAGGAAAATTGCCGTGTCCAGTCGTTTAGACACTTTAGCTATTGTTTCTTTCGTGGTTTGCGTCTTGGTGGCCGCTTGCGCAACCACTCCGGCCCATGTTTTGATAGGTTGTTTTTGCAGTAGCTCATTTTCTTTTTCTAACTCTTCCAATAGCCCCTCGAGCTTCGTGCTAGCCATGGCGCAAGTGGCGAGTTCTTTTTCAATTGACAAGACTGCTGTATTGCTAATCTTTCCAATTTTAATACTTGAATCTAGAATTTATACTAGTATGCCATTCAGTCACATTTTCTGCATTCTGTCTCAGGCCCTCTTCTGGGGTAGTGTGTCGAACACCTCGATAGCACACTCGAATCACTCGCCTCTTGGTGAGCCATGATGTATAATAGACCAGTGTGAAAAGGTGGGAGCCCGTCTCTTGCCCCAGACTGGCTCCTCTGGCATGGGGGGGGGGGGGGGGGGGGGGACTTCTGCAGCTCGCCCGCCAGCCTCGCCCCTAGGCCAAGGGCACCCCCAAGTTGCTAGGTTCAGCACGCTGTCGCCACCATACTGGTCCACCTTGGTGGCCCCGTCATCAATGATTTCACCGACGCTCCTCGACAAGTGCACCCTGTCCTCCGGAGAGGTGGATGCACCTCTCGCCCTTCGCCACCTGCTAGCCTGAGCTTCCACCTCTCGGCCAAGGACCCACTCCCACTCAGGTGGTGGGCCAGTCACCCAGTCGTTCAGCGGTCTGGACCCAGCTAACTTTTTTCTTTTAAATAATTCTTTATTCCATAATCAATAATAATAATTATACAATATTAACCCACCTCCTAAGATGATTAGTGGGTCATAATAATTATACATAGATAAGATTACAATGCAGCTTTTACAACTGTGTTAGTGAGCTACAGTTTAACTACTACAATGTGTTAGTTACAGTTTACTACAACAATGGGCAGTTTGAGCTAACTACATATTACTTAACTTATCTACTATGACTATTTCTTATTACCTCACAGGTGTGCCAGTTGTATATAAACCTACTTGGGATAGGCAGGCTCAACGAGCTAAACCCGAAGAGCATGCCCCTGGCACTGGGCTTGACGAAGTAAGTAATCGCTGCAGTTCCGTAAATTAGTGTCGTAATCTAAGTCCTACAAAACTAACTTAACCTACGTCATATCAGGTGCTTGTCTTGATCGGTAGTGCTGACCACACTCCCCCTAGTCCAGCTAACTTGTCCCAGGCGATGTCACCACCTCCTGGATTTGGCAGAACACGCCCCGGTTACCCACGGGCGCGGCGAAGCGCCCTTGCCGACTCTCGCCGAGATCCCACGCCGACAAACGAGGTCGCCAGCGCAGCGCAGAGGGGTCGCACATAGATAGAGCAACACCCCGTGCAGCCTAGCAGCTCCGCCCAACCCCCCAAGGGACAGATCTTCGGTCTCTGGACACAGCTCCCCCTGTCGCCACGCACCCTTCGCTTTCGCATTGGGTTGGGTCGCAGCTCTCCCTTTTGACGCAAGGCAACATCTGGGCGGGCCCGAGAAATGCCGAGTATATCTGGCATCACTGGAAGGCCGAAAGAGCCACTTGGGAAGGATAGGCTATGTATGACGCATCACTTCCCCATGTGAGGCCTGTCGCAGGCACGCCCGACCAGAAGCGATACGCCCTAGCGCGAGATTCCGTGCCTTATGGCGCGCGGACGATAGGCTGGCCCGCACCAAGCGCACTGTCAAGCGACTGTGGAACTGCAGACTTGCACCCGCATTCACACGCCAGACAAACAAAAAAATAAAAAAAAAGCTCTGTAACATAACTGAGCCATTGCTGGAGATTTTTATGGTGTGACTATGGATTTGATAAACCTTGAATTGATGACACGTATTAATTCTGTACCTAAGCATGCCCATGTAGATTCAAGAAGATACGTAGAAACAGAATTTACGGAAGGAATACCATTTTATGTACAGGCCCCTTCCGACTTGAACGCGATACAGGCCGAATTTAGAGCGTACAAAAGACTTCTGTTTGTGAAATATTGTAAAAAAAGTAAGTGTAAATAAAGTAATACAGTGTTGGTATATTTTTTACTCACCCATCCATACCCACACCCTTGTAAGCCCGATAGAGAGAGAGAACAATATATACTTTCGAGGCATCACCAGCAGTAGCAACTGAGGTAAGTACACTACTGGCCATTACAATTGCTACACCAAGAAGAAATGCAAATGATACACGGGTATTCATTAGACAAATATATTATACTAGAACTGACATGTGCTTACATTTTCACGCAATTTGTGTGCGTAGATCCTGAGAAATCAATACCCGGAACAACCACCTCTGGCCGTAATAACGGCCTTGATACGCCTGGGCTTTGAGTCAAACAGAGCTTGGATGGCGTGTACAGGTACAGCTGCCCATGCAGCTTCAACACGATTTCACAGTTCATCAAGAGTAGTGACTGGCGTATTGTGACGAGACAGTTGCTCGGCCACCATTGAGCAGACGTATTCAGTTGGTGAGAGATCTGGAGAGTGTGCTGGCCAGGGCAGCAGTCGAACATTTTCTGTATCCAGAAAGGCCCATACAGGACCTCCAACATGCGGTCGTGCATTATCCTGTTGAAATATAGGTTTTCGTAAGGATCGAACGAAGGGTAGAGCCACAGGTCGTAACACATCTGAAATGTAACGTCCACTGTTCAAAGTGCCGTCAATGCGAACAAGAGGTGACCGAGACGTGTAACCAATGGCACCCCATGCCATCACGCCGGGTGATACGCCAGTATGGCGATGACGAATACACGCTTCCAATTTGCGTTCACAGTGATCTCTCCAAACACGGATGCGACCATCATGATGCTGTAAACAGAACCTGGATTCCTCCCGAAAAAATGACGTTGTGCCATTCGTGCACCCAGGTTCGCCGTTGAGTACACCATCGCAGGCGCCCCTGTCTGTGATGCAGCGACAGGGGTAACGGCAGGCATGGTCTCCGAGGAGATAGTCCATGCTGCTGCAAACGTGGTCGAACCGTTCGTGCAGATGGTTGTCGTCTTGCAAACGTTCCCGACTCAGGGATCGAGACGTGGCTGCACGATCCGTTACAGCCATGCGGATAAGATGCCTGTCATCTCGACTGCTAGTGATACGAGGCCGTTGGCATCCAGCACGGCGTTCCGTATTACCCTCCTGAACCCACCGATTCCATATTCTGGTAACAGTCATTGGATCTCGACCAACACGAGCAGCAATGTCGCGATACGATAAACCGCAATTGCGATAGGCTACAATCCGACCTTTATCAAAGTCGGAAACGTGATGGTATGCATTTCTCCTCCTTACACGAGGCATCACAACGTCTCACCAGGCAACGCCGGTCAGCTGCTGTTTGTGTATGGGAAATCGTTCGGAAACTTTCCTCATGTCAGCACGTAGGTGTCGCCACCGGCGCCAACCTTGCGTGAATGCTCTGGAGAACTAATCATTTGCATATCACAGCATCTTCTTCCTGTCGGTTAAATTTCGCGTCTGTAGCACGTCATCTTCGTCGTGTAGCAATTTTAATGGCCAGTTGTGTATATGTTTGAGGTAGCGGGTGATTGCTCCACGAGTAAATAAGAGTCCGTGTACCCACAGTCACAATAGCCCCGCTCGTAAAGCAATAGGTTACTAAAAGAGAGTATTATTCTCCTTCTCAAGAGGGATTAGACCGTGCTCAAGCCGATTACAGAACAGTTTTGCAACATTATTATCGAAGTTAAATTCTGCCATGAAGAGGACTGTCAGGAGCAGTTAGAAAAGAGGAGAGGTCTGTCATGTTAAAGAAAGAGATGTGCGGGTCATTTCACTAATATCTGTGTAGTAAATTCGCCAAGTTTGTCAGTGCAAGACATGCCGTCAAGGCAAAGCTATCATTTCTCCTACATGGGAACGACAATGAGCGAGCAATAGGAATATTGGAAAAATTCAGAAGAACTGGAAAGCATTTCGAAAAAAAAAAAAAAGAAATCATATGGCTATACTATATGAAGTGGAATTAGCTGACTTTAAAATGGATGTTCTAATGGAAAAACTGCCTGGAATATTGTAGCGGCTACGTGTAGACGACTATTACCTTTTGGATGTGGACATAAACCAAGATTCTGCCTGGATTTCTAATAAGAAGGAACTGTGTAACTGCCTAATACCAAATACCAAATGCCTTCGCGGAAGAAAACAGCAGTGTGATTGTGGGCAACAATAAGACTTCTGGAACGGCATGCTTAACGTAGATGACCTCCAGATGTAAAGAGATACAACAAATTTGTATGTCAAATCGTAAGACCAGGCGTGAACAAAGTTGTCGATAACCACCTTGTAGCTTGAGAAAGGCGTCCAAACATAGCGCTACGTCCTTCTTGGTTAAAGAACATGGCATTACCAGCGTTTAGGCTAGAATATACAACTACAGAATGGATCGTGTGTTTGACTCCGTGTGAGACTATTCAAGTGTTTCAAATTCTTACAAGGAGTATTTACAATTTGCCAATCACATCCATGTTGTGTCAGAATAACTACCGTTCTGCAGTTTGTTTACTGGAGTAACAAGAATACCCGAAAACTGATTGGTGTACAACTAAATTTGCCAGGTTCTCAAGATAGAGAAAGCCTAAAAGTTATGCTGTGCCTGCATACAATTTTATCTAGCCGTAAACTACGAGGAGATAATTAGCACAGACTCCAACAAAGACGAAGTTAGTATTGTTGTAAATTTATAATATCATCTATAATCACGCTTTCCATTGAGTAAACTGTTAGTATTTGTTGTAGTGAATATAAAAATCAAAAGACAGAAAGGGCGATTATAATATTGAGATGAACGAAAATATTGGCGAAACTTATTTGTAGACCTGTCTTCACACATTGATGCGTGACCGTGGAAAGATCGTTGATCAGGTTTGTGCGTCAGAATTAATTTTGCGATGAAATGGCGCTTGTAAAACAACATCGGACTTCGTTCGCATGTAATTAAATGAAGATAGTTTCGTTTTCTGGAAAGTGCCGTGAGCACTTAAGGGTGCGACAATGGCGGCCGATCATCTTATTAAGACGACTTACAACGAATATTTGCTGAAAAACATTAAAAATGATTCAATGAGGACAGGAAGTAACTTGAACAATACAAATGAATGAAGTAAACATTCATATTATTCCAAGTCGGCTTATCTAAAGTAACATCGTAAGACACAACCTTTTGTTACCCCGTTCACTGCGACGACTATGACAGAAGAGGGAAGTACAAGACACAATTGAGACATTACCATTTTTCATGAAACAAAATCATATCGTAAATAAATCACAGAACATCTCTGAGATCGGGGAGCTGTCATACCAGCTGTGGGATTACACGTCAGATAAAGACATTGCTGAACTGGGACTGGCTACTACGAATAACGTCATCCGACAGATATTAAGAAGAAAGAAAAAAAAAGTGCTGAACACACTTGAACCTTTTCGTATGAAAGGAATTACTCCCGTAAGTATGGTTAACGTATTATGTTTACGAAAAAGAAGACTGGAAATGCAGACATCGAAGCCAAGAAAGAAGACTTGAGCGTGTGGCGAAGCTAGCTGCCTTGAAGGAAGAATATAAAATGCAATTGAAATAAAAAGAAGCTATCGCAGATGTACGAGCAAGGCTTACATATGGCTTTAAAAACACCGTATGGAGAAATCTGGCTTCGGCTGAAGAATATTATCTGCATTTACCTTAAAGTGCGGTTGTGATTGATCAAATGTATCGGCCGCGCTAAAGTGGCCGCGCGGTTTGAGACGCCATGTCACGGATTGGCGGCCCCTCCCGCCGGAGGTTCGAGTCCTCCCTCGGGCATGGGTGTGTGTGTTGTCTATAGCGTAAGCTAGTTTAAGTGGTGTGTAAGTCTAGAGATTTGGTCCCTTAAGAACTCACACGCATTTGTACACTTTCAAGTATCGGAGTACTGGCCGAGATCAGTGGAAAAGGGAATGAGTGCTACATTAAAGGACATACCGGTATAAAAATTTTAAAAAATATTATAAACGTCCGCTCCCATCTGGACTGGATTTAAAAATGGTTATAACGTACCTAACATGTGCCGAACGGACCATTGTGCACCTACCAACAGAGCAGCGATTCGTGGAGCTTAAAATTGATGGTATATTTGCACTTAATGGGCAATTGTTCGCAAAAGTTGTAAACCTTTCTATACAGAAATTCCACAATAACGTGTGGGGAGGAGCAGGCAAGTCTCCTACATGTGATGACCTACAGGGTGTTTCAAAAATGACCGGTATATTTGAAACGGCAATAAAAACTAAACGAGCAGCGATAGAAATACACCGTTTGTTGGAATATGCTTGGGACAACAGTACATTTTCAGGCAGACAAACTTTCGAAATTACAGTAGTTACAATTTTCAACAACAGATGGCGCTGCGGTCTGGGAAACCCTATAGTACGATATTTTCCATATATCCACCATGTGTAGCAATAATATAGCGTAGTATCTGAATGAAATTACCCGACACCTTTGACAACGTGTCTGGCGGAATGGCTTCACATGCAGATGAGATGTACTGCTTCAGCTGTTCAATTGTTTCTGGATTCTGGCGGTACACCTGGTCTTTCAAGTGTCCCCACAGCAAGAAGTCACAGGGGTTCATGTCTGGCGAATAGGGAGGCCAATCCATGCCGCCTCCTGTATGTTTCGGATAGCCCAAAGCAATCACACGATCATCGAAATATTCATTCAGGAAATTAAAGACGTCGGCCGTGCGATGTGGCCGGGCACCATCTTGTATAAACCACGAGGTGTTCGCAGTGTCGTCTAAGGCAGTTTGTACCGCCACAAATTCACGAAGAATGTCCAGATAGCGTGATGCAGTAATCGTTTCGGATCTGAAAAATGGGCCAATGATTCCTTTGGAAGAAATGGCGGCCCAGACCAGTACTTTTTGAGGACGCAGGGACGATGGGACTGCAACATGGGGCTTTTCGGTTCCCCATATGCGCCAGTTCTGTTTATTGACGAAGCCGTCCAGGTAAAAATAAGCTTCGTCAGTAAACCAAATGCTGCCCACATGCATATCGCCGTCATCAACCCTGTGCACTATATCGTTAGCGAATGTCTCTCGTGCAGCAATGGTAGCGGCGCTGAGGGGTTGCCGCGTTTGAATTTTGTATGGATAGAGGTGTAAACTCTGGCGCATGAGACGATACGTGGACGTTGGCGTCATTTGGACCGCAGCTGCAACACGGCGAACGGAAACCCGAGGCCGCTGTTGGATCACCTGCTGCACTAGCTGCGCGTTGCCCTCTGTGGTTGCCATACGCGGTCGCCCTATCTTTCCAGCACGTTCATCCGTCACGTTCCCAGTC
Source organism: Schistocerca americana (assembly GCF_021461395.2). Taxonomy (NCBI): domain Eukaryota; kingdom Metazoa; phylum Arthropoda; class Insecta; order Orthoptera; family Acrididae; genus Schistocerca; species Schistocerca americana. Next base: position 225,059,685 of record NC_060125.1, on the reverse strand, counting down.
CGTTGAAATTTTTCAAACAGATCCTTTATTGTATCGCTTTTCGGTCCTTTGGTTACATTAAACCTCCGTTGAAAACTTCGTCTTGTTGCAACAACACTGTGTTCTAGGCGGTGGAATTCCAACACCAGAAAAATCCTCTGTTCAAAGGAATAAACCATGTTGTCTACAGCACACTTGCACGTTGTGAACAGCACACGCTTACAGCAGAGAGACGATGTACAGAATGGCGCACCCACAGACTGCATTGTCTTCTATATCTTTCACATCACATGCAGCGCCATCTGTTGTTGAAAATTGTAACTACTGTAATTTTGAAAGTTTGTCCGCCTGAAAATGTACTGTTGTCCCAAGCATATTGCAACAAACGGTGTATTTCTATCGCTGCTCGTTTAGTTTTTATTGCCGTTTCAAATATACCGGTCATTTTTGAAACACCCTGTACATGCACGTCTTTTGAATGGGGGCAGTGGTTAGTGGAGTGAGCTTGAAAAGTGGTGAAACTTCTGGAGAAGAGGAGAATGGCCCACACACGTGTACACTCCTGATAAAAAAAACCTTACTCTCTGGGGTGTGTGTAAACTCATTTGAACACAGAGGCGACGAAGAAGCAGCTGCAGGTTTGTGCATTATTTAAAAAAAAAATCCGTAGTCTGGAGATTTCAGAATAGTTGCATTTATTGTAAACAGAGTGATTTAACTTCACCCAGATCACCAGAGGTGCAGATTATTGAAATGGAGGAACCTAAGCTGGAGTTATCACCAGTCCCATACACGCCTTCATGTTATTCGCCACTGCCTTCTTGGAGGCAAGTTCCTTACCTGCGAATAACCTCAGATGGTACGGAACGTCTGTAGTATCAGTAGCAAATGAAGTGCTAAGAGTCAGCGTAATACCTAAGTACAGCATGCCTAAGTACAGAACGTTTATGTTTGACTTAAAATGGCTGAAAAATATAGCTACATTCTTTGGATTGTACAGCATTTGCTAGGAATTCTACAGTAATATTTATGAGTGATAAACTTGTTTGAGTATGGAATATTGATCTTTCACTTTAAAGGGAAAAAAAAACAAAGAAAGAAATACAGCTACATCGTTTGGATTATACAGCACTTCCTGCAAACTCTGCTGTAGTATTTGTGACTGCGTATCTAAAAAAAAAAAAAAAAAAAAAAAAAAAAAATATACTTATTTCCGCAACACTTAGAAGAAGAAGTAGGAATTTAACTATAGAGAAACTGCAAGCACTGTGCTTGTCATTGAACAATCAAGTTACACATCGTTCAGTCATAATTCGGTAATATCCAAATGTGATGGTATTGTGCAGAAGAAAATATTTTTTTCTCTTCCCTTAATATAACACATCCGTCCGCAAGGCCAAATTCGAACAGCCACTGCATAGTTATAAAAGCACTGCTTAAAAATCATGTTCTTTTTAGCGGAGGATGCTAAATATGCATACAATAGACGATAACGGTAATAGATTCATATCATAGGGCATTATAGAGAAATCACAACAGATAAATTCGTTCATTCCTAGGTCTGTGATTTGAGGTATAAAAAGCAATTTTTGCCGTATGTCTTTACAGTTGGTGCTCACAACTTCAGGGTCATTCTTCCACAGTTCTAAGTAGAAAGGACATTCTTATGAAAGCAGACGGATTTATCTTCTTCTTATTCTTTCTTCGTTTGGGTCATCTAAAGACCACACACCAATTTCATTGCTTCCTTCTTTGTTGTTCTTTCTTTTTCTCCCAGTATTCTTTCATCTTTTCACTATGTATCCTTTTTCTCTCCTCAAACCATTTTGACCATGTCTTCTTCTCCCTCTTGCCTTGGAATCCTTCCATTTTTTTGACACTTTCCTCTTGAAACTCTCTCTTTCTTTTGCATCTTTTTCACTTATGTTGTTTATTTCCAAATCTTTCCGAACTTCTTGAATCCAGGCTATTGTTGACTTCTTGTCCCAAAGATTTTTAAAAATCTGTTTTGTTAACCTGTTGCTGTTCATTCTGTATAAGTGTCCAAAAAATAGCTGTCGCCTCTTCCGTAGTGTTTCATTTATTTTTTCTATGTTGCGATAAACTTCTTCATTGCTTCCTAATTCCCATACCTCTGAATTTTTTGGTAGTCCAAGTATATTTCGAATGATTTTTCTATCTAGGACTTCAAGTTTGTGTAATTTGTAGTTCAGTACTAAACATTCACTTGCATAAAGACATTCTGGTTTTACTACTGTGTTGTAGACCTGTATCTTCAAATTTTTATACAGACACCTTTTGTTGTAGACATTCCTAGTTATTCCATAAGCTCTCTCCATTTTATGTTTTCATTCTTCTATAGCGAATTTTTCTAAGCCATTTTCTTGGACAATTCCTCCCAACTATTTAAATTTATTTACCATCTTTATCTGGTCAATATCTGTTGCTACGGATTCCAGAGCATTTTTTATATTTGTCATAAATTTTGTTTTTTCTACATATGTTCTTAAACCTGCTTTGTTGGCTATTTCTTCTGAGAGATTGATTTGTATTCCAGCATTCGTTAGGTTTTCAGAACGAATGGCAAAATCATCCGTAAGTGCTAAACAATGAATCTCAATATCTTTGTTCTTAGTTCGCAGTTTGATTGCTCATAGCTTCTCTTCTTTCAGGTTTTGTTTCCATTCTCTTACTATTTTCTCTAGTACGCAAAGAATCTTATTATATTTTACTTTTTTTTACGCAGAAGAAAGTACCTCACGCATGGCCTCAGCAGGCGCTCAGTCCGTGACTGTAGCGTCAGACCGTGGTCGGTAACAGCTCGCTGATGCTGTGCACGTGTTAGGATTGGCTGGAGGAGGGCAGGGAGCTTGGGGATACCCGACGCCGGCTCGCAGCGGTGGTGTGCTCATAAAGATTACTACATCTTGTAGTATACTAGCTAGCTATGGGGTGTTAATTGACACGCCTTGTGTAGCGTCACCCCGCCGGGTTAACGCAATGAATGACTCACCAGCCGCATGATGAGGGTGGCCCCGCTACAAGCGTCTCATCTTTGTCACACACAGCTGTGAAACCTATAAGAAGTACTCACGCAAGTGTGTGTGCGCTCGTATTATTCCCTTGTTCCTGCAGGGAGATGCGAGTATGTTACAGAACTTCGTGACATCGTTAATAATAATAACTAAGCACGGAACTCCGTCTCTCTCTCTTTTTTTCTTTATGAAACGTATCGGTTTGTTATCTTTGGAATCGTGTATAAAAATATATAAGTCTTGACGTCGCGTATATTTTGCACACGCGTAGTAGCAGCTAACACATGCGGTAACAATCATCAATGTTGCTACGCAGGCAAATAATTCTTAGTAAAGCTACTAGGTTTGGTTGTTAACAATTTTTTATGTTGCCAACACACATGGTTAGCTCAAAAATATGCGTGATTTGTTTAAAACGGTAGTAGTTAATGCTGAATTAAAAAAAATGTCACAGAAAGAGACACGATACAATATTTACGGCAGTGAAAACAAGATTTTTACCAGTCAGCGATTTGCTCATAAGCACGCGTGAACCTCGTATTATTATTTATTATCTTCGCGTTCGTCGCGGATATGTAATGAGAACTTTTCTGCAAAAAATATTTTCTTTTCTTGATAGCAAAAATATTTAAAGTATTTTCTGCTGTTGTCGTGTGGGCGAAGCCCGAAAATCAATTGATTAATTATATTTCACGTAATAGCTGCCAATGCGTCATTAGGACAAAAGAATGGCAGATGATCAATGATAAGATTTGAATTCTAGCGGTATTTAATCATTTCCACTTAATTGCATTCACATGGTGGGAGAGGTATGAAATGAGATTACAAGGACACATTCTTTTTATACGTATATTCTGAAAGAAACGCACGTACAATTAACAAAATCGTGCGTTCAGAAGCCACCTCGTAAAAAAGAGGCTAGTAGGTTCGAGTGCTGACAAAAGAGTGATCGTTTTATTCTTCCATATCACAAAGTTACATAGAAATTCAACGAGATAATATAGTAATGTTCTTTTTAGTTTTTGTTACACAGAAATATATTTATTATTAATATTTTTGTGTAAACACGTAAAGGTGGGAAGTTTTCCTCGTTCAAAGCTAATATTCTGTTATCGATGGAACATTTGCATACATAAACACGCACAATTTTGTTCGTTATTGACACAGTTCACTGGTAGTCATCGTAATATTTCACTACGGATTTTAGAAGGCTTTCCAGGAGACCACCAATACACTCAAACACACACACACACACACACACACACACACACACACACACACACACACACACATATATATATATATATATATATATATATATATATATATATATATTGTGTGTCGTTCAAATCTAACGTAGTGAAAAAGGTGGATGGGTTGTTGTCACTTAGTCTAACACCTCGATATCTAGTGGGGCAATTTCTGTCCGTCTGACCTATCTAGAATTATTTACAGTCTTTACGGTGATATATATAAATTGTTAAAATTCTAAATTTTCTCCTTATATGATATCGCAAGTATGTCGTACTGCCTCCCGTTTGTAACCTCCACGAATGATCCTAGCAGCAGAAATTCCTGCAGTAAACGACTCTGGCGCAGCGGCCAGAGGGCTGCTTCTTGCAGCTGCTGCTGCAGCTGCATGAAGTTGATAGTGGTGGTGCAGATTACTAAAGCAGCTGTTGCGACTGTGAAGAACTACATTAAAAAGTTTTAAAGACGGCCCAATGCAAATGTTGCTACTCACGAACATTTTCCAACCCCATTTTATTAGGATATATATATATATAGTGAGGCAGCTAAGTCATAACACCCCTTGTATCTCCCCAACCGTAGCAGATACAAAGATGCCGTTTGGACAGTGAACTGCAGGGACAGAGGCTACTTGAATACATCACATTTCATGTTTGTACCATTTTGTATTACAGTGATATGAGGCCATCTTTGTTTTTTTTTTAATGGAACCCTATGTTAAATTTTAGCGTAACATGAAGTGCTTAAAAAGACGGTTTCAAATGTGTGTCTATCATAATATTTAAGCGAATAGTTTTTGAGGCACAGATATGTTCCCGTATCGTGTTCGTCCTTCGAAGCGGCGTTGTCCAATCCGACCTTTCCTGTTGACCACTGAGGAACTTAACAGGGAAGACGTTGTTTTCCTGCTTCTCGATAACGCCACAAGGTGACGCACGAGGCAGCTGGAGAGAAGGGTGTAAATGTCCTGCTGGGGCAATGAGACATCGTATTTCGTCACAGTTTCTTGGAGCAGACATGTACAACAACGAAGAAAAGCTAGATGTGCTTCTAGTGCATGGTGAAAGCAGAAGAAATGCTGTTAGAGCAATAAAGCGATATGGAGAGCTGTATCCTGATTGTGGTCGTCCTACGCGCCAGCTTCTTGCACAGATCAAAACGAAAATTTCTGTTCCGACACTGACAATGTTGAGTGTTTATGGAAAAAGTTCAAGGCAATCGTAAAATGCGTTTTAGACAGGTACGTGCCGAGTAAAACTGTGAGGGACGGGAAAAACCCACCGTGGTACAACAACAAAGTTAGGAAACTACTGCGAAAGCAAAGAGAGCTCCACTCCAAGTTTAAACGCAGCCAAAACCTCTCAGACAAACAGAAGCTAAACGATGTCAAAGTTAGCGTAAGGAGGGCTATGCGTGAAGCGTTCAGTGAATTCGAAAGTAAAATTCTATGTACCGACTTGACAGAAAATCCTAGGAAGTTCTGGTCTTACGTTAAATCAGTAAGTGGCTCGAAACAGCATATCCAGACACTACAGGATGATGATGGCATTGAAACAGAGGATGACACGCGTAAAGCTGAAATACTAGACACCTTTTTCCAAAGCTGTTTCACAGAGGAAGACTGCACTGCAGTTCCTTCTCTAAATCCTCGCACAAACGAAAAAATGGCTGACATCGAAATAAGTGTCCAAGGAACAGAAAAGCAACTGGAATCACTCAATAGAGGAAAGTCCACTGGACCTGACGGGATACCAATTCGATTCTACACAGAGTACGCGAAAGAACTTGCCCCCCTTCTAACAGCCGTGTACCGCAAGTCTCTAGAGGAACGGAGGATTCCAAATGATTGGAAAAGAGCACAGATAGTCCCAGTCTTCAAGAAGGGTCGTCGAGCAGATGTGCAAAACTATAGACCTATATCGCTTACGTCGATCTCTTGTAGAATTTTAGAACATGTTTTTTGCTCGCGTATCATGTCGTTTTTGGAAACCCAGAATCTACTATGTAGGAATCAACATGGATTCCGGAAACAGCGATCGTGTGAGACCCAACTCGCTTTATTTGTTCATGAGACCCAGAAAATATTAGATACAGGCTCCCAGGTAGATGCTATTTTTCTTGACTTCCGGAAGGCGTTCGATACAGTTCCGCACTGTCGCCTGATAAACAAAGTAAGAGCCTACGGAATATCAGACCAGCTGTGTGGCTGGATTGAAGCGTTTTTAGCAAACAGAACGCAGCATGTTGTTATCAATGGAGAGACGTCTACAGACGTTAAGGTAACCTCTGGCGTGCCACAGGGGAGTGTTATGGGACCATTGCTTTTCACAATATATATAAATGACCTAGTAGATAGTGTCGGAAGTTCCATGCGTCTTTTCGCGGATGATGCTGTAGTATACAGAGAAGTTGCAGCATTAGAAAATTGTAGCGAAATGCAGGAAGATCTGCAGCGGATAGGCACTTGGTGCAGGGAGTGGCAACTGACCCTTAACATAGACAAATGTAATGTATTGCGAATACATAGAAAGAAGGATCCTGCATTGTATGATTATATGATAGCGGAACAAACACTGGTAGCAGTTACTTCTGTAAAATATCTGGGAGTATGCGTGCGGAACGATTTGAAGTGGAATGATCATATAAAATTAATTGTTGGTAAGGCGGGTACCAGGTTGAGATTCATTGGGAGAGTGCTTAGAAAATGTAGTCCATCAACAAAGGAGGTGGCTTACAAAACGCTCGTTCGACCTATACTTGAGTATTGCTCATCAGTGTGGGATCCGTACCAGATCGGTCTGACGGAGGAGATAGAGAAGATCCAAAGAAGAGCGGCGCGTTTCGTCACAGGGTTATTTGGTAACCGTGATAGTGTTACGGAGATGTTTAATAAACTCAAGTGGCAGACTCTGCAAGAGAGGCGCTCTGCGTCGCGGTGTAGCTTGCTCGCCAGGTTTCGAGAGGGTGCGTTTCTGGATGAGGTATCGAATATATTGCTTCCCCCTACTTATACCTCCCGAGGAGATCACGAATGTAAAATTAGAGAGATTAGAGCGCGCACGGAGGCTTTCAGACAGTCGTTCTTCCCGCGAACCATACGCGACTGGAACAGGAAAGGGAGGTAATGACAGTGGCACGTAAGGTGCCCTCCGCCACACACCGTTGGGTGGCTTGCGGAGTATAAATGTAGATGTAGATGTAGATGTATTTGCCAGAAACTACTTGAATCGGGATCATGGAACACCATACAGAGGACAAGGCAGAAAACTGCAACTGGCGAGGTACATGAAGAGGGCGTTCTAGCGTTGGCGCACAACGACCCTACTGTTTCGTCGCGACGTATCGCCTCGGAATGTAGTATAAGTCAGAGAAGTGTTCTATGCATATTGCACCGGCATAGATTTCACGCGTTTCACTTCTCAGTACATCAAGCACTCTCCGGTGTGGATTTCGAACGGCGCCAGGAATTTTGCCGGTTTGCTCTGCAGCGCTTACAAGTTGATCCAACGTCTTTCAACGAGTGCTTTTTACTAATGAAGCGACTTTCACCAACACTGCAATGTGAATTTACATAATATGCATTACTGGTCAATAGAGAACCCTCATTGGCTTCGACAGATACAGCATCAGCAACCGTGGAGTGTTAACGTGTGGTGCGGCATCGTCGGAAATGTCATTGTGGGGTCGTACGTCATTCCGGGTATACTAAATGGCAATAACTATGCACAGTTCCTGCGAAACGTTCTGCCCATTTTGCTGGAAGAGGTACCACTAACTACGCGTCAGTGGATGTGGTTCCAACATGACGGCTGTTCTGTTCATTCTTCCCATGTGGCTACAGAGCTGCTAAATGAAAAGTTGCCGGATTGTTGGATAGGACGACGTGCTGGAGTGAACTGACCAGCCCGGTCTCCTGATTTAACCCCTCTTGATTTTTTTTCTGCGGGTAGCAATCAAACATAAAGTGTATGCTCAAATATCACTACGCCAGTCGATATGAAGCAACGTATCATCGAAGCGTGCGCTGATATCTCACGTGACACCCTCGCAGCCGATCACAAATCATTCGAACGGCGACTACGAATGTGCATTGCAGCAGAGGGGAAGCATTTGGAACATATTCTTCAGTAAAGTTTTGCATCATGTACAGAATTTAGTTTGCATCTTTACGTGTATTTGCTTCGTATTGTGATCAACAGTAAATATTTTCAAATAAAAAACAAATACGTACGAAATAATTGTGACCAATAAGGACCTCCTTATTTACATTTGTATTTCTGTTACTTAAAATATATTAACATCTTGTAGTATTTTAATACTGCATGTTGTCTATTATTTTGGTATCACAGTTGTCAAATAACTGAATAATATTTGCGTGACATCATCAGTTAATTTTTGCGCAAAATATCGCAGTATGTATTACTATTGTCGGGTAAATGGGCGTGTTTGTGTAAGGACGGAGTCCTGGCGTTTACTATGTACTCTACACAACAGGAAAGGTCGCATTCGACAACGCCGCTTCGAAGGACGAACACATCTGCGTCTCAAAAACTATTCTCCTAAATATTATGATGTACACATATTTGAAACCGTCTTTTTAAGCCCATCATGTTACGCTAAAATTTAACATAGGTCTCCATTTAAAGAAACCAAAGATGGCCTCATATCTCTGTAATAAAAAAAGCACAAACATGTAATGTGATGTATTCAAGTAGCCCCTGTCCCTGCAATTAACTGTCCAAACGGCATCTTTGTATCTATTACGGTTGGGGAGATACAAGGGGTGTTATGACTTAGCTAGGGTGCTCCATTGATGGCGACCGGGCCAAATATCTCACGAAATAAGCGTCAAACGAAAAAACTACAAAGTACGAAAGTTGCCTAGTTTGAAGGGGGAAACCAGATGGCGCTATGGTTGGCCTGCTAGATGGCGCTGCCATAGGTCAAACGGATATCAACTGGGCTTTTTAAAAACAGGAACCCTCATTTTTTATTACATATTCGTGCAGCACGTAAAGAAATATGAATGTTTTAGTTGGACCACTTTTTTCGCTTTGTGATAGACGGCGCTGTAATAGTCACAAACATATGGCTCACAATTTTAGACGAACAGTTGGTAACAGGTAGGTTTTTTGAATTAAGGTACAGAGCGTAGGTACGTTTGAACATTGTATTTCGGTTGTTCCAATGTGATACGTGTACCTTTGTGAACTTATCATTTTGAGAGCGCATGCCGTTACAACGTGATTACCTGTAAATACCACATTTAAAGCAATAAATGCTCAAAATGTTGTCCGTCAACCTCAATGCATTTGGCAATACGTGTAACGACATTCCTCTCAACAGCGATTAGGTCACCTTCTGTAATGTTCGCACATGCATTGACAATGCGCTGACGCCGGCTGGTGTGGCCGAGCGGTTCTAGGCGCTACATCTGCAACCGCGCGACCGCTACGGTCGTAGGTTCGAATCCTGCCTCGGGCATGGATGTGTGTGATATCCTTAGTTAGGTTTAAGTAGTTCTAAGTTCTGGGGGACTGATGACCTCAGAAGGTAAGTCCCATAGTGCTCAGAGCCATTTGAAACAATGCGTTGACGCATGTGGTCAGGCGTTGTCGGTGGATCACGATAGAAAATATCCTTCAACTTTCCCCACAGAAAGGAATCCGGAGACGTCAGTTCCGGTGAACGTGATGGGCCATGGTATGGTACTTCGACGACCAATCCACCTGTCACGAAATATGCTATTCAATACCACTTCAACCGCACGCGAGCTATGTGCCGGACATCCATCATGTTGGAAGTACATCACCATTCTGTCATGCAGTGAAACATCTTGTAGTAACATCGGTAGAACATTACGTAGGAAATCAGCATACATTCCACCATTTAGATTGCCACCGATAAAATGGGGGCCAACTATCCTTCCAACCATAATGCCGCACCATACATTAAACCGCCAAGGTCGCTGATGTTCCACTTGTCGCAGCCCTCGTGGATTTTCCGTTGCGCAATAGTGCATATTATGCCGGTTTACGTTACCGCTGTTGGTGAATGACACTTCGTCGCTAAATAGGACGTGTGCAAAAAATCTGTCATCGTCCCGTAATTTCTCTTGTGCCCAGTGGCAGAACTGTACAAGACGTTCAAAGTCGTCGCCATGCAATTCCTGGTGCACAGAAATATGGTACGGGTGCATTCTCAACACCGACGTTTTTGAGATTCCCAATTCTCGTGCAATTTGTCTGCTACTGATGTGCGGATTAGCCGCGACAGCAGCTAAAACACCTACTTGGGCATCATCATTTGTCGCAGGTCGTGGTTGACGTTTCACATGTGGCTGAGCACTTCCTGTTTTCTTAAATAACGTAACTATCCGGCGAACGGTCCGGACACTTGGATTATGTCGTCCAGGATACCGAGCAGCATACATAGCACACGCCCGTTGGGCATTCTGATCACAATAGCCATACATCAACACGATATTGACCTTTTCCGCAATTGGTAAACGGTCCATTTTAACACGGGTAAGGTATCACGAAGCAAATACCGTCCGCACTGGCGGAATGTTACGTGATACCACGTACTTATACGTTTGTGACTATTACAGCGCCATCTATCGCAAAGCGAAAAAAGTGGTCCAACTAAAACGTTCATATTTCTTTACTTACTACACGAATACGTAATAAAAAATGGGAGTTCCTATTTTTAAAAAAAGGCCGTTGATATCCGTTTGAACTATGGCACTGCCATCTAGCGGGCCAACCATAGCGGGTTAATGTATGGTGCGGCATTATGGGAGGAAGGATAATTGGCCCCCATTTTATCGATAGCAATCTAAATGGTGCAATGTATGCTGATTTCCTACGTAATGTTCTCCCGATGTTACTACAAGATGTTTCACTGCATGACAGAATGATGATGTACTTCCAACATGACAGATGTCCGGCACATAGCTCGCGTGTGGTTGAAGCGGTATTGAATAGCATATTTCATGACAGGTGGATTGGTCTTCGGAGCACCATACCACGGCCCGCACGTTCACCGGATCAGACGTCCCCTGATTTCTTTCTGTGGGAAAAGTTGGAGGATATTTGCTATCGTGATCCACCGACAACGCCTGACAACATGCGTCAGCGTATTGTCAATGTATCTGCGAACATTATGGAAGGCGAACTACTCGCAGTTGAGAGGAATGTCGTTACACGTATTGCCAAATGCATTGAGGTTGACGGACATCATTCTGAGAATTTATTGCATTAATGTGGTATTTACAGGTAATCACGCTGTAACAGCATGCGTTCGCAGAAATGATAAGTTCACAAAGGTACATGTATCACGTTGGAACAACCGAAATAGAATGTTCAAACGTACCTACGTTCTGTATTTTAATTTAAAATGCCTATCTGATACCAACTGTTCGTCTAAAATTGTGAGCCGTATGTTTGTGACTATTACAGCACCGTCTATCACAAAGCGAAAAAAGTGGTCCAACTAAAACATTCATATTTCTTTACGTACTACACGAATATGTAATAAAAAATTGGGGTTTCTATTTAAAAAACGCAGTTGATATCCGTTTGACCTATGGCAGCGCCACCTAGCGGGTCAACCAGAGCGCCATCTGGTTTCCCCCCTCAAGCTAGACGAATTTCGTTCTTTGTAGTTTTTTCGTTTGATGCTTATTTCGTGAGATATTTGGCCCTGTCACTATCAATGGACCACCCTGTATATACAGGGTGTCCCAGCTATCTTGTCCACCCAAAATATCTCTGGAACAATAACAGCTATTGGAAAACGACTTTCACCGGTATCAATGTAGGGCTGGGGCCCATGAATGTACATATTTGCAAACATTCTAAAACGAAAGCATATGTGTTTTTTAACACAAACTTATGTTTTTTTAAATGGACCTCCTGTATTTTTTCTTCAGCAATCCACAGCATGACAAAGCACATACACAATGGCGTTGATTGCATCGCAATATTCCCATTACATCCCGAGATATTGAGACGCGAAGTTGACGCTTGAAATACCCGACATGCGCTGTTAGCGCACGTCCTGAGGCTCAGGCGTGAACCCCATGCTGCCCGTAATCGCGATGTGATTGACATGCGTAATCACACTTCCATACTTGTCAAGAGGTCCGAAACGAATAATACGGTCTGCTGCCATCCTGCATTAACGTCTAGCGCACGTCCTGAGGCTCAGGCGTGAACCCCATGCTGCCCGTAATCGCGATGTGATTGACATGCGTAATCACACTTCCATACTTGTCAAGAGGTCCGAAACGAATAATACGGTCTGCTGCCATCCTGCATTAACGTCTAGCGCACGTCCTGAGGCTCAGGCGTGAACCCCATGCTGCCCGTAATCGCGGTGTGATTGACATGCGTAATCATACTTCCTTACTTATCAAGAGGTCTGAAACTAATAATACAGTCTGCTGCCATCCTGCATTAACGTCGTACATTCCAGCAGGTATTTATCCCATAGACTAGGGGTGATGCGGTTCTGTAACATATCTGTGTACCGCAACGTTAGTCACAAACTTAACTTCGCTTATCGTAAATCCGTTACTAAAAAGGTAATGCCGTTCAACGTTAAAACTTTACTTTACTGTAGATCTAGCGCAAGTGAGAGTTAATCATTCACTCGTAATAGTGAAATTCATGTTGATGGTTTTAGTGAAACGAGCAAGTGGACTAAAAGTTTTATCGTTGTTTAGGTTAAAATGTTTTGATTTGAGAAGTTCAGCTAGGACATAGAAGATGAATGTAAACATGTTTAACCAATTAGTTTTATTATCACATAATTATCAATGTTATGTTTATCTAATGCGTTAAATGACAAATTGTTGCAAACAAATGTTTCTTAACATCACTGGGTGAAATGGCTCTTTGTAGAAACTTCCACTGTGATACCAGCACTACATACTAAACATAGCGTTCACAGCTCATGCTCAAAGTGACGCCCATTGGCTTGCATACTTAGGGTCACTCTGCGGATGAAGGATGCCCTACTTCGTGCTACTGTTTCCTCTTTGATGGCTGTACAAGCATCAATAATGCGTTGCTTCATGTCCTCTGGTGTTGTTGGTTCATGTTGGCAAACAGCATCCTTCACTGCTCCCCAAAGAAAATAGTCCAGCGGTGTAAGGTCCGGAGATCGGGCAGCCACCTAACTGGGCCACCTCGTCCAATCCACCTACCAGGGAACTTACGGTTCAGAAGTCGTCGTGCTCGTAAGGCGTTATATGCAGGGCATCCGTCATGCTGATACCACTTGACCATTCTCCGGTTCAGAGGTACGGTGTCCAAGAGAGCAGGAAGACTGTGTCGTATAAATCTGGAGTATTGTCTGCAATTTTGGATGCCATTTATAAAGAAAGGTCCGATAATGGTATCTCCAATAATCCCACACCAAACATTAACTTTCCACGGACGTTGATGCTCTATCTGACGGAGCCACTTTAGATTGTCTGCGGACCAATAATGCATATTCCTCGTATTGACAATTCCTTTGTTCGAGAATGATGCCTCGTCGGTAAAGAGAACATCTGCAAAAAAATTTGGATTAGTCAGAGGTAAGGATGAAATTTATGACGTTTAAGAATACGCTGTGCACTTGATTTCGACACACCAACTTCACGTTCAATTTGACGTGTGCTGATTTGAGGATTCACAGCTATGGTAGCGAGCACAGCAACTTCAGCACGTTCATCTGTGCGTGTTCTAGGACGATGTCGAGGTCTTGGATTTAAGCTTCCCGTTTCACGTAGACGAGATGTGAGACGACCAAACATCTGGCGCGAAGGCGATGGCTTGTCAGAGAATCGTCTTCTGTACAGTCGTTCTGCCTGAACAGCATTTCGTCCACCTACAACAGGGTACAGTACAGGTATGTAGAGTAGGGTAGAAAACAGACATATTAACTTAATAATCATAATGTTCGCTAACAGTACTATCAACAAACAAGCAATCTCATAACGTATTTCCCGTCAACGTACATTCTCCATAGATCAGCAGCATTTCTACCATATCTTCATGTGTGTACATTATACTGTACAGTGTAAGTTCCACAACACAACGTTTATTCACAATGTGTACTACCTCCGTGCCGTCACTAGATTACTCTGATGCACGACTACACTGGCAAGCGGTGTACTGCACGCCAAAGCAGCAACAAATGGGATGCTCGGAGGGTGGTGGAGTACAGGAGTTTACATGGGTCGCAAATCATAAACAAGGCGAAGTGGTAACTGTGGCAGTAGTGGGAGCTACGTTGGACACTTGACTAGATAGAGCTAGGCCCTGCGCGACAGGCACAATGGGTCATATAACGTATTAGATAAACCTTATTTTGGGTGTGCAGGATAAATAAGACAACCTGACGGGTGTACACCGATCGGTACTGGTTCATATTGTGTGCGTAGATACGTAAAACGTGCAAGAGGGAAACCATTATGTGCTTATGAGAGTTGATGGCAGCAGACCGTATTACTCGTTTCGGACCTCTTGATAAGTATGGAGGTGTGATTACACATGTCAATCACATCGCGATTACGGGCAGCATGGGGTTCACGCCTGAGCCTCAGGACGTGCGCTAGCAGTGCATGTCGGGTGTTTTAAGCGTCAACTTCGCGACTCAATATCTCGGGGTGTAACGGGAATATTGCAATGCAATCAACGCCATTGTGTATGTGCTTTGTCATGCTATGGATTGCTGAAGAAAAAATATAAGAGGTCCATTTAAAAAACATATGTTTGTGTTAAAAAACACATATGCTTTCGTTTTAGAATGTTTCCAAATATGTACATTCATGGGCCCCAGCCCTACATTGATACCGGTGAAAGTCGTTTTCCAATAGCTGTTATTGTTCCAGAGATATTTTGGCTGGACGAGATAGCTGGGACACCCTGTATACAAAGGGTGTATCATAATTAACGGAGTATACGCATGCAGTTGAAAGCACACAATACTAGAAGCAGAAAAGTCTCACTAAATGTAGGGTCGAAAATGCATACCTTAGGAGCTACGAGCAATTTTTCATTTCGACACTGTGAAACAAATCTGTTCTACTGCAAGCTCTTTGCTTTCCACATTTTGGAAAGTAGTAGTATAGACCAAAACAAGAAACAATGTCCAGTAAACATTTGCTCTACAGTGCATGCCTTAAAAAATTATGAGTTATTGTTCATTATAATAATTGTGTTTCCAAGTAGTCAAGATGAGCACTTGCTGATAGCTCTTAAGGTATGTACTTTAGAGCACATGGCCGTTTTTTTCTTGTTTTGGTCCACATTAACCAGAAGAATCAGTGTGGTTCAAACGTTTGAAGCAAGGAGGCAATCATGCCACGAGGGCACACTCGTGCAAGACGTGCGGTAACTTCTCTGCCCAGCACAAATTCTGGACGTGTCTGTAACCGAGCACGTGTGGGATGTGATGGGATGAAAAATGAGTCATGTGACTCGTCAACCAAGTCTTACAGAACTACGTGAATATGTCCAGCAGGCGTGGCATAATGTATCTCAGGACGGTATTCGCCACCTATACAATTGACTGAATGCCAGAGTCAGCGCCTGCATTTTCGCCCATGGAGGCTACACCACTTACTAACATATTTGCTTTTACGGTCTCATTGGACCACTTTGGTCAATCATTTCCTGGTCCTCTTCTTCAGTAAGCGCACGTTACATTCTTTCTTAACTGCCCAGTATATTTTCATTGGTTCTGATCTTTCCTGTCTTTCCTCATCTGTAAATACCCTTTTCATTGTGTGTCGTTTGTCTACTTTTGGTTTAAATCTTATTTTCTTGTCTTACAGTTTCTTGAGATTTTCTGTCTTGTTTTGCAGATTATCCAAGGTTATATCTAGTTCTCCCATATCCTCTTTAATTTTCTTGATCCATCCTACTTGTTGCTTCAGATTCCACAGTTTCTGCATATTTTTTCTTGCTGATCTGGTTTCTGGTGTCCTCATTATGTGGCCAAAGAAAGAAATCCTCTTTTTACGTATAATATCTGTGACGGTCTCCAGTTCCCTGTACACTACTTCATTCGGCACTATCCGCCATTGTTTTTCTTTCTGGTATATTTTATTTATGCATGTTCTAGCTATCCTTCTCTCTAGTTTTAGTACTTTGTCGACTCTGTTTCTCTGAGTGACTTTAAAAAGAGTCTCGCTTGCGAATGTTACCTCTGGCTGAACCACCGTCTTCTAGTGTTTTAATTTTATTTGAATTGATAGAATTTCTTATTCTATGTAGACCATGTTAATATCTGAGCTTTTATCATTTTATTGGTGCTTTCTTGCCAACCGGGTTTTTCATCCAAGTTGTGTCTTATAATCTCTCCAAGATATTTAAATTGCTTCACTATTTTAATTTTTCTGTTGTCTACTGTTACGTGGTCTATTATTAGCGGGTGTGTTACCATCATCTCGGTCTTTTCGAAAGATATCAGGAGTCCTACTTCTTGCGCTATATTTGCAGGCTCATTATTTGATTTCTAGCTTCTTGTACATTATTAGCTAGTAATGCCAAGTCATCTGCGAATCCGAAACAATTTAGGTTTATATCATCTTTCTTGGTTCCAACTGTTATGTTTTTAGGATTGTCTTTGTGCCATTTTCTCATCAAGTATTCAAGAGCACAGTTGAAGAGCAGTGGTGATAGACCATCTCCTTGCCTTAACCCTGTTTTTATCGTAAATCGCACAGACAGTTCTCCTTTGAATTTTACTTTGGACTTGATGTTTCTAAGGGTTAATTTTACCATTTTTGTTAGTTTGGGATGAAGTCCAAAATTTCTTAATATGCCCAGCATAGAAGATCTGTGGATGCAATCACAAGCTTTTTTGAAGTCTACAGAGGTTATGACTAGTTGCTTCTGTCTCCTTTTGTAGGCATCCATTATTAATTTTAATGTGATGATCTGTTCTGGGCAGCCATTGATGTAATGATATCTTCACGGGTTCTGCTGCGCATTTCCAGAGTTGTGCAAATGTTTTATCTTTGTTGTTGCTTTGTAGTTCTTGAGCTCGTTCAAAGCTTTGTAGACTTCCTGAATTGTCGGTGGGTTTATATTGGGATTTTTATTGGAGTTTCCGTGTTTATTTCAAGAAGCTCAGGAGGATCCTCGCAATTTAGTAGTTCGCTAAATGTTTCTGCAAAAATTTCTGAATTTCTTTTATCACAATAGGCCATCTTATTGCTTTTATCTTTAAGCATTATTGTTGGGGGATCATAACTTTGGAGTTGTCTGCTAAATGTTTTGTAGTAATCTCGTGACTGTTTTCTTACTATTTGTTTCTATCATAGAAATGAATGTTATATATTGTAATAAAAACAATAGTTAATTCAAGTATTCGCTCCCCATTCTCTACTAAATAGCTTAAGCTCCCAGGGCACATCATGATAATCAGAATGGTGCTGGGAAAAGAAAACCGCACTGGCTTCTGCAGATGTATTAAATTATAGTCTGATACATCCATCTGCTTTCATAAGAGTGTTTTTTCTACTTAGAACTACGGAGTAATTATCATGAAGCGTGAGGATGTGAGCACCAACTGTAAAGATTATAGCAATATATATATATATATATATAGCAGAAATCACACATCTAGTAGTGAACGAAGTTATCTGTTGTAATCAGGGACGGTGGCAAGGGGAGGCTATGGGGCCTATAGCCCGCTCCCCCTCCCCCCCCCCCCCCTCAATAAAGCATCATATTACAATGGATAAAATGACCTCAGAAATCAGCGAGTATGTTACTCCAACATATTCAATCACTTTTTTTTTATAATGATGTAGCAATATAGGTTCCGATGTATTTCAAACACATTCTAACAAAAGAATAAGAGCGGCAAATGGCTTACTATCTAAAGCAACAAATGTAATTTAACTTAAAATGGACGTCTTATTATTTGTTAATACACGTTTTTTATCCTGAACTCCAAAACAGTTACCAAAAACTACTTTAAGCAACACCAAATTTTACCACTTTGTCGGTGGAGGACCCAAACTCTCCTTTTGTTAAGCGATATTCCATCCCCCAAACCCCATTACCCCCCCCCCCTCCCCCCTTTGACCGACTTCTAGAATCGCCCCTGGTTGTAATTTCCTTATAATGCACTCTGATATGAAAATATTACGGGAGTCGTCTATTACATACCTTTATAGCTTCCCTCGCTAAAAAGAACATGGTTTTAAACAGTGCTTTTATATGAGATGGGCTGTTAGAGTTCAGCCCTGTGGAAGGAGGTTACATGTTGAAGCAGCAAACCAATTATAATATCAAGTAAACGATTTAGAGATGGTGGGACATTACTGGCTTGGACATGAGTTTCTTTTATCAGTTTAATTATTGGAAAATACTTTCACAGAAATGTTTTTCAGATAGGTATATCATGCAGGATGCGTACCTGGATTTAGTACAGTTTGTATAGTTGTAGCCATATGCTTATTAAAAGCACACAAATGTTAGAGAACTGAGAACTGCACTTCATTAATGGTGTAGTTGTAATATGAAACCTAAATCTGGCTCAACAATTAGCATGGCGACATCAGTAGGCTCAGGCCAAGGCTGAACATTTTAGTCATAACATAATACGAGAAACACTTTAACTATGTACATATGAAACTATAAACACTGTTACTTCCAAACTTGCACGATAATTAATTCTTGTTGGCTCTTCAAATTTTGCTGGCTAGTAATTCTTATGAATCATGACTATGTTTTCAGTTAACTTTAAGACTGTGCTGAGATTTCAATAAGAACAATCTTTAAGTTGAATTCTTTAAATATACGAAACTTAATGTGGTGTCACCGCCAGACACCACATTTGCTAGGTGGTAGCCTTTAAATCGGCCGCGGTCCGTTAGTATACGTCGGACCCGCGTGTCGCCACTATCAGTGATTGCAGACCGAGCGCCGCCACACGGCAGGTCTAGAGAGACTTCCTAGCACTCGCCCCAGTTGTACAACCGACTTTGCTAGCGATGGTTCACTGACAAAATACGCTTTCATTTGCCGAGACGATAGTTAGCATAGCCTTCAGCTACGTCTTTTGCTACGACCTAGCAAGGCGCCATTATCCGTTGCTATTGATATTGTAAAGAATGTACAGACAAGAGCTACGTTCAACATTAATGGATTAAAGTTAATTATTCCACCAAGTACCACCTTTTTTCTGAAGTCTAAATACCTTGTCCTGTTCCAGACCTCACGCCAGCCTGCGTGAGCTTAAACGCGTGCCTTTCGGCTTCCTCCAAACCCCGTGGGTTGGCTCCTGCCAATCCATAACATTTAATACTGCACAAAATTTATTAACCGTAGTGAAAGTTTACTAGAATGACTATTTAGCTCAATAAAATAGGGTACTCGGAAATATCGTAGCACTTGGGATAGGACCTTGTCTTGGTAAATGACTAAGGATAAAATACAGGTGCTCAACACAAAGTTTAAATAACACAAAATTATTATTGAAAAAGAAACCACACAACTAGTCCATGCAAATAAAGCCAAATTAATAGTATATGATCTTGCTGTTCTTCTCGCCTCGTTCAGTTCACAATATACACACATTTTGCCTGCTAGCCAACGACTGACTCCTTGCCACAAAAGAGTCTTGCAGTCCGACCCCTAATTCCAGCTATTCTATTCCCGCCATGCTAGTTTCGTTGCGGAGGAACTTCCCTCCAAGTTTTACATGATTGCAAACCTACATTCCCTATGCATAAACTAGTATTACGAGTAAACATTTACATTATTTTACAGAACATTATTTTTAAAATTACTTCCATACATTCATTACATCGACATAAATTGGCATAAATAATGAATGAAACATCTACATAGATGTTACATGAAAAATCTTGGTGATACAGAAGTCACATTAAATAAAAACAGACAAAGAAA
Organism: Schistocerca americana; assembly: GCF_021461395.2. Taxonomy (NCBI): domain Eukaryota; kingdom Metazoa; phylum Arthropoda; class Insecta; order Orthoptera; family Acrididae; genus Schistocerca; species Schistocerca americana. The sequence goes on along the minus strand of NC_060125.1, from coordinate 225,039,497 downwards.
TTGGCTAAAACAAATATAGGTAATATCGATAATAGTGTTACAAGGTGTTAATTTAATGTAGGGGAAAAATGTTTTCTTCACTACAATATCATCACACGTTGATATTATCGAGTTATGACAGAGCAAAGTTATTCTGTAGGTCTTTCAAAAAACAGTGTGTATCTTGTTCAGTGACAATCATAGTGACAGTGAAAATCATAGTGTTTGTAGTCTCTCTTTAGCAGATTGCCTACTTCATCTTCTAAGTGTTGCTGAAATAAGTGGATGTTCCTAGAGATGCGCAGTAAGAAATACTACGGTGGAGTTTCCAGTAAATGCAGTATACTCCAAATGGTGCAGCTGTATTTTTTTGCCATCAAAGTGATACAACAACATCCCATACTCAGACAAGTTATAGCAGTCATAAATACTACGGTAGAGCTCGGAGAAAATGCTGTATGGTCCAAATAATGCAGCAATATTTTTTAGTCATTAAAGTGAAAAATCAGAATTCTATACTGTGACAAGCTATATTTAGGTATTACGCCGACTCTTAACGCCTCTTTGACTACTACTGCTGCAGACATTCCATATCATTTAAGGATGTCCGCAGGCAAGGGACTCGTACAAGATGGCAATAGCAAATAACATAAAGACCTGTGCTTAATTGGAGAGTATTCCAACTTAGGATCATCTGTCTCATTAATCTCCACCTCTTGTGGTATGGGCAAAGTTCAATCAGTCTGTTTGCAATAAATGCTAATATTCTGATTTCTCCAAACTAGGTGTTTTTTAAGTAATGTATAAACCTGCAGCGGCTTCTACACTCCTGGAAATTGAAATAAGAACACCGTGAATTCATTGTCCCAGGAAGGGGAAACTTTATTGACACATTCCTGGGGTCAGATACATCACATGATCAGACTGACAGAACCACAGGCACATAGACACAGGCAACAGAGCATGCACAATGTCGGCACTAGTACAGTGTATATCCACCTTTCGCAGCAATGCAGGCTGCTATTCTCCCATGGAGACGATCGTAGAGATGCTGGATGTAGTCCTGTGGAACGGCTTGCCATGCCATTTCCACCTGGCGCCTCAGTTGGACCAACGTTCGTGCTGGACGTGCAGACCGCGTGAGACGACGCTTGATCCAGTCCCAAACATGCTCAATGGGGGACAGATCCGGAGATCTTGCTGGCCAGGGTAGTTGACTTACACCTTCTAGAGCACGTTGGGTGACACGGGATACATGCGGACGTGCATTGTCCAGTTGGAACAGCAAGTTCCCCTGCCGGTCTAGGAATGGTAGAACGATGGGTTCGATGACGGTTTGGATGTACCGTGCACTATTCAGTGTCCCCTCGACGATCACCAGTGGTGTACGGCCAGTGTAGGAGATTGCTCCCCACACCGTGATGCCGGGTGTTGGCCCTGTGTGCCTCGGTCGTATGCAGTCCTGATTGTGGCGCTCACCTGCACGGCGCCAAACACGCATACGACCATCATTGGCACCAAGGCAGAAGCGACTCTCATCGCTGAAGACGACACGTCTCCATTCGTCCCTCCATTCACGCCTGTCGCGACACCACTGGAGGCGGGCTGCACGATGTTGGGGCGTGAGCGGAAGACGGCCTAACGGTGTGCGGGACCGTAGCCCAGCTTCATGGAGACGGTTGCGAATGGTCCTCGCCGATACCCCAGGAGCAACAGTGTCCCTAATTTGCTGGGAAGTGGCGGTGCGGTCCCCTACGGCACTGCGTAGGATCCTACGGTCTTGGCGTGCATCCGTGCGTCGCTGCGGTCCGGTCCCAGGTCGACGGGCACGTGCACCTTCCGCCGACCACTGGCGACAACATCGATGTACTGTGGAGACCTCACGCCCCACGTGTTGAGCAATTCGGCGGTACGTCCACCCGGCCTCCCGCATGCCCACTATACGCCCTCGCTCAAAGTCCGTCAACTGCACATACGGTTCACGTCCACGCTGTCGCGGCATGCTACCAGTGTTAAAGACTGCGATGGAGCTCCGTATGCCACGGCAAACTGGCTGACACTGACGGCGGCGGTGCACAAATGCTGCGCAGCTAGCGCCATTCGACGGCCAACACCGCGGTTCCTGGTGTGTCCGCTGTGCCGTGCGTGTGATCATTGCTTGTACAGCCCTCTCGCAGTGTCCGGAGCAAGTATGGTGGGTCTGACACACCGCTGTCAATGTGTTCTTTTTTCCATTTCCAGGAGTGTATATCGCCTCTCTCTCTATGTACAAATGACTTTACACACACTCCAGATAGTATTTTTTTTTATTATGAAACTACTGTGTACTAATGAGTGGGTCTTCTTCCTCTTCTCCATCAGTTTCACACGCCAACTACTTTTAAAGCTTCCCCATCCAAAAGACATGCATGTAGATCATCATATATAGGAGGCTTACCTGCTCTTCTACTACATATTCTTGAGGAATTGCTGTATAGAGCTTACAGTTAATAACTTTTGAAAACGAGTACCCATTAAATGTAGACATCCCACCAGTTTTAAACTCCTCAAACGGCTGCTCTGGTGGTAGGTACAAAGTACCCCGTCCGGCACATTTAGATATAATATAACCTTTTTAATCCAGTCCGCGTGAGAGTGGAGGTTTATAAAAAAAATCGTGTGTCTTACAGTGTAATAAACTTTCTCGATTCCATTTCTCCGTAAGACGTGTTTAAACCCATATGGGAACCTTGCTCGTTCATCTGCTACAGCTTCTTCTCTTTTTTCAAACTGTAGTTTACATTCGTTCTTTATGGTAGCTGTGTCAGCCATACTCTCTAGTTTTCGTTTCTCGACCTCGATATCTGCATTTCCAGATTTATTTTTCGTATATATAACACGTTAGTCCGCAGCTCGTGATCTCGGGGTAGCGTTCTCGCTTCCCGACCGCGGGGTCCCGGGTTCGATTCCCGGCGGGATAAGAGATTTTGACCACCCGAGATGACTAGGTGTTGTTGTGTCGTCTTCATCATCACTCATCCTCATTACGGTCGGAGGAAGGCAACGGCAAACGATTAGGACCTTGCCTAGTACGGCGATGGAGGTCTCCCGCATCGTTCCCCTACGCTCTGCCAAGAAGCATGGGACTTCATTTCCATTCCATAACACGTTAACCGTACTTAGGGGAGTAAATTCTTTAACGGGGAAACGTTTAGGTCTGTTTGACTTCACTACAATACTTACTCCGTCCTTGTTGGAGTCTGGGTTAAGAATCTCCACTTAGTTTACAGGTAGACAATTATAACTGTATACAGACGGAGCATAACTTTTAAGCTTTCTCGGTCTTCAGAATCTGGCAAATTTACTAGTACACTATTCAGTTTTCTGGTATTTTTGTTAATCCAGTAAACCAACTGGAGAGCGTTAATTATTCGTTTGCTGACACCACATGGATGCGATTGGCACACTGTAAATACTCTTTGTTAGAGTTTAAAACATTTAAACAGTTTTGCACGGGGACAAAAACACGATCAATTCTGTAGTGGTACATTGTGGCCTCAAATCTGGTAATGCCACGTTCTTTAGCAAAGGAGAATGTAGTCCTGTGTTTGGACACCTTATACAATCTACACTGAAGGCCAAAGAAACTGGTATCGGCATGCGTATTCAAATACAGAGATATGTAAACAGGCAGAATACGGCGCTTCGGTAGGCAACGCCTATTTACGACAACAAGTGTCTGGCGCAGTTGTTAGATCGGCTACTGCTGCTACAATGGCAGGTTATCAAGATTTAAATGGGTTTGAACATGATGTTATAGTCGGTGTACAAGCGAAGGGACAGAGCATCTGATACGTCTAGATACGACTCTGACAGGTGACAGATACGTAAACATCCTGTCTGATCACCTGGATCCATTCGTGCTCATTGTGCACTCTGACGGACTTGGGCAATTCCAGCAGGACAATACGTCACTCCACACGTCCAGAATTGCTACAGAGTGGCTCCAGGAACACTCTTCAGAGTTTAAACACTTCCGCTGGCCACCAAACTCCACAGACATGACCACCACTAAGCATATCCGGGACGTCTTGCAACGCACTGTTCAGAAGAGATCTCCACCCTCTCGTACTATTACGGATTATGGACGGCCCTGCAAAATTCATGGTTTCAGTTCCCTCCAGCACTACTTCAGACATTAGTCGAGTCCATGCCACGTCGTATTGCGGCACTTCTGCATGCTTCGAGGGGCCCTATACGATGTTAGGCAGGTGCACCAGTTTCTTCTGCTCTTCAGTGTATAAGATGGCTACCGATAACTTTGTTCACGCATGGGCTTGTGATCTGACATATAAATTAGATCCAGAGGAAAACCAGCTTGTTTCAGCCGGGATGATATTCACGTTTCCCGTATGAGATGATCTATTCCATAATGTGTTGGCGTCTTTGCAGTGGAGATGTGCAGGACCTTACGAGTTGTTCTGGCGACAGTACTTGTAAGTTTCTTCATAACGTTATTCCTCGTTACGGTTTTCTAAGCTACGGAAAAGTGTAGGGCTTTACGAGTTGTTCTGACGACAGTACGTTTTGCTCCCCACTTGCTGCTGTTTCTTCGTAACGTTGTTCCTCGTTATGGCGTTCTAAACAGTTCGAATGCAGTTGTTATGGGTCAAAGACCTGTGAAGGGCAACAATGCTGAGCGGCGCATGCCACCAGTGCTGTAACCGCGTTTACTGCTTCGAGCAGCTGTTGCAGCATTTCGCCATCATGGTCGGCCCCAGTACGTTGGCGCTACCACGCAGTTGACAGCCAGCGGTGTTACTGAAATCCGGGACGCAGCAACAGATTGTGACAGGAGAGCTACGATACGTGACTGACGCATGGGGCAACTGCGTGTCAACAACCCTGACCGTGCCTGCGCAGCCGACGAAATGGATCTATACTCTGTTCATTATAAGAATAAACCCGGCGTAAGCAAACACAAACGCGATAATTGGTCAGAAGCCGTAGCTCACGTACACTGGTGTTGTTATGCTCTTGGAAGTAGGTCCTACTTACGTATTAGATATCTTATTACTAAGTTACGTTAAATGAAGCGTAAGATATTCTAATGTCTTAACAGTCATAAACATGAAACTTCCTGGCAGATTAAAACTGTGTGCCCGACCGAGACTCGAACTCGGGACCTTTGCCTTTCGCGGGCAAGTGCTCTACCATCTGAGCTACCGAAACACGACTCAGGCCCGGTACTCACAGCTTTACTTCTGCCAGTATCTCGTCTCCTACCTTCTTCTGGGGTCATAAACATTTTTCTTAATCACGCTTCAGCTATGTAATTTTTATTTAAAAAATCGTGTACAGTCACTGTCTCCGTACTGTTGTGCTCTGACTATGGCGCTGTTAATACGCAGTATGGAAATGTCTGAGGCTGCTTCCTGCTCCGTAGTGAAACATGCATGTAGAACACGGTTAAAAAGTGCTGAGAAATAGCTTGTTCTTAATGTTGTTCATAAATTTACAGAAAAAAATCGGCTTTGAAGTTTTCCAAGTGCTACACCTGATACAGTTTGAACTGTACGTACACACTGGATGTATAGCGGGGTCGTTATTACAACTGCGGACGATATGGCCTATTCTACACCTTGTTTTAGATTTATGTGACGAAGCTGTGCTGATTTGTTTTGACGATGCCATTATGGCCTAATCACTTTAGGATGTGTAAAAAAGGTACGTTTTACCGTATTTTATCTGTACATTTTCCTGGTTGTATGATAGATATTGTGATACATATTGCTGTATTATGTTGAAAGAAACACTGCTCACTAGGTGTATATACAGGGTGTTTCAAAAATGACCGGTATATTTGAAACGGCAATAAAACCTAAACGAGCAGCGATAGAAATACACCGTTTGTTGCAATATGCTTGGGACAACAGTGCATTTTCAGGCAGACAAACTTTCGAAATTACAGTAGTTACAATTTTCAACAACAGATGGCGCTGCGGTATGGGAAACTCTATAGTACGATATTTTCCACATATCCATCATGCGTAGCAATAATATGGCGTAGTCTCTGAATGAAATTACCCGAAACCTTTGACAACGTGTCTGGCGGAATGGCTTCACATGCAGATGAGATGTACTGCTTCAGCTGTTCAATTGTTTCTGGATTCTGGCGGTACACCTGGTCTTTCAAGTGTCCCCACAGAAAGAAGTCACAGGGGTTCATGTCTGGCGAATAGGGAGGCCAATCCACGCCGCCTCCTGTATGTTTCGGATAGCCCAAAGCAATCACACGATCATCGAAATATTCATTCAGGAAATTAAAGACGTCGGCCGTGCGATGTGGCCGGGCAACATCTTGCATAAACCACGAGGTGTTCGCAGTGTCGTCTAAGGCAGTTTGTACCGCCACAAATTCACGAAGAATGTCCAGATAGCGTGATGCAGTAATCGTTTCGGATCTGAAAAATGGGCCAATGATTCCTTTGGAAGAAATGGCGGCCCAGACCAGTACTTTTTGAGGATGCAGGGACGATGGGACTGCAACATGGGGCTTTTCGGTTCCCCATATGCGCCAGTTCTGTTTACTGACGAAGCCGTCCAGGTAAAAATAAGCTTTGTCAGTAAACCAAATGCTGCCCACATGCATATCGCCGTCATCAATCCTGTGCACTATATCGTTGGCGAATGTCTCTCGTGCAGCAATGGTAGCGGCGCTGAGGGGTGGCCGCGTTTGAATTTTGTATGGATAGAGGTGTAAACTCTGGTGCATGAGGCGATACGTGGACGTTGGCGTCATTTGGACCGCAGCTGCAACACGGCGAGGCTGCACTAGCTGCGCGTTGCCCTCTGTGGTTGCCGTACACGGTCGCCCTACCTTTCCAGCACGTTCATCCGTCACGTTCCCAGTCTGTTGAAATTTTTCAAACAGATCCTTTATTGTATCGCTTTTCGGTCCTTTGGTTACATTAAACCTCCGTTGAAAACTTCGTCTTGTTGCAACAACACTGTGTTCTAGGCGGTGGAATTCCAACACCAGAAAAATCCTCTGTTCTAAGGAATAAACCGTGTTGTCTACAGCACACTTGCACGTTGTGAACAGCACACGCTTACAGCAGAAAGACGACGTACAGAATGGCGCACCCACAGACTGCGTTGTCTTCTATATCTTTCACATCACTTGCAGCGCCATCTGTTGTTGAAAATTGTAACTACTGTAATTTCGAAAGTTTGTCCGCCTGAAAATGTACTGTTGTCTCAAGCATATTGCAACAAACGGTGTATTTCTATCGCTGCTCGTTTAGGTTTTATTGCTGTTTCAAATATACCGGTCATTTTTGAAACACCCTGTATTTGTATATTGTAGATCTGAGGATGGTCATTATGGACTGAAACCGGTCATCGTCTAAAGAATTGATATTGTGATCAAAGACTGGAATAAAAAACATTAGACAGTATTGGATCACTGTTCGTATACGCGGCTATGTCGCAGTTGGCGAAGGAAACAAATAATGTCTTTGGAAAAGTTATTAATTGGTTTTCTGCGAATGGGCTTGCTCTGAACTTCGAAAAAAAAAAAAAAAAAAAAAAGCCCTGTACATCCAATTTTCTGCTGCATGGAGTACTGTTCCTTCCATACATACAACACATCAGCGGAAGTCGGTAGCCACGGTAGACCATACTAAGTTTTTGGGTGTACATATGGATGAGAATCTTAACCGGAAAATTCATATTTTGGATCTCCTAAAGCGACTAGGTTCAGCAACTTTTGTAATCAGAATAACTGCCGATTTTGAGGATGAAGAACTTTCACTCCCTGATGTCATACGGAATAATATTTTGGAGTAACTCAACACTCAGACAAAAAGTATTCACTCCTCGAAAGAAGTGGTTAGAATAATGCGTGGGGCTTTTAACATTTTTTAATGTTCGGATAATAAGTTGCCGTCTCTTTATCTAAGAATAGATGATGAATGCAGCTAGCCGCTAACTCTGTGTAATGTCTTGTCTGTATAGACGTGTATCTGTTGCCTTTAAGATCCCTTCACCTTCACACATAAACCTATACAGTACAGTAAGGGCCTCCCATTTCTTGGCTGATCCGTGATAAGACAGGCGAAAAGTTAGACTAATGGAGGATTATTAGTATTATCTCTATTGTCAATCGCTCTCTCTCTTTCTCTCCTTTATCTATGTACAGTTTTTAATATAATATTTCATTACGTGAAATCAGCCAAATAGAATCTTTGGTGGAGTCCTTCGTCTTGGTAATCAGCGGCTGGCTTGCTGTAAGAGATCTTTAAATTTATTATTACTGTTAAACACTGCAGCCAGTCGGGAGAATCAGTTGTGTGGACAATTTGTTCCTTTTACGAAAGATTGCGAATTCCAGATGTGTACGAAGCCTTTTTGGACGATTTAACACAGTCTCAGTGATTGCAGGCTCTCTTCGACACAGCTGAAAGTTCCCCACTAATTACAGGGCCAACGTGATCATCAAATGATTCAGAAAAAACTCATTCGTTCATTCACTCCAGAACAAAAAAATCACAAACCTTATTTATGAAGGAAATTGTGAATTAAATCCATCTCCAATATATATCCAGATCTCCGGTGATTCCACGCATTAATTATTTTCCTTTTACAGTCTCTTTCTCTTCAAACAAACCGCTAGCGGCACAAATGTTAATTGGCTCGCTTTAGCGAGAAGAAAAGCAGAATATGTATCTCTCAGAAACACATCAATCCCTCAACAGATACTACAGAAGCTGTCCTAGTTACCACTCATGGAGAATGCATATATGCACCTCTGTTATTTCAAAGAATAAACGCACTAGAAAATACTTTGGCGTCGTCAAGCTGTCGCCGCATATGTTACGAGAAAATCAGATCAGATAACTTTTCCAAAGTGAATGAATGTGGATGGTTTGATTGAAAATGATTAATTGGTGCGTGGTTGAGGGTATTTTCTGTGGGGACATTACAATGCCCCTCGCAGTGAGCGAAGTTTTTGAGCCTAATTTTGATTTACCGAACACACTTCGCGAGTTATCTATTAGTGTGGGTAACCCGGAAGTGATGAGTGTCACTCCTCCGACTGAAAAAAATAATTATGTTTAAGACAGACGAAGAAAAGAAACATTGAAAACAGAAGAAATGAAGAGACAGGTACCGCGGCTGTATTGCTTTTACGTGCATCAAGGTGTTATGTCTGCTGTGCACAACCAAGGAAGATGATCTTTCATGAAACTGTTATCAGGGTCTACCCATTCTGGAACTTTCTTAAGCAGGGAAACCTTGGAAAACCTCTTAAGCCTAGACCCCCAGCCTACGGTACATAGAAGATAGGAAAGCCTACAGAAGAGAAAAAAAATTTTGAAATTGATCTCTAAAGGAAAGATAGGGATCGATTTATATAAAGATTTGGAGAAGAGTGATTTGTGCCTCTAGCAAAAAAAATTTTTACAGTAACTAACTCGAGTTTTTTTTTTACAATCTTGTTCCCAGGACAATATCTTGCGGTGCTGAAACTCCCCCGGAACTTGCATGTCCCCGACGTCCACATTTGTAGTCGGTCTTCTACGTGGCCCACAATGGGAAGAGTAGAAGAGACAGGGATACCAGATTTCACATGCAACATTCATTCCAAAAGAATTAGCAATGAGCGAAAGGGAAACTCTTCCTGTAAAAGAACTGGTTAGGTTGCACCGTCCAAGATTCTCCTTTTTGAAAACAAAATCCCTATGGCTTCATGCATCCTTTTTCTTACGATGTACTGCAAGGAATTTAGCCATTGACTTAAGGTTTCCATTTATCCATTGACTAATGCTGTTGCCGAAAACATCATAACATTTACTCTCGTTTGAATTTTCTTTTGGACTTCGCATCACCACTTGTGCTTATAAGCCCAAAAATTCTGACACATTTTCTGTCAGTGATTTATTCTTCGTAATTTAAAGGATTCATGCAACTTGCAGTAGATTTTGGATTCAAATCATCGAATAATGGAAAGTGTGGCTCATTTTATACAAAGACATAATCCATCATTTCCTTGAAAAGTCATATCATTTATCTATACTCATAAAAATTTTATCCTAAATACATATATTTCTCCGCTTGATTGCTGTAATGTAAAAGTTATTAGTAGTGAGGAATGTGGATTCACTTCTTTCATTTATTCTCTGATTCATCCGGCATTCATACATGCACATATATGGAAATGGATTTTCAAACAAAATTCCAAAGTGAACAAGACCCATTAAATAACTACTAATTCTACGAATCTTACTTTCTTTTGACATTCAACAATAAATAAAGAACTCTTAACGTCTAATTATGACACTTTTTTGAAGTTCAACATCAATCAGTTTCCCCTCGCGTTTGGTGCGAGTCTCTTACAAAGCATATCTGTGTCGTCTATACCGATTCTAACTCTGGCGCCGACGTCAATTGTTTTGCGCGGGAAATTATCTTTGCGGCGTTAACCGTCACTCATGATTCACTGCCTAAACGCATCACTTCACACGTTTACACATCTAAGCGTGCACTTGAAATTATATATGAACATTCACTGGGAATCTCTTTTGATTATGCAGCGTCATTTTCGGGAAATATTTCTTTCTTCTTGAAGCTCATTCAGATCCTTTATAATTCTTGATGACATTAGCAATCCTAATGTTCCATGTTTACCCAAACACAGGTGAAGCCTACCTCCACTATCTTCTTTGCAACACTCGATAGTAATAGTTAGTCACTATTTCTACAATCTGTGTCACTGATTAATTATTTCAGTTTAAAGTTTGCTAACACTAAACACACACAGTTTATTGTTATGTTTTTACGAGCGTTCATCTCTGTCACTCGCAACACCATTCCTCCCTATCTTCTAATCTTCATTAAATTTTTTCAAGTCGTTATGGGAAAATAACCCTTTAATTTTGTTAGATCCCGGGTATGCTAACAGATAAGCCCCAGGGTTCGGAATTTGTAGAATGATGTATGGGTCAGTATGTAATAACTCCCATTTCTTTATACTCTTCATGATTAAGGATGATTTGGTATGTCTTTTGACTAGTACCTTCTCTCCGACGTGGTACGCCTGTACCCTCTTGATTAATTTATCATATTGTTGTTTTCTCTGATCAGCCTTTTGCGTCATATTTATGATGGCTTGTCTTATTTTTTCTTCCCAAGGCATCTCAGTTTCCTGAGTTTTGGGCATATGTTCAGTCCAGAAGTTTTCTTCTTTTGCCTCGAACATCAATTCATGAGATGTATATCCAGTGGAGAAGTGGGGCATGTTGTTGTACATCTGCTCAAATTCTTCCACATAATTTGCCCACGCAGTCTGCTTATTATGGCAATATGTCCTCATAAATCGGTTGAACTCTCTAAAAATTCTCTCAACCAAATTGCCTTGTGGGTGGTAAAATGATGTTAGTATGTGTTTCACACCGACTTGAGACAAAGCCTGTTTCCATCGGAGTCCCGTGAATATCTTAGCATTGTCTGTTATTATCGCCTTAGGTATACCAACATGTGGAAGATAATCCCTTGTCAATCAATACAATTACTTTGGCTGTAGCCGCCTTTATCGGGTATAGCTTTACGTATTTCGTACACACATCGAGAAATGCCAACACATATCTAACACCTCCTCTTGTAGTAGGTAACGGTCCACACAGATCGCACGAAATTAATTCTTTTGGTTCTCGGACTAATATAGAGCATAATGGATGCTTACTCCCTTTTGAATCCGATTTTGCTTTTTGACAGATTATGCATTTCTTCAAGACCTCATGCACTCTGCGCTTTATGTTGGGAAAATAACAGTACACACTTATCTTGTCTGCACATTTTGTCGTACCGAAATGTCCCCAGGTTAAATGGGTGAACCATACGAGTTTCTCTATTTGCGCCTCAGGTATACAAACACACCAACGGACTTTGTTTGGCCTTCCACAACGGAAAAATAATACGCCATTTACCAGCTTGTAATAATTTGCCATCTGATCCGAAGGTTGCTGTTGTAACCTTTGAATGACACTTCCCCATTGAGCATCTCTTTTCTGTAACTGTGCCATATGCGCACACAAATTGACGTAGTACATTTTATATGGATTTTCCTGCAGCAGCAATACAGGGAATTCTGAGTTATTATTTACTTCAATCTCTTTGGTCAAACCCTGTGGTGACCTTGATAGAGCGTCAGCAATAATGTTTTGCTGTCCTGAGACATGCACGATCTTAAATTGGTATTGTTGCAGAGCGAGAGTCCATCTAGCCAGTCTGGGGTGTAACAGTTTACACGTTTGTAAAAACGTTAATGATTGATGATCGCAATATACGATAGTCTTTAAACCATATAGGTAATAGTGAAATTTTTTAAATCCCCAGATGACCGCAAGAGCCTCTAATTCTGTCGTCCTGTAAGTTCGTTCACAGTTGGACAAAACACGACTAGCAAACGCAATAGGACAGAAGGTGAGTTGTCCATTTATCTTGCGTACTTGGAAAAGGCGCGCTCCAATACCCACATTCGAAGAATCTGTTGACAAGTAAAATTCTTCTTGCATGTCCGGATGATACAAAAGCGGTGCATTTACTAATTGCTTCTTTATCTCTTCGAATGCTTCTTGACACTCTAATGTCCAGAGCCAGGGCACATCCTTCTTCAACAGATTATTTAGAGCTGCCGCGTTCATCGCCTGATTTGTTATGAATCTTCTAAAAAATGAGGCAAGGCCCATAAACCCTTTTAATTGCCTCCTATTCCTGGGTGTTGGAAACTTACTAATCGCAATTAGCTTCTCCTTGGTTGGTAAAATTCCCTTTACGTCAATTATATGCTCCAGGAACTTGATTCTGTTTACTGCAAAATGGGATTTCTGTAGGTTAGCAGTTATTCCCATGGTTTCGAACACATCCAACACTCGGTTCAGTAAGGTAATATGCTCCTCCCAAGTTTTCGATGCAATAAGCAAATCATCAACAAACACTGTTATCCTGCTTCTGAGCTCTGGGCCTAGTACATAATCTAGAGCTGCTATAAAGATTCCAGCACTAATGTTGAGTCCGAAAGGAACTACGGTAAATTGGTAACTTCTTCCGGAATAAATGAAAGCCGTACACTTCCTTGATGACTCATCCAGCTTGACTTGCCAATAAGAGCTCCGCAAATCAATGCTCGTCAAATATTGGACATCCTGGAACCGTTGTATAAGTTCGTCTGTGTTTTCCGGATGTGTTCTCACTGGAATTATGATTTCATTCATTTTGGCACGACTAACAATGGGGAGCAGTATGGGCTTGTAGAGGGTTCGATCAAACCCCATTTCAACATGCGATCTATTTCCTTTTGAACTTGAGCCTTTAACCTCCAGGGAACAGGATAGAGAGTTCTACAATACGTCTCGTGCGGCTTAACGTAGAGATGGCATATGTATCCCTTAATAACTCCTGGCCTTTCATCAAAAACGTTTTCATACATTAATAATAATTCATTGAGCTGCTTCTTCTGATCTTCGATAATGCAGTCGGATTCATTTAACTTTTCAAACACTAATTGACCGAAATCTTCTTTGACTTGGAACTCATTAATTACGTTCTCTTTAGAATTTTGGGCCGTCCTGATTACTTGCACCCTGATCCCACAATCATATTTTCTCGTAAGGCTTTTTTTTTTTCAACAACTCCAACTCAATTTCTTGTTTATTAACATTCAACCAAATTTTTCCTGTTTTAAAATCTATTCTGCATCCGCAGTGACGTAGGCTGTCGACTCCGATAATGCAATCTACCACCAAATTTTTCACAACAAGGAATGTGCTTAATATTGCTATATTTCCGAATTCCACACCAAGTAGTGACTGCACCTTTACATTAGCCGATCGAGCCCCAACGGCGCCTATTATTCTGCAATTTTGAACTGGAAATACTGGTACTCGTCTTATATTTCTGATCCTGTTGAATAGTGCCTCCGAAATAACATTTGTGGTTGCAGATGTGTCTAAAACCGCCACTATAGGTACGGTCTCCATAATGACTTGCACTTCGGCTACTGCCACCTATTCCTTATCCTCATCTTGTGGTTCTAAGTCCTCGGTCAGTTCATCTGCCAGTAATCGTCCATCATTATACGTTAGCATGGGTACACATATCCTGTTGCCCCTCAACCAATTGTTGACCGCTCCTCCGGGGCATGAGTAGGTCCTTACAAGTTTGCTGGATTTTGATTTGTCTGCTGGTTGACATCATCCGTCACTTCGGTAATTACCGGTTGATTCGTAGACGTCCGTCCCCACTGATGTTGGCTATTTGAATTCATTCCTCCCGGTTGATTCCACTTTCTATTATTGTTATTATTCCAGGCTTGGGGTCTGAAATTTCTTTCGTTCCCCCACACGGGGTTGTATCTTTTTCCATTCCTGTTGTTCTTTGAATAGCCCCTCGCAAGACCATTGCCGGGATTACTATTGAGATTTTGAGGGGTTCCTCCATTATTTAACGATCTCTGTTCATTCCTTCTAAGTGTCGATTGATCGCCATTGGTATAACCCATAGTTCCACCTTGCCTACTGTTTGGCGGAGGTTCTATCGCCCTATATTGGAATCTATTATCACGGGCTTTCTGGTTGTTCTCTTCGATAATATCTATATGGTCTAACGTCGTGAGGGACGACTCCAAGTCTTTGTCGTTGCCGTAAATCAATTGATTCCGGATGCTAGTTGGTAGTCTTGCCTTATGTATGTTTATTATGTCTGGCAAGGGCATAGGTCTGTCCCAGTATCTCGTTTCATTTATATATTTTTCGAAATACCTTCTAAGGCTTCCTTTCGGAAAGGAGAAAGGCTCTGGGTAGAGCACCTCCTGCCTTAGGCGTTCCTGTACCCCTTCTGTCCAGAACTTTGCTAAAAACGCCTTCTCAAAATCGTCATATGTCGGGCAAACAGAAGTCATGTCCGAGGCCCAGATCGCTCCCTAACCTTGTATATATCCTGTAACAAAACTGATCTTCTGCCACTCCGACCAATTTCTGGGTAGCACTCCTCTGAAACTTCGAATAAAAACAATTGGATGGACCACCCCCCCCCCCCCTTTGTCAGGGTTAAAAATCAGGAATTGCCGATGCTTTCTCATTTTTTCTTCGGCATGGCAAAAGCTTTCGTAATCTCCGTTAGATAAGAATTCACGCGAACAACCAGCTTGTGGCAATTTAATGTTTGAATTACTTGCACAAGTCGGTATTGTGTGCGAATGGGCTGTAACTGGCTCTATACTCGCTGCCAACTTCTGCTGCTGCCCTGTATTCATTTGTTGTGAACTTTGTTGTGAAGCGCGCATCGACTCTTCTATCGTTTGTTTCCAATGTTCCAAATCAGCACCTAACTGCTGTCGCACCTCCTCAAGTCCTTTCGCAAACAAATTCTCTTCCTGTTTGCCAGATAAACTCTGGAATGCTGCCTTAACATTTTGCTCAACGTTTTCACACATTAGCCTTTTGTTTTCTAATGTGATTTCGGATAGTTTACCCGTTAATACGTTAATTTGGTGGTCTATAACGTCTTGACGCTCTGTCAGATGTTCAACGCTTTCCTTTAGGTTAGTCTGTGTACGTGCCAATTCAGGAAGCTGCGCAATTGCCCATGACATGGCGTCTTGCTTTTGTACTAATTACGGAACCATTTCCACTTGTTCCCGTACAGTATCTATCTTAATAGCCACATACTCCTTCATTTCGACACGTACGCGGTGTGTAGATTCCTCACATTGTGCTTTCACCAATTCTATTTGTGCATTTAATTTTCGTTCCGTCTCTTCGGCCTGATCTTTGAGTTCCTTGGTCTTCGCCTCTATCCGCTGCTCTAATTCGGAAAAACTGTCTTGTAACTGCTGCTTAATCTCAGTCTGGACTAATTTCATCTCTTCTTGAGTTTGAGTGACTGTCACTAATTGTACTTTAATATCGGTTTTCAGATTTTCCTGTCCTTCAGTAACAGAGGCTAATTTCGCGTTAATGTCGGTTTTCAGATTTTCCTGCCCTTTAGTAACTGAGACTAATTTCGTATTCAAATCATTTTGCCCTTCAGTAACTGAGGCTAATTTCGTATTCAAATCATTTTGCCCTTCAGTAACTGAGGCAAATTTCGCATTAACGTCGGTTTCAAAGTATTCATGCTCTCGGTTATCATCTGCATCTGTCTCATGATAATTACCAATGGATCTAATTCCTGCTGCGTACTTGCTGTTACACCTCCAGACGTGTCTACAGGGCGTTCTATTCCGCTATCTGTAGCCATCGGTCCTACAACACTTCTTACTGCATCATTATTATCAGTGCTAACAGCGGAAGGCTGTTGCGTGCTGCTTTGCTCTGCTTGACTCATCCTATACATTGCCCTAGTTAAAACCATATAAATGTGCTACTGTCACTATATATAACTCCCTTCTACTGTCATTATATGTAACTCCCTTCACACAAGAGTACTTCTGTGTTTACTTTCTTATTGTACATATACAGATAAATGCAACTGGGACAGGTCGATCACAACACTTCCTATATCTAACATGTACACAATTAATCAATGTTCAAATAACACTAAACAGAAAAGCGTATACTTCAACTATACTAGCAAGCTTTAATAATAAAAATATAGATCTGACCTATTCTTTGCACCCAGTGTGCTGTCTTTCGAGTTTATTTGCAGATCCAATTATATCACCTGCGAGTCTTTCCTCTCTTTTCCAAGCGTCGGTTAGGTTAGCTCGTCGTAGTTGACATGAAACAGAGAACAAAATTATTTTAGCAACGTCCAAAAACGTGTCCTGTCACGGTCGCCATTTTAACATTTTTTAATGTTCGGATAATAAGTTGCCGTCTCTTTATCTAAGAATAGATGATGAATGCAGCTAGCCACTAACTCTGTGTAATGTCTTGTCTGTATAGACGTGTATGTGTTGCCTTTAAGATCCCTTCACCTTACACATAAACCTATACAGTACAGTAAGGGCCTCCCATTTCTTGGCTGGTCCGTGATAAGACAGGCGAAAAGTTAGACTAATGGAGGATTATTAGTATTATCTCTATTGTCATTCGCTCTCTCTCTTTCTCTCCTTTATCTATGTACAGTTTTTAATATAATACTTCATTACGTGAAATCAGCCAAATAGAATCTTTGGTGGAGTCCTTCGTCTTGGTAATCAGCGGCTGGCTTGCTGTAAGAGATCTTTAAATTTATTATTACTGTTAAACACTGCAGCCAGTCGGGAGAATCAATCGTGTGGACAATTTGTTCCTTTTACGAAAGATTGCGAATTCCAGATGTGTACGAAGCCTTTTTGGACGATTTAACACAGACTCAGTGATTGCAGGCTCTCTTCGACACAGCTGAAAGTTCCCCACTAATTACAGGGCCAACGTGATCATGAAATGATTCAGAAAAAACTCATTCGTTCATTCACTCCAGAACAAAAAAATCACAAACCTTATTTATGAAGGAAATTGTGTATTAAATCCATCTCCAATACATATCCAGATCTCCGGTGATTCCACGCATTAATTATTTTCCTTTTACAGTCTCTTTCTCTTCAAACAAACCGCTAGCGGCACAAATGTTAATTGGCTCGCTTTAGCGAGAAGAAAAGCAGAATATGTATCTCTCAGAAACACGTCAGTCCCTCAACAGATACTACAGAAGCTGTCTTAGTTACCACTCATGGAGAATGCATATATGCACCTCTGTTATTTCAAAGAATAAACGCACTTGAAAATACTTTGGCGTCGTCGAGCTGTCTCCGCATATGTTACGAGAAAATCAGATCAGATAACTTTTCCAAAGTGAATGAATGTGGATGGTTTGATTGGAAATGATTAATTGGTGCGTGTAAAGGGTATTTTCTGTGGGGACATCACAGGCTCATAGTCTACTTCTTGCAGGCATCTGTTTAAAAGCTTAGGAATTCTTACAACAGCCTCACTTTACATTTACGTAATACTGAAATTTGTTCTCAACAACATGGACGAGCTTAAGAATAACAGTGACATTCATGATCATAATACCAGAAGAAAGAAAGACTTACACTATCCTCTACTTAACCTATCTTTGGCACAGAAAGGGGTAAAACACACTGCTGTAAAACATTTCGATAAATTACCAAGTGAAATAAAATGTTTGACAGACAACAATAATAGTTTCAAAAATAAATTGAAATCATATCTCGTTGACAAATCCTTCTATACCATAGATGAATTCTTTAATAGGAATAAATAAATATATAGGTCTAATATACGCATTTTGTGCCATTTAAGAGAATGGGATAGACAATAAAAATATTAAGCTTTAAAAAAAAAGAATCTTGATTCATGTGTGCATTTCTTATGCACCTGACACGTTCCACATCATAATGGTTGCCTTGATATTGATCAATGGAACACGTAACTAACTACCTAACTAAATAACTATCGTAACGTGTTTCTGAAACACAACGTTCAGCATTAAAGTTTCGGCAATGTGCAACATTTATTTTGACCGCTATAGCACCGATGGTTCCGAAAGACCGACGGAGACCCTAGTGGCCACCACCAGCCAGACCTCGGGGACCGAAGTTCACCCCCTCGATGAAACCTTCCTCACAAGCCGCCGCAAATCTGGCAGGCGAAAAGCGTTTGAGTCAGTTGTTTGTTCAGTCTGTTGCTTGCCGTCTTCGCGTGTACATCGAATCCTAAAACAGCTGATACGCGATGGTGCTTTCATAGGGAGTCCATTGTTGAAGTTACTGAAACATGCAGAAATCGCACAAGTTTGTTGAAAGTGAAGTCCAAGGATTACAGTGATAGGAGGCATTGCTTACAATTCTTTAACACAGATAACAAGACCACTTGACTCTGCTGCAGATAGGGAAACTGTTACCCTAAAAAAGTCGTCTACTTGCTTAGCGCTTGGAAATCTCTCTCATCACATTGACCTGAATACTTGCACTTTCTACTGGCCTATGCCATTATCGTTAATGGCAGTGTAGGTAAGAGACAAATAACAGGTCTTATTTAACAGAAGAGCGCAGTTAGAATACTGTGTTAAATTGATAAAGAAACATCTTGCAACTGTGTCTTCAGAAACGCAGTGAAACTTATGTGTTAATTTACTATGCGATCAAAGGTATACGGACACACCCAAAAACATACGTTTTTCGTATTAGGTGCATTGTGCTGCCACCTGCTGCCAGGTACTCCATATCAGCGACCTCAGTAATTATTAGACATGGTGAGAGAGCTGAATGGGGCGCTTCGCGAAACTCACGGACTTCAAACGTGGTCCTGTGATTGGGTGTCACTTGTGTCATACGTTTGTACGCAGGATTTTCACACTCCTAAACATCCCTAGGTCCACTGTTTCCGATGTGATAGTGAAGTGAAAATGTGAAGGGACACGAACAGCACAAAAGCGTACACGCCGACCTCGTCTGTAGACAGAGACCACCGACAGTTGAAGATGGTCGTAATGTGCAATAGGGAAACATCTATGCATCTTGACAAAGTTGAGTGTGTCACAGGCATAATTTTGGATCTCTCTAAGGCCTTTGATACAATCGACCACAAGATTCTATTAAATAAATTAGAAGCATTAGGATTAAGAGGGGTAGCTAATGACTGGTTTCGATCTAGCAGGTAGGGTACAAAAAGTAGAGATAACACACACTTCAAATAGATCCAAACATTTAGTAAAATACTTATCAGAACCAAAATACAGTAATATAGGGGTTCCGCAAGGTAGCATAGTAGGACCAATATTATTCCTGATATACATCAATGACTTTCGCAGTAGTGTTGCTCACAGTGAAAAAATTCTCTTCACTGACGACAGCAATATTATAGTCACTGAGGAAACAAGAGAACTCCTTGCAGAAGAAGCAAATGAAACTCTCAAGGAAGTTTGTGATTGGTCAATAAGCAATAAAGTGACATTGAACATAAAGAAAACTAATGCCATGAATTTCAGTTTGAAGAGGGAAAATGACAATCTTAAATTAAATGTAGATGACACCTCTGTGCCAGCCGCTGTGACCGAGCAGTTCTAGGCGCTTCAGTCCGGAACCGCGCTGCTGCTACGGTCGTAGGTTCGAATCCTGCCTCGGGCGTGGATGTGTGTGACGTCCTTAGTTTGGTTAGGTTTAAGTAGTTCTAAGTTCTAGGGGACTGATGACCTCAGATGTTAAGTCCCATAGTGCTTAGAGCCATTTAGATTTTAGATTTAGGCATCTCTGCAGACTGTGTAACAAATGCTAAATTTGTAGGAAGGAATATTGATTCTCAGCTGAAGTGGTGTGAACACACAAAGGTACTTGCAAACAGAATGTCATCAGCAGTTATGGCCTTAGAATCATATCACCAATGTGTAACATGCAATGTCTTTTAGTTACATACTGTTCATATGTACACTCAATTATTAGCTATGGCATTCTTTTTTGGGGAACAAATCCACAAAATATGAACACAATTTTCAAACTCCAGAACAGAGCCATAAGAATAATAACCAAAAATAGTAGTCGAGTCCATTGTAAAGATCTTTTCAAAACACTGGGGATTTCAAATGCTCCGTGTGAATGCATTTACCAGTCAGTTGTACACCTCAAAAATAACATTGGTAATCAGTGCACAAAGAACTCTGTTCATGACCATGGAACAAGAGCTAGACATTTACCAAGAAAAAATAAACATAAAATTCAAAACAGCGTTTTCTACCAAGAAATAAAATTGTACAATAAATTACCAAAAATTGCAAAAATACACTTATTTAAAAAGGCAGCTAAAAAGTACTTGTTATGCAATACATTTTATACATTGAACGACTACTTAGGCAAAACAGAGTACGTGTTTGGTTAAAAAAGCTATAGAAATAAATAATAATAATGATTATAAAACATTCAACATTCCACATAACACCTTCACACTGTGTTTTTCTCCTTCAGTTTTTCCTTTCTAGAAATACTTACCGCCAAGCTATGCATAGCACAATACTAACACCTCTTCCTCTTTCTGAGCTCAACATCTCACTCATTATTGAGGGATGCTGACTCAGGTTTTCAGGATAGCAAATGGGAAGTTGCGGCACAGAAAATGTCCCAGGGATCGCCAGTGTGTGTGTATGTGTGTGTGTGTGTGTGTGTGTGTTTAATTTGGTATAAACTTGTAAATACTTTGACATGTCCTATATCCTTGTAAAACAAGATCTACGGATGAGTAAAGCTCTTACTACTACTACCGTGACACAGAAATTACAAACTGCCTCATGATCCACTGTAAGTACTATGACAGTGAGGCGGGAGGCGACAAAACTTGGATTTCATCGTCGAGCGGCTGCTCATAAGCCACACATCACACCGGTAATTGCTAAACGACGCCTCGTTTGGTGTAAGGAGAGTGAACATTGGACGATTGAACAGTGGAAAAACGTTGTGTGGAGTGACGAATCACGGTGGAGAATGCGGCGATCCGATGGCAGGGTGTGGGTTTGGCGAATGCCCAGTGAACGTCTTCTGCCAGCTTGTGTAGTACCAACAGTAAAATTCGGAGGCGGTGGTGTTATGATGTGGTCGTGTTATTCATGGAGGGGGCTTGCACCCCTTGTTGTTCTGCGTGGCACTATCACAGCACAGGCCTACATTGATGTTTTAAGCACCTTCTTGCTTCCCACTGTTGCTGAGCAATTCGGGGATAGCGATTGCATAATTCAACACGATCGAGCAACTGTCCATAATGCACGGCCTGTGGCAGAGTGGTTACACTACAGTAACGTCCCTGTAATGGACTGGCCTGCATAGAGTCCTGACCTGAATCCTATAGAACACCTTTGGGATGTTTGGAACGCCGACTTCGTGCCAGGCCTCACCGACCGACATCGATACCTCTCCTCAGTGCAGCACTCCGTGAAGAATGCTCCACCATTCCCCAAGAAACTTTCGAGCACCTGATTGAACGTATGCCTGCGAGAGTCATCAAGGCTAAGGGTGGGCCATGACAATACTGAATTCCAGCATTACCGATGGAGGGCTCCACGAACTTGCAAGTCATTTTCAGCCAGGTATCCGGATACTTTTGATCACCTAGTGTACATTTACTCCCTAATAGAATACGTGCTTCATAACAAGAGTGAACAAAGGGTAAACTATACAATTCGCTATCCCAATACTGAGAGTAAAACTTTCCATACAGACTATAAACCCCTATTTACAGGGTTATTACAAATGATTGAAGCGATTTCACAGCTCTACAATAACTTTATTATTTGAGATATTTTCACAATGCTTTGCACACACATACAAAAACTCAAAAAGTTTTTTTAGGCATTCACAAATGTTCGATATGTGCACCTTTAGTGATTCGGCGGACATCAAGCCGATAATCAAGTTCCTCCCACACTCGGCTCAGCATGTCCCCATCAATGAGTTCGAAAGCATCGTTGATGCGAGCTCGCAGTTCTGGCACGTTTCTTGGTAGAGGAGGTTTAAACATTGAATCTTTCACATAAACCCACAGAAAGAAATCGCATGGGGTTAAGTCGGGAAAGCGTGGAGGCCATGACATGAATTGCTGATCATGATCTCCACCACGACTGATCCATCGGTTTTCCAATCTCCTGTTTAAAAAATGCCGAACATCATGATGGAAGTGCAGTGGAGCACCATCCTGTTGAAAGATGAAGTCGGCACTGTCGGTCTCCAGTTGTGGCATGAGCCAATTTTCCAGCATGTCCAGATACACGTGTCCTGTAACGTTCTTTTCGCAGAAGAAAAAGGGGCCGTAAACTTTAAACTGTGAGATTGCACAAAACACGTTAACTTTTGGGGATTTGCGAATTTGCTGCACGAATGCGTGAGGATTCTCTACCGCCCAGATTCGCACATTGTGTCTGTTCACTTCATCACTAAGAAAAAATGTTGCTTCATCACTGAAAACAAGTTTCGCACTGAACGCATCCTCTTCCATGAGCTGTTGCAACCGCGCCGAAAATTCAAAGCGTTTGACTTTGTCATCGGGTGTCAGGGCTTGTAGCAATTGTAAACGGTAAGGCTTCTGCTTTAGCCTTTTCCATAAGATTTTCCAAACCGTCGGCTGTGGTACGTTTAGCTCCCTGCTTGCTTTATTCTTAGACTTCCGCGAGCTACGCGTGAAACTTGCCCGCACGCGTTCAACCGTTTCTTCTCTCACTGCAGGCCGACCCATTGATTTCCCCTTACAGAGGCATCCAAAAGCTTTAAACTGCGCATACCATCTCCGAATGGAGTTAGCAGTTGGTGGATCTTTGTTGAACCTTGTCCTGAAGTGTCGTTGCACTGTTATGACTGACTGATGTGAGTGCATTTCAAGCACGACATACGCTTTCTCGGCTCCTGTCGCCATTTTGTCTCACTGCGCTCTCGAGCGCTGCGGCTGCAGAAACTTGAAGTGCGGCTTCAGCCGAACAAAACTTTATGAGTTTTTCTACGTATCTGTAGTGTGTCGTGACCATATGTCAATGAATGGAGCTACAGTGAATTTATGAAATCGCTTCAATCATTTGTAATAGCCATGTATTTACTCAACCTGATGTGATTAGCGTCATCAGGCCATCTTTTACATCGGGCCAGGGCTTTCCACATACAGTACCTTTTTTTACATCATAGTTACCTAAGAAATAACAATTTTAATGTGACAACCAGTAATAAAATGATGTAAATGTCTGAGGTGACACTGTAAGTAAATTATACTGACAGTAAACTAATAAAGTTAACACTGGCAGTACTTGTACTATTCAAGCTGCTGCTACTAACAGTGATAATAGTAATAGTGACAAAAACGATAGTGGCAGACATAAGAAGAATTTACAGTCGCACAAAGTAGATCTTTTCTGATATAGTGAGTTGTGGGGAATAGGAAACTTAAGGAGACTGCACCAGTTAAGAATATTGGGACATGAAGAAGGTTAGATTGGAAAGATGGATATGCAAGGGTAACGAGGAAGTACTGGGACAATGGTTATCCTTATGTTGCTTTAGTAGTTTTCTCTTAAACTGTCTTCTGAAGCCGGAGATGTTATTTAGTTCTCTAACACAATACGGGAGGTTATTGCAGAGTTGTGTGCATGCTACTGATCAGGATTTCGAGAAAGTGGCTCAACGGTGGAGTGGGACAGAAAGGATTTTGCTCTGGTGGGAGCGGATGTTTCTGCCATGTTGATCAGACAAGAGCGTTAAGGATCAGGAGATATATGATAGTCAGTGTTCATTGATAAGATAGCAGAGAAGACTGAGGGTATGGAAATCTCTGCGTCTGTCTGCACGTAGCCAGGATAGCTGTGCATATCAAGATGAAATCAGTTCCAGAGTTTAGAATGGAGTTTTGTATTCTCGTGTAAAAGTTTGTAGCAGGTTGCTCGTGGACTTTAGGCAAGGAATTGAAAACTGTACTCAGAAAGAAAGTAAAACATACGTAATCGGCCACTTCTACAATTTATTACAATTTATGAAGTTCAAAATACGTCTAAAACGTAAAAATGTAATCTGTAACTTAACCATAACCGATATACAGTGTTATTGGTTCAAATGGCTCTGAACACTATGGAACTTAACTGATGAGGTCATCATCAGTCCCCTAGACCTTAGAACTACTTAAACCTAACTAACCTAAGGACATCACACACATCCATGCCCGAAGCAGGATTCGAACCTGCGACCGTGCGGTTCCATACTGTAGCGCCTAGAACCGCTCGGCCACCCCGTCCGGCACAGTGTTATTCCGTGATGATTTTACACTAAGGAATGATCGAGAAGAGTAAATGTGTCAATTTGAAGCAAGGGGCCCTAGTTAGGAAACGACCGAATTGAAAATTATAAGCGAAGTTCGTCCTTATACCTCTGACAGTGGAACTCTTCTACTGAAAGCTCTTTGCTTTCCATATTTTGAGAGAAGGTAGCATGGACCAAAACAAAAAAAAAATTATATGGTAAACATGGCATCCGAAATGACACCTTACGAGACATTCTCATCTTTGCTATTGTTAAACACAAGGGTCGTTCAATAAGTAAGGCCCCACTTTTTTTTTCTCAGAACATATTTATTGTTAAGAGTCAGAATTTCGTGATAATATACATCAACATGTCCATGTCCTATTTTTCTACGTCGTCTCCATCACGTTCTACGGACGTACGCCAATGTTGTGGAAGAGCATGTATTCCCTGCTGGTAAAAGCTCTTGTTCTGTAGTCGTAGCCATGTTTTCACTGCATGACTGACACTCCCATCATCTTCAAAGTGTGTTCCCCGTAGGCAATCTTTAAGCGGCCCAAAAAAATGGAAGTCCGGGGGTGCCAGGTCTTGACTGTAGGGTAGATAATTCAGCATGTCTGGAGCAGTGGCTGTGACACGTCGTCCCGTTCATGGCTGATCATGGAGCTCTCTTTCTGCATTTCCTCGGGCTGTAACTTCCTTTACCCATCGCCCAATTGTACTCCTACCAACTTCGGCATCGCCATACACGGCACAAAAACGTTTATGGGTGTTCGCGATGATGGATGTTTCTTTTTCCACACACAAGAATTCAATACCAGCACGCTGCTTCTAACGTGAGCCGCATGTAAATGCCGTTTTCACGCCGTACTTTGGCTCTGCCATCTGCCAGAACGGTACGACACTTCACCGGCGCACAAAACAAATATCAAAAGTGAAGCACCAACAAGGACGTTTGTCTATGAATATTAATGGTTTTTTTTTAAAATATGGGGCATTACTTATTGAACGACCCTCGTACATCTCTTCTACCGAAGAAGCGCTCATAGCTCTTAAGTATACATTTTAGAGCCCCTGTTTACCATCCACTTTTTTCTTGTTCTGGTCCATACTACCTGCTCCCAAAATATGGAAAACATAGAACTGGTGGTAGAAGATGTCTACTATCAGAAATATCACAACAATTTTCGCTTATAACTTTCGACTCTGTCGTTTCCAAACCAGGTTCCCTTCCCTGAAGTTGATACATTAACATGCTCCATGCTCAATTTTTAGCATACTGGACTCGCAGTCGGGAGGACGACGGCTCAAACCCGTGTCCTGCCATCCTTGTATAGGTTTTCCGTGATTTTCCTAAATCGCTCCATGGAAATGCAGGTATGGTTCCTTTGAAAGGGCACGGTCGATTTACTTCCCCCTCCTTGCCTCAGCCCGAGTTTGTGCTACGTCTCTAATGACCTCGATGTCGACGAGACGTTAAACCCAACCATCCTTCCTTCCTTTTTCCTGTTGCCAGGAATCGCTATGTCACTATCATCCGCTTATGTGGTGAAATTCCTCTCCATTGTCACGGAGTGTGGTAGAGGTTTTGACATTGCATCCAATTTTCACGGATTTTCCCAACGTGGTGCTTTCATCGGTCATAGATTCTTCGCCACATTTGTTTTCTGTGTATGCAGAACAGCTCCTTTCTTTGATTTTCACTTTTTCTTTGCTTTCACTAACGGTGGCTGCCATCTCCACACTCTCTTCCAACTCAACAGGCGCATTCTGGTGTTCCCCGTCGTGCGTGTTATCAAATGGTTCAAACGGCTCTGAGCACTATGGAACTTAACATCTGAGGTCATCAGTCCCCTAGACTTAGATCTACTTAAACCTAACTAACCTAAGGACATCACACACATCCATGCCCGAGGCAGGATTCGAACCTGCGACCGTAGCGGTCGCGCGGTTCCAGACTGAAGCGCCTAGAACTGCTCTGCCACTCCGGCCGGCCGTGCGTGTTATCAGTTATCAGTGATGCCGATATCATACTGGTCGAATGATTTATTGTCAGCTTTATCACTCTCCATTCAGTCCCCTTGCTCTTCAGTCAGAGTTTCTGTAACTTATTCGTTCGCATTTCTCTGACTTCCAGGCTGTCATGCACCCATGGAGAGGTCAGTAAGCCCCAAGGGAACAGTTGCATACGTCATTAGCCCTGCTTGATGTTTGCCATAGGCAGTTGTACAGGGCGTCTACCGTCACAGTTTTCCCTCAGGTGTGCAGTTGAATTGCATATGGAACTTCACCGATGTTGGTTCTCATACACAACATGATTGCATCAGTCACATAATAGGGTACGTGCCTTTGTCTATTCGACTGTCACTTCACTTGCCATGGCAACAGTTCTCAGACCACACATCTTTTCCTGTTCCGTAAACTGTATCGTATAAGCTAAACACTACTCTGACGTTTCCGAGCGGCACTACAAGCCTATACAGAAACTCCAGACATTCGCAGAACCCGTTTATTCTGAATCTGGGTAACTACGACCACGACCATAGATGGAAACATAAAAGACCAAAAGACATACTTGTAAGGACCTAACATCTATGGCCAAGTACACGCAAACACAACGGTACAGGTGAGCCCCTGTTAATCAGCCACCATTACTGGATATCCAGTTGGAACACACTTGCCGAATAACTGGCACCACGCTGGGAAGCCGTACCGTACACTACATGCAGACAACATCCACCCCCCCCCCACACACACACACACAGTGAGATGATCTATGGCCGATCTCCCACTAATATATAACGATCCTGATTGTTCAGGAATGCAGCAGCTGCAGCAAACTCGGATACATCGCCATCGCCTGCCACGGTGATGATGCATGATCCCCATCGCCTGCCACGGTGATGATGCATGATACCCATACTAACAAATCCAACCTTGCATGAACTATCGCAGCTAGTAAGCCACTACTGCTCTTACTACCCATCCCACTGTCGCAGAGGTTTTCTTCCCACGGCACGAGCCTTGGCACTTTTTTCCTTCTGCTCTTCAAATTGCTACCCTCATTCGCGTTTCGTCCACTATCTATCACCTGATGGACCGTGTTAATGCGTAGTCTTACCCAGACGCACGGACAACATCACAGCCCAGCATCCTGTGATCCAACTACTAGATAACTAACACGTTGACGGAGGTGACAGTAGAACTTTTGGTTTGGTCACCACGTTGATGTGGGCGTGGAGGGGCTCCATCTCTTTTTCCGAGCGGCACTTTTAACGGTAAATTAGAGACTGCAACAGATTGCAAGACAAGATCTTCGTGTATTATTAACGTTGTGCTAACAAACCACTATTATTCATAAATTTTACGCCATCATAGTGTTCCTGACTACTCGCTCACTAGCAGCAGCGCGGTTCCGGACTGAAGCGCATAAAAACGCTCGGCCACCGCGGCCGGCATGCAGACAGCATATATACATTTTACAGTGTTGTTAATTTGACTACCTATCACTTCCTCATCAGGCAACTTGAAGCCATCAGTCAGCCATTTACGAACAGCGAGTGGGGTATTATTCTCGCCGTTTCAAAATTAAATTTCAAGGTTTCTCTTCGCGAGAAAAACATGTTATTTTCAGTTAAGCTGATGCTTTCCTTCAGCGCAAACGACACTCCGCAGTAAACAAACGCTCCGCTGGTTACGGCCGTAGGGTTTCGCCACACGCCGCGCTGTCCAAACACGGACTGGTGTTACAATGTCTTCCAGTCTTTGACTGCCGGTATATCACTATCAACTAACTACAACCAGTAGTACCAAACACGAGAGGTCCTCAAAGTGCTGCTGCTCTGGCACAGTATATATTCATAGTCATAAGTTATCAAATAAGACCCATCAGTTATGGATTTCAGCTGTAAACAACAAATCCATACGGGGTCACCCACATTCTGCTCGTGGCTCACAACGTGATCTTGCATCTTGAAGCACCCCCGTCATATCCTTTAATGGGTTTTGTGTGATTTACCGAAGCCGCCTAACAGTTAACTGTCATGAATATAAGACCGTGTGCTTAATGGATGAAAGGCCATCGGTTTTTCTTGCTGTGGTTTCGGGGGTATTTCAACAGAGTGCGGCTGTTCTGAGACGGAATAGGTAATTATTAAAAGTTTTTCTATTACACTATATGGCCATTAAAATAGCTACAC
The DNA here is from genome assembly GCF_021461395.2 of Schistocerca americana. Classification (NCBI taxonomy): domain Eukaryota; kingdom Metazoa; phylum Arthropoda; class Insecta; order Orthoptera; family Acrididae; genus Schistocerca; species Schistocerca americana. Next base: position 225,010,577 of record NC_060125.1, on the reverse strand, counting down.
CACGAAGATGACGTGCTACAGACGTGAAATTTAACCGACAGGAAGAAAATGCTGTGATACGCAAATGATTAGCTTTTCAGAGCATTCACACAAGGTTGGCGCCGGTGGCGACACCTACAACGTTCTGACATGAGGAAAGATTCCAACCGATTTCTCATACACAAACAGCAGTTGACCGGCGTTGCCTGGTGAAACGTTGTTGTGATGCCTCGTGTGCGAAGGAGAAATGGGTACCATCACGTTTCCGACTTTGATAAAGGTCGGATTTTACCCGATCGCGATTGCGGTTTATCGTATCGCGACATTGCTGCTCGCGTTGGTCGAGATCCAATGACTGTTAGCAGAATATGGAGTCAGTGATTCAGGAGGGTAATACGGAACGCCGTGCTGGATCCCAACGGTCTCGTATCACTAGCAGTCGAGATGACAGGCATCTTATCCGCATGGCTGTAACGGATCGTGCAGCCACGTCTCGATCCCTGAGTCAACAGATGGGGACGTTTGCAAGACAACAAGCATCTGCACGAGCAGTTCGACGACGTTTGCAGCAGCATGGACTATCAGCTCGGAGACCATGGCTGCGGTCACCCTTGACGCAGCATCACAGACAGGAGCGCCTGCGATGGTGTACTCAGCGACGAACCTGGGTACACGAATGGCTAAACGTCATTTTTTCAGATGAATCCAGGTTCTGCTTACAGCATCATGATGGTCGCATCCGTGTTTGGCGACATGGCGGTGAACGCACATTGGAAGCGTGTATTCGTCATCGCCATACTGGCGTATCACCCGGCGTGATGGTATGGGGTGCCATTGGTTACACGTCTCGGTCACCTCTTGTTCGCATTGACGGCACTTTGAACAGTGGACGTTACTTTTCAGATGTGTTACGACCCGTGGCTCTACCCTTCATTCGATCCCTGCGAAACCCTACATTTCAGCAGGATAATGCACGACCGCATGTTGCAGGTCCTGTACGGGCCTTTCTGGATACAGAAAATGTTCGACTGCTGCCCTGGCCAGCACATTCTCCAGATCTCTCACCAATGGAAAACGTGTGGTCAATGGTGGCCGAGCAACTGTCTCGTCACAATACGCCAGTCACTACTCTTGACGAACTGTGGTATCGTGTTGAAGCTGCATGGGCAGCTGTACCTGTACACGCCATCCAAACTCTGTTTGACTGAATGCCCAGGCGTATCAAGGCTGTTATTACGGCCAGAGGTGGTTGTTCTGGGTACTGATTTCTCAGGATCTATGCACCAAAATTGCGTCAAAATGTAATCACATGTTAGTTGTAGTAGAATATATTTGTCCAATGAATGCCCGTTTATCATTTGCACTTCTTCTTGGTGTAGCAATTTTGATGGCCAGTAGTGTATTAAAGACCACAAAGGTTGCGATATACAAAGTGATATATATTTTCTATTAAAACACAAATTCTGAGGCAGTTGCTACCTTCGCCTTACACGTTTAATTACGGTTATATCTTTTATTCGTTGCGTCACACGCAATGATGATGGTTAACATTCACAACAATCTTCACTGCAATCCATGGTTGTTGCTGGCCGACGCAGTTGACGCGAAACAAGTAATTCAGCACTTGTCACTTTCGATTTTATATCATTCGCGAATCGGTATTGATGAGGGTCTACCGCACGACGGTAAGGGGACGCGCTCATTTGCCACACTCCGGTGAATTTACAATTTACTTCTCACTCGGCACACTGTACTCAGCTCGGCCATTTTTTATTTTTGCCAGTCTTTCCAGTACTGCTTTCACTCGACACTAATCTCACTGCCTCCTGCAGCTCTCGACAATCGACTCCTGTCTGCTACCGACCTGGGTTTCGGATACTATTATCTATGATCTTAGGATCACGGAGCCCTTACAGTCTCATTCGTCACATTCTTTTCCACGCAGTAAAAATCTGATTTGATTTATTCAGTCTTTCGTGCTACGGACTACTATGGAACGTGAAATTCCACATTGTGATGTCAGAAATCTCGACCAGCTCCTCGCCCGCAAATGATTTCATGTCTCGCGTGAGGACAGCTTAAGGAAATTCCACTTAGTGGTACCACGAAACTCGTACACCTCAAGCTCTAGGTTCGGTTTTACGTTTCGTGTGAGGATGGCTTTATGAAAAATGATTAATAAAAACCACCTCAGCTGTATTACGAGTGTTATACATGTATTGTGTTACAACCGGTTTCGTTCGTAGAACTTTCTCAGGTCACCAGTTGAATTCTCACCGTTGAACTGCATGGGGTGCACGTTTTGCCTGGTCAGGCGGAGAAGAAATAATCTTTACTCAGACAAGAACTCACAATTTGAAGATGTTCAACAAACGAAACCGGTTGTAACATAATAAATGTATAACAATATATCTGAGGTGGGTTGTATTAATCATTAACACTGTCCGCTGTGGTGCTCAGCATGATCAAGATTATTTTACGAAAAGTGATTACCACCGGGACCGTTTCTGGTGCAAGTTGTGGCAGGAGCTGGGCAGCTGACTTAGACAGCCAGTGTGTGCTTCTCATTCTTGGCAGCTGCCATGAATCTCCGTCTACGTGTTAGGCGCAGATCTGGGGCCTGGTTCTGGGAGGAGTCAAAGTTTGTTACTGTCTCTGACTTCCATACGCAACTTACTGACACTTTTACTGTTAATGGGCCACAGATATCTCAGATTTTAATAATAATGAAATATATAAACAAATGAAACTAAATGGTTCCAGACACCTTTCCAAGTCTTAAATATCTACGATGTATGCAAGATTTTTCCGTAAGAGCGTGCAAAAACTTAACAAGAGGTAGAGGATGCTCCACTGAACAATTTGAGGCAGGGAACCTGGGATCGGAGAAGGCAGCCTAAGGAGATAATAGGAGTAAAATCACATTACTTTTTTATTTGCACTAATTACAGTTAACTGCAAATACCATCATCGAACCAATGAACGTATCATTTGTACTTTATCTCACAAAATGTGCTGAAACTGACGGCCATCAACCTTAATCCAGGCATGAAATCGACGAACAAGATTCTTAGGTACCCTGACAAATATCCCTGGTGTGTTTCGAATCACACGACAGGCAGCTACAATTCTGGCAACTAATTCCATCTCTGTGTCCACTGGGCTCTCATGCACAAGTGATTTTAGATATCCCCATAGGAAATAATCAAGGGGATTCAGGTCAGGTGACCTCGCAGGCCATGGAAGAGGATCACTTGTTCCAACCTGGCGACCAGGAAATACAGCATTGAGATTGTTGCCGACATCCACACTGAAATGAGGCGGTGCGCCGTCATGTTGCATCCACATCCTCTCATGAATAGCCAAGGCTACGTTCTCCAACAACTCAGGTAGCACTACACTACTGGCCATTAAAACTGTTGCACCAAGAAGAAATGCAGATGATAAACGGGTATTCATTGGACACATATATTATACTAGAACTAACGTGAGATTACATTTTCACGCAATTTGGGTGCATAGATCCTGAGAAATCAGTACCCAGAACAACCACCTCTGGCCGTAATAACGGCCTTTATACGCCTGGGCATTGAGTCAAACAGAGTTTGGATGGCTTGTACAGGTACAGCTGCCCATGCAGCTTCAACACGATACCACAGTTCGTCAAGAGTAGTGACTGGCGTATTGTGACGAGACAGTTGCTCGGCCACTATTGACCAGACGTTTTCAATTGGTGAGAGATCTGGAGAATGTGCTCGCTAGGGCAGCAGTCGACCAATTTCTGTATCCAGAAAGGCTCGTACAGGACCTGCAACATGCGGTCGTGCATTATCCAGCTGAAATGTAGGGTTTCGCAGGGATCGAATGAAGGGTAGAGCCACGGGTCGTAACACATCTGAAATGTAACGTCCACTGTTGAAAATGCCGTCAATGCGAACAAGAGGTGACCGAGGCGTGTAACCAATGGCATCCCATACCATCACGCCGGGTGATACGCCAGTATGACGATGACGAATACACGCTTCCACTGTGCGTTCACCGCGATGTCGCCAAACACGGATGCGACCATCATGATGCTGTAAACAGAACCTGGATTCATACAAAAAATGATGTTTTGCCATTCGTGCAGCCAGGTTCGTACACCATCGCAGGCGCTCCTGTCTGTGATGAAGCGTCAAGGGTAACCCGTGATGGCTGGGTGTTGTGTGATGTCCTTAGGTTAGTTAGGTTTAAGTAGTTCTAAGTTCTAGGGGACTGATGACCTAAGATGTTAAGTCCCATAGCGCTCAGAGCCATTTGAACCATTTTTGTCAAGGGTAACCGCAGCCATGGTCTCCGAGCTGATAGTCCATGCTGCTGCAAACGTCGTCGAACTGTTCGTGCAGATGGTTGTTGTCTTGCAAACGTCCCCATCTGTTGACTCAGGGATCGAGACGTGGCTGCACGATCCGTTACAGCCATGCGGATAAGCTGCCTTTCATCTTGACTGCTAGTGATACGAGGCCGTTGGGATCCAGCACGGCGTTCCGTATTACCGTCCTGAACACAGCGATTCCATATTCTGCTAACAGTCATTGGATCTCGACCAACGCGAGCAGCAATGTCGCGATACGATAAACCGCAATCGCGATAGGGTAAAATCCGGCCTTTATCAAAGTCTGAAACGTGATGGTACGCATTTCTCCTCCTTACACGAGGCAACAACGTTTCACCAGGCAACGCCGGTCAACTGCTGTTTGTGTATGAGTATTCGGTTGGAAACTTTCCTCATGTCAGCACGTTGTAGGTGTCGCCACTGGCGCTAACCTTGTGTGAATCCTCTGAAAGGCTAATCAGATGCACAGCATCTTCTTCCTGTCGGTTAAATTTCGCGTCTGTAGCACGTCATCTTCGTGGTGTAGCAATTTTAATGGCCGGTAGTGTATTTGCACGAACCTCAAGTACAGGTGGCCATTCAGGCGGCCAGATAGAAGATATGGGTCGTCCTCCTCGTTTCCTTGTAAGAAATAAAGAATGTACATGTAAATAAACAGTATATTACGTGTAGACTTGTACGCCTGTTAGTTGTAAATATCCTGGGAAACAGTAACATTAGACAAAGCGACAGACAAGCTTACTTCCATATCTCCTTAGGCTGGCTTCTCGACCCCAGGTTCCCTACTTCATACTGTTCAGTGGGGCGTCCTCTATGTCCAGTTAAGTTTTTGCACGCTCTTACAGAAACGCCCTATATATGCAGACTGAAGCAACAAATGAAACTTTGTACTAGGAGCGAGATTCGAACCCAACTCTCTTGCCTACTAGGCAGAAGCGTTAACCACTACACCACCCTGGCACAATGGCTTTGCACAACTGCACAGTCTATCCTACCACGCCACCCTCCACAGTCCAAATTCCCATTCACACCTCACCCCACTTGGTATTGCCCTAAACTCGAACAGTATTGCAGAGGCGCTCCAACTGTATTGGAATAGCACCTTTACGTCGAACGAAACGAGGTATCCCGTCTGAAACCCAGGCATAGGTGCTTAAATCAAATGAAACTGTATATGCTAGTCCTTGTGCAAATTTTCATTCATCCCTTCAATCTGCACATATACATCATAGACGTTTAAGCGTTGCAAAGATCTCTCGAACCATATAGTTTTATTTGATTAAAGCATTTATGTCTGGGGTTCAGGCAGGACCTCTCGTTTCAATCGATGCTGAGGTGCTACTCCAATACAGTTGGAGAGCCTCTGCAATGCTTTTTCGAGTTTAGGGGGAATGCCAAGTAGGCTGAGACATGAATGGGAATTTGGATTGAGGTGAGATGCGTGCTAGGGTACTCCGAGAAGTTGTGCAAAGCCACAGAGTCAGGGTGGCGTAGAGGTCAGCACATCTGCCCAGTGGGCAGGACACCCAGATTCGAATCCCGGCCTTAGTACAAATTTTCATTCGTTGCTTCATCCTTGATATATAAACATAAATATAAAAATTTTAATAGAGTAATAATACATTGTGTAATTACCATAAAATATATAAAAATGTTGTACTGTACGAACAATAACTTTGTTTACATCGATTAATAGTTCATTGCTTTAGGATAACGTCCAAAAACTTTCAATTCAGAGACAAATAGCCTCTGAAAGGGATAGGTACGAAAAATTGAAAAGTAATTGTGTCACGGAGTTAATTTAAGAAGTATAGAAGCAATAAACTGTAACAACTTGTGTATTATAAAACCCAAAGGTAGACTTACAACACCCTGTGTAAAAGTTATATTATTTGGGACGAAAACATTACACTCTAAAAATATCTGCTACTAAAACAAAAGTTATGGGCCACTACAGAAAATTCCCAGTTGAATATAAGGTTCTTATCGAAAATAAGATACTTGAGCAAGTCTACAGTTGCAGTTATTTAGGCAGTGCCGTAAGTCTGGACATAGACAAAGACACAGAAAACAACAAATTTCATCATATATCTGGAAATATAAACAAAACTTTGAAATAATAAAGTTTGCAATGTCACAAAATTGGAACTATGTAAAATAATGGCACTGCCTGTGCTACTTTATGACAGTGAATCATATATTGAGAGAAAAAGAGGTGAAAACAACATTCAGTCAGCAGAAATTAGATTTTTACTACTATCATAGGTCGCTCAAGGAGGAACAACGTAAAAAAATGATGACATCCGGATAGAATTGGGAATTTATAATTTAAATTAGAATGTTGAAGTGTACAGGTTCAAAATGGTTCAAATGGCTCTGGGCACTGCGGGACTTAACTTCTGAGGTCATCAGTCCCCAAAAACTTAGAACTACTTAAATCTAACTAAACCTAAGGACATCACACAAATCCATGCCCGAGGCAGGATTCGAACCTGCGACCGTAGCGTCGCGCGTTTCCAAACTGTAGCGCCCAGAACCGCTCAGCCACTCCGGCCGGCTGAAGTACACACGGAAGAATGGAGACAACACCGCGCGCGGACGGACGTACACAGAATTCCAGTCGCTGTAAACAAGTACAAGCCCTCAGGAAGAAGAGGTGTAGGACGGTCGAGGAAGAGATGAAGTTCTCCCCCCCCCCCTCCCCCCCCCTCTACCAGTGTTCCTGTTTTACTCCACCGTTTTGATAAGTATAACTTGCTCACAGACTCTTTGAAAGTCACCGGCATCCAAATTTAATTTATGTTGCCGAGGTCGTCGTTTTCAAATGACATCAGATCGGTTCGTAATTTTGTGTTTTGATTTGCGTACGGACCTCTGTTTGCACATTACATTTTCATTGCTGCTCTCTTGTGCATTTTCTGCCACCGCCCTACTGGCGTTATTGTACATATCGTTGGTTGTATTATGTTTGTCATTTTGGGTTTTTCTCTTATTTTAAGTAAGTCTATCTGTATGCTATAACTCTCACATTGTTGTATGATATTATTTGCAGTTCTGTTCTTCAGCTGTTGTTGTACTTATTTATAATGTACGGTGTTTTCCCTTTAATGTTTTATCCTTTCTGTAAGAGCATATGTATGTTTGTCATAATGTTGCTGTATAGTTCTACTTGTAATTCTGCTCCAATGTCATTGTCATCACTGCCAAGGGTTCTCTGGTGTTTGTCTAATTGCGCTTATTTTTACTTTAAGAGTGTGTTTATACGCTCACTTTGTCATTTTGTGCTATTCTACTTTTTTTGAAATTATGCTTCTTTGGCACTTCATAACCCTTGTTCGCTATAGATCCTTGTAACTCAAAGCAAAATAAAGAAATAAAGAAAAAATAGATGGAGTTAATTGTGTGAAGTAGGAACAAGCCTTGAAGCACAGAAGAAGAAGAAGGAGAAAAAGAACTTCGTTGATGTAATAACTTATTCGGATAGAATCGAAGTGTATACTTATATTTTATTAGTATTTCAGTGAACAACATACTTGCGAACGTTGGTCTGCGAGCTATGGCTGTATGAATGTGGAGATGAGAGGAATGCTGCACCATTCTGTAGCTTCTGTCTACGTTCACGAAGCCAGCCTCTCTGTTATTTATTTTTGTTAACCCTTGTGTCTTGTCTTACTCGACCTCCTTTGGTTTGCTGGTTCTACATGGCGATCCATTATCCGTGTCAGTTTTGTTGTTGACAGCAGATATTATCATGCTGTGAATCTGCGCCTTTACGCCCTCACATAATCAGCTGAAAGTCCGGGGCGTTGGTACCAGACGTTGGCAACGTTTCTTAGAAGCAGAATCCTAAGGAAAAATTACGTTAAAATAATTTTCCGGCCGCCTACAAAGTATTGTGCTCATCTCGGTTGAGGATAGGACGGTCTGGGATTACGGTAGGCTAGAATCTACACAATAAATTCCCAGTCTGGCCAAACTTACATGCCTCAGACCACATACACTGTACGTGAAAGGTGCGGTGGACGTGAACGTCACACTTGCCTTTCGCAGCTCAGCAAGTCAGCTACAGCCGAGCACCACGGGACATTCTGTGGATTATCCTGCCACGGAAATATTGGCCTCGACGAGATCCTTCTAGGATTCAATTATTAAGGAATCTGTGGAAATACGTTCAGTGCAAAATCTTATTAATGGCGATGGCGGCTTTCAACAGGATAAGGCGTGGGATCTGGTGATTTCTTTAACACCTTCAGAAAGACAACACCTTACGCCAAATAACGCATCTAGCGACAGTCAATTACAATAATCAGACATTTGAATTCGGACTATGCGAGCCTGCATTCTGACGGAGGGCGTGAATGTACACTCATACTCATAAATTAAGGATAATTGCAGAATGTGGTGCTACACAACGTGGCACTGCACAAAACTGGCGCTAATAGCATAGGCACATAGGAAACACACACGACACAGATCTATAAGTCCACGGTATTGGCCATAACTTTAGAAAACCGACCCGAAACACATGTGCTACAAAACGCCACTGTTTCCTGCGCACATACGCCGACATCAATATGGGATATGATCACCATACACACGTACACAGGCCGCACAACGGGTTGGCGTACACTGGATCATGTGGTCGAGCAGCTGCTGAGGTATAACCTCCCATTCTTGCACCAGTTCCTGTCGGAGCTCCTGAAGTGTCGTACGGGTTTGAAAACGTGCAGCGATACGTCGACAGAGAGCGTCCCTGACGTGCTCGATGGGGTTTAGGTCTGGAGGCCACTATATTCGCCTGATATCTTCTGTTTCAAGCTACTCCTCCACGATGGCAGCTCGGTGGGGCCGTGCGTTATCATCCATCAGGAGGAAGGTGGGACCCACTGCATCCCTGAAAAGACGGACATACTGGTGCAAAATGACGTCCCGATCCCGATACACCTGGCCTGTTACAGTTTCTCTGTCAAAGATATGCAGGGGTGGACGTGCACTAATCATAATCCCACCCCACACCATCAAACCACGACCTCCATACAGGTCCCTTTCAAGGACATTAAGGGATTGGTATCTGGTTCCTGGTTCACGCCAGATGAAAACCCGGCGAGAATCACTGTTCAGACTATACCTGGACTCGTCCGCGAACATAACCTAGGACCACTGTCCCAATGACTATGTACTGCGTTTTTGACACCAGGCTTTACGGGCTCTCCTGTGACCAGGGGTCAGTGAAATGCACCTTGCAGGTCTCCGGGCGAATAAACCACGTCTGTTCAGTCGTCTGTAGACTGAGTGTCTGGAAACAACGGTTCCAGTGGCTGCGGTAAGGCCCGAGCAATGCTACCTGCAGTACTCCGTGGCCGTCTGCGGGCACTGATGGTCAGATATCGGCCTTCTTGTGGTGTTTTACACTGTGGACGTCCCGTACTGCAGCGCCTGGACACGTTTCCTCTCTGCTGGAATCGTTGCCATAATCTTGAGATCACACTTTGTGGCAGACGGAGGGCCCGTGCTACGACCTGCTGTGTTCGGCCAGCCTCCAGTCGCCCTAGTATTCTACCCCCCATAACGTCATCAATATGTGTTCTTTGAGCCATTTTCAACACACAGTCACCATTAGCACGTGTGAAAACGTCTACACACTTAGTCGCTGCACCGTACTCTGACATGCACCAACACACCTCTGCGTGTGTGGACTGCTGCCAGCGCCACCGTGCGACGACCGCGGGTCAAATGCACCGCATTGTCATACCCCGAAGTGATTTAAAACCGCAAACCGCCCACTAGAGCGCTGTTTCACCATGTATCAGCATTATACTTATGAGCACGAGTGTAGTATCAACATTACGTATGCGCCTGCGCGCCATAGATGGAGCAGTATTCGAAGAGGGTGCTTAAAGCCTAGTTTAAACGACGACACCGGCTTGCGCCACTCGCTGCGTGGAACAAGTTGAGCGCAAATGGTTTCGTATATGTCAGTAGACACGCTGCCATCAGTGTACACTTCAGTTTCGTCGTTTGTGAGTGCCGTATATTCCTGTATAAAATGAAAATTTTGGCACCTGTACGTTTTGTGCCGGGGTTATTGCTTCTTTGCGTTACATCGCTGCACAAGAAAAAGAAAAAGGATAAAAAAATTAGGATACGTGTTCGGGTTCGTGAGTGGTTCAAGAAAAGACCTCAGCTCAGCTGCTGAGCGGTCTTTGTAAAAGAAATTGTAATGCAGGATCCAAGAAGTTATTTTAATCACCTACGAATGTCACCAGACGATTTCACGTATCTTTTAAGCACAGCAGAAAAGATGCTGTAATGCGTTAAGCATTGTCGCTAGGGCTAAAGTTACGAATTGCGTTGCGTTTCCTGGCAAGTGGCGATTCATATTCTCTACTACATTACCCGTATCGCTTTCCTAAATCCACAACTGCCAACTTTGTTCCAAATGTTTATGATGCCATCTAAATGGAACTTGCGGAATACATGAAGGTAAAGCATAACATTGTTTAATTAGTTTGTAATATTATTATTAAAGATCAGAAAAATACATTTGCAGTGTGACCAGACCATTACAATTTACCTTAATTCATTGGGGCAACACAGTATAAGCTGCTGACTTCTGTCTATGACTGCCCTTATTCGCCATCTAGTATTTCCTCGGCAGCAACTAACTGTTCTGAATGGACCTGTTCTTTCTTTTGCCATTCGGCCAAGAAACGCTTCCGCTGATGGGTAATTAGAGACTGGTTTTCCTCCATCAGTTCTACGTTATCTTCTTCTGTCCATTTCCGCATTTCCTTCATAATTCTCCTGCAAAACCTGGTAATTTCATCCTCCCCCTCAGACTGATTTGTAATTGACATTAGCGCATCTACAGCATTTTCGAGATGCTGCAAAAGGGTCTTCGACACCCTTTTCCTTGTACTGTGTTTTGATGCTGACTGCAAGTAGCTGCTGCAAGATTGAACACTCACACTGTCATTGATTTTATTCATGCTAGATGTGGGTGGAGACTGTGCTTCACTTGTTATTATGTCCTCCAATACATGCTGAATTTCATCTTCTTCAGTTTCTTTATCATCCTCCTGGAAGGGGGAGAATGACATTGTTATAACCAGACTTGTAGTATACCTGAGCATTCTAATGCACTGCAAGTCGTGTCGCGAAAGTTGGGCCGAGCCGAAATTGCTTAGGCCTAGTTTACACGACGACACTAGCTTGCATGCAACTGCGCTACCTGACCAATGCGCATGCGCGGCGCGCGTTTGCGCAACTAGATGGTGAAACTAAGAAGTTTCGGCTCGTTCCAACTTTCGCGACACTACGTGCACGAGTTTTGAAGTTAGACGTTTTAGTAAACAAACGGAAATATGAAGTGGGAAACGGAAGAATATTTTCGCCTTTTGGACATCTACGCTAAGCATAGTGTGGAATTTCAATGACGACAACTATAAAAACAAGCAGCGACGTGTTGTTGCACTTGAGGCCATCCCACGCGATGTAAAAATTGAAGGACGATGATTCCTGAGCTACAGGGCAAAATGCATTCAATTAGGAGTACATATACAAACGAACTAAGGAAAAGGCAGGTAAGCGAAACATCTGGCTGTGGAACAGCCCACGTCTACAAGACGAAAATCCAATGGTTCGAGATGGCTGACTCATTTTTAAGGAAAATTGTGTACAATAGAGAAGGATACACAAACCTGGTAAGTTGAATTTTTTCTCAATATTCATTTATTTAAAAAGTCATCAGTGCTAATCATTCACAAGTTTTAGTACTGGTACCTATTTTCAGGCTCTTAAATTTAGCCAAGGTACAGCTCCATCTATAACAAATTAGTCTGCAAACTGTGCTCCTCTTAATGTTACCTTTTTTATTGCTACCTGCTTGTAGCTCAGCTTTTATGCTCCTCCATGTCCCTGGTTGGTAAAATCCTAAAATCCACTTTACACATTCTCCTGGTCTATATACTGGGGCTGTACATACTGTTGAGGAGCTGTTTTTCCCTGTCAGTTGTGGAGAGAACATGTAGTCCTGAAAATTTTGTCCTCTATTTGTGGGTGGAGTCGTCTTGGTTTCTCAAATACACGAAATTTCGACACGAGAATTATCAACGCATTTTCTGCAACACGTCGAGCTCTCGAAAGCCGGTAGTTGAATATTTTTTCTTTTACACTCACTAGGACATGTTTTGAAAAAAGCTTCATCAAATACGGTGTCAACGGGAAAGCATCATGTCGTTGTTGTGGTCTTCAGTGCAGAGGCTGGTTTCATGTAGCTCTCCATGCTACTATATCCTGTCCAAGCTTCTTCATCTCTTAGTACCTACTGACACCTACATCCTCCTGAATCTGCTTCTTGTATTCATCTCTTGTTCTCCCTTTAAGATTTTTACGTTCCACGCTGCCCTCCAATACTAAATTGGTGATCCCTTCATGCCTCAGAACATGTCCTACTAACCGATCCCTTCTTCTAGGCAGGTTGTGCACAAATTTCTCTTCTTCCCAATTCTATTCAATACTTCCTCAGTAGTTATGTGATCTACCCATCTAATCCTCAGCATTCTTCTGTAGCACCACATTTCGAAATCTTCTATTCCCTTCTTGTACAAACTATTTATCGTCCACGTTTCACTTCCTTACATGGCTACACTCTATACAAATACTTTCAGAAACGACTTCCTGACACTTAAATCTATACTCGATGTTAACAAATTTCCCTTCTTCAGAAATGCTTTCCTTGCCATTGCCAGTCTACATTTTATGTCCTCTCCATTTGACCATCATCAGTTATTTTGCTCCCCAAATAGCGAAACTCATTTACTACTTTAAGTGTCTCATTTCCTAATCTAATTGACTCAGCATCACCCGACTTAATTCGACTACATTCCCTTCCTCGTTTTGCTTTTGTTGATGTTCATCTTATATCCTGCTTTCAAGACACTGTCCATTTCGTTCAACTGCTCTCACATGTCCTTTGCTGTCTCTGACAGAATTACAATGTCCTCGGCAAACCTCAAAGTTTTTATTTCTTCCCCATAGATTTGAATACTTACTCCGTATTTTTCTTTTGTTTCTTTCACTGCTTGCTCAATATACAGATTGAATAACATCGGGGAGAGGCTACAACCCTGTCTCACTCTCTTCCCAACCACTGCTTCCCTTTCATGCCCCTCGACTCTTATAACTGCTCCCTGTATTTTATCCCTGCCACCTTCAGAATTTGAAAGATATTGTTCCAGTCAACATTGTCAAAAGCTTTCTCTAAGTCTACAAATGCTAGAAACGTAGGTTTGCCTTTTCTTAATCTAAGATACGTCGTAGGGTCAGTATTGCCTCACGTGTTCCAATATTTCTACGGAATCCAAACTGAAATTCACCGAGGTCGGCTTCTACCAGTTTTTCCATTCGTCTGTAAAGAATTCGCGTTAGTGTTTTGCAGCTGTGACTTATTAAACTGATAGTTTGGTAATTTTCACATCTGTCAACATCTGCTTTCTTTGGGGTTGAAATTATTATATTCGTCTTGAAGTCTGAGGGTGTTTCGCCTGTCTCATACATCTTGCTCACCAGGTGGTACAGTTTTGTCAGTGTTGGCTCTCCCAAGGCAGTCAGTAATTCTAATGGAATGTTGTCTACTCTCGGGGCCTTGTTTCGACTTAGATCTTTCAGTGCTCTGTCAAACTCTTCACGCAGTATCGTATCTCCCATTTCATCTTCAACTACATCCTCTTCCATTTCCATAATATTGTCCTCCAGTACATCGCCCTTGTACAGACACTCTCCCTTCTTTGTTTATAACTGGGTTTCCATCTGAGCTCTTGATATTCATACAAGTGGTTCTCTTTACTCCAAAGGTCTCTTTAATTTTCCTGTAGGCAGTATCTAACTTAGCCCTCGTGAGATATGCCTCTACATCCTTACATTTGTCCTCTAGCCATCCCTGCTTAGCCATTTTGCACTTCCTGACGATCTCATTTTTGAGACGTTTGTATTCCTTTTTGCCTGCTTAATTTACTGCATTTTTATATTTTCTCCTTTCATCAATTAAATTCAATATTTCTTCTATTACCCAAGGATTTCTACGAGCCTTCGTCTTTTTACCTACTTGATCCGCTACTGCCTTCACTATTTCATCCCTCAAAGCTACCCATTCTTCTTCTGCTGTATTTCTTTCCCCCATTCCTGTCAGTCGTTCCCTTATGATATCCCTGAAACTCTCTAGAACCTCCGGTTCTGTCAGTTTATCCAGGTTCCATCTCCTTAAATTCCCACCTTTTTGTAGTTTGTGTTTTAATCTACAGTTCATAACCAATAGATCGTGGTCAGAGTACACAGCTGCCCATGGAAATGTGTTACAGTTTAAAACCTGGTTCTTAAATCTCTGTCTTACCATTATATGATCTATCTGAAATCTTCCAATATCTCCATGCCTCCTCCATGTAGACAACGAAAGCATCATCACCAACTAAAATTGCGTCTTATGGCAGGACGTGAGTTCCGGACCCTAAGTTTTAGTGTACAGCTTGCACAAATACCACCATCAGACGCCCTCCCTACTTCACCTAATGGCCTATGGCAGCAGACGACCGACGCGAACGCCTTTGCTAACAGCACGAAATCACCTGTAGTTCATCCTGCGCTCGTGACCATATCGGTTGGACCCCAGGCGACTGGAAAATCGTGGCCTGGTCAGATGAGTCCCGATTTCAGTTGTTAAGAGATGACGGTAGGATCCCAAGGTTGCTCAGACCCACGGATCCACGGGCCCAGATTGTTAAAAAGGCACTGTGCAAGCTGGCGGTGGCCTCGTAATGGTGCTTGCCGTATCTGCATAGAATGGACTGGATCTTCTGGTCCAACTGAAACGATCATTGATTGAAATAGTTATGTGCAGCTACTTGGGGACCACTCGCAGCCATTCATGGACTTCATGTTACCAAACAACGATGGAATTTTTATGGATGATAATGCGCCATGTCACCGGGCCACAATAGTTCGCGGTTGGTTTGAAAAATATTCTGGACAATTCGAACGAATGATTAGGTCACCCGGATCGTCCGATATGAATCCCATCGAACATTTATTGAAGATAATCGAGAGATCAGGTCGTCTACAAAATCCTGCAGCGGCAACACTTTCCTAATTATGGACGGCTATAGAGGCAGCATGGTTGAATATTTCTGAAAGGGACTTCCAGTGGTTTGTTGAGTCCATGCCACGTCGAGTTGCTGCAGTACACGGGGCAAAAGGAGATCCTATACGATATTAGGATGTATCCCATCATTTTTGTAACCTCAGTGTATTTTCTGCAACTCTGGAAGAACGCAAAGTTTATAACCTCATGAAAACCACAAAAGGACCAAAAGTACTGGAACGAATCATACTCAAGGAACTTCAAACATTTCTGAATGTAAAAAAAAAAAAAAAAAAAAAAATTATTAATTCAACAAAAATGCGGTTTCCGGAGTGAGCACAATACCATCCACCAAGCTGTTAGGCTTACTGAGCAAATCTGCACGCCAAGAAATATCAGAAACAGCAAGGGGACTATCTTTCTCGATACTGAGAAAGATTTTGACAGTGTTTGGCAACAGGGATTAATTTACAGAGGCCATAATCAAAGCCGCCGCAAACACCTAATACGCATGTAAGCACAGTTTTTCGGAAACCACCCACTGTACGTCCATGTACCTGGCGCAGATAGCACGATCAAACAAACAGAGGCTGGAGTGCCGCAAGGCTCCATCATGGGCCCACACTACTATTCGATCTTTACTAATAGCATCCGAAAGCAGCCCGATGGAAACTTCTCCCTGTTCACATATGATACAGCCCTCTAAAAGAGCAGCCCAGACCTTCTTTTCACAGCCAGGAAACTCGAAATGATTCAAGATTGGGCAAATCTATGGAAAATAAGCATTTACAGCAAAGAAACCCAAATGATTATGTTAATCCACCGGAGGATAAGCCCAAATGCAACAGTCACTTTTAATGATGTAGATTTATTTCGAAATGTGTTTGGTAAGGCGATAACTTTCAGTGATCATATCACACAGATACGAAGTGCATGAGAAAAGTAATGAGACTGAGTTTTTTACGTGCCAAAACGATACGATACGTTATTTTTTCAAATAACGATATTGTTCTCTTCAAAGTAGTTCCCTTCGGCAGCTACAGACCAGTAGATTCGTCACTTCCAATCTTGGTAGCAGCGCTAAAGCCGTCACATTTTTTTGGATGTTCTCCAGAGTCCGAAAATGACGGTCTTTTGAGACATTTTTCAATTTCGGTATGAGGAAGTGACAGAGACTCAGATCAGATGAATAGCAGGGCGGTAGGTCAACAGAAATGTCTCTTGGGTTCAAAAATTCTGTGACTGAAGTGGCCGAGTGACATGGGGTGCTGTCATGATGCAGTGTCCACTTATCTGCAGTATCCGGTCTCACTCGATTCAACCTTTTCCTGAGCTTTTTCAAGGACATCTTTGCACAGTCAGTTCCACAAAGAAGTGTACGCCTTTATCTGTATGAAATGAAAGAGACTATTATAAATACATGTTCAGACGAAAATACATGTTATTAATAATTGCACAATTACCTAATAGTCAATCCAATCGCCACCACTACCAATTATAGCTTGGCATCTTTGCTCTCTCTCCGGCAAATCATCCACGTTTCCAGCCTCTAAACATCGTCTGATCCACTTCGCAACGAACATCTTTAACTTTTAAGAATTTTAGCAGCAGCTCCATATGAAAGCCTTTGGTCCCTTTCCATGATTTGCAAGGAACACTGCCCCGTGGCGCTTCAGATATTTCGCACTCATTTTAAACTGCGACCGACAAAATAAAATATTGAACTATCACACTGTTTATCTATACACTGTGCAGAAGCGCATTGATTACAGCTTCGAGACAACCAAATGAAAGTGGGCTTCGTCGCTAAACCAAGCCATGCTTGTGCATACTAATTTCCGTCGTGCCCCGTGCCCAGCAGTGCCAGATGGCTCTCGGATAACGTTCACTTGTTCTGGTCGAAGGAGTTCTAGCCCCCGAATAGCCCGGATCTGACCCCACTCGACTACCATGTTTGGAGCGTAGTCGAAAGAGTTGTCAGTAAGACGAGGCGCCCTAATTATCGCATCTCTATGCACCGTTATCGAAGCAGAATTGGCGAATGTGGACAGCGCTGTTTTAAAGAGTGCGTGCGATCGCTTCAGGACTAGATTGGAGGTGGTCATTGCGGCTGAAGGGGGCTACGTTGAGTAATGTTACCTCTTGAAAAATACCACTACTTACATGTAAAAGGATTTTCATTTTCATTTGTATTTTTTTACATAAATTTGCTTTAAAAAAGAAGTTTCATTTGTCCGGGTTTAAGCGTCGCACCCTGTATACAGGGTGGTCCATTGATAGTGACAGGGCCAAATATCTCACGAAATAAGCATCAAACGAAAAAACTGCAAAGAACAAAACTCATCTAGCTTGAAGGGGGAAACCAGATGGCGCTATGGTTGGCCCGCTAGATGGCGCTGCCATAAGTCAAACGGAAATCAACTGCGTTTTTTAAAATAGGAACCCCCCCCCCCCCCAATATTCGTGTAGTACGTAAAGAAATATGAATGTTTTAGTCGGACCACTTTTCTCGTTTTGTGATAGATAGCGCTGTAATAGTCACAAACGAATAATTACGTGATATCACGTAACATTCCGCCAGTGCGGACGGTATTTGCTTCGTGATACATTACCCGTATTAAAATGGACCGTTAGGCAATTGCGGAAAATGTCGATATCGTGTTGATGTATGGCTATTGTGATGAAAATGTCCAACGGGCGTATACTATGTATGCTGTTCGGTATCCTGGACGACATCATCCAAGTGTTCGGACCGTTCGCCGGATAGTTACGTTATTTAAGGAAACAGGAAGTGTTCAGCCACATGTGAAACGCCAACCACGACCTGCAACAAATGACGATGCCCAAATAGGTGTTTTAGCTGCTGTCACGGCTAATCCGGACATCAGTAGTAGACAAACTGCGCGAGAATCGGGAATGTAAAAAACGTCGGTGTTGAGAATGATACATCAACATCGATTGCACCCGTACCAAATTTCTATGCACCAGGAATTGCATGGCGACGAATTTGAACGTCGTGTACAGTTCTGCCACTATGCACAAGAGAAATTACGGGACGATGACAGATTTTCTGCACGCGTTTCATTTAGCGACGAAGCGTCATTCACCAACAGCGGTAACGTAAACCGGTTTAATATGCACTATTGGGCAACGGAAAATCTACGATGGCTGCGACAAGTGGAACATCAGCGGCATTATGGGAAGAAGGATAATTGGCCCCCATTTTATCGATGGCAATTAAGTGGTGCAATGTATGCTGATTTCCTACGTAATGTTCTACCGATGCTACTACAAGATGTTTAACTGCATGACAGAATGGCGATGTACTTCCAACATGATGGATGTCCGGCACATAGCTCGCGTGCGGTTGAAGCGGTATAAAATAGCATATTTCATGACAGGTGGATTGGTCGACGAAACACCATACCATGGCCCGTACGTTCGCCGGATCTGACGTCCCCTTATTTCTTTCTGTGGGGAAAGTTGAAGGATATTTGCTTTCGCGATCCACCGACAACGCCTAACAACATGCGTCAGGGCATTGTCAATGCATGTGCGAACATTACGGAAGGCGAACTACTCGCTGTTGAGAGGAATGTTGTTACACGCATTGCCAAATGCATTGAGGTTGATGAACATCATTTTGAGCATTTATTGCATTAATGTGGTATTTACAGGTAATCACGTTGTAACAGCATGCGTTCTCAGAAATGATAAGTTGACTAAGGTACGTGTATCACATTGGAACAACCGAAATAAAATGTTCAAACGTACCTACGTTCTGTATTTTAATTTAAAAAAACCTACCTGTTACCAACTGTTCGTCTAACACTGTGAGCCATATGTTTGTGATTATTACAGCGCCATCTATCACAAAGCGAAAAAAGTGGTCAAACTAAAACATTCATATTTCTTTGCATATTACACGAATATGTAATAAAAAAGGGGGTTCCTATTTTAAAAAACGCAGTTGATATCCGTTTGACCTATGGCAGTGCCATCTAGCGGGCCAACCATAGCGCCATCTGGTTTGCCCCTTGAAGCTAGACAAGTTTCGTTCTTTGTAGTTTTTTCGTTTGACGCTTATTTCGTGAGATATTTGGCCCGGTCACGATCAATGGACCACCCTGTAGAGTTTCACACCATAGCTTCTTCAGCATACAGTTTTAGATTTTTTAATTCCTTTTATTAAAAGTTAATTGGAATAAAGCTACACAATTTCAAATGGATTTGGCGACTCCTTTCATCAGATAGCGTTTACATAAGCATACCACTTGCATTTCACAATTGAAAAGAGCGCTGACATTACACTACATGCAACACGAAAATTAAGAATAGGAGACCTTTATACAAAGCAAAACAAATAAAAATGTTAAAACGTTTAGAATTTCAAGGAGCGTATTCCAGTCAACAATGCTAGAGGCTTTTTCAAAATCAGCAAACGCTACAAATGTGGTTTTTGTTTCCCTTATCCTATCTTCTAAGATCAGTCGTAGAGAAAGTAGGGTCTTGCGCTTTCTTACATTTCCCTGGATCACAAACCGTTCTTCCGTAATGTCAGTCTCAATCATTTTCTTCTTCAATCTACTGTAAATAAACGTGCCAATATTTTCCAACTATAACTTACTGAATTTGTGGTTAGTTAACTTTCACAGCTGTCATCATCCGCCCTTTTTTTATTTGTAATTGTTAGGTTCTCCTTGAAGTTTGAGACAATTTCACGTCTGTCATATTCGAGAGGCGTTCAGTAAGTAATGCAACACATTTTTTGCTGAACGCAGGTTTGTTTTATTCGGGATTCCAATAGACCATACTATTCCCCTCTCTTCTGGCTACCAAACGCTATGTTTCAACACAATCTCTGTTCAATGCGACAGCCTTAGGCCACCTTACTAGGAGAGCCTGTATGCCCGCATTTTACCACTCTACTGGTCAACGCCGGAGCCAACATCTTGCTGTCTCGATAACCTCCCATCGTCAACGTATTGCATCCAGCGGAGTGCATCCTTCTTTGGGACAAACAGTTAGAAGTTCGAAGGTGCAAGATCCGGGCTGTAGTGTGGAGGAGAACGATCAGTCGTCGTCCAACGACTCACCGTGCTTTTGTTCACTGTCACGTCTCCATACACATTCTGCAACCGTCTATGAATATCTGTGATGTTCTGGTTATCTGCAAAAAGAAACTTACGGATTCCTGATTTTCGCGGTACACTCGTGATATGGTCGTACGGGAAAATCCCCACTTCATCGTTACCTCGGAGATGCTGTGTCCCATCGCTCGTGCGCCAACTGTAACACCACGTTCAAACTCACTTAAATCTTGATAACCTGCCATTGTAGCAGCAGTAACCAATCTAACAACTGCGCCAGTCACTTGTTGCCTTACATAGGCGTTGCCAATCGCAGTGCCGTTTCCTGCCTGTTTACATATCTCTGTATTTGAATATGTATGCGTATACCACTTTCTTTGGTGCTTCAGTATATTAACTAATGTAATATTAGTGTTATTTTTAACCTCATTAAATTGTCAAATGCTGTATACATACCGGTTTTACTCAAAAGAGGTACTTTTTTTTGACTGGGCAGAAAATACCCCACATCCCAGGTTATGGGTTTTTTGCATGACTCTCCCATTCTCCACCTGGCAATGTAAAATCTCCTCTTAATACAATGTCATCATCAAGCAATTTCATCGTCAAGCAATTTGCCGTTGATATTTTCCATGTTGTCTGTTAATGAGCTCTGCCTTTACAGCTTGAAAGATTACAGAATGTACACCTGTGAATGTTTTGAGAGCAGTAGTCATCGCCGTGTGCTGAATGATGTTTTCAGTAGCTGTGACAGATTTTCCAAACCAAGTAAATAGTTGCTAGGGAAATCGTGCGCTTTTCCAGATGTGGTGCCACATTCCAGCATGGACGCTGAAGGAAAGGCCTTAATGTGAAAGTGGTTCAAATGGCTCTGAGCACTATGCGACTTAACTTCTGAGGTCATCAGTCGCCTAGAACTTAGAACTAATTAAAACTAACTAACCTAAGGACATCACACACATCCATGCCCGAGGCAGGATTCGAACCTGCGACCGTAGCGGTCGCTCGGCTCCAGTCTGTAGCGTCTAGAACCGCACGGCCACTCTGGTCGGCCCTTAATGTGAGATGCGAGCTCGCAGCAAGCGTTCAGGAATCTTTGGGGGGAATGCTTTAGAAATACTGCAGGGCTGGACGACCCTTTTTATAAACAGGACGAGATGTTTCCAGTTGGGAAGGTTGAAAGGGTTGCTATTGTTCCGGACGTCCTCTGGTGCGCCATTAGGAGTAGCCGAGGCGCTTATCGGCTGCAGAAGGTAGCGGCACGTCATCTGGGAGGCCCACGCGGGCTCTTGTACCTAGCAGGTAGCGGCGAGAATTCGCGACTGATGTGGAATTTCCACCAGACTCTACCTACAAACATTACATGCGCTCACCACAGCATGCCAAACTAAAGGCATTATTTTTTAAACTTCAGTTACAGCAACAAATACTAAAAAAATGCAAATTACTTATGTTACCATTATATTTTATGAGGTGTTACTTATTTTAAAATAATAGTGTTTCATGTGCTTTTCATCAGCATTTGAGCGTAGGTTATTTTGTAACTCTTTTATAAAAATTAATGTTAGCCAGCTGGTTCAAGGTTGTAAAATACTGTAATGCATGTCACTCGGACAGAGTGTTATATTAGGGGAAGGACAACAGTGACAGCCAATAGGAAGAAACTGAAACATTTAGTGAGGGCAAGGCATTGTCAACTGGGTTTGTGTGTGAAGAGTGAGGGGACTGGTATCGGAGGTTTGGTACAATACAGAGATCTATATCTAGGATGCGATTTTGTAAAACTTGGCGAGTTTTGTTTTTCTGTGGCAAGTTGCCACATAGTGAAGTTTTGGAATCTGAATCATTTCAAGAGTACATCGCGCCTTACAGTTTCCCAGGGAGTTATAGCAGGAGACACTTTGAGTGTATTTGTGAATTTGGCTGTCAGCTGAAGTTTAGTGAAGTAGCTAGTGCCAGTAGTACGGTTTTTTTAGTGAATAAAAAAATTGAAGTTTGTAGACATTCATTGTGTTGCTTAGCTTTTTTGTTATAAACAACTCCAGCTACGTCCTCTGATTTAAATTGCTGTTGACAAGTTTACAAAGCAGTTATGAATGTGTAATCTTTGTAAATAAGAACTATTTTGGAGGGGTGTGTGGCAACCCGTCACTAGGCTACATCTGACGAGCCAAAATCAGGTAAATCCGAAAATCCGATCACGAATTTACTTTCTCTTTCCGAGATACTTGTTTCGGAACCAGGTTGTAGCTAGTGGGCTCCTGTTTCAGGAGGTCAATAAAAGCATTCAGTTACCAAGTTTGACCCTCTCTTAATGTTTAATTTCACATTCACAATATGCAATAACATCGCTAGGTGTAGTAGAAGTAGTATATCTACACTGATTCTGCGCCCTTTGTTTACATGTGTGACGTCATGCAACTAATGTCATTGACCTAGAGATGACATCACACACAAGCCAAGCTCGCCGTATTGTCTTCATTCTCATCAGTAATATCATCCTCATCAGTCACGTCATACAGGTAAACCCCTGTCCTGCCTCCTCTCTCTTCCCCTGACCTCCCTCTCTTCCCCTCGTCCTCTCCAGCCAGTCACAACAAAGTATGAACATGAGACGTAAAATCACAGGGGTAAAAAAAGAAGGGAGTTGTCATTACGTCACAAACTTGAAGCTGAAGTTTGCCATCTTACATAGCCCAAAACATTAGGTTCACTGCATTTATATCTCCATAGTTCACCACAGTGATACTTCCTTCTGATGCCACTCTGACATTCCCACGTCCAGTTTTGACCGTTGAGGATACTTATCGAATTTTGTGGTCTAACCAAAAAGCGTTATGCTTTTATTGTGTAGAGACGTCGTTGTTTCGTTAAAAATGCCAGCTTGTTTCATTTACGGCTGTACTAATTGATCCGATCGTAATCTTAAATTTAAGGAATCACATTTTATTTGTAACTAGAGCCGTTCAAGCAGTATTTTATTAGCTTACATGAAGTATGGCTGCCCTATTTACTTTATTTCTTGCGTTTTTAATTACTTTCCAAACTGCAAACCCTACGACTTTCAAGCTATACTTCAACTATCTCTGCACAACACATGGCTACGTGACCGCGCTAATTGTTGGTGCAGCATCTCGTGCCCTAAATTCCTCTCGCTGATGATCGCATTGTTCACATTTACTCCGATTTTAAAACAATTCTGGGTAGAACAACTGGAGACAGACGTCATGAGTGTGTCAGTTCTGTGTTGTACTACCCCACCACTTATGCCTTTAGGTAATTAAACTGTAGTAGCATGTAGATGCCCAACGAAGACTGTCACAACAGAGCAGCCAACTCAAACAGACCGCTACTCTCGGCATTTGGCGTAGCTGCCCGAGTACTTGTCGTAGATGGTTCCTCGAAGCGCTCGAGAGCCGTGTCTTCAAATGCGGCATCCCGTCGTGTTCGAGGTCTTCCAGCATCACCATGATATCCCGCTAACGAGCCTGTTTCGCCAAGTCGCCGGTGAATTGCTGTAAATGTTTGCGGGTGTGGGTGGGATGTTCCTGGGTACCGTTCCTCATACAGCCGTCGAGCTTCATGAGCATTCATGTCGGATAGTCCATAAACAAAAACCACATCTCGTTGTTCTTCAAACGAATACAGTGCCGCCATGCTTACTGTATGACTAAATTGCAGGTGATGTATGTGTGCGCTCTGAAGCGAAGTTTACTTGTGAATGCCTCTGGCATTAGGTGGAGACAAAACAGCAAGACCTATTCGACACGTGTGCGTGTCATGTTGGGGCAATGACAGAGCAAGGGACGTTTTTTTTGTGCGTGAACCAAAAACCATAGCGCTGCCTGTAAACCGACGAACGGCAACAGCGCAACTCCGCCCCCCTCCCTCCGGCCAATTGGAGCACGTGGCGCCAAGTTTCCGTAGTTTAAAGATTGCGCCTTGTCGACACACACAACATTAGTAAGTTTGGTTCCTACTGGCACAAGGTATCCAGGGTTAAAATTTCGTGACAAATTTTCTTCACCCTGTGTATATATGTGAGGGCTCCGCTACAGGTATGTTTGGGACGAGAAAGCTGCAATCTTATACTTATAGACTCCTCTCATCTTGGCTACCAGAGCATAGAGCCATAAAAATACCTCTAGCCTTCTTAGAACTTGCGTATGTCCATCGATATATTCCTCTTCTATCGGCAGACCGGCGCCCTCTTCTCTACATTCTCCGCCCAAATCTCACTGTTGCCCTCTTTCTGGGACCTATTCCTGTGCTTGACAACACCCCCACCGAAGAAAAACGCTGTAGGGACTTGGGAGCGGCGGTCATCTCGTGCAGAATTCCAGTGACGTCGTTACCTGCTGTCAGCACTATGTCGGCTCGCGATGGTCGTCCGCTCACCCTGTCCAGAGCACACAGCAGCCTTCGCCGAACGGTGTCCTACTTGGCGTCGCCGTCACCTTAACAACCTGCGGTAAGTTAATGATGCCCATTGCCCCACTCTGATGTGCTGTCTGTCTGTGAAGCTGCCAGCCCGCCCAAATGCAATTCTCAAGAAATAAAACGCCTACTAGTACCTCATGTATTGGCAATCACTGTCGGATAATCTGTAATAAAAATAAAGGAATACACACAAATCTAACTAATTCGATCTATATATCATTACATAATTTGAAAAGGAAAGTTGCTACTCACCATATAGCGGAGATACTGAGTCGCAGATAGGCACAACAAAAAGACTCTCACAATTAAAGCTTTCAGCCATTAAGACTTTCGTCAACAATAGACACACACACACACACACACAAACGCAACTCACACACACGGCTGCAGTCTCAGGCAACTGAAACCACAATGCAGGAAACAGCACCAGTGCATGATGGGAGTGGCGATTGGGTGGGGATGAGGAGGAGGCGGGGGGGAGGGGAGGGATAGTATGGTGGGGTTGGCAGAGAGTGAAGTGCAGCAGGTTAGACAAAGGGTACCACCATCTATTCCAGTCCAGCCACTGACGTCACCTATCCCATCAAAGGCAGGGCTACCTGTGAAACCAGTCATGTGATCTACAAGCTAAGCTGCAACTACTGTGCTGCAGCCTACGTAGGCATGACATCCAATAAGCTGTCTGTCCGCATGAATGGCCACCGACAAACTGTGGCCAAGAAAGAAGTGGACCACCCTGTTGCTGAACACTCTGCCAAACATAATATCCTTCATTTCAATGACTGCTTTACAGCCCACTCCATATCCATTCTTCCCACCAACAACAGCTTTTCTGAATTGCACAGGTGGGAACCTTCCCTGCAATACATCCTATGTTCCCATAACCCTCCTGGCCTCAACCTTCGTTAGTCACTGTCCTTACCCACCCATCCCCTTCCGTTCCTATTCCATCACTACACAGCTGTCATTCCACCATCACACCCAGTCTTTTTATTTCTCTCCTTTTCCACTACTGCTCCGCGCCCCTCTCCCTACCTCTTCCCTGATCACTGTCTAACCTGTCTGCCACCCCCTCCATACTATCCCTTACCCTCCCCACTCCAGCCTCCTCCTTACACCCAACTAGTCGCCACTCCCACCATGCACTGGTGCTGCTGCTTGCAGTGTGGTTTCAGTTGCCTGACACTGCAGTCACTTTGCATGAGAGTGTATGTGTGTGTGTACATGTATGTGTGTGTGTGTGTGTGTGTGTGTGTGTGTGGTGTCTACTGCTGACAAAGGCCTTTTTGTCCGAAATCTTTAATTGTGAGTGTCTTTTTGTTGTGCCTATCTGTGACTCAGCAACTCTATTATATGGTGAGTAGCAACTTTCCATTCCATAATACATGATATTGTTATAATCCATCCTGGATTTTCCATTGTTTGATTCAATACATAATTTACATCTCAGATGTCGATAATGTGAAAGTCGATGAAATTGTCTGTTTCGACATATTTCAGTGTGTATGACTATATGAATGCCAGCCACTGTGGCCGAGCGGTTCTAAGCGCTTCGGTCTGGAACTGTGCTGCTGCTACGGTCGCAGGTTCGAATCCTGCCTCGGGCATGGATATGGGTGATTGTCCTTAGGTTAGTTAGGTTTAAGTAGTTCTAAGTCTAGGGAACTGATGACCTCAGATGTTAAGTACAATAGTGCTTAGAGCCAATTGAACCATTTTTGAACTTTATGAATCTGTTTGTATGCTTTGCTTACCTTCTGAAGAAAGATCTGGCCGAAAACTTATGTGAATACACTATGCGTCGTGTCTGCCTGCCGCTCGCCCTGTGAGTAGCTATCTACCCGCTTCACAGTGTAGTTATGCCCTCACGAAGTTTGTCGTAAATATTCCCCTGCACTTCATCAGGAACAATGATGGCCATAAGTGTAATGCCATAAGAAAAAAATGGTATTCATTACACCGCATTAAGATAGTCTGCAGCACAAACAGAGATTCACAATGCTGCAGCCAGAAGTTTTGATCACTGATCCATTTATATAAAATGCCTGACAAACAGCAAAGTAAATTTTGAAACTAAACGGAAGACGCTTCTGTTTGACAACTCCTCTATTCCACAGAAGGCTCTCTATTATTGCAATGTGAGAATGGTGATGCGTAGGAATTACTGAGTAACATCTATCCATCTTTAATTAAAAATGCATAAAATAATAAATGACCAGCATGGAGCCATGTTTAAAAATTGATGTTAATTTAAAATGAGACGTTTCACATCATTAATGATTTATTGTGCAAATGATACATTGAACATGATAGTAACTAACTATCGGTATATCATAAAGCATAGTACAGACATATATACTTTGAAAAAATTTAAAAAATCAGAAGTAAAATGATCAAAGTAGACATACAGTTTAATTGTGACATGTTTGGTTATTCCTCAAAAACTGACAAAGTTACTAGCGAGAAAAATTCCAGAGTAAGAAACAAATACTAAGCTACAGCTGGAAAGGTAGGCCTTATGCTACACAGCAAAATACTATTTTACGCGCTCTAGGCGCTTGAGACCATTCCCTTATCACATTTATGGTATTGCGCAATGCTGTTACATATTTTAAAAATTATATCATTTTTTACGCTGTAAATTACTATTATTGTTCACACTGAATGACGCATCATAGGTAAGATTACAAACCGAGAAGATGTGTAAATTACAGTGAGACTAATGCACTGACAATCTAATAAAATAAAATAAAATAAGACCTCTACTCTGCGCGCCCAAATGGGTCGTATTACTAGAACAAACATACACTAAAGAACAGTAAAAGCGTTCGAAATACCCCCTGACACTATGTTATTCATGTAAGCACTGATCTGTTTCTTTGACATTTCAGTAATCGTGCACTCTGTTGACATGTGCAAGATACGCTAGCATGCCTTGGTCCTTTCATCATTGGAGACTGTTGTGCATAAGAGCTGAAAGAAGAAAAGATGCAATACCAGTAAGCAAACAAGCACTGTTTTCGGAGTTCCATTCCAGCTTCATTTGCTGTGGATACAAGTGCAGTAAAAGGAGGAATTAAAAATAGAGTGCGAAATAATACTTTGCACATCACTTCCTCTTCTTGGTTACTCCTATCAATACAAAAAAGCCGCGCGGGATTAGCCGAGCGGCGGTCTTAGGCGCTGCAGTCCTGGACTGTGCGGAGGTTCGAGTCCTCCCTCGGGCATGGGTGTGTGTGTTTGTCCTTAGGATAATTTAGGTTAAGTAGTGTGTAAGCTTAGGGACTGATGACCTTAGCAGTTAAGTCCCATAAGATTTCACACACATTTGAACAATACAAAAAAGTTACATTAGCGGGGCCAAATGTGTCATATTACTAGAGCAAATACACATTCAAGAACAGAAAAACTTTTGAAATAGCATTCATGTAAACAGTGTAATTTTTTAGAATTTAGAACAGTTGTTGGTGCACACGAAAGAAATAATGAACAAGCAGCAGTCGTAAACAGTAGTCTGCTAATATTTTCGTCTATCTAAAATGGCGACAGGCCAATGCCTTTGACACTAGCTTCAAAACAACTTACAGCGTAAGTCTATAGCGCCATCTCACTTCTCTTTTTTTTTTCTCCTTGGTACAAATGGTGTCAGGTGACATTACTCCTGTGAAAATGAACACCATGATGTACTTTTCCAAGTATACCTCCTCCTTTTGCGATTATTGAACAGAGTATTTGCTATTACTAGTTGAAACTTATTACAGAACTCAATCAGTAGAGTCAGTGTCGTCGTGACTGCCGACTGCTTCACGTCTGCTGTGCAGCGAGCTACCTTAATTTAAGTAATAACTGTATTTTTTTTACTTGTCACTTCTTCTTCCGTGTGTATTTGCTTTTAGGAAGCTTTAATTGTCGAGTGCTATTAATAGTTCCATAGATTTCGTGTTTGTTTTGAATACAGTCAGAGAGAGTCCCTTTAGTCAACCATAGTGCCAGTAGTGCTAGTGTTTGTTTTCAATACAGTCCAGAGACAGGTAGTGCTATTTCCATTGTTTTCTACAAGAAGTGGCTAGCAACCACAGTTTAGTGAATAAACAGCCGCCTTTAGTGAATTAGCAGTCTAGTTAAAGGTTGATTAACTCTCTTCAGTAAATTGATTCCTTAGGATGGATAGGATGTGTGACTGCTGTGTACGGACGCAGGAGGAGCTGGCCACTGTTCGCGAACAGCTGAGCGTGTTGATGGCCGCGGTCAGCCGTCTTCAGGCTGCTGCCTCGGAGTGTAGCGGCAGTGGGGAGTCTGGTGCGTCGCAAGGTACACCCCAGGTGTTACATGCTTCACCCACTGTCCCTGCTGTCGAGACATCTTCGCGTGTACTGGGCGCGGTTGGGCCACCCTCTCCCCAAGGGGAGTGGTGGGTTCAGCGGCGTTCGCGGCGCACGAGGCGGAGGGTCAATGTGGAGGCTGGCCGTGTGGCATCGCCCGCTCTGCCTGTGAGTGGACATGTGGCTGCTCCTTCAGCAAGGTCCGAGCAGGCACACGGGGGGAGGGGTTTATTAGTTATTGGGAGCTCCAACGTTAGGCGGGTGGAGGAGCCCCTTAGGGAAATAGCGGGAAGGTCGGGGTAGAAGGCCAGTGTTCACTCTGTCTGCTTGCCGGGGGGTCTCATCCGAGATGTGGAGGAGGCCCTACCGGCGGCGATAGAGAGCACTGGGTGCACACGACTGCAAATTGTTGCTCATGTCGGCACCAATGACTCCTGCCATCTGGGTTCAGAGGTCATCCTCAGTTCGTACAGGCGGTTGGCGGAATTGGTGAAGGCGGAAAGCCTCGCTCGCGGGGTGAAATCAGAGCTAACTATTTGTAGTATCGTTCCCAGAACCGATCGCGGGCCTCTGGTTTGGAGCCGAGTGGAAGGCTTAAACCAGAGGCTCAGACGATCCTGCGGAGATCTGGGGTGCAAATTTCTCGACCTCCGCTATCGGGTGGAGAAATGTAGGGTCCCCCTGAATAGGTCAGGCGTGCACTACACGCCGGAAGCGGCTACAAGGGTAGCGGAGTACGTGTGGAGTGCACATGGGGGTTTTTTAGGTTAGAGAATCCCCTCCCTAGGCCCGACAAGACGCCTCCTGAGACGCAGCAAGGTAGGAGTAGGCAAAATGCAACAGGGAATAACAATATTAATGTGCTAATAGTAAACTGCAGGAGCGTCTACAGAAAGGTCCCAGAACTGCTCTCATTAATAAACGGTCACAACGCTCATATAGTACTAGGGACAGAAAGTTGGCTGAAACCAGACGTAAATAGTAATGAAATCCTAAACTCAGATTGGAATGTATACCGCAGAGACAGGCTGGACAGTGAAGGGGGAGGCGTGTTTATAGCGATAAGAACTGCAATAGTATCGAAGGAAATTGACGGAGATCCGAAATGTGAAATGATTTGGGTGAAGGTCACGGTTAAAGCAGGCTCAGACATGGTAATTGGATGTCTCTATAGGCCCCCTGGCTCAGCAGCTATTGTGGCTGAGCACCTGAAGAATAATTTGGAAAATATTTCGAGTAGATTTCCCCACCATGTTATAGTTCTGGGTGGAGATTTTAATTTGCCGGATATAGAGTGGGAGACTCAGACGTTCATAACGGGTGGCAGGGACAAAGAATCCAGTGAAATTTTTTTAAGTGCTTTATCTGAAAACTACCTTGAGCAGTTAAACAGAGAACCGACTCGTGGCGATAACATATTAGACCTTCTGGTGACAAACAGACCCGAACTATTTGAAAAAGTTAACGCAGAACAGGGAATCAGCGATCATAAAGCGGTTACGGCATCGATGATTTCAGCCGTAAATAGGAATATTAAAAAGGGTAGGAAGATTTTTCTGTTTAGAAAAAGTGACAAAAAGCAGATTTCAGAGTACCTGTTGGCTCAACACAAAAGTTTTGTCTCAAGTACAGATAGTGTTGAGGATCAGTGGACAAAGTTCAAAACCGTCGTACATAATGCGTTAGATGAGTATGTGCCAAGCAAGATCGTAAGAGATGGAAAAGAGCCACCGTGGTACAACAACAGAGTTAGAAAACTGCTGCGGAAGCAAAGGGAACTTCACAGCAAACATAAACATAGCCAAAGCCTTGCAGACAAACAAAAATTACGCGAAGCGAAATGTAGTGTGAGGAGGGCTATGCGAGAGGCGTTCAATGAATTCGAAAGTAAAGTTCTATGTGCTGACTTGGCAGAAAATCCTAAGAAATTTTGGTCTTATGTCAAAGCGGTAGGTGGATCAAAACAAGATGTCCAGACACTCTGTGACCGAAATGGTACTGAAACAGAGGATGACAGACTAAAGGCCGAAATACTAAATGTCTTTTCCCAAAGTTCTTTCACAGAGGAAGATTGCACTGTAGTTCCTTCTCTAGATTGTCGCACAGATGACAAAATGGTAGATATCGAAGTAGACGACAGAGGGATAGAGAAACAATTAAAATCGCTCAAAAGAGGAAACGCCTCTGGACCTGATGGGATACCAGTTCAATTTTACACAGAGTACGCGAAGGAACTTGCCCCCCTTCTTGCAGCGGTGTACCTAGGTCTCTAGAAGAGCGTAGCGTTCCAAAGGATTGGAAAAGGGCACAGGTCATCCCCGTTTTCAAGAAGGGACGTCGAGCAGATGTGCAGAACTATAGACCTATATCTCTAACGTCGATCAGTTGTAGAATTTTGGAACACGTATTGTGTTCGAGTATAATGACTTTTCTGGAGACTAGAAATCTACTCTGTAGGAATCAGCATGGGTTTCGAAGAAGACGGTCATGTGAAACCCAGCTCGCGCTATTCGTCCACGAGACTCAGAGGGCCATAGACACGGGTTCACAGGTAGATGCTGTGTTTCTTGAGTTCCGCAAGGCGTTCGATACAGTTCCCCACAGTCGTTTAATGAACAAAGTAAGAGCATATGGACTATCAGACCAATTGTGTGATTGGATTGAGGAGTTCCTAGATAACAGGACGCAGCATGTCATTCTCAATGGAGAGAAGTCTTCCGAAGTAAGAGTGATTTCAGGTGTGCCGCAGGGGAGTGTCATAGGACCGTTGCTATTCACAATATACATAAATGACCTTGTGGATGACATCGGAAGTTCACTGAGGCTTTTTGCAGATGATGTTGTGGTGTATCGAGAGGTTGTAACAATGGAAAATTGTACTGAAATGCAGGAGGATCTGCAGCGAATTGACGCATGGTGCAGGGAATGGCAATTGAATCTCAATGTAGACAAGTGTAATGTGCTGCGAATACACAGAAAGATAGATACTTTATCATTTAGCTACAAAATAGCAGGTCAGCAACTGGAAGCAGTTAATACCATAAATTATCTGGGAGTACGCATTAGGAGTGATTTAAAATGGAATGATCATATAATGTTGATCGTCGGTAAAGCAGATGCCAGACTGAGATTCATTGGAAGAATCCTAAGGAAATGCAATCCGAAAACAGAGGAAGTAGGTTACAGTTCGCTTGTTCGCCCACTGCTTGAATACTGCTCAGCAGTGTGGGATCCGTACCAGATAGGGTTGATAGAAGATATAGAGAAGATCCAACGGAGAGCAGCCCGCTTCGTTACAGGATCATTTAGTAATCGCGAAAGCGTTGCGGAGATGATAGATAAACTCCAGTGGAAGACTCTGCAGGAGAGACGCTCAGTAGCTCGGTACGGGCTTTTGTCAAAGTTTCGAGAACATACCTTCACCGAAGAGTCAAGCAGTATATTGCTCCCTCCTACGTATATCTCGCGAAGAGACCATGAGGATAAAATCAGAGAGATTAGAGCCCACACAGAGGCATACCGACAATCCTTCTTTCCACGAACAATACGAGACTGGAATAGAAGGGAGAACCGATAGAGGTACTCAAGGTACCCTCCGCCACACACCGTCAGGTGGCTTGCGGAGTATGGATGTAGATGTAGATGTAGATGTAGATTCCTTGCCCCAAGCCCATTTCTCCTGTAACCTTTCCTTCTACTCCTTCCCCTACAGCTGCATTCCCCATGACTATTAGATTTTCATCTCCTTTTACGTGCTGTACTTTTTCACCATCAGGAGCGATGCCCGTTTGTGGTGTACGCCGACTTTGAATACCTCCATGCTCCCGTGACCCACAGTGAAGGTGACCCCGAAGACTCACATGGTATCTTCACAGAAAAAACATGTAGCATATGTTCCAAGTACCAAATTGTGTCGCCTTATATTTCGAGTCTTAACCGCTACAAATATTACGTTGGGGCTAATCTTGCAGATTGGCTTCTCACTGAGCTTGAAAAACTTTCGTGGGAGATTGATGAACTTTTCAGTGACAACGTTCCCATGACCAAAGTCAAGGAGAATGAAGATTTGTACAATAACGCCGTTGGATAGAAAACCAGAAACTACTCGTAGGAACCACTGTCAGCTTACAGGGAAGTTCCGTGGTGCTGCTCACAATACATGCAATTTGAAGTACCGGCTACCAAGGCACATTCCCGTTATCTTCCATAATTTAAGTGGATATGACTCTCACTTCTAGTTGAGCACTTGGCTGATTTCGGTTTGGAGAAAGATCAGGGCAGTGTCATACCTAAGAGCGTTGAGAAGTATATTTCATTCTCCAAATGAATGACACCAAGAATTACGCTCCACTTCCTTGATACGCTACGTTTTATGCAGGTGCCACTCCAGAAACTTGTTGAAACTCTACCTCTGTGGGATATGCATATCATTCGAGCTGCATTTCCTGATAAGGAAAAGTTTCAACTTGTGATTAGGAAGGGAGTTTTCCCATATGAGTGTGTGGATAGTATGGCGAAACTCAACAAAAGCAGGCTACTCGACATAACTGATTTCTCCAGCAACCTTACAGGTGATGCCATAACGGAGGCAGAGTATGAGCATGCCATGAATGTCTGGTGGGAATTCAGCATTTCCACTTTAGGAAAGTATGAACAGCTTTACATGGATAAAGACGTGTACTTGTTAGCGGACGTTTTCGAGAAATTCTGGGGTGTATAGATGACCAAATATTCTATGGATCCCACCTTTATTACATAACACATGGATTGTCTTGGGACGCCGTGCTCAAGAAAACGAAGCACAGCATAGGAATATTGACCAATGCTGATATGCTTCTTTTCTTTGAGCAAGGGATCCGTGGGAGACTTCGCCAATGTGTTCATAGGCACGCCGAGGCAAATAAGCCATGCAGGCATGAGAGGTTGAACGCATCCCTTGATACGAGTTACATCATGTACTTGCATGTCAGTAACTTATACGGGCACGCCATGCAACAATCGCTACCGATTGACAGGTTTCCACGGCTGCCCGAAGACGAATGCAGGGTTCAAAATGGTTCAAATGGCTCTGAGCACTATGGGACTTAACATCTATGGTCATCAGTCCCCTAGAACTTAGAACTACTTAAACCTAACTAACCTAAGGACATCACACAGCACCCAGTCATCACGAGGCAGAGAAAATCCCTGACCCCGCCGGGATTCGAACCCGGGAGAATGCAAGGAATTAGGTTCAAAAATCGAGTGTATGGAGGCTGATTCTAATTTAGGGTATGTGGTGGACTTAGAACCCATATACTCTGTTAGTTTGCATGATACATCGCCGATTTTCCGCTGTGTCCAGAGCAGCTAGTTCTGTGAGGACGCTCCATCCCAAAACTGATGACAACTTTGGGGGATAAATGGAGGTACATTATAAACCATCGTAATCCCCAGCAGTTCCTAGATTGGGGATGGAGCTGGTTAGAATCACCTGGGCTATCTTCTTCATGCAATGCCCCTGGTTGAAGGAGCATATCGATTTGGATACGATACTGATAGCTTCTGTGATGTCTGACTTTGAGAAAGATTTTCTTAAGTTAATGAATAATTCAATTTTCGGTAAAACAATGGATAATTTGAGGGAACATCATGAAATTTGGATTAGAACTAAATGGGACGGACATTGGGGCGTAATAAAATGCATCAGACCAAACTTTATACAGGCCACAATTCTCAGTGAGAACTTTGTCGCTGTGGAGATAGCGAAGGTTGGACCAGCGTTCACGAAACTTATCTATGTGTGGTTGTGCATACTAGACCTATCCAAACTCCAGATGTACTGCTTTCATTACGAGTTTGCGAAACCTCATTTCACTAATCCTAAATTACTTAATATGGACACAGATAGTTTAATCTATTGGGTGAAGAAATGCGATCCATACGAAGTAATGAGGTACCATGGCAATGAATTCGACACATCTTCATACGAGGCCGATAATCCTTACGGTATTGTTCCACAGAAGAAGAAGGTTATCGGCCTTATGAAAAACGAGGTAAATGGATTGCCGATTGTGGAATTCCACAATTTGTAGGTCTGCAAGCAAAAGTGTCTGAGTATCACACATTGGAAGGTGCCACCCAGAGGCAACCTAAGGGTGTGTGTCGTGTGGCATCAAGAGCTTGCTCTATCAAAGACTATTCGCGATGTCTGTAGAGTGGTATTATCGGTGCTCCGCCGCAGACACAGCCGCAGCGCATGGTGCAGAAAACTAGGATTCGACTGAAAGGACACGAGGTGTACCACACGCTCAAATAAAGTTGGCACTCGGCGCGGTGGCTGGTGGGAGCGACTGTGAAGGCATTTCCCATTTACAGTCGCTCCCATCAGCCACCGCGCCGAGTGCCAACTTTGTTTGCGCGAATATTACGCTGTGCTGCCATAAAAAATCGGCCTGTCGCCTCGTGATGATAAAAAGAGTCATTTATGCTGACGGGATTGAAACTCTGCTGTACTCACACTATTCACTTGAGAGGGTAAGGGGGGGGGGAGACTCTGATTGAATGAGAGGGAGAGAATGAGGCTGGGTGTGAATGTGACAGAATAGCATCGTAGTGTAAGTAACTATGTGTCTGTGTGTATGTATGTGTGGTGAAAATATGTATTTATGGACGCCATCTGTGTACTGTGTACACCGACGTCAGTATATTTGCACACGACGCATGGATGAGCACATTGTATTTACTGATGAAGAAAAAAATCTATGCAATTGTTAAAAAATATGTTCGAGGAAATGATGACGATGAAGTCCCATACTCCTTTACAGAGCGTAGCGGACTTTGCGGGAGACCCGCACCGCCGTACTAGGCAAGGTCTTAGTGGAGGTGGTTTGCCATTGGTTCGAGGAAAAACAAACGTAAATCTTGCAGCGTGTGCGCACGGCATGCACATTTGTAAATGTAACAGTTTTTATGTTTCCTCCGTCGCTAGCCATCCAAGTCAGATTAGTTTTCAATTGTACATAGATAGCAATCTATCAGAATTAGTGCTGGTCATCCATGTAACTGGTCTATTGGAACTGTGTAATATACATGTTGAAAAACTCGCACTCTAGGGATCGCCGGCACAGCAACTCAGCGTGTTCGCTGAGAGAGCTGGCTGGTCTCTGTAATAAAAAAACTGAGTGAAGGGGCCAAAAACGAACTTCAACGGATGTCATGTGACGTCTGCTATGATCAAGTACAACGAAAAATAACAAACAAAATGCAGAAAAAGGATGGATAGCGTCTTTGACTAGAAATTAAAATGTCATCGGTCCCGGGTTCGAAACCTGCCACCGATTAAATTTTGATTAATTATCAGCATTGGTGATAGAAGACTTCCGGCATAAGAAGTTCCCTCATTCTGCCAACGACCTTGTCAAAGATGACAGAGGAGTGGACAGAGGTTCAGAACACTCTCTTGCCCCTTGGGTGGGAAACTGCCCCTAAAGACGGAAGAATCAGCAACGATCAACGGCATGAGGATCCAGAAGGCGTCTCGACTCTGCCCACCACCAGGGATTACGTTTAGCGTCTGGAGCTTTTTACACCAGCCCTGTGGAAAGCCTTTATGCTGAGACTGCTGAACCTACGCTGTCCAATCGGCGAGCTGTTCTTCTGAGTCGTTATGCTAGCCATCTGTCTTCCATGCCTGCTAATCCGACCCATGACATTTTTTTTTCAACGCGTCCATTGATTTAGGGTATGCAGGCCGCCCTTCTTCTCTACTACTACCACCGGGAGTCCGCTTCCGTCAACTGCTCCATTCTCTTTCCTTCCACTTTCCTAAAACTTTCTTGACAACTTGGGGTACAGCACCGACTTGGCTCCGGCCCCGGACCTTCCTGCTCTTGTTTATCGTCGGGCATTTGCTGCTCTATACGCACAAATGAAGGATGCCACATTTATTTACACTGATGGCTCAAAAACATAATTTGGTGTTGGGAGTGCCTATATTGTTGGCGACAACCCTAATCGATTTCGGCTTCCCGACCAGTGTTCGGTTTTTACTGCGGAGCTTTACGCTGCTCTCCAGGCTGTCCAATACATCCGTCGCCATCAGCGGATACAGTATATTATATGCTCAGATTCGCTCAGCTCTCTCCTCAGTCTCCAACCTCTCTACCCTGTCCACCCTCTGGTCGACCGGATTCAGGACTGCCTCCACTTGCTCCACTTGGGGGGCGTCTCTGTGGCGTTCCTCTGGATCCCAGGAAATGTTGGTATCTCTGGAAACGAGGCGGCCGTTATAGCGGCCAAGGATGCAGTCTCTCTTCTTCAGCCTGCTGTTCGCATGGTTCCTTTCGCCGATCTACCGCATGTTTTATGTCGTCGTGTTGCTCTTTTATGGCACTTACATTGGTCGACACTTCCCAATAGTAAATTGAGGGGCGTGAAAGCTCTTCCCTGTGCTTGGACCTCTTCCTCCCGAACTCGTCGTCAGGAGGAGGTAATTTTAACTAGGCTCCGGATAGGGCACTGTGTTTTTAGCCATCGACATCTTTAAAGTGGCGATTCTCCCCCGCTTTGTCCCCACTGCTCTCAATTGTGGACGGTGAGACACCTTTTACTTGAGTGCCCTATTTTACCCCGTTATGCGCCCGTGTACAGCTGTCGCCTGATATATCTTCCATTTTAACAGATGACACGCACTCAGCCGATCGCGTTCTCGAGTTTATTAGTGTCAGTGAGATGACGTCACTCATTTGAAGCTCTTTTTGGGGACAAACAACCCCCCTTCTATAGTGGTTTTTTAAGGTTTCTTCTGTTTTTAGTTTTCCCACTTATTTGAGTTTCGCTCCCATTGCTGCTGGTTTCCAGTTTTTTTTTTTTTTTTTTTCTTTTTTTTCTTTTTCCTAAGTCACAGACCGGGCGCTAATGACCGTAGCAGTTTTGCGCCCTAAAACCATACCAAAAAAAAGGAAACCATTGCATTAAAGACACATAACTTTTTTCCACAGGACATGTGGCCTGTAATTGAAAAAGTGTCGTGATGATCCGTTCATTGGCAAAAGATTCCGGAATAGTCTCCCATTCGGATCTCTGGGAAGGGAGTGCCAAGGATGATGTGACCATGTGAAAAAAAATTGAATAATCAGCGAAAGGACGGCATTCTACCAGTCGGGGCGTGGAATGTCAGAAGCTTGAACGTCATAGGAAAGCTTTAAACTTTATGAATTTGTCTTCCTCGATAGGCACAGTAACACGTACGGGATCCTTGGAAGCTCTACTAGATGCCCTGTTAATAACTTGTCGGGGGAAAGATAAATCAGACACCTTAAGCGAATAAGCTTTACACGACAATCTGATGAAAATTGTGGAGAAAGGAATCGGGACATGTCTTTGATCCAAACAATGATATTTACCTTTCTCCTTATTTTCCTCATTGGAGAATAGCAGCATGTTTACATTCAGCTTAATCTTACTGGTAATTTTTTAGAAATTAAGGGGGCCGACGACTAAATACTTTTCTGCTCATCTGACCTGCTTTTCTTCTCCAGGGCATAAACATGAACCGATATACCGGCATTCTGGAACTCATATTTAGGTATGTCCTGGATCTTGGCGGGGAACTCGATACCGTCAAAATTATAAAACCCACGAATAACATCACGTACATGGTATCTACCAGGAAGTTCAGGATGATCTCTGTAATTTCTCTCGCAAGCCAGGATTAATCGTGCAAGACAAGCCCGATGGGTTTTATTTTGGACATTAATACATGCCCCCTTATTAGCTATATCTTTAGGAAGCTTGATATAGCTTGATCCTCCATTTATTGGGCTTGACCTTCCATTTTCTTGATCGTAGTCATATGTATGAATGTCAAAGTCTAGCATTGGGCTGAGTGCCTTACTTGATCCTCTAACTTCTATCTCAAAAAACCGGTTCAGTGTAGCACTCAAGGTGGACTCACGAAACCGCTTGGCGATTGATGTGCTCCGCAATATCACGCTATTTTCCCCCCAAAAGATAATGAAGTCATGTATCTTCAATGCCAGAGGCCTGTTTGCAGAGATGCGACAGTTCGACACGCAGCACAGCACTGCATTTGATGGCGGGAGACCACGGATCATTAACAGTCTTGAGGAGCTCCGTATCCAGAACTGGTACACATATTTTCAGGAACAATACAGGGTTTCAGTATCCTCCTGCTGGATTTTCGGTCCTAGTGTACGAGATTCGACCTCAAAGGTGACTGCAATCACCGGGTATTCTAATTGCGGTATGGTGTTACAAATCTCATATCCTTCACTAATAGGGCGGGAGAGGGAACAGTCACGAGCCACAGGTTTATTATTACTATTACTGCAAGTACAAACAGTTGCCGACGATGCTGCTGCTGATGGCTGTCGCGTGGAGGAGCAGGAAGGTGCACGTACCTTGCGGTTCAAGCAAGAGTGTGGGGGAGGAAGAGATTGTGCGTTGCCCCAGTGTGAGTAGCTTGGCAGCAACTGCAGCTACAGAAATGGTGGCAGTTCCCACAGCCCTGCGCCAGTTTCCAGAAGGAGGGTGGCACATGGACACCAGAGAGGTGATGGGGAGGCACCAGGGGTGGCACCGGGGGCGGCACGGGGGTGGCACGGGGGTGGTGGTGGAGGCTGTGAAGGCTGCCGCAGCTTACTACACAGCGACGATGTCCGTCTTACAGGGTGAGCATGCCGCACTAGACCTCGTTTAAAGGGTTACGTTATATATAGGGTGGTCCATTGATCGTGACAGGGCCAAATACTTCACGAAATAACAGTCAAACGAAAAAAACTACAAAGAACGAAACTTGTCTAGCTTGAAGGGGGAAACCAGATGGCGCTATGATTTGGCCCGCTAGATGGCGCTGTCATAGGTCAAACGGATATCAACTGCGTTTTTTCAAATAGGAAAACCCATTTTTTATTACATATTCGTGTAGTACGTAAAGAAATATGAATGTTTTAGTTGGACCACTTTTTTCGCTTTGTGATAGATGGCGCTGTAATAGTCACAAACACATGGCTCACAATTTTAGACGAACAGTTGGTAACAGGTAGGTTTTTTTAAATTAAAATTCAGAATGTAGGTACGTTTGAACATTTTATTTCGGTTGTTCCAATGTGATACACGTACCTTAGTCAACTTATCATTTCTGAGAACGCATGCAGTTACAGCGTGATTACTTGTAAATACCACATTAATGCAATAAATGCTCAAAATGATGTCCGTCAACCTCACTGAATTTGGCAATACGTGTAACGACATTCCTCTCAACAGCGAGTAGTTCGCCTTCCGTAATGTTCGCACATGTATTGACAACGCGCTGACGCATGTTGTCAGGCGTTGTCGATGGATCACGATAGCAAATATTCTTCAACTTTCCCCACAGAAAGTAATCCGGGGACGTTAGATCCGATGAACGTGCGGGCCACGGTATGGTGCTTCGACGACCAGTCCACCTGTGTTGAAATATGCTATTCAATATCGCTTCAACCGCACGCGAACTATGTGCCGGACATCCACCACGTTGGAATTACATCGCCATTCTGTCATGCAGTGAAACATCTTGTAGTAACATCGGTAGAACATTACGTAGGAAATCAGCATACATTGCACCACTTAAGATAGCCATCGATAAAACGGGGGCC
The DNA here is from genome assembly GCF_021461395.2 of Schistocerca americana. Lineage (NCBI taxonomy): Eukaryota > Metazoa > Arthropoda > Insecta > Orthoptera > Acrididae > Schistocerca > Schistocerca americana. The sequence continues at coordinate 224,969,598 of NC_060125.1, read as the reverse complement.
AATTATCCTTCTTCCCATAATGCCGCTGATGTTCCACTTGTCGCAGCCATCGTGGATTTTCCGTTGCCCAATAGTGCATATTAAACCGGTTTACGTTACCGCTGTTGGTGATCGACGCATAGTCGCTAAATAGAACGCGTGCAAAAAAATCTGTCATCGTCCCGTAATTTCTCTTGTGCCAATTGGCAGAACTGTACACGACGTTCAAAGACGTCGCCATGCAATTCCTGGTGCAGAGAAGTACGGTACGGGTGCAATCGATGTTGATATAGCATTGTCAACACCGACGTTTTTGAGATTCCCGATTCTCGCGCAATTTGTCTGCTACTGATGTGCGGATTAGCCGCGACGGCAGCTAAAACACCTACTTGGGCATCATCATATGTTGCAGGTCGTGGCTGTCGTTTCACATGTGGCTGAACACTCCCCGTTTCCTTAAATAACGTAGCTATCTGGCGAACGGTCCCGACACTTGGATGATGTCACCCAGGATACCGAGCAGCATACATAGCACACGCCCTTTGGGCATTTTGATCACAATAGCCATACATCAACACGATATCGACCTTTTACGCAATTGGTACACGGTCCATTTTAACAGGTGTAATGTATCATGAAGCAAATACCGTCCGCAGTGGTGGAATGTTACGTGATACCATGTACTTATACGTTTGTGACTATTACAGCGCCATCTATCACAAAGCGAAAAATGTGGTCCAACTAAAACATTCATATTTCTTTACGTACTACACGAATATGTAATAAAAAATGGGGGTTCCTATTTAAAAAAACGCAGTTGATATCCGTTTGACCCATGGCAGCGTTATCTAGCGGGTCAACCATAATGCCATCCGGTTTCCCCCTTCAAGCTAGACGAGTTTCGTTCTTTGTAGTTTTTTCGTTTGATGCTTATTTCGTGAGATATTTGGCCCTGTCACTGTCAATGGACCACCCTGCATACTAGACTCTCGCTAATCCGGCCCTCAGTAGTCCGGCCTCTCACAAGGGAACCTCCCCATCGCACCCCCCTCAGATTTAGCTATAAGTTGGCACAGCGGATAGGCCTTGAAAAACTGAACGCGGATCAATCGAGAAAACAGGAAGAAGTTGTGTGGAACTATGAAAAAAATAAACAAAATATAAAAACTGAGTAGTCCATGCGCATCATAGGCTACATTAAGGAAACTGTAAGCTAAGGTGCGCCGTGGTCCCGTGGTTAGCGTGAGCAACTGCTGAACGAGAGGTTATTGGCTCAAGTCTTCCCTCGAGTGAGAAGTTTACTTTTTTTTATTTTCGCAAAGTTATGATCTGTCCGTTCGTTCATTGACGTCTCTGTTCACTGTAATAAGTTTAGTGTCTGTGTTTTGCGACCGCACCGTAAAACCGTGCAATTAGTAGACGAAAGGACGTGCCTCTCCAATGGGAACCGAAAACATTTGATCGCAAGGTCCTAGGTCAACCGATTCCTCCACAGGAAAACACGTCTGATATATTCTATACGACACTGGTGACGGCATGTGCGTCACATGACAGGAATATGTTGTCGACCCACCTAACTTCTGCACTTGGCGAATGGGTAAAAACATTCTTCTACCTTGCCCGATTTAGGTTTTCTTGTGGATGTGATAATCACTCCCAAAAAAGTGATGAAAACATAAGAGTTTGTCACATAAACTGCAACAAATGAATGTAACAGTTTCACAGACACACAGTTTTCCCTGTGCTCTGTCAAAACACCTGTTTTTAACGTTTTCAAGTTTTTCCGTGTGTAGACCGTCAAATCCTGCATATGTCCAAACAAATCTGAACATGTCCTGGAATTTTGGAGAGCGAAGTTGATTATGTGTGAGTGCCTGAACTTTGATAATTGTCTGAAAATAAAAAATTAAAATTTTCATTCGAGGGAAGAATCGAACCAAGGGCTTCTCGTTTCGCAGCTACTTACGCTAACCACGGGACCACGGCACTCCTGAGCCCATATACTCCGAAATGTTACCTATCTTGCACATGGACTACTCAGTTTGTATATTTTGCTTATTTTTTTTCATAGTTCCACACAACTTCTTCCTGTTTTCTCGATTGATCTGTCTTCAGCTTTTCAAGGCCTATCCACTGTGCCAACTTATAACTAAATCTGAGTGGGGTGCGATGGGGAGGTTCCCTTGTCAGTAATCCGGTGCACATACAAAAACACGTGCACAATGAATTGTCGCGTGCAAAATGCTTAATTAAACAATGCTTTGTACACTGTATTTCAAATTGGAGCCTTCTTTACAGTTCGGAATCATGTCTTCTAAAAGGAAACACGTTACGCTGGACTCAAGCAGAAACTCGAAATTTTAGGTAATGTAAATCGAGGTTGTTCGCAGAAAGCCATTGCTGCTGAGTTCAGTGTTGGACGAGCAACTATTTATGGCATCAAAGAGAAAAAAGATGTTATTCGACAGCTCTCAACACAAACGAATACTGAGTTGGGAAAACGGAAGATTATGCAAAAATGGTTCAAATGGCTCTGAGCGCTTTGGGACTTCACATTTGAGGTCAGCAGTCCCCTAGATTAGAACTACTTAAACCTAACTAGCCTACGGACATCACACACATCCATGCCCGAGGAAGGTTATGCGAAAGAGTGAGAAGGAAGAACTGGATGTAGCTGTTTATAGATGGTTCATACAACAATGCAGTAAAGGAATTCCAGTCAGTGGCCCGATTATAAAGGAAAAAGCAGCTGCATTTAACAAACAACTTGGCGGCAGTAACTTCTTTGCAGCGAGCGAAGGTTGGCTATCATACTGGAAAAAACGACATAGCATTCGGCAACTGACAGTCACCAGGGAAAGCCACTCAGCTAACGATAAGGATGCTGATGAGTTTGTAAGCAAAATACGGAAGATAATAGAGGAAGAAGATTTAACTGCTGATGCCTTGTATAATGTTGATGAAACAGGGCTCTTTTTACAACATGGTTCCTTCAAAAACATTAGCTGCTGAGAACGAGAAGGAAGCTCGTGGTTACAAGCAACAGAAACAGCGCGTAACATTAATGGCTGTTGCAATGTAAATGGGAGTCATAAACTACCGCTTATGGTGGTTGGAAAATCCCAACACCCACGTTGCTGTCAACACACTGACGTAAATACTCTACCAGTGCAGCATTGCGCTCAGAAGAAAGCGTGGATGGATAGACAAATATTCTCTTGGTAGTTCCAGCAGTGAGAAAAGAGCTGAAGAAGAAAAAGCTTCCACTGAAAGCTATCCTTATAACTGACAATACTCCCAGTCATCCTTCAGATGTTTGTCTAAAGTCAGATGGTATACAAGCACTCTTTCTCCCACCAAATTTGACAGCTCTAATTCAGACCATGGATCAGGGAATTTTGGAATCAATTAAACTTCATTACGAGCGGGAAGGAGCGCCTGGTCCTGGGCACGAATCTGCCTGGCGGATTTGAGCCGAGGTCCGGTGAACTGGCCAGTCTGTGGATGGTTTTTAGGTGGTTTTCCATTTGCCTTGGCGAATGCGGGCTGGTTCCCCTTATTCCGCCTCAGTTACACTATGTCGGCGATTGCTGAGCAAACAAGTTCTCCACGTACGCGTACACCACCATTACTCTACCACGCAAACATAGGGGTTACGCTCTTCTGGTGTGAGGCGTTCCCTTGGGGGTCCACCGGGGGCCGAACCGCACAATAACCCTGGGTTCGGTGTGGGGCGGCGGAGGGGTGAAGTGGACTGCGGTAGTCGTCGTGGGGTTGTGGGCCACTGCGGCTGCGGCGGGGTCGGAGCCTCTCCAGCGTTTCTTGGTCCCCGGTTAACATACAATACAATACAAGCTTCGTTATCGACATTCACTTCTCGTCTCCTTGCTGAACGAAAGTGAAAACGACTCTATCGAGACTATGCTGAAGGCGTGTAAAACAACTAACATACGTGATGTTTTCCAAGCAGCCGAAGCATGGGATAATGTGGAGACTGCTACCATAATGAAGAGCTGGAGAAAATTGTGGCCATTCATTGATGCCGAGTTTGATTCAGTAGTGAGTGACAGCGATGAGCCAGTCAATTCGGAAATATCAATTACTTCGTACATTGACACGTTCCACAACCTTCCAGGAGGAGAAGAAATTGATGATGAAGATGTAACTAAGTGGCTGAATGAGGAAATCTGTGATATGGACCAAGCTTTAACAGATGAAGAAATAATCAAAGCGTGCATGAAAGTAATGATGAAAGTGATGAAGAGAGAGCATGAAGATTTCTCACACTGCTGGTGCTGGAGGTGCCGAGGTATTCCTGGAGTACGTTATGCAACAACCAGGAACATGCAGTACCGAGTCCTCCCTCAGTCATGAGTGTGTGTGTGTGTTGTTCCTTGCATAAGTTAAAGTTAGTTTAAGTAGTGTGTAAGTGTAGGGACCGACGACCTTAGCAGTTTGGTCCCTGTAACGCATCCTTTTATATTATTATGTTTTGCTATTGTTGTTGTTAGAAAAATCTTTATTCAGTCGGTCGTCGAAATTTTGAAATAAAAGTTATTGTGGATGTCGCGTAATAAATATTTCGCGTGAAGCGCTGTTGCGACAGAGGCAAAGATCAATTGTGGAAACTAAGCCACTGAATATTACAAATAATGTTATTAAAGAATACAGCCGACTGACTATATCAAATAAGAGGGCACGTACATTCGCGAATGAGTGGTCAAAACAAAAAAAAAAAAAAAACAAAAAAAAAAAAAGTGTTAATACTGTGTAGGAAATATAGTTACGCTTGTACACACTCAAATGTATGCGAACATAACGAACGGGATAGAGGCACGTACATTTTGAGTGTAATCAACCCCGGTGGCTTGGATAAAAAGAATTACATTTAAATGCATTTATTCATCTTAGAGCGTAAATGTGTGGACTTAGAAATTAAATGAAAAGAAAGACTGCAGGTTCTGAATGTCGCGGCAAACATATTGAAATTGACGGTAGCGGCCACGAAAGGAAAAAGGTGAACACATTCACGTACCTCTATTGTTGAGCAGCGTCGCCGTGAAGATTGTCGCCTCCATCTAAATTCTCTGCATAAAATTAAAATAATACTAATAATTTTCCAGAATTTCAGGAGTTGGGACTCATGGTATCACAAAAGACGAAATCGCTCTGCTTCAAAATCACTTTCATTATTTAACCCAATGTTATCAGTACGAAGTGGCACAACACTTGTTAACACTAAGACAGGATAACAGCGAAAGGTAACTTATCCTAAAACTAATAAACGAAGAGCGTAAAGCTTCTTTTGTTCAGCAAATGCTTTACGCATTAATCTCTGGTAGTTGAACTAGTGTCTATATATTCATAAAAATTTTTTTTATATAAGTCCTTTACATCCCATAGGAATTCACACACATTTGAACATTTGCAGTACCGATGTAATGCTTGTAAAGTGGTTGCGTTATAAACATGCCACTGTCGCATATCATCATTGCGACAGTTAAAAATTAGGTACATGTTTCGTAGTGAGTGATACGACTGCATAATTATGTACTCAAGGACTAAGTTTTCTTTGAAAATTAGTGTATTCTAGGATTTAATAAAGTATATCATCTATGTTTTAAAATTGTATCCTTCAGTTTAATAAAGTACAGTACACTATATCCCCTATGTTTTCAAAATAAATAAAAAAATAAATGAATAAAATAAATTTCAAACGCTGCTGCTTGATGGCGCTGATCACTTCACGGTAGATCAGAGACGAACCATACCAACGATTAATGCACATGAGCGAGAACAAAACAATCGACCTCTCACAACAGCGGATGAAGGGAGACTGAGGATGGGAGTGGAGGGGCTGGGCTTTGTATACCTTCACTGATTCAGCATTGGCCAAAAGGAACACAGTATTCTGGAACACCTGCCTCAGCATTAGCCAATAGGAGGACAATATTCTGGGACACCTCGGTCTGCTGGTTTCAGGTGCATGTGCCGCAACCGAAAGTAGACACTTGAGGTGGGAATTCCCCAGCGAAGGACGCCGCCACAAACAAAGGGAACTGCAGCTTTGGGTTGACCTGGAGGCCAGACGGCCACAAAAAATGCATCTTGCGTCCATAGTCACGGGCAGCGGATCTCAGTTGACGCCCAGTATGCAATGTGTAATTTCAATATTGATTGAAGTCATCGTATTCTCACACTAGTAAAGAAACAAAATCTTTGATACTCCAACAGGTTTTGATCGTAAAAAGCTCAAATGTACCAACTGCAATACATCCGTCTCGGGGTGTTCCAAAGTGTTAAACAACGACGATGCTTAGCAGGAGGAACTTGAAGCGTGTGTACACATGATACAGAACAGTTTTGCGATAACATTATCGTATGCAAACTTTTCAAAACGGTTCAAATGGCTCTGAGCACTATGGGACTTAACATCTGAGGTCATCAGTCCCCTAGAACTTAGAACTACTTAAACGTAACTAACCTAAGTACATCACACACATCCATGCCCGAGGCAGGATTCGAAGCTACGATTGGAGCGGTCGCGCCGTTCCAGACTGTAGCGCCTAGAACCGCTCGCCCACTGCGAGGGTGGGTGACACTTCTGTAACAAAATGGATACACAGAACGTCCTGTCGTAGGTTAACCTAAGCAGATCCTCACATGTTCTTTGCTACACTACCAACTGCGATGATTATTACAGCATACCAATCCATACTGGTGATGAATTTCCCGGAGGTTGGAGTCCTCCCTAGGGCATGGGCGTCTGCAAACTTTTCATTATCTGTTTGCTTGGCTCTTGAAAATTTAACTCGAATGGATGTACTCTAGTATTTTGCTCTCGCAATGGCGTCTTAGTCGAGAAATTTTATATGATGGAGGGGGGGGGGGAGGGATCTACGGTAGTTTCATGCGTGTAAACATGGCGTAAGGCTCCGAATATATGGTGAATTTACAACTATCGAAAATTCGAAAAGGTTTCCTGGACTTTACGAAATCGAGAAAAAAAGCCGTGAGGGCTTTTCTAATTGTAATTACTGTGGTGTCACCGCCAGACACCACACTTGCTAGGTGGTAGCTTTAAATCGGCCGCGGTCCACTAGTACATGTCGGACCCGCGTGTCGCCACTGTCAGGGATCACAGACCGAGCGCCACCACAAGGCAGGTCTCGAGAGACTGATTAGCACTCGCCCCAGTTGTACGGACGACTTTGCTAGCGACTACATGGACGAAGCATTGCTCATTAGCCGAGCCAATAGTTAGAATAGCCTTCAGCTAAGTCAATGGCTACGACCTAGCAAGGCGCCATTAGTAACATTGCATGTATCTAAAGAGTCTCACATGTATCGCCACAATCTCCAGATGTACCACAAGGATGGATTAAAGTTAAGTATTCCAGCAGCTACGTACTTTTCTTTATAGCATTCATTACGTATCCTGTTTCAGACCTCACGCACCCTGCTTTGGCTTAGCGCGTGCCTTTCGGCTTCCTCTCATTGTGTCTAGGCTGTCTTGTCTAGACACAACAATTTTTGGTGACGAGTCAATGGCAAGGGTCTTGTTCTTTCTAATTGCTTACATTTACTTGTGTCATGGCTTCGCCAGATGTACTGTCCGACTTTTATCGCTTGCAGAATCAGCAGACGCAGGCGTTATTGGATGCCCTTGGACAGCTCGTCCAGGGTCAACGTGCACTGCAAAACGATGCGGCAGCCGCCGCTCCACCGCTACCGCAGCCACAACTCGCAGTTGCACCGCCTTTTAGGCCGTTTGACCTAGCTAAGGAAACATGGACGGAGTGGTCACGCCAGTTTGGATTTCATCTCGCCGCCTACAGAATTCAAGGTAACGAGCGGCAGCCTCATTTATTGTCGTGTGTAGGGGTGCAAACGTTCCGTGTGATAGTGAAATTATTTCCCCGACGCGACGTAGCAACTCTGTCCTACGAAGAAATTTTGTCGGCATTGGACGCCTATTTCAAGGAAACAGTTAATGTCGTTGCAAAAAGGTATACTTTCTTTCGTATGAAACGTACGGCCGGTCAGACTAATAGGGAGTGGGTTGCGACATTGAAAGGCCTTACAAGGGATTGTGCTTTTGAGTGTGAATGTGGACTCCCTTATTCAGATACTATGGTACGTGATGCAATAGCACAGAACATTTCTGATGTTCATATACGGGAACAGATTTTGAAACTCGTCAATCCCTCCCTTCAACAAGTGATAGACATATTGGATAGACAGGACACGCTTGACTTTGCTCCGGAATCATTTGCAACTTCGCCAGCCGTGTGTAACATTAACCGGCCCGCAGGGCGCGCTGCGCGGACCGGTAAACTGCCCTCACGCACGTCCATGCAGCTGCCGCCACGCTCTAAACCAGGTGTGCCGCGCCAGCATACAAATGCAGTGAAATCATGCCCGCGGTGTGCTACTAGACATTCGCGTGAAAATTGCCCATCACGCCAAGCTATTTGCTTTTTCTGTAATAAGAAAGGACATGTTCAAAGTGTTTGCCAGAAAAAGCTCAGATCAGACACTCTTAATCATTCCAGGCCCTTTGCTTCGCGCCAGAATCGAACCAAGAATACTCAGGCTCGTGAACCTTCGCCCATGGACATTCATGTAGTTAATTCCACTTCGTCCAGCGCCACGTTCTCTAACAGTGACTGTGTTCGTCCCACAAAAAGTGTGCGTCGACGTCGCCGGAAATCGCGTCAAGTCGCAAGTGCTACTGTACCTGTATCAGTTCAAATTGCACGAGACAGTCGCTCTTGTCGTCAGCAGGACAATAAACTTTTTGTAGATTTGGACTTTAATGGCAAGGTCATACCATTCCAGCTCGATACCAGAGCTGCTGTTTCATTGCTCAATCATGACACGTACAAACAACTGGGCAAACCTCCGTTGTGTGCCGCAAATGTTAAGTTAAATAGTTATTCAGGCCAGAATATCCCTGTGTTAGGACAGTGCACTCTTCTTGCAACATACAAGGGACAAACAAAACTTGTGTCATTTTACGTTCTTCGTTCTTCTTATGCAGTGAACTTGTTTGGTTTAGATTTATTTCAATTGTTTAACATGTCTATTGTAAATCAGGTCCTATCTGTGAATCAGACTGCCTTCCGCCAGTGTTTCTCGGCTATGTGAAGAATTTGCAGACATTTTTGCATCGGGCTTAGGTTGCGCTCAGAACTATGAAGCACATTTGGAACTGAAAGTCAACGCGCAACCGAAATTTTTCAGAGCGCGCAATGTTCCTCACGCATTGCGTGATGAGGTCGTAAGAACATTACTTGATTTAGAATCACAAGGTGTAATTGACCGTGTGCAAGCTTCTCTCTGGGCCTCACCCTTAGTAATTTTGCCAAAACCTTCTGGAAAACTGAGACTTTGTGTGGACTTCAAGGCAACAGTGAATCCACAACTCGTGATTGCAACTTTTCCCTAACCCCGCCCGGAAGATCTTTTTGATAAACTGTGCCCGGGTAAATGCTTTTCGAAGTTGGACCTAGCAGATGCGTACTTGCAAATACCAGTGGACGAGGAATCCCAGCGTGTCTTGGTGGTTAACATGCATCTCGGTTTGTACCGATTCAAAAGACTGCCATTCGGGTGTGCATCCGCCCCTGCATTGTTTCAGCAATATTTACAAACTGTTTGTGCGTCGGTCCCTACTGCTGTGAACTATCTGGACGATATTGTGATCTCCGGAAAGACAGCAGACGAGCATTTAGCACACCTACGAACATTATTTCAGGTATTGCGACAAAATGGTCTTCGCTTGCGGAAGGACAAATGTGTGTTTTTTGCTCATGACTTACCATATCTGGGACATGTCATAAATCCACAAGGCATACATCCCAGTCCAGAGCACTTCTGTGCCATACAAGACTCGCCTTCGCCGCAGACTTTGAAGCAGCTACAGAGTGTGTTGGGTAAAATTAACAATTATCATCGCTTTCTGCGCAATGCCTCTTCCATTTCAGCTCCGCTTTATAGCTTACGCCGTAAGGGTGTTCCGTCCGTCTGGACGACGGAATGCGAACGCGCTTTTCGCCAGTTGAAATCGGCGTTGCTTTCAAATACTTGCCTTACGCCATTCGATCCCCAGAAACCCCTTTTGTTGATGGTAGATCCATCGAATTTCGGGATCGGTGCTGTGCTTGCGCACAAAGATGGATCGCATGATCGCCCTATTGCCTTTGCGTCCAAATTGCTCTCGTCTGCGCAAAGAAATTATTCACAGATAGAGAAAGAAGCTTTGGCTCTCGTGTTTGGTGTTACTAAGTTCCATGATTTCTTGTATGGTCGTCACTTTACCATCATCACAGACCACAAACCTTTGACGTCGCTTTTTCATCCGAACAAGCCTGAACCTCCACGTACAGCGCAGAAATTCATTCGCTGGTCTATTTTCCTCTCGCAGTACCGCTACGATATCTTGTATCGGTCCACTGCTAAGCACGGAAACGCCGATGCGTTGTCCCGTTTGCTGTTGCTGAGGATAGAGCATTCGATTCTTCCGAACTTGCTTGCATGTTCATTGATTCGGGAACCGATGAAGTGGTCGAATCGTTTCCGATTGATTTTCGTCGTGTAGCTACAGCCACAGCTGCTGACCCGGTCCTTGCTACCGTTTTGCGTTTTGTTGCTACGCAATGGCCTTTGTCAAAGTCTCGGATCGAGGATCCGTTGGTTCGCCGATTTTTTGCTCACAGGGAGAGACTTTTTGTTCGACGTGGTGTTTTGTTGTTGCGTTCTGCTAATGATCAGTCCAGAGTCGTGGTCCCACGTTCGTTACAATCCTCTGTTTTACGGCTTCTTCACCGAGGACATTGGGGTATAGTGCGAACGAAACAACTTGCTCGCCAGTGTACTTGGTTCGGAATCGATGCTGCGATTACGAATATGTGTTCTTCTTGCATGGCGTGTGCCGAACGACAATCCGCACCGCCGCGGAAAGTCTTTGCATGGCCAAAAGCCACTTCCCCTTGGCAATGCTTACACATCGATTTTGCTGGTCCATTCTGGAATGCCAGATGGTTGGTTGTGGTAGATGCCTTCAGTAATTTTCCTTTTGTTGTCCGGATGTCTTCCACAATGTCATCTGCCACCATCCAAGCGTTGTCTGCTATCTTTTGCATTGAAGGTCTTCCACAGACTATTGTTTCCGACAATGGCCCACAATTCATGTCCGCAGAATTTCAGTCGTTCTGCCAGGCCAATGGTATTCAACATCTGACATCCGCGCCGTTTTCGCCTCAGTCAAACGGTGCCGCTGAACGATTGGTCCGGACTTTCAAGTCACAGATGTTGAAGTTGAAAGAGTCGCATTCGCGGGAGGACGCGTTGTTGCTCTTTTTGTCTTCATATCGCTCTCAGCCCCGAGATGGTCGCTCGCCGGCTGAGTTGCTCCACAGTCGTCCTCATCGAACCTTGATGTCTTTGCTGCACCCGCCGCATCAGGTTCCTGTGCAGCGGCAGACTTCTGCTTTTGCTCCGGGCGACGTTGTATTCTATCGCAACTATCGAGGTTCACGGCGTTGGCTCGCAGGGCGCATTCTTCGCTGCCTCAGCCGCGCGATGTATTTGGTTTTGGGGGCCTCTGGTGAGGTGCGTCGGCATCTCAATCAGCTGCGCCTCTGTCGTCGCACGGGTTCTGCCGCTCCCCGTCTGCTTTCAGCGACGGTGCCGTCCGGCCAGCGCCCTGGGGACCCATCCACTGGCTCGCCTCATCCCCAGGTGTTACCGACAATGCCTTCCATTTTGCCCCATGGCGACGCGCCGCCGCCGCCTCCGCCGCCGCCGCCTGTCCTCCAGCCGGCGCCACCCACAGTGGACGCCTCGCTGCAGCCGCCAAGCGCCTCCCTGGGTCCCGCGCCGCCGATCGCTTCCCGTGACCAGCTGTCCTCCGCCATGGAACTCTTGCCCGCTCCGGACCACATGACGTCATCGCGCGTCGGATACCCCGACGCAGTGGAGGTCGACCCTTCGGCCCCTCCTGTCTCTTTCCGGGCGCATACACCGCATGTTGACGTGCACCCTGGACTAGGTTTTCAGGCGTTTCCTAGATCCCCTCGGACCGAATGGCCGGGTGCGGGTGGCACAGCCTCGCCTGTTGTTAGGCTCCCCACCTCATCGCATACGTCAACATGGGGTCCTCCCCACGGCGGGCGGAAGCCTTATAACACGACCGTTCGCCGATTTGCGGGGGAGGAATGTGGTGTCACCGCCAGACACCACACTTGCTAGGTGGTAGCTTTAAATCGGCCGCGGTCCACTAGTACATGTCGGACCCGCGTGTCGCCACTGTCAGGGATCGCAGGCCGAGCGCCACCACAAGGCAGGTCTCGAGAGACTGATTAGCACTCGCCCCAGTTGTACGGACGACTTTGCTAGCGACTACATGGACGAAGCATTGCTCATTAGCCGAGCCAATAGTTAGAATAGCCTTCAGCTAAGTCAATGGCTACGACCTAGCAAGGTGCCATTAGTAACATTGCATGTATCTAAAGAGTCTCACTTGTATCGCCACAATCTCCAGATGTACCACAAGGATGGATTAAAGTTAAGTATTCCAGCAGCTACGTACTTTTCTTTATAGCATTCATTACGTATCCTGTTTCAGACCTCACGCACCCTGCTTTGGCTTAGCGCGTGCCTTTCGGCTTCCTCTCATTGTGTCTAGGCTGTCTTGTCTAGACACAACAATTACACCCTTTATTTCTTGACAAATATGTGATAACGACAATGTGGGGGGAGGGTGGGGGTTGCAACTGGGGAGCTATGGTGAACAGTGCAAAACGACACGCAGCTGTTGCAAGAGTGGACATACCATAATTTTGTCGGACGCTACACACCTATAAATGATAGTCAGAAACGGTAACTTTATGGTAAATTTACTGTGGCTTACATTACGATATTTCTCCAAACGTTTGTGGTAAGTGATCAGACTACGTATGTCTATCCACAAGGGGAGGGGAGGGGGTAGATTTGACGTGGAGATTTGTGATTTTAGCGCATTGAGGAGTATATCCGACCATTAAGGGGTGATAGATACTATTCGTTAACAGCTGCACAATATAGCAATTAAAGATTCAGGTAGGTCTGCTATGGTGTACAATCAGGGTGGGTGACACTTCTGTAACAATATGGATACACAGAACGTCCTGTCGTAGGTTAACGTAAGCAGATCCTCACATGTTCTTTGTTGCACTACCAACTGCAATGATTATTACAGCACACCAATCCGTATTGGTGATGTATTTCCCGGAGGTTGGAGTCCTCCCTAGCGCATGGGTGTCTGTGTTGTTCTTAGCATTAGTTAGTTTAAGTAGTTTGCAAGTCTAGGGACCGATGACCTCAGCAGTTTGGTCCCTTGGGAATTCACACTCATTTGAACATTTTTGATGTGTTTCCAACCCTGTCGCCTGCAGGAGCATTGTTGATTATCACATAGTACGGACACCTGTGCTTTACAACACTTGTTTGAGAGAGTACTGGCAGAATGCAGCACATTCCCGAAGCACTTGCAGGAAGACTTAAATATGAAATAATTTCCTAGAACTGAGAAGAATTGAGACACCTATCCGGCATGACACGATAACTGCACTGCTTCTCTGAAATTTGTATATAGCGGTGTAAAGTTAGTGTGGTCGGTGTTCCGACATGTGCAAAGAAAATGATTATGTCCGGTTGTAAGGGACCTATAAATCAGTCGTGGAAAATTGGGATTTTAACGCAATCATGTTCAATCATGAGAAAGATATAGATATTGATATTTCCAGATCCAAAGTCGTGAGGAGGATGTATTTCTGATGCATCGCTCATTGCTGAATGACATCAGATTGGTGCTGCAATCGTAATGCTTAACTATAATTACACTGATAAAAATGGGGCTGGCTTCCTAGGACGACTCGCCTGCCGTGCGTTTGCTTGGCGGAGATAGCCACTGACCGGAACACGTGGAGATTTCCAGCTTAGTGCATGAACCGTCGCTGAGCCTCCAAAGCTGGTCAGGTGAAGTGCAACAGTGTCATCTTTTGGGTGGTTCAATAGCGAACTAATACTCAGGATGTTTTGGGCAGACTTCGTGATCACATGAGAATTCTCCGATTTTTACATGGACATTTGAGAAGATTAAGTAACGATGACTGACAAGTGTTGGCGCTGGACATATTGATTACATCCGAATTCCTAGCACTCAGGTTATCCTGGTCTCCCTACACGCTCGGGAGGTCCTCTCTGGCGCTCCGAGTCCACCTGCACACCTGGCGCGATCGCTTTGTTGAGCGTCCATGGCCGCAACTTACATTGGATGATGCCTGGCCTGGTGCACTGCACGTGGACTTCGGGACATGCGCGCGCAGGATGTACGAGTTTTTCACGGATCTCTGACATCTGTGATAACTACTACTATGGAATGAAACATGGTTTACATGTGTCGTGTTTACAAGAGAACGTTTTATTAAAAATTTTCGATATGAAGACAGCATTTTAGTTTCGTCGTTTCCCCCATTTAAAAATTTATAGATATCCATGATTCAAATTTTCATTTCATTAAAAAATAAATTTCTGTAATTAAAATTTAATATTCAAAAAACTAAATTAAGAAAAAACAGAAATTCTAAAATGTATGCAAATTCAATAACATGGATCGAACCATCTTTATTTTGCTTTTTACCTCGATAAATAAAGTTTAATCCAACAATTTTCTTTAGTTTATCATAGTCTTCTCAACAGATTTTAGTGTGATGATCGGGAACAGTAATTTCATATTTATCATATAAAAGTAATAGGCCTATAACTTTTTGACCATATTTAGTTATCAAAATTTCAGCTTTTGAAATATTGTAAATTTTTTTTCAGCACTGATAATTTAGTGAACGGTCCTGCATTTCCATTACAATAGCTGTTAGGTTCACTTACTAGATCTTCAACGAAGTCGTTCATGCTCATTTTGTTTTGCTTTTATTTATATAGGAAAAATTTAGATGTCAAATTTTTTAAAATTAAAATTTTAAAATTTTGAAATTGAAAATTTGGATTTTTGAAAATCGAAATTTTTTCACATTCGATCTTCTCTATCTTTTTGAAATTATTACAAAAGAAAATGTAAAAATGAAGAAAACATGTTTAAAACTTTTGAAACTTTTTATTGATTTAAGTAATTAAAAATTTTCAGTTTAAATTCTATGTTGAGAATCGTAAGTTAAAAACATGCACACCCATACCCGAGGGAGGACTTGAACCTCCGGCAGGAGGAGCCGCGGACTCCGTGTTATGGTGCCGCTAACCGCGCGACCGCTACGCGCGGGTGAAAAGAGGTAACTCAGATAGAATATAATGAAATTACAATTAAATGAATACCATTAGCTGCTGACAGGAGTTGATATACATCAACGGGGACAGCTGAAAATGTATGCCGCGACCGGGACTCGAGCCCGGGATCCCCTGCTTACATGGCAGACGCTCTATCCATCAGAGCCACCGAGGGCACAGAGGATACTGTGAGTGCAGGAACTTATCGCCGGTACGCTCCCCGTGAGACCCACATTCTCAGATTATAATCCACACACTACATTCGTAGTGCCCCTGCCGTTATACCCATTACTCGCGGCAGACCATCCACCGAGTCCCGTTAGAGTTCAGGCAAAATGGTTCAAATGGCTCTGAGCACTATGGGACTTAACATCTGAGGTCATCAGTCCCCTAGAACTTAGAACTACTTAAACCTAACTACATCACACACATCCATGCCCGAGGTAGGATTCGAACCTGCGATCGTAGTGGTCGCGCGGTTCCAGACTGAAGCGCCTAGAATCGCTTGGCCACACCGGCCGGCGGAATGAACATAACAAGAGCTGTAGTTGAAACAAAATAAATCGTCGTATTTAATGTTTCGCTTACGACAGCTGAACATCTATAAAACCAGTTACAGGTACCGACCCACTTGACCAGGTGTGAATAATAATAATAAAAATCACTACTCTCTACTGACACTTCTGCATTACAACAAAAATAATAATTCACCACTTCAGGCGTTAGCTTCCTATTTAAACAGCTTCCCAGCCTGCTTAACACAATACTTCGATCGTTCAACAAGACGGCACATGAAGCAAAAGAGTACAGTTTGAGACTACACTTGCCTAAAATTGTTCCTCACTAAATCGTCCTTACAAGAGCTTTGTACGATGCATATTGTCATCGCATGGTCAATTAGTCTTGATAGTTCATTTTTTAAGAATTACTAGCATATCATTCACTACAATCCATAGTAAAATAGCTACTAAAACGTTCCTACAGCTCAGAATTCTTCTCAGAATGTACAAGTAATTGCGATAGTCGTCCGGTATTTACCAGCTTAACCAGCAATACTAAATCTGAACGCTCCAGAAAAACTCGGAACCACTCAGCACGGGTCTTGACCATCAACTAACTAAAATCCGTTTCGTTCGAAATGAACAGTGTATCATTTGCTGCGCGCTGCGATGTTGAAGGTTCTTAAAAAGTGTATTATTTCTCTTTAAAGTAATCATACCGCATAATAATCATAACTCTCACAATCGGCGATCGAGCTCATGTTGTCTGCCTTTTGCCCGGTGCCATTTCTGAGTTCACGATTTATTGTAAGGCTCCATTACTGCAACGTGTGTGGTCTTCATCTGATTACCAGAGGCTCCATACTTGCCGGCCGCTCTGACCGAGCGGTTTTAGGCGCTTCAGTCTGGAACCGCGCTGCTGCTACGGTCGCAGGTTCGAATCCTGCCTCAGGCATGGATGTGTGTGATGTCCTTAGGTCAGTTAGGTTTCAGTATTTCTAAGTTTAGGGGACTGATGACCTCAGATGTTAAGCCCCATAGTGTTTAGAGCCATTTGAACCATTAGAGCTCCATACTTCCTTCCCAAAGCCAAATAGTTCCAAAAGCAAACCAATTACGAAGCATACATCACATAATGTCAATGTACACGGCCTCCTTATGTACTGTAAGTAAGATGGCGCGACCTCCATGGAAAGACGGAAAAATTGTTGGTATAGTCTTAATGCAACACGTAAATCCATATTTAAATATAAAGCATTTCTGTTAATTTTACATTGGTCGGTTTAAGCAAGCCAGCAGTGGGGAGGAAACGAGCCCATTTAACACGGTGCATCCCGCACGTCTGGATCTAAAGGTATCCACGCAGCTCCGTTGTGTTGATGATAGCAGATGTTGGCCCTCGGGACTTAGTTTAATTGTAAAACTGGCAGTATAATTCTATTTTCGAGAGGACCGTTGCATAGTTAAACATAGAAATTTTCGCGAATGTCGCAGTTGGGCTTAGAGCATCGTGTTTGATTTCTGAACTCTGAATCTTTAACGGTAGATATACTTTTGTCAGGGGATTTGTGCTCTAAAGGCAGGATTTGGACTCAAGTCACATACGCATCCAGGGAACAAAAGCTGAACTTCAGTTTCTTGTGATACCAGTACATCTTGCGAGTCAGTACGACTATGATTGCTTGATTAATGGCTTCTTATGTGCTAGTCCGCTGCACTATTTGGACGTCGGTGTGAGTGAAATTGTACGATACTACGCCTGAGCTTTGGTCTATGATGAAATCAGATACTTTATACAGCGATAATGATGGAAGCAGAAGAAATTAGTTAAGATCTGTACCAAGGCCGGGACTCGAACCCAGGTCTTCTTGCTTACTAGGCAGAAGGGCTAACCATTACACCACCGCAGTATTATCGTCGCCGTTGCTGCACGAACTGCCCAAGTCAAGTGCACTCCCCAACAGAAACTTCATATCTTCACCTTATTTTCCCCTTACAGTGTCTTGGTGAGGGCACTCGATTTAGGTAGTTTGTGTAGGAACGTTGGCCGTAGTGCTGCGGTGGTGCAGTGGTTAGCATTTCTGCCTTGTAAGTAAGGATACCCGGGTTCGAGTCCCACCCGTGGCACAAAATTCAGTTCACTTCTTCTGCCTCCACAATTATTGTAGATAAAGATGAGATTTAAATGTCTCGCAGAAAATTTAACTGTAAGATCTATAATGTCGCTTTATACACCTACGAAATTAATTCTTGTTGTAGTGGAGTCAACGAAAGAAGGACCCTGATAACTGCCAGTGCTGTTGCCAATTATCAACTGAGAAGCATAAACGGCATGCAAGAATAGTAAATAAATCTTCTATGTTGGGCTTGACAAAATCATTAACGTTACAGTGAACCTAGGTTTATTGTTACCATTCCCAGCATACATTACTCAAAAGTAACACACGACAAAAGCAACATGTAATAAGAACAGGTAATCACACCATAATCGATGTGTAGGAATGGAGGTTGCGAACGGCGAAAGTGGCAGCCACCGCCGCTCGTCAGACAACGTACAGACTGCCTCTTGGAACAGAAGCTCCACTGTCTGCTACAACCATTCACTGAAGTCTGAAGTCTCCAGCCTTAGCTCTGAAGATACGTACTGCCTCGCATCTTTTCCCAGAGCCAACTAAACACTTCCTCTCGGGACCCTGCTCTGCAGAGAGATAGCACCACAAAATACACATCCTCCAAGAACAAAGGAGCACCAAATTCTGGCCAATGATGTAACTGTTACGACCTTGTCTGTTCTCCCTCTAAGAAAAAAAAAATCATGTAAAAGTAATCCAATCAGCCGGCTTCCCGCTGAAGGCGGCCCTAGAGCATTCTACGTCGATTTCCTATATCACCAATATCTTGTTTAGTCCACCAATCCGTTAGTTTCCCACGTACAAAATTTGCTGAACGTCGATTCCTATTTTTCCACTCTCGAATAGCTTTAAGAAAGCCCAATAAGAACATCTCCAGAGTCTTGGTAGAAGAAATCCTCACGCCACCGTGGCTGGTGTCTGACTGACGCCACTCGCTTTCACCAGGAGGCCGTAAACATAGTAAACTAAGCTGAATAGCGTTGCATCCTTTGGAACAGCAGGAGATATGGATCTTGTTCAAACTGTTTGCCATTCCACTTGTCTTTCGAGAAGTCAGTGGGCTGAGTACTATGCCCTTTGCGAAATGTGCTTTGACCGACCTTGGCCTGGTTGTACACCATGTCTTCAGGTCACGAGTGGCCTACCGGGACCAATCGACCGCCGTGTCATTCTCAGAGGAGGATGCGGATAGGAGGGGCGTGGGGTCAGCACATCGCTCTCCCGGTCGTTATAATGGTATTCTTGACCGAAGCCGCTACTATTCGATCGAGTAGGTCCTCAATTGGCATCACGAGGCTGAGTGCACCCCGAAAAATGGCAACAGCGCATGACGGCCTGGATGGTCACCCACCCAAGCGCCGACCATGCCTGACAGCGCTTAACTTCGGTGATCTCACGGGAACCGGTGTAACCACTACGGCAAGGCCGTTACCTAACCTGGTTGTAAAATGGCCATTTACGTGCTACGGGAAAGTATGCCAATTCATTATTTTTGCCTTTTAGCCAGCCCCCTGATGCGTGCACTGTCCGCCTAGACTCATGGAAAAAAGCTTGCGGGGCCGCCGGAATGACACCCAGCAGAACACTGTTGGTCGGCTGAGTACTGGTGCCCTGCCTGACCAGAGGCACCACCTATCCTCCTGTCGGCAGACTCCTCAGCCCTCGTCCTTTTAAAAGTATCTCTGTGTGGAATTCGGCCCACAGCCTCTGCTGGGGCACACCACTAGCTCCTCATATCAAGGCTTCCAGACGACATTTACGACGGCTGTTCGGAAAGTAAGTTCAGATCGGTCGCGAAATGAAAACCACAATTGTAAGATGTCAGGCAAATCCAACACCTTCCATGAAAAACAGGACATGATAAGCAAATCCAGTAGTATGTCACATAGCTCCGAATAAATCGTGACATTAAATTAACCAAAGTAATACGAGTAACGAGTGAGCAAATGGAATACCACAGACTACCGCAACAATGCCTAAATGCGTGTCATACCTTCCCACCGAGAGACAGACGCAGTTCCGAGGGGAGAAACGAGAACAGAAGCCGAGAGCAGAACCGTGTTAAGCTGGAAGTCCCTACGATAAGGGACGGACACCCACGTCTCCAGCTAACCGCTACGACCACACCACTGCCGCAAGTTTTAGCGCGATACTTTTTCGCGTCTCAGGACCACCCTCCAGCCCATGTTAAAAGATAGAGCCCTCCAGAAGAACAGTACAGATCTTACGATAACGCTAAAAGGACCACACCAGCTGCAAGTTTTAGCGTGAGACTTTTTCGCGTCTCTGTTGCGCTGAAAACTTTAAAAACATTGCCCCACCACGAAAAGTATAACGTTTCTCATTGGATAGACAGAATTTTTGTAGGCGGAGCTTAAGGTTAGCATTGAGACCCTGATTGGTCAGATGAAAACACAGCCAGATAGCTTTTTTAAACCAACTTCGGTAAATTGTAGTAAGGAGAAGTTAGGAGAGAGTTGCTTCCGAGACGGCGAGGTGAGCGGAGCTGTGTTGCCAGCCGCCCCCTGACGATCACCGACAAGGTAATGAACGCTCACGATGCCGCATAACACCGCATAAAGCTTCACTCAGAACTGCAGAAGTCTCATCTGTTACACCCCCTTTTTGCGTAATACTAGTGTCGATCGTCAATTGAAGCTCATGGTGTTCACATTTGCCATTTGAAGTAAAAATCTGAAACGCGATGATTTTTCTGTTATATAGTTATTGAGAAGCCACATCAGCCACTGTAATTTACGACAAGTTAGATAAGTAATTAAAGATAATTGAGGGTCACTGTAGACCATTTTGATAGTTTTCTCTTTTGTGAAACTTAATTTAAATCTAGATCATAGATGTGATATGGCACAGGTCATCCTTTGATCCATTGTAGAACTTGGAAACCCATTCAGGGAATATTCGTTCACATTTTTGTTGAACGCAGTTGGTTTTTACCATCCTGTATTAAAACATTTCCTTTTATCAGTAGTGCAATTTATAAACAATGTTTTGTGAGTAGAATAAAATTTCCAATGGTAAACTTAACTGCTTTTTCGACGTTATTTTACCAGCTAACTAAAAATAGGAAAGCCTTCAACCCCTTCCACTAGATTTAGTTAGTATTAATCTTCTTTTACAGGGAGTGCAGTGGAACTGACGCTGAAATCATTAAGTATTTGGTTATATCATCGCTAGTCTCACTGAACTCTTCTGAATTATACATGTCATGTGTGGTCTGGCGTCTCCTCACCAGCAACAGGTCCCAGGTTCAAACTAGTCAATTCCCTTAAAAACACGCTCAGAGCGTCGTTGCGCGAAAGTGGTAGGGAGACACGATATAGAACAAACAGTAACCACGCAGAATGTTAGAAAATGGCGACCCTGCCAGGATGGTAAAATACCATGATTGAAGGTCGACCACATGCCTAACTAGGTCAGAAAAATATCGTGTTGAAAAATTTTCGTAATAAAAAAAATTTTTTTTGAACGTTATAAATAGTCGAAAACAGTAGTAGCAGCGATAGATAGTAAGAAAGTATTCAATAAAAGTGAGACATTCTGGCAGAGACAATAGCATAATTAAGTTATAAATTTTAATATTGTTAGAATTAAGTTTTCTCTCCAATGCAAGCGCACAGGTGGCGGATACATCGTTGACAAATTGGTTATGACCCAACAAGTAAGCGAATGGTTTGTCATGTCGTGTGAACAAAAAGTTTATTAAACGCGTGAGATCGTATGAGCGCATGTTGACTCGAAGTAGGGCGCGTGAATTGCTTTTAAAACAGAAAATAAGGGATTCGGAAAGATTAGCAATGGGAGATCGAGACCTTGACCGAATTGAAGTAGAGACCCAGCATGAAAATGGACAGAGAATATAGGACAGTACAACAGCGATGCAGTATCGCGAGAAATAGGACATATAACGCACCATAACGAGGATAATGTACGTCAAGGCATAGAAAACATAAGTCAGCATACGACAGAGGAGCAGGAAAGTAGAGAGACAGTCGATGAGGATTCTAACTTGCGTCTTGAATACGTAGAAACCATAGTACAAGTAATCAGAGCTCCCTCACCACCGAGTACAAGGAATGCGAGCAGAAACGTGTCACAGCACAGTTCAATGCAATCGGTTGCGAACCAACACTTGGGCGAAAACACAGAGCGTAGGATGTCGGAAGAAAACGCAATAGAACCCACCAATCTGGCAGAATTATTACAATTAATGACGAAAACCATGTCAAGACAAAATAAAGAAATTCCGAACCAAATTAAAATTCAGAATGCAGAAATGACGAAACAAAATGCAGAAACCACGAGACAAATGCGTGCGATTAAAGAACAAAACAAAAAATTCAGTTACACCTAAGTCGTATTGAAGACGAGGCAAAAGAATCTCGAGAAGTGACAGGAAACTTAATAACAGGTCACAATCAATTGAGAACAGACATTGACAAGGTACAAGCGGACGTACAAACATTGCGTAATGACATTCAGGACGAGATCAAAACATTACGTAACAACACCCAGGGAGAAGTCAAGAAATTAGAGAAACAGATAAACGAAGTTACTAGACAAGCAGCAGGTACAGCGCGTGAAATTGTTGAAAACGGTGTGTTACACAAACGTACCACAAAAGCAGCGCTGAAAAGATATGATAACCACATAGTCAAAATAGAAGCGCAAACGAAGCGACAATTTCAGAAATTGCGAACAGAGCTGTTGCAAACCATTGAAGAGCGTAGTGAACAGGATCGAACAAGCACAGAGTCTGCAACCACATCCGTATCTGTAACAGCACCGGAAAAACAAGCAATTAACGAAGGTATTACGCATTTGCGATTCCAATCGCAGGCGGAAAGTAACATACGTGAAATCAGACAGCCTGCACAGCAACAAACACGTTTCGAAATTCTTGATGAACAAACGTCATCACAAACACATGCGGAACCACAAATGTATGTTTCAAGACAGTTTGGATCGTGCAATGAAGCAGCAAGGTTAGCCAGACAAGATACCGAACCAATACCTGACAATGGAAAGCCAGGTCGCGAAGAGTACAGTGCAATGCATTCAGCTACACGTTCACAACCGATGGAAGAAAATTATAGCGTACCACTCCAACGATACTACGCAAGGGTAGGCGAAAGTTACAGTGGACAATATCCAATGGATCTACCACAATCGGAAAGAACGACGGGAGAAATGATCAGAAACAAAAGTGGCGAGGAATCGCGAATTTCATATGGAACTATGACGAAGTACGGCAGCGATCATTTCCTTACAGTCAGAAAATTTCAACACTTTCGAGAAGGAAACTCATTACTTCCATGAACTTTTATTGATCAATTCCGAATAGGATTACCAGAACACTGGACGCTAGCACACAAATTAGACTTTATATGTGCACACATGTCAGGAACAGTCGCAGAAACCATGCAGAATGTCGCAGCGACATGCCGATCGTACGAAGATTTCAGAGAGAAGTTTCTCTTACGATATTGGTCTAGCGAAGCACAGAACAGAGTGAAGTACGAATTATTACAGAACCCATATTTTGAAAATTCAGGAGAGAATAGTCCCGTGAAATTTTTCGAATTAATGGCAAAGAAAAATCAATGCTTAAATGTACCATACAGTGACGGAGAGTTGATTAAATTATGCACGATGAAGCTACCATTGAAATACCAGCAATCATTAGTAGGTCGCGGAGGCAATGACGTCGAAGCATTTAAAGGTATTATAAGGGAACTAGAGTTCATATTTTCGGAACATGACGCAAGAAAAAGACGAAGCGCACGTGAAAACGAAGCAAAAAGCAGTGGAATCCACAAGACACAGTACGAAGAAACAATAATTACGAACCATGTGATAACTTAACACCAAGAAACGACAATAGATTTCAACAAAGAACCGGTTATGGATTTAGAAGAGAATATGGGAATAACTATAATTCACCCAGGAACGGCAACAACTATTACAGAGGGAATAACGACAACCGGAACGGGTACTGGAGAACCAATAGACTGACAAATTATCAACAAAGAAACCACTATCAACAAGCTGAACAAGAAAAGAGAATACAGATAGAAGAGGTGGAGGTAAGACCACCAAACCCCGATAAACGTTCGAATTGACAGCTAAGCGCCCATGCCAAAGAGAATGACGCACCGACCCAGGACAATTGCAGCACCTTGAACAGAGAAGTAAAAATCTTATCACGAGAAGAGAAGAAGGAAGAAACAAATCCGCAGGGACCAGATGAAAACGAAGACAAGAAAATAACAATATAGTGTTGGGACGAAATTAACTGGGAGAATATTGACGAGGAAGATGAATTACCAGAGGCATGCACAACGAACGTAGGAGGAAAGGACGAAGTAATGAGTATTGCAGAGCTATTTGAGATAGAATCCAGGGAAAGCGAATTCAATGAGGATAATGCGCAGTCGAGAGAAATTAAAAATAAGGTACGAGTGGGCACACAACCCAACATATATAATGAAGGAAGTTATGAAGCGATAATTAGAGCATTTAGATGCGATTATGTGGAAGTAGCGACGAAGAAGGAGAAGATAGACGAGGATGAGGAAAAAGTGAAGGATGTTGAAGAACGCGTAAATGAAGGAAGAAATAGAGAAGAGGAAATAAAAGAGAGAGAAGTAGCAGTCGAAGCTTATCCTACAGAAAGTTCGAATTCACAAGGGAAATTCCTAAACAGATTCATGTATGATTCAGTGGACGATTCGTTGATGCAAGAAGAAGAACATCACAACCAACCCTTTAAAATTCAACCAATCGTGAAGACCATGGTAAAGCATATCCCAGTCAATATTATAATTGATAGCGGAAGTGAACTGACTGCGATCTCAGAAAATTTATTCATGCAGTGTAATGCCAATGAGGAATTGCCAGTTCTGAAAACATGTAAGATTAAAGTAAGAGGTCCTATTAGAAACAATGCTGCGGAAGTTACAAGACAAACAAGGTTAACTCTTTCGTGTCAAGGTCAAAAGATCGAAGCCAAGTTCGTGATTATACCTAAACTAACTGTAGATTTGATTATAGGTACAGATTTTTTAAATGAGAGACGAGCGATAATAGATATGGGGAAAGGTAGCGTAACATTCGAGAATGTCACTTTTCTCTTTGAGCAAAAGCTAAAATTAGAAGAAATACCAGTTATAAACAAACAATTAAGAATGATGCGAGATAAAGAGGATGAAGAATTAAAATGGTATGCACAAAAGAGGGAATCGCCTCAACTCATGTTAGAAGTCCATAAAGAAATCGACGAAAAATTGCAAGAAGTTCAAGGTATTTCAGAACACAGTAAAAGAGAATTAGAGGGTATTTTACGAGATAAAGCAGAGCTATTTTTACCTAAGACTGGCAGTATTAAACACTTTCAGTACAAGTTTGAAGATTAGTTTTATTACTGGTAAATAATCAGCACAATATTTCAAGATTATGTTGCAGATAAGATAGTCAGGAGAAAGAAGAATGAAGAGAGAGGAAGGTGGGAAAAAGAAAGTAGTTTCAATAGAAACAAAAACAAAAATAACACCAATAGTACCATAGATTAAGGTGAAGGGATAAAGCGTAGATAGTCTAACAGCATGAAATACTAAAATGCTATACACCATGACACTACACAAAAAATAAAAAAACGAATTTGAGGATTTTTGTAGAAGTTAAGACTCAAAATATCTTAGAATTGTAACATGGAAAGGGCGCCGAAATTTGTAAAGCTTTTAAGAAGGCGTAAAACAATGTAGGTACTAGACATACGTTAGATGATTATAAGTAAAACTTTTTGTAAGAACCATTGTAAAAAACTCCAACAAAGACCAGATGCAACGACCCACAAGTTGCAACGCGAGAAGTATCAAGAAAGAAAAGGACATAATTAGCAAGACATGATTCCTACAAGGCAGAAGCATCGAGAGAAGGGAAAGGACAGCGAGACCAACAAAGGGAACTTGTAAATCTACTGCTGAAGGGACCGGTGCAGGGACTGACAAGCAAACACTGGACTTTCACCACTCGTAAACACCGGGACGCCCCCACTCAGCAGAGCAAGCAAAAAATGGCCCGATGAGAAAACTGCTTCGGCAAAAAAAAAATATGTGTAAAAGTCACAATACTGCTATTAAACAGCACACTGATGCATGAAACTGAAGAAAACTTCCACAAAGTAAAAATGACACACCCAAACAATTTATCAAACTGTTACTAAGAGGAGAACTTCAAAGCGACTAGTTATCAATAAATATTTCCATATCCTGCCCAGAGAAGAACCAAGAAGCAAGTAAGAAGCAGAGAAAAAGCAGGAAGAACAGAAGTTGAAGATTCGCACGATTGAGACCAAGAAAGAAGATGGGTGAAGAATGATGACGTACCTTCCCAAATCCCTATTCTATTGTAAACTAGTCGTCTGCGAAGTATTACAACGAAAAACGACCGCTTTCAGTGACACATAACAATGACTTTCACGCATACAAAGCCAGTAAACCACGAGATTCCATTCCATCATGGGACCTCCACAACAGCAACACACACTTGCAAAGCCAACCAGGAACGACGAACGAAGCTGTACATCAAATACTTGCCCACATCCATCTCGCTCAAGTCCATCACCTTCGTGCAAAAAACATTCGCCAACCTCATGCTTAAACATTCATAGGATTGTGTGAATGTGTGAAATTAAATTATGTGATGTAGGAATTGTGCAAAAGAAACGTGTGAAAAACTAAATAAGTTAAGCACACCAGACAGCTAATAAACTACAAAATAACAGTCATTGACTATGGACTTAAGTAAAAAATAGACTATCGATAAAAATAAGTCTTTAGTTCTGAAATGGACAGTATATAAAGAACAAAAGTAAGGCATAATAAACACTAAAACTATATGCCACTTATTTTCTCCTCATAAAAAATAAAAGAATAACTATATTTTACTTATTTTCTCCTTATAAAAACAAAGAATAAAAAATTATCTTGTTGGTTGTTTTCCCTTTTTTTAACATTTGTACCATTTGTTAGGATAATATCTCAATACTTGTGTATGTATATTTCTTTGTCAAAGCAATTTTTGGAAATAATAATTATTTGTTAGTGTAACAATGTTGAATGAGTGTCTAGAAACAAAAACATTTTACTTGTACATGATATTTAGAAAATGTGTTAGGAATAGATTTTACTTAATTACTACATTTATAAAAAAACATATATTTCTAAGAAAATCGATGTGAAAGACTCCTCACTTTCGATAACACTCTTCTTAAAAAACAAACTTCACACTTAAATAAAGAAAGAGAATAATTAAAAATTAATAATAGCATAAAAATATCCTACTCTTGTCATTTTTGAGAATAATGTGGAAGAATATAAAAATATAAATTAGTAATACAAAATAGCATTGAACCAGAATAACGTGGCTGAACAGTAGGCAACAAAATTTAGATAAAGGAATAATTTTTGACTGACTTAGACAACGATTAAATCGTTGCCTAAATTCAGTGCAAAAATGAAGTTCGAAGGGTGGTGATATGTAAGGTGTCACGCAAATCCAACACCTTACATGAAAACCCGAACATCATAAGCAAATCCAGTAGTATGTCACATAGCTCCGAATAAATCGTGACATTAAATTAAACAAAGTAATACGAGTAACGAGCGAGCAAGTGGAATACCACAGACTAACACAACAATGCCTAAATGCATGTCATACCTTCCCACCGTGAGACAGACGCAGTTCCGAGTGGAGAAACGAGAAGAGAAGCCGAGAGCAGAACCGTGTTAAGCTGGAAGGCCCTACGATAAGGGACAGACACCCACGTCTCCAGCTAACCGCTAGGACCACACCCCAGCCGCAAGTTTTAGCGTGAGACTTTTTCGCGTCTCTGTTACGTCAGGACCACCCCCAGCCCATGTTAAAAGCTAGAGCCCTCCAGAAGAACAGTATAGATCTTATGATAACACAAAAAGGGCCACCCCCCAGCCAGCGTGAGACTTTTTCGCATCTCTGTTACGTCAGGACCACCCCCCAGCCCATGTTAAAAGATAGTGCCCTCCAGAAGAACAGTATAGATCTTACGATAACGCTAAAAGGACCACACCAGTTGCAAGTTGTAGCGTGAGACTTTTTTGCGTCTCTGTTGCGTTGCAAACTTTAAAAACATTGCCCCACCACGAAAAGTATAACGTTTCTCATTGGATAGACAGAATTTTTGTAGGTGGAGCTTAAGGTTAACATTGAGACCCTGATTGGTCAGATGAAAACACAGCCAAATAGTTTTTTTAAACCAACTTCGATAAATTGTATTAAGGAGAAGTTAGGAGAGAGTTGCTTCTGAGACGGCGAGGTGAGCGGAGCTGTGCTGCCAGCCGCCCCCTGACGAACACCGACAAGGTAATGAACGCATGCGATGCCACATAACACCGCATAAAGCTTCACTCAGAACTGCAGAAGTCTCATCTGTTACACCCCCTTTTTGCGTAATACTAGTGTCGATCGTCAATTAAAGCTCATGATGTTCACATTTGCCACTTGAAGTAAAAATCTGAAACGCGATGATTTTTCTGTTATATAGTTATTGAGAAGCCACATCAGCCACTGTAATTTACGACAAGTTAGATAAGTAATTAAAGATAATGGAGGGTCACTGTAGACCATTTGAATAGTTTTCTCTTTTGTGAAACTTAATTTAAACCAACGTGGTCTCGCGGTAGCGTTCTCGCTTCGCGAGCACGGGGTCTCGGGTTCGATTCCCGGCGGGATTAGGGATTTTTCCTGCCTCGATATGACTGGGTGTTGTGTCGTCTTCATCATCATCATTCATCCCCATTACGGTCGGAGGAAGGCAATGGCAATGGACCTTGCCTAGTACGGCGGTGCGGGTCTCCCGGACCGTTCCCTTACGCTCTGTCACCGAGTATGGGACTTCATCATCATCATCAATTTAAACCTAGATTACAGATGTGATATGGCACAGGGCATCCTTCGACCCATTGTAGAACTTGGAAACCCATTCAGGGAATATTCGTTCACATTTTTGTTGAACGCAGTTGGTTTTTACCATCCTGTATTAAAACATTTCCTTTTAACAATAGTGCAATTTATAAACAATGTTTTGTGAGTAGAATAAAATTTCCAATGGTAAACTTAACCGCTTTTTCGACGTTATTTTACCAGCTAACTAAAAATAGGAAAGCCTTCAACCCCTTCCACTAAATTTAGTTAGTATTAATATTCTTTCACAGGGAGTGCAGTGGAACTGACGCTGAAATCATTAAGTATTTAGCTATATCATCGCTAGTCTCACTGAACTCTTCTGAATTCTACATGTCATGTGCGGTCTGGCGTCTCCTTACCAGCAACAGGTCCCAGGTTCAAACTAGTCAATTCCCTAAAAAACACGCTCAGAGTGTCGTTGCGCGAAAGTGGTAGGGAGACACGATATAGAACAAACAGAAACCACGCAGAATGTTAGACAATGAATATGAAAAATATTTTATTCGCAACAGTGAGCCACACCTTCGAGCTACCCCTCCAAATAGTCGTCACTCCGACATAGACATACGCTACTGGCCATTAAAATTGCTACACCAGAAGAAATGCAGATGATAAATGGGTATTCATTGTACAAATATATTATACTAGAACTGACATGTGATTACATTATCACGCAATTTGGGTGTATACATCCTGAGAAATCAGTACCCAGAACAACCACCTCTGGCAGTAATAACGGCCTTGATACGCCTGGGTATTGAGTCAAACAGAGCTTGGATGGCGTGTACAGGTACAGCTGCCCATGCAGCTTCAACACGATGCCACAGTTCATCAAGAGTAGTGACTGGCGTATTGTGACGAGCCAGTTGCTCGGCCACCATTGACCACACGTTTTCAGTTGGTGAGAGATCTGGAGAATGTGCTGGGCAGGGCAGCAGTCGAACATTTTCTGTATCCAGAAAGGCCCGTACAGGACCTGCAACATGCGGTCGTGCATTATCCTGCTTAAATGTAGTGTTTCGCAGGGACCCAATGAAGGGTAGAGCCATGGGACGTAACATATCTGAAATGTGACGTCCACTGTTCAAAGTGCCGTCAATGCGAACAAGAGGTGACCGAGACGTGTAACCAATGGCACCCCATACCATCACGCCGGGTGATACGCCAGTATGGCGATGACGAATACACGCTTCCAGTGTGCGTTCACCGCGATGTCGGCAAACGCGGATGCGACCATCATGATGGTGTAATCAGAACCTGCATTCATCCGAAAAGTTACATTTTGCCATTCGTGCACCCAGGTTCATCGTTGAGTACACCATCGCAGGTGCTCCTGCCTGTAAAGCAGCATCGAGGGTACCCGCAGCCATGGTCTCCGAGCTGATAGTCCTTGCTGCTGCAAACGTCGTCGAATTGATCGTGCAGATGGTTGTTGTCTTGCAAACGTCCCAATCTGTTGACTCAGTGATCGAGACGTGGCTGCACGTATCGGTCACAGCCATGCGGATAAAATGAGTCATCTCGACTGCCAGTGATACGAGACCGTTGGGATCCAGCACGGCGTTCCGTATTACCGTCCTGAGCCCACCGATTCCATATTCTACTAACAGTCATTGGATCTCGACCAACGCAATGTCGCGATACGATAAACCGCATTCGCGGTGGGCTACAATCCGACCTTTATCAAAGTCGGAAACGTGATGGTACGCATTTCTCCTCCTTACACGAGGCATCGCAACAACGTTTCACGAGGCAACGCCGGTCAACTGCTGTTTGTGTATGAGAAATCGGTTGGAAACTTTCCTCATGTCAGCGCGTTGTAGGTGTACCACCGGCGCCAACCTTGTGTGAATGCTCTGAAAAGCTAATCATTTGCATATCACAGCATCTTCTTCCTGTCGGTTAAATTTCGCGTCTGTAGCTCGTCATCTTCGTGGTGTAGCAATTTTAATGGCCAGTTGTGTATGTTGTGCCGTTGTACAAAGTTTTCAGTATCCTCGTCATAGAAAGCAATTCTCTACGCTGGTCTACCTTTCATTGTTTGTGCCAAAATGTTGTCTTCGTAGCCAGCGTTAATGTGAGCAGAGATGAACAACAGAGGGAACCAATTAAGGGCTGTATTGTGGGTGATCAAACACTTCCTATCAAAAAGGCTGCTGGAACGGCCTCATTGCCCCTGCAAAACGCGGCTGAAAATTGTCTTGAAGAAAGAAACACATGACATTTATGTTATGTGGGCTGCATAGCTTCAAGCAAAATCTCTCTCCAGATCCTCATACTTGGCGGGACACACTGTTGTTTAAGGCATTTCTACATGATTACTTTGCGTTCTGAACTACGAAGAGCGACGTGAAGCGATCAACAGGTACACTAAAAACACTGCCCAAAATATCTGCGCAAAGTGCCATCGGATTCTCACAGTGGTTTTCATTTCGCGCCTAATCGGACCTTACTTTCCGAATACGCCTTGTACTATTGCACAAGCAAAAGTTTCCACTGAGATCCATGAAGCTTAATAGTGAAGCTTAATACAGAGGAAAAGATGGCTTGACCTATAGAATCACTGATATAATTACCTTCATTAGCAAGCAGTCTAAGTCGGAAAGTAGAAAAAGGCTGTGATTGTGATTAATGGAATCCATACAAATTATAAAAAAGGATATTTATGTATGTATGTATGTACCAGTATGTATGTTCCACATCTCCTCCTAAGCCATTGAACCGATTTCATCCAAACTTGGTGCACATATCATTTACTGTCCGAAGAGAATCGCTGCGGAAGTAAGAACCACCCACCTATCGAAGGGGTGGGGGTGAAAAAGCAGCATATCCCACGACGCGAGAAAACCCGTACTTTAGTCTTCCAGCATTTGAGAATGAGACCACTTGGGAACCTGCAGCAAACTTTACACATACTCTCAAACATTTACAAAACTTTTTCTCGATGACGACCACCGCTAAGTGATTAAAGGAAAAAAGTTAATTACCTCTACATTTTCTCTTTTCAGGTAGTAAAACTATGACATGAAACATTATGTCTTAATTTATTACTTCTTTACTGCCAAATGCATTTGTAACACATTTCGCAGACAGTATTCACATAATATACCATCGATTGTACCAGAAACGTTACATCATTGTAGGACGCTTAATTCACGAGCTATTGCATCATAAACACCGAGAAGCGCGACAAACTGACGCGAATTTTTAATTTGTTAATTCTGTACTGCTAACTCTCTTCACAACACATTTCGTAGGCAGTAGTCACATATATCACTGGATGTACCTGCAAAATTGTATCATAGTACAGCACATAGCTCAGCACGTACGACGTCAGAAACATTAAGCTGCGTGATAATGAAACTATAGAGTGAAATTAGCTAGACGTACAGCTGAAATATGTGTATATATGCGTGTGAATTATGGTAAATATATATGATGTAATATTGCTACAAGAATTTGCTATGCTGAAATCGGGTGCTAATAGTAGAATAAAAGCGGGTTAAAAGCTGTGAGCTGTCTGGGGAGAAGTTAACCGTGCATTACTGCGCAACTGTTTCACCAGGTAACTAGTCTAGATTTACCACATTACCAATCAGACTAACATTGATTATAATCTTTTACAGTCATACAACAACCGGTAATATATCTATATATAAAAAGGAGAATTTAAATAAAAAGAAAGAAATCAGTTTATATTTGGAAATTTATTTTAAGATTGTTCATTGAAATTTCAGCATATTATACGTGAGTTATAACTGAGCTGGTGCCTTGTTTAAGGATTGTAAAAATGTGAGATTTTAATCTTACGGAACACATCAAATATGGAGCCAAGATTGGGAGACTGCACACAACCCTGCATTCACAAAACAACACCCAAAGAACGTTGAAACATAAGCAAGAAGAAATTAACCACAACCAACAGATTCAGTTTTCACCCAAAGAAATTACGTTCGTAACACAATCCTGTCCGTCATGTAATTACCACACACTGGTATACTAAATTCATATTAACTCTTTGTGAAATCTTCCCAAAAAGAATAGCTGAAGGCTACTTTGATGATTACACCACATGCTCCACGTGGTCAACTTGGTTTACAGAAAGCGTATAACTCCACAGTAATTTTGATAATTAAAATAAATTCGATCGAAAAGCAATTGACAAAAGAAAAACCTTGAACTGGTTACTAACGTCTTACTATTAACCTGATGGGTCAGACAGTTATATAAGCACGTGGTACTGGTCTCGCAAAGTACACTCCACGTGGGTTGAACATAAAGAAAAGCATAAAGAAAAGTTGCTATATTGTAAAATATTGTCAAGACGAGACGTTATAATCACACAAGCATTCACATTTAAGATTGATGAACTTAGTTAGAGTTACTGATCAACACGTGGTTCCACTTTACTCACAAAGTAATGACAAAGCAACTACCGCAAAATAATCTGAACTTCACACGAGAATTACACTCCGCTGCAATTTAAGATAGCATTAGATATTTTAGAGCTAAATCTGAAATCAAGGTATTAAGTTTTCAGTTAGGCTGAACTTAAGAAATCCATTGTCCTACGGACTTAGCAGACACGCGCTTATCCGGAGATCTTACCACTTCAGACGCTCGCCACGGTCCCACAGCAACTGCCTACTGCCGAGCGTGCTTCCTGAGGGTGGCTCACAAAGACAAACGGGAGTGGCCAGAGGGGCAGCTTCCTATACCAACATGACAACGGACGGACAGAACCATACTAAGGATAGAAACCTCTTTGCTTTTAGGAAGCGTAGCTACCTGTTCCGACGTTGGTCCTACTGTTCTCTAGCAGACAGGCTTGTCTGCTACCCTCAAGCATGCAACTACAAATACATTTGCTCATTCATACTCTCACACAGAAGGGAAGGGGGATGACAGTATCTTATCATATACAGTATATCAAAGAAAGCGGATGTAGGTTCCGTATGAGACTGTGTGACATGAATTACATATAAACTGTGTTTTAAAGTGTAGTAGTGTGACAGATCGTTCTTGTTTATGTGTAAAAGTAACACGTTCCACTACTCAGTCTCCTCCCAGATAGTCAGAAACGCCACAGTAAATTTAGGAGAGGAATTTACTCCATAAATGACAACAGATTTAAGAAATTAAACATGAAAGGAATCCAACAGAGACCTTTCAATGAAATGTATTTAACATGTGCGTATCCGAGCAAAGCCATGGTAAAAAGCTCGTCCTCAACCCCTGGAACGACTTCAGTTAAATAGCCAAGGAAACTGGTACACCTGCCTCATATCGTTTATGGCCCCCGCGAGCACGCAACATTAATGCCTGCAGAAGTTTTTGTAAAACTATTTCTGTTGAGGAGCTGGATGTCTTGGAGTGTCAAGATGAGCACAATCATGAAGAAATGCCTCATAACAAAATTCAGAGGCAAGCAATCATTTCTGACCGAAAGAGAAAAGCCATAGAAGATATTTGTGAGAGACTGTCGAAAATAATTTACCAGAAGTTAAAAGGAGAAGATACGCAAGATATAACTACGAGAGATGTCAACAATTTTCGTAAATCTATTTACAAAGGTAGGCGCAAAATTCTTTCAAAACTGCCGCGCGGGCTTAGCCGTGCAGTCTGCGGCGCTGCAGTCTTGGGCTGTGTGGCTGGTCCTGGCGGAAGTTCGAGTCCTCCCTCGGGCATGGGTGTGTGTGTTTGTCCTTAGGATAATTTAGGTTAAGTAGTGTGTAAGCTTAGGGACTGATGACCTTAGTAGTTAAGTCCCATAAGATTTCACACACATTTGATTTGAACTTCCAAAACTGCCCACGAATGCTGCAGATGTTCATGATGTTATCAGCACGCTGAAAGTGGAAACCACATACGGGACAAAGTGTTTATTAGAAAATAACACCGAGAAAAAAGTGATCACATTTTGTGACTCTGCAAACCTTAAAACATTAACGCAGTGTGAATCTATATATGTTGATGGTACGTTCAAGTGCTGTCCAAAGTCTTTTTGTAAGCTGTTTACAGTACTTGGATTAGTTAATGGCCATTCCATTCCATTGGTCTTCTCTTTATTGAACGACAAGAAAACTTCGTCGTATCAGTATGTATTTCAAAGCGTTGTTGATAAATGTAGCGATATAGGTTTGAACTTTTCGCCAACAACAATGTTTTCTGACTCTGAAGAGAGCTAAGGTCTGGCCTGATATTTGCATTCAACGATGCAAATTTCATTTAACACAGAGCTGGTGGCGAAAAATACAAACATTGGGGCTTGCACGTGTACTAACAGGCACGCAGAAGAAATTATAAAAATATTTTTTGCCCTCTATTGCCCTTCTATAGACCATGCAAATTAAGTTTTCTTAACCATCTCCTATATTCAGACATCGGACGCTTATTAATTTGTTGTATGTATAGATTTGCTGGAAATGTAACCATTATTCATAAAATGAACACTGAGATAGAATATGTGTTGCGAAATCATATTTTGTTACTTTAATAAATTAATTATGAAGAAATCAACGCTGTAAATGATTCCAGTTTCTAAAAAAAATATCTAAATAAGATAAAGGATAAAAGATTTAAACATACAATACACGCGAAAAATTTTTACATCTTCTGCTGTAACTTCATATGCTTTCCTTTGCCTGACTGGAGTATTCATAACGTTTAGAACTGCTACCTGCCTCAAACGGGAGGGTTCGGTCCAATCGTTTTTCAGACCCTTGCGGGCTTGGGAGGATTCGGTACCATTTTTCTGACCACGGGAGGATTCGGAGCTGCGCCCGGAGATTTGATGTTTTATCGGCTTCCTGGTATACATGGTACACTCGTGAAATGGTCGAAGAAGCCGCGTCCCATCGCTCGTGCGCCGACTATAACAACCACGTTCAAATTCACTTAAATCTTGATAAACTGCCATTGTAGCAGCAGTAACCGATCGAACAACTGCGCCAAACACTTGTTGTCTTATACAGGCGTTGCCGACCGCAGCGCCGTGTTCTGGCTGTTTACATATCTCTGCATTTGAATACGCTTGTCTGTACCAGTTTCTTTGGCGTTTCAGTGTGGTTACAGTCGTGAAAGAAGTACTGTAGGGACCAGAACTAACAGCCTATTACGTGGAGTAGATGGAGTGGGAGATAGACATATAGCGACGGGAAGGAGGAGATAGGCACAGATAGGATGAGGAGGAGATTGGCAGAGATAGGGGAGGAGGGAACGAGAGAGAGAGGGGAGAAGAGGAGATAGATATAGGCAGGAAAGAGGAGAATAAGGACAAGACAGGGGGAGGAAGAGGAAGAGATAGGTAGAGAGATGGGGGAAGAAGAGATGAATAGACAGAGGGGCGAGAAGGAGATGGGCACAGAAATGAAAGGGGAAGAGATGAACGGAAAGAGGGGAAGGAGGAGATGGATAGAGAGAGGAGGAGGAGAAGATGGGCAGAGAGAGTGGAGGATAGAGGAGGAGAAGATGGATAGAGAGAGTGGAGGAGGAGATAGACACAGAGAGAGGGAGGTGGATAAATAGAGAGGGGGGAAGGAGCAGATGGGCAGAAGGGGGATTCGCAGATTGACAGAGAGGGGGGAGAGGAGATGAGCAGAGATAGTGGCAGGAGGAGATGGACAGATAGTGGGGTGTGGTGGAGGTGGACAGACAGAGTGGGTGGTGGAAATGGACAGAGAGACGATGAAGGAGAGGATGGACTAATAGGAGGTGGAATAAATATATACCCAGGGAAAGCTGGGTACTCAGCTACTTCATGGAACAAACTGGCCAGAAAGGACAGACTCCTCTCAGTAAGCCACCTATCACCAGTCTGCATAAAATCATATCCAGAATTATCTATATCCTATCAACTTCATCTGCTTCCTTCAGAAATTCACCAATTTTCCTTTTACTAGGTGTCAAATAAAAGGTTTTGCTAACTGGCACTTTCTCCAATAAATTATTTATCACATCAGTTTCATCAAGTGGTTGGATCAAATACTTGAGCCTTATCGTTGAATGTTCACCTCTTCCTTCATAGGGTTTCTTGACTGCTTACAGAAATGAATTGCTCATATGAAAATTCCTTTTTCATCCTTTTATTCTTTCTCAGGCCAATATTTTTCTAAGAATTCTTTTGTGAATTCCTGTTTCAATTTTATATCCTCTTTACTTTGCATCCATCAGTTATTTTGCTGCCCACTTGTCAGAACTCATCTACTACTTCTAGTGTCTCATTTCCTAATGTAATCTACTCAGTTCCGCTCCCGGAAGCTGAGTGGTGCCGGCACGGTAGCTCAGCGTGCTCGGTCAGAGGGTTAGCCGCCCTCTGTAATAAAAAAACTGAGTTAACAGATCGACAACGAACTTAAAAGGGTGTCTTACGACGTCCGCTCCGATCAGATACAACGAACGAAAACGAACAAAATGAAATTAAAAAAAGAAAAAGTGGTCAGCGCGACGGAATGTCAATCCTAAGGGCCCGGGTTCGATTCCCGGCTGGGTCGGAGATTTTCTCCGCCTGGGTGTTGTGTTGTCCTAATCATCATTTCATCCCCATCGACGCCGAAGTGGCGTCAAAGCGAAAGACTTGCACCCGGCGAACGGTCTACCCGACGGGAGGCCCTAACCACACGACATTTATTTATTTGTCTACTCAGCACTGTCTGGCTTAACTGTAATATATTCCGCTACCTTTGATTTACTTTTGTTGATGTTCATATTATACCTCTTCTTCAAAACACTATCTACTCCGTTCAGCCATTCTTCCAAGTCCTGTGCCATCTGTGACAGAATTACGAGGCCATCGGCAAATCTAAAAGTTTTTACTTCTTTCCCCCTTTTCAAAGTTTTCCTTGGTTTCCTTAATGGCTAGCCGAATACACAGATTAAATAATATCAGGAATAGGCTACACTCCTGTTTCACTCTCTTCTCAACTACTACTTCCTTTTATGTGCTTCCACTCTTATATCTGAAGTCTGCTTTCTGTAAAAGCTGTGCTGTTTGCTCCCTGTATTTTATCACTTTCGCCTACAGAATTTCAAAGGAAGCACTCCATTCAGTATTGTCGGAAGCTTCCTGTAAATCTATGAATGCTATACACGATGCTATATACGTAGGTTTGCCTTTCTGCAATATATTTTCTAAGATGAATTGCGGGATTAGTATTGCCTCACGCATTCCTACATTTCTCCGGAATCCAAACTGATCTCCCTCGAATTCGGCTACTATAAGTTTTTCCATTCTTCTGTAAATAATTCGTGTCAGTGTTTTGCAACCATGAATTATTAAACTATTATTTCGGTAATATTAATACCTGTCATCATTTATCTCTTGGAATTGGAATTATTCTATTCTTCTTGAAGTCCGAAGCGATTTCGCCTACCTCAAGAGTCTAGCACACGAGATAGAGTAGTTTAGTCATGGTGGACTATACAACCTTACTGTGAAGCTTTTGTCAGAATTTGCGTTTACATACGTACAGTTTGCCTCTTAATCCCATGCTAGAGTAACTCAATCAAAAATATTATTCTAGTCTCGAGGTGAGGGACACTTATGATTCCACTTCCTTCTGACAAGCTAACGCTCATACAAGGAGTAGGCCTGCGTTATCTTCATTACGCAATACAACAAGAGCCAAAAACTACTTACATCCTCTGAAATATGTCACAAAACATGTAAACATAACAAAAATAAACTGTAGAATTACTGAAGTACTTTCTCAGAAACAATATTCTCCGCAAATTCCACTGATGAAATCTCGGTCAGCCGAGTCACGGTATGGTTTGTCGCAACATTTCGAGGTTCGTCATCTTCATCTAAAGATGACGAGTAGGAAACGCTGCAGCATGCCGACGTCACGACTCAGCTGATAACCCGAGAAGATGTCGTCAGCATTCCTAAGAAGGTTCGCAACGGCGATTCGTACCCGACTCAACAATACTTCAATGAAAGGATGTAGCTACAAGGACAGAAGGCGGAAGCACATACGTTCACGAATTCGCTTTACAAATACTCTTCATTCACGTTGTCGCGATCTTAAACATATAAAATGACATACAGAGGGAACAATGGTAGCAACGTAAGTACAAGATAGAGGTGTAAAATAAATTTTAATTTCGTACACGAGGTGTCAGTTGCGATGTAGCGCGATTCTGATTAGTATTTTTGAGCTATCAATCATACAAGCAAGTTTCTAACGCACTGACTGATTAAAAATGTCCAGATCTAGTAGACATTAATATGGGATGTGATCAGTCTTCACCTTTATTACGGCTTGAGGGCGCTTTCAATGGAAATGGAAGTGCCTCGTGGCTTGGGCCTCCCGGCGGGTAGACCGTTCGCCTGGTGCAAGTCTTTCAATTTGACGCCACTTCGGCGACTTGCGTGTCGATGGGGATGAAATGATGACGATTAGGACAACACAACACCCAGTCAGCGGAGAAAATCTCCAACCGAGCCGGGAATCGAACCCGGGCCGTTAGGTATGACATTATGTCGCGCTGACCACTCAGCTACCACGGG
This sequence comes from Schistocerca americana, assembly GCF_021461395.2. Taxonomy (NCBI): domain Eukaryota; kingdom Metazoa; phylum Arthropoda; class Insecta; order Orthoptera; family Acrididae; genus Schistocerca; species Schistocerca americana. The sequence continues at coordinate 224,930,131 of NC_060125.1, read as the reverse complement.
TGTCTGAATGTATCTAAAGGAATGGCAACGCATTCTCAATCAAGAGCCGAAATCAGAGGAGGTGGTGATGTTGGATGTTGGGGAAATGAGCGAAGTTCGCATACTGTCATGTTCGACACGCAATAAACAGTACTATAAAACGCTTTTCTATCCTTCCGCATTTAGCCTTTTCTGCGCAATACGGGGAGCTCACTCTGACCAAGAAAATAATCTCCGTACCGTAATACTACCTCCAACGTACTTCACTGTTGGCACTACACATGACGGCAGGTAAAGTTGTCGAGGCATTCGTCTCAGACTCTTCGATCGGACTGCCACAGGATATAATGTGAGCCAACACTCCAAATCATTCGTTTTCAGCCATCCATTGATCGGTGACGTTACTCTTTACACCATGTCAAACGTCACTTCTACATCTACATCTACATATATACTCCTCTAGCCACCAAGCGGTGTGTGGCGGAGGGCACATTCGGGCCAAAGTCATATTTCCCCCCTCCCCCCCCCCCCCCCCCCCCCCCCTCTGTTCCATCCTCGGATCGCCTCAGTACGAACTCTAATTTTCGTTATCTTTGGATGGCGATCATTGCGTGATTTGAAAGTTGGTGATAATAATATATGCTCTACATCCCCGGTGAAGATCGTATATCTGCAAGTGTGTCCCACTTCAAACTTTCTATGAGGTTTGTAACGCTCTCGCGGTGGCTAAATGTACCAGTCACGAATCTTGCCGCTCTTCTTTGGACGTTCTCAATCCCTTGAATCAGACCCAACTAATAAGGGTCCCATACAGCCGAACAATACTCTAAGACTGGACGAACTAACGTATTGTAAGCTATTTCCTTTATTGAAGGACTGTATCGCTTCAGGATTCTACCGATAAACCGCAATCTAGAGTTCACCTTACCCATTCCTTGTGTAATCTGATTATTCCATTTGAGATCATTTCGAATAGTCACACCCAGATACTTGACGGATGTTACTGCTTCCAAAGACTGGGCATTTATTTTGTACTCGTACATTAATGGAGTTTTTCGCCTCGTTATAAACAGTAGGTTACACTTACTAATATTGAGTCATTACAGCAAGCATTTATTTTCTTCAAATCCTCATTGATTTGTTCACAACTTTCGTGTGATACTACTTTCCTGTAGGGTACAGCATCATCGGCAAACAGTCTAATGCCGCTGTCAGTACCACCAACAAGATCGTTTATGTAAATCGTAAAAAGCAGAGGACCTATTACGCTGCCCCGGGGGACACCTGAAGTTACGCTTGTTTCTGTTGAAGTCGCCCCGCACTTAGCAGACTACAGGAATGGGGAGCTTAAGGGGAGCTGCTCCATCATTGTATTCCATTCTTTATGGCGCCCTACCCACAGTCGTTGTATTAGCAGGATTAATGGTAGTTCTGCGATTTTTTACAATCACCTTCAATGATGCTCGATGGTCTCTGCCCATCAATACGTGGGGTCTGCCTGGTGTTGGTTTCGCTTAACAATCACACCACCAACAGTCGACTTAGGTAGCTTGAGAAGGGTTGAAATGTCGCTGATGGATTTGTTACTCGGGTGACACCCAGTGACCAGTCCATGTTTGAAGTCACTGAGCTCTCCTGACAGACCCACTTTGCTGTTACTGCTTCTCCACTGCCAACGCAACACTCCCCGCCTCCTGCTATACTGCTGGGTCCGCCTCCCTTGGCCTCTAGTGTACAATTCCCTCTTACACAGGTGTTCCTGGCAATCCATCAAGGAAAGTGGGCTTGTTGCCAGACACGTAATACTTGAATAATGATAACTAAACCAGCGGCTGTATTTGAATCCGACGTCGTTTATTCTTTTTAACATGTGCTACCGTTTCGACACCAAATGGCGTCATCTTCAGGCCACAAGCGTAACCTGCCATCCACAACTGTTTCCATGTGCAATGAATCGTAAGCAGTGGGCCAAAATTAATTGGAATCTCTGGCGTTAGGACCTTGCTTATTCTGTATAAGAAATATTAGTAAATAATAATAATGATGCTGTCACTGTTTGTTGGTAATATTTACGGACAAAATTCAATCTAACACTCGACTGCGTACTTACGGCTATTCTGTGTGGCCGTCTTTTAGTACGACTTAAAAAGAGTGAGAGATTATTAATTGATCACCGATGCGTCGGTTCTCGATTGTGTTCGGGAGACGTACGGATTGATTACACGAAGGGGTTTTCTTAATTGACCTTTTGACCCGGATTACCTTCACGCAATCAGAATCTTCGATGAAAATACCTAAGGGACCTATTTGAATATAAAAATGGAAATGAAAGCAAATTAGTGGAATTTCGTAAGAGAAAGATTAATAGATCGGAAGTTGAACACATTAGTGGTCTCCCAAACACAATCGAGACACCGCGATAAAGAGCGAACCTGTAACAAAGCTCATATACAATTTGAACATCATTTTTGGTTAGTGAAAGAAAAGAATAAGAAGAAAATTACTGCATCGTAAGATATAAATATATTGTGAACAAATTGGCTTTAAACTTCCAGACATTGACAAATACACAATAAATACATGACTTACATCTGATATTTCTTTTGTACATGGCGCAGTCCAATAATCGCTGCTTTGTCAGTCCGTTCCTTCTTAAAATTAAATGTCCTTGTGTGTGCGTAAGTACATTATATCCTCACCCGAGTTACCGAAACGTTTGTTCGTCGTGTCCATAGTTTTTACGCAAAATAAAAATACAACTTGTAGCAATGCTATGTAGTACGTCTTAACATGTCGGCGACCAAAAGTACAAGGATAATGAAGTCTCTATAATATTTTTTAACAAACGATTGATTGTTCTTTCTTCTGTTTCGCAGCTTTTTGCTAGCAAGCGCTGCAGCAATGATTTTAAATATCTGCGCCCAGGGGGTCATAGTGTTTATTTAGAGTATTTTGAAACGTCCCCTTAGAACAATTTATACACGACTGTCCTTAAACTGACACACAATATTTTCTTCGCGCAACGCAATCTGACTTTCAATAATCCCTACAAAAGAATGGGCCCTGACTAACATTAAACTATACCTTTCACAAATCACTTACCTCACAAAAATCTTCGCTACTCAAGCTACTGCAATACAGCGAGCGCCACTACTGCCAGCTAAATAAAAGATTCAAAGTACTGAAGGCACTAACTACTGATAGGCATAGTTAGCAAATGAAAGATTTTGATAGAGAACAACGAATGTATTTACCTCAATAGTCATAATATATATAGCAGTTCATGACAAATTACAAAACTCCGCCATCTCTCTCCCCACATCCACCACTGCTGGCGGCTCACTTCCAACTGCGCAACGCTACGCGCTGTTCACATCCAGCTGCCGCTGCCCAACACTACAATGGCAGACAACAATGCAAACTAGACAAAGACTGCACACAGCACAGCCAGTGATTTTTATACAACTAGACACAGACTGCACACAGCACAGCCAGTGATTTTTATACAGAGGTGGCGTTACCAATAAAAAAACCTAAACAGCCTACTTACAATTTAAACGCTGGACGCGCGTCTTGGTATAGGCGCACATTATAAAAATATTTCGTCTCTTTACTCTCGCGCTGTGATGCTTAGCATATTTACGAACTACAGCTCGTTGGCTGTCCTTTTCTTTTATGGCAAATATCTCATATGCAAAGTACCTGAAATCCAATAATATTACAATTCCGTACCTTCTGTGGCAATAACAAGCCCAGCAAGGTCAGATGACAGTTGTTGCCGGACCACTTTGGGCTTGTTATTGCCAGGGAAGGTACGGAATTAGGTTAATTTTGGCTCGCGGCATCCGATTCTGTTCATTGCACATGAAAACTATTGTGGATGGCAGGTTACGCTTGGGCCCTGAAGATGACACCGGTCGAAACTTGCAACATGTGTTAAGAAGAATAGACGACATTAGATTCAAATACAGCCGCTGGTGTTGTTATCGTCATTCAAATATTACATAGGTGTGTCCTGATGCTTTTGATCAGACGACGTATGTGTTACTTTTGATAAATACTTTAGATACGAGAACAACGTCTCTTGCTTTGTACTACTACCCAGGACATGGGAACAGATTTCAGGCATCAGTCATTAATTCACACGAAACCAAAAAATTGCTGTTTACGTTTGAAATTTGGCTCGAAGGTACGTACAACTTTCCTCCGTAACGGTACAAAAGTGTTGCTCTCAGGGACGTCATCCTCGGGCTCAACGACATGCCAGAGAGGCGTCGCCACTTGCGAAAAAAGAACGGCCACAGCTCAGAAGTTCATGTGAGGTGGAAGGTGGGTTAATGATATCACATTGACACCAAATTTCGCCACAATTCTGCTCTGTGCCAGTGTTGGAAGGTCGCCACAACCACATTTCACCCCTTCTTGCGACGCCTCTGCGATGGAGGTCAGAACCGAAATTCCCAGCATTTAAATCACATGATTTTATTATGAGTGGCCGAGGAAAACATACGGGACGCATCGCTGCTCAGATCAGGCACGAAAAGCGGGTGTCATCTAGGGCATCAATGAAACCACTCCTTTCCACTCGGCATTGATTTCCACACATTTAGCGGTCCAAAACGACAGTTTGCATTGCTATGAACAGCAGGAGCACTTTCTTCCCAACTTTTGACACTACTGACACCCTCGGACGTTCGAAGCCCTTCTCTAAGGACATCCCCACGGAACGTTATCGCACCCTTTTGGAGTGCAGCGCAATTGCAATTATTGTTCGTGGACAGGCTGGAACCATTAGGGACCTTCAAACACATTAGACGAAATTTGAATGTGTTCCAAAGCAGCTGGGTGTTTACGCTTATTCAGACTCCTACTTTATGTCCTCCTGTGTCGTGATAACTTGGGCATGCTACATTGACACACACATGAATAATACGGTAAAGGGTCCCTCTAAGATCCTCCGCCAAGTTCAGCAAAAGCCTCAGATGGACCCGCCCACCTTTATTGAGATTTTTAAAAATGAAGTTCTACATACAGAATCTGTGACGACATCTGTTATGACGACGAACGAATCGTCGCCAGCCGGCCGAAGTGGCCGTGCGGTTCTACGCGCTGCAGTCTCGAACCGCGAGACCGCTACGGTCGCAGGTTCGAATCCTGCCTCGGGCATGGATGTGTGTGATGTCCTTAGGTTAGTTAGGTTTAACTAGTTCTAAGTTCTAGGGGACTAATGACCTCAGCAGTTGAGTCCCATAGTGCTCAGCGCCATTTGAACCATCTTTGATACGTCGCCAATGTCGACTGGTGGCCAGTGCTCAGTACAAACTTATAAATCACAGCAAGTTTGTCAGTAACGTCGGTAAGGTGCTGGCTGCATGGTCTGGATCTGCAACGACTAAAATAATTAGAAGTCGTTGGTAAAAAATAATATATATTGTACTTAACTGGTTGTAAAGGACTCTTCTTGGCTGCATACATATAATTATAAACAGACAGCTATTGATGCCTCACTTAGGCCCAGACTGGAAACCACTTTGACACTTTCTAGTTCTGAGTGGCCTGCTATCAGGTGCAAGAACAGAACTGTTGCGCCGAAAGAGCAGCATTGTACCCTGGCTGAAGGCTCCTCATTCTCTCTTCATGTGTTCTCCCTGTACAGCTACATTTTTAAAATTCTGAATAAAGAAGACTGGATGCCACCGAGGGTTTTTGCCGAACTGGGGTCTTAGAGGAACCCCTTTTCGTTTTATTGAAGCATATGTCAATGTCGAATCACTACGTGATCACGCCAGAGGTGAACACAAAATAAGAGTGCTCAAAAAGCAAGTACTCTTCGCTGCTTCGGATCACGTTAAAATTTCGTCGAATGGTTTTGAAAGGTCCCTAGTGGTTCCAACCCGTACAACAGGGCAAAAATTGCGGTCGCGCTGGGGTCCAAACAGGAGCGGTGACGTTCAGTAGGGATGCAGTCCCAAAATATCCTTAGAGAGCGGTTGAAGTGTCCGAGAATGGCAGCAGTGTCAAAGATTGTGAAGAACGTCTTCCTGGTGCTCATCGCACTGCGAACTGTCATTTTCGACCGCGAAATGTGTGGGAAGCATTGCCCCAGGGAAAGGGGCGGTTTCATCGCCACCCTCCGTGCACCCCCTGAAGCCATTTCGAGCCGATTCTGAGAAAGGGTGTGTCTGGAATTATTTGCTCGGCCACTCACAAGAATCCGCGTGATTTCAACGCTAGGGCGTCGCTGTTCAGCCTCCATCGCAGAGGCGACGAAAGAAGGGGTGAAATGTGGTTGTGACTACCTTTCAGTCGTTTGACACATCCATGGTGGCACTGGGCAGAATTATTGTGAAATTTGGTACCTATGTGACGTCATTAACCCACCTTACACGTCCCATGAACTTCCGGGCCCTTGCACTTTTATCGCACGTGTCGTCAGTTCGCTGTTTGAAGCATTGCCGAGTGGGAGGGTGACGTTGCCGGAGGCCACGATTTTGCACCACTGCAGAGGAAGGCTGTACGCACATTTGAGCCAGATTTCAAACTTAAGCGTCGCAGTGGGTGGCAGTTTCGGGGTTTCGAAAAAGTGATCCCTCAATTCTGTTTTACAGTGTAAATAAACTGCAGCTACTCACCAAGGCCCAGTGTGGGCTATAGTTATCGTATGGCAGCGAAACACGGTAAACACGCTGATGCGGAACCGATTTACGTAGAAAAAAATTAGTTCCAGTTTTGGCCACTAGGCGCAAATTTGGCGCTGTTCAGCATCTTGTGGACGTTTCCGGCGCTCATTTGGAACTAATTGTATAAGCATTGTTTACTAATAAAATCAGCATTATGCCTTTCTCACTTGTTTGATCTTTTCTGCCCATGTGCTGTTCCTGATCCATTAAGCACTCCGTCGTTAGGCCACGAGTGGCCTACCGGGACCATCCGACCGCCGTGTCATCCTCTGTGGAGGCTGCGGATAGGAGGGGCATGGGGTCAGCACACCGCTCTCCTGGTCATAAGATGATATTCTTGACCGAAGCCGCTACTATTCGGTCTAGTAGCTCCTCAATTGGCATCACGAGGCTGAGTGCACCCCGAAAAATGGCAACAGCGCATGGCGGCCCGGATGGTCACCCACCGAAGTGCCGACCACACCCGACAGCGCTTAACTTCGGTGATCTCACGGGAACCGGTGTATCCACTGGGGCAAGGCCGTTACCTGTTCCTGTTCCATTACATATGGAAACTTTTCTAGACGTCTTCCTTGTATTCACAGCGCCATGTTTCCACCTGGCGGCCTAAATTGGAACTATTTTTTCCAGAGTAAATCTTTCCCTCATTGACGCACTAGAATATGTAACGCTATTTGCTGCCATACGGTAATTACAGCCCACACCTGGTCTCTGTGAGTAGCTGGACCTTAATTATAACAACTCGGTGCAACGGAAGGTGATACGTGATTCCTCAATCGTACCACACTTACACACCATATCTTATATACCATAAAAGAAGAAGCGGGATGGAATCATGGTTGGTAGTCACAATTTATAATTAAGACAGTTTATTAACATTACCCCTTTAAAAAATTGACAATTACAAATTGTGGACGAGCCATTAGATAAAACTTTCCAAATACAGTTAGAAACCCAATGTACTCAGTACTCTAACAAACAATTCCAAACTGATAAACTTGAAAACTTCAAACTCCCATAGAGAACTTCCCTCAAAATAGATATAATGAAACAATTACAGGTAAAGGGTGACTTAATAACACTTGAACACTAGTGTCAAGTGAAACCTCCCCTTAGAAAAAATTATGAATTACTGTGTTGGTAAACCCCTTCGTTATTTGATTTTCAAACAGCTGAGCAAAACTGAACGTACTCAGACATATCTCTCTTTACTTATTCTGATCATCATTAAACTGAAACACAATATTTTTAGCGCAACGCTATCTGACTTTCAATAATCCCTACTAAAGAATGGCCCTTATTTATTTACCGTATGGCTCATAACATCACAGTAAAATTACAGAAACAACACGGTTGAAAAAAAAATCACATATCTATAAACAGAGCAATAAATAACAGTTTGTATATAAAGACACCGCCAATTGTAAATTTACACTCACAGAAGATCAATCACAAGCAGACGTCCAGCTTCGATAATAAATAGTCGATTGCCTCTTGGGTCGCCATTAGGAAATCCTGTGGGTCACCCTCGTATGCTCTTGGTGGGCATTCCTGCACGATGTGTTTGACCGTCTGTCTCTCAGCGCCAGAGTCGCAAGCGGCCGAAGGAAGTTTACCCCATCTGTGTAAGGAGTCGGCGCATCTCCCTCAGTTGGTTCTGATGCGATTAAGAGTTGACCAAACTTTGTGAGGGCAATCAAATCCTTTTGGCCCTGACTAACAATAACCGATACTTTTCATGAATCACTTACCTCACAAAAATCCTCGTTACTCGAACTACTGCAATACAGCGAGCGCGAATACTGCCAACTAAATAAAAGATTCTAACTACTGAAGGCACTAACTACTGATAGGCATAGTCAGCAAATGAAAGATTTTGATAGAGAACAAACAATGTATTTACCTTAATAATATTCAAAAGTCATCATATATATATATATATCAGTTCATGATATAGAGTATTACAAATTTCGATTTTCTGATGGACACACGTCCAGATCATCCCCTCTCAAAACTCCTCCATCTCTCTCCCCACATCGACCACTGCTGGCGGCTCACCTCCAACTGCGCAACACTACGCGCTGTTCACATCCAACTGCCCAACACTACAATAGCGAATATTCCGACAATGCCAGCCAGCCACAGACTGCGCACAGCACAGCCAGTGATTTTCAGACAGAGCGCTATGTGGCGTTACCAACATAAAAACCTAAACAGCCTACTTACACAAGCGAAGATGTCATTACATAACATGATAGAATCACTTAAATAACAAAACTACAACAGACACTGATCTTTTAAAAATAAATGTTTATGTGCTCAGCCGTTAATAAAAAATTACTAGAAAAGGCTGCGCAAGGAACTCAGCAGATGCTATACAGTTTAAGGTTTAGCCAGTTGCCTGTCCCCAATATTTAAGAAAACAAGTTCATACACAAACAGGTTACATACAATAGATATATATCTACCAGCTTAACCCGCCTTGACGGAAAATAAATACTAAACTTTGGAAGGCGATATGTGCTCAACTCTGGTAGTGGCCAGGTTCTTAAACACAGCCAGGCCTAGACCTCGGATGATATTTCACTTCCCGCCAACGTGCTGGCACAACTAAAAGTTTCTACCTGAATCACAAAGACATTCCAATAACTCTGAAACATAGAAACACTCAGCAGAACCATTGACTCACTTACACATGGAGAACTGTATTAATAGAGTGCAGGCTTTAAAAACGGCAACATAAAATCATTTCATTGCAAGAGACACAAAAAACTTCTGACAAAAGTTTCAAATAACGGCCATCATTTAAATAGACCAACTGACCTCTTCCACACCGTCTTAAGGTTCGATTATGAACGTCTCGCCATAATAATAAGGTTTAAAATCTTTGAGTGCGTCGGTGAACACAGAATTACGACGACTTACTCCATACCAGGTACACAATACGAGGGAGCGGGTTCCACAGCTCCACCGCTTCCCTTCAAATTTTGCTCCCAGCAAAGTCACAGAACTTGTTTCTCCAAGCTGTCCACGTCGGCAAAACGCCCCAACCAATTGCACACCACATCGTGTAACGGTTATCACGTTCGTTCGGAAGCCGTTGACACTCGTCTCCCCAGCAATGTCACAAGATCTCGAGGGTTACCATCGAAAGCTAACAACCAACTCGCTTCGCCTGCGAAGCCGCAAGATAAGACACGCCAAAAGCAAAGATAGCTTACCTCTACCACAATCGATCTCAAAGATACATGAACAAGACTAGCGCCAGCTCGCCACGGCTCAAGGCAGCTAACATATGGTACCACAAACGAGTCAGGTACCACACACTCACAGTACATCTACATCTACATTGATACTCCGCAAGCCACCCAACGGTGTGTGGCGGAGGGCACTTTACGTGCCACTGTCATTACCTCCCTTTCCTGTTCCAGTCGCGTACGGTTCGCGGGAAGAACGACTGTCTGAAAGCCTCCGTGCGCGCTCTAATCTCTCTAATTTTACATTCGTGATCTCCTCGGGAGGTATAAGTAGGGGGAAGCAATATATTCGATACCTCATCCAGAAACGCACCCTCTCGGAACCTGGCGAGCAAGCTACACCGCGATGCAGAGCGCCTCTCTTGCAGAGTCTGCCACTTGAGTTTGTTAAACATCTCCGTAACGCTATCACGGTTACCAAATAACCCTGTGACGAAACGCGCCGCTCTTCATTGGATCTTTTCTATCTCCTCCGTCAACCCGATCTGGTACGGATCCCACACTGATGAGCAATACTCAAGTATAGGCCGAACGAGTGCTTTGTAAGCCACCTCCTTTGTTGATGGACTACATTTTCTAAGGACTCTCCCAATGAATCTCAATCTGGTACCCGCCTTACCAACAATTAATTTTATATGATCATTCCACTTCAAATCGTTCCGCACGCATACTCCCAGATATTTTACAGAAGTAACTGCTACCAGTGTTTGTTCCGCTATCATATAATCATACAATAAAGGATCCTTCTTTCTATGTATTCGCAATACATTACATTTGTCTATGTTAAGGGTCAGTTGCCACTCCCTGCACCAAGTGCCTATCCGCTGCAGATCTTCCTGCATTTCGCTACAATTTTCTAATGCTGCAACTTCTCTGTATACTACAGCATCATCCGCGAAAAGCCGCATGGAACTTCCGACACTATCTACTAGGTCATTTATATATATTGTGAAAAGCAATGGTCCCATAACACTCCCCTGTGGCACGCCAGAGGTTACTTTAACGTCTGTAGACGTCTCTCCATTGAGAACAACATGCTGTGTTCTGTTTGCTAAAAACTCTTCAATCCAGCCACACAGCTGGTCTGATATTCCGTAGGCTCTTACTTTGTTTATCAGGCGACAGTGCGGAACTGTATCGAACGCCTTCCGGAAGTCAAGAAAGATAGCATCTACGTGGGAGCCTGTATCTAATATTTTCTGGGTCTCATGAACAAATAAGGCGAGTTGGGTCTCACACGATCGCTGTAAATAATGGAATGCCACTTGCGCATAAAAAAAAATAAAAGAATACTGTGTGGAGCTTTCGTTTCCTTCTTTTGTTGTTGCCTTTCCCCATTTCTCTGAGGAATCGGCATGTTACAAATCGATTTTGGCAGTGTTAGTGCCATTTTTCCCCGTCTCCTCTGGCCACCTGGAAAGGTATCCGTCTTCCCAATTTGTCTACGTCTACTGAAAATTCATGTTCAAGTGTTCGTGTATATGTAGGTGAGGCGGGTCGTAGGTACCAGCCAAGTATTCACTTAGTGGGATGTGGAAAATCGCCTAAATACAACATCCAGGCTGGCTGGCTTACCATCCCGCGTCGTTAATCCGCGAGATGGATTCGATAATGGCTGGTTCACCCTCATACTTTTTAGAAATACTTTTCTTGCTATTGCTAGTTTGTATTTCATATCTGCTCTACTTCTGCAATCGTCAGCTATTTTGCTGCCCAAATAGCAGAACTCATCGACTACTATTAGTGTATCAATTTATAATCTAATCCCCCAGTATCATCTGATGTAATTCCACCACACTCCATTAGCCTTGCCTTACTTGTATTACACTTATCTTATGATATATTTTTAAGACACTAGTCATTCTGTTAAACTGCTCTTCCGAGTCCACTGTCGTCATAACAGTACAGTGCCATCGACAACGCTCGAAATTTTTACTTGGTCTCCTTAAAATTTAATTTCCTTGCAAAATTTCTCATTGCTTTACTTTATTGCCTGTTCAACGAATAAATTAAACAAAATCAGGGATAATCGACGACTCCGTCTCACAACCTTCCTAACTATTACTTCCTTTTATGCTCTTCCATTCTTATAATAGCAGCCTGATTTCTGTACAAGTTGCAGATAAACTTTTGCTCCCTGTATTTTATCCCAGCTAGCTCCAGACTTTCAAAGGGTACATTACAGTCAAAATTTTCAAAAAATATCTCTAAATCTACAAATGCTATAGACGTAAATTTGCCTTTATACTTTTGCCTTTAGAGTCATAGAGTCATTGCCTCTTGTTTTCTTACATTCCTCCGGAATCCAAAGTGATCTACCGTAAATAATTCGTAACAGCTTTTTGCAGCCATATCTTATGAAACTGATTGTTCTGTAAAATTTTTGCCCCTCAGTAGCTGCCTTCTTTTGAATTGGGATTATTATATTTTTTAAGAAGACCGAGGGTATAACTCCGGCCTCGTATATTTTACAAACCAGGTGGAATAACCATGCCAATGTTTGGTTCTTTCCAGTATCGTGTACTCCTGATGCCTAGATCCGACTTAGGTCTTTTAGTGTCCCGTTGAATTCTTCACGCAGTATCGTATCTCCCATTTCGTTTTCATCTACTTTCTCTTCTCTTTCCGCAATACTGTCTTCGAATTCGTTTCCGTTGTATAACCTGTCTAAATATTCCACCTTTCAGCCTTCCCTGCTTTGCTTAGCACTTGCTTACCACTTGAGTTCTTGCTGTTCATTCAGATGCTTCTCTTTATTAGAAAGGTTTCTTTTGTTTTCCTGTAGGTGGTCTCTGTCATTGCTACAGTCACACACACTTCTTCACCTTTTCATTTCTCTTCTAGCCATTCCTGCTTTACCATTTTCCATGTCCACTGAATCTCGTTTTTAGACGTACTTGTTCCATTTTGCCTAGTTTATTTGCCGTATTTTTGTATTTTCCATTTCGTCAACTGAACTCAGTATCTAGTGAAACGTCCCATTTGAACAATTTATATACGACTGTGCTTAACCTGACACACAATATTTTTAGCGCAACGCAATCTGACTTTCAGAATTCTCTACAAAAGAATGGCCCTCACTAACATTAAACTATACCTTTCACAAATCACTTACCTCACAAAAATCTTCGCTGCTCAAGCTACTGCAATACAGCAAGCGCCACAACTGCCAGCTAAATAAAAGATTCAAACTACTGAAGGCACTAACTACTGATAGGGATAGTTAGCAAATGAAAGATATTAATAGAGAACGAACAATGTATTTACCTTGACATCATCACAAGTCATAATATATATATCAGTTCATGACAAATTACAAATCTCCGCCATCTCTCTCCCCACATCCACCACTGCTGGCGGCTCACCTCCAACGCCATCTCTCTCCCCACATCCACCACTGCTGGCGGCTCACCTCCAACTGCGCAACGCTACGCGCTGTTCACAGCCAGCTGCCTAACACTACAATGGCGAGTATTACAACAATGCAAAGCAGCCACAGACTGCACACAGCACAGCCAGTGATTTTCATATTGAGCGCTACGTAACGTTGCCAATAAGAAAACTTAAACAGCCTACTTACATAGAGAAAACATAAACAGCCTACTTACACTAGTATGCTTTCAAAGGACTCTTCGAGGGTTTGTCTCTTTGCTTAGTTGTTCCTCTGGTGTCTTCATTGTAGCGTTTCTAATAATTACCCGTTCGTCTTCTGTTGTGTTACTTTCCCCTTTTTCAATCAGTGCCTAATGCTACATCTGAAACTTTCAACAACCTGTAGTTCTCTACATAACTAGGTGTTATCGCCTTGTCTGTCAGATCCTCCCCTAGAAATGTTTTATCATTCAGAATCGGGTTTCCAGGTGTTTATCTTACGATTATAAGAGGGTGAATCACCTATCGCTTCCACCGCAAATATTTTGGATATGGAAGGCCCTATAGACACGAGATTTTCACAGAACTAAGTTGTAGGCAATGGCACGCATCTGCAACCAATACAGCTGTTTTTTGAGACATTTACGAAAGGGAAGTTACAGTTACAAATTTTTAAAAGGGACAGTGCATATTGACAGTGAAAGCCTAAAAGTAGGGCAAATGAAAATTGAAATGGTGTTTGTTGTAGGAAGTTACTGCAAGATGTTTACGAGTTGTCTTATTGTGATCGTTGTAACCACCGACAGCTGTATATGCCGCACTACTGCTTAGATGTTAGGTAACGACTTTGTTTGTTTACATTGTGTTGTGTGTATACTGCGGCGGTCCCGTCAGTTATTTTGTGATATTGGACTCAGTAGGAAGTGCTTGAAAAATGGTATTTACCAAAGCGGAAAAGTGGAGATTCTCGGGGTTTATGGTGAATGTAGGAAGAATGCAGTTCGTTCGTGTACCGTGTACGCCGAAAGATATCCCCATAGACGCCAACCATCGCGACAATTATTTGTGAACTTCTTCATACAATTACGAGCGTGTGCTAGTGTAACGCCCAAAATACGTAACAAAAGGAAACGTGTAATTGGAGAGGACGGTGAAATTAATGTTCAGGCTTCTGTACAAGTGGATCCCCAAAGTAGTTCCTGTGCAATCGCACGAGGAAGCTGCATCAGTCAGGCAAGTGTACCATGCGTTCTCCAACGTCACAAGTTCCATTCCTATCACATCTTTCTCCTTCAAGTGCTGCATGGAAATTATGTTGCGAATCGTGTGAACTTTTGTACATAGACATTAAAGCATACACTCCTGACGCATCATGTATTTTGTTTACGTATGAAGCAACATTTATTAATCGTCGCCAAGTAAAACATGTACTACTGGTCTGCTGACAATCCCGTTTGCCTTCATAAGATAGAACGGAAGGGTCCATGAAGTCTCAACGTGTGGTGTAGAATAGTGCAACGTCACCACTAAGGCCCGTTGTTCGTAGAGGGAACACTTGAGTTCGCACAAGTATCTCAACCTTCTAACGGACCATCTTGCACAGATGCTAAGACATTCTCCTTCAGACTAGGTATGACAGCTGTCCGTCCCTTAGTGCATTAGTTACGACTGCTTGTCTTCAGCGATTGTTTCCAAATCGATGGGTTAGGCTAAGCGAACCTCTGTACCTTCAGCGATCCGTTCCCCATATCTGACGCCAATTAATTTTTTCTTTGCGTGACGCTGAAAGACACTGTCTACGAGGCCCATACCAACGACGCCAGATGATACGAAACGACATATTACTGCTGACTGCGCTGCAATTTCCGCTGAAATGCTAGAACGTGTGTAGCAATCGTTGCATGGCAGAGTGCAAGCTTGTTTTGACGCTCGTGGTGGTCATTTCGAGCGCAAGCTGTGAGAGAACATTGGTTCTTTAGCTGTCAGACCCCAAAGAGGTACTGTACTCACCTTTTTTGTCTTTTGTTTGTCGTAGGCAAAACACCCTTTACCCACCGGAAAAGTATTAACACAGGGCTCACAACGCACCCATGTCTAATTCACACTACCAGATGGAACACACAACTGTCTGTGTTTACAATATTCATATTACGATATCCCGTAAACTACTTACACTAGACTCGTGCAGCAATCATCACTTACATTATGATTTGCTCTAAATCGATTGTGGTATTGTCCGTAGGCACTGTTCCATTGAAATATTTGAACCTTTTGTAAATAAATACACATGCGAAATTGATAACACTCTGTGTATGGGCTGCAAATGCTAGCCCCTGCCTAACATTCCAATCTGTGAAACCCGCGTATCAACGGCGCCTTCCATTCCAGAAATATTTGCGGTGTAAGTTTTAGGTGATTCACCTTGTATGATCAATATGAAACGTTCCGGTGTCTCCATGTCTTCCACGATCCAGTTGTCTTTCATGATTCGTAAACCAAACGTCAGCAATGATTTAATTGCACTCAGTGCAAAATTCTAACCGGCGGCTTCCCCTTTCATACAATTCCCCCTCAGTCCAAGTTCTCCTACTATTTTTCTTCTCTTCCTTTTTCTATTATCCAATCCAAGTCCTCCATCACTACTACATTTTCGTGTCCCTAACGAGCTGAACAGTTTCTTTGACCTCGTCATAATTCTTGCAATCTATTCATCATCTGCAGAGCTAGTGTAAATTACACCAATAAAAACTAAATATTCATTCCCGACTAGTTCTTTATCTCAGAAAACTCAATACTGCATATACCACTTTCTGAGCGATATATAGGTTGTTGTATTTTTAAGATAAGATACTACGTGCAAACAGCGTCATAAATAATGTGTAGATTTTTGCAAAGGGGGCTTACCGCAGTCTGCACGAAACATCTCTCGGAAATTGCCGTTGCTTACTCTTTACGTATCCTACATACAAAGCAGATGCGCTTCAAGGCAGTCTTACAATATTCCTCAAGATGGATGTGAGGACTCTAAATTAATAGCACTAAAGAAAGGCGAAGCAGCGTAACTGTGATATACTATCGCTTTTTTCTCGTGGGCGAGTGGAGCTTATATTTTGATTGCGCACCACTGATCGTCACAAAATCTCATCACCAGTGGAGAAAAAGAACATGTCATTACAGCAGGAAACGGTCCAGCAGTATACCGTATCTGGAAGATAGGCTTGGCACCTTTGACAGTTTCTCTAGATCAAAATAGGTACGAATACATTTCCGATAAATACACCGTCACAAAGTCGGGAGCACATCACGGATTAGGTTTAACAAAATGAGTAAATTTTCTTCATAATCAGCAAAGTAAAGAACATAATATCAGCTGTTACAATATCAAACAACTTGAGAAAATGTATCTAGTAGCATTTCCAAAGCAGCAGTATGAGTGGAGTGAATTCTCGAAACACTCAATTTGAAAACGTACACCAACAGGACATCCGAGAAGCTCACTCCATGCTTTTTAAAATAGCAACACTATGAACGTGGCACGCATTAAGCGTCAAATTGGCTTAAAATGTACTGCATATTTGAATGTTCAGTATGAAGATGGCATGCATTAAGCGTCAAATTGGCTTAAAGTGTACTACAACCTTGAATTTTCAGATAATTAGCATTTCATTGCAACCATACAAGACACGCGGACTTACCGCCATTTATAGCATTCATATCAGTGACGATCATGCACTACAACCTTGAATTTTCAGATAATTAGCATTTCATTGCAACCATACAAGACACGCGGACTTACCGCCATTTATAGCATTCATATCAGTGACGATCATGCACTACAACCTTGAATTTTCAGATAATTAGCATTTCATTCCAACCATACAAGACACGCGGACTTACCGCCATTTATAGCATTCACATCAGTGATGATCATGCAGTGGAATTCTCATGTAGAAACAGCTTTCGGTTAAAATGAATATATATTACGAGGTTGTGCGTTTCGCCTACGCGAGGGAAACATTTACTGATTACTGTTTGACATCGCGGTGCTCCATGGCGAGCGAAGAAAATCGGAATGTGACTGGACTTCGTTACGAGACACGATAACGAGAGGAAGTGTGCACAATGAAACAGTCATCGTTAGCTGCCATATTATATAATTTGTGTTTTTGAGATTCACAAACAGTAGGTAATGTTAATGTGGAGTTTAGTAACTGCCAGAATACAGTCTGTTGCATTTTGAAGGTAATTGCGCGTATTTAATTTTTATCAGAGAATTCTGTGAGGAACTATTATGCACTACAAGCTTGTATAGAACTTCGAACATCCGGTGGTCGATGTTTGCGGTAGAACGTGCTTCTATAGTATAGAGAAAGTTTTCTCTGATAAAAAGAACTCATTTCACCCGCAGACAATCATCGAAATGGGAATGGCAGCGTTCCAATTCGAGAAGATCCTGTAGAAGTTTTGTTTCTCTTACATTTCAAGAATTTTACAGGCAAATGTCGGAGTCTGCAGCTGCTTCTCCACCACGAGATTAAATTGCCTACGTACGATGTATGGATCGTCGACGACGATAGAGATAGTGTTCTTCACAGACATACAAACAGAGACACTACACACACTAGTTCAGTAACAACGAATTTAATATTACCAGCTTCAAAACATTAACTCTTCTTTTGACTAGAAATATACTATAAAACTAGCAGATACAGGTATCAATTGCAGCAGCGTCCTTAAGTCAGAGTTTGAACATAATACAGGGTGTCCGCAATGAGACTCCAACATTTTAATATCCTATATCTTTCTCATTTCAGATGGTGGACCTGTGAATCCTGAAGGGGCAGACAGAGCAACTCAACAAGTTTGTGGAGAGCAAATTTGATACGCCAAGTGGCCGTAGTGGAACTGCAATCAATTGTTTTAGCAAAATGGAGGATATGAAGGAGTGTGCACAAGTGGTCTGGTGGTATGCAGAGACAAAATCGGCGACCCAAGTGCAAAGAAACTTTCGTCGAGTTTACAACAAAGCGTCCCTAGTCGTTCAAGACTATAAAGAAGTGGTGTGATCAGTTTTTGGCTACTGGGAGTGTTGCGAAATGGCACGGTGGTGGTAAGCCTGGGATCAGCAAACAACATGTGAAACCAGTGCGGCGGTCATTCGAACGAAGACCACAGAAGTCAGTCCGACAGGCAGCACGAGAACTTTGTAGGTAACGTTCAAGAGTGCACAAAGTGCTTCATCAGCGATTACGTTTGTACGCATATAAAGTGCAGGTTATGCAAGAAATCGAGCCTGATGATCGACCAAAGCGAGAAGTATTTGCGTGTGTCATGTTAGAGCGCATTGCCGCGGACGAGACATTTTTATCACGCGTGATGTTTACTAACGAGGCAACCTTTCATGTGTCAGGGGCTGTCAATCGTCACAATGTGCGCATCTGGGGGTCCGAAACTCCATATGCACCTAGGGAACACATGCGCGATAGTCCGAAAGTTAATGTGTGGTGTGGTTTGATGATAAATCGCATTGTTGGGCCGCTTTTCTTTCAGGAGCCGACTATGGATGGAGCCATCTACCTGGACATGTTGGAACAATTTGCCGTGCCACAGGTAACAGGCCTGCAGCCAAATGTGATGTTTCAACAAGACGGTGCACCACCCCATTGCAGCCTTGATGTCCGAAAATTTTTAAATTACACAGTCCCGCAACGATGGACTGGCCGTGGAGGTCCAATTCCTTGGCCGCCACATTCGCCCGACATAACCACCGTCGATTTTTTCTTGTGGGGTTATGTGAAAGACCGGGTATACGCTACACCAGTAAAGGACCTGCAAGACTTGAAACAGCGCATAAGAATTGTCATCAACTCTGTCACAGAGCAGATGCTCCGCAAGACATGGCACGAACTCGATTATAAACTTGATATTCTTCGCGCTACCCGTGGCGTCCATGTTCAAGTGTACTGAACCGTCCACCTGTGTATGAAAACTTGATGAGTTGCTGTATGATTTCCCTGTATCTGTTCGTCAATGAATTGTGTTTCCTCTCGGATTTTATGAGTTCAAATGTTGGAGTCTCATTGTGGACACCCTGTATAAGAGTTTGATCATAACGCTGAATTAGTCATAGGCTTTGTCGTATGGACAGTCTCTCTGTCGACCACACCCGTCATGCCACGCGCCGGGAACAGTTATGCAGGAGATGGTAGTTTTCAACCTTGTCAGCTCGCCACGGGTGAAATCGCTTTTCCTTCACTCTTTGTTTTCCCAGGGGTGGCGCTACGCAAACACGCCACCAGAGGAGGCGGAATCCACCTGACCTCACTGCATGGAGCTCTGATTGGCTGAAGCGTCCTTTTAAGCAGGCACAGTTCAGAGCTAGCCACAATTCATAGCTCGGCGCATCAGATCAGATGCATCTGTGGACTTATGAACATTACAGTACTGTGGAACACGACAGTGGGGAACATTACTTTGGAGCAGCCTGACGCTACTAAGTGTTTTATTAATATTTAGAGACCTACGAAACTATATCAACTTGTGAGGTGCCGGGGCTAGCAGTGTATTTAACACTAAATTCTTCTCGAATCTTCATATGGAAATGATGCTCTAAGCCCCCCCCCCTCTTCTAACTCCTACTTTTGCTGTTGCACATGGATTAAGAAGAAACGCGATGACTGTAATCGACCCTGCATGTGGAGTAGAAAAGAGTTTGGCACCTGCAATAATTTAATTTGATAGACATTAATTAAATAAAGAACAGTTTCAGTACCATAGTGAGAAATGAAAGGGTTGCTCTACCGATTAACAGAATGAAAGTTCTGTCCAAAATAACAATTTGATTTATTATGACTAAACTCAAAATAATAAACAAAACACATGAAACATTTACAATACATCAAATTGGCTCAAATTGGGTACTCAAATAAATGCTGTGAAGGTGAAGTTGTCCCTAAACTAGATTGTGACATTTAAAATGAAGTGGTATGTGGAGCCAATCCCTTGCAACTCAAATCTTAAGAGAAACACACAGCCAACCCAACATTAATTGCTGCTACAGTAGTGGGAACTCAGACAATGAACACCCAAGACAGAACAAAGTTAGAAAAAGACGAACAGGCGCGCTCTGCTGAGCTCTGATTATCACAGTGCAAATTCCCTAGACTGCCGGTGCTGTGGACATACATTACCAAGCTGTCTTCTTAACTGCAAGGACATGATCTGGCGTACCGGAAGCGATGGCTGTTTGCTTCGACGTCTCGTCGTGGTGATGATAATGTCGCGAGTATAGCCCGAAACAAATTGTCCTGGTCTGGTTGTTATAGACTAAAGACTTCCCATCAATACAAATGCGCCTCTGAGGGAGACGAAGAAGGCTCGCCACAACCTACTCCGACCGAAAGGCGAGAGCCGAATACCACAAGAGCACCTGTACAAACCGAACACAGGACATTCCCGCCCCCACGACAGTGGCCGTGGTTAAACGTTCCAATCAGCAACTCGAAAACCGGCGGAAAATTCCACTCTATGGCCAAAGCACTACCATTCTACCAATGGAGATTCTTGGCGCCAATTTCTGCGCCGATTTTGCTACGTCACGGAGTTATGCCCTGAGCAAGCCAATCACAGTTACGATTTTGCAGAAAACGCGGGAATTTGCCCGCCAAGACTGCCTGGGAACTCAAGTCATTCCCACGCCTCGCTGGTAGCCCGCCAGAAAGTGTTTTCACTAAGTTTCTGCAAAGTAACGGAATCTGTAGCCCAGCTGCCCCTTCTGGGCGTGTCTCCGCCGCTATTATGCCAATGTCGGCGTCTGGAAAGCATTCACTCGACTCCCTCACACCCGTCGGCTTAACCCTTTCAAGATCAGGAAAGCTCGCCTGTCACCGGACCACCCGGGTGATGAGAGACGCTGCGTGGGAAGTCCGTGTGTGAAGGAATAGCAACTTTTCACCGCATGCAATTAGAGAGGAAATTCGAATTGCTCAGAGTAAGAAATATGAGAGGGGGCTTCTGCCACCTCTCAAACGTTCAAGACTATTAGTTACAACCAAGAACATCACTATCATTTGTATGTAACTCAACACAAAAGGAGAACCTACAGTCTTCAGAGTTACGTGTTACTCAATTATTAACTGTTTTAGTGTAACCAAACTAATGACGTGTTACCTTTTTATAGATGTCTGTATTTCACTGCCCCCTCTGTTACAGATATTTTGAAAACTGCACCAGTCGAATTTGCACCCAGCCAGAAATTTGCGCCCAGTTTACTTGGAACCTATGTGCTCACTACGTCACAGCCTGCCTGCACCTCGAGAATTCGCTTTCCCTCTCCTTTCGGCGACAGTGGGCTGCCGTACAGCCTCGTCCGAGATGCGTCGACGCCGCCACGCAAATGAGCACGGTAAACAAAATATCCTACTGCCAGAGGAAGTGCAAGAGCGCCACCAGTTTTCTGCATAGCACTGTACGGTATCTCGTCTTACATATGCATATTACCCTAATTCTAGTTGTTTTAACGTTTATATCCTTTTTTCTCTCTTTTATAATGCAAACATACATCTGTATTGTTCAGGCATATCGACAAGCGCTGGCAGGATGACGAAGATCGCAAGAGCAAAGAAGGCGGTGAGACGAGTCAGCCAATAGCCTGCTGACAAGGACCGCACCACGATAGAAGCGCCCTCTAGCCGAAGAGAAAATAAACACCACTCCTGCCAACCTCGGCTGGACAGTAAAGAGACAGTGTTAGCACAGGACTAGACCTGGCCTAGTGGAGAGCATTACGATAGCAGATGTGTGATCCATACGAAATTGCTTACGTGGAGCTTGTATACAGCAAAGGAGTTTGTGATTGTTTTCATGTTTCCCATCGCTTGCGACATGTTATTGTAATTCCAAAGTTAAGTATTGTCAATCTGCTTTGTTGAAATAAAACTATTAATGTTATTTGCTTGAATTGTTGCATAGCATTCCGAGAACACAGCATCCTTTAGGCAGCCTATACGAGACAAGTTTGCGGGACCCCACATTGGGCGACGAGCATCTGCCGGATCCAGTGCCAAGCGGCTACAAAATTTTCTGTTTCTTTCTTGTCTTTATTTTGCAGAGGCGCTTACATGCTTTAACAGTTTCTTGTCGTTTTTGCTAATCAGTGTTTTCTGATGGGCATCGCAGAAATTTTCTTTGCTTTTTTTGCTTGCTTGCCTTGTCTGTTTGTTGCATTTGTGTCCTCCAACATGGCCATCCCTTCCGTCCCAGCCCCTGCTCAGGCGCCACAGCCGCAAGCGTTAGGTGCCATACAGCTAATGCAGGTGCTTCAGTTCCAGACGCAGCAGATTTCTGCACTACACAACACCGTGCAGCAGCTACTGGCCAACGCTGCGTGCTCGACGGAAGAAGCACCACCTACGCCGCGCGGGATTAGCCGAGCGGTCTGAGGCGCCGTAGTCATGAACTGTGCGGCTAGTCCCGGCGGAGGTTCGAGTCCTCCCTCGGGCATGGGTGTGTGTGTTTGTCCTTAGGACCATTTAGGTTAAGTAGTGTGTTAGCTTAGGGACTGATGTCCTTAGCAGTTAAGTCCCATAAGATTTCACACACATTTGAACATTTGAACAGCACCACCTACAGCAATGCCTACTGCTATTCCTCCTTTTCGACAGTTTAGTGTGCCGGCCGGTGTGGCCGAGCGGCTCTAGGCGCTTCAGTCTGAAACCGCACTGCTGAACGGTCGCAGGTTCGAATCCTGCCTCGGGCATAGATGTGTGTGGTGTCCTTAGTTAGGTTTAAGTAGTTCTAAGTTCTAGGGGACTGATGACCTCAGATGTTAAGCCTCATAGTGCTCAGAGCCATTTGAACCATTTGACAATTTAGTGAACAAGACGAGGAACGGCTCGAGTGGTTGTCCCAATTTGAAGCACATCTCATCGCTCACAATGTAGCAGGTACTGACACTTCCCTGTTATCAACAGTAAGAAGTGCAGTCTTAAGGCTTCAACAAAAACTTTTCCCTAACGCCACTCTGAGTGAACTTCGTTATGAATAGGCGGTACAGTCGTTAACTAACTATTGTGAGCAAGAAGTGAATGTGGTATCAGCCCAGTATCAATTCTTTAATTGCAAAAAACGGTCATAACAAACTTACCACGAGTGGGTAACAGATTTGCAGGGTATGACAAGGAACGGCAAATTCAAATGTGCTTGCGTTGCTTTATATTCATATGTTATGTTGCATGATGCATGATGCAATTGTGTACAATGTATCTGATGTAAAACTCAGAGAGCAGATTTTATAACAGTCCTATCCATCATTTCAGCAGGTAGTGCAAGTACTAGATCACTACGATTCAGGTGCCTTGTCGTTTCATAAATTTGTCGGGTTTAGTCCCTTGTTAGCAATCGCCCCATTCCGCAATGGTGGCTTGAGCTAGCCACGCCGAGTAAACAACGCTGCGCGCTGCGTAAGCAGTCCGCTAAACAGACAGCTACATAGGCGAAAAGAATAAGTCTTGCTCTCGGTGTTATTCACGGCACAAACGCCAAGACTGCCCCTCCCGACAGGCTCAGTGTTACGCTTGTGTTACAATCCGTATGATTGCAATCGAACTAATGTAAGAATTCGGCCCACGCACAAAAATCTCATCACAAGGCCCATGTAATTAATGCAGTACATTCAATGTCTGCAACAGCTATCAGCAAAAATAGCAAGTGTGCAGTTTCTACAGTGATATGCCAGTCAACCAAACTTCTTGTTCATTTACTTATTTGTGGGAAACGTGTGAAATTTCAGTTGGACATGGATGCCTCTGTCACATTGCTCAATCGTCACGCATATGAACTGTTAGGCTCCCCACGCCCGTCTAAAACTAGCATGCAACTGATGGCTTAGAATGGACAAGACATTCCCGTTCTCGGAACATGTACTTTGCCTGCCATTTATCGCTCGCATATGCGAACAGTGACTTTTTCAGTGCTACAATCCCGCGAGAGTGAGAACATATTTGGTCCTGATTCCCTTTCTTTGTTTGGCTTTAATATTCAGGACAATGTGTTGTCAGTGTCTGCATTCAATGCAAAAGACAGTGTCACTAGCTTGCTAAAAGAACTCCCGGAACTCTTTTCTGAAGTTATAGACAAAGCTAACAATTTTCTTGCACATATTACGCTGAAAGACAATGCCCAGCTAAAATTTTGCTGGGCCAGAACTGTTCCCATTGCATTACGAGACAAAGTCGCCGCTGAACTAAAAGAATTGCAAGATAGCGGAGTTGTTGCGCCCATGTCAGCCAGTCAATGGGCAAGTCCACTGGTTTTGCTCCCCAGACCTTCAGGTCGCATTCGCCTCTGTGTTGGCTTTAAGTCTACAGTCAGCCCACAAAATGTGAATGATACTTATCAGTTGCCACGCCCAAAGGATCTCATGGAAAAATTAGGTGCTGGACGCTATTTTTCAAAAACTGATCTGCGCGACGCGTATCTTCAAATACCTCTCGATGAAGAATCTCAAAAAATGTGTGTAGTAAATACTCATTTGGGCTTGTTTAAATATTTGCGTTTGCCTTTTAGCATTGCTTCCGCACCAGCCATTTTCCAACAGTATTTGGAACAGCTGACTGCACAAGTGCCAAACTGTTCAAACTATTTCGATGTTATTGTCGTAGCAGGTTGTACACCTGAAGAACATATTGCAAAGTTGCGTGCTTTGTTTCGTATTTTATCTGATTCAGGACTAAAGTGTAGACTGAACTAGTGTGATTTTTTTACATCTGAGTTGCAGTATCTTGGTCACGTCAAAGTTAGGGTGTGTATCCTCTTCAGTCGCATTTGTTAACCATACGAGGTTTGCCAGTTCCTCCTAATGTCACAGAATTGCTATCAGTTTTAGGGAAAATGAACTATTATATTCGGTTCATGCTGCGCAACTAGTGGCTCCATTGCATCGCTTGCGTCGCAAGCATGTCCCCTTTGTTTGCGCAGATGAGTGCCACGTGTCTTTTCAAAAACTTAAAGATTCGTTGCTCAGTGATCGATGCTTAGTTCACTTTGATGCTGAAAAACCAGTTGTGTTGCAAGTTGGCGCTTCCTGTTACTGAATCGGTACAGTGTTTTCGCACAGAATTGGTGATAAAGACAGGTCTATTGCTTTCGTATCAGAAGTGTTGTCCAAATCTCAGCGTAACTATTCACAAACTGAGAAAGATGCGTTGGCTATGTGTATGGTGTCACCAAATTTCAGCACTATTTATATGGCAGAAAATTATATTAGGAACGAACCACAAGCCTTTGCAGTCCTTGTTTCATCCGACAAAACCGGTTCCTGTACGAACTGCCCAAAAATTGCAAAGATGGACTTTGTTTTGTCTCAATGCCAGTACGAAATTGTGTATCGTCGGACAGCGCAACATGGTAATGTGGACGCGCTTTCACGTCTTCCGGTTGGCCCTGACACAGACTTTGACGCTTCTGCTGCATCTTGTTGTCACATCGATGCTCAGGATTCTGGATTCCTTCAGTCTTTTCCGCTGAGATATAAGAAAACTGCACAGGCCACGGAAGCTGATCCAAATTTGAACATTTTGCTAACATATATTCGCACATCTCGGCCTTGTTCTTTGCACAGCATAAAGAACTCTGTAGTGCGCCGATACTTTGCACGTCGGCATAGCCTCGCTGTAAAGAAAGGTGTACTTCTTGTTCAAAATAACAGTGGACAGTGACGAGCTTTGCAGAAAGAAGTGTTGCAGTTACTTCACCAACGACACTGGGGGATTGTTCGTACGAAACAGTTAGCGCGTCGACATTGTACTTGGCAGGGTATGGACACCCAAACAGAAGACATGACGTCACAGTGTCACACATGTGTCCTCTTTTAGAATATTGCTGCGCGGTGTGGGATCCTTACCAGGTGGGATTGACGGAGGACATCGAAAGGGTGCAAAAAAGGGCAGCTCGTTTTGTATTATAACGTAATAGGGGAGAGAGTGTGGCAGATATGATACGCGAATTGGGATGGAAGTCATTAAAGCAAAGACGTTTTTCGTCGCGGCGAGATCTATTTACGAAATTTCAGTCACCAACTTTCTCTTCCGAATGCGAAAATATTTTGTTGAGCCCAACCTACATTGGTAGGAATGATCATCAAAACAAAATAAGAGAAATCAGAACTCGAACAGAAAGGTTTAGGTGTTCGTTTTTCCCGCGCGCTGTTCGGGAGTGGAATGGTAGAGAGATAGTATGATTGTGGTTCGATGAACCCTCTGCCAAGCACTTAAATGTGAATTGCAGAGTAGTCATGTAGATGTAGATGTAGAAAATCAGTCCGCTCTGCCACAAAAATTCTCTCATCCTGTCTGATCACCTGCATGCATTCATGTCCATTATACACTCCTGGAAATTGAAATAAGAACACCGTGAATTCATTGTCCCAGGAAGGGGAAACTTTATTGACACATTCCTGGGGTCAGATACATCACATGATCACACTGACAGAACCACAGGCACATAGACACAGGCAACAGAGCATGCACAATGTCGGCACTAGTACAGTGTATATCCACCTTTCGCAGCAATGCAGGCTGCTATTCTCCCATGGAGACGATCGTAGAGATGCTGGATGTAGTCCTGTGGAACGGCTAGCCATGCCATTTCCACCTGGCGCCTCAGTTGGACCAGCGTTCATGCTGCACGTGCAGACCGCGTGAGACGACGCTTCATCCAGTCCCAAACATGCTCAATGAGGGACAGATCCGGAGATCTTGCTGGCCAGGGTAGTTGACTTACACCTTCTAGAGCACGTTGGGTGGCACGGGATACATGCGGACGTGCATTGTCCTGTTGGAACAGCAAGTTCCCTTGCCGGTCTAGGAATGGTAGAACGATGGGTTCGATGACGGTTTGGATGTACTGTGCACTATTCAGTGTCCCCTCGACGATCACCAGTGGTGTACGGCCAGTGTAGGAGATCGCTCCCCACACCATGATGCCGGGTGTTGGCCCTGTGTGCCTCGGTCGTATGCAGTCCTGATTGTGGCGCTCACCTGCACGGCACCAAACACGCATACGACCATCATTGGCACCAAGGCAGAAGCGACTCTCATCGCTGAAGACGACACGTCTCCATTCGTCCCTCCATTCACGCCTGTCGCGACACCACTGGAGGCGGGCTGCACGATGTTGGGGCGTGAGCCGAAGACGGCCTAACGGTGTGCGGGACCGTAGCCCAGCTTCATGGAGACGGTTGCGAATGGTCCTCGCCGATACCCCAGGAGCAACAGTGTCCCTAATTTGCTGGGAAGTGGCGGTGCGGTCCCCTACGGCACTGCGTAGGATCCTACGGTCTTGGCGTGCATCCGTGCGTCGCTGCGGTCCGGTCCCAGGTCGACGGGCACGTGCACCTTCCGCCGACCACTGGCGACAACATCGATGTACTGTGGAGACCTCACGCCCCACGCGTTGAGCAATTCGGCGGTACGTCCACCCGGCCTCCCGCATGCCCACTATACGCCCTCGCTCAAAGTCCGTCAACTGCACATACGGTTCACGTCCACGCTCTCGCGGCATGCTACCAGTGTTAAAGACTGGGATGGAGCTCCGTATGCCACGGCAAACTGGCTGACGCTGACGGCGGCGGTGCACAAATGCTGCGCAGCTAGCGCCATTCGACGGCCAACACCGCGGTTCCTGGTGTGTCCGCTGTGCCGTGCGTGTGATCATTGCTTGTACAGCCCTCTCGCAGTGTCCGGAGCAAGTACGGTGGGTCTGACACACCGGTGTCAATGTGTTCTTTTTTCCATTTCCAGGAGTGTACATTCCGACGGACTTGGGCAATTTCAGCAGGACAATGGGCAACACCCCACACGTCCCGAATTGCTACAGAGTGCCTCCATGAACACTCTTCTGAGTTTAAACGCTTCCGCTAGCCACCAGACTCCACAGACATGAACATTATTGAGCATACCTGGGATGCCTTGCAACGTGCTATTCGAAAGAGATTTCCACCCCTCGTACTCATACGGGTTTATAGACAGCCCTGCAGGATTCATTGTGTCAGTTCCCTCCAGCAGTGCTTCAGGCATTAGTTGAGTCCACCCCTCGTCATGTTGCGGCACTCTACATGCTCGTGAGGGCCCTACACGATATTAAGAAGGTGTACCAGTTTCTTTGGCTCTTCAGTGTATAATGGTAAGACAGAGATTTCGGATCCAGATTTTAAATTTTAAGACACTTTGAGGGGCAGATGTGGACTCTGACTACAATTCATTGTTTATGGACTGCAGAACTACAATTCATTGTTTATGAACTGCAGGTTAAAACTGAAGAAACTGCAGAAAGGTAGAAATTTAAGGAGATGGGATCTGGATAAACTGAAAGAACCAGACGTCGTAGAGAGTTTCAGAGGGAGCATAAGGGCATAACTGATAAGAACAGGGGAAAGGAATACAGTAGAAGAAGAGTGGGTAGCCTTGAGAGATGAAATAGTGCACGCAGCAGTGGATTAGGTAGGTAAACAGCCGGGGGTAGTAGAAAACCTTGGGTAACATAGGAAATATTGAATTTAATCGGTGAAAGGAGAAAATATAAAAATTAAATAAATGAAGCACGTAAAAAGGAATACAAATGTCTCAAAAATGAGATCGAAATGAAGTGCAAAATGGCTAAGCAGGAATGGCTACAGGACAAATATAAGGATGTAGAAGTATATAACAAAGGGGTAAGATAGATGCGCGGTACACAAAAATTAAAGAAACCTTTGGAGAAAAGAGAATCACCTGTATGAATATCAAGCGCTCAGACGAAAAACCAGTCATAAAGAAAGAAGGGAACGCAGAAAGGTGGAAGGAGTACATAGAGGGTCTATACAAGGGAGATGTAGATGAGGGCAATATTATGAAAATGGAAGAGGACGTAGATGAAGATGAGAAGGGAGATATGATACTGCGTGAAGAATTTGACAAAGCACTGAAAAAACTTACGTAGAAACAAGGCCTCGGGAGAAGACAGCATTCTGTTAGAGCTACTGATGGCCTTGCGAGAGTCAGCCATCACAAAACACTTCCATCTAGTGAGCAAGAGCTATGAGACAGGCGAAATACTCTCAGACTTCAAAAAGAACATAATAATTCCAATTCCACAGAAAGCAGGTGCTCACAGGCGTGAAAATTACCGAACTATCAATTTAATAAGTCACGGTTTCTAAACACTAACACGAATCTGAGCCGTGCGTGGCTCGTGTTCCCGCCATCATGTATTTTACACCCTGGTTTTAACGTACTTCCACCTCACTACATTAATTTAAATTACTGCTGTCTCTGAGTTGCTGCTCTACCTGACCGTGGGCGGCGTTAACAGCGCGTATCGATGTATCCCCTCTCGTAGTACCTTTGCTGGACTGCTATTACTTCCCGGTCGTAGTCTGTCGCAAGCCAGTTCGGGTCGCGAGTTCGGGGCTGCCAGTCAGTTGCAACGCGTGTGCCAGTCGGAGAGTTGCAATGCGGCACTAGTGCAGTCGGGCTGGAGCACTGAGGTCTGCATCGACATGGCTCGCCCGACCATTGGCCACGCATCACTTGAGCCGGACCACGGTCTTGGGGAATTGTCAGTCTGTCGTCCTACCGGACGACGGGTTTTGGTTCTCTGGTCGTTCATGAGTCGGCTGTGTGTGTGTGTGTCTTCGTGCGTATTTAGTGACCGTTGGGTTTTGTTCAGGTCTTCGTGCAAGTGTTTGTCAGGTTGTGTATGTAGTTGCTGTTATTTCAATTGAGGGCTGTTATGGGTGTTGTCGGCATTCTGAGAAGTCAGTTGCCTCATTGGGCGACGTGTAACTGGTTCTCCGAGCACTTCTGGGCTCCATAGACTTTACCATAGACTTTTAAAGGCATAAGGCCACAATGTTTAAAAACAAGGACTCTTAAAAATCAACAAGATAAAAAATGCAGTTAAAAGGCAAATAAAATAAAAAGAACATCATGGCTAAGTGGAAAGCCCCAAGCCAAAGCAGATAGAACAGACATATGCCAGGTGCAATACCAATGGCTGAAGGCCACAATTAAGTTTCAAAATTTTAAAATATATTACCATAATCTTTTAAAGGCAGAAGGCCGCAATGTTTAAGATTGAAAGATAAATTTAAGAATTAATTTTTGCAAAATTTTTAAGAAAAAGGAAAAATAACCATAAGCCTTAAATTTTAAGGAGCTGAAAAGAGGTCATTAAACACCAGTGGCACTCAGAAGCCTCCAGGGAGGTCGGTCTGCCCTCGTTCACTTAGGCGAGACTGGTGGTGAGCCCAACTACTGTTGATTCGTCGGAACCCAACCAAGGGACAGCCAAGGACCGACCGACACAACGACTTGCTTCTCATCACTCAGTACTTAACTCAAACACAAAATGTTACAGACGTAATTATCCACAATCAAATATGTACAAACAATCGGTGTTGCTCACAGGAAAACCTCCCCAACTGCGAACCACCGAAACGAACCACAACATGAATGGTCGAGGCACCACTCTACTTTGACGTCCTGGGTCGGTGAACCACGAAGCTCGTAGTGAGTGGACTGCTCCACAAACGCTTCGACACTGCGCAGGGACCGGCAGCGGACCCAGCGACTGCACCGCGGCGATATATCCTTCCTGGACCGCACCAACCGACCGACTGCCCGCTAGTCCGTCTGCGACTGCTGCTCCGTCGCGACTGCACTGCTGGTGTGTCTCCCACTCACTTCCAGACACACTACGGCAGAAATACTGACTCGGACCCAACCATGCAGAGGAAACACGCCCAATGGCTAAACGACATCCCTGCACCAGGAAAGGACCGACTCAAGTTCCTCAAGATGGTAATTGAAGTGGCCCAGAAGTGCTCGGAGAACCAGTCACACGTCGCCCAAAGAGACGACCGACCTCTCACAATGCCGACAACACCAAAAATAGTCCTCAATTGAAATAACGGCAACTACACACACATAAACACTTGCACGAAAACCTGAACAATACCCAGCAGTCACTAAACATGCACGAAGACAAATCGGGATTCGATACACACACACACACACACACACACACACACACACACACACACAGCCGACTCATGAACGATCGAATCAAAACGCGTCGTCCGGTAGGACGACAGACCGACAATTCCCCAAGACCGTGGCCCAGCTCAAGTGATGCGTGGAGGCAATGGTCGGGCGAGCCATTTCAATAGAGACCCCACTGCTCCAACCCAATGGCACTAGTGCCGCATTGCAACTCTCCGACTGGTAGGTCCGGACTGCGCTCCAGACGGGTCCCAACCAACCGGCAGCCTGAACTCGCAAGCCAAACTCACTATGAACTACCCTACGACATGCAACGACAGGTAAGTAATAGCAGTCGAGCAAAGATACTACGAGAGGGGATATATCGATAGGCGCTGCTAAGGCCGCTCACGGTCAGGCAAAGCAGCAACTCAGTGACAGTGAGAGGTGGCATGAGCCCCCTCTCATATTTCTATCTTACGATTTTCGTCTCTAATTGCATGCGGTGAAAAGTCGCTATTCCTTCACACACGGACTTCCCACGCAGCGTCTCTCGTCACCCGGGTGGTCCGGTGACAGGCGGGCTCACCTGATCTGGAAAGGGTTAAGCCGACGGGTGTGAGGAAGTCGAGTGAATGCTTTGCAGACGCCGACATTGTCAAAAGACACGCCCGGAGGGGTCTGAAGTAGCGGCTGGGCTAGAGGTTCTGTTACTTCGCAGAATCTTAGCGAAAACACTTTCTGGCGGGCTACCAGAGAGGCGTGGGAATGACTTGTGTACCCAGGCAGTTGTGGCGGGAAAATTCCCGCGCTTTCTGCAAAATAGTAACTGTGATTGGCTGGCTCAGGGCATAGCTCGGTGACGTAGCAAAATGGGAATGTTGGGTGTTCAGCTTGTACAGGTGCTCTAGGTAGTCGGTAGTTGATGAGGAAGGTGATTTGGGCGCGATCTTAGAGCAACGTCGCGACCGTGATTATGATAGTGAATTGGAGGATGGAACAGAGACAGGCACACAGGTCGGGACGGTAGCAGAAGTTTATAGTCAAACGAACGAGTGCAGACAGAGGCCAGCTCGGTCACGTCAGAGCTCTAGCGCCCAGGTGTCCAGAGTTACATCGCCCATGTTTGAAGAGGATCAAAAAGATGACGTAAACCCAATACTGAGCTTCCTACGATCAATGAAAGAAGAATCTGATGAACAACGTATGAAGGAGAAGGAAGAAGATGATAAACGACGTAAGAAGGAGAAGGAAGAAGATGAGAAACAACGTAAGAAGGAGAAGGAAGAAGATGAGAAACAACGTAAGAAGGAGAAGGAAGCAGCTGAGAAACAACGTAAGAAGGAGAAAGAAGAAGCTGACGAACAGCGTAAGAAGGACACGGAGGCAATAATTTCGCATATAGGGGAAATTCGTGGGCAATTATTAACAATAAAGAAAGAATGTGGAGAAGCAAAACAAATGTCAATGGTAGCACAAAAAGTAGCAGGCCTAGCCAAAACTGCAGCAACAGGGGCAATGAAAATCGCAAGAGTAACTTCTCAACTCGCAGGTCGCTTGCGACGTGCGACACAAGCCCACTCAAAATCCCTAGCGGCCTTAAAGACTCAAGGTAATATTGCGGTTACGAACATCACGAAACGAATGAAAGAAGTAGAGAGTCGGATAGCAAAACTAGAGCGAAATGGGCACACGAGCACTGCGCGTTCGGATACCAATGATGGAGTACACAGGATTGTGTCTCCGAGGAAAAGCCCGCTGTGCTCTAGCCCAGTGACAGCGTGCGGAACGAACAATGCACACGCAGAAACAGCGAGTAATAGCTCCAATAATTGCAGCCCACTTAGAAGAGTGAATGCTGAATGCCACTTCCACTGTGATACAGACGTAGCACATCACAGTTATCAGCAAGATAGATCAGGACACTCAGCAGACGCGCAAGTATCGGAAACGAGTGACAACACCAGTGCGAGGATCGGACAGAATTTTGATCACAATCACTTCCTGTCGATACTAAAACTCCAGAAATTCAAAGATAATGGGGGGTCGATGCATCCGAAGAGCTGGGTGATGCAATTTACAAATTCATTACCGTCGTCATGGCCAACCCAGGCCAAATTAGAATTCATGTGTGGACACATCGAAGGCCAAGCCGCGGAAAAGATGCGGGGCGTGGCAGCGACGTGTCGGACTTATCAGGAATTTGTTGGTGCATTCCTGCGGACCTACTGGTCAAAGGAAACGCAAGATAGGATTAAAGAGGAAATAATATTTTGTCCTGAACTGGAAGCGTCCGGGCATAGGAGCGCAACCAAATTTTTTGATGATTTACTCAAGAAGAATCAGTTTTTAGATAGTCCATATAGCAACGGAGAAATCATTAAATTTTGCTTTTCCAAATTGCCAGTTAGGTATCAACAGACACTTGTCGGGAAGTGTGGATCTGACATAGATGCATTCAAGAGTCTACTGCGCGAACTCGAAGTAGTCTTCGATAAACAAGACGCAAAGGACAGGAAGAAGGCGCAAAATAACAAATACCACGGGCCAGCAAGGGAAGACGACAACAGATCGCATTATCGCACTGGTTAGTTAGGAAACCAGGGTTACGGAAATCAAGGTTACGCTATTCAAGGTTATGGAAACCAGAGACACGGAAACCAGAACATCAGGGTACAGGGTCAATCTAGACAAGCAATCTGGGACAGGAGGAATGACGAACGGCAAAGCGACCGTAATTGGAGAGAGCGAAATCAAGGACAACAGGAGAACCAGGAGATTGAAATTAGACCTCCAAATCCTAATGCACGTCAGAGGAGGGAGAGTCTAAGAAGGGATTGACGCTAGTCCATAGGACTCCACCACTTCTCTCACACAAAGAAGTTCGTGGAATAATAGTAGTTTAGGTGGTGTACATAGTAGAATAGGCAAATATGTGAACCTTTCTTCGGGGAATAATAATCGTCGGATTAATAGATTAAGATTGTTAAAGTATTAACACGCTGCGTTTTCTCGCATAAGAATTTACTGCTGTTAACTTTTTTTGTCTATGTTCGGGATCTCCTCTGTCGTTGCGATAAGAGGCACTACATTTCCATGAGCAATGTTTTTGTCCTTTCCTATCGGGTGTCCATGTTAAGGGATAAAGATGAGTGACGAGATGTCGCACAAATGGGCGCATACAGGAACGTGCACTTAGAAGCGTTCTGAGAAGTCGTGATACGCTCCATAGCGGCCACAACCAGTTCGTGAGACGTTCATACCAATGCTTGCAGGTACGCGTCAGTGCACTGCAAGATTGTGGTATATTGCGTGCTTTCGAGGATGAATATGGGCAGTATAGTTTTTTGCAGAGCTGCGCCAGCATCGTTGTCTTGCAAGTCGGGGTGAACGTGTGAGCGTTTGACTCCAATGGTGCCCTAGACGAGAGAAATGCCGGCATAAAGCCTACCATGCCAATGTGCTGGTTGGGGATTTAGCGTGCTGCTCGTGACTGTCACAGATGGATAACCAGGGACTTATACTTGGATATTCGTGACATACTGTGTAGCTGGCGTGTGTTGGGCGACTGAATCCTCAACAGGAACCAGTCCTGGCTTGGTCATATTACATTGCCTCTGGAAAGGTGTGCTTTGATCGCGAATACTGCGTAACATAGAAAAAGAAGTTGCAACTATAAATTCATTGTCTTGTATAGCCATGGCTAACCCAGTCTCTGGAGTTTCAGTGAGGCGTAGTGAGAACTCGGAGGCCATGTCGTACGGCGCGCACATCACTGTCGTCAATAGCGGCGAGCAGCGAGACATCTCAGCGTAACAGGAATTATGTAAGAGTGTTGTATAAAAAAAAAAAAAAAAAAAAAAAAAAAAAAAAAAAAAAAAAAAAAAAAAGAATTCTAATAATAATAGAGAGAGTACCATATACTAGGATAAATTAAACTTTAGGATTTTACAATAACTGGATCCTTCATATTGTGGCGGTTTTCTACCACAAGTGTTTGGCGCGCGCCTGTTGAGATGCTATTTTTCAGGTCACCAAACCACAGTCCGGAGATGGAGGGACGAAGGGCGAGCGAAAGTAGCATAGTTGCATGTTCTTTATAGCACAGTAAAACGTAGACCTGCATAACAACATAATTGAATTAAAAGACATAGAATGTAGATCGTTGGCAAATGGTAGTTAATTCTTGAGCATGTCTACTGTCGATCTATATAATTAATAGTAATATTAGTGTGGGCCCGCACATTTATTTCTTCATCCAATATAGCGTCACACACCATGTACAATAGTGCGATCGATCTCTACACAAATATCAAGATAAATTATTTCCATGATTTTGTTAGGATAGCTACAGATAAATAACTATAAAATTAAAATTAGAGTGTCTGAAATGACAGACCATCAATGTATCGTTATGTAAATTTATTATAACATAGAAAGTCATAGGGAAAAGTTAGGTATAACATTTTTGTAAGAATTGTGCAGATGACGGGTATCATGGCAATGCAGAGGCCAGCCGGAGCAAAAGCAAGAGGTCATCGGCTACCTGCAAGAAGAGAGCGTCAGCGCACCACCTGACGTGAAGGGCGCGAGAGCATCCGGTCCTACAAGCTGACAGTCACCGGGCCCTATACCTGAGGGATTAGGCAGCAGACAATCCTCGCCGGGCCACAAGCGAAAGTGAGGCTGGCCGTTGACACTGACACGCGACCCACACGCGACAGCCTGCTAGCTCTTCGGACGCGGCAGCCGTTTGGAGGGATTCCCTGCGGCAGACCACGTTGTCGTGAGTATCACGTATCATGTCAGAACCTGCGCCTCATGTGCCTCAGGACAGAAAGGGACGCTATATACTCACCTGTTTGGGTTTTTACAACTCACTAGCATTGGCCGATCTGCATACACAAAGCAGTATAGTGCCACACACTCTAACAAATGAATGGTCTCATTTCTAATTTCTCCTCTCTCTTAGAGAGCAGGTGTAGCAATCATCGCTCCTAGTTCGATCCTGTATGGATGACCTCACACACTTGTGGAGTCACTCCACATGCCATCATCCCTTGTCGGACTGCAATACTGGGAAACGTAAAAGTACTGTCCAGCGAGAGAAGAGACCTAGACTAGTGATGTATCCCAAGAAGTAGACCTCAGAGACAATTAATCGACGTGAGGAGAGCCTATCACTGTGTCTTCCTACCGTACTGCCGTCATCATATGCGTGGGTCTTGGTCCAATCTCAACAGAGTACTGCAGATGCTCAAGCATACCCTATTGCCGTTGCAACAACGTAGCAACAACACCCGACGTTTAGCCCTATGTGATGTCAGTACTGTGGAATTTGTGAAGTTCTTCGAATATTTCTAACAATGTGATTTAGTGCCTCATTCTCAGCACAGTCGTGAACATTGTGCAATGTGCACGCACAACTTGATGCCCCATGAACCTTGTTTTTTTTTCTTTCTTTTCTTTCTTAAATTTTTCTCTAGTGTTGTTTTTGTAATGTATGTTATACCTTGCATGTGTTTGTGTTTTACACT
This sequence comes from Schistocerca americana, assembly GCF_021461395.2. Taxonomy (NCBI): domain Eukaryota; kingdom Metazoa; phylum Arthropoda; class Insecta; order Orthoptera; family Acrididae; genus Schistocerca; species Schistocerca americana. The sequence continues at coordinate 224,893,289 of NC_060125.1, read as the reverse complement.
GTAATTCTTATTACAAATTACTGTATTGTTCTCCACACCACGTATTTTTTGTATTTTGTATTTATTGTTGTATGTATTCAAACAGTGTGCCTGAAGTCCCCATAAACTGAAGCAGATACCACCACTGTCATTGTGAATGGACCATCAGTTCAGGGAACATTTTGTAAAGGTTATTCTTGGTGCAGGGAGACAGAATGAATCGGAGGTTGTAATTAGATTCTGAAAGCTCACAAAAAGAGATTGTTAACTTAAACAGTATCATGTGTGAGTGAGTTCAGGTTAGTTTAATGATTCAAATTGTTGTAACATCTTGGGCATTTGATTGCGGAGCACTCCAACTCTGAGTGTAAAGAATAAACTGCTCCATATTTGGCTCACATGCCCGGGCCATATTTAGAGCATGAATGTCTGTGTGAATCGGTGTTTGGAAGGGGCTCCCTGGGTATGGATGTGTGATGTGAGTGTTAGTGTTCCATATTAAGAAGGTGAAGTTGGCTACACCATAAAAAATCCTCCCTCTATGAGCTGCATTTTTCAGTTGCAGTGATTTTTTTTATAGAGTGCGGCATGTAGAGTCAGTTTGTAAGATTGTTCTTGGGCGATTGACTCACTACCTTGCTCCTAAGTGAGCCAACCGCTCACCAATTACAATCTAAAATGGCGTAGGGGCTATGAGAGGTGGCATCAGCCCCCTCTCATATTTCTATCTTACGATTTTCGTCTCTAATTGCATGCGGTGAAAAGTTGCTATTCCTTCACACGCGGACTTCCCACGCAGCGTCTCTCGTCACCCGGGTGGTCTGGTGACAGGCGGGCTCACCTGATCTGGAAAGGGTTAAGCCGATGGGTGTGAGGAAGTCGAGTGAATGCTTTGCAGACGCCGACATTGTCAAAAGACACGCCCGGAGGGGTCTGAAGTAGCGGCTGGGCTAGAGGTTCCGTTACTTCACAGAATCTTAGCGAAAACACTTTCTGGCGGACTACCAGCGAGGCGTGGGAATGACTTGTGTACCCAGGCAGTTGTGGCGGGAAAATTCCCGCGCTTTCTGCAAAATAGTAACTGTGATTGGCTGGCTCAGGGCATAGCTCCATGACGTAGCAAAATCAGCGCAGAAATTGGGGCCAAAAATCTCCATTGGTGGAATGGTAGTGCTCCGGCAATGGAGTGGAATTTTCCGCCGGTTTTCGAGTTGCTGATTGGAACGTTTAACCACGGCCACTGTCGTGGGGGCGGGAATGTTGGGTGATCGGCCTGTATGGGTGCTCTAGGTAGTTGGCTCTCGCCTTTCGGTCGAGGACGTCGAAGCAACCAGCCATCGCCTCCGGTACGCCAGATCGTGTTCTGGCAGTTAAGAAGACAGTTTGGTAATGTATGGTGGTGGTGGTGGTTAGTGTTTAACGTCCTGTCGACAACGAGGTCATTAGAGACGGAGCGCAAGCTCGGGTTAGGGAAGGATTGGGAAGGAAATCAGCCGTGCCCTTTCAAAGGAACCATCCCGGCATTTGCCTGAAACGATTTAGGGAAATCACGGAAAACCTAAATCAGGATGGCCGGAGACGGGATTGAACCGTCGTCCTCCCGAATGCGAGTCCAGTGTGCTAACCACTGCGCCACCTCGCTCGGTGGTAATGTATGTCCGCAGCACCGGCAGATAGGGATTTTCCTAGGTGATAATCAGAGCTCAGCAGAGTGCGCCTGTTCGTCTTTTTCTAACTTTGTTCTGTCTTGAGTAGCAGCAATTAATGTTGGGTTAGCTGTGTGTCTCTCTTAAGACTTGAGTGGCAAGGAATTGGCTCCACATACCACTTCGTCATAAACCTCACAATCTAGTTTAGGGACAACTTCACCTTCACAGCGTTTGTTTGTGTATCCAATTTGAACCAATTTGATGTATTATAAATGTTTCATGTGTTTTTGTTTATTATTTTGTGTTTAGTCTTAATAAACTTTCATTCTGTTAATCGGTAGAGCAACCCATCATTTCTTACTACGTTAATGAAACCTCCCTTTATTTAACTTATTTATCAAATTAAATTATTGCAGGTGCCAAACTCTTTTCTACTCCACTTGCAGGGTTGATTACAGTCAGTTCGCGTATATTTTTTAATCCTTCTGCAACAGCAAAAGTCGGAGTTAGAATAGGGGGGGCTTAGAGCATCATTTACATGTGTAGATTCTGGAATTTGGTGTTAAACACACTGCTAGCCCCGGCACCTCGCAACAGTAGTAATTTAAATTAACGTAATGAGGTGGAAGTACGTTAAAAACAGGGTGTAAATTACATGATGTCGGGAACACGAGCCATGCAGGGCTCAGAATCTATTACAGAATAACGGAAAAGCTGGTAGAGGCCGAACTCGCGGAAGATCACTTTGGATGTCGGAGAAATGTAGGAGCACACGAGGCAATACTGATCCTACGGCTTCTCATGAAAGATAGGTTTATAGCATTTGTAGACTTCGAGAAAGCTTTTGACGATGTTGACTGGAATACTGTCTTTCAAATTCTGAAGTTGGCAGCGATCAAATACAGGGAGCGAAATGCTATTTACAATTTGTACAGAGACCAGATGGCAGCTATAAGACTGGAGGGGCACGAAAGGAAGCAGTTGTTGAGAAGTCAGTGAAACAGGATTGTAGCCTATCCCCGATGTTTTTCAATCTGTATATAGAGCTTGCAGCAAAGGAAACAAAAGTTAATTTTGGAGTAGGAATTAAAATCCAGGGAGAAGAAATAAAAACTTTGAGGTTTGCCGATGACATTGCAATTCTGCCGGAAACAGCAAAGGACCTGGAAGAGCAGTTGAACGGAAAGGACAGTGTCTTGAAAGAAGGATATAAGATGAACATCTACAAAAGTAAAAGAAGGATAATGGTATGTAGTCGAATTAAATCAGGCGATGCTGAAGGAATTAGATTAGGAAATGAGAATCTACATGAGTTCTGCTATTTTGGAAGCAAAATAACTGATGATGGTCGAAGTAGGGAGGATATAATATGTAAAATGGCAATGACAAGAAAAGCGTTTCTGAAGAAGAGAAATTTGTTAACATCAAGTATAGATTTAAGCGTCAGGAAGTGCTTTCAGAAAGTATTTGTGTGGAGTGTAGCCACTTATGGAAGTGAAACATGGGCGATAAACAAATAGGTTAGAAAAGATGAGAATAGATAATCTTGAACCATGGTGCTACAAAGGATGCTGAAGATTATGTGAGTAGATCACGTAACTAATGAGAAGGTACTAAATAGAATTGTGGAGAACAGAAATTTGTGGTACAATCTGACGAGTAGAAGGGATCGGTCGGTAGGACACATTCTGAGGCATCAAGCGATCACCACTTTAGTACTGGAGGAAGCGTGGAGGGTAAAAAGCGTAGAGGGCGACCAAGAGATGAATACAGTAAACAGATTAAGAAGGATGTAAGTTGCAGTAGTTACTCGGAGATCAAGAGGCTTGCACAGGATAGAGTAGCATGGAGACTGCATCAAATCAGTCTTTGGACTGAAGACCACAACAATAACAACAATGCAAGGAACGCAGCTATAATGCATGCTGTCAGTATAAAGGCTAAGATACGAGAGAGGGAGATACGGGCAGGAACGCTCTTCACTTACTTTTCTAAAACAGAGAAACGTTTTACAATCGATCACAATAATCCACAGTCTGACTGCCACTATATCTTTGTAATGTTATTTAAGAAATTAATGTACTTAAATTAATTAAATATGAAGTTATTTGCAGTAAAAGAAATGGATTAGTGAACACTTTTGTACTTTCCGTTGTTTTTGTGACGTTACATTTACATAAAATTATTTTACATTAATATTTACATAAATTCTTTAATCTCCAGTCCTCTTCATCAGCACACCACGTAAAGGCGCCAATTCGTAGTACAAATAGTCCACAACTCGGTTTTCGACCAGCCCGGCTGTGTGTGAACACGCACGACTTCTTGGGGGACCCAACTTGAGATGTAGATGTACTGACGGATTGTGGGCTGGCAGGTAGCGATCGGGGTCACCATGTGTGTGACTACGAATGTACCAAATATTATCACCACCGTACGTGTCGTTCCATTCCAACTTTTCAGCATTGTTTGTGCCCAGAGCTTACACACAAAATACTATATGTCTTCTGAAGAACGTGGTGTATCACTAACAACCCCCTCCGCCCGTCTCCCCCACGGCAACAGCCCAACATATTACGTTAAACCACAAACATCCACCCTTCCTCAACTAGTTGCGCAATCAGAGGAACCTTCCTGCTGTCAATGTCAGTAAATGCGAGTTCCTAGTGAAACCTTCCCTTCTCCTCTATATCTATTTTCTTACGCAGCCTTCCCGTCTACAATAAACTATGAAACCTTCCCTTAGGATTTCTATCTCTTGCTTAATAATAACAAATTAAGTCTTCCTTTCGAAATTAATTCTCTTTCTCAATAATAATAAGTGCAATCTTCGCATACAAATTTAAATGCTGCTTATTAAAAGTGATTTGCTGATTATTTCGACGAAACATAGAATGTGTCGTTGTCATGGCCCTCAGACATTATCTACAATAACCCAAAACTGTTCCTTACCTTTTTTACTGTTACTGGATCGCCATCTGACTGCTACATCGAACTGCGACATGAATATGCTTACTCTGTTTTACTATTCTCTATTAGCTGCTGGTGGGCTGCCATAATAAGTGGCTGTATTTATTACCAAAGCTAACGTTATTCTTTAATAGCAAAGCTGACGTTATTCTTTAATTAATTTGACTGAAGTTACGTAATTCATAGTTAAACTTTTTCTTGACAACAATAAAATTTTGCAAAGTTTTACGTTGATGGTTTTTGGTATGGATTATAATCAGTAATGCAATATTGCTCGCAAAAATTAATTATATTCTGAAAACGATTCTTCAAATATTTACTGTTGGTAACGAAATGATTTTACAAACGTTCTAATGGGATTTACTTTTTACAATAATCTTACAACTAGCATGGCGCAAACATACCTTCAGTAGTCTGGAGTTTCTCAAAAAAAAAAATAATAATAATTCAATAATATTAGTCCCTCTTATGATAATAGTTAGCTGACGTCTCTGTACATCCGTTTATAATCTCTTGTAAATCATAGTTAGTGGCTGGCAGGCACACCGCTCCTCTCAACCTCTCGCTTCAGACTTGCTACCGATTCGCTTCACATCTCGCTTACTACTGACTTCCTAAGAACGCTTAAGTGCGGTCTCTCCCGCCAACAATGCTTTCTGGTGCAGACAATCCCTGCTACCATTACAAAATGTATCAATGCGCGGTCTTTCCCGCTCTCTTCTTAAAATGTATCCATACGCGGTCTCTCCCACCCTTTTTAAAATTATATCAATGTGTGGTCTCTCCCGCCAACAATACTTTGGTGCAGACACTCCCTGCTACCACAATTATTTCCAAAATGACAAATATTAATTATTCCCACTTAATCCTATTTATAAAATATAAACATCTTTCATAAATTGTGGTTTGACAATAGACAATAGAAATAGACACGTCTTACACTAGAACAAACGAGATATGCATATGCGCAAAACAAAAAATATGGTTCAATGATGGACAGAATTATGAACAGGTCCGACTGACAATTTCCTGCTGCGAACCCTGAACGATTAACGAGCTAAGTATCTTAGAGGAGGGACTCGCACTCGGGCGGTCGGCGGTTCAAACCTCCATCTGACTAGCCAGATTTAGATATTACGTAATGTCCCCAAATCGATTAAGGTGATTGACGAGTTGGATGAAAGGCCACGGCCGATTTTCCTTGCCACCTTCCCACAGTGTAAGCTTGCGCTCCGCTTCTAATAATCACGTCGTCGAAGGGGCTTTAAATACTAAACTTCCTTCCTTCCTGGAGCGATTGACGCTTTCTCAGAAACAATTGTGAAGAATTACTTGTAAAACATCTAATACAAAACCCACGGCTCTTGATTTACATTTCATAGTGTTAGGGAGAGACTTCAACTATTTCAGCGATAACCTGGAAGGCCCATGCGATTCGGGCGGGTAGTATCGACAGGGGATCGTGTGAAACTGTGCGTAACTTCTTAGCGTTTTCCCATAAGTTTAGTAAACGCAACAGATACACATAAAAGAGACTTTAGTAATTAATGATATATTGTCCTTCACTACTTACAGCAGTCTGCCACCGCTGTGGTAACTTTTCGATTCTCTGACTGTAGAAATCACGTGATTTTAAGGCTTAGAACTGGTCGAGCCATGTCTGTGGCGCATTTTCATCCGGAAAGGGAGTTCTTTGAACGTTGTTCCATGGCGACCGGGAAAGGTGAAAACCTGAGGATGCAAGATCAGGTGGATAAGGTGGGTGCGGAATGACTTCCCAACCTAATTTCTGTACAGTGTTAGAAATCAGACGGGCGTTATCGTGGAGTAGAATCACTTCACGCAGTTTTCCTGGTCGTTGTTCTTGGATTATATTTACAAGACGTCTCAGTTGTTGACAATAAATGTCAGCAGTGATGGTTACACTTCGGGGAAGCAATTCGTAGTACACCATGTAAGACGTGTATATTTCTATTGTCTATTGTCAAAACCTCAATTTATGAAAGATGTTTATATTTTATAAACAGAATTAACTAGGAATAATTAATATTTGTCATTTTGGAAATAATTGTGGTAGCAGAGAATGTCTGCACCAAAGTATTGTTGGCGGGAGAGACCACACATTGATATAATTTTAAAAAGGGTGGGAGAGACCGCGTATGGACTACTCAAGACTACTGAAGGTATGTTTGCGCAATACAAGTTGTAAGATTATTGTAATAAGTAAGTCCCATTAGAACGTATGTAAAATCATTTCATTACCAACAGTAAATATTTGAAGAATCGTTTTCAGAATATAATTAATTTTTGCCAGCAATATTGCATTACTGATTATAATCTCTCCCAAAAACCATCAACGTAAATCTTTGCAAAATTTTATGTTGTCAAGAAAGAGTTTAACTATGAATTACGTAACTTCAGTGAAATTAATTAAAGAATAACGTCAGCTTTGCTATTAAAGAATAACGTTAGCTTTGGTAATAAATACAGCCACTTATTATGACAGCCCACTAGCAGCTAATAGAGTATAGTAAAACAGAGTAAGTACAAGCATGTCGCAGTTCGATGTAGCAGTCAGATGGCGATCCAGTAACAGTAAAAAAAGTAAGGAACAGTTTTGCGTTATTGCGGGTAACGACCGAGGGCCACGACTACGACACATTCTATGTTTCGTCGGAATAATCAGCAAATCAATTTTAATAAGCAGCATTTAAATTTGTATGCGAAGATTGTACTTATTATTATTGAGAAAGAGAATTAATTTCAAAGGGAAGATTTCATTTGTTATCGTTAAGCAAGAGATAGAAATCCTAAGGGAAGGTTTCATAGGTTATTGCAGAAGGGAAGGTTGCACAACAAAAGAGATATAGAGGAGACAGATAGGTTTCAACCATACTATCCTTTCTCCACCAGATGCATAGCATTAGCTTTTGTAGATGCGCGCAGGTCTTTGTACGGGGAGTTACTGCTTTGTTTGGCCTTAAACATTCCTTTCTTCTCCTTACGTTAGCATAAGGGCACCACTTCTCGTCACCCGGAATGCTCGGTGTTGTTCAGGAGCCAATTGATGACGAGCAAGCGGAGATGGACACATGGCCAGCCGCTGATTTTTGTGATTTTGGTTTAGAGCGTGCGGTACCCATACACCCGTTCTTCATATTTGCCAGTTCTCGATCACGCTGGCGTGGATCACTGTGGATTAACGCGTTTAAACGATCTTCATCAAACCTCGAAGTTCTTCCTGAACGTGGAGAGTGACTAATGTCAAAACGATCCTCATTAAAACGAGAAATCATTTTATTGCTATGTTTCGACCAATGGTATTATCCCTATCATCATCATCATCAACAACATGACAGCCTTTCCCCACGTTATGTGGAGTCGGCGTTGCCTTGCTGGATGCTTCTCTTACATAAATGCCTATCCAGTGCTTCTTCTCTGAGCCATCCTTTCTCCCTTAGGTCCCCTGCTACCTTGTCCTTCCAACTCAGTTTCGTTCTTCCTCTTCTTCTTGGTCCTTCGATTTCTAGGTCTTCAATTCTTCCCCCAACTTTATACTTCCCTCTTCTCTGCACATGTCCATACCATCTTAGCCCACTTTCTTGGATCTTCTTCCCTATGGGCCCCACTTTCATTGTTCCCCTGATGTACTAATTCCTAAGTCTATCCTTCCGTGTCACCCCACTCATCCACCTTAACATTCTCATTTCTGCCATCTTTTCCTCTTGGGCGTTTGTCATTGACCAAGTTTCTGCGTTATACAGCATTGCAGGGCTCACCACAGACTTGTAAAGCTTTCCTATCATTCTGCAGTTAACCTTATTATCACACAGTACTCCGCTCAGTTCATCCATCCACTATTTATCCTGTGCTGTATTTCGGCCTCCAGTCCTCCATCACTTTGCATGTAAGAGCCTAGGTATATAAATTTCTTGACCAGCGTCAGTTGTTCTCATTGTAGGTTCATATATAGGTCTTTGGCATTCTTTGTACAGTTATACTCTGTTTTCACCATGCTAATTCTCATTCCCCTTTCCTCTAGAGCTTTTCTCCACTGTTCAAGCTTGTATTGAAGTGCCTCCTGAATGGGGTCGCAGATTACAACACCAGCGGCAATGTTCCAAGGTGCCTCTTTTTTCACATCTTTGACTAGTGCATCCGTGACAAGGTCGAAGAGATATGGGCAGAAGGCAGATCCCTGATGTAGTCCTACTCTCACTGGAAATGCCCTTGTTGCACCTGCACTGCCCCTGACTTGTATCATTGCACCTTCACACATGCCTTCTACCACCCTGGTATATTTTTCTGGCAGGCATTTACTTCTCAGACATCTCCATATCTCTTGCCTCAGCACTCTGTCATACGCCTTCTCAAGATCGATAAAGGCCATAAGCAGTTCTTGTACTTCTCTGTGCCTTGCCATAAATTGCCTTAGTGCAAATATCGCGTCGGTTGTTCCTCTTCCCGGCATAAACCCAAACTGTTCTTCACATACACGACGAAAATGTTTCTGGCTGCCTCCGCTGATAACGCGCCTCTATTGAACACAAACTGAAGAATATGTCGAAAATGTTGCGAGTTCTCCACTTGGCACTCCATTTTCTAGCGCCCACAGTTACATTCACTGTCTTCAAATGACAAAATGGCAATATGTAAATTCATATACCGACAGTGGTTCAAATGGCTCTAAGCACTATGGGACTTAACATCAGAGGTCATCAGTCCCCTAGAACTTAAAACTACTTAAACCTAACTAACCTAAGGACATCACACACATCCATGCCCGAGGCAGGATTCGAACCTGCGGCCGTAGCAGTCGCTCGGTTCCGGACTGAAGCGCCTAGAAGCACTCTCCCAGCGCGGCCGGCTTATAGCAACAGTGAACTACAAAAAAAAAGACAATCGATAAATAAACCCAAAGCTACCGGCATACCTACATACAAAATAAAAATGCTATGAAGTTACACACCAACCTAATAAATGCGGCCGGCCGGGGTGGCCGAGCGGTTCTAGGCGCTACAGTCTGGAACCGTGCGACCGCTACAGTCGCAGGTTGGAATCCTACCTCGGGCATGGATGTGTGTGATGTCCTTAGGTTAGTTAGGTTTAAGTAGTTCTAAGTTCTAGGGGACTGATGACCTAGTCCCATAGCGCTCAGATCCATTTGAACCTAATAAATGCGTTTCCTGAAAATTACCTAGATAAATTAATCAGAGGGCCGACTCATGAATTTACCGTCTTAGATCTTCTGGGTACCTAGAAGCCCGAACCACTCGATTACATTAACATAGAGAGCTGTTGCAGTATCACTGAATATGTCTGTAAATAGTAGGAATGTAAAGAAAGGAAAGAAATTATTTGTGCTTAGCAAATGTGACATAAAATATATTACAGGTTATCTGAGTCGTCAACGTGATACATTTCTCTCTGAGACTATGTTAATGAAAAAAATTGATAAAGTTCAAGAGTAACGTACAGTACGCCTTAGGTATGTACCGAGTAAAGCAATAATTCAGTGGTCCTCAAACGTTTTTGCTCAAGAGCCAATGTTGACATTGTGAGGCTGTACCTAGGGCGGCATCTGTATTGATCTTATTATTAATTGATAACCTACATAAATTAGTATGTTATGAGCGCCCAATTGAGTAGCTATATATAGTAATGACGTGGCTAGTTGACTGCTGGTCCCCAAGTACCGATCGTTAACGATCGTTCGGAGCACTTCCTGCCACTGTTCTCTGTTTCAGACTGCTGTCTGCCTCAGTGACCTCGAAGTTCCGACGCTGTAATCGCCTGACGAAGTACTATTGTATTGTCTGTGTGAACGGATGATTTAAATATTTCACTGCCGGCCACCTAAACGATGCCGTTCCTTAGAATGACGTCCAATTTTATATTTTTAATATTTTTTATCAAGAGCGGTAGCCAATTTTAGCTGTGGTATTAACCTTTGTGACGTTACAGTACATGCCGCTATGCGAAGTTTGATTGTTCTCTATTTCTTTACCTTTCTAAACTACACTGGAGGAGAGTACGTGGCTTGTTAGCTCAGGAATAAAGCTTCAGATTGTCTTGACGGAGACTAGCAAATCCAACGTGTGTTTCCGCGCTCGGTGGCCGGTTCAGGCGTCTCTGTGTGTGGGAAACAGCTTCCCAAGAGGCTGCGGTTTACGGAAGTGAGCGAGGCCACGCCAGACGTGTGGTTTTGTGGGCGCAGGCGGCGTTTGCCTTTGTAGTCCAAGCCACCGCGGGTCTTCCTGTAGGCTGATGTAAGGGGGCCTCGCTAGTTAAATTATATTGTCAAACTGTTAATATGACGTCCATCCGACGGCGCGTGTTGATGTACTCTCAGTACTAGAAATATCAACGAGCAGTATTGATGAACCTTAAAATATTCTCATGAGTCACTTAGAAGTGAATATCCTCGGAGTAATGAAGCAACTTAAATCACTTAATAAAAGCAAGTCTTCTGGTCCAGATTGTATACCAATTAGTTTCCTTTCGGAGTATGCATTAGCTCCATACTTAACAATCATATACAACTGTTGGCTCGACGAAAGATCCGTACCTAAACACTGGAAAGTTCCACAGGTCACACCAATATTCATGAAAGGTAGTAGGAGTAATGTAGTAGTAGTAATCCACTAAATCACAGTCCCATATAGTTAACGTCGATATGCAGCAGGATTTTGGAACATATATTGTGTTCGAACATTATGAATTACCTCGAAGAAAACGGTCTACTGACACACAGTCAACATGGGTTCAGAAAACATCGTTCCTGTAAAACACAAGTAGCTCTTTATTCACATGAAGTGTTGAGTGCTATTGACAAGGAATTTCAGATCGATTCCGTATTTCTGGATTTCCGAAAGGCTTTTGACACTGTACCACACGAGCGGCTCGTAGTGAAGTTGCGTGCTTATGGAATATCGTCTCAGTTGTGTGACCGAATTTGTGATTTCTTGTCAGAGATCACAATTAGTAGTAACTGGCGGAAAGTCATCGAGTAAAATAGAAGTGATATCTGGCGTTCCCCAAGGTAGTGTTATAGGCCCTTTGCTGTTCAAAATTGTTGAGGCTTTCGTGGCCACTTGTTGACAAATTGCCTATTGGCTTCTGTCTCGGGTTCTTCGGACGGCGTTCATCTAATGATTTTTCTGACGTTTCGCCAGCACGAGTGGCTGGCATTGTCAAAGCTTCACCCTCCATTACCAGTGGTGAACTGGGGCCGAGCTCTTTTTTTAAAAAAAGAGATGGGGCCCCTCCACGCCCGCACCAACGTGGTAACCAAACCAAAAGTTCTACTGTCACCTCCGTCAACACGTTACTTATCTAGTAAGTGGATCACAGGATGCTGGGCTGTGATGTTATCCGTGCGTCTGGGTAAGACTACGCATTAACACGGTCCATCAGGTGATAGATAGTGGACGAAACGCGAGTGAGAGTAGCGATTTGAAGAGCAGAGGGAAAAAAGTGCCATGGCTCGTGCCGTGGGAGAAAAACCTCTGCGACAGTGGGATGGGTAGTAAGAGCAGTAGTGGCTTACTAGCTGCGATAGTTCATGCAAGGTTGGATTTGTTAGTATGGGTATCATGCATCATTACCGTGGCAAGCGATGGCGATGTATCCGAGTTGCTGCAGCCGCTACATTCCTGGAACAATCAAGATCGTTATACAGTAGTGGGAGATCGGCCATAGATCATCTCACTGTGTGAGGGATGTGTGGAGCTTGTTTGCATGCAGTGTACGGTACGGCTTCCCTGTGTGGTGTCAGCTATTCGACAGTGCATTTCAGCTGGATATCCAGTAATGGCGTCTGATTAACAGGGGCTCGCCTGTGCCGTTATGTTTGCGTATGCTTGGCCATAGATGTTATGTCCTTAAGGAGCCGAGCTCGCGGGCGCAGACTATATATACCTAGTGCGCCAACGTCCGAGGGCTTCTCCGCCGTCATTTCCGGTGCGGTTCTCCTCTTGCTACCTGCGACGGTCGTTGGCTGCAGTACAGGAAGCCAGGATCCGTTTACCTTAAGGCTTTCCTCTTTCTTGTTCAAACTGTTCGCGTGTTTTTGTATTTCTACAGCTTCTCTGAACAAGCGCGTGTGATAGTGCTTCTCTACAGCCAGAACTTCCGTGTCGGCGAATTTTATTACGTGGTCGGTCTCATTCAGTGCGTGCTCTGCCACGGCCGATTTCTCCACCTGCCCCAACCTGCAATGTCGCTTATGCTCTTTGATCCTGGTGTTAATGGATCATCCAGTCATTCCGACATAAACTTTTCCGCATGTGCATGGTATGCGGTGTATTCCCGACATTGCAAGTGGGTCTCTTTTCTCCTTCGCCGATCTAAGACACTCTTTGATCTTCCTTGTCGGTTTGAAAATCGTCTTTACGCCATGTTTGCGCAATATACGGCCGATTCTGTCCGTCACTCTGGGAATGTATGGCAGAAAGGCCGTACCCGACATTTCTTTTTCGGGTTCCTTACTTCGCCGAGTGTTTGGCTCTGTTACACTTCTAATATAATTTGTGGAGTACGCATTGCTCCTCAGGACAGTTTCCAGGTGTTGAATTTCTCGTTTGAGGTGTTGCGGCTCACATATTCAGCCTGCTCTCGTTACGAGCGTACTAATCATGCCTCTTTTCTGGCTCGGGTGGTGGTTTGACAGTTTGTGCAGGTATCGGTCCGTGTGAGTCGGTTTTCGATGCACGCTGTGTCCCAGGTTTTCGCTGTCCCTTGTGACCAGCACATCTAGAAATGGCAGTCTCTTGTCCTTTTCTACTTCCATGGTAAATGTTATGTTGGCATGGAGGCTGTTCAAGTGTCTTAGGAAGTCACCGAGCTGTTCCTTATCTATATAAACAATTTGGGAGACAATCTGAGCAGCTGTCGTCGGTTGTTTGCAGATGACGCTGTCGTTTATCGACTAATAAAGTCATCAGAAGATCAAAACAAACTGTAAAATGATTTAGAAAAGATATCTGAATGGTGCTAAAAGTGGCAGTTGGCCCTAAATAACGAAAAGTGTGATGTCATCCACATGGGTGCTAAAAGGAACTCGTTAAACTTAAATTACAAGATAAATCAGTCTAATCTAAAAGCAGAAAATTCAACTAAATACCTAGGCATTACAATTACGAACAACTTAAATTGGAAGGAACACAGAAAATGTTGTGGGGAAGGCTAACCAAAGACTGCGTTTTTTTTTGGCAGGACACTTAGAAAATGTAACAGACCTACTAAGCAGACTGCCTACACTACGCTTGTCCGTCCTCTATTAGAATACTGCTGCGCGGTGTGGGATCCTTACCAAATAGGACTGACGGAGTACATCGAAAAAGTTCAAAGAAAGGCAGCACGTTTTGTACCACCGCGAAATATGGGAGAGTGTGTCACAAAAATGATACAGGATTTGGGCTGGACATCAGATCACCAATTTTCTCCTCCGAATGCGAAAATATTTTGCTGACACTGACCTACATAGGGAAGAATGATCAGCACGATAAAATAGGGAAATCAGAGCTCGTATGGAAAGATATAGGTGTTCAGTCTTTCCGCGCGCTATACGAGATTGGAATAATAGAGAATTGTGAAGGTGGTTCGATGAACCACCTGGCAGGCACTTACATGTGATTTGCAGAATATCCATGTAGATGTAGAATGGTCAGCACGTACTGAATGCGTGAGGTCGAGTGTTGAAGGTTTGACAAAATTCCCCATTCAGACGTTGACAGAGCTTCAGGAACCAGCCACACGGCGTTAGTGTGCTCTGTTCAATTTTTTCAACTCGCCGTTGTGTGTATCATACTCCTAGTAACTTTATCTTGGAACTCTTCCATTGATTCGTGTTTGCATATAAAAAAAACATTATGGCGATTGTGGGTCCGCCGTGATGCAAAAGACTTTTGTTATTTATTTATTTATTTAATCCCACACTAGTTTCAGCGACAAGTATCGCCATCGGCAGTGGGTTCTTTGATTCTAAAACATGCAGAAATAGCGTAATTATAAAAGATTCTAAAACATTATTACATGTTGTACTATTTGGTTTTAAATATTGATTCCCGTGAATACTTTCATAATACCTTATTTACTGCACGTCAGAGCATGATTTTATAATTTCTGCGGCTGTTTCCGACATATTTTGTGCGTTTTTCTGTCGCCGGTTTTCTCAGTACATCATGTCATCTGTAACTGCATGAGTGGCTGTTAGTAAAGAAATACAAAACGTGAACTTACGTATGTCAGCGTTGCGATTGCGGTAGTGTTGTGTATACAGTTTTGTGTGCACCAGTTTCTTACGTAGTTTGTCGTGTACTTACGATCGTCAGACGGCCTGCAGCTATTTATATACACAAAAAATGTAACTTTCGCACCTCGTTCATAATTCAAAACATTACGCCTTCTTACTGATAACGACTTCTGATCCTTACTTATGTTTGTGTGCGTGCGTGTTTGTGTTTCTGTTCTGTGTCCTGTGTCAGTTCTCTTGGAGTGGTAAAGAGTGTGTTGTTGCAAACCATTGTGTTGTCGTTTATTACGTTTTCTCCTTCCACTACAGCTTTTTGTATGTAATAAGTTTCTTCTGTTGTTAGTCGACAGTATAAACTGTTGCTGTGTTTCAGGATGTTTAGATCACTTTCAATGTTAGTAGGGTGTGGTTTTGGTTCATTAGGTGTTCTGCGTAAGTGTGTAGGGTAGCAGTATTTTGCACCTTACTGTAATATAAGAATTGTTGCAAAGACGATTAAGATATTGGTAATTCTGTTATTTATCAGACAATCAGCCTACTGAAATTAATATAGGGAGTATCAGACGGCATAAGACGCGTATTAACTTTAAGAAATTCGCATGTTGCATGAAGTCGGAGTTCAGGTGATATTTTCACGGAGTTTGGCTGGAGCGGACGAGCGGCACAGGTCAAAGGCAGGGCAGAGGGGTGCGGAAGTTTACAACAGACCATTACGAGGCGACATTTCGACCGTCTGACTGGATTACTGAATATGAAGTTGTTGATGACTGGTCGGATAACCAATTCATCCAAAACATCTCAGTGGGCATGAAGAACAGCCAAGTTGTTCAATCTCTTCTGTCACATTGTTATTCGGAGATAAAGACTTCGGACTTCTAAGAGTACTAAATCACCGTTCTGCTGTTGCTGTCGTGGTTGGAACTACTTGGGAAAGCTTAATGCACTTCACTACTTCACAAAACATTTCTCCAACTGCAGGCTCTTGTGTAATGTACTTTGTTGCATCACGCATGTTTTTAACAATAGTTGTTTTTTAATAGTGATATCGGCTAACATATTGAAGTGTAAGCGCAGTCTCTCAATGTCTAGGTCATTTTTGAAAAAAGTCAGTTGATTTTTCCAAATTTGTTTCACCTCTGTTTACTACACTACTGGCCATTAAAATTCCCACACCACGAAGATGACGTCCTAGAGACGCGATATTTAACCGACAGGAAGAAGATGCTGTGATATGCAAATGATTAGCTTTTCAGAGAATTCACACAAGGTTGACGCCGGTGGCGACACCTACAACGTGCTGACATGAGGAAAGTTTCCAGCCGATTTCTCATACACAAACAGCAGTTGACCGGCGTTGCCTGGTGAAACGTTGTTGTGATACCTCGTGTAAGGAGGAGAAATGCGTACCATCACGTTTCCGACTTTGATGAAGGTCGGATTGTAGCCTATCGCGATTGCGGTTTATCGTATCGCGACATTGCTGCTCGGTTTGGTCGAGATCCAACGACTGTTAGCAGAATATGGTGGGTTCAGGAGGGTAATACGGAATGCCGTGCTGGATCCCAATGGCCTCGTATCACCAGCAGTCGAGATGACAGGCATCGTATCAACATGGCTGTAACGGATCGTGCAGCCACGTCTCGATCCCTTACTCAACAGATGGGGACGTTTGCAAGACAACAACCATCTGCACGAACAGTTCGACGACGTTTGCAACAGCATGGACTATCAGCTCGGAGACCATGGCTGCGGTTACCCTTGACGCTGCATCACAGACAGGAGCGCCTGCGATGGTGTACTCAACGACGAACCTGGGTGTACGAATGGCAAAACGTCATTTTTTTCGGATGAATCCAGGCTCTGATTACAGCATCTTGATGGTCGCATCCGTGTTTGGCGACATCGCGGTGAACGCACATTGGAAGCGTGTATTCGTCATTGCCATACTGGCGTATCACCCGGCGCGATGGTGTGGGATGCCATTGATTACATGTCTCGGTAACTTCTTGTTCGCATTGACGGCACATTGAACAGTGGACGTTACATTTCAGATGTGTTATGCCCCGTGGCTCTACCCACCATTCGATCCCTGTGAAACCCTACATTTCAGCAGCATAATGCACGACCACATGTTGTAGGTCCTGTACAGGTCTTTCTGGATACAGAAAATGTTCGACTGCTGCCCTGGCTGCACATTCTCCAGATCTCTCACCAATTGGAAACGTCTGATCAATGGTGGCCGAGCAACTGGCTCGTCACAATCGCCAGTCCCTAATCTTGATGGACTGTGATATCGTGTTGAAGCTGCATGGGCAGCTGTACCTGTGCACGCCATCCAAGTTCTGTTTGACTCAATACCCAGGCGTGTCAAGGCCGTTATTACGGCCAGAGGTGGTTGTTCTGGGTAATGATTTCTCAGGATCTATGCACCCAAATTGCGTGTAAATATAATCGCATGTCAGTTCTAGTATAATATACTTGTCCAATGAAGACCCGTTTATCATCTGCATTTCTTCTTGGTGTAGCAATTTTAATGGCCAGTAGTGTAAAAGCATGCACTCTTGTTCAACTGCAGTGACCTGTGTGAGTCCAGTTGAAGCAAACCGCTCAGTAATGCAAGCTTGCACCGTTTCACAAATTTCAGTGTAAATAGCCTTGTGGTATTCCTTTGGTGTTTTGGAAGTGTGCGGTGAGCTGGCTTCGTTGTTTTCATACTTTTTTGGTATATTTCGATTCCGAGGAACTGAAGGATCATCAACTTATGAAGGTTTTTCTTTTAAGCACAATTCCCAAAAGTGATCAGAACTATCACGCTTCAATATACATATCAAGCCATCATATATTTTTTTCCAGATCAGCAACACTTAGATGATGGCATCGAATTTTTTCATTGACGTCCTCTACTGGGTTCATTGCATGGCACTGAATATGTAAAAAGAAATGAGTCTTTAATTGTAACATTGATTCAAGGTAGCCTGCACATTTGTAACCTGCCTCTGTTTTGTCCTCTGCAGAAAATGTTTCATAAAACTCTAGAAGTTCTTCAAAGTTTTTCAAAGATGATACTAGAAGCTCACGTAGTCCATTGAGTCGGGCACAGAGGTCATAGACCAGCTTGGTCGTTGGCGTTCTGAAAAGTTCCATCCTTTTGTTGGATTCCCTTACGGTGTTTATTAAGTCCTTGGCTAAAGGCATAATATCCCTCACGCATGTAAGATGGCGGAGACTGTCTACAACTGCCAACTTTAAACTGTGAGCAGTGCAGTGCACGTAACACGCTTTTGGTTGCATATGCGAAACTAATTTTTTAGTATTTTGAACTCACATCTCATATTCGAGGCACCATCATAGCACTGTCCTCTTAAATTGTCCATTGACGAATCAAGACGAGCAAAAAAGTCTTTTAAAATAATAAACAGGGTTTGTCATTCAGTGATGGGGGGTCTCATATAAGTCAATAAATTCTTTGTTGATGATTAAGGAATCATCGACAGTATGAATACAAAATGACACTTGTTCCTGAATCGAAGAATCACTTGCTTCGTCAACCATAATAGAAAAATGTTCAGTCTTCTTGATTGAAGCCAATGCCTTTCTCAACACAGACTTTCCTAGGAGATCAATGATCTCGCGGACTACCTACTTCGTCCGCGCAGTGAGGCCTGCTGTCTCTCTTCATCCCAAGTAATGTACATTTATGACTGGTTACTACGGTGCTACAGTATTATATTTAATATGGCCAAACTTTGGCATGCAATAGTTTAGCGTCACTGGCTTCTGAAGAGGGCCAAATTATTTTGGCTGAAACCTGGGTAAAGATCGGTTTCTGATTGCAACCGAGGCTAACGTGTTACATGTTCAATTATCACAGTTGTTGACAGGGCTGCACAGTGTTAAAAATTCTTAAATTTTCTTATTTATTCTTTTTTCTGTTTCAGATTTTTAATTTTTATTTCGTGCCGCATTATAAACTTTTGTAAATATTTTCGATATTTATTTCATAGTTCGGTGAGTACCATGGATTAAATCACATGAGAATGAAATTCTAGATCGTTGAATCGAAAAGATGGCGTGTATATTTATACGAATAATATAAAAAGATCTACTATGCATATACAATTGAATTTTGTACTTTATCCATCTTCTGTAACTGTAAGCATGTTTATTGAAAAAATCAGCAGTTAGTTGCAGCATATTACTGTAGTCAAATGGATCATGCCGATATGAGCTACAGTACAGTATCAAGCTGCATACAATTGCATGCTTTTGAAATTCGCTAATATTGCAATAATTTTAATCTTCTAAGAAGGACACTATGTAGCTGAAACCGGTAAAGAAACAAAATTTCTGTTGAGCAACTGGTTGAAGATTTTGTCAATAAATATGCAACTGAATGTGTTGTATCAAAGTACAATATCTTCATATACTAGTTGGATAACTATCATTTCTTTTAGATGAAACGCTACTCGTCAGTTTAGTTCCTGAGGTACGAAACGTTTAGACTTTATAAACTCATCGAAAATGGCAATTTTATAATTTTACTCCACGTGGAAAAGTTTCTGCGGACGCCCCTGCATTCAGCATAAACAAACATGACGCACTGCGCGTAAATATTAGGAAAGTCACATTACTGTATAATTACAGGATTGCAGAACAATCACTGAATGCAGTCACTTCCATTAAATATCTACGAGTACGCATTCGGAGCGTTTTCAAGTGGAACGATCACATAAAATCTCGGAGAAGGCAGATGCGAGACTGAAATTCATTGGGAGAAACCTCGGAAATCCAAACTGAAAAGAGGTTACTTTGGAGACCCTTATAGGATCAACACTCCAATTTTGTTTGTCAGTCTGATGCCCGAGCCAGACAACATTGACGGAGGAGATAGAGAAGATCCAAAGAAGAGGAGCACTTTTCGTTACAGGTTAATTTAGGAAATGAGAAAGCTCCACGGCGATGTTCAGCCAGCTTCAGTAGCAGACGTTGCAAGAGAGGCGTTTTGCATCACTGTGTTGTGTATTGGAAAAAAATCCAAAGTGCACCTTCCTAGAAGAGTCAGCCAACATAATCCTCCCTCCTGCGTGTGTCTCGTGAAAAGACCATGAAGATAAGCAGCAATTGTTCTTCCTGCGGTGCATTCGATGGTGGCACAGGAAAAGGGTAACTGGCAGTGGTATACAAGATATCCCGCGCCTCGTACCGTAAATTGAATTACAGAATATACAGGGTGTTTCAAAAATGACCGGTATATTTGAAACGGCAATAAAAACTAAACGAGCAGCGATAGAAATACACCGTTTGTTGCAATATGCTTGGAACAACAGTACATTTTCAGGCGGACAAACTTTCGAAATTACAGTAGTTACAATTTTCAACAACAGATGGCGCTGCGGTCTGGGAAACTCTATAGTACGATATTTTCCACATATCCACCATGCGTGGCAATAATATGGCGTAGTCTCTGAATGAAATTACCCGAAACCTTTGACAACGTGTCTGGCGGAATGGCTTCACATGCAGATGAGATGTACTGCTTCAGCTGTTCAATTGTTTCTGGATTCTGGCGGTACACCTGGTCTTTCAAGTGTCCCCACAGAAAGAAGTCACAGGGGTTCATGTCTGGCGAATAGGGAGGCCAATCCACGCCGCCTCCTGTATGTTTCGGATAGCCCAAAGCAATCACACGATCATCGAAATATTCATTCAGGAAATTAAAGACGTCGGCCGTGCGATGTTGCCGGGCACCATCTTGCATAAACCACGAGGTGTTCGCAGTGTCGTCTAAGACAGTTTGTACCGCCACAAATTCACGAAGAATGTCCAGATAGCGTGATGCAGTAATCGTTTCGGATCTGAAAAATGGGCCAATGATTCCTTTGGAAGAAATGGCGGCCCAGACCAGTACTTTTTGAGGATGCAGGGACGATGGGACTGCAACATGGAGCTTTTCGGTTCCCCATATGCGCCAGTTCTGTTTATTGACGAAGCCGTCCAGGTAAAAATAAGCTTCGTCAGTAAACCAAATGCTGCCCACATGTATATCGCCGTCATCAATCCTGTGCACTATATCGTTAGCGAATGTCTCTCGTGCAGCAATGGTAGTGGCGCTGAGGGGTTGCCGCGTTTGAATTTTGTATGGATATAGGTGTAAACTCTGGCGCATGAGACGATACGAGGACGTTGGCGTCATTTGGACCGCAGCTGCAACACGGCGAACGGAAACCCGAGGCCGCTGTTCGATCACCTGCTGCACTAGCTGCGCGTTGCCCTCTGTGGTTGCCGTATGCGGTCGCCCTACCTTTCCAGCATGTTCATCCGTCACGTTCCCAGTCCATTGAAATTTTTCAAACAGATCCTTTATTGTATCGCTTTTCGGTCCTTTGGTTACATTAAACCTCCGTTGAAAACTTCGTCTTGTTGCAACAACACTGTGTTCTAGGCGGTGGAATTCCAACACCAGAAAAATCCTCTGTTCTAAGGAATAAACCATGTTGTCCACAGCACACTTGCACGTTGTGAACAGCACACGCTTACAGCAGAAAGACGACGTACAGAATGGCGCACCCACAGACTGCGTTGTCTTCTATATCATTCACATCACTTGCAGCGCCATCTGTTGTTGAAAATTGTAACTACTGTAATTTCGAAAGTTTGTCCGCCTGAAAATGTACTGTTGTCCCAAGCATATTGCAACAAACGGTGTATTTCTATCGCTGCTCGTTTAGTTTTTATTGCCATTTCAAATATTCCGGTCATTTTTGAAACACCCTGTAGATGTACATCTAGATAGTTGCAGGTCAAATCAGGTGCAAAATTCCATCGTACTGAACGACTTGTCGTTGCATCAAGGGCGGAACAAGAGGCAGTAATATAGGATGTCACATACACTCAAAGGACCATCCGATACTACTGTAGCAAGACTTAAGAAAACCGACGGAAGTGGGGAACGTTCTAAGACAATGCTGCTCAGCACTGTGTTAAATAATAGGCATCGTAATTCCTTTATTGTTCAGAACTGTAAGCAACTGGCGAAGAGCAGCATTAGAGCAGAAACATTTGGCTTTCAAACAGTAGTTTCTGCTAGAATGAAATTTTAATACAGCGGAGTGTGCGCTGATATGAAACTTCCTGGCAGATTAAAACTGTGTGCCGGACCGAGACTCCATCTCGGGACCTTTGCCTTTCGCGGGCAAGTGCTCTACTGACTGAGCTACCCAAGCAGGACTCACGCCCCGTCCTCGCAGCTTTAATTCCGCCAGTACCTCGTCTCCTACCTTCCAAACTTTACAGAAGCTCTCCTGCGAAGTTTGCAGAACTAGCACTCCTGGAAGAAAGGATATTGCGGAGACATGGCTTAGCCACAGCCTGGGGGATGTTTCTAGAATGAAATTTTCACTCTACAGCGGAGTGTGCGCTGATATGAAACTTCCTGGCAGGGGGCCAACCGCACAATAACCCTGGGTTCGGTGTGGGGCGGAGGAGGGGTGAAGTGCACTGCGGTAGTCGTTGTGCGGTTGTGCACCACTGCGGCTGCGGCGGGGACTTCGCCTCTCCGTCGTTTCTAGGCCTCCGGCTAAAATACAAATACAAATACAAACGTTATGTCTTGTCACGTAACAGCGTGGATGTTATATCCTCGTACCAGCAGTGTCCAGCGACAGATTTGCCCCTGGTGTTTAGAATTTGGGCTAATTCTTTCCAGCGTAAATCGGTTCCGCATTAACGCTTTAGCATATCTACCAAGTTTCGCTGCCTTATGATAATTACGGTCCACAATGGACGCCGGTGAGTAGCTACACTATAATTATAACCAAGTGGTACGTGTTGAAGAACACACTGTGTACCAGTAATGGGCACACTTTGCAAATTAGGAAGTAGTGGTATATTTGACTGTATGAAACCATACTGTTAACGTATTGTAAAATAAACGAGTATGCTTCACCACTATGTGAACCCTCTGCTGAATTTCCTAACGGATTGTCGATTCCTCGTAAACACGGATGGAAAGCCGATTCCTCGTAAACATGGATGGAAAGCGGTCCTCAAAATAGAAAGCAATAGCAACGCAAATACCACTGAGGTCGGTTACGTCACTTACTCTCTACAATACCCATATGAAAACATTCCTATGGAATCGAACAGAATGTGATGATGGTACCGTATTTTTGAAGAAGGAGCGCCAACACCATATTAGAGTTGCGACGTTGAACGTTGCAAAGCAGGATAAAGTGTGAAGCAAAACTAACAACATGCGCTAAAAGCAGCCAAGACTACAACAGCCTAATATATGAATTTCTTCATTTTTCTCGCGGAACGATGAACTGAAGCCTGCGACGGATATCAGACTCTAGGAGACAATTACACAATCACTCAGCGGTTATCATAGTTCGTTTTCGGCTACTGCAAATACAGAGACGAAATTCCTGGAGATCTCAATTCCTGCTACGAATTCTGAATGAAGCGCATTGGTCGCGAATTGTAGATATGCAAGAAAAACTACAAGATCTTATAAAAGTCTTTCCTATACTAAAAAAAGGTTTTATTGATTATATTTGCAATAATATTCTAATGCTATATTTAAATTTTAGTAGCAAATTTAATTTAAGATGTTTGTTGCAAGAATACCGTTTAAGTATGAATTTTTCAGGATTCAGTTTGTTCTAACCGTCTACATTGGACTTGAGACACCAAAATATTGGGTTGGTGCATACCCTTCGCAGAGTTTTTCCGTAATTTTGATACACAATGGGTACATACATCTGAGACTTTAGTCATCAATAATATGTTCTCCTTCACTATTTACAACAGTCTGCCAACACTGTGGTAACTTCTCGATTCCGCGAGTGTATAAACCACGTAGTTTTGAACTGGAAAAACTCGTCGAGCCATTTTCAGAGCACATTTTCATCCGGAAATGAGATTCCTTGAAAGTTGTTCGATAGTGAGCGGAAAAGGTGAAAATCTAAGTTCGCAAGATCAGGTGAATAGTAGTAGTAGTAGCAGTAGTATTTACAAATTTATATCAATTTAAAATAAGCCAACTCATATACTCATATATTTACAGACTTCTAATTAGAGACGATCATTAGATTTACTCCTGGTATATAATACTCTTTTTTACAAATAACTTATTAAATAATGTAATGCTACATTGTTCACTCATATCTCACTATCAGTCACTCCACACACATTGTTTCATAACACTTCACTCATTACACACACACACACACACACACACACACACACACACACTCGCGCGCGCGCCCGCACGCACACACACACACAGGTGATCTCTGGGCCATTTTCTGCACCGCAACTTCCCATTAGATTTACTCCTGGTATATAATACTCTTTTTTACAAATAACTTATTAAATAATGTAATGCCACATTGTTCACTCATATCTCACTATCAGTCACTCCACACACATTGTTTCGTAACACTTCACTCTTTACACACACACACACACACACACACACACACACACACACACACACACATACACACACTCGCACGCGCGCACGCACGCACACACACACACACAGGTGATCTCTGGGCCATTTTCTGCACCGCAACTTCCCATTAGATTTACTCCTGGTATATAATACTCTTTTTTACAAATAACTTATTAAATAATGTAATGCCACATTGTTCACTCATATCTCACTATCAGTCACTCCACACACATTGTTTCGTAACACTTCACTCTTTACACACACACACACACACACACAAACACACACACACACACACACTTGCGCGCGCGCACGCACGCACACACACACACACACAGGTGATCTCTGGGCCATTTTTTGCACCGCAACTTCCCATTAGATTTACTCCTGGTATATAATACTCTTTTTTACAAATAACTTATTAAATAATGTAATGCCACATTGTTCACTCATATCTCACTATCAGTCACTCCACACACATTGTTTCGTAACACTTCACTCTTTACACACACACACACACACACACACACACACACACACACACACACTCGCGCGCGCGCACGCACGCACACACACACACAGGTGATCTCTGGGCCATTTTCTGCACCGCAACTTCCCATTAGATTTACTCCTGGTATATAATACTCTTTTTTACAAATAACTTATTAAATAATGTAATGCCACATTGTTCACTCATATCTCACTATCAGTCACTCCACACACATTGTTTGATAACACTTCACTCATTACACACACACACACACACACACACACACACACACACACACACACACACTCGCGCGCGCGCACGCACGCACACATACACACAGGTGATCTCTGGGCCATTTTCTGCACCGCAACTTCCCATTAGATTTACTCCTGGTATATAATACTCTTTTTTACAAATAACTTATTAAATAATGTAATGCCACATTGTTCACTCATATCTCACTATCAGTCACTCCACACACATTGTTTCGTAACACTTCACTCTTTACACACACACACACACACACACACACACACACACACACTCGCGCGCACGCACGCACACACACACACAGGTGATCTCTGGGCCATTTTCTGCACCGCAACTTCCCATTAGATTTACTCCTGGTATATAATACTCTTTTTTACAAATAACTTATTAAATAATGTAATGCCACATTGTTCACTCATATCTCACTATCAGTCACTCCACACACATTGTTTCGTAACACTTCACTCTTTACACACACACACACACACACACACACACACACACACACACCCGCGCGCGCGCACGCACGCACACACACACACAGGTGATCTCTGGGCCATTTTCTGCACCGCAACTTCCCATTAGATTTACTCCTGGTATATAATACTCTTTTTTACAAATAACTTATTAAATAATGTAATGCCACATTGTTCACTCATATCTCACTATCAGTCACTCCACACACATTGTTTCGTAACACTTCACTCTTTACACACACACACACACACACACACACACACACTCGCGCGCGCGCACGCACGCACACACACACACAGGTGATCTCTGGGCCATTTTCTGCACCGCAACTTCCCATTAGATTTACTCCTGGTATATAATACTCTTTTTTACAAATAACTTATTAAATAATGTAATGCCACATTGTTCACTCATATCTCACTATCAGTCACTCCACACACATTGTTTCATAACACTTCACTCATTACACACACACACACACACACACACACACACACACACACACACTCGCGCGCGCGCACGCACGCACACATACACACAGGTGATCTCTGGGCCATTTTCTGCACCGCAACTTCCCATTAGATTTACTCCTGGTATATAATACTCTTTTTTACAAATAACTTATTAAATAATGTAATGCCACATTGTTCACTCATATCTCACTATCAGTCACTCCACACACATTGTTTCGTAACACTTCACTCTTTACACACACACACACACACACACACACACACACACACACACACACACTCGCGCGCGCGCACGCACGCACGCACACACACACACACAGGTGATCTCTGGGCCATTTTCTGCACCACAACTTCCCATTAGATTTACTCCTGGTATATAATACTCTTTTTTACAAATAACTTATTAAATAATGTAATGCCACATTGTTCACTCATATCTCACTATCAGTCACTCCACACACATTGTTTCATAACACTTCACTCATTACACACACACACACACACACACACACACACACACACACACACACACACACACACTCGCGCGCGCGCACGCACGCACACACACACACAGGTGATCTCTGGGCCATTTTCTGCACCGCAACTTCCCATTAGATTTACTCCTGGTATATAATACTCTTTTTTACAAATAACTTATTAAATAATGTAATGCCACATTGTTCACTCATATCTCACTATCAGTCACTCCACACACATTGTTTCGTAACACTTCACTCTTTACACACACACACACACACACACACACACACACACACACACTCGCGCGCGCGCACGCACGCACACACACACACAGGTGATCTCTGGGCCATTTTCTGCACCGCAACTTCCCATTAGATTTACTCCTGGTATATAATACTCTTTTTTACAAATAACTTATTAAATAATGTAATGCTACATTGTTCACTCATATCTCACTATAAGTCACTCCACACACATTGTTTCATAACACTTCACTCATTACACACACACACACACACACACACACACACACACACACACACACACACACACTCGCGCGCGCGCGCACGCACGCACACACACACAGGTGATCTCTGGGCCATTTTCTGCACCGCAACTTCCCATTTGCTATCCTGAAAAACTGAGTCAGCATCCCTCCATAATGAGTGAGATGTTGAGCTCAGAAACAGGAAGAGGTGTTAGTATTGTGCCATGCATAGCTTTGGGTAAGTATTTCTAGAAAGGAAAAAAAGAAGGAAAAAACATAAAGTGAAGGTGCTATGTGGAATGTTGGATATTTTACAATCATTATTATTATTATTTATTTGTATAACATTTTTTATCAAACCCCTACTCTTTTTTAGCTAGGTAATCCTTCAATGTATAAAATATATTCCATAACAGGTACTTTTAAGCTGCCTTTTTAAATAAATGTATTTTTGCAATTTCTTTAATCTCTTTTGGTAATTTATTGTACAGTTTTATTCCTTGGCAGAAAATGCTGTTTTGAGTTTTATGTTTATTTTTTCTTGGTAAATGTAAGTTGAGTCTATCTCTTGATGCGTGGTCATGGGCAGAGCTGTTCGTGCAGTAATTACCAATGTTATTTTTAATGTATACAACTGCCTGGTAAATGTATTCACATGGAGCAGTTAAAATCCCCTGTTTTCTGAACAGATCTTTACAATGAGCTCGACTAATATTTTTGGTTATTAGCTCGACTAGTATTTTTGGTTATTAGGTGGGTGTGGAATGACTACCCAACACAACTTCTGTATAGTGTTTGTTGTTAGTCTAGCAGAATGCGGTCGGGTATTCGTTGTTCATGGCTTGCATCTGAAGGACGTCTCAGTTGTTGACAATAAATATCAGCAATGATGGTTACACCTCGTAGGAGCAATTCGCATTATACCACACCGTCGCTGTTCCACAAGATGAGTAACATTATCCTTTTGTGGATGCGCAAGGGTCTTTGTACCGGGAGTTGCTGCTTTGTTTGGGCTCAGCGATTAATTTCTTTTCCTTATGTTAGCAAAAAGACACCTTTTCTCGTTACTAGTAACAATACAAGATAGGAATGGTCGGTGCTGTTCACGTGCCAATTGAATGACGAGCAAACAGAGGTGCGCATATGGTCAACCGTTGAATTTTGTGATTCTGGGTTAGAGCATGTAGTGCCTATGCACCCGGTTTTGAACCTTCCAAAATGCATGCAAATGTCGTACGATGAAGGAATCATCACAGTTCATCACTATTGACCTCGAGTAGACTGGCGTGGATCATTGTGGACTAATGCGTTAATCGAGCATCGTCAAACCTCGAAGGTCTTCCTGAACGTGAAGATTCACTATTGTCAAAACGATCCTCCTTAAAACTATTTTCTTGCCTTGCAAATGTTTCTGGCTGCCTCTGCTGCTATCACCCATCTACTGAACTCAAATAGAAGAATATGTCGGAAATCTTCCGATTTCTCCACTTGGCACTACATTTTCCAGCGTTCATAGCGCCAGTCACTATCTCTAAATGACAAAATGACTATGTGTTAACTCAAGTAGCAACAGTGAATAGCCGGCGCGGTGGCCCAACGGTTCTAGGCGCTTCAGTCCTGAACCGCGCGACTGCTACGGTCGCAGGTTCGAATCCTGCCTCGGGCATTGATGTGTGTGATGTCCTTAGGTTAGTTAGGTTTAAGTAGTTCTAAGTTCTAGGGGACTGATGACCTCAGATGTTAAGTCCCATAGTGCTCAGAGCCATTTGAACCATTTTAACAGTGAATACAAATAAAAAATGACAATCGCTACATAAACCCACAGTAACCGGAATACCAACATGCAAAACAAAAACGCTACGAACTTTCGCAGCAACGTAATACGTAGCGAAATATGCAACATACCTGAAAGACAGTCCTAGACAAATTTCTTCGAACCAAAGGACATAAAATGGTGCAATCGATTCCTTCAAGATGGTACTGTTATCCGCAAAAAACAATTACAAGTTTTATTTCTTTAAATGGATGCCCTAGTTTCTTTATCCAAGTTCAAGCTAGGAATGGGAGGAAGATTAGGTTTAACGGGTCGTCGACAAGGTGATTACATGCGGTACACGAGCCCTTATTGAGGATGGATAGGGAATGAAATCGGCATGTCCTGCTCAGAAGAACCATCCACGTATTTGCCTTAGGCGATTTAGATCAAAGCACGGAAAACCGAAATCTGCATAACCAGCCAGGGATTTGGATCGCCAGCCACCCGAATGCGAGTCCTCAGAGAAAAAAAATATCTGTATGCATGTGATCGTACCTGTCTTAGGCTAAAATTGGTTGTTTTGAATTGCAAGTTTTAAATCTAATGTAAGATCATTTCACTAGAACAACTCCTTCTACTTCATGGACGAATTTCTATCTAAAAACTGTTAGTCTGTAAAAAAATTTAAAAAACTTCTTTTTAAGAATAGTTGCATGGGTAGTACCGAACCATAATACGTCCATTAATGTTAACATTAATCGTGTAGACATAGCCTCTAAAGTGACTCGTTCCACATCATTTCGATCAAAGAATCGTTTATATGATTTACGGAACATATAAATAACTGACTAACTCTTTTGATATACAAATAAAAATTGGCGAATTAATTTCTATTACAGGTGGGAAAAAACTTTAATTCAAAAGGCGGTATTTTGTTTGTTGCAGGTTTTGTAGGAATATGAGATTTTACTGTCCCGAATGGGACCTAGTGGTCATATGCTACAGCGCTGCCTTTCAGAATAGAATTATTTTTACGAAATCTAATTACGTAGAGTGTAGAACTCAAATCTACACCGGTTGAGGTGGCGCAGTGGTTAGCACACAAGACTCGCAATCGGGAGGACGACGGTTCAAATCCCCGTCCGGGCATCCAGATTCAGGTTTTCAGAGATTTCCTTATATCGCTTACGACAAATGCCGGAATGGTTTCTTTGAAAGGACACGACCGATTTCCCTCCCCAGCCATCCCTTATCTGAACATGTGCTCCGTCTCGAACGATCTCGTGGTCGACTGGACTTAAACTCTAATCTTGCTTCCTTCTTTCAAAAACTAAAACGAATAGTGGAGGTTTCCATTTGGAAAAAAAGTTGATCTTTTCACTGATAAGAATGTAGTCAAGGAGAAAACTAATGAGAACATCTTATGTCGCTATCTCAAACCAGTCGCGATCATGAGTCTTCCCGAACAAAAACTTACTACAAGCGTAGATACACTCTTAAGACAAAACAAAACGATCTACCACGAAGAAGTTATCCGAATGGAACGGAAGTCGATAGATGTGATGTACATAAACAGACAAAAAAAAAAAAAAAGATTACAATTTCAGAAAAACTGGATGATTTATTCAAGAGAATGAGATTCACAAACCAAGTAAGTAAATAACGAGATGGTCCGTCTCTGGCCCTTGTGCAAGCAGTTATTCGGCTTGCATTGATAGAGTTTTTACACTTATATGGATATGGTGTCTGTCCGAAAGAACAGACACCAATCCATATAAGTACACTCCTGGAAATTGAAATAAGAACACCGTGAATTCATTGTTCCTGGAAGGGGAAACTTTATTGACACATTCCTGGGGTCAGATACATCACATGATCACACTGACAGAACCACAGGCACATAGACACAGGCAACAGAGCATGCACAATGTCGGCACTAGTACAGTGTATATCCACCTTTCGCAGCAATGCAGGCTACTATTCTCCCATGGAGACGATCGTAGAGATGCTGGATGTAGTCCTGTGGAACGGCTTGCCATGCCATTTCCACCTGGCGCCTCAGTTGTACCAGCGTTCGTGCTGGACGTGCAGACCGCGTGAGACGACGCTTCATCCAGTCCCAAACATGCTCAATGGGGGACAGATCCGGAGATCTTGCTGGCCAGGGTAGTTGACTTACACCTTCTAGAGCACGTTGGGTGGCACGGGATACATGCGGACGTGCATTGTCCTGTTGGAACAGCAAGTTCCCTTGCCGGTCTAGGAATGGTAGAACGATGGGTTCGATAACGGTTTGGATGTACCGTGCACTATCCAGTGTCCCCTCGACGATCACCAGTGGTGTACGGCCAGTGTAGGAGATCGCTCCCCACACCATGATGCCGGGTGTTGGCCCTGTGTGCCTCGGTCGTATGCAGTCCTGATTGTGGCGCTCACCTGCACGGCGCCAAACACGCATACGACCATCATTGGCACCAAGGCAGAAGCGACTCTCATCGCTGAAGACGACACGTCTCCATTCGTCCCTCCATTCACGCCTGTCGCGACACCACTGGAGGCGGGCTGCACGATGTTGGGGCGTGAGCGGAAGACGGCCTAACGGTGTGCGGGACCGTAGCCCAGCTTCATGGAGACGGTTGCGAATGGTCCTCGCCGATACCCCAGGAGCAACAGTGTCCCTAATTTGCTGGGAAGTGGCGGTGCGGTCCCCTACGGCACTGTGTAGGATCCTATGGTCTTGGAGTGCATCCGTGCGTCGCTGCGGTCCAGTCCCAGGTCGACGGGCACGTGCACCTTCCGCCGACCACTGGCGACAACATCGATGTACTGTGGAGACCTCACACCCCACGTGTTGAGCAATTCGGCGGTACGTCCACCCGGCCTCCCGCATGCCCACTATACGCCCTCGTTCAAAGTCCGTCAACTGCACATACGGTTCACGTCCACGCTGTCGCGGCATGCTACCAGTGTTAAAGACTGCGATGGAGCTCCGTATGCCACGGCAAACTGGCTGACACTGACGGCGGCGGTGCACAAACGCTGCGCAGCTAGCGCCATTCGACGGCCAACACCGCGGTTCCTGGTGTGTCCGCTGTGCCGTGCGTGTGATCATTGCTTGTACAGCCCTCTCGCAGTGTCCGGAGCAAGTATGGTGGGTCTGACACACCGGTGTCAATGTGTTCTTTTTTCCATTTCCAGGAGTGTATATAGTTCTGGCAATGACCTTCCTCTTCTGTGCGGATGCACACATATTACCCGAACTCTTACGGGACTTGGTAAGAATGTCTTCCACGAGTAATGAGTGTGTTGGGTAGGGACACTACGAATGTAGTGTGTGGACATATAAGGTGAGAATGTTGGTCTCGCGCGAGAGAGTCCCTGCAGTCGCACTACCCTCTGTGCCATCGGTGGCTCAGATGGATAGAGCGTCTGCCATGTAAGCAGGAGGTCCCGGGTTCGAGTACCAGTCGGGGCACACATTTTCACCTGTCCCCGTTGATATATATCAACGCCCGTCAGCAGCTGAAGTTATTAATACAGGGTGAGTCACCTAACGTTACCGCTGGATATATTTCGTAAACCACATCAAATACTGACGAATTGATTCCACAGACCGAAGGTGAGGAGAGGGGCTAGTGTAATTGGTTAATACAAACCATAAAAAAATGCACGGAAGTACGCTTTTAACTAAAAACCTACGTTTTTTAAATGGAACCCCGTTAGTTTTGTTAGCACATCTGAACATATAAACAAATACGTCATCAGTGTCGTTTGTTGCATTGTAAAATGTTAATTAGATCCGGAGATATTGTAACCTAAAGTTGACGCTTGAGTACCACTCCTCCGCTGTTCGATCGTGTGTATCGGAGAGCACCGAACTACGTAGGGTTCCAAAGGGAACGGTGATGGACCTTAGGTACAGACGAGACTGGAACAGCATATTACGTCCACGTGCTAACACCTTTTTATTGGTCTTTTTCACTGACGCACATGTACATTACCATGAGGGGTGAGGTAAACGTACACACGTGATTTCCGTTTTCAATTACGAAGTGGAATAGAGTGTGTCCCACTGGAAACGCATCGACGTATGTGGTATCAGCATGATGGTGCACCTGCACATTCCGCAATTAACACTAGGCTGGCCGGCCGAACTGGCCGCGCGGTTCTGGCGCTGCAGTCTGGAACCGCGAGACCGCTACGGTCGCAGGTTCGAATCCTGCCTCGGGCATGGATGTGTGTGATGTCCTTAGGTTAGTTAGGTTTAACTAGTTCTAAGTTCTAGGGGACTAATGACCTCAGCAGTTGAGTCCCATAGTGCTCAGAGCCATTTGAACCATTTTTTTGAACACTAGGCTGACCCTTGACAGGATGTTCGAGGGGCGTTTCATAGGACGTGGAGGACGCATAAATTGGCCATCCCGTTCTCCTGATCTTACACCACTGGACTTCTTTCTGTGGGGTACGTTAAAGGAGAATGTGCACCGTGATGTGCCTACAACCGCAGAGGATATGAAACAACGTATTGTGGCAGCCTGCGGCGACATTACACCAGATGTACTGCGGCGTGTACGACATTCATTACGCCAGAGATTGCAATTGTGTGCAGCAAATGATGGCCACCACATTGAACATCTATAGGCCTGACATGTCGGGACACACTCTATTCCACTCCGTAATTGAAAACGGAAACCACGTGTGTACGTGTACCTCACCCCTCATGGTAATGTACATGTGCGTCAGTGAAAAAGATCTATGAAAATGTGTTAGGATGTGGACGTAATGTGCTGTTCCAGTCTCTTCTGTAACTAAGGTCCATCACCGTTCCCTTTGGATCCGTACGTAATTCGGTGCTCTTCGATACACACGATCGAACAGCGGAGGAGTGGTACTCAAGCGTCATTTTGGTTACAATGTCTCCGGATTTAATTAACATTTTAAAACGCAACAAACGGTACTGATTACGTATTTGTTTATATGTTCAGATGTGCTAACAAAACTAACGGGGTTCCATTTTAAAAAAACGTAGGTTTGTGTTAAAAAACATACTTCCGTGCATTTTTTTTATGGTTTGCATTAACCAATTACACTAGCTTCTCTCCTCACGTTCGGTCTGTGGAATCGGTTCGTCAGTATTTTATGTGGTTTACGAAATATATCCAGCGGTAATGTTAGGTGACTCGCCCTGTATATAATTCTAATTTCGATAGAGTTTTTGGATATACTCCTGAGGAATGTCGCGCCAAATTCTGTACGAGTGGCGCATTAGATCGTCAAAATCCCGATCTGCTTGAAGGGCCTGCCCATAACGCTCCATAAGTTTTCAGTTGGGCAGAGATCCGGTGACCTTACTGGCCAATGTAGTGTTTAGCAAACACGAAGAAAAGCAGTAGAAACTCTCGCTGTGTGCGGGTGGCCATTATCTTGCTGAAACGTAAGTCCAGGATTGGGCGTAGAATGTCGTCGACGTACCGCTTGTCTGTAAGGATGCCGCGGATAACAACCAAAGGGATCCTGCTATGAAAAGAAACGACACGCCAGACCATCACTCCTGGTTGTTGGGACATTGGCGGGTGGCAGTCACGTTGGTATCTTACTGCCGCCCGGGGCGCCTCCAGAACACGGCTTCGCTAGTCATATGGGCTCATTTCGAAGCGGAACTCATCGCTACAAACAATCCTACTACAGTCAGTGAGATTTCACGCCGAAGGCATGTTTGGAGGCGCCCCGGACGGCGGTGGGATACCAACCTGACTGTCGCCCCCATACGACCCAACAACCAGAAGCGACGATCTCGCATGCCATTTCATTTCAAAGCCGGATACCTTTAGTTGTCATCCGCGGCAACCTTAGATCACAGCGGTACGCCGACGATATTCTACGCCCTCTTTGGCTACCCTTCATGACAAGGCATTTTGGGTTTACATTTCAGCAAGATAACGCCCACCACACAGGGTGAGAGTTACTACTGCTTGTCTTTGTGCGTTTTAAACCCTGCCTTGGTCAGCAAGGTAGCCGGATCTCTTCAAGACTGAGCATGTTTTAACACTATGCACAGGGCCCTCCAACCATCTCGAGATTTTGACGATCTAACTCCAGTTTTTCTGAAACTGTAATGACTTTTTTTGTCTGTACAGGGTGTCCAATGGTCATGACCGGGCCAAATATCTCACGAAACAAGCGTCAGACGAAAAAACTACAAAGGACGAAACTTGTCTAGCTTGAAGGGGGAAAGCAGATGGCGCTATGGTTGGCCCGCTAGATGGCGCTGCCATAGGTCAAACGGATATCAACTGCGTTTTTTAAAATAGGAACCCCCCTTTCTTACTACATATTCGTGTAGTACGTAAAGAAATATGAATGTTTTAGTTGCACCACATTTTTCGCTTTGTGATAGGTGGCGCTGTAATAGTCACAAACACATGGCTCACAATTTTAGAAGAACAGTTGGTAACAGATAGGTTTTTTAAAATTAAAATACAGAATGTAGGTACGTTTGAACATTTTATTTCGGTTGTTCCAATGTGATACACGTACCTTAGTCAACTTATCATTTCTGAGAACGCATGCTGTTACAGCTTGATTACTTGTAAATACTACATTAATGCAAATAAATGCTCAAAATGATGTCCGTCAACCTCACTGAATTTGGCAATACGTATAACGACATTCCTCTCTGCAGCCTTCCGTAATGTTCGCACATGCATTCACAACGCACGTTGTCAGGCATTGTCTACATCTACATCTACATCTACATCCATAATCCGCAAGCCTCCTGACGGTGTGTGGCGGAGGGTACCTTGAGTACCTCTATCGGTTCTCCCTTCTATTCCTACATCTACATCCATAATCCGCAAGCCTCCTGA
Source organism: Schistocerca americana (assembly GCF_021461395.2). NCBI lineage: Eukaryota > Metazoa > Arthropoda > Insecta > Orthoptera > Acrididae > Schistocerca > Schistocerca americana. Next base: position 224,857,680 of record NC_060125.1, on the reverse strand, counting down.
CGGTGTGTGGCGGAGGGTACCTTGAGTACCTCTATCGGTTCTCCCTTCTATTCCAGTCTCGTATTGTTCGTGGAAAGAAGGATTGTAGGTATGCTTCTGTGTGGGCTCTAATCTCTCTGATTTTTTCTTCATGGTCTCTTCGCGAGATATACGTAGCAGGGAGCAATATACTGCTTGACTCTTCAGTGAAGGTATGTTCTCGAAATTTTAACAAAAGCCCGTACCGAGCTATTGAGCGTCTCTCCTGCAGAGTCTTCCACTGGAGTTTATCTTTCATCTCCGTAACGCTTTCGGGATTACTAAATGATCCTGTAACGAAGCGCGCTGCTCTCCGTTGGATCTTCTCTATCTCTTCTATCAACACTGTCTGGTACGGATCCCACACTGCTGAGCAGTGTTCAAGCAGTGGACGAACAAGCGTACTGTAACCTATTTCCTTTGTTTTCGGACTGCATTTCCTTAGGATTCTTCCAATGAATCTCAGTCTGGCATCTGCTTTACCGACGATTAATTTCATATGGTCATTCCATTTCAAATCACTCCTAATGCCTACTCCCAGATAATTTATGGAATTAACTGCTTCCAGTTGCTGACCTGCTATATTGTAGCTAAATGATAAGGGATCTATCTTTCTATGTATTTGCAGCACATTACACTTGTCTACATTGAGATTCAATTGCCATTCCCTGCACCATGCGTCAATTCGCTGCAGATTCTCCTGCATTTCCGTACAATTTTCCATTGTTACAACCTCTCGTACACCACAGCATCATCTGCAAAAAGCCTCAGTGAACTTCCGATGTCATCCACAAGGTCATTTACGTATATTGTCAATAGCAACGGTCCTATGACACTCCTCTGCGGCACACCTGAAATCACTCTTACTTCGGAAGACTTCTCTCCATTGAGAATGACATGCTGCCTTCTGTTATCTAGGAACTCTTCAATCCAATCACACAATTGGTCTGATACTCTATATGTTCTTACTTTGTTCATTAAACGACTGTGGGGAACTGTATCGAAAGCCTTGCGGAAGTCAAGAAACACGGCATCTACCTGTGAACCCGTGTCTATGGCCCTCTGAATCTCGTGGACGAATAGCACGAGCTGGGTTTCACACGACCGTCTTTTTCGAAACCCATGCTGATTCCTACAGAGTAGATTTTTAGTCTCCAGAAAAGTCATTATACTCGAACATAATACGTGTTCCAAAATCCTACAACTGATCGACGTCAGAGATATAGGTCTATAGTTTTGCACATCTGTTCGGCGTCCCTTCTTGAAAACGGGGATGACCTGTGCCGTTTTCCAATCCTTTGGAACGCTACGCTCTTCTAGAGACCTACAGTACACCGCTGCAAGAAGGGGGGCAAGTTCCTTCGCGTACTCTCTGTAAAATCGAACTGGTGTCCCATCAGGTACAGCGGCCTTTCCTCTTTTGAGCGATTTTAATTGTTTCTCTAACCCTCTGTCGTCTTCTTCGATATCTACCATTTTGTCATCTGTACGACAGTCTAGAGAAGGAACTACAGTGCAGTCTTCCTCTGTGAAACAGCTTTGGAAAAAGACATTTAGTATTTCGGCCTTTAGTCTGTCATCCTCTGTTTCAGTACCATTTTGGCCACAGAGTGTCTGGACATTTTGTTTTGGTCCACCTACCGCTTTGACATAAGACAAAATTTCTTAGGATTTTCTGCCAAGTCAGTACATAGAACATTACTTTCGAATTCATTGAACGCCTCTCGCATAGCATCACACTACATTTCGCTTCGCGTAATTTTTGTTTGTCTGCAGGGCTTTGGCTGTGTTTATGTTTGCTGTGAAGTTCCCTTTGCTTCCGCAGCAGTTTTCTAACTCGGTTGTTGTACCACGGTGGCTCTTTTCCATCTCTTACGAGGTTGCTTGGCACATACTCATCTAACGCATATTGTGCGATGGTTTTGAACTTTGTCCACTGATCCTCAACACTATCTGTACTTGAGACAAAACTTTTGCGTTGAGCCGTCAGGTACTCTGTAATCTGCTTTTTGTCACTTTCTCTAAATAGAAAAATCTTCCTACCTTTTTTAATATTTCCGTTCACAGCTGAAATCATCGATGCAGTAACCGCCTTATGATCGCTGATTCCTTGTTCTGGGTTAACTGTTTCAAATAGTTCGGGTCTGTTTGTCACCAGAAGGTCTAATATGGATCACAATAGCAAATATCCTTCGACTTTCCCCACAGAAAGAAATCTGCAGACGTCAGATCCGGTGAAGGTGCGGGCCATGGTATGGTGCTTCGACGACCAATCCACTTGTCATGAAATATGCTATTCAATACCGCTTCAACCGCACGCGAGCAATGTACCGGACATCCATCATGTTGGAAGTACATCGCCATTCTATCATGCAGTGAAACATCTTGCAGTAACATCGGTAGAATTTTACGTAGGAAATCAGCATACAATGCACCATTTAGATTGCCATCGATAAAACGGAGGCCAATTATCCATCCTCCCGTAGTGCCGTACCATACATTAACCCGCCAAGGTCGCTGATGTTCCACTTGTCGCAGCCATCGTGGATTTTCCGTTGCCCTATAGTGCTTATTATGCCGCTTTCCGTTACCGCTGTTGGTGAATGACGCTTCGTTGCTAAATGGAACGAGTGCAAAAAATCTATCATCGTCCCGTAATTTCTCTTATGCCCAGTGGCAGAACTGTACACGACGTTCAAAGTCGTCGCCATGCAATTCCTGGTGCATAGAAATATGGTACGGCTGCAATCGGTGTTGATGTAGCATTCTCAACACCGACGTTTTTGAGAATCCCAATTCTCGTGCAATTTGTCTGCTACTGATGTGCGGATTAGCCGCGACAGCAGCTAAAACACCTACTTGGGCATCATCATTTCTTGCAGGTCGTGGTTGACGTTTCACATGTGGCTGAACACTTCCTGTTCCCTTAAATAACGCAACTATCTGGCGAACGGTCCAGACACTTGGATGATGTCGTCCAGGATACCGAGCAGCATACATAGCACACGCCCGTTGGGCATTTTCATCACAATAGCCATACATCAACACGATATCGACCTTTTCCGCAATTGGTAAACGGTCCATTTTAACACGGGTAATGTATCACGAAGCAAATACCGTCCGCACTGGCGGTATGTTACGTGATACCACCTACTTATACGTTTGTGACTATTACAGCGCCATCTATCACAAAGCGAAAAAAGTGGTCCAACTAAAACATTCTTATTTCTTTACGTATTACACGAATACGTAATAAAAAGTGGGGGTTCCTATTAAAAAAAACGCAGTTGATATCCGTTTGATCTATGGCAGCGCCATCTAGCGGGCCAACCATAGCGCCATATGGTTTCCCCCTTCAAGCTGGACAAGTTTCGTTCTTTGTAGTTTTTTCGTTTGATGCTTATTTCGTGAGATATTTGGCCCGCTCACGATCAATGGACCACCCTGTATATGTACATCACATATATCGATTTGCGTCCCATTAGGATAATTTCTTCGTGGTAGGTCTTTTTATTTCCCTTACAGTCTTACAGTGCATTTAAACGTCGCGATTTCCAAATATTTCAGCTAACTTTGGAATACTCCAGTATCGTGAAAACCGGGAGTCTCGAAAATCTTACAAAATTCCAAAAAAGTCACAAGCTTTGTTTAACAGAGGATTCTGTTGAGTTGCGGTCCTGAGGTTTAGCCTACATGGATTGGTTCCTGAGCGGAGTGGCTGTACCAAACATTCCTCAAGAAAAAGGCGCTCATTCACATGCTGACCTGTCACGTTTCCTGAGTTCATAGATGGAAGCGACAAACCATAGGACGTTGAGGGAAGGCAAGGCAGAAACGATATCATGTTCCACTAAGAAAACGTATCGAATGACTGGTTTTATCGAACGTACGTGTAAACGAGATTAAGATATAGCATTTACCTCATCTATATGCTCGAATAGCAGTAATCTGCACACCTGTGTTCACGATCTGAGAGCTGAGTGTAGTACAAATATTAGTGAGTGCACACTTCGATTGTATACAGTGTAAATTATGAAGTTGCCAAAGTTGTGAAGGTTTTTCGCTGTTATTAAGACAAGTAGGTGACACAGTTATTTCTCATATTTTTGGACAAATGATATTCAGATAATGTCTTTAACTGAATTGCAATTTCTTAGAAATTATGCTGAAGCGATGTAGTCAGCAGTAGGCGCGTAATGGGGCCCCTTAGGGAAATGGCAGCAAGAGAGGGGAAGAAAACCAATGTGCACTCCGTGTGCATACCGGGGGGAGTCATTCCAGATGTGGAAAGGGTCCTTCCGGATGCCATGAAGGGTACAGGGTGCACCCATCTGCAGGTGGTCGCTCATGTCGGCACCAATGATGTGTGTCGCTATGGATCGGAGGAAATCCTCTCTGGCTTCCGGCGGCTATCTGATTTGGTGAAGACTGCCAGTCTCGCTAGCGGGATGAAAGCAGAGCTCACCATCTGCAGCATCGTCGACAGGACTGACTGCGGACCTTTGGTACAGAGCCGAGTGGAGGGTCTGAATCAGAGGCTGAGACGGTTCTGCGACCGTGTGGACTGCAGATTCCTCGACTTGCGCCATAGGGTGGTGGGGTTTCGGGTTCCGCTGGATAGGTCAGGAGTCCACTACACGCAACAAGCGGCTACACGGGTAGCAGGGGTTGTGTGGCGTGGGCTGGGCGGTTTTTTAGGTTAGATGGCCTTGGGCAAGTACAGAAAGGGCAACAGCCTCAACGGGTGCGGGGCAAAGTCAGGACATGCGGGGAACAAGCAGCAATCGGTATTCTAATTGTCAACTGTCGAAGCTGCGTTGGTAAAGTACCGGAACTTCTAGCGCTGATAGAAAGCACCGAAGCTGAAATCGTTATAGGTACAGAAAGCTGGCTTAAGCCAGAGATAAATTCTGCCGAAATTTTTACAAAGGTACAGACGGTGTTTAGAAAGGATAGATTGCATGCAACCGGTGGTGGAGTGTTCATCGCTGTTAGTAGTAGTTTATCCTGTAGTGAAGAAGAAGTGGATAGTTCCTGTGAATTATTGTGGGTGGAGGTTACACTAAACAACCGAACTAGGTTAATAATTGGCTCCTTTTACCGACCTCCCGACTCAGCAGCATTAGTGGCAGAACAACTGAGAGAAAATTTGGAATACATTTCACATAAATTTTCTCAGCATGTTATAGTCTTAGGTGGAGATTTCAATTTACCAGATATAGACTGGGACACTCAGATGTTTAGGACGGGTGGTAGGGACAGAGCATCGAGTGACATTATACTGAATGCACTATCCGAAAATTACCTCGAGCAATTAAACAGAGAACCGACTCGTGGAGATAACATATTGGACCTACTGATAACAAACAGACCCGAACTTTTCGAATCTGTATGTACAGAGCAGGGAATCAGTGATCATAAGGCCGTTGCAGCATCCCTGAATATGGAAGTTAATAGGAATATAAAAAAAGGGAGGAAGGTTTATCTGTTTAGCAAGAGTAATAGAAGGCAGATTTCAGACTACCTAACAGATCAAAACGAAAATTTCTGTTCCGACACTGACAATGTTGAGTGTTTATGGAAAAAGTTCAAGGCAATCGTAAAATGCGTTTTAGACAGGTACGTGCCGAGTAAAACTGTGAGGGACGGGAAAAACCCACCGTGGTACAACAACAAAGTTAGGAAACTACTGCGAAAGCAAAGAGAGCTCCACTCCAAGTTTAAACGCAGCCAAAACCTCTCAGACAAACAGAAGCTAAACGATGTCAAAGTTAGCGTAAGGAGGGCTATGCGTGAAGCGTTCATTGAATTCGAAAGTAAAATTCTATGTACCGACTTGACAGAAAATCCTAGGAAGTTCTGGTCTTACGTTAAATCAGTAAGTGGCTCGAAACAGCATATCCAGACACTACGGGATGATGATGGCATTGAAACAGAGGATGACTCGCGTAAAGCTGAAATACTAAACACCTTTTTCCAAAGCTGTTTCACAGAGGAAGACCGCACTGCAGTTCCTTCTCTAAATCCTCGCACAAACGAAAAAATGGCTGACATCGAAATAAGTGTCCAAGGAATAGAAAAGCAACTGGAATCACTCAATAGAGGAAAGTCCACTGGACCTGACGGGATACCAATTCGATTCTACACAGAGTACGCGAAAGAACTTGCCCCCCTTCTAACAGCCGTGTACCGCAAGTCTCTAGAGGAACGGAGGGTTCCAAATGATTGGAAAAGAGCACAGATAGTCCCAGTCTTCAAGAAGGGTCGTCGAGCAGATGCGCAAAACTATAGACCTATATCTCTTACGTCGATCTCTTGTAGAATTTTAGAACATGTTTTTTGCTCGCGTATCATGTCATTTCTGGAAACCCAGAATCTACTATGTAGGAATCAACATGGATTCCGGAAACAGCGATCGTGTGAGACCCAACTCGCCTTATTTGTTCATGAGACCCAGAAAATATTAGATACAGGCTCCCAGGTAGATGCTATTTTTCTTGACTTCCGGAAGGCGTTCGATACAGTTCCGCACTGTCGCCTGATAAACAAAGTAAGAGCCTACGGAATATCAGACCAGCTGTGTGGCTGGATTGAAGAGTTTTTAGCAAACAGAACACAGCATGTTGTTATCAATGGAGAGACGTCTACAGACGTTAAAGTAACCTCTGGCGTGCCACAGGGGAGTGTTATGGGACCATTGCTTTTCACAATATATATAAATGACTTAGTAGATAGTGTCGGAAGTTCCATGCGGCTTTTCGCGGATGATGCTGTAGTATACAGAGAAGTTGCTGCATTAGAAAATTGTAGCGAAATACAGGAAGATCTGCAGCGGATAGGCACTTGGTGCAGGGAGTGGCAACTGACCCTTAACATAGACAAATGTAATGTATTGCGAATACATAGAAAGAAGGATCCTTTATTGTATGATTATATGATAGCGGAACAAACACTGGTAGCAGTTACTTCTGTAAAATATCTGGGAGTATGCGTACGGAACGATTTGAAGTGGAATGATCATATAAAACTAATTGTTGGTAAGGCGGGTACCAGGTTGAGATTCATTGGGAGAGTGCTTACAAAATGTAGTCCATCAACAAAGGAGGTGGCTTACAAAACACTCGTTCGACCTATACTTGAGTATTGCTCATCAGTGTGGGATCCGTACCAGGTCGGGTTGACGGAGGAGATAGAGAAGATCCAAAGAAGAGCGGCGCGTTTCGTCACTGGGTTATTTGGTAACCGTGATAGCGTTACGGAGATGTTTAATAAACTCAAGTGGCAGACTCTGCAAGAGAGGCGCTCTGCATCGCGGTGTAGCTTGCTCGCCAGGTTTCGAGAGGGTGCGTTTCTGGATGAGGTATCGAATATATTGCTTCCCCCTACTTATACTTCCCGAGGAGATCACGAATGTAAAATTAGAGAGATTAGAGCGCGCACGGAGGCTTTCAGACAGTCGTTCTTCCCGCGAACCATACGCGACTGGAACAGGAAAGGGAGGTAATGACAGTGGCACGTAAAGTGCCCTCCGCCACACACCGTTGGGTGGCTTGCGGAGTATCAATGTAGATGTAGATGTAGATGTAGAAACAAATTATGTAAAATGTTGTAATATATTAATCATAACATAATGTTATTTTTTAGAAATCTTAGGCATTTGTGGTTGTTAAAATTGAAGATAACGCTCAATAAGAGGGAGGAGGTGGGGGTGGAGGCAGTAACAAACTTGACGTCCTTCCCCTCTTCCAGAACCCGCCCACAGATCTGCACATATTTCAAACGAACAACTTTGCTTCTACATTTTTCGTTGCCTACAAACTGTACCGCTTCTTGGTGACTGTCATCACTTTATACATGGTGTAGATAAATGCCCTTTACAGTCTTTGATGACTTACAGAGGGAACCAAGACAGTTACGTTGTGCTAGGAAACATAACGTTTCTCCACTGCACGAATACAAGATGCTCTCTAATTGCTGCTGCCTTTTGCCTGGGTCCACTTACAACTAGGGCTCGGCGTGACGACCGCCGAAGTCAGCATAGATACGGTACCTCCGTACCATGTCCCGGTACGTACGATTCCCAGTCCCTGGTCCTCCAACATCTACTGCAGCCATAATCCGCACCATAGGTATTCCTTCGATGCTTTAGGAGTTTCGTTAATCAAGGATTTCATGTGACCCATGACACGTCTAGCAGGATGAAGTCGGGAAAAGGTGCAGACCAGGCAGTCGGGGTACAACGACCTATCCAATGTTCCACAAATCATTGGTCCAGATGATATCGAATCACACGTGAAAGGCCGGCCGGTGTGGCCGAGCGGTTCTAGGCGCTTCAGTCTGGAACCGCGCGACCCCTACGGTCGCGGGTTCGAATCCTGCCTCGGGCATGGATGTGTGTGATGTCCTTAGGTTAGTTGGGTTTAAGTAGTTCTAAGTTCTAGGGACTGATGACCTCAGATGTTAAGTCCCATAGTGCTCAAGGCCATTTGAACCATTTTGAACCACACGAGGCGGTGCGCCATCGTGCTGGAACCAAATGTTTTTACAGACATATCTTTCAAGAGCCAGTGCAGTACGCTGTCAAGGAACTGCAAGTACGTGGCTTCCATGAGATGTGGAAGAATGTATGGCCCATTCACACTTCCATCTAGGAACCTTTTCTAAATGCTCAGATCGTATCGTTCCTAAACCCATGACGGCGCGCAGCATGCGGGTTTTCATCAGACCACACATGACTTTTGTGGAAACTGAGAACGCCTTCCCTGGTGAACTTGGCTCCACGCGTGGAAAGGATCCACCATGGGAAATCAGGCTCGTCCACGCAACTGGGCAAGAACTACCTGCAGAATGGGCTGGTGATGCAAAATCCTGTGGCTGTATTGGGTGTACCTTCTGGGGTGGTAGAGGCGTAGCTGCTGCTCGTGCAGAACACGCCAGTCTGTCTGCTATGTTTCTAGTAGTCATCACTCCATCCTCTTCCACTGCATGTAGCACAGTCTCTTCAAACTCGGGTGTGCGGCGCCACAGTGGAGCACCACAGTCGTCCTTGTTGGCGGTAAGTTACCCTTCTCCGTGATCCGCTGGTACACCGTATCAAACAGGGAATGCGAAGATGTCTGGTGGAGTGAAAAACGCTCTGCATGCAACTGACGAACAGTCCCCTCATTGCATCGAACTTCGCCGTACAATAACATCACGTCGTCATATTCCGCAAACGTGTAGTTCACTATGGTCAACGGCAACAAGCGAAAAATGAAAGGTACGTACAGCTTTCATTCTGTACTACAGTGAATGATTACTGCTGTACAATAGTACAGTATGAACAAAGACCACAAACACAACAAGTACAAATCTCTCTGGCCAGGTACAGCAGCCAGAATGAGCAAAGATTACAAGCACAACAGCAGATACAAACCTCTCTGAGCGAATCACAAACTCAGCTGAATGTCATGTAAACAAGCCTGTAGTGGGCATGGAACACCGAGTGATCGGTGAATGATGTACGTAATACCCCAGTCAGTGGCGCAGAAAATTAGAGGTATTTGAGCTGTGTTGTGGTTTCTTGCGTAATGGTGTGTTTCCGGACATGAGTTCTCGTGATAAACTGAACTGTCTTGGTCTCCACTACAAGTCCTCAACGTCTGTAAAGGGACTTTAGTTACACCCTGCATAATTTGAAAATATTTACTTACTCTGAATTTTTTAATGAAGGAAAGTGGAAGTTTTCCAGTTACACAAGACTGCAGTCGTGAGGATGTAACCTCTCCCTCACTTATCGACCTTAATGACAGTTAAAAATTAATCCGCGTGTACCTAATGGAAATTTGGGAAAAGCAATCGTCACCGAAGTTAATCTGTCGGTAATGAGGGAGGAAAGGGTTACATCTAAATGAAAGGAAAAATGCAAATGAAACTGGTGGAAATTAATTTTGAAAAGGGGTAAAGCTAATAAAGAAAGTAAATGTGCGGCCGTTACGTTAACAATTAACTAGCGGTAATTAGATATTTGAGATTTGGGGGAAATTACAGTCGCCAGTCCTATGGACAATTACTATAGTAACTGAAAAAAAAGGTTATTACACATATAATTAGCACTAGAAGTGTGGCAACTGAAGGTTGACACGTGTAGTGTGAAAAATGAAAGTTTGTCAGAAGTGATAAATTTCGCTACACTCTGACTTAATTTAGCAAAAGAATTAATAAAACCGGAAAATTGAAAGTTAATTTAGTGACTGAAATTAATAATAGTGAGCTTTGTTTCTGAAGCACATCGAAATTCAGTAAAATACGGTTAGTCTTGGGCTACCTCAACAATAATTCCAAAAGCTACTTGAATCTACGCAATTTAGAAATAAGAGATTTAGTTTTGAACTTGAATTAAATGATTCTGAACAATCAACAATAGTAAAATTTGGTACGTACCAAGCTGAGCTGCAGTCACAGGTAAGCTAAAATACGGTAACAAACCTCGCACTCTTAATTTGTGCTTGTATAATCTAAATATTGTAGCCGCTATGAATACCTTAACTGAACTTTGAAATTAAAGCAGTGAAATCGAATGATATTACTTTAACGCTGGCGTTTGAATTTCAACGACACTCGGGTTCATTCCTGAAAAGGAAGGGACCCTGCTTGGTAATGCAATTGGGACAATGAGCAACAAAGGTTCATGCTACGTTGCTGTAATTTAGTGAGAAAAATTTAACAGTTTGAAAAGCTGAGGTCTGCCATACAGTTCTAAAACTTTACGTGCTACCAGTCTTCCTTGTTGGTTGATTGAAGGTTTGAAGTCGTCGATCGAGGAGGTGGCGACAGTAACTCATTGTCGGCCGTCGCTGTTGCAGAAGCTGGATATTGGCGCGCCCTCTTCTCGACACGGTCTCCAGCCGAAACGGGCTCTTGATGTGTGCCAGCTAACGCTTCCCGTCCTCGACACCATGTCAGAAACTAACATAGCAAGTCGAGCGTAATTACATGCTGCCAAACCCCGAAAGCGCGGCAACTCGTGGGAGCGTCACACAACACACATGCTCCACTGCCCTCCTCCAGCCAGACTCTCTCTGCTCTGCCCGCGCTCCACGCGGCAGAGTTAACACTCCCAAAGATCCTAAACACTTTGGTTCTCCACACGACCTATCGATGTATTCATTCGATAGCATAGTTTTCCCTAGGCAAGACCCAGCGTAAAAGTACAAATAGTATTTACAAACCAAACCAATTATACATCGACATATATATATATATATATATATATATATATATATATATATATATATATATAATAAAACAATTACAATATATAGAGACACAGAAATGTCATACTTCAGGTAACAAAATTAGGAAAAATCTATAGTACAATAGATGGAAATAGAAGGATATGCATTTCCGGCGTTACAAGGAGATACTCGGTTTCACTTATTTTGCAAACAAGAGGGAAATGTGTTTCTTGCAGTTTTCCCAGGGGATCGACTATTGTGTCGTCTTTCGGTCATGCATCCGGGATGTTATCAGTTTTTACCCCGATATTTCGGCTGACATCTTTCAGCCATTTTCACGGTGAGTAGCTTGCAAGATTTTTAGATCACTTTACGCTGTACGTGGAGTAACGGCATCTGCTCCAGAGATCTTGCAAGCGAGTCACCTTGAAAATGGCTGAAAGGTTGTCAACCGAAATATCGGAACAAGAATAAATAACACCCCGGGTGCTCGCCCGAAAGATAATGGAATAAGAAATCGGTTATTAATAATATATAAAATTACAGTTACTGCACCTGTTACCAATTCCCACACCTGTTACCAATTCCTACAAGTAAAGCACTAATTTCTGTCATAAATAATGCATAAACTCCTAAGCTGCCAGGAGAAGTGCTCTCTTTCTCAGAGAACACTGGACACAGTCACCGACATGCGTAACTCCAAAAATGGTTCAAGTGGCTCTGAGCACTATGGGACTTAACATCTGAGGTTAGAGCTACATAAACCTAACTAACCTAAGGACATCACACACACCCATGCCGGAGGCAGGATTCGAACCTGCGACCGTAGCAGTCGCGCGGTTCCGGACTGAAGCGCCTAGAACTGCTCGGCTACCACGGCCGGCTGCGTAACTTCTGACGTGCAAACTCCAGACAGCCGCCAGTTCTACACACTTCAGCTTTTACTACACGGTGTCCATAAAGTCTTTCTACACGCTTCAGTTCTTACTACAGGGTATCCATAAAGTCTCGCTTCACTTCCAAGAATAATAATGTGAAAACTGTTAAAGACAGAGCATCATGATATGTTGTAAACCGCATAGCAGCTCTCACTTTTTTTCCTGTTATGCCATCCGGCCGCTGTGACTCGAATCCTGCCTCGGACATGAATGTGTGTGATGTCTTTAGGCTAGTTAGGTTTAAGTAGTTCCAAGTCTAGGAGACCGATGACCTCAGATGTAAAGTCCCATAGTGTTCAGAGTAATTTTGAACCTATTATGCCAGAATTTCAAGTTGTGTTCCACTCGTCACTCGTAGAAAACCAAGGCGATATTCGAGTTCTGCTCTTTTACGGGTCAGCATTGCTGCATCAACAGTTGTGGTTGCTTCATTGGTTCTGCTCGAAAGGAAGCAGTGTCATTGACTGGTGTTGTGAACGCACTAACCTTGACGTAAGCTAACAAAAGAAGCCTAATGGCGTGACGTCTGGAGGGCGCTGGGGTCACACGATGCGACCGTCAGGAAATGTCATTCAGCACGTCCCACACGTTCAGATTCCAATGTTGAGCTGCACTATTATGCTGAAAAATTATGGACGGCTGCAGTTCTTCGATATGTGGTAGCAGGAACTGTTCGAGCGAGGCGGCGTAAAAGCTACATCAAATACTGAATGGGGCGTGTTATGCATTTTAACTTTTCTCTCGTTTGAATTCTTAAATTACTGTGACTGAATAATATCTAGTTAGTTGAATGGAAACTTTTGGGCGTGGGAAGTTGCTTCCCCAGTATTTTTAAAGCAAATATCTCCCACTCTCACAAGTATTTATTTAATTCATATTTGAATTCTCACGTCTATGTAGCAAAATGATTAATGGTACCTAAGGGCAGTTACAGTTCGTAATCATACTCTGTCTGCCTCTTGATGTCGAAGTCAGCACCTGGAATACAATTTCTGTGGATCTGCAGAATTCTGGCCATCTTAGACACCGACAATTCTTAAAACAGTCAGAGGCACAATCGTACGCCGTGGAGTAGCCGTTTGGGTGCTGTCATGTTCTCACTCTGCAGCAAGGGAGTCAGTGTGCAAGTTGTGCAATTTCGATAAAAGTCCAGAAATTGTTGTTGTTGTTGTGGTCTTCAGTCCTGAGACTGGTTTGATGCAGCTCTCCATGCTACTCTATCCTGTGCAAGCTTCTTCATCTCCCAGTACCTACTGCAACCTACATCCTTCTGAATTTGCTTAGTGTATTCATCTCTTGGTCTCCCTCTACGATTTTTACCCTCCACGCTGCCCTCCAATACTAAATTGGTGATCCCTTGACGCCTCAGAACATGTCCTACCAACCGATCTCTTCTTCTAGTCACGTTGTGCCACAAACTTCTCTTCTCCCCAATCCTATTCAATACCACCTCATTAGTTATGTGATCTACCCATCTAATCTTCAGCATTCTTCTGTAGCACCACATTTCGAAAGATTCTATTCTCTTCTTGTCTAAACTATTTATCGTCCACGTTTCACTTCCATACATGGTTACACTCCATACAAATGCTTTCAGAAACGACTTACTGACACTTAAATCTATACTCGATGTTAACAAATTTCTCTTCTTCAGAAACGCTTTCCTTGTCATTGCCAGTCTACATTTTATATCCTCTCTACTTCGACCATCGTCAGTTATTTTGCTCCCTAAATAGCAAAACTCCTTTACTACTTTAAGTGTCTCATTTCCTAATCTAATTCTCTCAGCATCACCCGACTTAATTCGACTACATTCCATAATCGTCGTTTAGCTTTTGTTGATGTGCATCTTATATACTCCTTTCAAGACACTATCCATTCCGTTCAACTGCTCTTCCAAGTCCTTTACTGTCTCTGACAGAATTACAATGTCATCGGAAAACCTCAAAGTTTTTATTTCTTCTCCATGGATTTTAATACTTACTCCGAATTTTTCTTTTGTTCCCTCCACTGCTTGCTCAATATACAGATTGAACAACATCGGGGAAAGGCTACAACCCTGTCTCACTCCCTTCCTAATCACTGCTTCCCTTTCATGACCCTCGACTCTTATAACTGCCATCTCGTTTCTGCACAAATTGTAAATAGCCTTTCACTCCCTGTATTTTACCCCTGCCACCCTTAGAATTTAAAAGAACGTATTCCAGCCAACATTGTCAAAAGCTTTCTCTAAGTCTACAAATGCTAGAAACGTAGGTTTGCCTTTCCTTAATCTTTCTTCTAAGACAAGTCGTAGGGTCGGTATCGCCTCACGTGTTTCAACATTTCTACGAAATCCAAACTGATCTTCCCCGAGGTCGGCTTCTATCAGTTTTTCTATTCGTCTGTAAAGAATTCGCGTTAGTATTTTGCAGCTGTGACTTATTAAACTGATAGTTCGGTAATTTTCACATCTGTCGACATCTGCTTTCTTTGGGATTGGAATTATTATATTCTTCTTGAAGTCTGAGGGAATTTCGCCTGTCTCATACATCATGCTCACCAGATGGTAGAGTTTTGTCAGGACTGGCTCTCCCAAGGCTGTCAGTAGTTCTAATGGAATGTTGTCCACTCCAGGGGCCTTGTTTCGACTCAGGTCTTTCAGTGCTCTGTCAAACTCTTCACGCAGTATCGTATCTCCCATTTCATCTTCATCTACATCCTCTTCCATTTCCATAATATTGTCCTCAAGTACATCGCCCTTGTATAGACCCTCTATATACTCCTTCCACCTTTCTGCTTTCCCTTCTTTGCTTAGAACGGGGTTTCCATCAAAGCTCTTGATATTCATGCAAGTGGTTCTCCTTTCTCCAAAAGTCTTTTTAATTTTCCTGCAGGCAGTGTCTGTCTTACCCCTAGTGAGATAAGCTTCTACATCCTTACATTTGTCCTGTAGCCATCTCTGCTTAGCCATTTTGCACTTCCTGTCGATCTCATTTTTGAGACGTTTGTATTCCTTTTTGCCTGCTTCATTTACTGAATTTTTTATATTTTCTCCTTTGATCAATTAAATTCAATATTTATTCTGTTACCCAAGGAGTTCTGCTAGCCCTCGTCTTTTTACTTATTTGATCCTCTGCTGCCTTCACTATTTCATCCCTCAAAGCTACCCATTCTTCTTCGACTGTATTTCTTTCTCCCATTCCTGTCAATTGTTCCCTAATGCTCTCCCTGAAACTCTGTACAACCTCTGGTCCTTTCAGTTTATCCAGATCCCATCTCCTTAAATTCCCACCTTTTTGCAGTTTCTTCATTTTTAATCTACAGTTCATAACCAATAGTTCGTGGTCAGAGTCCACATTTGCCCCTGGAAATGTCTTACAACTTAAAACCTGGTTCCTAAATCTCTGTCTTACCATTATATAATCAATCTGAAACCTATCAGCATCTTCAGGCTTTTTCCATGTATACAGACTTGTTTTATGATTCTTGAACCAAGTGTTAGCTATCATTAAGTCGTGCTCTGTGCAAAATTCTACCAGGCGGCTTCCTCTTTCATTTCTTAGCCCCAATCCATATTCACCTACTACGTTTCCTTCTCTCCCTTTTCCTACTACGGAATTCCAGTCACCCATGACTATTAAATTTTCGTCTCCCTTCATTATCTGAATAATTTCTTTGATTTCATCATACATTTCTTCAATTTCTTCGTCATCTGCAGAGCTAGTTGGCATATAAACTTATACTACTGTAGTAGGCGTGGGTTTCGTGTCTGTCTTGGCCACAATAATGCGTTCACTATGCTGTTTGTAGTTGCTTACCCGCACTCCTATTTTCCTATTCATTATTAAACCTACTCGTGCATTACTCCTATTCGATTTTGTATTTATAATCCTGTATTCGCCTGACCAGAAGGCTTGTTCCTCCTGCCACCGAACTTCACTAATTCCCACTATATCTAACTTCAACCTATCCATTTCCCTTTTTGAATTTCCTAACCTACCTGCCCGATTAAGGGATCTGACATTCCACGCTCCGATCCGTAGAATGCCAGTTTTCTTTCTCCTGATAACGACGTCCTCTTGAGTAGTCCCCGCCGGAGATCCGAATGGGGGACTATTTTACCTCCGGAATACTTTACCCAAGAGGACACCATCATCATTTAACCATACAGTAATGCTGCATGCCCTCGGGAAAAATTACGGCCGTAGTTTCCCCTTGCTCTCAGCCGTTCGCAGTATCAGCACAGCAAGGCCATTTTGGTTAGTGTTACAAGGCCAGATCAGTCAATCATCGAGACTTGCCCCTGCAACTACTGAAAAGGCTGCGGCCCCTCTTCAGGAACCACGCGTTTGTCCGGCCTCTCAACGGATACGCCTCCGTTGTGGTTGCATCGCTGAGGCACGCAAGCCTCCCCACCAGCGGCAAGGTCCATGGTTCACGGGGGGGAGGGGGGGGGGTCCAGAAATTAATCTCTCAAAATAGAGCATAAACGACCGTGGTGCAAGCTTTACCGATTTCCCAGGATACAAAGTTCTCTATGAACTACGACACACCAAATATGTTCCGAGACACAGACAAGGGAAAAGTTAGCTACATTTCAGGATACATCGTCCTCTTGTATGAGATGAAATGCTATCATAAATAATCAAGTTACACCCCGTATTCAGAATGGCGGCACTCAAGAATGTTGCTAATTACACTTCAGCTGCGATCATATCATCCGATTCCTTTCCGCTGTTGCTAAATCAGAAGTAAGTACTGTGGTTTGCTTGAATAGGATGATGTTTAGAAGAGCGACTACTCTGCAGCAGTAACCATTAGGTACCGTTGCAAAGTTAGGTTTCAGTCAAAGACAGAAAGTCAGATTATTGGTTAGGAGGATCAGTGAAACGCCATGAGTTCTCCCTCATCGCCGTCTCCCCCACACAGGGCAGCCAGCCCTAGCACCGACATGGTGCTCACAGGCAAGTGGACAGGTCTCATACTACTTGTAGAGGAGAAGGGATCCACATAAGAATATATTACTTGAGGTACCTTTTGCACCTCTGGTACACCAGTCTCAGAAGCTCTCCTATCACATCCATTCACAGCAGCTTCCAATCATCTGACTGCAATCACAGCGATTTCCAGCTGTTTGTGAACGTCAACTAACTCATTCCGTGTTTTAGGACAAGAGTCACAGTGGGGCTGTATTGTAGCTGGTGTATTGTTTTGTAAAGCAATAAAGAAATAATTTTAAAATAAGCCTCCTGATTCCCTTTAAATTTCTGTGTTAAGCTGAAAATATTGCTAATTCACTGTAAGAAATGAAGCAAAACGAGTTTTCCATTCTCTAATACTGGAACTGAAGATTTTTTCAGAAATAAATCAATCACAGATTTCACAGTTTTAAAAAAGTTCGTTATAAAAATTAACAGCTTCAACCCCTGTACCCCATCTCATTTGGACAGACTCAGGTGACTATGCTAGGTTTGGCCACAGTTCTTTGCAGAATGACGCATGATGCAGGGATTTGAGAAACTCTTTCTTGATATATTGCATTATGTCATTTTCTTCTGAGTAGCTGCTGCATACTTTTACACGATATGCTGCTGTGCATAGGTCAGACAAGTGAAAAGGATTAAACGCAGGTATTCTATCTTCCTATGCGTAGGGCAGTTACCCCCTTCAGCATCTAGGCTGCAGTTCAAATGGTTCACATGGTTCTGAGCACTATGGGACTTACTATCTGAGGTCATCAGTCCCCTAGAATTTAGAACTACTTAAACCTAACTATCCTAAGGACATCAGACACATCCATGCCCGAGGCAGGATTCGAACCTGCGATCGCAGCAGCAGCGCGGTTCCGGACTGAAGCCCCTAGAACCGCTCGGCCACAACGACCGGCTAGGCTGCAGTATCCGAATACATAACAAGGACTTTTTCTTCTTTAATTCACTCAAACCATTCACAAAACAAGCTACTGTTGAATAATTTGTGCGTTCCAACACTTTACAGAAAAGCAATAATGACTTTAACAATTCTTCTCTGTCGAGTTTGCTAACAATGAGACTGTCAATGAAACAGCCACATATGTCCTTTGTTTCGTCGATAGATAACCATGTTTGGTTGTGTTTATACAGGGTGTCTGGAAGTTCCCGTTACAAACTTCTAAGACTTGTGGAGGAGAGTGAGTAGATAACATCTTAAATTGGAACCCATGTCCGGAAACGTACCATTTCCGTACTACGACTGTTTGAAAATATGTTGGTAACACCCACACTTTTACAAATAATTGATTAAGTATGACCCATCACATCACTTGTTTTACAGTTCCGCGCATTAACAGAAGAATAAATTGCTCGTGTACTTGATGGGTTGTCTGCAACGTGATGCTGATGCAGTATGGCCTCTTCCAATGCGGGTGCATGGCATCTCCTTGGAGCACCATAGTCACGTCTGGTGAAGATACCCTTTCTAGACACCATTGCGTAATTGAGGCGAAAAGTCGGACATTGTGGAGAACGATCTTGATAAAGGCGACGAGCAGCTCCTCCATTGCCGTGAGCATAGCTATTCAGAAGGATTACGTTGTGTATTCTGCACTCATGTACTCATCCATGTTCCTCGAACACTCACAGACACGTGAATGAGGTTCGAACCAGCCAGAGAGGTAGGACAGACGTAAAATGACATCAGCCGATCTGATGTAACCATGCCACACCATGGGTACCTTATTGCTTACCTACCTAGCACACAAGTTGTCAAACGGCTGTAGCACAGAAACGGTACATTTGCGGATCTGGGTTCCGATTAAAAATATTGTCTACTCAGTCTCCTCTACAAGTCCTAGAAATTTGTAACGGGAATTTCTGTACAGTGATGCTTATTTTCAGACCTCCAGGTAACAAAAATATAAGTAGTTTTTCCTTGACGTCGATTCATCAGGAATCCATTCCACACAGTACTTTAGTAGAAACGAACCATATTCAATCATTTAAGGTTTCTATCATGGAATGTTTGCAACAACCTTTGTGGAGCATATATCATGAAAAAATTCATTTGAGAGTTTGGAGTCTTTTGCACCTGCATCAGCAGCATTTTCTTCTTAGACGATTCCATCGCTTTCTTCTTTGTGCACATATCACTAGGTACATGTCGCTGAGGTTGGGACTACGTGTAGCATCCAATCTGCTTATGCACACTCGACATAGGACAATCTCTATATTACTTGTGAAAGTGTTGACCATTGTACCACTACCCAATATCTTAGAGGAACAAACAGTCAGAACTCTTCAGATGTACTATTTAGCAAATTTTTCTTGGCACACGCTCTTTCTGTTCTGAATCAGTAGAAGTTGTTAGTAGTCAGAAAACGTCAGGCAGCTGGATTTGTTTGTTCCAGTGACAATCTCGACTGCACACAAAATGCTACTACAATACTATACACGGTGCTGTTATTGTATCTGCTTTGCTTCTGAGAAACGGAATTTTGCATCTTAGAAAACTGAGCAGTAGCAGAAGCACATCCTTCACAATCCAACTCAAAGTGCAGTTGACCCGTAACGCCTCTGCCCAGTTTTTAGCTAAAATAATGAGAAACAGTGAGGAAGCCACCAGAGGCATTGTATTAAAAGCCAGGTGCTGGTAGCAACGTGTGGTGATGTAAGTGTGAGAATAACATACACGTATGGGGACCACAATATGAGGCTAGTTGAGCTCAGCAGGAAACTGCACTGCTCAGTGGTAATGACTGTAAAAGGTAGTTCGATATCACCATACCTGAGCAAGTCTCTTTGCTGTGGGCGGTTAGGGGCCAGGTTTTAGTGAAACAAATGTGCCTTGGAGAGGTATAAATATGTCTGGATTTTGAAGCAAAGCCATTATTGTACTCCTCTCGTCGCCAGAGTCCAACAGCATCACCGCGACGTCAAGGGCTACACAAGGCAGTGAGGTGGCTGGGCATCACTAGCAGCAGGCTCAGGTTTGAGACCGGGCTGTGCCTCCTACCACCAACACTAACTTCCCCTCAGGACTTGATGCCACAGACCCGCCAACCTGCCATCCGTTCCTGCCACCGTCAACATTAAGTTCCTCACAGGACTTAGTGCAACAGCCCCGCTAACGAGCCATCTGTGTCTGCTGCCGCCAAAACAATGTTCCTAGTTGGACTCAATGCCTCAGCGCCGGCTGCTGTCCGACTCCTGCCAGAGGGCAGCAAGTTGAACCTGACACACTGCCGTCTTCATGCACCACCTTGGTAAACGCATATGGAGCAAGGGGCCATCAGGGCTCCACATCATAGTTGTGGCCTCCAGAGACCCTTAGCCTGCCTGCCACAGCCCTTCTGTCAGCAATGCAAGGTGCCTACACTGCATCCAAGTCCTGTCATTGTCAACTGGGGACAACAGACTGAGACGTGTCTACCTCAGTGAGCTGTGACACATCTTGTACTGGAATTAAATAAAGGCATTCTTTACTGTCATCAGCACTCACTCAACGCCCTTGTTCAAGATGCACCTTTCAAACCGTATTTTATTACATTAGAACGCGATTTAGAGATAATTTACTTCCGGTTTTCAACATCTATGGTAAGTCCGATTTGGACGTTTTTTCCCAGAGAACAGCCTGCTGAAAGTGCGGGGAAGTATGAATAGGGTTAAAAAATGAAAAAAAGGTAGTTTTATACAGTACTAAGTTAAAATATGTAAACTACATTTCTGTGAACAACAAAGTATACATCTCTGTGTTTTATGAAGTGCACATATTTACATGTCTGAATACTTATAATAACAGCTGAACTGTTGGATTTCCTCCTTGAAATACAACCCTACTCTCTCTCCATCTACTTTACTGAACATATGCATCTAACTTTCTTTACTTGTCTTATGTACTCCGATAAGCATTATAGCCATACCTGCCTCATGGTTACTGACACCAGCGTGTCCACTAGTATCAGTAACCATGGGGCCTCAAAGTGTTAAGATTCATTTGTTGGCATTAGATTCAATATATTTCTATCGTGAGTGGGCTTTCGAAATATCTGTTCTAATGTATGACATTCCATCACTGTGCTGGTACAAGAATCAGCATTTCAATTTACTTATAGTGTACTAAGTTTTTCATTACAGTTACGTATGACTGTTTCGAACTGTTGTATTCATTTTCAAATCATTACTGCATCTCTAATGTCTGACTGTATGCTATTACAATTGAACATTCGTAAGATTTGTTCATATGTTAGATCAATCTAACAAACGTGACTTGACCGTAATGTAATTCCAGTGTCTCATTCCAAACTCGATAGACATCTTTACTTGTTTTAGACAAAAAAAGCCAACAATTAATGTAAACAGTAACAAATGTAATATAAGCATGAACAGCCGTTTCAAGATGAACTTCTCGTTTCGAACCGGTAACGGCGCTAATTGTGTAAATAAATAGCGTTATTAACATTATCTGGTTGCTGTTTTCTTCTCTGCAAGAATCTAAGTATAAAGACTTTGTTATTGACACTTGCAACCAGTTAGTTTCCTGGTATGGCACTCAGAATGTTCTGAATCGAGTATTTATATTTTAATTCGTTTTATTATTTCTTTCTAGTGAATTGATGAGCACATAACTCTGTGATATCAGAATACCTTCTCAATTTTTTGGATACAGTTCAGTTATATAGAAACAGAGATATGTTGTTTATTTCATTCTCCCACTTACAACAGTTTCCATGTCCACTCTTCACGTAATCATGAATGTCGCTTATCATTACCAACATTTCTTTTTTCTCTAAAAGTAGTTCTGAAAATAACCTTAATACAAGAATTAAAAACAATCTCAGCAAAGGCCTCGTGGTTATAGTGCTATAAATAAAGGAGAAAGAAGCATTGGTACATAAGTCAGTAATTTGATAGAGCCAAATGACTATGTTGAAGAAAAAATAGTGCCACCGTTGAAAGATGACTTACACAGTTTCCTCTAGGTTAACTCCATCAACTCAATTAAAGACAATCTTCACAAATATTCTTCAAAATAATATTTTTGGTTGTAATACAATTAAGAAGTTTAATATTTCTTTCTTTCATAACTTTGCAACTGTGATGTATTGAATTTAAGCAAATGAATCTGTTTCATATAATATACTTTATAGTCCTTTGTATATGATGCAAGAACACTATTTATTTAAGTAGAATAAAAATTAGAATAATGGAGAAAGAAATGAATTATACAATGATAAAAATATTTGGCCATTCAGCCAGTGATCTGAAAAGTGCAGCGAAAAATAAATTAAAATTGTGTATCTACATGGTCTAGTCACATTAATGTGACCACTGCCTATGTTCGACGTCTTTGCAATAACTGCTCACAGACAACAATGACAGCAATAGCTGTGGAGGGTATACAATGTGTGTTGGGTTGATAAGATAAACAATGCAGTCATTGTCATAATGCAACAACAGAGAAATTTGGCATCCAACAGGGCATGATCATTGGTTTTCGGACCAAGGGTGCAAGCATTTTCGAAATTTCTAAGTTTGTGAATTGTTCTTGTGCCACCATGGTTAAAGTATATTGTGCATGGCCAGATGGCACTATCCAAAACTGGCGCCAAGGCAGCTGTGGAGTATCACGGGCCATAGATGACAAGAGGTGAACTACAGCTGTGGAGACGTGTACGGGCGAATAAACGCGCCACTGTTGAGCACCTGGTTGGCCAAATGAACCAAGGGCTACGACTGTTCAGAGAACATTGCCGCATATGGGCCTCCACAGCAGACGCCTGGTTCATGCATAACTGCTCACCAGCAATGAAGCTGGCATTTGCATGTCAATGCCGAAACTAGACGTCCACTGACTGGCGACAGGTGGCATTTTCAGATGATTGATGACCATTGGCGTGTATGGCGTGGAACGTCTGAAAACAAATACACTGCAAAAATCACCAGAAGGCTCCAGGCTGGAGGAGAGCGTGTTACGGTCTGGGGAAGGTTTTCCAGGTGTTCCTTGGGTGATCGCCTCGTTTTGGGAGGCGCAATGGATCAAACCAATACGCATCTGTCCTTGGGGACCATGTACACCCATATATGCAGTTTGTTTACCCTCGGCACGATGGCACTACCAGCAGGACAATGCAGTGCATCACACAGCTTGCAGTGTATGTGCCTCGTCTGCGTCAGAGATAGTGCGCGCCCTATGTACTAGAGTTTTAAGTACCCCATTCCTCTGTGAAGGGTGGTGGCAGCTATCTGCGTGCAAATACAGATCAGTGCGCGTTGTCTTCCGATACACCCCATGACCTAGGGTGCCGTCAGCCCTTCTCTTGACCAAGACGTCAAGGAAAGGTAATTTACCCTCCGTTTCAGTCTCCATAGTGAATTTGATGTTGGGGTGTATGGAGTTTAGATGTGTAAGGAAGTCAAGGAGTTTATCCATACCATGTGGCCAGATGACGAACGTGTCGTCCACGTAACGGAAAAAGCAAGTAGGTTTCCATTCGGATGACGACAGGGCTTCCTCCTTGAAGTTCTCCATGTACAAATTCGCTACCACCGGTGAGAGTCGACTACCCATGACGACTCCCTCCGTTTGTTCGTAGTATTTTCCATTAAAAAGAAAATACGTGGAAGTCAAGACATGCCTAAAAAGTTCAGTGGTCTTCTCGTCAAACTTTTAATGGAGACGCACGCCGGCACGCACGCACATCATTACCGTCGCTCGCGCACGCCAACGCCACTAGCCCAACGCCATGC
Organism: Schistocerca americana; assembly: GCF_021461395.2. Lineage (NCBI taxonomy): Eukaryota > Metazoa > Arthropoda > Insecta > Orthoptera > Acrididae > Schistocerca > Schistocerca americana. The sequence goes on along the minus strand of NC_060125.1, from coordinate 224,833,803 downwards.
CGAGAAGTAGGAATGGAGGAAGAGGCAAGATTGCTGCTGCTGTGGAGCTCCTGCTAGACGCAGTCGGGAGCAACGGTTGCAGCAACAAGAAGAAGAAGCGGAAGCCTGTGGCACAATTACAGTGCTATAAGTGTCAAAAGCTTGAACACATAGCCAGGGAATGCGACGGTGTGGTTGCGTGTATTAAGTGCAGGAAATCGCACGACACGCGCAACTGCACAAAACCAAAGGGTACTGCAGCGCTGTGCGTAAATTGCGGTGGCTCGCACGCCACAAACGCGCGCAGCTGCAGTTACCTGAAGACGTGAAAGCAGCGGAAGTTGGCCACCACACACGAAGAGGTGGCCCAACAAGAAGAAATGGTGGTCACCCCGCCCTCCTGCCTTAGGAGGGGAAGCGGGCAGCGCCACCAAGACGACGTGGACGCCTTCCGCCAAGCACTGGGGGAAGCCAAAGAGGACGTAATCACCGCGCTCAAATCCGCCATGGCGGAGGAGAGTGCGGCCCTGAGAGCGGAACTCGAAGCGACGCGTCAGGAGGTGACTCTACTAAGGGTCGCCCTGTACCTCAAGTCTCGCACGAGGCCGGACGTGGCACCGACCCCCACCAATACGGGGGTAGACGCGGCAACACAAACGAACGCCTCCCTGGCCGACGCGGCAACGCAGGTTGCTAGGGAGCTGGTCATACAGTCGGGGAAAACCACCGACAACAAGGAGACGGTCCCCTCGGAAGCAGTCGTCACTCCTGTCTCTGCGGAAACGCAGACGGCACAGGAAGTGCTGATGGAGACCGAGGGAGAAGAAGAAGACGAGCCGTTCGAGTCACTCCCCCTCCCCAACAAGAACTGTGTGAGGGAGGTGCTCACCAAGATCGCCGATTCCCTGCGAGACGGTAGCTACCCCCATCATGATTATCCTTACCATTTCACGGTAGATAACATCCCTCCCCTTCCTCACAAACCTTATCCTTTCCACTGGGGGTGCGAACCCTTGAACCAGAAGCTGCATGGGACAGAACTCGTCAGGCGTGCAGATCTGGAGCTCATAAACAAGCACCCGATCTTCACGGACGAGGACTGGAAATAAATGACTGAGCAAGCAGTCAAGTACACCCAGACACAGTCGCCGCCAGTGGACTACTCCCGCCTGAAGAAAATCGAATTCGGGCAGCCAGGAAGCAGTAAGAAGAAGAAGAACAAGAAGCCGCCGGAATCAGCCGGCAGATAAGCCCCTGCATCCACAGAAACCAGAGGCTAGACCAACACCCGAAGAAAAATATTCCAAACAGACAGGACTTCAGGAGGAACAGCTCAACCAGCTTAAACTCCGCTACCTCGGGCCAAGGCAGGCCCGTCAATATAGTGAGTGAGTGAGTGACCGAACCCAGTTCCTCCTGAGCAGCCATAGCGTACGGATCTCCGTGCCGGCACGTTCACAGGAGCTGAGTCCGTCAGTTCACCTGATGATGGCGACATGTATGATCACCGAAATATTGTGCCCGTTGGACACTGTAGACCGGCGGTACACTCGTGGATATTTTGATTAGTTTTATTTTCAATGGCGGAAGGTCGTCGGTAAGTCCGATGTGCAGTGCTCTGAGGTTCCTGAACCGTTTTGCTCTTCTGTTAACTAAGGTGCAGGTGTTCGCTTCAGGTTTCCTGTCTTTGGGGGAGATCCTTATTGTGTAATAGAATCAGTTTGGTAGTAAATACATGGAGTTTGTCTTGTACCTCCAGGAATGGAATGGAAGTCGTGTCCCAAATTATCTCTTGCGCCTCCTCTGCTAGTTCAGATACATTGACGCACTTAAAGTCTCTGTATGTAGTCAGTTACAGTTTATTCCTTGGATATTTTACAGTGTATGTCATGAATATGATTTTGTGAGATGATATTCCAGATATGAATCACTATGCTTGTGTCCGCCCACTTAGCTGAATGGTTAGCGCGTCTGACTGCATTCCAGTGCGCCCGGGTTCGATTCGCGGACACGTCGGAGATTTTCTCCGCTTGGGGGCTGGTGTGTGTTGTCCTCATCATTAGTTCATCATAATCGACAAGTAAGTCACCGAGTGTGGCATCAATTGAAAAGACTTGTCTCTCAGCGTCAGAACTTCTCCAGGTGGAGACTCCTGGTCATGAGTGCCACACGATCATTTCTTTCATTTTCTCTTTGCTTGTAGATTTTGTGGCAAATATATGTATTAGAGGGTGACTGTAGGCTGCGTTATGGATAGGTTCAAGCTCAAACAGGGTTGAATTTGATGAAGAAACTATATACTTCAATTTCCCAGTGAAGAGGCAAGAAATTTATGTTAGCATTATTTGTATGCTCGTATGTCGAATCGAATTTTGAAAGCTCAGTTTGGAAACAGGCTATCCCGCTACTTTCGGAGGTCTGTAGAGGACGCAGATTAGGCAAATTTTGTCAAGGGATTTGATATTTACTAACGTCTATTCGACTCCTATGTCTTCATTAATGTAGGGTGTGAGTAGCACAGTCAGTAGTAAGTCAAAGCGTTTGTATGCAATTACTCCACCTCCTCGCCTGTCATTTGTGTGGTGTCTTAGGACAGTGGAGTGTGTAGTTGCGGAACTGGAGTGCATGCTTGGCTTGAACCAGGTGTCCACGTTCATTAGAAGTCATACGTGAATGTCGATATTTTGAAACATATGGCGGAATTTCTCGAAATGAGCTGAAAGTGATTGAACATTTACGTGAGCTAGAGTGAGTATTGTGAGTTCAGTTGTAGAAGGTGCGACGATACCCCTGGCAGAAAACATATGTGGCTGTGGCTAACCCGCCCGCCCGATTACAAAAGCGCGAGGAATGCGATGGAAGGGCGTGGGAGACGGAACCAGGACGGACCGGAGCAGGTAGGCAGGAATGGAGCAGAGGCAGTGCGACCAAGGTCAGATGGTTTTGCAGCAGTTGTGTGACAGGGGAAGTGGAGGCACGGAAATAAGTCTCGCTAAGAATAGAAATAATCTCTGCACAACAGTAGTATAAACAAATCAAAAAGAACAGTGGCAAGAAGTGCTGTTAATCTTAATAGTGTTAATGACAAGTAAAAGTAACATCAGTGATATGGTGAGGGGTTGGTAAACAAGAAATGGAAGTAAGAAAACATTAACACAGAAATTGCTAATCTAACTAAATATAGTAAGTACATGAGTAAATTATGGCCAACTACGTTCTACAGTAACAATACAGACATACTGTTAGAACTAATGGCTGCATACGTAGAAAATTCCTTAGCTCCTAAACCACAGGCTTCATTTCCACTTTTTTTCCTGCCTTTATCCGCTCCATTATCCTTCCATCTCTTGTTCGCACATTATGTAGCCCAAATTCGTGTACCACATTATTCAAAATTTTTGATCTTCCAGCAGTGAAATCCTCCTGTATGTCAGACTTGTCTTCTCGAAGTTCTTCATAACAATAAACGTTTTAGATCTGTTTGTACATGATACAAACTGTGTGGGTCAGGGTTTCGCAGATCACAACGTCCTACATCCCATTCTACAAATTCTGATTATAGAATGTGCTGATGTAAGTTTTTTCTCACTTTAAATTTTTACTACACTGGTCTCCAAAATTAAAGCAACATATCATTATTTCCCCGTCCTGTGTGTAATTCACGATATAATCATACAAACTGTCAATGGATGTCGTTAAGATCGTGTTCTGCACAGGAGATAGCATTCCACGCCAGCAATCACGCCGGGGCACCTATCAAGCGGTGTAGTGTTTGCTGGGTAGATCTACATCCACAATCGTTGAGTACACAGTCATACATGGAAGCAGGGGAGTCGCAATCTGATGTGGCCCGATGGTTTAATGTGAATATTCTGTTGTTTCTCGGATGAGGGAACAGTTTGCAGAGACCGAAACTGTATCCCAGAGACCAGGACAGGGGACCAAGTGTGACATCAGAAAGAGTGGACCGTTATTTGGCTGTAAGGACACGACGGTGTCGCCTTAGCAATGCGCAGCATCCTCTGGATGTGTTGTATCGAGGCAAACGGTGAGCTGAATGCTTCAGCAAAGTGGCCTTTATTTTTCGAGACCTGCTGTCTGTTTACCTCTGGCGTGTCTTCACACAAGGGAACGTCTACAGTGGAGCTGTCAGCATGCCACCTGGACGGTCGAATGGTGGGCCAATGTCTTTTTGCAGATGAGTCCCGATTTGGTGTGGAGAGTGACACTCAACGGATTCGCATCTGGAGGGGACGTGGAACACGATTTCTGGACTCAAACATTGCGGAAAGAGACCGATATCGAGGAGGTTCAAATGGTTCAAATGGCTCTGAGCACTATGGGACTTAACATCTTAGGTCATCCGTCCCCAAGAACTAAGAACTACTTAAACCTAACTAACCTAAGGACATCACACACATCCATGCCCTAGGCAGGATTCGAACCTGCGACCGTAGCAGTCCCGCGGTTCCGGACTGAAGCGCCTAGAACCGCACGGCCACCACGGCCGGCTATATCGAGGAGGATCCCTAATGGTGTGGACAGGTTCAAATGGGTCAAACGGCTCTGAGCGCTATGGGACTTAACATCTGAGGTCATCGGTCCCCTAGAGCTTAGAACTACTTAAACCTAACTAACCCCAGGACATCACGCACATCCATGCCATAGGCAGGATTCGAACCTGCGACCGTAGCAGTCGCGCGATTCCGGACTGAAGCGCCAAGAACCGCCGGCCACAGCGGCCGGCGTGAGGGCAGGGATTACGTTGACCACTCGAAAACCTCTTCATGAATTAGCATGATTTAGCTGCCGCCAGGTACCGTGAGGAGATCTTGGGATCTCATGTGCGGTTGCTGCGAGGTACTGTGGCCTCAGACTTTATATTGATGGACGATAATGCTTTGCCTCATAGAGCGCAGGTAGGTCATGTTGTTTTTGGAAACGGGAGATATTGCAAGCATGACGTGGTCTGCTCGCTCTCCCGATTTGAATCCCATAGGGCAGGTCTGGGATGCGCAGGGAAACGGGTTGCATCACATTAGCAGCCACGAACCACTTTCCAAGACTTGTGAGCAGCTCTGTATGAAGGATGGGCGATATTGCCTCAAAATAAGATTGACGATATCATTCACAGTATGTACCGTCGTTGTTAGGCCTATATAGGTGCCACAGATGCTCACACCCCATACTGAGCACATTAACCAGCTGTCAGAATGTGTGCGCAAATCCGTTAAGTTGGAAAAAAAGGAAGAAAATTTTTGTCTACCGTTAGGCATGTTGCACTTGATTACGTTTTGTATTCTTTACATTGTTTTTTCACTCATGCTCATAAATTAAGGATAATGCTGATACATGGCGAAACAACTATCTGGTAGGCGGTTTGCGGGTTTAAATCACCTCGGTGTATGACCATGCGGTGCATTTGACCTGCGGTCGCACGGTGGCGCTGGCAGCAATCCACATACGCAGAGGTGTGTTGGTGCATGTCAGAGTACGCTGCAGCGAGTAAGTGTGCAGACGTTTTCAGACGTGCTAATGGTGACTGTGCGTTGAAAATGGCTCAAAGAACACATATTGATGACGTTATGAGGGGTAGAATACTAGGGCGACTGGAGGCTGGTCAAACACGGCAAGTCATAGCACGGACCCTCCGTGTGCCACAAAGTATAATCTCAAGATTATGGCAACTATTCCAGCAGAGAGGAAACGTGTCCAGGCGCTACAGTACGGGACGTTCACAGTGTACAACACCGCAAGAAGACCAGTATCTCACCATCAGTTCTCACAGACGGCCACGGAGTACTACAGGTAGCCTTGCTCAGGACCTTACCGCAGCCACTGGAACAGTTGTCTCCAGACACACAGTCTACAGACGACTGAACAGACATGGTTTATTCGCCCGGAGACCTGCAAGGTGTATTCCGCCGACCCCTGGTCACAGGAGTTCCCGTAAAGCCTGGTATCAAGAACACAGTACGTGGTCATTGGAACAGTGGTCTCAGGTTATGTTCACAGACAAGTCCAGGTAGAGTCTGAACAGCCGGGTTTTCATCTGGCGTGAACCAGGAACCAGATACCAACCCCTTAATGTCCTTGAAAGGGACCTGTATGGAGGTCATGGTTTGATGGTGTGGGGTGGGATTATGATTGGTGCACGTACACCCCTGCATGTCTTTGACAGAGGAACTGTAACAGGTCAGGTGTATCGGGACAGCATTTTGCACCAGTGTGTCCGCCTGTTATTTTAGAGGTGCAGTGGGTCCCGCCTTCCTCCCGATGGATGATAATGCACGGCCCCACCGAGCTTCCATCGTGGAGGAGTACCTTGAAACAGAAGATATCAGGCGAATGGAGTGGCCTGCCTGTTCACCCGACATAAACACCATCAAGCACGTCTGGGATGCTCTCGGTCGACGTATCGCTGCACGTCTTCAAACCCCTTCGACACTTCAGGAGCTCCGACAGGCACTGGTGCAAGAATGGGAGGCTATAACCCAGCAGCTGCATCCAGAGTATGCCAACCCGTTGTGCGGCCTGTGTACGTGTGCATGGTGATCATATCCCATATTGATTGCCACTTTGTGTGTCACCACATTCTGCAATTATCCTTAATTGAGAATGAGTGTACTTTGCTATCACCTGTCTATACTGTTTTGTGGCAACCTTGCAAAATATCCGTTTGTTACTTTAATTTTGGACACCAGTGTATTTAAAAAGTCTATTTTAATAGTAAATATTTTAATTTTTCCAACGCACTTTTCAGTGCCGCAGAACAATATGACACTCACATACCCTTCGCCTGGAAGAATCACGGCCGATGTATGGTACCATTTTATAAAAATGGAAAAAAAGGAAAGCGCCGCTACTGTCAGCAGATAATTTCCATGTCTTCTGGCTCACCATCAAACCTGAAGAGACATCTAAAACCGAGGCGTCCTACAGTACTTCTGTAAAAATGTAGGTCAGGAAGATTGTCGTCAATCGACGCAGAAATTCGAGTAATCATTTCTCGTGAACCATCCTCATTGATGTCTGTTTCCGCCTCGGGTGAAGGTATTCTCCCAGAAAGGTAAACTGAGTCTCAAGTTGTATCGAGTGTCGTCAGGTTCTGGACCAAGTCCTGATTTATTTTCTTTTGTGACGTTCTCATCCTCAACTGCTTCTCATTTACAACAACCAATAAGTAAATTTGTTACTATTATAAAGTAGCTCACATTAAATAAAAGTGTGGTATTAGATGCACTGTTTTTAAAAATGATTTGCAGAGAATGCCATCCTTTTTCTATAGCTGAAGACAGAGAGTTAAAAAAACTTATATATATGCTTTGTCCAAAGTATAATTTACCAAATCGAGAAACGTTGTCAAACTCTCTAATGTCCAGTTTGTATAATGAATTATTTGATGAAATTAAAAATGATTTGGACACTGCAAAGGCAGTTTGTCTGATGGGTAGACGAGTGTAAATACAGTAACATTAGTTTCTATGCACTCACTGCCCATTTAATAGAACAGAAGAGTGAACTAAAGTAATATATTTTAGAGTGTTTACAATTTGAAGACAGACACACGGCAGAAAACATCTCAAACTGCGTAAAGGCTCTTATCACCGAATGCAATATCAGTTTTCACATCACTGGCATAGTAACAGACAATGCACGAAAAACGAAATTAGTTGCAATGCTTCTGAAACTTCCACGTATCCTTTGCTTTGCACTTTCTTTAAACCTCAATGTGCAACACGCAATTCGGAAGTCCATATAGAAAACGGTTGACGAGGTAAAAGAGCTGTTACGTATCCCAAGAAGAGTACCTTTGCTTTAAGCAAACTTGCATAAATGCTAGAAAATTAAAAGAAAAAGATCGACTGAAACTAAAACAAGATGTCCCAACCAGATGTAGCTCTATTTAGGAAATTTTGCAAAGATTTGCTTGAAATAAAGATCCCATAATTTCTTGCCTCCCTATTTTTGGTGGAAAATCGATCACCTTAAACGTAAAAGATACAGACTGGGAGATAACGTAACAGGCTTTACGCATTTTGAAAGTTTTCGTTGAGTTAACCAAAGAGGTGTCCTCAGAGAAAACATTGTCACTTTCAAAAATAAAAATCTTGCCAAGGTTAATGGAACGGACAAGATTAATGGAACAGTATCTAAAGTATTTTAAAGACAAAAATAAAGGATGTCCTCAAGAAACAGAGTCATGGCTGATAATTTGCTTGAAGGGTTATCAGAGCGGTTTGGGGTTATCTCCAACAACGAATACTGATTACTTACGGAACGTCACTGGACCCCGATTTAAGAGGCAAGAATCTTCAGACGACAAAACATCTCAGGGCTTCTACAAGAAGGATATTGCAGAAATGAAAACTTTGGTTGTTCAACAAGAATAAACACAACTAATTTCTCAACCAGCTACTACCGTAACACATGACATTTCTTCAATCTGGCAGGAGTTCGATGAAAATATTAGTCAGCTCCACGCTAGTCACGAACTGGAAAATGCGACAATGTCGACTTGGACAAATATTTAGCTGAAGGATATTTGCCCAGGGCCAGTGATCCTTTAAAATGGTGCGAACAAGAAAATTTCTGTACTCAACGCAATATCAACTGCGGTTGCGGCTCGTGGTTTCCAAACTGGAGAAGGCTGCGACATTTATCAATCGAACTTCTCTAGACCTCGGGCTACGCTACAGAGCAGTCTGTCACCACAACCAAGATTTCAGGAGAGGGGAGGGGGGCAATATTGTACTCTAGTCAAAATTTTACAAACTGTATTTCCTTTCTGTTTCATAATCAACTAATAAATAACATCGAAGGCTAACTCCAAGAAAATCTACAGGTAGCTTATCCTCCAACGTCACGTTTCCTCGCAGTTTACCACAACAAATCATACTAAAAGCAATGTTTTGGAGAGATTTTTAATGCTGTGTATGATAGCTTCGCAGCATGCCTAATATTTTTTGGTATTTTCATTTCTAAACTTCAGATGTTTAAATGTTTTGCGTGCTCAAACCGCGGCGTCTGTGAGTTCGTGTGACGAAACAATGATATTTCAGTGACGCCACGGATCCTGTGCTGTGATTGACAAGAGCAAATCGAGCAACAGCTAATGTAATTCACACACCGACAAGTCATATTTATACATGTATATTACAAACGTATTCATTTTAAGTGATATAGTGCACGCAACAACTCAGCCGCATTATAAATTGCTTTGTTAAAATTGGTTGTATACCCTTGCCTGAATATACATTGGTTTTGTTAATGATTCATGTTTACCCTGGAACTGGACGCACCAAGACCCTTCACTTTCAGCCTAACCGCATGCTCCATAATTTTACCTGATAAATTGTACATTGAATTCATACTGTGTTGTTTTCGAAACGTGGTATGTTGCTGTTATTTGCATGACAGTAAAGCTCACTAATCTTATGCATGATACAAAAAGTAACTCGCTAATAACACACGTTACCTGCAGACAGCAAGCAAGGAAAATAAAGTAACGGGACACATTTCACGGATAGGATATAATCCGCGCTCTTTTTCCTCTAATAATTCGTAAAACTCTCGCTAGGTGGTAATACTTATCTTACCGTACTCTAGTGCACTCTGGCTAGACATCTGCACACTTATTCAACGATGGACAGAATAGCCAATGACAAGGACAAAAAATACTATCTAAAATACTATCAAAACTGTGAAACTAAACGTCGATTATAGACGCGTCAAAGCATAACAGAATATGCAGCGACAGGGATTCGACATCGAAATTTCAGCAACTCTATTCATTCCCTTTTGATGTAAGCAGTGGAACGTGAAAGCTGTGAGCAGGTTGGTAGGACACCTTTAGGCTGAAACACCAGAGCCCTTGGGACGCGCATAAGAGCTGTACTCCGAGGAAGCCACGCCTCCAAACCTCTGCTACATACAGCTAAGCGGCATTTCGAGGCACAGCCTGAAGGCTAGCCACTATTTTTGTTCGAAGGGCACCACTTACTTAAATCCCTGTGGGAAATATGTGGAATGCCTTCTGACAATTTAACTTTTGTAATACGGCACTGACAAATTTATTTTAATATACACTCCTGGAAATGGAAAAAAGAACACATTGACACCGGTGTGTCATACCCACCATACTTGCTCCGGACACTGCGAGAGGGCTGTACAAGCAATGATCACACGCACGGCACAGCGGACACACCAGGAACCGCGGTGTTGGCCGTCGAATGTCGCTAGCTGCGCAGCATTTGTGCACCGCCGCCGTCAGTGTCAGCCAGTTTGCCGTGGCATACGGAGCTCCATCGCAGTCTTTAACACTGGTAGCATGCCGCGACAGCGTGGACGTGAACCGTATGTGCAGTTAACGGACTTTGAGCGAGGGCGTATAGTGGGCATGCGGGAGGCCGGGTGGACGTACCGCCGAATTGCTCAACACGTGGGGCGTGAGGTCTCCACAGTACATCGATGTTGTCGCCAGTGGTCGGCGGAAGGTGCACGTGCCCGTCAACCTGGGACCGGACCGCAGCGACGCACGGATGCACGCCAAGACCGTAGGATCCTACGCAGTGCCGTAGGGGACCGCACCGCCACTTCCCAGCAAATTAGAGACACTGTTGCTCCTGGGGTATCGCCGAGGACCATTCGCAATAGTCTCCATGAAGCTGGGCTACGGTCCCGCACACCGTTAGGCTGTCTTCCGCTCACGCCCCAACATCGTGCAGCCCGCCTCCAGTGGTGTCGCGACAGGCGTGAATGGAGGGACGAATGGAGACGTGTCGTCTTCAGCGATGAGAGTCGCTTCTGCCTTGGTGCCAATGATGGTCGTATGCGTGTTTGGCGCCGTGCAGGTGAGCGCCACAATCAGGACTGCATACGACCGAGGCACACAGGGCCAACACCCGGCATCATGGTGTGGGGAGCGATCTCCTACACTGGCCGTACACCACTGGTGATCGTCGAGGGGACACTGAATAGTGCACGGTACATCCAAACCGTCATCGAACCCATCGTTCTACCATTCCTAGACCGGCAAGGGAACTTGTTGTTCCAACAGGACAATGCACGTCCGCATGTATCCCGTGCCACCCAACGTGCTCTAGAAGGTGTAAGTCAACTAACCTGGCCAGCAAGATCTCCGGATCTGTCCCCCATTGAGCATGTTTGGGACTGGATGAAGCGTCGTCTCACGCGGTCTGCACGTCCAGCACGAACGCTGGTCCAACTGAGGCGCCAGGTGGAAATGGCATGGCAAGCCGTTCCACAGGACTACATCCAGCATCTCTACGATCGTCTCCATGGGAGAATAGCAGCCTGCATTGCTGCGAAAGGTGGATATACACTGTACTAGTGCCGACATTGTGCATGCTCTGTTGCCTGTGTCTATGTGCCTGTGGTTCTGTCAGTGTGATCATGTGATGTATCTGACCCCAGGAATGTGTCAATAAAGTTTCCCCTTCCTGGGACAATGAATTCACGGTGCTCTTATTTCAATTTCCAGGAGTGTATATTTTGGGGCGGCTTCGCCTCAGAGCCTTTAATTACAAGCCTCGCCTGATCAATTGGCTCTAGAAGTATTATCTAAGGCTACGCGCAAATTGAGACGCGTATAGGACGTGTGACGTGACACGACACTTCAGCGCGACACGCACGTGCCGCACGAGTCGCGCGGGTCCAGCGCATATTGCAGACGCGTACACCATACTTGCACGCGCCGACTGGCGACGCTCTGCGGTGACACAACCGAAGCGCGCGCAACCTCTTATCTTTCTCAAACGATTTTACAGAAACTACTCACTTAAACTATATGATTTTTGCCATACTTGTAGCGTTACACGTCAGCTTCGTGGCGAAGTGCCCATCACCTCGCTAATGACCATTCTTATTGTGATGTACACATTTTAGTAAGACACTAAGCAAAACTCAAAAAGTCTGCAACGAAAATTAGGGATCGTATTACACCACATGTTGCTGCGTATGAAGTTTAGCTAACATGTTGAATGTTTGTTTAGACTTGGAAGGTGGTCTCTATCTGCCTCCGATCTCTAGAAAATGGATCCCATGTAGCGAGCTCACTTTTGATCTCACGCCTGCGAGAATGAAAAACTCGCCACATCTCTCATATCTCCCAAACCGCTCGAGACATCGAAAGTTTGGCGAATGATAGCACATAAGAAGGAGAGTGTTTTGTCAATTCTTAAACACACGGACCTTTCTTATCTATGGCGATATATCAGTACTTCTCTTTTTATTTATTTCACCCCAGTGACTCAAATTTTTTAAGAGTTATCGACAGCTAGCGAAACAGGAGCTTCCTAATATGAAAATAAACATGAAATTTATTTTTTTATGTTACTGCAAACCGACACTATGAGGTTTTCCGTACGCTATTGAGCTCTGTGATTGCCAATTTCTTGTTAAATGATGCACTACGTTTCGGAATTCCGTCGCAATAGCTGCTGTGAGATGAGTTTGGCAAATTACACTGTGATAAAGGAAGTACAGTTAAACCAGTCACCAAGAGAAATGTGGCCGTTACTCACAAACGGTGATGCTTCTTCGAATAAGAAAAGTTTATCAACTCACACAAAAATAGATTGCCAATTCTGTTAGAATTTTGGTGGAATCCCCATAACCAATCGTATTTTTAACACTGAGCGACTGGAATGGAAACTTACCTAAGGATTTTATTCCTTCTCTTGATCTTAGCAGTATTAAAATAATGACTAGCGTTCCTTCAGATGCAATGATAGGCACATACCAGACACTGGTTACTCACCTACGGCTTGCCAACAATAGTTGCTATTGAGAAAAATAAACAATTGATCTGTCGCACAACAGGATGGTCAGTGTATTGTCAGCAGCGGAGGATAATGCGCGCGACAGGAATGCACAAGCTAGCCATGTGTGCCTTGTGAGATGGAGTTCGAAAAACATTGTCATGAAAGTAGATCTGCCTTTGTCAGCAGTACATTTCAACAAATTAAATATGTCTACTCATAACACTCTTTTAGGATATTGCTACTTTCGTAATAATATCGACCATTTTCTTCCTTTGTGTAGCCTGTTGTATAATTAGTTTATTAATGCTGATAATGTGCATGCAGCAATTGAAATGCTTTTTCTCATCACAGGGAACCAATTAAAACATTGTTATTTGTGACCGCTTTTCGACTGTTTCTAGAAACACCGCGCGTTTTTGTAACATCACAGGTTCAAATGGGACCGCGCAAATTGCAGTGGAAATGTGATGTACACGTGCATGTAGTACAGTGTGTCGTATTACATTATCACGTCCATATCAGAGTAATCACAGTGACATTTCTATACTTCAGATCTTGGACGCTTGTTACCAGGAGCACAAAGGGATCACATCTGTGAAGATTATCCCTTTCTAAATTTTTGTAACTGATCGTACAGATAAGCCAGCATACTAGGCAGCGAGAAGATAACCTTGTGTTACTTTCCTGCCTTGATTCTTAATCACATGATTTTAAAATATTCCTTGCCCCTTAATCACTACCCTCTGTCCCTTCTTGCGATCTGAAAACATCGCAGAGGCATATGATACAATTCCAGCGGCCAATGGCTCATCAATTACTGAAGTATGCAGTTTTCTTGACAGAAGAAAAACAAAACTATACAGATATAAATAACAGAAAAAATATAATGTACTAACCAAGAAAGCTGGAGCGTTTAAATGGCGGAAAACGAAACACTACCCAAAAGCAATGAAATTTAGTACACAGTAATGCAAAATTTATCGTATGGGCAATACTACCACTGCTCATATGAGCCGTTCCGATGTGAGCATATGGCCGGACTACTTTTCCGCTCCCCGCCTCAAATTTCCCACGGTGCTAGCGAGGCACGCGCGGCGCGAGAAACTGTGCCTCAACCACAACGCCGCGCGCAAATTGAGACGCGTATAGCGCGTGTGGCGTGACGCAGCGCAGCGCGCGTTTTTGTAACATCACAGGGTCAAATGGGACCGCGCAAACTGCGACGTGACGCGACTGGGACGCGAAACGTGCCTGCCTTACAGTATACTAAATTTTATTGCCTTTGTGTAGTGTTTCGTTTTTCGCCATTTAAACGCTCCACCTTTTTTAGTACATTTTACTTTTCTGTTATTTGTATCTGTGTAGTTTTGTTCTGTTTTTCTTCTGTCAAGAAAAATGCACACTTCAGTAACTTGTGAGCCATTGGCTGCTAGAATTGTATCATATGCCTCCGCGATGTTTTCAGATCGCAAGAAGGGAGAGAGGGTATAGAATAGGAAGCAAGGAATATTATAAAATCATGTGATTAAGAAGCAAGGCAGGAAAGTAAAACAAGGTTATCTTCTCGCTGCCTGCCGGCCGCGGTGGTCTCGCGGTTCTAGGCGCGCAGTCCGGAACCGTGCGACTGTTACGGTCGCAGGTTCGAATCCTGCCTCGGGCATGGATGTGTGTGATGTCCTTAGGTTAGTTAGGTTGAAGTAGTTCTAAGTTCTAGGGGACTGATGACCACAGCAGTTGAGTCCCATAGTGCTCAGAGCCATTTTTTTTCTCGCTGCCTAGTATGCTGGCGTATCTGTACGATATGTTACAAAAATTTGCAAAGGGATTATCTCCACAGGTGTGACCTCTTTGTGCTTCTGGTAAAAGCGTCCAAGATCTGAAGTATAGAACTCTCGCTGCGATTACTTGGAAGTGGATGTAATAATACAACACACTGTACTACATCCATGCGAACATCACATTTCTACTGCAAGCTAGAAACAGTCGAAAAGCAGTCACAAATAACAATGCTTTAGTTGGTTCGCCGTTATGAGAAAAAGCATTTCAATTGTTGCATGCACATTATCAGCATTAATAAACGAATTATACAACAGGCTACACAAATGAAGAAAATGGTCGGTATTATTACGAAAGTAGGAATATCCTAAAAGAGTATTATGAATAGACATATGTAATTTGTTGAAATGTACTTCTGAGAAAGGCAAATCTGCTTTGATGACAATGTTTTTCGAACTCCAGCTCACAAGGCACACATGGTTAGCTTGTGCACTCCTGTCGCGCGCATTATCCTCCGCTGCTGACAATACACTGGCCATTGTGTCGTGAGACAGATCAATTGTTTATTTTTCCCAATCACAACTATTTTATTCGCGATCACACATTGTCAGTTTGGCAAGCCGTAGGTGAGTAAACAGTATCTGGCATGTGCATATCATTCCACATGAAGGAACGCTCGACATTATTTTAATACTGCTAAGATCAAGAGAAGGAATAAAATCCTCTGGTAAGTTTTCATTCCAGTCACTCAGTGTTAAAAATACGATGGGTTACGGAGATTCCACCAAAATTCCAACAGAATTGGCAATTTATTTTTGGGTGAGTTGTTTTACTTTTCTCATTCGAAGAAGCATCATCATTTATGAGTAACGGCATTTATCTTGGTGACAGGTTTAATTGTACTTCCTTTATCACAGTGTAATTTGCGAAACTCATCTCACAGCAGCTATTGAGTCAGAATTCCGAAACTGAGTGCCTCATTAAACAAGTAAATGGCAATCACAGAGCTCAATAGCTTCCGAAAAACCTCATTGTGTCGGTTTGCAGTAACATAAAAGAAGAAATTGCATGTTTATTTTCATGCTAGGGAGCTCTTGTTTCGCTAGCTGTCGATAACTCTTAAAAAATTACAGTCACTTGAGTGAAGTAAATAAAAAGAGGAGTATAAGTACTGATATATTGCCATAGATAAGAAAGTTCCGCGTGTGAAAGAATTGGCAAAACACTCTCCTCCTTGTGTGCTATCATTCGCCAAACTTTCGTTTCGATGTATCGAGCGGTTTAGGAGATATGAGAGACGTTGCGAGTATTTCATTCTCTAGGGCTTGAGATCGGAAGTGAGCGCGCTACATTGTCAAGAGATCGCAGGCACATAGAGACCTCTTCCAAAGTCTAAACAAAAATTCAACATGTTAGGTAAATTTCATACGCAGCAACATATGGTGCAATACGCACCAAACGCAAAATCATAGCGACCCCTAATTTTCGTTGCAGACTTTTTGAGTTTTGCTTAGTGTCTTACTAAAATGTGTACATCACTATAATAATGGTCATTAGCGAGATGATGGGCACTTCGCCACGAAGCTGACATATAACGCTACAAGTAAGGCAAAAATCAAATGTTTTCAGTGAATAGTTTCTGTAAAATCGTTTGAGAAAGATAACAGGTTGCGCGCGCTTCGGTTGAGTCACCGCAGAGCGGCCCCGGTTGGCGCGTGCAAGTATGGTGTCCGCGTCTGCAATATGCGCAGCACCAGCGCGACTCGTGCGGCACGTGCGTGTCGCGCTGTAGTGTCGTGTCACGTCACGCGTGCTATACGCGTTTCAATTTGCGCCTACCTTAACACAGCAATGTCAGCGCCCTGTGAACGAATCTTTTCAAAATCAGGACAGATATGTACCAAGAAGAGAAACAGACTCACAACAGGTAAAAATTTTATTTATAAATCAGAATAAATTCCTCTTTCGGTACATAAGTGGTATTAATGACTGTAAATTACGAGTGCAGATACACTTTAAGTACAGAAATGTTAGCCGGCCGGTGTGGCCGTGCGGTTCTAGGCGCTACAGTCTGGAACCGCGAGACCGCTACGGTCGCAGGTTCGAATCCTGCCTCGGGCATGGATGTGTGTGATGTCCTTAGGTCAATTAGGTTTAAGTAGTTCTAAGTTCTAGGGGACTGATGATCACAGTAGTTAAGTCCCATAGTGTTCAGAGCCATTTGTACCATTTTTTGAATAGTATCAAAAATAACAAGCATCAGTCTTCATTCTCCAAATTTTTCTACTCGATAAAAGCTATTTAGGATTTTGTTATAATATTTTTAAGTTTAACAGCAGAAAAAATTTAAAACTCTTGCAGCTCAAAACTACTAGAGACATAACACAAATTACTACTCCTCTTATATGTTTTTTTTTCAAAACAGGACCAAATCAGATATATGTACCGGTTTAGTGACCTCAATTAAAAAGGCAGTGTGCCTTCTTTTTACTTATTTTTGTGAGTGAATGGTGAGTGGTGTATTTGAAACAAATTGTTTAAAGCAACATTTGCAAGTGCATTGAGGCGCGAAACACTTTAACTAATTTGTTTATTCGGTCAAATGTGGCAGCTGGCTGTGCGGCAGTCGACAGTGGTCGCGGGAATACACGAAGTGGCCGCGGCGCGGGCGCGCAGTGCCGTGCTGTCGCAGCGAAAGATTTTTAACCGTGTAACAACGTCAAGTGAATTATGTCCACGGTATTCCTTGCGCGATCGGAATTAAAATAAAGCTATCGAATTAATTGTTTTTGATGTACCTGACAAGACCTGCGCCTTCCCAAACAGTGGAGAATGAAGACAAGAGAGATCCATCACCTGCTAATTGAATTTTATAAATAAACAATCTACCCTTTGCTGTGTAACTGAATTTTCTGTCGTGAAATTCCTCCTCTCCAGCACAGACCCGCCAATTTCCAGTTGTGGGAGGGGCGGGGGTTGGAAGGGAGGGCTTGGGGATTTACCAAGGGCGAAGGGGTTAATTAACTGATCAATTTAATTAATTAGCCAATCAAACTGATATAGTGGGAGGGGGACATTCGAATAACTCAGGCCTGAAAATGTGATTGTATTAGCGAGGGGGAGGATGTGGTTTGGGTGCCCCACTAATAACATAGTGCACCACTTAACGAGGCTGCAAGCAATGTGCATGCGCTGGTGGCATTACAACTAGATATATCCTTGCAAGACATAATTACGTCATAGCTCCTTATAGAGAAGGTTGACCAGTCTGTAACAACAGAATTGGAAGCCTGTCTGAGTTCCAATAGCTTTTCGACGTTAAAAAAGATGTGTGATTTTCTTGAAAATAAATGCAAATCGATTGGAAAACGTCAAGGCACAGCACATCTGGGAACAAACAGCAGAACGTCTCCAACGTCAAGCACTTTGGGCATTCGATACGAACCTACGTCGCTGCTAAATTGCGCGTCATTTACGACGGCGGCGGAGTTTAGGTTCTTTCTGCGCATCTGACATCACAAAACACAGTCAGCCACTGAACAGAGAACGACGTTGCCAGAGTTCGACTGGAGTGCAGAGCACGGACGAGTGTCTTCAATTTTAGAAACGTTCAGTCATAAATAAAGTAATTGAACAAAAGCAAAGTCTTGGTAGCAGACTTTCTATAAAAGAAAGTATGGAAAAAGCATTCTTTATACCAACTGTTTCATATTCTATTAATTAATTAAACCAAAGAAGCAATAAGCCTCCTAATTCAGGCGATAGCAAGGAAATTCATTCTCACTAACCGCTTTTTCGCAATAAAGAACAGCGGTAATTGTTTATTTCCTATTGTACTTGGACGAAACGTGAGTAATTCATAGTGATACCAACAGTTTTGTCGGTATTTTGCTTGAATCTTTAAACTACTGCAAGAATTCTATTGCACGACGAGCTGTGTTAGCGTAACGGTTAAAGTGCTCGCTGGCACGGTAGTTCAGCGTGTTCGGTCAGAGGGCTAGCTGCCCTCTGTAATTAAAAAAAAAACTGAGTTAATCGATCAACAATTAACTTAAACGGATGTCTTACGACGTCCGCCCCGAGCAGATGCAACGAACGAAAGTGAACAAAATGAGATTTAAAAAAAAGTGTTTGGCTGCTAAGCAAATGAATCCGAGTTCAAATCTTGTTCGATGCTCAATATTTTCTTTATTTAAAAACAATATCGAAGTGTCTTACTTCATGAATTTTATTCGTTTGACTGTAATTTTTTGAAATTTCTAGTGGCTACTAAAATCGACCATACAGAAAGTATACGCTGTGGACTTTTACCTCTGCAAACTCTTCAAAATTTCCTGCAATGGTTTACTACATTTAATCCTGCACAATAACTGCGTTGAACATCGAAACAAAATTAAGTCATTTATGTGGGGAAGGTATCAGTCAATAAGATGAGTAAAAAATCAAATTTTTGGGCCAAATAGTTTTTGTGAAATCGAATGATAAGTGTGTCAAAGCAGTTGGAACACCATGTGTCTACACAGGCAAGCAGTGCAGAGATGACAAAATCGCACACAGCGCGGAATGCGGGATGCACGTCTCTGAAGCAGCGAAAGGGTTAATGCGGCCATGGTGGCTTTACTTCATAAACTGCGCGCTGCACCCTAAACGTAGTTTGCGAACTATACTATACTATGGCGCTGCTACTCTTGGCGCGTGCATCTGGCAACGCAGCAATCTCCCGCATCTGGGCAGGCATGCGCGAGCCGCCAAGATAAAAGAATTGAACTATAGTACTGCATGTGTCATGGTTCAACTGCCTCACGCATTGCACAGGTGCAGCAACTTAAGGCAGGCCGCATGTAGCGAACCCAAAGCTGTTGTGATGCTCGACAATTTGTGCTTCAACTGTCTGAAGGGTGGTCATAGGACTTCTA
The DNA here is from genome assembly GCF_021461395.2 of Schistocerca americana. Classification (NCBI taxonomy): domain Eukaryota; kingdom Metazoa; phylum Arthropoda; class Insecta; order Orthoptera; family Acrididae; genus Schistocerca; species Schistocerca americana. The sequence continues at coordinate 224,814,347 of NC_060125.1, read as the reverse complement.
ATTGCAAATCTGTTTCTTCTCATGCTTGTCGAAAACGACACCACACGTTGCTACACGCAGAAATACAACACATGCAAGATGGATCAAGGAAGGAATGTCCAAGTGACATGCAGCACAAGCAGAATGGTGTACATCCGTCAAGTACATCTAGTTCTTGCTTATTGAAAGTCAGCCCTGGCAAACGAGTGCTGTTTGCGACACCGAGAATAAAGTTTCCAGAATGAGAATTTCACTCTGCAGCGGAGTGTGCGCTGATATGAAAATTCCTGGTAGATTAAAACTGTGTACCGGACCGAGACTCGATCTCGGGACCTATGCCTGCGCGGGCAAAGGACTCTACCAACTGAGCTACCCAACCACGACTCACAAACCGTCCTCACAGCTTCAATTCTGCCAGTACCTCGTCTCCTACCTTCTTCACAGAAGAGGTACTGTCAGAATTAAAGCTGTGAGGACGGGTCGTGAGTCGTGCTTGGGTTAGCTCAGTTGGTAGAGCACTTGCCCGTGAAAGGCAAAGGACCCGAGTTCGAGTCTCGGTCCGACACACAGTTTTAATCTGCCAGGAAGTTTCGAGAATGAAGTTGCAAGATATCAGTGGCAAACGCCAAACGTGTCGTACTCTCTTAGATTCTGGTTCGCCGACATGCTGTATATCGGAAGCATGCGCACAACGCCTCAGATTTCAAAGATAGCACAGCAGAGTACCCTTTCAAGGAATAGGTGCAACCCTCTCAGAAACAAAACACGGCGTCTCTGTTCAAGTCAGTTCCTGTATAAACAACTTCACGGTACCTGTCGAGTGTTTAGATTTCCCGAAGATAACCGATGTCTTGCAGGAACAAACAATTGATCCCAGCACGTGGGACATGGCGAGTGTACAACTCGCTGATCCAGAATTTTTGTCACCTGGTAAGCTCGACTTGTTGCTAGGAGCATAAGTTTGTCCACACATTCAGAAGACAAGGACTATCTCCTTAGGAACTGAACACCCTGTGCATCGAGAGACAGATTTAGGTTAGGTCATGTCAGGCCAGTATCAAACGGTACAGCACAACATTTCGTCAAAGCGGCCGGTCGTGTCATGCTTTGTAAAAACCGACACTGACGTTCAAACTCTCTTGAAGAAATTCTGGGAGATAGAATAATTAAATCGTGTTGTAATAGCGAAAGAAGAGGAGCAATGCGAAACACACTTTGTGGAACACACAACTAAGGATTCCAAAGGCAGATTCGTTTTTCATTGTTTATAAAAGTTACAATGAAAATAAATCATAAAAAATATGTACAATAATCAGTTGTTTTTATTTTATGGCCAATTAAGATTCACATTAACTGACAATCATAATGTAATTGAACATTTTAATTGTAATTAATTTTATGAGATTTCCTAAAAGTTTATTGTACCTAAGGGACATATAAAGGCAATACACATAATGAGCTCTGTAATTACGATTAAGGAGATTTATGTAGCTGTAACTTACCATTTACAATTGTTTGCTGTTGTGATTCAAGCTTACGAGTGGAAATTATCAACAGCGACATCAGATGCTCATCAGTTACTTTAGATCTGTAAATACTTTTCGTACATTTCATTTTGAAGAATGTTTCTTCACAGAGAAAAGTAGTGCTGAAAAGAGCAGAAAAGCCATGAGAAAACTTATGCAACTGATACAACAGTGTAAGCGGAAGACTTTATAAAATTCCAGTAATAATGAATTCAGGTATTTATCTTCACGAAAATCACTACAATCCAAGTCAACCATTTTAATTTAAAGTTATGGGGCAAGAGTTTTTATATCGGCATTAAAAGGATTTTGAAAAATCTTGATATCGTTTGGAATTGCATCAAAATCTAAAAAATGAGACTAAAAATTTATTTTTAAAGTATTCAAAGGTTCAACAGAAAAATCTACTGGAAACTGAGTCTCTGATTGCTGACTGAATGTTTGGCATGTACAGGGTGTACATAAACTCAGGGAACACCTTCAATTATTTATTGCACAAGAACTAAACATTGTACAGATGCTTCCCGTATTCTCTCCACGAGCTCTGCTACATCATGTGGTAGAGCCGGTACATGTACCAGATCTCCAATGTTTCCCGACAGAAGAAAGTCACACAGAGTGAGATCTGGTGATTGGGGAGGCCACTTCATGAAACAGCTGTCCTCTTCTGTAGCACAGCCGATCCATCGATGCGGCAGCTCCGTGCTCAGGTGCCCACAAACTTCACGATGAAAATGTGGTGGAGCCCCATCCTGCTGAAAGATGGACGGAGAGTCCGATTGTATTTGAGGCATCAGCCATTGCTGCAACATGTTCAAGTAGGAATATCCAGTGACAGTGCACTCGGCGAAGAAGGATCGCCCGTACAGTTTCCGACGTGACATGGCACAAAAAACATTTACTTTTGGGGAATCACACTCTAATTCAGTACATTCGTGTGGATGCTTTGTACCCCAGATTCGACAATTATGTCTGTTCACTTTCCCATTAGTGTGAAAGTGGCTTCGTCGCTAAAAATTAAGCGAGCAACAATGCCGTCCCCATCCTCATTCAATTGCTGCAACTGCGAACAAAACTCAAAACGCTTGTCTCTGTCGTCTTCATTGAGCTTCTGCACTAGCTCCAATTTGAATGGTTTCATAGACAGCTTCTGTTGCAGGACTTTCCACACTGTTATTGGAACCATTTAGTGTTCACGGGATGCACGACGCACTGTTTTCATTGGACTCCTTATGAATGTCTCTCGTACGCGCTCCACATCACTTCACTGAGACTTCCGCTTCTCTTTGCCGTGCACAAGCAACCCGTCGTAACGAATTTGTTGTGCCAGTGATAAATGGCCTTCCTTGTTGGTGGCTTCTTACCGTACTTGGTTCTAAACATCCGTTGAACAGCTGTAGCACACTTGCTTTTGTCCAACTCTTAACACACAGAAAACTCGCTCCGTGCCTGAACTCGCCATGTTTGCGACTAGCGCTGACCATCGGCAAATTACCAAACTACGCTGTGGCGATATACATGAAAGAAAACTTTCAGGATTTCTCTTCAAAATGACATATGTATGACATATGTACAATATTCGGTTCTTTTGCAATAAATAATTGAAAGTGTTACCGGACTTAAAGTACACCGTGTATTAAAATGCGTGAAACATTTTTGTTCAATTGATACTGATACAAAACAGTTTTTTGTCAAATGTATTTAATTTGTGTGTACACCTCCTCGTGATTTTAAATTAAGGTCATTCATATGTTTAGTTAAATGTGTTATTTTGCAACTCAGCCAGAGAATGATTCCGTTCATTCAAGAAACTCACGATTGTTGTTCGGAGCTCAAAAAATCGGGCCAGAGCTTTTTCGCAGCTAAATGAGCTTACTACTGTATAATATGGTAAGTCATTTTCGTCAATTTCTTCAATAAACTCTTGGAACTGACGATGTGATCTTATACAAGTAACAGCTGACATGACTGGCTTTAAAACTTCTGGAATATACAAACCTATTTTGCTCAAAGACTGTTGATGAACAATGATGATGATGTTTGGTTTGTGGTGTGCTCAACTGCGCGGTCATCAGCGCCCACAAATACTGTTGACGAATGATGCAATGTATGATTAATGGTTTTGACGCACCATCATTTTCTATCGCCTTTGACGCGAAGCAACGACATCTTTCTACCCATTCCTTGTCACCCTCAGTTGTGATACACCTCGAGTTTTCCATTGGAAATTGTTTAACAGCATTTTCTATCCTTTTTTCTTCTCCCATGAACATCAAGAAGCTTTTCATACACTTCATAATTATTTTTATCTTTCGAATAGAATTTAACACCTGACTAGTATCTGAAACATCCGTTGACTCATCCAGACACTTGGAGAAGTACTCTAAGTATTGAGTTTTCTCAGACAGTCTAGTTAATATATTTTCAGCAATATCTTCACGCAGGAAAAGGTGTAATTAGATGAATGACGAACACTAACTTCACTTAACGAAGGTTTATTCAGAACTTGCACATACAAGAGAGCGGAGTGAACTGCGTCCAGCCAGAACACATACAGTATATATGCAGCTACAGAACATTCCACTACAATGATTCTTGACATTTGTGGATACTTCTAGAATGTACTCGAACCGAATATAGAAATTAAAATTGTACAGTCCAGGGGAGTTTTGATCTCACAACCCTCCATGCAACCGTTTAGTATCATAACCACTACACCACGGAGCTACTCAACTTCTTCTACGAGATTGCTTCCTCCTTAAGGGAACAGCGTCTTGTTGTTAAGTCGTCCTAGTCCGGGAACGAGTTATCGGTCGTGCTTACCCCGACTCCTGATGACTGATTCTCGCCCTGGCGGTGATCTTCTTAGAGCTTCTTTTACTGCTACGCTCTTCATCACCTGTCCGCTTGTTGCCTGTCGTTGGAGCTTCGAATTTACCCTGGGTTGCAGGATCCTTATAAAGCTTCATTCGAAGGAGGCGGCCCGTTCCTCTGAACTTCCGATGTCTTGTGTCAGGGTCGAAATCTTCAACTTCATAAGTAATATCAGACAACTGTCTTACAATCTACAAGGTCCAAAGTAGCGCCTGAGGAGCTTCTCAGAGAGACCAACCGTCCAAACAGGAGTGAAGATCCAGACGAGGTCACCAAGCTGATAGATAACAGGGCGGTGGCTTGCGTCATACCTCCGGCTATCGTTTTCTTGAGACTGCAGCGTGTAGAGTCGAGCTAACTGCCGAGCTTCCTCGGCTCTGGTTAACACCTGGCCGATGTGGTCGTCGTCGACGTCATCAGGATGTAACGGCACCACAGTGTCCATCGTCGTAGTCGCCTCTCGCCCATGCACCAGGAAAAATGGCGTAAATGCTGTGATGTCTTGTTTGGCGGTGTTGTAGGCAAACGTCACGAAAAGTAGCACCTCATCCCAGTTGCTCTACTGAACATTGACGAACATTGATAGCATGTCGGCCAAGGTCTTGTTAAGGCGTTCAGTAAGCCCGTTAGTTTGCAGATGGTAGGCAGCCATCATGTGATGAGTAATGTTGCACCGACGGTTTATCTCTCTCACATGATTCGATTGAAAAACTTTCCCTCGATCCGTAATTAACGACCTTGGGGCACCGTGTTTTAATACAATGTCTTCCAAGATGAATTTGGCTACCTCGGATGCTTTGGCTGTTTTCACGGCCTTTGTAATGGCATAGCGTGTCAGATAATCAGTGCAAACAATAATCCATATATTGCCACTAGCAGATGTTGGAAATCGTCCGAGGAGGTCAGTCCCAACACGCTGGAAAGGCGTTTCGGCTGTTGGAATTGGTATGCGTCGGCCAGGTGGTTTATGAGGCTGCCTTTCTCCTCTGGCACTCTCGACAGTGCGACACATAGTGACGGACACTCCGAAACCTGGTCAGATACCTGGTCAGAAAAATCTCTTGCAGATTCTATTGTGTGTCTTCCTTGATGTCCGGCCTCAGGTGTGTCATGGAATTTCTGTAGAACATCTAAGTGCATGTGTTTAGGAATCGCTGGTAGCCACCTCTTTCCAAACGGATCAAAGTTTTTCTTACAAAGTAATCCATTAACTACCTTATATTGTCCCTTCACATCCTCTGACAGATTTAAGGCAAGCATAATTTGAGGTATCTTGGCGTCCTTCTTCTGCTCAGCAGTGAGACAATCACTACCTTCATCAAAGCCTTGATGGTCTTGCACAGGGTTTCTTGAGAGGCAGTCGGCATCTTGTGTTTTCTTCCACTTTTGTACACTATGGTAATGTAATATTCTTGAAGACATAGTGCCCACTTGGCGAGCCGTCCTGTTGGATCCTTAAGACCTGTCAACCAACAAAGTGAATGATGGTCTTTAACAACTGTGAATGGCCTTCCATAGAGATACTGTCGAAATTTGCACATGACCCAGATCAGAGCAAGACATTCTCTTTTTGTAGTTGAGTAGTTTCTCTCGGTTTTTGTATGTGTCCTAGAAGAATGGGCTATAACGTTCTCCTTTCCATCCGAAATTTGTACCAGAACAGCACTGATCCCATACCTGCTGGCATCTGTGTGTAGTTCTGTAGGTGCTCTCTCATCATACAGTCCAAGTACACGGTCAGTCGTCAGAGCTGTTCTTAGCACATCGAAAGAATCTTGTTGAGCACCACCCCAGATAAATTTACCATCAGATTTCAACAACAATTGGAGTGGCCTGGCTTTGATACAAAAGTCTTTGATAAAGCGATGGTAATAAGAACATAATCCGAGGAAGCTTCTCACATCTCTAATACTTTTAGGAATAGGAAATTCCGTTATAGATCTCACCATTTCTCGGTCTGGCCGCACACGTTCATTTGATACAAGGTATCCAAGTATTTTGATTTCTTTTGCTCCAAAGAGACACTTTCTTGGATCAAGTTTCAGTCCGCCTTGTTGGAGACACTTAAGAACGGTCCTCAGTCTTCTTATATGTTCATCAAGTGTCTCTGAGAACACTAATGTCATCTAAATAACAAAGACACATGGTCCACTTCAGGTGCCTTAGAAGATTCCCCATCATCCGTTCAAAAGTTGCTGGTGCATTACACAAACCAAACGGCATTACCTTAAACTCATACAGGCCCTCTGGGGTGATGAATGCAGTTTTCTCTCGATCAGCCTCATCTACTTCAATTTGCCAGTCTCCCTTGTACACGTCCATGGCTGAGAAAAACTTAGCCTGCTTCAGACAATCTAGTTTATCGTCAATTCGTGAAAGACAGTAAACGTCCTTTTTAGTTATCTTATTAAGCTTCCTGTAATCAACACAAAAGCGCCAACTGCCAGCCTTCTTCCTGGCGAGGACCACTGGTGACGACCATGGGCTCTGTAAAGGCTGAATGACGTCATTCTTCATCATTTTCTCTACCTCGTCGCGAATTGTTCGACATTCCGTTGTTGACACACAGTATGCTCTCTGGCTTATTTGTTGATAGTCTCCAGTGCTAATCCGGTGCTTCACTTTCGATTTGTCTAATTTGCTCTTCACCTGTGGATTGAAGCATTCAGAGAACTCTTGAAGAATGGCAAATAGCTCCTTCTGTCGTTCCTTAGGGAGATCTGGTACAGTAGAGCTAGTATATCTTGTCTTGTAGTGGTAGCCCTAATTTCGCCCACAGACTCGGCATGGGGAGTTTCTATGGCGCTCAGCTGTTCTTGAATTAATGGCTCAGCGTTTGCTACGCACATGCGTGTCGGAAGGATCTGTGGTTCTTGGCGACAGTTAACTATCCACAGTTCACCGAATCCGTTCTTAAACGAGACGACAGAGGCTGAGATGACCAAGTTATTCTTCAGTGGTACGCTTCTCTTACATTCCACTACAACATCCATGGGTTGATGCATGGCATGACACGTGACAGTTACCTTTCTAGCGCTGACTGCAGGAATGATCACTTCATCCAGCACACATAGTCTCCACACATTCAGATGCACATCTTCCTGTCCACAGTATCTCATCTTGTCTAGCATAATCTTCGAGCTACCACAATCTATAATTGCCTGAGAAGCTTTCAAAAAGTCCCATCCGAGAATGACGTCATGACTATACTCTTGTAAGACGGTGAATTCTGAGGGCTGTGTATGGCCACTTATACCAACACGAATGGTACATCTTCCTGTAGGTTTTTTCCCATTAGTCACCTTCAGCAGAGATGTTTTGCTGTCGACGAATATGGTTTTCTGCAACTGGCGACGGTACTTCTCCCAAACGACTGAATATGGTGCTCCAGAGTCCACAACAGCTTGGGCTGGTCGGCCATCCATGAGGATATCGACGTAGTTTCCTATCATTTTTGTACTGATCGACGGTCTCACCACAAGGAAGGTCTCACCCTTTAGTTTTCCAGGTTGTGGCGGCTAGGTGATCGGCTGGAGCTTCTAAACGGCGATCGAGACCTTGATCTGCGTGTTGGGGAGCGTCCTCTCTAGCGACTAGCTTGCGGTGATGGTGACCTACGTCATCCTGCACCCACATCTTCTTGTTCATCTTCGTCGTCCCAGAGTTGGCGTCGGCTAAGATTGGTTTGCAGTCTTCTGGCGCGGGCGTCTTCAAATGTCCGCCGCCTTTCTCGGCAATAGCACACCACATGTCCCAGTCGTCCACAGTGGAAAGATACTGGTTGGTTGTCCTGGGTCCTCCAGACGTCAGTCTTCCTTGGTGTCCAAACAGGTTCCTCATGTGTCATTGTAGGAACGTAACTCCACCTGGGTCTCGACTTTTTGAGCGTTTTAAAGGGAAATGAAGGACGAGAGATTGAGTTCAATGTGTGTTCCATTTCCTCCCTTATGACCTCTTGAAGAGTCTCGTTTTTTTGCTCGCCGTGCAATCCAAGTGCCTTCTGAACTTCCTCTCTCACTATCTGACGAAGAACAATTGTGAAATCAGTTGCTTCCTCCATCTCAGACATCGATACGATGTTTGGAAGCCGTTCAAACGTCTTACATGTAATACTTTTTTAATGCATAGTCTCAATATACTTGCACCATTTTATGAAGTCGTCTGCTGTAGAAACCTCCTTCCGGAATAAGGCTTGATACATGTCCTCAGCAATACCCTTCATGAGATGTGCAACCTAATCTTCCTCCTTCATTCTAGGATCCACTATTTAACACAACTCCAAGAAGTCTTGAAGCTGTAGTTACTCCCGGACGCTGTGCTCTGCACTTTATCTTCAGCCTTGCACTTCTGTCGCTGTGTGTCGCCGAAATACTTGCGCAGTTCCTCCTGGGATTATTCCCAGTTTGTGAACTTCTCCTCGTTGTTCTCATACCATTGCTTGGCAGCGCCCTCCAAGCTCATATACCTTCAGCCACTTGTTTGGATCTTGGCCATCGTCACCAGAGAACCCGAAAGGCCGTGTCATGTGGTGGCACACAGTTGGTGTCATCGTAACCTCCTCTTCTTCTTCTTCTATCTTCGATAGATTGCGATCTGTTGAATATGGCCCGAACTCAGGTTTCTCGCCACGTAAACGACGGCTCTGTCATGGCGTGAAGGGGATGTGCGCTATCACAAGTTCCAATACCCATCGTCTCCACCAGAATAATGTGAAGTAGAAGAAGGTGTAATTAAATGAATGACAAACACTAACTTCACTTAAGGAAGGTTTATTCAGCACTTGCACATACAAGAGCGTGGAGCGAACTGCATCCGGCCAGAACACATACAGTAAATATACAGCTGAAGAACATTCCAGTACAATGATTCTTGACATTTATGGATGCTTCTAGAATGTACTCAAACCGAATATAATAATTAAAATGGTACACTCGAGATGAGTTTTGAACACACATCCCTCCATGCAACATTTTTGTATCATAACCACTACACCATGTAGCTATTCAGCTTCTTCTGGGACAATATCATCTGCTCTTCAAGCCACTGTGTTTGTTGACAAACTGATGTTTTTAAGTAATCTAGCTATTTCTGGACACATTTCCTCAACTGCTTCAATCATGCAGTACTTTATAATTTACTGTCAGCAAGTGGTTTTCCTTGTTTTGTTGTAGAGTGAGCCACATGGTAACTAGTACAAGTTACTGCTTCTTGTTCAGCATTTACTTTCTTAAAAAACATTTACTGAGATTTCGAACTGCTTTGAAAGATGGATGTACTTCTAACCGTTGGCTTCCAGTAAATCTGGAATGACTCTGAGAATGTTTGCCTTCATAATGGCGTTTTACATTGTATTCTTTGATGACTAATACTGTTTCATTGCAAATTATGCCTATTGCCTTATATTGATGTCACCATTGCTCTTTAAGGGTGGTAGGGCGTCAAACGGGCCGACTTGGAGCAGGAGAGGCACCTCAGGACATTTTAATTTCCACTGTCTATACTTTTATAATTAAATTCATAAAACTTTGTCAGCATGACCAGGAAGGATTCAGGATTCACACTCGTAGCAGCAGAAGTTCAAAAACATAACAAAATAATTTTTTACATGTGAAATTTCATCATTTTTTCACTTACTATTGGCTGCATTTGTTGCTATAGGTACACTTTTCTTCATAAGTAAGAGAGACTGTTCGATGAATTTTGCACAGCGTACAAAACATACTTACAGGTGTCTGAAACTCTAGAATCTATTTAATTTATGAAAAAATGAATGAGCTGTTAAATTTTAAACTTCATGTTTAGAAAAAAATCAAATTTTGTAGTTAATTATCTCAATTTTTACCACAGTTTTTAATAGATTTGGAAAATTCTAGAGTTTCATACACCTGTAAGTATGGTTTGTATGCTGTGCCAAATTCATCAAAGAATATCTCTTACTTGTGAAGAAAAATGTACCTATAGCAACAAATGCAGCCAACAGTAAGTGAAAAAATGATGAAATTTCATATCTAAAAAAAATTTATTTTGTTATAGTTTTGCACTTCCACTGCTATGAGTGTGAATCCTGAATCCTTCCTGGTCATGCTGACAAAGTTTTATGAATTTATTATCTGCAAATATCCATACAAAAGAGTTGTAACTGCAAATAGAAATTATGCCAGTTAATAGTATTAAGAGCAACGGTTTTGAGTAAAGAATTCCACTGGATCTATCTTTAAGATAATTTTAGTTAAATTAGATACTCACTGTTAAATATACAGCATCTTGACTGAGAAACTGATGTCACAAAACACCCTAGTACCTCTATATTTTGCTTTTCAGATCGCACATGTTGCTACAACTCACCAGATGGTACTGTACATAACTTCTCAGCTCTCTGGAAGACATCACCACTACACATTTAGCATTGTTGGAACTAGTTGTAACAACACATAAAGCGCAGCATACGCTTCAGCTATCTTTGCTGCACTGTAACGACCTGGGTACTTGCCTGTAAGTGTGGAGTGGGATCTGTCCACACTCCCTGTAGAACTGTAGTACTGAAATGGAATACTATAGTATGTTGGTATGGTGAACTATAGTCTGTCCAACTTTCCTTCAGCCATGCCAGTGATGGCTGCAGGGTATGGTGGCTGGTAAATACACAGTCGGCAGGGCACGTGTAGGAGAGCAGTAGTGGTGGGGGTTGCTGGCAGGCACTGTAGTGGGAAATGCCGAGCGCTGGAGGGGAAGTGCCATTCTAAACTGAAGCCTACACTCATATTTTACGTGAATATTAAGTGGAGCCCATCCATGCCTAATCAGGGCTCATGCAGCTGTATATAGATAGACGTTTTTCCCTCGCTCTATTAGCGAATGTAACAGGAAAGGAAATGACTAGTAGTGATACAGGGTACCTCTGCCATGCACCGTATGGTGGCTTGTGGAGCATCTATGGGGATGCAGATGTAGATGTAGATGAGGGATCTAGCAAGCCCAGATCTAGGGGGCAGAGGCAAACTGGGGTACCTGCCTCGGGCAGCAATTTCAGTGGGTGCCAAATTCACTCTTGAAGAAAAAAACCTTTGTTTCTCAAAGCACCTAGCGCCCAGTGCACATTGGCCTATCGATTGTTCATATGATTTTGAAACGCATCCCTGTTGGTTTTCGAATATTTTTGAACATATTCTAGGTTGATTTCTCAATCAATCGTAAATTGATTTTTGAATGCGTGCATAGTTACATGATTTCTCTGTCAAGGGAGTCCCCATTTTCTGTAGCCATAAAAAACTTTCCCGCAAAAAAATGGGGACAGGGCTATATGAGCTGAGCTGAATAAACTGAAACGGATAAATGCCAATCGCTGTTTGTTTATGTGGTCGATTGGGTGTGCAAATGATACGCATTGTCATAATTATTAGTGAAATCAATAGATTCAGACTATCAGAGTGGAAATAAAAGACTAACGGGAGTAACAGGTAATTTATTTATCGCATTAACAATACAGCCTAACGCAAGGCCTTGAAATGTAAGGGGGTTGCATGCTTCTACATCTAACAGTAAAGACTTCTCATTAATGCAGTCTTGTTCGTATACAGTTGATAATGCTTTTTTTAAATAACATAAAGAACATAATATATAAAAATTTCTCTAAGGTCACAGTGAATTGAATGCTTAACAATTGTTAAAGTGGTTGTATGTAATTTGTTTCTGCCAACTTGATGAGAATGTAATTTACATAATGCAAATGACAAAGGAAAATAAAAACATGTAATACAATGATTGTGGCGAAAATAAGTTGCAATATATAGATGGAAGTGGTATACTATATTTGGATGAGTAATATAGTCTAAATAGCTTACTGGTTGATAATAGCCTATTTCTGCCTATTTCAGGTGAGAACCTCGAGCTATTCTCATCTGAAATAGTTAGTGATTATGTATGTTTATTGTGTTTGTATGTATTGATACATTAGTGAGAGTGTTGCAAGTCAGGACACTGCTTGCTTTTTCAGCAGTTGTTTGTTTGTCTTATTGTTGGTAGTTGTGGTATATTCTATGTGATACCTTGGGTACATACTCCAGTTATTACGTACATTTTATACGATTGAGCATTTGACACATGGAATACATGAAGTTTAGCTTTACATGAGGAATAGCTTTTGGTTGTAAATTTGTTAGTAGAAATATAATGTAATTCATTGCTACTTGAATGCATTGTTGCGTAAGTAACAGCTAAGAGAGATTACATATTGTCTTCTCGGTGTATCCAACAAAGTGAAATTTTGACAGAAAATTTTTGCCAGATCGTCACACCGCTAAGGGCCAGTTACACAATCCCTGGAAACCACTTAATTCTATTCTCGAGAGAGCACAGAACACACGTTGTACGAATACGTAATTACGCCTAACCGGAGAATAAGTGCGAGATAACTGAACCGGTGATTCTGGTAGGATTAGTGAAGTTAAGTGGAGAATAAGCTTTGACAACGGCAGAATTAGTGATGACAAGATTGTTTGTTAGAACGAGGAAGGAGAAGAAATGGGAACATCACACAAGTTATATGGAAGAATATGACGATTCGAAATTTATATAAGATTTTCGTGCTACTACTACTTTTCGATCTCATGCTTGAAAAAATGTTGCGTATGAATGAAATGTGAAACTATTTCCCAACAAGAAACTTTTTGCTTGTAACAGACCTAATGTGCATTTGCTATTGGTGCATCGTGAATTATGTTCTGTCGTGTCATTTGCGTAAATGAGGTAGATAAAAACGACCATTTGTGCCAAAACAGTCTCTCATATTTAGCGTCTGTTGCAATTGCTGCAATATTTCCTTTTACCCAGCAGACAATGACGAAATAGACGTAATCAGATCAAGAAACCACGCCCGTCTTGGGTACTATTCATATAACAGCTTTTTCAGTATTAGACAACGACATTTTGATTTTGCATGTAGCAAAACTTTTGGCAAACTTTAATGAGGTAATAGTTCTTTCGCAGAAAGGAAAGCACGCCCTGTAAAGCTGTAGCAAAATTCGAGAGAAAAAGATGCTGGGACCTAAGGAGTGATGACATGTGTACTGTCTTGCTTGTCTCTTGTCTCTACTGATTTTATGTTTTCTATAATTAATTTTATGTCATACAAAAGAGAACATTATTAGCTAATAGGCAAAATTGGAGGTAGAGAAGGAAGGGAAGTTACCTTTTTTAGATGTGTTGGTGGAGCGAAAGCCGGATGGACGACTGGGCCATTCTGTGTGCAGGAAGCCAACCCATACACACTTATATCTGCATAGCCACAGGTTCCATCATCTGTCTCAGAAGAGGGCTATGCTGAATACTTTAGTACACAGAGCCAGGACTATTTCCGACAAGGACCATCTCGGTCCTGAGATTAACCATTTGACGACTGTTTTCAAGAGGAATGGTTATTCTGTCGGTGGAATTAAATCAGTATTGTCCAAGAAAGTAAGACACGATGCCGGCCATATACAAGAAGAGGACCAACACATAGCGCGGCTTCCTTTTTGCGGTGCTACAACGAGCAAGATAGCCAGAGTCCTGAAGAGGCAAGGAATAAAACCAGTTTTCCGACCACCTAGGAAAATTAAGGAAATGTTGAGACCAGTCAAAGATAGTCTCGGCTTAAGAGTGCCGGGAATTTATACTATTTCTTGTGAATACGGCAACAATTACGTGGGCCAATCTGTAAGAACCGTTGCCGACCAGCGCCACCTGAAATACAATCAGCGGTGGCTGAACATAGCCTGCTTAACAAGCATAAGATTTTATTTGAAGAAACCAGAGTAATAGCCCACGCATCGAATTACTGGGACTCTGTGATCCGGGAAGCAGTCGAAATTAGACTTAGCGATAATAACTTTAACAGAGACAACGGCTATGCACTTAGCAACACTTGGAAGAGTGCACTGGATAAAGAAAAATCGCAGAGAAAAACTTCCCGCACTTTACCTCCTGATTCAAGGGATGGCGTTGCAAGCAACGCTTGATAGAAACTACATCTATGGAAGTAGAGGGCGCCACTTCACTACGCGCCATATCGCTGTTGCTAAGACGTCTTCCAGCAAATCAGGAGCCGTCCTTTGCATATAAAAGTGGGAACCTCGCTAGTTCACGACAGTCGCTTCCTTCCTCTCGCACCGTCCTTCCTATGTCACCCTCCACAACACCAACTCCCGTATCTTTTATCCCACGGCTGGCGTCCCCCAGGGTTCTGTCCTCTCCCCTCTCCTTTATCTTTTGTATACAGCTGATATGCCCAAGCCACACCCACCAGTCCACCTTCTCCAGTATGCTGATGACACCGCCTTCCTGGCTCTCTATCCTACCCTTCAACGGTCTCAACGTACCCTCCAAACCCACCTTAACCAGTTCACCACTTGGTGTAATCAGTGGTTCCTCCGTCTCAACCCCTCCAAAACCCAGGCAATCATCATAGGCCGCACTACTCGCTCCTTTCGCCTCCCTGATTTCTACCTCACCCTTCATGGTCGTCCTATCCAGCTCACCCCCACCCTGAAATACCTTGGCCTCACCCTCCACCGACACCTCACCTGGACCCCTCATCTCCAGACCATCCAGCAGAAAGCCCATTTCCGCCTCCGCCTTCTGAAACTCCTGTCTGGCCGGACATGGGGATTGCATCCTTCTACCATCCTCCACACCTACAAATCCCTCATCCGTCCTATCCTCTGCTATGCCAGCGTTGCCTGGATCTCCGCCCCCACCCGCTTTTACAAGGCCCTCCAAATCCTTGAACGCCATGCGCTCCGCCTTGCCTTCCGTATCCGCCTTCCTCCCCCCACACGGCTCCTGTATGAACTGATCCCCTTCCCCCACCTCCTCCTGTTCCTCCAACATCTCCGCATCCTTTACATTGTTCGCAGGCTTGATCCCCCCCACCCTATGGTTTCCTCCTTCCTCTCTACCCCCCGCCCATTGCCGTACCTCTATCGTTGTATCCCTCCCTCTCTCCACCTCCACACCCTCCATCTCCTTCATCAGGGCAATTTCCAACGCCTCCCCCTCCCGGATGACGAACTTCGCCGTGACATCTACCCTTCCTTCCAACTATAACCTGGCCTTGTTCCCCCCCCCCTCCCTCCCCAGGGCCCCCTTTTTCCTCTTCCCTCCTTCTCCCAGAGCGGATTTTCCTCCATCCCCCCCTCCCCTGAGACCCTGCACCCCATACTTGCCTCTTTCCTTCCCACATCCCTCCCTACCTGGCCTTCTTCAGCGCGCCCCCCGCTCATCTCCTCCATCCCTTCCCCTCCCTCCCTTCTTCAGGTCCCACTCATCTCCTAGCGCCTGGCAGATCCTCTGATCATCATCAGTGTGCCACATCAGTGTTGTCTAGTGCTGTTTCTCCTGCGCATCACGAGGTGTGATTTTAATTGTGTACTGCCTTGAGGTTCGCCGTCAGTGTTATGTTATGTGCTATGCCGTCCGTCGATATCTTTATACTGTGCCTTGTGTTCTTTTAATCGTCGCAGTGTGTGGCTTTTTGTGTGTGCTACTTTTAAACAGTTTTTATCTCCATTTTAGTCACCCCATTTTTTTGTCTATTGCCTTCCATGTTGTTACCCCTTTTTTATATCTATGTTCACCTTATTCTCTCCTTTGCTGTTTTTAAATGTCTTCTATTGTTTTGTTCTATGACTTTCGGCTGAAGAGCAGCGCATATGCTGCTGCCAGCCTGCCCCGATGGGGAACTGAAATACAATAAAGAAAAAAAAAAAATAGTTCACGACAGTCAGCTTTAGCCCTGACGACAACCATGGAGGTGGTGGTCGAAAGCTTGGTGTTTTATCCTGAATTGACGCGGCATGTACACCGAGAGATTTTTACTCCATAAAGAGTGCAAATTTTCTGAAGATCTTTTATTCTCGCGGTCATAAATAATCCCACTTGGTATAAATATTGAGTTGTCTTTGCAGAGATGTGGATTGAGACCGTCCGACCAAGTGGGAGATACATTACCTTACGTCCTTACACTCACACGCTTGAATTTCACAGAGTCAGGTATAGTGACGTGCGTTAGAAGAGTGTTGAGTGAAAGGGTGTGGCACCACAGTTTGGCACATCTGAGATTAAATAACAAGTCTTACATTGCCTCGAACATATATGCTCTATACATCAGCCTCTTCAGGAAGATGTGCGCTACAAAACGAAAATATTTTTCAAAAACTTTTTTTTTTATTTTTATTTTTTTTAAGGTTGACATCTTACCTTAAACACTCGAGTGGGGGGATGGGGAAGGGGGAGGGCGCTATCATAGATCTAGGGCTGGGGTTCAGTATTAGAATTAGAATTTAAAAGAGCTTTGAAGGACTTAAGACCGAATAAGGTAGAAAGGATAGAAACATTCTATCAGAATTTCTAAAATCATTGACGTGAAGAGGAAACAAAACGACTATTCAGGCTGCTGTGCAGAATGTATGGCTTTCGGAAAAACATCGTCCACACGATTCCAAAGACAGCAAGAGCCGATAAGTGCGAGAACTATAGCACAGTCGGCTTAAAAGCTCATGCATCAAAGTTGCTGACACGAATAATGACAGTATAATGGAAAAGAACGTTGAGGAAGTGTTCGATGACCATCAGTTTGGCTTTAAGAAAGGTAAAGGCATCAGAGAGGCAGTTCTGACATTGTGGTTGATAATGGAATACTAAAGAAAAATCAAGACACATTCATAGGATTTGTTGATCTGGAAAAAGCATTCATTGTTGTCAGATGGTTCAAAATGTTCGAAATTTTGAGAGAAACAAGGATAAACCATAGGGAAAAACTGGTAATTATACAACATATGCAAGACCCAAGAAGAGAGAATGAGTGGAAGACCAAGAACGAAGTGCCCATGTGTAAGAGAGGGATGTAGTGTTTCGCCCTTACTGTTCAATGTATGCATCGAAGAAGTAATGACGGAAATATAAGCTTCATCAGTGGAATTAAAATTCAAGGTCAAAATGACATCAGTGATAAAATTCGCTGATGACGTTTCTATCTACAGTGAAAGTGAAGAAGAATTTCAGGATCTGTAGAAGGGAATGAACAGTCTAATGAGTACAAAATATGAATTGAGAAAAAATCGAAGAAAGACAAAGCAGAGAGAAATAGTAGAAATAAGAACAGTGAGAAACTTAACATTATAATTGATAATCATGAAGTAGAAGAAGTTGAGGAATTCTGCTACCTAGAAAACAAAATAACGCATGACTGACGGAACAAGGAGGACATAGAATGCAGAGCAGCACTGGCAGTGGCGAAGAGAAGTCTACTGTTATTTGAGGAATAAATTTCTGGGGATGTATGTTTGGAGCACATCATTGTACAGTAGTGAAACGTGGACTATGGGAAAACCAGAACAGAAGAGAATCGAAGAATTTGAGATGTGGTGCTACAGAAGTATGTTGAAAATTAGGTGGACTGGTAGGGTAAGAATGAGGAGGTTCTCTGCAGAATAGGGGAGGCAAGGAGTGTATGGAAAACACTGACTAGTAGAACGGACAGGATGGTAGGACATCTGTTAATACATCACGTAATAACTTCCGCGGTACTAGATGGAGCTTTAGCAGGTAAAAGCAGTAGAGGAAAACAGAGATTTGATTGCACCCAGGAAATACTGAGTACGTAGGTTGCAAGTGCCACTTTGAGAGAAAGAGATTGGCGCAGGAGGGGAAATCGTGGCGGGCGGCATCAAATCATTCAGACGACCGATAAAAAAAGTCTTCCATACGATTCTTTTAAATCTTCTCTATCGTTCATGATATCTCTGTTGATCCATTTCTTACTACGTCTAAAATTAGCTTTCTGCTGATTGATTTTGTATGTGGGAGGATGGGGGCTCCAGTCTCCATACGGCCATACTGATGTAGGGTTTCAGTGGTTTCTGTAAATTAATTTAAGTAAATGCTGGCATGATTCCTACTGTAATGCAACGGCCCATCCTTATCAAATTGTCTACGTACTTATGTAAATGACGATATGTAAGAATTATGTTGCATGTTTTTCAACTAACACCGTAATATGTTCAATATCTTTCTACAAGGATTCACGGGCTAATAAAACAATTACCTCGCTAGTTCTACTACTATTACTTCTATTCAACAGCTAATCGATCCTTGTCATGTGTCATGGCTCATAAGAGTCACTGCCATTCGGAGTCCCCAACAGACCGGAGTGAATGTATTCAGTTTTCAAACAGTATCGGATGGAAATTTAATAGGCAAAAACAACAAAGACGAGTACTTTTATGAAATCCTAGTAATGACTGATAGAGATCCATTATTAATTTTTTTATCATAGTAAAAGTTTTCGAAACATAATGAGTTTTCAAATGTTGGCTGACTTGATGCTTTCTTTTTCAAATGTTTATCGGCCCGCGCGACTGAAATTTGACAAGTGTATTTCGGACTTAGGGGCGAGTTTGAGGTTGTGAACAAAGTGCGGTTTTTCTAAATAGTGTTATTGACCCGTGAGGCTTGAAGAAAGTTCGGTATTCATTATGAAAACGTTTTTACAACTTAAACACTTAAAAGGACAAGATTCGTGTGACTGAAGTGCTTCACGTTGTGTTATTCGCAGTGTGTTTACCCTCGTAGCCAGCAGAATTTGCCGTCAATATACAACACTGCTAAAGAAAGAAGAATTTTATAAATAGTTTCACTGTAAACTGTAAGGTAGCATTCGGAAGATAACTAAAAAAACGCCAGTTTTTGCAAAGTATAAAGTGTTGTATTTATAAATGAACGTCATGATGCCCGAATTGAATCTGAAAGAAAAGAAGTACGCCAATCTACGTAGAAATTTAGACGAGCTGGGATACCATCAGAGTTTGGGTACAGACTCGTTACATCTTGTCGAGGCTTTACTTTCTGATTTGCTACATACTACGGAAAGCTTAAGACATTATAAAGAACTTGCTCAAAAAACTCTCGAGGTGAGCGTCGCCTGGTCCCAGAGACTTTGCAATACCTTGGCTTAGTTTGATATTCATATTTAGATGGACATTAGTGTGTTGACGCTGGCCTACAAATTTCTTGATGTGTTGACATAGTACGTAGTTGCTGATGATTCAGATCATGATAAATGTTGCACGGAGATGAAGCCCAAAATTGCGATCACTTGAGAGAGGAAAACATGCGAAAGCATATGGCCAGTGTGATACCGTGGCAGCTTTGCAGATTTACCGAGTTACAAATTGTTCATAT
The DNA here is from genome assembly GCF_021461395.2 of Schistocerca americana. NCBI lineage: Eukaryota > Metazoa > Arthropoda > Insecta > Orthoptera > Acrididae > Schistocerca > Schistocerca americana. The sequence continues at coordinate 224,794,752 of NC_060125.1, read as the reverse complement.
TTGTTGGTAATGACAATCACATTAATTAGTAAAGCTCTTACAACACAGCATTTGACTGTACACTATACCGTTCCATTGTACCGGGAAACACTACAAACATTTATGTGCACACTGATTTTAATACAGTTACACTGATACGTTCGTTTTTTTGTTAAGCACCTTAAAAGGGTTCTTATGCAAATATATTCTCTTTGCGTTACACAAAACCATAGATCGCTAAAAAAGTGCAAAATAAAAACTCTGTGAAAATTCGCGGCCAGTTTTAAGACAGGAACCAGATCTTCAATTCAAAATTGTTTACATTTTTTTACTGGTATGTTTCAACGTTTGAGCTTACTATTCATAGGAGGGAATTTCCCAATCTGAGGAAAGTTTCAATTTACAACGGAACACTCATTTCATTTTCTCAGTGAAAAATGATTCTTGAACTGGATGTTATTTAAATGACTTATTGTTACTTGATGATTTCTGCCTGCTATTATGCATTACTATGTGTGTGGCTTCATGATGGCTGTCTGTGCTCACATCCTCTCCAGTTACAGCTTTTTAAAAAAATCTTCATATGGAAGCAGAATTTAGGAATGTGTGTGGTGTTGTTCCTGTTGATCTAGTGCATTTAAAAGAGAAGAATGTCGTTGCTGGAAAAGTCATTGCCTTGAATTTGCATTGAATTATATATAATTTGTGTGTGTGTGTGTGTGTGTGTGTGTGTGTGTGTGTGTGTTTTTACCAACAGGATCACATAACAACTTCAGTTCCTTCCTTTCTATGATTCCTATTTTGCCAGTAGTCACTTGTTTTATCTCCATGTTGTCTTTTCCTCTCTTCTGTCCATGTTGTTCCTGACTTCTACTCTGAAAGCCTAAAAAATTTAGTATTTGTTTCTTAAAAAGGTCTCTTTCCATTATTTCTGATTGTTTGATGTTTCTTTCTACTCCTTTCCATACTTCCGTAATCCACGCTATTGTTGAGTTCTTCTTACAGGAATACAGGAATATGGGTTTTCTTAGGCTGTTCGTATTCATTCAGTAGAGAATTAATCTTCGCTTAGCCAACACTTCTGATATTTTTTCTATATTTTTGCAGATCACCTCACTACTTCTCATTTTCCAATGAGCCTTTTAAATACCGTTAGTCTGCCAGCTTGTAGTTCATTGCTAGGCATTCACATCCAAATGAATGTTCTGGTCATACCACTCTGGTGTAATGTTTTGTTTTTCTACATACACATTCCTTGTTATAAACATTCTTTATCATATCATATGCTCATTCCATTTTGTTAACTCTTTAAGTCTATTGTAAATTTTTCTTGTCGATTTTGTGGCATGATTTCTCCAGTGTATTTAACTTTACATACTCACTCTATTTTACGTATTTGTATTTCTGTGCATTTTTGTGCATTTTTTAATATTTGTTATGCATTTTTTTCAGCTTACGTTTTGAGACTAGTTGTATTCGCTATTTTTACCAGAAAATTTATTTGAATAACTGCTTCTGTCAGATTTTCTGAAAGCATTGCAAAATCTTCTGCAAAACTCAGGCAGTGTACCTTAATTCCATTTGCTTTCCTTCCCAGAATTATTGGTTCTTCTCCTTCCTTTTTTTTCAAATTTCAGGTCCTTACAATTTTTTCTAAACTTTAGATATCACCTTTCTTGAAGTTTCACAAATTGTTTGCTAATTTTACTTTAACACCAAACTCTCTACTGTTTTTATCTCATGTTTCACTGTCTACCAAATCAAATGCTTTCTTAAAAATCAATAAATGACATGATTATAGGGTTGTTAGTTAACATTCTTTAGTGAATTATTGATTTTAAATTAAAAATTTGTGCTGTACAGAATCTTCCCTTTCCAAAACCACACTGATATTTTACCAGTTGTTTGTTCAAAGATCTGCAGCAGTGTCCAACAGAATTTATAACACCATTTTGTATTGCAGTGGTAGAAGTGACAGTCCTCTATAATTTTTGATGTTTTGTCTCTTTCCCCCTTTTTGTGTAATGGTCGGGTTAATGCTACTCTTTTGGAATTTTTTAAATTTTTTCAAACTTTCTCAAAAACAAGTTGTAGGTCTTTTATAATTTTTTAAAATGTTTTTCAATAATTCTGCTGAAAAGGAATCTCCACCACTTTCTTTGTTGTTTTTGATTGTGTTGATGTGTTCATGAATTTCTTGCACTGTTGGTGGGAAATCTTCCTCCAGATTTTGTGGTAAACTGGAAATTCCAATTTGACTGTTGGACCTGCTAATATTTCACAATTTTCTTTGTTATTTAATCCTCTTTTGCCATTTTCATCTCTGAAGCATTTGCTTGGTGCATTGTCTTTTAAGTATAGGCCTATATTTAAAAGTTGAGTAAAAATTTCTAGTAGACATTATTTTTGGCGAAATTTTCTAGTGTTTCCATAAGCTAAGATTTTATGACTTGATTCTTTTGATTTACCAGATTATTTTTGGTGTTTTCTCTTTGTTGTCTGAATTGTTCTAAGTGTTATTTTTTGAACATCTCCATTTTATGCACTTTTTTCTAATTCTTCTTCACACACCTTATTCACGTGCTCTTTTTTTAAAAAAAATCCTTGACTGGCCCTAAAGTTTTCTCTGCTGCATTAGTAATTTGTTCCTGGGTTTCATATCAGTCACCTTTTTTGTTGTTTCAATGCCATCTCTACATTTTTCTATAATTTTTATTGTGATGTTAGCTGTAGTGGAGTTGTGTCCAACATCGTTCTTGGTTGTCTTTTTCATTTTAGATGGGAGAAACCAAATCTAGATTAGAGAATGATCTGAATCAAATTCCCCAGTTCTGATTACTTTAAAGTTCACAATTTCCACGGTACTCATTTTGAATAAGGCTATGTGACCCAGTTTGAAGTAGCCTCCTAGGTTTGGGCTTAGGGATATCAAAGTTTTTGCCTTTTCTTGGTAACTTTCGAAAATGTATGGACATTGGTTTTAACTCAAATATTTTACTCATATTGAGGTGTTTTATAATTTGTGTCTGTTCTTAAGTGTGCTGGATATTCAACTACAATACTCTGAATCTTCTTTTACTTCTCAGGTTGCTCATTGCAGTCACCAAGAAGTATTCTAACATTGTTTTAAGTATGGCAGAGATTTCTGATTGTAAAGATCTCAAACTTGATTTTCTTGCTGCATAGCTCTTCTGTTGTCATCATTTATATGTATGGGGCACTTTGTATAGGTGTAGCTTGTATTCTTCACTTTCCGATTTCTCTTTAAATTCTGTTATACTAGCAATGATTTTTTGTTTTGTTTATATAAATGCTGTCCCAAACATCAGCATGTTTTCAATTATACATACTTACCTATATTGTAATTCCTTTTCATTTTTAGTGAAAATTGCTGTGGTAAGTTATTGGAATAATTGCTAGGAAATGAAGATACCTGTTTCCAAAAACAAAATACATGTATGTTTGAAAGCAAAAGAAGATAGAAAAAAGAAGCATTAACTGGAGGCTTGCTCTTTCTGTGGACTAGACTATCTACATCTTGACTGGAACCATTCCATTTACAAATAGATTGTCACTAGATAATTTTACGTGAGAAAGTTCAGTTATTTGTTCTCCTCAGCCTGAATAAATCATTGTAACTGATCAATAAGTCAACAGTGCACTTTTTTTAAAAGCAGCTGTAGTGACATAAAATATACTGAACAGTTGCATATGCCGTTTAGTGATTTTCCTCCGTTCAGTCAGTCTTATTGGTTTCAAAGAGCGAACACAATACAAATCTCTTGGGATGGGTCAGTCCAGATACACAGAAATGGCTGCTACTGAAGAAAACATCCATATTTATACATGGAAAGCCAAATTCTGTTGTATGGAAAAGAGGACTTCTCATAGTTCTATGATTTATCCCATGCCTTGTTTGTCTTGAACAGTTTGCAGGTAGGATGATTGTGTCAGTATGTCTCAATGTGAGCTTTAATATTTCTGATTTTCATATGAAGAATTTTTTTTGTTAAATATACATTTTAGGAAGTAAAGAGAATGTACACTCTCAGAATTTAATTATGGCATAATAAACATCTTGATACTGCATTATACCTCTTTCTTAGTGACTGCCTTTGTTGGATCCCCTGTATAATCATATGTGATTAGGATACCAGGCTGACGAGCAGTACTCAAGAATCCTTAAAATTCTTCTATTTACATTGTCATCTGATTCTCCTACTTTTATATGGTCTTTCCATATCACTCTAGACAGATATTCCAAAATACTTTAGTTGATGCAGTTCCCATTGAATCTTTTGCCTATCTTGTAATTGAACCATGGTGGCTGTTTCTGTCACTGGTGGACAGTGTATTACATTTACTAATGTTGAGGGTCAACTGTCAGTTTCTGCACCAAATGTTGATCCTCTGGAGGTCTCCATCCATTATCTGCAAATGACATCTCAGAGTTTTCACTAAAATCGTGACTTCATAAGTACATGCTTGGTGGGCATGGAGCTCGTAGTCATTGCGATACTCCATCCTTTCCTGTGCTGCATTCCTGTCTCTGATTATCAAGTTTCTCAGACTTGGTCTGTAGCAAGGATTCCTTAGTTATGATCTGTCTTTTCCGTGGGGGCACTTATTGTCACTGCCTAATTGCTTTTCCAAACTTTCATTTCTTCACTCATACACACTGAAGCAGCAAAGGAACTGGTTTAGGTAGGCAGATTCAAAAACAGAGATATGTAAACAGGCAGAATATGGTTCTGTGGTCAGCAATGTCTACATAAGATAACAAGTGTTTGTTGCAGTTGTTGGATCGGTTACTGCTGCTATAATGGCAGGTTATCAAGATGATTTTGAACGTGATGTTATAGTCAGTGCACAAGCGATGGGATACGGCATCTCCATTGTAGCGATGAATGGGGATTTTCCTGTACGATCATTTCACAATTCTACCGTGAATATGAGGAATTCGATTAAACATTCTGGGGAACAAGCTTTCAGGTCAGTTAGCAAAGGAAGCTAGTAAAATGGAAGTATTGGAGATGAGTATGCTGGAATCAGACTTGTGGTTGACACTGTATCTTCCACTTTTGGAGGCATGAAAGGGAGAATGTCACTTATTGTCACAACAAGAAGTCTAGGAGTAATAAAAGGGTCCAAACCCACTTGGTGAGCTCCCTTCATCCTTCTTAGGGGAACTGACTCTCCTTTGCCAGTTCTGTATAGGCCACACTGGCTGACTCGTGCTAAAATCCTCAGATGGTGTTGTGACACCCTCTCTGTTGGTGGACTATGGATGTCTTGTTAGTGTCTTAACTTCACTGCCTTGTGGTAAACAAAGATACTCCAGTCACTGCCTCCACTGTTCAATGATGATGCCCACATGGCAAACTTGGTTTCTTATTTTATTGGAGAGAGTGGTTTATTTACAATCATTTGAAGTTTAGCTCTGTTCTCATCACATTTTTACTATTCTGTTACGTGAACATTGTGGTCCAACATCTTGTGGCCAGTGCACCTCTCCCTCCTCACTGTATTTAGTTACTTTCTGTGGCTGTCTTACTTTCACTTTTCTTCTCACAGTGTTTTAACTAAATATTGGAGTTGCTTTGTCTCTGCCCCTGAACTGTAGACACTTATTGTCACAACAAGAAGTCTAGGAGTCCTATTCGGCCTCTTTATGTTTTCGTACTCATACTTGTTTCCATAATTAACCATTCTGTGATGGAGCGTTCTATCTGTGATAGGGGGACTGCCAGTTGGGTGTGGAAGCATACCTCCTGCCACAAGACTAGCCATGGAAGGTCTCCAGCCCCATGTGGCCAGTGCATCTCTCCCACATCACTGTATTTTATTACTTGTTAATAGTTGTTTTTCCTTCACATTACTTCTTACCTGGCCCTGCTCACTAGGTGATATTGCTAAAGATTAAACTGGTTGTCATCCCTTTGCTCCTCATGGAATAATTTGGGCTTTGATTATTAAAGGAAGAAAGAACTGATGACCTCACTGGTTAGCCCCTTTTAAAGCCACTAATCAAACAACCAATAACGAAAACAACAATGTACGCCATCTTTACTGTGAATGTATACACCACTATGGTTTTATTTGTATAAGTTTGTTGATTGAATACAGATTGATACACTTCTTGAAAGAATCCAAGGCTTTTTCTCTTCTAGCCATGGGAAAAGTGTTTCTTCAGCAGTTGTAAATACACATTCTTATACACCCACAATAACTCATAAACCTGATCCAGTTGTTAATTTTCTGTTCCTAAAAGTAAGAGGAATCATCTATGAGCTGTTTGTACTTGGCATCTATTCCTAAGAAATTTTCAGGGTTGTAAATGTGCATACAAGCTGCAGATGTATGGGAAGATATAATGGTTATTTTTCATAAATGCTGGATTGTTTTACTTCCTCATAAGTTATGGAATGACAGTTGCATTGAATGGAAGCAGCAATTGGGAGTGGGGGCAAGGAAGAGGGAAGGATAGTAGAGTATGAATGGGATGGCTGGGGGACAGAAGAGTGCTGTCAAGGACTACTGTAGAAGGCAGCAGCACAAGGATGTAAGGGGCAGTGGTGGAGGGTGTGGGGGTGGCAATGGGGAGAGAAGGGAAGACTGGTGAGTGCACTGGTGTAGAGCAAGCACAATGAGGGTGGGGGATGTGAATTGGGAGTTGGGTGTAGGGCAGAGGTGGCAGAAACTGGGGTGTGGGGGGGGGGGGGGGGGGGAATGAGGAGGCAATGAAATTTCGGGAGGGGATAATATGTTGTAAGGATGACTCCCATCTTAGCAGTTCAGAAAAGCTGTTGGTGGAAAAGTGGATTCAGGTGGCCTGCATTGTGAAGTAACCATTGAATCAAACATGTTATGTTCAGCTTTGTGTTGTGCCACAGGTGGTCTGCTTTGCTCTTGACCACAGTTTGGCGGTGGCCATTAATTCTGGTAGTGAGCTGATGGGTAGTCATACCAATAGAAAGAGCATAGATACTTTCACAGGTGGCCTGGCCTCTGATATGGTAGGATAAGCCTTTGACAGGACTGGAATAGGGGGTGCTGGGTGGGGATATTACCCCTCTGGCAATGGCCTGGGATTGGGAGTGATACAGGGATGGGCTAGGATGTTGTGGAGGTTGGGTGGGTGATGCTATTGAAAACTACTTCTCATCATTATTCAGACTCCCTCATTCCTATTATGTCTTACTAACTTTATCCTAACACATAACTATTTCTTCTTTGAAGGGAAGATATACAAACAAATCCGCGGTACAGCCATGAGCACTTGCATGACACCTTCCTATGTGAACCTATTTATGGACCATCTAGAGGAAATGTTCCTAGCCTCCTAAACCGCCATACCCCTGGTATGGTTCAGGTTTGTTGACAATATCTTCATGATCTGGACTCAGGACCAAGACACTCTATCCTTATTCCTTCACAACCTCAACACCTTCTCTCCCATCCACTTCACCTGGTTGTCCTCAACCCAGCATGCCACCTTCTTGGATGTTGACCTCTTCTCTCTTGGCTTTGTCCACACCTCTGTCCACATTAAGCCCATATACAACCAACAGTACCTGCATTTCAACAGCTGCCATCCCTTCCGCACCAAAAAACCCCCTTTTGCGCAACCTGGCCATCCAGGCATATCTGCTGAGATGAGAACTCTCTTGCCCCATATTCTAAAGGTCAGATAGAGACCTTCGCTGACAGGTGCAATCCCTCAGATGTGGTCTGCAAACAGATTTCCCATGCTATATTCCCATATACCCCCTGTTATCCCACAACCGCTGAGAACTAGCTACAAAGCACCCCCTTCATTACCCAGTACCACCCCAGACTGGGACAACTGAACCATATCTTTTGTCAGGGCTTTGATTATCTATCATCATACCCTGAAATGAGGGACATCCTTCCCAAGATCCCTCCTACCCCTCATAAAGTGGTGCTCGATCGCCTGCTCAACCTCCATGACATCCTCGTCCATCCCTGTGCCACTTCCAGTCCCAGCCCCCTTGCCACAGGGATCACATCCCTAAGGAAGACCCAGGTGCAAGACCTACCCAATCCACCATCCCAGCACCTGTTCCATTCCTATCACAGGCTTACCCTACCTTGCCGCTGGGCCACCTTTGAAAGCGCCCATGTCATATACTAGTTCTGCTGCAGGCATTGCACAGCTTTTTATCTTGGTATGACTACCGACTGGTTGTCTGCCAGGATGAATGGCCATGAGCAAGTTGACTGCCCTGTAGCACAACATGTAGCTTAACATAACATGCTTGATTTTAATGGCTGCTTCACAACTCAAGCTGTCTGGGTCCTCTCACTAGCAGCTTTTCTAAACTTCCTAGATTGGAGTTATCCTTACAACACATTCTCTCCTCCCAAAATTATGCTGGCCTCAACCTATGATAGCCTACTATCCCCTCACATTCCATCCAACAGTTTTTTCCGTCACCCTCTATCACGTGACATCCTCCGGACACTTCGCCTGACAACTCTCTTCTCAGCCGCCCCCCCCCCCCCCCCTCCCTCCCCTACGTACTCTCCTGGCCCTCCCAATTTCCTGGTCCACTCCCAGTTGCTGCTTTTTTTCTGGCTAGAGTGGGCAGTGGTGGCAGTTGGGTGTATAAGAGATGTGCCTGCTTGTGTGAATGTGTGTGTCTTCCGTTTCTTTTCTGAAGAAGGCTTTGGCTGAAAGCTTAGTGTGTAATAGTCTTTTTGCTGTGCCACTCAGCACATCATCTTCATGGAAAGAGACTACATTTACATGTTCTAATGATGGAATCTTCAGGTAGAAATATCATCAATATAGGAAAAGATAGATTTCTATGTACTGTAAAGAAGAGATGTTAAGTTGCAGACAGGCACAATTAAGACACTTACATAAAGCTTTTGGCCACAGCCTTCATCAGCAAAGCAGAAACACACATCATCCATACACACACAAGCAAGCACACCTCCTCACACACACACATATGACCCCCAGCTTCAGCAACTTGGACCAGAAAGCAACTATCACATGCAATGCAAGCAGCAATCTGGAGTGGGTGGGAAAGGAAAGGGATAGTAGTGTATGGGTGGGGGGAAGATGAATGCTGTCAGTTGGAGTTACCAGGGACTAGAGTGCCAACAGGTGCAGCATCAGAAGTTTTGGGGCAGGGAGATAGGGAATAAAGTAACAAAAAAGGAAGGAGTGGGGAAAGATGGATGGATGCTTTGGGAGAGGGTGGCAAACAAAGAGGGTGGGAAATGAGAGTTGGGACTACATGATAGGAGAGAGGGGGTGGAAACTGTGAGGTGGAGGGTTTGGGGACAGTATGCTACTGTAGGTTGAGTTTGTGAGGTAATTACGGGAGTGGATAATGTGTTGTAAGGATAACTCCCAAATGAACACTTCGGAAAAGCTGGTGGTAGAGAGAGGATCTAGATGGCTGAGTTGTGAAGCAGCCAAAGAAATCAAAAACATTACGTTGAGTTGCATGTTGTGCCACAGGGTAATGGGCTTTGCTCTTGGCCACAGTTTGGCATCAGCCATTTATCCTGGTAGACAGCTGGATGGTAGCCATACAAACATAAAAAGCTGTCCAATGACTACAGCAGTGTTGGTATATGAAATGGCTGCTTTCAAAGATGCCATGGCTCCTGATGGGGTAGGAAAAACCTGTGACAGGATTGGAGTAGAAAGTGCTGGGTGGGTGGATTGGGCAGGTCTTGCACCAGGGTCTTCTACAGGGATATGATCCACGTGGCGAGAGGTTGGGACTGGGAGTGGCTTAGGCACAGACTAGGATGTGAAGGTTGAGTGGAGGATGGAACACCACTTAAGAAGGGGTGGGAAGTATCTCGGGTAGGATGCCTCTCATTTCAGGGCATGATGATAGATAATTAAAGCCCTGATGTGGTTCAGTTGTTCCAGTCCAGGGCAGTATTTCATGATGAAGGGGGCACTTGAGTGTTACTGGTTCTTTGAGGTAAAGGGAGGATTATGGGTACGAGGGGAAAATGGCATGGGAGATCTGTATGTGGACTAGGTCTGTCTCTGAAGGCCTTTGTGTGACTACCAGCATGCTGAGCAAGGGAGTTGTTGTCACTGCAGATATGCCATCCTCGAGTGGCCAGGCCTGTATGGGAGGTATTTTGTGTTGCGAAAGAGATTATGACTTTCAAAATGCAGGTATTGTTGGTGGATGGTGGGTTTAATGTAGTCCAAGGTCAGATGGAGCCATCAGTGAGGGGGAAGTCAACATCTAGAAAGGTGGCATGCTGGGTGGAGCAGGACCAGATTAAGCGAGTGGGAGAGAAGGTATTGAGGTTTTGAGGGAATAAAGAAAGGGTGTCTTGGCCCTGAGCCCAGATCATGAAGATATCATTGAACCTGAACCAGTGTATGGGTTTGACATTTTGGGAGGCTAGGAAGGTCTCCTCTAGGTGGCCCATAAACAGATTGACATAGCAGCGCCCATATAGGTGTCCACGGCTGTGCCACAGATTTGTTTGTATACCTTCCCTTCAAAAGAGAAGTAGTGGGTTAGGATAATGTAAGTAAGGTGTACAAGAAATACGGTAGTGGGTCTGGAGTCTGAAGGACATTAGGGAAGGTAGTGCTCAATAGCAGTAAGACTGTGGGCAAGAGGGATGTTGGTGGATGGGGAGATGGTGTCAACAGTGACGAGTAGGGTCCTGTGAGGTAAAGTGGTGGAGATGGTAAAGAGTTGAAGGTAGTGGTCAGTGTCCTTGCTGTGGAATATTAGATTATGAGTAATTGGTTGGAGGTTTTGTTCAATGAGAGCTGAAATTCTTTTAGTGGAGTATAGTAATCAGCCACAGTGAGGTGTCCAGGATTGTTGGGTTTGTGGATTTAGGGGAGCGTATAGAAGATGGGCATGTGGGATGTTATAGTGGTGAGGAGGGAAATGGATTCAGGTAGAGCTGACAGACTCTGTATAATGTTCGTGGCAATGAGAGGTATTTTAGCTCTTCATTTATGGGAGATTTTTTATTTTACACTCTACTTCCAAGAACTATATAAATATGTAAAACTAACAGTTAAGAGGCTAGAGTATTTGACTTGGAGCAAAAGTTTCCGAACTTTCGCAGGGGAACCCTTTTATGCCCAGCCTTTTTTCTCCAATAGAGGCTTGCAAGCTGCCCCTTTGTCAGACAGCGCTGACCCACTTTTTTGTGGGTGTAGGCAAAAGCTCAAATGCAAACAAAAAGGAAAAGGAGGGGCTAGAGAGCAAAATTCTATTGATGGTGTAATTAGAGATGGGGAACTTTGTCACATGGACAGTAATGGGGAAGAAAATCAGCTTCAAGGAGACCATCCTGACAGTCACATGATGTGGAGTGGTATAGGGAAATCGTGGAGGAAAAATTAAATCGGAATTAACATGTAGAGTTTTGAGAAGATTAGAATATAAATCCTTATACAGGCATCCTGATTTAGGTTTTCTGTGATTTCCATAAATTTATTAAGGTGAATGCAACCAGGATTGCTCCTTTGAAAACGAAATGTTTGATGTCCTATCCCCTTTTTGCTCTTTCCAAACTTGTGCTCAGTCTCTAACAACTTCATTATTACAGGAATACTATATCGTAATCTTTCATTTATTTCGGACAGGAATTCGGTCACTGCTCCTACCAAGAGCTTTGAACTGCTACATTACCTAGCCCACTGAGAAGATAGCAGCTGATAATACTATACAAATGACAATTCCCTTGAAACTTCAAACAATATGATGTTAAATGGGTGACATTCTACTCTCAACTGCAATGTGTGTATCACCACCTACATAACATTGGAAACTGAGAAGTTCATTCCCATTTGTTTCCGTTCAATCACTGCTAGCTACCATTTAGGGTTTATGATATAGAACAGTGATATTGATGTAAATCTTAGTAGCACCTCGTTTAAATGAAACTGGTCTCTACATTATAAAATTTGCCTTTAGGAACACTCAGCTCTTCGAGGTGGGATTGAACCTTACAAGAAGGAAAATGCAAAATTAGTAAAAGAAGTAAATGAGCTTTATTCACAGCTTGTTAACCAGAAGGAAGAGGCAGACAAGACTCAGAGGGGTAAGTTAGATCACATATGATATCAAGGTTTGTGTAAAAATTGTTTTAATAATGTTTTCATTTACATTATCATAGTGGCAAGTACTATCAGTTAAAACTATAGGAACCAGTATCACTCCAAATTTGTTTTGACTTACAGAAATGGCTACACATGTAAAGTTTTTGTTTTCCCAAAATGGTTTGTGTATTGTGGAAAAAAATATTCAAAAAAATACAAGGGGTGACTGTGAACAGTTTCTGTTGGAAGGCTATACCATCTGGAATTAATGTACCAATCAAGCAGATTCTCAGTGAGCATGCAGTCAGTCATCTCATCTATGCACCAGGTTGAATATATCCATTTGGTAAAACACCATGACCTTCTGCACGAAGAACTCCTTAACTGCGTGCGACACCTCATCAGGCAGGAATCGTAGACTCTTTAAGGCCTTTTTAAAGGGGCTGAAGGTATGATGATAATATGGGGAGAGATCAGGACTGTAGGATGGGAGCTAGTGTGTCTACCACTTGAGTTGTTGTCCATAATGGATGTGGCTAGCCAGCCAGATCGACCAGCACCTTGTGTCAAACTGTAACCAGCACGGAACTTGGCGCACCATTCCAAGGTGGTGGTTTTTGACAGGCATCCTGCCCCCAAACACATTATTCATTCTCTGATGGATTACATCCCCACCCCAATCCTGAATGTTACTTGCCTGTGACAAGCTGGTTGATATTCCTGTTTCCATCACTCCCCGTAAAAGCCTCAACATGGTTCAGGGGATAATTTTACATCACAATCTCCTCTTGCAGTCTGACGGCGAGCTTCATGCCAATTTAGAACAGCGGGTATTCATTTCCTCCAGTGTGTGTACCGGGGACCCAAAGACAACAGGGTTGCTACCGGTGCCTTCATCTTGGCCTTTTGAGTGTGATTCATTGCCTGAAAAGGCCAAGGTGATGGTTTATCGCTATGGCGTTAAACCATACGTCCCTCCCCCTACACGGTGCTTTAAGTGCTGGAAGTTCAGGCACATGTCTTCCCACTGCAATTCCAGTGCCACGTGTCGAGACTGCTGATATCCACTGCACTGACCCACTCCGTGAGCGCCTCCTCCCACTTGCATCAGCTGTGGACAGCACCACTCCCCCTGCTCACCAGACTGCCCAGTACTCCAAAAGGAGTGGAAAATCATGGAGTAAAAGACCCTGGACTGGTTGACTTACACAGAGGCTAAACATAAATTAGAAAGATTACATCCCATTCGGGTGACGTTGACATATGCTGTAGCTACGTCACCATTGCCGTCCCAAGCGCCAGTGGTTCCTCCCTCTGTGCCACGGACAGTGGGCCCTCTGGGCCAACAGAATACATTTGCCTCCTTGCTGGTAGGGGGCAAATATTCCTCCATTGCTCACAAAGCACTTACTTTGGGAGCAAGGCCCCTCTGCTGGTGAAGCAACAGCATCCTCCAGCTCCTCTCATGTGGAAGGGGTCGCTTGGGATCCTCTCTCCCAATGTCTCCACTAATGCCACAGTGGACACTCGCCAGTGGCTCAAGGAGCCAAAAGCTGCTGCACAAAGAGCTTCACGGTCTTCCTCCGTGCCTGAAGTTGCTTCGGAGAAATCTTCCCAGCAAGCCCCTAAAGAGAAGCGAGAGAGCAAGCAAACTAAGAAGGAGTCTGCTAAGAAACCGGACCCGTGGTGGCCCCAACATCACTACTCCCTATCAATTCTGCATCTGAGGATGATGTGAAGATCTTAGCGTCCCCTTTGGACCTGGATCTCACTGATGTCTCATCCACCATAGAAATGGCTACAAATACTTAATTGGTGGCAGCAGGTGACCCTGAGGCATAACCTGCCTCTTTGGGTGCTTCATGCCTTCCCAGCCTCACTATGTCATCCTCCAGTGGAATTGTGGCAGTTTTTTCCACCACCTGGGTGAGCTACGGTATCTCTTAAGCTTTGCACCTGCTTTCTGCATTGCACTTCCGGAAACCTGGTTCCCAGAAATGCAGATCCCTTCCCTCCACGGCTATATGGGGTAGTGACTGTTATAGTGTGTCAGGTGGAGTTAGTGTCTATGTCCTGAACTCAGTATGCAGTGAACCTATGCCCCTTCAAACCCCTCTTGAAGCTGTCGCTGTCAGGATAAGGACGATGCAGGAAATAACTGCCTCGATGTATATCTTCCTCCAGATGGTGCAGCACCCCTGAACGCATTGGCTGCACTGATTGATCAACTCCCTAAACCTTTCCTACTTTTAGGAGATTTTAATGCCCATAACCCCTTCTGGGGTGGCACCGTGCTTACTGCCTGAGGCTTAAATGTCAAAAATTTTGCTGTCACAACTCAACCTCTGCCTCTTAAATACAGGTGCCCCCACACATTTCAGTGTGGTACATAACACATATTCGGCCATTGATTTCTCGGTTCTCCCAGCTATCCACTGGAGAGCACATGATGACCTGTGTGGTAGTGACCGCTTCCCCATCTTCCTGTCACTGCCCCGGCGTCAGGCCCATGGATGCCTACCCAGATGGGCTTTAAACAAGGGGGACTGGGAAGCTTTCATCTCAGCTGTCACCACTAAATCTCCCCCACATGGTAAAATCAATGTGGTGTTTGAACAGGTAACTACAACAATCATTTCTGCAGTGGAAAACGCGATCCCTCATTCTTTAGGGTGCCCCTGCAAAAGACAGTGTCTTGGTGGTTGCCGGAAGTCGCCAAGGAAATTAAGGAGCTGTACAGATGCATATGTGGCACCCTTACCTGGAGCCCCTCATAGCCTTTAAATGGCTCCGTGCCCACATTCGCTAGCTTATCAAAAGACGGAAACAGGAGTGTTGGGAGAGATATGTCTCAACCATTGTGTGCCATACGTCACCTTCCCAAGTCTGGGCAAAGATCAAATAAGTTTTTGGGTACCAGACCCCAACAGGTTTTCCCGGTGTTAACATACATGGCGTGTTATCTACTGATGCGAGCACAATTGCTGAGCACAATTGCTGAGCACAATTGCTGAGCACAATTGCTGAGCACAATTGCTGAGCACAATTGCTGGGCACTTTGCTCGCGCCTCTGCATCAGAGATCTACCCCCCCCCCCCCCCCCCCCCCCCCCAGTCTTTCGCACTCTCAGACAGCAGATGGAAGGGAATGTCCTCTCATTCATTACATGCCACAGTGAACCATATAATGCCCCTTTTACAGAGTGGGAGCTCCTCAGTGCCCTTGGACAGTGCCCCAACACAGCTCCTGGGCCAGATTGGATCCACAGTCACAGTCAGTAGTCGTCTGACTACAAGCGACATCTCCTCGTGATCTTCAACCGGACCTGGTGCAATGGCGTCTGTCCATCGCACTGGTGGGAGAGCACCATTATACTAGTGCTCAAACCTGGCAAAAGCCCACTTTATGTGGACAGCTATCAGCCCATCAGCCTCACCAAAATTCTTTGTAAGCTGCTGGAAAGTATGGTGTGTCGGTGGTTGGGTTGGGTCCTGCAGTCATGTGGCCTACTGGCTCTGTGTCAGGGCAGTTTCTGCCTGAGTCGCTCTACTACTGATAATCTCGTGTCCCTCGAGTCTGCCATCCGAACAGCCTTTTCCAGATGCCAACACCTTGTTGCCATCTTTTTTGGTTTATGAAAAGCGTATGACACCACCTGGCGACATCATATTCTTGCCACATTGTGCATGTGGTGTCTCCAAGGCTTGCTCCTGGTTTTATCCAGAATTTCCTGCCATTTCGTATCTGTGTGTTTCTATGGGATCAAACTGCTGAGCTCATCAGTCCCTTCTCTCTGTCTGTCTGTCTGTCTGTCTGTCTGTGTGTGTGTGTGTGTGTGTGTGTGTGTGTGTGTGTGCGCGCGCGCGTGCGTACGCACTCGCGCGTGCTGCATTTCAATAACTGGCCTGCATTCATTTTTACGCCACCATGTTTTTCGGCTTTGGGAGACAGAATGGCTCAGTCGCAGTATGCACAACAAACTGCATGCCATTAAGGAGACTACGAATGTGTGGCAGTCCTCCATGCGGGCCTCTCACGGGGACTCTGTGGTTCTCTGCCGGCTCCGCATCGGCCACACTTGGGCGACCCGCAGCTACCTCCTGCACCATGAAGACCCACTTTGACTGCCCTGTGACAAAATCTTCGGTTACCGGACTCGTTGCCACTAATTTTATCTGACAACGCCTAATCAGCTGATTTCGTTTTACGTTTTATTCATGGAGGTGGGTTTTATCATTTGATCTAAGTTTGAGGACATGTCCTTTGAGAGGGAAAGACGAAAGGATGTGGGTTTTAAGGGAGAGGGTAAGGAGTCATTCCAATCCCGGGAGCGGAAAGACTTACCTTAGGGGGGAAAAAGGACGGGTATACACTCTCTCGCGCGCGCGCGCGCGCGCGCGCGCCCACACACACACACACACACACACACACACACACACACACACACACACCATATGTGTGGATGGATATGTGTGTGTGTGTGTGTGTGTGTGTGTGCGCGAGTGTATACCCGTCCTTTTTTCCCCCTAAGGTAAGTCTTTCCGCTCCCGGGATTGGAATGACTCCTTACCCTCTCCCTTAAAAACCCACATCCTTTCGTCTTTCCCTCTCCTTTCCTCTTTCTTGATGAGGCAACAGGTTGTTGCGAAAGCTTGAATGTGATTAGTATTACAGTTTTACAAAATAATGTAAATGATAATGATCTCGAAAAAATAATTTAGTTTTGTGAGTGAAATGGAGTTGAACACTGCTGTTTTCACTGCTTGGAAAATTAAATTTTATTCTTTAGGACATAGCTACTCCCAAGTTGGGAACTACTGTCATAGAATGTGATGGAGACATGTAGAAAAATAGTACATGTAAAAAATATTATACTGTCATCAAATTCTCTGTATAGAACAAAATAACATATTCTGTGAAATATACTGCAGGACTTTGTTTATTGTATGACCCTTGTACTTTCTGATGGCATATTTTTGGAGTACCGCGTGTTCCTTACTTTTGTCTTATTTCATTATTTTTCAGTACTATGTTGAAAATAAAAATATACCTACCAATTACATTCCATTTATTGACAGATTACACTATTAAAATAATTTATTTGTATTAAACCTATCTAATGGGATATACTAGCTTAGTGCCCGTTGCTTCGTTTGCATAGACTGTATAGCCAGTAGAGATTTTTTTGTTTTTATTAAATATTTATGTTGTTCACAAACTGCAACATTTTCTAAGCTTTTCATGCTAATTAAGGCAATATAAGCATGCTCTTTTTGGATGGTACTTATGACCAAACAGCGATTTTGGTAGATGGAATACAAAGTTTTTTTTGATCATGCCTTTTGTGTTCTTGTGGAGATATTTCCATAGCAACTTTAATCCCCTAACATATATTTCTTTATATATAACTGAGAAGTGAAATACCAGTTTTCATAAGTTTAGCTTTAACATTTTTTTTAATGTAACAAAATATTTCTTAAAAACCTTCATCCCCTATTGCACCCTCTTAGAGGCTAAATTTCCAAAAACACTGAAACATTTTTTTTTTTTTTAAATTTCTAATTGAAAAATCAAATACCAGTTGTCATAGATGTAGCTTTAAAAATGTGTCTGTAGTTCTTTAGTAATTATTTATTTTCAACAAAACTGTCACTCACTATTTTACCCCCTTAGAGGTTGACTTTCCAAAAATGCTGATTATTTTCTGATTGAGAAACCAAATACCAGTTTTCACAGTTCTAGGTATAAAAAGCCTTTAATAGCGACATACTTTCAGAAAGCTTTTCATTCCCTATTTCACCCATTTAGGAGTGGAATTTCGGTCAATCCTTCTTAAACAATGCCTATAGAATAAGACCCACACCCTCTCCAAACTTAGTTTCTATCATTAGCAGTTTGTGCTGGGTGTAATGAGTAAGAACTGAATCAGTCTAACCCTGTTTAACCCTGTTAGGGGTTGAATTTTAAAAAACGGTAAAACATATTTTTCATCTCTACCCGAGAAGCCAACACCAGTTTTCAAAAATTTATCCTGAAAAATGATTTAGCAATGAAATATTTTCATAAAATGCTTCACCTCCATTTCATACCCTTAAGGGTTGAATTTCCAAAAACAGTGACATATGTATGTTTAACTATCATAGATTTAGCTTTAAAAATGCTTTCAAATAAAATGTTTTCATAAAAAAATCTCATTTCCTATTTCGCCCCCTTAGGGGTTCAATTTTCAAGAACACTGAAACACGTAGTTTTTAAAATTGTAACTAAGTCAAATACCAATGTTCATAGATATAGCTTTAAAAATACTTCAGTAATCCTTTAATAATGATGCATTTACAAAATTAAAAAAAAAAAAATTTCGTACTTTTAGCTCCAAAATTGTCTTAGAATTGACATTTTTCAAAAAAAACCTTCATACTCTATTTCACCCCCTTAGGGTTGTAATTTTGAAAAATCCCTTCATAAATGATGCCTACAGTGTGAGATCCACACCTTCTCCAAATTTCAAGTTTCTGTCCATAGTGGTTAGGACATCTGTAACCATAGATTACTGAAAGTCTTTCAGTCAAAAGCATTGTTATAAGAACAAAGTTCTTTTTCTCAGATATATTGCTCCCGTTCTGTCAGCACTTCATTACAGTGTCAGAACCACTGCCAACAGCCTACATTTTGACACAGGTGACAAACTGCTTTCAGCACAACACAAAGACACTTGGCAGTCTCCAGATACCCATCAGGGAATGAAAGTTACTTTTCCACTAAATTATGAAGGGATTTGTATCCCTTCAGATTATCTCAAAAGGTTGAGACCTGTTATTCTGTGTACATGTATCAGAATTTTTACTGTTGCAGCACTGATAGAGTTAATTATCATCGCGTGGTTGAAACAAGAACCTAGAGCTATGAACACAGACTTAAATAAATTAAAAGCCTAAACTGAAGTACATCACAATGCATTTCAGTATTTCCTTGGCTTTTAGAAGTATTTATCCCTTCATATTACTCAAAAACTTTCTGGTTTAATCACCAAAAATTCATTTTCCCCACAATATAATGAAGTAATCTCCTTCACTTTTATCTTGGAATATGGGTAATTGATTTATCCAGTGCCATTAGATTTCCCAATATTTTTGCACAACAAATCACACCAAAAATGATGCTCAGTCCACTGGTGTACTGCTGATCCATAGTGTCAAACAGAGACAATGTTTTGGCAATTTTAGGCATGTCGCCATCATGGGGGTGTTGACAAACTTAGCTTATGTGGGTATGTAGCTGACTTACGTTCCCTCCCGCTGCAAGCCATTCCGTCTGTGGTCTGCTCCCGAGGGCATGCATCAGCAGTTGCAAAGATGCTTGTGTTGGTGTCTGTAGCAGTATCAATGTAGTTGCTCTTCTCCCTCAGTTGCCAGATTGTTGTGTTTACTGACTGGCTTCTTAAGTAGACCCAGTGCTGGTTCCCAAGCCTTGCTGGGATCATAGACGTACTCCAGACTGATAAGATTATCCCTGGTGCAAATTTCAATGACTTTCTTGATGACACTGTTCCTGTATTTTGAAGTCTGCACTAACATCCTGGTGCATTCGTATTCCATTGCACTATTCTCAGACAAATGGTGCTCTGTGACTGCTGACTTGTTAAGTAACATTAGCAGTGTGTGCTGCTGGTCATCTCAGCATTGATCTTTGATGGTGCACACTGTTTGTCCAATGTATGTCTTTACTCATTGGCATGGAATTTGATATACCCTGGACTTCCACAAACAGAGGTCATCTTTGACACTCCCCAATAATGCATGTGTTTCATTGGGCCGGCAAAAGACAGGGTGCTTCTTCAGTCTGCACCCGACTTTTCCCAGTAGTGCGGCAGTGTATGGTATAAAGACTGTGGCCAGCTCTTCTGTGATTTCTTCCATCCCCATGGCTGCAATACAACCTATACTTTATCACAAATCTCACTTAGTTTGGATTCTGGTATAATACTACATTATTTTAGTTTATATCAACTTAAAAAAAGGACAAAAATAATTTGTAAATAATTATCCATGTGTATTATTTGCTGTTTTTGGCTATGTGAAGCTTATTTGCATTATTTAATATAATTTCAGAACTTCAGAGGAGGATATCTCGGTTGGAAAGCGACTGTTCAGACCTACAGTTTCTTGCCTCTCAACATTTGGCAACAGTCAAAACACTCGAAAAAGAATCTGCAGCAAAGACACAGAAAATATTGCAATTGCAAAGGAAGGGTCTACAAACAATTGTTTCTACTCCAGGTAAAATTTACGATAGTACTGTTTGAATTACAAAGGAGGGTAAGTCAAACTGCTGTGAGAAATCTTAGCAGCTTTTGTCGTATTTATTCTTAAGCGTTAGATGCTAGAGAACGGCTTATTCCTTAATATCTGTGCAACGCTTCACATCGGCATAACAAAAGTAATTTGTTTCACTGCCCTTTGCACGAAATGCACAGGTAGCTCACAAAACATTCTGTGTATTTTTTGCAAACTTGATAAACAGTCCTTCTAAAGCTCCACCAAGAAAGTCCATAGTTGCACCAGGGTCAAATCAGCTGCCACATGAAACAGTTGGGTCAAAGAGAGAATCCTAATCCACAGCCAGGTAGGGTAGGCCAGAGCATAGTGTTGATGATAGTAATCAGTGAAACACAACATTGCCCAAAGTGCCAGTGCTCCTATGGATTATAAGTTTTACACTGCTGGCCACTAAAATTGCAACACTGTGAACCAGCATTTGACAAACATCAAATTGGCATGAAGTGTACTACATAGAAGATATGAAGAAAGGTATGAAGATAGAACCGTACAAAGTAGGCAGGAGAAACACTGTCTGCATTCCAGAATGAGATTTTCACTCTGCAGCAGAGTGTGCGCTGATATGAAACTTCCTGACAGATTAAAACTGTGTGCCGGACAGAGACTCGATCTCGGGAACTTTACCTTTCGCAGGCAAGTGCTCTACCAACTGAGCTACCCAAGCACAACTCACGACCCATCCTCACAGCTTCAATTCTGCCAGTACCTCATCTCCTACCTTACAAACTGCACAGAAG
Source organism: Schistocerca americana (assembly GCF_021461395.2). Classification (NCBI taxonomy): domain Eukaryota; kingdom Metazoa; phylum Arthropoda; class Insecta; order Orthoptera; family Acrididae; genus Schistocerca; species Schistocerca americana. The sequence continues at coordinate 224,773,621 of NC_060125.1, read as the reverse complement.
CTCTGCAGTAGCCTTTCTTCCAGGAGTGCTAGTTCTCCAAGGTATGCAGAAGAGTTTCTGTGAAATTTGGAAGGTAGGAGACAAGGTAATGGCAGAATTGAGGCTGGGTCATGAGTCATGCTTGGGTAGCTCAGATGGTAGAGCACTTGCCCGCGAAAGGCAAAGGTCCCGAGTTTGAGTCTCGGTCCGGCACACAGTTTTAATTTACCAGGAAGTTTCACTGTCTAAATTCTGTATGTAAGGGGGATTACACGGTACTTTCTCATTCAGCTATCCCATTTGAATGTCGATTGTTTGTGAAAAGATCACATTATGCCTTGTGTAAGAAAGAGAAATACCTACCAGCATGTGTGTCTGTATTTGACAGCAGCAAGATTGCAGCCTTATTTGACAGCAGCAAGATTGTGCCCTATTGAGAATGCGGTTTACCATTCATCAATATTGCTGCTTATGATGGTCCGGATCCCACAGCTGCAATACAAATATGGAATTGATTGATTCATGAGGACAATTCTGAGCAATTGGGGAGGGGGGGGGGCACTTTAATACTTGCTGCCCCCATGGTATTTTTGACAAAGCCACACGTGCCTATAGGGCCGTTCTAAATGACGAGCACCTCAGGGAGCCCAGAATTCATTTACAGGGTACAGGCTCAGTAAAACTGCATTCCCTGTGCTGGGGACTGGTAAGTGCAGCCATTCCTCTGTAGCCGTAAGCTTTGGATGTGCATCAGCGACCACCATGTGTCGCAGCAGTGGAATGTTTTATGTCACAGGTAACAGGGATCTTGTCTTAACTGCCCAGATCACGAGGATGGTATAAACTTCTTTAAAAAAGTCCCTCAATCTTGAGGTGTGGTTCAGGTTGATGAGACACATACAGCTGTTGAGGATTGAAGGTCATTAATGTGAAACCCCTGGGGTACCTGCTGCACCAGCTGTATAAGGCGTACCCATGCAAGTGGGTGCCCTCTGGGTGGATCCTTATTTCCATAGCTGCTTGTGGGACTGAGAGGGAGCCATCAAACCTATCCCTTTCGACTCCCAGAGGAATGGGAGTACTGCTATTACTGGTGTCGCCAGTCCTCCTGATACAGAAATTAATTCAGATACTTATGTTTCTACTAATGGGATGCAAGCTGCTAGGCAGAATATGTTTTTAATAGTTGAAGGGAAAGCTTGGGAAAATTTCAACTTTTTGTGTTCAAAATGGGTTATAAGACATTGCTGGCATTAAAAGTGATTGAGAAATGAGACTATATTAGTCAAAACTTTTAGTTCCCAACAAGCATTGAACCTCCAGAAAGCTAAAAGCTTTGGGAAATATGCAATTGAAATGGAGCTCCACAACACTTTGAACTGCACCAAAGATGTGTAGTGCCGAGATATCGTAGATATTCCCAGAGAGGAACTGAAAGATGAGTAAGCTCAAGAAGGTGTCACAAATGGGCAAAATATAATCGAAAAGGATGGTCAGCATACTTGCAAATGTTGTCAAAGGAAATCATCATAAAATGTTTAGATTCAGTATGGTGCACAGGACAATTTCCCGGCTCATAGAGGGAGGCAATTTTAATAACTCTTTTCAAACTAAGAAAGGACCAAACATGTCCCATTAGATACCAGTGTCACTTTAAGGAGCTGTGTAGGAAACACCTTTGAGTGAATGGTCAACCGTCATCTGGTCTGGATATTTGAGACCAGGCAACTCCTTAGCCACGCTCTTTGTGGATTCGGGAGATATCGACCCACTGTCAACAACCTGACTGTCCTACAGGTGAATGCCCAGCAGGCTTTTCTACGTAAACACATTTGTAAATTGACATTTTTGATATCAGTAAGGTTTATGTCACTACTTGGTGGCACAATATTTTATGACAACTCCACCAACAGGACTTTCATGACCACCTCCCGATATTCATTCTGCCCTTTTTTTCTACACAGTTTCTTAGATCATGACTAGGATTAAACTGGAGAAAGGTGTCCCCCAGCGAGGTGCTTTAAAGTGTTATCCTGTTAGTCATAGCTGAAAACAGTATTGAGTCTACGGTAAGGAATCCTGTGCAATGCTACTTGTTTGCGGATGATTTTGCAATTTTCTGCTGTGCCACCAGCACTGCAACAGTGAATCACTAATTACAACTTGCAGTGAACCATTTGGAGGAGTTGGCTGCAAAGACAGGTTAACTTTCCTGCAGATGAGTGTGCATGTGTTAATTTTAATCATTCTCATTGTATTTTTAGTTTACCTGAGTTGCATATGAGGAACACCATTCTACATTTTAAACACTTGGTGAGATTTCTATATCATGTTTTTTATTCCAATCTATCTTTGTTAACCACACGAGGAGGACCAGAAGGCCGGGATCCAAAAAGCACTGAACATCTTAAAGTGCCTTAGCCACAGATCTTGATGAGTGGACAGGGTGCAACTTCTGCGGTTATAAGGTCTCCATATGATCATGGCTAGAGTATAGGTGAGCAGTGCATGGATCAGTGAGATCTTTTTACCTAAAGATCACTGATGCTATCCACCATGAGGGGATCAGGCTAGCCAGAGCCCCATACTCAGTCTCTGTGCTGAGGTCAGGGAACCACCACTCACCATCCAGTGTGTCAGGCAGAAAAGATCCTTACTGCTCCTAATTCACTAGCATACCGTACTGTTGCTTGTCCAGCTATGGAACACCTTTTCTCCAATTGTCTTCTAGCATTGAGGCTATTTGGGGTTTGTGTGTAGCATGTGATGGAATCACTTTGTGTGGAGCCACACACAAATCCAGTGTTGGAACTGACTGCTGCACTGGTTACTGTAAAGTTCCAAAATAAATTTAGATTTAGTGTCATACAGGAGAGGCTGTACTCTTGCATCTGTTTTTCATACAGTATTTTATGACATTTTAAATGAGCACCACATTCTATAGCTGTTTTCATGGATAGGTGTAAACAGGGGTACTCCATTGGTTTTCCTGTTGTTTTCCTTGAGTGTGACCTCAGGATCTGACTGCCTTAAGAATTCACTGTGTTTGATACAGAGTTGTATGTAATTTTGAGGACACTGCAAGAGATGAGATTTGTTCTGACTGCTATATATGCTTTTTGTGTTAAGACTCTGGGTACCCTTAACCCTCTACAACACTTGTACTCAGTGGGTAAAGTAGTCCAGTACATCCAGGACAACCATTTCCATCTGCAGTGACAGGGAAAGGAGGTGTCTTTCTGGTGGGTGCCAGGGCACATGGGTATTAAGGGAAACAAACTTTCGGATGTAGCAGCCAAGAAGATGTGTTAAGATGATCTGATAATTTCAAATGGCTCTGAGCACTATGGGACTTAACATCTATGGTCATCAGTCCCTGATCTGATAATTCAGTGTGCTATCCCCCTACATGTTGTGACCTCACTGTTGAGGTGCAGTGTCATGCATAGATGGAGAGTGGCTTGAAGTGACAGACAACAAACTGCATCTTGTAAAGTCTAAAACTCGGCCATGGGGTACCTTATTCCAGCAGTGCAAGCATGAGGTGGTCCTTCTTACTCGTCTTTGCATTGGACACATCTGTATAACACATGGATTCTTGCTCCAGCAAAAGGACCCTCTAATGTGTGGTGCTTTTGGCTTATGTATCACAGTGTGCCACATCTTAGTCATCTGTGTTTTATATTAAGACCAGAATGCAGCAGCTCATTTACTGACAGATTTGCCTTAATTTTAACTGACAGTTGCAAAAAAGTGGTATGACTTTTAAAGTTTTTGTGTTATGTCTGGCTTGTTCCCTAAAATTTTAGGGAGACATTTTTAATGTGTTCTGAGGGTGGCTGGCTCATCCATATTTTTTGTAAGTGATCAACCCGTTACAGTTCCCTGGGTAGTTATTGCAGCTTTTCTCTTGTTTTACTTGTGTTTTACTTATCACGTTTAGAGCATTTCACTGCTTTTATGTTATCTGAAGGATACCTTTCTTGTGTTTCAGTTTTAAATACCAGCAGTGTATTAACCTTGTGATGTCAATGTTTCTGCCCATGAGATTGTCTTGTGGCAGTTGGTGGAGCCTGTGACAACGATAATCTTAGGTTATCATCCTCACTGTTCAGGCAGCTACATCTACATACATAATCCACAGCCACTGTATGGTGTATGGTGGAAGATACTATGTACCACTACTATTCCAGTAACAGATGGAGTGAGGGAGTAAAGAATGTCTGTATGTCTCCTTAAGAGTCCTGATTTCTCTTATCTTGTCTTTGCAGTCCTTACGCAAAATATATGTTGGTGGCAGTAGAATCATACTGCAGTCAGCTGCAAATGCCTGTTCATTAAACTTTCTCAATAGGAAACATTGTCTTCTCTCCACAGATTACCTTTTGAGTTCACGAAGCATCTATTTAATGCTCACTTCTTGATCGAACTTACCAGTAAAAAATCTAGCAGCAAGCTTCTGAATTTCTTTGACAACTTCCTGTAAGCTGACTTGGTGGAGATCCCAAACACTTGAGCATTAGTCAGGACCAGGCCATACAAGTCGCCTATACAGATGAATCGCACGTTGTTAAATTTCTCCTAATAAACAGAAGTTGGCCATTCACCTTTCCTACTACAATCCTTACATGCTCGTCCCACTTCCTATCACTTTGTGCAGCATTATGCCTAGATTATTTAAGCATTGTGACTTTGTCAAACAACGCACCACTAATACTGTACTTGAATATTATGCGATTACTTTTCCTACTCATATGTATTAACTTATATTTTTGTACATTTAGAGCAATCTGCCATTCTTCACACCAAATCAAAATCCTGTCACTCAATGATGATACTTTCCCTATACTACAGCATCATTAGCAAACAGTTGCAGATTGCCTCTCACCCTATCCATCAGATCATTTACATATATAGAAAATAATAGTGGTTCTGTTATGCTTGCCTGAGGCACTCCTGATGACACCCTTGGCGACACACACTCCATCAAGGGCAGAGAAGTCTTCAATCCGTTCATGTATCTGAGAACATCCCATACCTTCATTAACAGTCTGCAGTTGGGCACCACAAGTGCTTTCTGGAAATGTAGGAATTGATACCCACGCGACAACATGAACTACCACTGTGTTTCAAAATGCCATGCATAAAAATGGGATTTTTTGGGGACACTTATCTTAGATTCTGTTGGCAACAGAAAGGTAACCTCCTCCTTACCCCCACCACACAGATTGTTCATCCATCATGCACAGTTGCTCGCAGACTGGCCTCTGGAGCGAGAGACAGTGGTCGTGTGTGAACTGCATTTGCCTGATTGCATCTATGTATGTTTTTTATATCAGAAGACAGCCTTTTGGCCAAAAGCTTACATGTTTAGTAGTCTTTCTGTTGTGCCCGTGTGCAACTCAATTTCTCCGCCATATTGTGAGTAGCAATCTATCATTTCATAATATTGTCATTATTCCACCCTGAATTTTCCATTGTTTGAAAGGTGAATTTCCCATTGTTTGAAAGGTAGGGTCAAGTATTTTGGATAGGCCCTTGGGGTAGCAACCATTTGTATACCCAACAGAAGGACTGTCTTACTGTAACTATTCCACAGTCCATGGTAAAAGTTGTAGTATTACACATTTCCTCCAACTTAGGAAAATGGAATAAATTGGTTAGTTCTTTTCACTAGATGTGGTCTATGGTGTGCCTTAACCCTTTGACTGCTATGCGCAACACTGGCAGTCGCGCCTCATGCTGCAATGTCGTGCTGCTCGCCGTGTGTTGGGTGCTGAATGCTCCTTGCGCGCTAGCCATGCGCAGTGCTTTCAACTCGCTCGCTGTCTTTCAGCTTTGTATTTTGTTCTGGCCTTTGGACTGGCTTTGGAAGAATTGAGGGTATTTATTTACAATACAACCTTTCCTGTTTCTGAAGCTCAGAAAGTTATTTCTCCTTTCTTCGGTTTCTCCCCCATTACTGGCATTTCCTTCTGTGCTCGCCTAACTGTACCACATGCATTTGTCTACCGTACAACCAACAAAATAGATCTGGGCTGGTATACCAGTTGTCAACAAACAGCGTATGTCCTTTCTCCAAGTAAGGTTGGAGTAATGTGGCTGATGTATTTCCAGATACTCCCATACCACGATTATCAATGTCTGTTAGTGCGCCAACATAAACGATAAAATCCAGTGTGTAATTTCTCACAAACGCAAATTATGAAAATTTTAATTCCAAACCTACTTATCTGTATTGGAATACATTGCTTTACTTTCAGATGGCCTTTGAACAGCATCAGAGATTAGTCTATACAGAGTTCCTCAAAAGGATAGAAGTTTCCTTGAACATTTTCCAAAAATATGCTACAATAGGCCAAATTTTTGATAAGTAATCCCCATTTAGGGGCATAGTTTGTCATGGAAATGCAGTAAATTCTACAGCAAAAAATATCGGTCTCTGGAGATTACTTTGGAAAAAATTTGTGTTTCCAGCAAAGGATCTGTTGACCAATATTCACTCAGTTAAACTTTTTCACTCTAGCCATCAGAAAGGAAGACGCTATGAAAATATACAATTCTGACATGTCACTCCACTTGTTTACTCTAGAATTTGCCTTTGTTTTGCAACTGGCTGATCAATACGTATTATACTTATTTGTTTCCTGGCAAATCATTTCAACAATGTCTGTTTTTACAAAAAGTCTAAAGAAACAGAGGCAGCTCTCATTTACACTTATGTAAGCTTTCATTCCTGATGATTCGTCGAACTGACGCTTCTTTGAATTTAAGTTTTCACATCTCCATTTGTTTTCTGTCATCCTTGTGGGTTGCTGTGTATTTCCATTTGAAGATGATGAGCATTGAATAGAAGTACCCAGCTGTGGGCTTCCTCTCGATGTCATAGGCTTTGCACTAGTAATTGCAGATGAAGGTGAATGAGAATCAGCGTCTGTGGATTGTAAACTATTCATAAGAGAATCTTCTTCATCTGAATTGCTTTCTATTGATGAGCACAGTGATTGCTCAGAGTCACTCTCCATCAACATACGTATTATCTCTTTGGAGGTGAGGAGCTTTTTACATGCCATCACAATACGTAAATTCACTATGCAAACACAAGCAAATAATAGGTGACTGATGTCTGAACCAAGAATAGAGTCTCACAGAAAGGTGCGTAACTAAAATTTGACAGAAATCACAGTAGCGTCACCTATTGTGTCTAAAGCAAATTACTTGTAAAAGTGCGGTGAGGGTCTGCCAAAAGTGCTGCCATCGACTTCAGATGTAGTCACGTTCTGCTTATTGAAACGCTATTTGTTGCAGTTAGAGCAAACGATAAGGTGTGACAAGAGTCTTCCAGTAGCACTGCAAACAAACAGACTTCTTATTCAAGCACAGCTAAACTATAGGCGAGCAAACGTCTCAGAACTTTTACAGTAGGTAGCAGCACCTGGTGTGCGGTAGCAGTGAACTGCTGTGGCAGTCAGCTGCACCCAGGGCACAGTGTGCTAGGACTGTTCTAGCAGTCAGCTGCAGTCAAAGGGTTAAGGGACTCATGGAAGTACCATTTAGGTCATGGATTGTTCCTGAGAAAACCAAAAAAGTTTGAATGACACACATTTTAACACCACAGCTGCTATCCCCCCCCCCCCCCCCCCCCCCCCCCCCCCCCCCATGAACCATGGACCTTGCCGTTGGTGGGGAGGCTTGCGTGCCTCAGCGATACAGATAGCCGTACCGTAGGTGCAACCACAACGGAGGGGTATCTGTTGAGAGGCCAGACAAACGCGTGGTTCCTGAAGAGGGGCAGCAGCCTTTTCAGTAGTTGCAAGGGCAACAGTCTGGATGATTGACTGATCTGGCCTTGTAACAATAACCAAAACGGCCTTGCTGTGCTGGTACTGCGAACGGCTGAAAGCAAGGGGAAACTACAGCCGTAATTTTTCCCGAGGGCATGCAGCTTTACTGTATGATTACATGATGATGGCGTCCTCTTGGGTAAAATATTCCGGGGGTAAAATAGTCCCCCATTCAGATCTCCGGGCGGGGACTACTCAAGAGGATGTCGTTATCAGGAGAAAGAAAACCGGCGTTCTACGGATCGGAGCGTGGAATGTCAGATCCCTTAATCGGGCAGGTAGGTTAGAAAATTTAAAAAGGGAAATGGATAGGTTGAAGTTAGATATAGTGGGAATTAGTGAAGTTCGGTGGCAGGAGGAGCAAGACTTCTGGTCAGGTGACTACAGGGTTATAAACACAAAATCAAATAGGGGTAATGCAGGAGTAGGTTTAATAATGAATAGGAAAATAGGAATGCGGGTAAGCTACTACAAACAGCATAGTGAACGCATTATTGTGGCCAAGATAGATACGAAGCCCACACCTACTACAGTAGTACAAGTTTATATGCCAACTAGCTCTGCAGATGATGAAGAAATTGAAGAAATGTATGATGAAATAAAAGAAATTATTCAGATTGTGAAGGGAGACGAAAATTTAATAGTCATGGGTGACTGGAATTCGAGCGTAGGAAAAGGGAGAGAAGGAAACATAGTAGGTGAATATGGATTGGGGGACAGAAATGAAAGAGGAAGCCGCCTGGTAGAATTTTACACAGAGCACAACATAATCATAACTAACACTTGGTTTAAGAATCATGAAAGAAGGTTGTATACATGGAAGAACCCTGGAGATACTAAAAGGTATCAGATAGATTATATAATGGTAAGACAGAGATTTAGGAACCAGGTTTTAAATTGTAAGACATTTCCAGGGGCAGATGTGGACTCTGACCACAATCTATTGGTTATGACCTGTAGATTAAAACTGAAGAAGCTGCAAAAAGGTGGGAATTGAAGGAGATGGGACCTGGATAAACTAAAAGAACCGGAGGTTGTACAGAGATTCAGGGAGAGCATAAGGGAGCAATTGACAGGAATGGGGGAAATAAATACAGTAGAAGAAGAATGGGTAGTTTTGAGGGATGAAGTAGTGAAGGCAGCAGAGGATCAAGTAGGTAAAAAGACGAGGGCTAGTAGAAATACTTGGGTAACAGAAGAAATATTGAATTTAATTGATGAAAGGAGGAAATATAAAAATGCAGTAAGTGAAACAGGCAAAAAGGAATACAAACGTCTCAAAAATGAGATCCACAGGAAGTGCAAAATGGCTAAGCAGGGATGGCTAGGGGACAAATGTAAGGATGTAGAGGCCTATCTCACTAGGGGTAAGATAGATACCGCCTACAGGAAAATTAAAGAGACCTTTGGAGATAAGAGAACGACTTGTATGAATATCAAGAGCTCAGATGGAAACCCAGTTCTAAGCAAAGAAGGGAAAGCAGGAAGGTGGAAGGTGTATATAGAGGGTCTATACAAGGGCGATGTACTTGAGGACAATATTATGGAAATGGAAGAGGATGTAGATGAAGAGGAAATGGGAGATATGACACTGCGTGAAGAGTTTGACAGAGCACTGAAAGACCTGAGTCGAAACAAGGCCCCCGGAGTAGACAATATTCCATTGGAACTACTGACGGCCGTGGGAGAGGCAGTCCTGACAAAACTCTACCGTCTGGTGAGCAAGATGTATGAAACAGGCGAAATACCCTCAGACTTCAAGAAGAATATAATAATTCCAATCCCAAAGAAAGCAGGTGTTGACAGATGTGAAAATTATCGAACTATCAGCTTAATAAGTCACAGCTGCAAAATACTAACACGAATTCTTTACAGACGAATGGAAAAACTGGTAGAGGCCAACCTCGGGGAAGATCAGTTTGGATTCCGTAGAAACACTGGAACACGGGAGGCAATACTGACCTTATGACTTATCTTAGAAGAAAGATTAAGGAAAGGCAAACCTACATTTCTAGCATTTGTAGACTTAGAGAAAGCTTTTGACAATGTTGACTGGAATACTCTCTTTCAAATTCTAAAGGTGGCAGGGGTAAAATACAGGGAGCGAAAGGCTATTTACAATTTGTACAGAAACCAGATGGCAGTTATAAGAGTCGAGGGACATGAAAGGGAAGCAGTGGTTGGGAAGGGAGTAAGACAGGGTTGTAGCCTCTCCCCGATGTTGTTCAATCTGTATATTGAGCAAGCAGTAAAGGAAACAAAAGAAAAATTCGGAGTAGGTATTAAAATCCATGGAGAAGAAATAAAAACTTTGAGGTTCGCCGATGACATTGTAATTCTGTCAGAGACAGCAAAGGACTTGGAAGAGCAGTTGAATGGAATGGACAGTGTCTTGAAAGGAGGATATAAGATGAACATCAACAAAAGCAAAACAAGGATAATGGAATGTAGTCTAATTAAGTCGGGTGATGCTGAGGGAATTAGATTAGGAAATGAGGCACTTAAAGTAGTAAAGGAGTTTTGCTATTTGGGGAGCAAAATAACTGATGATGGTCGAAGTAGAGAGGATATAAAATGTAGGCTGGCAATGGCAAGGAAAGCGTTTCTGAAGAAGAGAAATTTGTTAACATCCAGTATTGATTTAAGTGTCAGGAAGTCATTTCTGAAAGTATTCGTATGGAGTGTAGCCATGTATGGAAGTGAAACATGGACGATAAATAGTTTGGACAAGAAGAGAATAGAAGCTTTCGAAATGTGGTGCTACAGAAGAATGCTGAAGATTAGATGGGTAGATCACGTAACTAATGAGGAAGTATTGAATAGGATTGGGGAGAAGAGAAGTTTGTGGCACAACTTGACCAGAAGAAGGGATCGGTTGGTAGGACATGTTCTGAGGCATCAAGGGATCACCAATTTAGTATTGGAGGGCAGCGTGGAGGGTAAAAATCGTAGAGGGAGACCAAGAGATGAATACACTAAGCAGATTCAGAAGGATGTAGGTTGCAGTAGGTACTGGGAGATGAAAAAGCTTGCACAGGATAGAGTAGCATGGAGAGCTGCATCAAACCAGTCTCAGGACTGAAGACCACAACAACAACAACAACAACAACAACAACAACAACAACAGCTGCTATTTATTTACTTTGATTAGTTTTAGGCTTTGCACATTCTCTCAAGCCAAGTATTACAGAGAACAACATTCGTTATGTGTTTTTCACCAATTTGTTCCATCAGCAGGGGATGTGCAGATAGTTAACCACAGCAAATTGCTCAAATTTCAACAGTATATTTTCTAGGCATTTATTTAGAAGTGCCATCTTCCAATTTTCAAAAAAATTGTATGTTTTACCAAGAAACAACCCAAAAACATGGTTTTTGTGTACCAATATGGCTATGCACAGCAATAGGTGTACTTTTCATGACATATTCCTAAGATCCTGATCTTGAGCAACCCTGAAAATTTTCGTGATTTCCTCATCCGTTTCCAAGATAGAGGGGTTCAAATTTACCATACGTGTACATGCAAAATACACATGTAAAATCTAGTGTGAGGCAAAAACTACTTTATAAAGTACCTATGCATGGATAAATATGGTGTAAAGTGTCTCCATTACATCAGAAGGGTTCTGGGAACACCCTATTGTAGTACTGAAGTACAGGCACAAATTAGTTTTGTGTTATTTCAGTTTCACAAAAGTAAACCATCAAAATTTTACTGATCCATAAAGTTCTTTTCATGTGAGTGATGAGCCAGTGCTGTAGCAGGGAAAAGAAAGGAACTAGTGGAAAAATGGTCCTGTCAGAGCACAAAAATGGCAAATAAGTTACTGTTTATTAAAAGACTGTTACTGAAAAGCCAGCTGCCTCACTCTACCTTCCTCAGCATGTTTACAAATTGTCCAAAATTTTAGCATGTGAATATATTCACACTTTTATGTGCTGGGAGAGGAGACAACATAGCAGTGGGAAAGAGATGGAAAAGTAATAAATACTGTAAGATAGGAGACAGTGGTTGTGGTGTAGAAATAGTGCAAGAGACAATGGCAGTGGGAGAGAAAGAGTGGGACACAGTGATGGTGAAATGTAGTTGACAGAGACAAAAAAAATGTTAGGAAAAGAGTGAAAGAGACACTGCCAGCAGGAGAAGGATAAGTAGAAGGAGAAAGTGGATGTGGGCGAGACAATAGTAGAGAGAGACAGGCTACGACAATGATAATGAGGAAGAGAATGATAGTGAGAGTGAGAAGAGACGGCAGCAGTGGGAAGCAATGATAGCAGCAGTAAGAGAAAACAAGGAGGAGACAGTGACAGTGAGAGGAAACAGTATTTGTAGCATAGAACGAAGGAGACTATGGCTGTGAGACAGGGGACATTGGCAGTTAGTGAGACACAAAAAGATAATGGCAATGAGTTGGGCTGAATGAATGAGTAAGAATGAACAAGTGGGAGTTGACAGGTATGAGCAACTTACGGCAATGGACTACTAGGTGTGAGCGAGCTAGTTAGGGGAGCTTGTGTAAGTGAGAGGTGAGTTGCATGTTAAAAAGAGCCCAAATGTGTTAGCATATCAAAATTTTTGGGAAAATTTTTAAAGCTGCTGTGGAAGATAGAATGAGACACTTTTCAGTCAGATTCTTTCACCTTTTTTGTGCTCCAATAAGAGCATTTTTCCTCTGGTATGGAATCTGCCCTTAGCCATTCATCCATGGTATGCAGGATGCTGTGTGAGAAATTGGCAATCTGAGTTTCAAACAAGTGATGATTTCTATATCCGTACATATTTGTGGTCATAAGCTTTCGTGCCTCAAAGAAATTTATTATAATCAAACTTAGAATATAACTGACAATTCTGCAACATAGCGACAGTCATGATATGGGTGTATAATTTTACGGGTCCATTCTTTTATGCTTTTTATATACAGGTGTCACCTGCACTTTTTTTCTAGTCACATGGGCTTTGCACTGGATGAGAGATTCACACTAACTGTAGACTAATTAAAGGACAAGTAGAGTACTCTTTGTAAAAGTGATTAGGGATTCCATCTGGTCCTAGCAACTTATTTGTTTTCAGTTCTTTCACTTGCTTTTTGACTTCAGGGATGACTATTTCTGCATCGTCCATACAGGAATCTGTGTGATGGTCAAATCCTCCTTAGTGAAAGATTTTTTTGAAACGCAAAGTTTAAGACTTTAGCTTTTGTTTTGTTGTCATTTACTGCCATACCAGACTGATAGAGTAGCTGGATAAAAGTGGTTTTATGTAGGACCAGAATTTTCTCAGGTTCTAAGGAAGATCTGTTGCTAAGGCACAACTGTGGAAGATATATATAAAGCTGCTGTGACTTACCAAATGGGAAAGCGCTGGTAGATAGACACAATAAAATACACACAAACACACACACACAAATTTCAAGCTTTTGCAACCCAATGTTGCTTCATCAGGAAAGAGGGAAGGAGAGGGAAAGATGAAAGGATGAGGGTTTTAAGCGAGAGGGTAAGGAGTCATTCCAATCCCGGGAATGGAAAGACTTACCTTTGAGGGAAAAAAGGACAGGTATACACTCGCACCACACACATATCCATCCGCACACATACAGACACAGGCAGACACATATAAATGCAGAGGTTGGGCAGAGATGTCAGTCGAAGTGGAAGTACAGGGGCAAAGATGTTGTTGAATGACAGGTGATGTACGAGGGGCAGCAACTTGAAATTAGTGGAGGTTGAGGCCTGGTGGGTAACGGGAAGAGAGGATATATTGAAGGACAAGTTCCCATCTCCGGAGTTCTGATAGGTTGGTGTCAGTGGGAAGTATCCAGATAACCCAGACGGTGTAACACCGTGCCAAGATGTGCTGGCCGTGCACCAAGGCATGTTTAGCCACAGGGTGATCCTCATTACCAACAAACACTGTCTGCCTGTGTCTGTTCATGCGAATGGACAGTTTGTTGCTGTTCATTCCCACATAGAAGGCTTCACAGTGTAGGCATGTCAGTTGGTAAATCACGTGGGTCCTTTCACACATGGCTCTTCCTTTGATCGTGTACACCTTTCGGGTTACAGGACTGGAGTAGGTGGTGGTGGGAGGGTGCATGGGACAGGTTTTACACCGGGGACGGTTACAAGGGTAGGAGCCAGAGGGTAGGGAAGGTGGTTAGGGGATTTCATAGGGATGAACCAAGAGGTTACGAAGGTTAGGTGGATGCCAGAAAGACACTCTTGGTGGAGTGGGGAGGATTTCATGAAGGATGGATCTCATTTCAGGGCATGATTTGAGGAAGTCGTATCCATGCTGGAGAGCCACATTCAGTCTGGTCCAGTCCCGGAAAGTATCCTGTCACAAGTGGGGCACTTTTGGGGTTTTTCTGTTTGGAGGTTCTGGGTTTGAGGGGATGAGGAAGTGGCTCTGGTTATTTGCTTCTGTACCAGGTCAGGAGGGTAGTTGCGGGATGCGAAAGCTGTTTTCAGGTTATTGGTGTAATGGAGTATGTGGCTGAGGCACTGCATCAGCTTTCAGACAACACTACGTACAAAGTTTGCCAAGGCAATCCCATTTCTGATGTCCAGGTGGAGCTTCAAGGAATCCTCAGAACCTTAGGCCCCCTATGAAACCTTTCACCTGACCCCATCAACCTCCTGACCCCACCGACACCCCACACCCCCACCTTCTACCTACTTCCTAAAATTCACAAACCCAAACATCCCGGCCGCTCCATTGTAGCTGGTTACCAAGCCCAATGTATCTCTGCATATGTAGATCAACACCTTCAACCCATTACATGTAGTCTCCCATCCTTCATCAAAGACACCAACCACTTTCTCGAACGCTTGGAATCCTTACCCAATCTGTTACCCCCGGAAACCATCCTTGTAATCATTGATGCCACTTCCCTACACACAAATATACCGCACGTCCAGGGCCTCGCTGCGATGGAGCACTTCCTTTCACGCCGATCACCTGCCACCCTACCTAAAACCTCTTTCCTCATTACCTTAGCCAGCTTCATCCTAACCCACAACTTCTTCACTTTTGAAGGCCAGACCTACCAACAATTAAAGGGAACAGCCATGGGTACCAGGATGGCCCCCTCGTATGCCAACCTATTTATGGGTCGCTTAGAGGAAGCCTTCTTGGTTACCCAAGCCTCCCAACCCAAAGTTTGGTACAGATTTATTGATGACATCTTCATGATCTGGACTCACAGTGAAGAAGAACTCAAGAATTTTCTCTCCAACCTCAACTCCTTTGGTTCTATCAGATTCAGCTGGCCCTACTCCAAATCCCATGCCACTTTCCTCGACATTGACCTCCATCTCTCCAATGGCCAGCATCACACATCCGTCCACATCAAACCCACCAACAAGCAACAGTACCTCCATTATGACAGGTGCCACCCATTTCATATCAAACGGTCCCTTCCCTACAGTTTAGGTCTTCATGGCAAACGAATCTGCTCCAGTCCGGAATCCCTGAACCATTACACCAACAATCTGAAAACAGCTTTCGCATCCCGCAACTACCCTCCCGACCTGGTACAGAAGCAAATAACCAGAGCCACTTCCTCACCCCCTCAAACCCAGAACCTCCAAACAGAAAAACCACAAAAGTGCCCCACTTGTGACAGGATACTATCTGGGACTGGATCAGACTCTGAATGTGGCTCTCCAGCAGGGATACGACTTCCTCAAATCCTGCCCTGAAATGGGATCCATCCTTCATGAAATCCTCCCCACTCCACCAAGAGTGTCTTTCTGGCGTCCACCTAACCTTCGTAACCTCTTGGTTCATCCCTATGAAATCCCCAAACCACCTTCCCTACCCTCTGGCTCCTACCCTTGTAACCATCCCCGGTGTAAAACCTGTCCCATGCACCCTCCCACCACCACCTACTCCAGTCCTGTAACCCAGAAGGTGTACACGATCAAAGGCAGAGCCACGTGTGAAAGCACCCACGATTTACCAACTGACATGCCTACACTGTGAAGCCTTCTATGTGGGAATGACCAGCAACAAACTGTCCATTCGCATGAACGGACACAGGCAGACAGTGTTTGTTGGTAATGAGGATCACCCTGTGGCTAAACATGCCTTGGTGCACGGCCAGCACATCTTGGCACAGTGTTACACCGTCCAGGTTATCTGGATACTTCCCACTGACACCAACCTATCAAAACTCCGGAGATGGGAACTTGTCCTTCAATATATCCTCTCTTCCCGTTACCCACCAGGCCTCAACATCACCTAATTTCAAGTTGCTACACCTCGTACATCACCTGTCATTCAACAACATCTTTGCCCCTGTACTTCCACTTCGACTGACATCTCTGCCCAACCTCTGCATTTATATGTGTCTGCCTGTGTCTGTATGTGTGCAGATGGATATGTGTGTGGTGCGAGTGTATACCTGTCCTTTTTTCCCTCAAAGGTAAGTCTTTCCATTCCCGGGATTGGAATGACTCCTTACCCTCTCGCTTAAAACCCTCATCCTTTCGTCTTTCCCTCTCCTTCCCTCTTTCCTTATGAAGCAACCTTGGGTTGCGAAAGCTTGAAATTTGTGTGTGTGATTGTGTGTTTTTTATTGTGTTTATCTACCAACACCTTCCCGTTTGGTAAGTCACGGCAGCTTTGTTTTATATATAGATGTAGACAATTTGATTAACTTTTGCCTGTTGACATTTCCACATTCTCTTCTGATCTGAGAGGGGAACAATTTCCACTTCCGCAGCATTTTCTAAATTTTATTATTTAACTAAAATGGCTCTCAGTGATGCTAGAATTGTGAACTTCCTGAACGTGCAAAGGAGTAGATTCATGTTCATTTGGGAGCGCTGCGACTCTGGGTACTGACCACTGTGCCAAGTGGGCTTTACTTTTTCTTGGTGCTTCCCTTTGGGAGAACCCTCGTTCAGAGTAGGCAGCTGCATGACAGATATTTGCATCGTGAAGTGACCAAAGTTATCAGGTGGTGTCTATGAGACTCCGGCAGTCTCTGACAGATTATCATTATAGCACTAGGAACTTTACCTCCTCGGTTACTCCATGAGAGGAATACAAAACGAAGTGACTTTCACACAGTTGTTCCCCATAGTTTGTGGTTTGTACCCATTGAGATGAAGAGAATAGAAGCTTTCGAAATGTGGTGCTACAGAAGAATGCTGAAGATAAGGTGGGTAGATCATGTAACTAATGAGGAGGTATTGAATAGGATTGGGGAGAAGAGAAGTTTGTGGCACAACTTGACTAGAAGAAGTGACCGGTTGGTAGGACATGTTTTGAGGCATCAAGGGATCACAAATTTAGCATTGGAGGGCAGCGTGGAGGGTAAAAATCGTAGAGGGAGACCAAGAGATGAATACACTAAGCAGATTCAGAAGGATGTAGGTTGCAGTAGGTACTGGGAGATGAAGAAGCTTGCACAGGATAGAGTAGCATGGAGAGCTGCATCAAACCAGTCTCAGGACTGAAGACCACAACAACAACAACAACAACAACCCATTGAGATGGGGAATCCTTTCTACTAAATGAAAGTTTTTGTGGAGAATATTGAAAATATACTCTTCCTTTAACAAACTGTGAAGAGGTTCCATCTTGATAAAGACAGAAAATTCTACCCATTCCTGGACCTTATTCTTTTATAAACAACTTGGTGATGTGCCTGTTGCCAACACATCCCATAGCAGCCTCCCCATTAATTTTTCTTCAGGATCTAGTGCTGAAGAAAGACAAAGAACTACACAAACTTTTGGAGAAGTGAGAGATTCCCTTTGTACATCATGTACACCTATAACCACCAGACAACAAGGTAGATATCAGCACATTCATCCTCACATTTGTGTGAGATTTACTCCCAGAAAAGGCCAAGATCATGTTGCGCTGTGATGTGAGACCGTATTTGACACCTGTAGCATGGTGTTTTAAATGCCAGCACTTCTGGTGTACATAATGACCCGATTTGTGGAGACTGTGGCCAATTATATCACAAAAATGTACTATGTGCTCTGTGTCCTGACTGTATCGAGACAGGATGTAGAGTTACCCTCCCTGATCCCAAAAGTGTGCTAAGATACTCAGGGAATGCAAAAACCATGAAGTCTCATATTTTGAAGCTTGGAAAAAGTGTGATTCTTTGTATCGAGCCTCGCTGTTATTGGTCTTTGCCACTACCGTGGCCAGGTCATTAGCAGAACCTGTGTCGTTCTCCAATAGTCACTCCAAAAAAAAAAAACTCGACCAAGAGGTGATAGGCCCTCTCCTCGTATAGTTCCTGCAGCACCATCTTTGGAAGACACTCCTCGTGGCTGGCCAGAGAAGCAGCTGTCTTCTCCTGCCTCTCCCTGTGAGAGGCAACCCTATCTCCAGAAATCCAGAGATCAGAGATCTGTCACCAGCCAGTGGCTGAAGGAACCATGGTCTGCAGGCCCAGGGCTTCCTACTCTCCCTCCATTGCTACACCTGTAATGGATAAATCTTCACAAGAATCTTAACCACCAAAAGTTGTGAAAAATAAGAAGTGACATGGTTAGTCTGGTGACACTAGATGTGCCAGATACCCCCCACCATTGGATTCAGAATCCATTTTCATTGCTGTTGTTCCACTCCCACCAGTGACAGACGGTGGTCCTTGGCTGTGACCTGTCCTCCTGGCCACTTCACGCATAACCAGGGCGCACACTATTTGATGATGCAATAGAACTGCAATGGATTTTACTGTCACCTGCCAGAAGTACAACAGCTAATTTCCTCTTGTTCTGTGATCTGTGTTGCCCTCCAAGAGCTACACTTCACAGATGACCAATCCCAAACTTCTCAAGGTTGCTGTGTATTCTGTCAG